>NC_141176.1:53720000-58552500 GCF_055505025.1 Bos grunniens | reverse complement strand
ATGTTGTGTTAAAGAATATGCAAGTCTGTCCAATTTTGTATTCAAAGGTCACCACTGAAACTGTTGGCAGCGAGGTAACTGAGAAATAAATTAAACATTTTGGCACTCTCTATAATAATGCCACCTGAAGCTCAGAATTTCTGAAGAGAGATACATTAAGAACTTGATTACCTTTTAATTGTAACCGTATGCTTTTAAATTTTAATAATGTAATCTCCTTAAATGCAGCATTCAAGTATACGCTTCCTTAGGATGATGTTAAAGTTCCTTTTGCCCTTCACTTAATGTAACTTAGATAATACTTTCTTGAAAAGGGTTAATCTAAATTTAATTAAGTTTATTTAATTAAGCTTCAACAGATTTTAATAACTGAATATCTAATGGAAGTCAGAGCTGCAGAGAACCAAATCATTTTTGCAACATGTAGTTCTTAATTGGAAATATCATGTTCATGAGATGAACTGTGGTTTGAAAGATGACATCAAATGTTGCATGAAACCCTTTTATTAGATCAGATTTCAAAGGCACTTGTTATTTCTAAAGATCATACTAAGTGATTCCTGAAAAAATAAAATAACTGCTTTCATTGGGATTTATTTTATTTAATTTTTTGTTTTAGAAAAATAGTTAAGGGAGACAGGTGAAGAAAAAGCCAAATAACTGAAACTGTTTGAAAATAGATATAAAGATCAGCATAATGCATCTAAGTTGATACATATTGTTGAGATATGTTACTGAGATTTTAAATCAAAATATGTTTGAATGTTTTAAAAGGGTAGCAACTGCCAATTCAAATCAGCTTTTCAACAAAATCTTTAAGCTCAGTTTCTAAATGTATGTATATATACAACCATTGTAAAACCAAAATTGACTTGATTTATCATATTTTGATAACTGATATGTCAATGACTAGAAAATGATCTTGGTGTACTGGTTCTTTAAATCACAGTACCTCTATTACAGTTCATCTTCAGTGAGATTGACTCATGAGAATTTAACAACTATCTGGGTGCTTTCATGCAAGTGTTCAGTACATAACGTTGGAAGAGCTTTAAAAAAAATAGAGGGCACTTTGAAATTCTTGATATACCCTTATTTAACACAGTGGAAACATTTATAATAATGAAATTAACTGTCCTTCCCTGAGAACAAACATTATTTATAAAGTGTCTCAACTTAAAAAATCTATCATGATAATTCACCTGATCATCTGATCCATAAAGAATTTCTATTAAAACAAGTTCATGACATATTTGAGTTATTTCTGTAGAATATGAACTCTACTTTTCTGAAATATATAAGCTGCATAGTTACTTTGAATATTCTATATGAATTTAAATATACTATGTGAGTTTATTGTTAACATGGACTATTTTGTGTTTCAATGCCACTATTATCTTTCATAATACTTTAAAAAATGAATTTATTTAATTGGAGGCTAATTACTTTACAATATTGTAGTGGTTTTTGGATACATTATCATGAATCAGCTATGGGTGTATACATGTTCCCCATCCTGAACCCCCCTCCCACCTCACTCCCCATCCCATCCCTCAGGGTCATCCCAGTGCACCAGTCCTGAGCACCCTGTCTCGTGCATCGAACCTGGACTGGTGATCTATTTCACATATGTTAATATACATGTTTCAATACTGGTCATTTAAAAGGAAAATTGTAAACATCCATAGTGATATTGATAGTCAACATGTCAAATAATTCAATTCATGTTTTAAGAAAGTAAATTTAGACTACATCCAGGGAAAATCAAATAACACTGTTTGATTTATATTAGTAATTAGCAAAATATTGGAATTAAGCTGAATATTTGAAGTTATTAATACTTGCCTATCTGAACATAGTAGAAACATGTAAAATGACCTGTATCACATTTGGAAAGGCTGATGACTTTTAGAATAATTATTTTTTATTATGAAGACAATGCTATTTCAGAAATTATTTTTTCTACTCACAAATAATATACAATACTTTAATACTACTACTGGGTCTTCACAGTGTATATTCATTTATAGTGCATATTTGTTACCGTGCATAACTCTTCTAAGTTTGGAATTTACAAAGAACACTGCATGCTTGAAGTGGGACATAATGATATTTCTGAGAAGCACATTACCACTTGAATGCCAGTGATCATTTTAAAACATCAAGGGTTAGAGTGCTTAATTGAATTTTTTTAGCTCGATGAGATTTTAGTCATTATTGAATGTAATCTTCTTAATTTATGCATTAAAAAGACATTCTGAAAGGTTAATAAAAAAAGAACTAGGTCATCAAGATTGAGGATAAAATGCAAGTACTGGAATCTGAGGTCATTGCAACTTTCTTTCATACTTTGCTTTTCTTTTTTAAAGAGAGGTAGTGTCAATCAATTAAAACTTAGTAACTGATATAAAAGCCAAAATACCATATTTTAAATATTCTATTCAAGTCAAAAGTAGTATAAAACAACTTTCATTGAGAAATATGTTAGAACCTCAATCTAATATTGAAGAACTCCAATACTGGAGTTAAATACATTGTTGTAATATAATTTAATGGGTCCTTCTTTTGATCTATGAATTATTTTAATGTGTTGAAGTTCTTTTTACCATATACTGAACAAGTGTTTACTAAAGATACTGAAGGCTATTTTTTGTTTTTGTTTTTTTAACTATGCAGGGTGACATATAAATGAGGAAAATGAGACTGCTTTCCAGATGAACAGGACTTCCAATCTATGTTCCAGCTCCTCTAAGAAGTACTGTAAAGATCCCCACAGCAGAGGATAAACTAGCAAGCTCCAAGAAATGCAAGATAAAAGGACAAAAATATGCAGTACCATCAAAGTAAGGAAAGTCATCAAAACAATAAAAGATAATTTTAATACAAATTTTACAAAACATATATTCACTCAGCCCTTAATTCAATATGCATTTGAGAAAACACCATGAACAATAAATAAAGGCTGGATACATAGATGAATGAGTTAAAAGGCCAACTCCCAGTCTGCAATGTGTCTATAAATAAAAAGGAGATGCAATTAAATATAGATAATGCATAACTATGATATCCTATAAAATAACATATAGATATAGGAAATGGCAGCCCACTCCAGTACTCTTGCCTGGAAAATCCCATGGACAGAGGAGCCTGGTAGGCTCCACTGTCCATGGGGTCGCAAAGATTCAGACACGACAGAGCGACTTCACTTTTTTTTTTCACTATAAACCAACTTGTTAGCTGTATTTAAACACTTAAAGTAAGCCAAAGCTCACACATGTGAAATAATTTCACAACAGTCATGTTTTTCTAATTACAGTCAAGAAATAGAAATACCTTTGGTTACCAACTCACTGCTACAGTATCCTTATTGGAAAATATAGGTAATAATATTCCACTGTCCATTCATGAAATTCAACATGCTTTTATAATCATTATCTTTTTAACAGTAGTTTCTTCTCAACCACATGAAGTAAATCAGTCAAAACCAAGATTTTGACTTGCATTTAAATGGTCTATTTATCATATGATTCAGACTATGCCAGTGAATTTCAATTCTGATTGATCATCTGAATAAATAGAAGTTAATTTGTTATAAAGTATTACAATATTCTACTCTAAATAATACATTACTATTAGACTAATAATTTCATAGTAATATTCTTAGAATGCTGTGTTCAGGTTTATGACGTTATGTGGAAAACTATCATTAAATAATATACTGCTGCTAAGTCACTTCAGTCGTGTCTGACTCTGTGTGACCCCATAGACAGCAGCCCACCAGGCTCCCCCGTCCCTGGGATTCTCCAGGCAAGAACACTGGAGTGGGTTGCCATTTCCTTCTCCAATGCGTGAAAGTGAAAAGTGAAAGTGAAGTCGCTCAGTCGTGTCCGACCTTCTGCGACCCCATGGACTGCAGTCTTCCAGGCTCCTCTGTCCATGGGATTTTCCAGGCAAGAGTACTGGAGTGGGGTGCCATTGCCTTATACTAGAATAAATTAAATCAATTCAAATATATATACATTTAACCATTTATAAAATTTTTAAACATAATCTCTGTTGCTTCTGGTAAGGGATACTCTATATTTTAAAAAAGGTATTACATGTCCCTGAATTTGTTTAAATACAGAACTTTAAAATTACAGAAGTGGATGCAGTTTGTTACTCTACAGATTAATCGTTAAAACTTACCTCAGAGTATAAACACTTTAGTTTTTTTCATAATCTATAATGATTTAAAACATAAAGAATGTGAGAAAGAAAATATATTACTTTATTTAGTTTAAAAACCGTTTCCAATTTTTTTCAGTGTGACCCTTTCTATGTATTAAAAATATTTTATTTTTCATGTTGTGATACAGTCTTTTTCCTCATATACAATCTTTCAGTTCAGAGAGACCTGGACAAAAAAGTAGGTGGATGCGCCAAACTGGCAGAAACACGGTAGGCAGTCAATCATTCAACCATCTGTGCCCAACACAATCCTGACTGAGTTTCTGTACCTTGAACCAAAGGGGACCAGTTTATAGATTATAATTAACAGTCGGGAGAGAAGTTCATGTTCCCACGTCGCTCCCTATCTGGGCTATTGGCCATCAACCTAAAGCACTGGCTTCCTCTTCAGCTTATTCTAAATTCAGAGCTTCCAGCTTTTTTTTTTTTTTTTTACATATATTAATAGAGTTTACTTACGAAAATAAGGTCTCTGTACTTTTCTTTGTATTGTTCAACTATAACCTCTAACTTAGTGGTACCTGGTAATATTTTCTTTTAAGAGGGAAATTCATAGATTTTTTTTTTCAGCCAGCAGCAAGCACTTAATATACTAAAGGTATTCTGGAGATATGGCTTCATACATTCCAGAACAGGTACTGGCTGGAAAGCAATCAGTACCACCCCTGCCATCTGTGCATATTACAATCCTCCTATGGATTTACTCCTCAGTGTTTTTTTTTTTCAGCATGTGGTTCATCCAACTTTTATATTGATTAGGATATTTGTTGATATTTTCTCATACAAATCTGCTTATATTTTTGCATTTAGCTTATTTGAAAAGTGATTCATCAAAATTTTAAAAAATATACACATATATATTCATATATATATATTCCATTGACCCTAACATAGTGGAAGTTGAAAGACTCATAGACCAAATAAACTATTTTATATATGCAAATGTATTTTTTAAGTTGTGAATTTCATAATTTTTTTTAACTTGAGAGCTATATAACCTAGTGACATTGAGTTTAAATGATCTAATATCAGGAAAAAAGAGATTACTTATAGAATTAATCTTTTTTACAGTCACTGTTTTAAGACATATCATGTAATAATCAAATTAATATGAGCATTTTATTTTGTATTTCTGTATCAGATCCAATATTATTACAGCTCATTATTCATAAAATTCAGTACTTATTAAGGTCATAGAAAGTTATACCTAAATAAAAATACACTGTATCTAAATTATGAGAACATAAATATTGGAGACAGTCTGCCTGGGCTCGGAGTCAGGTCACCTATTTACTAGTTCTGTGCCTTGGTCAAGTCTCACCTCTGTGCCTAGACTTCTTTTTCTGTAAAAACGGGAATTATTATGTTCCCAAGCAATTGTTATAAGAATTAAAGTAATGATATAGAAAGCCACCAAAAAGGTGTTTATTAGTATACACCAGTAAATGAATGTTAGTCATTGTTTCTCACAAATCTGTGCAGGGAAATGCCACCATGGTATTGATGTCAAAGAGTAGTATGAGAATTGATGACTTGTAAAATTAAACATCCCCCAGAGGAGCAATGATGGTGTGATGGTGAAAGAGGGAAGGAAAGCTCAAGTAGGCTGGAAAGATATCTTTCACAGGTGTTGCGGAGCATGGTTTTATCTCAAAAGTGAGTTAATATCAGTTACCCTCTAAAATGTCTGCTGACACCAAGATGTAATAAAACAAAACAAAACAAAAGACAAGTAACTTGCTTTTTGTAGACATATTTTTAACTAATTGCCTTTTATACTTTGCTTTGGCGCATTTGTCACAGACAGAAGTACTTCAGTGCTTTGGTCTATGAAGACCAAATACATATTTGATTCAATCATATATTTCTAGATATTCAGGTTCTTTCTTTTACTAATTTTAAACGTTATAGCATGACAATAATAACTGTAATGACTATAATGTTGAGAAATAATTCCTAATATATTAGTTTGCATTCAAATAACTAGATATTTCCTTACCAGTACTTATAACTTTTAGTAACTTCATAGATAGTTATTGTTTCTTTTAATATTTGCTGAAGTCAAATCTCTTTGACATTTGCTGAACGTGCAATTTTCTTGATTTACATTTACCATGCAAAGTAAAACTTAAATTATTATTTTCATGTAGATATTCAACCCACAGTATTATGCACTTTTACTTGAGACAGCATTCTGGTTGTTTCTTTGTTATGTCTCTCCAATGACTGCAGGGAAATGAACTTGAAGTTGTGCCAGTATCTTACTGGTATAATTTTTAAATGTTAACATATTTGAGTAATAGGCACATGGCCATGAAACTAAACCTAATTAAAGCTTTGTCAGTTACAACAAGTCCTGGTTTGATCTATAAAGTCAGATAACACCAGATTTGCAAACCTGTACAATGTCAGGCAGGTGTTAAATCCTGACTTAATATTGACCCACATTGAGAAAGCAGTTATTCATTCTAAGTGCTTATTTATATTTTAATTATGTGAAAATGTCTATGTAATTTAGAAAATATATTTTTCTATTATATAGTTTTAAAAAATGAAGGTGGTTATTCTTGATAACTGTTTTATAAATTGAAGCTAGAAATTAGAGGGTTAGTTATAGATATTTTACTTAAAAGTAAAGGGGAAGTGAAAAAATAGATATATATTCATAGGGGAAGACAGCCAAGCCTATTTTATTTCTTAAGTTTAAAAGTATAAAAATCTCTACTTGTTTTCTTTTTAGTTTTTTAAGAATATATAAAATATTCAAAAATTTATTTGAATATTTACTTCAAAACTAACATAACTGAACTTTAGCTTTTAAATGTTTAACATTATATATAACTGATTGACCTTTAGTTTTTAAATGTTTAACATTATATATATTAAAGTTACTCTGATTGCCAGATTACTGGAATAAAGTAGAACTGATGCCAATTTTAAGAGACAAACTACATCACTTTTTCTAGCATTTTAAGACATATTTTTACCTGTCAATTTAAGAATCATTAAGTAAAATTTATTCTCAACATTTTTCAAATGCTCTATTTTTATACAGTGAATTTTTATAGATGTATATGTAATTTTTCCTGGGTATCTTAATATATTACTTCCAATGTGATTATTTTAGAAACCTACATTTATGACTGAATTTAGCAATATTTATATATATGTATGTAGTGTGAATATAAACATACAGAAATTCTTATGAATATATTAAATGAAATATTTTTCTTATTGTTTTGTTCTAGATTTGAGGTCTTACAGAAATACGAAGAAGTGACCTCCCTGGTGGCCCAGTGGCTAAGACTCCATGATTCCACAGGGGGCCTGGGTTCAATCCCTGGTCAGGAAACTAGATACAATGTCCTGCAATTAAGACCCAACACAGACAAATAAATAAATAAAGACTTTTTTAAAAAGAATATTATACAGATTTCCTCAAGAAACTCCTCCATAACAGCAGGAATGCTTGAGAATCCACAGTACCTACCTGAATACTTATATAACAACTGATGTACTGAATGTACAGAGGTTGTATGAATGAATTCAACATAGTCTTTAATATTTCTTTCAGATAGGTTAGGACTAGACTGACTGTGTCCCCTCAGATCCAAATGTTGAAGCTTAATTCCCAATATAATAGTATCTGAAGATGAAACTGGGGAGATGGTTAAGACATGAGGGTGGAGTGCTTGGGAATGAAATTCCGTCATCCCTTTCTCCTCCCGCTTTCAATCTTTCCCAGCATCAGGGGCTTTTCCAATGAGTCCCTTCTTCATATCAGGTGGTCAAAGTACTGGAGCTTCAGCATCAGTCCAGTGAATATTTAGGACTTATTTCCTTTAGGATGGACTGGTTGGATCTCCTTGCAGTCCAAGGGACTCTCAAGAGTCTTCTCCAACATCACAGTTCAAAAGCATCAATTATTCAGTGCTCGGCCTTCTTTATAGTCCAACTCTCACATCCATATATGACTGATGGAAAAACCATAGCTTTGACTAGATGGACTTTTGTTGGCAAAACAACATGTCTGATTTTCAATATGCTGTCTAGGTTGGTCATAACTTTTCTTCCAAGGAGCAAGCGTCTTTTAATTTTATGGCTGCAGTCACCATCTGAAGTGATTTTGGAGGCCAAAAAATAAAGTCTGTCACTGTGTCCATTGTTTCCCCATCTATTTGCCATGAAATAATGGAACCAGAGGCCATGATCTTGGTTTTCTGAATGTTGAGCTTTAAGCCAACTTTTTCACTCTCTTCTTTCACTTTCAACAAGAGGCTCTTTTGTCTTTCACTTTCTGACATAAGGATGGTGTCATCTGCATATCTGAGGTCATTGATATTTCTCCCAGCAATCTTGTTTCCAGCTTGTGCTTCATCCAGCCCAGAGTTCTCATGATGTACTCTGCATATAAGTTAATTAATCAGGGTGACAATATACAGCCTTGAAGTACTCCTTTCCCAATTTGGAACCAATCTGTTGTTCCATGTCCAGTTCTAAATGTTGCTTCTTGACCTGCATACAGATTTCTCAGGAGGCAGGTCAGGTGGTCAGGCATTCCCATCTCTTTAAGAATTTTCTAGTTTGCTGTGATCCACACAGTCAAAGGCTTTGGCATAGTCAATAAAGCAGAAGTAGATGTTTGAACCCTCTTGCTTTTTTGATGATCCAATGCTAAGTCGCTTCAGTCGTGTCTGACTCTGTGTGACCCCATAGACGGCAACCCACCAGGTTCCGTCGTCCCTGGGATTCTCCAGGCAAGAATACTGGAGTGGGTTGCCATTTCCTTCTCCAATGCATGAAAGTGAAAAATGAAAGTGAAGTCGCTCAGTCGTGTCCGACTCTTAGCGACCCCATGAACAGCAGCCTACCAGGCTCCTCTGTCCATGGATTCTCCAGGCAAGAGTACTGGAGTGGGGTGCCATTGTCTTCTCTGATGATCCAATGCATGTTGGCAATTTGATCTCTGGTTCCTCTCTCTTTTCTAAATGCAGCTTGAACATCTGGAAGTACACAGCTCACATACTGTTGAAGCCTGGCTTGGAGAATTTAATAGTGTTGTAATACTTAATAACACATATTTATATTTTGGAATCCCATTGTCAGATTAGAGAATAAATAATTTGGGGGGAGGTAGAGATGCTGTTATAGTCATCTATAACAGTCAGTATAAGTATACTTTCTATAGATACAGTGAAAGTGTTAGTTGCCCAGCCGTGTCCAATTCTGAGACCCCATAGACCACAGCCCACCAGGTTCCTCTGTCCATGGAATTCCCCAGGCAAGAATACTGGAATGGGTAGCCATTCCCTTCTTCAGGGGATCTTCCTGACCCAGGGATTGAACCTGGGTCTCCTGCACTTTAGGCAAATTCTTTACTGTCTGAGGCAGTAGGGAAGTGCAGAAATAGTCTCTAGGGTGATAAAAATGATAAATTAGGATTTGATGAGCATCATAATTGACCCATCTGAGCTAATAATGCAGGCTACAAACAATTAGTGTAGTTATACATTTGGATATTCATCAACTTTTGATCCTAGTGGTCTCTGAGGCTTCAGAATGAATCACAAGCAAAATTTTTAACTTTAAAATTATGATTACTTAAAAAATTAAAAATATTAGTTGTTTAGCTAAAAGGTTGCTTTCCTAATTTTACTTACAATCAATTTTAAGAATAAAGTGATAAAATAAGTAATTATCTGCAAATCATTTTAAGATGAGGAATAAGAAATATATGTTTATTTTTTCTATGCTAAGTAAGCATTCATTATTTTTAGTCTTTTAAAAAATAAGTTTAAGATAAATTTTCATGCAACTGAGTAATCAAATATCAAATTAATATTAAGATTCATTATCAGAAATCTTTCTTTCTGACATAAAGAGCACATAATTGTTAAGAAAGCAAAGTTTAATTTTAATTATTTTTGAAATGTGTGTTTTCATGATTACTGGTTCAATAGTGTACTTTTGTTTTTTGTGGGGCATAACTTTTGTCTGCTTTTTCCATATAAGTGGTTACGTTTCTTTTATTATTTTATTTCTTTTTTTTTTTTACTGTGTTTAGGCATATTATCTCAATTTATAAATAATTAACATTTTAACTAGTGATTTTATATAGTTATTTAATGTGAAGGTATAAGTATGTCTAATGGTCTAGAATACATAATCATGTGCTGGTAGGCCATTTAATTCTTTTTTGGTGAAGTATATAGTCAAGCTTTTAGCCAATTTTTAATTAGGCATTTGTTTTATTATTGATTTGAAAGCATTTTTATTAATTTAGGATAAGAGTCTTGAAACAGATATATATTGCAAATGTTTCTCCCTTTCTTTTAATTGCCTTTGCAATTTCAAATAACAACTTAAAAGTTGTGAGTGGCATTGGGACGAGACAATGAGGGTAAATCCTAAATTGCTAAATACTACTAGTTAAAATGGGGATTTTGAAGACCCTGGCAGTGACAGTTGAAAAGGAATGCTACTGAAAAATAGAGGAAGCGATTATATTATGGAGTGACAGAGAGTTTAGCAATACTATTGCTTTCATTTTTGATAGCAGGGAAAGAAATATATGTGCTTAATGAACTGATTTATCTACCTAAGAAGAACTGTAAGTTAAGTGTTGAAGGTGTCATTTGATTTCTTCTTATTGCTTATAGTAAAATTTGGGAAGAGGTAGATAAATTGAGGAAACAACTTTAAAAAGAGAACTTGGACTTTGTGGGTTTGAAATATTTCAGATTTTCCAATAGGCAAAAGATGCTAACATTAACAGATTGCTTCTTTGTAAAGTTCAAAGCTAGGGCACTCTCAGGAGAAAGAGGTTTAAATATAAACCATGAGTGTTTCCATACAACTTTTTGTTCATTTCTCAGAAACATCAAAGACTTTACTTCTGTATAACATGCAATTTAAAGAGGCATTTAAAAAGATTAAGAGTGTGCCTCAAAGATCCTCTTAAACAAATAACAGAGCCTCTAATATGCTTAATGGTTTGTCCTTCAGCCATTTCAGGAGCAGCCCAAGGTAGAGAAGGGACGATCTCAGATATTGGTGAGTCTGTTTCTTTCCTTTTATGAAGTCAACTTCAGTAATATTCACTGGTAGACTATAAGGTTTCTGAAAGACTTGTATCACTAAATAGATTGTTACTTACAGTGAAAGAGATCAAGGCAGTACAAAATTTTAAAAGGACATTGAGTTCTGGAATTTACTAGTAGAAAGAAGCCTGATAAAATTACCTAGCTTCAGACAGACACTATACTTCATAACAAAGAAAATGATTATTAAAAAGGTAGAAGAGCCCAGAACGTAGAGTACAGGACCATGCAGAAGATAGGAATATGTCATTTTATTGGATTTCTCTGGAGGCTCAGTGGTAAGGAATATGCCTGCAAGGCAGGAGACTCAGGAAAAACCCTAGTCTGGAAGATCCCCTGGAAAAGGGCATGGAAACCAACTCCAGTATTCTTGCCTGGAGAAGCTTGTGGACAGAGAAGCCTGGCAAGCTATAGTCTATGGGATCCCAAAGAGTTGAAAATGATGAAGTGACTGAGCATGCATGCACACTTGTTTTATTAAGCATAACTGCACTTCACTGATACTGTGTTTTGAAGGTTTGTGGCAACTTTGCATCCAGTATATTGGCACAATTTTCCCAATAACATTTGCTCACTTCACGGCTCTATGTCACATTTTAGTAATTTTCACAGTATTTCAAAATTTTTCAATGTTGTTATTTTATGTTACAGTGATCTCTGATCAGTAATCTTTGATGTTACTATTATGAATCACTGCAGACTCAATGAATTTGCTCAGATTCATGTCTACTGATTCAGTGATGTTATTGAACCATGAAATCCTCTGTCACTCTCTTGTCCTTTTGCCTTCAATCATTCCCAGCATCAGGGCCTTTTCAATGAGCTGGCTCTTCACAGCAGGTGGCCCAAGTCCTAGAGCATCAGCTTCAGCATCAGTCCTTCTAATGAATATTCAGGGTTGATTTCCTTTAGGATTGATTGGTTTGATCTCCTTGCTGTCCAAGAGACTCTCAAGAGTCTTCTTCAACACCACAGTTCTAAAGCATCAATCAATTCTTCCAAGTTCAGCCTTCTTTGTGGTCCAACTCTCACATCCATACATGACCACTGGCAAAAACCATATCTTTGACTATATAGACTTTTGTCAGCAAACTGATGTTTCTGTATTTTAATATGCTGTCTAGGTTTGTCATAAGTTTCCTTCCAAGGAGCAGTTGTCTTTTATTTCCATGGCTGCAGTCACCGTCTGCATGATTTTGCTGCCTAAGAAAATTAAATCTTTCTCTATTTCCAATTTTTCCACTTCCATTGCCATGAAGTGATGGGACCAGATGCCATGATCTTAAGTTTTTTTTTTTCATGTTGACTTTCAAGCCAATTTGTTTACTGTCTTCTTTCACCCTCATCAAGAGGCTTATTAGTCCTTTCTCAAAGTGGAACCAGTCCGTTGTTCCCTGTCTGGTTCTAACTGTTGTGTCTCGACTCACATAGAGGCTTCTCAGGAGACAGGCAAGGTGGTCTGGCACTGGCATCTATTTAAGACTTTCCCAGTTTGTTGTGACACACACAGTCAAAGGCTTTAGCATAGTCAATGAAGCAGATGAAGATGTTTTTCTGGAATTCCCTTGCCTTCTCTGTGATCCAACGAATGCTGGCAATTTGATCTCTGATTCCTCTGCCTCTTTGAAACCTAGCTTGCACATCTGGAAGTTCTCAGTTCATGTACTGCTAAAGACTAGCTTGAAGAATTTTGAGTAAAACCTTAGTACTTAGTAGCATGTGAAATGAGCACAACCGTAGGGTAGTTTGAACATCCTTTGGCATTGTACTTTGAAATTGGAATGCAAACTGACCTTTTCCAGTCCTGTGGCCAGGCCTGAGCTTTCCAAATTTGCTAGCATATTGAATGCAACACTTTAACAGCATCATATTTCAGAATTTGAAATAGTTGAGCTGGAATTCTATCACTTCCACTAGTTTTGTTTTTAGTAATGCTTCCTAAAGGACTTCCCTGGTGGCTCAGATGCTAAAGCTTCTGCCTACAATGTGGGAGACGTGGATTCAATCCCTGGGTCGGGAAGATCCTCTGGAGAAGGAAATGGCAACCCACTCCAGTACTCTTGCCTGGAAAATTCCATGGACGGAGGAGCCTGGTAGGCTGCAGTCCATGGGGTCACAAGGAGTCAGACACGACTGAGCAACTTCACCTTTACTTTACTTTACTTTTACTTTTTAATGCTTCCTAAGGCCTACTTGACTTCACACTCCAGGATGTCCAAGCACTGGGTGACTGATCATGCCACTGTGGTTATCCAGGTCATCAAGACCTTTTTTGTATAGTTCTTCTGTGTATTCTTGCCACCTTTCCTTAATCTCTTTTGCTTCTGTTAGGTCCTTACCATTTCTGTCTTTTATTGTGCCCATCCTTGCATGAAATGTTCCCTTGATCTCTCCAGTTTTCTTTTTCTTTTTTTAATTTTATTTTATTTTTAAACTTTACAATATTGTATTAGTTTTGCCAAATATCAAAATGGATCCGCCACAGGTATACATGTGTTCCCCATCCTGAACCCTCCTCCCTCCTCCCTCCCCATACCATCCCTCTGGGTCGTCCCAGTGCACCAGCCCCAAGCATCCAGTATTGTGCATCGAACCTGGACTGGCAACTCGTTTCATACATGATATTATACATGTTTCAATGCCATTCTCCCAAATCTTCCCACCCTCTCCCTCTCCAACAGAGTCCAGTTTTCTTGAAGAGATTTCTAGTCTTTCCCATTCTATTGTTTTCCTCTGTTCCTCACTGTTCACTTAAGAAAGTCTTCTTATATCTCCTTGCTATTCTCTGGAACTTTGCATTCACTTGGGTATATGTTTCCCTTTTACTCTTGCCTTTTGCGTCTCTTCTCTCCTCAGCAATTAGTAACACCTCCTCAGATAATCACTTTACCTTCTTGCATTTCTTTTTCTTGGAGATGGTTTTGGTCACCATCTCCAGCACAATGTTAGGAACCTCTGTCCATAGTGCTTCAGGCACTCTGTCTACCAGATCTAATTCCTTGAATCTATTTCTTTTCACCATATAATCATAAAGGATTTGATTTAGGTGTTACCTGAACTGCCTAGTATTTCGCCCTACTTTCTTCAAAGGAAGGATCAATTTTCCAATAAGGAACTCATGATCTGAGCCATAGTCAGCTCTAAGTCTTTTTTCTCCTGACTGTATAGAACTTCTCCATCTTTGGCTGCAAAGAACACAATCAATCTGATTTTTGTATTGACAATCTGGTCATGTCCATGTGTAGAGTTGTCTCTTGGGTTTTTGGAAAAGGGATTTGCTATTACCATTGTGTTCTCTTGACAAAATTCTGTTAGCTTTTGCCCTGCTTCATTTTGTACTCAAAGGCCAATCTTGCCTGTTACTCCAGGTATTTCTCAATTTCCTACTTTTGCATTCCAATCCCCATGATGAAAAGGACCCATTTTTTTGAGGTTAAATTCTGAAAAGGGTTGTAGGTCTTCATAGAACCCATCAATTTCAGTTTCAGCATCAGTGGTTGGGGCATAGATTTAGATTACTGTAATGCTGAATGGTTTGTCTTGAGAGTAACCGACATCATTCTGTAATTTTTGAGGTTGCACCCAAGTTATATTTCTTTTTATTCTAAGGTCTTTTTTCATGCAATTTTTAAATTTTATCTTGTGCATGCTCAGTTGTTCAGTCCTGTCTAGCTCTTTGCAATCCCATGGACTGTAGCCCTCCAGGTTCCTCTGTCCATGTAGTCTTCCAGGCAAGAATACTTGAGTGGGTTGCCATTTCCTACTCCAGGGGATCTTCCCAACCTAGGGACTGAATTTGTGTCCCTCACATCTCCTGTATTGCAGGCAGATTCTTTACCATTGCACTGTTATATTATGAAATGGAGTCTGAATTCTCTTACTTTCCCCCATTGAGTGGTAGTAACACAAAGTCATGGGGTTGCATCAAGGTGGACACAATTTACCATTTGAGCAACAACACTTTAAGCAGTCAGTACATCCAAATATACCTGAGAACAAATGTGTCTTTTTGGCAGAAGACAGAATCATAAATAGCAGATCAGTTGTTTTTATTTTTCTCTTTCTTCTGAGCTGTCTGCTCATCAGCCAGCAATGTGCAGAGTTCATAAAGAGTAATAATCTTCCCCTTCTTGGGTAGTCTTTTTCTGGGATACTCCCCTCATTCCCAGGATCTGCTGCCACCTCATGCTCTGTCCATCTTAGGCCAGAAAAACAGAACATTTCCTATTGATGTTTTGTCATGCCATCCTTGCTATGCCACAGCTTGCATTTATGTCAATATTTCAAGCACAGAAAATTTACTCCATGCTTGTCCATTCTCCCAAATTTTAGCTTCCTTTCAAAATCTTTCTTTGTTCACTTCCTGAGATTTAAAGTAGTTAAATAACTGCTTCAGAATCTGGTCAAGAGTTTACAGTTGTTATCTGTGGAGCTGAGATAGCCTACTCAGCTCTAAGAAAAAACTTTCATTGCCTGATAGAACTTACTGATTTTCCTCCTAAAAGAAAATATTGACTTTCAAAGACATCTTCTTCCACTGACTCATCTATCTTTTTTTTTTTTTTTTTCATTTTGGCTGTGCAACATGCTGAATCTTATTTCCCTGATCAGGGATCAAATCCATGCCTTCTGCAATGGAAGCGAATAATCTTAACCACTGGACCACCAGGTAAATCCCTTCTACTCAATAGTTACACAAATACCGCACATTTTAAATTATGAAAAACACAAAGAAACTTTAATATCCAGTAAGACAAGTTCTCTTTTATTCCCCTTTATTTCTCCTTAAATGTTGTGAGAAATACTTTATTTGCATTTCCCAATAATCATTCTGACCTAGTTCTCAGTAATAGATCCCTGACCAATTATACAGATTATATATTATATATATATATACACACACACACACACACACATACCCGGGCTTCCCTCATAGCTCAGTTGGTAAACCATCTCCCTGCATTGCAGGAGACCCAGGTTTGATTCCTGGTTCAGGGAGATCCCCTGGAGAAGGAAATGGCAACCCAATCCAGTATTCTTGCAGGAAGAATCCCATGGACAGAGGAGTCTGGTGGGCTACAGTCTATAGGATTTCCAAGAGCTGGACATGACTTACCAACTAAACCACCACCATATATATACACCATTTATATATATCTACATCAATATATGTACATATACATATATGTCTCAATGTCAAAAATACATCACAGTTATATAAAAATTGCACAGAACTTGTGGGAATCAAATAAAACATGCTGACTCATATTTTCCTCACCCATGTTCTTGGAATTAAGATTTAATACCTGAAGTAAACCAGTGTGATTAGACTGTGAGGAGTCAAGTCAGGAGGATACCTGTGACACGAGCTTTCCAGGTGGCTCAGTGGTAAAGTATATGCGGGTTCGATCCCTGGTCAGGAAGATCCCGGGGAGAAGGAAAAGGCAACCCATTCCAGTATTCTTGCTTGGGAAATCCCATAGAAAAAGGACCCTGGCGGGCTACAGTCCATACGGTCACAAAAAGCCAGACACGACTTAGCAACTAAATGAAAACAGCAAAATCTGTGACATAAGATGATGTAGGAGATTAATAGATGGACCCTAGACCTCTAATCATCATGGAGCTGACATGGTGAATGCTTATTTTGTTCAAAAATATACAGAGGAATAAGTTTCTATTTTACCTATATATTTTTGTTATATGTATATCAGACATATTTTCACTAAGTATATTCAAAATATTGCCATTTTATATATACTTCTGAGGTATTTATTAGAAATACTTCATTTCATTAAAATGATACTTTTTTATAGAAACTGAAGCAACAATTTTATAAAAATGAATTAATTTACAATATTCATAATAAATCTATATGAGTCTCCACTTAACTTTAACCTGTTCTCCTGTTTTCAGAAATGTCTTATTTTTCCGGTATTTCTTCAGTATATTTCTTATGACATTTATTCCTATGAGTAGTATATGTGCCACTAACAGTGGAAACAGAATCAGACTTTATTTTGGGGGGCTCCAAAATCACTGCAGATGGTGATTGCTGCCAGGAAATTAAAAGACGCTTACTCCTTGGAAGGAAAGTTATGACCAACCTAGACAGCATATTAAAAAGCAGAGACATTACTTTGTCAACAAAGGTCCATTTGTCAAGGCTATGGTTTTTCCAATAGTCATGTATGGATGTGAGAGTTGGACTATAAAGAAAGCTGAGCACTGAAGAATTGATGCTTTTGAACTGTGGTGTTGGAGAAGACTCTTGAGAGTCCCTTGGACTGCAAGGATATCCAATCAGTCCATCCTAAAGGAGATCAGTCCTGGGTGTTCTTTGGAAGGACTGATGCTGAAGCTGAAACTCTAATACTTTGGCCACCTGATGTGAAGAGCTGACTCATTGGAAAAGACCCTGATGCTGGGAAAGATTGAGGGCAGGAGGAGAAGGGGACGACAGAGGATGAGATGGTTGGATGGCATCACCGACTCAATGGACATGAGTTTGGGTAAACTCCAGGAGTTGGTGATGGACAGGGAGGCCTGGGTCGCAAAGAGTCGGACACAACTGAGTGACTGAACTGAACTCTGTGTGCCACAGGTTATTTGGGGGTATTTTTCCCTATATTTTAATATGAACACAATTTTATCTCATATTATCCTTATCAAAGTCTTCTGACTATATCCTTCTAACCCTCTTTTAAGCTTTCTGATCTAAAGATGTATATGTCCTATTTTTTTCTTGGCATATATCTATCACACCTGTACCTGTGCACAGGAGACAAAAAAATCATACTAAACCTTCCCCTTTTCAAAGCAGACTAGTGGGTGTTCCTCACTGTAAATTCTCTGTGGAATAGAGTAGAAAATAAACCAAAGTTATAGCACACTAATTTTATGTACATTTTCCATAAAACAGTGAAACTACTAAAATATGAATCATGAGTAATTCCCTTTTGTATTCATGCCACCTAATATATCTCTGTAATTAGCCCATCTCCTATATTCATACCACATGCACTTATCATGTGTAGACATCAATTTTTCAAGAACATAAATAATTTTACTTAGGTGCAAAACTTGATCATAGTTTCCTTTTGAGAATTGGTGGTTCAGATGGTAAAGAATCTGCCTGCAAGGCAGGGGACCCAGGTTCAATCCCTGGGTTGGGAAGATTACCTGGAGACAGGAATGGCAATCCAATCCAGTATTTTTAAGTGGAGAGTTCCATGGACAGAGGAGCCTGGTGGGCTACCATCCATGGGGTCGTCAAGAGTCATACATGAATGAGCGACTAACACTTACTACTTATTTTCATGGAGTTTGTAGTTCCTTTTGAATTTTGTCATATTAGTTAAGAAAGGCTTATTCCCCTAATCTCACTGGCATTTATTACTTTAACACTGATGTGTCAACAGTGGGTAAATGTAACAAAAATCATAATAAAGTTAGCTATGCATCAAATTCCATGTTCCTCATTTGGTTTGGTTGTGATGCAAGTGGTACTGTCCAAGTTTTACAAAAGACATTGAGATCTTGCATGATTTAAACTTCTTCTGTCCCCTCACATCATTTGATAAGTTTCCCTTATATTTTCAGCCCTGGAATTAAAATTGTACCAGTTTCTTCCCTAATCAGGGAAATGCTTACCTACTAAATCAAATGGCATTTGTGAATATGCTATGATGGGCATACCAGCAAACAAAAGCCAGAACGACACCTTCCATTCTTGGCTCACTGGAATAAAGCTTAACTTTATATTGTATAATATTAGAAAACTTCCTAGTGTGGGAGAGAAAAACACAGTATAAATCTTGAGTTTTTTTCCATGAAGCAGAAATAGTACAGTCAATAATTGAGTAGATTATAAATAACCTTTAGAAGAGGAAAATGGCTAGGAACTACTGTTCTTATACATTTGGCAACAGAGAGAATGGGGGAAACATATAAAAGATACATTGAAGAAATAAAATATACTCTTGTAGAACTCTTGTATTGGATTGTATCACAAGAAAAAAGTATTGACCTAATCGAGATAATGTTACAGTTTAAAATACACATTGCATATAAAACAAATCTCTTTTATTTCATGGAGCAATCCTTGATTTAAACTTTCACTTAAATTAGTACACTTGTTTTGCATATACATGTTTTATAGGATTTTACACAGCCTATACATTTTATTTTATATTTATATAGGAACTGTAAATATGAGGAAATTACAGCGGAGCTTTTACATTAGCTTATGTAACAATGGATCACAGCCTTATTATGAGCCATGCCATGCAGGGTCACCCAAGATGGATAGGTCAAAGTGGAGAGTTCTGACAAAACATAATCCACTGGAGGAGGGAATGACAAACCACCCCCTTATACTTGCTGTGAGGACCCCATGAGCTGTATAAAAAGGCAAAGAAATATGACACTGAAAGATGAGCCCCCAAGTTGGGAGGTGTCCAATACGCTACTGGGGAAGTACAGAGGACAACTGCTAATAGCTTCAGAAAGAACGAAACAGCTGGGCCAAAGAGGAAATGACTCTCAGTTGTGGATGTGTCATGTTGAAAGTAAAATCTGATGCTGTAAAGAACAGTGATGCATAGGAACCTGGAATATTAGGTCCATAAATCAAGGTAAATTGGATGCAGTCAAGCAGGAGATGGCAAGATTGACTATCAGCATCTTAGGTATCAGTGAACTAAAATGGACGGGAATGGGCAAATTTAACTAGATGATATTTACTGTGTCTTAAAGATGAGCTAATTTCTTTCATTTTCATAACCAAAGTCTTTCATCTTATGATGTTATATATATCTTAAATATATATCTTATATATATAATATATATAATTATATCTTATATATATTATATATTATAATAATCATATAATATAATTATATATTATATTATTATATCTCAAATATATATATTTAAGATATAATTAATCTTAAAATAATGTATATACAATGTTTTTTACAAATTATATTACTGAATGACTCTGAAGAAGCAAGAGAAGATTAAAGAAGATGTAAGAAAGAAAATAGATTTGAGACCATATATTTATGATTTTCAATTTTGGCTGATGTACTTTCATTAAAATGAATGGTTTTCTGTTATTATTAGAGTTGATCTCAAAAAATATTTACTTACATACTTTGCTTAATGTATTCTGAATAATTGGCCAGATGAAGGAGTTGAAAGATTTTACAAGGTTTTCACCAGGACTTCCCTGGTGGCTCAGATGGTAAAGCATCTGCCTACAGTGTGGGAGACCCAGGTTCATCCCCTGGGTCAGGAAGATCTCCTGGAGAAGGAAATGGCAACCCACTCCAGTATTCTTGCCTGGAAAATTCCATGGATGGAGGAGCCTGGTAGGCTACAGTCCGTGGGGTCACAAAGAGTCAGACATGACTGAACGACTTCACTTTCTTTTCACACTAAACTTTATAACAGAGAAAACATTTTCATTAATGCATTTGTATGTACTCTTGACACTTGCAAACATCTCAAAATGAGATTTCAAATACTGCTTAAAATTTGCACACTGCTATAAGTAGTGTATTTTAATGCCTAAAGGACTGGCCTGTTAGCTGATGAAATAGGTCAAACCATTAATCATATTTACTTAAATTTCCTTTCATTTGAGAAAAAATATTCCAATAATTTTGTTCTAGATAAGGTGGAGTAATATGTCCCCAAATTATTTTATCTGATTGATTATATTTAAATATTTTAACTGAATTTTGTAGATCTTTATTCTCATAAAAATAAAATTAAAATAAATTATTGCAAAAATGTTGACAGAAAATGCTAAAAAGCCATCAATGATTATTAGAATTCAAATTCATCCCTCTTTCAATGATTTTGCAAGACAGTTTTGTAAAATAACAAAAGTATGCACTTACTGTGCTGAATTTTATCACAATGCCTCAGCTAAAAATACTTAAAAGTGTTTTATTATATTTTTTGCATGTGATTTGGTATAAAGAGAATACTCAGTACTATAAAAATGGCTTTCATTTTTATTATTCAAACTATATCAAAAATGTAAGAATATAAGAATGTAATAAAGTAAAACATAATGAGTGTGCACACAGGTTTTAAAACTGAAGGCAGTGATATGATATTTTCATATGGTCGGTTTTGATTTCAACACTGATTCTGGATCAGAGAACCAATTGAAAAACTATGAGATAAATGCATCCTCAAAGATTGGTTGAAAAAGTATGAGAGAAATAAATTCACAACTTTTGATTGAAGCTATCAAGAATACTAAGTATACATTTATAGTTGGAGCCATTTTTGTAGAAGCAGGACATAAAAATGAACATTTTCACTACAGAGACAAAGATATTTGCCATATTTGTCTCATAAAATATACTCTTTACTTTTCTCTTTTTACTTCTTATTCATATGTTCATTATTTAGATACCATTTTTAATGTCTAGTCTGCTTTGGAACACACCAAGTATCCGTTCTATTAAGTCAAGTCATATACATTTGTTACATAATTCTACAAACACATCACATGTTTCTCTGCATTGCTAAGAACTGTGTGCTTTGCTAGTGACCTATTTTAGGCAATGTATATAAAAATATGAAGAAGTTTGTCCCATTGGGAAGCTAGTGGGACCTTGTGAAACCCTCAGAAGTCTGACTCAAGAAATCACTGCTAGATTTTCTTTTGATAGGTATTTCTACAGCAAATTTTAAAATGGACAGAAAGAGCATAGCTACTTTTGCCATGTGGAATTATTTTATTTATTTATTGTTTTCCATTAAGAAATGCAAAATAAGAATTATAAAAACTTCCGTAGATGAACTTAAGGATTCCGAGCTTTCAGGTGAAATTTTTTTTTCTTTATTTGTTACTAACAATTCAAATTATAGCTGGGACTTTAAAATTTGAATTATCAGTGACATATTTTTAGAATCAAAAAGGGGATACATATTTTTAGTATCCCCTTGACACTAAAATGTGAACTGAATTTTTCCATGAGTGCCATTCTTGATAGTTCTTAAAATCAATTTGAGTTTCCCATTGATGTGGTCCCACACCTAGAGTAGTATTGCATGAAGGTTTCAGAGACAAGGTTCTACCATGAGCATTGTTTTACTTTGTTCACAGTATTTTGGCTGAGGAGGGCAGGACAGACGTTTTACTCTCATCATGTCAAAACAGAATTGCAGGAGGATTGTCCTCGAATGTGAATTTATAGGAATGTTCTATCAAAAATCTTTCATGACCCTGAGTCAAATAAGTCAGCAAACACAGGTTTCCAATTATTACCATGGAATACTTTCCTTGGAAGAATCAAGTTCTATGCTGGTTTGAGTGTACAAATCAATGCTGACAGTACTGCAGTATTATGTTTCTGAACACTTTCAAGTTCTTATTGCAGGGATGTCAAGGAAAATTGCTCCAATATTTTATTATTTTCATAAAGTAGCTTGATGATAAAAGGGTTTTTATTTTTAGATTTATATGCCAGGGGAAATTCCACTGGCAATATTTAACTCTAATGTATGATTAATTTATCAAGATCTATCTCCTTTTCTTTAAAAAATTTAATTAGTAGATAACAATTGCCCACTAACCTTGATCTCCACAGCTTTTCTCTGTGTGCTAGGAGTTCTGCCCAGAATAATAAGCACAGGAAAACTGGCTCTGTTTCTTGGATGTTGGTCACACAGAGCTGCACAATCATCCCAAGAAGATTTGCTATCTTCCTAGAATCACACTGAATTAAAAAGGAAGTACTGACTCAACTCAACAGATTCCTCTCCATAGTGTATCCTGCTTTTCAAATAATAAGTAAAAAGTAACAAAAACAACAAAAATGCTTTTAAATTATGATTTAATGTCTTCTATAAAATACAAATGATAAAGGATCTATACATCTTCTATATCTAAAATTCCTGTGTGCTTTTTGATAATTTTTGATATAAATCTCAAAGAAAAAAGTCTATATATTTGTTGTTTTCATTTTCTACATGCAATTTCTCTCAGAGCAAACAGAATTCTCTTAAACACAGAACATTTTGCAAATATATATGGTTTGCCTTCACATCTACAAAGAGAAGGTTTAAATTGCTGCATAATATTATAATCATTTTCAACTGAGCACAGTATGCTGGGTGTTACTGCAATTTCCTCTCTATCCCTTCTTGATAGAATACATGGATGATATGACTATGAGATCTCACTTCAAACAATGGGACTTTTATGGTGCATGTTCTCTGTATGAAATTATATTAGCTGTAGTTTGTTAATTTTTTTTCTCAACACATGAAATGTCTAGCAACAAACCTTCTTCGTAGTGCTATGTATCAAGAAGACATCAAAAAATAATCATATAAGTTAAAGACTGTAAAATGTTAGTATCTTAAAAGAATAATGAATTTATTTTGGAAATGAAATTACCTATTAACCTATGAATGTGGCCAAACTTAGTAAAGCAACTGATTCAATTAATTAAAAAATTAGTGATATCATTATTTAAGATACTAGGATATTGGTGTCTTATTTATTTTTTATTTTTGGTATGGCTATCTCTATCTAAGTACAGATTTTATAATAGGTAAAAAAGAATATAATTAATTCCAATGGCTTTAAGAGCAGTTAAGAGACCATCATTTTCAGGGCTGTGTCCTTTATGTAAAAAAAAAAAAAAAAAGCTTATTAATACTTTGACTCATTGTATCTCCTATTAAATGGATCTAGTCTTTCTACCTCAGTTTAGCTATTGGTAAAATACCACTGAAGGCACATACACTTGTCATGCTCTGTGAATATCAGTTGTGGATAAAATCGTAAACTGCAAACCAGTTCAACATTCTTGGGAACCCCATGAACAGTATGAAAAGGTAAAAAGGTACAAAACTGAAAGATGAACCCCCTAGATCACTAACTGGCCAATATGTTACTGCAGAAATGCAGAGAAATAGCTCCAGAAGGAATGAAAAGGCTGAGCCAAAGCAGAAATGACACCCAGTTGTGAATGTATCTGGTGGTGAAAGTAAAGTCTGATGCTGTAAAGAACAATACTGCATGGGAACCTGGAATGTTAGGACCATGAATCAAGGTAAATTGGAAGTGGTCAAACAGGAGATAGCAAGAGTGAACACTGACATTTTAAGAATCATTGAACTAAAATGTACTAGAAGGGGAAACTTTAATTCAGATGACCATTATATCTATTACTGTGGGCAAGAATCCCTTAGAAGAAATGCAGTAGGCCAAATAGTCAACAGAAGACTCCAAAATGCAGTACTTGGGTGCAGTCTCAAAAATGACAATGATTTTGGTTCATCTCCAAGGCAAGCCATACAATACCACCATAATCCAAGTCCATGCTCCAATCACTAATGCCAAAGAAAATGAATTTTATCAGTTATATGAAGTATTCTTGCCTGGAAAATCCCATGGATGGAGGAACCTGGTAGGCTACAGTCCATGGGGTCGCAAAGGGTTGGACACAATTGAAAGACTTCATTTTCTTTCATGAAGACCTAAAGACCTTTTAGAAATGATGTCAAAAAATGATGTCCTTTGCATCATCGGGGACTGGAATGCAAAAGTAGGAAGTCAAGAGATACCTAGAGAAATAGGCAAGTTTAGCCTTGTAGTACAAAATAAAGTGAGGCAAAAACTAACAGAGTTTTAACAAGAGAGTGCATTGGTCATAGCAAACACCCTCTTCCAACAACACAAGTGATGACTTTGTAAAAGGACATCATCAGATGGTCAACACTGACATCAGATCAATTATATTCTTTGCAGCCAAAGATGGAAAACTCTATACAGTCAGTGAAAATAAGGCCAGGAGCTGACTGTGGCTCAGATCATTAACTCTTTATTGCAAAATTCAAACTTAAATTGAAGCAAATAGGGAAAACCACTAGGCAATTCAGGTAAATCTCTTATGATTATACAGTGGAAGTGACAAATTCAAGGGATTAGATCTGATTGAGTATCTGAAGAACAATGAATGGAGGCTCATAACATTGTACAGGAGGTGGTGATCAAAGCCATTTCCAAGAAAAAGAAATGCAACAAGGCAAAATGGTTGTCTGAGGAAGCCTAACAAATAGCTGAACAAAGAAGAAAAGCAACAAGCAAAGAAGAAAAAGAAAGATAAACCCATCTGAATGTGCAGTTCCAAAGAATAGTAAGGAGAGATAAGAAAGCCTTCTTAAGTGAACAATGCAAAGAAACAGAGGGAAAAAATAGAATGGGAAAGACTAGAGATCTCTTCAAGAAAATTAGGGAAAACAAGACAACATTTCATGCCAAGATTGGCACAGTAAAGTACAGAAACAGTAAGGACCTAACAGAAACAGAAGACATTAAGAAGAGGGGATAAGAATATATAGAACTGTCCCAAAAAAGTCTTAATGACCTGGATAACCAGGATGGTGTGGTCACTCACTTACAGCCAACATCCTGGAGTGTGAAGTCAAGTGCCTTTGGAAACATTATTAAGAACAAAGCTAGTGGAAGTGATGGAATTCCAGCTGAGCTATTTCAAATTCTAAAAGATGATGCTGTGAAAGTGCTACACTCAGTTCAGTTCAGTTCAGTTCAGTCACTCAGTCGTGTCCGACTCTTTGCGACCCCATGAATCACAGCACGCCAGGCCTCCCTGTCCATCACCAACTCCCAGAGTTCACCCAGACTCACGTCCATCGAGTCAGTGATGCCATCCAGCCATCTCATCCTCTGGCGTCCCCTTCTCCTCCTGCCCCCAATCCCTCCCAGCATCAGAGTCTTTTCTAATGAGTCAACTCTTCGCATGAGGTGGCCAAAGTACTGGAGTTTCAGCTTTAGCATCATTCCTTCCAAAGAAATCCCAGGGCTGATCTCCTTCAAAATGGACTGGTTGGATCTCCTTGCAGTCCAAGGGACTCTCAAGAGTCTTCTCCAACACCAAGTTCAAAAGCATCAGTTCTTCGGCACTCAGCCTTCTTCACAGTCCAAATCTCACATCCATACATGACCACAGTAAAAACCATAGCCTTGATTAGATGAAACTTTGTTGGCAAAGTAATGTCTCTGCTTTTGAATATGCTATCTAGGTTGGTCATAACTTTCCTTCCAAGGAGTAAGCATCTTTTAATTTCATGGCTGCAGTCACCATCTGCAGTGATTTTGGAGCCCAGAAAAATAAAGTCTGACACTGTTTCCACTGTTTCCCCATCTATTTCCCATGAAGTGATGGAACTGGATGCCATGATCTTCATTTTCTGAATGTTGAGATTTAAGCCAACTTTTTTACTTTCCACTTTCACTTTCATCAAGAGGCTTTTTAGTTCTTCTTCACTTTCTGCCATAAGAGTGGTGTCATCTACATATCTGAGGTTACTGATATTTCTCCCGGCAATCTTGATTCCAGCTTATGCTTCCTACAGTCCGGCGTTTCTCATGATGTACTCTGCATATAAGTTAAATAAGCAGGGTGACAGTATGCAGACTCGACATACTCCTTTTCCTATTTGGAACCAGTCTGTTGTTCTATGTCCAGTTCTAACTGTTGCTTCCTGACCTCCATATAGGTTTCTCAAGAGGCAGGTCAGGTGGTCTGGTATGCCCATCTCTTTCAGAATTTTCCACAGTTTGTTGTGATCCACACAGTCAAAGGCTTTGGCATAGTCAATAAAGCACAAATAGATGTTTTTCTGGAACTCTCTTGCTTTTTCTATGATCCAGCAGATGTTGGCAATTTGATCTCTGGTTCCTCTGCCTTTTCTAAAACCAGCTTGAATATCTGGAAAGTCACGGTTCACTTACTGCTGAAGCCTGGCTTGGAGAATTTTGAGCATTACTTTACTAGCATGTGAGATGAGTGCAATTGTGCGGTAGTTTGAGCATTCTTTGAGCCTTTCTTTGGGATTAGAATGAAAACTGGCCTTTTCCAGTCCTGTGGCCACTGCTGAGTTTTCCAAATTTGCTGGCATATTGAGTGCAGCACTTTCACAGCATCATCTTTTAGGATTTGAAATAGCTCAACTGGAATTCTATCACCTCCACTAGCTTTGTTTGTAATGATGCTTTCTAAGGTCCACTTGACTTCACATTCCAGGATGTCTGGCTCTAGGTCAGTGATCACACCATCGTGATTATCTGGGTCATAAAGATCTTTTTTGTACAGTTCTTAGTACCAGCAAATTTGAAACTCAGGCTAGCACAGGACTCGAAAAGGTCAATTTTCATCCCAAACTCAAAGAAGGGCAATGCCAAAAAAGTTCAAACGACCCCACAATTGCACTCCTTTCACATGCTTGCAAGGTGATGCTCAAAATCCTTCAATCTAAGCTTCAACAGTACATAAACATAGAACTTCCAGTTGTACAAGCTAGATTTAAAAAAGGCAGAGGAACCAGAGATTAAATTGCCAACATCTGCTGAATCCTTGAGAAAGCAAAGGAATGCCATAAAAAACATTTATTTCTACTTCAGTTACTATGGTAAAGCCTCTGACTGTGTGGATCACAGCAAACTGTGGAAAATTCTTAAAAAGATGGGAATACCAGACCACCTTACCTGCCTCCTAAGAAACTTGTATGCATGTCAAGAAGCAGGAGTTAGAATCAGACATGGAACAATGGACTGGCTCCAAATTGGGAAAGGAGTACATCAGGGCTGTATATTGTCACCCTACTTGATAGCTTATATGTAGAGTATCATGTGAATGTGGGGCTGGATGAAGCTCAAGCTGGAATCAAAATGAGCAGGAGAAATATCAATAACCTCAGATATGCAGATGACATCACCCTAATGGCAGAAAGTGAAGAGGAACGAAAGAACCTCTTGATGAAAGTGAAAGAGAGTGAAAAAGCTGGCTTAAAATTCAACATTCAAAAAACTAAGATCATGGCATCCAGTGCCATTACTTCATGACAAATACTAGGGAAAAACTGGAATTACTGACAGATTTTTTTTTCTTGGGCTCCAAAATCACTGCGGATGGTGACTGCAGCCATGAAATTAAAAGATGCTTGCTCTGTGGGAAAAAATATGACAAACCTAGACAGTGTATTAAAAAGCAGATACATCACTTTGTCAACCAAGGTCCATATAGTTAAAACTATGATTCTTCCAACAGTCATGTACGGATGTGAGAGTTGGACTATAAAAAAGGCTGAGTACCCCAGAATTGGAGCTTTCAAATTACATTGCTGGAGAAGACCCTTGAGAGTCCCTAACACAGCAAGGAGATAAAAACAGTCAATCTAAAAGGAAATTGATCCTTAATAATCACTGGAAGTAATGATGCTAAAGCTGAAGCTCCAGTACTTTAGCTACGTGATTTTAAGAGCTGACTCACTGGAAAAGATCCTGATGCTGGGAAAGATTGAGGGCAGGAGGAGAAGGGGGAGACAGGGGATGAGATGTTTGGATGGCACCATAGACTCAATGGACATGAATCTGAGCAAATCCCAGGAGACAGTGAAGGATAGGGAAGCCTGGCATGCTACAGTTCATGGGTTGTAAAGAGTAAGACACAACTGAGTAACTGAACAACAACCCTACATTAGTTTTTTCTAACAATTACCATTAAACATTACATAACATTTATTTACCACTCTTGACCTTAATTGTTTCAGGCTTACTGATTAAGGTATACATGTAAAATTCCTTAACAAAGTTACTTATTGGTATTTTCCACAGAGAATTAACTATTAATGTTGGAGAAGTAAAACTGCTGGCCAATTGAGAATCACGTTTATTATTAACACAGAAAGAGACATTGCTTAATGAATATCTAAATATGTAAGAAGAACACGATTTGCAGGTAGCAGAAATTTTAACACATTTTATCCAAAAGGTTTTACTTATGTTAGATGGCAATAAGATAATACTATACTATATTGTCAGCACTATTCTAGAAAGTCAGGCAAGTGAGGACTCCATGGACTGTGACTGTGGGTCTCTTGACTTCTCCCTTATGGTCATAACATCTTTAAATGTTAAGTATTTACTTCACTTTTAACACAGAGAGAGGGGTCTCAGCAAGAGTGCAAGAACTCTGTGTGACATTCTGTATGCTTTTCAGAAAGCAAAAGATTTCTCAAGAGCTCCTAATAGATATCTGCTTTATATATTATTGGCAAAACCTGGATTAAAGTCAGATACCATTTGTAAGGTCTGAACTTTCTGAGACCAAAGGGACTCTTCAGGATACCTCAATAAAACCTCAGTCCTAATTGCATCAAAGAGAGAGAACAATTACTCCAGAGCTGGACTTAAGAAATGACCATCTCTATTTTATTATGTGTGTGTGTGTATTTATTAACTATCTTAGGAATTTTGAAGTTTTATTAGATTTTGAGCTAATTCTTTTTACTTAGATTGTTAATACATGAAATTACAGCATCTACTGTTTGCTTCTTGATATCATAGGTTATAAATTGTACCCAGTAAGATAAAAAGGGTAGGAATCCAGGGAAATGGCAAGAAAGGCAAGAATATCCTAAATTTTAGGAATGAGGTGTCAACATAGATATAGGTGGATTATAGAAGCAATAGCATTTTCAGTCCATGGCACAGTAGAATATATTTTACTAGATGGTCACCTTAGGGAATGGCCTATTTTTCATTATTCTTGTATGCTTTGAAGGAATTTTTGTTACTATCATTATTTTAATGCAATGAACAATTGGTTTTACAAGAAAATTTTGTTTGGTATCAAAAATGCCATGTGATGCTCTATGTTGCTGCATTCCAAATAAAGGTAACTCTAATAAAGCATTCATATTTTCACACTGGAATGAGAAAAAGAAAAAAAAAAGAACTATCTGTAAATAAATTGTCGTATTGCCCTTTCCCTTCTAACTCTACAAACTTAGATGAAGTCAACAATTAGTAGATGCCGTACAGATGCTTCAGAGATTCCTGTAATTAAAACAATATAATTTCCCAAATGATATTTTTTCATAAAGTCTAATGATAATTTCATGTCTGTGGAGAAAAAGTAGTGAAAAAGATATGCAGTGCTCATTTATAAAGTGTTTTCTTTTAAAGTCAAATTCAAATGTGAAACAGAATAAAATTACTACTTAGATCACATTGGTGAACCGGATTTATTGACTTCTTTTAAGCTGTTTCCTTTTATACCTGCAATATAGTAACTACATTTTACTACACTTTACTTTTAGTGTAATAATTAAGACGATGTAAGCACTTAGCACAGGCTGGAATCAAGATTGCGGGGACAAATATCAATAATCTCAGATATGCAGATGACACCACCCTTATGGCAGAAAGTGAAGAACTAAAGAGCCTCTTGATGAAAGTGAAAGAGGAGAGTGAAAAAGTTGGCTTAAAGCTCAACATTCAGAAAAGTAAGATCATGGCATCCAGTCCCATCAGATCAGATCAGTCGCTCAGTCGTGTCCGACTCTGCGACCCCATGAATCACAGCACGCCAGGCTTCCCTGTCCATCACCAACTCCCGGAGTTCACCCAGACTCACATCCATCGAGTCAGTGATGCCATCCAGCCAGCTCATCCTCTGTCGTCCCCTTCTCCTCCTGCCCCCAATCCCTCCCAGCATCAGAGTCTTTTCCAATGAGTCAACTCTTCTCATGAGGTGGCCAAAGTATTGGAGTTTCAGCTTTAGCATCATTCCTTCCAAAGAAATCCCAGGGCTGATCTCCTTCAGAATGGACTGGTTGGATCTCCTTGCAGTCCAAGGGACTCTCAAGAGTCTTCTCCAACACCACACTTCAAAAGCATCAATTCTTTGGTGCTCAGCCTTCTTCACAGTCCAACTCTCACATCCATTCATGACCACAGGAAAAACCATAGCCTTGACTAGATGAACCTTTGTTGGCAAAGTAATGTCTCTGCTTTTGAATATGCTATCTAGGTTGGTCATAACTTTCCTTCCAAGGAGTAAGCGTCTTTTAATTTCATGGCTGCAGTCACCATCTGCAGTGATTTTGGAGCCCAGAAAAATAAAGTCTGACACTGTTTCCACATGGCAAATAGATGGGGAAAAAGTGGAAACACTGAGAGACTATTTTTTGGGCACCAAAATCACTGCAGAGGGTGATTGCCGCCATTAAATTAAAAGATGCTTCCTCCTTGGAAGGAAAGTTATGACCAACCTAGACAGCATATTAAAAAGCAGAGACATTACTTTGCCAACAAAGGTCTGTCTAGTCAAGGCTATGGTTTTTCCAGTGGACATGTATGGATGTGAGAGTTGGGCTGTAAAGAAAGCTGAGCGCTGAAGAATTGATGCTTTTGAACTGTGGTGATGGAGAAGACTCTTGAGAGTCTTCTCAGAGACTCAAGGGACTCTTGAGAGTCCCTTGGACTGCAAGGAGACCCAACCAGTCCATTCTAAAGGAGATCAGTCCTGCATGTTCATTGGAAGGACTGATGTTGAAGTTGAAACTCCAATACTTTGGCCACCTGATGTGAAGAGCTGACTCATTTGAAAAGACCCTGATGCTGGGAAAGATTGGGGGAAGGAGAAGGGGATTAAATGGTTGGATGGCATCATTGACTCAATGGACATGGGTTTGGGTGGACTTCAGGAGTTGGTGATGGAAAGGAAGGCCTGGCGTTCATGGGGTCACAGAGAGTCAGACATGACTGAGCGACTGAACTGAACTGAACTGAAGGTGAGGCAAAACTCTCATGAGTTTTCTCAAAATCTAATCACCTGGTAACATTCGACTTGTCCTGTGATAAGCCACATCTTATCTCAGAAAGTTCTGGCCTTGCAGAAATATAAAATTCTTTATGTCCCCAACTCTACTTTTTCCAAACTGGACCAGCCTGTCACTCTTTTGCCACTGCCAAGAAAAGGCACTGACACCCTAATAAGGGAGTAAATACGGAACTAACAGAGTTTGAGAAACTAATTAGCTAAAAAGGGGGAATGAATAGTTGACTTAAGACCAATTACTACAGGTATGCAATTTGAATTAATGAGATAGAAACTAAGGAATTACTACCACATGAGTAATAAAATGAAGAAAAATATGACAAAACTAAAAACCCAAGGCAATTTACACTTAGGATTTTATGGGATTTAATGGGATTTGTCATTAATACAGTACAAACAAAAACATTTTTTGAAATAAGGAATGGACAAAGTTATAAGGAAGTAAACGTCAATAGCTTAAATATTATAGCAAATTCAAATAAATTAATAGCAATGCATTTACTCAGTTGATCAAGGCAGTTCTTAGAGATCTGTAGCAGAGAAATTGTTTTGGGTTCTTGGACAGATGGGATATTGGTATGATTCGAGGACTGAATGTTGCATTGAAGAGGAGACATGGCAAGAACATTGAGGAGAATGCCTCTGAATGAAAAGTAAAGGGCATCTTTGTAGCTAAAAGATGATATGGTGTGTGTCTTTGTGTGTATAAAGAGAATGGATTTTTGTTTGTTAAAATCTGATGAAGCTTAATTGATTTATAGGCAGAAGGAAGGGAAATAGCTAATAATTAAAAAGCAGATTAGTGTGAAACTTAAGAAAAATGTCTACATGTATTGCTTAAGTAAAAATATGGGCAAATTTTTATTTTATAGTTTAGGGAAAATTAAAGAATCTTATGTCCCATAATATATCCTGAGCTTTGAAGTACATAAGGTGATGCTAATCTAACCCTTGATGAATTCAGTAATGGATATATTTCTTCAGTTATTGAGAAAGCGAACAGAGGCAATATCCTACTGCCTGCCTATGTAACTGTGACCAATTTACCAAAATATTTATCTCTTGGATATAGGCAGCTGTTGATTTTTGTTTTGTTGAGCTTTCAGCGAGGTAGACCACCTTAGTGAGCACTTGAATACCATATGGTTTCATAATGTTGACAAGAACAACTGCTTCGCTGTTGTAATTGCTGTACATCTAAGGAATCATAATATTATAAAAAAGGAATGAATTAGGTTTTTTATACTGATTGACTGCTTAGAGTGCTATATTTAAAAGAAAATAGTTTCTTTTGTTCACAATTCCACTCATACACAACCAACAGAATATAATACTGTCTCATGGTGGCTGATTTATGCTGGTTACAGAGTATGAAATTTTAAAGAATTGTACTCTGAGTACAATAAAAGTAAGAATTCTTTTATTTTAATTTTACGGAGAAGTACTATTATGTTAAAATGAAGTAGAGTTTTATTTCTTGTACAATATATTCTGTAAATATCAATAATTCATTACTTTTATTCGTGAAACTTTGTTCATTACTTAATCCCATTTTAATTGACATATCATATCCAATTGAATATGCAGAATACTTTTTAAATAATATCTAGAATTGTGATTTTAATATACTATGTCAGAATGTGCCATGACTTAAAAATGAAGTCACTAATAAAGTTTGGAGAAAATAAGAATGCAAAAATAAAACAGGATATTTTATTTTAAATTTAAACAAGATAGCACCTAATAACAAAGAATTAAAAACTTGATATATATCTGATTAATAATATTCTATCAGAGACTAACAATAAAATGCACTGTAGAAAAGTACATTGCACATAAAAATGTAAGAGGCATTATTACATTTTATACCTTCCATCTTAATCAAACTAGAAAAATATATAAAGATAAACAAATTATTTTAATGGAAATGAGTTCTGGAGCCATTTGATTATAGAGGTTGCTTAGCAAGTACAGCCCCATAGAATGATATGGAAAGGAGCTAAGCGTTGGCACAAACTTTCATACAGAGAAATATGAGTTCACCATCAAATAGAAACACATTTTAGAAATTCTGATCTTTAAGGGAAAATAAATTTTTGTGTAAATAATTATATTATAAAGTGGAGAACCAATATGTCTCTTCACACTGTAAAAATCTACCAGGATATGAGATTCCCAAACATATTTAACTGAATGTGCTTACTATCAATGTTATCAGCCTATCCTGAAGAAGCATCCCTTCTCCATTAGGGACAGAAGAGAAAAACTTCAACTATCCCCTCCCTACACATTTTATTTTGTATTTTTTTTCATGTTCTATGAGCCTGTAATACTCATCTTCATAGCCATATTAGAAATTAATCATATATGATTATTTAGGAATTTTTCTGTTTTATGTGTTCTTTCTTTCTTTATGTCAGTTTCTCAGGGAAATGGTCATACTTGTATCACTCACTATAGAAAATACATTAATGTATACCCGTGAGTTTTCTATACAGAAACACACATTATCTCATTTCTGTATTCAAAGAACATATTCTTAAGCTCAAATAGAGAAGAAACTTAGGTATCAACAATTTCATTAAACTTCCTATTCTGTGAATAAAGCCCTTTAGGGAAAATATTTATCAAGATATGTCTACATTCATGCAAACACGTTCTCTTATTTTACTTTTATTTGTCTTACTCATTTTGTTTACTTTTTAAAGTAGAAGAACACTAAAATAGTGCCAAAATGTTACAAAAGTCCAGCAATTAAAGCATGATTTGAACAAAAATCAAAGCCCAGGGAATTATTTGGTTTCATGTTATTTCATATCATCTTATGTAGGAAAGGAAGCATGAAAAGAACAGCTGTTTGCCTCCAGAGTTTCTAGAAGAAATGTTTATGTTCATGGTAGATTAATAGAAATTAAGGGTAATGGAATATGGTGGACAGATGTGGGATTCTTCTCTTTAAGACACATTATGTTTCAAAATATTTTGGAAGACATCTGGAGAAACAATGATGGGAGAGACATCAACAAGTCCAAAACCTAACAAATTAAAATTTTAGTTTTAAAGGGACTAGAAGAGAGAATGAGACTGAAAACAGCAGGGTGATATGAAATGACTGGTGGTTAACAAAGTAAAATAAAAACAGAATACAAGTCACATTCATCTTGTGATTTTAATTTTAATGTACCACTAGCTAGCATATTGGAGAAGGCAATGGCACCCCACTCCAGTACTCTTGCCTGGAAAATCCCATGGACGGAGAAGCCTGGTGGGCTGCAGTCCATGGGGTCGCTAAGAGTCGGACACGACTAAGCGACTTCACTTTCACTTTTCACTTTCATGCATTGGAGAAGGAAATGGCAACCCACTCCAGCGTTCTTGCCTGGAGAATTCCAGGGACGGGGGAGCCTGGTGGGCTGCCGTCTATGGGGTCGCACAGAGTCGGACGGGACTGATGCGACTTAGCAGCAGCAGCTAGCATATTTATATGGTGATTCTAAACACTAAAGTAAAATTGACTAAGTTTTTGCATACTTTTATTGATTATGATTTCACTGACAAGAAAGATAACTACATGCATACATTTATGATATTTTTTGCTAACCTTTTGGAATACGTATTCTAAGTTGTAATGCATCTGAAACTTTTAAATTATATTAGTAATTTTCTGCATTGACTTTAGTTTTTCTTATAACCCAATGACTGGACTTTCAGTGTGAAAAGTCAGTGCAGGCAACAAGCTGTATTAGCCTACAGAGTATAAGGCATTTTACACTATGTGTTCTAGAGGAAAAAATATGGATATCTTAGAGATAGAATCATATTAGTAAGAATTATTTACAAGTATTATAAAATAGAAAATAATTGATAAGATTTTCAGACTATCACAAATAGCTACAAGTACATCTTAAAATAGATATGTGTACTCAATCATAAAAAAGAACAAAATAATGCCATTTGTAGTGACATGAATGGGCCTAGTGATTGTCATACTGAGTGAACTAAGTCAGAAAAAGACAAATATCATACAACATTGCTTACATGTGAAATCTAAAGAAATGGTACAAATGAACCTATTTACAAAACAGAAGTTGAATCACAGATGTAAACAAGAAACTCGTGGTTATTTGGAGGAAAGAGGGGAATAAATTGTGTGATGGAGACTGACATATATGCACCGCTTCCCTGGTAGCTCAGACAGTAAAGAATCTGCCCACAATGCAGGAGACCTGGGTTCAATTCCTGGGTTGGGGAGATCCCCTGGAGAAGGAAATAGCAACCCACTCTAGTATTCTTGCCTGGAGAATTCCAAGGGCAGAGGAACCTGTCAGGTTACAGACCACGGGGTCACAAAGAATTGGACATGTGTGAGTGATTGACACACACACACAGCTAATAAGAACCTACTGAATAGCACAGGGAACTCTTTTCAATACACTGTAATGACCTATATGGGAATAGAATCTAAAAAGAGTATATATGTGTACATGTGTAATTGACCCTGCTGTACAGCTGAAACTAACACAACATTGTAAATCAACTATACTCCATAAAAATTAATTTTAAAAAGAAATGTATAAGGATAAAGTGAAAGTCACTCAGTTGTGTCCAACTCTTTGCAACCATGGAATTCTCCAGGTCAGAATACTGGAGTGGGTAGCCATTTCTTTCTCCAGGGGATCTTTCCAACCCAGGAATCAAACCCAGGTCTCCCACATTGCAGGAGGATTCTTTACCAGTTGAGCCACCAGGAAAGCCCAAGAATACTGGAGTGAGTAGACTATCCCTTCTTCCCAACTCAGGAACAGAAAAGGGCTCCTGCACTGCAGGTGCATTCTTTGCCAGCTGAGCTACTAGGGAAGCCCATGTATAATGATACCCACTCTCTAAATTACCCTTTTGATTTTTTTATAATATGATTATATAAGGAAAGAAAAAACATAGCTATTTAAGCTCCAACACCTATTTGCCATGCACATACACAAACATACATACATACATATGTGCAAGTACACACAAATGCTTACACACACTCGTACGAAACTGAGTGAAACTCATTTACAGCAAAACCATGATACTTCACACCAAATGAAAGATTTTTCAGCTCCATAGGAGAATAAAATACAAGCAGAATTCCCTATAGGCTTTATTAGCTGAATTCATGTCTGAGTTTACTCCTTTGCTTTTTTCTCTCTTCATGGAGCTGCTTAGATGAGGTGTTTCATTTACATAAACAAAGATTCCTATGGCTCAGTTCTACACTCAGAACAGCTCTGTGGGGATGTGATAGGAGTACAGTGCATATGAACAGAGAAGTAAATAACAGAAAAACAAGTCTAAACCTTTCTAAACTCTGCCTTTAACACTAGTTGGAAGAGCACATCACACATACACACATTCACACAGCCAGTACTCTTTCCCTTTCACGCCATGAGCAGGTTCTGCTGGAAATTCTTAGTTAGCATGTATGACCTAATGGAAGAATCTGGTTCTGAAGTCACTGGTTTCATGTCCTGGCCCCATCATCTACTAACTGTGTGATCATAAAGAATTTAAATTCTCAAGTATTCAACATTTTTCATTTGACCCTCAAAGAAATTGAGGTTTGGTATTACCTGTCTCTATTTTACATTTGAGAAAATTAAATGTCAAATTAGTCATACAAACTGGCTGTGGCTCCACATCAACCAAGTGACACATCTAGTGGTGAGACTTCCTTTATCCATGTTCCTCAGTTCATTTAACATCAACAAAAACACTAAGTCTTTTCATAAAATCGATTTTGTATGTATAACAGTTTTTTCCACATACAGTGAAGGAAGGCTTGGTGCTTCACAAAGCTTCATTAAGTTTTAGTGTGAGAACATTTTGATAAATCATGATCAATAATCTTTAGCAACTCTATAGCCTGCATTCTGTTTATTAGCTCACAGAGGAAAGTGTCTGCTTATGAATGACAGTGTGCTTCCACATAAAAATACTGTTTTGGTTAATAGTGATCCTGTGCATGAGTGTGTCCTTAGAGTAGGCTAAGTAAGATGTAGGAAAGAACCAAATTACTTCTCTTTACTCTTTCCTCTGCCCACAGAAAGAACCATGTTGGGCATGGCGACCTGAACTACATGGAACATAAGAACAGGAAAAAGGGAAAGGGGGAAAAAACACAACGGGTGAGACAGGATTAAGGGGAACCATCAACCAGGTCCGGAACCCTGTCCGTTCTTCTACCTGTGAGTATCAACATCGTAAGGCGCAATTGGGTCACATGGCTGGCAGATACCTACTTTGGTTAAGAAAGTGCAATGGGATAATGTAAACTTTGGTTTTGCTTTTATTGAAAGATTAGAGAACATCAAAGTATTAAAGGAAATATATTCGATTTGGTTGGAGTTTCCATTTGAAGACTCTGAACAAGAGGAACACTAACCGTCAACATTTCACTTTACTGGCATGAAACGACACTTGCATAGAAAGAGTTTGTCATGTTGTTGATGTTGTGCCAGGGAATTTGAGACTGATCTCCACACATTCCACCTATATCTTAACCAGTGGCAATACTCTTTGAAAACTCCAGAACGTGTCTATTCTATTGTGAGTCCTAAGCTTTATTCTATTAATATTCAATGAAATCAATGAATTAGAAATTCTTAAAACTATTGATACAAAGAAAACACTGTGAAACTAAGTTTATTATGGATCCATACATTATTCTTGGCACAAAAAAACTGTAATTTTGTTTTTGTATATCCCTAACATCTAAATTTTTTTTTTTTTTTGCATTCCTTTTCCATGGGATGGTCTTGATCCCTGTCTCCTGTACAATGTCACAAACCTCCGTCCATAGTTCATCAAGAACTCTATCATATCTAGTCCCTTAAATCTATTTCTCACTTCCACTTTATGAACAAAGCTAGCGAAGGTGATGGAATTCCAGTTGAGCTATTTCAAATCCTGAAAAATGATGCTGTGAAAGTGTTGCACTCAATATGCCAGCAAATTTGGAAAACTCAGCAGTGGCCACAGGACTGGAAAAGGTCAGTTTTTTTTTTTTTTTAATTTTATTTTTAAACTTTACATAATTGTATTAGTTTTGCCAAATATCAAAATGAATCCACCACAGGTATACATGTGTTCCCCATCCTGAACCTTGCTCCAATCCCAAACAAAGGCAGTGACAAAGAATGCTCAAACTACTGCACAATTGCACTCATCTCACACGCTAGTAAAGTAATGCTGAAAATTCTCCAAGCCAGGCTTCAGCAATACGTGAACCATGAACTTCCAGATGTTCAAGCTGGTTTTAGAAAAGGCAGAGGAACCAGAGATCAAATTGCCAACATCTGCTGGATCATAGAAAAAGCAAGAGAGTTCCAGAAAAACATCTATTTCTGCTTTATTGACTATGCCAAAGCCTTTGACTGTGTGGATCACAATAAACTGTGGAAAATTCTGAAAGAGATGGGCATGCCAGACCACCTGACTTGCTTCTTAAGAAACCTATATGCAGGTCAAGAACAACAGTAAGAACTGGACATGGAACAACAGACTGGTTCCAAATGGGAAAAGGAGTACATCAAGGCTGTATATTGTCACCCTGCTTATTTAACTTACATGCAGAGTACATCATGAGAAACGCTGGGCTGGAAGAAGCACAAGCTAGAATCAAGATTGCCGGGAGAAATATCAATAACCTCAGATATGCAGATGACACCACCCTTATGGCAGAAAGTGAAGAGGAACTCAAAAGCCTCTTGATGAAAGTGAAAGAGGAGAGTGAAAAATTTGGCTTAAAGCTCAACATTCAGAAAACTAAGATCATAGCATTTGGTCCCATCACTTCATGGGAAATAGATGGGGAAACAGTGGCAGACTTTATTTTTTGGGGCTCCAAAATTACAGCAGATGGTGATTGCAGCCATGAAATTAAAAGACACTAACTCCTTGGAAGGAAAGTTATGACCAACCTAGATAGCATATTCAAAAGCAGAGACATTACTTTGCCAACAAAGGTCCGTCTAGTCAAGGCTATGGTTTTTCCAGTGGTCATGTATGGATGTGAGAGTTGGACTGTGAAGAAAGCTGAGCACCGAAGAATTGATGCTTTTGAACCGTGGTGTTGGACAAGACTCTTGAGAGTCCCTTGGACTGCAAGGAGGTCCAACCAGCCCATTCTAAAGGAGATCAGTCCTGTGTGTTCATTGGAAGGACTGATGCTAAAGCTGAAACTCGAATACTTTGGCCACCTCATGTGAAGAATTGACTCATTGGAAAAGACTCTGATGCTGGGAGGTATTGGGGGCAGGAGGAGAAGGGAACGACAGAGGATGAGATGGCTGGATGTCATCACCAACTCTATGGACATGAGTTTGAGTGAACTCCGGGAGTTGGTGATGGACAGGGAGGCCTGGCATGCTGCAATTCATGGGTTCACAAAGAGTTGGACAAGACTGAGCGACTGAACTGAACATCTAAATATTTAATAAATACACAGGAGGCTAGTTTATCTTTAAGCCATCTGTGTCTCAAATGTGACCTAAGGTACTTTTTTTTTTTCATAAGGCTCTTTCAAATTTTCAAAATAATTTTCTAATAAGACATTTTGTCAAGATGTAATCTGAAAAAGTTGATGTTTGAGTAAACCTTATTTCTAAAACAACCAGAGTGAAATTAATCTACCCTTGATATTAAAAATAGATTACTAAATGTAAGCCTAAGAATACAATTAGATAGAAACTTGAGAAAATACACCAAAAATAGAATTCCTCCATTTATCTTGTGGTGACCTGCCTATCTAACACAGAGATTAATTTTTACAGGCTCCCAGCTGGGCTTGCTTTGATACAGCATTTCTGAAGATTAAAAAATAATGTTTCAGTTGTAATATCTTATTTTTTGTGGTTTCTTCATCTATACATAAGGTAATCATACCATTTTTCTTGATGAGATAGGGTTCTCTGGGTTGAGTAAAATACTATATGAGAAACTAAAATGCACTGAATGCACATCAGATGTATAATTTAGTCTAATATCATTTCCACCCTTGCATTTGAGCATACAGAAGTAAGAGACAAAAAAGTTATTCTGTGTTCATATTTCTTCCTCTATTTCTCCAACATTTATAACATTCAACAAACTAATCTAATAATAATTTCTGCCTTATTTTATGACATTTGTGGGATGACATTGGCTAAGTCAGTTTAAGGAATTTTTTTAGAGATCTGGATACTCTTCATTTTTGGAAAAGTTTATGCTCACCTTGTTTGCAAGGTGTTACAATTATAGAGAGAAATATCTTCTCATTTCAGATAGTTATTTGCATGCAGCACTCAAATTATGAATTGTTGCCTGTTACTGTTTAGTCACTAAGTTGTGTCCGACTCTTAGGACCCCATAGACTGTAGCCCGCAAGGTTCTTCTCTCCATGGGATTTCCCAGGCAAGAATACTGCAGTGAGTTGCCATTTCCTTCTCCAGGGGATCTTCCTAAACCAAGGATTGAACCCACGTCTCCTGCATTGCAGACAGATTCTTTACTGCTGAGCCACCATGGAAGCCACTCAAATTACACATACCTAATTGAAACTTTATCAGTGAATCTAGGGATTTCCTTCTAACAACTGCCAATGACTGCAGATAAAAAAGAGGCTGGGAAGAAATGAGGAAGCTTGTCACTAGAGTTGCAATAGGGTTTTTAGTTCAACTTACAAAGAATAACCCCATTGCAGCCTATTCAGTTCTGCACACAAGATTCACTTTTATTTTTATAATTTATCATCGATGTCACAGTTCACAAAGAGAAGCTAATTCAATATGTGTGATAAAGGAATTATTATAGAAATTAAACCTTGCATAACATTGGGAGAAGATGTGGGAATAAAGCTTCAAAATTAGAGATACCAAGGGAACATTTCATGCAAAGATGGGCTCGATAAAGGACAGAAATGACATGGATCTAACAGAAGCAGAAGATATTAAGGAGAGGTGGCAAGAATACACAGAAGCCATATACAAAAAAGATCTTCAAGACCTAGATAATCACGATGGTGTGATCACTCACCTAGAGCCAGACACCCTGGAATGTGAAGTCAAGTGGGCCTTAGGAAGCATCACTAGGAACAAAGCTAGTGGAGGTAATGGAATTCCAGTTGAGCTATTTCAAATCCTGAAAGATGATGCTGTGAAAGTGCTGCACTCAGTATGCCAGCAAATTAGGAAAACTCAGCAGTGGCCACAGGACTGGAAAAGGTCTGTTTTCATTCCAATCCCAAACAAAGGCAGTGACAAAGAATGCTCAAACTACTGCACAATTGCACTCAGCTCACACACTAGTAATGTAATGCTCAAAATTCTCCAAGCCAGGCTTCAGCAATACGTGAAGCGTGAACTTCCAGATGTTCAAGTTGGTTTTAGAAAAGGCAGAGGAACCAGAGACCAAATTGCCAACATCTGCTGGATCATAGAAAAAGCAAGAGAGTTCCAGAAAAACATCTTTCTGCTTTATTGACTATGCCAAAGCCTTTGACTGTGTGGATCACAATAAACTGTGGAAAATTCTGAAAGAGAGGGGCATACCAGACCACCTGACCTGCCTCTTGAGAAACCTATATGCAGGTCAGGAAGCAACAGTTTGAACTGGACATGGAACAACAGACTGGTTCCAAATGGGAAAAGGAGTACATCAAGGCTGTATATTGTCACCCTGCTTATTTAACTTATATGCAGAGTACATCATGAGAAATGCTGGGCTGGAAGAAGCACAAGCTAGAATCAAGATTGCCGGGAAAAATATCAATAACCTCAGACATGCAGATGACACCACCCTTATGGCAGAAAATGAAAAGGAACTCAAAAGCCTCTTGATGAAAGTGAAAGAGGAGAGTGAAAAATTTGGCTTAAAGCTCAACATTCAGAAAACTAAGATCATGGCATTTGGTCCCATCACTTCATGGGAAATAGATGGGGAAACAGTGGAAACAGTGGCAGACTTTATTTTGGTGGGCTCCAAAATTACAGCAGATGGTGATTGCAGCCATGAAATTAAAAGACGTTTACTCCTTGGAAGGAAAGTTATGACCAACCTAGATAGCATATTCAAAAGCAGAGACATTACTTTGCCAGCAAAGGTCCGTCTAGTCAAGGCTATGGTTTTTCCAGTGGTCATGTATGGATGTGAGAGTTGGACTGTAAAGAAAGCTGAGCACCGAAGAATTGATGCTTTTGAACCGTGGTGTTGGACAAGACTCTTGAGAGTCCCTTGGACTGCAAGGAGGTCCAACCAGCCCATTCTAAAGGAGATCAGTCCTGGGTGTTCATTGGAAGGACTGATGCTAAAGCTGAAACTCGAATACTTTGACCACCTCATGTGAAGAGTTGACTCATTGGAAAAGACTCTGATGCTGGGAGGGATTGGGGGCAGGAGAAGAGGACGACAGAGGATGAGGTGGCTGGATGGCATCACTGACTCGATGGACATGAGTTTGAGTGAACTCTGGGAGTTGGTGATGGACAGGGAGGCCTGGCGTGCTGCAATTCATGGGGTTGCAAAGAGTCAGACACGATTGAGCAACTGAACTGAACTGAGGGAAGTTGGACCTGAAGTTTTCTTGAAGCACTGGAACAGAGGAGCAGGAACCGAGCACATCAAACGTTAACTTTTATTTGGCCCTTTATCTTGTTTTATTTTGTTTTCTAATAGCATCTCCTCAGGCAAGTGTTTCTTAGTAATACTATAAATGCCCTCACAGCCTTTACATTTTATCATCAGCTGAATTTTTAATTAAAGGCACTATATCCGTCTAAAATTATGTTACATATATAATACATGGTGTTGTTGAACTCCACACTAATTAAGCTCTTTATAGGAAAGGATCCATTACATTTATTACTCTGCTATATATCTGAGGAGAAGGCAATGGCAACCCACTCCAGTACTCTTGCCTGGAAAATCCCATGGACGGAAGAGCCTGGTAGGCTGCAGTCCATGGGGTTGCTAAGAGTCAGACACGACTGAGCGACTTCACTTTCACTTTCACTTTCCACTTTCATGCACTGGAGAAGGCAATGGCAACCCACTCCAGTGTTCTTGCCTGGAGAATCCCAGGGACGGGGGAGCCTGGTGGGCTGCCGTCTATGGGGTCGCACAGAGTCAGACACGACTTAAGAGATGCAGCAATATACCTGATGCCTAGGGCTGTACCTCTAACTATTAGTACATAATCACTGAATATCAAGTGAATAGAAACAATATACATACATATATATAGGCCTCCCCCCGCCTCCAGGAACTCAGATTCCAAGATTGTACATATACAATTTTTTTCTAATAAAATCAAGCTCATAAATTACATCTGGTTTTCAAGGAACTGAAGGACAGATCTGTTCCTATAATATATTTTTTCTTTCATTTTAGTAACTGTATTTCTGAGTTTTGGTGATATGGAAAACTTGGTTATCTTAAAAATAATTTCTATATACCAAAAGCAAAACTTAACATGATAATAGACTATCTTTTAAAACTCTGTATACCTGCACGGGTTAGAGCACAACAAAAGACAGGAAAACCTTTCATTTCAAAGTGAAGTAGATGCTGAAAACCAGACTTGGGCTAAAACTGAAATTTATCAAATGAGATGATTCAGAGGACTGATCTGTATTTGTATTTGACTGATTTGTATTTTCAGGAATAGAGAAAAGGTTTTGGTTTTATGAAAGTTTGGGAGAGGAGCCAAAGCCATAGCAGAATGAGGTATTTGAAATATTGCATTTTACATGAGAAAATGGATAGTAAAAATTTTCTGACTGAAAAAGTCACTTTTTTTTTCTTAAAACATCTTTTGTAGGTAAATTTGACCTACAGCAAACTGCACATTTTATTATATAAAAATTACAGCAAAATACATATATATTGTGCTATATATATATACATATATGTATATATAAATTATATCACAATACACTGACAAGAAAATAGCAAGTAAAACTATAGCTCCTTATCACTAAAATCAGTCATTTGTCTCTGCCACTTACAATTAACAAGATTTTTTAAATCATACATTAATATACAATATCCTGCACTCTGACATGGTCCCTTGCCAATGACATCCCTGATTAACAGGTTATTATGAAAAATATGATAATTTTGTAGAAAAATTTGATGATAAACATAATCCACTGTGTTCTAAGGTGAAAATATTAAACTTATAATTACCAACATGTAAACCATATTATAGAAAATAAACAGTGTTTAAAATATACAGAGTACATCCAATATTCACCTTCAGATCAGATCAGATCAGTGGCTCAGTGGTGTCCAACTCTGCGACCCCATGAATCGCAGCACGCCAGGCCTCCCTGTCCATCACCAACTCCTGGAGTTCACTGAGACGTCCATCGAGTCAGTGATGCCATCCAGCCATCTCATCCCCTGTCGTCGCCTTCTCCTCCTGCCCCCAATCCCTCCCAGCATCAGAGTCTTTTCCAATGAGTCAACTCTTCTCATGAGGTGGCCAAAGTACTGGAGTTTCACCTGTAGCATCATTCCTTCCAAAGAAATCCCAGGGCTGATCTCCTTCAGAATGGACTGGTTGGATCTCCTTGCAGTCAAAGGGACTCTCAAGAGTCTTCTCCAACACCACAGTTCAAAAGCATCAGTTCTTCGGTGCTCAGCCTCCTTCACAGTCCAACTCTCACATCTATACATGACCACAGGAAAAACCACAGCCTTGACTAGATGGACCTTTGTTGGCAAAGTAATGTCTCTGCTTGTGAATATGCTATCTAGGTTGGTCATAACTTTCTTTCCAAGGAGTAAGCGTCTTTTAATTTCATGGCTGCAGTCACCATCTGCAGTGATTTTGGAGCCCAGAAAAATAAAGTCTGACACTGTTTCCACTGTTTCCCCATCTATTTCCCATGAAGTGATGGGACCGGATGCCATGATGTTCGTTTTCTGAATGTTGTGCTTTAAGCCAACTTTTTCACTCTCCACTTTCACTTTCTTTTTTTTTTTTTTTTCCAATTTTATTGAGATATAATTGACATAACATTGTGTAAGTTTAAGATGTACAGCCCGATGATTTGAGGCATGTATATGTTGCAAAATTATTACCAAAAAAGGGTAGTTAACACATCCATAGCCTCACTTGATTACCGTTTCTTCTTGTTATTATTGTGGGAGAACATTTAAGATTAACTCTCTTTAGCAACTTTGAAGTATACAATATTGTGTTGTTAACTATGGTTTACATTTGAGCTCCCAGAACTAACTCATTTTATAACTAGATGTTTGTACCCTTTGACCAAAATCTTATTTCCCCCCATCCCCAGCCCCTGGCAATCACCATTGAACACTCTGTTTCTATAAGTTCATCTATTTTAGATTCCACACAAAGGTGAATTTTTGTCTTTCTCTCTGATTTATCCCTTAGCATAATACCTTCACATTCCATTATTAATGTTTCAAGTTTGTTTTTTTTAAATGCCTGAATACTATTCGACCATATGCGTATGTGTGTGGCTATCACATTTTCATTATCGGTTTGTCTCTGGATGTAAACTTAGGTTGTTTCCATATTTTAGCTATGGTAAATGATACTATTAATGCAATGGAAATGGCAGTGCAAGTATCTCCTTGAGTTCTTGATTTCATTTCCTTCAGATATATACTCAGACATGAGATTGCTGCATTGTATGGTAACTCTGTTTTAAATATTCAGAGGAATCTCCATACTGTTTTTTCTTTTGATTGTAACATTTTATATTCTCAATAACAGTGTAAAAGTTCACTTTCATCAAGAGGCTTTTGAGTTGCTCTTCACTTTCTGCCATAAGGGTGGTGTCATCTGCATATCTGAGGTTATTGATATTTCTCCTGGCAATCTTGATCCCAGCTTGTGCTTCTTCCAGCCCAGAGCTTCTCATGATGTACTCTGAATATAAGTTAAATAAACAGGGTGACAATATACAGCCTTGATGAACTCCTTTTCCTATTTGGGACCAGTCTGTTGTTTCATGTCCAGTTCTAACTGTTGCTTCCTGACCTGTATACAAATTTCTCAAGAGGCAGATCAGGTGGTCTGGTATTCCCATCTCTTTCAGAATTTTCCACAGTTTATTATGATCCACACAGTCAAAGGTTTTGGCATATTCACCTTACTGACCGATAAAAGTGCTTCACATTATCAATGTATTGTACAGACCACATTATCTAACTGTAATTCAATTAAGTTCAAAGTCAACAATAAATTATAAAGAGAAAACATTTAGCACGTTTAAAATGGCATTTTTCTGCTATTCTAAGAACTTGAAGTGAAAGTGAAAGTGTTAGTTGCTCAGTTGTGTCCAACTCTTTGTGACCCAATGGACTATAGTCTCCAAGGCTCCTCTGTCCGTGGAATTCTCCAGGCAAGAATACTGGAGTGGGTAGCCATTCCCTTCTCCAGGGGATATTCCCAACCCAGGAATCAAACCTGGGTCTCCTGCATTGCAGACAGATTCTTTACCGTCTGAACCATCAGAGAAGCCCTAACTCTGACTAGAATATATTTATGTGCAAAATTAAATTATAATTTTTAAGCAAATGTAAAAAAATAAAACTTTAATATATTTAAAGGATACAGTTATGAAAATATTTTAAAGTAAGAAAACCAAGCTTACTCATGATTATTACTTAAAGAATGTCTGATACAGTGATAAATTCTGGTGTTGGAGTGACACAAACATATTCATTAATGGAGAAGCACTTCTTCACTATCTCATCTTGTACATTTTGATATTCTTGATCCAGTTGATTAACTAAGTCTTAAGTAAAACTTGATTATTTACTATTTAGTTTGAGAAAACTATTGATTCTCCCTGTGTAACAAACACTATGCCATGCACTGATGAACTAAGATGAAAAAAACCTATGCCTTTCAAGAAGCATACTGCCTTACTACAGCGTGGGAGAGCTAATATAATAACAATAAATTTTAGTAACAACTCTGATGAATGGAAACCAATGTACAGTGGTTTTGTATTGAATGGGTACCAAATAAGTATGCTGTAAATTGTTTGTTAGCATCATTTAAATGAATCTTGGTAGGAAATAGAATATGAGTAACAACTTACATACATAAAATATGTTCTAAATAATATTCTCTCTCTCTGCCTCTCTCTCTCTCTCTCTTTTTTTTTCCCTACAGATGTTACTAAACAGAAAGAGGAAACTAAAGCCCCAGAACAGAGATTTCTTTCATTGTTCCTTCTCTCACCAGTCTTTTTTTGTTTGTTTTTGTTTGTTGTGTTTTATATCTTTTTGCTATGATTCCTCTTAAAGTCCTTTTGAAGGGTATGTAGATATCTACTCTACCCAAAACAGAATGACATGATTTGTGTCACTTCTGCAAGTTGGACTGGAGAATATAGGTTAAATGAATGAGGCTTTCAGTTTTTTGTTTTGTTTTGCTTTTGTTTCTGAGGATGAAGTGACTGTAGGACATCAAGGTAACTGCTTTGGACTCATTGTACCTACTGATGCAAAGTTTCACCAATTTAATATTGTTAACTGTCTCATAGCACATTAAGGTTTTTTTTTTTTTAATGTTTTTCTATAATTTTTTAACACTAAAATATTTTTACGTCAGAGAGTATAATGGATATTATTTCTTTAATTATAGATAGCGTTGTTTCTTAGACCCAGATGCCTTGGATATTCAAAAACATTTTCAGTACAAAGTTCAACATTTCTGTCTGCTCCTTCCTGTACATTTTAAAAGTTGATTTCTGCGTTCCAAGAATAAAACAAAAATACGTCAAGACAACAATATACTGACAAGGAACCTGAAATAAAATTCATGTTATTTCACTGACTGAGCTAATACTTGTAAGACTCACTCATACCTATATAACAAAAATATGTGTTATATATATTTTTGATTTCTAATTATATTTATAACTTGAAAGGTAAGCTGTACAACCAAAAAGAAAAAGAAAAAGAAAAAGCTGGCCTAAAATTCAACATTCAGAAAACAAAGATCATGGCATCCGGTCCCATCACTTCATGGCAAATACATGGAGAAACAATGGAAACAGACTTTATTTCTTTGGGCTCCAAAATCACTGCAGATGGTGACTGCAGCCATGAAATTAAAAGACATTTGCTCCTTGGAAGATGAGCTATAACCAACTAGACAGCATATTAAAAAGCAGAGACATTACTTTGCCAACAAAGGTCCATCTAGTCAAGGCTATGGTTTTTCCAGTCGTCAGGTATGGATGTGAGAGTCAGACTATAAAGAAAACTGAGCGCCAAAGAATTGATGCTTTTAAACAGTGGTGTGGAGAAGACTCTTGAGAGTCCCTAGGACTGCAAGGAGATACAACCAATCAATCCTAAGGGAAATCAGTCCTGAATATTCACTGGAAGGACTGATGCTGAAGCTGAAACTCCAATACTTTGGCCACCTGATGCAAAGAAATGACTCACTGAAAAGGCCCCTGATGCTGGGAAAGATTGAAGGCAGGAGGAGAAGGGGTCAACAAAGGATGAGATGGTTAGATGGCATTACTGACCCAATGGACATTAGTTTGAGCAAGCTACTAGAGTTGGTGATGGCCAGGGAAGCCTTGGTGTGCTGCAGTCCATGTGGTCACAAAGAATCAAATACAACTGAGCAACTGACTGAAGCTGTACAGCCAAATATTAATATGAATATTTGTGATCACTTTTTCCTTAACATTTTCAGGAAAAACAAATAATTTTAAATATATCTGTTAAAGCTGAAATGAATACTTCATAAGGAACATTATTTATATACATATATATACATATATACACACACACACATATATATATATATATATATATATCATATCAGAAATAATGAACTTTAGCAGAATCTTCGGAGAAGGCAATGGCATCCCACTCCAGTACTCTTGCCTGGAAAATCCCATGGATGGGGGAGCCTGGTAGGCTGCAGTCCATGGGGTCGCTAAGAGTCGGATACGACTGAGCGACTTCATTTTCACTTTTCACTTTCATGCATTGGAGAAGGAAATGGCAACCCACTCCAGTATTCTTGCCTGGAGAATCCCAGGGATGGGGGGACCCTGATCGGCTGCCGTCTATGGGGTCACATGGAGTCAGACATGACTGAAGTGACTTAGCAGCAGCAGCAGCAGAATCTTATTGCAAGAATATCATAAATTAATAGAGAAATTCAGCCTAGCCTAGTCTTAATTTTAAGTTACTATTCAACAAATATATTGTATAACTGAGATGTTTCCTTAAAGTCTTATTTAAAGGGCACAAAATTAAGCATGGATCTCTGAAAGAATCCAACTCTTCATTTAGTTTCATTAGCAACTCCCAACTCCATTACATTAATTCATAATTATGGTGATAGGTTTATTGCCTAAATTCAGCTTCATTTTATCCCACAATGACAAGGATTTAGAGATATAGTATTGTGATACCAGCAAGGGAGAAAATATAGCACACTGATCTACACCAAATATGAGACCTACGCTTCTGATTTATATTTATCTAAGATAAGTATAAAATACATCTGGTGAGAGGCATTGGGGGACTCTATAAACTGGGACACTGGGGAAACAAGTAGAGATTGGCCACTTAAGGGCAGACCAGAAGACTCATGGGATAACATGGGCATAACATGGGATATGGGATAACAAAGGGCAAAATAAGAAAGAAATAGACAATGAATGAGCCAAGGAAGCAAGGACTTCATGACTAATACTCTAGAGAGAAATATGGCGCATAGAAGTGAAATATCCATTGCTTTCCTCTTTCATGTACAATCATTTCTGCATCTATAATCTTTTCAGAAAGAGTGGGTGGGAAACCTCCAAGAAAATGTAGTGCAGTTTTTGAAAGTCTTGCATCATTGGAGAGAAAGAATTGGAACAGAGGAGCCTCTAAAAAAGGGCAGTAGTAAATATAATAAACTGTCTATCAGGGCTCTTAGAAGATCACATGGCATAGTGGAGGTCGATCAGAAAAACACTAGTCTTCAAAAAGAAATACATGGATCTCTGATTAAAGAAGGATATCTAATTCATATTATACATGCTTGTTTGAGCATAAAGTCAGTCTTACCTCAGAAGAGGTATCATTTAGAGCTCCTACAGTTTTTAATGGGAAATATCTGGTATTCCATGAAAAATTTCTAGGGATCAGTCATTACCAATTAGGCAATGTAACCAGAAGCATACCAGACCCAGATCTGGGTTATCGTATATGGACTTTAAAATAGCTATGGCAAATATTTTTAAGAAAATGGGAGAGAATTTCACCAGAGATCAAAGAATCATCAATAAAAATAATAAATAAATCTTAAAATCTTAAAAAACATAGAAATTCAAAAAATTAATTGAAATAAATTAACAAAATACTTTACAGAGCTAAGAGAATATTAGCTGAAAAATAAATAGATCAGTACACTAAAGCAAAAAAGGATAAAAGAAAGAAAAGGCCTTTAAAAATTATAAAACATAGAGCACAGGTCTAATATCCATTGACTGGAGTCCCGGAAGAAGAGATAAAGAGAGAGGGACAGAATAGGAACGCGGGTATACCTGTGGCAGATTCATTTCGATATTTGGCAAAACTAATACAATATTGTAAAGTTTAAAAATAAAATTAAAAAAAAGAATATTTGAAGAAATAGCTGAACATTTTTCAAAACTCATATCTTATCAGAAATGCAAAAAAATCACCCACCACAAGTAAGATAAATATAAAGAATATCTCACCTAGACATTGTTATTATAACTACTGAAATCCAAAACTGGGATGAAATGCTGAAAAAAACTAGGTAAAAAGATTTATTACCTACAAAGAAGTAATAATAAAACTAGCATTTAATTCTTTAACAGTAACCATGGAATCAAAATATAGTGAATAATACCTATTAAAGTGACTGAAACAAATAACTGTCCACTTAGAATATTATATATGTTGAATACATTGAAAATTTACTAAATATAGGAAGAATGAAGAGCATCAAAATGGTAATTAAACAGATAACTAAAAAATATCACAAGATAATATTATGAACTGTGCATGCATGCTAAGTCGCTTCAGTCATGCCTGACTCTGCGACCATGTTATGAACTACTTTATATCAGTTATATTTGAAGATCTAAAATAAGTGAGAAAATTATAATAATATGTAACTTAACAAAAATGTCACCAAAGAAACAAAAATTTGATTTACTTCTACAGTACAGAATTTAAGTTCTGACCATACTGGCTCAGTTTTCCCATATTTTTACCTAAAACTTTGCATTACAGGGATATGCACAATTTTCTTTCTAGGACATCAAGTTAAAAAGAAAAATCTGTGTAGAGATATAAATTAAATTAAAATTGAAATGCAAAATCAAATATAAATTCTAAAAGAGAGCACTTTGAAATGATTTAAGGAAAAATGATTCAGTTTTTCCTCATTCAATGACAATATATTTTAATGGATTCAACAGTGAAATTAATAGATAACCATGAATCCTCATGCTTACCCATAAACTTGCTCCCCAGTGAAATGTAAAATAACTCAGTTATGATATAAAACTAAGCAACTTGTATATTTTGAGTTGTTAAAATGCAAGCAATCCCCAAACTAAAAAAGATCTAGGTCTCTCTCTCTCTCCTCTCTCTCTCTCACACACACATACACACACTTATCTGCAGTATACGTATTATAAGTATATAGCTGGTAAATTATCTCTAAATATTCCTCATCCACTGAGGAATAAAAAATGGGTAGTCTATTGTTATAATTTTGTTATAAAATGGGTAGTCTATTGTTATAATTTTGATAAAATGTTTATATAGTACCTAAAAATAATTATATATGACCAAATGTACAATTTCAAATTTACACGGCTTCAAAACATTTTTTTTCTACTCATTGTCAAAGGTGGGTATGGCTTTTTCCAAAGAATAAGAGATTAGGACCAAATGAATGTAAGATAAAGGCCTATTTCTCAGTTTGTCTGCTATATCATCCTTAGCAAGTCATTTGGGGGAGTTCCCTGGCTGTGAAATGGTTAGGATACTGAACTTCCAGTGCCTGGGCCCCAGGGTTCCATTTCTGGTCAGGGAACTAAGATCCCAAAAGATGGACCCCTGGGCCAAAAAAATCAAGACAACAACAACAAAATCCCAAATAAGTCATTTTGCTCCTTGAACTTTAATTTTCTCAATTAAAAATAAGAACAATAAAATTATAATGCCTACTTCAAAGGGTTATTGTCAAATTTAATCACTAATACTCAAGACGCTAAGCTGATTTCCTGGTCTATATCACAGTTGGACCATAAAAAAAGGCTGAGCACTGAAGAAGCAGTTTGACGCTTTCAAACTGTGGTGTTGGAGAAGACTCTTGAGAGTCCCTTGGACAGCAAGGAGATCAAACCAGTCAACCCTAAAGGAAATCAACCCTCAGTATTCATTGGAAAGACTGATGAAACTAAAGCTCCAATAGTCTAGCCACCTGATGTAAAGAGCCAACTCATTGGAAAAGACACTAATTCTGGGAAAGATTCAAGATAAAAGAAGAGGGTGACAGAGGAGGAGATGGTTAGATAACATTACCAACTCAATGGACATGAACTTGAGCAAACTCCAGGAGATAGTAGAGGACAGGGAAGCTTGGCAAGCTGCAGTCCATTGGGTCACAAAGAGTCAGACATGACTTAGAGGCTGAACAACAATATCACAGTATAATAGCAACTAGAACACTTTAAGCTGTTGCTTTAATAACATCTTCCTTTTCATGTAGGATTGCTTACATTACTGTCTATTTTAACTCTCTCCTTTGTCATGAAATCCTTTCTGGTTACTCAAAATCATGTTAATTTTTGTTTTCTTTCTTTTTTGTTTGTTTCTCCCTAGCACCTACTCAGAAAATGTGTTTGGCACTCAATTGAATGTTCCTCAATACAATGATCAGGCACATTATTTATTTTACCTATTAACAGAATTTGGACTATATCTTATATTCATTGTAAACTCTTGGCAATATGAAAGGCGTGCTAGGCACTCACTGACAATAAATGCAGGCAAAATTAACAGAAAGTGTAAATTTTTAATAGTAGATAGCTTACACAAAATAAATTCTGACACTAATTTACACTTAAAGTTATTCCATGTACTTTGTACTGATTAAGTTTTTCTGTGTACTAATAAATTAACAATGTTATACCAGGAAATGCTTTTCTAAAGCTTGCTGCTGCTGCTGCTGCTGCTGCTAAGTCACTTTAGTCGTGTCCGACTCTGTGCAACCCCATAGACGGCAGCCCACCAGGCTTCCCTGTCCCTGGGATTCTCCAGGCAAGAACACTGGAGTGGGTTGCCATTTCCTTCTCCAATGCATGAAAGTGAAAAGTGAAAGTGAAGTTGCTAGGTCGACTCCTAGCGACCCCATGGATTGCAGCCTACCAGGCTCCTCAGTTCATGGGATTTTCCAGGCAAGAGTACTGGAGTGGGGTGCCATTGCCTTCTCCATTTCTAAAGCTTGTGTGGGGTTGATTCTCTATGACTCTTTTGCATTTTTTGCATGCCTTGTGAGCAGAGTCACTGACTGCCTCTTTCTACACTGTTTTTCCAATGATATTCTTATAATGAAGCTTTTGAAGATCAAAAGTACAGTGTCTCACCAGGGAGCTATGTTTACTGCTTGTTATTAAAATAAAAAAAAAAAATCTGGTCTTCTAAGCTTAGGTTTCCTCTCTCACCCAAACCTCCACATGCATTGCTGTCATCCAGTTCTGTTCTTATCACCCTTACTAGAGAAATAACTTGCCCTTCATTTCTATCCCCAAAGTATCTTGTGGTCTGCCAGCATTCACAAAATTTTAACAGACTACCTTTTTAATCTTATAAGCAGGGTAAAATATCCCAATTTTCACAGTCCTTGATACAGTCTATATTCAAAAAGCCATTTTTCTATGAGGAAAAACAAGTCAGAGAATTTTTAAATGGGATTAAACTTTTAGAGATCAGTTTTTCAACTCCCTCACATCCTAAGTGAAATATTTGAATTTTAGAAATTAACTGGCTTTCTCAGGTTCACTGTGTGTTAATCGGAGGGGAAAAACTAAACTTTAGGTTTCATAATCCATATCAATGATATTTTCTCCCCAAATTACAGAATATTTAATACACATTTGATTAAAACAAACCTGAAATGTAGCTTTTTTCTATCCACTTTTCCAAAATGAATTTATGAATCCTGTATTAACTTTGGTTAACTGATCCTGTGCAAGAAACACTCTTCAGTATTTTAAAACAATGCTTTGTTTTACTTAAGACTTATGAGTGTAGTGGAACAATTGTGGATTTGCTAGGCTTTCCTGAGCTTGGGACAGGTTGGGTTGGCACAGCCTTTGAGCTTCAGTAAGGTTCCACTGGACTAGTTTTGACCTCAGTTTGCTTACCCAGGTTAGCCTTTATATAGCTTCTCATTTCCATTTCATAATCCAGGCTGATAGGCATTTTACCACATGGAACAGGCTGCTATAGAAAAGGGCTAGGCAAAAGTGCCTCAAACTAGCTGTTAAATACACTCATAGCTTCTGTTTGAATAATGGCAAAGGTCATACCTTTTCAAACCCCATTGTCCAACACAGTTCACACAGCCAAAATCAAAGTTCAGTAGCCAACAATGAAATGAGAAAGCACAGAAAGGGCAAGGAGGAAATAAATAACTGCAACTTTAAGAAAAGATACCATATATACACCTAAGATTTCAACTATGATTTTCTAATGCTTACTTCCAAATACACACACACACACACACACACACACACACACACATTATCTCTCTCTGTTAGTCGCTCAGCTGTGTTTGACTCTTTGCGACCCCATGGACTGTAGCCCACCAGGATCCTCTGTCCATGGGATTTTCCAGGCAAGAATAATGGAGTGGGTTGCCATTTCCTCCTCTGGGGGATCTTCCTGACCCAGGGAAGGAACCCGTGTCTCCTGACTCTTGTGCATTGGCAGGCAGATTCTTTACCTGAGCCACCTGGGAAGCCATGTATATATGTATCAAAATTCAGATTTTTTTTTCTGTCCCTCTCCCTTTTCGCTTTCTGTATACATGTATCAGTCCCCTCATATCTGCTAATCAGTGTTGTCTTCTATACACATCTGGATTCATGTGTTTCTTCACAAGGGTTCCATTTTCTCCTAAATTTTTTATTCTGTGTCCTAATTCTAAAACTCAGAATGATTCTATTATTCTCTGAACCTCATCCCTAAAAGCAACTTTGCCAGGTGCTTTTAATCTTCAGTTTATTGAGGCATTACTGAAGAATACATCCTTTTAAATGTAAATTGAGGTGCTCTTCAGTCATTGAGAGCAGTGGGTAACCTGAAAGCATTGGAAATTCATTTGACTGAGTTGCAAGCCTGTATCTCTCTTGTTTCTGCATGTTTTGTGAATAGGAGCCGGAAATTTGTTCCACACTATTTTTAGAAAGATAGTTATAACATACAGTGTTGGAAGATAAGAGTGTCTACTCTGACAAGCTGGTTTGTATGTTGTCTAGTATGATAAAGATAAATTCCCTCTGAGCAAAGGTCAGACTGATTAGCCACTTACTACAAGAAACATTTTTCCAAAACACAAGATTCCTCTCCTTTACTTTAATCTACTGAAAGTGCCTTTTCATACTGTTCATGGGGTTCTCAAGGCGAGGATACTGAAGTGGTTTGTCATTCCCTTGGAATACCAGACAAAGTTACCTGCCTCTTGAGAAATCTGTATGCAGCTCAAGAAGCAACAATTAGAACCTTATATGGAACAATGGACTGGTTCAAAATTGGGAAAGGAGTATGTCAAGACTGTATATTGTCACCCTGCTTATCTAACTTATATGCAGAATACACGTGAAATGGTGAGCTGGATGAAGGACAAGCTGGAATCAAGACTGCTGGAGAAATACCATTAATCTCCGATATGCAGATGACACCATCCTTATGGCACAAAGCCAAGAGGAACTAAAGAGCCTCTTGTTGAAAATGAAAGAGGAGAGTGAAAAGCTGGCTTAAAACTCAACATTCCAAAAATGAAGATCATGGCATCCGGTCCTATCACTTCATGGAAAATAGCTTAGGAAAAAGTGGAAACAGTGTCAGATTTCATTTTCTTGGGCTCCGAAATCAATAAGGATGATGAGTGCAGTCACGAAATTAAAAGACGCTTACTCCTTGTAAGAATATCTATGACAAACCTAGACGGGAGCTGATTTTATGAGCCCAGTTCTTGCAGCTCCCCATACCTAGAAAAATACTAAAAGCCTTCATGATGATGACTGTTCCTTGTAACTAGCAAAGCTTCACAAGACTAGCAGAAACCTTCTGGAAAAAATATGTGCTTGATTACATGTACTCCCCCTTCACCAAAATCACATACAGAGTGACCTCCCCCCTGCCTCCTTGGAGCAGTTTCTCAGAGCTATCTGAGGTGCTATCTCCCGGGCTGCAATTCTCATTTGCCCCAAATAAGACTTCACTCACAACTCTTACATTGTGCATTTTTTTTTTCAGTCGGCTATACAATTCAGTTGAACATGAAAAATTCACAAAGGAAGACATATACTAGATCATAAACAAATTTTCAGTAAATTTTAAAGGATTATACATAAACACATACATACTTAACTGCAATATTAAGTTTAAAATGTACAATAATAAGATAGCTAGAAAAACCAAAATATTTGGAAATTAAATAAACCTTTTCTAAGGAATTCATGGGTGAGTGAATAATCATATAGATTATTTCTTAATGAATCGTAATAAAAATACACCATTTCAGAATTTATGTTGCTTCTAAAACACTCCAAATAGGGAAATATATAACTGAAGAAGCTTATATAAATAGGGAAAACAGTTTATAATACATTATTTAATCTTCACCTTTAAAAAGTATAATAAGAAGAGTAAATTAGACTAAAAGTAAGCAACAGAAAGGAAACGATAAAATAAGGGCAGAAAACTGACCATCTTTAGGGAACTCAAATATGGAAAAAGATGTTCATTTAAAAAATAAAATGAAAAAGAACATAAATAAACAATATCAGAAAAGAAAGAAGGATCACTATTATATATCTTTTAGGAATGAAATTTGACTAAGTAAAACATAAATACATTTATGCTAATTAATTTGAAATGGCTAAACTTCTGGAAAATTACAATGTAGCAAAGTTAAAAATAAGAAATAAAAAAATTGAATAGTCCTCATTTATTCAATACAATTCTTATTTTTAAATTTTACCACAAGCTAAACTATAGGCTTAGGTATCTTCTCTTTAATTAGTGAATGCAGTCAAATATTTAATGAAGAATATTAAATTAGATTAGATCCAATATTTTCAAAAGTTGATTGCCAAGGAACAAAATGATTAAGAAAAAAAATTAAAGTGCTAACACTTTTATAAGAACAATGGGCAAAAGTAAAGATAAATGTATTCCCCAGCCCCGAAAAATCTAAATAGGGAACAGAAACCATTATTGCTTCAATTCAGTCACAGTATTGAAAATATATGTCTGACGCATTTAAGAACCAAGATAAACCAAAGACTAAGGAAAAAAATAAAACACTTATATAATGTGATACTGAAGAATAAATAACTTAAATTGCTGCATTACAACCAAAGCCTAATTTTAAAAATAACCTTTACTATATAGTCTCATGCCAAAAATGTTGTGTTCCATTCCTTTTCAAAATACAATTTAGCCTTAATCTCTGGAACATAGCAATTAGGTATAAGAGAAAGTGTTTGGCAAATCACATGTTCTATTCCATAACAAAAGTTAATTTGAGCTTATAGATTCCGGTCTTTATTGCATAGAAAACAGTTACTTAAGCTGTTTATACTTTGATTTCTTCACTCATCTATTTTTCTGGGTATTTGGTGACTAAATTTAAATAAGATAAATGCAAATCACTTAATATAAGTAGTAGTTTATCAAAATGTATTCTTTAAGTACCTTCGTTTAAGCTTTTTAAAATGAAAATGTTTATTCTATACAAATTCTAAATCAGATTCCAATGATATTTGTTTTCTAATTAAATTTAGTTTTCCAACTTGTATTATATATTTGCATCAACAATAGCATTTTATTGTTTCTTTGCACATCATCCTACTAAAGCATTTTCTACATTTATGTATATTAACCATCAGCCTTTTTCTGACTCAAATAAATGCCATTCTCTCCATGTAACTGTTAATAGCATAATCTCACCCACAAATTTCCTTTTATTATACTACATTTAACATTATCTAAAATGAATATATTTTAAATGCACTTGTACAAAACAAGATGTTTTTCAGTTCCACATTCATGGAATAAATGTTTTCATCTGTGTTTCTGAAGATTTCTGTGATGTTAAGTCTTTTTATACTCACAAGTCCCTCCAAGTCTTTTAGCATGCTAAGGTAAATCGTGACTTACTAAGGAAAGGGATATAGAATTCAATACTTTCAAAAATCCTTTAAGCTTTAAACATATTGTAGTGGAACTCTCATTACCGTATGATGGAACATTAGCATTCTTTATATTGGAAATAGAAACTGCAATTTTTCAGCTTTCTGTTCATGCTACGATGCCAATTTTATTATTTGTATGTTAATATTTTTGTCATAAAACCATTTCTGCTTCATTAATAGTTCTTCTCCAGTAAACTTTCTCTTACCAAATTTCCAAAGTTCTCATTGTTCACAGCAAACCCTTCAGAATCTCTTCATGGCTTGTATCCTGAAAACACACCCACCAAGATATTTCTACTTTTATCACCCATCACCCCTTCTTTTGAACACTGACTATGAGCCTCTTGGGAGGAGCCCCTTGTGGTCTGTGTAGACCTCTCTTCTTTGTAGAGATGGAGTTAGTCTGGAGAATTGCATCTCTTTCGGGTCAACAGGAAGAAACATTAAAATTGATGCAACAGACAGCTCATAGCCGGTGCTAACAGAGATGGTGGCCCTGTAAGCACTTCTCAAAGAATATGAAGCCAGATGGAAGGAAGTCAGTAAAACTCTGTCTCTCCATAATCATAAACAAAATTATATTAGAACATAATCAATCAATTATATTATAACACAATCATAAACAAAATTATATTTCAGTATACCACTGAAATATAAGGAATAGCAGGCAGTAGATATGGTCAGAGTGATATTTTGCTTTTTTTTTCGTATCTCAAATATTTAATGTCATTGATTTTGAAAAATACATTCTAAGAGTTTCTTTTAAATGAGATATCCATAACACTACAGATATTTTGGTATTATACCAAAACATATGTTGCAAAACACCTGCCTTTTTTATCTTTTGTCTATAAGCTGTTCATAGGTGAATATATTGTCTCTGGTTTGGCTGTTAACATTTAAAGCCAACAGAGCTTGTATATCCTGCACAGTGCCAAATAGTGCTGGGTGCTTGATGACTCATGGGCCTGGATGGGATTTGTACAGCATGGTGCCTTAAGAAAATGAATTCTCTCTCCTTCATCCTCTGATCTACTGCCAGGGCTCCTTGTAGCGAAAAGATATGAGAAACCAGAAAACATTGAACATCTATTGACTTAGTCCTTCTTAGAACACTTGAGCAGAAAATAGTGTGGAATACGTGCAGCATGGATATAGCAGAACCATAGGAAGATATTCAGGAAGGTACACTTTACCATATAAATTTTCAGGATTCACTCTTGGATTCTATTCATTTCTCATATTAAAAGATTTCATCTCTAACTCAGAGGAAGTACCAAGTTCCAACCGCTACCATCTTTACAGCTGAAGGTCCTACCTGAACATTAAACATTAGCTACACCTAATGGTTTCTTTATAAGACTATGGAATAAAACGGGGATAAAAATAATAACTGAGTAACATATAACATAGTCTTCACATTGTGCCTATCCTTGATGCTGGTCTAATTACTAATCATTTATGATAAATCATTTTCTACTACATGTTCAAATTTCCCCTTAATATTTTCTAACACTTTGACTGTAACACCTATTTTGCATGATCATTTGATTGATATCATGATACAAACAACATAAAATTCCTTGTGGGCTTAACTTTACTGGATTTCTTAAGTTTTCCTTTGATAATATCATTGGGCAAGAGAGTAATAAGAAGCACCCCCATTTAATTTCCTTTGGTTACAAATATTGTGCTCCATGCTAAAGTACACAAAATTTCACAGTCTTCCACTTTTCCTGATACCCACACATTTTTGCATCGTGATACCTGTCCATCAATAAAATTATTCTTTTTATTATCCCTTGAAAATGGGCTAGCCTTTGGAATTGTTTTGGCAATACATAGAATAGAATAATATTTTATGAAGTTTGAGTTCAGGCCTAAAAATGTCTTGCATGGGCTCTGTCCTCTTCCCAGGAATTTTGCTGAGTTGCCAGTTGAACAAGCCTTCAATAACCTGCTAAAGGATGACAGACTATGTGGAGAAATAAGACACCCCAGCCAAAAGTCAGTCAACCCTATACAAGCAAAGCTTACTTGCTGAGAAGTCAACATCAAAGCTGATTTCTAAAGGTGCATGAGTGAGTCCAGCTGAGGCCAGAAGAATCACCCATCTGAGACCAAATTACTGATCATCTGAATCATAGGTTTAAAAATTGGATTTTTTAAGCTCTAAATAGCTGTATTAGCATCTTTGAAAAAGTGTTAGTCCCTTAGTTATGTCTGACTCTTTTTGACCTCATGGACTTAGTCTGCCAGGCTCCTCTGTCCATTTAAATTACTATAAATATGCATTTATAATTCTATATTTATAATTAAGAGGGCTTCCCTTGTGGCTCAGTTGGTAAAGAATCCACCTGCAAGGTGGGAGACCTGAGTTTGATCCCTGAGTTGGGAAGATCCCCTGGAGAAGGGAAAGGCTACCCACTCCAGTATTCTGGCCTAGAGAATTCCATGGACTGTATAGTCCATGCAGTCGCAAAGAGTCAGACATGACTGAATGACTTTCACTTTCACTACAATTAAAATATTTATAGGTATTATATTAATATATTATAGTCAATCCCTCTATATTATCTCATTTTCTCCTATTTTATTAGCATCAATCCAAACTTTCCCAGTGGAGAAGGAAATGGGAACCCAATCCAGTATTCTTGCCCAGAGAATTCCATAGACAGAGGAGCCTGGGGGAGGCTACAGTCCATGGGGTTGCAAAGAGTCAGACATGACTGAGTGACTAACACACAAAGTTTATCAGACAGGAAAAATCTATCACATTGGTTAAAAGGGTGACCTTAGTCTCTGTCTGCTGGCTCACTATTATAAGTTAGCACCAAATGGTGACAACCATTACTGAACCGCCTTGCAGGAGTATTTCAGACTCGAGTACTGTATTATTTGGGTACTGTACTATTTCAGACTTGGGTACTATAAACTTTCAACACCAAAGGTCATGGAGTAGAAAACAAGGTTTCTTCCTTGAGTTATCTGGTGTAATAATTGACTGATTCCCAATCCATGCATCTTTGCTTCTGAGGAAACAGCACAATATACTGACCATTGATTTAAGGTATCTGCTCAATAATGTACCACACTCCAATTTTTCCAACCACATATCTCAAGGTAGCACCATAACTAAAATTTCTTCAGTATATCAGTCAATCAATCATTCTATTAAGCAAGCAAGCTCTTTATGAGTAAGGGAGCACTAGTGAATCCCATGCCATGAGCCCACTACCACACTTCTTTGGTCAGACATGATGTGTGGAAAATACTACACTGATGAATAAAGAATAGTAAAGTTTCATGTGTTTTGGGTCTAAGAAGAGCCTCTTGGAGCAGTGAAGGCAAATTCATACTCAAAATATGCTTCAACACTTATGAGAACAGAGCCCTTCTTTTGCATGGTATTAGGAGTCCAATGTAATTGATTTGCAAACTGGTAGTTAGCAGGGGCCCCACTGAGATGGTGCCATATCAAGCAAAATTATGGCCAATCTGGGCATCAAAGAGGTTTTCTAGCCAGATCAGCTTTGGGAAGAAAAGCCCATGTTTTGAATCATGCATAGCTCTGAGCAGTTAGAAAAGCAATGAAGTAGTAGCAGCAGATATCACAGAATTCTGGTCAAATAACTCATGCTAATTTGGTTCAAATGGGCCTTCCAAAATTTCTCAGGCCTGGTCTCCTGCACACCACTAACAGGGTGCTGACACACACATCAAATTATGTATTTTATTGGATGGGATAGTGTTAAGGTTATTATAGATTATGTCAGTTTCTTATTCATTTGATATACATGATAACTTGGTTTGCCAGCCTCTACTAGAGTCAATTAACAAGTCATAGAAGCTCTTGCGATAGAAGAACGTGACCTTACTCCAAAACTCTGTGTCTATGTTGTATTTTAACTAAGTTTTGCTGGATGTTCTGCACAACATATTTCCCTTTCCCCAACAGTTACAATAATTATCTGGGCCTATAAATTGCAGGAAAGCTCACAGGTAACTGCTAAAGTGGCATTACCTGATCCACGATCAATTGCAGCTGGCAGTCTTAGAAATTATTCAGTAAATGTGTTAGGTCTTGCAACTCCAGTATTCCTCTTTCTCCTTGAGAAATGATACAAGGAGCAACTAGAATTTTAGAATTTTCACACCCCACCAGAATGCCCAAACCATCAATTTTATACTCACAGGTAGTTTCCTAGGCAAAGACATACTACAGCTATGAGTGTTACTACTGTATGTTATTACTGATAATCTACTGATATTTACCCTAACCAGTGGTCTCTGAGTTAGCCAAATGTGTAAATTAAAAGAACATGTAGTAAAAATCAGCACCCATGCATCTCCAAAGACTTCAGGTGGCATGTGGACCTCTACAACTCCCCCACAAGTGTGACACTGTTTTTGCTTTACTATCTTAGCCAAAGGAAAGAGAAATACAAATACAGTGATGTATATTTGGACATTTAAACATTGTCTCTCACGCCATGGGCTTCCCAGGTGGAGACAGTTGTAAAGAACCCACCTGCCAGTGCAGGAGATGTAAGAGACCTGGGTTCGATCCCTGGGTGGGGAAGATCCCCTGGAGGAGGGTGTGGCAATCCACTCTAGCATTCTTGCCTGGAGAACCTCATGGACAGAGGAGCTTGGCAGGCTATAGTCCATAGGGTAACAAAGCCTTGGACACGATTGAAGTGACTCAGCATGCACACACATCCTTACTCCATAGTTTTGGGAACCAAAATGGAAATTCTTTCATGTAGCTAATGTATGTTCCAACTACTCATTTCAGAATTGAAGAAATAATTCTAGACATAAGTCATAGTCCCAGTGAAACAATTTGGACTCAGACCAAGAAACCATTTATCTGATGACTGTCACAAATCTTTATACTGAATGAAAAAACCATATTAAAAAAATTTTTTTAGCACCTCTTGGGTGACAAAGGTCAGCTTACATTCAGAGCCTATATCTAACAGTTCCTAAATGGTTATCAGAATAACCATTTATTAGAATAACCATTTCTTTGGACAAGTTAGTTTTCTGCTCAGCAGACCTTGGCAGACCTTGAACTATTCACACTGCCTATGTCAAGCAGTAGTTTGAGAAGCTGAACTTCCACTGAATTTCTAGGAACCCTGAGATTATTTAGGGTTCCTAGAAATTAAATAGAAATCCCTGAGCTTAAAACACTTACTTAACTTTATGCGGATGTAGTTTAATTGTGCTAATTGCACTCATGCTGTCCCTGATGGATAACTATGGTCAATTGGCCACTCCATCACTAGATCCTGTTATTCTCATGACATTAAGAGTGTATTATCACACTCAGTCAACTCTGATATATAAAGAGCTTTTCAAGAATGTTGCTCATAATGTTTGGTAATGGAAGGTCCTGCTGGGAGGCATTTTTAGGGGCAACTGAGCAGTGTGCACTTAATATTTCCATGACAGCAATCCTTCGTTCCCACATTCCTAACTCTCCAGGCTCTATATACTTTAATGTCACAAGGAAATTCCAGCATTTCATATTATTAATTAATGTCATTATTTAGTCTGCCTTTGAATGGTCAATTTAGTAGACTACTATTACTTCCAGCTAATTAAATCAATACTTGAGAACTCAAATGCCAAGTTCTTCCTTTTCAATGTATTTGATGAAATCGAGTTTTTATTACATCTGTCTTGGTCTACTGCACTAGAAAGACTTCCACACATGCTCCCAGTCTTACAACAATACAAATTGCAAATATCTCATACATCTTTCAATGTCAAGGCCATTTTCTCCTGGACCAGGGCTTATATACTTCCTTATCCAGGATTTATGGGGTTTGACTTTCATTTCATTAGGGACTTGAAGACATGAAATATACCATCGAAGGATAACTGGCCTCCATTTGTTAGGATAACGCCCTGCATGTAGCCATTAAAATGTCTGTATGCAGAGATCAGATTCCTGGGTAGGGGGACAAAGGAAATTCAGAAAAATCTGGAGCTTTTGACTCATTCTCCTCTTCCCCAAATCCTAATGCATTTTCTTAGGGTCTTATCTGTGTAAAGTAGGGATTTGAGAATAAACTGCTTAAAGGAATAGTATGTTTAATTGGTGCTACAGTTCTGCAAGGTTTACAGATTTGTTTCTCAGCTTCAGGTTCTTGTCCTGTTATTACAGGAGCTGAGGGACCCCTGCAAAGCTTCTGGAAATATCTCTGGTCTATACATATTCTTTTTGTTAGACTGTGCCACCTGTGAGATCTTATTGTAGTTCCCCAACTAGGGATCGAAACTGCCCCGTGAAGTAGAAGTGCAGAGTCTTAACGACTGGATCACTGGAGAAGTCCCATCTATGCATATTCTTAATTATACATACATAACTCCTAAATTATCTTTATCTGTGTTTGCACTCTAGACATGTGTAAAAAATCAAGTGATTTTGTTATAATCATTTTAGTTGCCATAGAAACTAAATATCACAACAACTTGTTCTTTATTATGTCTCCTTCTAACCATAATTCATCTCAAGTTACCAACAGTGATAATTTAATAATTTTGAGACTTCTTATCATATGGATTAATCCTGTTTGCTCCAGTAATGTGGCTTGAATACATGTTTGCCTTCAATATGTATACAAACCAACATGACTTCATGTTTTCTGTGTTATTTTTAATATGAATTATTACATCAGTCACAATCACAGCTAGGTAAATGCAATATAATCAAACAAGGATCATTACAAAGGATTAATTTACAAAGGTGAGGATGGATTGAGGTTAATCATGAGGATCAATGCACAAACTCAAAGCATGAACTCCACTAGTAGTAGAGGAGTTATTACTGCCTGCAAGTCTGAAGAATCAATGTGAAGGGGAGGTTACTAGAATTCAGGATGAGAGGCAAATGGAGTAAGCTACCTTGAGATGAACAATGACCTCTGCCCAAGGGAGCCAACAAATTCTAGTCAAACTCACAAAAGGAATTAGGGAAATAAATACTTGGGCTTAACTGGAAGACAGAGGGCACAGGAACCAACTGATATAACTAATTATGGCAGTCACTTTCTGAGGCAGAGAACAAGAAGAAAAAAGGTAGAGAAGGAAACTAGGAGGGAAAATGAAAGGCATTCTGCAAGACTTTATAATATTTTTATTCAAAATAAGTATAGCCAGACCTGTCTACAAAATGACTGAGATCACAGGAAGGATTTTGGAAGGTCACAGTCAGTGTTTTTTACAAGCCTTATATGGGTATCAATACATACACACACATATACCACACACACACACACACACACACACACACACACACTCACACAAAGTTGTAAAAGACAGTTTTTAGCACTCCTTGACTAGGATCAGAATCCAGAATTCTGTGTTCTTTACAACATTGTTTGCTGTACCCAAGAGGCAGACCTTATTTCAACATTAAAGGTATGATCACATTGTTTCTCTAAACCTATTTCCACAGATCATTAATTAGTATCATTGGTAAATCTTTCTCAGGAGCAGATGATCTAGCAATGATATAATTTCCTTAAGAGAAATCACAGAATTGTTGAGAATGCAGGAAATGTGTAAGTCACTTGCCTTCCATTTCTAGGGCTTATACATTACCCTCCTATGAAGTATGATTCTCCTTTTACCCATATTCAAGACTCAACCCTATTAGGCTATTTTCCCCACTGTTTTGTTAGGACTAACAAGCACTTAAAATGCTAGTAATCATTTAAACACTTGGACTTAGTAAATCTTTAGGCTTAGTATTCTATGTCCTGAAACACATCTCTAAACAGATGAAACTTTATCCATGCAAAATATTTAATGGCTAGACATGAGTTATTCATTTTAGCTTATTTTTAACTCAAGTTAAAAATAACTGGTTCTGCTCTCAAGACAGGAACAAATCATGTAGTTGTCAATTCTGATAATAGCTTATTAATTAACTCCAAGCATTTGCTGAATATGGACATGATGTCAGACACCGTTCTTGTCAGTAATGATACAATAATGACTAAATACAAATTCCTGCCCTCATGGAGTGTCCTTTCATGAATATCTGTATTTGTTGACATGCAAGAAAACATGGTATCAAAAGAGATATACATACTATGTCAGCTGTGGACAAAGGCCATACAAAGACCTCACATGAAGAAAGCTTACAAACAAGCAAGTGGGCCCGGGCATTATGAGTAATAGAGAAGAGGTGTCAATGGCATAATTGAGCTTCTATGCAAAGAATACAGAAAAATTATAGAAAAATATAAAAATAGTACATGAGTGAAAATTATAGTCAAGTATTTTTAAAATACACTGTATGTCCATACTCAAAAGGAGTGAACAGTTTGGTATATTTGTTTTATTTTCTTTACTATCTATATACATTTCTATATATCTACATATACATATAAACGGAGAAGGCAATGGCACCCCACTCCAGTACTCTTGCCTGGAAAATCCCATGGATGGAGGAGCCTGGTAGGCTGCAGTCCATGGGGTTGCTAAGAGTCAGACACGACTGAGCGACTTCACTTTCACTTTTCACTTTCATGCATTGGAGAAGGAAATGGCAACCCACTCCAGTGTTCTTGCCTGGAGAATCCCAGGGACGGGGGAGCCTGGTGGGCTGCCGTCTATGGGGTCGCACAGAGTCAGACACGACTGAAGTGACTTAGCATTAGCATAGCATAGCATACATATAAAAGTGTATATATATATGTAAGTAGACAAAGTGATAGATTTGTGATAGATAGGTATCCAGCTATCAATATGTGCAATACAAATAGATATGTTATTTTTCCAAAGCTTTTATCTATTATAAAATGTTCTGATTGATGTATTTTTGTATCACATTTATTTCCAGACTCAATTAGCTCCTTAGACTAAATGCCTAAAATTAAAAATATGTGGTCAGTGGTACATGTTGCATAATTGCCTACCATAGGCAGATTTTGAACTACTTAACAATTTATTTGGAAGAAACTGGCACCTTTATGGGGGCTTCCTTGGTAGCTAGCTGGTAAAGAATCCACCTGCAATGCAGGAGATCCCGGTTAGATTCCTAGGTCAGGAAGACTCCCTGGAGAAGGGACAGGCTACCCACCCCAGTATTCCTGGCTTGCCTGGTGGCTCAGATGGTCAAGAATCTGCCTGCAATGCAGGAGACCTGGGTTTGATCCCTGGTTTGGGAACAGCCCCTGAAAGAGGTCACGGCAACCCATTCCAGTATTCTTATCTGGAGAATCCCCACAGACAGAGGAGCCTGGCAGGGCTACAGTCCATAGGGTTGCAAAGAGCTGGACACGAAAAAAAAAAAAAAAAAAAGCTGGACACGACTAACAACTAAGCGCACCAAAGCACAGCAGGACACGTTATACTTCGGAGTTTTTTTTACAATCAAGAGTAGTTCATATTTCAATTTGCTGATTTCTCGTGTCTCATGGGCTTCACAGCTGGCTCAGCGGTAAAGAATCTACTTGCCAATGCAGGAGATGCAGGAGACACAGGTTTAATCTCCCTGGGTCAGGAAGATGCCCTGGAGGAGGAAATGGCAACCCCCTCTAGTATTCTTGCCTGCGAAATTCCATGGATAGAGCAGCTTGGCGAGCTACAGTCCAAAGGTCTCAAAGAGTCAGGCACAACTGAACACACATACACATGTAAGTCTCATATGATATATCTGAGTTTTTTATATGTAATTTTTATAATGCTCTATTTTCATAAATACTTTAATGATTATGCTATTATTCTGAATATTTATTCTAACAAATTTTATTAAACAATATAGTAGGATGAGTGCCTCATTGTTTGAGGTATCCACTTATCAATTAATGTGAATTTATTGAATTGATTGATTTGACTTTAATCATTCATCTAGGGAGAGGTTTATATTGATACACATAAAAATGTTTACCATTACTTAAGTATACAGATTCATTTCAACAGTTACAAAACAGATGTTAAAATATGAATAAAGAGTATAGAAACTGCTATATCAGAACTTCCTTTTCTGATCTTCACTTCCAAAACCAAATAGAAAGAACTACCTTCTATTGCTCAGTAGTAGAACTTTTTCACAGAACCTTATACTTGGTATATACTGAAAAAGATGCTCTAATACCCATTGGAGGGTTTTACAATTATAAATAATACAAAGTTGTATTCAGAAGATGTGAATCTAATGCGTGCCTGTGTGTGTAGATGTGTGTGCATGTGTAAGTGATACACAATTACCTAAAAGTTTTCAGTTGAAGCTATAGCCCTCATCATCATCTAATTTTATGAGCTTGGGTGAATGATAATGCTTCTCAACCTTAACAATAATAAGGCATTCCATATCACAGTGAGAACAAAAAAAGAGGATAATGAAAAAGAAAAGTGTTTATAAAATGCAAATTAATCTGCAACCACTTGTTATAATTATTATCATATCTGTTGTTTTAAATACCTCAAAAGTTGTAGCCAGAAAATCATTTCACAGTGGCAAGGGATACATTTTATAGGAACAGGGGACTTTTGAAAAGGTAATGAGATAAGACTCCTCTGTAGGAAGTTTCCAGCAGTGCTAGAAGTTTCCATCTGTCTAATATTCAGAAGAGTCACACATCCTGGCAGAGAACAGCAAAATGAATGAGTTTCCTAATGAGCACTAATTAACCTGTTTGGGTGGAAAATTTGGTTTAATTTGGCAGATCTACCACATGCTGACTGAATTTTAACACTAATTGACTTTCTAATTTAATTGATAATAGTTTGAACCTCTTAAGTTTAAAATTTGGTCATACATATACAGATTGAATAACTAGCTTCAACTCTAAAAATATTCAGGGAAAAGATGTGCTTTAGTTATTGTTAACATACATTATAACAACACTTTGTATTTTTCAACTTATAAGAAATATCAAACATTGAACTAAAATAATTCCAGGAGAATGACAGTTGCCTGTAAATCCATTCTTACAAAGATAAACTGTATTAGTGATTTAATACATGTTTCAGATGTCTTATACAGAAGACAAGCACCTTTGGTACAAAATGGATCATTCCCTCAGCTTTGGTTTTTTAATTATTAAACTATACTTAATGAATTCGATTCATTTGATCTGTAGTATTCTTCATACTGAGTTTTGCGGAATGTATATATGTGGCAGTTCAATATGTTTCTTTGTCCTCTATGTTTCCTAAAAATTGGCACCTGCATCCAGAGACCAGATTTGTGTTAGGTATTATTTATTTGGCAAGGCGCAAATTTTGACCATAGGTGACATATGGTAGGAGTGCAAGATGCAAATACTAACTGATTGTCTTTGTGATGTTATGAGCCATTGATGCTTAATATATATATTGAAGCTTGACGTGCTGCAGTCCATGGAGTCACAATGAGTCGGACACAACCGAGTGACTGAATAACAATCTTAATTTATGATAAAGAATCTGCCTGCAATGAGGGAGACCCAGGTTCAATCAATGGGATGGGAAGATCCCCTGGAGAAGGGTATGGAAACCCACTCCAGTATAATTTATATTGGCTTAATCTACCTACTCTGGTGGTTTTCTAATTCTATAATTGCATTTTTGCTTATTAGTTGTTATGCTCCTATAAAGAGATACTTTCTTTCATTTACTATATCATTACTCAACCCACTGTGACTATTGTCATCAAAAAGATCAAACTGTCACCTTCTGTGAAGTCTCAGAAGCCTCACCTCAAACTGTGAGGCTAGAGGCTAATGGAAGCCACTTATGCTCTGTCCCTTCAATATGTCCCTAGATGTCTGTGGAACATTCCTTGAGATATGATCTAAGATGTTGCAGCATCCTCTTGTGCATTTCTTCCCTATACTTATAACCAACAATTTTTTGAGACTTGTGATATCATTTAGTGAAAAATGGCATTTAAAAACTGTAATCTGAGTGTTTAGATGCTCACTGCAACTTGATGGGTAATTGTCTGGCCTTTTCCAGACAACTCTCATGACTTATTATTAATAATTCCAATTCAAAATAAAGACAACATGACTTTTACTGAGACTTATTCTTAGTGCATCTGTGTCTCCTCTCTTTCACACCATCATTCCTGATTACGAAGTATACAGGGAATGATAAAATTAGATCATTTAATAATTGCTTACTACTTTCATCCTTTTTAAGGATCATTCAGTCACAGATTCTGTGTCAGTCTAATATCTTTTGATTGTCTGAATCTTATTCTCTAGTTAATTCCTCAGGAAAGGATCATGTGAACAATTACAGTTTTTGCTCTTTGATCTGAAAGATATCCCGTTTTGCTAATCTTTGCCTTACCCCTCTGTACCAACATTTAAAGAAATATTATGGATATATTTCATGATAATCTAATGTTTATTTTATAAGCAATGCATTCACTTTCTAGATGGCCAAAGGATTTTTTATAAACTGGTGGCTCTAGTAGTAAAGAATCTGCTTGCCACTGCAGGAGATATAAGAGATGTGGGCTCAATCCCTGGGTAAGGAAGATCCCCTGGAGAAGGGTATGGCAACCCACTCCAGTATTCTTGCCTGGAGAATCCCATGGACAGAGATGCTTGGAGGGATACAGTTCACAGAGTCACAAAGAGTCGGACACAACTGAGGTGATTTAGTATGCTTGCACTGAAATATTAGCTTTAGTGAATCAATACTCTCGAGCATGTGGTGTGCTATTTCAGTTAGCATTATTTAGTAGAATTATTTCAAAATTTTAGTGAGTTTCTTTGAGTTATAATTTTAGAATCTTTTTTCTTCCCCTTTATTTTCTCCTTCAGGTAATCTTGCCATCTGTATGCTACTTATTAACTAGAAGATAGCTATTTATTATCTTTAATATATTCTGCTTTATCTCAAATGATTTTTAGACCAATTATTTCTCTCTTTTTAAAGGAAATACTTGTTTTATATTTCAAATTATGGAACCATTACTAACTGAGAATTATTTTGTATACATTTTATGTGCAGCGTGATATAAAGATCAAAACTATTTTTGAGGGTCAAATGAAATACTATACAGTAGCGAAGCAAAAAGGAATGCTTTACAACATGGATAAACCGCAATGTGAATTTGAATAAACAATGCCTGAGGCAAAATGCTATACAATTGTACTTATACAAAGTACAGAAACAAAACATATTAATGCTATTTAAAACTGAGATAATGGCAATTCTTGAAAGTTAGTTACCAAAGGTGCAGTAAGGGGGCCCTCAGCCATGAAATTAAAAGATGCTTACTCCTTGCAAGGAAAGTTATGACCAACCTAGATGGCATATTCACAAGCAGAGACATTACTTTGCCAACAAAGGTCCATTTAGTCAAGGTTATGGTTTTTCCTGTGGTCATGTATGGATGTGAGAGTTGGACTGTGAAGAAGGCTGAGCACCGAAGAATTGATGCTTTTGAACTGTGGTGTTGGAGAAGACTCTTGAGAGCCCCTTAGACTGCAAGGAGATCCAACCAGTCCATTCTGAAGGACATCACTCCTGGGATTTCTTTGGAAGGAATGATGCTAAAGCTGAAACTCCAGTACTTGGGCCACTTCATGAGAAGAGTTGACTCAGTGGAAAAGACTCTGATGCTGGGAGGGATTGGGGGCAGGAGGAGAAGGGGACGACAGAGGATGAGATGGCTGGATGGCATCACTGACTCGATGGACGTCAGTCTGGGTGAACTCCGGGAGTTGGTGATAGACAGGGAGGCCTGGCATGCTGCGATTCATGGGGTCGCAAAGAGTCGGACACGACTGAGCGACTGAACTAAACTGAACATTTTAGACTTCTTTCTGGTCTCAGTGCTGCTTACAGGGTTCTGTAAAAAGTCAGAAAGTGGATGAAGTTTCAGTGTATAATTTCTGTGCATAAACATCACACTGTGGCTATTCCTTTTAACACAATAACACTGTATAATATGGAATATACCACTGTATATCTAATAACTTTTATGGTAATTCCTGGTACTAGTATATGTACAATGGCTTTCATTTGATTAGCATTAATTTTATGTAGTTTTTTTAACCTTCATCTTTTTTGTTCTAGGTTGGCCAAAAGTACCCAGTTCAACAAATATTGTTGTTTTAATACATACATAAAGAATACAGGTTGCCTGTATGTATGCACGTATGTGTGTATATACATGTGTGTGTGTATTTGTATATCTCTCTCTCACATCTTCTTTATCATTAATCTGTTGATGGGCACTTGGGCCACTTCTATGTATTGGCTACTATAAATAGTTTTCCCATAAACACTGGTGTGAATGTATCTTTTCAAATTAGTATTTCCAATTCCTTCAGATAAATACTCAGCAGTGGAACTGCTGGATAATATGGGAGCTTTATTTTTAGTACTCTAAAGAAATTCCACGCTTTTCTACAGAGGCTGTACCAATTTATAATACCACCAATAGTAACAGAGCCCTTTTCTCCATATCCTTGCCAATATTTTCTATTTGTAGACTTTTTGATGATAGTCATTTTGACAGGTGTGTAGTTACATCTCAGTGAGGCTTTGATCTGTATCTCTCTGATGAATAGCAATATTGAGCATTTTTTAGCATTTTTTCATGTGACTGCTGGTCATCTGTATACCTTCTTTGGAAAAACAACTATTCATGTCATCTGTTCATTTTCTAAGTGGGTTTTATTTTTTGAAACTGAGTTGTATGAGCTGTTTATATATTAATATCTTGTATATTAGCCCCTTATTGGACACATTCTTTGCAAATATTTTCTCCCATTCAGTAGGTTATCTTTTCATTTGGTTAACAATTTGCCATTCAAAAGCTTTTATGCTTAATAAGATCCTCCTTTTTAAATTTTGCTTTTATGTCTTTTGCCTTAAGAGATGATTCCAAAAATATTTGGTTACCATTTATGTCAGAGTATTCTGCCTGTGTTCTCTTCTAAGAGTTCTATGGTTTCTGGCTATATTTACTTATTTAATGCATTTTGAGCTTATTTTTGTATATGGTATTGGAAAATGCTCTAATTTCATTCTAAGTAGCTCTCCAATTTTCCTAGCACCACTTACTGAAGGGACTGTCTTTTCTCCATCATATAATCTTGCCTACTTTGTCATAGATTAATTCACCATCAGTGTGTGGGTTGATTTCTGGGCTTTCTATTCTATTCCATTGATCTGTGCATCTGTTTTTGTGCCATTACCATACTCTTATTACTATAGTTTGTAGTATACTGAAGGTAGGACCTACTACCTAATTTGTGGTTCCTAAAGCAAAAAATAAGAATGTGGATCTCTGTATTAAAAGACAATTAAGATTTTGAAACGAAAAGAGGGCATTAAATCAACCCTAGGGTCTTTCCAAGCAACAGATAACATACATGAAGAAACATGGTGGAAACTATGTAGGTCTTCCAGTTGTTCAAGGTTTTTCCTTATTCACTGGTATTTTGTGATAAATATGTTTATGCAAGTATTTCTGTCTTCTAAAACAATATTTATTCAAAAATGTTAAAATTATACTGGTAAGACCTAGTAAGTATTAAAGTCTTATCTGGTTTAAATATAAAATTTATTTTTATGTGATTAAAATAAATGTGATTATTTTGATCAAAATAAATGTGTTTATTTTGTGTTTTTATGTGATTAAAATAAATGTGATTATTTTGTTTATGTGATTAAATTAATCATATTTGAATCTTATTCTTTTTATATGACAGATTTTGATATTTTACTTTATTTTGTAGGTAAAGGATTATTCTACTATTTAAAAACTATTATAGCATCTAATCAGAGAAGGCAATGGCAGCCCACTAAAGTACTCTTGCCTGGAAAATCCCATGGACGGAGGAGCCTGTTGGGCTGCAGTCCATGGGGTCACTAAGAGTCAGACACGACTGAGTGACTTCACTTTCAATTTTCACTTTCATGCATTGGAGAAGGAACTGGCAACCCACTCCATTATTCTTGCCTGGACAATCCCAGGGACGGGGGAGCCTGGTGGGCTGCTGTCTATGGGGTTGCACAAAGTTGGACATGACTGAAGCAACTTAGCAGCATGGCATCTAATAGCATAAATATTATAGAGTCACACTTTAATCATCCAAAACCCTAGTGGATTATTTAGCATAAAGCACCAAAGTTTCAGTAGCATAACAAAACAGAATGCTATTTCTTGCAAAGATAAATTGCTAAATTGAATGTAGGTGTTTTCTCAACAGGTGTTTCTAATGTGGTCAATGGAAACTCTGGGGGACCTAAACTGACAGAGGAGCTATCATCTCAAATAAGCGTCTTACACGATTTTCTTGAAAGTCTATCAAGCAAAACAGAAAGTTCAGTTCAGTCTCTCAGTGGTAGCTGACTCTTTGTGACCCCATGGACTGTAGCACACCAAGCTTCCCTGTCCACCACCTACTCCTGGAACTTTCTCAAACTCATGTCCATCAAGTCGGTGATGCCATCCAACCATCTCATCTTCTGTTTTCCCCTTCTCCTCCTGCCTTCAATCTATCCCAGCATCAGAGTCTTTTCCAATGAGTCAGTTCTTCTCAGCAGGTGGCCAAAGCATTGCAGCTTCAGCTTTAGCATCAGTCCTTCCAATGAATATTCAGGACTGATTTCCTTCAAGATTGACTGGTTTGATCTTGCTGTCCAAAGGACTCTCAAGAGTCTTCTCAAACACCACAGTTCAAAAGCATCAATTGTTCTGTGCTCAGCTTTCTTTATGGTCCAACTCTCACATCCATACATGACCACTGGGAAAATGATAGCTTAGACTATACAAACCTTTGTTGGTAGTCTCTGCATTTTAATATGCTGTCTAAGTTTGTCATAGCTTCTCTTCCAAGGAGCAAGCGTCTTTTAATTTCATGGCTGCAGTCACCATCTTCAGTGATTTTGGAAAGAACATGGAAAATTGACTATAAAAATATTTCTTTGATTAGCTTGTGATATTTATTATTCTTATTATATACCTTTAGCTCTAATTCAGTCATGTAGCACCTAAAACAGTCTGAGAAATTTAATCCAAATATACATACAGGAATAAAAGGATATAAATTGAATGAACAGTCAATCTATAATTTTCAAGAACTGCTTGTACAAGTTACCACAAATGGAATGACTTACAAAACATAATTATTTTCTCTCAGTTCTGCAAGCTGGAAGTCTGAAACAAAGGTGTTGACAGGACTATGCTCATTGCAAATGCTCTAGAGAAATTCCTTTCTTGTCTCTTCTAATTTCTGACAGATGCTGGTAATTCTTGACACTCCTTGGTTTGAGGCAATATAAATGTAATCTCTGCTTCTGTTTCATATGGCCTTCTTCTCAGTGAGACTCTGCACTTTGTCTCCAGAATTCTCTTTCTTAGAAGGATACTAGTTATTGGAAACAGAGCCCACTGTCATCCAGTATGATATCATCTTAACATGATTCAATCTTCTAAGTCACTATTTCCAAATAAGGTCATAATCACAGATGCCAGTGTTTAGGAATACAATTTATCTTTTGAGGAGGGGACATAATTCAACCCATAACAGTCAAATAATCTTGCCACATTCAATTGTGACTTTAACCTTGAGATCCTTCTCACGAATAATCATAAACACTCTTTTATTCAAAAGAGATACTGAATATATTATTTGAATAATAGCATTAAAATGGTCTTAGTTGTGGGTTTCTCTATATACTGGAATGCCAATTTTATCTTTCTATAAAGACCATATTGTCACATTTCACAATCTAATGATTGCTAAAGAGAATGTGATAAGTTCTTTTCCTTGCCCATTAATGTCCTGCCAAGAGAATATGAATATTTTCAAAAGTTTAAAATTAAAATAGAAATAGCAGTATATTTTTTACTTATAAAATAACGATATTGCCAAATCACATTCTGAAGTCTGGCATCACACTTCTGAGTTGAATTTTTTGAGTTTGAATAAGGAAATTAATATTAAAATTTCTGATGGTGACAAGACTTAGGCTGAATAGTTGAAGAAACTGCATTACTGAAAATAATTCCCTTTGGCAGCTGCTCACTAGATAATGATTTTTCCTTGTCTGGGAATGAACCTGAATACAATGATTCCATGCTTCTAGTGTGTAGCTTTTATTGTCCTAGGTAAACAGCATTATTCTTTTGCCATTGCTTCCAAACAAAATGCATCCAGTATTTGTCTTGCTAGTCAAAGAGCAATTAGTGGATGATGAACAGAGCAGTAGTCATTCATGGGGGTATATAGGAAGACTTTTCAAGTGACCCACAGACATAGTAAGATTTAAATAAATCAATTTCTAAATTTTAAAGGCCAGGTGTCTGCACAGGATTGTACTCATACTCAAGACAGACCTAGTATCTCTAAACTTTCACCTTTGGCTAAACTTGAATCTGTGTGAAAGCAGGCCTTGAAGGATAAGGAAGAGGATAAACTCTGTCTCTCTCTCACACACACACACACACACACACACACACACACACCAAGTTCCTCTGCAGATGTCAGTGATGTGCATATATATATATATATATGATAGATAGATAGATTTGTGTGTGTGTGTGTCCAAGCATTTAAGGAAACTTCTCTCTAATCTTTAAATGGCCACTAGACAAATGGACGGAGAAGGCAATGGCACCCCACTCCGGTTCTCTTGCCTGGAAAATCCCATGGACGGAGGAGCCTGGTAGGCTGCAGTCCATGGGGTCGCTAGGAGTCAGACACGACTGAGCGACTTCACTTTCACTTTTCACTTTCATGCATTGGAGAAGGAAATGGCAACCCACTCCAATGTTCTTGCCTGGAGGATCCCAGGGACGGGGGAGCCTGGTGGGCTGCCATCTCTGGGGTCGCACGGAGTTGGATACGACTGAAGCGACTTAGCAGCAGTAGCAGCAGCAGCAGACAAATGAAAGCAAGGTTTCTTTAGTCACGTGCAACAAAGGATATAAATTTCATAAAATTAGTTCAGAACAATCATTAAACAAATAAATTCAACAGGAAGAGGGAGAATTTTATTTTGAAAGTTATCCCACTTTAACAATCAAAATTATCAGTTTTCAAAGAAAAAAAAAGACATGAAATAAAAATAAGATAGTATGGCTCAGCACCAAAAAAAATCAAAAGAAACTGACTGTCCCCCTGAGGAATCACAGATGTTGGACTTACTTTGTAAAATCTTTAAGTCAGCTATTTTAAATATGTTCAAAGAGCTGATGGAAACCATGTCTAAAGAAGACAGTGCTTGTCTTACCAAATGAATTATGAACTATGAATAATAAACTATGTCTCACCAAATAGAAAATATCAATAGAGAGAAATTATAAAAAGGAACCAAACAGAAAATCTGGAGTTGAAAAATACAAGAACTAAAATTTGAGGGAAATAAATGTAAGTAGAGGAACTCAACAACAGATCTGAGCAGATTAGGGCAGAAGAACTGGTAAACTTGGATAGGTCAATAGGGATTATTCAGTCTGAGAAAAATAAAAATAATTGAGAAATATGAAAAAACTAATGGGATTAGGGAATATCATCAACCATTCCAATGTATGAAGAAAGAATATTTGAAGCAATAATAGCTGAAAACTCCTCAATTTGTTGAAAAATATAAATATACATATCCAAGAGGCTCAAAGAATTCTAGGGAAGAAAAACTCAGGGATCCTGACAGTCAAATTATAGAAAGACAAAGAGAGGATCTGGAAAACAGCAAAAGTTAAGTGATTCATCATACATATAAAAGGATACCACAGTAAGATGAAGGTAAATAAGTTACAGAAATGTACTCTAAAACATAAAGAATATCACCAAAATACTGTAATAACTTTATATGGGAATAGGTGGTTATAAGATTTATCCTGGTAATTATTCCATAATATATTTAAATGTTGAATCACTTATATTGTATACCTTAAAATAATATAACATTGTACCTCACACAAATACACACACACACATATACACACACATACATATATAAAAGATTAACAGCTAATTTCTCATCAGAAGCCATGCAAACCAATAGGTGGTAAAGTAGAATACCATATTGACGTGAAGGAAAACACCAACACTACCAACCAGTAACTATATGTCTGGCAAATTATTTTTAAAAATTGAGATAATCTCCTCCCCTTTGAGTGTGAGTGGAATCTGAGAATATAAAATATTATTCCTTTGATCAGGTTGCACTATATGTCACAGTTGATCAGAGTGCAACTATCCTAATCATATGAACTCTTTAAAAGCTCAGACTCTTCTCCTGGTGGTTGCAAAAGGGACATCAGAGAGATTCAAAATATGAGTGAGATCTGATCAAAATGTATAATAAGATATACAGTGAAAACTTTTCAGCTATCGTTACCCTCAAATGCACTATTACAACATACTCCTCTCCAGAGCTGCTGCTGCTGCTGCTGCTAAGTCGCTTTAGTCGTATCCGACTCCGTGCGACCCCAGAGACGGCAGCCCACCAGGCTCCACCGTCCCTGGGATTCTCCAGGCAAGAACACTGGAGTGGGTTGCCATTTCCTTCTCCAATGCATGAAAGTGAAAAGTCAAAGTGAAGTTGCTCAGTCATGTCTGACTCTTAGCGACCCCATGGACTGCAGCCCACCAGGCTCCTCTGTCCAGGGGATTTTCCAGGCAAGAGTATTGGACTGGCCTGCCATTGCCTTCTCCGCTCCAGAGCTAGCCACTGGCATTAATTTGATATTCTTCTAGAGTTATTTTAAAACATATATCTGTGCAAAAGATTGTTTATCAGTATCAATATTAATTTTCTCCTTAAAAAATAGTAGAATTTTTAGTTGGACACAAGGCTACAAGGATGAAAACCGCACTTCCTCAGACTCCCTTACAGCTATGTAAGCTAGGTGGGATATAAACAAAAGGACTATGTTGGTGTTTTGGGAACTTGCTCTGATATATGTCTTTGGCTTCTGTTTCTCCATCCTGCTGCCTGCACAGTGGATGGTGGCTTGGACCAAGGTCAAAGCCATCAACTTAGCATCGTGGATAGAGTTCTAGAAGTAAACACCTGGGCATGTCATAGAGCAGAGCCTTCATACCAGTCCTGACGTGCCTGCCTCTTGGCATCGACAAGGAAAGATAAACCTTTTTTTAAAAACTGAAGAAGAAATAAAGATTTCCTCAATTCTATGAAGGCTGATAGAGGTAAGGAAGTTGCAGGAGAAGAGTTTGAGGCTAGCAGAGGTTGGTTCATGAAGTTAAAGGAAAAAAAGCTATCTTCACTATATAAAAATGCAAGGTGAAGCAGCACATACTAACATAGAAGCCACACCACATTATCCAGAAAATCTAGCTAAGAAAATTAAGGAAAGTGGCTATACTAAACAACGGATTTTCAATGAAGACAAAACACTTATACTGGAAGAAGCACCATCTAAGACTTTCATAGCTAGAGAGTAGAAGTCAATGTCTGACTTCAAAGCTTCAAAGAACAGGTTGACTCTCTTGTTAGGGGCTAATGCAACTGGTGACTAAGTTGAAGCCAATGTTTGTTTACCATTATAAAACTTCTGTAACCCTTAAGAATTATGCTAAACCTACTCTGGCTGTGTTCTGTAAATGGAACAACAAACCCTGGAGGACAGCAGCACATCTGTTTACAATATAGATTTCTAATTTTAATCCCACTGTTGAGACCCTTCTGCCCAGAAGATTCCTTTCAAATTAATACTGCTTGTTGGCAATACACCTAGCCACTCAAGAGTTCTGATGGAGATGTACAATGAGATTGATGTTGTTTTCATGCCTGCTAACACAACATCTATTCTGCAGTTAATGGGTCAAAGAGTAATTTTGACTGTCAAGTCTCATGATTTAAGAAATACATTTTGTAAGGTGATGGCTGCTACAGACAGTGGTTTCTCTGATGGATCTGGGCAAAGTAAATTGAAAACCTTATATTTCCTTCCCCGTGTGCCTTCTCATGGTCACTGACACCAATATCTAAGTCCTGGGGAACCCAGTCGGAAATCTTGATGCCAGTATAGATTCTTCACTGTTCTCAATCATTCACATATTTACTCTTTGCTTTTAGATTATGTGTGTAAATATCTCTTCCCTAGTTGACATTACTGCTTTTCTCAGATACTGAAGTTTTCCAAAAGGATCCTTATATGTCTTCTTGCCTTCACTCTTACTCGTTTCTCAAACTATCCTGTAGTCAAAGTAAATAAAAACACAAGTTTAATATGAATGTCTGTCTCCCTTTAGATTAAAAGCATTCAGTGGCCCTAAATCGCTCAGATCAAGTTTTAAATCAAACACCCAGGTCAAGAAATAAAACAAAGGTAGTATCACAGAAGCTTGTAGTCTTTAGTTTCCCTAACACAAAGTGTCAACTCTCTCCCACATGTTAAAAAATATCCTGATGCTTTAAGCAGTTTTAACACATGTACACATCTTAAACAATACAACTGATTGTTACTTGTTGAATATTATATAAATAAAATCTCAATGCATGTGTCACTTTGCAAATGTCCTTCTCACAGAATTACATGCTTATGTGTTTTTGCATGTAGCTATTGCTCATTTATTTTATTATATAAGTTTTATTGGGGTTTCCCATTTGGCGCTACTGGTAAAGAACCCACCTGCCAAAGCAGGAGACATTAGAGATGTGGGTTTGATACCTGGATCAGGAAGATCTCCTGGAGAAAGGCATGGCAACTCACTCCAGTATTCTTGCCTAGAGACTCACATGGACAGAAGAGCCTGGTGGGCTACAGTCCACGAAGTCACAAAGAGTTGAACACAACTGAAGTGATGCAGCTTGCACAAAGACTTAAAAGGAAAAAAAAATCATTTTCCCCTTCATGGATCACAGTCTTGTTGTGTTGAAGGGCTTGCATAACTCAATGAAGTTATGAGCCATGTCATGCAGGGTCACCTAAGACAGGTCATAATGGAAAGTTCTGACAAAATGTGGTCCACTAGAGGAGGAAATGGCATCCCACTCTAGTATTTTTGCCTGAAGAACCCCATAAACAGTAATGAAAAGGCAAAAAAATATGGCATAAGAAGATGAGCCCCCCAGGTTGGAAGGTGTCCAATATGCTACTGGGGAAGAGCAGAGGGCAATTACTAATAGCTCCAGAGAGAAGAAAGCAGCTGGGCCAATGTGGACATGATGCTTAGTTGTGGATGTGTCTGGTGGTAAAAGTAAAGTCTGTTGCTATAAAAAACAATATTGCATAGGAACCTGGAATGTTAGGTCCATGAATCAATCAAGGTAAATTGGAGGTGGTCAAACAGGAGATAGCACGAGTGAACATCAACATCTTAGGAATCACTGAACTAAAATGGATGAGAATGGACAAATTTAATTAAGATTACCACTATATATACTATTGTGGGCAAGAATCCCTTAGAAGAAATGGAGCCACTCATGGACAACAAAAGAGTCTGAAATGCAATACTTGGGTGCAATCCTAAGAAAGAATGAGTTCATTCATTTCCAAGGCAAACCATTTAATATCATGGTAATTCAAGTGTAAGCAGTGACAGATTTTATTGTCTTGGGCTCCAAAGTCACCGTGAATGGTGACTGCAGCCACAAAATTAAAAGACACTTGCTTCTTGTAAGGAAAGCTATGACAAACCTGCTGTTGCTGCTGTTGCTAAGTCGCTCCAGTCGTGTCCGACTCTGTGCGACCCCATAGACGGCAGCCAACCAGGCTCCCCCGTCCCTGGGATTCTCCAGGCAAGAATACTGGAGTGGGTTGCCATTTCCTCCTCCAATGCATTAAAGTGGAAAGTGAAAGTGAAGTCGCTCAGTATGACAAACCTAGACAGCATATTAAAAAGCAGAGACATTACTTTGCTGACAATGGTACATCTAGTCAAAGCTATGGTTTTTCTAGTAGTCATGTGAGAGTTGGAATACAAAGAAAGCTGAGCGCTGAAGAATGGATGCTTTTGAACTGTGGTGCTGGAGAAGACTCTTGAGAGTCCCTTGGACTGCAAGGAGATGAAACCAGTCCATCCTAAAGGAAATCAACCCTGAATAGTTGATGCTGAATTTAAGGCTCCAATATTTTTTGCCACCCGATGTGAAAATCTGATTCATTGGAAAAGACTCTGATGCTTGGAAAGATTGAAGGCAGGAAGAAAAAGGAAAAACAGAGGATGAGAGATGGTTGGACGGCATCACTGGCTCAATGGACATGAGTTTGAGCAAACTCCTGGAGATAGTGAAAGACAGGGTAGCCTGGCATGCTGCAGTTCATGGGGTCACAAAGAGTTGGACATGACTTAGCAACTGAACAACTGAACACAACTGCAACAACTGGGTCAACAAAAATAATTTTACATTGGATTATGCATGTGTGAGTGCATGCTAAACTGCTTCAGTTGTGTCCGACTCTTTGTGACCCTATGTACTGCCTGTCCATGGGATTCTCCAGGCACGAACACTGGAGTGGGTTGCCATGCCCTCCTCCAGGGGGATCTTCCTGACCCAGGGATCATGTTCATACCTCCTGTGGCTCCTGCATTGCAGGCAGATTCTTTAACACTGAGCCACCAGGGAAGCCTACATTGGATTATAACCCACAGTAAAAAATAAACAGCCATGAATACATGCAGATATAAAGAAATCACTTAATAACAGTGGGAGACTGCTCTGTAGCACAAAGAGGTCAGCCTGGTCTTCTGTGGTGACTTAGATTGGTGGGGTTGGGTTGGGGCTGCAACCATGATAACTTACTTCCAATGAGTACTGTATGGAAAGGGAAATGAAAGAGTGACTTTACAGTGGAGATTCCTGACAAACTCTACCTCAATCAAGTGATCAAATTTAATATGCACAGTTATGTCATGTCAATATTATATGATAATGTCATGCTGACATGTTGTATTATATAATGAGAATGCCACTTTTTCTCTGTAAGCTTCCTGTCTTCCATAAAGATAACCACAGTATACAATTAGGAGGAAAACATCAGTGGAATCACTGTCAATTGACATTTACAGCACTCATCAAAACTGTTAAAAGTCATCAGAAACTTGAAAGTCTAAGAAACTATTATAGCAAGAGGAATCTAAGAAGATATTACAACTAAATTATGTATTTATTATGAGTATGTTTGTGTGTCTGCATGAATGTATAGATCTATAATCATGGTAATAGTGGTGTACCAACAGTAACCTTTTATTTTATTTGCAATTGGTGACTGTATATGAATATTCATTGGAAGGACAGATGCTGAAGCTGAAGCTCCAATACTTTGACCATATGATGCAAATAGCCGATTCATTGGAAAAGACCCTGATGCTGGGAAAGATTAAAGACAAGAGGAGAAGAGAATGACAGAGGACAAGATGGTTGGATGGTATCACCGATTCAATGGACATGAACTTGGACAAACTCTGGGAGATGGTGAGGGACAGGGAAGCCTGGCAAGCTGCAGTTCATGGGGTCACAAAGAGTAGGACATAACTTGATGACTGAACAACAACAGCAATAGATGTGTACTTAGATAATAAAACAGCATTACAGAAATTTTAAAGAATAAATTCCTCAATATATAAATCTTCTGCATTCATCTGAATTCACACATCACTTCCATTTCTCTAGTCAGTAAGGAATTATCTGGCAATTTTAAACAACTTTGCCTTCATAGCATGAAAGGTTGAATTATACATGTGCTTTCTATTTAAATTCTCCCTTAGAAAATCTAAAGATTCTTGAAATATTCCATTTATGTCTATCATATCATTATTAAAGGGAAAATTTAATAAAAGGTTTAATAAAATTTGCCTGCCTCATTTTTTTTTACTCTTTTTTTTTTGTAGAAAAGCATAGAGATGGGAAGGAAGGAGGAAAAGGAGGAGGGAGGTGGTGAAGGAGGAGGAAAAAATCATAATTTTCCTACTCAAAGTCTTCTAAATATTGGCATTCCCTCTTTGTATTCTGTATTATTATGAAGATATTTCAATGAATTATTTATGTTTATTATAAAGAAAATGAGATATTGTAATTTAGGTGACCTACATGAACCATCTGAAAGATGCTTTTTCCATAGAGTTAAATGGTGGTATCTTATATATAAGTATAATAAAGCTTACTTTCAAAGATAACATTAAAATGTTAAACCTTCAAACTAGATAAAGCAAATAAATCACAAACTCTTAATACCGCCATAGTATAGTGTTCTCAAGATAATTTATAGAGGATTGAAGGGTATTTTCTCAATCTCTTGCTTGCTTCATGCTTGAATTCTTCACTTTTCTATCACTAATTTTAAGAGTTATAAAGTCTCTTGACTTTAAATGTACCTACACACCCATGATTAGACAGAAGTAAAATGCTAAGAACTTTTTTCCCTTGTCTGATCAAGACCAGTAATAACTGTCAAAAATTAGTTCACATCACTCTAATCTTTGTATGATTAATTGCATCTAAGTCATTGAATATTTTTATGTTCCTTAGTCATCATTAAATAGAAATTTGATAATAGAAATAACTGACCTCCATTTTGTATCTTAATTACAATTTCAGTATAAACTTTTTAAAATGTATGCTAGAGGTGGAAGGAGTGAGAGTTTATATGGATTTCAAAAACAGAAATAATTAAGTCATTATGTTGAATGGAAATATGTGTCCATGTCACAAATATTCTACAAGGTCATATAGTTACTGTCCTTGCTTACATCAGAGCATAAATTTCCAGACTGCCAGTCTAATGTTCTATGGTTATTCTAAACTGCCACTGTATTATCTGCATTAGTATACCTACATTAGATTTTGTAGTATCATATCTTCTGATCATATATTTGTTGTAGAAAAAAAAGTGGGTAATGTGTCTGTGCAGCCAAATGCCTAGTTACTTATGTGTTTCTGTAGGAAATGACAAAGTGAGGTTTAGCATTTGAATGGAGAATAAATATCTAAAATTAAATCTTATATCTTATATTGCATTGCTGATATTGTGACATATATTAAAACATAATAAAACATGATTTTATAATTGGCATATGGAAATTCTCATTATAACAAAATTGCAAGATGATGTCCATGCTTTTAATGGGATATATTTATAAATCCTTCATCCTGCATGTGTTCAAAACCTAACTACTTTATTTTGATGTGCCCTTCCCTGTCATTTTTCTGTGATCTGTTTCATTCATCTCTTTTATTAGCATCTATGCTCTCTTTCACACATGCTGCCTTTCTTATCTGCTGACATGCATTTTATTGTACATGTCTGCATACACTAAAAGCCATTTTTTATATACATGAAAAAGAGATCAACTCCAATAATTATCTCTATCCAAAAAACTCTTGAGTGTATTTCCATATTTAGACACTAAATCAGTTTCAAAAAACAACATTTATACAGAATGGCTTTTATTTCCCCAAAGTGAACCTTCAAGCTAGAATATTTCACCAAAGTGAACCTTCAAGCTAGAATATTTCACCAAAGTGAACCTGCATGCTAGAATAAATACCTTAATATTTGTTTAATGTTTTAAGACAGAGAAAGTGGATAAGATTTAAATGTCTGGGTAATATCAATAAATAGGAGTAAAATGAGTATTTTTAATGATTATTTATGTGTATTCTTTAAGCGTATGTTAAACACAAAATCTTTATAAAGAAAGGATAACTTCTTCAATTTTTTTTCAGTCATAGAATGTGGTAGTTTGATGAAAAGTGAAAGTGAAACTAATACTTTTTCTCTTTCAGTACTATGGTTATTTCTTTCTTTGATTTTCTTTATAAGAATATTACACAGAACCATTGAATTGGAAATATTGCTTGACAACCATTGAGAGAAAAAATAAGATACAGTTGCAAATGAAACTCAATATATACTCAAAAGTAATTCTAGAATAATGCATTTTTATAATAATTTTTTCAAATGCTTTTTTTTTGGTATCAACTCATTTTATTATTTTTATTATTTTTTAATTTTATTTAATTTTTAAACTTTATGTAATTGTATTAGTTTTGCCGAATATCAAAATGAATCCACCACAGGTATACATGCGTTCCCCATCCCGAGCCCTCCTCCCTCCTCCCTCCCCAAACCATCCCTCTGGGTCGTCCCAGTGCACTAGCCCCAAGCATCTAGTATCGTGCATTGAACCTGAACTGGCATCTTGTTTCATACATGATATTTTACATGTTTCAATGCCATTCTCTCAAATCTTCCCACCCTCTCCCTCTCCCACAGAGTCCATAAGACTGTTCTATACATCACTGTCTCTTTTGCTGTCTTGTACACAGGGTTATTGTTACCATCTTTCTAAATTCCATATATATGCGTTAGTATACTGTATTGGTGTTTTTCCTTCTGGCTTACTTCACTCTGTATAATAGGCTCCAGTTTCATCCACCTCACCAGAACTGATTCAAATGTATTCGTTTTAATAGCTGAGTAGTACTCCATTGTGTATATGTACCACTGCTTTCTTATCCATTCATCTGCTGATGGGCATCTAGGTTGCTTCCATGTCCTGGCTATTATAAACAGTGCTGCGATGAACATTGGGGTACACGTGTCTCTTTCCCTTCTGGTTTCCTCAGTGTGTATGCCCAGCAGTGGGATTGCTGGATCATAAGGAAGTTCTATTTCCAGTTTTTTAAGGAATCTCCACACTGTTCTCCATAGTGGCTGTACTAGTTTGCATTCCCACCAACAGTGTAAGAGGGTTCCCTTTTCTCCACACCCTCTCCAGCATTTATTATTTGTAGACTTTTGGATTGCAGCCATTCTGACTGGTGTGAAATGGTACCTCATAGTGGTTTTGATTTGCATTTCTCTGATAATGAGTGATGTTGAGCATCTTTTCATGTGTTTGTTAGCCATCTGTATGTCTTCTTTGGAGAAATGTCTATTTAGTTCTTTGGCCCATTTTTTGATTGGGTCATTTATTTTTCTGGAGTTGAGCTGTAGGAGTTGCTTGTATATTTTTGAGATTAGTTGTTTGTCAGTTGCTTCATTTGCTATTATTTTCTCCCATTCTGAAGGCTGTCTTTTCACCTTGCTAATAGTTTCCTTGGTTGTGCAGAAGCTTTTAAGGTTAATTAGGTCCCATTTGTTTATTTTTGCTTTTATTTCCAATATTCTGGGAGGTGGGTCATAGAGGATCCTGCTGTGATGTATGTCAGAGAGTGTTTTGCCTATGTTCTCCTCTAGGAGTTTTAAATGCTTTTTAACTACCGAGTAATCAGATGTTTTCTAGAGAAACAGACAAAATTAAAGGCATAGAGGCTCAAAAATATCCCAGTTCAAAAAAAAAAAAAAAAGCTGTACAGAGGTCTAAGACCTCATATTAAGTCATACAATAATTTTCTGTTATACTAAAATTGATTACCATACCTTTCAAATAAATAATAGATATTCATTGAGTTTCCTCACTGAGACTAGCACCATGAGAAGTTTACATGACTTCTGAAGTTATATTCTAATAACATTTTATATTCTAGAATCTTACTAGTAAATTAAATAGTATCTTACTATTAAATTCAACATGGAACAATGGATGTACTTAGTCACTTTAATTGTGTCTGACTCTTAGCCACCCTATGGACCATAGCCTACCAGGTTCCTCTGTCCACTGGACTCTCCAGGCAAGAATACTGGAGTGGGTGGCCATGCCCCCTTCCAGGGGATCTTCCTGGCCCAGGGGTCGAACCCATCTCTACTGCAGCTCCTGCATTGTTACTGCTGAGCCACTGGGGAAGCAGTCTAATTAATGATTATTAGTACGATTCCCACTGGCAATAATCAAATTTGCAATATTTGTAAGACATATTTCTAAAAGCAAATTCATATTACCAAGCACAGTTGGAAATGTGACTTTTGTCAGTTGTGTGGTTCAAAGAATGGTGTTCATTTGTCACACTAGAGAGTTAGCAATTCAAGATCATACACGCTTGATGGACACGAAGCCTAAAGCCATGTCACTTGCATGTTGATTTCTTGGCCTGAAACTTTTGATTTAACCTATGAATTAATAAAGTCTGACCACAGTTGATACAGATTTGAGATCAGTAATTAAAGTTTGAAAAAGACTGTGTTTAAAAATAAATTATAATAGAAAAATATTCCATTCTTTTTCACAGGCTGCTATGTTACAGGTAAAAATCCATTTTCTTAGATAGTAACAGTTTAAAATATATTTTAATAATAAAATGAATGTCTGCCTCTTTTGCAATTGTATGTTCATGATGTTTTATACTCATCATTTTAAAAAATGAGAAAATAAATCCTAACTTCAAGTAAAATAATATATTTTCTACAATATATATAGCATCTATTTAGGTTTATCTTTTGTCAAAAATGGTCATAGCTATGTTTCTATTCACAATAAAAATAAATACCTCACATTGTATTATTTAAAGTATTATATATTTTAAAATGTATTCATATAGAAACTAGAAGAATTACAAGTTTATAATTACAGTAATATTTATAAAATATCAAATACACAAGTGGAGTTCAAAACTCCTACTTCCACTATATTTCTGATTTAGAGACATACATGATCAATTATTTGGGAATATATAATCATAGGAAGATTAATAGATGATGTTATCTATAAAATTGTTACAATCAGTGCTTGTTTTTAATACATCCCATATTGAAACAGTTTCAACAGTGTTCACACCAGGCATAGGAAATTCCATTCTACCTACACACGTCACTGTAGCTTTGGTGTCACTTAATACTGTCTTTTTCCCTCTATTACTTTCAGTCTAAACCAGTTATATTATTTCCCTCAGTAGAACATATATTGATCAGTTGCTAAAGTCAATTGACAAGTCAGCTTAATAATATCAGTCTAACAACTAGTTTCTGGTCATAAAAAATAATACAAGTGGGTTTTTGTTGACACAGTGTTTTTCCAGAGACTAAGTTAGAACACATAAATGATCTAAACTGAAATACTTAAATGTGTAGACTGAAAAATATAAATAAAAAGCTTCAAGGTTAATTTCATTTCTTATTACATAAATATTGAGATTTAAGTAGGGTTTGTGACCACAATAATTCCCCTATTAGCCACTCCAGGAATATATTAAGAGTCAAGTCAAAAGCAGCCAATGTTATTTCTGAAAACCAGTATAACTTACAGGAGGATGTGTCATACATTTTTTTAAAGGAGAGTGTGCAACACAAACCAGAATAGATCTAAACCAACTTTGTCTTTTGTCCTTTGCCTTTCATATATCAAGAATGGAAAAATACTGCAGACTTTGTTGTGTTCTCAATACCATCCAGTGTGTTCATACACCAAGTACTGCTGTATTCAGAGGTAAAAGGAAAGCCCCATTTCTTAGACATTCCTTCAAGTTTTCCAAAACCATGATGTAGACACTTTTCTAAAGCCTGATTTTCTCATCTAGCAATACATTATGAAAATACTCCCAAGCATCCTTTTAATAATAATGACTAGTAATAAATCAGTCTGCTTAATGACTACATAATAGTCCAAGGAAAAGAAGTGGCATACTTTAACATAGCTTTCCCCATATTAATTATGTTTTTTGACTTTATGAAAAAAATTTCAATAAATTATCCTATATATGTATCCTGATTTAAAAAAACATGCTATGTATTACATCCTCTAGAATGAGATTGATGAGCTGTATTTTTAATTTTAATATATTTTTCACATTGCTTTCTAAAACAGCTACTAACTCTACACGGTTCACCCAGCAATGTATAATAACATTTTCCCCCTCACTCCTTCCAAAAATATATATTACATAGAGTATATTATGATATGTGACTTTTGTTAATGTCAAGTAATATGTCATGGTTGCTCTAATTCTTATCCCTATAGTCAATAAGTTAGGCTATGGTTCCAAGTTTGTGTTGACTATTTGCTTTTGATTTCCATTAAAAGTTCTCATAACGTATCTTGGCAAATTCTCTATTAGATTTAGCTCTTTCCTTCTTGTCACTATTTAAGTGCTCTTTATATATAAATACCCAAACTTTGTCATCTTTATTGCAATAAAGTTTCAGCATTTGTCTCTTGACTTCTTATGTATTCAAAAATTTTAAAATACACCTTTTATTATTTATCACCCTAATCAGGGCTTCCCAGGTGGCTCAGTGGTAAAGAATTCACATGCTAATGCAGGAGATGCAAGAGACTTAGGTTCGATCCCTGTGTCAGGAAGATCCTCTGGAAAAGGAAATGGCAACCCACTCCAGTAATTTTGCCTGAAAAGTCCCATGAACAGAGGATGGGCCACAGTGCATGGGGTCACAAAGAGCTGGATATGGCTGAGCATGCATGCTCCCATGGCGTGGCAATATTCTAATTGATCAGTGTGATGACTCACTCATTCTCCCATTCTTCTTATATATTTTGAAAATAATAGAGAATGAATCTCCTTTTCCAAGGTCATTTCATACCAAGGTATAAAACTTGTCACATACCCTGAAAGGTTGACTATTTGTTCACTCTAGGAATGTATCTAAAGATCAAACAGATGTTGATTCTAATTGAACATGTCATTAGATACCATTAGGCCATTATCTGCATCAGAGATAAGAAAAATAAGTTTTTAAATGTGCCTCTGATTACTGTTTTATCCCTCGGTGACAAAAATGTCTTATCCATCTGATATTACTCTGTCTTCAATCAAGGAAAAGGCTCTAGTGTCTCACATTGCACATGAAGTTATGGTTTCTTTAATCCACCTGCTTCTTCATTTTCTAAAGGTCAGTTGAATGATCTCAGAGATGATACAATTGTATTCAAAGAGTTCAATTAATACAAAAATGTTTAAAATGTTTAATTTTTCACAGTCTCTCTAAACATAAATTTGATAAAATCTATATAATCATCATTTATCACAGAAATGACCATGTTAATAGAGTTTGGCCAACTTTTTTCTGTATATGCATAATGAAATTCAAGCATAAATCACTACAATTATTATTTGGTTAAATATACCTAAAAGTAAAGAGTTGTGTTTAAATAAAGGAATACAGGCACAGTGTTAAAATATATGTTATCAACACATACCATCAAGACTATGATGCCATATATAAGACAGAATTATGCATGAAAAATTTACATACAGTGACCCAATATAAACAAAGTGTTAATAAATATATTAATCACAATAAATCTTGAAATTGTAAAATCCAGAAAAATAATAATTACATAATATAAAATATTATTACATAACTACTGGAAAAACCATAGCCTTGACTAGACGGACCTTTGTTGGCAAAAATAATGTCTCTGATTTTGAATATGCTATCAAGATTGGTCATAACTTTCCTTCCCAGGAGTAAGTCTTTTAATTTCATGGCTGCAATGACCATCTACAGTGATTTTAGAGCCCAAAAAATAAAGTCTGACACTGTTTCCACTGTTTCCCCATCTATTTCCCATGAAGTGATGGGATCAGACACCATGATCTTCATTTTCTGAATGTTGAGCTTTAAGCCAACTTTTTCACTCTCCTCTTTCACTTTCATCACGAGGCTTTTTAGTTCTTATTCACTCTGCCATAAAGGTGGTGTCATCTGCATATCTGAGGTTATGGATATTTCTCCCGGCAATCTAGATTCCAGCTTGTGCTTCTTCCAGCCCAGCGTTTCTCATTATGTACTCTGCATAGAAGTTAAATAAGCAGGGTGACAATATACAGCCTTGATGTACTCCTTTTCCTATTTGGAACCAGTCTGTTGTTCCATGTCCAGTTCTAACTGTTGCTCCCTGACCTGCATATATGTGTGTCAAGAGGGAGGTCAGGTGGTCTGGTATTCCCATCTCTTGAAGAATCTTCCACAGTTTATTCTCATCCACACATTCAAAGGCTTTGGCATAGTCAATAAAGCAGAAATAGATGTTTTTCCGGAACTGTCTTCCTTTTTCCATGAACTGAACTGAACTGAAAATAGGTGTAATTTAACATTTAATTCTCTGTTTTCACAAAACCAGTGCTTCTATTTTAAAAATACCATACAGTTGTATTTCAAAACCAGTGGAATATTTCTCTCAGATCAGAAACAAAGTAGAGGGCATCAGTGGCACTTTGGGAACAGTTCTGTCAAAAGGACAGTGGAAAGAAAAGTGAAAACAGCTAATGCCAATTCCAGTCAAGTTTAATCTTATGCAGTTCAGTTCAGTCGTGTCTGACTCTTTGCAACCCCATGAATCACAGCACACCAGGCCTCCCTGTCCATCACCTACTCCTGGAGTTCACCCAGACTCACGTCCATCGAGTCAGTGATGCCATCCAGCCATCTCATCCTCTGTCATCCCCTTCTCCTCGTGCCCCCAATCCCTCCCAGCATCAGAGTCTTTTCCAATGAGTCAACTCTTCGCATGAGGTGGCCAAAGTACTGGAGTTTCAGCTTTAGCATCATTCCCTCCAAAGAAATCCCAGGGCTGATCTCCTTCAGAATGGACAGGTTGGATCTCCTTGCAGTACAAGGGACTCTAAAGAAGCAGAATTTAATCAGATCAACATTATGTTCCCAAAGTTGTCACTCAGGTAAATTCTCTAATTTAAAACTGAATTGAGATACTCAAAAAGACTCCCGGTAATGACAATTAAATATTTATATTCATGTTTAGCTTTAATACACAGACTGCTTTTTCCATTAAATATGAAGATTTTATAGATATTTGTTGAAATCATTTTTAGTATCTAAAAGCATCTGAAAGGTGGTACATATACACATACTAGTATTTGGTTTAGAAACTATACATACTTAAATTGAATAAGTACCCATTATTGACATGGTACTGTGTGTGTTTCCATTTATCACAGTTAATCCATTTTAATAAATTCTATGTATCATTATATGAGCAGATGAGGAGGCCATGGTTCAGAGAGATTTGAGTAACCTTCCCAATGTCACACAGTTTGTAAGAGCCAGGATGAGAATTTAAATCCTCTGCCCACCTGCAACATTCTAGCTTTTTTCTTTTCTGAAAATCCACAAATTCTGAAAATAGAAAGCTACTATTCATTGGTGACAATATGTCTATGAGAAGATAAAAAGCTTCCATTTTTAATTTTTTCTAAATTTTGATATAAAATATATTAAGGTTTCATATAAGTTTTTGATTGTCTCTCTCCCAGATCTCAGACATAGATTAATTAGCACACTAACTTATATGCATTTCTCACATGTTGAGTCATTTCAATCTATATCACTTTTCCTATTTAGAAATCTCCTTCATGTGAAATAATTTAAAAAAATGTACCTATTTAAATGTGTTAATGGCTGATTCATTTGTACAAACAAAACACAAAAATGGTATTACACTTATAGGCTTTATTACATACATTTAGGTTTTATGATACTATTCTTTCGCTAATATTGGTCCAGGATATACATAGGTAAGGTATCCAAAGTATAAATCCTCTTATGCACCTACCAACTTTAAGATAAATTCTATTAGTAGAAAATATGTTTCATTTATGAAACCCTCAAGCCCTCTACGAGTGGCATTCACATATACCCACATCTTGAAATGATTGCAGGAATAAAAAACAGAGGACTTAAATACAGAGCACTAGAAATTTGTGTAAGAGCAAAACTAGGTGCTTCTACAGGATTAGGGGGATGATGTGAGTAAGAATACAAAATGACTTTTTGGAGAAGCTGATAAATTGGCTCTGATTGCTCATCACACTTTATCTGGAAGATTACAGAGCAACTATGTTATTTCTGAGATCCTCCTGGGAACACCCTTCATGGATTCTTTTTTCATATGCTATGACACAGTTTATTCCACTCTTTTGTTACATGAATCAATTTTCAAACTATTTCTAAATAGTAAAGATTACTAGTTAATAAAACTGAGAAATGCAATTCTTGTCATTTCTTAAAACTATGTTTTGTCTTCTTAAACCATAACTTAGGACAACTGACTATGAATGATTCCATTTTATAAAAGTTCATGTTTCAATGCCATAATTGGGGACACACTATTAAATAACATACTTTTAGAGAAGCGCTACTTAGAAGATGATAAAAAACAAAATTCTCAAGATGTAAAACTGAAGGAAATCTTGGCAACATCTCTTCTATTATTCATATAAAAAATGAAGAAATCAAGATGTGGGACCTCCTTAGAGTCTTACAGCCAGATTGAAGACTTTGGCATAGTACTGTACATATTATTTATTCTTATACAGCCTATATTCTAAAATGTAAATTTAACAGTACAAATTACAAACTTTATGTTATAAATAATGAAGAGTTTCACTATGACTGTATTTTGGGAAAAAATATTTTAGCCAAAATACTAAGATCACTTAAAAGAGGAACTGCTTTAAATTTTTGTCAGGAAGGTGGGTATGACTTTTTTTCATTGTTTCTGATGATAAAATAATGTAGTTCCTCAAGAAGGTAAATTTACAAAGCACTTTAACAATATTTATGACTGATGCACCAATTTAAGAAAGATAAGAAGTTTTGTGATTGTGAAACATTATTTGAGGTAAAGTTCTTTTATAATTAGAATTATAAGAGTCAAAGGTAGTCCATATTTGTGCCAATTGCTTCCTTTACATCTGTAGAGTCTTGAAGTTCAGTGTCTCCAGAAATTGTATGAGAATTACATTAGATGATACATGTCTACTGTGGTAGAAATTAAGTGCCTTTTCGGCTCCTCTAGAGAAATTACTAAAAAGACTAAGGAATCATAATATAGAATATTTCATTATACTTTTGAGGATTTATTCTCAGGCTTAGAATCATCTTGCATTTATTTGGATTTTTACGATATGAGAGGAAGACATCAAGAAGGAGATCTTATGGTATTGTTCACATATATCAACACATAAAACTAAGAGAATAAGTGAAAAAGTGAAAATGAAAGCAGAAGTTGATCAGTTGCGTCTGACTCTTTGTGACCCTATGGACTGTAGGCAATCAGGCTACTCTGTCCATGGAAAAAAAAATAAGTGAATCAAAACAAATACAAGCAGAAAATGTATTTGCAGACATCATAAATGGAATACAAATACTGATATTTTTGAGAAAGCTGAATAGGATAAAATCAATAAATTTTCCCACGGATCGTGGACTTCTTTTGAATAAGTACATCACTAATAGTTGACATAGCCATAATGATGCTATCAACAGAATGCACTTTCTGTGCAATGCCTCAATATTTGTTATATTGATTCAGGATATTAATAATCAATATTCATTACTGGGGAGGTGGGAAGATGGTGAGATGTATGAAGAGAGTAACATGGAAACTTACATTACCATATATAAAATATATAGCCAATGGGAATTTGCTGTATGACTCAGAGAACTCAAACAGGGGCTCTGTATCAACCTAGAGGGGTGGGATGAGGGAGAGAGATGGGAGGAAAGTTCAAGAGAGGGGACATATATATACCTCTGGCTGATTCATGTTGATGTATAACAGAAGACAACACAATTCTGTAAAGCAATTATGCTTCAATTTAAAAAAATAAAGAAATTTAAAAAAATCAATGTACATTTGTATCCTGTGAGTATCCTAGACTTAATATATAACCCCCTCAAATATATCAATATAATATTTTATCATCAGTGATGCAAGAAAAAAATCAAAATTTTAAGACTAAAATCACTCATGGGCTTATTTTTAAGGTAATATGATTTATTTAGAGACAACTCAACAACTTTCAGTGAAGTAGGGTTTTCCACTTCAGATTTAAATTCAAATTTAATGGACATTAAATGCACAGTTTAAGAGTAAATGAAACTGCTATACTTAAACATGAACCTGATGATTTTGAGAATATCCAAAACATCATTATAGTCTCCTTGGTAAAATTTCTGCAAAGTAGAATGCAAACACAATAGCTACTTAGTTAACTGAACCTAACTAGTGTGTCTTTGCTTCTCTGAAGAAAGGCTGTGAAGTGAATGAGGTTGCAGCGAGGGAAACACAGCAAATGAAGCCACGAAGTCCCAAGTCATAATCAGGTCATGGACTCATTTTGATATTTGGCAAAACTAATACAATTATGTAAAGTTTAAAAATAAAATAAAATTTAAAAAAAAATCAGGTCTCCAGCACCATTAAAGGAAGGAATTTCCTGGCTCATGTACTTCATAATTATGGTTTCTAGAGTGATAACATCCCTTTTGTAGAGACAGAAATGTCAGGATATTATAACTTGATAGAAGCAGTTGCCTGGAATTTAATATGGGTGAGGAATTGGTCCAAGCACTTCCGACGTCTGTAACAGCTCTGTAGGTAGGTACTGTAGTAATCACCACTGTACAGGTGAATATAGTGAGTCACTAAGCAATTAAGTGATCTGCCCAAGGTAACACAGATGTCAAAGTCAGGATTTGAATTCACTGTGACTAGTTCTAAGTCCAAGACCTTAAAACACTATGAATATCGTCTCTATTTAGATAGAAGGTAATGTCATTATTTAATCACTGTAACAGCAAATTAAAGTGCAGATCTCAAATTTTCTGGCTATCTCAAAGATAAACAAAACAATAATTCTTTGCATGGAATAAACATAAGAAGAATGGCTAATAAGAACACTGTAATGGCCATACCTCTCTCCTCCCACTCCCACCCTCTCTTCTTCTACTTGAACTGAGTCCTAACTAGAATAGTCAGAAACTTCATTCCTTCAATAGAGGATTTATGTATTTTAACCTTAAAATCTCCCATTTATTTTATAAAGCAGCTGTTACCTATTAAGGACAAAGAATACATTTCAATTATTTTTTTAAATGAAAAGAAAATCTGCTTGTGTCACCTAGTTACCTAGAAAGACTTGATACTTTCTTGCTTCTGAGTCACATTTCTATAGTTACTCTGGTAGTGTGTTTCCATAAATATTAAAAGAGCACTGCTCTATGGAAACACTTTTTTTTTTTTTGTCACTTCCCCAAGGTGGACAATTGTATAATGGTAATTTTGATATCCATGCCTTTATTCCACTAGGTTCACAACAAAGTTATGGTTGTACAGAGTTTTGCACAAGTATGGTGGTTTTCTCATCCTGCTATACTTCCTAGGGTTTGATATACCAAAACTAGGATACAGAAAAGGAATATTTCATAACCTGAGCAAGGGTGGAAGCAATCTCTGAAAGTGAAAGTGTTGGTCTCTCAGTCATGTCTGACTCTTTGTGACCCCATGACTGTAGCCCACCAGGCTCCTCTGTCCATGGAATTCTCCAAACAAGAAAACTGGTGTGGGTAGCCATGCTCTTATCCAAGGGATCTACCCGACCCGGGATCAAACCCAGGTCTCCAACACTGCAGGAAGATTTTGTACCATCTGAGCTATTAGGTAAGACCTCCAATTAGCCTGAGAACTAGGAAAAAAAATAACGTGTTCAATCCTGATACCTTAAAACTATAATGGAATTGAAGGACTTGAAGATGGAATCAAATGAATAATAAATCAGAGTTGATGATTTAGAAGAGACTCACTCAATAGAGAGGAAAAACAAAGTATTAAATCAGAACTGGAAGGGACCAAAAAAGAGACATTTGCTTTTCTGAAGAGCCCTTGGGAAAGAAGCACCCATGGTAATGGCATCCAACTGAGGGTGATGCACTGAAGAGGATAAACAGGCTGGCATAACTAGTACTTCTTTAAACCTCATTTTCTTATGGAACCTGCAAAATTTTCAAGATGCAGTAAAATCCTTCTTTGAAATCCTGAATTCAAAGACAACATGTGTCTAAATGTGTGTGTGTTTGTGCATCTTACATAGAGTAGGATCACTGGTGAAGAGTGTGCTACCCTTCCATTCCACTTGGTTTGTAGTATTGCTGGTACAAAGAAGCTGGGATTTTAGCCAATGGAGTATTAATGGCACAAATAATCATCTAATTCTTGGTATCTGAATATATTTCCAATAATGACTCATGATCTTTCAAGATAAAAGAGAATTGGCGATGTAGTAAAAATATTCTGTTCTAAAAATTAGTGGCTTTTATGAAGAAAAGCCTGAAACATATTGTAGAGTTCAGGAGTGGGATGTCAACTAAGGGTAGTAGGAATCACTTTGAGGGTATTGGTATATCTTTGAAGAAAACTGTTTACTTCTGTCTCACCCAACCTCTGCCACAATCCCATACAGTGACATGGATTTGGTTTTTCCCCATAATTGTCATAATCTGTTAAGGCTATAGGTGACCATATATCCCTCAGCATGGACATTATAGTTTGAAGAACATGACCCAGATATTCTTACTGTGTTTGTCAATTCTTACTACTGCCCAGGTTGTCTTTTCAAAATACTCAAGTCTTTGTATCATAGGGAGCTTTTACTTCCACTATGAACAAATTTTGATTCTATGTGATTCTGGAAAAAAAAAAGAACACATGTATATAAAAATATAGATCAGCATTTTCAAACATAATTTTTTAAAAAAGAGAAAACAGTAGTGAGCTTGGAAGGCATATAATGTCCTCTTATTAGTTCCCCATCCTTCCATCAATATCATCTGCCTTTTCTAATTTATAAACATATAAAAAAACAGGTAATTTACTCAGCCTGGCTCCATATTTAGTGATATATCTGAGACAGAGAATACAGCCAAAGTAACTAAAATAAGCAGACCTCTAAAAAATTTGACCCGTTAGAATAGCTTATGTATTCCCTCTAATTTATTTTTCTATTCATGGTGCTGGTAAGTCAAAAAAGAGGGTTTAAAAAATTCTTTTTATTTTATTTGGAAGAGGTCAGCCACCACTTTTGTATTCTTTTTCTAGATAATGGCATGATTCCTGTTACAGTCATGGATGAGGGCTATGCAGCCATAGCTAACTGGAGGGTAAGGAGCAGGAACACATCTGCTCATTCTTGGTAATTGACTAGTTCCTTTTTCTCTGACATTAGTGAGTTTGTCTTTGATAAACATTTATTCTCGATGCAGTGGGAAGCCCTGAAAATTCTTCTTTTTAGCAAGAAATAATTAAGGCCTGCAAGATATCTCTACCACACTGGACTTTGTTTTAAGAGCAAGTGACTAAGTAAACAAGAACTGCTTTAGGGGACAAAAAAAAAAAAGAAAACTACAAAACTTTTGGCAGACAGTGGTGGCTATTTTAGCTTCATTGAAACAAAGGCATTTATAGTAAGCAAAGGATCACATTTCAGTGTTACAATATGTTTCACAGAGAATACTAAATGTGTAGGAACAGAAATTCCTTCCCTTCAGTTACGTGGTCCTTATGGACTAAAGAAAGAGTTCTCCTTCTTTGGACTTCTTTGGGGCAATAGAAGACTCAGCTCAAAAAAGAGTTCCTCTGAAATGTACCTACAGAATCATGAAGATTTAATGGCACTATTAATACTGAACAATATTTAACAAAAACTCTCTTCTTTCTTCTTTTTTGCCCTTCTTTGACTTTGGCAGAAAATCAAATGAGTTGTTGAATACAAAGTCTTGTGCTGCCACCTACATAGTATAGTAACAGAGTCCAGTAAATTAAAATCTAAGAAAATATTCTCTTTGAAAAATGTTGTGGACATAGGTCATTGTTTCTCATTATGTTGCAGAAGGCACAGGCTTGGGAAAGGTGAATACCTTCACTTGGGTTTTCCAGAGTTTAAAAAAAAAACCTTATAACAGCACAACTAACTTCTTCAGAGAAGATTCCTTTAAATTGAGTTTACATGTGTAGGTTATTGAATACATTCACCTGACATGGGCTAGTAATTATACACTGATATTCAAGTTAACACTGGAAAAATATTGGCCATAAAATATTTGGGAATTGATTAATCAATCATCTAAAATCGGTATTTACCACAGACAGTAATAAAATAAGGATTCCCATTGTAATTCCTAGAGCAGTGACTAGAATTGAAATTATAAAAATAATATCAATAAAAGAGATATAGCTAAAAAACCAATAAAAGACATAGAAAGTGATCCTAAAATTACTCAGTTAATCCCAATGAAGGTAGGAAAGAAGGAATAAAAGAGATGAGCCATACAAAAGTAAATAGGAAGATAATACCCTAAAAATGAGCCATATTAAAATCGTATTAAATGTAATTGAGATAAAGTATTAATGACTAATGTTACCTTGATTAATTTTAATAAGACAAAGGTCCTAAACATATGTTCCCAACAAATGAAAGCAAATATAAAAGCAAAGATGACTTAAAAGTGAAATGATAAGAAAAGATGTACCATGCAAATGGTATCATAAGAAAGCTGTTAAACTTAAAGGTTTTTGAACAGCAAAGAAAGAAAGAAAGTGAAGTTGCTCAGTTGTGTCCGACTCGTTGTGACCCGATGGACTGTAGCCTACCAGGATCCTCTGTCCATGGGATTTTCCAGGCAAGAGTACTGGAGTTGATTGCCATTTCCTTCTCCAGGGGATCTTCCCGACCCAGGGATTGAACCCAGGTCTCTGCATTGTAGGCAGACACTTTACTGTCTGAGCCACCAGGGAAGTCCTTTGCACAGCAAAGGAAACAATAAACAAGATTAAAAGTCAACCTTCAGAATGGGAGAAAATAAATGCAAATGAAACAACTGACAAAGGATTAATCTCCAAAATGTACAAGCAGCACATGCAGCTCAATACTAGAAAACCAAACAACCCAATCAAAAGTGTGTGGAAGACCTAAGAGACATTTCTCCAGAGAAGACACACAGACAGCCAATAAATCCATGAAAAGATGCTCAGTATCACTCATTATTAGAGAAATGCGAATCAAAACCACAATGAGGTATCACCTTTCACCAGTCAGAATGGCCATCGTTAAAAAAATCTACAAACAATAAATGCTGGAGGTGGTGTGGAAGAAGGGAACCCTCTTGCACTGTTAGTGGGAATGCAAATTGATACACCACTATGGAGAACAGTCTGGAGATTCCCTAAAAAAACAAGGACTAGAACTAACATATGACCCAAGAATCCCACTACTGGGCATATACAATGAGAAAACCATAATTAAAAGAGATTTATATACCCTAAGGTTTGTTGCAGCACTTTTTACAATAGCTAAGACATGGAAGCAATCTAGATGTCCATTGACAGGTGAAAGGATACAGAAATAGTGGTAAATATACACAATAGAATATTACTCAGCTATAAAAAAGAACACATTTGAGTCAGTCCTAATGAGGTGAATGAACCTAGAGCCTATTACACAGAGTGAAGTCAGAAAGAGAAAGATAAATATTGTATACTAATGCATGCATTTGGAATCTAGAAAGATGGTACTGATTAACCTATTTGCAGGGCAGCAATGGGGATGCAGACATAGGGAACAGACTTTGGACACAGGGGATGGAGAAGGTGGGGCAAATGGAGAGAATAGTATGGAAACATACATATTATCAAATGCAAAATAGAGAGCAAGTGAGAATTTGCTGTGTGACACAGGGAGCTCAACCCAGGACTCTGTGACAACCTAGAGGGGTTGGACAGGGAAGGGGAGTGGAGGGAGCTTCAGAAAGGAAGGGACACATGTATACCTGTGGCTGTTTCTTGCTGCTGTATGCAGAACTCAACACAATATTGCAAAGCATTATCCTCCAATTAAAAAACACAAAAAAAAGAAAGCTGGGAAGTTATATTAATATTAAAAAGCATAATTAAATGTAACATAACTTATGATATAAAGTAGAATGTACATCATAACAAAAAGATTAACTCATCAATAAGATAAAACAATCCTTAGAATATATGCATCTAACAACAGAACTTCAAACATACTTAAAGCTAACTTTGAGACCTAAAAGTATAAAAACACAAATCTAGAATTATAATTGGTAACTTGAACAGTCTTAGTAAATTGACAAAGCACACAGATTCACACACATACACAAATGTGCTTGTGTGTGTGTGTATAAGGTACATACATATGTGTGTGTATAAAGTTAAGAATAAAACAGATTTGAACAACATCCTTAAATAATGTGACCTAATTTACACTATAACACTATTCCTACTGCAAATACACATTTTTTAAGTATACTTTGAACATAAAATAATACATTGGCCACATCATAAAACAGATATCAATACATTATAAACTATTGAAATCAGTCATAGTCCAGTCTGTGACTATTCCAAGTCTTTTCTGAATTAGAAAACTGTATCTGAGACTATCTAAAAATAGCTAGGCTTGAAGGTGACTTGTATCCAATATATCCAATAATTTTACCCTCATTCTCCCTGTTTGTATATATGCCTGTAAACAGGGAAGCAATAGATAGATAGGCTCACTTTTGCTCTCAGGTCTAATACACATGTTCAAAGGAAATCACCAAAGCACCTGCTGTCAAATGGGACACAGTTGATTTTCTAAGTGCAAATAAATTTTATTTTTCATCTAGTGATTAACCTGTATGTACACATCCTCTAAGATAGAACACTTGTAATTGTGGCACAGGTGGAGTGGGATTTAGGTATGAAAATCATTCAGAATTAACTGCAAGATCTTTGCTATCAAATCAAATATTAAAAAGATTTGTAGAATAAACCTACATTGTGTTGGTTATAAAAAAGAAAATTAAAGGATGATGCTGTTAATTCTTATAATATAAATATCATCCCTACAATTTAATTTTCCTGTTTTCCAGGTCCATAAACAAATTCTAAATAGTTCTGTGGCAATTTTAGAAATTATATAATTAGATCATTATAATTTCTTCATCAGGCTATGATTTCATTATTCAATGAAATTCCCCAAGTGTTATGATAATGAAAATCTCTAAGTACTTCTAAACTTAAGGAAAATATTTTGCTTTAATACCATAAAAACATTCATTGTGTTTTTTATACTGACTAGCAGAAAAAATATAGCACATTATATTGGAAATCTACAAAATTTCTGGACATACTAATTTAGTTGTTAACAGATTTCAAAACTTAGACTACATTTTAAAGAGCATAAAGACAACATCAATGATTTAAGGAACATTAAAAATTCAACAAGCAAAAAAAAAAAAGAAAAAAAAAAACAACTGGTGACTCAGTTAGTAAAGAATCCACCTACAATGCAGGAGACCCCAGTTTGATTTTGATTCCTGGGTTGGGAAGATCCCCTGGAGGAGGGCATGGCAACCCACTTCACTATTCTTGCATGGAGAATCTCCATGGACAGAGGAGCCTGGAAGGTACAGTCCATGGGATTGGAAATAGTCGGACATGGCTAGTGACTGAGCACACAGAACATTATATTTACCTTGATTGTAATGTTCTTTATTTTGCCTCAGCATTTAATGTGAAAGTTATATTACAATCTATTCTAAGATAAAAATAAAATACTTTATACTTAAGAGATGTAACATTTATTTTCACTATTCTTCATTATATGGGTTGTTATAGAATGGTGTGTGTTTTGGGTTTAGCTTATAAGCTAGATGAAGATACATGGTATGATAAAAAGGTGTAGTAATTGAAATCTTTCATGAAATCATTATTTTTGGAAGATTTCATAATAACATTCTTATGAAATCCAAATGAAAGGAGGAAAACTGTGGGTTGTTCACACATTTTTGAATCTTCTTTTTTGTGTTGAAATTAGCTATGATCATCCTTAGGTGGTTATGGTGAAATAGTCACATCAGTACATTCAGCCATTGGGTTTTCCAGAAAACACATTTGCCATTTCACCATTATAGTTTAGGAAAGGCCCAGTTAATCCTGCAGTTTCTATAATGGTGGTCTCCAATTCAACCTTAGCTTGAATTAAATGAATGTTTCCTCTAAATTCACAAGGAATGTTGTGCTTACGATTATAGAGATACAGAAAATTACTTCCATGGACCAGAATAGCAGTGCCCAAGAATGCCAGTATAATTGGGCATTCCCAACTGGATGACATTCAATCACAGGCAATAAATCACAAAATAGACATAAACCCAAAGCTAATGGGAACCAGAACTCTGTATCTAGTTTGACTGAATTTGCTTTTTTCAACTTTAAATTTGTTTTATTCTATTTGGATATGTTCTCATATACCACTCAATGACTCGATAAAATTAAGCATTTAAAAAACATAGTGAAAGTGAAAGTGAAGTCGCTCAGTTGTGTCCGACTCTTTGTGACCCCGTGGACTGTAGCCTACCAGGCTATTCCATCCATGGGATTTTCCAGGTGAGAGTGCTGGAGTGGATTGCCATTTCCTTCCCCAGGGGATATTCCCGACCCAGGAATCGAACCCAGGTCACCCGCAGTGTGGGCAGACGCTTATATTTGGTTACCAAAAAAGAGAGGGAAGAGGAAGGGACACATTAGGGATATGGTATTATAAGCAACAATGATACATAACACAGGGACTAGCTAACAGTCATTGGCTTATAATAACTTTTAATGAAGTATAATCTATAAAAATGTTGATTTACCATTCAGCAAACCAGAAACTAATATAATATTTTATATGAACTGCACTTAAATAAAAAAACACATATATCTGTTGTTAAAGCACGTATTTGCTTTTCACATATTTTGTTTCAAGAGATAACTTTCAGATTAAAGACAGGTACAATTCAGGAATAGAATATGATATAAAAATCCCTGTTGCTAAAAGTAAACTACTTGTAAAAGAGTAATATAAGCAGCAGGGAGCGTAATGGGGTACTATGTTTACCTAGTAGAAATATAAAGATTTAAAGGAACACTTTTTGGAAAATCTGTTGCAGATTAATAATCAGAAACAGACAGGCTGTGGGTAGAAGGGAAGGGAGAGCGATGAGAGAGAGAGGGAGGGAGAGAGAGAGAATATGAGACAATGAGTGAGACTGTGAAGGGAGAAAATAGGCAGAAGCATGGAGTAGTTCAAACTGTTTTAACTATACAATTGTGGGTTTTGTCAAGATTCCAGTTTATTTGATATAATTAAACTACCTGATAGAATTAGAGACTGGTCTAATACTCCTATGGGCTTCCCAGGCCACTCAGTGGAAACGAATCTGCCTGCTTGCAGGAGATTCAGGAGATGCGAATCTGCCTGCTTGCAGGAGATTCAAGAGACGCAGGTTTGATCCCTGCGTTGGGAAGATCCCTGGAGGAGGGCATGACAACCCATTTGAGTATTCTTCCCTGAGGAGTCTGGCAGGCCAGTCCATAGGGTCACAAAGTTAGACATGACTGAACAACTGAGCAGGCATGCTCTAAGGCTCCTATATTTCACTCCTCATTGTCTTGGTAATAGAAAACCCATTTGGTGATAATGAAACTATAATGAGAAAAAAAATCATGAAAATAAAAATGCAATGTGAACAATTTCTAGATATGACCTAGTTAGTTGCACTTTTGGAGATGGAATGAAGAAAAGTTTGGGTGAGGTTTTCCACATAAAAACATGCCATTTTATAGAAGAAGAATATAACTTATGAGTTAAGTGGAACCTATAAGCCAAGGGAGATCTTTTGAGTCTTGTTTTCTTATTTCTCCTGCATGGGAGGGCTTTAGTCATTGTAATGTTTAGTAATCCATCATATATTTGTGTGACCAGATTTTCTCATTTAGGCTTCTCACATATCACTCCTCATAAGTGAAAGCTCTGGTATTAGAAACGCAAAATTGGGAAAGCACAGATACTCCAGAGGGTTCAGAGTAAACTAGGTAGCCTTTGAGTAAAAGTTCTAATATCTACTTTGAAGGACTGGGCCTTCTCATAGAGGAGGATTAGACAGGAGTTAACAATGCATCTGCCTGCAATGTGGGAGACCTGGGTTCAATTCCTGAGTCAGAAAGATCGCCTGGAAAAGGAAATGGCAACCCAGTCCAGTATTCTCACCTGGAGAATCCCATGGACAGAGGAGCCTGGAGGGTTACAGTTCATGGGATCACAAGAGTCAGACATGACTTAGTGCTATCGTATCTTCTTGACGGTGCATAAAGAGCAATGGTCCAGGGTCTATGGACTTAGAAAACCATCCTATGCTGATGGGGATAAAGAGGGACTCTGTCACAGCCCAACATGCATACTTGGGTCTGTTTTCATTAGAGACTTTAGACCTAGATCCATGTAATCTTAGTTCACTGAAAGGATGGTTTAAAAATAGGAGAGACATTTTTTTTTTTTTCCCTCAAGGAAATACAGAGAAGAGGTACCCAGTTAGTGGAGGACAAAAGCTTTGCATCAGTGGAGAAAAACAACTCTTAAAGTATGGGTATTATGGAAAAACAAACACACACACACAAGTTTCTTTATCTGAGACAACCATCATGAAGTCCAGGAAGATTAAAACAGAAAATATATCAGTAGGACAGGGGTGACATCTGTAAGATATGGCTATGACATATCCAGGGGTTGAGAGATAGGATAAAGCCACTTTTTAAAACTGTCATACTGTAACATCTAGAATATGTGCATAAAACTAGGAGGCTCTTAACAAGTACTTGTATTTGAAATGACGGGGAAACCCCCCAAAAAACCTTAAAGACCTTCCTATTCCTCTATAAATGTATAGTCTACTAAATTATGTATTGGATCTCTTTATTGGTTGTGCATTTAATTTGAATATTTTCTTCATTACAACACAATCACAAATCACCCGAACTGACCACTTTCTGCTGATTTTATTCTTTAACTTTTTTTTTTTTTTTTTTACTATTAACGCATGGACAGAGAAGCAGAGTAGGCTACAGTCCATGGGGTCACTGAGAGTTGGACACGGCTGAGCAACTTCACTTCACTTCACCTCAAGCTCTATGCCTTTTTCCTCCTTCTAAACCGTCGTCTCACTGACAGCTTCCTGTTAATATTTGTCTCAAAGGTATAATAAGAATAACAAGAAACTATATTACAAGAGACTTATAAATTTTGATGTTTCATATCTTCAAAAGAACTTTTTTATTTAGGTATGACTTAAACCTTATAAAGTATACATATGGAAAATATACAGTTCAAATAACGGTTACAATATTAAAATGCACATGTACCTACTTCTACTTAGACTTTATGTGTTGATGTGTCCATTTTCATTACCTTCCTTCAATACTACTATTTTATTTTGAATATTTTATAAATGTAGTAATCTCACTAAGTTCTCTTTTGTGTCTGACTTTTATTCAGACAAAATTATTTTGCAACATTCATCTATGATATTCTTTTATATTTCAGAATCATTTTAATTGTAGGAATAAGCCTTAGTTACTGTTTTAATCCTTTCTACTTCTGATAGTGTTAAAGTTAAATACAAAATGGAGGTCAGATCTGAGAATTTCCTGACAAACCATTTTAGTCACATAAAAAAACTGGTAAGTCGCTTTAGTCTTGTCCGACTCTGTGCGACCCCATAGATGGCAGCCAACCAGACCCCGTCGTCCCTGGGATTCTCCAGGCAAGAACACTGGAGTGGATTGCCATTTCCTGCTCCAATGCATGAAAGTGAAAAGTGAAAGTGAAGTCGCTCAGTCGTGTTGGACTCTTAGCGATCCCATGGACTGCAGCCTACCAGGCTCCTCCATCCGTGGGATTTTCCAGGCAAGAGTACTGGAGTGGGTTGCCATTGCCTTCTCTAAGCCAAACTAAGCCTAGGTTATTTCTTAAATGTAAGCAAAATCAAACTTAGCTTTTTCTAATGTATATGTCTCCGATTAATTATGAAAGAAACATCATCTTCTTAAAAGTGGTATAATGTAATTACTTTAACCAATCCCCTTATCTGAAAACCTCCACTGTGATAACCAATCATTGTAAAGATGAAACAACTTTCTCATTTTAATTTTATAAGCTATGCTGCTGTAAGGCCATGTCTTTGAGCTTCATATCAGATTTGGGTGTGAAAGCTCCTAGTTCACAAAATGTTCTTAAATGCACAATAAATTCTCACTAAATACCATTTTATTGATCCAGTGGTTTTAATTTTGCTATTTAGGGATTTGAATGTTTCCACTTTGAAACTTTACAAATATTGCTTTGAACATTCTTGAACATGTCTTTAGGTGAAGGTGAGATTAGGTGAAGTCGCTCAGTCGTGTCCGACTCTTTGCGACCCCACGGACTGTAGCCTACCAGGCTCCTCCATCCATGGGATTTTCCAGGCAAAAGTACTGGAGTGGGTTGCCATTTCCTTCTCCAGAGGATCTCCCCAACCCAGGAATCGAACCCAGGTCTCCCGCATTGTAGGCAGACGCTTTACTGTCTGAGCCACCAGGGAAGTCAGGTCTTTAGTCATGTCTTTAGAACATGTCTTTAGGTACACATATTTATGTACTTCTCTTAGTGCATTTTTTGTTTTTCAGCCATAGGTTAAACAGATGTTGGTTTTCAATAGTTATTGTCAAAAGGGTTTCTAAAGAGCTCATAAAATTTAAACTCCTAGTACCATTACTACTGATCTATCTAATTAACATTATCCAACACACATTACTCTGAGTTCTATTTTGTCTAAACTTTAGCCATTCTAGTGTTAGTTTTTTATAACAAATTTTGAAGTTTGGGGAGAAAATGATTTCTGAGAAAAAAAGGAGTCCCTGCATTCTAGAATGGAAATTGAGGTTTGTCTTCAAGGCAAATTTTTCTTGTTGTTGGGGGCAGGCAATACGTAGGGGTGCTGGTCATTATATGCAGTTCTTGTGGAAGTCCTAAATGTGGAAAAATTTTAAATAATTCAGTGCTTCAGAATGAGTTGTTTAATAAATGCTCCATTCTGAAATGTATTTTTAAAAATAAAATGACAGCAATGTACCCTGCAAAACAGAACTTGTAAACTTGCAAAAAATCTGTGTTTACTAGGGACATTTTTACTTATTTCCTTAGTAGTTATTCTAGGACCTACACATACTTATTAATTTATCAAAATCTACTTCAGGTTTATGTTGACATATTTCCATTCCATAGAAATACTATGACAATTTTTAGTTCAAGAAGGTAATACTAAAAAATCCAAACTAAAATAGTTCTTTGTATTTATGTTTATATTTTACACCATAAAGGATGTCTAAAAGCATCGAACTGATGACTCTAAAAGACCGTGAATTTTATCTACAGATAATAAGTAGTTATTCAAAATCTGAGTAACAATTCTAAAGGATAGTTTATTTCTAACAATGATGATATTGTCTAAGCAGCAAGAGGAAGAGCAGATAATGGGAAAATCAGTGCATATTAAAGTTAAGTGTTCACATTAGCAATACAGAAAAGATAACTGTCACATAAAAGAACAAAAATTGAGGAGAAATTCAAATACAAGAGTTTCTTCAAATTAGAGGGAACGTTTGGGGTTGCACTCTGCCTGTCAACAGTTTTATCTTAACACCTATTTCGTGGTAACCATATGAAAGTTTCAGATTCCTGCAATTTTATACAAAACTCTTTTACTGTCTGCATAGTTATTTTTTTTTAAAGAACATACATTATTTACTTATTATGTTGTGGCTAACAAAAATTTTAAAAAGAATCACCTCAGTTGTTTGTATAATTGCCAAGCTTTCAGCAATTGACTTAATTTGGGAGAAAACACATTGGCTCTTTGACACAAATGCTGATTAGTTTTAAAGGAGATTTTTGTTTATCTCTTGCTTAAGTGTCTCCCACATAAATCTCTATAAACATTCTTTTTTCAGGAAATAAAACAGCAAAAGTAAATTAGTTATTGTATTAAAATTTTTCATTCTTATTAATAAAATAAAGATATCCATTACAAATACTGTAATTCGTTGAAGGGAGGAAACATAACAGAAAAAAAATGTTGCGGGGGGTGGTGAGTCCATTGGGGTTATCTGACTACAGTGATACCTACCGGAATTATGCTACATATTTAATTCAGTTAGGTATCACTATAGTCAGATAACCTCAATGGACTCACCACCCCCCACCAACATTTTTTTTTCTATTATGTTTCCTCCCTTCAACGAATTATAGTCTCTTAATATTTAGCTCAACTGTTGAAGTTAGCCTGTCTATGTGTCATTTGTTTTCTGTTTTATCCACTTTAATTTTTCTTCTTCTTTTTCTCCTTTCCTATCTTTTAAAAATGCTTTGAATTTCTCACAACTCAATTTTAATATATCTATTACAGTTAGAATTGGACATGGAATAACAGACTGGTTCCAAATAGGAAAAGGAGTACGTCAAGGCTGTATATTGTCACCCTGCTTATTTGACTTTTATGCAGAGTACATCATGAGAAATGCTGGACTGCAGCAGATGAATGGATAGGAAAGCTGTGGTACATATACACAATGGAATATTACTCAGTCATTAAAAAGAATACATTTGAATCAGTTCTAATGAGGTGGATGAAACTGGAGCCTATTATACAGAGTGAAGTAAGCCAGAAGGAAAAACACCAATACAATATACTAATGCATATATATGGAATTTAGAAAGATGGTAACAATAACCCTGTGTACGAGACAGCAAAAGAGACACTGATGTATAGAACAGTCTTATGGACTCTGTGGGAGAGGGTGGGAAGATTTGGGAGAATGGCATTGAAACATGTAAAATACCATGTATGAAACAAGATGCCAGTCCAGGTTCGATGCACGATACTGGATGCTTGGGGCTAGAGCACTGGGACAACCCAGAGGGATGGTATGGGGAGGGAGGAGGGAGGTGGGTTCAGGATGGGGAACACATGTATACCTGTGGTGGATTCATTTTGATATTTGGCAAAACTAATACAATTATGTAAAGTTTAAAAATAAAATAAAATTAAAAAAACAAACAAACAAACAAACAAAAAATTGCTGGGAGAAATATCAATAACCTCAGAATGCAGATGACACCACCCTTATGGCAGGAAGTGAAGAAGAACTAAAGAGCCTCTTGATGAAAGTGAAAGAGGACAGTGAAAAAGTTGGCTTAAAGCTCAACATTCAGAAAACTAAGATCATGGGATCTGGTCCCATCACTTCATGGCAAATAGATGGTGAAACATTGGAAACAGTGGCTGATTTTATTTTAGGGAGCTCCAAAATTACTGCAGATAGTGATTGCAGCCATGAAATTCAAAGATGCTTACTCCTTGGAAGAAAAGTTATGACCAACCTAGACATACCATATTCAAAAGCATATTCAAAAGCAGAGACATTAGTTTGTCAACAAAGGTCTGTTTAGTCAAAGCTATGGTTTTTCCAGTGGTCATGTATGGATGTGAGAGTTGGACTACAAAGAAAGCTGAATACCGAAGAATTGATGCTTTTGAACTGTGGTGTTGGAGAAGACTCTTGAGAGTCCCTTGGACTGCAAGGAGATCCAACCAGTCCATTCTAAAGGAGATCAGTCCTGGGTGTTAATTGGAAGGACTGATGTTGAAGCTGAAACTTCAATACTTTGGCCACCTGATGCAAAGAGCTGACTCATTTGAAAAGATTCTGATGCTGGGAAAGATTGAGGGCAGGAGGAGAAGAGGACGACAGAGGATGTATGGTTGGATGGCATCACTCACTCAATGGACATGGGTTTGGGTGGACTCCAGGAGTTGGTGATGGACAGGGATGCCTGTCATGCTGTGGTTCATAGGGTTGCAAAGAGTCAGACACAACTGAGCAACTGAACTGGACTGTATTTAGCTATATATCCTTACATATTTTTGTGGTGTTCTAGATATCATGATATGCATCTCTACATTTTCATGATCTACTGAGATGTAATCTTGTAGCATTTCACACAAAATACAGAAAAATTTCAAACATATACATCTATTTCCACCTACTCTCATGTTCCTTTTATGGTATAGATATCATGCTTATTAAATCTACAAATGTTATTAACCCACAGGACAGTGTTCTAATTTTAGGTTTTAGTGGCTATGTAGATTTTAATAAAATAAGAGAAAATCTTGTCTTGCATGTGTACCTGGCTACTTACCTTTGTAATAAGATAAATACCTTTACTAGTTATCTTTCTTTATTGATTTAAAAAGTAGAATTCTGAGATGAATTTCTTTTTCTTTCTTCACTTTTCTGCATTGTCTTCTAGATTGCATGGTTTTAAATTAGTAGTTGCAGTCATTGGACGATTATTCCTCTGAGATAATATATATTTTTTTCTCCTTGCTTTTTAAGATTTTCTCTTTATTGCATTTTCAAGAGACGTCTATGACATGCCTAACTTTAATTCTCATTAAGTTTGTCCTCTCTAGGGGTTAATTAGCTTCTGAAATCTATACAATTATATATTTTACCAAGTTTGGGACAATTAGACATACAAACCTCTTTTCCTAATTCATAAAAGAAATACATGCCATAATTCACTGCATTTTGTGACACTATATCTGAAATTAGGGTCAACTTTTATTTCCTTTAAATCCTTGATTCTATGTTATCTATATTTCTTGTAATTTTTATATTATGCTTGTTTTCCCCCACCACTCTTACTTTTTCTCTTTCTAACTTCCTTATCTATCTTTAGATGTTTGAAAATTACCTGGTATATTGGAAGCATCACACATTCATTGAATAGTTTAAAATCTCTTTTACTCCATTAATTTTCATTTTAAAATATTTTAACCTGATTGAGCTTATCAAATATTTTGTCTTTAAAAATAATTTCAGCTAGTATCTGATCTCTTTTTAATTTGGAGGATGGTAATTTCGGGCTTCCTATGTGATGCAGTATTTAATAATCTGCCTGCCAATGCAGGAGACACAAGAGATGCAGGTTAGATCCCTGCTTCAGGGAGATACTCTGGAGTAGGAAATAGCAATCCACTCCAGTATTCTTGCCTGGAGAATTCTATGAATGGAGGAGCCTAGCAGGCTACAGACCATGGGGTCACAGAGTCAAACATGACTGAGCAGCTGACATGCATGGAAACTTCAGGCTGAGCACAAGAATCCTGAAATATTGTCCTATTACCAACTCATTACTACCAACCAAACAGAAGAAAGTCACACAGCCTGTAGCCCTCATCCAAATTTTGCCTATAAAACTTCTATCGGAAAACCAATGGTGAATTTGGATTTTTGAGCATAAGCCATCCATTCTCTCTGCTTGGTCTTGCAATAAACTTTTCTTTGCTCCAAACTCAATATTTTGAGAAACTCTGTATGGTCACAATTTGTCAAACATGCTCAAGTGTCTCATGTTTAGTATTTAGTTTCATTCCTATTTAAGTATCTTTCTTATCATAAATATAATTACTACATCTTCATATATTATTGGCCACACATTCTATTTTCTTTTTGTTTCACATATAAAGCTAAAGGCAAGTTTAGTGGTCTTGTGTTTGTGGTGAAGCAAAAGGTCAATTTGTTCATATTTTCATATGGATATCCAACCCTTTATTAAAAGAATGACTCTTTTCTGCAAGGCTAGCTTGTTTTAAATAATGTAGCTGTATGTACTTGGTTCTGCTTTAGGACTCTATTCCATTTCATTGACCTATCTGTTTATCCTTGTGTCAATACTAATTCTCTGAACTACTTTAACTTTAATAGATGTCTAAAAACCCAGCAGAGTACATTCAATGACTGCGTACCTTTTCCAGATTGTCTTGATTATACTGTCTCTCATACTTTCAAGTATTTTTTAGAACCAACTTGTATACTTTCAAAAAATACCTGCAGGGGTTTTGATTGGGGTTACATCATATTTATATATAAATGTGGTGGTTCAGTTGCTTAGTCGTGTTTGATTCTTGCAACACCACAGACTGTACACTGCTAGGCTCCTCTGTCCATGGGGTTTCCCAAGGAAGAATACTGGAGTGAGTTGCCATTTCCTTCTCCAGGGGATCTTCCTGACCAAGAGACCAAACCCATGTCTCTTGTGTTGCAGGTGGTCTCCTGCATTGTAGGAGGATTCTTTACAACCTGAGTCACCCAGAAGCCCATTTATATATAAATATGGAGGAGAATATCAACTTTATAATATTGATGCTGCTACTGCTACTGCTGCTAAGTCACTTCAGTCGAGTCTGACTCTGTGCGACCCCATAGACGGAAGCCCACCAGGCTCCCCTGTCCCTGGGATTCTCCAGGCAAGAACACTGGAGTGGATTGCCATTTCCTTCTCCAATGCATGAAAGTGAAAAGTGAAAGGGAAGTCGTTCAGTCATGTCCGACTCTTAGCGACCCCATGGACTGCAGCCTACCAGGCTCCTCCGTTCATGGGATTTTCCAGGGAAGAGTACTGGAGTGGGGTGCCATTGCCTTCCCTGAATATTGATGCTACAAGTCAACAAAGAGGGTTGCTCACATTTAGTTCGGTATTCTCTCTTTACTTCCAAAACTTTTATATTTTATTGTGGGGAAATATCACTCTGCTTCTGTTTGATTTGGTTTTAATCATGTGGTGATTATCATGTTACTCAAATGCTGTATTTTTAACTTCACTTTTGAACTATTTATCATTGCTTTGTGAAATAAAAACTGAATTTGCACAGTGGTCTTGCCTCCAGTAGACTTACTAAGTTCGCTTAAATTCTAACACCTTAATTACGATGTTTTTGCCATTTCATACTGTTCATGGGGTTCTCAAGGCAAAAATACTGAAGTGGTTTGCCATTCCTTTCTCCAGTGGACCACGTTTTGTCAGAACTCTCCACCACGACCTGTCCATCTTGGGTGGCCCTACATGGCCTGGCTCATGGTTTCATTGAGTTAGACAAGGATGTGGTTTTCAGTCAGTCTGCCCTCTGATGGAGAAGGATAAGAGACCTGTGGAAGCTTCCTGATGGGAGAGACTGACTGAGGAGGAAACTGGGTCTTGCTTAGTAAACCTTTAAACCAATTTTCTGTTGAAGGGTGGGGCTGGGTTCCCTCCCCGTCATTTGACCTAAGGCTAAACTATGGTGGAGGTAATGAAGATAACGGCCACTTCCTTCAAAAGGTCCTATGCACTCACTGCTACATTCAGTGCCCCTAACCCTGCATCAGGCCACCACCAACCAAAACTTCTGCCAGAGACTCTTGGACACTTGTGGGCAAGTCTTAAAACTCAACATTCAGAAAACTAAGATCATGGCATCTGGTCCCATCACTTCATGGCAAATGGATGGGGAAACAGTGGAAACAGTCACAGACTTTATTTTGGGGGGCTCCAAAATCACTGCAGATGGTAACTGCAGCCATGAAATTAAAAGACGCTTCCTTCTTGGAAGGAAAGCTATGACAAAACTAAACAGTATATTCAAAAGCAGAGACGTTACTTTGCCAACAAAGGTCCGTCTAGTCAAAGCTATGGTTTTTCCAGTGGTCATGTATGGATGTGAGTGTTGGACTATGAAGAAAGCTGAGCATCAAAGAATTGATGCTTTTGAACTGTGGTGTCGGAGAAGATTCTTGAGAGTCCTTTGGACTACAAGGAGATCCAACCAGTCCATCCTAAAGGAAATCAGTCCTGAATATTCATTGGAAGGACTAATGCTGAAGCTGAAACTAGAATACTTTGGCCACCTGATGCAAAGAACTGACTCATTTGAAAAGACCCTGATGCTGGGAAAGATTGAAGGTGGGAGGAGAAGGGAATGACAGAGGCTGGATGGCATCACCGACTCACTGGACATGAGTCTGAGCAAGCTCAGGGGAGTTGGTGAATGATAGGGAGGCCTGGTGTGCTACGGTTCATGGGGTTGCAAAGATTCAGACAGGACTGAGCAACTGAACTGAACTTAACTAAAGTACAATCTTACTAAACTTACTCCTTATAATTAACAAGTAACAATCACTAATCACTATTTCTTCTACTGCCCCAGTGGTCTAATGTATTTTTTTAAATCCATGTACCATCATTCTAGTTAAAACCACCTACATTCATCTCATCTGCTGCAATAGCCTACCCACACATATCCTACACATCCTCTCCTGTTGCCTCTAGTTTTTCTGCAACATAGTAACCATGCTAACTGTTTCAAATTTCAAATCTGAATATCTCATTCCCATTTAAGCATTTTAATGGCATCTTATTTTTTTCATCTTAGCATATTTTCTTTCTGTATTTTTACCCACACAGCCTCTCAGCCTATTACATGGAGCATGATGTCTTTGCTTTTCATGTCATGTGAGTAATACTGCAGTAATACACACACACACATATATATATAAGATGCCCAGTTACATCTGAATTTGAGTTAAACACAAAAATTTGATGCCAGAAGCTCAGCTTCTCTGTACACTTGTGCCAAATTGAATCTTGGAGACAGGTTTTGGTGAAGTAGAAAACAATAGCTTTATTGCTTTGCCAGACAAACAGGACCACAGCAGGCTAATGCCCTGAAAGTCACACATCCAAACCTGGAGAAGATAGTGAAAATATTTATAGTAATAGTTCAAAGACGGTGTGATCAGCTTCTGGACAGTGCTCTGATGTGTTAATGGTCAGTAGGAGTTAGCATCATCAACCTTATGGTTCCAGCTGGTCTGGGGTCTATATACTTGAGGACAGCATACCACTAATTGTTAACTTCTCCCACCTGGAGGGATTTTCGGTATTAGAAAACAGCTCAAAGAAAGACAATGCCAAAGAATGTTCAAACTACCACACAATTGCCCTCATCTTACATGCTAAGAAAATAATGCTTAAAATTCTCCAGGTGAGGCTTAAATAATATGTGAACCAAGAAATGCCAGATGTTTGAGCTCTGGATTTAGAAAATCAGAGGAACCAGAGATCAAATTGCCAACATCTGTTAGATCATCGAAAAAGCAAGAGAGTTCCAGAAAAACATCTACTTCTGCTCTATTGACTATGCCAAAGTCTTTGACTGTGTGGCTCAAAACAAATTGTGGAATATTCTTCAAGAGATGGGAATACCAGACCACCTTACCTGCCTCCTAAGAAGTCTGTATATAGGTCAAGAAGCAACAGTTAGAAATGGACATGGAACAATGGACTGGTTCCAAATTGGGAAAGGAATGTATCAAGGCTGTATATTATTGCCCTGCTTATTTAACTTATATGCAGAGTACATCAAGCGAAATACTGGGCTGGATGAAGCACAAGTTGGAATCAAGATTGCCAGGAGAAATATTAATAACCTCATATATGTAGACGACACCACCCTTATGGCAGAAAACAATGAGGAACTGAAGAGCCTCTGGATGAACATGAAAGATGGGAGTGAAAAAGCTGGCTTAAAATTCAACATTCAAAAAACAAATATCATGGCATCTGGTCCCATCACTTCATGGCAAATAGATGGAGAAACAATGGAAACAGTGAGAGACTTTATTTTGGGGGGGCTCCAAAATCACTGCAGATGGTGACTGCAGCCATGAAATTAAAAGATGGTTGCTCCCTGAAAGAAAAGCTATGACCAACCTAGACAGCATATTAGAAAGCAGAGACATTACTTTGCCAACAAAGGTCCGTCTAGTCAAGGCTATGGTTTTTCCAGTAGTCATGTACGGATGTTAGACTTGGACTATATAGGAAGCTGAGCACCGAAGAATTGATGCTTTTGAACTGTGGTGTTGGAGAAGACTCTTGAGAGTCTCCTGGACTGTATGGAGATCAAACTAGCAAACTATAAAGCAAATCAGTCCTGAATGTTCATCGAAACGACTAATGCTGAAGCTGAAACTCCAATACTTTGGCCACCTGATGTGAAGAACTGACTCATGTGAAAAGATCCTGATGCTGGAAAAGATTGAAGGCAGGAGGAGAAGGGGACAAGAGAGGATGAGATGGTTGGATGCCATTACTGACTCGATGAAAATGAGTTTGAGCAAGCTCCAGGAGTTGGTGATGGACAGGGAAGCCTGGTGTGCTGACGTCCACGTGGTCACAAATAATCAGACACAACTGAGGGACTGAACTGAACTGTTCCCTTGATGGGGAACCAGGACCTTGCTCTAAGTCTACACTATTGTCTTTCTTGACTGTTTTCCCCTGGTTTACCTCCCCTCCCTTCCCCAAGTAGCAACTGCTTAAATCATCCTATCTTCCCCCTGGAACTCAGGAAAGGTCATGGAAGCTAAATGAAGTCTATTTCTTGTAATCAAAGGAATGGAGGACACAGAAAGGCTTTGTACCTGGGAGCCCTACATGGCCCTGCTTGGTATCAATATTTTTCATGTATCATTTTCATAAGCCATGCTTGTATTTTTAAAGAAAGTATTTGCTGTTTATCTAAAATTCAAATGAAACCGGACATCTTTTCCTCTACTAAATATGGCAATTCTACATATAAGTACTGTAATCTTATGAACCTCAGTAACAAATCATCCACTTTGTAAACAATTATTAGTTCAGGAATAATATCTGTGCCATAAAATGACTTTGATCACCCTGTAGAGTTTCCTGGGTAGAAGTACTTAGTTTTTATCTGTGATTTATATCTGGTAGATGATTTTAGCTTTGACTTACTTGAGGTCATTATTGTCTTGTGGAAGAAAATAATTTTATTTCCATCTCTCTGGTCAATCTCAGAAAAAGATTGACCAGAGAGATGCAAACAGGGAGAGAAGAAGACAGAGAGAGAGATATTACTGATGGCTTCTCTCAGTCGCTGAATCCAGTAGCAGAAATAAAGACCAACCAAATGAGAACAAGCAAAGTCAGTTTTTAGACTGGGGGGAGCAAGGAAGTCAACCACTAACACCTGCATTTTGGGAGAGAATCAATCGTAGGCAGAGGAGTGGGAGGACTTTTAGGAGAAAAAGGGGAAGCTGCAGGTTTGTCCTGATGGTAGGGTGTAGGGAGGGGAAGGTGGGACTGAGTTAACTAGAAGCAATGTATCCTCTGTGATTGGTTAGAGGTGCATACTTGGCTTTTCTCTTGTTGGTCCTAAATTGGAAACAGGGCCAAAATATAGGGAAGCTGCCAGTGAGTCAATAAATCCTGGCTGTTTGGGGCCGATTTTATAGGAGTTACTGTTTTGGCTTCCTGGACTGTCGGTGGAGATTGCAATCTGGCTTCCCTTGAAAGTCTGATATGTAGCAGCTGGCTTCCTGGGCTGGTTACTATAGATAATGGGCTGGTCTCCTGGGTAGGTTGCTGCAGGTTATGGCCAGAGTTTTATTTTTACACATGGTCTGACTATTGTCCATCTGTATATTCAGTCTTTCACAGTCACATATGAATCATAGATTTTCAGCAATGTGAATCAGTGAATCCCTCTTTATGCCTAGTTTGAGGTATGGATAAATCAGCTGCCTCAAAAAAATTCTGACAAACATGAAAACTTTAGATGTTTTCTGCCCATTTCTTAAAATAAAAAGATACATTATTAACCTGGCTTACAATACTGTAAACAATTGCCTCTGTCTCCCTAGTCTATTGCAGCATCAATCTATCAGTAATTTACAGGCATTAAACTTACACCATATTGGCTCTCTTTCAATTCCTGCAATGGAAGGAGTATTTTTTTTCCTCAGGGATTTTGTCCTTGCATTTTTTCCTTCCTTGTTCTACATGTATCGTCATTCCTGCCCCAATCTGCCACTATTATTTTAAAGTTAATACTTATGCATTGAGCTCTCAAAACAATTCTTCAGGGAACGTTTCACTTACATTCAGATCCCTATTATACACTGTTTCATAAGTCCGAATTTGTTTATTAAATACCACATCACAACACACATGTAATCAACATATAAACTATCAATCATATTGTTAAATATCTATCCATCCTGTTAGGGGTAAGGAGCCTCAACTTTTGGTTAACTGCTCACCCTTCCAGGTAATGCCCCCACAGATGTTGATAAATATATGTTCACTGAATGAATAAATGATTAGAATTATTTTCCAGACATTAAAAAAAATAAATGGATAAAATTATGTCACAACATGTTTATTTAATGGACCATAGCAGGTATAATTATAATTAAATATAAATTAAGTCAGACTAATTGTGTAAAACACACTTTTTCTAACAACATTAAAATTATGAAAGGTTTTATTAGAAATGTGAAAGAATATTTAACACAGAATTGGAGCATTTTCTGACTTTGGTCTCTCTATAATGAATACAGATCATCACTATATAAATCATCCACAGCTATGTTATTTGTACACCCATGTAACAAAGTTACATATTCCATTCTTCATATGTATATATGCAAACCTCTCTTCAGATTATCAACTATGCTGAAATGACTTTCTAAACCCAAGATGGAGTTGATGCTGTCCAGGATACCACATTTTAGCAAACTGAAAATTATGACTTTTAAGTCCCTGGAAATGCTCAATTTGGTCAGAAACATAGTATATCCATTCACTCAAGCTCCAAACATCAAGCTAGTTCTGGGCTTCTCACTCCAAATGAGGCTGACTATGTGGCCCCAGCTAATCAGATATTTTTATTTTTGACTTTCTTGTTTTCTACTCTTTACCCTACAAAAGCATCCTACTCTCTGCCAATTTTGAAATTCTCTGAAAGGAAACTACTTCATAAAGTGTTAATTATGTCTTTTTTCTCTCATTTTTAAGTTGTTCAGAATGAGGTGAGGAATGGGATTGAAAGCTGTGTGCTCACAGTCTGTGAGACAAGGAGACAGAGCCAGGTGCCCTCTGAGTTCATTCTCCCTCTCCTTGTTACTGAGGGATCTGGGCAAGTCACTCGCAGGTTTGAGCCTCACTCTCTTGCTTCCAGCTCTCCAATTCCAACTCACTTTGTTTAAATATACATTATATATATCATCCCCAGAAAGGAAAGCTTCTGGTATAGTTTTATTGGCAGTCCACAATAGGTGGTAGTTGCAAGGACACTCATAAGGCCTCAAGGTCAATCGACAACAGAAGCCACTTGGGGACTTAGGAAATAAGATGAGAAATTCTGACTGTTTTGGTTATCAAAATCTAAGTAGGCACACATCACACTATTTAAAAGCCATTAGAGCATCCGTCACTTAAATCATTTCTTGAAAGGAGTCATAGATCTATTGCTCTGATGCAAATCTTGGAAGCCATGCACAATCTTGGTGGGTATGCAAAAAAAGTTATTAGAGCAATTGCCACCTCACTCTAAGATGCCCTTGCTAGATAAGCTGGTCATAGAAGGTGTTAGATTGACACCAGGTCACCTGCCAACCTCAAGAAAATTTCCATGAAATGAGATACATGGTAAAACACCACAAAATCCCCTATCCAGCAGCACATTGCTCTTTGTAATAAATTAGCTCCAAAAGACCCAAGTTTTAGCCCAAAAGAAGGAGTCTTTAAATATCAGAAACTGAGCACTTAAGCCTAAGAACTGTGGTCCCAGAAGCTGAAGTAACTACAAAAATGGCAAATCTTAGTGAGACAACTTAGAATTACAATAGCCATTATGGAGAACATTCCAATTAGACACAATCATTCATTGAAAAGGTGCACCTGAAAGCAAGCACTCCCAAATCAATCAAACAGAATGGAAGATGTATTTTAACCAGCACGCAGGAGCTTCCCAAAGGTTTCAAGATTCCAAAACAGTTTCATTAAAGGATTCAGTACCAAGAGCTAATAAAAAATGAAAGACACAAGAGGTACCTAAAACAAAACAGTGTAAGACTGATGTGACTCTTGGTACTCTCCTCCATCCTTTTCTACCTGAATACTCACTCACTAATCCTGTATAACAGGGGTCCCGGACCTCTGGTTTACAACATAAAGTGCATAATAAATGTAATGCACTTGAATCATCCCCAAACTATCCCCCCTCCACCTCCCCTGTCTGTGGAAAAACTGTCTTCCAGAAAACCAATCCTCGGTGATAAAAAGTTTGGGGACCACTGTTCTATAGGAGCAGTGAAGAAACCACACTGAAGAAGCCACAAAACCATAAAGTCCACCAAGTCAGTGGTCTTACAAGTGCAATAGCTCCAAAGCCAGTAACCTAGAGCAACACCTTGAGCCTCCCCACTGAACGCTCCTAGGAGTCCATCATCAAAACACTGACCCAGAAATTCATGTTTCATTTGCAACCAACAAAAACACGGGGTGGGGGGTGGAATTATCATCCTAAACAGTTTTGTCAAATCCTTCCACACCAGTTTGATCACCCTATGTCTACCCTCAAAGGATGAACCCCATTTGGGTCCCTCTCAGCGTTGGGAGACTCAAAAGGGATTCTCTGAAAAACCGTTTCAAGTTGTCCTCTTAAACATACAGGGGAAAACTAAAATTTAATGGACAATCATACCAAATTCTAGTTGATACCAGAGCTAACTACTTGACTTTAAATCCCCTTGCCCAGGAGCCTGCAGATGGGCTTTTGGGGAAAACAAGCAGAAACCAGCACAGAGTGAGAACTCTTACCTGGATCAGCTCTCCAGACCTCTGTATTGCCTAGTTGAGAAAGGAAGGTATAATTTTATACTGTCCTTATCTTTCCAATTCCAGACTCTGGTGAACATGGTTTTGAGGTGCCCATGGGTTGTTGATCCCCCTTCTCCCAGGGGCAGCTACTTCCTTCTTGTGTGTCTCATTTTGTGTCTTACAAACTTGGCTTGACTCTCCGCCTCTCTGAGCACGCAGGTGCTCTATTCCTGAGTGTTCATGCAGACAGCGCCACCGTCAGGTTGGAGGCCTCAAACCACAGCCGAACAGAAATGTGGATTGCGTTCTATTTACATTTAGGGTTCTCCTGACTGCCAGCTCTCAGGGGAACTGTCTGTGTGTCCTGCTTTTGGATATTTTTGGAAGTAACTCTGGAGCTTGAGGGGGTGGTGTCTTTTGCAGTCTCTTGAGTCCAAGTGGTTGTTCAGGACAGTCAGGAATATTCTTTTAAGTATCCTGGCTGAAACTTAGATTTTTTTAAGTAACTCTATGGTCAGAAGTTGGTCATATTGAAAGCTGATATTTAGAGCCTAAAAGGAACTATTTTTAGGCTTTCTCCTCTAAGCTAAAATGAAGCTATGCATCCAGAGGGAAAGGAACCATTCCAAAGGCAAACAATTCTCAACCTAGAACCTGGGGATTGTTTGACGTTTAACTTAGTTGAATATATTCTCCCTGACATAAAAAAGTAAGCTAAAGATAATGAAACTGAGGGTGGTCATCAGTTAGTCATTACTAAATAATAGATCATAACATGCCTTCATAGATCAAGCTCAATTTATTTGTTTTTACAAAAACTTGCATATCTTCCTTGTACCACATAGCCACACAATAAGATATGTGGCTGAGTGTTTTTATTCCACCCACCACCACCCGCCCAGGAATTTGGAGCCAGCTGTATCCAGTTCTAACTCAAGCTAGTTAAGACTAATTGGAACCATGATCCTCCAACTGGGCATGTGCAAATGTCTGATCCATGATCTTTTGGAGTCAGAGGGCAGAAACTCCACTCTCAGAGTATGGTAACTCACAATTTCTGAACAATTGCCCCATGAAGAAGCATGCAGGTTAGCTGCACCTGGATGTAATGATGACTACCTTACTTTTTCCTCTTCTTCAGTCACCTTTCTCCATGATCTCTACACCTTACTTGTACCTTACATACACCTTTCACTTCTACCTTCAGGGAGATTTGTTCTCTGTTTTCCCCCTTGGCTGCCTCGTGAATAACATTTCCCTCTGCTGCAAAGCTAGGTGTCTCAGTGTTTGGCTTGTTCCATGTTGTCGGGCAAATGAATCTGGTTCTACAATAACAGTGTAGTTGAATGCTTGGTCACCCCTTGATATCATTCAAGATGCAACCCTATTTTTTGAGGAATTAAAAATGCTTCCCTACAAATTGAGGATCAACCTGTACAACTTCCAACTGAAAACTGGCATTTGCCATCTGCCTCTTTGAGGATATATATCATAAGCTGCTGTGATCTCTGACCACCAACATACCCTGAAGGGAGTTCGGAGTAGAAATCAGGAATTCGGCACCATGCTCTCAGAAAACTGGCCGACTAGGCCTTCAGATAAATAGATATTTTCAGGAGAAGATTATATGAGACTGATTGTTGCATCTCCTCATATCTAAAAAAGTACTAAATCATAAGTGGTGACATCTGTTCCTCATGACTAGTAATAACATCCATGAGACTAGCAGCTATGGGAAGGCCTTCCAGGGCTTCTGTCTAACACTCAGAAAGTAATTGTCCGAGGAGACACATATGCTGATAAAGCAAGACTTTATTGGGAAGGGGCCTGGGTGGAGAGCAGCAAGGTAAGGGAACAGAGGACTGCTTTACCATGTGGCTCTCAGTGTTGGGTTTTACAGTAATGGGGTTAGTTTCCAAGGTGTCTCTGGCCAATAACTCTAACTCAGGGGCTTGGCTTTCCTGCTTGCTCCTGCATTGCAGCCAAGATAGATTTGGGGGTGTACTTGATTGCCTGTCCCCCACCCCCATGTCACCAAAAATCACATATATACTGACTTTCCCTTCTATTTCTTTGGAGTACTTTCTCAGAGCTATCTGAAACAATGTCTCCTGAGCTTCATTCCTCATTCTGTCTCAAAAAACACTTAAGGCACAACTCACACTTTGTACACTTTTTGTTTTCAGTTGACAGAACTTATCTTTCCAACTGAGTCTTAACAAGAATAGAAGGAAAAAAAAAAAAAACTGAACTATACTTTTTCCCAATCCCCAAACCTCACCTTCCAGGGATGGCGGGTCCTTGTGGGCTGCTGTCTATGGGGTCCCACAGAGTCTAACACGACTGCAGCGACTTAGCAGTAGCAGCAAACCTCACCTATTAATTTACCTCAAAGGCTTGCGGGTATTGTAAACATTCTGGTCTTAGGAAAGGAAAGTACTTATTGGCAGAATTTACATTCTTTCTCTGTGCCTTTGAGATGTATTCGTTCTACCCAGTCTTCTTTAGAAACCCTAGTGTCTACAGGCATGCTAAGTTAGCTTCAGGCTTGTCAAACTCTGTGACCCAATGGACTGTAGCCCACCAAGCTCCTCTGTCCACAAGGATTCTCAGGCAAGAGCACTGGAGTGGGTTGCCATGACCTCCTCCATGGGATCTTCCTGACCCAGGGATTGAACCTGGGTTTCCTATGGTTCCTGCACTGCTGGCTGTATTCTTTGCTACTGAGGAAACCCCCAAACCCTGGTAATTTTATCAAAAGAAGGAGGAGCCAGCGGGAGGAAGGCCAATTGGAAATGAGATAAACATATAAACAAAAAATCTTGAAAGTCTACTCCACAGATATTAGTAAAATGTTTAAGACATCTGAATAGTTAACCTTATTCTGATTGCAAAAGCACAATTTGAATCCAACTATTCTTTCATATATTATTGAAAAAAACAAAAGATCTCTGTATCAGTTGTAAGGTGGTATATCTCTGCATATATGCAGGGATGTATAATGTTTTTCTGCTAACAAATAGTATTGCTTATAGAAACTATATTTAATTGGCTTAAATAAAACTCCATACATGCGTGGTAAGTTGTGTCTGACTCTTTGCGACCCTGTGGACTTTTTCCTGCTAGGCTTCTCTTGTCCATGGAATTTTCTACACTGGAAACTATACTGGAGTGGGTTGCATTTCCCACTCTAAGGGATCTTCCCAACCCAGGGTTTGAATCCACAACTCTTGTGTCTCCTGCATTGGCAGGCAGATTCCTTACCACTGGTGCCACTGGGGCAGCACCAAAAGAAAATTAAGTGATATAAATTAAGTATGTTCTCAGAAATACAGAGACTAACCCCCATGTTTTTCAAGTTCACGCGATCTTGGATAATTCTCAGTACATAAAGTTGTTTGTTGGTTTATTCAATGGTTTATTTAAAACAGAGATATATTTAGCATGATTAGCACTAAAAATAATGGAGACATACAATTTTAACTCTACCTAGATTTACTAAAAGTCGAATAAGCTCAAGTTATTTATTATAGAATGTTAGTAAGAAAAACAATTTAAGATGATGGCTAGCTATTTAATGTCATAAATCGTCATGAATGATCTAAACAAAACTGTTAACAAGTAATCTAAATTCATATAACTGGAAGTTTATAAATGAATTTTCAACAGTAATTACGCTTTCTGTTTTGCCTACTTAAAAATAGTTTCCAAAATCATTTTGTTAAGTAAAACTTTAGGGTTACTTTGAGATAAACTAAATGATGGATATTCATTGAATATCTAGATCATTTCCAAAATATGACATGCTGCTAAGTCACTTCAGTCGTGTCCGACTCTGTGTGACCCCATAGACAGCAGCCCACCAGGCTCTCCTGTCCCTGGGATTCTCCAGGCAAGAACACTGGAGTGGGTTGCCATTTCCTTCTCCAATGCATGAAAGTGAAAAGTGAAAATGAAGTCACTCAGTCATGTCCGACTCTTATCGATCCCACGGACTGCAGCCCCCCAGGCTCCTCCATCCCTGGGATTTTCCAGGCAAGAGTGCTGGAGTGGGGTGCCATTGCCTTCTCCGATGACATACTAGAACATTAATTACTGAACAAAAGTTTATCTACTTTTGGATTCTATTTAAAGAGATACTAAACCTATTTGGGTTTATTAGTTTACATATTTCTCCAGTTTGTCACTAAAATTCAGTAATTCAAAGGTTTTTTTTTTTTTTTTTTTAATAACATTGTGGAAGAAAAATGGACAGGGAAAGAAAGAAAAGGAAAGGACAAAAAGAGCTACAGTTGTTTTTTTTTTTTTTTTTTTAAAGATTACTTTTACAAATAATTTATATGGAGCTAGAGAGTATATTCAAATATGCATGTGAAGGAAGATAATGTGGATTGTGCTTTTGCAATTTCTTGTCTGTTATTTAGTTCTTTGGTATTAGACTTGTGCTATTTTATGAAGTAAGGAATAAACATAATGGCTTTCCCTAATATAAACTTGGGAAAACTGGTGCTAAAGTAAGAAAGATATACACAAGTTTAGTATTTTATATATTCCTATATTTATACAACAAGGAAAATCTATTTATTTGAACTGGAACTAACAGTACCCTGACTATTAAGAAGTGATGTCTTGTCAGGGAACAAAACAAAGTATTGCTTATTGGATTTCCTAGTTGCTATCCTTCCCAGAGTTAGAGCAGCTCCAAAGCTAATTGGAACAGAGACCAAATTAATAGCAACAATTGTAATTTATATGAAGCCATAAACTCCTCTTGACAAATTCCTTTTGATGAGTAAAAAAAAAAAAAAACAAGTGCTTGACATTTTGCCACACAAAAGTTAATTGCTCTCCAGTTCCAATTAGAATGACACATAATTTGAGTTGAGTTGCTTAATGTGTTGTTCTAAAGAAGGAAAAGAAAAAAAAAGACATATAACCTGAGGTGACCATGATTTAGTAGTTCATTGCCACAATTCACACAGAGAGCAATAAAACTAGAAATTTCCTGCTCAATGATGACTATATATGCCATTCAGGGTAAATTATTAATTTCTTTTGATGCCAAAGTTCAAGAAGCACCATGTGTTCTAATGTTGACTAATATTAGCTTTGGGGGAACTTTCCTAATTAAAGGCTCATGACAGTGAGCCACATTTAGCAGCAGTAACAGTGAAACATCTGAGAAGAGGAAAAACATTCACAGTAAAAGAAAATATAAAAACAATTTCATTATATTTCAGACTGATATTTTTAAAGTGACTCTTACCTTAGCTAATTACAGCATGTATTGAAAGACAGTAACACAAAATTAATGAGCAAGGGCTGTAGGAGACTAGAAAACAGGGGATCAAAGAGGCTGAAACAAGCAGCACAGAAAGAGTGGGGCTCAAACTAGACATTAAAAGGCAAAAATTCATAAAAGATTTTGCAAATAAAAATGACAAATAAGTGAGAGAAAATCATAGCAGATTATTTTCAACAATAATACAAATTTGACTTCATTGACTGTGGTGACCCAAGGACAAAAGAGCAGATAAAACCAAGGAGGGTCTTGGAAAGCAGGAATGGAAAAACCAGACCCTTATCATCCTTGCCTCCCCCATGTTGTAATTATTAACGGATTTCAGGTCCTCTAGAGCAGTATTATCTGTCTCCTCTCCTACCCCATAGGGAGAAGGTATTTGCCTTACTCTTCCCCCTACCCAGTATATGTGCCTCATTCAATCAGCAAATGACCTGCAAGACCCCTATCCCATTCCTTGTACCCTGGGTATAAAAGTGGATTAAGGACCCCTGTTCAACGTTAGTTCTCCCTTGAACTGGCCCATTGTTCTAACAGCATTTCCCATTCTAATAAACTTTATTTCCCTCTCATTATGTCTTATGTCTGGAAATTCTTTTCCAACCCGGGCACGGACCATGACATTGACTATGCTAAAGTAAAGCCTTTGACTGTGTGGATCACAACAAACAGGAAAATTCTTAGAGATAGCAATACCGGACCACTTTAACTGCCTCCTGAGACACCGGTATGCAGGTCAAGATGCAACACTTAGAACCAGACATAGACCAGTTGTGGATAGTGGATAGTGTGTCCACTGGTTCCAAAATGAGAGAAGAGTCCATCAAGGCTGTATATTGTCACCCTGCTTATTTAACTTTTATGCAGAGTACATCATGCAAAATGCCAGGCTGGATGAAGGACCAGCTGGAATCAAGACTGCCAGGATAAATATCAATAACCTCGTATTATGCAGATGAAACCATCCTTATGCCAGAAAGTGAGGAGGAAATAAAGAGCCTCTTCATGAAGGTGAAAGAGGAGAGTTAAAAAGCTGGCTTTAAACTCAATATTCAAAAAATTAAGATCATGGCATTTGGTCCCATCACTTCAAGGCAAATAGATGGGGAAATAACAGAAACAGTGAGACTTTATTTTCTTGGGCTCCAAAATCACTGCAGATGGTGACGGCAACCATGAAATTAAAAGACACTTTCTCCTCTGAAGAAAAGCTATGACCAACCTAGACCGCATACTCAAAAGCAGAGACATTACTTTGCCAACTAAGATCTGTCTAGTCAAAGCTGTGGTTTTTCCAGTAGTCATGTATGGATGTGAGAGTTGGGCCATAAAGAAGGCTGAGCACTGAAGAATTGATGCTTTTGAACTGTGGTGTTGGAGGGGACTCTTGAGGGTCCCTCGGACTTCAAGGAGATCAAACCAGTCAATCCTAAAGAAAATCAACCCTGAACATTGATGGCTGCTGAAGCTGATGCTCCAATACTTTGGCCACCTGATGCAAAGTGCAGATTCATTGGAAAAAACCCTGATGCTAGGAAAGATAGAAGGCAGGAGGAGAAGGGGACAACAGAGGATAAGATGGTTGGATGGCATCACCAACTCAATGGACATGAGTTTGAGCAAGCTCCAGGAGACAGTGAAAGACAGCGAAGCCTGGCATGTTACAATCCATGGGGTCACAAAAAGTCAAATACAAATGAGCAACTGAACAACAACAAATAAAAAATTGAGCAAAATTATAAAAAATTACATAAAGAAAATGGTAATACTTCATAACAGTTTTTATCTTCACAAAATAAGAAAATAACATTTATCAAAATTTGGTCTGTAGAAATTGTATTCCTAGATTTATTTTCAGTTCTTTTCTGCACATAGTTCAGAAGTGATATAAAATAAGGCATCTGGAAGAATAAAAAGATGTAGAGGTATTCAGAGAAAAGGGACCACAGACACAGCCCCTAGTTCCACAAGCGCACAAAGATCAGGCAGTCCTAGGAACCTGTGAGGACACAGGTCTAGCTATGTGGGGCAGAGGGCGACACTGGAAGAAAGAAGCCCCCATCTCCCTAGCTTGCTCCTCAATGGGCAACGGTAGGACTCTTCTCATCCAGCGTTTGGCAAAGAGTATTGATGATGGATCCACAAAGAAGCTAGGGAGAGTGCGCCAAAGAGCTTCCCCTGGGAATGACACAGTCCTCTTTCTATCTGAGAGTGGTTGTGTGAGAGGCTGGGAAGAGTCCCGTTGGGTAAAGGTATTGTCCAGGTCAAGCACAGAGCCCAGCTGGGTTAGCTGAGGTAGGAGTAGCTCCACCATCAGCAGAAACCAGAGGCAAAACTGGGTAAAGGGCAGAGTGAGCAGCCAAGTGGAAGGCAAGTGGACACATTTCTTCAGTGCGAGGATTCAGACGACTGGCTGCTCAGACTTTCTCATGCCCTCCCTCCTGCAGCCCATCAACATGTGTGTCATGCAAACCTAAAGGGCAACACGAAATAAAAAGTGGTGTCATCTGTAGCTCCACCAGTCCAGGCAATGCAGCGAATCTGTCATTGCTGTCTGTGCTGTGCAACTGTTTGTAAAAGTAAATTTTAATTCTATTGTTAATTAGTTCAATTTGGTTTTCAAACTATAGTTCAATTAATTTTATCTGACAGATAATGTAAGTGATCTGAGAGAAGGATAACTATTCAATATATATATATGTGTGTGTGTTTATATATATATTCAGTTCAGTTCAGTTCAGTTGCTCAGTCATATCTGACCCTTTGCAACCCCATGGACTGCAGCACACCAGGCTTCCCTGTCCATCACCAACTCCCAAAGGATTGCTCAAACTCATGTCCTTTGAGTCAGTGATGCCATTCAACCATCTCAACCTCTCTTGTTCCCTTCTCCTGCCTTCAGTCTTTCCCAGCATCAGGGTATTTTGCAATGAAACAGTTCTTTAAATCAGGTGGACAAAGTATTGGAGTTTCAGCTTCAGCATCAGTCCTTCCAATGAATATTCAGGACTGATTTCCTTTAGGGTTGACTGGTTTGATCTCTTTGCAGTCCAAAGGACTGTTAAGAGTCTTCTCCAACACTACCATTCAAAAGCATCATGGATGGAAAGTAGAATATTGCATCTGAAGAAACATATGTTTAAACATCAAAACAGCACATGCTTCAGTTCAGTTCAGTCACTCAGTCGTGTCCGACTCTTTGTGACCCCATGGATCGCAGCACGCCAGGCCTCCCTGTCCATCACCAACTCCCAGTCTACTCAAACTCACGTCCATCGAGTTGGAAATGCCATCCAGCCATCTTATCCTCTGTCATCCCCTTCTCCTCCTGCCCCCAATCCCTCCCAGCATCACAGTCTTTTCAAATGAGTCAGCTCTTCACATGAGGTTGCCAAAATATTGGAGTATCAGCTTTAGCATCAGTCCTTCCAATGAACACCCAGGACTGATCTCCTTTAGGATGGACTGGTTGGACCTCCTTGCAGTCCAAGGGACTCTCAAGAGCCTTCTCCAACATCACAGTTCAAAAGCATCAATTCTTCAGCGCTGAGCTTTCTTCACAGTCCAACTCTCACATCCATACGTGACCACTGGAAAAACCATAGCCTTGACTAGATGGAGCTTTATTGGCAAAGTAAGGTCTCTGCTTTTGAATATGCTATCTAGATTGGTTGTAATTTTCCTTCCAAGGAGTAAGCGTCTTTTAATTTCATGGCTGCAGTCACCATCTGCAGTGATTTTTGAACCCAAAAAAATAAAGTCTGTCACTGTTTCCAATGTTTCCCCATCTATTTCCTATGAAGTGATGGGACCAGATGCCATGATCTTAGTTTTCTTAATGTTGAGCTTTAAACCAACTTTTTCACTCTCCTCTTTCACTTTCATCAAGAGGCTTTTTAGTTCCTCTTCACTTTCTGCCATAAGGGTGGTGACATCTGCGTATCTGAGGTTATTGATATTTCTTCTGGCAAACTTGATTCCAGCTTCTCCTTCTTCCAGTCCAGCGTTTCTCATGATGTACTCTGCATAGAAGTTAAATAAGAAGAGTGACAATATACAGCCTTGATATACTCCTTTTCCTATTTGGAACAAGTCTGTTCTTCGACGTCCAGTTCTAACTGTTGCTTCCTGACCTGCATACAGGTTTCTCAAGAGACAGGTCAGGTGGTCTGGTACGCCCATGTCTTTCAGAATTTTCTACAGTTTACTGTGATCTACACAGTCAAAGGCTTGGCATAGTCAATAAAGCAGAAATAGATGTTTTTCTGGAACTCTCTTGCTTTTTCCATGATCCAGTGGATGTTGGCAATTTGATCTCTGGTTCCTCTGCCTTTTCTAAAACCAGCTTGAACATCTGGAAATTCATGGTTTAAGTGTTGCTGAAGCCTGGCTTGGAGAATTTGGAGCATTACTTTACTAGCATGTGAGATGAGTGCAATTCTGAGGTAGTTTGAACATTCTTTGGCATTGCCTTTCTTTGGGATTGGAATGAAAACTGACCTTTTCTAGTCCTGTGGCCACTGCTGAGTTTTCCAAATGTGTTGGCATATTGAGTGCAGCACTTTCACAGCATCATCTTTCAGGATTTGAAAGAGCTAAAATGGAATTCCACCACCTCCACTAGCTTTGTTTGTAGTGATGCTTTCTAAGGCCCACTTGACTTCACTTTCCAGGATGTCTGGCTCTAGGTCAGTGATCACATCATCATGATTATCTGGGTCGTGAAGATCTTTTTTGTACAGTTCTTTTGTGTATTCTTTCCACCTCTCCTTAATATCTTCTGCTTCTGTTAGGTCCATACCATTTCTGTCCTTTATTGAGCCCATCTTTAAATGAAATGCTCCCTTGGTATCTCTAATTTTCTTGAAGAGATCTCTAGTCTTTCCCATTCTGTTGTTTTCCTCTATTTTTTTGCATTGATCGCTGAGGAAGGTTTTCTTATTTCTTTTGGCTATTCTTTGGAACTCTGCATTCAAATGGGAATATCTTTCCTTTTCTCCTTTGCCTTTCGGTTGTCTTCAAGTTCAAATTATTTCCTGTTCTTTTTGGAGTAACTGTCCTGGAGAAAATGACTAAATTAATCACCTTAACAGGAAAACTCAAATTTAATTAATTTTTTTGCAAGAATTTGGAAATATTTTTGTACATTTACACTATTTTAGGAAGTGAACTTGTACAAAAGAAAGTGAACACTCTATAATTTTGATAAACTTGTAAGTTAAATAATTTCTGAGAAAAGGCATAAATAGTCCATCTTCTAAATCACTGTTGGTAATTTTTGCTTTGAGTAAATTGCACTGCGGACTTGCAAATCACATTTCAGAGAACACAGCACAGAAATCACCAAACTCAGACTTTTTTCTGTCACATATTTTCCTCTGTAAGGTGTTTTCAAAGGGAAAACATAGGCTGCAGTTAAATTTAATCATATTCAAGTCAATTCAAATGCATTATATTCTTCAAATAAGGTTGTTATTCTTCTAAGACATATAGGACAGGGATTTCTAATTGGTTAATGTACTGTCTACTCTCAAAAATAAGGTAATATTTTAATCTTGGCCAAAATACAAATCATTCTTAAATACTGAACATAAGGCAAAGCAAAAAAACACAAAAATAAAAACTTTACTGCCTGTTGTATAAATATTCTTCAAGTGCTTGAATTATTCCACTGTGGTATCATTTCCAAAACAACATAACACTTTTAAGGACATAATTTATTTTAATTGTGTGCTGTCACATGATAAATGTTCAGTCAAAACATCCTGCATTTGTCTTGTTTATATTTCTCTTTTAACTCTTACAATTTTAACAAAATGTGTAGGTTAAAGCAAATGTGTACAGACACACCTCTTAAAATATGTCAACCTTTAATTATTTTATTGATTTTCAAATAATAGTCAAATTCTGAATTAACCAAGAATGATGCCACAGAGGTATAAAAGAGAAAACAATATACCAATATATAGTATATGCATTTTGAGGTTAAAGACATATTCAACATCAACCTTGTTCAATGCTTTTCTTCAAAGCCATCCTTAAACAACATGTACTAAAGGAATACATAAAAAGAAGTCCTTTCACTTCTGGATGTCAGGAACATTATGCATGAGCATTTTGCATCAAACATAATCATGTTAGCTGTAAAGACTAATACTGGCATAGAAAAAGTCACTATTTGAAATGTAAATATAAATAGATAGACAGATTATCTGTCCCAAGAAGTTACCAAATTACTATCCTTGGATTAAAGAGGTAATTTTCAAACTGCACTGTTACTATATCTAATTAATGAGAGAAGAAAAAAAAAATGGAGGTCAAAGAAAAGAAAGGGAAAATATCGGAATACATCTTAGAAAGAAGTTAGCTTGTGAGTGAGTGTGTGTGTGTGTGTGTGTGTGTGTGAGAAAGAAGGAGAGAGAAACTATTTTTTTGTATATTTTTGCTTTTTGTTTTCTAATGGGAGTCCTGGTGAAAACATTTTGAGATCTAAAGGTTTAAAGTGGTTTCAAAAGAATAATTACAGAAAATTCTCAGGGATTAGTGTTCAGGGCTTTTGTGTGCTTATGCAACATTTTTCTCTAGCAGTGTCTTACTTAAAAGAATGTAGATAAATATGTTCCCAGATTGGTGAGGAGGCTGATAAATTTCATGACCTCTCAAAGACCATTCACCATGGTATTTCTGTGATTCTACTTCTATCTTTACATTAGAAAAGCATCTTACATTCAGAGAATTACATCCTTAAAATTAAGTCCACCTGGCAGAGAATTAGGAAAATTTGGCCTTTTATTTTCAGTAAGAAAAGGCTGGAAAACATGTTAACATTAAAAGGAAAAATTTTACTCAGATTTGAGAGTGTGTTTGGATCCCAATAGTCCCATTTCAGCCAAATGTTACCACAGTAAAACTACCTTGGAAAGACATTTGCAGTGAAGAGCAGAGAGCTTTACTAGTCGAAATGATTTAACCCTTCTACAGATTCATAGACAGGTTTTGTCTTTTCTTTAGAACATGTAATAATTTGGTGAACATTCTTCAATCACCTGAAATGTGGGCTTTGACAGTAAGGGGTATATGGCTCTATTATGACTTCCTCCACCCAAGGAAAACTATAAATATATTCTACTGTCTAGTTAAAAATGATTTATATTCTGAGAATCTTTATCAATATTTTAGTCTACTTCTTAGGAAACCACTAAGATTTTATAGCTCTTAAATATCATTATATTTTATAACTTAAAACATTTTTTTATTTAAAAACAAAAACAAAATAATCCTGCACAAACTTGCTCAAATAGTTAAGCAGATAACATGAGTGACGCAAATTCTTCAGTTCAGTTCAGTTCAGTTCAGTCGCTCAGTCGTGTCCAACTCTTTGCGACCCCATGAATCGCAGCATGCCAGGCCTCCCTGTCCATCACCATCTCCCAGACTTCACCCAAACTCACGTCCATTGAGTCAGTGATGCCATCCAGCCGTCTCATCCTCTGTCGTCCCCTTCTCCTCCTGCCCCCAATCCCTCCCAGCATCAGGGTCTTTTCCAATGAGTCAACTCTTCGCATGAGGTGGCCAAAGTATTAGGCACAATTAAATAAATGCTAACAAACAAGAGAAATACAGAGGGAACTAGAATAAAAGAATATACAAAGCTACATAAATATTTGCTAAAATTAAATCCTAGTTAGATTGTTATGGTTGAATCAATAGCATCCATAAAAACAATCAGATCTCTTTCAAACCAATCAAACAGTGCTTAATATGTTTGGAAGAAACCAGGAAGAATGACTATTCTGCTAACTGTGTTTTTGTGAGAGATCTTTCTCCACTAAAGTCTAGCTCTAAATATTAGTGGAAACTTTAAGAACACTGCTTTACAGTCTAAAACATTTTCACATTCTGGACTATATAAAATCAAGGTATAAATATATTATTTGTTACTTATATGATAGTTAAGTGATATGCCTTAACATGTCTATAGCAAATTTACTGACGGAAAGTAACTTGAATGAAAATCAAATACACTCCTGAAATTATTTCTATTGTAGATGTCCCTATTCCTTGCCATTTAATCCTTCATAGATTCTAGACATTACAGAATATTTCTTGGATTATTAGTGGTACTCCCTTTAAAACATTCCCAAAGCATATTATTACTATAATGGATTTGACACAATTAGAAAATTGTCCGTTTCCTGTTTACTTTCATTTGCCAAATACATTTAAAATATTTAGGAACATCTACATGGGAACTGAATTAAAAGCATTCATCAAAGAAACTGAAGAGTGAAATTTGTTATCATAAGGCTTATCCCAAGATTACAATTTTTGATACAAGTTACCACTGTAGATGCATTTCTGGGAGTTCAGAAATATATGATTGATCTTTATGTGCAGTGTGGGAAATATTAAAAACTATGACAGAAAACCTAGAGAGATACATGAAAAGATTTTTTTTTTTCCTTGAAAGTTACAGAAAGTTTCTCTTTTTCAGTCTGTGAAGAAACTTGAACTCTATTTTATTTTCTAAATTTTTTTTGCCTCCCAACATGTGGCTTCACATTATGCTTGTTAGAGTAGTAAGATGTCCTTGATAAACATTTTCTGGGGTGTGAGAGGAGAGTCTTTAATTAAGAAGCAAATACAAACAGCCTGCCTGTCAATATTTGACGTGCACTGTGCAGAAGAACTCATAATTAGGTCCCCAGAGAGCAGGAAGCACTATGTCATTCTTTTCCAGGAACACTATACTCACCAAATGTTCTGTCCATTTTCAATATTTTTATTACTCTGCATTGTGGAGCATTGAACTTTTAACATTTTCACATCTGTTTAAACCTTCGCTTTTTGCAGTTTCCTTCTTCATTCCAAGTGTTCCCCTGTGAACAAATTTATAATCCTTTCCAATTAGTAGATTAACAACTCTTATCTAGTTTCCTAGATTAAAGAGAAAGCTGATGAACATCAGCATAAAGCACTCACACAGTGCCTTGACAATTCTTGGCCACATTTAATATGGTTTAACAATAGATATCTTTGTTAAGGTAAGGTGAACGTGTGCCTGAAACTAAGAAATTCTCTTTTAAATCAGTTTATATTAGGAATTAAAAAGGCTGAGGCATACAGGATGAAATTATTAGTTAATGGGTGTATTATGAATAGAGTGAGATTTTAAAATTGTAAGGTAAGGGTGTCCCTGGCAATATAATGTTTGAAAATGTTATCACTTCAGGGAATAATACTATAAATCTGGGGTCCCCAACCTCTGGGATGTGGACTGGTGGTACCTCCTGTGAGATCAGTGGTAGCATAAGATTAGAAATACAGTGCACAATAAATGGAACGCACTTGAATCAGCCCAAAACCATCTCCTCCCCCTGGCTCATGGAAAAATTGTCTTCCCCCAAAACCTGTCCATGGTAACAAAAGGTTGAGGACCGCTGCTATAAATGCTGATGACAAAGGTCTGAAACTTCTTGAACCATTACTCTACTAACACAGCAGTTACTAGTTCAGCAAAGCATTCAAAGTATGTGTCTTGCCCAGTTCCACCTTTGCTTACATCATATGCTTGTGGATATTGAGTGGGATAACTCTTCTGAACAGATTTCTGTGCAGAGAATAAAAAATCAAAAGCCATCAAAGGTCTGTCATACACACATGAAGAATAAGCCACTTACTTTGTGCTCATCTCCTATATCCATAACATTTTTCATTATCCTCCAAATGTCTAGTGTGTTTATCATGAAAACCATTTTTGTAAGACAAAAAACAAAAAACTGATCCAGAAAATTTCTACTTAAGTACATGGTAGAAATCTGCTTCCCATTGTGGACTGGTTCCAAATGGGAAAGGAATATGTCAAGGCTCTATATTGTGACCCTGCTTATTTAACTTCTGCAGAGTATGTCATGCAAAATGCTGGGCAGAAGAAATATCAAAAACCTTAGATACTCTGTTGACACCAACCTTATGGCAGGAAGTGAAGAAGAACTAAAGAGCCTCTTGATGAAAATGAGAGAGGAGAATAAAAAAGTTGGCTTAAAACTCAACATTAAAAATCTAAGATCATGGCATCCAGTCCCATCACTTCATGGCAAATAGATGGGGAAACAATGGAAACAGTGACAGACTTTATTTTCTTGGACTCCAAAATCAATGCAGATGGTGACTGCAGCCATGAAATTAAAAGACGCTTGCTCCTTGGAAGAAAAGCTGTGACCAGCCAGACAGCATGTTCAAAAGTAGAGACATTATTTTGCCAACAAAGGTCCATCTAATCAAAGCTTTGGTTTTTTCCAGTAGTCATGTATGGATATGAGAGTTGGACTATAAAGAAAGCTGAGTGCTGAAGAGCTGATGCTTTTGAACTGTAGTGTTGGAGAAGACTCTTGAGAGCCTTGGACTGCAAGGAGATCCAGACAATCCCTCCAAAAGGAAATCAGTCCTGAATATTCATTGGAAGGACTGATGCTGAAGCTGAAACTCCAATACTTTGGCCACTTGATGTGAAGAACTGACTCTTTGGAAAAGACCCTAATGCTGGGAAAGATTGAAGGCAGGAGCAGAAGGGCATGACAGAGGTAGAGATGGTTGGATAGCATCACTGACTCCATGGACATGAGTTTGAGCAAGCTCCGGGAGTTGGTGATGGACAGGGAAGCCTGGAGTGCTGCAGTCCATGGGGTCACAAGAGTTGGACATAACTGAGTGACTGAACTTGTTAGTTAAAAAATCAAACAGGTCTTCTACTGTTCTAACCTTTTGAACTCTGTACAATATTCCTTCCAGAAATAAACCTATTCTTGTTAATAAATTTTCCTCTTTCCCTTTCTTTTTCCCTTTCCTTATCAGTTATTTGTCTAATGAGCCTCTCAGACCCTTCCTGCCTGTTTTCTTCTTCCAAACTAATTATTTGAGTTCTGTGTATGGTTCGGTCGCATGACCATTTTATTACTAAATCTATGTCAACATCTAACTTTCCTACATGATTGCCTTTCACCTCAATGCATATCACTTCCTAACTTTCATAATCAGTCTTAGAATATATCATAAATTTTCCCTCCATAAGGAAGATTTACCTTTTATTGTTTGAGACCATTGACTGGAAGTAACGCAGTTGAGAAGATGTGAATAACCCATTCTTCCAAAATTTCCTCCATACATATGGACCTGCAAGTTCAACTTTTCCTCCCATATCTCTTTCCAAACGAATTGCTCAGTACTCTCATCTTGATAGACTTTGATTACTGCTGGCCATTTAATATAAGAACAGGATTTAAAAGAGTACTTCATTGCAGTCAAACACACTTAGTCGTCATTAAATTAAATAATGGCCTCACATAAGCCACATTGATAAAATGTCAGTACTTCCTCCCTTTGACATTTTTACTTCTATTTCTTCCACAACCATATTGTTACTTGGTCACCAAAAGCATGTATTTCTCCACACTACTCTGTAATAAGTAGTGTTTTCAACAAACTGAGCATTTACTGCAGTTTGCTAACCAGTAATTTGTTTGCTTTCTCATACAGTGGCTATTGGAACTCTTAGTAGGACATGCACCCATATGTCAGACAGTATACGAAAGCTAATGGCGTTTAATTATGTTTTTCCTCCTTGGATTTCTATTTGTGCGAGTGGAAATTTTAAGCCTAGACTCCTGTACAAATGAGATACTGTTTTTGTCTTGGGATACATAAAGGATATTCAGCTTTTGTTCATTTTGTATATATTTACCAAGAGCTAACAGCAAATACAAAAAAGATTCTCATGACCCAGATTATCACAATGGTGTGATCACTCACCTAGAGCCAGACATTCTGGAATGCAAAGTCAAGTGGGCCTTAAGAAGCATCACGATGAACAAAGCTAGTGGAGGTGATAGGATTCCAGTTGAGCTATTTCAAATCCTAAAAGATGATGCTGTGAAAGTGCTGCACTCAATATGCCAGCAAATTTGGAAAATTCAGCAGTGGCTACAGGACTGGAAAAGGTTAGTTTTCATTCTAAACCTAAAGAAAGGCAATGCCAAGGAAAGTTCAAATTACCGCACAACTGCACTCATTTCACACACTAGCAAAGTAATGCTCAAAATCCTCCACGCCAAGCTTCAACAGTATGTGAACCATGAACTTCCAGATGTCCAAGCTGGATTTAGAAAAGGCAGAGGAACCAGATATCAAATTGCCAACATCTGTTGGATCAATGAAAAAGCAAGAGAGTTCCAGAAAAACATCTACTTCAGCTTTATAGACTACACCAAAGCTTTTGACTCTGTAAATCACAACAAACTGGAAAATTCTTCAAGAGATGGGAATACCAGACTACCGTACCTGAGTCCTGAGAAATCAGTATGCAGGTCAAGAAGCAACAGTTAGAATTGGACATGGAACAACAGACTGGCTCCTAATCGTGAAAGGAGTAAGTCAAGGCTGTATATTGTCACCCTTCTTATTTAACTTATATGCAGAGTATGTCATGCAAAATGCCAGGCTGGATGAAGCACAAGCTGGAATCAAGATTGCTGGGAGAAATATCAATAACCTCAGATATGCAGATGATACCACCCTTATGGCAGAAAGTGGAGAAGAACTAAAGAGCCTCTTGATGAACGTGAAAGAGAAGAGTGAAAAAGTTGGCTTAAAACTTAACATTCAAAAAACTAACATCATGGCATTTGGTCCCATCACTTCATGGCAAATAGATGGGGAAACAATGGAAACAGTGACAGACTTTATTTTCTTGGACTCCAAAATCAATGCAGATGGTGACTGCAGCCATGAAATTAAAATATGCTTGCTCCTTGGAAGAAAAGCTGTGACCAACCAGACCGCATGTTCAAAAGTAGAGACATTATTTTGCCAACAAAAGTCCATCTAGTCAAAGCTTTGATTTTTCCAGTGGTCATGTATGGATGTGAGAGCTGGACTATAAAGAAACCTGAGTGCTGAAGAATCGATGCTTTTGAACTGTGGTGTTGGAGAAGACTCTTGAGAATCCCTTGGACTGTAAGAGATCCAAATAGTCAATCCTAAAGGAAATCAGTCCTGAATATTCATTGGAAGCACTGATGCTGAAACTGATTCTCCAATACTCTGGCCACCTGACGTGAAGAACTGACTCATTTGAAAAGACCCTGATGCTGGGAAAGATTGGAGGCAGGAGGAAAAGGGGGAAAGAGAGGATGAGATGGCTGGATGGCATCAGGTACTCGATGGACATGAGTTTGAGCAAGCTCCAGGAGTTGGTGATGGACAGAGAAGCCTGATGTGCTACAGTCCATGGGTTTACAAAGAGTTGGAAATGGCTGAGTGACTGAACTGGCTGAGTTATATATATATATATATATATATATATATATATATATATATATATATATGAAAAAAGTGAAAATGTTAGACTCTCAGTTGTGTCTAACTCTCTGTGACCCCATGGACTATACAGTCCATGGAATTCTCCAGGCAAGAATAGTGGAGTGGGTACCCATTCCCTTCTCCAGGATATCTTCCCTACCCAGGGTTGGAACCCAGGTATCCTGCATTGCAGATAGATTCTTTACTGTTTGAGCCACCACCATATATACCATATATGTTATTACTTTTACTTTAAATAAAAGTTTCTTTTGAAAACATTAATGTTTGCATAACTATATCAGAGATATTACAAACTCTGAATAGTCATAGTTGCCTTGCAAATATAACTAAAATTCTATTTTACTGCTTATATATATATATACAGGCACAAAAGAAGATCTGGATTATTTATTACAATTAAATTTGGTTTTAATCTCAACTTTTAAAGTATAATTATTTTATACAGAACTATTTTGGAATTGATTATTAATTAATGCATTACTACATATGTTACATTTTTAATATTAGTTTAAATTTCATAAAGTCTCTTGTGAAACCCTGATATTATTTAAATGCAAAAATAAAATAATTCTTGTAAAGTATGCAGCCTGGTAGAAAGAAATGCAGATGGCTTTGTTTGAAAAATCGCTATTATTAAAGAAATGTTCCAAATTGACAGTAAAATGTGTTGATAGAGTCATAACCAGTCAGCTAACATCACTGAGCAAACAGGAAAATGATGATAGTTATGCTGACGACTGAGAAGAAGTATTTATTAAATTTTTTGGCATAAATGTCAATGAGTGAGAGTACTGTATGTTTGTGAACGTCCATGTATACAATAAAAACATGTATTTTTTTTACCACAGTTGAAAAAAGAAACATTTATGACTCATCTAATCATGAATACTTTAACTTGTTCTTGCTTCTTGTATATGGGCATTTTCCCTAATTGTAAAAACTGAGATTTCTATCCCATATTTTTCAACTTAAATGTTCAAAATATAACAATAACTCCAGGTGCATTGAGGATTAAATGTTTTATGAGAATTATATTTCAGGAACCATGAAAGTCCCAAATACATGATAACTTTAAAAATCAATTGTAGTATATCACTTATCCCCCTACTATATTTGATATTTGTCACTATTTTGAGTGAAGGATATTTGGAAAGAAAACTTAGAGTACTTTTTCTATATACAAACATGATGAGAATTTATATTTGGGCGAAGATATAAAACACCCTTGGGCAACAAAATTTGAGCATGAGAAATTCTTTTGCTTCTATCCATTATAGAATTATCAAGACCCACACTCTGTCTCACTATCATATATAGCAATCAGATCAGATCAGATCAGATCAGTCGCTCAGTCATGTCCGAGTCTTTGTGACCCCATGAATCGCAGCATGCCAGGCCTCCATGTCCATCACCAACTCCTGGAGTTCACTGAGACCCAAATCCATCGAGTCAGTGATGCCATCCAGCCAGCTCATCCTCTGTCGTCCCCTTCTCCTCCTGCCCCCAATCCCTCCCAGCATCAGAGTCTTTTCCAATGAGTCAACTCTTCGCATGAGGTGGCCAAAGTACTGGAGTTTCAGCTTTAGCATCATTCCTTCCAAGAAATCCCAGGGCTGATCTCCTTCAGAATGGACTGGTTGGATCTCCTTGCAGTCCAAGGGACTCTCAAGAGCCTTCTCCAACTACACAGTTCAAAAGCATCAATTCTTCGGCGCTCAGCCTTCTTCACAGTCTAACTCTCACGTCCATACATGACCACAGGAAAAACCATAGCTTTGACTAGACGAACCTTTGTTGGCAAAGTAATGTCTCTGCTTTTGAATATGCTATCTAGGTTGGTCATAACTTTCCTTCTAAGGAGTAAGCGTCTTTTAATTTCATGGCTGCAATCACCATCTGCAGTGATTTTGGAGCCCAGAAAAATAAAGTCTGCCACTGTTTCCCCATCTATTTCCCATGATGTGGTGGGACCCAATGCCATGATCTTAGTTTTCTGAATGTTGAGCTTTAACCCAACTTTTTCACTCTCCACTTTCACCTTCATCAAGAGGCTTTTTAGTTCCTCTTCACTTTCTGCCATAAGGGTGGTGTCATCTGCATATCTGAGGTTATTGATATTTCTGCCGGCAATCTTAATTCCACCTTGTGCTTCTTCCAGTCCAGCGTTTCTCATGATGTACTCTGCATATAAGTTAAATAAACAGGATGACAATATACAGCCTTGACAAACTCCTTTTCCTATTTGGAACCAGTCTGTTGTTCCATGTCCAGTTCTAACTGTTGCTTCCTGACCAGCATACAAATTTCTCAAGAGGCAGATCAGGTGGTCTGGTATTCCCATCTCTTTCAGAATTTTCCACAGTTTATTGTGATCCACAGTCAAAGGCTTGGCATAGTCAATAAAGCAGAAATAAATGTTTTTCTGGAACTCTTTTGCTTTTTCTATGATCCAGTGGATGTGGCAATTTGATCTCTGGTTCCTCTGCCTTTTCTAAAACCAGCTTGAACCTCAGGAAGTTCATGGTTCACATATTGCTGAAGCCTGGCTTGGAGAATTTTGAGCATTACTTTACTAGCACGTGAGATGAGTGCAATTGTGTGGTAGTTTGACCATTCTTTGGCATTGCGTTTCTTTGGTGTTGGAATGAAAACTGACCTTTTCCAGTCCTTTGGCCACTGTTGAGTTTTCGAAATGTGCTGGCATATTGAGTGCAGCACTTTCACAGCATCATCTTTCAGGATTTGGAATAGCTCAACTGGAATTCCATCACCTCCACTAGCTTTGTTTGTAGTGATGCTTAATACAGCAATAGCAATAGCAAAATTCAGACAAAATAGATGAAATAACTCTTTTCATATTGGTAAAAGGTCATTTAGTTACTGATATCAATGAGGGGGTAATCAAAATATTTTCTACAATCACTTGTTGGACGACCTCTCTAAATTACAGTTTGCAGATGGAGAATTGAGCAGAGCTGAGGTTTTCTTAATAGATACAAAATTCAAGGAGATTAAGGTGTTAACCATATCATTACAACTATTACTTTATATAACTTTTTGTTACTAAACGCACTCAAATTAGAAAGGAAAATTTGTTTTACCTACTTTCTTATTTACTTTCGTTCTTTTTCTTAATTGCTACCCATATGGCTGAGTCACCATCTGTTGTCATTCCCTTACTCCAACAGCTTTGTTCAAATCCACCTTCTTTCTGCTTTTTTATTGTTTGACAACAATGGTAGACAAGCATCTATATGTTACAAACTCAACACTATGATTATTTACATATTGTTTTATACAGTTGCTTTTTAAATAATTAAGGAAAGAAATACAACATTTACACTGTCTTAAAATTTCATAATTGCCTACATTAGTGTTTTTTTTTCTCTTCCTTCTTATGGAATTGATTTCAAATATTAGATCATTTTATTTATCCTGAAGAACGTTGCTTAGTATTTTTTCTGAGTCAGATCAAATTCTGAAGATGTCTTTATTTTTCATTCATTTTTGAAATATTTAAATATTCTGGATTTAAGACTTTTAGTTGACTATTTTTGACACTTTGTATATATCAACTCGGCTATCCTCCATTCTTTACAATGAAAGTCAGTTATTTGGTTCCCCTGTATGTGATTAGTCATATTTTTATTTGATGTGTTCAAGATTTTCTCTTTATTCTCTTTCAACATTTTATTTCTGCAATACATCTCAATATGGATCTCTTTGCCTTCCTTGAGGATCATTGACCTGGGTGTTAATATTGTACATCATATTTACAAAGTTTTCAACAACTATATCTTTGAAATTTTTAAGTTCCTTTTACTTTCTTCTTCCCCCCGGAACTTTGATTATACTTATGTTATTGTTCTCAGTGAAGTCTCACATTTTTTAAAGCTATGTTCATTTTATATTTTTTTTTCTCTTTGTTCTTAGGTTCATAATTTCTACAGATCTTGTTTTCAAGTTTGCTGATGCTTCTGCTAGCTCAGTTCTACCATTTGGAATCTTTAATATACATTTTTTTCATTTCTTTTGGTATTTTACATTCCAGAGGTTTAGTATGATTTATTTTTGTAATGTTTATATCATAATTAATATGGTGTATTTGATTACATATCATCTTACTTTTTTACTTCTTTAAATATGGATCATTTTAGTTTGTTAGCTTATTTATTTGAGGTATTTCTTTTTCTGCTGTTTGACATGTGGACTCTGTCAGAGAATGGCCTTTACTATGGCCTCCTTTTTTTCTTGTGTATGGCTCACACTTTTTATTTTTGCTGCATTTATCATAAAATTGTATTAACAATCGGCCTTTCTAGATACTACTTTGTAACAACTTTGGCCTATTACTGTTGCTGCGTGAGTGTGTGGTGTTTTTGCTTTACTTTCTTGGCTGGATTATTCCAGTGAATCCTCTAGAATGTCCAGCCTTGTTGTCCTTCCTTAGAAGGTACAACCTTGCACATGCATACTGTTATCCTGGGATGACTGTGGTTTTAGCACAGTTCATACCTCTTTGCATGAGTAAACTTTATATCTTTTTTTTTTTTTTTTCCTGACCCCAGGGAAAGGCTCCTCTTAGGTATCTCCTTCTGTGCTTGTTTCTCTTAAGTTTCTTGAATGTTTGTGGTTGAGCTTGTAGCTCTTGTGGCTACAAAGCCTCCTTTTGATTGTTTATGAAAAAAATATCCATTGTTTTCAACTGCCTGAATTTCTCAGTGTGCTGTGTGCTATCCTTAGTTGCTCAGTTGTGTCCAACTCTTTGTGACCTAATGGACTAGTCTGCCAGGCTCCTCTGTCCATGGGGATTCTCCAGGCAAGAATACTAGAATGGGTTGCCATGCCCTCCTCCAGGGGATCTTCCCAATCCAGGGATTGAATCCAGTTCTCCCACACTGCAGTCAGATTCTGTATCGTCTGAGCCACTAGGGAAGCCCATGAATACTGGAGTAGGTAGCCTATCCCTTCTCCAGGGAATCTTCCTGACCCAGGAATCTAACTGGGATCTCCAGCATTGCAGATGATTCTTTATCAGCTGAGCTATCAGGGAAGCCAGAATTTCTCAATAATCTATTCTAAATAAACTCAATTTTCTTATAAGTTAAGAACTCATGTTTCTTGTGCATGTATCTCTTCCTAGACAGAACTCATTCCAAGAGGAGAATGAGAACAGTTGGCTCATTTCTGTTATTAATGTTCCTGCTTTATAAGAGGAAGACTGGATAGTAACAGTAGTCTCTGATTTTCTTGACTTTTCCATACTGGTATGAGGCCTCCAGCTTACAACTGAAATGGTGATAGGGCAATTGTTTCTGTTTTTTTTATTGGCCTATAATGTCTGGAGTAGAGCTTTCACTTGAAAAGTGGGAACTGGTTGGAGGAAGTGAGATGTGGAACTCTTGGCTATTCTTGCCTGGAACAGAGATTCTGAAATTCAAAGCGAGATGGAGATTAGAAATGTTAGTGCCTATCTTTCTCAGGGATATCATGTAGCCCAAGAATAAACACCTGGATAGAGAATGAGGCCTTTATTCTTGTCTGCATTGACCCAGAGAAGAGACTTGTCATGTTGAGCTGTAAAGGAAAGGAACAAATCTTGGCTCAAAGGATACAGACACTGTCTGAGCTCATCCATATTTAGCAGATTTTTCCTGAATAAACATTTCTTCATTTGCTGTATGACTATAGGACAATTTTCAGAGACTCTAATTTGTGTGTGGGCTTCCCAGATAGCTCAGTTAGTAAAGAATCTGCCTACAATGCAGGAAATCCTGATTCAATTCCTGGGTCAGGGAGATCCCCTCCCCTGCAGAAGGAATAGGTTACCCATTCCAGTATTCTGGGCTGGAGAATGCCATGGACAGAAAGGTATTGCATTCACATATTATAATTTTTCTTCTGGAGAGAGGTTCCATGCAGCTTATTGTGTCACCATTCTAGAAGTCTTCTGCAAGATAAAATATTTTTAAGATGTCAATACTATCCACCCCAAAGCAATTGTGGAGACTAAAAAACAGATTCTAAAATGTATGTGTTAAATCTTAATAGAAACAACTAGAGGAGTAAAAAGTTTTAGAAAGCAAAGGAATAATTACATTACTGAATTTAAAGATTTATGATGAAGTTCCACGACTCGAAGCACTGATACAACTCAATGAGAGTAGATAGAGGATCCAGAAATAGACTCATAATATATGGTCAAATGATAATTCACAGACAATCAGTATAAGAGTTTTTAATGAAATGACTAAATCAAATTAATATTCATATTAGAAATGAGTATCAATTGTCTCATGTAATACACAAACATTAATTTAAAATTATTCATAGCTATAAATTTAAAAGCTAAAATTATGTACTTTCTAGAATACTACATATGAGAGATATTTAGGCACCTTCATATAAGCAAATATCCATGACATGTCACACACACACACACACACACACACATGTGTGCACACAAACACACTCAGAAGATAATGTAAGTATACATTAGGTATTTGGTTTATGAGCTCCTTATAATTGATTTGTAGGGATTCTTTATATGAAACAGGCATCTTTTCCAGATATGTATTATCAGTATTTTCTCACACTCTGTGTGGTAAATTATTCAAAATATTACATGGACTTTCTCAAAATTAGAATCGTCTTCAAAAAGTGCTCTTAAAAGTACTTGTATTCAGAATATATTGAGAATCCTTAAACTGACGACAAAAGAAAATACCAAAATACGTACTCTGCATCTTGAATGTATTTGTTTATAATTGATAACTCCAGATTGGGAAATGTAAAGTCAAATACCCATCAATTAATAAATACATTTTCATATATTTATAATATGATGTACTACTAAGCAATTAAAAAATAAATGATAGATACATTAAGTAATATGGTTGAATCTCAACATAATGCTAAATCAAAGAATCCTGATATAAAGTAGCACATGCTGATTTATTCCATTTATATGAAGTTTAGAATAATTGAAATTATTCTACAGTGACAAAGAACAGATACATGGTTGCCTGGGGCTGAAGATGTGAGAAATTGCAAAAACAACATTTTGTGGTGATGAAAATGTCTTCATTCTTCTGATGGTTAAATGGTGTTTATCAAATGCATTTGTCAAAACACATGGGACTCTACAGTTAAAATGAGTGTGTTTTATGTTATGTAAATTATATTTCAATGATGATAACTTACAAAGTAAAATAAACACAAAAATGAAAATAAAAAATGTTGCTTATAGAATCAGTCAGTGAGAAAATAGCAGTTATTGAATAACCAACCATGTCAACATCTGATCACTATGATTAGAAATCATAGTGGGAGAGATTGAAGGGACTGGATATGCAAATAGAAATGGAAATATGAAGAACACTTAGAAACACAATAAAAAAATTCAATACTTAATTGTATCAAGTAAAGAATCATGTCACTGATTTGTAAACAGATTCTAGATTTTTCTTCTACCTTCCTTCAAATATATAACTTCAAAATGACTATCACAATGAACTCTGTAATAACATCATTAAAAATGCTAAAAACTTAAATAAGTCAATCTAGACAACTTTCAAAAGATAAAGTTATTCACATTTTGTATAATTCAAAATCTTAAATATATATCAATTCTAGTAAGCAAGCTGACTTAAATTATTATTTTGATATATATATCAAGATATACCAAACTATTGTGATGAAACATGTCCCTGTAAACTATGATTAGTTTATAGTTCAAACAATATTGTTCCAGTAATTTCATTTATAAATTCAAATAATTCAGTTTTTTGTTTTTAGTTTGGATAATTCCTAGAATTTGAAGGCCAAAGGAGGAGTTTTTCACTGTGCTTTGAAAATTGAAATGTTTTAAGAATGAAAAGCTATTTTGCACAGAAAGGACTAAGAAAAAAATATATTATACCAATCAAGTGTGATAAATTTTAAAATTGAATGACAGTTATGCTTGTTTATAATAATTGTGTTTGTTCTATTTTGAAACTCATTATTTTAAAGCTTCTGGATAAAGCTTTAAAGCTTTATCCAACCAAATGGTCCATTTTAAAAAATATGATAAAATGTATAATTATTTCTTTTATTTTTTTAAATATTAAAAAAAATAAGGTACATTGGCTCTTGCATTCAAAATAACAAATGTTTCCTTAAAAAGTGTATTTTAAAGATGCTTATTCCTTGGGAATAATTAGTTCACCTTAAAAGGAAACACTAACTTCAACAGGATTCTTTCAGCAATCTTTACAGTTATCTTCCCAACACTGAATGCATAATTATCTTTCTGGCCCTGTGGCATGCATACAACAGCATTAATAAACTTCTTTCTGACTAGCAGTATTATTCATGATCTTTAGCAATTAGTTGTGTTTAAAATGAAGACAGCTGTTAAAGTGGAATCTTTTATCATATACCTACATTATTAAATTTGCTTCAAATGGCAATAAAACTGTGAGTGGTTTCAAAAGTTAAAGAGTATCTTAAAGAAAACGAATACAAAAGACAGGCATTTGTTGAGAACTTTCTCTTTAGCCAGGCATTTTGCTGAGTATATTATTATGAATTACTTCTAATCCTCCTAACAATACTTGAAGTCATTATTTTTTTGCTTTTTAGAGAGGACAATACTGAAGTGTTAAAAACAACTTCTATAATTCTCTTGGAAAAGAAAGAAAAAATAGATTTAAAATTTTGAACTGTGTATTTGATAAATAAGAAATTAATGTGTCTACTGAGTAAGTGAAGAGAAAATTAATCATTTTTGTCAAGTGTCTGAGAAGTCAGGATTTGAGGAAAATAAAATGAACAGTGAAGACAGCAAATATGACCGAGAAAATTAACTGTGACACACTGGAAGAGAGAGCTAGATAATAAGTGATGGTAAAAGCAAATAGCCTTGCAGAATAAAATACTGCATTTCATGTTGAAAGTGTATGATAGAAATAAAAAATAGTGAAATTATTTATGTTTAAATTATTAAGAATTATATAAGAAAGTAGAATTTCAAATATGGAGATTCATATCAAGATTCAGTATTGGATTTAATATTAGTGTATTTTGGAGATCAGCTTGAAAAAAACTTTTAGTTTGACTGCCATATCCATACTTACAGTGCTCCTAATACAATTGACAGATATTGAAAAACAATTCATATTACAATCAGTAAAATGAAATATGCTCTTTCAAGTTCCGGTAACATTACATGTAAACTAATATTAAAATGTGAGATTTGATAAAAACTATGGAGAAGGAAATGGCAACCCACTCCAGTGTTCTTGCCTGGAGAATCCCAGGGACGGGGGAGCCTGGTGGGCTGCAGTCTATGGGGTCGCACAGAGTCGGACACGACTGAAGCGACTTAGCAGTAGCAGCAGCAGCACTCAAAGGTAAGGGCCAAATTTATGTTTTATTTATATAAATTTTCATCTATAAAATGTTATATAATTTATTTGTATAAATATCAAATTTATCATTTATGGCATGGCACAACACTGATAGCACTAATTTTTCCCCTTTTTTAAATGATTTCTTATTTACCCGTGAGAGGTAATTAGTATTGAAGCCAATACCCCATCACTGAATTAAATATTGGAGACAGAGCTTTGGTTAAAGTAGGAAAGAATAGCTTTCCAGGCACAGGGGGCCGCAGCAGGTTCATGGTCTCAAAACTGTGAATCCAGACCTGGAGCAGGTAGTGAGGAGTTTTATAGCAATGGTTCAAAGAGGGTATGATTAGCTCATGGCCATTCTTCTGGTTGGTTAGTACTGAGGTAGGTGGGAGTCAGTATCGTCAACCTTCTGGTTCCAACTGGATATTGGGGTCTAGTGCTTATGAGCAGTATACCTTTAACTTCTCCCACTTGATGAGGGTTTCAGTATTTGTGAAACAGCTCAAAGATATTGTTATGTATATCTCATGAGGGGAAACCAAGACTGCCCCAAGACTGCACTGTGTATTTAAACATGTCCTGTTGAACTCAGGGAAGTTCATGGGGGTTGTAATCAATAACTGGGGGACACAAGAGGACTTTTGTGACCAGGAACTCCACAAGTCTCTACTCATTATCAGTATCAGATATTGAATGATGTTTTAACTTGTCAAGCTCTCTCTTATCAAAATATTAATCTTGGGATGCCACTCATCTGTATTTGTGCTGCAGTCCGTAGAATTCTAGATGCAAAGATGATTATTTTCATGATTCTTTCCAACTTTTTCCTTTTGGCCAATAGTTATGTTTAATAGCTTTTTGATGAAAGCTAAAAGAGCATTAGGAGATGACAAGAGTGAACAATGACATTTTAGGAATCAGTGAAGAGAATTGGACTGGAATGGGTGAATTAACTCAGATGACCATTATATCTACTACTGTGGGCAAGATTCCCTTAGAAGAAATAGAGTAGCTGTCATAGTCAAAAAAAGAGTTTGAAACGCAGTACTTGGCTACAATCTCAAAAACGAGAGAATGATCTCTGTTCGTTTCCAAGGCAAACCATTCAATATCATTGTAATAATCCGAGTCTATGCCTCGACCAGTAATGCTTAGGAAACTGAAGTTGAAAGATACTATGAAGACTTACAAGACCTTTTAGGACTAACACCCAAAAAAGATGTCCTTTTCAGTATAGGGGACTGGAATGCAAAAGTAGGAAGTCAAGAAACACCTAGAGTAACAGGCAAATTTGGCCTTGGAGTACGGAATGAAGCAGGGCAAAGGCTGACAGAGTTGTTATAACTGGTCATAGCAAACACCCATTTCCAACAACACAAGAGAAGACTCTACACATGGAAACCACCAGGTGGTCAATATTGAAATCAGATTGAATATATTGTTTATAGCAAGGAGAGATACGAGAGATAAGAAAGCCTTCCTTGGTGATCAAAAGGAAAATAGAAGGAAAAGAAATAGAGGGAAACAACAGAATGGGAAAGACTAAAGATAACTTCAAAGAAATTAGAGATACCAAGGGAACATTTCATGCAAAGACGGGTACAATAAAAGACAGAAATGGTATGGACCTAACAGAAGCAGAAGATATTAAGAAGAGGCGGCAAGAATACACAGAAGAACTATACAAAAAAAGATCTTCACGACCCAGATAATCATGATGGTGTGATCACTCACCTCAAGCCAGACATCCTGGAATGTGAACTAAAGTGGGCCTTATGAAGCATCACTATGAACAAAGCTAGTGGAGGTGATGGAATTTCAGTCGAGCTATTTCAAATCCTAAAAGATGATGCTGTGAAACTGTTGCTCTCAATTTGCCAGAACATTTGGAAAACTCAGCAGTGGCCACAGCACTGGAAAAGGTCAATTTTCATTCCAATCCCAAAGAAAGGCAATGCCAAAGAATGCTCAAATTACTACTACAATTACACTCATCTCACACGCTGGTAAAGTAATGCTCAAAATTCTCCAAGCCAGGCTTCAACAGTACATGAACACTGAACTTCTAGATGCTCAAGCTGAAGTTAGAAAAGGCAGAGGAGCCAGAGAACAAATTGCCAACATCCGCTGGATCATGGAAAAAGCAAGAGAATTCCAGAAAAACATCTATTTCTGCTTTATTGACTATGCCAAAGCCTTTGACTATGTGGATCACAATAAACTGTGGAAAATTCTGAAAGAGATGGGAATACCAGACCACCTGACCTGCCTCTTGAGAAACCTGTATTCAGGTCAGGAAGCAACAGTTAGAACTGGACATGGAACAACAGACTGGTTCCAAATAGGAAAAGGAGTATGTGAAGGCTGTATATATTGTCACCCTGCTTATTTAACTTATATGCAGAGTACATCATGAGAAACGGTGGACTGGAAGAAGAAGAAGCTGGAATCAAGATTGCTGGGAGAAATATCAATAACCTCAGATATGCAGATGACACCACCCTTATGGCAGAAAGTGAAGAGGAACTCAAAAGCCTCTTGATGAAAGTGAAAGAGGAGAGTGAAAAAGTTGGCTTAAAGCTCAACATTCAGAAAACTAAGATCATGGCACCTGATCCCATCACTCCATGGGAAATAGATGGGGAAACAGTGGAAACAGTGTCAGACTTTATTTTTGGGGGCTCCAAAATCACTGCAGATAGTGACTGCAGCCATGAAATTAAAAGACGCTTACTCCTTGGAAGGAAAGCTATGACAAAACTAAACAGTATATTCAAAAGCAGAGACATTACTTTGCCAACAAAGGTCCGTCTAGTCAAGGCTATGGTTTTTCCAGTGGTCATGTATGGATGTGAGAGTTGGACTGTGAAGAAGGCTGAGTACCGAAGAATTGATGCTTTTGAACTGTGGTGCTGGAGAGGACTCTTGAGAGTTCCTTGGACTGCAAGGAGATCCAACCAGTCCATTCTAAAGGAGATCAGCCCTGAGATTTCTTTGGAGGGAATGATGCTGAAGCTGAAACTCCAGTACTTTGGCCACCTCATGCGAAGAGTTGACTCATTGGAAAAGACTCTGATGCTGGGAGGGATTGGGGGTAGGAGGAGAAGGGGACAACAGAGGATGAGATGGTTGGATGGCATCACTGACTCGATGGACATGAGTCTGAGTGAACTCCGGGAGTTGGTGATGGACAGGGAGGCCTGGCGTGCTGCGATTCATGGGGTCACAAAGAGTTGGACACGACTGAGCGACTGAACTGAACTGAACTGATTTGCAACAAGTTGGCCTTAACATAGCTTCAATTCTCCTTGAGTTTATTGGCAAGAGACAGAATAATTAGACCAGGGTTTTATACCCAGTTCAGTTCAGTTCAGTAGCTCAGTCATGTCCAACTCTTTCTTACCCCCATGGACTGCAGCACACCAGGCTTCCCTGTCCATCACCAACTCCCGGAGCTTACTCAAATCACGTCCATCGAGTCAGTGATGCCATACAACTGTTGCATCCTCTGTCTTCCCTTTCTCTTCCTGACTTCAACCTTTCCCAGCATCAGGGTCTTTCCCAATGATTCAGTTCTTCACATCAGGTGGGCAAAGTACTGGAGCTTCAGCTTCAGGATCAGTCCTTCCGGTGAATATTCAGGACTGATTTCCTTTAGGATGGACTGGTTGGACTCCAGAGTCCAACCAGACTCTTAGAGTTCAAGGGACTCTCAAGAGTCTTCTCCAGCACCACAGTTTAAAGTCATCAATTCTTTGGTGTTCAGCTTTCTTTATAGTCCAACTCACACATCCATATATGACTACTGGAAAAACCATAGCTTTGACTAAACAGACATTTATTGGCAAAGTAATGTCTCTACTTTTTAATATGTTGTCTAGTTTGGTCATAGCTTTTCTCCCCAGGAGCAAGGGTCTTTTAATTTCATGGCTGCAGTCACCATCTGCAGTGATTTGGAGCCCCCCAAAATAAAGTCTTTTACTATTTTCATTGTTTCCCCATCTATTTGCCATGCTGCTGCTGCTGCTAAGTCACTTCAGTTGTGTCCAACTCTGTGCGACCCCATAGACAACAGCCCACCAGGCTCCCCTGTCCTTGGGATTCTCCAGGCAAGAACACTGGAGTGGGTTGCCATTTCCTTCTCTATTTGCCATATAGCACTAGAATAAATACTAGAAGGGGTATGTGTATCCCATTCCCCATTACCTCTTAAGGAGTAAAAAAATCTAGCAGAAGTCTCTACAGATTTCTGGATTGGTACTCTGACTTTTGGACTAGGTAACTTTCAAGATGCATGACTAGGGGATCATTAGAGCCTCCTTTATCTTTATCAAAGGTAAGAGTTTAAAGGAATCAAGAAGATGAGCAGATGGTGATTGGTCCCATCACTTCCTTCATGGATGGGCAGAGTTATCTCTTCCCATGACATGTCTGGAGGGTAATAGTCCAAATCTTGTCATTTCTGGCATGATATGTCATGTCAGTGGCAGGACAGAAGATCAGCATTCATGGTTGCGGAAGGCCTAGCCTCTATTGTAATGTAATCCAAGAAAAAAAAGTCTAAATTTGTGATTACATCTTCTATGTCATGGTGGGTGTGTGAGTTGATTCCTTACCTCAAACCTCTACTAGGTTTCATTACTTAAGTAGTCAGGTCTAGCTGGTTTCCATGGAGCTTTGCATAAAGGCTGACATCCAAATTGTCAATCTTGAAAAATAAATCCCTTCCCTCACAATACTGGTTTAATTTTTTTCCGTAAGTACCAACTATTGGCAGCTTTTCACATGGGCAAATTTGTTTATTTTATAATCTGTATAGTCTGTAAGATAAAGCTAAGAGTATTTTCACTTTTACTTTTACTATGGCATTCATGGTTTCAATATTTTTATACTGTGTATGTGTATAATTTTAACTGTAATATTTAAAAATGTATCAATTCATTTGCATAATATTCGATGTTTAGCTTTTCTAATTTTTCATAGCATAGAAAACATTATAATGAAATATACCCGTAGATTTATTGAATCAACCCTCTAAGTAAAACATAATATAGTCACAAAGTTAGGAAAAGAATAAGCAATGATTTAGACAAATCTAAGCTTAAATTTTGGCTCAGTTCTTAATTATCTGCATGACCCCGGGAAATTCTCCCTACTTGAAAAGTCATATTAATACAAATTCAAAACTTGATGAACTCTCCCAGTGGTAGGTAGTGAATGTAAAATATCTAATCACATTTTATCCCAAACTGAAAATAATAGTCATATATATTATAATATCATAATATTATAGAGCAAATTCCTAGTGTGAGAAATTGTATTCAAATTTGGAAATAGGCATTTATTAATATATTTATAAATTGCTTTACAAAGAAGTTATAAATTTTTCTAAGATACTTATTATCATGGTTATTCAAATTCTTTTCTTCCTTTCTTTGCATTAGATGCAAACAGAAAAGGGATTTTTAAAGTAAAGGAGGCAGCAAGCAGAGATAAACAGAATCTCTGGAGGGAAAATTGAACAGGCATGAGGGAATGACCAGCAACATCTGACAGAAAAATGGTCTCACTGTGGACAGATGAATCTCTGGAGAACCTGATAAAGGGGTCACATTCCACTTTTTTGGGTATTTGCTCAAGCCTGGAGGCAAGAGGAATTCAGTCCAAGAGTATCTAAATTGTCATGTGGAGAAAGTAGGTTTGCAATAAAGGAAAATACAGAAAAGGCAAAGAAAATTTTAGAGGCAAGATATGAACATTGGTTCTATTTATGGTTCTTATTTATGTTAGCCAATTTAAAATTAGTTTAATTCATTTTGAATTTTTATTTTTACTTTTTTGATTTGAAAGAATAATTAATATTAAACATTTTGTAACACATTGTTTTTTCTATTCATGGACCTCTACTTGAACTATAACCAATATCTTGGTACGCTCACTGACCTTGCTTAAAACAAATGGATAAATGGACTAAGAATAATTTCACTATTTTAACGTCCAGAAATTAGTTAACTAAAGTCCATATGTGTGTTAGTCTCTCAGTCATGTCCAACTCTTTGGGACCTTGTGGACTATAGTCCACCAGGCTCCTCTGTCTGTAGAATTTTCCAGGCAAGAATACTGGAGTGGGTTGCCACTTCCTTTTCCAGGGGAACTTCATGACCCAGGGATCGAACCCAGGTCTCCTGCATTGCAGGTGGATGCTTTACTGTTTGAGCTACCAGGGAAGCCCTAACTAAAGTCCATAGAAGTTTCTGTAAGAGATTGCTTAAACTTTCTAGGACTGCAAAGTTACTGAATCATCCCTTGGGTAGTTTGAAATTTTAATCAGATGTGCAGACTAAATATTTAATTGGATTTCTTTTCTGATTATCCAGGTATTTGTACTTAAAATTTCCTATTTATCTCTCCCTAATTAAAAAACTAATATCAATGTGAAAATGCTAATCTGTCTTAACAGCGCCTTTACTGAGGTAAGTTTTGCACTTAGGCTAATGATTTGATAAAGAAGATCAATCCTGGAAATTGCTAATTTATTCAAAACACCCTGTCTGTAACAACAGTAGTGCCTATATTCCTGAGGAAAGGAACCACAGTCCTCTTGGAACATCTAAGCACATATAAAAAGTGTAGCAGTTAAAAACTCCAGTCCAGGTCATGTCAATTTTCATAGCAGTAACACACTATCAATGATCATATCTTTCCCTTTACTGTTGCTAGATTGTTTGAAATGGTACTTTACGATTCTGTCACATCCATGTATTCTAATACCTCGACCATATTCCAAAATATAAGGGCTTCCCTGGTATCTCAGTTGGTAAACAAGCCACCTGCAATGCAGGAGACCCCTGTTAGATTTCTGAATCAGAAAGATCCCCTGGAGAAAGGATTGGCTACCCACTCCAGAATTCTTGGGCTTTCCTGGTGGCCCAGTCAGTGAAGAATCTACCTGCAATGCGGAAGACCTGTGTTCTATCCGTGGGTTGGGAAGATCTCCTGGAGGAAGGCATGGTGATCTCTTCCAGTATTCTCTCCTGGAGTATCCCATGGACAGAGAAGCCTGGCAGGCTATAGTCCATGGGGGTAGCAAACAGTCAGACACAACTGAGCACAGCACATAGGTTTATTCTAGATGACTAGCTCATTTTCAGAATAATGTACTCATTATTCCTGTGATTCTTCTCTACTAGGAAGCTTTGGGAAGACATCATTACACTAAATCCATGTAGATTTTTAAAAAACTTTTTGACTGTGTGCAACAGGTAGGATCTTAGATCTCTGACCAGAAATTGAACCCATGTTCCCTGCATTGGAAGGATGAAGTATTAATCATTGGACCACTAGGGAAGTCCCCAATTAGACACTTAAAGATCAATTTAAGCTCAAGATTGAGTTCTTTATTCAGAGAAAAATATATTTATTATATACATCTACATAGTCTCTTCATATATGATCTAATATAATATATAAGTATTCAGAGTTAATATAAAAGAAGTGAAAGTATTTGAACTTTTACAATACAGAATTCAATAGCTAACTACATGTATTTAATTTTAAAGTACCAAACATGGAGAAAGTTTCCTAAGCACCACCTGTAAGATTAAGATTGTAAGAATGAAATACTTCACATTTTCAGTTGTTGAAGGAACAAAGACAGGTGAATTGAAGATCTGATAACAGAACTCATAGCCTCTTTTTCATAGAAATCTCTAAAATGACATTCTTTCAACATAATACCATACAATGGCTGCTCTAGTCTTTGTCTATACTATATATATACATGCATGCTCAGTCACTTAGTCGTGTCCAACTCTTTGTGACCCTATGGACTATATGTAGCACACCAGGCTCCTCTGTCTATGGAGTTTTCCAGACAGGAATAGAGGAGTGGGTTGTCATTTCCTACTCCAGGGGATCTTCCTGACCCACAGGTCAAACCTGCATCTCTTGCATTAGCAGGCAGACTCTTTACTATTGCCCCACCTGGGAAGCCACTGTTCAGTTGAGTTGCTCAGTCATGTCCGACTCTTTGCGATCCCATGGACTGAAGCACGCCAGGCCTCCCTGTCCATCATGAACTCCTAGAATTTCCTCAAACTCATGTCCATTGAGTTGGTGATGCCATCAACCATCTCATCCTCTGCCATCCCTTTCTCGTCCTGCCTTCAATCTTTCCCAGTATCAAGGTCTTTTCCATTGAGTCAGTTCTTCACATCAGGTGGCCAAAGTATTGGAGTTTCCGCTTCAACATCAGTCCTTCCAATTAATATTCAGGACTGATTTCCTTTAGGATGGACTGGTTGGATCTCCTTGCAGTCCAAGGGACTCTCAAGAGTCTTCTCCAACACCACAATTTAAAAGCATCAATTCTTCGGTGCTCAGATTTCTTTATAGTTCAACTCTCACATCCATATATGACTACTAGAAAAAAAACATAGATTTGACTAGATGGACCTTTGTTGGCAAAGTAATGTCTCTGGTTTTTAATACGCTGTCTATGTTGGTCATAACTTTTCTTCCAAGGAGCAAGGGTCTTTTAATTTCATGGCTGCAGTCACCATCTGCAGTGATTTTGGAGCTCCCCAAAATAAAGTCTGTCACTGTTTCCACTGTTTCCCCATCTATTTGCTATGAAGTGATGGGACCAGATGTCATAATCTTAGTTTTGTGAATGTTGAGTTTTCAGCCAACTTTTTCACTCTCATCTTTGACTTTCATCAAGAAGCTCTTTAGTTCTTCTTCCACTGTATATGGACTATATTCAATAAATTGTAGTTACATTCTTTTTCAAATTTGTTGGTAAGAAGAATTAACCCCATTTTCCAAATATTTTATTAAAGGTTAATCTGTCTACATATGAGGATGAAAGTTTTAGATATTTCTGTTTATCTTTTAGTACATATTGGAAGAGTTCAACCTCCTTAAGTTATAATATAAGGTATTTATAAGGTTATTCATTTCTTTTCTTTTTTTAAGGTTATCCACTTCTAACTATATGAGTCCATTTGTAATCAGATTAGAGTTACCATTTTTCTATTTTTACAAAGAAAAAGGAAGCTTTCGACATTTTGTAGACTGTTCTTGAAGTGAATTACAATTTAATCATTCAGTTTGGCCCGTTACCACCACAGGAAATAACAACAATAAAACTTTATTAGAAATTAAAGCTGTATCACAGTAACTCATAGCCTTTTCAAAATACATAGTAATTCTTATTCATACTACAAATACCTAGACATAGAGAAATACTAAAATCTAAAATGATAGACCTTATTACTTTATAAACTTGAGTGAGAAAAAAAGTTGAGTAAAACGAATTTTCTCATAAAACAGTTTCAACTGAGCTTAAACCAATGTTAATTGTATATATTATACACAACATTAACTGCAACCTCCTAAACTGGACACTATACTATGCCATTTCTATGAAAATAACTGCAGTGTATACTTTATTCTACTTTTGCTACGCTAATTGTTTCAATGGCCTATAGTCAGACTTTTGGCACTATAGTGATTAAAGTGCATCTTCTTATTTCTTAAGTCAGGTACCATTAATTGCTTTTAGCTTGCTTTCATATTGCACTTAAGTTAAAATTTCCTTTCCATGTAAAACAAATTTTTACTGCTTTCAAATATTGCATAAAAATATCTAAATATGACTAATCAAATAATGAGGATGGTTTTTTTGTGAAGCCTAGGACTTCAATATTGTCTATTATATACCCATAACATTTATAGAACAGTAGCTTAATTAGCTGTATATTAACTTAATCTGGAATTTTAAAAAATAAGTACTGATTTAGATTTTTTACATTAACTTAGAGAACTGATGTATCAACTTAGAAGGAACGTAGGAGTAGCACTAAAACAACTCCAACTCAATACTTTAATAACACACCTTTTGAAAAAGTGTCAATTTTCTTTCATGATTTTTCACGTTATCTTTTAAAATATACTGTCAAAATTTACATTCTGAGGTTTGTGGAACCAAAACAATAAATAAAACAGAAGTTCTTCTTTTTAAAATGAGTGTGAAAAAAAAATAAAAATAAAAAAATAAAATAAAATGAGTGTGTTCCTTTCTCTTGATATCCTACTCCGGGAACAAGACCTGATGACCACTCAGTTTCCTCTTACTACCTATCTCTTAACAATATTGGTCTAATTGTGTCTATTGTTACACAGATGCATTAACCACCCTTAAAAATATCACTTTTATATGAAAGTCAGGATAGTTCTATAGAAGGATGTGGCGGTCTTCAAGGTGAATCTCTTCTTCTCTAGAAACTATAAGAGGAATACATGAATATGCAACTATCAACATCAGCAATTAGATTTTTAACAATTATTGAGAACTTAATTACATGCAGAACAAAGCCAAAATCACTTACATATATCAACTCAAGCATGAGGTCCTCTGAGGTAGGCACTGTTATTATTGTGATGGTATAATTAAGATAATTGAGCCACAGAGACAATAAATTATGCCTATGTTCACATAACTAAGAGGTGAGAAGCCAAAATGCTAATTCAAGTATGTGTCAGAGATCAGATTAGTAAGAATAAAACATTTTAAGCTTTTGTCTTTATTAAAACTTTAGCTCATTTTTATTTTTTATAATACATATTTGTACATATCCCTTAGTTCTAAAAGACTTATGAGAGAAAAGACACCTCTCAGCTCTGTGTGTCTTCATTTGCACTTCCTTCTCAGAGACAAGAACTTTCAATTCCTTACGGCAATTTCTCTGAAACTTGTCAATATCTGTCTTTGGAATTTTATAGTATGAAAATAATCAAGGTGTTGGTAGTATTAAATCTATTTCACTGTCTAGATTTTTGGTTTGTTGCTCAGATATGTCCAACTCTTTGCGACCCCATGGGCTGTAGCACACCAGATTTTCCTGTCCTTTACCATCTCCCTGAGTTTGCTCAAGGTCATGTCCATTGAGTCATTGATGTCATCTGTCATCACCTTCTCCGCCTGCCTTCAATCATTCCCAGCATCAAGGTCTCTTCCAATAAGTCAGCTCTTCACAGCAGGTGGCCAAAGTATTGTAAATTCAGCTTCAGCACCAGTCCTTCCAATGAATATTCAGGGTCATTTCCTTTAGGATTAACTGGTTTGATCTCCTTGGTGTCCAAGAGTCTTCTCCAACACCATATTTCTAAAGCATCAATTCTGGGGCACTCAGCTTTCTTTATGGTCCAACTCTCACATCCATACATGACTACTGGAAAAACTATGGCTTTGATTATATAACCCTTTGTAGGCAAAGCAAAGTAATGTCTCTGCTTTTTAACATGCTGTGTAGGATGGTCATAGCTTTTCTTCCAAGGAGCAAGTGTCTTTTAATTTCATGGCTGCAGTCACCATCTGCAGTGATTTTGGAGTTCAAGAAAATAAAGTCTGTCATTGTATCCATTGTTTACTCATCTATTTGCTATGAAGTGATGGTACTGTATGCCATGATCTTCATTTTTTGAATGTTGAATTTTAAGGCAGCTTTTTCACTCTCCTTTTTCACCTTCATGAAGAGGCTCTTTAGTTCCTCTTCGATTTCTGCCATAAGGTGTCATCTGTATGTCTGAGGTTATTGATATTTCTCTTGGCAATCTTGATTCCAGCTTGTGTATGACCATAGAATAGTAAGTATATTAACTTTTAGACATGGAAATTCTGCTCTCACTATATGCTTCAGTCATTGATCAAGTGAAAAATGCATTCTGTATACAGAATATTTTATCCTATTTCAAGAAATTAAAATGTCTGTTTTCTGTTTTTCTGTTTGTAAAGGTCTATGCATCCATATCTCTTTACTGAAGCAGCTGAAATATATTTCATGAACCTCTAAGTAAACTATTTTCATGAGTGTGTGTTAGAATATACTGGTGTTTTTTTTTTTTAATTTTGGATACCAAATATAATTTCCATGATGTAGTAAACAAAGCTATTCACAAATAGGAGTAATTGCACAATTTTCATGACTGTTTCAGCACCACTTATAAAGAGGATGTGCTGTGTGCTTAGTTGCTCAGTCATGTCAGACCCTTTGTGACCCCATGGACTGTAGCCCCCCAGGCTCTTCTGTCCATGGGGATTTTTCAGGCAAAGTGGGTTGCCATGCCTTCCTCCAGGTGATCTTCCCAACCCAGGGATAGAATGCAGGTCTCCCGCATTGCAGGAGAAGGCTTTACTGTCTGAGCCACCAGGGAAGCCCTATAAAGAGGATATATTACCTATACTCATTTATTGTCATAAGAACAAACAGGGCTTCTGAGGTTACTCTGTGAGGTGTCAGCCACACCTGCTAGGTCTATAGAAAAGGTTACATTGCTTGTAGAAGAGCTAGCTGACTCTGCTGTGTGATTTAAAAGTGAAAGTGAAGCCGCTCAGTCGTGTCCGACTCTTTGCGACCCCATGGACTGTAGCCCACCAGGCTTCTCCGTCCATGGGATTCTCCAGGCAAGAATACTGGAGTGGGTTGCCAGTTCCTTCTCCAGGGGATCTTCCCAACCCAGGGAATGAACCCAGGCCTCCCGCATTGGGGGTAGATGCTTTAACCTCTGAGCCACCAAGGAAGCCCACATTTAAACAACTCCTTTACTGAGATGGGTTTCCCTTGTGACTCAGCTGGTAAAGAATGAGATGAACTCATTTGTATTTATTAATATCATATATGATTGCATGTGCATGCTAAGACGCTTCAGTCATGTCTGACTTTGTGCGACCCTATGGATTCTAGCCCACCAGGTTCCTTTGCCCATGTGGATTTTCCAGGCAAGAATACTGGGGTGGGTTGTGATTCTCTCCTCCAGGGAATCTTCCAGACTTAGGGATCAACCCCGTGTCTCTTATCTCCTGCATAGGCAGGCATGTTCTTTACCACTAGCACCACCTGGGATAATGTTTGTACTGGGGTGTATTATATCACAGATGGTCAATGACTTAAAGATGTTTTGACTTTAAGTTTTCTGAGTTTATAATACTGTAAAACCAATACACATTCAGTAGAAATTGTGCTTCATATTTTGAGTTTTGATCTTTCTCAGGTTACTGATATGCAGTACAATTGGGCAGTGGCAGCCACCATGGTTCCCAGGCAGCCTTGAATCGTGAGGCCAAACAACTGACACACTTAACAACCATTCTGAACACTCTCATCACTTTTTTTTTAAACTTTCAGCACAACATGCAATAAATTACATAAGCTACACAACTCTTTGTTTAAAAAGTACTTTATTAAAAAAATAATATTTTACCTAACTCTGAAAAGCGAAAGTGAAGTTACTCAGTCGTGTCCGATTCTTTGCGACCCCGTGGAGCCTATCAGGCTTCTCCATCCATGGGATTTTCCAGGCAAGAGTGCTGGAGTTGATTACCATTTCCTCTCCAGGGGATCTTCCTGACCCAGGAATCAAACCCAGGTCTCCCGCATTGTGGGTAGACGCTTTACCATCTGAGCCATCAGTGAAGCAGACTATAGGCTGATGTAAATGTTCTCATCTCCTTTAGGGTAGGCTAGCCTAACCTGTGATGCTCTGTGATTAGGTGTATTAATTGGATTTTCCATGTATGATATTGTTAACTTGTGGTGGGTTCATCTAGATGAGCCCCATCATAAGTCAAGGAAAATCTGCATATTATGTTGTTTTTGTCTCCATTATTGTTTTTTCTTTCAATTCTTCTCTCTGTGAATTTTTCTTTTTCTTTTGTTTTGCAGAATGGTTTTTATTTTCTCCACTACTTAGTAATGTTATAAAGTTGTATTGTACTTTTAATATTACGTTTATTTAAGCAAAATATATAATTATTGCTGAGGACTTTTATATTTTCCTATATCACCTGTTTTGTCAATACTATTTTTCTTGCCTTTGTTTTCACTGCTGTACATGGTAATATATACTGCTGCTTTATTTGTCAGCTTTAATAATGTTTTTTCACATGTAATTATTGCAAAGTGGACCACTACAAAATTTATAGTTCCTCAGTTATTTTCTCTTCATCCATTTTTTGTCATTTTGGGGGTTGAAATATTCACATCTGCTTATTCACTTTAATTCCCACATTATGATTTCTCTTTTGTATTTACTTGTTTTTCTCTGAGTGCAATATATTCAGTATGAAAATCAGTAGAGATAATTTTAATACTTTGCTAGTATGCTGTCTGTTGTTGCTGTTGTCTGCCTCCTTCTTTTGGCTCTTCTAGTTCTCCTGATATTCCTCTACCTCCTCTTACTTCTTGTCCTCATTTTTCTTATTTTTCTTCTCTTTCTTCAGCATCTTTTTCATCTGTGTCTTCTGAAACTGCCCATCTGACTCTCCCACCCCCATTTCTCTACAACTAGATTACTCCTTAGCAAACTAGCTCCCCGATGACTGAAGTGAAATTTCTCTCTAATCATATTTAACAATTTCCTCTTCTCCACTTAGTGCCTAAAAAGATCACTCTTCTTTTCTATATCTTCACGCCTCTTAAGGTCTTTCCATAGATGTATTATTCCTTGCTCTTCTTGATACAGTCTTAGAGAATTTTTTTTCCCTTCAACTTCTATTTAAATCAGTTTTCTCACATTGATTCTTCTTTCTCACTAATTCTCCTCTGCATCTATGTAGCTTTATTCTGTGACCTTCCTTCATAGAGAACATTACATCATTAACTTCTTTGAATAAGTAGTAATCTATTTCAACAAAATTCAAATATTTTTTGAAATATTTAAAAAATGTTCTTGTATGTCTTAGTGTGACTCTTTTCTACATTTCCTTACAGTATTATTGTATCTATATATCCTAATTTATTTTATTTTGTTATTAATTAGTGAATGACATAGATTTTCTAGAGCATCTATTTGAAGGCAGTTTGAGATAATTATAAAGAAAAGGAGCCAGATCAAACTTTCAGTGTCGATAACTGAAAGGTATATTTTTTTCCCCAAGTTACAGCCTTAACCAGATTGGTTTCTCTGAGTGCCTTGTCTGTGACATTTTTGTAGAAAGTTGTACCCTCAGTTCTGACCAAAGTATGTCCTAGGGAAGTTCTGACAGAGTTCAAGCTCATGTCGCCTTTTAACTTATTTCAAAAACAGCATGGTTTTCTTTAATCATTTCATGACAAACCTTTACCTTCATAAAGTATATTTTCTAGTCCTTTTTAAAACCCCTTACCCTTGGACCCTTTTAATACTCTATCACATTTTCTCTGCTTCTTTCTCTTTACATTCTACATGTCTTGGCTCTTTCTAACAATCTCTACTAAAACTGGAGTTTTTGATTCTGTCTTCCAGTTCTACTGCAAACGAAATGTGAACTTTTTTTCTTTTCTTTTGTCATTCTCCTTGTTGCTTTTGTGAATGTAAAAGATGGTGACTGAGGTTGTATTCAAATCAGAAATTCTGTCAATAAATCATTTCTATAGTTTTTAGTATTCATTTTTAAAGTTAAATCAGTAATTTAAAGTACATAACAAGACTTTTAAATTTAAATTAAAACTACGTTTTGAATCAGAGGCAACATAACTTGAAAAATTGTTTATAGTTTATATATTTTGTGCTCTGAAGATACTGAATTTTTGTAATTTGATTCCTCAGTTATATGTAAGAGACATACTTAGATTTTGTTACTTCAGTGATCTTTATTTTGTGGCTTTTCAGGGGAAAAATGAAATGAAGAAACATGTCTCTCCAGTGCAAATTTAAGGTATCCTGGATAGATTTCTCTTTAAAACACCTCATCAATAATCTGCCATAATTGTGAATTTGTTTACTGATGGTTTTGCCTTTCTCCTCCATGATTCAACTATTAACGTCTTCTTTAAACTTCATTTTACCTTGCAATGTTTGATTGCTAAAGACCCTCTCTACAACCTCTCACTATCATCCATACCTCTTCATGTCTCCCAGCTTCATCCACATTTAGATGCCTGGATTCTTGCTCTGTACCCTCACTAAAATTCTCCCAAAGCTGCTTATTAGTTATTTTATTCAAATGACACCATTAACCATTGAGTGGCAATGTAGGCATTTTGACCTCGATTTACATAGAAGTAAAAAGAAAAACATAATCAAAACTCTAAAATGTAGTAGTCTGAAACTGAACTCTGGCATTATGAACTTTAGCTTATTATCTTTAAACTTTTATGCTTTATGCTCTTGCACCATCTATATTATAATGTAAGTTTCATGCAGTTTTCAATTGAAGAGTATTTTGTAGAAATGTACATTATTTTCATGCTTAAACTATAAGGATGTAAGATCAAATAGAATAAGTCAGAATTTGAAAAAATGTAATATTTTTCATTTTCTTTAATTTTTTTAAGGAGTTTCCAATTCATTCAGCTGCAAGGAATACTTCAACCTGACAAATAAAAGAACAACACAGCGAAAACTTAAGGAAAAAAAAAAATCACCTGCTTTCAAAGGTTGGAGAGAATGATGATTCATACCTGGAGTAAGTTGGTTTTGCTCTAACTTACTGAAAATTGGGTGACAAGCAGTTCAAAGATGTAAGAAAAAACTATATAAGCAATAGAATGTACAAAGTTTGTGGTTGTCTTCTCTAATTATGCAAAAGGAGCTATTGGAATTTAGAAAATCTATTTCCCCCTGTTTCAGTTATCTGAGTTATCTGTTATGTTGCTGTATAACAATCCACCCCAAAGTTTAGAGGGCTAAAACAGAACCATTTATTATTTATGAATAACTTGCTAGGTTAATTGAGCCCAGTTGGGCAATTCTTCTGCTACATGTGATGTCTAATGAGGCTGCAGGCATCCAGAGACTCAGCTCTGTTGGAAATGTTCAAGATGACTTCTGCACACAGCTGGCAGGTGATGCTAGTCATTGGCTTGGGAATGAGCCAGGGCACTTGACCAGAGGCCCTTGTTCTCCCAATGTAGTCTGAGCTTCTCTGAGGTTGGAAGGAGGATTTCAAACTTTCAAAAGTAGAAGCTGAATATTTCTTAAAGCCTAACTTCAGGGTTTAAGCAGTCTCTCTTTTGCCAAATTCTGTTCTTGAGACAAATCTCAGGTCCACCCAGATTCAAGGGGAGTGAAAATATACTCTACCTTTTGATGGGACAAATGGTAAATAATTTGTTTCTATCTTTTATTCCCAAATGCCTCTTTTTAAAACCTAACTCCAAAGACTAGTATTTCACTACGGACCATCCCCAAATCTAGTCTGATAGTCAACACTGAACAATAAATTTTTTATTCTCGTATTTTTGAAATGTTCTTATTGTTTAATTCAGTGTGTTTCCATCAAGATTTAGGAGTAATAAGACATGTCTTATTAATTTTCAAACATATTATCCCGTCATATAGTTTTGAGACCAGGAAGCTGACACTGTTAAAATTAAATTAGAGGATATATTGTTATACCTAAAACAGGTAATTTCCCATCAGCATTAAAGCTTATTTGTGATGAAGTTCCACTGATAATCAGGCATAATTGTTTAGGATGTTCCTGCTAATTTCACACTCAATAGGAAATTGTGTAAGCAAGAAGAGCCAACATGTTTCCCATCTGTCCTTTGGAAACATTCAGGGAAAGTATCTCATAAAATCCTAATCATCAGAAGGACAGAAGTGGAAAAGGAATATAATTATTGTATTTAAAATCATAACAGAATATTTGCTAATACTAATGTTGAATTATAAGATTTATACTTAACAAGTGAAAATTAATTTTATGAAATACAGGTTATTATTACTTAATATAGGTATACTTGGAGAAGGAAATGGCAACTCACTCTAGTATTCTTTCCTGGGAAATCTCATGGACAGAGGAGCCTGGTGACCTATAGTCCATGGGGTCGCAAGGGAGTTGACATGATTTAGTGACTAAAACAAAAACAACAGTAGGTATACTAAGACATAAGTCTCTTAAATATAAGTGTGATTATCATGACTGTGCTATTAATATGGAGGTCTTTTCGGCTGCAGTTACTCTCAGAACTATTTATTATATCACATTATGCCTAAATTACTTCAGATTTACATGAGCAATAACAGCTTTGAAAATTTCTTAAAAAAAAATCTCCCTTGTCTAAAATTCTCAAATTAATTTCCTAAGCAACTATTTATACTATAATTTCAAAAACTTTATGGGAATGGAGCTATACAGAGTGTAACCTTTTAAAATGAACATTTTTTGCTGAGTATAATTCTCCTAGAGTTATCCATATTGGTGTACATTACAATAATTCGTTACCTCCTCATTGCTGAGTAGTGTTCCATGGTATGGATGTACCACAGTTTGTTTAGTCATTCACTTGTTGAAAGACAATAGGACAGATAATAGTTTTTAGCTTTAATGAATAAAAGTGTTATGAATATTCATGAGTAGGTATTTGTATTTTTATTTTTCTGAGATAAACAGCCAAGAATGAAAAGGTTGTGTCATGTGGTAGTCACATGTTCATGTTCTTAACAAACTGCTAAATTGTTCTCTGCAACAGTATATAAATTCTTTTTGAAAAAATTGGACATGGCAGTTGATATTTTTATATGACAACAACTAAACTGTTTTGCCATTACATCATTTTATTGTATAAAATATCTTGCTAAGAAATCTTAAATAACTATACCATATAATATAGTTTCAGTACACTTGGCAAAATGATTTCTTGAAGCTCAATAACCTTTATCATTATTTTCCTTATTTTTAATGACTTCAATTAAAACAAAGCCAAAAAGTCCTTGCAGTAATCAGCTTGACCTTGAGCAGTGAATAGAAGAGACATAATTGAGAAAACTGCAAAAAGTAATTGTATGTCAAATAATATATTAAAGCCTTAATTACAATGATTGGTACAAGAAAATAAATGACAGTGCACTCAAGTTTTACAGGAATTGTAAAGGTTCTGAATGGCACATCAAGAAGAATCTAAACTACAAATTTAAGTACGAAAATATTATAGGTATTAAATAAAATGCATTTACATAATTTGACTTAATCTGAAATAACCAATTTGTGTTCTTTGGGTAGATTTCTTATTACTATCATATTTCTGATTTTTACTGTATGTTCTTCTGGTCTGTGATAATAATCAATGTAGACAAATTTATTTGAATTTTAAATGAGGAATAATGACTAAATGAATGTTAGATGAATATTATAATGATATACTGTGACACTATTGTGAAAGTTTTTATAGAAAAACAGTATTTGTAAGGAATATAAACATATTTATCTGGGCATGTTTTAATGCTTAGTTTTAGAATATAATTTCAAGAAACCCAAATATAATGGGTACATTGTGAGATTGGCCTGAATTCTGTTAACATACACAATTACATGTACAAGCACATGCTTATACACACACACACATAAACAAATATATAAATAGCTGCTTTTTGATTTCTCTCATAAAGAGGTCTGATGTTCCTGCCAAAAAAGCAGACATCATTAAAGCACAACAGGAGACAGCAAGGATTTTGCCTTATTTCCCCACACTCCAATTTCCACAGAGTAGCACAGAGAGTACCAGAAGTTTTCCTGCACATGTATTGGGTCTGGGCACAGAAGAGAGATGAGAGGGAGAGAAGAGAGCCCCAAAGTAAGAGATTCCAGTCTTACATAGGGTCTGCTGATATATCTGTCCCTCTCCCTTCTGGAAACATATAGAGAAGAACCTTATCTTTGCTTCTATAATATAAACAAGCTCTCTTTGAGAAGGGTTGGGAGACATTTCTAGTTTTTCATAATCTTGAAGGGCAAGTAAATAGTTCTGGGGGTAAGCAGAAACAGTCTTCTCTTTACTACAGCTTGTCGTTTCCATTTGCCAAGAATGTGCAGGACATCAAGGAATACAGAGAAGCCCAAGGAGCACCTTCTTCCCAATTATTCACTTCCTGGTCTGACATGGACTGGCCCCTGGCAACTCATCCTGAGTGTATGCCACTCTGTCGACTACTCTGATTAATAGAATCCACACTGTCTGGTACCACATCTGTTCAGGCTGTCTTATAAACACTTATTTAATGACTCACGCAGCCTTCAATTTTCCTTTTAAACATGTCTCTAACAGTATTCCATTTCTATTGGCTTTTGTGTGAACCTGTGAAGAGTCTTAAATTTGACCCTATTTATAAGCTAACAAGTTAGCCTGCCAGTTTTATAACATACACTGAGAAAAACACTGCACCTCTGGATCAAAGGACAAAACATTTATTACTTGAAGAAAAACAAAAGAAAACAAATACGAACAAAACCAGCCAGAGCAGTGTCTTGAGTTGTTTCACCACACCCCAGTTTTCCCACGGGGCACCTGATAGCCAGACTGTCACATACACTCAGTTTGGACCACAGAAAAGGAAATTAAAAACTGTGAGACAAATATTGGTTGCTAATACATCTGCCTATCCTATCCTCTGGAGAAGGCAATGGCACCCCACTCCAGTACTCTTGCCTGGAAAATCCCATGGACGGAGGAGCCTGGTGGGCTGCAGTCCATGGGATTTGCGAAGAGTCGGACACGACTGAGCAACTTCACTTTCATTTTTCACTTTCATGCATTGGAGAAGGAAATGGCAACCCACTCCAGTGTTCTTGCCTGGAGAATCCCAGGGACAGGGGAGCCTGGTGGGCTGCCGTCTATGGGGTCGCACAGAGTTGGACACGACTAAGCGACTTAGCAGCAGCAGCAGCAGCATCATATCCTCTGGAGAAGAACACACAAAGACTTACCCAGTGAAGACACAGATTTGATCCCTGGGTCAGGAAGATCCCCTGGGGGAGGAAATGTCAACCCACTCCTGTATTCCTGCCTAGAAAATCCCAGGGGCAGAGGAACCAGTCAGACTACAGTCCAGTGGGTCACAAAGAGACACGATTGAGCACATGGTACAATAAAACAATACAAATGTAAACAAGTCTTCTAAGTGTTTACAGTCCTGCAGATGTAAAGAGAGAGATATATTATCTTTCTTTAAGATAACTTACCAGTTTTCTTTATTCAGAATATATGGACCATGCAGGGATACTGAATAATCCAAGGAAAAGTTTCTCCATGGGTAATGAAATGGCACTGTAGAAAATCAGAGGAATATACATCTATGATAAAATTCCATGTCTAATTATATGAAGGATTAAAGTCCACATGGAACACTTCCTTATAGAATAGAAAAGTCAATATGTTAGATAACATGTTTAAACTATTTATAAAGCAAGAAATGGAGTAGTCATCACAGTCAACAAAAGAGTCCAAAATGCAGTACCGAATGAAGTCTCAAAAATGAAAGAATGGAATCTGTCATTTTCAAGGCAAAACATCCAATATCACAGTAATTCAAGTCTATGCCCCAACCAGTAATGCTGAAGAAGCTGAAGTTGAACTTTTCTATGAAGAACTACAAGACCTTCTAGAACTAACACCCCAAAAACATGCCCTTTTCAGTATAGGGGACTGGAATGCAAAAGTAGGAAGTCAAGAAACACCTGGAGTAACAGGCAAATTTGCCCTTGGAGTACAGAATGAAGCAGGGCAAAGGCTAATAGAGTTTTGCCAAGAGAATGCACTGGTCATAGCAAACACACTCTTCCAACAACACAAGAGAAGACTCTACACATGGACATCACAAGATGGTCATACCAAATCAGACTGATTATATTCTTTGCAGCCAAAGATGGAGAAGCTCTATACAGTCAGCAAAAACAAGACTGGGAGATGACTGTGGCTCAGATCATTGAACTTCTTATTGCCAAATTCAGACTTAAATTGAAGAAAGTAGGGAAAACCACTGGATCATTCAGGTATGACCTAAATCAAATCCCTAATGATTATAAGGTGTAACGGAGAATTAGATTTAAAGGAATAGATCTTATAGAAAGAGAGCCTGATGAACTATGGCTAGACGTTCATGACATTGGACAGGAGGCAGTTATGAAGACCATCCCCAAGAAAAAGAAATGCAAAAAAGCAAAATGGCTGTCTGAGGAGGCCTTACAAATACTTATGAAAAGAAGAGAAGCAAAAAGCAAAGGACAAAAGGAAAGATATACCTATTTGAATGAAGAGTTCCAAAGAATAGCAAGGAGAGAAAAGAAAGCCTTCCTCAGTGATCGAGGCGAAGAAATAGAGGAAAACTATGGAATGGAAAAAACTAGATCTCTCCAAGAAAATTAGAGATACCTAGGGAATATTTCATACAAAGATGGGTACAATAAAGGACAGAAATGGTATGGACCTAACAGAAGCAGAAGATATTAAGAAGAGGTGGCACGAATACACAGAAGAACTGTATAAAAAAGATCTTCATGACCTAGACAATCATGATGGTGTGATCACTCACCTAGAGCCAGATATCTTGGAATGTGAAGTCACGTGGGCCTTAGGAAGCATCAATATGAACAAAGCTAGTGGAGGTGATGGATTTCCAGTTGAGCTATTTCAAATCCTAAAAGATGATGCTGTGATAGTGCTGCACTCAATTTTCCAGCAAATTTGGAAAACTTAGCAGTGGCCACAGGACTGGAAAAGATCAGTTTTCATTCCAATCCTAAAGACAGGCAATGCCAAAGAATGCTCAAACTGCCACATAATTGCACTCATCTTACACACTAGTAAAGTAATGCTCAAAATTCTCCAAGCCAGGCTTCAGCAACACGTGAACCATGAACTTCCAGATGTTCAAGCTGAATTTAGAAAAGGCAGAGGAACCAGAGATCAAATGGCCAACATCTACTGGATCATCGTAAAAGCAAGAGAGTTCCAGAAAAACATTTATTTCTGCTTTATTGACTATGCAAAAGCCTTTGACTGTGTGGATCACAATAAACTGTGGAAAATTCTGAAGGAGATGGGAATACCAGACCACCTGACCTGCCTCTTGAGAAATTTGTATGCAGATCAGGAAGCAACAATTAGAACCAGACATGGAACAACAGACTGGTTCCAAATAGGAAAAGGAGTACATCAAGCCTGTATATTGTCACCCTGCTTATTCAACTTATATGCAGAGTACATCATGAGAAACCCTGGGCTGGATGAAGCACAGGCAGGAATCAAGATTGCTGGGGAAAATATCAAGAACCTCAGATATGTAGACAATACCACCCTTATGGCAGAAAGCAAAGAACTAAAGAGCCTATTGATGAAAGTTCAAGAGGAGAGTGAAAAAGTTAGCTTAAAGCTCAACATTCATAATCCAAAGATCATGTCTTCTTGGGCCCATTGGTTCATGGCAAATAGATGGGGAAAAAGTGGTAGACTTTATTTTTGGGGGCTTCAAAATACTGCAGATGGTGATTGCAGCCATGAAATTAAAAGACACTTAGTTCTTGGAAGAAAAGTTATGACCAACCTAGACAGCATATTAAAAAGCAGGGAAAGTACTTTGCCAAAAAGGTCCGTCTAGTCAAGGCTATGGTTTTTCCAGTAGTCATGTATGGATGTGAGACTTGGACTGTGAAGAAAGCTGAGCACCGAAGAATTGATGCTTTTGAACTGTGGTGTTGGAGAAGACTCTTGAGAGTCCCTAGGACTTCAAGGAGATCCAACCATTCCATCCTAAAGGAGATCAGTCCTGGGTGTTCATTGGAAGGACAGATGCTGAATTTGAAACTCCAGAACTTTGGCCACCTCATGCGAAGAGTTGACTCATTGGAAAAGACCCTGTTGCTGGGAGGGATTGGGGGCAGGAGGAGAAGGGGACGACAGAGGGTGAGATGGCTGATGGCATCACCGACTCGATGGACATGGTTTTGGGTGGACTCCGGGAGTTGGTGATGGACAGGGAGGCTTGGCATGCTGCAGTCCATGGGGTCACAAAGAGTCAGACACGACTGAGTGACTGAATTGAACTGAATTGTTCAGAGGATATATGAAATATGAAAAGTAAACAAAATTGTTAACAGTACTACATTACTAGTAATCAAGATAACAGAAAAAAGAAAAACAAACTGAGTTATTATAAGACACTCACCAAGTGGCAAAGTTTTTGATGAGGCTGTGAAGAAAATCTTATACATTTCAAGTGGGAGTGTAAAATGGTAGAGTCACTGTGGAAAACATTTTGGGAACTTCTTCCAAAATTAAAGATGGTTTACCCAAGAAACATCAAAACAAGTACATGTAAAAACTTGCTTGTGTATGACTGTTCACACATCTTTATTCATATTAGACAACACCGAGAAAGAATTATTGTAACCACTAATGAAGAAAGTAAACTTTGGTGTGATAAGCCCAGGATAGGCTGGGGTGTCAGATTAAAGACCCTTAAGTAAAAATATCTTGAAAGTACAAACTGAAAAATAAGTCTATACCTCTTGAACATTTATCATGAATAGCATCATATTATCAGTCATAAAGCAAACCTCAACATGTTTAATAAAATTATTCACAATGTGTTATTTGTTTATGTCTGAGACTATCAGCTCTGGAAAGCTACTCTGGAAGAAGCAACCAAACTAAAATTTCTTAATTGATATTTAATGAGGCAAAAATAGAAATAAGCATTCCAAGTAGAAAAATGACATTAAAGTAAATGAAAGAAATTTTTTTTTGGTACAATAACTTTTTGAGGGAAGTTATGGGACTTCCCTGGTGGCTTAGAGGTTAAAGCGTCTGCCTGGAATGCAGGAGACCCGGGTTTGATCCCTGGGTTGGGAAGATCCCCTAGAGAAGGAAATGGCAACCTTCTCCAGTATGCTTGCCTGGAGAATCCCATGGAGGGAGGAGCCTGGTAGGCTACAGTCCATGGGGTTGCAAAGAGTCAGACATGACTGAGTGACTTCACTCACTCATGGTTACAGGTGAGCCTGGAAATACAGACATGCCACGCTCTTTCCTAGAAATTGTGGGAGATTATTCACAATATCTCCATAAATTTCAAGGTAACTCTAAAACGGGATAGATCACAGTATGATAGTTTTCTTAAATTTTTAAGCAGTCACTAAAGAGAATAAAAAGGAAAAGTGAAGAGACATACATAAAAATAAAATGGACAATGGTGATGGATCAAAAGAAGAGAAGACTGGATTTTGCTGTTATGAAATATTTTAAATGTACAGAAAGGTTAAAAAAGTGACAGTAGGAACACCAACACACCCACAACATAAATTTACTTGCTGATGTCTTGTCACATTTGTTTAAAGTATTTACATATTATGAACACAGAGATATATTTTCATGTATGCATACATATATAAACATATATATGCATGTGAGAATATAAATATATTCCTTGGAGAAGGCAATGGCACCCCTCTCCAGTACTCTTGCCTGGAAAATCCCATGGACGGAGGAGCCTGGTAGGCTGCAGTCCATGGGGTCGCGAAGAGTCGGACACGACTGAGCGACTTCACTTTCACTTTTCACTTTCATGCATTGGAGAAGGAAATGGCAACCCACTCCAGTGTTCTTGCCTGGAGAATCCCAGGGACTGGGGAGCCTGGTGGGCTGCCGTCTACAGGGTCGCACAGAGTCGGACACGACTGAAGTGACTTAGCAGCAGCAGCATATGTATTCCTGAACTGTTGAAAAGTGTCAAGCATCAACACTAAGCAAATCAACATGCTACATTAAAAAAATATATTCTTGACAGGACTCACTATAATTATCACACATAAGAAAATGACTTTAGTAGATATATTTTATTAATATAATTTAAATATTAATAAAATCATTTGGCTTCCCTGGTGGCTCAGACGGTAAAGTCATTTACAAATTTTAGGACTTTTTAAAAAGTATGATACATAGTGAATATGAAAATAAAAGAAAAATAGGATTTCATAGAGATATCATTATATTGGCTGGCTAACAACAGCTAAATGCTAATGCAAAGATAATATATTTATGTTCTGACAAAAATAAAAATTGTAACATATTTTAAGTTTGTTCCCAAATGCTGAGAACCATGAATGTTAAATTTGGGATTTTGAAGGTATGTATTAAAAACAAGTTTATAAAAATATCTTAATATTTATGCAGTATTTAATTACAGATTGGTTAGTCCTACTACATGCCCAGCTCTGAGAGCAAAACAGACATTTATGTGATTTATTTAATTACCAAAAAATAATCTGTAGTAATGATTAAAGCTTCTGCATGACTTGTAAGATAATTCATAACAAGGGAAAAGAGAAAGAAGTGAATATTTAAAAGAAAACTTATTGGCCATTTTTAGTATGTGAATAGTAACTGATTTATCAAAAAGTAGTATTAGAGGCATAGTAAAATTGTGCATGACTATTACACACAGGACAGTTGCCATTTACAATATGGTTAAAGGATAAAAACATTCAGCAAACATATTCTATTTAGATAATGTCAATTTGTGTGGATTGTATGCTAAAGTTCAGCACAGACAGCCCACCTCACTGAGACAGATAGATGGAACAGAAGAAGAGAGGCGAGGGCTCTGCCAACATCATCATCAATATCAATCCCTGAAAAATATAAGTACTCTGAAAGTGTGGGCTGCTCAAATTATAAACCACGCAAAATACAGCATCCCTGGACTCATTTTACGCAAGTAATTTAAATCTACAGTCAGGAAAAAAAAAAGCCAAAACCAAACAAGCTAATATTGTTGCTGTGGCTTTAGTAGAATGGATTTCTTCCTTATTGCTCTGGAGGATCAACTGGATGATATATAAAATAACAGATAACTTAAAAACAGAGGACACAAAAGTGAAAGAGCTGTAGTATGCTAGGAAATAATGGGACTGACATGTTGAAATATTTAACAAAATTGAAATATTTAACAAAAAACACTCTATGTCTTAATTTCAGTAATCAATTTAAAGAAAAGTTTCTTGGCAAGCTCACCCAATAAATTATTTTTTCCAAGTACACTTGAATGTGTAGACTGGAAAGTAAAAGAGGAAGGAGAGTAGCTTAAAGGTGGTAAAATAAGAGTAACTTTAAGTTAAGTAACTTGCAGAATAACTTAAAGAGTAACTCTGTGACAAAATGGATCTATAAATATGATCATAAATATTTTTCTTCTTCCATAAAATTGAATGATGTTTTTGTTTATAAAATCATATAAAATCATTTAAAACCATATAAAATTGTTTAAAATAGAAATGCGTTATCAAAAGATAAAGTATTCCTTTTGAATGATAAAGTATTGGTTTTGCATAATAAAGTAGGTGAAGGTTATTTTCATAATGGAGAATATTGAAAGATACATTAATAATACTAAAGCTATTTTTCATTCAGAATGTACAGCATTTTCTTCTAAGGTTGAAAATGTCATACAATTTTTAATAATATTTATTTAATGCTGAATTCCACACAAAAAGGTATAAAATATTCTCCAGAACCTAGGAGTGCTTTTTTGTTGACATCTGTATTACTTCTACAAGTAAAGCTGGTTGATGTGTATTTAAATACAATCCCCTGTGGTTCAAATGGTAAAGAATTTGCCCTCAGTATAGAAGACCCAGGTTCAATCCCTGGGTCAGGAAGCTCCCCTGGAGAAGGGAATGGCCACTCAGTCCATTATTCTTGCCTGGGGAATTCCATGAACAGAGAAGCCTGAAAGGGTCCATGGGGTCACAAAGAGTTGGACATAACTAATACTTTTACTTTCCTTTAATGTCAAGTACTCAATAGCCTTTTTTGCTATCATTTCAGGAAGCCACCAGTGCATCTTGTAGCAATAAATGAATATATTATTTTGAATGATTACCATTTTAAAAATTATTTCTTTTTGAGATGTATTAAATCTTTAAAAGGTAGTACAGTGTTACCATTACCTCAGTGTAGACAGATGTGAGTGACAACTTTGCTAATAGGGTCTATCTGTGCCCTAGAGTATCATAAGGAATTGAATAAAAAGCTTTTTAAAAACATTGTCATAAATAAGAAAAATGGGATTATGGTGAAAACATAATTTTTCATGGTATTGCACAGCTTTACTTTCCTGAGACACTCTTCACATTTGTCATCTGGAAATTATTTTTTACTAATCTTTAAGATTCAACTTGTATGTTACACACATTGTAAAATTTTTACTGATTTCACCAAGTAACTCTTTTCATTCTTCCTTTGTCATCCAATTCAAGACCTGTCCATTCACCTTCATATCTTCATATCCCTTCATGTATCATTTCCCTTCATATCTCAAGGGAAACATTTAGTGAATGAAAGCAGCCATGCGTTAGTGAAAGAGGTGAATTAGATTATATCTGTTTTCTTTAAAAATATTTGATCATATATTAAATCTTTAATAAAGAATAAAATTTACAAGACAATTTTGTTAACATATGAGCAGGAGAAAATGACTGAATATGAGGAAAACACAAATACCTAATAAAAACAACATATATAATATAAATAAAACCAAATGATCAAAACTGCAAAAATACCAGGTTAAACACACAGAACACAGTAATAAATTGATCACTCTGTCAAATATCTTTCCCTCATTCCTAGACTGAGTACCTAGCCACAGGCTCTATAAAAATTTTTCATATTTTCATCCTGACACGTATGACAAATTATCATAAATTTTTTTACTAGATATCTGCATTCAAACGCTCATCTTTAAAAGAGAGCACCTTTCTAACTTATGGTTATATATACTTTTATTTAGAGCATGAATTTTCAGATATTTTACACCCACAATTAATGCTGAATGAATTAAAGAATAAATTAGTGCAGGGTTGTGTATTATTGCTAAGCAATAATGCTCTTGTAGAGCCATTTTGCTGTAGGTTTTATATGAGTCTTCCCATTGTGAGAAGATGAGAGCCTAATAAATTAACCTTTTTAAATCCACTTGTACAAACTTGGTGCTTTAAATCAATTTTAAACACTATGTCAGAATTGCCCAGATTGTGTAATGTTCATTCTATTTAATAGACTACATGAATTTTTTGTTTAGTTACACAGAACCTACATTTTTTTTTTCTTCTTCTGGAGGGAGAGAATAAGAATAGCATTTTTGGCCTACTGAGAAATTTGATTCTTTATAGAATCTTTTTGCTAGTTTTAATGTAAATATTACAAATTTAATAATTATATTTCCTTCTTTGTTTTAGCAAGCAGATAGTTAATATACTAACACTCTATCAAATCTAAACATTACAAATAAATGCAGGATGCAGATTCTCATGCTGATATCTTTTTTCCTTGACCATATAGCCTTTGAGCAGGCCATAATACTGGAATGGGTACCTTATCCCTTCTTCAGCAGACATTTCTGACTCAGGAATCGAACTGGGGTCTTCTGCATTGCAGACAGATTCTTTACCAGTTAAGCTACCAGGAAAGCCCCATAATATGCTATTGTTTTTAATTTTATTTTTTTAATTTATTTTTGTGTGTTTTCTATTAGATTGTCTTATGTGATGGTCAGAATGGGAAGAATCAAGCTTGACATGATATTCTGTCCAAGACATCTGCTAAGATGTACAGTGACCCTGGTCCTGGGAAAGACTGAGGGCAAGAGGAGAAGGGGATGACAGAGAATGAGATGGTTGGATGGCATCACCAACTTGATGGACACGAGTTTGAGCAGGCTCCAGGAGTTGGTGATGGACAGGAAAACCTGGTGTGCTGCAGTCCACTGGGTTGTAAAGAGTCAGCCACGACTGAACAGCAACAACAGGGTAAAGTATGTTCTTTTGTGTAGCAATCCTCTATATTGGCATACCTTGAAATACTTCCTGTTTGGTCCTTCATCTATTTTTATGATCCATTCTTTTTCTTTTGTCACAAATTTGACACATCTCCAGGGTTGCAGTCCAGTGTTTAATAAGTCAGGAAACCACCTGCCTTGCCAGTTAATCACTTAGCTGAGTAGGAGAACCCTGGACGATTTTGGCAATGATAAATCTACTGAGTCATCCAATACAGACATCTGTATTCTGGTACCTGAATTAAGACTGATTTTTGGCTGCTCTGAAAGTTTTGCCAACATGATGAATGATTTGTTGTTTCATCCTTCTGTGACTATTTTCCCTGGCAAAGGCAGCTTTATATCCTATAATGTTGGAAGAGTGGTTAGAAAAGGGTCTCAAAGTACAAGTGAAGAAATTAAATGAATGATAGTGTATATGGGGTTTATTTATTGATGCTTCATTGATCCCATTATCACATATACTTTTTTTTTTTTCTTCCTCTCACCCAAGACACAACTTACAGGTTTAACCACTGAATGACACATTTTCTGTCCCATTGCCCTAGTAGGAGAGCCTGTTAACAAGGTAAAATGGCCTAGGGCCAGATGTATCAGACATGGCTGAGTGATTTTCTTAAGCATAATAGAGAAAAAAAGTGAAGTGAATAGTTTTTGCTGAAACTTTCTGTAACTTGGGTAACAAGCTGTGTTCCTTTGATTAGCTGTGCATCTTGGATGGATTCAGATAGTGTCCCTGAACCTAGCTAGTCATGAGGTGTAGCCTGTGTACTGCATTGGTTAATTGCCTTAAATTTTTGCTGCCAAGATTTTAGCAGCACAAATTTCAGACTCTTACATCTTTGTTAAGGTCTAATATTCATACAGTAGATGGCATTTCCATTTCTTTCCCACTTGTTGGCAACTGAGGAGTAGCTACAAGGCCCGATTTCTAACTGGTGAAGGAGGAGCTTATGGTCATCTTGAGAGGTGGTGAAAACTTCCTTGAGAACTACAACTTGAGATGTATAAAACTGCATTGGATTCACCTGATTAGGAGGCTGAGATGAGAGAGGAGGAGGTGACAGAAGATTAGATGTTCAATGGCAGCATTGACTCAATGGACATGAGTTTGAGCAAACTTCAGGAGATAGTGAAGAACAGGGAAGCCTGGCATGCTCGGGTCGCACAGAATCTGACACAACTTAGTGACTTAATAACAACAATGAAGAGTGTACATTCCTTTCCTATTGAACAGAGAAATGGCCATGTAACTTGCTTTATTCAACTAAATGTGTCAATCTGTGGTGTTGCCAAGTTATTTTCTCTTCATCACGAAAAAGTGCTCTAAAAATAATCTCATCAGTTTTACTGCTGTATTGGAAGACTGTGTATAGGATGATGCTTTCAAAATGATAATGATATAATAACAATAAAAAAGTATTATTAAAATTGCTTAGATCGTATTATATCACATTCAGTTTTGCTACGTGTCTCTAATGGATTTTCTCATCTAAAGATGCGTTAAGGTAGATGATCAATAGCTGAAATTATCATCCTTTTATAAAAGAAAACCTGGGTCAAGATGTCATATAGATTCTAAAAGACAGTGTAGCAATTAGGACCAAAGTAGTTTGATTTCAGGTCAATATTTCCTGATTTAACTACCACTTCACCTTGGAAACCCACACCAGTATTTCTGCCTGAAGAACTCTATGGACAGAGGAGCCTGGTGGGCTACAGTCTGTAGGGTTGCAAGAGTCAGATATGACTGAGCAATTAATACTTTCACTTTTTATGTAAGTATGTATACCCACACAAACACACAACATACACACACACATGCATACAATCAAACTTTACCCTTTTAAATATAAAAATGTTCCCTTAGTCTGGATGCCCTTGAAACTATATATTGAACCCAAATTTTATATGCTAACAATTTCTTGGGGTGCTACAAAAACAGAAAATAAGAGTGAGAAACAGGTACGTAAAGCAAGATATGTGTGTACATACATGTGTGTGTTTGTGTGTGTGTGTGTGCTCGCTCAGTCGGGTCTGACTCTGCAACCAGAGGGCCCACCAGGCTTCTCTGTTCATGGAATTTTCCAGGCAAGAATACTAGAGTGGGTTGTCATTTCCTACTCCAGGGGAGCTTCCCAACCCAGGAATCAGACTGCATCTCTTGCAGACAGATTCTTTTTTTTTTTAATTAATTTTTTTTTATTGAATGATAATAGCTTTATAGAACTTTGTTGTTTTTTTTCAAATCTCAATATAAATCAGCCATAGGTATACATATATCCCCTTCCTTTTGAATGTCTCTCCCAGCTCCCTCCCCATCCCATCTCTCTAGGTTGATACAGAGCCCCTGTTTGAGTTTCTTGAGACCAACAACAAATTCAAGTTGGCTATCTATTTTACATATGGTAATATAAGTTTCCATGTTACTCTCTCTACACATCTCACCCTCTCCTCCCCTCTCCCCATGTCCATAAGTCTATTCTATATATCTATTTCTCCAATGCTGCCCTGCAAATAAATTCTTCAGTACCATTTTTTAAGATTCCATATATATGGGATCATATCTGATATTTATCTTTCTCTTTCTGAATTACTTCACTCTAGGATCTAGCTCAGAGAAGGCAATGGCACCCCACTCCAGTACTCTTGACTGGAAAATCCCATGGACAGAGGAGCCTGGTGGGCTGCAGTCCATGGGGTCGCTAAGAGTCAGACATGACTGAGCGACTTCACTCTTACCTTTCACTTTCATGCATTGGAGAAGGAAATGGCAACCCACTCCAGTGTTCTTGCCTGGAGAATCCCAGGGATGGAGGCGCCTGGTGGTCTGGTGTCTATGGGGTCGCATAGAGTCGGACACGACTGATGTGACTTAGCAGCAGTAGCAGCAGCAGACTATATAGTCCATGGAATTCTCCAGGCCAGAATACTGGAGTGGGTAGCCTTTCCCTTCTCCAGGGGATTGTCCCAACCCAGGGATCAAACCCAGGTCTCCCGCACTGCAGGTGGATTTTTTGCCAGCTGAGCTATCAGGGAAGCCCTGATATGTCTCAGGGTATATGCCTAGAAATGAGATTGCTGGGTCATATGATGGTTTTATTCCTAGTTTTTTTTTTTTTTTTTTTTTTAAGGAATCTCCATACCATCTTCCATAGTCACTGTATCAATTTACATTCCCACCAACAGTGCAAGAGCATTCCCTTTTCTCCACACCCTCTCCAGCATTTATTGTTTGTAGACTTTTTGATGATGGCCCTTCTGAGTGGCAGTGTGAGCTGATATCTCATTGTAGTTTTGATTTGCATTTCTCTAATAATGAGCGAAGAATTGATGCTTTTGAACTGTGGTGTTGGAGAAGACTCTTGAGAGTCCCTTGGACTGCAAGGAGATCCAACCAGTCCACTCTGAAGGAGATCAGCCCTGGGATTTCTTTGGAAGGAATGATGCTAAAGCTGAAACTCCAGTACTTTGGCTACCTCATGCGAAGAGTTGACTCATTGGAAAAGACTCTGATGCTGGGAGGGATTGGGGGCAAGGGGAGAAGGGGACGACAGAGGATGAGATGGCTGGATGGCATCACTGACTCGATGGACGTGAGTCTGAGTGAACTCTAGGAGTTTGTGATGGATAGGGAGGCCTGGCATACTGCGATTCATGGGGTCGCAAAGAGTTGGACACGACTGAGCGACTGAACTGAACTGAACTGAGCTGAATAATGAGCGATGTTGAGCATCTTTACATGTGTTTGTTAGCCATCTGTATGTCTTCTTCAGAGAAATGTCTGTTTAGGTCTTTTTCCCACTTTTGATTGAGTTGGTTGTTTTTCTGGCATTGAGTTGTATAAGCTGCTTATATATTTTGGAAATCAATCCTTTGTCAGTTATTTCATTTGCTATTATTTTCTCCTATTCTGAGTGTTGTCCTTTCACCTTGTTTATAGTTTCCTTTGCTGTGCAAACTCTTTTAAGTTTACTCGGGTACTACTTGTTTACTTTTGTTTCTGTTTCTGTTACTCTCAGAGGTGGGTCATAGAGGATCTCGCTTTGATTTCCATCATTGAATGTTCGGCCTATGTTTTCCTCTAAGAGTTTTATAGTTTCTGGTCTTACATTTAGGTATTTATTCCATCTTGAGTTTGTCTTTGTGATGGTGTTAGGAAGTGTTCTAATTTCATTCTTTTACGTGTAGGTGTCCAGTTTTCCCAGCACCATTTATTTAAGAGCCTGTCTTTGCCCCATTGTCTTGCAACTCTTGAAGTTAGATTCTTTACCGCTGCACCATGGGGGAAGCCCAAAACAAGAAATAAGTTAGCACAAATAGAAAATAAGTAATGTTCCTGAAGTGGACATAGCTTTACAGGAACTCAAAAGCTCTGAGTCCGTTTGAAATGTCTCCAGAGAAAAGGCATGAGAATACACACACACACACACACACACACACACACACACACACACAGCCAGAATAAGCCATCATGAGAGAGAAGAGGAATTTCAAATAATCTGCCAGTTCTTTCCAGCTTCGCATTTGGTCCAAGTTCACTTCTAGGGTTTCCTGTGGCCTTACATAGACCATCTAGACAGACCCTAGAGAAGCCAGAGGCTCCATGAATTCAGTTTGGTGAGTGTGAGAAGAGTTGTCTCTGGAAAAAAAACAGTGCCAGCTGGTTTTTAACACCCATGGAAATAGTGTGAACACTTGTTAGGACTCTCCAAGCCCATTATCAGGGCAAGTAGTGGTGGTCTGTATCACTTGTAGGACTTTGCATGGAAAATCACATGACACAACTTCTATCACACTCTTTACATTTAAAAAGTTACAAATGGCAAGCCAAACCAAAGAGCAGAATAGATTCCACCTTTTCATGGGAAAGTGTCAGAGCCTAAGTACTATACACAACAGGAGACACTCTTACATTGATTTTCAAAAACTGAATTTGCCATAGCTTCGTCCCTGGTCATATAAAGTTCACATTCTGCCTACATGCATAATACACTCTTCGCAAATCCATTAAAGGTTTATCCTGTGACATTATAAGGCCTAGCTTAGAGGTTTAAGGACCTTGCAGTTTAAGTCAGATCCACAACTGAACGTTTTCTCAGCACAGCACTGTGGTTTCCAGCACAGCTCTTTGAATAGCCTTCTTTCCTCTCTGATCTGTGATTTAAAAACTGTGATTTTTACACATGAGTGCTCATACACACAAACACACACAGCCATATACTGATGGAATAGATAAAAGATAACTGCTCTACATACTCCCCCCAAAAAAGGGGGAGGACACAACAGTGACTCGTTGTTCAGTTGGTAAGTTGTGTCCAACTCTTCGTGACTCCATAGGCTGCAGCATGCCAGGCTACACTGTCATTCACTATCTCCTGGAGTTTGCTCAAATCCATGTCCATTGAGTTAGTGATGCCACCCAACCATCTCATTCTCTGCCACACTCTTTTTCTTTTTTCTTTTCTTTAGGGTCTGTCTAGATGGTCTATGTAAGGCCACAGGAAGCCCTAGAAGTGAACTTGGACCAAATGGGAAGCTGGAAAGAACTGGCAGATTATTTGAAATTCCTCTTCTCTCTCATGATGGCTTATTCTGGCTGTGTGTGTGTGTGTGTGTGTGTGTGTGTGTGTGTGTGTGTATTCTCATGCCTTTTCTCTAGAGACATTTCAAATGGACTCAATCTTTCCCAGCTTCTTTTCTAATGAGCTAGCTCTTTACATCATGTGGCCAAAATATTTGAGCTTCAGCATCAGTCCTTCCAGTGAATATATTCATGGTTGATTTCTTTTTAGATTGACTTGTTTGATCTCCTTGGACTGCAAGAGTCTTCTCTAGCACCACAATTTGAAAGCATCAGTTCTGCAGTGCTCAACCTTCTTTATAGCCCAACTTTCACATCTGTACAGGAATACTGGAAAAAGCATAACTTTAACTAGGGACCTTTGCTGGAAAAGTGATGTCTCTGTTTTTTAATATATTGTCTGGGTTTGTCTTAGCTTTCCTTCCAAGGAGCAAGTGTGTTTTAATTTCATGGCTGCAGTCAACGTCTGCAGTGATTTGGGAGCCTTGAAATCCAGTCAGACACATTTTGCCCTTTATTTAATTATAACACAGCCACACTGGGGATATACTGGGGAAAGATGTTCCATAGTTTTGGGCTCAATCTTATGGGCTTTTCATTCATCCTCTGAATAACCTTTTCCTTTATATAAAGCATATTTGTTGTTTGTACGTGCTAAGCTGCTTCAGTCGTGTCCAACTCCTTGCAACCCTATGGACTGTAGCCTGCCAAACTCCTCTGTCTATGGGATTCTCCAGACAAGAGTACTGGAGTGGGTTGCCATGGTCTCCTCCAGGGGACATTCCTGACCCCAGGATCAAACTTGTGTCTCCTGAGTCTCCTGCATTGTGGGCAGATTCTTTACCCACTGAGCCACCTGGGAAGCCCATATTTGTTGTTTATACTTAGGTAAATTTCTTCAGTCTTTTCTTGACTGTAGTGCATCCTATCTGAGCAATTCCTGGATCCTTTATATTTACTTACATTTATGCACTGGGATGGTTGTCCTTGAAACCTGGTCAACATATTTTGAGGAAATCCAGGAGACATTTAAGCAGCCATCCCTGCAGAATTTTCCCCAACTTGCATATTCATAAGTAAAACAAATGTCAGTTCTGTAAGCCATTGAATTCAGGGGTGTTTGTTTATGCAACAATAGGTAAGTGGAATAATCTCTAACTTAAGATATTTTTAAGATCTTTTCAGTCCCATCAAATAAATGAATATTGACAAAATCATAAGACAAATTTGTTATTTCAATAAATATAATTTTTTTAGGCAATTAATCATGGAAACCTAAAAAGCTACATTTCTTACCAAATGTTTTCCTGTGTGGTAATTGGAATAATCTTTTATCAGTTTTTTAAGGGAATTATCCATAATTCATTTAATCAGCAATGTGGTAGCAACTAATAAGATTTTAATAGTTTCTTGACTGTAACACATTGAGCACAATGATGGGACTTTAGTATTTTAAACATAACATTGTGCTTTATAGATGATATGTTTCTAAATTTTGAACAAGTTTTCTCAAATGGGTAATTTAGCTAGCTTATTATTTTTTATTGTTTAGACTTGCAATTCTGTATATTGTAACTCTATAGAGTTGTTATTTCTTACCATTCATACCAGAGAAATTTAGTTCCCCATAGAAAGAGGACATTAAAGTAAAATAATTCCCTGCTGCTGCTGCTGCTGCTAAGTTGCTTCAGTCATGTCTGACTCTGTACGACCCCATAGACACACGGCAGCCCACCAGGCTCCCCCGTCCCTGGGATTCTCTAGGCAAGAATACTGGAATGGGTTGCCATTTCCTTCTCCAATGCATGAAAGTGAAAAGTGAAAGTGAAGTCGCTCAGTTGTGTCCAACTTTTAGAGACCCCATGGACTGCAGCCTACCAGGCTCCTCTGTCCATGGGATTTTCCAGACAACTACTAAATAATATTTTTTAAAAATCAAATTTTTAGCATACTGTATTGTGGTTTAAATCACATTTAATTTTACTTAAAAATATTATACAAAATAAAATTTTATTTCTAGTACTCAATTTAATCCAAAAATTAAAAAAGAACAGGATCATGATCATAAATTATGTTAAAGATATTTTTTAAAAGTTTAGTATTTGTGAGGCATTTCTGTAAGTGTTTTACATCTGTTTAGAATATTTAATCTTTGCCAATTGCCTTTGAGATAGGCTCACTCATGACCTCATTTAACAGATGAGACGAAGGTATAGATGTATCAAGCAACAAGGACAAGTTCTTACGTCTAGGAAAAGACAGAGCCAAATTTCAAACCCAGTTACCTTGATTAGAGGGTATATGATCTTAACCACATTATTTGCTCTGAGTTTATTATTATTCATTTTAATAGATGTTTCAAGATAATCCTTTGAGATAGTTATAGAAGGTATGAAAATACCAGTATCTTCTGGAGTGGAAATTAAGACTTACTGTAGTAAGGCTTCCATAACCTGTAATGGTTGATCTTTCCTTTCAAATATTCCTGGCTTAGACATTGTTTTTAAAACCTTCTCTGATCTGAAATAATTTCCATTCTTTTTTTTTTTCTGGTTTAAATCTGGGTCTTTTTTTTTTTTTTTTTTTTAGCATTGTTTTTCTACATCCTGAAAATTGAACTTAAGTAAACTAAACTCAAGGGCATTCCCATCAACAGTGCACATGGGTTCCATTCAGTAGGCTGTTTTTAATTTTTCTTTTTTTTTTTTTTTCCTTTCAGTGCAGAGAGTTTTTGTTTGACATACCCTCAGGTGTCTATTTTAGCTTTTTTTGTCTGTGATTTGGTGTCATATCCAGCAAATCACTGCCAAGTCTAGGATCTAGAAACTATTTCCCTAGGTTTTCTAAGCATTTTATTGTTTCAGGCTTTACTTCTTTGTCTTTTATCTATTTTGACTTGATTTTTGTGAATGCTATATGATAACTGTCCAATTTCATTCTTTTGTATAAGATACCCAGTTTCCTCAATGCCATCGATCAAAGAGGCTGTCATTTTCACATTTTGAATTCCTGGCACACTTGTCAAGGATCAGTTGAGTCTATCAGTACATTTTTAAGTTTATTTCTGTGCTCTCTACTTTGTCCCATTGGTCCATATGTTTATTCTTATGCCAGAACCATACTGTTTTGATCACTGGAATTTTATAATATATTTTAAATCAGAATCATGGCTCCCCAAGGATGTCTTTATCCTAATGCCTGAAATCAGTGATTGTGTTACCTGTCAAAAGGACTTTGCAGATGTAACTGATTTAAGAATCTTAAGATTGGAAAATTGTTCTAGATATACCTGATGGACTCTATGTAGTCATCAGAGCCCTTAAAAAAGTGACCAGGATAGGCAGAGTCAGAAAAGAGTGACATGATGATTAAAGGAGAAAGAAATATGTGAGTTAAGGGTAAGGCTTTGGATTTTTACACTACTGGCTTTGAAGAAGAAAAAAGAGGAGACATAGAATACAGATGACCTCTAGAAGATGAAAAAAGCAAAGCATAAATTCTCTAGAACCTCCAGAAGGAATGTAGCCCTACCAACATCTTGATTTTAGAAATCTTACTTCCAGAATTATAAAATAATAGATTTGTGTGGTGTTAATTCAAAGGAGAAAATGAAAGATATACCCATTTCAAAGCAGACTTCCAAAGAATAGCAAGGAGAGATAAGAAAGGCTTCCTCAGTGATCAGTGCAAAGAAATAGAGGAAAACAATAGAATGGGAAAGACTAGAGATCGCTTCAAGAAAATAAGAGATACCAAGGGAACATTTCATGCAAAGATGGGCTCAATAAAGGACAAAATAGGTCTGACCTAAGCAAAAGATATTAAGAAGAGGTGGTACGAATACACAGAAGAACTGCACAGAAAGACCTTCATGGCCAAGATAATCATGATGGTGTGATCACTCACCTAGAGCCAGACATCCTGGAATGTGAAGTCAAGTGAGCCTTAGGAAGCATCATTATGAACAAAGCTAGTGGAGGCGAAGCAATTCCAGTTGAGCTATTCCAAATCCTAAAAGATGATGCTCTGAAAATACTCCACTCAATATGCCAGCAAATTTGAAAAACTCAGCAGTGGCCACAAGACTGAAAAAGGTCAGTTTTTATTCCAATCCCAAAGAAAGGTAATGCCAAAGAATGCTCAAAGTACCGCACAATTGCACTCATCTCACACGCTAGTAAAGTAATGCCCAAAATTCTCCAAGCCAGGCTTCAACAATATGTGAAATGTGAAATTCCAGATGTTCAAGCTGGATTTAGAAAAGGCAGAGGAACAAGAGATCAAATTGCCAACATCCGCTGGATCGTGGAAAAAGCAAGACAGTTCCAGAAAAACATTTATTTCTGCTTTATTGACTATGCCAAAGCCTTTGATTGCGTGGATTACAATAAACTGTGGAAAATTCTGAAAGTGATAGGAATACCAGACCACCTGATCTGCCTCTTGAGAAATTTGTATGCAGGTCAGGATGCAACAGTTAGAACTGGACATAGAACAACAGACTGGCTCCAAATAGGAAAAGGAGTACGTCAAGGCTGTATATTGTCACCCTGCTTTTTAAAATTATATGCAGAGTACATCATGAGAAACGCTGGGCTGGAAGAATCATAAGCTTGAATCAAGATTGCTGGGAGAAATATCAATAACCTCAGAAATGCAGATGACACCCTCCTTATGGCAGAAAGTGAAGAGGAACTAAAAAGCCTCTTGATGAAATTGAAAGAGAAGAATGAAAAAAGTTGGTTTAAAACTCAATATTCAGAAAACTAGGATCATGGCATCTAATCCATTCAGTTCAATTTAGTTCAGTCGTTCAGTCATGTCCGACTCTTTGCGACCCCATGAACAGCAGCACACCAGGCCTCCCTGTCCATCACCAACTCCCGGAATTCATCCAAGCTAATGTCCATCCAACCAGTCCATTCTGAAGGAGATCAGCCCTGGGATTTCTTTGGAAGGAATGATGCTAAAGCTGAAAGTCCAATACTTTGGCCACCTCATGTGAAGAGTTGACTCATTGGAAAAGACTCTGATGCTTGAGGGATTGGGGGCAGGAGGAGAAGGGGACGACAGAGGATGAGATGGCTGGATGGCATCACTGACTCGATGGACGTGAGTCTGAGTGAACTCCGGGAGTTGGTGATGGACAGGGAGGCCTGGCGTGCTATGATTCATGGGGTCACAAAGAGTTGGACATGAGTGAGGGACTGAACTGAACTGAACTGAACTGAATGTCCATCGAGTGGGTGATGCCATCCAGACATCTCATCCTCTGTCGTCCCCTTCTCTTCCTGCCCCCAATCCCTCCCAGCATCAGAGTCTTTTCCAATGAGTCAACTCTTTGCATGAGGTGGCCAAAGTACTGGAGTTTCAGCTTTAGCATCAATCCTTCCAAAGAACACCCAGGGCTGATCTCCTTTAGGATGGACTGGTTGGATCTCCTTGCAGTCTAAGGGGCTCTCAAGAGTCTTCTCCAACACCACAGTTCAAAAGCATCAATTCTTCGGTGCTTAGCTTTCTTCACAGTCCAACTCTCACATCCATCATGACCACTGGAAAAACCATTGCCTTGACTAGACGGACCTTTGTTGGCAAATAATGTCTCTGCTTTTGAAAATGCTATCTAGGTTGGTCATAACTTTCCTTCCAAGGAGTAAGCGTCTTTTAATTTCATGGCTGCAATTACCATCTGCAGTGATTTTGGAGCCCCCCAAAATAAAGTCTGACACTGTTTCCACTGTTTCCTCATCTCTTTCCCATGAATTGATGGGACCAGATGCCATGATCTTAGTTTTCTGAATGTTGAGCTTTAAGTCAACTTTTTCACTCTCCTCTTTCACTTTCCTCAAGAGGCTTTTTAGTTCCTCTTCACTTTCTGCCATAAGGGTGGTGTCATCTGCATATCTGAGGTTATTGATATTTCTCCTGGCAATATTGATTCCAACTTGTGCTTCTTCCAGCCCAGATTTCTCATGATGTACTCTTCAGATAAGTTAATAAACAGGTGACAATATATAGCCTTGACGTACTCCTTTTCCTATTTTGAACCAGTCTTTTGTTCCATGTCCAATTCTAACTATTGCTTCTTGACCAGCATATAGGTTTCTCAAGAGGCAGGTCTGGTGGTCTGGTATTCCCATCTCTTTCAGGATTTTCCACAGTTTATTGTGATCCACACAGTCAAAGGCTTTGGCATACTCAATAATGCAGAAATCACTTCATGGCAAATAGTTGGGGAAACAGTGGAAACAGTGGCAGACTTCATTTTGAGGGGCTCCAAAATCACTGCAGATGGTGATTGCAGTCATGAAAATAAAAGACACTTACTCCTTGGAAGGAAAGTTATGACCAACTTAGACAGCATATTAAAAAGCAGAGACATTACTTTGCCAACAAATGTCTGTCTAGTCAAAGGTATGGTTTTTCCAGTAGTCATGTATGGATGTGAGAGTTGGACTATAAAGAAAGCTGAGCACTGAAGAATCGATGCTTTTGAACTGTGGTGTTGGAGAAGACTTTTGAGAGTCCCCTGGACTGCAAGGAGATCCAACCATTCCATCCTAAAGGACATCAGTTCTGGGTGTTCATTGTGGGACTGATTTGAAGCTGAAGCTCCAATGCTTTGGCCACCTGATGCAAACAAGTGACTCATTGGAAAAGACCCTGATGCTCAGAAAGATTGAAGGTGGGAGGAGAAGGGGAAGAAAGAAGATGAGATGGTTGGATGGCATCACCAACTCAATGGATATGGCTTTGGGCAAACTCTGGGAGTTTGTGATGGTAGGGAGGCCTAGCGTGCTGCAGTCCATGGGTCGCAAAGAGTCAGACACGACTGAGTGATTCAACTGAACTGAGCTGAATACCTTAAGTTTATGTAATTTATTACAGCAGTAATAAAAATGTAATGCAATCATTATTTTTAACAAACCGACCCCAACGAGATCCTGATGTTTATGGTCCACTGATCTTACTAAAAATCATCAGAAAGGAAAAAAAAAATCTCATAGGAAAGAAAATAAATTCTACAAAACTGGTCTTATTAGAAGCAACTGTGAACATGCTAAACAGTTAGTTTCCAAAGTAGCATAAGCACGTGTAGAATATTTTGGACTTAACACTTGAGGTAATTGTGGAGTCTAGTATTTACAAACAAAAGTTAGTATTATTAAATCAAGAAGTAAGTCTTTTTAGTAAGATCAGTCTAATAATCAAACAGGTGAGACCAGAGCTTAAAATAACAGAGGACAGTTTGCTTTTACCAAGATTCAAGAAGGGCTGAGGCTTGCAGAAAATGAATTTGAGTGAATATTTTTAAATTTTCTTTAATCTCCTTGACAACTGATTGGCTGAATGACATGTAATACAGGAAAAATAAAAATAAGTTTTAGATTTGTGTCTGCTTTTGTTCTTTAATGAGAGCTCTGACAGAGAAAGGATATACAGATGAGAAATCTAGATTTTTAAATACATTTTGTATTTTGGGGATAAAGGAGTGTGTTAATCAGACTTTGTAAATGACAAAGTTGAAGTGCCTCCTGGTATAAACATCTTGGTGTCCAAATGAAAACTGGAATTATTGAAAAAGAAAATTCTGGTGTTAAAGATGTTTAAACTTTGGCAAAAGACTAATTGCCTTTTACTAAGTTTAAAATACATTTTATTTCTATACCTTCATAGTTTTGGATAAACAGATGGTTCGCAGCCATCTGGCAATCCAAAAAATAATGCTTGGAAAAGATTATTTGGGACATAATTAGTTGGAAATGTGTATACTGTGTAGGCCCATTTCCAAGATTTCAAATTACTTAAATAATTTAATAAATTAAATAGTAGAAGCCAAAACTGCAATGATGGATTGAAACAGAAATACCACCATCTTTATCACACACTACTTAATTCAACAACTTAATTAAGAGACCTTAGAAGGTGGCTAACCATTTACTAATGACCAAGCCAAGGATAAACAATAATATATCTTTGTCCAAAGCAGTTGACATTTATTATCACTTTACCTTAGCTGACAAATATTATTGTTGAATTTTGTAAAATATATTTCAGAATCAATCCATCTACCCATACATTAATCTAACCTTTATTAGCATGACACATATAGACATTGAGAATTAAAGGAAACTCCTCATAATCTACATATTTTAATAGGTCTGAGTGAAGGAACTGAATACAGATAACTGTGGATAACAGCAAGCAGCTGCATTAATTCAAGATAATGTTTATGATTTGCTCTACATTATCAATTTCTATGCTTGTCAACAGAGCAAATTATAGGCCTGAGGCCAATTCATGGTTATGCATTACTCTCCAAACTGTTATTAATGCAAAATTCCAGAGTGCACACACTAAAGATTTTGTTATTAATGGAAGAGAATAAAACAAAAGATTTTTATTGTTGTTTATGTGATTGTGACTTAACTGGATAAACTTATAAATTTATGTTGATGGGATCCATTACAAACTCATAGTAGTCCTGGTTGTGCTATCTTACCCAAGCATGAACTACATGAGTCAGGGATCACAATAACTTACTCTTCATATTCCTAGTGCCTTGTTCTTATTTGAGTAGATGTATGTGCTTGCTCAGTCTGTTGTGTCCAACTCTGCAACCTCATGGGCTGTAGCCTGCCATGTGCCTCTGTCCATTGGGATTTTCCAGGCAAGAATATAGGAGTGGATTGTCATTTCCTTCTCCAAGGGATCTTCCTGACCCAGAAATGAAATCCATGTCTTTTGCGACTTCTGTACTGACAGGCTGATTCTTTACCACTGCAGTACCTGGGAAGCTCCTCTCATAGGGAGAAAGTGCTTAATAAATGCATGTTTAATGTATGATTTAATCCTAATTAATGATTGGAAATATACAACTCTTTTTTATTTTCTAGTGCATTTTATTATCTTAAAAACTGATCCAAATTTGCTTTACTCTTCCTTTCTCTATAAATGATTTCTTTATTTCCCTCTTCTTCAGAAGACTACTTCCTATATTACTGGGAATAAGAGCTTACTATATTAAGTGCTGATCTTTAAATCCCTGATCTCTACCTCAGAAACACTTCAGCATAAGACAACTAAATATCTCTTATAGTTTTTAGGTAACAGCTTAGTCTGATCCAATCTCCACTTGAAATTCCTAGCATTTTTCTCATCATTCACACCTTTAAAGACGTCTCCTTATCCCCCCTCTTTAGTAGTTCAACAAGTGCTACACCAATTTTCTACCAAATTCTCTTTTACTTGTGATGATCCAGTGTACTAACTTTTATTCTGTTTTTCAAAACACCAAGTTTAAGGTCACTGCATGTGCAGATTCTCCTCCTATGTCTGCACTGCTAGTTCCTTTCTCAGCTCAAATCTCCAGGCACTGTCACCATTCCAGAGGAATACTTTTTTAAATACCTATATAAAAGTTCAGTTCAGTTCAGTCACTCAGTCGTGTCCAACTTTTTGCAACCCCATGAACTGCAGCATGCCAGGCCTCCCTGTCCATCACCAACTCCCGGAGTCCACACAAACCCATGTCCACTACGTTGGTGATGCCATCCAACCATCTCATCCTCTGTCATCCCCTTCTCCTGCTTCCCTCAATCTTTCCCAGCATCAGGGTCTTTTCAAATGAGTCAACTCTTTGCATCATGTGGCCAAAGTATTGGAGTTTCAGCTTCAACATCAGTCCGTTCAATAAATACCAAGGACTGATCTCCTTTAGGATGGACTGGTTGGATCTCCTTGCAGTCCAAGGGACTCTCAAGAGTCTTCTCCAACATCACAATTTAAAAGCATCAATTTTTTGGCACTCAGCTTTCTTTATAGTCCAACTCTCACATCCATACATGACTACAGGAAAAACCATAGCCTTGACTACACGGACCTTTGTTGGCAAAGTAATGTCTCTGCTTTTTAATATGCTAAGTTGGTCATAACTTTCCTTCCAAGAAGTAAGCATCTTTTAATTTCATGGCTGAACTCACCGTCTGCACTGATTTTGTAGCCCAGAAAAATAAAGTCTGACACTGTTTCCACTGTTTCCCCATCTATTTCCCATAAAGTGATGGGACCAGATGCCATAATCTTAGTTTTCTGAATGTTGAGCTTTAAGCCAACTTTTCACTCTCCTCTTTCACTTTCATCAAGAGGCTCTTTAGTTCTTCACTTTCTGCCATATAAAAGAATTCTACTAATCCAAATCTCTCTTTGTCATATTGTTATTTTCATATCTTTCATATTACATACTAATAGCCAAACTATGTTCTGAATTTGTAATTTTATCACTTTATTTTCTGGCACACCATCCTGTCATGGAATTTCCATTAAGTCCTGTGTACTCCTCATATTGTTTGACTATCCAGTTTTTTAAATAAGATCTGACTCAATATATTTCTATAGTAAGTATTTCTGGAATTAACACCTCTCAAGATAATGTCATTGCCTTTGAACTTGCTTCATAGTTACACTTCTACTTTATTTCCTTATTGCATAGAATTACACAGTATTAAAGGAATCAGCCCTGGGATTCTTTTGGAAGGAATGATGCTAAAGCTGAAACTCCAGTACTTTGGCCACCTCATGCAAAGAGTTGACTCATTGGAAAAGACTCTGATGCTGGGAGGGATTGGGGGCAGGAGGAGAAGGAGATGACAGAGGATGAGATGGCTGGATGACATCACTGACTTGATGGTCATGAGCCTGAGTGAACTCAGGAGTTGGTAATGGATAGGGAGTCCTGGCATGCTGCGATTCATGGGGTTGCAAAGAGTCGGACATGACTGAGCAACTGAACTGAACTGAACTGAAAGGAAATCAACCCTGAATATTCATTCATTGGAAGGACTGAAGCTAAAGCTCCAATATTTTGGCCATCTGATGTGAGGAGCCGACTCATTGAAAAATCCCTGATGCTGGGAAAGACTGAGGGCAAGAGGACAGGGGAACAACAGAGGATGAGACAGTTTGATGAACTCAGTGGACCTGAATCTGAACAAACTCCAGGAAACAGTGGAGGAGAGGGAAGCCTGGCATGCTGCAGTTCATGGGGTCGCAAAGAGTCAAACAACTTAGCAACTGAATCACAACAAGGTGAAATTATCTTGAAGGTCAAGTAGATGAAAAGTCCGTCTATGTATGACTCACTCCCCTCTATTTCTCATGAGTGGTCATGCAAGGTTTGTGTGGTTAAATCTTTTGTCTTGGAACTCACACTTCTGTGGAACTGTTCCCTTCATCTCTGTTTCCAAACTTCTCTAAATAATAGGGACAATCTACTGCTCACTTCTTGTATTAACTTATAGGAATCTGGTTTCACATCTTCCTGTAACGGTGGAAAAAATCCAGTGAAATTTCCCTCAGTATATCCATTTTCCCAAGCACTCTTTTTAGCATATGTCATAATAACTTCTTCTTACTTCAGGTTCCTCAACCATCATGTATTTCTGTCTTTTTATCATAATACTCCTTCTTATTTGCTTCATATTATTTTCCTCAAAACTATTTATTTTCAAACTTTCGCTCTTCTCTCTACTCCTCATGCACACATGTGTGTGGGTGTGTGCCTGCCTATAGCTGTACTTTATCTGGCAATCTCATGTAGTTCTGCCATTGTCTGTGAAAATGCTTTCACAGCCAGTATCTCTTTTGAGTTTTCCTAATGCAACTGCCCTGAGTTTTCTCTTATATAATTGGTCTATGGGTATTTCAATTTGAATATTTTACTAATAAAGTTTAAAATTCTTAGGGAAATATCTCCAGGATTATTAGGCCAAATAACTTGGAGGGGGAAGAACACAGAGTTATCTACTTTCATGCTAGACAAACCTAGTCAAGAAGATAGCTTTCCTGTGGCTTGTATAGAAAAGAGTCTGACTGCAATGGAGGAGACCTGGATTCGATCCCTGGGTTGGGAAGATCCCCTGGTGAAGTGAATGGCTATCCACTTCAGTAATCTTGCCTGGAAAATTCCATGGACAGAGGAGCATGGTGGGCCACAGTCTACAGGGTCACAAAGAGTTAGAAGAAGAATCAGAAGAACCAGAGATCAAATTGCCAGAGATAAAAACCAGAGTTCAAACTGCCGACATTCATTGGATCATAGAGAAAACAAGGGAATTTCAGAAAAAATATCTAATTCTGGTTCACTGACTATGCTAAAGCCTTTGACTGTGTGGATCACAATAAACTGTGGAAAATTCTTCAAGAGATGGAAATACCAGACCAACTTACCTGTGTCCTAAGAAATCTGTATGCAAGTTAAGAAGCAATAATCAGAACTGGACATGGAACAATGGACTGTTTCAAAATTGGGAAAGGAGTACGTCAAAGCTGCATATTGCCACCCTGCTTATTTAACTTCTTTTTTTTTTATTTTATTTTTAAACTTTACAATATTGTATTAGTTTTTCCAAATATCGAAATGAATCCACCACAGATATACCTGTGTTCCCCATCCTGAACCCTCCTCCCTCCTCCCTCCCCATATCCTCCCTCTGGGTCGTCCCAGTGCACTAGCCCCAAGCATCCAGCACCGTGCATCGAACCTGGACTGGCGAATCGTTTCATACATGATATTATACATCTTTTAATGCCATTCTCCCAAATCTTCCCACCCTCTCCCTCTCCCACAGAGTCCATAAGACTGATCTATACATCAGTGTCTCTTTTGCTGTCTCGTACACAGGGTTATGTTACCATCTTTCTAAATTCCATATATATGCGTTAGTATACTGTATTGGTGTTTTTCTTTCTGGCTTACTTCACTCTGTATAATAGGTTCCAGTTTCATCCATCTCATTAGAACTGATTCAAATGTATTCTTTTTAATGGCTGAGTAATACTCCATTGTGTATATGTACCACTGCTTTCTTATCCATTCATCTGCTGATGGACATCTAGGTTGCTTCCATGTCCTGGCTATTATAAACAGTACTGCAATGAACATTGGGGTACACGTGTCTCTTTCCCTTCTGGTTTCCTCAGTGTGTATGCCCAGCAGTGGGATTGCTGGATCATAAGGCAGTTCTATTTCCAGTGTTTTAAGGAATCTCCACACTGTTCTCCATAGTGGCTGTACTAGTTTGCATTCCCACCAACAGTGTAAGAGAGTTCCCTTTTCTCCACATCCTCTCCAGCATTTATTGCTTGTAGACTTTTGGATCACAGCCATTCTGACTGGCGTGAAATGGTACCTTATTGTGGTTTTGATTTGCATTTCTCTGATAATGAGTGATGTTGAGCATCTTTTCATGTGTTTGTTAGCCATCTGTATGTCCTCTTTGGAGAAATGTCTATTTAGTTCTTTGGCCCATTTTTTGATTGGGTCATTTATTTTTCTGGAGTTGAGCTGTAGGAGTTGCTTGTATATTTTTGAGATTAGTTGTTTGTCAGTTGCTTCATTTGCTATTATTTTCTCCCATTCTGAAGGCTGTCTTTTCACCTTGCTAATAGTTTCCTTTGTTGTGCAGAAGCTTTTAAGTTTAATTAGGTCCCATTTGTTTATTTTTGCTTTTATTTCCAATATTCTGGGAGGTGGGTCATAGAGGATCCTGCTGTGATGTATGTCGGAGAGTGTTTTGCCTATGTTCTCTTCTAGGAGTTTTATAGTTTCTGGTCTTACGTTGAGATCTTTAATCCATTTTGAGTTTATTTTTGTGTATGGTGTTAGAAAGTGTTCTATTTTCATTCTTTTACAAGTGGTTGACCAGTTTTCCCAGCACCACTTGTTAAAGAGATTGTCTTTAATCCATTGTATATTCTTGCCTCCTTTGTCAAAGATAAGGTGTCCATATGTGCGTGGATTTATCTCTGGGCTTTCTATTTTGTTCCATTGATCAATATTTCTGTCTTTGTGCCAGTACCATACTGTCTTGATAACTGGCTTTGTAATAGAGCCTGAAGTCAGGTAGGTTGATTCCTCCAGTTCCATTCTTCTTTTTCAAGATAGCTTTGGCTATTCAAGGTTTTTTGTATTTCCATACAAATTGTGAAATTATTTGTTCTAGCTCTGTGAAGAATACTGTTGGTAGCTTGATAGGGATTGCATTGAATCTATAAATTGCTTTGGGTAGTATACTCATTTTCACTATATTGATTCTTCCAATCCATGAACATGGTATATTTCTCCATCTATTAGTGTCCTCTTTGATTTCTTTCACCAGTGTTTTATAGTTTTCTATATATAGGTCTTTAGTTTCTTTAGGTAGATATATTCCTAAGTATTTTATTCTTTCCGTTGCAATGGTGAATGGAATTGTTTCCTTAATTTCTCTTTCTGTTTTCTCATTATTAGTGTATAGGAATGCAAGGGATTTCTGTGTGTTGATTTTATATCCTGCAACTTTACTATAGTCATTGATTAGTTCTAGTAATTTTCTGGTGGAGTCTTTAGGGTTTTCTATGTAGAGGATCATGTCATCTGCAAACAGTGAGAGTTTTACTTCTTCTTTTCCAATTTGGATTCCTTTTATTTCTTTTTCTGCTCTGATTGCTGTGGCCAAAACTTCCAAAACTATGTTGAATAGTAATGGTGAAAGTGGGCACCCTTGTCTTGTTCCTGACTTTAGAGGAAATGCTTATCTAAGTTCTATGCAAATTGCGTTATACAAAATGCTGCGCTGGATGAAGCACAAGCTGGGAATCAAGATTTCTTGGAGAAATACTAATAACCTCAGATATGCCGAAGAAAGCACTTTAATGGCAGAAAGTAAAGAGGATATAAAGAGCCTCTTGATGAAGGGAAAGAAGAGAGTGAAACAGCTGGCTTAAACCTCAACATTCACAAATTAAGACAATGGCATCTGGTCCCATCATGTCAAGGCAACTATAAGGGGAAACAGTGGAAAAGGGGAAATGATGGAAGAAGTAATAGATTTTATTTTCTTGGGCTCCAAATCACTGTGGATGGTGACTTCAGCCATGAAATTAAAAGATACTTGTTCCCTGGAAGGAAAGCTATGACAAACCTAGATATAGTATATTAAACAGACATCTCTGTATTAAATCTCTGTATTAAAAAGAGACATCACTTTGTTAACAAAGGTCTGCATAGTCAAAGCTATGTTTAATCTAGTAGTCATGACGGATGTGAAAGTTGAACCATAAAGAAGGCAGCACTGAAGACTTGTTGCTTTAGAATTGTGGTGCTAGAGAAGGCTTTTGAGAGTCCCTTGGACGAAAAAGATATCAAACCTATCAATCATAAAGGAAATCAACCCTGAATATTCATTGGAAAGACTGATGCTGAAGCTGAAGCTCCAATATTTTGGCCACCTGATGTGAAGAGCCCACTCACTAGAAAAGATTCTGATGCTGGGAAAGACTGAGGGCAAGAGGAGAAGGGGGCAGCAGAGGATGTTATGGTTAGATAACATCACTGACTCAATGGACAGGAGTTTCAGCAAACTCCAGGAGATAGTGAATGACAGAGAAGTCTGGCATGCTGCAGTCCATGGGTTGCAAAATGTCAAATACGACTTAGTGACTAAAGAATAAGAAACATCAAGAGGTTTGGCTCTTAACAATTTCAGATGGAATTCAAGAAGTTATAATAGCCAATATTTACTAAACACTCAGTATGTGCTGTGAACTGTCAGTGATTTTAGATGAATTACAAAATACAACTCACTAGAACTCCTGGCATCACAATTAATAATTTTGGTAGCTCATACATCAGATATTGAAGTGGAGTAACATAGACAATCAAATGATTATATTATTTGTTGTTGTTGTTCAGTCGCTCTGTCATGTCCGACTCTGCAACCCCTGGACTGCAGCACACCATGTTTCCCTGTCCCTTACCATCTCCTGGAGCAGGCTCAAATTCATGTTTATTGATTCAGTGATGCCATCCAACTGTCTCGTCCTCTGTCGTCCCCTTCTCTTGCCTTCAATATTTCCCATCATCGGGGTCTTTTCCAAAGAGTTGGCTCTTTGAATCAGGTGGCCCAAGTATTGAGAGATTATATTGCACTTGTCACATTTTTTCTTTTATATATCCATCAATTTGAGTTGCCCCTATGTATTTTTAATACAAAAATTAATTTACCAAAATTCCTGTGTTACAAATTGGAGATAGTAGTTTCTTTTCATCAGACAAAAAGTTGAGAATTGTAAAAACACTGTACTTTCCAAAAGTTACGTACCTTTAAAATGTTTTTTTTTTTTTTAATTTTTTGAAAAATATGGCCTGACAACCATGAGGAAAGAAAAGAAGGAAGTGTGAACAGAGAAATATGTGCTATGATACATAGGAGAGAAGATAAGATGCTTAAAAAGGATTTTGAATTTTTTTTCTTTTTTTAAATTTAGTCTCTTATATCAAAAGTATATTCAAGATTTTTGGTGTTGTATGAATGCTTAGAGATGTTCATAGACAAAGAAAGACACACCTCAAAAGGGTATAGCATTATTCTGGTTACAAAACTGCGCTTCTCTGCCCTGCTCCTTGTTCCAGGAGACTCCACTATAGTTCAAATCCTCATTACTAATGCCTTAATCTCTTGCAATGAAGCTACCTGCATCCAGTACCTTCACATCCCTTCCCCAATTTTTCTTACACACACACATATTCTTCTTTAAGTACTACTCATATATTTTAAATTTCCCCATTTAAACTACTGATCGAATACTTCCCTTCTTTTCTTCTCGGATTACAAAAAATTCCTAAGCCACATGCTAAGGATGATATATTACCTCAACTTCTTTCTATAGTTTTTCTCTCTAGTCCCTCAACTATATTCAAGGCACCAGTTAGGTTTCTAATTTCTTCAGGGTACAAGAGTCTCCCAATATTTTCTATTTTATTTTTCTGATGCATTTTTAATTATATCAAAAATACTACTTTCTTATTACCTCAAGTATATAATTTTATATCTTTTAAAAATGTAATAGGAACTTTTTTGATTTTGATAAATCGCAAAAGGTGCTTGTGTCCAGTTTATTTATTTATGTATTTCCTTGAGTCCATTGTTAGCTACTGGTACTGGTACTGGTGCTGCTAAGTCGCTTCAGTCGTGTCCGACTCTGTGCGACCCCAGAGACGACAGCCCACCAGGCTCCCCCGTCCCTGGGATTCTCCAGGCAAGAACACTGGAGTGGGTTGCCATTTCCTTCTTCAATGCATGAAAGTGAAAAGTGAAAGTGAAGTCGCTCAGTCGTGTCTGACTCTTCGCGACCCCATGGACTGCAGCCCACCAGGCTCCTCCGTCCATGGGATTTTCCAGGCGAGAGTACTGGAGTGGGGTACTAGAGAACAGTTATTAGACGTGCATTCATTCACAAATATTTATACAGAATACAATGCATTCAAAAAACTCTAAGGCAGGTTTCAGTAATAATTTCACACAAAAACTCTTCCCATCACAGAGTGTATGGACTGGTTCAGAGATACACAGCAAGCACTTGAATCAGTTATAACTATCAGATACAACGTCGTGAGTGCAGTATGTGCGTATGTGAATGTTTTTGGTTTGAATATATGCATCTTAACTAAAAAATATTTATAATGTAGGTGTTTTCATGTACATACCTGTATATTCTTCCTTACCTCAGTGTTTATCTTTTTTCCCTCTTCTGTTCACTTTTTCCATATATATTATCAATAGTATAGGACACTAGAAAATTATCCACTAAAGCAAAATTGTATAATAAAATGAGCCCCACCCATTCAGTACTCATATTTATTAAAATTGTTGAAATCAGAGTATTTGAAGTTTCTTTTTTCTGAGTTAGGCTTTAAACTATTATTTCTTATGCATGAGTTTTATTCATGGCAATTCAGAAGAGGACATTTTTGCCAAACGACAGTATAGGATTTAGGTAAATGTATAAAGTTTAGCAAATAGATGATACCTATAAGTATCCAGATAGTAAATACTTTCTCTAAAATGGAGATTTATTGATTTTTGTACAACACTTATATTTCAATTGGCCCACTACTCTCCTGCCAAGTCATCTGCAATGTAACCTCATGGAGAGTTAAAAGGTAGAAAAAATGGCACATGAGGTGCATGCTAAAAGAAGCTGTTTGTCCTTTGGCAGTCACTTTGTAACATGCGTGCCAAGCACAGATGGTAAAGATGTTCCTGGCTTCTACCACTATCTTGACAGTCCAAATGCAGTCAGAGATCACCAGAAAAGGGTAAATGCCACATCTCCCAGATGAAACAGCAAAACCTCTAGTCTTTTTTGAATGCTTTCTTCAGAACATCAGGTTCATGTCCATTTGATTTTTGCTAACTTGCTAACAGAATTGAAAAGAACCATATGAGTAGGATGAAAAGAAGTTGGGAGATTTCTCTCAAAACCCTTAGCAGCAATTATGTTATAAAAATCACCATGGTTATCTTTGCACATTTATATAGCTAAAGAAATTATTTATCTTAAATGTACATTTTATTCATTTCTCTGTTCAGTCTTCAGCAAGACAGATTGAAAAATGAGCTTCATACATTAAAGTGCTTTCATTATACTAAGGAAGCTTTCAGTTCAGTTCAGTTCCGTTGCTCAGTCATGTCCGACTCTTTGCGACCCCATGAATTGCAGCACGCCAGGCCTCCCTGTCCATAACCAACTCCTGGAGTTCACTCAGGCTCACGTCCATGTTCGTTTCCAAGGCAAACCATTCAATATTACAGTAATCCAAGTCTATGCCCCAACCAGTAATGCTGAAGAAGCTGAAGTTGAATGGTTCTATGAAGACCTACAGGACCTTTTAGAACTAACACCCAAAAAAGATATCCTTTTCATTATAGGGGACTGGAATGCAAAAGTAGGAAGTTAAGAAACACCTGGAGTAACAGGCAGATTTGGCCTTGGAATACAGAATGGAGCAGGGCAAAGGCTAATAGAGTTTTGCCAAGAGAATGCACTGGTCATAGCAAACACCCTCTTCCAACAACACAAGAGAAGACTCTACACATGGACATCACCAGATTGTCAACACCAAAATCAGACTGATTATATTCTTTGCAGCCAAAGAAGGAGAAGCTCTATACAGTCAGCAAAAACAAGACCAGGACCTGACTGTGGCTCAGATCATGAACTCCTTATTGCCAAATTCAGACTTAAATTGAAGAAAGTGGGGAAAACCACTAAACCATTCAGGTATGACCTAAATCAAATCCCTTATGATTATGCAGTGGAAGTAAGAAATAGATTTAAGGAACTAGATCTGATAGAGTGTCTGATAAACTGTGGATGGAGGTTCATGACATTGTACAGGAGACAGGGATCAAGACCATCCCCATGGAAAAGAAATGCAAAAAAGCAAAAAGGCCTGGGAGTCCTTACAAATAGCTGTGAAAAGAAGAGAAGCAGAAAGCAAAGGAGAAAAGGAAAGATAGAAGCATCTGAATGCAGAGTTCCAAAGAATAACAAGGAGAGATAAGAAAGCCTTCCTCAGCGATCAATGCAAAGAAATAGAGGAAAAGGAAGCTTAGCTCCTTAAAGTGATGAATTATATTCAAATGAAAGGATCTTTAATTGAAGTACTCATGCCACATCAAAAAGAAAACAAACAAACAAACAAACAAAAAATGTAACCTCTAACTTCCTTATTGCAGGAATTTGTAAGAAGATAGAATTGGTTATTTTTCCTTAGTTTTCAAAAGAATAGATGAAAATTTAATCTAAAGTGATTTAATAGGGGGGTACACTTACTGCAGATCAAGAAGTTCTAGGGAAGCAGAATTAAATTAATTATAGTTCCTAAACCATAATTATTTTTAATCAAATAAGACAAAGCATAGCAAACAGGATGTGGAGTCTCATATATTATAGCATATTTATATATTGGAAAAAAAATTTTCCCCCAAATCTATACTTAGGTCTCAATGAAACTTTATTGAATTGGTTCTTGATATATGTTTTAATACCCACATATTTTATTCAAATACAACAATAGGTGTATGAATACACCTATTCAGGTGATAACATACTCTCTCTAATTTTCCAACTGAGGAAATTTGAAGTAGTTTTTGACTCAATAGTTTTCATTATTTTATGTATTTCATTATTTTATGTATTTAAGTTGAGTGGTTAACACATTTGAATCTACTGTCTCTTCAGCCCTTTGTATATACTTGTAAGTTTTTCATATAAACATGCATCTTATATGTACACTAAAATTCTTTCTGTAAAAATATCTTTCTATATAAGCTCATGAACAAATTGTGAACATGCATAATTACCCTTAGAATCTATTAATTTTGTAGCCCAGTGACACCACCTCATTGAATATATGAGTCTAAAGACTCTTCCATGGTAGAGAGTTTGTGGAGACAACACCTTCATTTGTCTTATCTAATTTGAGAGTCCAAACTATTCTTTAATATGGGAATCTTCCAGGATAGAGCATCTTTAGACTAATTAACATTTGTATTTTTATTTCATGGGCCAAATTCAATGAAACTTTCCATAAATCACCCAAGAAATAAGATCTGAAACACAGTGCTGTATGTGTTCTCAGCCCTACACCACAAATGTTTTTTCAGTAATACACATGAACTCAAGAATTATCTCAGATTAATGGTAATGAGTGCTGTTTATGGCAATTGCATAGGGGTACTTACTGAATCAATAAATCAATTACAATAATGTTGACTCTTACTGAATCAATCACAAGTTCTTCTCTTGAACCAGTTATTAAAGGTCATATTGCTAATATGTGAACATCAAAATCCAATGCTGCTGAAATTTCTAATAAACGTCTTTGCCCCATGAGGGAGTGTTTCTTTAATTCAGTCTATGGAATGGAGGGGCAAATTAATTCCTGAAAGACTTAGACTCTTAAAACATAGAGTTTAGGTAAATAAATGTTTGAAAAGGAGGGAAAGATCTTAGCAATATCAATTTCCTTCAACATAGGTTTTCTTATAGCACTGAGAAAGAGTGATTACTGAAGAACACTAATGTTCTCATAGCTTCTTTTCAGATGAACTAGGAGACTTCTGACAATTTTTTCAACTCTAGTCTCTTGTTAATATCTGGCACCAGGATGAATAATAATACCCAAGATGTTTGGGGGAAATAAGTTTATTATTAAACAGTGTGGAATAAAATGCAGAAGATAATAATATCAACAATAATTTCTCTATACTTCAAGTTATTTTTTCTCTGTATTTATCACTACCATGGCCAATAATATAACCCAAGATCTATATTGAGTTAAAAGATAAACTGCAAACTTCAATATAAATCATTATAATGTGCAACATATATTACAATATAATGTAATATATTTACAGTACAAACTACTAGATATCCTTTTAAATAACTGATGAAAATACATGCAGTTATATGTACAGATTATTAAGGATATTTTAGAAATGAAGCAGTTTACTAAATTATGATATCACTCATGTAAAAATGATGTTCTCTTTTCCTTTGGGGAGATTAAATAAAAACAGGCAAACATAGATACAGACACACACACACACAAACACACACATATATATTTAAGTATGGGTAAATATATATACAGGAGAGAGAGAAGTGCACATACACACTGAAATTTTATATACATAAAAGAGATAAGGATAAGCAGTTAAAAGCAGATTAAAATTTTAATTATGATGTTCTGATATTCTAAAGAGCAAAATGCATTTGTTAATTATTAAAGTGTGGATATAATAGTTAATTAAATTCTTAACTAAAATTATATACAGAATGAAAAAAAAATCAGCGGTGTCAACATATTTGGGGGCATATTTAAGAGAAGGAGATGAAAGAGTCATTTAAAGTATTAAAAGCAAGCTTAAACTTTGAAATATTTTTCCTTCTAAATATTAAAATTACATTTCCACTACCTTTTGCATCAGTGCAATTATATTAGAGTAGCATTTTTAATTGAGATTTCTGTAAAAAGATGACTAATTCACTAAACATATATACGGTATTGAGAACATATCATAAAATTATCTGATAAATATTAGTATTCAAAACTAAACTGGATCTTACCACAGAGAGGTGAGCAAAATTGAAGAGACATGAAAGTTATAGTCAGCATATCTACAAAACAGTACTTAAGACCAAGTAGCTATTTCTAAGGTTAACAAAACAAACAAAAGAAAAACTTGAGTGTTTGCTATGACTCTGATAATCCTCTCTCCCTCAGTTCAATTCAGGCCCTCAGTTATGTCCGACTCTGCAACCCCGTGAACTGCAACATGCCAGGCCTCCCTGTCCATAACCAATTCCAGAGCTTGCTCAACTCATGTGCATTGAGTCTGTGATGCCATCCAACCATCTCATTCTCTGCCGTCCCTTTCTCTTCCTGCCTTCAATCTTTCCAAGCATCAGGGTCTTTTCAAATGAGTCAGTTCTTCCTTTCAGGTGGCCAAAGTACTAGAGTTTAAGCTTCAGCATCAGTTATTCCAATGACTAGTCAGGACTGATTTCCTTTCGGATTGACTGGTTTGTTCTCCTTGCAGTCCAAGGAACTCTCAAGAGTCTTTTTCAATACCACAGTTCAAAAGCATCAATTTCTCAGCACTCAGCTTTCTTTATAGTCCAATTCTTACATCCATACATGACCACTGGAAAAACCATAGCTTTGACTAGATAGACCTTTATTGGCAAAGTAATGTCTCTTGCTTTTTAATATGCTATCTAGGTTGGTTATAGCTTTTCTTCCAAGGAGCAAGTGTCTTTTCATTTCATGGTTGCAGTCACCATCTGAAGTAATTTTGGAGCCCCCCAAAATAGTCTGTCACTGTTTCCATTGTTTCCCCATCTATTTCCTATGAAGTGATGGGACAGGATGCCATGATCTTAGTTTTCTTGATGATGAGTTTTAAGCCAACTTTTTCACTCTCCTCTTTAACTTTCATCAAGAGACTCTTCAGTCCTTCACTTTCTGCCATAAGGGTGGTGTCATCTGCGTATCTGAGGTTATTGATATTTCTTCTGGAAATCTTTATTCCAGCCATCTCCCTCACATCCAATTAGTCAGGTCCTTGGGTCACTCTTCTAAACATTTCTCAAGAAACTGCAGTTATTTATTATTTCTTTCAATACACTCATTTCAGACATTATAGTTTCCCTTAACCATTTCAGCAGATTCCAATTTTTCTTTTCTCCTGTTAATTTTCCACATTGTCATTAAAGTGATATTCTTAACAGCTATTTTCATTATGTCACTGTGTTGCTCAGTGCCCCTTACAGTTTAATATTTCACTCCAGAATAAAATCTAAATTATTTAACACTTCCCACTGTAGAAAGAAATGGAAATCCACTCCAGTATTTTTGTTGGAGAATTCCATGGACAGAGGAACCTGGCAGGTTCATGGGGTCCTACAGTCCATAGGGTCACACAGAGTCAGACACAACTGAATGATTAACACACACACAATACTGCCCACAAGACCACTCTGAAACACAAATATTTAATGGTGATCTCTATACATTGGAAAAGACCCTGATGCTGGGAGGGATTGGGGGCAGGAGGAGAAGACGACGACAGAGGATGAGATGGCTGGATGGCATCACCGACTTGATGGACATGAGTTTGAGTGAACTCTGGGAGTTGGTGATGGACAGGGAGACCTGGTGAGCTGTGATTCATGGGGTCGCAAAGAGTCAGACACGACTGAGCGACTGAACTGAACTAAACTGAACTGATACAGTTGTAAAGGTAAACACTGGCTGTTCCGAGTGTCTTTTACTTTTCATTTAGTTCCATAAATTGTGTGACCTCTGTCCATTTGTGAATGCTGCTCCTCACCTGGATAAGTTATACTCATGATTTTCAAACCTTCCTTGAAGACCACTTTGAAGATTTCTTGGTGAGTTTATGAAACTTTGTCCTTATGTCACCATATTTGTCTTATTGTGCTTATTGATATATTATATAAATATAAATATATAAATAAATATATATATATATATCCTTTTCTATTCTTTAAGGGCAACACTTATTTCCATCATGCTCACCATTATACTTTAGTCACCTGAATGGCCACATGCCTAAACCAAGAAATTACTCTTGACCAACACACTTATATTAAATATTTTGTGTATTATTTCTAACAGCTTTCAAACTACATGCTCTTTCTTACTTATGCCAGTTAAGTATTATCTATCATTTATTGTCAAACAAAATGATTGACTGTTATTAATAGTGAGTGCCAACTGGTTTCAAAATTGTTATGTACTTATTTGAGTATGATTAATTTTCTTTTTAAGCCTAAAACTCTAATTATTTCATTTGAATATTTTGCTTTGTATTTGTGTCTTTTCATTTGGGAATTGGGATGAATCCTATATTCTAATATTTTGTTAATGAAAAAAAATACTATCCAAATTAGGTTATTCTTTGGGTGAAGAAGAAGATATAACCAAAACAAAAGTAGGTGTACAGATACAGATGATATACAATGCAGAAAAGTTGTTTGCTTTTTTTTTAACAAGGTGAAGATAGAGAATTAAAAGTATCATTTGCTATTTTAATAAATATATCCCATGCATATCTCACCACAGTCCATGCAAAGTAGTATGGCTTTATAAAACTATTTTTAGCATACAGATGGCTAACAAACACATGAAAAGATGCTCAACATCACTCATTATCAAAGAAATGTAAATCAAAACCACAATGAGGTACCATCTCACGCTGGTTAGAATGGCTGCTATCAAAAAGTCTACAAACAATAAATGCTGGAGAGGGTGCGGAGAAAAGGGAACCCTCTTACACTGTTGGTGGGAATGCAAACTAGTACAGCCACTATGGAGAACAGTGTGGAGATTCCTTAAAAACTGGAAATAGAACTGCCATACAACCCAGCAATCCCACCTCTGGGCATACATACCGAGAAAACCAGAACTGAAAGAGACACGTGTACCCCAATGTTCATCACAGCACTGTTTACAATATCCAGGACATGGTAGCAACCTAGATGTCCATCGGCAGACGGATGGATAAGAAAGCCGTGGTGTGTATACACGATGGACTGTTACTCAGCTATTTAAAGGAACACATTTGAATCAGTTCTAATGAGGTGGATGAAACTGGAGCTTATTATACAGACTGAAGTAAGTCAGAAGGAAAAACACCAATATAGTATACTAACACATATATATGGGATTTAGAAAGATAGTAACAATGACCCTATATGCAAGACAGCAAAAGAGACACAGATGTGAAAAACAGACTTTTGAACTCTGTGGGAGAAGGCAAGGGTGGGATGATTTGAGAGAATAGCATTGAAACATGTATATTATCATATGTGGAATAGATCGCCAGTCCAGGTTCGATGCACAAGACAGGGTGCTCAGGGCTCGTGCACTGGGACGATGCTGAGGGATGGGATGTGGAGGGAGGTGGAAGGAGGGGTTCAGGATGGGGAACGCATGTACACCCATGGCTGATTCATGTCAGTGTATGGCAAAAACTACTACAATATTGTAAAGTAACTAGCCTCCAATTAAAATAAATAATTAAAAAAAAAACTTTACTTTTAGATAGAGAATATCTATTTGACATGATTATTTCAAGAGGAATAAGTTAATTAGAAGTAACATTTCTCCTAATAAGCTTTTTGTAATGTTTAACTATTATTTAAAACACTGTGCAAATAATATAGAAAGTGAAGCAAGTCATCTTGTGTACTGCTGCTAAAATTTTGGCTTTTAGTCTAGATAGTCCTGTTATCATTCAAGGATACAACTAAAAGTGGGATTTGAGTGAATGGTGGAATTCTTTTTTTTTTTTTTTTTTCCCCTTTGGAAGAATTTTCAGCCACCCTGCCATGACCTTCATATATCCAAGTCCAACTTTTTCCACCTCACAATCATGTATATGTCCCTAAGAACTTGACTGCTTAGAAAATATATTGCCTAATATACTATATTCATTTTATACTGCCACAATAACAAATTTCCCCACATACTGCATCAGAAGTAACACAAATCTTTTACCTTTAAAGTTCTGGAGGCCAGAAGTCTCACACAGATCCCAAAAGGCTAAAATCAAGGGACTGACAGCGCTGTGTTATTTCCTGGAGGCTCTAGAAGAAACACAAATTCCAAGCTCATTCATGTGTTAGCAAAATTCAGTTATATGTGGTATAGGACTGAGGTTTCCGTTTCTTTGCTGGTTGTTAGTTGGAGACCACCCTCATCCCCATAGACCATTCTGCACTCCTTCTACAAAGCACCTATATTTCAAAATTACCAACAAGGTATCAAGTTCTTCTCATGTTGCCATATCTCTGACCCCTTTTCCATCATTATATATCTCTGGATTAGAATCAGGAAAAGATTTTCTGCTTTTAAGTACTCATGTGATTAGATTGGACTCCTCCCTCTGGACAATCCGTGATAGTCTCTTAATCTCAAAGCCCATGGACTTGGTTACACCTAAGGGTCTTTGGCCACGTAATGTAACATAGTCATGGACAATTTTGGTGGCTATGGGGGTAAAAAAAGGATGCATTATTCTGCCTACCATCTTCTCTTTTGAATCAACTAATGGGTTTTGCCAATTTCTTTTCTATTACTGTCAAAAATAATGGAAAATGTTTATTATAGGTATCTAACTTTCCAAACACTTTCAATTCCCTTTACCTTACCTAATGTTGGAAAATGCAATGAAAGGGCTTGGAATTTGGTTTAAAACTTGGACTTACACAAGCCATCCAAATGAAGTTAGGCTGTCTTCATATTGCCATGTGTATGGCTGATTTTATATATACTACTTTCTATCTTGCATTAGTTATTACTTTTAATAAAATATTTAAGAACATAAAATATTATTTGAAGATTATTTTAAGAATAATCTTGTACATTTCAGAACCTCCCACAAATCTAGAAAGAACATAATGTGAAGACTATATAATCAGTAACATTTGCAATCTCAGGAAACTGTAAACTGACGAACATTACTGGTGTAGCATCAAAGAGCCTGAGTTCAAAGAACAGTTGTAGTCCCAAATTCTGTAACTTTGGGCAAGTTATTTAATTCCTCTAAGCTTTATATCTAATGTGGATAATAATAACAACATCTAATTGACAGTGTTTCCATGAGGATTAATTAAGACAGTGCATATAAAATTCATGGTAAAAAATTCAATATGTGTTAGTTTTGAACGGCAAAATGCATTAGCCAAGTTTTCTATTTGTCTTTCTGAATTTGTGAATAAACAAATAATTTTATAAATTAATATACATCTTAAAACTCTGACATTAAAATTAATACATTTTATTAGCATATCTTTGAGTTGTGGCTCTAGTTATAAAAAGAAATTTTCAAATGCCCACTGAAAACTTTCTGTTAAAATTCCATGGAAGAGAAAAAAAAGCTTTTAAAATAGTGGAATTGTCTACCTCAAGGCTATTAATTTTTAGAATAATTATTTTAACTTTAACTTCTGAAGCAAATTACATATATTTATGTCAGTTCCAATAAACTCTCACTTCTTTAAAAAATATTTTTATTAAAGTATGACAAATGTGGAGAAGGATGTATAAATATTATGTGAAAAGTCAAGTGAATTGTTAAAAGTTAATACAACTATGTAGCCACCACAAAAATTAAGCATTAATTCCAAGACTATAGAAGCCTACTTTCTTCAACTTAATTAATGTTTAATTGTACTTCCATGGATTCATTTGCAACCTTTTGAACATTATGTAAATAGAATAATCTAGTGTTCTATTTTTTCACTTCTATCATGTTTTGTCAATGTTATGCTGTCATATATGGCAGTATTCTACTTATGTCCAGTGTTACTTAAAATTATATTTTAGAAATATAATGCAATGAATTTATCCAAAATGCTTTTGAAATATATTTGACTATATAGTTTCAAGTTATATAGGACTGAAAATATGACTAATGCATATTGACATGACTTTTAATATATTTATATACAGATTATTGTTGAGTATATACCTATGAGTGGCGGCTCTTGTGATCAGTTATGTAATTAAAAGCAGTTATACAAATTTTATTCCAGTATTAGAGTTTGTGCATTCTAATTATTTCATATACTTGCAATTATATTTTAACCATTTTGTTTTACACAGTGAAGTTTTAATGTGATTTTGTTTTCACTTCATCAATCATACATTGAGTGATTTTCATATATTTATATTTCATTTTCCCTTTTGTGATGTCTCTGTTACATTCTAGGTTCTCTTTCTTTCTGTCATGCATTTATACATATTCTTTATATATTCTAGGTATAAAGTCCTTGTCAAGGATAATACATGCAAACTTCATTTATTCTCTAGAGTTTGCACTTTCATATTCTATGCTTTGCGATGGACTGATTCTTAGGTGATTCCCAATGGTTATGCTACTTTCTGGTGTACATGGCTCAGTATGACCCTGCCCATTTGTATATGGGAATGTGACTTGCTTTTCACCAAGAAATATATCAAAGTGGAAGGGATATTACCCTGGGGTTAGCTTTCATTACATGGCAGTAGAGTTGAGATGTTACTTCCATGATTATGTAACATTTTACATGGGACACTATTTTAGCAGTGTAGATAAATCATTCCTACTGGCTTAATGAAAAGAGTAGGCATGCTAAAGAAGTTAATGTAGCAAGAAACTGCAGAAGCCCTTTAGGACTAGAGAAAAGCCTTTAAGAGACAGTCAGCAAAGAGTAAGAATCTCAGTTATGCAGCTAAAAAGAAAGGGATTTTGATAACAACCAGAATTAGCTTGGACACAAATTCTTCAAACAGTTGTAGTCCAACTGCAATCAGTGTGTGTGTGTTTCTGTGTGTGTGTGTGTATACATATGGAAATTAATAAAATGATATTAAAACCTACAGAAGCATGAACAGTAAAAAAATAAGACTATTTTCAAGAACAGAATTCACTGTATATTAATTTATAATTAATATAAAGCTACTGCAATTAGTCAGGGTGTTATAGGCACAAAGATAGATAATTAAAACTGTAGAATATATTCAAGATGCTAAAGGGACCCAGATATAAATGGATTTTCATACACTGAAAAGGTGGCCCTGCAAAGTAGTGCAAAATATTCAGTCTTTTAAAACCTTGGCATTAGATTAATTAAATAGTTTCATGAAAAACAGTAAACCATGAAAGCTACCATATACCATACACCAAGCGCACTCTAAATAGATTGCAAAAGGTAAAATAACTCATCTTCTAGAAAATAGCATAGACAAAAAATCTCTAGGATCTTAGAACAGCCAGTAATTTCTCAAATGGGACACAGCATATGAACAACAACAACAACAAAATAGAGAAATATTTATCTAAATTAAAAATAAGAGCTGCTGCTGCTGCTAAGTCGCTTCACTCGTATCCGACTCTGTACGACCCCATAGACGGCAGCCCACCAGGCACTCCGTCCCTGGGATTCTCCAGGCAAGGACACTGGAGTGGGTTGCCACTATTTATTAAAATATATCATTATATTAGTTTTCCTTTTTTATGTAACAAACTACCATGGATCTAGTGACTTATAATAATGAATATTTATTATTTGTATGAGTCAGAAGTCCAGGCATGGTTTCACTAAGTCTGCTCAGGATGTCGGTCAAAAGTCTGATTTATTCTCAGAATTCTGTTGTTAACATTTTAGGTAATGAAAGAAAGAGAATTCTTCTCTTATATCCTGATTTTCCTCACGAGTATTGATTCTTCTCTCATGTCTCAATCTCCCTGCTCTAATGTATCTTCAAAGTGTTCTAAGGTTCACCAAAGGGGGAAAAACAGGAAAAGTTTCATCAAGGGAACTTCCAGTGATTGATGTCAATTTAAAGAGTAAAGTGTTGCAAGATAGACACGTTCAGTATTTTTTCTGTTGATCTTTCTAACATTCTTATGCCTGGCAGCACAACTTTTTTTTTGAAGTCAGACTGATACAACAATTAATTTGGTGTTCATCCACATACAATCCATATGATGGTGGACGGCTAACATTCTGTTAGCTGTAGGATCTGTGTAACCCCTTCCTTTGAATCTGAGTGGGTTCTAAAACTACTCTGATCAATAAAATATGAAAGAAATTATTCTTTTGCCGAGATTCAGGCCCACGGCATAAGAGAGTGGTAACTTATACATTTTATGTGTTTAAAAACAGCCTCCATTCTTTGAGAAAGTTTATGAATTTCAGTGACAAGATCCTTGAATTTCTCAGCTGACCTCTGAGCTGATAGTTAATTTCTCTAGCCACAAGAGTGAGAGCCATCTCCAAATTCAGTTCTCCAGCCTTAGTCAACCTCCCAGCTGATGCCAAACAGAATTAAGTGTCAAGTGAAGTAATTCTTAAGTTTCTCACCGTAAACTGATAAACAAAATAAAATTGTTGCTTTGAGCCACAGAGTTCTCATACAGTTTCAATACAGCAAAAAATAACTAAAAAAAAAAGTCAATGATCTATAATTTTCTAAAATAGATAGAGGACATTTATTTCTGCAAAGGAAAGTATTGTTGAAAAAGAAAAAAAAAATAAGCCAGAGAATTATATTCTGGGCTGAAGACCAGCTTTGGTATTCTCAAAACCACCTGAAATTATTTCTAGTACATGCTATAAAATATTGATGATATGTATTAACAATTGATAAAAGTAAGTAATGATGATTATAAATATATAATAATGCAACCTTTGTAATAGTTGAAGTAATACTTCTAGAATATTTAAGCCTAGGTTGTAAGAAAACACTACAAATAATCTATTTTATTCTTAGAAATCCATTAAAAATAAAAATGAATAAATAATACATGAAAGCAGTAAACCATTACTTTTGCAGTCTAAGATAATTTTTAACAGAATGGCAGAATAATAAACATAATCTTTTGGAAATGTGGGCTTCTCTGGTGGCTCAGATGGTAAAGAATCCACCTGCAGTGCAGGAGACCTAGGTTCAATCCATGGGTTGGGAAGATCCTTTGGAGAATGGAAGGGCTACTCCCTTTAGTATTCTAGCCTGGAGAATTCCAAGGACAGAGGATCCTGGCTGGCCACAGTCCATGGGGTGGCAGGAGTTAGACATGACTAAGTGACTTTCACTATACACTTTGGGGAAATGTAGGAGGCTAATTCTGGCAAACTCTTCTATTTTCTTACAAGAAAATCTTTAAAAAAAAAACAGTTTTTGAGAAAAAAGAAATGCACTACCTTAATAAGAGATACATATAAGATCAGTTAGTACTTAGTTACACAGTTCTCTTAATTTTGAGAATAATAACAGGTGCTGCTGCTGCTGCTGCTAAGTCGCTTCAGTCATGTCCGACTCTGTGTGACCTCATAGATGGCAGCCCACCAGGCTCCCCATCCCTGGGATTCTCCAGGCAAGAACACTGGAGTGGGTTGCCATTTCCTTCTCCAATGCATGAAAGTGAAAAATGAAAGGGAAGTCACTCAGTCGTGTCTTACTCTTAGCGACCCCATGGACTGCAGCCCACCAGGCTCCTCCGTCCATGGGATTTTCCAGGCAAGAGTACTGGAGTGGGGTGCCATCGCCTTCTCCAAATAACAGGTGCTAGGAGAAGCCTATCCTTTCCACTTGCTGTGAAGAGCACTTTCATTTCTTTCTCTTTAATGGCAATTTTCCCTCTATCTGACTCTGAAGGAATAACACCCAGGTTCTTCATTATTTCTCAAATATCTTTTTCTAGCAAATCCATGCTTCAAAAATATTTTTATTCTTCCATAGTTGAATTTCATTAATTGTCATATATCTGTACATCTTCTCATGTATATCTATTTTTAAAGATTAATTAGCTATTAATTTTTGGTTGTGCTGAGCCTTTGCTGCTGCCCACTGATTCTCTAATTGTGGAGAGTGGGGGCTACTCTCTAGATGTGGTGTGCTCACTATGTCTTATCACAAGACCAGGTTCAATAAATACGGAAATGCCTACTAACACTGCACTGTATCCCATGTCAGTCCTCAAATTGTGACTTTAATAAAACTCAATGTTAATTTGCATGCAGTTTCTACCTTGGTACTCATTTGAGTTTCATAAAGAGTCTCTTGATGAGGGTGAAAGAGGCAAGTGAAAAAGCTGGCTTAAAATTCAAGAATCAAAAAACAAAGATCATGTCATCTGGTGCCACCACTTCATGACAAATAAAAAGGGAAAAAGTGGAAGCAGTGACAGTTTTTATTTTCTTGGGCTTCAAAATTACTGTGAGCAATGACTGCAGCCAAGAAAATAAAAGACACTTGCTCCCTGGAAGGAAAGCTAAGACAAACCTAGACCGTCTAGACAGATGAAATGGGGAGGGAGGAGGTACAGAAGTTTAAGAAAGAGGGAATATATGTATATGTATGGCTGATTCATGTTGATGTATGGTAAAAACCATAACAATATTGTAATTATCATCCAATTAAATATAAAATAAAATTTAACAGCAGACATATTACTTTGCCAACAAAGGTCCACATAGTTAAAGCTATGGTTTTTCCAGGAGCCATGTATGGATATGATAATTGGACCATAAAGAAGCCTGAGCACTGAAGAACTGATACTTGGAAACTGGGCTGGCAAATACTCTTGAGAGTTCCTTGGACTGCAGAGAGATTAAACCAGTCAGTCCTAAAGGAAATCAACCCTGAATACCAATTAGAAGAACTGGTGTTGAAGCTGAAGGTCCAATACTCTGGCTAACTGATGTGAAGAGCCAACTCAGTGGAAAAGAGCCTGATATTGGGCAAGATTGAAGGCAAAAGGAGAAGAGGGCAGCAGAGGATGAGACGGTTAGACAGCATCACTGAATCAACGGATATCAGTTTGTTTCAGTTCAGTCACTCAGTCGTGTCTGACTCTCTGTGACTCCATGGACTGCAGCACGCCAGGCTTCCCTGTCTATCACCAACTCCCAGAGACTACTCAAACTCATGTCCATCGAGCAGTGGCATCCAACCGTCTCATCCTATGTTGTCCCTTTCTCCTTCTGCCTTCAATCTTTCCCAGCATCAGGGTCTTTTCAAATGAGTCAGTTCTTTGCATCAGGTGGCCAAAGTACTGGAGTTTCAGCTTCAGAATCAGTCTTTCCAATGAATGTTCAGGACTGATTTTCCTTAGGATTGACTAGTTTGATGTCCTTGCAGAATAAGGGACTCTCAAGATTCTTTCCCCACACGGCAATTTCAAAGCATCAGTTCATTGGTGCTCAGATTTCTTTACAGTCCAACTCTCATATCCATACATGACTATTGGAAAAAACACAGCTTTGACTAAACGGACCTTTGTTGGCAAAGTAATGTCTCTGCTTTTTAATATGCTGTCTAGGTTGGTTATAGCTTTTCTTCCAAGGAGCAAGTGTCTTTTATTTTCATGGCTGCAGTCACCATCTGCAGTGATTTTGGAGCCCCCCAAAAATAAAGTCTGACACTGCTTCCATTATTTCCCATCTATTTGCCATGAAGTGATGGGACTGGATGCCATGATCTTAGTTTTCTGAATGTTGAGCTATAAGCCAAATTTTTCACTCTCCTCTTTCACTTTCATCAAGAGGGTCTTTAATTGTTTGCTTTCTGCAATAAGGGTGGTGTCTTCTGCATATCTGAGGTTATTGATATTTCTCCTGGCAATCTTGATTCCAGCTTGTGCTTCATCCAGCCCAGCATTTCTCATGATGTACTCTGCATATAAATTAAATAAGCAGGATGACAATATACAGCTATGACTCATTCCTTTCCTCATTTGGAACCAGTCTGTTGTTCCATGTCCAGTTCTAACTATGCTTCTAGACCTGCATACAGATTTCTCATGAGACAGGACAGGTTGTCTGATAATTCCCATCTCTTTAAGAATTTTCCACAGTTGTTGTGATCCACACAGTCAAAGGCTTTAAGTCAGTAAAGGAGAAGTAGATGTGTTTCTGGAACTCGCTTACTCTTTTGAAGACCCAACAGATGTTGGCAATTTGATCTCTGGTTCCTGTGCCTTTTCTAAATCCAGCTTGAACACCTGGAAATTCACTGGTCATGCATTGTTGAAGCCTGGCTTGGAGAATTTTGAGCATTACTTGCTGGTGTGTGGGATGAGTGCAATTGTGCAGTAGTTTGAGCATTCTTTGGCATTGCCTTTCTTTGGGATTGAATGAAAACTGACCTTTTCTAGTCCTGTGGCCACTGCTGAGTTTCCCAAATTTGCTAGCATATTGAGTGTAGCACTTTCACAGTATCATCTTCCAGAATTTGAAATAGCTCAACTGGAATTCCATCACCTCCACTAGCTTTGTTCATAGTAATATTTGTAAGTCAATGTTTCCCACTTGACTTCCCAATCCAGGATGTCTGGGTCTAGGTGAGTGATCACACCATCTTGGTTATCTGGGTCATTAGATCTATTTTGTATAGTACTTCTGTGTATTCTTGCCACCTCTTCTTAATATATTCTACTTCTGTAAGGTCCATAATGTTTCTGTCCTTTATTGTGCCTTTCTTTGCATGAAATGTTCCCTTGGTATCTCTAATTTTCTAGAAGAGATCTCTAGTCTTTTCCATTCTATTATTTTTCTCTATTTCTTTGCACTGATCACTGAAAAAGGCTTTCTTATCTCTCCTTGCTATTCTTTGGAACTCTGCATTCAAATGGATGTATCTTTCCTTTTCTCCTTTGCCTTTAGCTTCTCTTCTTTTCTCAGCTATTTGTAAGGCCTCCTCAGACAACCATTTTCCCTTTTTGCATTTCTTTTTCTTTGGGATGGTCTTGATCACTGCCTCTTGTAGAATGTCATGAACCTCAGTCCATAGTTCTTCAGGCACTCTATCAGATCTAATCCTTTGAATCTATTTCTCACTTCCACTATATAATCATAAGGGATTTGATTTAGGTCATACCTGAATGTTCTAGTGGTTTTCCCTACTTTCTTCAATGTAAGTCTGCATTTGGCAATAATGAGTTCATGATCTGAGCCACAGTCATACCTGGCCTTGTTTTTGCTGACTGTATAGAGCTTCTCTATCTTTGGCTGGAAAGAATATATAAATTTGATTTCAGTGCTGACCATCTGGTGATGTCCATGTTTAGGGCCTTCTCTTGTGCTGTAGGAAGAAGGTGTTTGCTATGACCAGTGCATTCTCTTGGCAAAACTCTGTTAGCATTTGACCTTCTTCCTTTTATTCTCCAAGGCCATATTTGCATATTACTCCAGGTATCTCTTGCCTTCCTACTTTTACATTCCAGTCCACTATAATGAAAAAGGACACCTTTTTGGGGTGTTATTTCTAGAAGCTTTTGTAGGTTTTCATAGAACCGTTCAACTTCAGCTTCTTCAGCATTACTGGTCAGGGCATAGACTTGGATTTGTGTGATATTGAATGGTTTGCCTTGAAAACGAACAGAGGTCATTCTGTTGTTTTTGAGATTTCATCCTAGTACTGCATTTACGACTCTTTTGGTGACTATGATTGCTATGCCATTTATTCTAAGAACATGAATCTGAAAAGTTTCTCGTAGACAGTGAAGGACAAGTGACCTGGTGTGCAGTCCATGGGGCTGCAAAGAGTCAGACACACTTTAGCAATTGAACGACAAAACAACAACAAAAATATACAGATTATTTTGTTTTGGAAGTTATCTTGGCCAAACCTACAAAATATATAGAAAATATAACTTACTTTATAAAACAAATCCCAAAATTTCCTTGAATAGTTTCAAAGAGAGTACCACTTCCTTGTAATGATAACAATCAAATATTTTAGAATTGTCACTTTAGAAAATTTTTATTGCATAAAACAAGAAATTTTAAAATATTTTTTCAATGTAGAGAACAAACTGGACATTATAGTAGTGGACAAACATGCACAGTAGTTATACAGCAGCAAAGTGGTTTTTGTTGGGGATTCTGAATACAACCTAAAAGAATGGAATTTCATTTATAATCTCGAGAAAAAATTTTTACTTCATATTGAATATGTTGCTATTGACAAAAAGTTGATGTATGGCAAAACCAATACAATATTGTAAAGCAATTAGCCTCTAATTAAAATAAATAAATGTAAATTAAAAAATAGAAGATAAATCAGTGGATATATAATGCAAAATATCACAAGATGATTATTTTAAGTGCATGCAGTAGTAGCAAAATATTTATGCTCAAATTGATGCCTGCACAAAAATTAACTATAATAGAATAAGTACTTATATTCTCTAATGGAATCAAAGTGAATGGCTGTCATTTTTCTCACCAGATATTTTCTATTGAAATCTGAATTTTTTCAACTGAATTCAGATGAACATAAAGTATATATAAACTTGATATTCCTGAAGATTATCAAATCCCAAATGTGATCTGAAATGGCATTTTGAATAGTGACTTTAACTTACATATCAGACTCAGATCTCTGATTTGGAAATCCCTTTGGCTAAACCTGAAGGTAGTTACTGACATAAGAAATGAGATATTTGAAAAGTACATTACAATTCTACTGGCATGTATTCTCTTTAAAACCTCTTATATCCATAGTTTACAAGAAATGTCCCATTGCCTCATGAATATTTTAGACATGAGTAATACTTTCTGCTTAACTCTCTGTTTATTTTGGGATATAGGGCATGCAATTTCTGAAAACCAAATCTGGTGATATTTGAATGTAATTAAATTGTTTCTGGTTAGGCTTTAAATAAAAATAAAAGTGCTAGTTAAGGAAATGATCTTAAAATATTTTCAGATATATACATATTATACTTAGCGTGGAAAATTTAGCTACTATAAAATCCAATAGAGTATTTATGACTTTCATATCACTTTCAATATTAAATCAGAGGTAGAATTCAATGAACAAAATACTCCATAATTTAAACATTTCAAGAACCAAATTTATTATCAAACTAATCAGGAAGGTATGTGAGATGCTGCATCCAAGACTAAGTAATATGCCTTTCACTGCTTGATACTACACTGAGTAAATGGAGGCTCAATAAATTCTTGTCCCATGAATCAATACACCAAATTAAATTAACTTTCATTCATGATTCAAGAATTGAATGGATTGCTGCTTTGAGCATATAACCAATGATAATTATTATGGGTTTAAGAAAAAAAGCATTAGATTCCAGGGGTAAACAAAAACATTTTAATATCAAATAATATGACTACACATTTTCCAAACTGTGCCTTGGTGTGTGTGTGCTTACTTGTGTCCTACTCTTTATTATCCCATGGACTGTGGCCCAGTAGTCTCCTCTGTCCATGGAATTTTCCAGGCAAGAATACTAAAGTGGGCTGCCTATTCCTTCTCCAGAGAATCTTCCTGACCAATGACTGAACCCACCTCTACTATATCACCTGCACTGGCAGGCAAATTCTTTATCACTGTGCCACCTGGGAAGCCCCAGCCCCCCCCCCCCTTTTTTTTTTTCTAAATTTCCATTACTTCATAAGACCCCATTTGTTTTTCACTAGATCAGTCAATCAATGAAATGTTGTAAATCACTAAGTGATTAATATACTGAACACATAACACATATTGGTAGGCAGTTTTGTAAAAATTATTTGACTTAGTGTAATTATTTACTTTGTGTTTAACCTTGGATATAGCTTTGAACCAGAAACTGCTAGTTATGTAGAAAATGGAATATGAACCATGATGCATGGAACAAAGATCACAGCTATAAAGAAAACAATCACAAAAGAAATGACAATGAACCATTCTTTAATCAAAGAATATGAATTTGCCAGCCCTCTTACCCTTGTTAAGTTAGGAAGTATGTGCAGGGAAGATGGGAGGGATAACATGAACAATGACACAGAAATTAAAAACATTATCTACTCAGTGTTATGAATGTATCCTGATACGGCAGGAAATAAGCACATGCTTGATGAAATGTCAGAAGCTAACTACATATTTTAAGTGCCTATTATGAATTAGGCTATTATGGTCTTTCACATGATAAATCATTTAATTTAATCCTTATAAAACTTTATTCTGAAATAGGTAGACATAAAATCTTACACAAAGTAGAACAAAGAAAATCAAAGACTTTGATGACCTGATAACTTCTCAAGAATTATGTTCATCTGAAAAGAACACTTATTATTTCTACAATTCAATGCTGTCTCCAAGGAGATGGGCCTGCAAATCTTAGGCTTGAGTACAAAGTATCTTGATTGCCAGAATAAGGAATTTTTCTTTTATTGTAAGAAGGGAAAAAATAAAAAGGACAACATTATGATAGTTCTAAAGAAGTATGTCAAGGCTGTATATTGTCACCCTGCTTATTTAACTTATATGCAGAGTACATCGTGAGAAATGCTGGGCTGGAAGAAGCACAAGCTGGAATCAATATTGCCGGGAGAAATATCAATAACCTCAGATATGCAGATGAAACCACCCTTATGGCAGAAAGTGAAGAGGAACTAAAGAGCTTCTTGATGAAAGTGAAAGAGGAGAGTGAAAAAGTTGGCCTAAAGCTCAACATTCAGAAAACTAAGATCATGGCATCTAGTCCCACCACTTCATGGGAAATAGATGGGGAAACAGTGGAAACAGTGTCAGACTTTATATTTTTGGGCTCCAAAATCACTGCAGATGGTGACTGCAGCCATGAAATTAAAAGACGCTTACTCCTTGGAAGGAAAGTTATGACCAACCTAGATAGCATATTGAAAAGCAGAGATATTACTTTGCCAACAAAGTTCCGTCTAGTCAAGGCTATGGTTTTTCCAGCGGTCATGTATGGATGTGAACGTTGGACTGTGAAGAAGCCTGAGCACCAAAGAATTGATGCTTTTGAACTGTGGTGTTGGAGAAGACTCTTGAGAGTCCCTTGGACTGCAAGGAGATCCAACCAGTCCATTCTAAAGGAGATCAGTCCTGGGATTTCTTTGGAAGGAATGATGCTAAAGCTGAAACTCCAATACCTTGGCCACCTCATGCAAAGAGCTGACTCATTGGAAAAGACCCTGATGCTGGGAGAGATTGAGGGCAAGAGGAGAAGGGGACGACAGAGGATGAGGTGGCTGGATAGCATGAGTTTGGACATGAGTTTGAGTGAACTCTGGGAGTTGCTGATGGACAGGGAGGCCTGGCGTGCTGCAATTCATGGGGTCACAAAGAGTCAGACACGACTGAGTGACTGAACTGAACTGAACTGATGAACAAACTGCATTTTACAAGAGATGTCTAGAAAACAGTTTGGGAATTGAATTCAAAGTGAAAAAGTGTATTGAAAGAAATGAGATGAGAGACAATAAACCTTGAATAATGGCAAAGGCAGTAATATTCGCAAGAAAGCTGTAGTTATAAATAATTAAGAGGGGAAAATGCTTTTCCACTTGTTTTTTGAAGACATAAAGAATAAAACTACAATAAAAATCAGATGTGTAGAGTATTCAACAAATAGTTAAAGAAAAACAAGATTATTTGTTTTTCAAGAAAACAAGAAACTATCAAGATTATTTCTTAAAATCTTGAGAAATTTCACATAAGTTGAATGATTCAGGAGGCACTTGGGCATCACCTGTGGGCTTTTAAATTGACCTAGCTAGAAATATATTTCTATGCCTTGGGATTTATTTTATGGTTGAATGTGTATTAATTCAAACACATGTAGAGTGAGAAGGAAAATAAACCAAAGAAGAAAGAGTTGGCAAAGCTATTTAATGGCCATGACAGCAAGCTAAAAATGAAAATATCAAGGGTTTGCTAGTAATGTGAACCTACAAGAACTCTCATATACTGCCAGCAGACATGTAAAATTGCTACTATCACCTTGAGAACTTGTTTAGGTATGGATATTATCACTGAATATATGTGTTCTCTATAACCCAGTAATTCCTGTACTTAGCAGACAATCTAGAGAAGAGCAGTTAAATATTTAACAAAAGTGTGTACAAGAATTTTCACAGCAATTCTAGTAAAATAATCAAAGATTGGAAAATGTTCAATACTTATCAACATTAAAAGGATAAATAAACTGAGATACAGTCACGCAAAAAACTATATAGCAGCGAGAATGAATGGCTTAATCTACAAACAATAATATAGATCAATGTCCCAAACATAATGTTGAGTGAGAGAAGTCATACATAAATGATTAATGATTTTCTTTGCATAAAATATAATAACAAGTAATATTATTTTGTGATGTTACAAGTTAGTAATGATACTCTTGAGGGAGTGATTAGTGACTAAGATGGAGCAGGAAGTGTGCAATGTGTTGCTAGTGGAGATTTGTTTATTGATAGGGTTGCTGGTTACACTAGGGTGTTCAGTTTGTGTAAATTTAGCAAATTGATTAAATGTGCAATTTACAGCATGCTTGTTAGATATCGGCACAAAGGTTTAATTGATGAAATAGAGAAATGTCATGTCCAGTCACACATAAAGCTTTGAGTCCAGTTGTCTTTGCTCAATTCTATGATTATTAATCACAATTCTTTGATTAATTGTGATTAATATTCAGAGAACTATGAAGCTATCTAAAGAAAACAAAAAGAAAAGATTATACACTGAAGTAGAAGATGGCACCATTACCTTTAGATAAATTCATATCTGTATTTTGGATGTCAATATTTGACATAATTTTGTTCAAATAAGAAGAGAAAAGTTGTCACATACTCTATGGTGCTATGTATCTGAGACATGTTATGTACTAAATGTACACTTGAATTAGATTTCAGTCAAAGAAGTTCATGTCATCACATATCCCTTTACAAGGCTAAGCACATAAAAATGAAAAATTACCATACTTTCTTGAATGTGATATATAATAAAATGCTTTTTTACTTTATTCAGTCTATTAAAAAAGATACTCAGAGTGTCAACAATTATTTTTGGTATAAAAATGTTAGTAAGATAATACATTAGGCCCCAGTTAGTTCAGTTCAGTCACTCAGTCATGTCCAACTCTTTCTAACCCCGTGAACTGCAGCACACCAGGTCTCCATGTCCATCACCAACTCCCGTAGTCCATCCAAACCCATGTCCATTGAGTCAGTGATGCCATCCAACCATCTCATCCTCTGTCATCCTCTTCTCCTCCTGCCCTCAATCTTTCCCAGCATCAGGGTCTTTTATTAGGCCTCAGTCATATTTATTTAACTAAAACCATATATCTATGTAATTGATAATAACTGGGTTATTGATTGATTGTGTCGATATTTATATTTAATAAAATAGAAAATGACAACAAGCAAAAGTATTTTGTCATACAAAAGGATATTGCGCAATCTAGATAGAGCATTTAGTCTTGGTGTACACTTTTGAAAAACCCTACTTTTGACTAGCTCAACAATTCATCAGAAAGTTTTTTCCAAACATGTGCTGCTGTAAACTATCTGAAGAAATTAGTACACAGATCAAAAGGAAAAAAATATAGAAACAAGCAGAAGTAATCTGTAATCTATAATCTGTAAACATGAGTTCTTTCCTGTACCTCACCGTTTCTAAGTGCAACCAACAGAGAGAGGATAACATGGATGACTTAATTTTAACGAACCATAAAAATTATCGATGATGCATCCACCTCTCCCCACAACCAAATAGCCAAAGCCAAGAGGTATCCTCCACTTAACTCTTAGAAGAATTGTAAATGAGATCTTTTTCTTCATTAAAAAGTTTTTCCTTCTTAAACTGGCATGGCTCTATTTTATTGATATCCTGATTTCTGATAGCTTAAGACATTTTATCAGTTTCCATTTTTGCTATTTTTTTTTCAAATTTACATCAAAAAGGAGAAAAATGAGGAAAAATAATCAAGTGATGTTTTATAATTCAGTATTGTGTGCCTTCAAGTCAGTATCTGCATCTCCAATATTTTCAAATTTGATCTTTACAAAGAATTGTTCAAATTAAATAAAAAAATTATTGATGTATAGTTGATTTACAATGTTGTTTTAGTTTCAGGTGTATAGCAAAGTTTTATATATATGAATACATATGTATATTTTATTTTTCAGATTCTTTTCCCGTACATGCTTGTGCTCAGTCACTAAGTCATGTTCAACTCTTTGCAACCCCATGGACTGCAGCCCACCAGACTCCCTTGTCCATGGGATTTTCCAAGCAAGAATACTGGAGTGGGTTGCCATTCCTTCCTCCAGGGAACTTTCTGACTCAGGGATCAAACCCAAATCTCCTGTGTCTTCTGCCTTGGCAGGCAGATTCTTTACCACTGTGCTACCATATAAGTTAATATAAAAATATTTAGTATATTTCTCTGTGTCATACAGTAGGTCCTTGTTGGTTATCTATTGTAAATATAGTAGTGTGTATATGTTTAGCCCAAACTCCTACTAATTTATCCCTCCCCACCTTTCCCCTTTATAAACCTCATTTGTTTTCTATGTCTTGGGACTGTTTCTGTTTTATTTATAAGTTCACTTACACTATTTTTTAGATTCCACATAAAGGTATATTATATGATATTTGTATTTATCTGGATTATTTTACTTAGTATGGTGCTCTCTAAGGGGTCCCTACATGTTGCTGAAAACGGCTATATTTCATTCTTATATAAAATCAGACATAATAATTCATTTAATAAGAGGACTATAAAACTATTGACTGTGAATGATCTCAGGAAGAATTAAAAATTCTAAGCCTATCACGTCTTAGATACTGTTAATCTTGTAAAACTAGGTAAAAGAGGGAGGGTAATAAAGTTGTCTCCAATTAAAAAAATGTAAACTATGAAACAGCTCCATTTTACTAACATGGTGTTGCCACACCACATACTCACTTTGTAAGGAAGAGCATTCTTCCAAATATAAGTCTTGAAAGTCAAGGAACAACTCTATGAGAATGTCTTTCTATTTAGTTTGTATGCATGAAGGTAAAAGATATTTCCTAAATGTGGACTTAATTTTTTAACTTGATTTAGTTTTAGCAACTATCAGGAATCAAGATTCAATCTGAACTGGCTCATATAGGATTTTTGAAGACAGCCTGCTATAGATGGCCAATAATTTTCAGAGTTACAAAAAAAATGAAAAAAACTAAAAAAGAATCAAAGGCATGAAATTTATGTAACCCAAGTTATCCAATAGTTTCTAAAGAAAATTATATATATATATATATATATATATATATATATCTTTTTCTATCCCTATACTAGAAACCATACTCATACAGCTAAAGCTTTACAACTTTCTAATATATCTGGATATTTCAAAAGAGAATCCAATCTTATATCAACATATATGTTGGAGGATGCTTGCTAATTTCCACAAAAATTTTTATATATTGAATTAGATTCAATGACACTATCAAATAATTGATAGCAATTGATATATTTATAATATTTAGTGGTAAGATCATAAATATGCTATAATAAATACATTAGTTATATTTTCTTTGATACATCTGTTAGAATTTTACATTTTCCATAGAGCTGCTATAGATCATTGTTTAAATTTATATATAGATAATTCATACTTTGTTACTGTAAATTGCATCAATCTAAAATAATATTTGTCTAGTTCCTGAATGTCAAAAATATAGGAAAAATTTTTATAGAAATTTCATGACTGTCATACTTTTATTAATTTTATTCATTATTATTCTGATATTTATGAATTTTTTTGAAACAATCACATCTTCTGAAAATAAAGTTTAAAATAAACACATAAATATATTTAATGCAATAATTTAATTTAATAATTTATATTACTTATAACTTAAAATGATTGCTTATAATTTATAAATAAATTTATAAATTCAAATATGTACATTATATTCTTACAATACAAATATAAATAATATTATAAATGGTTATAATAAAACTATACATTACAAATAAATATAAAATTATTTATACAATAATTTTGAAAAACAAGGTATTTCTTTCTTTTTTTCTTTTTCATTTGGTGGGGCAGTTTGGTGATTTTATTTTTCTAAAAATTTTTTCTACCTAATATGATCTTTCAAATTTATCAGATATACTATTTATCATAATATATTCTTATTTTTTGTTGCCTGAAGCATCCATAGACCTGTTCCATTTTTATTAATCACAAGTGTTATAGGTTTCTTGTCTATGTATTTTCAATCTTGCTACATAATTTCCTGTTAGTATGCCTTCAGCTCACTGATTTTTCAACCCATACTTTCAACTGATACTTTCTTACATTATTCAAATTTCTCAATCAAGTGAATATCTCTACCCATTTATATCAAATTTCTCTATCCAGTCAGTTTTTCCTTTAGTGTCTATTGTTCCCTTTCCACTCATTAAAATCATGTTGTTCTTTAAAGAATTGATCTTGTTTTACAGTAATTGTCTGCTAATCTAACATGCTTTTCATTTTTGGATGTATCTTTTTTCCCCTAATATTTCATCTGTTTTTGTTTGAATGTCTAGTTATTTTTAAACTGGAAATTCAACTATTTGCAATTTATGGGATTTATAAATTTACAGGATTAAATAACCATATTTAGTTTTCTTAATTCCAAGATTATTATTACTCTTTGTGAAAGACAATTTGCTTACAAGCAAAACTTGAATCTTTTGCTGCTTCTTAAGTTAGGGATCACGATGGTGTGATCACTCAACTAGAGCCAGACATCCTGGAATGGGAAGTCAAGTGGGCCTTAGGAAGCATCACTATGAACAAAGCTAGTGGAGGTGATGGAATTCCAGTTGAGCTATTTCAAATCCTAAAAGATGATGCTGTAATGAATGGATAAGAAAGCTGTGGTACATATACACAATGGAGTATTACTCAACCATTAAAAAGAATACATTTAAATCAGTTCTAATGAGGTGGATAAAACTGGAGCTGATTATATAGAGTGAAGTAAGCCAGAAAGAAAAACACCAATACAGTATACTAATGCATATATATGGAATTTAGAAAGATGGTAACGATAACCCTGTATGCGAGACAGCAAAAGAGACACAGATGTATAGAACAGTCTTTTAGACTCTGTGGGAGAGGGAGGTGGGGGATGATTTGGGAGAACAGCATTGTAACATGTATAATATCATATAAGAAACAAATCGTCAGTCCAGGTTCGATGCAGGATACAGGATGCTTGGGGCTGGTGCACTGAGATGACCCAGAGGGATGGTATGGGGAGGTAGGTGGGAGGGAGGTTCAGGATTGGGAACATGTGTACACCTGTGGCAGATTCATGTTGATGTACAGCAAAACTAATACAATATTGTAAAGTAATTAGCCTCCAATTAAAATAAATAAATTTATGGTATGGGGAGGGAGGAGGGTTCAGGATGGGAAACACATGTATACCTGTGGCAGATCCATTTTGATATATGGCAAAACCAATACAATATTGTAAAGTTAAATAAAATAAAATTAAAAATTAAATAAATGAATAAAATACAAAAAATAAAAATAAATGAAATTAAATCCCTGAAAAAAAAATACAAAATAAAAAAAAGAAAATGCTGCACTCAATATACCAGCAATTTTGGAAAACTCAGCAGTTGGCACAGGACTAGAAAAGGTCAGGTTTCAATCCAATCCCAAAGAAAAGCAATGCCAAGGAATGCTCAAACTACCATGCAATTGCACTCATCTCACATGCTAGCAAAGTAATGCACAAAATTCTCCAAGCCAGGCTTCAACAATACAGGACCCGTGAACTTCCAGATGTTCAAGTTGGTTTTAGCAAAGGTAAAGGAACCAGAAACCAAATGGCTAACATCTGTTGGATCATTAAAAAAGCAAGAGAGCTCCATCTATTTCTGCTTTATTGACTATGACATAGCCTTTGACTGTGTGGATCACCACAAACTGTGGAAAATTCTTCAAGAGATGGGAATACCAGACCACCAGACCTGCCTCTTGAGAAATCTGTATGCAGGTGAGGAAGCAACAGTTAGAACTGGACACGGAACAACAGACTGGTTCCAAATAGGGAAAGGAGTACGTCAAGGCTGTGTATTGTCACCCTGCTTATTTAACTTATATTCAGAGTACATCATGAGAAATGCTGGGCTGCTGGGAGCAGGAGCTCCACCCATGACAAAGGTCATGAGGAAGGAGGCTCGACATACCCAAAGGTGGGATCGAGCCTCAGGAGTCCCCCTGGAAATTCTCGAGCATCTACCCCCACAACCAGAGTCTGCCTACTTTCTGCTTTGTGCTCTTACCTACACCTCTGACTTTATGCGGGGCTGTCCCCCACTACCTCTCTCTGAAAAAAGAGTTAACTTATAGCTCCAGTTAATAAAGTTCCTGGGTATGATAGTGTTTCAACCTACAAACTCTTAAAGAAGTCCTCTAGCCTGCCTGAATAGGTTTTTCCGGCCACATGTGATTGTTCAGAGCCTCCCAACTGTGAGAGGCACGAGATGTTCTAAACTGTCTGAATACATATTCCTTTGAGCAGTTAAAAGATTGATTAGAAATTGTATTGGTGAAGGGTTTTTCACTTGTTGGGCCAATGTTTGCTGCTAAGTTTCCATATCCCTTACCTGCTGTGTCCCTGGCAGTGTATTGATTAATATAATTGGTGTAAGTAGTAGCTTTAATGTTTGTAACCTGGGACCCTTGAGTTAATTCTTTTTCTTGTTATAGCCCACCACACCTTTGCCCTATAGAAATGCAACTTTCATGCTTTTGGAGGGTGGCGCCTGACTAATCACCTTTAGAGAAAAATAAGTTTTCTGAATAAAGGGTCTTAAAATGTTAACAGGCCTCCGGACCAGAAGATGATGCAAATCACCTAAACTTTTGCATATGACAAGTTTGCAGGAAGAAAGCCTAGCTTACTGCATGACTCTACCCCTTCCCCATTATCCTCTATGCATAACTTAAGGTATAAAAATTACTTTGGAAAATAAAGTGCGGGCCTTGTTCACCAAAGCTTGGTCTCCCCCTTTCGTTCTTTCTCTCACCTTCTGGCTGAATTATTCAGCCTCTTTTCTCCACTGAATTTCCTCACTGAGCTATCCTTATTTAACCACTCTTTATATCTTTAATTACATTTAAATAAGCTGAAGTTTCCTGATCACCGACGCCGTCCCCTCTTCGAGTTCCCTGGATCCACCGGGGCTGAACCCCGGCACCGGGCTGGATGAAGCACAAGCTGGAATCAAAATTGCCAGGAGAAATATCAATAACCTCAGATATGCAGATGACACCACCCTTATGGCAGAAAGTGAAGAACTAAAGAGCATCTTGATGAAAGTGAAAGAGGAGAGTGAAAAAGTTGGCTTAAAGCTCAACATTCAGAAAACTAAGATCATGGCATCCAGTCCCATCACTTCATGGCAAATAGTTGGGGAAACAATGGAAACAGTGGCAGACTTTATATTTTGGGCTCCAAAATCACTGCAGATGGTGACTGCAGCCATGAAATTTAAGACACTTACTCCTTGGAAGAAAAGTTATGACCAACCTAGACAGCATATGAAAAGCAGAGACATTACTTTGCCAACAAAGGCCCATCTAGTCATAGCTATGTTTTCAACTAGGGAATCAACAAAGCTGATTGGAGTATGGGAAAATGTCAGGAGGGCAAAAGTAACATTCATAAGTATTTTCCCCCTTCCTAATCTTATTATATATTTTATGTAAAAATTGGCTTGGGAGTTTTCCACTGTTTCCCTCACCCCACCCCACCACTTCCCTGGCCAGATTGTTAATGAGTTCAATCGTCTGCCTTGCCAACAAAGATGCCTACTCTATAGGGTAAAATGAGGATTACAGGCTAATCACACAATCCATTATAAAATATTCATGTTAGAAATACTGAGTTTGATCCTAAGGTGGTTCTTCTTATACTTCTTTAACTTCTCTATAAGTCACATCCTTATAATTATTTCTAAATACAGTAATATTTAGTTGAATCCACTATCAACATGAACTGAACAAATGTTATGTTTGATATCACATGAAGAATTGCTTTTGGTGAAAAAAAAAAGTTGTAAAAGACATTTTGTCTATAGATAAAAGGAACTGGTCAGAGTACTTACTTGAGTTCTTTTAGAAGAAAAATGTATCATTGGATTTTAAGTCTGTCATTATTCAAATAAATTGAACCCTTATGAGTGCTGGGGGATTCCCTGGTGGCTCAGATGGTAAAGAATCTGCCTGCAATGCAGGAGACCCGGGTTTGATCCCTGGGTCAGGAATATCCCCTTGAAAAGGGCATGGCAACCCACTCTAGTATTCTTGCCTGGAGAATTCCATTGACAGAGGAGCATGGTGGGCTACATAGTCCATGAGGTTGCAAAGACTTGAACACGACTGAGTAACTAACAATTTTACTTTCTTTATAAGTGGTAAAAGAAGTCACAGAAAAGAAGATCCTTATTATATACTTATGCGAGAAAGTTAGCATTTCCTTAGAAGCATATTTTTGTCATGATCCATTACTTACAATATTGTTAGGAATGTTAAAAAGATTTGCCATGGTAAATCCACATGGTTAGAATTATGGTATGTGGAAACAGCATACTCCAGAAGCTATGTTAGAAAAATAAATCCTTTTTAGAGTTACACCACCATATTAACAGGACATAAAACAAGGAGGTAAGTCACCCTAAAATACAAATTATTTAAATATCCAACTCCAGACAATAAAGAAAAGCTAATTTATTAAGTTCTACACAAAATTAATTGGGAAATGTAAATGTGCTCTGATAAAATAACTAAATTTTCTTTTCCAAAAATAAAAATGCCTATACAAATAATATATATATCTAACTTAATAAGTGCATTATAAAATTATTTCCCATGTAGCAATATTTAAATCAATTATTTTATACATAGATGAAATACTGGGAAATAAATTCATAATTGGTTATCACAAAATATGACTGCTTTATTAAATAGAAAATTATTGATTTTAATGGGCCACCTTATATATTATTCAATCCTGCATGTTTCAACCTCTGCCTAATTGTATCCTGAAAAATACCTTGAAATCCAGTAAATCTCATTTTCTTTATTTAGATAATCCCACATAGTTATCTGGTGAATTATTCAAACTAAATTCTAATCAAGGAGTAGTCAGAACTTTGCAACAAATTTTATTTATTCTACCAGTGGGAAGAAGACTGAGGGCAGATGGATTGATGCTTTCAAACTGTGGTGCTGGAGAACACTCTTAAGAGTCCCTTGGACAGCAAGGAGATCAAACCAGTCAATTCTAAAGGAAATCAACTCTGAATATTCACTGGAGGACTGATGCTGAAGCTGAAGTTCCAGTACTTTGATTTGAAGAGCTAACTCATTGGAAAAGACCCTGATGCTGGGAAAGATGGAGGGCAAGAGGAGAAGGGGGGCGACAGAGGATGAGATGGCTGGATGGCATCACCAACTTTACGGACATGAGTTTGAGCAATCTCAGGGAGATAGTGAAGTATGGAGAAGCCTGGTGTGCTGCAGTTTATAGGGTCGCAAAGAATCAAACACTACTTTGCGACTGAACAACAAAAACAACCAGTGGGATATGTCTGTCATCTATAGGGGGGTTGGTTAGAATACTAACACTTACTCCATATTACTGCAAAGGATTTTTTTTTTTTTTTTTGAGAACGTAGTGTTTACTCAAATTCAGTTCAGGGTACAAGGGTGAGGATCTGTTCTTAATTCATCATCCTGAAGGTGACTCTGCTGTGCTTAGTCGCTCAGTCATGTCCAATTCTTTGTGACCCCATGAACTGTAGCCCACCAGGCTCCTCTGCCCATGGGGATTCTCCAGGCAAGAATACTGAAGTGGGTTATTATACCCTCCTCCAGGGGATCTTCCCACCCCAGGGATTGAACCCATGTCTCCCACATTTCAGGCAGATTCTTTACTGTCTGTGTCAACAGGGAAGCCCTAAAGGTTACTAGAGAACTTAAATTATAAGTGAAACCAACATTGTGCAGAGACAATGTAGATATTGTCTCTGTAATACAATGTAAATACAATGTAAGACAATGTAAAAAGACAAAGAGACACATTTTATATATGAATGGGAAATTTCTCAAATATTATTATAAACATATATTATTTTTATTATCTTGTATTCTATTTATTTCCCCTATTCAAATACACACCATCCTGAGAGTGAAGCTTTGAAGAGAACTTCTTAGGGGCTCTTTCCATCTCATTGAGAGGAATGCATACATTAATAAGAGATACAACATAAACTCTGCCTATTATGATGAGGTCTGAATAAACAAATAAGGCATTAGATACCCATCAAAGAGGTCTACAGAGCATTTCTAGGGAAGTCATGGACTCACAATGGGAACTACAGAAAATCATTAAGTAGATTAACCAAGTGTGGGGAAACTGCAGTGGAAACACTGTCCAAGGTTTAGAGCTGCTTCTAGTGGTTTAAATAAATTATCTCCAAGGATACTGGATATTTGACAAGGGAATAAAATTCTTCCAACCCCACTAATAAATGTAAGAGTTATTTATATAGGTAGATTTTGGGTTCATAGGGAGAAGGGAAAGCATGATTTCCAACCACTGAAAATCTGTAGTTACATAATGAATGAAGTGTAGGCCCCGCTAGCCACAACTAGAGAAATCCTGCACAAGCCAGCAAAGACCTGGTACAACCAATAATAAAGTAAATAAATAAATAAAATTATTAAAGAAAAATTTTTAAAAAGTTTATTTAAAAAAAAATCTATTGATGAACTAGATAAGTTTCCAGCATCATGTAAATAAATATTTGATTACTTCCCCCTGCTAAATCTTTTGTAAATGGTACTCTCCTCAGTAAATGGCACTTAAATGGACATTGTGCCAAAAAAATTTTGTTGTGTTTTTTGACCTTGATCTTTATTCTTCTTTTATACTCATTTAGGTACATAAAGATATCTTCTGGGTTACATCTTCTTAATGTATGCAAAATGATCTCACCTGGACTACGATAACAGTATCCAAAATGATTGTCATCATTCTCTATTACAGTATGTTTTCCACATATTATTGGCAGTATTAGACTTATATTTCTATGACCATAAATCAAAACACGTGATTACCATGCAAATTTTTAATCACATCAAAACAAAATCTAAATTCTTGATCTTAGTAAAAATAACAACACTAAGACTATTAATCTATATATGTTAACTTGACCAAGGCTACTCCACTAAGTCATTTCCAACTGTACTTTCTACTCTCAACTTACTACTTTATTAGATCTTATATCTTTGCTTCTCTTTATTAATAACAAATTAATTACCATAGAAGTAAATTTGTTTTTGCTATTCTTTATGCCAGAAATAAGCTGCTCCCTAACTTATTTTCAACTTAATTCAATGTCTGCTCAAATGCAACTGCCTCCCTGGATTACTCTTATAAAAATAGGCACATCATCTATCTTTATTTATATTTTTATTCTGTCAAAATAGTGTTTGAAATTATATTTTTATGGTTAGTTTATTGACTATCTCCCCCAACTAGAATGTTAGCTCCACTTAACATTCATATCTGCTATATTTCAAAAAACTGTGCTTGGGACCTAGAAAAATTTTTTAAATGAATGAATGAGTGAATGCAGAGTTGAGGGTATTCTCTGGAGGGCCGGTTTATGATCAGTTTTATTTATTGAAAAGCTTATAGCTAACTATTTAGGGAACTAGGAGATATTAGCATATTAATGCCTTAAAAGAAAGCTTGAGTTGAAATAAATGACAATTGTAATGATTAAAATTTATAAAGAAAAAAGTTCACTTTTAAATGTGTTACTATTTTCATATGTTTTTTTCTCAGTTGGCAATTTTCGGACAACTATAATGCTTAATATATATACGTAGGTTTTTGTTGTTTTACAAAGAGCTCTTTTAATACAGTCTAAAAGAGTGGAGTGACCCAAAATCTACCCATCTCATCAGTTTACCAAAACGGTATTTCTGGTGTTAGCAAATTCTGATTTGCTCTTGGTCCTGTATACAGACAGAAAAAAAAAAAAAAAAAAAGCTGTTTGCCTTGTAATGGGATAATGCATAATATTTTGTGCTTTGTAAAACTGGGATATATGGTAAAGGAAGTTTTATTATTAAAAGTATTATGAAATACATAGGCCAGGAGTTTAGACTTCCAGAAAGCTGAAAAATAATAAGAAAAATATATATAATTAGAAATATCCAGAGGAAAAAGATATACTACAGGAAACTTATGATATATCAGTGCATTTCCTGTAATTAAGATAATTTTCTCATAATTTCTTTCATAGAAATGATGCCCATGATGTACTATTTGTTGAAAGAGGCAGGCAACACAATAGCATGTACAGTTTGATTTTAACCTTGTTACATTAAACATGGCACACTGTCCTTGTCAACCTATCAATTACTCTGTTTAAATTGATGTATTTCATTAGTTTGCAACTGTGTCTTAGAAACATGTGCTGACAACTTTTCATTCAATTTATCAGTTCCTTCTTCCAAAAGATCAATTACCTTATTATATTTTCTATATCATTACCTGGGGTTGAAATAAGTCTCATACAATAGTTACTTAGGTTGTCCTTCCACTATTTTAAAGTCTGAGTTTATTAACCTTTCTTAAGCCAAGAGAGAATTTACAAGACATTCAGAAAACAGGCTTCCTGGTGGCTCAGAAGTTAAAGCGTCTGCCTATGTCTGCCTGCAATGAGGGAGTCCTGGGTTCGATTCCTGGGTCGGGAAGATCGCCTGGAGAAGGAAATGGCAACCCACTCCAGTATTCTTGCCTGGAAAATACCATGGACAGAGGAGCCTGGTGGGCTGCAGTACAGGGGGTTGCAAAGAGTCGGACACGACTGAGCGACTTAATGTAATGTATGTATGTATTAGTTTAAATGTCTTTAGCAAGCCTTTTATATCTCATCAACTCTCTCATTATACTTATTTTTAGCATGCGTTACTATTTTATCTGAAGCATAGAAAATAAATAGATTTTAACATACCTAACATAAATATAAAAGTTTGTTAAAGAAAGATGGGATAGCTCTATAAACAGAGTCTGGACTACAAATTAGTCCATAAGGTTCAACATGTTCTAATAACAGAAAATGTTATTAACAGAAAATGCTGAGAAGTTATTCTGATGACAAGGATGTTCTCTTCCTTCTCTCTTTGCAAGATTCCTATTTACACTACTTGTGGGTTTCCCTGGCGGCTTACTGATAAAGATTCACCTGCCAATGCAGGAGATCCAGGTTCAATCCCTGGGTCAGGAAAACCCCTGGAGAAGGAAACGGCACCCCACTCCAATATTCTTGCCTGGGAAATACCATGGACAGAGGAACCTGGTAGGCTACAGTCCATGGGGTCTCAAACAGTAGGACACGACTTAGCACCTGAGCATACATGCATGCACAATAAGAATAACACAAGTAGAAGATACATTTCATTAACTGAAAAAAATTATATGAGTAAATAAAACAAGACATATCTAAAATCTAATGGAATAAAACTTTACTAAAGGACAAAATTAAAATTTTATATAAAATGAGATAGTTTGGTTTTGGAAAGGAAATTCATAGCCAAGAGAATGTCATTGCTTTTGTTATAAGACAGTTTTATGCAATTTTTTTGGATACTAGTTTTAATTACAATCAAGTATAAAATACTTATTATCTTTGATCAAGTATTTCTACTTCTAAGGATTTGTGGTACATATGGCTGTAATGTGAAAAAGTATTTATGTGAAAATAATTTCTCCAAATCTTATCATAATAGTAAAAATTTGAAGACATCTTGAACAGTCAAGAAGAGAAGACTAGTTATGTAAATATATACAAACCATTGCCTCTGTTAATAAATAATATGATTAGATAATCTCGATTATTTATGCATATATAAATACAAATATATACATGTATACAAACACATTCTTATTATCTCAGCTATGAAAATATATGAAAAAGGGTATTATGTAAATACATGCTAGTGATAACTGGAATAAACCTCATCAAAATGTCAAACATGATTATTTCTGAAGGTTGAATTTCACAGAATGATTGCATTCTTTCATATATTTTTCTGTATTATTTAAATACTGAATACTACACATATATCATTCTACAAATATCATCTTAATTAAAGGTAAAATTTAAAATAGAGCTAAGAAAGTACTTTTGTTTATATAATTATTATTTTTCAGTACAGAAATAATTATCAGAACAATACAGTGCCATATGGTTTTAACACTAATAGTTAAAATAAATGGTGCAATGATTTTGAAGTCATTTATTAACTTTAAAAGTTTTTCTCTCCTGAAATAATACTATATTAGAAGATATTTAGTGATTCACTTCTATTTTATAGAATGTATTCCTCTTTAAAAGATATTCATAAATCATATAGCTGTATGGGGAACTGTCTCCAAACACAGGGATAATATAAAAACTATTGGAAAATGCCTGAAAGAGTTGGATGTTAACACTTTTTAAAATAGAGGTATAGTTGATTGACAATATCATGTTAGTTTCTAGGATACAGCAAAGTCATTAGTTATTTGTGTATAAAATCTTTTTCATATTCTTCTGTTATGTTTTCTTACGGAATGTTGAATATACTTCCCTGCGCTACACAGTAGGACCTTGTTTTATCTACTTTATATAGTTTGTATCTGCTCATCCCAAACTCTTTAAATCTCTCCCTCACTCCTTTTCCCCTTTTGATAATCACAAGTTTGTTTTCTATGTCTGTGGCTCTATTTCTGCTTTGTAAGTTCACTTGTATCCTATTTTACTTTCCACATGTAAGTGATACCATATGATATTTGCCTATATAAATGTATTTTCTTTTAACAAAATGTCTTCATTTGGAAATGAGCATTATTAAACATATTTAATTTTTGAAAAAAACAGAAATACCTGTTTAATATGATGCTGTGTAGTAAGATGATATAATATTTTTCTATGTTTTCTGTGCATGTTTTTTCCTATAATTATAAACGAAGTTTGTAATTTTTATTTTAATGAAGGAATAATCACATTGATAAGAGAAACAGAAGACTTCAGTTACTCCTCTGATTTTCATGTTTAGTTGTTTGTTTTCAGTTCAGTTCAGTGGCTTAGTCATGTCTGACTCTTTGCGACCCCATGAATCACAGCACGCCAGGTCTCCCTGTCCATCACCAACTCCCGGAGTTCACCCAAAGTCACGTCCATTGAGTCGGTGATGCCATCCAGCCATCTCATCCTCTGTCGTCCCCTTCTCCTCTTGCCCCCAATCCCTCCTAGCATCAGAGTCTTTTCCAATGAGTCAACTCTTCGCATGAGGTGGCCAAAGTACTGGAGTTTCAGCTTTAGCATCATTCCTTCCAAAGAACACCCAGAACCGATCTCCTTTAGAATGGACTGGGTGGATCTTCTTGAAGTCCAAAGGACTAGTTCTAATTAAATCTGTTTCCTATGCTTTTTCCTTCTCATTAATATACAAAAATTTAACCTCTTAATTCATCAAATATTCGATTCAAACATTCAGTGAACGTGTACTTTGTACCATTCATATGCCCAAAATTCTTAGTGAAGTGAAAGTCTGGCAGTCATGTCCGAATCTTTGTGACACCATGGACCATACAGTCCATGGAATTCTCCAGGCCAGAATACTGGAGTGGGTTGTCATGCCCTCCTCCAAGTGATCTTCCCAACCCAGGGACTGAACTCAGGCCTCCTGCATTGCAGGCAGATTCTCTGACGTCTGAGCCACCAGGGAAGCCCAAGAATGAATACTGGAGTGGGTGAAAGTGAAAGTCTGAGTCTGACTCTTTGAGACTCTATACAGTCCATGGAATTCTTCAGGCCTGAATATTGGAGTGGATAGCCTTTCCCTTCTCCAGGGGATCTTCCCAACCCAGGGATCAAACATAGGTCTCTTGCACTGCAGGAGGATTCTTTACCAGCTGAGCCACAAGGGAAGCCCAAGAATACTGGAGTGGGTAGCCTTTCCCTTCTTCAGAGGATCTTCCCAACCCAGGAATTGAACCAGGGTTTCCTGTATTGCAGGCAGATTTCTTTACCAACTGAGCTATCAGGGAAGCCTACTTGAGTGAGTAGCCTATCCTTTCTCCATGGGATATTCCTGACCCAGGAATCAAACCAGGGTCTCCTGTGTTGCAGGCAGATTTTTTACCAGATGAGCTACCAGGGAAGCCCTAATAAAATCTAATAGATAAACTAATACCATGAGTGCGAAGTATTATTATAGTGAAAAGCTCATGATAGGGAGGTACAAAACTATCTTGCCATGGTGCATGCTGAGTCACTTCATTCATATCCAACTGTTTGTGACCCAGACCCTATGGACTGTAGCCCACCAGGCTCCTCTGTCCATGGGATTCTCCAGGCAAAAATACTGGAGTGGGTTGCCATGTCCTCCTCCAGGGGATCTTCCCGATTCAGGTATCAAACCCATTTGTCTTATGTCTCCTGCATTGGCAGGAAGGTTCTTTACCACTAGCACCACTTGGGAAGCCCTCTAGCCATGGTAGGCAATATAAATCTTCCTACAGAAAATATCTAAACACTGGTACAATCATTTAAATTTTCAGTATTTTCACTGAATCACAGTAAGTATACGATGCAGCTATTATACAAACTGAGGTAGAATATTTGTGACTTGGGTTCCCCTGGTAACTCAGCTGGTAAAGAATCCTCTTGCAATGCAGAAGACTCCGCTTCAATTCCTGGGTTGGGAGGATCCCCTGGAGAAGGGATAGGTTAACGACTCCAGTATTCTTGGGCTTTCCTTAGCAACTAATCAACTTAATAGGTATTTGCTTCTTCACACAGTGAAGAATCCAGCTGCAATGTGGGAGATCTGGGTTCGATCCCTGGGTTGGGAAAATTCTCTGAAGAAGGAGATGGCAACCCACTCCAGTATTCTTGCCTGGAAAATCCCCATGAACAGAGGAGCCTGGCAGGCTACAGTCCATTGGGGTCACAAAGAGTTGGACACAACTAAGAACACAGCACAATTTTGACTTTGGTGTTTTGGAAGGTAACTTATTTTGAGTTACAAACAGAAGCTTAGTGAAAAGTTTTATTTCTTTAAAGTTGTAGCTCTTTAAACCTGTGACAGAGATTTGAAAACCGCCCTCTGGTGACGTCTGAGGACTTCCTCTGCACCATCTGTGCTTTTGAAATGTCAGCACTATAAGTATCTGATACTGAGAACAAGCTGCAAGGAGCTCACAGAAATAGGACTACTAACTTTTATCAGATTCAGCCCACTACTTGCCATAGATGGCAACAGAAACAATCTGATGTCCTTTACTTGATGAAAATGGTCTTCACCAGAAACTGTTAAAAATGTATGAATTCCTAGGAATTTACTGACACAATATTTTAAGATCTTGGATAAAAATTAAATTCTATGTGATAAATTAAAATATTATTAGTACTTTTTTTGGCTGAGACACTATAAAGAACTTAATAATCTGGATATATACAATACCCATTAACCTTTGAAATGATTGTTATTGATCAAATAAAAGATGGTAATTTGCCTGTATTTGAATCAAATAATATTTACAAATGGCTTAATCAACAGAATGACATGATTAGGTTCTGTATATTACTTAATAGCTAGTTTATAAGAAAAAAATCCACAAATATGCAATCAATCATCTCATCTCAAAATTAATTATAACTGCAATAAAAATTGAAAAAATACATTTGTGTCTACCACCTTGTTGGATTTTTTTAAAATGACAGTTATTCATAGAAATATCTATAAATGGGTTCTAAAATCTATCTTACTATCTTGAACTGAATTAATACAAGATAAAGTATGAAGATCAGTGTGGTGGTATTTTATAATGAACTATGCAGAAGCAATTAACTTTTCAGTTTAAAGTGTTATAAATTTTTAAAACTATACTTTTTTTTTCCAGAGTGAAAAATCTTTTCATAGAATATGCATAATTTTTTTCATTACAAGCATTATTATATCAAAAAGGAGAAGTTACATTTTTGTTTTTGTGTTCAGTTAACATGATTTCAATTATCAACTGGAAGAGTAGCTGTATAACATAACAATGGGTGCATAATCAAACCATTAGATATAAACATGTTAGAGTAAAAATAACAGCAGCACTTTCTGAAATAATATATTGTGTGTTATTTTTCCTTTTTTTCCCTTTTAAAACTGTCTCTTTCACAACTAATATGCCTTTTTGGTGCATCACTCAATTTAAGAGTTTGTTGGTATATTTTCAAATAGCTTTTTCTATCTATATAGCTTTGGGATATGAATTAAAGTTGTATAGTTCATATGAGTTGAATCATAAGGAATCATAAGCTGAGTGTAAAATAATTGATGTTTTCAAACCCTGCTGCTGGAGAAGACTCTTAAGAGTCTCTTGGACAGCAAGGAGATCAAACCAGTCAATCCTAAAGGAAATCAGTCCAGATTGGAAGGATTGATGCTGAAGCTGAAGCTCCAGTACTCTAATCACTTGATGTGAACAGACAACTCATTGGAAAAGATCCTGATGCTGGGAAAGATTGAAGGCAAAAGGAAAGGGGGACAGCAGATGATACGGTGAGCTTTCATCACTGACTCAATGGACATGAATCTGAGCAAATTCTGAGAAAAAATGGAGGCCAGAGGAGCCTGGTGTGCTGCAGTCCATGGAGTTACAGATTCTGACACGACTTAGCAACTAAACAACAACAACAAATGCATACAAATCCCTAGCTGATAAGAATGCTCTTTACTTGTTTCTACTCATGTGCACAATAATTATATATTTTAAAATTAGGAAAGATAGATAAAATGTATAAGTAAAAATCTTTGCACTATGAAATCAAATCTAAAGCATGGAAAAGGGGAAATTCAATATTGACAATATAAAAATGAAATACTATACTTATATTAACAAAATTTATTTTAGTTAAATGATCAACTTTTGATGTAGCCAACAATTATTTCTCTAATTATATAGAAATGAAATTTCAATAAAATTGGGAAAGAAGTACATCAAGGCTGTATATTGACACCCTGCTTATTTAACTTATATGCAGAGTACATCATGTGAAATGCTGGGCTGGATGAATCACAAGCTGGAATCAAGTTGCCAGGAGAAATATCAACTTCAGACATATAGATGATACCATCCTAATGTCAGAGAGTGAAGAGGAACTAATGAAAGTGAAAGAGGAGAGTGAAAAAGCTGGATTAAACTCAACATTCAAAAATCTAAAATCACAGCATCTGGTCCCATCACTCCATGGCAAACAGATAGGGAAAAAAATGGAAACAGCAGATTTTATTTTCTTGGGCTCCAAAACCACTGCAGACAGTGACTGTAGCCACAAAATTTAAAGACACTTGCACCTTGGAAGGAAAGCTATGGCAAACCTAGACAGCATATTAAAAAAAAGCAGAGATATCACTTTGCCAGCAAAGGTCCATATAGTCAAAGCTACAGTTTTTTCAATAGCCACATATGGATGTGAGAGTGGGACCATAAAGAAGGATGAGCACTAAAGAATTGATGCTTTTGAACTGTGATCCTGGATAAGACTGAGTCTGTTGGACAACAAGGAGATCAAACCAGTCAATCCTAAAAGAAATCATCTCTGAATATTCATTGAAAGGACTGACACTGAATCTGAACCTCCAATACTTTGGCCACCTGATGTGAAGAGCAGACTCACTGGAAAAGAATCTGACACTGGGAAAGATCAAGGGCAGGAAGAGAAGGGCCAACAGAGGATGAGATGGTTGGATGATATTTCTGACTCAATGGACATGAGTTTGAGAAAACTCTGGGAGATAGTAAAAGAGCAAAGCCTGGCATGCTACAGTCCATGGTGTCACAGAACTGGATACAACTTAGTGACTGAATGATTAACAACATTATTTCCTAGAGGACATGACACTGATTCATTGCAGGTAACTGCTATAAACACAGTTATAAAATGTTCAGTAATTGTGACTTTAATCCATATTCTTTATTAGTCAACATATTAACAGTTTGAATTTTTATATTCCTAATACTTTGATGCAGAGTTTGACCCCTGTGAATTGTTAGATTCAATCATAGAATCACATAAAATTAAGTATATACAGAATTACTTACTGAGGTCAGAATGATCATAATTAAAAATCTGAAAGAAATTTAATTTCATATTGACTATTGCTTAACTCTGTTTTATTTTTAATGCAGGAAGAGATATTTCGTATAATACCTTCAAAGAATGGTATCAATTTTTTCAAAAGTATGCTCTGAATATATATTTCCTATAGCTCTCATATTGAAGTAATATAAGCCATCACTTTTCAGATACAGACTCATTTCTTCCTTCTCCTAATTAAGTGACACCAAACTAATTAAAATTTTTGTCTTATAGTTGCTGGCTCTTTTTTTTGCAGACTGTTGTACAACAATGCAAAGAGAAACACATCAACTTTTACCACTGTACAATAGTACCCCAATGAAAAAGACAAGTATATAGTATGACAATGATGACAACAGTGTACAATAAAAATGTAACTGACATTCATCAATAAATGTAAAGACAATGAATTTTAATTATAAAAATATTTCCAAGTAGGCATGGAAAAACTTTTGCATAAATACCAGATTTTAAGTAAAAGGGGTTTCACTTTTATCAGGTGAAGCTCTAAGTCAAGTATCAGATATCGTGGTTGTTTAGTCACTAAGCTATGTCCAACTCCTGTGACCCCATGGACTGCAGCACACCAGGCTCCTCTGTCTTCCACTATCTCCCAGAGTTTGCTCAAATTCATGTCCATTGAGTCAGTGATGCTAGCTAGCCATCTCGTCTTGTGCTATCCCTTTTTCCTTTTGCCCTCAATCTTTCCCAGAATTAGGGTCTTTTCCAATGGATTGGCTCTTCTCATCAGGTGGCCGGAGTATTGGAGCTTAACCTTGAGCATCAGTTCTTCCAATCAATAGATCAGTGTTGATTTCCTGGTTTGATCTCCTTGCGGCCAAGTGACTCTCAGGAGTCTTCTCCAGTACCGCAATTCGAAAGCATCAATTCTTTAGCTCTCAGCCTTCTTTATGATGCAAATCTCACATCTGTACATGACTATCTAGTATCCACCACATAATTCAAGGCAAACACATACTGGCATCTCATTAACAATAATATGAATGAAATGAAATAATAAATCCGGTACTGTCAAAGATACCATATTCAAAAGGATGGTGAAATCTCTTTTAGAAGAATAATTATAAATTCTTGATAAAACAAAATAAAAAACAAACTGAACAAAGGCAAGGCCACTTTATGCAGAGAGGGGCTTGGAGGCTGAAAATTCAATAAAGATTCCATCATCATTCTGGCCTAAGAAATCAGTTGACAGAGCAAGGGTCAACCCTTTCAGCAAAAATCTGAGAAAGGAATCCTAGAAATAGGGAACTCTAGTTTTTCTGTTTAAATTTTGCCAGTTCACTAGCTGAACCCTAAACCTCATATTATATCATTCATGCTGACAAACTAAATCTCAAATAATTGAACTGCCATACACCACAAATGAGCAAGAGATTGCAATTTTTACCTTACTAATATAAGTTCCTACTCAACACAGTTATTACCACCCTCTGAAAGAACACAACAAAATCCATAGTCTACAGTATATAATATCACAATGTCCAGGATACAATGTGAAATGACCCATGCAGAACCAGGGGAAACATAATCAACAGACATAATCCACATGTTGAAAACATTAGCCAAGAACCTGAATGCAGCTATATATATATATACACATATATATATATACACACTCATAAAATGAAGTAAAGGAAATACCCTTAGAAGAAATGAAAAGAAATACTAGCAGAGAAAAAAGAAACTATTTTTAAAAAGAGAGAAATATGTGAGTGCGTGTGTGCACTCAGTCATGTCTGACTCCTTGCAACCCCATGGATTGTGTAGTCTATTAGGCTTTTTTGTCCATGGAATTTTACAGGTAAGACTACTGGAGTGGGTTGCCATTTTCTTCTCCAGGGGACCTCCTAAAAAGAAACTATTTTTAAAGAGAGGTAAACATAGAATTCATAATTGTAAAATATGATGTCTATAATAAAACCTTCACCAAGGGCTGCTGGTTTCAGCTACAACACCAAATGGGTTTGGAAGTCATTACTCCTGTCCTCATAAGAAGAAGCTGGACAAACTGAAGGTCGACAATGTTTCTTTGACCTATGAGAGAAACAAAGTCATGGGACAAATTGCCATGCTGAAAACTGAAGAGAAGGAGCATCCAGAGTGTTACAGTAGGCACAATCTGTTTACCTGGAATAGAAGTCCCTGGTGCCATGAATTAGCATGAACACTGAAATGTTTGATAAATTTCTGATAGTGATAAATCCCTGGAGACTAAGCATGAACTGGCATAAAAGTGAACACATCCTGAGGATTGCTCCTGTTGAGGGTCCCATTCTTCTATGGGTGTTCTTTCTAAGAATTTTACTACATTCTTAATATGAAGATCTGTGAGATATTTGCTCATGTATCTGGCAGAGAAAAAGGAGTAACCGTTGTGAAACATGCCCAGATCCTTCTTCATAACTAAGAACTACTTTCTTTGCAAGAATGGAATTCTGGAACAACACATTTGGTGTGCATTAGTCAGTATTCTCCAAGAAACAAAAGCAATAAGAGAAGAATGCATACTGTCTTCAGTATCCCAGAAGTGCAAAACATTGTTGGATCTAATTTTGATTTTATGAGGCTGAAAAGAAAACTGTTTTCCTATGCATGCCAGTTGAATTGAATCTTGTGAACAGGCTCAAGAAACTTTCTTTCATAAATACAACCTTAAATGTTGTGAGAATTTATCATCCATTCTCCTGGAAGAAATGTGGTAATATCTTAGTTAGGAACTTTGAAACTGAGGATTTTGTTTTGAAACAGAACAGCCACCAAAGCTTTGAACATTAGAGAGTAAAATCACTTGTTTTAAATCCTGCCCATCTGTTATAAACAACCAAGAAGTTGAGTTAAAATACTGCTGTGGAATATTTCCCTTAGCACTTCTTTACATGGGACTCTGTCTGATAGAATCACTTCATACTTATGGCATGTGGAAGTACAATTACTTAATAAATCGATTGCTAATATCCATTTAAATATGGAAGCCACAAAAAAAGTACACTGATTTGCCCAAAGGATTCCAAACACAAGGTCATTTTAACTTATTTCCTTTACTCAAATTTCATCAATAGACTGTGAGAGGATCCTTCTTTTGTGGGTCTGGGTAGGATGATAACCTGGGTACCTGTATCAACACAGTAAAAACATTCTGGACCTCTCACGTCCCTGAAGTTTCCCAGGTCAGTAGAAGAGATGCATATGACTTTTACTCTCCTCTGGGGATAGGAAGTGTTTAGCACTACCCCTAAGAAAGCAGCTTCCTTTGTGGCTCAGCTGGTAAAGAATCTGCCTGCAATGTGGAAGACCTGGGTTTGATACCTGGGTTGGGAAGATCCCCTGGAGAAGGAATAGGATACCCACTCCAGCATTCTGGCCTGGAGAATTCCATGGACTGTATAGTCCATGGAGTTGCAGAGTTGGACACAACTGAGTGACTTTCACTCACTCAAGAAAGCAGCTGACATGAGAATTTGGGTGGGTGAAAAGAAAGAGTGACTTCATGTCTGTCAAGAATATTTTGCATTCAATTTAAGTTTTGAGCAGCTCTTACTCATAAATAAGCAAACACACTTTTATTAATAATATTTTAACCCACTCAAACTCTGTATCATTGCTGACACTATTTATTTCAGTTTTGTGGGTTCTTTGGTTCATTCAGCAGCCACATCACCTTGTGGGATGGGGAAACACACTGTCTGTGACAGCAGAGCTTGCGGCCCTGTGGTCATCATAACATCTCTTGTATGGCTTTTGAAAAACTGATGTGTCCTTGGAAAAGTTCATTCAGTTTTACCTCTCAAGGTACAGTCTGTATACTTTAGTTCAACTCTAGTTCATTAACCCAGAGTACTGTAGGAGATACTCTACCTAATCACCCGACATCTGGATGACAACATTTATGACAACTTATTACAATGATGCCTCTGATGATGGCTGACCCCAGCAGAGGCCCTGAGCTTGCTAGTGTAGGAAATCAAGGAAGGCTTCCCAAAGGCATCATCATTTCAGCTGAGACCTGAAAGGTAAGCTGAAGGGTGGAATCGTCCAGCTGAATACAAGGCCACAAACTCAAACACACACAAGGGGAAACCATGATGAGCAAGCTAATGAGTGAGGCAGGCTAGGGCTAAGAAGGATTTCTTTTCTTTCAATTCCCCTAAAAGAGAAAAAATGATGTCACGTCTGCCAACACGTGACTGGTGATGTTCAATGTGGCTTAACTCTAGGAAGTCTCACTTCCCTTGAATCTGGAATGTAGAATCTTTGCCCTTTCACTTTCCGAAAGCAATGTCTCTGGGATCAATTCCTCTTTGATGACAAAACTGTCAAGAACTGTAAAGGATCAGAGATTTACTACACTTGTTACACTTTTAAGGTAACAAGCCTGCCGTAGATCTGTGGAGACTGGTCGAAGACATAGGTGCTCCTGGGTCAGAGATAAAATACTTTATTACTCACAGTATGTCAAGCACCATAGCTGAGTACATTTGAATCAGTTCTCCTCCCTCTTAAGTCCCAGCAGGGCTATTCAGCTATTCTTATGGCTGTTTGCATATGCAGCAAATTGAGATCAAGGAGAGGAATCCTGAGCTAAGAAACACAAATGTTTTATAATGAGCAGTAAGCATGATTTACCACTGTTCTGTATGCAGACACTCTCTCTGTCTTCCAAAGCTTTTCTCTATGCAACCAACCTTGAAAGGATAGTCCTGCAAAATTATAATTAGTTGCACTGTTCACAAGACATACAGAAGTTGGGAATTTTTTTTTTTTTGCTGATGATAAATATCTGTGTAAAATAAACATTTATAAATATAAAAATTACTTTCTCTAATTTCTTTAAAATATAAGTGTGCAAGCAAACATTATAATGTTATCCTAATTTTGCAACAAACATTATAGTATTGTCTTGTATTTTGCATATGACTATCTCATCAGAGAAAAATTTGGAAGTCATTAAACAGGCCTATATGATTACAAACTGTCTAATTTTAAGTTAATTCTAAGTAGACTAAGCATATTGTAATACCTGGGACAAATATTAATACAAAAACACAAATAACTAAAGCAATAAATCCAACAGGTAAATAAAAGATACCTAAAAAATATTTAAATAATATAAATGATGACAGGAAAAGAAGAATAGTAGAACGCACAACAGATGGGAGAAAAACAGAAAACAGATTACAGATTGGCAGATACAAATGTTGCAAATTAAACTATATTAAGATTAATAGACTAAATATTGTAATCCAGAGATAAACAGAACTGAAGAATGGAAGGGGGGTTGCCAGGGGTAGGAGAAAGGGAGAAATGGGGAGTTGAGTTAATCAATGAGCATAAAATTTCAGTTAAGCAAAATGAATCAACTTATAGAGAAGGTGGAAGAGACCACTATAAGTTTTCCATTTACCTTCTCATTGTATTATTTACTGTCTGGACTTAAGAAACAGATGGAGAATAATCTTAAAAGTGTACAGTGTATGTGCCTATTACATTGTGCACAGCTGAAAAAAAAAAAAAAAACACATAGAACCAATTCTTCTAGTATTGAAAACAATTAATCCCTAAAGCAAAGTCACTTAATCTATTCAAGAGAAAATGAGTAAAATCCCAACATATATCTTTGCTGTTTTGTACATACAAACATATGTTTTGTACATACAACATGTATCTTTTTGCACGTACATCACTTATGTACACAAGTACATGAAAATTAACATACATTCATTATAAAAATATTCAGAAAACTAGAATAGAAAGAAACTTATTTTCGTATTGGGCTTCCCCGATAGCTCACATTTCACTTTTATGCATTGGAGAAGGAAATGGCAACCCACTCCAGTGTTTTTGCCTGGAGAATCCCAGGGGTCGGGGAGCCTGGTGAGCTGCCATCTCTGGGGTTGCACAGAGTCAGACAATACTGAAGTGACTTAGCAGCAGATAGCTCAGTTGGTAAAGAATCCACCTGCAATGCAGGAGACCCCGGTTTGATTCCTGGGTCGGGAAGATCCCCTGGAGAAGGGAAAGGCTACCCACTCCATTATCCTTGGGCTTCCCTTGTGGCTCAGCTGGTAAAGAATCTGCCCGCAATGCGGGAGATCTGGGTTCAATCTCTGGGTTGGGAAGATCACCTGGAGAAGGGAAAGGCTACACACTCCATTATTCTGGCCTAGAGAATTTTCTTATTACATGGCAAGTATGAAAAATCTGCTTACCTGAACGCAGCACCTTATAGTCATGTTGATGTTTGGCAGAAGCCAACACAATTCTGTAAAACAATTATTCCTCAAATAAAAAAATCAATTAATTAAAAAATCTACTTACCTAATACTAAATACTAAAATGTTGAATGCTTTCATCTGGACATCAGAAATAGACCAATATTTCTTAATCTTACCAATTCTAGTCAATGCTTTTCTAGGAGTTCTAGCAATTGGATTATGGCAAAATAAGAAATAAATAAAATTACAAGAAGCACACTATCTCCAGATAGAGGTTAAATGATTGTTATCAGAAAACTATACGAAATCTGCAAAATAAATACTAGAACTAATTTAAAAAATAGCAAGATTTTAGAATACAAGAAAATACACAAAAGTTAACAGATGTTTTATAAAGCAAGAATAATAGGAAAATACAATTGAAAAATCAATTTACAATAGAATCAAATAGAATCAATAGAATTAAACAATAGAATCAAATATATCACACACACATAAAAAAAGGCTGAAAAGTAGATTAAAAATCTGTACAATGAAAATCACAATACTGAGACAAAAACATCTAAATAAATAAACAGACCATATTCTTGAGTTGGAAGACTCAAAATTGTGAAGATATCAACTCTCAAAAAACTGAATTATAGCTTAAATATAATTCAAAAAATACTAGTGACATTTTGGAGAAATTCCCAAGATATAGATAATATTTAAATGGAAATATAAATGAAGTTAAATAGCTGAAGCATTTTTTAAAAGAACTAAGAATAAACTATCTCACTCTACAATTAGTGTAACTACTTTAATATACACAATGGGATATAGGCATAATTATACACATTATTGATCAACAGAATTGAATAGCTGTTCCAGAAACAGAACCATAATGTATAGTCAAATGATTTTCTACATATGTTTTAAGGCAATTCACAGATGAAAGGAAACTTTTTACAATAATAGGTACTGGAAACAAAGCTAAATATTTATAGGGCAAAACTTCACTAATCCTTCTCAAACACTATACACAAAATGAACTTAAAAAAGGAATTATCTACCATTAATTAAGTCACTCTCATTATGAAAAGAAAATAAAGAGAGGCATAAAATGAACAGTATCTGTTCAGCAATTATTATTACTGTTATGGTTTAGTTAGGGTAGAAGATCCTGTGCTGTGTAATAAATAAAATATTTTGCTTTCAATGATTTAATAAAATGAATGTATTTTCTCACCCACATTATGTTGGCTGTCTTCCTCATTTGAGTTAACAGTTGTCAGGAACTTGTGGCTTTCAGTCACCTATGTCTGGGGAGGGAAGACATGAGGTGCCTGAAGGGCCAGGAAGGAAACATTCTTACATTTCTCTGCCCACCTGGCATTGGCAGAGACTCAGTCTCTTTCAGAATTTTCCCCCGTTTATTGTGATCCACACAGTCAAAGGCTTTGGCAGAATCAATAAAGCAGAAATAGATGTTTTTCTGGAACTCTCTTGCTTTTTTGATGATCCAGCGAATGTTGGCAATTTGATCTCTGGTTCCTCTGCCTTTTCTAAAACCAGCTTGAACCTCAGGAAGTTCACGGTTCACATATTGCTGAAGCCTGGCTTGGAGAATTTTGAGCATTACTTTACTAGCACGTGAGATGAGTGCAATTGTGCGGTAGTTTGAGCATTCTTTGGCATTGCCTTTCTTTGGGATTGGAATGAAAACTGACCTTTTCCAGTTCTGTGGCCACTGCTGAGTTTTCCAAATGTGCTGGCATATTGAGTGCAGAACTTTCACAGCATCATCTTTCAGGATTTGGAATAGCTCAACTGGAATTCCATCACCTCCACTAGCTTTGTTCGTAGTGATGCTTTCTAAGGCCCACTTCACTTCGCATTCCAGGATGTCTGGCTCTAGGTCAGTGATTACACCATCGTGATTATCTGGGTCATGAACATCTTTTTTGTACAGTTTTTCTGTGTATTCTTGCCATCTCTTCTTAATATCTTCTGCTTCTGTTAGGTCCGTACCATTTCTGTCCTTTATCGAGCCCATGTTTGCATGAAATGTTCCTTTGGTATCTCTGATTTTCTTGAAGAGATCTCTAGTCTTTCCCATCCTGTTGTTTTCCTCTATTTCTTTGCATTGATTGCTGAAGAAGGCTTTCTTATCTCTTCTTGCTATTCTTTGGAACTCTGCATTCAGATGTTTATATCTTTCCTTTTCTCCTTTGCTTTTTGCTTCTCTTCTTTTCACAGCTATTTGTAAGGCCTCCCCAGACAGCCATTTTTCTTTTTTGCATTTCTTTTCCATGGGGATTGTCTTGATCCCTGTCTCCTGTACAATGTCACGAACCCCATTCCATAGCTCATCAGGCACTCTATCTATCAGATCTAGTCCCTTAAATCTATTTCTCACTTCCACTGTATAATCATAAGGGATTTGATTTAGGTCATACCTGAATGGTCTAGTGGTTTTCCCTACTTTCTTCAATTTAAGTCTGCATAGCTACTGTTTAAATATAAATATTGCACCTGACAAAGTACTGCAAAATTCAATGACTATCATGAGTATAATAGATAACCAACGTGCTTTTACTCTTTTGTTTAGGATGTCTCAATATTGTCCACTACTGCAAATATCTAGATTCCACACTACAAAGTTATGATATTTTTGCCGTATAATGGTTCACCTTTATGAAAAAAAAGTAGAATGGAGAAAGCTTAATATGAAAAGTAAAGTTTCAGCATTTTGTTTTCAAAAGTTTCTCATAATAAAACAAATATTCTTTTCTGAATCTTCACTCATAATGAATGAAAACAATTTACTTTTAAAAGTAGTAAAATTATTTGGGAGAATGGCATTGAAACATGTATAATATCATATATGAAATGAATCGCCAGTCCAGGTTCAATGCATGATACAGGATGCTTGGGGCTGGTGCACTTGGATGACCCAGAGGGATGGTACAGGGAGGGAAGTGGGAGGGGGTTCAGGATGGGGAACCTGAATATAATTTATATTCTATTTATTTAATATGAATATATAAATTTATATTAAAAAATTTAAAAAGTAGTAAAAAAACACCACATTAGACATGAAAATTAAGAGATTCTTTAAAAAAATCACTGTAAATAATTTAATGATTTTTTTTGTTTAACAAGCAATGAATTAAATATTAAACTGTAATACATTATAATTATTATTATTATTTGCCATATCATGTGGTATGCAGGATGTTAGGTATCTGACCAAGGATTCAACCTGTGCTCCCTGCATTTGGAGCACAAAGTCTTAACCAGAGGAACTCCAGGGAAACCCCATGTGATATGTGAATTTATATTGAACATTTAGCATTATTGTATGCTTATTCTGTATATATTAACAAACACAACCATATGTGTGTTAATATATACAGGTTTATAAAGGTTATTTATAACCTTTGTGTACTACAGATATGTATTTCTGTAAATCATATATACATATATGTATATTTTATTATATGTGATTAAATTTCAAAAGTATCATTAAGGAAAGGAGAAAAATCAAAGTTTTGATATTTAAAATATTTTTTTGTTGGGGGTAATTTTGCTTTAAAAAATATCCCTAAATTCAGATATGCAAAGACATGAAAAATATTTATGATATGGGATTTTCTAAAGATGTACCCAGGAAGGTAAAGGAACCTAAAGTTATTAATTTTTGAACAAGATTGGTTTATGAAAGTGTTTTATAATATTTAAAGATAATTTTGATGGTGGGAGATCAGACTATTACACTCACATAGATGAAAAGGATCTCTTTGTTACTTGCGACTCTGAACAAGTGAAGGGTGCCAGGTCTTGCACCCAGGGGAGAGGGTAACAGCAAGCTGCAACTGTACAGAACAGCTTATGTAGTCAGTGGAGTTAACTAGGTTTTGTGGGCTTCCTATGGATTGGCTAATTTGGATAATTTTATGGGCTCCAAGACACAGGGCTCAGACCTAATTCTGGCCCAGGGGCAACAGAAGTGGTGCACAGTGGCCCCATGTATGGAAACCCAGTATGTGGATAGGTTGGGATGTGATCTTAATCAGTGAGCTGCCCAAGATGCTGACGAGCCTCTAGCCAGGGCCTCAAAACAGTTAGGACAGCATTACAAAAAAGCAAACAAATAAAAAAAAAAAAAAAACACACAACAAAACAAAATACAGTATCTACCAGAATGAGTATCACATTTATTTAATACATGAGGAAGCTCAGTTATGATTTCACTTTTTTTGGTGAAATGTAATCATGATCACTCTAAAATCAGTGGGATTTGTCCATTTTTAAAAATATCCATTTATTTACTTATTTGGCTGCACTGGATCTTAGTTGTAGCATATGGGATCTTTTAAAAAAATTGACATGAGGGAATCTTTAGGTGTGGCATGTAAACTCCTACCTGTGGCAAGTGGGATGTGTGATATGGGCATGTGGGATCCAGTTTCCTGAGCAGGGATTGAACCTGAGCCCCCTGCACTAGGAGTACAGAGTCCTTGCCACTGGAACACCAGGGAAGTCCAAGGATTTGGCAATTCTATTGCTCCTATTTTTTTCATGAAAAAGGTCACCAAATGCTAGTTCCACATTCTTCACTATATTCTTGCTAGTCATTTACCTATCTGTGTTCCAAAGCAGAAATGATAAGAATTCATCTCATGGGTATTTTCATGAATTGCTGTCAGAGTCTACCACATCCTGTGTATACCATCTACGTCCCAAATTTAATCTCTCCCTCTCCCATGTTTTAGTGTCTGCTTTGTTATATATTTTCTAATTGATTGAAAAATATCATGAAATATATATTAGCTCCAACCACTTCAACTTTTTCCTTTAATTAAAAATTGTATCAGGATTATTCATCTTTCCTTGAATATATTTTTCCACAGCTTAACAAACTAAATGGTTTTTAATGATTATTCTTACTGATATATAGAATGAGTTATGTGCTTTAGTGACAAATAAAGCTCATGCATCTTAAACAAAACTGTAACTCTACAAGAAGAAGTATGTCTCCAATCTGTTTCAGACCACAGGTTCCAGGTCACAGGGCTTCTCCACTCCAGGAAAAAGCAAAATCACTGTGTCTAATTTCCTGTTAAAACTTTCTAAAATGTAACTACATATACAAACACATATATTCTTTTTAACCTATACTTCCTACATAGATCAAAATAATCTCGCTTTTTTATGCATTATATATTACCACATTATGATATTTTCACTGTGAGAATGTAGATCAATTTTCTAAAAATGTCTAACTATATAGAACGTCTCATCTCAGATATGCCATAACATAGACTGAACCAGATTTATCACCTACTGAAGAGAATGTAGATAGTTTCTAATCTTTTAAATATATTTATTTGCTTTTTTTATTTATATTGACTAGTGTTATATATATATATATATGTATGTATACACACACAGACACACATAAATATACAGAGAGAGAGAGAGAGACAGTGGGAGAGAGAGAGAAACAGAGACAAAAGTTCTTTGTAGTTCTCTGGGTTATCCAACCCTGCCAATATAGTGACTTTATTTTTCTTCTAGTCCAAATGCCAAATGATATTCAGTTTCAGATTTAAAACTACCATATGACCTAGCAATCCCACTACTGGGCATATACCCTGGGAAAATCAGAACTGAAAAAGACACATGTACTCTGATGCTCACAACAGCACTATTTACAATAGCTAGGACATGGAAGCAACATAGACGTCCTTCGACAGATAAATGGGTAAAGAAACTGTGGCACATATATATACAATGGAATATTGCTGCTGCTAAGTCACTTCAGTCATGTCCGACTCTGTGTGACCCCATAGACAGCAGCCCACCAGGCTTCCCCATCCCTGAGATTCTCCAGGCAAGAACACTGGAGTGGGTTGCCATTTCCTTCTCCAATGCAGGAAAGTGAAAAGTGAAAGTGAAGTCGCTCAGTCGTGTCCGACTCTTAGCGACCCCATGAACTGCAGCCCACCAGGCTCCTCCGTCCATGGGATTTTCCAGGCAAGAGTACACTCAGCCATAAAAAGGAATGTGTTTGAGTCAGTTCTAGCGAGGTGTATGAACACAGAGTCTATTATACAGAGTGAAGTAACTCAAAAAGAGAAAAAAACAAACATATATTAACACATACATATGGAATCTAGAAAGATGGTACTGATAAATCTATTTGCAAGGTAGCTATGGAGACGCAGACATAGAGAATGGACTTGTGGACACTGAGGGGGGGAAGGAGAGGGTGGGAAAAATTGAGACAGTAGCACAGAAACCTATATATATTACCATATGTAAAATAGATAGCCAGTGGGAATTTGCTGTATGATACAGCGAGCTCATACCAGTGCTCTGTGATAGGTGGGATGGGGTAGGAGGTAGGGGGGTGGGAGGTGGGAGAGAGGTTCAAGAGGAAGGGGACATATTATACTTATGGCTGATTCATGTTGATGTATGGCAGAAGCCAATATAATATTGTAAAGCAATTATCCTCCAATTAAAAATAAATAATGTTAAAAAAAATCAATGCATCTCTTCCCTGTGTTCAATGTAAACAGCCCTCTTCTTTGAAATCAGTACCTCTAACACAGCAAAGTTTAAGGATTGAAAATATAAATTCTGTAAGTAAAAAGAGATAATATCTTTCCATCGCTTGGGTCTTAGACCATATACAATGCATCCTTCCTAGGACCATAATACCTTACATTGCTGATTCTATATATATGTGTGTGTATTAACATATTAAATATGTATGTATTAGCATGTATGTGTATATATATATATATGCTGCTGCTAAGTCGCTTCAGTCGTGTCCGACTCTGTGCAACCCCATAGATGACAGCCCATGAGGCTTCCCTGTCCCTGGGATTCTCCAGGCAAGAACACTGGAGTGGGTTGCCATTTCCTTCTCCAATGCGTGAAAGTGAAAAGTGAAAGGGAAGTCGCTCCGTCGTGTCCGACTCTTCGCGACCCCATGGCCTGCAGCCTACCAGGCTCCTCTGCCATGGGATTCTCCAGGCAAGAGTACCGGAGTGGGGTGCCATTGCCTTCTCCAATACACACACACACACACACACACATATATATATATATATATATATGTATATATCAGCACACATATTATGACACTAAATGTCAGTGTCTGTTAAATGTCAGTATCTACTGCTGGAATATAAGTACTTCAGCAGCAGTAGTAGCTAGAGCAGCATTGGAAATTGGAATCATATACTTTTGAACAAATGTACAGCCTGTAACAATGTAACCATAACCATTGTATTCATGAACTTATGCAGCAGCCCAGAGTGGTCAAACAAAGATACTAGTTGGTATACATACAAGAAATATTCTTCTATTTGACTATTTAGTGTCTCCTCTGAACATAAGTTTTTTGGTGAACCTTGACATGAAAAAGTTGGCTTAAGCTCAACATTCAGAAAACTAAGATGATGGCATCTGGTCCCATCACTTCATGGGAAATAGATGGGGAAACAGTGGAAACAGTGTCAGACTTTATTTTTTGGAGGGCTCCAAATCACTGCAGATGGTGATTGTAGCCATTAAATTAAAAGACTCTTACTCCTTGGAAGGAAAGTTATGACCAACCTAGACAGCATATTCAAAAGCAGAGACATTACTTTGCCAACAAAGGTCCATCTAGTCAAGGCTATGGTTTTTCCAGTGGTCATGTATGGATGTGAGATTTGGACTGTGAAGAAGGCTGAGTGCCGAAGAATTGATACTTTTGAACTGTGGTGTTGGAGAAGACTCTCGAGAGTCCCTTAGACTGCAAGGAGGTCCAACCAGTCCATCTTAAAGGGGATCAGTCCAGGGTGTTCATTGGAAGGACTGATGCTAAAGCTGAAACTCCAATACTTTGGCCACCTCATATGAAGAGCTGACTCATTGGAAAAGACCCAGATGCTGGGAGGGATTAGGGACAGGAGGAGAAGGGGACGACAGAGGATGAGATGGCTGGATGGCATCACTGACTCGATGGACATGAGTTTGGGTGAACTCTGGGAGTTGGTGATGGACAGGGAGGCCTGGCGTGCTGTGACTCATGGGGTTGCAAAGAGTCGGACACGACTGAGCAACTGAACTGAATGACTGAACATCAAGCGTAAAGATCTAAGATCTGGACCCTTTGTGTATACCCCAAAATGTTCATCTACATGTTTCATCTCCAAGCATTGGAATGTGGAATTATGACTTAGTTTCTTTTAGTTCAAGGACCAACCAACTCAACCATCTCCTCTTAGAAACACAATATATATAATAAAGCTTTGGTCACTTCTTTTTTCAAACAAAACAAACATCTAAGTTCACTTTTCATATTGGCAAGATTTCTGTTCACTATTCTCCTTCAAGAAATCCTTGAATGGGATTGCAGCTAATACCAAGTATTTTGCTAACACAGTTGTGTAGCAGGACTTTGTTTAGGTCTCCTCTTTTTCTGACACTTCATTGTAGAAAATCCAGCCTGAGTACATGTACTTATAAGATGAGAGGAATGAATTCAACAGAAGTAGGAGACAGACAGGTATTTTGCTCTAGATCCATATAATTGATGTCCTCTGGATTTGTGTTGACTGATCTTGAATATTACATTTCAGTTTGTGCTGGATTGCTGTACAGCCCACATGACTATTTGATTTATTGCTTCTGTAACAACCATATCATGATGGTTGATGGGGTAGTTCTAGTCACAAAGTCCCCTCATGCTATAGTCAACAGGTTTTCAGTTCCTTCCAGGGTGAACAGAGTGCCAAAGATGGCTTTCAAACTATGAGTACTTCTCTGCTGTGGAGGCATGCCTTTCTACGCTATGATAATCCTACTGGAACCTACCAGGCACTTTATTTAGCATGCTAGTGTTGTATTGTCATTTCATTATCTGTATCTATTTACTTCAGTAGATAGTAGCTTTAACCACAGTCTGGAGATTCTGAAGAGTTCTCTTGCTTTAGACCCAACCCAAATTTGCAGACTTTAGTCATCCAATTTTTTTTTGAGCAGTATATTTCATTCATTGTCCTTGGTGTTTCTTTCATCATCTCAAAAAATCTCAGAAAACTGATTTTTTTTTTCTTAGTGGTATGGGCTACAACATGCTCAAATGTTAAGAGGATATCCTGTTCTGCCTCATATGATTAGATACTTAAAAATACCCATAAATTTGATAGGTCTCTCAGTCTTTGTGTTTTACTATCAAGCATACTTCTGTTTCAGAGAAGGCGATGGCACCCCACTCCAGTACTCTTGCCTGGAAAATCTCATGGGTGGAGGAGCCTGGTAAGCTGAAGTCCATGGGGTCGCTAAGAGTCAGACACGACTGAACGACTTCACTTTCACTTTTCACTTTCCTGCATTGGAGAAGGAAATGGCAACCCACTCCAGTGTTCTTGCCTGGAGAATCCCAGGGACACAGGAGCCTGGTGGGCTGCTGTCTATGGGGTCGCACAGGGTTGGACACGAATGAAGTGACTTAGCAGCAGCAGCATACTTCTGTTTTACTTTTTCATATAGAACACTTGCAACTCCCTGTTCACCAGATCCAATTAGCATCATGATTATGTGAACTTTTTAGGTGTACTTTTTTATGAATGACAAGATGATCAAGTTTATGGTTATTACTTTATTACAGCAATCACATTATTGCAGAAATCAGGATGGCTTATAAAGCCATAAGATAGTAAATGAGGACAGCTCTCCTTACCACATAAAAGTCAATTGTTTCTGGTCATACTTATTGTTGGAGACTGAAAACCAAACCAAACCAACAAACACCTAATTTGACAGATAATGGACAGAAATGTCAAATGCTAGAGGCTCTGTTGAGTGCTGACAATCAAGATATTTTGAAGTCTACAAATACCATGATTGACTTCTATCCCTATGGATCAAATAGGTAACTGAGTTAGTGAATAACAGGATCTACTGCCTGTCTTTTTATTTTTTCCCAAATCCCTTGAAAATTTTTATTTAAAATATTTTTATTGAAAAATAGTTGATTTTCAATGTTACATTAGCTTCAGATGTACAGAAAAATGATCCATATATATACATATATAGATAAAGATAGATAGATACAGTCACTTATACACGCATACACAGATGGCCAACAGGCACATGAAAAGATGTTCACTATCACTAACTATTAGATAAATGCAACTAAATCTACAATTCCTGCCTTTTTAAATTTTGACATCAATAGCATCAATCTTTGCAATTTCTACTTTTGATTCACTCTCTTGGCTGGGGCCCGGAACTTCAGAGAATTTCATTTGGCTCTTCCTACTATGACTCTTACTAATCTCCCAACCAGGTAAATCATGTGAAGGATTTCTTAGATGTTAAGAGTATGTATCCTAGTTACACACTGGAAGACTGGGAACATAATATCAAGTTGGCTCTCTGAATGTATTACAGGTAAACCTACTATATACATGGTTCTTCTGCCTTCAGCTATTGAATTGAATATGTTCTTTCTGGCACAACTAAATACTCTTAGTGAGTGCATTCTAAATCTGCACTACTTAAGATAAATCTCCTAAAGCAGCAATATAATCTGCACTGTTTTGCCTGATATAGATCATTGTGCAAAATGTGTTGTTTCTCCTTCTTGGCTCCTCTACTTTTCTCACTCAGGACACTAGTTTAGCATAATCTATTTGATAATGTCAACCACTTGGCTATATAAAGACCTAAAAGAAGTTTGCCTTTTTCAATTCTATTTTAATTTAGTCCCTTGTAATATTGGCACTTAATAACAGCTTAATAACAGTAATCTGTGGTCATTATAGATCACTAAGAAAACATTAAAAATAATACTTCATACTTTTCTCTCACAGAGATAGTTTAATAATTTAGCATATTTCCTTCTAAATCTTTTTCAATGACTGTGTTTAATGTGTTTCTATGTATGTATGTATGCATGTGTGTGTGTGTGTGGTGTGTGTGTGTGTATGGCCTCTTCCATCACAAATCAGTATCTATAAATAAAAATAAATTTTTATGTTGGAAGAGTTTAGATTTACAGAAAAGTTGCAAAGATAGTACAGAGTTCCCATATTCCCCACACCTAGTTCCCACTATTGTTAAGATCATATATATTACTATGGCAATTTATCAGAACTATGGAACCAATATTGAACCAGTATTGATACAGTATTGTTAACTGGCCTATGATTATTAACATTTCCTAATTTTTTACTCACTGTATGGTTTAGTGCTCCAATATCCCATCTAGGAATACTATTTACACTAAATCAACATGTCTCTATAGACTATTCATCTCAGACCTTCCTTGTTTTTAATGAACTTGATTCTTTTCAAAAGTACTAGGCAGGTAAGTTTTGTAAACTGTTCCCAAATGTGAGTTTGCTTACAAACGTAAATGGGCAATATCTAAAGATAATTTCTATTTTATTTTCGCTATTGTAATTATAACTAATTTATACTTCTTTTACTTGAATTCTACCATGATATTTTTTCTTCATGAAGTTCATCTCATTTCCCTTATGCTATTGTTTTTTTCCTGTGAACTGTCTGTATTCATTCTTTATCATTTTAAAATTTTCTTTTTAAAAATAAACTTAGAACTTTAGAATAATTTAAGGTTTATTAAAAACTTTCAAAAACAATACAGAGATTTTTGTTATTCTCCAAATCACTTCCTCATGCTGCTGACATCTATGTAACAGGTACATTAATCAAAAGTAAGGAATGAGTATTAGAATATTTCTATTTCCTAACTCCATTCTTCATTCAGATTCCACTGAGTTTTCCATTAATATTCTGCTTTGCATCTAAGATCCACACTAGACCACCACATTATATTTAGCCATCGTATCTCCTTAGCCTTCTCTGGTCTCTTACAGTTTCTTAGTTTCTTTCTCTTTGTTTTTACTTAATGTTATTTCTTTGACTGTGTGGATCACAGTAAACTGTGCAGATTCTGAAAGAGATAGGAATACCAGACCACCTGATCTGCCTCTTGAAAATTTGTATGCAGGTCAGGAAGCAACAGTTAGAACTGGACATGGAACAACAGACTGGTTCCAAATAGGAAAAGGAGTTCGTCAAGGCTGTATATTGTCATCCTGTTTATTTAACTTATATGCAGAGTACATCATGAGAAACGCTGGACTGGAAGAAACACAAGCTGGAATTAAGATTGCCGGGAGAAATATCAATAACCTCAGATATGCAGATGACACCACCCTTATGGCAGAAAGTGAAGAGGAACTCAAAAGCCTCTTGATGAAAGTGAAAGTGGAAAGTGAAAAAGTTGGCTTAAAGCTCAACATTCAGAAAATGAAGATCATGGCATCTGGTCCCACCACTTCATGGGAAATAGATGGGGAAACAGTGGAAACAGTGTCAGACTTTATTTTTCTGGGCTCCAAAATCACTACAGATGGTGACTGCAGCCATGAAATTAAAAGATGCTTACTCCTTGGAAGGAAAGTTATGACCAACCTAGATAGCATATTCAAAAGCAGAGACATTACTTTGCCAACAAAGGTTTGTCTAGTCAGGGCTATGGTTTTTCCTGTGGTCATGTATGGATGTGAGAGTTGGACTGTGAAGAAGGCTGAGCGCCGAAGAATTGATGCTTTTGAACTGTGGTGTTGGAGAAGACTCTTGAGAGTCCCTTGGACTGCAAGGAGATCCAACCAGTCCATTCTGAAGGAGATCAGCCTTGGGATTTCTTTGGAAGGAATGATACTAAAGCTGAAACTCCAGTACTTTGGCCACCTCATGCGAAGAGTTGACTCATTGGAAAAGACTCTGATGCTGGGAGGGATTGGGGGCAGGAGGAGAAGGGGACGACAGAGGATGAGATGGCTGGATGGCATCACTGACTTAATGGACGTGAGTCTCAGTGAACTCCGGGAGTTGGTGATGAACAGGGAGGCCTGGCGTGCTGCAATTTTTGGGGTTGCAAAGAGTCGGACACGACTGAGCGACTGATCTGATCTTATCTAATCTGAATGTTATTTCCCAACTTCTTTGTATCCAATAAATAATTATGTAGGTTCCTTATACATGGTGTTTTACCTGAAGCTCTCTATGAGGAGGTATGACATGATGAAATCATTTTTATATATTTAATTAATTTCAAATTACATTTTTCTGTCTCTGTTTTAGCAGTTTCAACTATATAAATTATGCATAGTAGTTTTTGTTTTTCTTTGATCACTGTTTCTGCACATGCTATGCTGAATCTCCCTGTCCAACACCCTAACAGTACCTTGATCAGATTTTGTATCTTGCCAGCCATTTTGTGGTTTTCAAGCTCAGTCCAGTTCAATTCTCATCTTCATTTGAAGCTCATATCCTTCTTTCATTCCTCTGTGAATACCTGACCTGGAATCTTGAATGTTGGGAACCACAGTGCTTTCAAATTACCTCCTTTTCACCCTTTCTCTAAAACTGAGATGTCTGAATGCAAAGAGCAAAATAGTATGTAGGTCTTCACTAATATAATCATTAATGTATATATTAATACATTATTATATAATAATGTACTAATTATATAATGATTATTATATAATCATCAATTATATAATCATTAATTATATGATTATTAATGTATGCATATAATACATTATAATGTATGATTATTATACATATATAATATGCATATAATGATTATATAATCATTAATTATATGATTATTGATGTATATATAATACATTAATAATCATCAATGTATATCATTAATTTTATGTAGGTTTCTACTAATCTACCATTTAGTAGTGTTCTTTCTTTAGCATGTTATTGATTCTCAGAGTGACACTGATTGATCATCAAGGCACTTGGTATAGTTCATGTCAAATACTGGTTTCTTTACAGGGAAATTTTAGACAGTTCACCGGAGTTACACTCTCTAATTTCCTGCATTTTCTGCTTGTCCTTTTACGCCCTTATTCATCTCCTTGATCTGAGGCTCTGACCAAAATGCACTTGTTCTTTTGATCCCTTCAAACAGCAGGCAGTTCTTTTGAGTGAATCTGGGTAGGATAACCCAAGTTCAACAAATAGAGATGGTGTTTTCTTAGACATACAAAACATGGGGCTATGAGCTGCTTATTTCCTGTTTAAGTCCTGCCATTTCTCCCTATATTTATGTAGGTGGTGGTGGTGGTGGAGGGTGTTTATGATGTTAGTGCAGGCACAGATAAACTGTTACCTAAGAACATGTCCAACTGGGGAATGAAAGGGTGTTGCTCCTGTCCTCCTCATTGTACCTTTCCTTCTTTTGCTCCTCCTTGTTCTTCTCTTTCTGATGTTAGACTCGCACCACCAGAAGAAACACAATCCTGAGATAAACATTAGGCTTTTCTAAGCTGGGCTGAATATCATGCTGAACAACACACTGTTCTCTTTGTAAAGAAAGAGATCATGGACATAGAACAAACAAAGAGCTGTATCTATCACAGATGTGAATCTGGTATATATACATGTTTTACCTTGCAGTCCATGATTAGGGGAAATTCAAGGTCACAGAATATGTTAAATGTAGCTAGAGGAAACCTGTCATGCTTGGTGAGATAACCTATAGTTAATATACTTAGAATTTACATAGTAAAACACAGCAAAAAAAAAAAAAAACATACAGATCAGAATCAGAAAAACAAATATGTTTTGGTCTAAGCATTATGAATAATTAGATGCTTCTTCTTAAGTCTATTTAAATTTTTCTTCCTCAATTTTCTCATATGCCTATTCACTAGAAGAACAGAAGTTAAATTCCATTGCTTATTTGAAACTTCAATGAACTAACAGTAATAGTAATAATCATTGGTGTCAATAGAATTTACTGAACACTTAAATTTGACCAGTTCAGTTCAGTTCAGTAGCTCAGTTGTGTCTGATGCTTTGCAACCGCAAGGACTGCAGCAAGCCAGGCTTCCCTGTCCATCACCAGCTCCCAAAGTTTACTCAAACTCATGTCCATCGAGTTGGTGATGCCATCCAACCACCTCATCCTCTATTGTCCCCTTCTCCTCCTACCTTCAATCTTTCCCAGAATCAGAGTCTTTTCTAGTGAGTCAGTTCTTCCTATCAGGTGGCCAAAGTATTGGAGCTTCGGCTTCAGCATCGGTCCTTCCAATGAATATTCAGGACTGATTTCCTTTAGGATAGACTGGCTGGATCTCCCAATTAAAACAAGTAAATACTATGTAAATAAATAACATACATACATAGTGTGCATATATGTACACATTATGAACATTTAGTCATATGCTCACCTGTTTCCGAATAATGGCCTTTTTTTTTTTTTTTTACTTTCCCACTTGCTGCAATATTTTAAAAAGCATTTGTTTCTTTTAAATATTGGTACTGTATGAAATTTAAACTATACTGGCATTGTTACAACTCACATTATAAGATAAACACTTTAAACTTTTAGGCTGGAAGAAATAAGCCAAGCAAACAGGTCCAAGCAAAGAAAACATATATTTAAAATAAAGTTTTTAATTGAATTAGTTCATGGCTCCAAATAAACTGTTTCATTTGAAATATGATCGCAATTACCCTAGCACTCAGTTCCCAATATATCAGCAGAGAGTCAAGTGAGAGAATAAGAAGCATGACACTGAAAGTATTTAATTATTTTCACTTAATGGTACATCTATAATGGGACTCTGTGGACTCTATCTCTGTTACCTCTGCCAGTTTTCATATTGGTTCAAAATGAATACACCAGGAGTGAGAGCATTTGATTTAATTTGCCAGAGGTAGTATAGTGAGTCCAGCAGCTAAAATTATGGAGATACTCTTTGACATATGTGATCTGAGGACAAGTTGGCTGTGACATCTATTACACTGCTTCAAATGATGGGACTGGCTGAGTGCCTCTTCTGCAGTCGCAACTCTGCTTCTTTCATAAAATGAAATATTTAATTTGACATGATCACTTCAGCTAAAAGAGGACCTATTTTCTCAGTTAGAATCTCCAAACAAAAGTATCCTTTCTGTCCTCAGAGACTTCTTTACTGTGACTTTTAGAACATTCCACAAATCAAATTTGAAATGGAATTATCAGAGAAGGCCATTTACTAACACATAATTGACACCTCTCATTTCATTTTACTCTTCCTTGTGTAGTCCAGTGCTAAAGAAGCCTACAGATTTCAATCATAATAATAATAATAATATCCTTTTAAAATGCCTCAATTAGTATTTATATCCTTAAATGACTATTTTGTGCTTTTCCATTTTAGCATAATTATAGATATATCCATTAGCCATCAAAGCACAAGTGAGGAAAAGTGTCACTGTCTGAATTGAATGTTAAATTTGGTAAAATTATTGTTGCCATTGAAGTGCCAGAATTAAGCTCCATGATGTTCAAAGGGCACTGACTGCCTGTGTACCTAGAGTTCCCTATTTATGCTAGTCTCATCTCAACCCAAGACATTCTTAACCTCAGTGTTTCTGATATTATTAACAGAATCATATGAGCAGCAGGTTTTTCAAAGCTCTTTGGTACAAACTCTTGACACAAAGCAGAGATAATTAGACTCTCAGGAATAATGGGCATAAAGTCTTTGCCTACTTCTAATCATTGGAAATTCCTCACCACTTGCAAGAAAAATGTTTCTCCTTTTATCCCCACATGCCAGTTTAATTCCTCCTTTTATACTCTATGTGAACAAGCAGACTAGACATTCATTTTCTCACAAAATTCCTCAAATATTTGAGTGCAGCCAAATTCAGTATTTTAAAAAATTGTCTACAAAATCATAGAAATATTTATCTCTAAGAGTTCCTCCTCTGTGGCTTCAAAATAGCACAGTGGATACAAATTACAATTCGACTTTCAAATGTAGGAGCTTATTTATCCAGAGATATGAAAATGTTTCCTCACTTCAAAACACATAAAGCCTAATTTAAAAAAAAAGGCAAACGAGACAATCTCAAGGTCTGTATTTGTGAGATATTTAATTATAGGTTTAGTTTCACAGGTTACTATAAACACACACACATAAATATACATTTTTCTTTCTTAATTACATATTCAGTTTAAAAATGTGAAATACTTCTAGATAGTTCTATTTTATCAACAACCTATCAGGACAAATTAAATTTGGATATTATTTATACTAAAATGTTAATTTATCTTTACTTTTATCAAATGACTAAAGTAAATAGGTCATACATATTTAAAAAGATATTGTCACTGGTCACAGGTGATGACTAAATTTTACTAACTGTAAGCTATTTTATCACCAATGCAATTTTCTATAAGAAATTTATTAAACAAAGTAAAATTAAGAATTAATTTCTCTGCAACATAGTTACATAAAAAGAATAATGACTGAAGAACTTCTAGTAGAAAGTTGTAATAAAGAATAATATCTTAATTATAGTTATATAAAAATATAAAATGATTTTACTTTTCAATTTTAAGTGTGGATACTCTGAAATGTTACTGAATAATACAAATTTTGTGGTTAACAAGTGACTAATACTTATACCAGTACTACCAGAAAGAGAAATTAACAATCCCACTTATAATCACATTCAAAAATAATACCTGAGAATAAACCTAAGGAGGTAAAAAGACATATACTCAGAAAAATATGATACATTTAAAAAAATGAAAATCACACAAACAGATAGAAAGGTACACCATGCTTAAGAATTGATAGTGTTAAAATATCCACACTAACCAATATAGTCTACAGATTCACTGCAATCCCTATCAAAATACCAAAAGCATTTCTCATAAAATTTCAACAAAATGTTCTAAATTTTATATGGAAACACAAGAGACTCTGATTAAGTAAAACTACCTTGACACAGAAGAACAAAACTGAAGGTATCACACTACCTGATTTCAAACTATCCTACAAGGATACAGGAATCAAAACAGTATGGAATTGGCACAAAACCACACACATTTATCAATGGAACAGAAGAGAGAGTCCAAAAATGAATTCACACTTATATGGGTAATTAACCTATGATAGAAAAGATGAAAGAATATAAAATAGGGGGAAAGACAGCCTTTCAAATAAACAGTGTTAGGAAAACTTGACAGCTACATGTGAAATAGTAAAATGAACTACGTTCTCACACTATACACATAAATAAATGCAAAATGGATTAAGGATTTAATGTACGGCCTGAAATCATACAACTTCTAGAAGAAAACAGGCATGTTTTAGCCATATGTTGTCTCAAACAAGAAAAACAAAACTATGAAAAAAAGGGACTATATCAAAGTAAAAAGTTTTTACACAGAGAAGGAAACCAGTGACAGAACAAGGCCACTTACTAAATGGGAGGAGATAGTTGCAATCAATCCATAATATAATGGGTTGAAATTCAAATGCACAAAGAACTGATATGGCTGAACATTAAAATAAAAATTAAAACCTGGTAGAAGACCCAAAGAGACATTCTGTTTCTTCTTTTTTTTTTCAAAAAAGACGTACAGATGGTCAAAAGGACATGAAAATTGCTCAGCATCACTAATTTCAGAGAAATGCAAATCAGTACCATAATGAGCTATCATTTCACACCTATCAGAGTGATTATTATCAAAAAGACGACAAACAAAAAGTATCGGCAATGACATAGAAAAAAGAAACCCTTGTGCATTGATGGTAAGAATGTCAGCTGTTGCAGCCACTATAGCAACAGTATGGACAGCCCTCAAAAAATTAAGACAAGAAATAGCATATGATCTAGCAATTCCACTCCTGGGTATTTTTCCAAAGAAAACAAAAACAATAATTTGAAAAGATATATGTGCCCCTGTCTTCATTACAGCATTATTCACAATAGCCAAGACATGGAAGCAAAGTGCCCATCAATAGGTAAATAGTTAGAAAGATGGAAACTCTTAATTTGAGAAGATAGTTAGAAAGATGTGTGAGATATATATATATATCTCACACATCTTTATATATATATATGTATATCACACATATCACACATCTTATGTGTGTGATATATATATATTATTTATGATATATATATATATATATATATATATATATATATATATATATCTCACACACACACACACACACATATATATATATAGGCTTCCCTGGTGGCTCAGGAAAGAATCTGCCTGCAATGTGGGAGACCTGAGTTCTTTCTGTGGGTTAGGAAGATCTTCTGGAGAAGGGAACAGTTTAGGAGCCTGGCAGGCTTCAGTTCACTTCATATATATATATATATATATATATATATATATATATATATATATATATATTTGCTTTACTGTGCATGGACAGATAGATAAAGACAAACATTATATGATTTTACTTACATGTGGAATCTAAAAAGCAACACAAAACAACAAACATAGTAAAACAGAAACAAAGTCATATATGCAGAGAACAAACAGGTCACTACCAGATGGGAGGAAATAGAGGAAGGAGAGGAATAAGTGAGATAAATAGAGGTACAAATTTCTAGTTGCAAATTAAGAGTCCTAGGAGTATGTACATTATGGGAATATAGTTAATGACTATGCAATATCTTTGTATGCTGATAGGTCAGTTTTACTTCAAATATAGACAAAGTAAATTCATATAAAAATTAATCAGATTTGTGGTTTTCAGAATCAAGAATTGGATGGAGGGGGAATTCAATGAAGGCAGTCAAAAAGTACAAACTACCAGTTATAGGATAAATAAGAACTAGTGATATAATGTACACCATAATAAATATAATAACACTGATGTATGTGATATATGAACATTGTTAAAGGAGTAAATCCTAGGAGTTTTCAACAGAAGACAAACCTTTTTCTATTTCTTTAATTTTATATCTCTATGAGATGACAGATATTCACTAAACTTACTGTGTTAATCATTTCATAATGTATGTAAGTAAAAATAGTATGTTGTACACCTTTAACTTATACAGTGGCACATGCCAATTACATCTCAATAAAACTAGAATGTCTTCCTTTCAGTATGGAGTTTCCTTAAAACACTGAAAATAGAGTTGCCATGGGATCCAGCCATCCCACTCCTGGGCATACATTCAGAAAAGATGAAAACTCTTAATTTGAAAAGATACATGTATCGCAATGTTCATAGGAGTACTATTTTTATTTTACTCAAATATAGTTGATTTATAATGTTGTATTGATCTTTTTCATACAGAAAATTCAGTTATATAGACACATATATACACACACATATATACACACACACACATATATAAAGTTTCATAGTCTTTTTTATTATAGTTTATTATAGAAATTGAATATAGTTCCCTGTACTATACAGTAGGGCCTTGTTGTTTTCCCATTCTATATATTACAGTTTGCATCTGCTATCCTAAAATTCTAATCCATCCTTCCCCAATCTCTTCCCCTTGTTAACCACAAGTCTGCTCTCTATGTCATAGCAGCACTATTTACAATAGCCAAGACACAGAAACACTCCAAGTACCCATCAATAGATGACTGGTCTAAGAGGATGTGGTGAAATAATACTCAGCCATAAGAAAGAATGAAATATTGCCATTTAGAGTAACATGGATAGAACTAGAGAATATCATATCAAGTGAAGTAAGTCAGAAAAAGATAAACACTGTATATTATTTCATATGCAGAATCTTAAAAAAAAAAAACTAAACAAATGAATCTACAAACAAAACAGAAACAGATTCACAGATAAATAGAAAACAAACCTATGGTTACCAAAGGGGGAAGGAAGTGGGGAGGGACAAATTAGGAAAATGAGGTTAACAGATACAAACTACTATACATAAAGTAAATAAGCACTAAGGATTTACTGTATAACAGGGGGAACTATATTCAGTATCTTATAATAACATAATAAAAAATAATCTGAATATATATAAGCTAAACTGAACCACTTTGCTGTATACCTGAAAATAACACAATATTTTAAATCAACAATATTTAAATTTAAAAGGGCAAATACTCTAATTTTATCAAGCAGTTAAACTTGTGAAAATGTACAGACTTCAGTTTGTAAATAATCAAATTTCTTGTGTTCCCTATAATATATGTCAGTTTGGAAAATATGCCATGTTGCCTTAATGGCTTTTTGATTCAGCCCATTGAAAAGAAAGGAATTTCAAAAGCAAGATATATATATATACATGTGTGTGTGTGTAAACATGTGTGTACATACAGAAAGTATGAATATACCTGTGTGTGTTTATGTATGCGTGTTGGTATAGTCACAGATATACAGAAGTCTAGCTGATCTCTGACTAACTTCATGGATAGGGGATCTGACCCTCCCAGCAGTCAAAAATGTGGGTATAACTTTTAAGCTGGCCCTCTGCATCTGTGGTTCATCATCTGCAAATTCAAATAAACATGGATCATATAGTACTGGGGCATGTATTCAATAAAAATAAATCCACATATGTGTGGTTCTGTGTAGATCAAACCTGAATTGTTCAAGGGTAAATTGTAAATATATGTATAAGTATGTTCACTAAAGTTTCCTAGTCTAATAAGTATATGAATAAATAATATTCATCATATGAAATATACAAATTTCTTTCAAGATTGCTTTATAAGTTTTATTGGCAAAATAATCATGCTTGGGTATTTCATTTTATGATAAAATTTGCAAATCTACCTTTTCAGACAGTGTTTTAACATGTGTAATATTACACTTGTAATTGAGCTACTGTAGATGAATACTAACTCATCAAATACATTTATCCAAAGACATGTTTCTCCAGGACGTAATTATTAAATTGGTGATCTTCAGATATTGGTAGTTTCTTAATTTCTATAATATACTTATTAGAGAAAATAAATTAAAAAACCCATTAGCCCACAGTTCATTTTCTTTGGAGACTTTAGTTATATTTTACCCATTCAGTCAGTTCAGTTCAGTTCAGTCTCTCAGTTGTTTCCAACTCTGCAACCCCATGGACTACAGCACGACAGGTCTCCCTGTCCATAACCAACTCCCAGGGTTTACTCAAACTCATGTGCATTGAGTCAGTGATGTCATCCAACCGTCTTGCAGTCCCCTTCTTCTCCTGCCTTAAATCTTTCCCAGCATCAGGGTTTTTTCAAATGAGTTGCTTCTTCGCATCAGGTGGCCAAAGTATTGGAGTTTCAGCTTCAACATCAGTCCTTCCAATGAAAACTCAAGACTGATTTCCTTTAGGATGGACTGGTTGGATCTCCTTGCTGTCCAAGGGCCTCTAAATAGAGTCTTCTCTAACACCACAGTTCAAAAGCATCAATTCTTTAGCACTCAGCTTTCTTTATAGTCTAACTCTCACATCCATACATGACCACTGGAAAAACCATAGCCTTGACTAGACGGATCTTTGTTGGCAAAGTAATGTCTCTGCTTTTTAACATGCTGTCTAGGTTGGTCATAACTTTGTTTCCAGTGAGTAAGCGTCCTTTAATTTCATGGCTACAGTCACTATCTGCAGTGATTTTGGAGCCCCCAAAAATAGTCATCCACTGTTTCCACTGTTTCCCCATCTATTTGCCATGAAGCAATGGGACTGGATGCCATGATCTTAGTCTTCTGAATGTTGAGCTTTAAGCCAACTTTTTCACTCTCCTCTTTCACTTTCACTCTTTAATTCTTCTTTGCTTTCTGCCATAAGGGTGGTGTCATCTGCATATCTGAGGTTATTGATATTTTTCCCAGCAATCTTGATTCCGGCTTGTGCTTCATCTGGCCCAATGTTTCTCATGATGTACTCTGCATATAAGTTAAATAAGCAGGGTGACAGTATACATTTTTGACGTACTACTTTCTCTACTTGAATCCAGTATGCTGTTTTATGTCCAGTTCTAAATGTTGCTTTCACAGCTACTTGTAAGGCTTCCTCAGACAGCCATTTTGCTTTTTTGCATTTATTTTTCTTGGGGATGGTCTTGATCCCTGTCTCCTGAATAATATTACAAACTCCTGTCCATAGATCATCAGGCACTCTGTCTATCAGATCTAGTCCCTTGAATATATTTTTCATTTCCACTGTATAATTGTAACTGATTTGATTTAGGTCATACCTGAATGGTCTAGTGGTTTTCCCTACTTTCTTCAATTTAAGTCTGAATTTTGCAATAAGCAGTTCATGATGTGAGCCACAGTCAGCTTCAGTCTTGTTTTTGCTGACGGTATACAGCTTCTCCATCTTTGGCTGTAAAGAATATAATCAATCTGATTTTTTTATTGACCATCTGGTGATGTCCATGTGTAGAGTCTTTTCTTCTGTTGTTGGAAGAGAGTATTTGCTATGACCAGTGTGTTCTCTTGGCAAAACTCTATTAGCCTTTGCCTTGCTTCATTCTGTACTCCAAGACCAAATTTGCCTGTTACTCCAGGTGTTTCTTGACTTCCTACTTTTGCATTCCATCAGCCCTGGGATTACTTTGGAAGGAATGATGCTAAAGCTGAAACTCCAGTACTTTGGCCACCTCATGCGAAGAGTTGACTCATTGGAAAAGACCCTGATGCTGGGAGGGATTGGGGGCAGGAGGAGAAGGGGACGACAGAGGATGAGATGGCTGGATGGCATCACTGACTCGATGGACGTGAGTCTCAGTGAATTCTAGGAGTTGGTGATGGACAGGGAGGCCTGGTGTGCTGCGATTCATGGGGTCGCAAAGAGTCAGACACGACTGAGCGACTGATCTGATCTGATAATGAAAAGGACATTTTTGGGGGTGTTAGTTCTAGAAGGTCTTGTACGTCTTCATAGAACTGTTCAACTTCAGCTCTTTCAGCATTACAGGTTGGGGCACAGACTTGGGATTACCATGATATTGAAAGGTTTGCCTTGGAAATGAACAGAGATCATTCTGTGGTTTTTGAGACTGCATCCAAGTACTGCATTTCAGACTCTTTTGTTGACTATGATGGCTACTCCATTTCTTCTAAGGGATTCTTGCCCACAGTAGCAGATATAATGGTCATCTGAGTTAAATTCACCCATTCCAGTCCATTTTTGCTCGCTGATGCCTAAAATGTCGATGTTCACTCTTGCCATCTCCTGTTTGACCACTTCTAATTTGCCTTGATTCATGGACCTAACATTCCAGGTTCCTATGCAATATTGCTGTTTGCAGCATCAGACTTTGCTTCTATCACCAGTCACATCCACAATTGGGTGTTGTTTTTCCTTTGGCTCTGTCTCTTCATTCTTCCTGGAGTTATTTCTCCACTGATCTCCAGTAGCATATTGGGTACCTATTGACCTGCGGAGTGTATCTTTCAGTGTCCTATCTTTTTGTCTTTTCATATGGTTCATGGGGTTCTCAAGGCAAGAATACTGAAGTTGTTTGCCATTCCCTACTCCAGTGAACCACATTTTGTTGGAACTCTTCACCATGACCCGTCCATCTTGGGTCGCCCTACATGGCATGGCTCATAGTTTCATTGAGTTAGACAAGGCTGTGGTCCATGTGATTAGATTGATTAGTTTTCTGTGATTGTGGTTTTCAGTCTGTATGCTCTCTGATGGAGAAGGATAACAGGCTTATGGAAGCTTCCTGATTGGAGAGACTGACTGAGGGGGAAACTGCCTCTTGAGAAAACTGTATGCAGTTCAGGAAGCAACAGTTAGAACTGGACATGGAACAACAGACCTGTACCAAATAGGGAAAGGAGTATGCCAAGGCTGTATAGCGTCACCCTGCTTATTTTACCCATTAAAGTATTTTAAAGGCATATGGCTTTATTCTTTTTTTTTTTCATTTTATCAGTTCAGTCGCTCAGTTGTGTCTGACTCTGTGACCCCATGGACTGCAGCACACCAGGCCTCCCTGTCTATCACCAACTCCCAGAATTTACTCAAACTCATGCCTGTTGAGTCCATGATACCATCCAACCATCTCATCCTCTGAAATCCCCTTTTCCTCCTGCCTTCAATCTTTCTGAACATCAGAGTCTTTTCAAATAAGTCAGCACTTTGCATCAGGTGGCCAAAGTATTGGAGTTTCAGCTTCAACATCAGTCCTTCCAATGAATATTCAGAACTGATTTCCTATAGGAAAGACTGGTTGGATCTCCTTTCACTTCAAGTGGCTCCCAAGAGTCTTTTCCAACACTACAGTTTAAAAGCTTCAATTCTTTGGTGTTCAGCTTGCTTTATATTCCAACTCTCACATCCACACATGACTACTGGAAAAAACCATAGCCTTGACTAGATGGACCTTTGTTGGCAAAGTAATGTCTCTGCTTTTGAATTTGCTATCTAGGTTGGTCATAACTTTCCTTCCAAGTAGTATGTGTCTTCTAATTTCATGGCTGCAATCACCATCTGCAGTGATTTTGGAGCCTAAAAAAATAAAGTCTGCCACTGTTTCCATTGTTTTTCTATGAAGTGATGGGACCAGATGACATGATCTTAGTTTTCTGAATGTTGAGCTTTAAGCCAACTTTTTCACTCTCCTCTTTCACTTTCATCAAGAGGCTTTTTAGTTCTTCACTTTCTGCCATAATAGTGGTATCATCTGCATTTCTGAGGTTATTGATATTTCTCCTGTCAATCTTGATTCCAGCTTGTGCTTCATGCAGCCCAGCATTTCTCATGATGTACTCTGCATATAAGTTAAATAAGCACAGTGACAGTGAGCATGGTGACAATTTCATTTTATGGGTATCAATAAAAGAGTTATTTTTGCTACCATAATGAGAATATAATTTTTCCAAAATTCGATCACAAGCTTGGATTATAAAAAGAAGATAAGTCTTAGTAGAAATATACTGCAATAATACATGTAAATATAGAAAAAATATGTCCAACTATGCCCAAATACAAAAATCATATGCCCAATTATACACATACCAATATTAATTTTTGAATATGAAGAAACTATTCCTAATTTGACACATGAAAGTCACACTTTAAAATAAATATGAAATTATTGAATAATAGGGTACATAATAATTTATGCTGCAATCAGGTTGCAAGTGCTAAATTTGAAATTTCACAATGTGACACATAGTATTTGACTTATTTTGAGAACAGGAAATTGAGATACAGTATGTTATTTATCTTACCCAATAATACATAATTAGCAAATGATGGAGTCAAGATTTGCACTTGAGTTCTTTTCTGATGAAGTGTACACAAACTTTTTCCATGATGAAGAGTGTTGTGAAGGTCTTTTGAGAAGCCAATAATTTAATCATACTACTGAGTCTCCTCAAGGCCATCAAAGGATATAAACAAGGATCCAGGTAGGGTGCGAAAGGACTATTACTTTTTATCTTTGAATTATTTTTTTCAACTCACAATTATTTATTTTTAATGCAGTATAATTGACGTACATTATATTAGTTTCATGTGAATAACATAATGATCTAACTTTTAGATACATTATGGGATGATCACCACAATAAATCTAGCTACCATCTGTCACAGTTTAATATGATTGCAATATACTGACGATATGGGCTTCCCTGGTTGCTCAGACAGTAAAGAATCTACCAGCAGTGCATAAGATGCAGGTTTGATCCCGGGTCAGGAAGATCCCCTGGAGAAGGGAATGGCTACCCACTCCAGTCTTCTTGTCTGGAGAATTCTATGGATGCAGGAGCCTGGTGAGCTACAGTCCATGGGATTGCAAAGAACTGGACACAACTGAGCGACTAACATTGACTGACTAAATTCCCTATTTTACATATTACAGCACTATGGCTTATATTCTATAATTGCAAATTTGTGCTCTTTAATCCCCTTCACTTATAAAACATCCATCACCCTCCCACCTGCTCTCTGAAAATCACTAATTTATGCTGCTGCTGCTGCTGCTGCTGCTAAGTCGCTTCAGTCATGTCTGAGTCTTCGCAACCCCATGGACTCCAGCCTACCAGGCTCCTCCATCCATGGGACTTTCCAGGCAAGAGTACTGGAGTGGGGTGCCATTGCCTTCTCTGCCAATTTGTGCTACACATCTATAAATCGGTTTGTATTTTTGTTGTTCACTTGCTTTGTTTTTTAGGTTTTTTAGCTTCCATATGTTAGTGAAATCACATTGTACTTGTCTCTGACTTATTTCATTTTGCATAATACCTTCTAGGTCCATCTATGTTACTGTAACATCTTCACTATCCATTTATTTATCTCCACTATCCATATGTCTATTGAAGTCACTTGGGTTGCCTCCATGCCTGGGCTATTGTAAATAATATTAACATGAAAATAGGGGTGCATATATCTTTACAAATCAGTGTTTTTGTCTTCTTTAAATAAATATCCAGGACTAAACTACTGGATTATATGGAAGTTCTATTTTTAAGATTTTAGGAACCTACGCATTATTTTTGATAGTGGTTACAGTGATTTATATTCACACCAAGAGTGCACAAGGGTTCCTTTCTATCTGCATCCTTGCCAACACTTGTTATTTGTTGTCTTTTTAATAATAGCCATTCTGACAAGTATTAGGTGATATCTCATTATTTTACTGACTTGCAATTTCCCTAATGGTCAGTGATGCCCAGCATTTTTCATGTGCCTGTTGACCATCTGTACATCTTTGGAAAAATGTCTATTCGGGTCCTCTGCCCATTTTTAATCAGATTGTTTTGATTTTCTTTTTTTATAATATTGAGTTGTATGAGTTCTTTATATAATCTGAGTATTAACCCTTTATTACATATAAGATTTACAAATATCTTCTCCCACTCAGCAGATTGCCTTTCTGTTTTATTGTTGTTTTTCTTCAATATGCAAAAGCTTTTTAGTCTGATATAGTCCTACTTGCTTGGCAGTGGTTTAGTTGCTAAGTCATGTTCAAATCTTGCAACACCATGGACTGTAGACTACCAGGCTCCTTTGTCCATGGGATTCTCCAGACAAAAGTACTGAAAGGGGTTGCCATTTACTTCTCTAGGAGATCTTCCTGACCCAGGAATCAAACCTGAGTCTCCTGCATTGCAGACAGATACTGAGCTATAAGACCTTGCATGAGTGACGTACCAAAAACAAAAACCAAAACTAATGACCAAGACTCATGTCCAAGTGCTGAATGCCTGTTTTGTTATAGGAGTTTTATAGATAATGGTCTTACATTCAAGACTTTAACTCATTTTGAGCTTATTTTTGTATGTATAATTTAAGATAGTAGTCCAGTTATTTTATAGGCAGCTATCAGTTTTCCTAGGGAGGCTTTACAAACAGCTGAGGAATGAAGAGAAAGGAAAAGCAGCAGAGAAAGGGAAAGATATACCCACCTGAATGCAGAGTTCCAGGGAATAGCAAGGAGAGATAAGAAAGCCTTAAGTGAACAATGCAAAGAAATAGAGGGAAAAAATAGAATGGGAGAGACTAGAGACCTCCTCAATAAAGCTGGAACTATCAAGGGAAAATTTCATGTAAGCTTAGGCATGATAAAGGACAGAAACAGTAAGGACCTAACAGAAGCAGAAGAGATTAAGAAAAGGTGGCAAGAATAAACAGAAGAACTATACAAAAAGTCTTAATCATCAGGATAAACATGATGGGGTGGCCACTTACCTAGAGCCAGACATCCTGGAGTGTGAGGTCAAGTGGGCCTTAGGAAGCATTACTAAAAACAAAGCTAGTCGGAGTGATGGAATTCCAGCTGAGCTATCCTAAAAGATGATGCTGTTAAAGAGTTGCACTCAATACATCTGCAAATTTGGAAATCACAGTGGCCACAGGAATGGAAAATGTCAGTTTTCATTTTGATCCCAAAGAAAAGCAATGCCAAAGAATGTTCAAACTACCATACAATTGTGTTCATTTTGCATGTTAGTAAGGTTATGCTCAAAATCCTTAAAGCTAGACTTCAGAAGCACATGAACTGAGAATATCCAGATGTAAAACTTGGATTTCAAGGAGGCAGAGGAATCAAATTGCCAACATTTGTTGGATCATGGAGAAAGCAAGCAAATGTCAGAAAAAAACATCTGCTTCATTGAGTATTCTAGAACCTTTGTGTGTATCACAAACTGTGGAAAGTTCTTAAAGAGATGGGAGTACCAGACCACCATACCTGTCTCCTGAGAAATCTGTATGTGGGTTAAGAAGCAACAGATATTATTGGACACAGTACAAGAGATTGGTTCAAAATTGGGAAGGGGGTACAACAAGGCTGCATATTGTCATCCTCCTTTTAATTTCTATTCAGAGTACATCATATGAAATGCCAGACTGGATGAATTGCAAGCTGGAATCAAGATTGCCAGGAGAAATATTAACAATCTCAGATATGCAGATGATACGACTCTAATAGTAGAAAGTGAAGAGGAACTAAAAAGCCTTTCTATGAGGGTGAAAGAAGAGAGTGGAAAAGCTGGCTTGAAACTCTCAACTCTCAAAAAACTATGATCAGGGCATCTGGTTCCATCACTTCATGGCAAACAGGAGAAAAAGTGGAAGCACTGACAGATTTTATTTTCTTGGGCTTCAAAATCACTATGGATGGTGACTGCAGCTGTAAAATTAAAAGATGCTTGCTCCTTGGAAGAAAAGATATGACAACCCTAGACAGCATATTCAAATGCAGAAACATCACTTTGGTGACAAATGTCCATTTAGCCCAAGCTATAGTTTTTCCAGGAGTGATGTATAGATATGAGAGTTGGACCATAATTAAGGCTGAGTGCCGAAGAACGGATGCTTTCCAATTGTGGTGCTGAAGTACACTCATGAGAGTCCCTTGGTCTGCAAGAATATTAAGCCAGTCAATCCTAAAGGAAATCAACCCTGAATATTAATTGGAAGGACTGAAGTTGAAGCTGAAGCTCCAATACTTTGGCCACCTGATGTGAAGAGCTGACTCAAAGGAAAAGACACTGATGCTGGGAAAGATTGAAGGGAAAAAGAGAATGGGGCCACAGAGGATAAGATGGTTAGATAGCATCACCGACTCAACAGACATGAATTTGAGCAAACTCTGGGAGATAGTGAAGGACAGGGAAGCCTGGTGTACCACAGTCTATGGGGTCATAATGAGTTGGACAGGACTGAATGACTGAACAACAAAATTTCCAAGAAAGATTAATATAGAAAACATTAGTTTTAAAAGTTCATTCAATAACATTTTTAAGCTTATCATTGTTACCAAGGACAAAATTTTATGGCAAGAGTGAAAACTAGAGTTGATAGTCCTGTATTGACTGTTTAAAAAAAAACATGCGATCAAATAGAATGTGGATTTCTTCTTAATACAATAAAGAATAAAATATTAGAAATCATATTCCTTTTATACATTATAAAATGTCAGGAAATATTTTATATATAAGGAAATTACCTTCATTTTACATGTTATAAAAACACTCATAAGTTATGTAAATGATTTTGTTAGATTACTATGGAAATATGCAAGTATTATGAAAAAATACAGAAATTATATTTATTTCTTTAAGCACGTGGTAGTGGTGGTTTAGTCGCTAAGTCGTGTCCTACTTTTGTGATCCTGTGAACTGTGCCTGTCAGGCTCCTCTGACCATGGGATTCTCCAGGCAAGAATACTGGAGTGGGTTGCCATTTCCTTCTCCAGGGTATCTTCTCAACCTAGAAATTGAACCTGGGTCTCCTTCATTGCAGGCAGATGACTTACCAACTGAGCCATGAGGGAAGCCCCTGTAAGCATGTACTATACTACAAATTGCAGAAGACAATGGCAACCCACTCCAGTACTCTAGCCTGGAAAATCCCATGGACAGAAGAGCCTGGTAGGCTATAGTCCATGGGGTCGCTAAGAGTCACACATGACTGAGCGACTTCATTTCACTTTTCACTTTCATGCATTAGAGAAGGAAATGGCAACCCACTCCAGTATTCTTGCCTGGAGAATCCCAGGTACAGAGGATCCTGGGGGCTGCCATCTATGGGGTTGCACAGAATCAGACACGACTGACGCGACTTAGCAGCAGCATACTACAAATACAACACTTCCTCTGCAGGTCAAATTAGCTTTCTTGTTTAATCTCTCCAAAAGTTAAAAAAGTTATGTATCTTATTAATACAAGAATATTATTGTTTGGGGGATGACTAAATCCACAATTTTGGAAGAAAGTTTTAACTTATATAATTAATTTTAGTATGCAAACACATACATAGGCACATTATTTACATAGGCACATTACTTACAATGGCATTAGGTAATATGTGATAAGCTTACAGTATTAATTTCTAATCGCTGCCTTCCTAATAAAGAACTGATAATCTACTGTAATATAAGATTATTTATTAGAAATTTTTTTTTTACTTTTGCCTACTTTACTTAAATTTTTAACCTATTAGAGAAGAGTAAGATAAATTATAAAAGGAATATGGAGACAGACATATTATCTAGGATGTACACTGAACAGAGATAAGATAGTCATGGTCTAATATGAAAAACTATGTTGTGGTGAGGACAACTGTGTTAATTAGAATGTTCCTATGAGAGAGGATTTTTTGAATTTCTACGACTATTCATATTCAATGTCCATAGTGAACCTAAAGGAAACATATAAGAGCACTGCCCTGTAAGTATACGGGTAGGCATCATCTATATTTTTCATTATGTCTGATTGTGTTGGAGTTAGATTGAGTCCTTTTCTGATCTGTTGATATTTGAGGGCTGAGAAGGAAAAAAGCAAAGAGAGAAAGAGAATCAGATGTGAATTTGAGTCCCATTTTCCACCTACATAGTCTTAAGCATAAAGAGGGATAATAAAAGATGTTATATTAGGCAAGATGTTATAAGGGCCCAAAAGGGGGGAATCATAACTGATCTGGCTTAAAACTCAACATTCAGAAATATTATTCAGAATAATAATTGAGTTGGCTTAAAACTCAACATTCAGAAAACTAGAATCATGGCATACAGTCCCATCACCTCAGAGCAAATAGACAGGGAAACAGTGGAAACAGTGAAAGACTTTGTTCTCTTGGGCTCCAAAATCACTGCAGATCGTGACTGCAGCCATGAAATTAAAAGACACTTGCTCCTTGGGAGAAAAGCTATGATCAACCTACACAGCATATTAAAAAGCAGAGACATTACTTTGCCAACAAAGGTCCCCCTAGTCAAAACTATAGTTTTTCCAGTAGTCATGTACAAATGTGATAATAGGACTACATGGAAAGTTGAGTGCTGAAGAATTGATACTTTTGAACTGTGTTGTTGGAGAAGACCTTTGAGAGTCCCTTGGACTGCAAGGAGATCCAACCAGTCAATTGTAAAGGAAATCAGTCCTGAATATTCAATGGAAAGACTGATGTTGAAGCTGAAACTCCAATACTTTGGCCACCTGATGCAAAGAACTGACTCATTGAAAAAGACCCTGATGCTGGGAAAGATTGAAGGCAGGAGGAGAAGGGGACGACAGAGGATGAGATGGCTGGATGGCATCACTGACTCGATGGACATGAGTTTGAACAACCTTTGGGAGTTGGTGATGGACAGGGAAGCCTGGCATGCTGCAGTCCACGGGGTCGCAAAGAGTTGGACACGACTAACTGACTACAAGGGCCAAGAAAGGGGGAATAATAACTGATCTGGCTCTTTAAGTTAGAATGAGGGAAGTGGATGTCTAGAAGCTTTACATATGATAATCTGGTACACACATATCACCATAGAACCTTGGCAGTCTGCTTAGAATAAGGAGTCATGAGTCTTTCAGAACCTGAGTTTATAATTAAGAACTAATGCACCAGCATCATGGCCCATATTGACATAACTATGATAAAAATGCTGAGAAAGAAACAAAAACCCAAAAACTAGTGGGCTTATTGTAGTGAGTCAGATGCAAAATTCTGTGGGACTCAAGGTTTGTTTTCACTAAGAAAGGGGGAGAAATTGAGCTATATTATTATTAATATCAACTCTTTACTGTAAAGGATTTCATCTTGAACTGTAAGTCAGATGGTCACTACAGATAGTTGATATTCTCCAAAGGCTTTGTCACTGAAATTATAGAATTAGAAAGAGGAAAGGTATGTTAAGAATCTACACACAATTTTATCTGACACCAAATATTATTTAAAAGAACTATAAAAATAATGTATCATACATTTTTTGAACTTTCAACAACAGTTATTTTCTCCCTCATCCACACATACATGTTGTTAAGTCAGACCAGATTAACTATAGATTAACTATGATGCTGTCTGTATGATTTAATAAATTTTGAAGTTCCACTGAACTGCACAACTTATACGATTTACAGATAATGTAATAAAATTCTATTTTTAGAGGTTTTGAACTATATATGGGGAGTTGAAAAGCATTACTCACAAAGCATCAATAGTTCCAAAGATATCTGAAAGATATTTCATATCCATTATGAAATATGGTATAAATATTAGCTCCATTTATTTTTGTTTTCTAATACATTGTGTCCATCATACTCAGTTTAACATTTCTGGAGCTAATATGTGTTTTGTTTTGGCTATTAGTACAAAGAAGTTATATTGCTAAATATAGGTATTTACAAATAGAGCTGGTATTTCAACTTAAAGATGGGGAAAATTAATTTTTGTACTTGCTTAATTTGCATGTATATTCTTATTTAAATCTGAAGAAAAACTGACACACACTTAAATTACAGAGGAAACTAAAATACATTAAAAATGTTCCATGATCATTTACAAAAAAAGCTTTTTGTTTAAATACAGAAGATAAAGTTATATGAATGTATGATAACCTGAAATAGTCTGCAAAGTTGTGCTAAAATTATACTATTAGAATTATCAAATACATACTAATGCTTCTAAAGCATAATATTATTTGTGTCATTTTTACCAGACAAAATATGAGATGACAGGGAAGTCCTTTCACTTTTATGTTTAATTTTAACATTTTTATAAGCAAACAAGAGTCACATAAGCCATTTGTTAGCTTAAGATAAATGTTACAGAGACCTTGATAAAATGTCAATGTTAGCAGAAGAAAGCCAACATATGATACAGTTAAAGTGTTTGTATGTGGGTGGGCATATCTATATGTATATATTCTCTTAACTAAAAAATATTTCATTTATAATTTTAATTCAACACACACAGAAGTTTAAAAAAATACAACTTTGCTATAACCAATCCTGCTTTGTAGATTAGTTTATTAATATGACATATTTGCAAGCCCATTTTAAAGAATATTTATTTATTTGGTTACATTGGTTTTTAGTTTCAGCACACAGGATCTTTGATTTTTGCCAAGCAGGATCTTTTAGTTGTGGCATGTGGGATCTAGTTCTCTGATCAATGATCAACCCCAGGCCCTCTGCACTAGGAGCACAGAGTCTTAGCCACTGGACCACCAGGGAAGTCCCAAATCCATTATTAAAAGCAGATAATGAAATGGAGAAGGCAATGGCACCCCACTCCAGTACTCTTGCCTGGAGAATCCCATGGACAGAGGAGCTTGGTAGGCTGCAGTCCATCGGGTCGCTAGGAGTAGGACACAACTGAGCGACTTCACTTTCACTTTTCACTTTCATGCATTGGAGAAGGCAATGGCAATCCACTCCAGTGTTCTTGCCTGGAGAATCCCAGGGACACGGGAGCCTGGTGGGCTGCCATTTCTGGGGTCGCACAGAGTTGGACACGACTAAAGTGACTTAGCAGCAGCAACAACCAATAGAAAATTAGAGCACATGTACAAACATGTGTACAAAAAAGTAATATCTAAATAACCAATAAGCACTAAAAAGTTGAGTAATATCATTAGCCATTATCAACAACAAAAAAAACTATACCAAACATTCATCATATACCAAATAATGGATTAAAGATACCTGAGACATCAAATGAAGTTCTGGTGAGTGTGGTAAATCATAAAAAAATTATGTTGAAACAAAAAAACAAAAGCTAAATAATGAAAAGACAGTAAACTTAAATTCAAGTTTTCACAAGTATTTCAATTCACTAACTGAAGTCATTAACTGAACAATATTTAAACACATTTTTATTACAGATAGAAAAAAAGTGAAAGTGTAAGTTACTCAGTCATGTCCAGCTCTATATGACCCCACGGACTGTAGCCCACAAGGGTTCTCTGTCCATGCAATTCTCCAGGCGAGAATTCTGGAGTGGGTTCCCATTTCCTACTCCAGGGGATTTTCCCAACCTAGGGATTGAACCTAGGTCTCCCGCACTGCAGGCAGACTCTACCAACTGAGTCACCAGGGAAGGCCACAAACAGAAAATGAAATTACATTATAATGGAAGACTATGTTGCTGACAAAGGCCAGGATAGTCAAAGCTATGTTTTTTCCACTAGTCATGTACAGATATGAATGATGGACCATAAAGAAGGCTGAACACCCCAGACTTTATGCTTTCAAATTGTGGTACTGGAGAAGACTCTTGAGAGGTACTTGGACAGCAAGAAGATCAAACCAATCAATCCTAAAGGAAATCAACTCTGAATATTCACTGGAAGGACTGATCTGAAGCTAAAACTCCAATACTTCAGCCAGTTGATGCAATGAGCTGACTCACTGGAAAAGACCCTGATGCTGGGAAAGATTGAGGGCTGGAAGAGAAGGTGGCGACAGAGGATTAGATGGTTGGATGGCATCACTGATTCAATGGACATGAATTTGATCAAACTCTGGGAGATAGTGAAGGACACAGAAGCATAGTGTGCTGCAGTTCATGGGCTCACAAAGAGTTGGACAAGACTCAGTAACTGAACAACAACAATGTTTTTCAAGCTAACACATAAAGGCTTTAAATAATTTTTTATATGTATAGAACACATCAAAGTGTTTTAAAATCAGGGTCTTCCTCCTTAGAGGTATTCAGTATATATGGACTAGTTCATCTCTGAATAAAGTATGTTGAAGGGGTCTTTGAAATCTATTTCAGTAAAAGTAATTTCATCATTTATATTGTCTGCTGGTAAATCCCACTATTTTATTTCTCAGGTTAACACTTGAAATACCCAAAATATTATCAGAAATAACCTGAAGAAGCAAGCAACCTGAACTTCATCTGTATAAAGTGTTAAAGACAGATCTGAAACAAAAATATTTCACTACACTTAAGAATATATCAACAGATAGAAAAACTGACCTTGTACTTCTGATGAATACTAGAAACTCCTTTTAGAAATATTATTAGTAAAATTTAGCTTACTAGATATCTGGTAAAAATCATATTTTTCTAAAAAGCCAAGTGATTAAGTAATTATTTGACTTTGGTTTTCAGCATTCTAAAATTCTAAATAAATTTACAGAGGAAACTGCCAAAAGTCTTGAATTCGGGAAAAGGTGGTAATATCTTTTAGGCAAAGAGATCTACTTGGTTAGAATGCAGAGGTAGGGTGAGAATGAAAGTGAAAGTGTCAGTTGTTCAATCATATCTGACTCTTTGTGACCCCATGGTGTGTAGATCACCAGGTTTCCTGTCCATGGAATTCTCCAGACAAGAATATTGGAATGGGTAGCCATTTCCTTCTCCAGGGGATCTTCCCCACCCAGGGATGGAGCCCAGTTCTCCTGCACTGCAGGCGGATTCTTTACTATCTGAGCCACCAGGGAAGCCACCAGGGCAAAAATAGATGTCCAAAACTGACATTCTCCTAACTTAGCCCTGGATTTTCTTCAAAGGACAAATGCAGCTAAGTTCTGACTTTAATGCCCAAACCCTTCTTTAGAAGTTAAGAAAACTATGTTGTATAAAGTAGAGACATTTATGTTTTGTTTCATTCTTTTTTAATACAATCAGTTATATGGAAATTCTACTCAGTTGTTTTCCATGGTGTATTTAACTACATTGTTACTTTTGGGAAAACAGTCTAACCAAATGTCATATTTTGGATACATCAGATAAGTTTCTGGGTACTATAGGGTTTAAGAACCTGGGCCTGAACCTAGACTCCCGGGTTATAAGTTTGTTCTGATCTTTATTAAATGAGACACCTTGGGTTAAATATTGAACATCTCTGCTTAGAGACTTCATCCATAAATGGAGTTATAGGAAAATGATTAAATAAGCCAATCCATGAAAATACTAAGTGGAAGAGAGCATGCAAATTGTCAATAAGTGGTAGGTGTGATCCTCTGTCCACAGAATTTTCCAGGCAAGAATACTGGAGTGCGTTGCTATTCCCTTCTCCAGGGGATCTTCCTAACCCAGGGATCTAACCCATGACTCTGCACTGAAAGTAAATTCTTTAACATCTCAGCTACCAGGGTAGTCCATCATCATTTCAGTATTTGTACATTCTTCCATCTGCCTTTAAGTGTTGCTGGTTGCCTGTCTAATCTATGTTTTACAGTCTGTCACTATTCCAGGCGTGCTGTTTATTTCTCATAAAATGAGAATAACCCTCAAAAAATGTCCTGCATTACTGCAGCAATCTCCCAAATATTTGCCCTGTGTCTGATCAACCAGTCTACTATTAATATTATTAACTACTGTTCTGAGGAGCATGTTATAAAAACACTGCAGTTGCTCTATCTTGAATTATGTTTTTTCCTCAGCGTATAAAGCAAGGGATTCAAAGATATTCATGGGATTTTGAGGCAATGGGATTACTGAAAGTATCCACAAATGCAAATGAACATCAGATACTATCTGTGTGAGCTTCTCCAGTGGTCCAGGGGTTAAGAATCTGATCTGTAATGCTGGGGACACGTTTGATCTCTGGGTCAGGTTGGTCCTACATGCTTCAGAGCACCTAAGCCTGTACACCACAACTACTGAATCAGCACTCTGGAGCCCATGAGCCACAACGACTGAAGCCTGAATGCCACAGACCAATACTCTGCAATAAGAGAAACTGCTGCAACGAGAAGCCCACACAGCACAGCTAGAGAGTAGCCCCTGCTCTCCAAAACCAGAGAAAGCCTACACACAGCGAGGAAGATCCAGCACAGCCGTAAATAAATAAGCACTGTCAGCGTGATGGAGCAGGTAACGGCTGGAATATAGGAACTAATTTTCAAATATACAGACCTATTTTATCATTAGTAATATACTCACTATAACATGCCATTTAATATATAGCAATTTAATAATATATAAATGTTAGAATACAATTAAAATCATGTGAGGCTCCATAATATATTAATACTTCACTATTAGGAACAAAAAGGGTAATAACTATATATGAAAAGACCTTATTTTAGAAATCAGCTAAACATGAACTGAATATCTCTTCCCTCATTAAACCACAGCAGAGTCCACTATTTATATGAAATCTCACTTACAAGGTGGTTATGAACACAAAGTTGATCAATATTGGTGAAGGTTTCTACAGAGTCCATAGCATCAAGTACATAATAAAATGTTGCTTCTTTCATTCTTTCCTTATGCTTCCGAAGTATAGTTTTATCAGGGTATAGACTTAAGTTTTTCATTTCTACATTCATAGCATATATAGTTTACTACATACTTTATAACATATAGTAGCTCTCCAAACAGTATTTGTTAAAGTGACTGATGTAAAATTGGGATGGCAGAGGGTTAAAAAAATTAATATAGAAAGAAAATATGTAGCCAATAATCATGTTACTAAAATGCATATTTATGGATTTTAATTTTATTCATTGAATAAAGATGAATACTTGTTCTCTTTGCTTTATGCAAGTATAACTATTTTTCTACCTCATTTGCATAAGCACTTATAAATCTACAGCTGCTTATGAAGTTCCAGCTGGCAAGGAATGCAATTTTTCATGGCGTTTGTTATAGATATTGGAAACAGATGCAAATCTCACCTAAGCACTCACACTATTTAAAACTCCAGATTGACTTAGAGCATTAACACTACTTCTTCACACTCTTAGCAGGAATCTACCTTTATGGTTAGCCTAAGTCTGAGACAAATGAAACTGTCTGCCTGAGAAAGTCAAGGATATATAGTCAACACTTTTTGCCTGAGATGCTAACAATTTGTTTAATGCAAATCGTGAATCCAAAGCAACCCTGAGTCATGAAAGAAGCATCCAGTAAATCCTCCAAAAGAGCCAATCATTCCAGGTAAACCCGGTATGGGCTAAAAACTGGAGCTTTTTGTATGAGTTTATAGCTTATCATCATTACAATAAAAAATAACTAAGAACAAACATAATGTAACATCAGAGTGGTTATTGTTCAGGATTCCTGACTGCTAACAATGTAATCCTCATTGTCATTTCAGTAAACACAGAAATTTTTAATGGATATGTGCCAGTTTATAGAATTTCCAGTAAGGCACAAAGCTCCGCACACTGCCATGATTTCTTGACCTAAACATGACTGCTACTATCAGAGGCTCCTATGGTAATCAAGAATTGGGATCAGAAAGTCTACTACTGCCACATTTGAGGAGCAGGACACTCCAAAATACTGGTTTCCTTTTAGGTGTTGACTGCTTCAATATCTAACCCTTGCTTGGCTACATTTTATTGGAATAACTTGGGTTGAATAACTTGGGTTAAATAACTGTCCTCTACTTGAGGGGGATCCTGAGGATGCAGGCTTTCTAATTCTGTTTGAGGAGGTAGGATTCATAGTGTGGGCAATTTATCAAGATATATAGACAGAATGCAACACATATTGGGTAGCTGTAATAGTCTGAGGAGATAATATGAATACAATTTCTAGGAATACACCCTCTTTTACCAAAATGATGAATGTTTCTTTAGAACACTTTAATCATACATGTAGCTATTAAGTGATCAATTATTTACCAACTGTGACACTGTAATGAGTGTTGGTGGCACAAAGCTACGCAGATACCACTCAACTATTTGTCAATTAGCACAGAGAGTGATATATGGCTGTACATTCACAGAAACAAGACAAGTCTGTAAGGACAATACACAGATGGAAAATCAGAGGATGCATTTGTATGTTTTCATGGGAATGCAGAATTATCTTCAAAAATGAAGCTCTGGGGACAGATCTTGTGACAAAGAAAAAGTAAGCATCCCAAAGGTGGACAAAGGGACAAAAAGTATATTTTACTCAGGAGAAACATGCAGTTGAAGTTAGAAGGCATCACATTACATTGAGAATTTTCTTTGTTCTAAAGTATATCTTATCAGATATTAATACAGCAACTTTGCTTTCTTAATTTTTACTCACATTCACATGAAAACCATTATTTTCTTTCAACTTATCTATGCTACTGAATTTGAATAAGAATTCTTGTAAGCAACGTACAGTTGAGTCATGATTTTTTTGTTCCATTTTGGCAATTTGTATCTTTATATTGGCTCCAAACAACAAATACAGATATTTATAGAATCGTGATATAAACAGACACTGGCATCCTTTACCTCAAAATTCTAGTTTCTAATATAGAAACATAGTGCTGCTGCTGCTGCTAAGTCGCTTCAGTCGTGTCCGACTCTGTGCGACCCCATAGATTGAAGCACACCAGGCTCACCTATCCCTGAGATTCTCCAGGCAAGAACACTGGAGTGCGTTGTCATTTTCTTCTGCAATGCGTGAAAGTGAAAAGTGAAAGGGAAGTCCCTCAGTCATGTCCGACTCTTCAGGGCCCCATGGACTGCAGTCTACCAGGCTCTGCCAGCCATGGGATTTTCCAGGCAAGAGTACTGGAGTGGGGTGCCATTGCCTTCTCTGAGCAACATAGTAAGTATTTGTAATTTTGCTTCCTTGCTTTTGAACGGCAGGAAATGACACAAGAGTAAATTATTCATCAATCAAATCATTGTCAAGTGCTTACCAGGTGCCAGACTTCGATATATATTGAGGTATAGAGACAAATAATCAAAAGCTGTACTTGTTGTCAGAAGGCTTACAATCTAATCAATTGACTACAGTACCAGAGCAAGTTCTGTAGCATGATTCATTCAGTTCAGTTCAGTCACTCAGTCGTGTCCAACTCTTTGTGACCCCATGAATCACAGCAAACCAGGCCTCCCTGTCCACAATCAACTCCTGGAATCCATCCAAACTCACGTCTATCGAGTCGGTGATGCCATCTCATCCTCTGTCGTCCCCTTCTTCTGCCCCCAATCTTTCCCAGCATCAGGGTCTTTTCCAATGAGTCAACTCTTCACGTGAGGTGCCAAGGTACTGGAGTTTCAGCATCAGCATCAGTCCTTCCAATGAACACCCAGGACTGATCTCCTTTAGGATGGACTGGCTGGATCTCCCTGCCATCCAAGGGACTCGCAAGAGTCTTCTCCAACACCACAGTTCAAAAGCATCAATTCTTCGGCGCTCAGCTTTCTTCACAGTCCAACTCTCACGTCCATACATGACCACTGGAAAAATCATAGCCTTGACTAGCCGGACCTTTGTTGGCAAAGTAATATCTCTGCTTTTTAACATGCTCTCTAGGTTGGTCATAACTTTCCTTCCAAGGAGTAACTGTCTTTTAATTCATGGCTGCAATCACCACCTGCAGTGATTTTGGAGCCCAAAAAATAAAGTCTGACACTGTTTCCCCATCTATTTCCCATGAAATGATGAGACCAGATGCCATGATCTTAGTTTTCTGAATGATGAGCTTTAAGCCAACTTTCTCACTCTCTTCTTTCACTTTCATCAAGAGGCTTTTTAGTTCCTCTTCACTTTCTGCCATAAGGGTGGTGTCATCTGCCTATCTGAGGTTACTGATATTTCTCCCAGCAATCCTGATTCCAGCTTGTGCTTCTTCCAGCCCAGCATTTCTCATGATTTACTCTGCATATAAGTTAAATAAGCAGGGTGACAGTATACAGCCTTGACATACTCTTTTTCCTATTTGGAACCAGTCTTTTGTTCCATGTCCAGTTCTAACTGTCGCTTCCTGATCTGCATGTAGGTTTCTCAAGACGCAGGTCAGGTGGTCTGGTATTCCCATCTCTTTCAGAATTTTCCACAGTTTATTGTGATCCACACACAGCATGACTCATTAAACTGTTTTAAATACACATGTCTATTATCAAAATTGGTCCCAGTGGTAAAACAAAGATTTGGGATGGGGTTATCAGTGGTCTTAACTGAAGAGTGAAATGAAGTTAGAAATTAGGGAGATACAGTATAAACTATTCCAGGATATATTTTCTTTTTCTCTCATCTTTTGTTTGTCAAACAGTCAAGGGTCAAGATATTTTTCTACTTCTTAAATATTCTGATAAAATTCCAGTTAAAACATTCCCCTGATTTAAATCACATGTTTTATATTAAATAACTAAAATTTCAAAATCAAATACTAATTAAAATATCAAATGTGTCAGTTTTATGTTTAATTTAAGAAATATATACACAATTCAACCTACTAGTAAAAAGGTGTGTCCAATTTAATGTTTGTATATAGTTTGTATTCTGAAATTGTCACAGGATTAATTCTGATTTATTAAAACACTTAAAAGTAATTTATATATTTTCCTTAGTACCTTAGTGCTTAGGAAGGTTTGAATATTTGCTTAAAGAATTAATTATGCTAAAGAATAGGAAATAAAAATTTATGATTTGTTTCTTCTGCTTCATTCATTGGTAAGAAGCTCAAGGTATTTTGGTAGTACTTTACTCTGTCTTCCTTCTAACTGGCTGTTTTAATTCCCTGTCCTTGGGGCTACAGGTATAGTCAAAAGTTTGTGCTGAAGATAAAATGCATTTTTATTTATTTAGAGTAAAAAAAAAAAAAAAACTCCTGAAGTCAGGACCTTTGTTCTGATTCTGGATATATCCTAAGCACTGGAAGAGTACAATGCACAGAGCAGGCAACTGATTAATATTCTCTGAAATAAATACTTTAGACTTCCACATCTAAACCTTGTGCTCCAGTCAGTTATCAGAAAAGTTTTATTAATAATTATATGGTATTTCAGCATGGATAGCTAAACTATAGGTTAATTTCCCAAAGTAAAAGAACTTACTCTCCTTGCATTTATTGCAAATGGAAGTGATAGGATTTACAACAAAGCTTACCTAACCTCTAACACTGAGTACTAGTTTTGGTCCACTTATTGAAGACAAGACAGGGATAATGAATATACAACTGAGACCCACTTAATACTTTTGCTGATCACCCTCTTTATTTCTGTAGAACACTCTTTGAAAAATAATGCAACTAGTCATCTTTATTCATTCAGTTCAGTTCAGTTCAGTTGCTCAGTAGTGTCTTATTCTTTGAGACTCCATGCACCTCAGCACACCAGGCCTCCCGGTCCATCACCAACCCCTGGGGCTTACTCAAGCTCATGTCCATTGAGTCTGTGATGCCATCCAACCATCTCATCCTCTGTCATCCCCTTCTCCTCCCACCTTCAATCTTTCCCAGCATCAGGGTCTTTTGAAATGGGTCAGATCTTCACATCAGGTGGCCAAAGTATTGGAGTTTCAGCTTCAACATCAGTCCTTCCAGTGAATACTCAGGACTGATTTCCTCTAGGATGGACTGGTTGGGTCTCTTTGTTGGCCAAGGGACTCTCAAGAGTCTTCTCCAACACCACAGTTCAAAAGCATTAATATTTTGGTGCTCAGCTTTCTTTATATTCCAATTCTCACATCCATACAGGACTACAGGAAAAACCAAACTTTGATTAGATGAACATTTACAGCAAAGTAATGTGTCTGCTTTTTAATATGCTATCTAGGTTGTTCATAACTTTTCTTCCAAGAAGCAAGTAACTTTTAGTTTCATGGCTGCAGTCATCATCTGCAGTGATTTTGGAGCCCCCCAAAAAACAGTCTGTCACTATTTCTATTGTTTCCCCATTTATTTGCCATGAAGTAAGGGGACTGGATATCATGATCTTAGTTTTCTGAATGTTGAGCTTTAAGCCAACTTTTTCACTCTCCTCTTTCACTTTCATCAAGAGGCTCTTTAGTTCTTTTTCGCTTTCTGCCATAAGGGTGGTGTCATCTGCATATCTGAGGTTATTGACATTTCTCCTGGCAATCCTGATTCTAGCTTGTGTTTCATCCAGTCCAGCATTTCTCATGATTTACTCTGCATATAAGTTAAATAAGCAGGGTGACAATATACAGCCTTCACATACTCCTTTCCTGATTTGGAACCAGTCTATTGTTCCATGTGCAGTTCTAACTGTTGCTTCTTGACCTGCATACAGATTTCTCAGGAGGCAGGTCAGGTAGTCTAGTATTCCCATATCTTGAAGAATTTTTCAGTTTGTTGTGATGCACACAGTCAAAGGCTTTGGTATAGTCAACAGAGGAGACGTAGATGTTTCTCTAGAACTCTCTTGATTTTTTGATGATCTAACAAATGTTGGCAATGTGATCTCTGGTTCCTCTACTCTGCCTTTTCTAAATCCAGCTTGAACACCTGGAAGTTCATGGTTCACGTACTGTTGAAGCTTGGCTTGAAGAATTTTGAGCATTACTTTTCTAGTGTGTGAGATGAGTGCAATTGTACAATAGTTTGAGCATTCTTTGGCATTGCCTTTCTTTGCAATTGCAATGAAAACTGACATTTTCCAGTCCTGTGGCCACTGCTGAGTTTTCAAAATTTGCTGGTGTATTGAGTGCAACACTTTCACAGCATCATCTTTTAGGATTTGAAATAGCTCAACTGGAATTCCATCACCTCGACTAGCTTTGTTCATAATGATGCTTCCTAAGGCCCACTTGGCTTTGCATTCCAGGATGTCTGGCTCTAGGTGAATGATCACACCATTGTGCTTATCTGGTCATGAAGATCTTTTTTGTATAGTTCTTCTGTGTATTCTTGCCACCTTTTTTTAGCATCTTCTGCTTCTGTTAGGTCCATAGCATTTCTGTCATTTATTGAGCCCATCTTTGCATGAAATGTTCCCTTGGTATCTCTAATTTTTTTGAAGAGATTCTTTATTTATTAACTTCTATATATTTATATATAACATGCTTCATCTGAAAAAAATCATTAGCATTTATATGTTCTTTTTCATCCCTGGGCATACTTCTATAATCTTGGAAAACATCAAAAAAAAAAAAAAAAAAACACACAGAATAAAAGATTTGTAGTATAAAACAACTATTCTTACAATGGTACTTGTTTCTCTAATATACTGGCTATTTGTTTACTGGTTATAGTTTAGCTTTGAACAACATGCAAATTTTAGTAAAAAAAAAAAAACATGATTTATATGGAAGTCATTATTTGCTAAAATATATTTTGAGTATATTAAAGATGAAACCACTTTCTGAACAAAAAATCCAAAATACTAAAGAAGGAGAATATGCTCCCTAGCTGAGCTAATAGCAAAGAGGAACATTTCTTGGATTTAGTCATGGCACTGGTTGAATGACGCTTTGATGGCTCTGGGGATCATCAGCCTTGACAGAGCCTCTGAGATCTGTCAATCAGGGATAAGTGGACAGTGTTAAGATCTAGGGGCTATGAGAATAAAGGTAATAAAGTAGAGAGCCTTGTCTCAGGAGAAGAACAAAGTTTTCTGAAACACACATATCACTATAAGCAGCAGCAGTAGATGAGTATAGCAACTGTCACTGAATGAGGGCTGAATAACTAACTAGGTTTTTAAATGCTCCCAACTTGTAGGAAGTCCATTTACCTTGACAGGAAAAGTGTTTAAAATTGAGCAGAGTGAATTCCTATGGAGGGAGATGTTTTTTATCTCTATATTTAAAAGTTTTGGGGCTTCTGCATCAAGTTTCTAAAGATTTATTATTTTCCATTTTGCTACTTTACATCACTGAAAACAGTGGCTTCAAATGCAATTAAATTACAAAAGAAAATAAAGTTATCTTCATAGCTCAAAGCTAAAGGAGTTAAGCTTTGAAACCTGGTCAGTTTTGAAATGACTATTTCCCAAATGCTCCATTACATCTAACTACTCGAATTCACTCTTTATTTGAAAAAAATGTTCTCTGTTTAAACTTTTATTAAAACTTCTAGATACATTAGAAATTTGAGTGGTTATCAAGTTACATCAAGTAAAATTGGCCACAGACACAATAAAGTTTAAAACTTTACACATGTTGATGGCATCATCTCTTGATAAAATTCTTCCACAGAAAAGTGTCACAAGAATGTGCTCTTGAAAAAATAAAATGTATGGAGAAAAAATTAATTGGTTTTTATTTACTTTATAAACTCTGGATATAGATGGAGAACTTAAATCTTAGTAATGAAACCAATTATATTTGAATGGATCATCAACTGTTTTAAAAACTTTAATAAACATATTTTTGAAATATTCTAAACATAGAAGTCTTTGAAATAAATTTGAAGTATCAATATTAATACAATAAATCTATAAAACTTTAATAAGTACAGTACTTAATAGGCTGTAAAAAAGTAATGAACATATTAGTATTTTAGCAATTTTATTTAAAATTTATTTAGTCCATATAAAAATAAAAATAACACTGAAATGTCATTGTTTTCTATTAATCATTTTCATTAATCTAACTTTTTTGTAATGCTGACATGACCCTTCATCTGAGAACTGACAGTTGTTAGCCCTTCATCCTAACATTCTAAGAAGCCTTGAGTGTTGGTTGCTGTGTCGTGTCTGACTCTCTGCAGCCCCATGGACTATAGCCCACCAGGCTTCTCTGTCCATGCAATTTCCCAGGCAAGAACTCTGGAGTGGGTTGCCATTTCCTTCACCAGGAGACCTTGCTGAACCAGGGCTTGAACCTGGGTCTCCCTCATTTCAGGCAGATTCATTACTACCTGAGCCACCAGGGTAGCCCTTTCCCTTAGGACGATGGATTTTGTAGTGAATACAAACAAAAATCAATAATGCATGCTCTTTATGCTTTCCAAACAAAGAAGCATACTTAATACTTAAAACTGAACATCAATTACAAAAATAAAAGCTATGCAAAGTTTACCAGTTGAAATTATTTTAAAAATTTAATTTCTTTTCCAGTTACCAGAGATTTTTCACTCTGCTCAAGTACGTGCCACACTTACTCACTGTACTGATTGCTGTATTTCAGTCTTATTCCTGCTGCTTTAATCTTGGTACTCCATCACTGTTTCCAAAAGAAAAATAGGGCTTCTCTGGTGGCTCAGACAGTACAGAGTCTGCCTGCAATGCGGGAGACACAGGTTTAGTCCCTGGGTCAGGAAGATCCCCTGGAGAAGGAAATGGCAACCCACTCCCTTGCTCTTGCCTGGGAAATTCCATGGCTGGAGAAGCCTGGAGGGCTACACATGGGGCTGCAAAGAGTTAGACATGATTGAGTAACTGACAAATACGATTCCTGCTATTTTAATCTTGGTACCCAATCATTATGGATGATTACAGGTATCTGTTTTCTTCCATCTTCTCTCTTTTTTTTTAAAATTTTATTTTATTTTTAAACTTTACATAATTGTATTAGTTTTGCCAAGTATCAAAATGAATCTGCCACAGGTATACATGTGTTCCCCATCCTGAACCCTCCTCCCTCCTCCCTCCCCATACCATCCCTCTGGGTCGTCCCAGTGCACCAGCCCCAAGCATCCAGTATCGTGCATCGAACCTGGACTGGCAACTCGTTTCATACATGATATTTTACATGTTTCAATGCCATTCTCCCAAATCTTCCCACCCTCTCCCTCTCCCACAGAGTCCATAAGACTGTTCTATACATCAGTGTCTCTTTTGCTGTCTCGTACACCGGGTTATTGTTACCATCTTTCTAAATTCCATATATATGCATTAGTATACTGTATTGGTGTTTTTCCTTCTGGCTTACTTCACTCTGTTTAATAGGCTCCAGTTTCATCCACCTCATTAGGACTGATTCAAATATATTCTTTTTAATGGCTGAGTAATACTCCATTGTGTATATGTACCACAGCTTTCTTATCCATTCATCTGCTGATGGGCATCTAGGTTGCTCCCATGTCCTGGCTATTATAAACAGTGCTGCGATGAACATTGGGGTACACGTGTCTCTTTCCCTTCTGGTTTCCTCAGTGTGTATGCCCAGCAGTGGGATTGCTGGATCAACCATCTTCTCCTCTTTTATTCTATTCTTAGTGGCATTATAAAACCTCATCTTAATCAACTATACTCAAACAAGTGCAGTGTTTTAATCCAGTTCTGATCCTACCTACACCGGGGCTGATCAATAAGGCTGGGAAAAAAACAGAATTATTTTAACTGTTCCCACTTTAATGATGACAAGCTTCAAATGGATTCGTCATGGAATGAGATGATCATGAAACTCCTCTCCAGTCCATGCACTTTTGCTGTCCTAAAGCATCCTATACCTTCTCTCCAAACTTCTCTCTCACCTTATAATATTAATCTCTGTCTCACTGAGAAAAATACATCAAAAGAGAAATTTCAAAATCTGAAACTATCAACTCCTATCTCCCAAGATCCTCAATAATCATTTTTATTAAACTGCAACATCCTCATTCACGATACACTTCATAGCCTTACTTTGCCTTTTGTTAAAAAATAGTTCATCACTTTGTTATAAAGAATAATTTACTTATATTGTTTATAGTTTGTCCCCATCAGCTCTATCTCTGAGTGCCTAGAATAGTGCCTAGCTCACACTGCCCATCAGTATTTGTTGAAGTGCTCATCTATATAATACTTCTTTATCTGCACCTTAAGACCTTGCTTATGTTCTAATTCTGAAGTCCTGTTATTAATCATCCAATGCTGAAAATGTAAACTTAATTAAATACTCATTAATTTATTTATATATTATTCATTGAAAGAATTATTTATGATTGTCAATAGCTAATTACAATTACTGCTTAATAATTAATTGGTAGTGATGGTCTTTATTCATCATTTATTCAATTATTCATAAATAATTTAACAATAGAGCCAAGATTATTTCTAATACGATTTCATTAATCCAAGACTTACATATACTTCCTACCTATGTCCAAGATGTATTATCTATGAGTTTCTCTTTCAGGTTACTTAAAGATGAGTTAGACCTATTTCCATTGCCTCATTTTGCAATGTTTTCTGACACTTGTGAAATCATGGTTTTTAACATTTTATGAGCCACCTACTCCAATTGCCTATTCTGTATTTTTAGTTACACAATTTTTTTTAACAGTTTCTATCTGAGAATTTTTTAAAACATCTAAAACCAAGACTATTCTAGGTTATTATGAGTTTTGCCTAGTTTTATAGTTACTCGGCCAATTCCTAATACAATAGATTTACTCCCCTTAACACTTACCGAGGCCATCAAAAGCATGAAAATCGCAACTTCTTTGTACATTCATTTTATTGGTTTATGTAGTGCTTAATGAAATAACATAATTAAAGCTATAAAATAAACTGACATTAAAAAGTTTAAAAACCAAGAGAACTGACTGACTTTCCTATTACTGTTATTCCAAATTACAATTTTAGCAGGTCAACACAAATGAATTATCTTACAGTTCTAGATGTCAAAAGTCCAAAAAAGTCTTACTAGGCTGAAATTGAGGTGTCAGCAGAATTTCATTTATTTCAGATCCTCTAAAAGAGAATGTTGTTGCTGTTCAGTCACTAAGTCATGCCCAACTCTTTGTGACCCCATGGACTGCAGCATACTAGGCTTCCCTGTCCTTCACTATCTCCCAGAGTTTGCTCAAACTCATGTCCACTGAGTCAGTGATGCCATCCAACCATCTCATCCTCTGCCATCTTCTGCCTTCGCCTTCAATCCTTCCCAGCATCCAGTCTTATCTAATAAGTCAGCTCTTTGCATTAGGTTGCCAAAGTATTGGAGCTTCAACTTCAGCATCAGTCTTTCCAATGAACATTCAGGGCTGATATCCTTTAGGATTGACTGGTTTGATCTCCTTGCAGTCCAAGGACTCTCAAGAGTCTTCTCTAGCACCACAGTTCAAAAGGATAAATTCTTCTGCGTTCATCCTTCTGTATGGTCCAACTCCCACATCAATACATGACTATTGGAAAAACCATAGCTGTGACCATATGGACCGTTGTTGGCAAAGTGACATCTCTGCTTTTTACTACACTATCTAGGTCTGTCACAGCCTTCCTTCTAAGAAGCCAGTGTCTTTTAATTTCAAAAGAGAATATGTCTTTGCAATTTATGGATTCTAAAGGTCACTTATATTCCTTGCTGGTGATTTCTTCTTTGGACTCCTTGCTGGTGACTTCTTCCTTGGACAAAGCCAACAGGACAGGGCAGATCTTCTTTTTTCTTTCTTCCTTTTCCTTATCCTTTAGCTCTCTCGATTTGGCTGGTTTAAAAATAAAATAAAATTAAAAAAAAAAAAAGATCCCTGTGACTAGACTGCACCCATTTGGATAATACAGGAAAAATCTTCTTATCTCAAACTCTTTAACACTTCTATGAAGTCCTTTTGCCATGTAATATTATATATTCAAAGGTCCTGGAGATTTGAATATGGACATCTTTAGAGACATTCTTCTTTCCTACAGAAGTCATACAGTTCATCTCTTCTAAATAAAAGTATATCCAGGTATTGCTCAGCAGAGAATAACTTGCAAGTGTCTAGAGGTAGTTGCGCTTTAAGCATCAGTAGAAAAGTTTCAAAGAGGGAAACGAGAGTGTCATTGAGCTTCAAAACCTGTTAAATAGAAGTCTATTAAAATATTCTCCTCTGAATATCTATTACAATTTATCTTCCATCATGTTTGTCCTGTTAATACTATATTATTAATTTTCCATGTTAATAAATAGACATGCCATTGTATGTTCCCATATTAAAAGTGAAAAAGTTATTTAATCATTTCTGTATTAATAAGATTGTATTTTCCAGTTTTTTTTTCTTTTGCAATCAAGGGTATAATAAATATCCTTGTACATGTTTTCTTAGTGAAATAGGTATATATTTTTTCTATGATATAGTCTACAGAATTCTACTTTAAGTGGAATCAACTGATGAATTAAGCTAATGCTATCCTAGGACCCAGACAAACAGTTCTCCAAATGACTGAGGCAATGTACATTTCAACCTCTATTTTAACGTGCTTTTTTACCACGCATAGTAAAACTGAATGAAACAAACTTTTTCTCAAGTTAATTATTGACATGTATTTTATCGTTTTAATTCCCTGTTCTCTATTAACTAACGAGGAAGGGAAATGTGTATATTTAAATTCACTTAAACAAGAATTTAGAAGGCAATGGCAACCCACTCCAGTACTCTTGCCTGGAAAATCCCATGGGAAGAGGAGCCTGGTAGGCTGCGGTCCATGGGGTCATGAAGAGTCGGACAGGACTGAGCAATTTCACTTTCACTTTTCACTTTCATGCACTGGAGAAGGCAATAGCAACCCACTCCAGTGTTCTTGCCTGGAGAATCCCAGGGATGGGGGAGCCTGGTGGGCTGCCGTCTATGGGGTCGCACAGAGTCAGACACGACTGAAGCGACTTAGCAGCAGCAGCAAACAAGAATTTATAAGACTTTGAAGTAACCCAAAATAGCAATTTATAGCATTGTTGTAGTACTGCCAGAATCTCTTCTGAAACACTAGCATGTGTGATGTTCACCAGTAGTACTGGACAAAGATGAAAAGTTGATTTCAGTCCAGTAACCTTGATATGATGATGGCATAAGCAGTGATCAGGGTAGCAGGAACAGCAGGAGAAGAATACATTCCACAGACTCTGTGGCATCATTTTGGCACAGTTTCTCACAACCGTAACTCCTGTGATTCCATACCACCAGAAACACTCTCCAGCTAACTTGACAACTAATTCCAAATTATTCAACTGATTCTGTGACATAATCAATATATAAACGTGTGCATGTGTGTGTATATATATATGTGTGTGTGTCTGTGTGTGTGTGTGTATACACTAGAGTAGGAAATGGAAATCCACTCCAGTATTCTTGCCTGGAAAATTCCATGGATAAAGGAGCCTGGCAGGCTATAGTCCATGGGGTTGCAAAGAGTCAGACATGACTGAGCACACACAGTATGTATGTATGTATGTATGTATATATATATATATATATATATATATACATACTGCTAAGTCACTTCAGCTGTGTCCAACTCTATGCGACTCCATAGACGGCAGCCCACCAGGCTTCCCAGTCCCTGGGATTCTCCAGGCAAGAACACTGGAGTGGACTGCCATTTCTGTCTCCAATGCATGAAAGTGAAAAGTGAAAGTGAAGTCGCTCAGTCATATCTGACTCTTAGCGACCCCATGGACTGCAGCCCACCAGGCTCCTCCATCCATGGGATTTTCCAGGCAAGAGTACTGGAGTGGGGTGCCATTGCCTTCTCCTATATATATACACATACATATACAATTTAACATCATACACACACACACACACACAGTTGCTTAGATAAAAGAAACCTTTGTAAATTATTTTCCTCACCTGTATTACAGGGCTCATGTACTACTAACCTTAAGGGTTGTCATGAGGATTAAAATAAAACTACATGCAAATCCCTTAAGTCAGTGTTTGTCAATAAGAATTATTAGTATATTTTAACATCAGTTTCACTATTTTAATTATAACTCAAACAATTTACACAGGTCATGAGAGGAATAATATGTCTAGTGACATAGCATAGGACCCAGTATCCGTTAAGTTTTTAATAAATAGAAGGCTCTTGACTATTTCATTCCTTTGACACCTATTTATTGAGGGCTTACTATGTGCCAGAGTTTTTGAGATTCATGGGATGAATTAGAGTGCCTGTGAGATAAGAGTGCCTGTAGGAGATGTATAGTTAATAATTAATACCAGAAATAAGTCAATTACACAGCACTGCAGAAAGTTAACATGCAATTCAAATACATTAATATGCACAGCTTAGCATAGGTTAAGGAAGATATAGAGTTTCAGGAGGGGAGAAAAGGGGCTGGTGGTAAATTTTAAATAATGTAGGTTGTGATCTTCTTTGCATGAACTTTCCACATATATTTTAATAATACCAGGGAAAGTATAATTCTAGAAGACTGAAGTACCCCAATAAATAATCAACTGAGTGGATCAAATTATATTAATTTTCACTTTTTTCCCCTTTATAATACAGTGTTCAATGCTTGTATATATTTCCTCTTAGAGAATGCTCTATATTTCCAAGTCATTTCCCAAGTTGTTCAATATCTTAATTTCTCAGTCACATAGCATCACAAACACTATGCTATTCAGACTTTTCATCAGAGCAATTCCATTTCTTCAGCAGAATAAAATGTGCTGTATATCTATCTTTTGAAATAAAAGCCTTGAAAAAGTAAATATTCTATGAAACATAATTAATAAAATTGTGCTAATGATGAATCCTTAGAACCTCTGCAATAACAGAAAGGGTCAACATCCATCTTGTTTTTGTCTCTGAATTCCTACTTACTCAATCAAAAATAGGCAGACAATGGAGTCAACACCTTATATTATGACACAGAAAAGTGAGGAATAAAATGATTTATAATTGATTTTTTCCCAAACTCACAAGAAATCCTGACTATTCCCTAGTCAAGATAAGTGTTGAGACTTTCATTACACTAAAATTAAAATACTTATTGCTAAGAATGAATTAATCATCTAATTCAGCTGTAGTTTACAAATACATTAATCAGGACAGATTGTGGAAGTTACTTAGTGAACAGTGCATTCAAATCAGTTCAGATCAATCACTCAGTCGTGTCCGACGCTTTGTGACCCCATGAATTGCAACACGCCAGGCCTCCCTGTCCAAGACAACTCCGGGAGTTTACCTAAACTCATGTCCATAGAGTTGGTGATGCCATCCAGCCATCTCATCCTCTGTCATCCCCTTCTCCTCCTGCCCCCAATCCATCCCAGCATCAGGGTCTTTTCCAGTGAGTAAACTTTTCTCATGAGGTGGCCAAAGTATTGGAGTTTCAGCATCAGCATCAGTCCTTCCAATGAACACCCAGGACTGATCTCCTTTAGGATGGACTGGTTGGATCTTCTTGTAGTCCAAGGGACTCTCAAGAGTCTTCTCCAACACCACAGTTCAAAAGCATCAATTCTTCAGCGCTCAGCTTTCTTCACAGTCCAACTCTCACATCCATACATGACCACAGGAAAAACCATAGCCTTGACTAGATTGACTTTTGTTGGTAAAGTAATATCTCTGCTTTTGAATACGCTATCTAGGTTGGTCATAACTTTCTTTCCAAGGAGTAAGCGTCTTTTAATTTCATGGCTGTAGTCACCATCTGCAGTGATTTTGGAGCCCCCCAAAATAAAGTCTAACACTGTTTCCACTGTTTCCCCATCTATTTGCCATGAAATGATGGGACTAGATGCCATGATCTTCATTTTCTGAATGTTGAGCTTTAAGCCAATGTTTTCACTCTCCTCTTTCACTTTCATCAAGAGGCTTTTTACTTCCTCTTCAATTTATGCCATAATGGTGGTGTCATCTGCATATCTGAGGTTATTGATATTTCCTCCCGGCAATCTTGATTCCAGCTTGTGCTTCTTCCAGCCCAGCATTTCTCATGATTTACTCTGCATATAAGTTAAATAAGCAGGGTGACAATATACAGCCTTGACGTACTCCTTTTCCTATTTGGAACCAGTCTGTTGTTCCATGTCCAGTTCTGTTGCTTCCTGACTTGCACATAGCTTTCTTAAGAGGCAGGTCAGGTGGTCTGGTATTCCCATCTCTTTCAGAATTTTCCACAGTTTATTGTGATCCACACAGTCAAAGGCTCTTGCATAGTCAATAAAGCAGAAATAGATGTTTTTCTGGAACTCTCTCGCTTTTTCTATGATCCAGCGGATGTTGGCAATTTGATCTCTGGTTCCTCTGCCTTTTCTAAAACCGGCTTGAACATCTGGAAGTTCAAGGTTCTCATATTGCTGAAGCCTGGGTTGGAGAATTTTGGGCATTACTTTACTAGCGTGTGGGATGAGTACAATTGTGCGGTAGTTTGAGCATTCTTTGGCATTGCCTTTCTTTGGGATTGGAATGAAAACTGACCTTTTCCAGTCCTGTGGCCACTGCTGAGTTTTCCAAATGTGCTGGCATATTGAGTGCAACACTTTCATAGCATCATCTTTCAGGATTTGAAACAGCTCAACTGGAATTCCATCACCTCCACTAGCTTTGTTCATAGTGCTGCTTCCTAAGGCCCACTTGACTTCACATTCTAGGATGTCTGGCTCTAGGTGAGTGATCACACCATCATGATTATCTTGGTCATGAAGATCTTTTTGTACAGTTCTTCTGTGTATTCTTGCCACCTCTCCTTAATATCTTCTGCTTCTGTTAGGTCCATACCATTTCTGTCCTTTATCGAGCCCAGCTTTGCATGAAATGTTCCCTTGGTATCTCTGAATCTCTTGAAGAGATCTCTAGTTTTCCCATTCTTATGTCTTCCTCTATTTCTTTGCATTGATCACTGAGGAAGGCTTTCTTATCTCTCCTTGCTATTCTTTGGAACTGTGCATTCAGATGCTTATGTCTTTTCTTTTGTCCTTTGCTTTTCACTTCTCTTCTCACTTCTCTTCTTTTCATAGCTATTTGTAAGGCCTCCCCAGACAGCCATTTTGCTTTTTGCATTTCTTTTCCATGGGGTAGGTCTTGACCCCTGTCTCCTGTACAGTGTCACAAACCTCCATCCATAGTTCATCAGGCACTCTATCTATCAGATCTAATCCCTTAAATCTCTTTCTCACTTCCACTGTATAGTCATAAGGGATTTGATTTAGGTCATACCTGAATGGTCTAGTGGTTTTCCCTACTTTCTTCAATTTAAGTCTGAATTTGGTAATAAGGAGTTCATGATCTGAGCCACAGTCAGCTCCTGGTATTGTTTTGGCTGACTGTATAGAGCTTCTCCATCTGTAGCTCCAAAGAATGTAATCAACCTGATTTCGGTGTTGACCATCTGGTGATGTCCATGTGTAGAGTCTTCTCTTTTGTTGTTGGAAGAGGGTGTATGCTATGACCAGTGCATTTTCTTGACAAAACTCTATTAGTCTTTGCCCTGCTTCATTCCATATTCCAAGGCCAAAGTTGCCTGTTACTCCAGGTGTTTCTTGACTTCCTACTTTTGCATTCCAGTCCCCTATAATGAAAAGGACATCTTTTTGGGGTGTTAGTTCTGAAAGGTCTTGTAGGTCTTCATAGAATAGTTCAGCTTCTTCAGCATTACTGGTTGGGGCATAGCCTTGGATTACCATAATATTAAATGGTTTGCCTTGGTAATGAACAGAGATCATTCTGTCATTTTTGGGATTGCTTTCAAGTACTGCATTTTGGACTCTTTTGTTGACTACGATGGCTACTCCATTTCTTCTCAGGGATTCCTGCCCACAGTAGTAGATATAATGGTCATCTGAGTTAAATTCACCCATTCCAGTCCATTTTAGTTCGCTGGCTCCTAGAATGTCGATGTTCACTCTTGCCATCTCCTGTTTGATCACTTCTAATTTGCCTTGATTCATGGGCCTAACACTACCAGGTTCTTATGTGATATTGTTCTTTACAGCATCAGACCTTGCTTCTATCACCAGTCACATCCACAACTGGGTATTGTTTTTGCCTTGGCTCCATCCCTTCATTCTTTATGGAGTCATTTTTCCACTGTTATCCAGTAATATATTGGGCACTTACCAGCCTGAGGAGTTCCTCTTTCAGTAATCTATCATTCTGCCTTAGTTTTAAAAACAAAACTAAAATTACATTTAATTGCCCTGACCTCTACTTATGTACGTTTCTCATTACACTATAGAGAACAGAAGTGCAAAATTAAAAGAAGATGAATTTTTTTATCTGATATTTTTTAGCTTTTTTAGACTTAACTAAAGCGTTTCAAACTGTGTCATTAAAAGAAAACATGAGGCTTTTTGTCCAAAATATTTGGGATTCCATTCTGATGTAATTCTTGATAAATGAATAGCACATTTTAGATACTTTGACCATGATTGTCTAACAGTAAATGCTTTTTTCTTTTATTAAGAATAACTATTCAAACACTGCAGAGTACTAACAAATTTGAATGAAAATATATGCTGTGTTTCTTCTTCATTGTTATGGTATACTATTCTTACTTAATCACCACAATAAAAGAGCTTGAGGTTTAAACGGTCAGAAAATGAGTTAATTTTACAGTTTACTTCAATCAGGAGAATATTCTTTGCCTTGTATTAATATTAGGTACAATGTAACAATACAAACATTCATCAAAATCTGGAGATAATTATCCAGTACCATCCTAACACATTTCAACGTAAAAAATTATGACTTTGTGTTTGAAAACTTTAAAATTACAAAAAGGCTGAAACTTTATGAGAGAGAAGAATTATCTTACTTATAATAATTCAAAAATTCACTTTAGAAAAATAAAATAATTTATTTGTGCTTAACTGAGCCTAAATTTTAATAATAATAAAATATGTAAAGGAGAAAACACTGCTTTAACAGAAGGCATGTTTATGCATACAGATATAAAACAGGCTACAATAAGTGTTATTTTCAGTACTTGGAGAAAATAAACAGAAAATCAAGTCACATATATAGGTGAAAGACAAACCTCCTGGGATAAAGAGAATTCTCAAAGGAATTAACAGCATACAAATTCCAACTTGTGATATATTTCAGGCTTTTTCTTAGTCATATTTCTTTGTGGTGTATATCTTACAGTTTTCTTTTATTTTAAAGAATTGCCTAATGAACTGTTTCATCATTTCCTTCACCTCTGCCTCTTTATTTCTTATCATTTGGCACTATTATTCATTTCAGCTTGCTATTTTTATTGTAATTTTTGTTTTCTAAAACACAAAACATCTATCTTTGAGTTTAGAGCATATGTAATATATCAAAACCTAAAACAGCTATGGACATCTGATTGGTGTCAGGTGGGAAGTAGTCATGGATGGATGTTAGAGTTGAACCATGAAGAAAGTTGAGCACCAAAGAACTGATGCTTTTGTAAAGTGTGGAGAAGACTCTTGAGAGTCGCTTGGACTGAAAGGAGATCAAACCAGTCCATCCTAAATGAAATCCATCCTGAATATTCATTGGAAGGACTGATGCTGAAACTGAAGCTCCAACAGTTTGGCCACTCGATGCCAAGAACCAACTTATTGGAAAAGACCCTGATGCTGGGAAAGACTAAAGGTAGGAGGAGAAGGGGACAACAGAGAATGAAATGGATGGATGGCATCACCGACTCAATGGACTTGAGTTTGAGCAGGACCCAGGAGATGGTGACGGACAGAGAAGCCTGGCATGCTACAGTCCATGAGGTCGCAGAGTCTGACAGGACTCAGCGTCTGAACTGAACTGGCAAGTTAGGCATAAGCAAGGAGGAGTGGCCTAGTCAAAAAGGATACAAGCTGATCTTTAAACCCCAACCCATAATTACACCAGTGCAGCCCAGGAGAGTGCATAGATATGCTAAAAAATAGCCACAGAGACTTTTCTAACTCCCTGTAAGGGCCCTAGGCACATAGTGAAAACAAACTAACCACAGGGGCTTTTCCAACTCCAGTACTTGTGCCCTTGAGCCCCTGATGCACAGCTGTGTCCTCAAGTGACCATAGGCAGTTAGGAGTGCAATAAAGATTTATAAATATTCTGTACATAACTTACACATGATTATAAAAGACTGAAATAAGGGAAAGACATGCAACAGAGCCTGCTGCCATGTAACTTGCAACTGTCAATCAAAATTATCTGTCCACACCCAGCTAGATGAATATGTGATAACCCTGTCTTGATATACCTATTTGAATGCAGAGTCCCAAAGAAAAGCAAGGAGAGATAAGAAAGCCTTCCTCGGTGATCAGTGCAAAGAAACAGAGGAAAAAAATAGAATGGAAAGACTAGGGATCTCTTCAAGAAAATTAGAGATAGCAAGGAAACATTTCTTGCAAAGATGGGCTCGATAAAGGACAGAAATGGTATTTTTCTGTCTTAAAAGGACTTAACAGAAGCAGAAGATATTAGGAAGAAGTGGCAAGAATACACAGGAGAACTATACAAAAAAGATCTTCATGACCCAGATAACCATGATGGTGTGATCACTCACCTAGAGTTAGACATCCTGGAATGCAAAGTCAAGTGGGCCTTAGGAAGCATCACTATGAACAAAGCTAGTGGAGGTGAATCTATTTCAAACCCTAAAAGATGATGCAGTGAAAGTGCTTCACTCAATATGCCAGCAAATTTGGAAAACTCAGCAGTGGCCACAGGACTGGAAAAGGTCAGATTTCATTCCAATCCCAAAGAAAGGCAATGCCAAAGAATGCTCAAACTACCACACAATTGCACTCAATTTGCACGCTAACAAAGTAATGCTCAAAATTCTCCCAGCCAGGCTTCAACAGTATATGAACCGTGAACTTACATATTTTCAAGCTGGTTTTAGAAAAGGCAGAGGAACCAGAGATCAACTTGCAAACATCTGCTGGATCATCAAAAAAGCAAGAGAGCTCCATAAAAACATCTATTTCTGCTTTATTGACTATGCCAAAGCCTTTGACTGGGTGGATCACAACAACTGTGGAAAATTCTTAAATAGATGGGAATTACCAGACCACCTGACATGAGAAATCTGTATGCAGGTCAAGAAGAAACATTTAGAACTGGACATGGAACAACAGACTGGTTCCAAATAAGAAAAGTAGTATGTCAAGGCTGTACACTGTCCTCGTGATTATTTAGCTTATATGCAGAGTACATCATGAGAAACGCTGGACTGGATGAAACAAAAGCTGGAATCAAGATTGACAGGAGAAATATCAATAACTTCAGATATGCAGATGACACCACCCTTATGGCAGAAAGCAAAGAACTAAAGAGCCTCTTGATGAAGGTGAAAGTGGAGAGTGAAAAGTTGGCCTAAAACTCATCATTCAGAAAACTAAGATCATGTCATCTGGTCCCATCACTTCATGGCAAATAGACGCGGAAACAGTGGAAACAGTGGCTGGCTTTATTTTTCTGGGCTCCAAAATCACTGCAGATGTGACTGCAGCCAGGAAATTAAAAGACGGTTGCTCCTTTTAAGAAAAGTTATGACCAACCTAGACAGCATATTAAAAAGCAGAGACATTATTTTGCCAACAAAGGCCCATTTAGTCAAGGCTATGGTTTTTCCAGTGGTCATGTATGGATGTGAGAGCTGGACTATGAAGAAAGCTGAGCGCCGAAGAATTGAGGCTTTGAACTGTGGTGTTGGAAAGACTCTTGAGAGTCCCTTGGACTGCAAGGAGATACAACTAGTCCATCCTAGAAGAAATCAGTCCTGAATATTCATTTGAAGATGAAACTCCAATACTTTGGCCATCTGATGCAAACAACTGACTCATTTGAAAAGACCCTGATGCTGCAAAAGATTGAAGGTGGGAGGAGAAGGGGACTACAGAGGATGAGATGGTGGATGACATAGCCTACTCAATGGACATGAGCTTCAGTAAGCTCCAGGAGTTGGTGATGGACAGGGAGGCCTGGCGTGTTGCAGTCTATGGTGGTGCAAAGAGTCAGATATGACTGAGCAATTAAACTGACTGAACGGACTTACTGTCTTGAAAACTCTTGTGCCTCAGTTTCTTTACCAGTGCTCCTCTTGGTTTGGCCCACCTCTGCTTTGAGTTATTTCTTTCTGCTCTTTCTGTTCTTTCTTCAGTAAACTTGTTTTTGCCGTGGGTAAGACTTAAGAAATGGAGTAGCCATCATGGTCAACAAAAGAGTCCGAAATGCAGTACTTGGATGCAATCTCAAAAATGACAGAATGATCTCTGTTCCTTTCCAAGGCAAACCATTCAATATCATGGTAATCCAAGTCTATGCCCCAACCAGGAATGCTGAAGAAGCTGAAGTTGAATGGTTCTATGAAGATCTATGAGACCTATTAGAACTAACACCCAAAAAAGATGTCCTTTTCATTATAGGGGACTGGAATGCAAAAGTAGGAAGTCAAGAAACATCTGGAGTAACAGGCAAATTTGGCCTTGGAATACGGAATGAAGCAGGGCAAAGACTAATAGAGTTTTGTCAAGAAAATGCACTGGTCATAGCAAACACTCACTTCCAACAACACAAGAGAAAGCTCTATACATGGACATCACCAGATGGTCAACACCGAAATTGGATTGATTATATTCTTTGCAGCCAAAGATGGAGAAGCTCCATACAGTCAAGAAAAACAAGACCAGGAGCTGACTGTGGCTCAGATCATGAACTCCTTATTGCCACATTTAGACTTAAATTGAAAAAAGTACGGAAAACCACTAGACCATTCGGGTATGACCTAAATCAAATCTCCTATGACTATACAGTGGAAGTGAGAAATAGATTTAAGGGACTAGATCTGATAGATAGAGTGCCTGATGAACTATGGTTGTAGGTTTGTGACATTGTATAGGAAATGGGGATCAAGACCATCCCCACGGAAAAGAAATGCAAAAAAGCAAAATAGCTGTCTGAGGAGGACTTACAAATAGCTGTGAAAAGAAGAGAAGTGAAAAGCAAAGGAGAAAAGGAAAGCACCTGAATGCAGAGTTCCAAAGAATAGCAAGAAGAGATAAGAAAGCCATCCTCAGCGATCAATGCAAAGAAATAGAGGAAAACAACAGAATAGGAAAGACTAAAGATCTCTTCAAGAAAATTAGAGATAACAAGGGAACATTGCATGCAAAGATGGGCTCAATAAAGGACAGAAATGGTATGAACCTAACAGAAGCAGAAGATATTAAGAAGAGATGGCAAGAATACACAGAAGAACTGTACAAAAAAGATCTTCATGACCCAGATAATCACGATGATGTGATCACTCACCTAGTGCCGGGGTCCAGCCCCGGCTGATCCAGGGTATTCAAAGCGGGGACGGTGTTGGCGACCTATTTATTTAAATATTTTATCAAAGATATAAAGAGTAATAGGATGAGGATAGCTCAGTAGGAAAATTCAGTGGAGAAAAGAGGCTGAGTAGCTTGGTTTACGCGGGAGACCAATAAAACTTCAAGACAAGAAGTTTGCACCACTTACATACGCCGCAGGCGTCCTTCTGTTCTCCTGAAGGAGAGGAGACACTGAGGCCTCCCCGGTCAGATCTTAGAAGCCCAGGCATAATTAGTAAGCATAGTGGGTTCCGCGCTCCAGATGGAGACTCAGCCAGAGTGAGAGAGAGAGCGACATGGGGAGACCAGTATTTCGAGAAACTGATCCCAATTCTTTACTTTCCATGGTCTACTTTTATACACTGAGATGTTATGCAAAAGTCAGGCGGGGTCAGCAGTCCTGACTTTTATCAAAGTCAGGTGCTTCATACAAATGTATACAGAGGTCTTAGGGGTGTTACATCATCTTCTGGCCAGGGGGGCCTGCTGACAATTTATGACCCTCTCCTTGTGACAGCGGTCAGTCAACCAGGACAGTTATTTCTCCAGGGGTGATTATTCTCAAAACAGATGCCACCCAAATAAAGTTACATTCCTACAGGGTGAGGGTATAGTGGGTTTTAGTTAAGAAAGAATTTACTTAGCCTAAGGTCTAACGTGATTAATATCAAAGGTTAATACTAATTTCTTCTATATATTCATTAATGTGTGTAAGGGCAGGGGATATGGAGACTTAGCAACAAACATTGGCTCAACAAATGAAAAACCCTTCACCAATACAATTTCCTATCAGCCCATTATACTTATACTAATAGTTTTCTAACTTTTCTAAGGAACCTGTTTTTAGAAGGTTTAAAGCATCTTGTGCCTCTCACGGTTGGGAGGCTGTGAGCGATCACATGTGGCCGGACAAGCCTGTCAGGCAGGCCAGAGAAACTTCAGAGGAGTTTGTAGGTTAAAACACTCTTATCACGCCCAGGAATTATTATTAACTGGAGCTCTAAGTTAACTCCTTCTCTGAAAGAGGTGGTGGGGGACAGCCCCCTGTAAAGTCAGAGGTGTAGGTGAGCACAAAGTAGTAAAGTAGGCAGGCCCTGGTTATGGGGGTAGATGCTCAAGGGTTTCCAGGAGGACTCCTGAGGCTCAATCCCGCCTTTGCGTATGTCGAGCCTCCTTCCTCATGACCTTTGCCACGGGCAGAGTACCTCATTCTGGCCCCCAACAACCTAGAGCCAGACATCCTGGAATGTGAAGTCAAGTGGGCCTTAGAAAGCATCACTACGAACAAAGCTAGTGGAGGTGATGGAATTCCAGTTGAGCTATTTCAAATCCTGAAAGATGCTGTGAAAGTGCTGCACTCAATATGCCAGCACATTTGGAAAACTCAGCAGTGGCCACAGGACTGGAAAAGGTCAGTTTTCATTCCAATCCCAAAGAAAGGCCATGCCAAAGAATGCTCAAACTACTGCACAATTGCACTCATCTCACACGCTAGTAAAGTAATGCTCAAAATTCTCCAAGCCAGGCTCCAACAATACGTGAACCGTGAACTTTCAGATGTTCAAGCTGGTTTTTGAAAAGGCAGAGGAACCAGACATCAAATTGCCAACATCCACTGGATCATCGAAAAAGCGAGAGAGTTCCAGGAAAACATCTATTTCTGCTTTATTGACTATGCCAAAGCCTTTGACTGTGTGGATCACAATAAACTGGAAAATTTTGAAAGAGATGGGAATACCAGACCACCTGACTGGCCTCTTGAGAAACCTATATGCAGGTCAGGAAACAACAGTTAGAAATGGACATGGAACAACAGATGGTTCCAAATAGGAAAAGGAGTACGTCAAGGCTGTATATTGTCACCGTGCTTATTTAACTTATATGCAGAGTACATCATGAGAAATTCTGGGCTGGAAGAAGCACAAGCTGGAATCAAGATTGCTGGGAGAAATATCAATAACCTCAGACATGCAGATGACACCACCCTTATGGCAGAAAGTGAAGAGGAACTAAAAAGCCTCTTGATGAAAGTTAAAGAGGAGAGTGAAAACTTTGGCTTAAAGCTCAACATTCAGAAAACGAAGATCATGGCATCCGGTACCATCACTTCATGGGAAATAGATGGGGAAACAGTGGAAACAGTGTCAGACTTTATTTTCTGGGGCTCCAAAATCACTGCAGATGGTGATTGCAGCTATGAAATTTAAAGACGCCTACTCCTTGGACGAAAAGTTATGACCAACCTAGATAGCATATTGAAAAGCAGAGACATTACTTTGCCAACAAAGGTCTGTCTAGTCAAGGCTATGGTTTTTCCAGTGGTCATGTATGGATATGAGAGTTGGACTGTGAAGAAAGCTGAGCGCCGAAGAATTGATGCTTTTGAACTGTGGTGTTGGAGAAGACCCTTGCAAGTCCCTTGGACTGCAAGGAGATCCAACCAGTCCATTCTGAAGGAGATCAGCCCTGGGCTTTCTTTGGAAGAAATGATGCTAAAGCTGAAACTCCAGTCCTTTGGCCACCTCATGGGAAGATTTGACTCATTGGAAAAGACTCTGATGCTGGGAGGGATTGGGGGCAGGAGGAGAAGGGGACGACAGGATGAGATGGCTGGATGGCATCACTGACTCGATGGATGTGAGTCTGAGTGAACCCCGGGAGGCCTGGCATGCTGCGATTCATGGGGTCGCAAGAGTTGGACATGACTGAGTAACTGAACTGAACTGAACTGAACTGAAGACTTCAGATTCTTCTTTTTGTCCTATCAAGGACCAACACCCACAAGGGAGGATCCTCTTTGACCCTGTCCCTACCTGTAACACTTGGGACATATTTATTTTGTATACAAACTTGGAGTAAACACTTCTCAAAATGTTGCTGAAAGGGAAGTTGAGATTGCTTTGACTCATGCAATATTTGAAATGAGGCCATTTTCTAATATATCAGTCATTGTCTAAATTATTCCTGTTATTGGTTTTAGTAACCCTGAAGAAAATAATTGATTCATCAATATAAGTAGACACAAATAATAGCATTTTATACTTTTTTCTGTATCTTTTACAATATTTACTATTATATCTTAAAAATGAAATAAATTGCAATGTTTTATATTTCCTGTTTGGCAACAGTCAGTCTCTGATAAAGATTTCATTTATTGAGATAAGTTTTAAGTTCATGGCAAAACTGAAAGAAGGGTACAAAAAACTTCCACACACCCTCTGTCCCCACACATCCATAACCCCTTCACCATTATCAACATCTACCCAATCAACATTAGAGCAATGCACTTATTAATAACTACATTGTAATCTACACCGAAACAACATCATCATCCAAATTTTATGTTATGAGTCACTCTCGGTGCTATACATTTTATGGGTTTGGTCAAATATATAATGGTACGTAGCCACAATTATAGTAATATGAAGTATTTTCACTACCTTAAAAATTGTGTGTGCTCCCTTTATCCATTCTTCCCTCCTGCCAAACTCATGGCAATTGTTTTCTTTTTTTTTTCTTTAACTTCTCCATAGTTTTGCCTATTCCAGAATGTCATATATTAATAGAATCATACAGTATGTCACCTTTTTCAGATTGGTATCTTTCACTTAATATGCATTGATGTTTCCTCCATGTCTTTTCATTGCTTGATAGCCCATTTTTGCAAAAGACATGGCTATAAAGGACCATTACCCAAGACATAAAAGAACACTTAAAACTTAATAAGAAAACAAAGAGCCTAATTTAAAAATGGGCAAATGACTTTGGACACTTCATTGAAGAAGATATACAGAGGCCAAATAAACACATGAAAAGATGCTCCAGAATGTACGCCACCAGGGAAATAAACCGAAATATTATGTGCACATAAAAACCTGCACACAAATATTTCAGGCAGCTTTACTCATAATTTCCAAAACATGAAATAACCAAGATGTCTTTTAAAGGGTGAATGGATAAATAAACTGTGGTATACACATCTGACAATGGAATACTATTCAGCACTAAAAAGAAATGTGCTATTTTGACTTTTTTTTTTTTTAGTAAATCCATTTAAACACTTGAAAACAGAGGAACAGAAAATTCATTTCAAAGTTAAATCCATATAAATACTTGGGCATACATATCCATTAGTAAATTTAATCTGAAGGTGTAAATAATAATTTCTTACTCTTTAAACACCTATTATTTAGCAAATGAATCATTTTTTCAAAAAAAAAAAATCTCTTCAAATATTTTTGTTAAAGTTTGCCACAGGGAAAAAGGAAGTTACTATAAAGTGTGGTGTCCAAAGGACAAAAGACAAAAAAAGAAAAAGAAACCAAGGAAGGCCTTGGAATGCGGGAATGGAAAAACCAGACCCTATCATCCTTCCCTCCCCCATTTTGTAACTATTAAGGAATTTCAGGTCCTCCTGAGCAGTATAACCTGTCTCCCCTTCTACCCCATGCTGCTGCGTTGCTTCAGTCGTGTCCGACTCTGTGCGACCCCATAGACGGCAGCCTACCAGGCTTCTCCGTCCATGGGATTTTCCAGGCAAGAACGCTGGAGTGGGTTTCCATTTCCTTCTCCAGTGCATGAAAGTGGAAAGTGAAAGTGAAGTCACTCAGTCATATCCGACTCTTAGCGACACCATGGACTGCAGCCTACCAGGCTCCTCCATCCATGGGATTTTCCAGGCAAGAGTACTGGAGTGGGGTGCCATTGCCTTCTCCTTCTACCCCATAGGGAGAAGGTATTTGCCTTTACTCTTTCTCCACTCAGTATATATGTCTCATGCAGTCAGCAAATGACCTGCAAGACCCCTATCCACTCCTTACACCCTGCGTATAAAAATGGACTAAGGACCCCTGTTCAAAATAGGCTCTCCCAGGCCTGCTGTTCTAATTGCATCTCCCACTCTAATAAACTTTATTCTCCTCTCATTCTGCCTCATGTCTGGAAATTCTTTTCCAACCCATGCATGGACCATGACACAAAGCACAATTTTAAATATTAATGTACTTTTCCCTGTGACATAAGTTACTTTTAAGCTGAACCTTGTAGATATTGAGAGAAGCACTTTCCATGTCATTTGGGTTATTTGCCTTTTCAAGAACGTTAAAAATGTGACATATTGAATTGTCAAATGGAGCTCCGTTTACAAAAATATCAGGAAAAGGTAAGCTATCACGTTATATTTGGGAAAGTATATATTGGGGCTTTTACAAAGATCTGAAAATAAAAGAAAATATGACTCCTTGACAAACCCGGAATGATTTTTTTGGACTCAGACTACTTGTGTCAACATGAATCAGTTTGCTCCCTATGCTCTTTGCTCAGGAAGATAAAACTGTGTGTCTATACTGAACTTTATTATTATTATTATTTTTGCTTCAAAAATTTCTTGCAGAGAAATTTATCTGAAACAATACTCAGCTCAGTTGGGCAAAGCATTAGCTTCTCAGACAATATCAAGACTTGCTTCAAGACCATCGCCACAGGTCATGACTACATCTAATTCCAAACTGGAAGATCTAAACTGGGTTATTTAAGCCTGGATCCCCAAATCCTATAAAAACACTTCCAATTTCCCCTTTTTAAGACACTGCTAAGTCTTAGTCAAGGTAATGTTCTCCCTCACTCCCTCACTCCAGTGAGTTTAGAGAAAATGACCTCCATGTTTATTAAATGCTTCTATCACATCTCTTTTTTTTTTATTCTACTCCAATAAAATGTCCTGTTGCTGCCTTACACCACTCACCCCATCTGCCTCTGTCTCCCTCTTCATCAGCTGCTGCTGCTGCTAAGTCGCTTCAGTTGTGTCCGACTCTGTGAGCCCCCATAGACGGCAGCCCACCAGGCTCTTCTGTCCACAGGATTCTCTAGGCAAGAATACTGGAGTGAGTTGCTGTTTCCCTCTCCACTCCATTGTCTAATCCCCATCTATTTTCCCCTATCTCTCAGTTGGCAGAGGAGAAGCCTAACTTCCTCCACTCCTTCCCCAACTCTAGTAAGTCCCTCCCTGCCTCACCCGCCCCTGTTACCAGAGTCAATTTGAGCACTATTGAATCCACCTGCTTCTAAATAGGAAAGGGAGTATATCAAGGCTGTATATTGTCACCCAGCTTATTTAACTTATGCAGAGTACATCATGAGAAACTCTGGGCTGGAAGAAGCACAAGCTGAAATCAAGATTGCCGGGAGAAATATCAATAACCTCAGATATATAGATGACACCACCCTTATGGCAGAAAGTGAAAGGAACTAAAAAGCCTCTTGATGAAAGTGAAAGAGGAGAGTGAAAAAGTTGGCTTAAAGCTCAACATTCAGAAAACTAAGATCATGACATCTGGAAATAGTGTCAGACTTTATTTTTGGGGGCTCCAAAATCACTGCAGATGGTGACTGCAGCCATGAAATTAAAAGACCCTTACCCCTTGGAAGGAAAGTTATGACCAACCTAGATAGCATATTCAAAAGCAGAGACATTACTTTGCCAACAAAGGTCCGTCTAGTCAAGGCTATGGTTTTTCCAGTGGTCATGTATGGATGTGAGAGTTGGACTATGAAGAAAGCTGAGCCCAACGAATTGATGCTTTTGAACTGTGGTGTTGGAGAAGACTCCTGAGAGTCCCTTGGACTGCAAGGAGATCCAACCAGTCCATTCTGAAGGAGATCAGCCCTGGGTGTACTTTGGAGGGAATGATGCTAAAGCTGCAACTCCAGTACTTTGGCCACCTCATGCAAAGAGTTGACTCCTTGGAAAAGACTCTGATGCTGGCAGGGATTGGGGGCAGGAGGAAAAGGGGGCCACAGAGGATGAAATGGCTGGATGGCATCACCGACTCGATGGACATGAGTTTGAGTGAACTCCGGGAGTTGGTGATGGACAGGGAGGCCTGGTGTGCTGCGATTCATGGGGTTGCAAAGAATCAGACATGAATGAGTGACTGAACTGAACTGAACTGAATCCACCTGCAATGCAAGAGACACTGGTTCAATTCCTGGTTTGGGAAGATCCGCTGAAGAAGGGATAGGCTACCCGCTTTGGTATTCTTGGGTTTCCCTGGTGGCTCAGCTGGTAACAAGTCTGCCTGCAATGAGAGACCTGGGTTCAATCCCTGGGTTGTGCAGATCCCTTGGAGAAGGGAACAGCTACCCACTCCAGTATTCTGCCCTGGAGAATTCCATGGATTGCATAGTCCATGGGGTCACAAAGAGTCAGCTACAACTGAGCAATTTTCACTTCACATCACATTTTTTTTTTTAATTCCAAGACTAAAAGAGATTGCTTTAGGCTAGTAAAATTCAAAGCACTATTGCAGTTGACACTTGAAGACTCAGTGTGGCTTAAAAGTATGTGGCTCCCGATAGGATAGTGAGACATTTTGAATGTGGGAACCCATAACTTGTTCAGAAATCTGAATGAGCAAATCCTCGCAAAATTGCCCTTGCTAGAGAGAAGGTGTGGCCACGCCTTCCTCTCTATTTGTCCCTTACCCCATATCATGCATATGGAGTCTGAAGACTGCCTTCATTTAATAAATGGTACTGCTAAGTCACTTGAGTTGTGTGCAACTCTGTGCGACCCCATAGACGGCAGCCCATCAGGCTCCCCCGTCCCTGGGATTCTCCAGGCAAGAACACTGGGTGGGTTGCCATTTCCTTCTCCAATGCATGAAAGTGAAAAGTGAAAGTGAAGTCGCTCAGTCGTGTCTGACTCTTAGCGACCCCATGGACTGTGGCCCACCAGGCTCCTCTGTTCATGGGATTTTCCAGGCAAGAGTGCTGGAGTGGAGTGCCATTGCCTTCTCCAAGAAATGGTACTAGAGTTACTCTTTTCTGACTGGGTCAACTTCTCTGTTACTAGTTGATGTGCTAACTTGTTAGTTTCTCACGAGTGTTTCCATATCAATTGAAGAGCAAGCTGGAAGTCTTGAAAAGAATGTGGAAGTAAGCAATATACACATTTGGCAAGATTTAAGAAGCTCCCTTCACTTAAGCCTGGGTCAAGGCTAGTTTTTGTCTTTGAGAAAAATTAGAGAAATGTCCCAGGTCTGGGAGGATAAATTAGAAACTGCCCCTCCCCTGGGTATTATGGATCAACTGTAACAAAATGGTAAACACAAGGCATTTCTGTTGTAGAAAAATGGCCCTTTGTCCATACACAGGAGGGCATGAGACTTGATGAATGGAACCCTGGCTGCATTTTAACTCATCTCTCAGGAGGGCATCTACGTTACTCAGTCAATCAGTTGCTCAGTCATGTTCCACTCATTGCAACCCCTTAGACAGGCTTCCCTGTCCATCACCAACTCCCGAAGCTTGCTCAAACTCACCATGCACAAATCAACCATATGAGAAAACCCTGAATCTAGTTTGCTATATTTAAACCAAAATCACATCTATTGATGTACAGCCCCACATTGGTACTTATCCAGTATACATTTTAACAAATAACTCTGAACTTTTGTTTCATAGAGAACTTGCAATCCAGATTGCATTTTATTTTCCCATTAAATATATTAATAATTAGTCTCACAGTCTATGGCATTTTTTTTCTCTCTTATCAGTTCAGAATTACTCCCTTCAGAATATGGTAAAAGACTGATGTAAAATTAGAGTTATTATCTAGTTTTTCTTATAAGAAATCAATACTAAAATTGTATAAGGGTCTTGTTTTGGTAATTTTTCTTTGTTTTTAATTTTTTTTAATTGAAGATGTGAAGTGGATTAAAGATACATCTAAATGAATTTTGTTGCAATTGAGAAAAAAAAAAGTATCCGTTAGATATGTCCTTTATATTTTACCATAGAAATGAGGTTTCACAATTAGTCCTGGAGGAGAGAATCTAGGTCATGTCCTCAGTCCTCACAGTGAATCTTAAGCCCTACAACTCAACCCCAGTCTTCATGCTTTAGGTTCTTCCCAAAGTATTCTAGCATCATCTCTTTTCATACTTTATTGCCTTTGCTCTTTTCATTTTCCAAAAGGAATCTCCTCAAGGGTAATGAGTAAATACACGAATTTAAATTCTGCAGAGTCAAATGATCACTACCCACTTTTTCAATGACTGTAGGAAGGACATATAATTTGTAAAACATAAACTGAGAAAGGAATTTAAACCATTCACATTTATCACTAATAAGCCAAAAGAGGATAGGTCTGCATTACCTCTATATGGCTGATTGTTTTGCAGGGGTTATTTTTTGGTGGAGGGATTGGGGGCAGGAGGAGAAGGGGACGACAGAGGATGAGATGGCTGGATGGCATCACTGACTCGATGGACGTGAGTCTGAGTGAACTCCAGGAGTTGGTGATGGACAGGGCGGCCTGGCGTGCTGTGATTCATGGGGTCTCGAAGAGTCGGACATGAGTGAGCGACTGAACTGAACCGAACTGAACTGATGGAATATGAACAGCAATGCAATGCAACTAATTCTTCTCGAGGGAATTCATTTAGCCATATGACAAAATATTAACCCTATCTTAAAACAGCTTATTTTATACTTGTCATTGTCCTTTCTCTTCTGTATTAAATTCAACCTACCTTAGTGTGTGTTAAATCAATATGGAAACATTAAAAATTATTACTTCATGTTAATTTCACTTACTAAATATTTGCCACATGTTGAGTACTATTTAATCATATTTCTTCTATGTGACACTTTTGAAAAATTCAAAATTATCTACCACCTGTAGAAAAATCAAAGAGTACATTGTGAGTGTTAAGTTCTTTGCTGAGTTAGGCTAATTTTACAACTTTATTTCCCTCATTTACTAACCAAAGAAATTTAATATTTTGCCATACCGTGTATTTTTATAAGTCAATTTGAATCCAGTTAAAATATAATCATGTAAAATAAACTGTTGGTCAGTCTCTCAGTTGTGTCCGACTCTGTGATGCCGTGGACTGCAGCACGCCAGGCTTCCCTGCCCTTCACTATTTCTCCAAGTTTGCTCAAACTCCTGTCCATTGAGTTGGTGATGCCATCCAACCATCTCATCCTCTGTTGTCCCCTTCTCCTCCTACCCCTAATCTTTCCCAAAGTATCAGGTGGCTGAAGTATTGGAGCTTCAGCTTTATCATCAGTCCTTCCAATGAATATTCAGGGTTAATTTCCTTTGATTTTCTTTTATTCACAGCAACACATTTGTAAAGAAACTCCTAAATCACAGAACCTTGAAATGAATTGAGGCAGCAACAACATTTGCAGCAGAAAAATAACTATTACTATAAAACCTTAATTAGCTAGAACCTATAATGAACTGGCATTCATTAAAGATTATTTGAATTCACACAAACGGTGTATACATAAGTAGCCATGTACATTTAGTTTAGGAGACTGTTTCTGTAAGACTATTTACAATAAAAAGAAACATTCACATAGATATAAGCAATTGTAATGGTATTTATACATAATCGAGCACATGCCAAATGTACATAAAGAGCCAAGTAGTTAAATCATTTTGTTACAATGGAATGACATTCATGTTATATAATACACCATATTCATTGTCTGCCAAAGTATTTTTCCTTTGTTCTTTTTTCAGTTTGCTTGTTTGTAATTCTGTGACAAAATTATAGGACAGCTATAATGGCATGGCAACCAAAAGCTTAAAGGCTTTCTCAGGAAAAGAAGAGACACTATTTTGCAATAACAAATGCTTACTCTATGTGTGATTTATCAAGTGAGACTGATATGAAAATTTTGTCTTACAGTGACAAATATCTCTAAGTTCTCTAAAAAGATTCAAAATATGTCAAATATTTATTAAATATTTAGTAACATATTAAGTAAATTCTGACAATTTTTCAACAGAAATTTAGTGACAGTTTACTCAACACTTCTAGAAACATCAACTTTAGTTGAAACTGGGACAACTGCAGAGTCCATTAATTTCATAACTGGGGGTTATTTGTATGGATTTTGGAGTCACATAAAATTAAGCAAATTGGCCTTTGCAAGACTCTCTTTCTTCATCTATTATCTGATGAACTGTACCATCCTTATAAGGCTTTCACAAATACTGGCACCTTGTGCTTTTCAAGGACACTATGTATATCAAATGCTTGAGACATTAAAAAATACTGGATGATTATTTTCTGTTTTACATCTAGGTAAGTTGTAGATTCACCTGTAGTGGGTTGAACAGATTTCTTTGTAATTCTTTAGTGGTTGTGTATCTACTCTAAACTGCTTATATGATCATGTGCAGGCCCCAGCATCATCTATTCACTGATTTGAATTACATGTTCTGGACTCAGTGGATTGTGGTAGGAAGTTACCCCATGGAAGTAGAACAAAGAATTTAACTGTGATATGTCTGATCTCCTGTATACATTCTGTTCTTAATCATACCCTGTGCTACCCAACTGTGGAGAAGGCAATGGCACCCCACTCCAATATTTTTGCCTAGAAAATCCCATGGATGGAGGAGCCTGGTAGGCTGCAGTCCATGGGGTTGCTAGAGTCGGACTGGACTAAGTGACTTCACTTTCACTTTTCACTTTCATGCATTGGAGAAGGAAATGGCAACCCACTACAGTGTTCTTGTCTGGAGAATCCCAGGAACGGGGAAGCCTGGTGGGCTGCCATCTATGGGGTCGCACAGAGTCGGACACGACTGAAGTGACTTAGCAGTAGCAGTAGCTACCCAACTGAGATGATCAGTTTTATGTTAATTTATCTACACTATAGTTCATAGATATTTGGTCAAAAATGTCTGGATATTGTTGTAAAGACATTTATTTAGATGAAACTAACACTTGAATGATTAGACTTTGAGTAAAGTAGATTACCTTCATAGTGTGAGTGAGCGTCATCCAACAGTTGAAAACATTAAAAAAAAAAAGACTGCCCTTCTCCAAGAAGGAAGTCTGCCAGAAGCCTGTATTTAGACTTACACTGCAAGACATTGGGTAGTTTCATTAACAGGGGAACAATGACCATTAAAATGGCTTCTATTGTGATTCACAGTACCACCTGGGAATCCCTGTGAGATTCCTAGCTTGGGTCATTGGGTAAAAAGGCTATCTAAATAAGACACACCAGACACACACACACACACACACAAAAACAGATTCAAAGAACAATATAATAAAATACATGCTGGAAGTGTTGCATCTGAAACACTAGTAAGGTAACATTATTCTGCAAGGCTCTTTACTTTCTTCAGTGTAGTCTGATTAGACTACAATTAGTTGCTACTAGGTAGGGGTCTGGTTTTGGAAGTTCAGTCAGTGAGACAGAGATCTTCTCTAGCCACAGACAAATGAGACGCTTTCTATTTTATTCCTTGGGTAAGAAATAACATCCTTTTGAGTGATGTTAGAATTAAAATCCTTTTACTTGAAAGAACAACAAAATCCAAGCAAAGAATTGAAAAGAGGTTTCTAAACTTGCAGTGTTGTTATTCAGTCATTAAATAGTGTCTGACTCTTTGAGACCCCATGGACAGCAGTACAACAGGCTTCTCTGTCCTTCATTGAGTCAGTGATACCATGCAACCATCTCATCCTCTGTCACCCCCTTCTCCTGTTGCCCTCAGTCTTTCCCAATCATCAGGGTCTTTTTCAATGAGTCACATCAAGTAGCCAAAATATCAGAGCTTAAACTACAGCATCAGTCCTTCCAATGAATATTCAGGGTTGATTTCTTTTAGCATTGACTGTTTTGATCTCTTTGCTATCAAAGGGACTCTCAAGAGTCTTCTCCAGCACCACAATTCAAAAGCATCAATACTTGGGTACTCAACATTCTTTACAGTGCAACTTTCACATATATACATGACTACCAGACATCTAGAATAAAGTAATTCAGATAATAAATATTTTACAATTGTATAAGCCAGTAAAATTCAATTGGAACTTTTTTATGGATTCATGACTTTATGTATGCTAAGTCACTTCAGTCCTGTCTGAATCTTTGATACCCTATGGATTATAGTCCTCCAAGCTCTTCTGTCTATGGGATTCTCCAAGCAAGAATACTGGAGTGGGTTTCCATGCCCTCCTCCAGGGGACCTTTCCAACCCAGGGGTCAAACCTACGTCTCTTATGTCTGTTGTGTTGGGAAGCAGGTTCTTTACCAGCAGTGCCACCAGTGAAGCCCTAATGACATTATGCTGCTGCTGCTGCTTCTGCTAAGTTGCTTCAGTCGTGTCTGACTGTGCGACCCCAGAGATGGCAGCACACCAGGCTCCCCCGTCCCTGGGATTCTCCAGGCAAGAACACTGGAGTGGACTGCCATTTCCTTCTCCAATGCATGAAAGTGAAAGTGAAGTCACTCAGTCATGTCTGACTCTTAGCGACCCCATGGACTGCAGCCCACCGGGCTCCTCCGTCCATGGGATTTTCCAGGCAAGAGTACTGGAATGGGGTGTCATTGTAAATCTACTTAAATACATGCATCTATGGAATAATTTGACAATAACAAGAAATGGTGACAGAGAGAATGAATACTCACAAACTCACAGTAGAGGTAAAAAAGATATTTTATAAAATTTACTGTATGAAAGAGGCAAAAACAAAAGAATGCAGATAGATGCAGTAGAAGACCAGAAAAGAGATTCTAGGTAGAGAAGATTTAAAGTTACAGATGGAACTAGGGTTCTTAATTGTTGTTCAGTTGCTAAGGTGTGTCCCACTCTTTGGGACCCCATGGACAGCAGCACGCCAGGCTTCCCTATACTTCGCTACCTCCTGGATTTGGCTCTAACTCATTCCATTGAGTTGGTAAGCCATCCAAATATCTTATATTCTATTATTCCCTTCTACTCCTGACCTCAATATTTCCCAGCATCAGGGTCTTTTTCTCATGAGTCGGCCTTTTGCATCAGGTGGTCAAAGTATTGGAGCTTCAGCTACAGTATCAGTCCTTCCACAGAATATTCAGGATTGATTTCCCTAAGGTCTGACTGGTTGCATCTACTTTCAGGCCAAGAAATTCTCAAGTCTTCTCCAGCACCACAGTCAGATAGCATTAGTTCTTCAGCACTCAGCCTTCTTTAGGGTCCAACTTTTACATCTACACATGACTACTGGGAAAACCACAGCTTTAACTATACAGACCTTTGTTGGAAAGTGATGTCTCTGCTTTTTAATATGCTGTCTAGGTTTATTATACCTTTTCTTCCAAGGAATAAGCATCTTTTAATTTAATGGCTGTAGTCATTGTCCACAGTGTTTTTGGAGCCCAATAAAATACAATCTGTCACTGTTTCCACTTTTTTTCCTTCTATTTGCAATGAAATGATGGGATCAAATGCCATAATCTTCATTTTTTGAATGTTGAGTTTTAAGCCAGCTTTTTCACTCTCCTCTTTCACCTTCATCAAGAGGCTCTTAGTTCCTCTTCACTTTCTGCCATAAGGATGGTGTCGTCTGCATATTTGAGGTTATTGTTATTTCTCCCTGCAATCTTGATTCCAGATTGTGCTTCATACAGCCCAGAATTTCATGATGTACTTTGTAAAGAAGTTGAAAAAGCAAGGTGACAATATATAGCCTTGACATACTCCTTTCCCAATTTTGAACCAGTCTATTTTTTCCATGTCCAGTTTTAACTGTTGCTTCTTGGCCCACATAAAGGTTTCTGAAGAGACAAGTAAGGTATTCCCATCCCTCTAAGACTTTCAACAGTTTGTTGTGATCCACACAAAGACTTTAACACAATCAATGAAGCCGAAGTAGACATTTTTCTGTAATCCCCTGGCTTCTTCTATGATCTGACAAATGTTGGCAATTTGATATCTGGTTCTTTTGTCTCCTCTGCCTTTTCTAAACAGAGCTCATACATCTGAAAGTTCTCAGTTCACATACTATTTAAGCCTAGCTTAAAGAATTTTGAGCATTATTTTAAGCATATGCAATGAGCACAATTATACAGTATTTTGAAGAACATTCTTTGCCATTGTACTTCTTTGGGATTGGAATTAAAACTGACCTTTTTCAGTCCAGCCACTGCTGAGTTTTCCAAATCTGCTGATGTATTGAGTGGAGCACTGTAACAGCATCACTTTTTAGGATTTAAAAACGCTTAGCTGGAACTCCTTCACCTCCATTAGCTTTGTTTATTGTAATCCTTCCTAAGGCCCACTACACTTCACACTCCAGAATGTCTGGCTCTAGGTGAGTGATCACACCATTGTGGTTATCTGGGTCATTAAGACCTTTTTTGTATAGTTCTTCTGTGTCTTCTTGCCACCCTTTCTTAATCTTTTCTGCTTCTATTCAGTTCAGTTCAGTTCAGTCACTCAGTCATGTCCGACTCTTTGCTACTCCATGAATTGCAGCACACCAGGCCTCCCTGTCCATCACCAACTCCCGGAGTTCACCCCAACTCATGTCCATTGAGTTGGTGATGCCATCCAGCCATCTCACCCTCTGTAGTCCCCTTCTCCTCCTGCCCCCAATCCCTCCCAGCATCAGAGTCTTTTCCAATGAGTCAACTCTTCACATGAGGTGGCCAAAGTACTGGAGTTTCAGATTTAGCATCAGTCCTTCCAAAGAACACCCAGGACTGATCTCCTTTAGAATGGACTGGTTGGATCTCCTTGCAGTCCAAGGGACTCTCAAGAGTCTTCTCCAACACCATAGTTCAAAAGCATCAATTCTTTGGCACTCAGTTTACTTCACAGTCCAACTCTCACATCCATACATGACCACTGTTAGGTCCTTACTATTTCTGCCCTTTATTGTTCTCATCTTTGCATGAAATTTTCCCTTGGTATGTCTAATTTCCTTGAAGAGATCTCTGGTCTTTCCCATTTGCTGTGTTCCTCTATTTATTTTCATTGTCAGAGAAGGCAATGGCAACCCACTCCAGTACTCTTGCCTGGGGAATCCCATTGATGGAGGAGCCTAGTAGGCTGCAGTCCATGGGGTCGTGAAGAGTCAGACACAACTGAGCTACTTCCCTTTCACTTTTCACTTTCATGCATTGGAGAAGGAAATGGCAACCCACTCCAATGTTCTTGTCTGGAGAATCCCAGGGACAGGGGAGCCTGGTGGGCTGCCATCTATGGAGTCGCACAGAGTCAGACTCGACTGAAGCGACTTAGCAGCAGTTTTTCACTGTTCATTGAGGAAGACTTTCTTACCACACCTTGCTATTATGTAGAACTCTGCATTCAGTTAGTTATGTCTTTCTCTTTCTCCTTCACCTTTTGCTTCTCTTCTTTTCTCAGCTATTTCTAAGGGCTCTTCAGACAACCACTTTACCTTCTTGCATTTCTTTTTCTTTAGCACGGTTTTGGTCACTGCCTCCTGTACAATGTTATGAACTTCTGTCCATAGTTCTTCAGGCACTCTGTTTACCAGATCTAATGCTTTGAATCTATGTATCACCTCCACTGTATAATTATAAAAGATTTGATATAGGTCATAACTGAATGGTCTAGTAGTTCCCCCTACTTTCTTCAATTAAAGACTTAAGCCATCAGTTCTGCAATAAGGAGTTCATGATCTGAGCCACAGTCAGCTCCACTTGTTGTGTGCTGCTCCATCTTCAGCTGCAAATAATATAATCAATCTTATTTCAGTATTGACCATGTGGTAATGCCCATGTGTAGAGTCATCTCCTGTGTTCCTGGAAGAGGGTGTTTGCTATGACCAGTGTATTCTCCTGGCAAAACTGTAAGTTTACATCTGTTACAAGCCCTAATTCAATAAATTAGGTACTATTTGAGTATTAAAATCAAGATTCTAGTGCATAGAAAGCTCAAATCCAGACAAGTATAAATGCATTGGTTAATATTTAAAATTTAGTAATGTACTTGTATAAAATAACTGAGATTTATGATTAGGTTGGCCTGAGCAAAAACTTATAAGCCTTATTTTAAAAGGTTAAAAACTGTTTGTAAATGCACTCTTCTCCCTTTCAAAGTCAAATTAGAGGGTTACTTTTTTTTTTATTCATTTTATAAAGTTTTTGTATATTTCACTTCAGGCCTTAAAACAAATGGGAGTCCCACTAACTGAAACATTTTTCTTCCTCCATCTGATTAATTAGATCCCTCCCTTCTTTAATATGCACTGGAAATTTATGTCATTGAGGAGTCACTAAATTTATTCCTCAGAGTACTTTAAGGTCCACTCAGCAGTACTCTAAAACTCAATTTAAATATATATTTAGAATGCTGTCTTTATAATTTAGTTGGAGGGAATTTTAGCTCAGTTAATGAATTAAAACTCTGTTATGGCACAGACACATTTGTTCTGCCTCCCTTTAGTTTGCAGACTTCAGTGCACAAACTATTTGCTTAATACTCACTTTAAAATGTTTAGAAGTTGGTCTGCTAACTGGATTTTAGAAATTAACAATGGCTTCCTTGTAATATTTTTAAACTACTATCAAGATATAAATGACAAATAATATTTTAAGGTATTTAAAATGCCCTGAAATTTTGTTTGTTGGGAGCTTATTGATTGCTGATTTAATTTCCCTACTTTCTGTTTATGACTCAGTGTTGGTAGGTTGTATGTTTCTACTCATTTATATATTTATTCCAGGTTTTCCAGTTGATATATAGTTGTGTTCATCCTCATATCTTATGTTCCTTCATATTTGTGTGTGTGGTTGTGTAGTTGTGCATGCATGCCTGTTTAGTCACTCAGTTGTGTCCGACTCTTTGCAACCATTTGGACTGTAGCCCATCAGCCTCCTCTATCCATGGAATTTTCCAGGAAAAAATAATGGAGTGGATGGCCATTTCTTGCTCCAGGGGACTTTGCTGTCTCAGGGATAGAACTCCTGTCTTCTGTGTCTTCTGCTGCAAGTAGATTCTTTATCTTCTGATCCATCAGGGATCCCCAGTGGCTGTTGTATGCCTCTCTCTCTCTCTTTTTTTTTTCATTTATAAATTTATTTCAATCTTTTCTCTTACTTTCTTGGTGAATCTAGCTAAAGGTTTGTCTTTTTTTCAAATTGTGATATTATTAATACATTATTTATGTTTTCTGAAATAAAGCTTGTAAATTATTACTATTTGGAATGAGCTGAATGAGAGGCTTTATATCTTTATCTTTTAAATGTTTTCTCATATCAAATTCTTCCAAGGGTTAATGGACACTTAGGGGCCATCAACATTAATACAAACATTCTGATCTCACAAGTAAACACAGATGCAGGTCCCACGAGTTACTCAATAAGAATACATAGCAACAATGATGAAAGTTTGGGCTGTGTTTCTCATCATTTTTTAAGGAAACTATGATTTTAAATTTCTGCAGTTCAGTTCATCTTTGTGTCTGATAGGAGAATTGAACATTTAGGCAAATGATTATCATACCTCTAAATATTCTAATACCAGTATCAATATCATCCATGCCATTTAATATTTAGATTAATTTAATGTAGTTGATTTTTGGTACATGATCAGGTTAACTGACTTGCCTTTTATAATCCTGTTGAGATTATCTCACTTGTGGCATAGGAATTTTTGTATTATTCACTTTGTTTTACCAGAAACTGTCTTTCTGTTTGTCATCTATCTTGAGAGCTAGCTAGCTAAAACTGGCAAACTTCCTATTTACTACTGGAATATATATATATATATATATATATATATATATATATGTGTGTGTGTGTGCATATATATAAAATTTTCCCTACAATGCTTTAATAAACTCTTCATTGGGTCTCTTCAGTGTTATACATTCTTGAAGTTTATGCTAATTTCCTTCCACCCTTGGGATTCACCATCCCACACAAGACAATGCCTGACTCATTGGTGCAGTATAATCTAAGCATTCAAACCCTTATTTTATTTGCTCAGTTTGAAGAAAAACATTAGTTTTCCCAGGGAGCACCATCACTTTGGATAGACAGTTTTTTAATTTTTATTTTGTCAGAGTCTTCGGGGGCCAATATTCATCCTCTCCTTCCAGGTGTCTCTCAGTAGGCATCCTGCTGTCTCTCTGCCTTGAGTTAAACAATGGCTGTGCTCAGTTGCTAAGTTGTTTTTGTGATCCCATGGATTGTAGCCCAGCAGGCTTCTCTGTCCATGGGATTTCCCAGGCAAGAATACCTGAGTGGGTATTTCCTTCTCCAAGGAATCTTTCAAGTCCCAGGAATCAAACCAGCTACTCCTGCTGTGGCTCCTGCATTATAGGCAGGCCCTTTATTGCTCAGTCACCACGGAAGGACATTGGGCTTAAATGGAAATAATTAAATTAACAAAAATAAAGCGTTTTCATATTTTAATCATGTCTGAAAGCCACTGTTTACACCAAGAGCAGAATATTTGCTATAAGATAATTTACCAGTCAAATAAGCCAGGTTTTTGCATATATACCATGGATTGAGTAATAAACTCTTTAGCTGCTGTATTTGACTAATTGAATACTTGGTTTCAAATTACATACAGGAGAGAAACAATAATATTTATTCTCTTCACAAAGAACCCAAAAAATCAATTTATTTGTCAGTCGGTTTATATTTTAATTCTCATCATCTATTATTTTCCCATTTAAGTATATGTTAAGCAAAATATGTGTACCAAGAAAACTGTTATTTTCATATGTTCTGTCATTGCCCAAATACAACAGTTTTTAAGATCTGAGAAATACAGTCCATTTTGATTTTTGATTTAAATATTTTAACCACTATTATCCAGAAATAACCAAACATATTAATTATTGACAGATTATCAATTACTTTGGCTTCCGTTTTGCCTAACAGAATCTTTATAGCATGAAAATATTTCTATTTTTACATAAGTGCTTTCCAATTTTTCACTTTGCTTTATTCTTTGAAGATAAGAGCTTTCACAGGGTGCCTGACTTAACATAAAGCACATCAAGGGAAAATGGAACCACAAAGGCAGCAGTGGTTACATCACAGAAACACTAAAGGTTTAATTACATAGACAGTTTGAAGGTATAATGCAGTTGAGATTATTACACAGAGAAACTGAGTTGAAGATCAGTAATCAAAAACCTGAACTGTGTCATTATGCTTCAGTGTTGTTCTTTTGTTTTGTCTCCCTCCAAAACATACTCTGTATCTCCATATCCCCTTTTATTCACCATCTTAAATTCTAGCATTATTATATGCCCACCAGATTCCCCTACCATAAAGACTATTTTTCTTATAATCTTCATTTAATTACTTGTTTATACATAATTTCAACTCTTAGTTTTCTATCATTTCCTCTACTTCATGAGTATGTCAACCTACCTGTATTCACACATTTACGTGCTTAGCATTTAGAAAATAATATTTATGTATGAAAAATAATACAGCTTTAAATCCCTTAGCCATACTCACATTGAAAAGTAAAGTACCAAGAAAATAACCTATACTTCTAAGAACAAACATATATTGAACAAAGGAAAAATTATGCTCAGAGGCTTTTGGGCTTTAGTCATAAAAGAATTAAAACATGTATAATTTCCAAAGAATGCTGCAGAAGTGTAAAGGAGATAATCGAGGTCTATTAAGTCAGTAGTACTAAGTCCCATGTGGATGTGTGCTTAAGTATTATATATAGAGAAAGATTATCTGAATACACAGCTTTTAGTTTATGTGTGTGTATAAGCTAAAGGAGATCAGTCCTGGGTGTTCTTTGGAAGGAATGATGCTAAAGCTGAAACTCCAGTACTTTGGCCACCTCATGTGAAGATTTGACTCATTGGAAAAGACTCTGATGCTGGGAGGGATTGGGGGCAGGAGGAGAAGGGGACTACGGAGGATGAGATGGCTGGATGGCATCACCGACTCGATGGACATGAGTTTGAGTGAGGTCCGGGAGTTGGTGATGGACAAGGAGGCCTGGCGTGCTGCCATTCATGGGGTCACAAAGAGTCGGACACGACTGAGCGACTGTACTGAACTGATAATGTATTTAGAGTTTACTGTCAGAGTATGTAATTATAATTGTGAAGTGCAGATAAGAAATTCTAGCATTCAGTCCTTCATAAAATATTTTATAAAATTAACATATGCATATAATTAATCTATAATAATTAGATCAAATATAAAACTCTTAGGTTACCATAAATTTTTTTGTTTTGAAAACTAATACAAGATGCAATTGATTATATTACAATATGCTCTTCATATGTTAAATTTATATGGCAATTTTCATATAGTCTAGTACATCTCTTTTTTTTTTCTTAAGGTTCTAGACTGAATTACTGTAATCAGCTAGCATGTATTAGGTTGGTACTAAAGTAATTGGGATTTCTGCATTTTGAAACTTGCCTTTTGATATTGGAATACATTTTAAATAAATATAGTTATGTTATGCATCATCTTAATGCACACTTCTTGCTTTATGTTTCTTTGATAATGATATTATTTCCTGTTTATATTTATTTTAGACTAGGGAAATGATGTTAGACAAAAAGCAAATTCGAACAATTTTATTTTTGGAGTTCAAAATTTTGTTTTTCAAGCAGAGACAATTTGCAATATCAATAATGCAATTGACCCAGGAACTATTAATGAACTTAAGAGTGCAGTGGTAGTGCAAGAAGTTTTGAAAAGGAGACAAGAGCTTTGAAGATGAGGAGTGCAGTGGCTGGCCATCAGAAGTTGACAATGACCACCGAGTGCAATCATCAAAGCTGATCCTCTTACAGCTACTTGAGAAGTTGCCAAAAAACTCAGTGTCAACCATACTATGGTCATTTGGCATTTGAAGCAAATTGGAAAGAAGAAAAAGCTCGGTAAAGAGGTGCCTCATGAACCGATCCAAAAAAAAAAAAGTTGCTGTTTGGATGTGTTTTCTTTTTTATTCTTCACAAGTAACCATTTCTTGATTGGATTGTGATGTGTGAGGAAAAATGGATTGTATAGGACAACCAGCGACAATTAGCTCTTAGTGGACTGAGAAGCTCCAGGGCACTTCTCAAAGCAAAACTTGCACCAAAAAGAGTATCATGGTCACTGTCTGGGGGTCTGCTGCTGGTCTGCTGACTACTGCTTTTACTAAAACCATTACATCTGAGAAGTATGGTCATTAAATCAATGAGATGTACTGAAAACTGCAACGTCTGCAGCCAGCACTGGTAAAGAGAAAGAGCCCAAATCTTTTCTGTAATGATACCCAATTGCACATAGTATAACCAAGGCTTCAAAAGTTGAACAAATTGGGCTACAAAGTTTTGCCTCATCTGCCACATTCACTTGATCTCTCACTAAATTACTACCACTTCTTCAAGCATTTTGAAAACTTTTTGCAGGAAAAATCCTCCCACAACTGGCAGACTGCAGAAAAATGCTTTCCAAGAGTTTGTCAAATCCCAAAACATGGGTTTTTATACTCCAGAAATAAGCAAACTTATTTCTCATTGGCTAAAAATGTGTTGATTGTAATGGTTCCTGTTTTGATTAATAAAGATGTGTTTGAGCCTAATTATAATGATTTAAAATTTACAGTCCGAAACTATAATTACATTTATACCAACCTAATTATTTATGGAAATACTTCCTCCCCCTGAAGTACTTCCTTTTTATAGCTTGCAAATGTTTTATTAACAAATGTTGCTTTGGACTTTAGTCTTCAGGAAGGCTGAATATTTGGATCCAGGCCAATAATATATGAGGGTTTCCCAGGTGGCGCTAGTGGTAAAGAATCTCCCTAACAATGCAGGAGACAGGAGACTCGAATTTGATCCCTGGGTCAGGAAGATCCCCTGGAGGAGAGCATGACAATCCACTCAGTAATCTTGCTTGGAGAATCCCATGGACAGAGGAGACTGGAGGGCTATAGTCTGAAGGGTCACAAAGAGTCAGACACAACTGAAGCAACTTAGCACACATGCACACAGATTATATGAATTAAACACAAGACAATAATGTATAATTAGAGGAAAGAGAAGAAATTGAGAGGAAAAAAAAAAAAAAAAGGAAGGAGGAAGAAAAGATTATGGCCTTGGACTCCGAAGAAAAATGAGGAAAATTTCAGACAAGAGTAGGAAAAAGGATTGGAATGGGCATCTGGAAAAATACCAAGATAAAATCAAAGACTAAGCATAGAAAGGGAATCAGGTTGGAAAGAGAATGTGGTTTTAGTGCCAGAAGGAGAGCAGATACTGAGCTCTGAGCCAGATCGGGCTGTGATGGTGGTGGTGTCCCTTAACAGGATTGACTTATGGCTGGAAGAGAGAACAGGATGTGCCTGGCCAGGAGCAGAGATACTGGAACAAAACTGTGGCATATGAAGTGAGAGGAATATGTTCAGAGCTGTTGGAGGTTGTGGTTATTTAATCATAACTTTGTTCCTTCTGGTGCCAGAAGTCTGATGGAACTCCCTCCCACAGAGGTCAAACAAATGATTTTTCTCAACTCACTTAGTCAGTTACCCATCCTGTGCATAGAAGGTCAGGATGCTGACTAACCACAATTTAAGACAAATGAGATGTATTAACTGTTCACTTGCTCCCAAGGTTCCTATGAGCTAACCATTTTAGGGATTTAGATATTACTTTGCCAAGATCAGACCAACTGAATGATCAGTATGTTTAAGTACTTGTTTAAGTACTATAATATATCCTTGCTAAGGTTGTCATATAAACTATTGAGAATTACATAAAGTACCAAATGACAACACTTTAAAGAGCTAGAATAGTTCATTACTAACATACCTTAACAGAAACAGTTGTTTTTTAGTCAGAAAATAGAAAATTTAATGCCAAGGCTGTTGATTTAACTATTTGAATTGATAATTTAATGTCTTAGAGCCTTAGAGTTCTAACATTATTTAAATAGTAATGTAAATTCCAGGGTTCCCAGGTGACTCAGCCATAAAGAATCCACCCACAATGCAGGAGACATAGGACATGTGGGTTTGATCCCTGGTTCAGGAAGATCCCTTGGAGGAAGGCATGGCAACCCACTCCACTATTCCTGCCTGGAGAATCCCATGGACAGAGGAGCCTGGGTGGCTACAGTCCATAGGGTCACAAAGAGTCGGACACGACTGAAGCAACTTAGCACATACACACAAACATATTTAATACCCCTTTCTATTTAACAACACACTGAGATGAACTGTAAACTGTATCATATCTCCTTTTGCCTTTTCTCTCCCAAATATCATGCAAAAATCTTAATAAAATGCACCAAGCCTTATACTTCTTTTAATTCTCCACTGAGAAGAATAGTACCTTATCAATGTACAGGAAGCAAAACTTTCACCTCTATACTCTTAGAGCTTTCCTCTGGACCTGATAATTACACAGACATAAGACAGGTTAACAGGAGAAAAGCATACAGATATATATGTTTTACGTGACATGGAAGTCCTGATAAGGAATGAACACCCAAATAAGTGATGAAGTCTGTTAGACTGAAAAAAGGCAATCTTGGAAATGTAAGTGAATTTTGTGGTAAAGCTAAAAGAAAGTAACAATTATTTTAACAAGATTTGTTCATACAGAATTCTTTTGGCCTCACCTTCTTATTCATGATGATAAGGATACTATTTTTCTTCTGCTACAGGTGTGACCAAACTTGGGTCTGTTCACTTGTGCACAGTAGGGCCAATCTACTGACACCAAGTTGTGGTGAAGGAAAGTGTAGCCTTTATTGCAGGGCACCAAGCAAGAAGTACAGGAAGCTGGAGCTCAAAAGCCCAACTCCCCAATGGTTTTCAGTGAAAAGTTTTTAAAGGCAAGGTGAGGGAGAAGGACAACAGAGGATAAGATGGTTGGATGGCATCACTGACTCAATGGACATGAGTTTGAGCAGACTCCGGGAGTTGGTGATGGACAGAGAAGCCTGGCATGCTGTAGCCCATGGGGTTGCAAAGGGTCAGACATGACTGAGTACTGAATTGAACTGAGGGAGAAAGCTGCTGCTGCTGCTAAGTCACTTCAGGCGTGTCCCACTCTGTGCAACCCCATGGACAACAGCCCACCAAGCTCCTCTGTCCAAAGGATTCTCTAGGCAAGAATACTGGAGTGGGTTGCCATTTCCTTCTCCAGAGGGAGAAAGACTGAGGGGTATATGATCAGCTCATGGACATTCTTCTGATTGGTTGGTAGTGAGGTAATTGGGAGTCAACCTTCTGTTTCCACAAGTCTGGGGCCTATGCACTTGTGGGCAGCATATAGCTAACTTCTTCCATCTGGCAGCAATTTTAGTTTCTGCAAAACAGCTCAAAAGACATGGCTCAAAATATTATCTATAGCTGTTGAGAAGGAACTAAAGGTCCTTGATTTTGTTTTATGGCTAAACTATTATTATTTTGTCTTGCTTGATTGTTTTCCTTTCTTCCTATTCACTTCTCTCACTTTTCTCACTTCTCTGATTAGATTTATCCTTTGGAACTCAGGGAAGACCTGGGATGCTAAAATTTTTCTATAGACAAGATGTAGGTGGAGGACATGCTATGGAGGGGTGGGGTTCTGTCCCAGGAAGACCCTACAGGGTCCTGCTCAGCTACATGGGAAGGACAGCTTTCACATGGGCAATTCACCTCCTGTTCTTAAGAAAAAAAAAGGAGCAGTGTTCTTGCATTTTCTGTTTTCCACCTGCATTTAACTTAAAAGGGTCAACATGCCAGAGCAACATATTTGGGGGTGGTATATTCTGCCAGCCTTCATTGCTAAAATAAGTCCACTATAAATCAAATAGCTGTTTAATTTGAGAAGTATATATCAGAGGACTGCAGTACCACAAATTCCTTTTGCATTTTTGGAGTCCTCTGTTGAAAGAAGAAAACACAAAGTTAACATTAGTCATTTTTATTAGTCAAAGTTTTATCTGTGATTTTAGTGCAAGGGTCCTTTGCCAAGACTAGATTTTAGCAACTCTTCACCTTAATCTAGATATTGTCAAAAATACACTACAGGGATTGATAGGAAGGAAAAATTCTATGAAAACATATCAAATCTACTTACACTATTATTGACAAATGTATCAGTCCAGGAAACTCACATCTTTTTGTTTCTTACTGCCTTTTCCTTGAATCTCAGGGAATATTTACAAAACTAGTGCGAGAACAAGTAGTTAAAATAGGGAGAAAATGGCAGATGAATAGAATCGGATGAACATCACAGAGCAGCATGAGTTTAGCAGATGTAGCATGAGTTTAGTAAATTTAGCATTGAGCTGGCCTAGGATATGTGGCCTCTATGTGTCTCAGTGAGAGCATTAATTCTTAGTAAGTTGATAAGGATTCCAGGGCCCTCAAGGAGGAGAAAGGGGTCTAGGACCCTTGAGGAGGAGAAAGGGGTCTGTGGCTCTTGAGGAGAAGAGAAGGACAAACTTTTTTTTCCCTACTTTCCTTTGTCTTGATTATATGATTATATAACAACAATGTATCCTGCTTGAGGACATGTTTCTCCTTCTTAACAAGAACCCTCTGACTAATCTTGTTGTGGGAGTGGGTCTAGTAAGACTTTTATATTGTTAGTTCTAGTCTTGTTAATTTAAGATGTTATGTTGTGGGAGTGGGTCTGGTAAAAGTATATAAGGCCTTGCTAAGACCTGCATTCTCTGTCCCCCTTCTGATGTCTATGTCAGTTTTCTCTATCCTTTTTCACTGTAATAAAACTTCTGCCACACAAAAGCTCTGAGTGATCAAGCCTGGTCCCTGGTACCAAAATTAAATTTTCTTTGGATATCAAGAATTTGGCATCATTCACCATAAGGTATTACCAGGCCTCTCACCAGACAGGGTACCATTTCTAAAAAAGAGAGGCGAGGCTGGAGTTGGGGAGAAAGAGATGACTAACTATAATGTACACATTTACCAGTACGTATAAGAGAGAATAAGAAGATACATTAACTTGATTTTTAAGACAATGTAAGAAATTAATAAACAGAAACCTCAAATTAGTAGAGCTGGGATATCAGAAGAAGGAGCGCTCACACACTGCAAAGATGGCAGAGTCCACCAGCAGAAGAGATTCCTCTTCTTCCCTGTCAAGGACTCAGCCAATAAAAAGCCATAGACTGTTTCTGACTCATTCCCTCCAACTTCCTTTCCTTTCTATAAGAGTATTCTTCTTTCGCTATGTGGTGGATTGCACATGGCTGGCCATGGCTGTAGGTCCCAAACTGCAATTCTCTGCTGATCCTGAATAAATCCATTTTGCTGGAGAAATACCTGGTGGTCTATTTGTCTTTGATCAGTATTTTGGTGGCTCATAGGGGGACCAAAGACGATTCCCAGTGGCTCCAGGGTTGGTGAGCCAATAGGTGAGGTGCCTATAACTGAGCCCATTGTGTATGTGTGTATGTGTGTGTGTGTGTGTTAGTCACTCAGTTGTGTCCAACTCTTTGCAACCCCATGGACTGTAGCCCACCAGGCTCCTTTGTCCACGGGATTCTCCAGGCAAGAATACTTGAATGGTTTGCCATTTCCTTCTCCAAGAAGGCTGATGTAAGTGTGTAAAATCAAGATGATAACTGTACTTAGCAGCACAGTCGCAATAAAGCATCACTGAGATCACTGAGTGATGATCTCAGTGGTCATCGCTGAACCCATTGTACTCACTGCTTATCTCACAAAACCCTGGAGTTTGAAAGTATTTCTTTTTCTTGGATCTGCGCGAGTTTACATGTTCTTTATGTTTGAAGTGCTCCAGGTTTACTCAGGATCTTTTTAAAAGTTTCATCTTTATGCTTAAGGCCTCATTTTGTATATGAATACTGTTTTGGCACTTTGGTCTGATTGGAGATCAGATTGTTTCACTGAAGCTGGCTAGTCTTCAACCCATTCCTTCTGGAACAGGGGGTTGTTTCTCTGAAACAATGCCAATTTTTTTCAGCCTTTGGCCAATTTCTTTGGAAGGGCTGTCTTCTGGAAACTGTCAAAAAAAAAGCATTTGGCCTGGCTCCTCTGGGACCAAGCTGTCTTCTTAAGACTGGCTCAGATGGTTGTAAGCTGTTCAAATTAAGCCATTTGTGCAGTAAACTATTTAAATTATTTGAAAATTGTTCTTTAGAGGAAAGACCTTTAGGAAGTGGCATCCCAGGATCTAAGTGTCTTGAGGGAGCCTCACTCCCTCTGCATCCAGGGAAGCTGGCCAATTTTATGTTTAAAAACATGGTCCTTCCTCAGGTACATTTTGACCAAAGGCAATTTAGAATATCAATGGCCATCATGGGGGACTTCTGAAATACCCAAACTTAATTTACTTAAAATTGTACTGGACCACAAGAGTTCAACAATTTTCAGAACTGAGTGAAATGTTTATTTTGATGAATATTTTGAAGCTTCCTAGCCTTATCAGAGGTCTAAATTGCCTATGCAAAATACTGCTTTAAAAATTAACAGGCAAACAAAGGACTAAAGAGAGATGAGATGGCTCCTAAAGCCTCAGGCTCTTCTTCCTTGGCTTCTTGTCTCATACCCTATCACTTGTACAATCCTGTTTCTCTCAGCATCCCCTGGCCACACTCAGCCTCTAGCACATCCTCCTCCTTCCCTCTACACTGCCTATACCTTCACCACATCCACAAATTTCCCGTACAAATTCTCTTGCCAAACTTTCATTTTCTCCGAAACTCTCGCCACTCCCTTTTCCTCTGGAAGTGTCGGACTCACTCTGATTTGTCGGAACCCATCCCTTAAAATTAAGACTTCTAAGGATCCAGATACTTAATTTTATTTATTAAATACATTTTGGCCTAAAGCTGAACTGTGAGCCATAGTCAAAGATTTTCCTAAAGTAACCAAAAATCTGCATAGATTTGCTGAGGATTTTAATATAGTCATCCAAACTTATCAACCTGGTTTCCCTGACTTATAATAGCTAAACCAAATGCTTATTGGGGAAGGCCAGGGCCAGCACTGGATGAAAACTGCTAATTGGTAAAGTCCAGAAAGGTCTTTAGAATTACAACTGGGAGGCAAGTTTACTAACTTATTATATAATCACATTCAGGCAATAGCTAGGCAATTTCACTCAGCAGTTCTTAAGGCTTTTCCAAAGTTTGTTGATTAGAATGGAACTCAAGTGTGCACACACAAATCTGATGAAGTTATTTATAATTTTTACAATCAACTTCAGAATGTTTGTAAAGGAAATTCTAGTCTTCCTTCAGATGTTGATTCCACTTGAGTAGATTTAACTGTATATTATTAATGGGACTGAACTGGGACCTTTCCCTTCTAGTAAAAAGGGCCAGAATAGAATGGGAAACTAGTCTGCATTTAGGTAATCAGGCAAAACAGTTCTCTTGCACTCTAGATGAGTCACTTGTGATTACAAAAGGACCATCAAACTTCTTAATCTTTAATTTTTTTCTAATTTTTTTAAATGCATAAAGTGCCAATTTTTTTATTATTATTTTTTTTTGGCTGTGCTGGGTCTTCATTGCTGCATGCAGGATTTCCCTAGTTGAGGCAAGTGGGGGCCACTCTACTTGCCGTTGATGCGCTTTTCATTGTAGTAGCTTCTCTTGTGGAGCACAGGCTCTAGGCACACAGGCTTCAGTGGTTGTGGCACAGGGTCTCAGGAGTTGTGGTTCGCAGGCTCTAGAATGTGGGCTCAGTAGATGTGATGCATGGGCTCTGCAGATATGATGCACAGGCTTAGTTGCTCCATGGCATGTGGAATCTTCATGGACCAGGGGTCTAACCTGTGTACCCTGCACTGGTAGGCAGATTCATATCCACTGCATGGAAGTCTCAAACTTCTTAATCTTAAGCCCTAGCAAATGAAGATTTTGAGACAAAACCAAATCTCATCTCATTTCTTCTAGTATTGCAAAGAACTGAAACATTAGAAAGGATATCTTAACAATTTTTAGTGCTTTAGGCACCTTCAGCTCTCTAGCTGGACTTTCCAGAGTCCTCCCTAATGATGGAGTTATAAGGAACTATAAGGAATTACCAATTCTTCCTCTTGATCAACTAGGGAAATTTTTCTCCATACTGGGGAGGAATCTCTTCTAGTCCTAATTGACACTGGAGCCACACTCTCAGTGCTCAACCCTGCTACTATGACAAAGCTCCTGCTCTGCAGTACTAAAACAGTTCCAATAGTGGGAATCTCTAGATCTTCAAGAGGTTCCTGTCCTCCAATCTATTCCCCTTTGTTTAGGCCCTCCCTTGAGATATGTACTCACTGTTTTTCCTTAGTTCCTCTCAGTTCAGTCGCTCAGTCATGTCCGACTCTTTGCGACCCCATGAATCGCAGCACGCCAGGCCTCCCTGTCTATCACCAACTCCCAGAGTTCACTCAGACTCACGTCCATCGAGTCAGTGATGCCATCCAGCCATCTCATCCTCTGTCGTCCCCTTCTCCTCCTGCCCCCAATCCCTCCCAGCATCAGAGTCCTTTCCAATGAGTCAACTCTTCACATGAGGTGGCCAAACTACTGGAGTTTCAGCTTTAGCATCATTCCTTCCAAAGAAATCCCAGGGCTGATCTCCTTCAGAATGGACTGGTTGGATCTCCTTGCAGTCCAAGGGACTCTCAAGAGTCTTCTCCAACACCACAGTTCAAAAGCATCAATTCTTCGGTGCTCAGCCTTCTTCACAGTCCAACTCTCACATCCATACATGACAACAGGAAAAACCATAGCCTTGACTAGACGGACCTTTGTTGGCAAAGTAATGTCTCTGCTTTTGAATATGCTATCTAGGTTGGTCATAACTTGCCTTCCAAGGAGTAAGCGTCTTTTAATTTCATGGCTGCAGTCACCATCTGCAGTGATTTTGGAGCCCAGAAAAATAAAGTCTGACACTGTTTCCCCATCTATTTCCCATGAACTGACGGGACTGGATGCCATGATTTTCATTTTCTGAATGTTGAGCTTTAAGCCAACTTTTTCACTCTCCTCTTTCACCTTCATCAAGAGGCTTTTTAGTTCCTCTTCACTTTCTGCCATAAGGGTGGTGTCATCTGCATATCTGAGGTTATTGATATTTCTCCCGGCAATCTTGATTCCAGCTTGTGTTTCTTCCAGTCTAGCATTTCTCAGGATGTACTCTGCATATAAGTTAAATAAGCAGGGTGACAATATACAGCCTTGATGTACTCCTTTTCCTATTTGGAACCAGTCTGTTGTTCCATGTCCAGTTCTAACTGTTGCTTCCTGACCTGCATACAGATTTCTCAAGAGGCAGGTCAGGTGGTCTGGTATTCCCATCTCTTTCAGAATTTCCCACAGTTTATTGTGATCCGCACAGTCAAAGGCTTTGGCATAATCAATAAAGCAGAAATAGATGTTTTTCTGGAACTCTCTTGCTTTTTCCATGATCCAGCGAATGTTGGCAACTTGATCTCTGGTTCCTCTGCCTTTTCTAAAACCAGCTTGAACCTCAGGAGGTTCTCATATTGCTGAGGACCTCAGGAGGTTTCTCAAGAGGCAGATCAAATTCTCCACTCTAACTGATGTATGTCGTAGACCCTTTAGTATTCCAGTTGATGAAGATATTCAATAGCCATTTTGCCTTCACTTTGGAAGAAAATAAATTCACCTGAACAGTAATACCTCAGTGTTGTACTGATAGTCCTTATTTCTTGAATAAGAATATTTCTTGAAATAAGAATAAGAATTTTGAATTAAGAAAATAAGAAATAGTCCTTATTTCTTGAAAATCCTGAAGGTTGATCTTAATGACCTGAAGGTCCCTACAGGTTCTACTTTGTTGCAATATGTGGACGATTTACTTCTTTGCTCTCTTTCTCAAGCTTCCTCACAAGAAGACAGCATCCTGTTGCTAAAGCTTTTAGTCTTAAAGGGATGTAAGGACACCGAGAGAACTATATAATCTTTCCAAACTCAGGTTCAATATTTAGGGCATCAGATATCAGAACAAGGGCTACACCTACATCCAGACAGATTTCATGGTGTCCTAAAACCCCAAAACTAAGTGACAGCTGTGAGGTTTTCTTAGGCCTGTTGGTTACTGCTGAAACTGGATTCCAAATTTCTCTCTTATGGGCAAACCTCTATATATTTACTCAACAATAATAACCCCATCCCAATTTTATAGGAAAAAACAAGATGACAGAGACTTCAAGGCCTTAAAGGAGAGTCAGATTAATTCACTTGCCCTCTGGCATCGCAATAGTCGATTCCCTGTTTTCCTGTTTGTAAGTGCAAAGGAAAGGATTGCCTTTGGGGTACTCATCCAAAAACACAAGGACCAGTATCAACCCATAGGATATTACAGGCAGCAACTGGACTGTATGGCATGAGGGTACACCCCTTACCTTAGAGACATTACAACCATTTCCTTGTCAACTACAAATTGGCACTTAACAAGAGCATTGCCAACAACATAGCAACAGTGACATTTGCCATCTGTCTCTACGGAGACTGAACCCTATGCTGCTATAGCTGTTAACCTTCAATAACCCTTAAGGGAGTTCAAGGTGGAGTGAGGCACTCTGTACTCCAGGGAATCTGGTTGGACGGGTCTTTAGATAGTTGGATGTTTTTAGGAAGAGATTTCATGATCTCAATCCTTACATCTCCTCATATCTAGAGAAGCACTAAATCCCTTCATGGTGACATCAGATCCTCATGACTAACAAAAAACCTTTTGAAAAATGAATGACACTTCTTATTTAAAGTGACAATGGTAAATAGTGTCCTGAGGATGCTATTATACCTCCTTTTGGTGTTTTTAAGAAAGTATCTCTATGTAATACTACTTCATCACAACAGGTTAAAATATACTCTTATATGAGCTTACATTTTAGCCAAGATCAAAATTGCGAATAGTCATACTGATAGTCGATATGCTTTTAGAGTAGCTTATGATTTTGGAATATTGTGGAAGCAAAAAGTCTTTCTTATTTCCAGGGGAAATACAATTAAAAATGGCCCCAATGTTCAGGATTTATTGAATGCAATACTTTTAACAACTGCTTTAGCTACGATTAAGATTCAAGAGCATTCTAAATTTGATTCTACAAGAACTAGGGGTAATCATCTTGTTAATATTTCTGCAAGGAATGCTACTTTTAAAGGGATCAACAGTAGCAAAACCTCTGTCATGGTCCAAAGGGCTACTTCCCCAAATAATAATTTAGAAACACTGGCTAAAGAAGCCCAACGATTGGCCTCAGAAAAGGAAAACCAAGACTGGGAATTCAACAACTATTGATATGATAGAGAAAGCTCTTGTTTGGACCAAATAATTACCCAGTCTTACCAGAGACTACAATTCCCACTCTTAACCACTTGTACATGCATCAAATAATCAGTCTACTGACAAAATGGTAGCCTTCATAAAGCAATATTGGTTGGGAAACATTATCAAGGCTGCAAATATTGTCTATGTCACTTGTCCACTTGTCTGAAGTACAACCAGGGAAAACAGCTTCCAGGCATTTAAAATGCTTACTGGACCACTGAAGTTCTGGTAAATGTATTTACACAACTTCCTTTGTCTAATGGACACAAATATGTTTTAGTCACAGTCTGTGTTTTCACCTTGGACTGAAGCCTTCCCTTGTAGTAGATAGACTACTGCTTCTTCTGTGGCTAAGGTCCTATTGCTAAAGATTATTCCTACTTGGGGAACTCCTCTCAAAGTCCACAGTGATCAAGGAACCCAGTTCACTGGCCAGGATGCTTCGACCAATCTGCATTGTTTGACCAGTTTTACAACACTTTCACTGTGCCAACCATTCTAAATCCTCTGCTTTAGCCTAATGCAATAATGACATTATTAAAACTCATTTTAAATACTTTGTAGAAGCCCTCCAAATTGGTCAAAATTATTGCTGTTGGCTCTTCTAAATCTTAAATCTACACTTTTTTAAACTCATAAACACTCATTCTTTGAGACAGAGGATACTCAATGTACTTGGCACAGGGTTTTTTTGACTCACACTAACAAAATGAGAGACACTCCAATACCGCAAAGACCTAATTGTTTATAAAACAAATAACCATGTTTTGGTAGAGCAATATTTTCAGAATGTATCCTCAGTAGATGAAGGTCTTAAGCTTCATACCTTACAATCTGGAGATTTTATCTATTGGAAAAAAAAAAAAAAAAACCTCAAGAAGAACTTCTTTCAACCCTCTTGAAAAAGCCCTTATCAAGTACAGCTAACAGAACCTTGTGCCACTCAACTCTAAGAAACAGAATCTTGGATTCTCATCACACAACTAAAGAAAGCACAAGCCCTGCCTAGATATGCATATCATCTGGTAACCGAAAAATAAATATTTCTCAAATGGAAACTAGTGACATCAGAGGAGACAGCTTTCCCAAGACTAGCTGGATGATTCTCACCTAATCACTGATAACAACATAACCATTCAGATGATTTCCAATGTCTATGATCTTGAGCATTAGTTAGAAAGTGCCTGAAAGTTTTCTTCCCTGCCCCTCCTTGTCACCTGAACATGATCTTAACAGGTTTTCAATCTGTGGTCCTTCCCTTTTGAAGGAGAGAAAGGAGCTGAAACGAGAATACCTGACACCTAATTGGCAAGGTTTCCCAGAGAGAACTTGATCAAAAGAAGAAAATGTAAAACATTAATAAACAGAAACTTCAATTCGACTTGGGAGACCAGAACAGGGAACCCTCAATGAACTCAAAAGTCCAACAGGGAAAAGAAAGACTCTTCTTACCTGGCTGACACACAGCCAGTGAAAAGCCATGGACTCCAGGTGGCGCTAGTGGTATAAAGAATCCACGCACCAATGCAGGAGACCTAAGAGAAGGTGGTTCAGTCCTTGAGCGGGGAAGATCCTCTGGAGGAAATGTCAACCTACTACAGTACTTCAGTATTCTTGCTGGAAGAATTCCAAGGACAGAGGAGTCTGGCGGGCTACAATCCAAAGGGTCACAAAGAGTCAGATAGCATGAGCATCAGAATACACACTGTTTACTAGAACTTACAGCTTTCTCTACCTCCCAAGAAAATTGTTCTCCTTCTGTTGCCACACGGGGCTTTGCACATGGGTCATCATGGTTATTGGCCCCAAACTACCATTCTCTGCTGATCCTGAATAAACTCATCTTCAGTGGAAAAATGTCTGGCATTCTGTTTGTTTCAGGTCACAAATATTAATCAGATCAGATCAGTTGCTCAGTCGTGTCTGACTCTGCCACCCCATGAATCGCAGCATGCCAGGCCTCCCTGTCCATCATCAACTCCCAGAGTTCACTGAGACTCACGTCCATTAAGTCAGTGATGCCATCCAGCCATCTCATCCTCTGTCGTCCCCTTCTCCTCCTGCCCCCAATCCCTCCCAGCATCAGAGTCTTTTCCATTGAGTCAACTCTTTGCATAAGGTGGCCAAAGTACTGGAGTTTCAGCTTTAGCATCATTCCTTCCAAAGAAATCCCAGGGCTGATCTCCTTCAGAATGGACTGGTTGGATCTTCTTGCAGTCCAAGGGACTCTCAAGAGTCTTCTCCAACACCACAGTTCAAAAGCATCAATTCTTCGGCCCTCAGCCTTCTTCACAGTCCAACTCTCACATCCATACATGACCACAGGAAAAACCATAGCCTTGACTAGCCGGACCTTTGTTGGCAAAATAATGTCTCTGCTTTTGAATATGCTATCAAGGTTGGTCATAACTTTCCTTCCAAGGAGTAAGCGTCTTTTAATTTCATGGCTGCAGTCACCATCTGTAGTGATTTTGGAGCCCCCAAAAATAAAGTCTGACACTGTTTCCACTGTTTCCCCATCTATTTCCCATGAAGTGATGGGACCAGATGCCATGATCTTCGTTTTCTGAATGTTGAGCTTTAAGCCAACTTTTTCACTCTCCACTTACACTTTCATCAAGAGGCTTTTTAGTTCCTCTTCACTTTCTGCCATAATGGTGGTGTCATCTGCATATCTGAGGTTATTGAGATTTCTCTCGGCAATCTTGATTCCAGCTTGTGTTTCTTCCAGTCCAGCGTTTCTCATGATGTATTCTGCATATAAGTTAAATAAACAGGATGACAATATACAGCCTTGATGAACTCCTTTTCCTATTTGGAACCAGTCTGTTGTTCCATACCCAGTTCTAACTGTTGCTTCCTGACCTGCATACAAATTTCTCAAGAGGCAGGTCAGGTGGTCTGGTATTCCCGTCTCTTTCAGAATTTTCCACAGTTTATTGTGATCCACACAGTCAAAGGCTTTGGCATAGTCAATAAAGCAGAAATAGATGCCTTTCTGGAATTCTCTTGCTTTTTCCATGATCCAGCGGATGTTGGCAATTTGATTTCTGCTTCCTCTGCCTTTTCTAAAACCAGCTTGAACCTCAGGAAGTTCACGGTTCACGTATTGTTGAAGCCTGGCTTGGAGAATTTTGAGCATCACTTTACTAGCGTGTGAGATGAGTGCAATTGTGCGGTAGTATGAGCATTCTTTGGCATGGCCTTTCTTTGAGATTGGAATGAAAACTGAACTTTTCCAGTCCTGTGGCCATTGCTGAGTTTTCCAAATTTGCTGGCATATTGAGTGCAGCACTTTCACAGCATCATCTTTCAGGATTTGGAATAGATCAACTGGAATTCCATCACCTCCACTAACTTTGTTCGTAGTGATGCTTTCTAAGGCCCACTTGACTTCACATTCCAGGATGTCTGGCTCTAGGTCAGTGATCACACCATCGTGATTATCTGGGTCGTGAAGATCTTTTTTGTATAGTTCTTCTGTGTATTCTTGCCATCTCTTCTTAATATCTTCTGCTTCTGTTTGGTCCATACCATTTCTGTCCTTTATCTAGCTCATCTTTGCATGAAATGTTCCTTTGGTATCTCTGCTTTTCTTGAAGAGATCCCTAGTCTTTCCCATTCTTATGTTTTCCTTTATTTCTTTGCATTGATCGCTGAAGAAGGCTTTCTTATCTCTTCTTGCTATTCTTTGGAACTCTACATTCAGATGTTTATATCTTTCCTTTTCTCCTTTGCTTTTTGCTTCTCTTCTTTTCAGGGCTATTTGTAAGGCCTCCTCAGACAGCCATGGGATGGTCTTGATCCCTGTCTCCTGTACAATGTCACGAACCTCAATCCATAGTTCATCAGGCACTCTATCTATCAGATCTAGCCCCTTAAATCTATTTCTCACTTCCACTGTATAATCATAAGGGATTTGATTTAGGTCATACCTGAATGGCGTAGTGGTTTTCCCTACTTTCTTCAATTTAAGTCTGAATTTGGCAATAAGGAGTTCATAGTCTGAGCCACAGTCAGCTCCTGGTCTTGTTTTTGCTGTTGTTTGCTGTTTGCTTGTTGTTGACCGTCTGGTAATGTCCATGTGTAGAGTCTTCTCTTGTGTTGTTGGAAGAGGGTGTTTGCTATGACCAGTGCATTTTCTTGGCAAAACTCTATTAGTCTTTGCCCTGCTTCATTCTGTATTCCAAGGCCAAATTTGCCTGTTACTCCAGGTGTTTCTTGACTTCCTACTTTTGCAGTCCAGTCCCCTATAATGAAAAGGACATCTTTTTTTGGTGTTAGTTCTAAAAGGTCTTGTAGGTCTTCATAGAACCATTCAACTTCCGCCTCTTCAGTGTTACTGGTTGGGGCATAGACTTGGATTACTGTGATATTGAATGGTTTGCCTTGGAAATGAACAGAGATCATTCTGTCGTTTTTGAGATTGCATCCAAGTACTACATTTCGGACTCTTATGTTGACCATCATGGCCACTCCATTTCTTCTGAGGGATTCCTGCCCGCAGTAGTAGATATAATGGTCATCTGAGTTAAATTCACCCATTCCAGTCCATTTCAGTTCGCTGATTCCTAGAATATCGACATTCACTCTTGCCATCTCTTGTTTGACCACTTCCAATTTGCCTTGATTCATGGACCTGACATTCCAGGTTCCTATGCAATATCGCTTTTTATAGCATTGGACCTTGCTTCTATCACCAGTCACATCCACAGCTGGGTGTTCTTTTTGCTTTGGCTTCATCCCTTCATTCTTTCTGGAGTTATTTCTCCACTGATCTCCAGTAGCATATTGGGCACCTACTGACCTGGGGAGTTTCTCTTTCAGTATCCTATCATTTTGCCTTTTCATACTGTTCATGGGGTTCTCAAGGCAAGAATACTGAAGTGGTTTGCCATTTCCTTGTCCAGCGGACCACATTCTTTCAGATCTCTCCACCATGACCCCCCCCATCTTGGGTTGCCCCACGGGCATGGCTTAGTTTCATTGAGTTAGACAAGGCTGTGGTCCTAGTGTGATTAGATTGACTAATTTTCTGTGAGTATGGTTTCAGTGTGTTTGCCCTCTGATGCCCTCTTGCAACACCTACCGTCTTACTTGGGTGTCTCTTACTTTGGGCGTGGGGTATCTCTTCATGGCTGCACCAGCAAAGTGCAGCCATTGCTCCTTACCTTGGATGAGGGGTTTCTCCTCACCGCCGCCCTTCCTGACTTTCAACGTGGGATAGCTCCTCTAGGCCTACCTGCGCCCACGCAGCCACGGCTCCTTGGATGTGGGGTAGTTACCTGCAAATTAAGATTGTTCAATGCCCAATTAATTAGAAGACAACTGCTACTCCAAGACCAAAATCAGATATGAAAATAGAATTTGGGGTGAGAATATTCTGCTTCATAGGAGAAGGTCAAAATATTGATAACTCTGCTTAAAATCCTGTAAACATTCAGATACTTTCTCTTAGCTGTGTGCACTGAACCTTCAGAGTTTTTCCAATCTGAACTCATTATCTACAGTGCTCTGAAATGCACATTCAAAATACCTTATTTCATGGTTAGTAGTTTTTTATTTTCTTCCTTCTGTAAGAACATATTTTCAATGATTCTCTGCAACAAAAATGTGTACTACTGTCTTTAGAAAATAGATTCATCAGTAATTTGAACTGACTCTAGTCCTAAATATTACACATTAAACAGACACATCTGCTTCCTTATGAAGGCCCACACATCAAGGTTAGAAAATATCATCTCTCTCCTGGGAGCATTCCAGTGGCTACTTGGTGATAACTGGCACAAGAACGTTTTGAACACAAGTGAACACATGTAGGAAATCCACTTCAGGAAGCAGTAAACAGAGTGCAAATCACAGACTCTGGTGATCTCTGTATCCTCCATCATTTTACATTCCTAAACCTGATTCCATTTTATATTCTTAATCCTGTGCTCCCTTTTAAACTATAAATTAATAGATCATCAAAGTAGCTAGTATGATCATAGTGTAAAAGTATTGCAGGTAATTTGTTTTAAATTCTTTGTTTTTAAATACAGTCTTAGCCACTCAGAGGAAATTTGTCAGATACAAATATAGATTATATGTTATAATCACATTATATGCTTTTATTTATTGGTTATAATTTGTTATTTAGGTAATTCTAATAGATAGATAGATAGGACTCCTGATTCAAGTTAAGTGTGTTAAGTGCAAGACTGTAAGCACATCACAAAATATATTGACCAAATCAGGAGTAAAGAGTGAGTGGTCAGGTCTGGAAGAGAGCAAGATCAAAACAAGTGCATACTCTGCTCTTGTTACTCTCTAATTACTATTTACTTAAAAAACTACTCCAATAGTGGTCTATTTATGTTTATTTTTTTTCTTGGATTATTTATTGAAATGATAGAGTTTATTTTTTAAATTTTATTTTATTTAACTTTACAATATTGTATTGGTTTTGCCATATATCAAAATGAATCTGCCACAGGTATACATGTATTCCCCATCCTGAACCCTCCTCCCTCCTCCCTCCCCATACCATCCCTCTGGGTCATCCCAGTGCACCAGCCCCAAGCATTCAGTATTGTGCATCGAACCTGGACTGGTGACTCATTTCATATATGATATTATACATATCAAACAGCATCAAGCAAATAGTCACTGGTTCAGCTTCAATCTGCCTGCCAATAAGGCATCTGTGATGATTATCATGCATTCATTTACCATGGTAAATATTACATAAGTCCCTATTATGTTTCAAGCATTGTTGTAAATTCTGGTGTTCAGCAGTGAGCAATGCAGAGTATAGTATACATTAAACCAGTAAACATATAATGCATATTATTTCATATACTGATGTGCTATGTAGAAAATAACCAGAGTGAAGAAAACAGAGTAAATGGAATGGGATGAGATTGTTTTGGAAGAGGATTTAAAGAAATGTGTCAAGAAAGAGATATTTGAACGCAGACCAGCTGGATGAGAAGTGACCCTTATCAGCACACAGGGAGGGAATGCCGAGAAGAAAGCAATCAGCAAGCTTAGAGATACTGAGGCAGAAAGAGATCAGAATAGTTGGAGGAAAGAAAGAAAGAAAGAGAATGTGGCTGAACTGCAGGTAACAAGGAGGAGAATGGTACCTGTTGATATTGTAAAAGTAGACAGCTTATAGACCACCAAAAATAAAAAAATTGATAAATAAATGAAGAAACTGAGGACTTTGGTTTTACTGTAGATATGATTTAAAGCTCTGAGAGATTTTTTAAATGGAAGATACATGATTTGAATTGCCCTAGGGGAAGGGGCAGGAACAAACACACTGCTTGACTGACAATAGTGTCTGCAGGCTGACTAGCTAGGATGTAACATTAATAACACAGATGAAGGATTATGATTCCTGGAAATGAGTGTTTGTTGTGGATAACAAATGTCTGGCCTCTAGATGTCCTGTGGTCATAGATAATTAGTACACAGATATGGGAGACAATGAGGAAAAGGAGAGCCTTGGATTACTCTGAAATTGTGTCCTCAGAGAGTAGGTAATTGGTGTTTGTATGGGTAGTTATTCATCTGGATGCCAAGCGGGTATCTGGGCAAGCCCATTTGCATTTGTCCTCGGTCACAAGCCATTCTCAATATGTCTATTCTCTGCACTGAGCCAAGAGAGCCAGCACAGGAGGGAAGCTGACCTTTGAGGACAGCCTCCTTTGGGCTCACTTGCCAGCACTATTCTCACTGAGTTCAGTCAACTGGAGGAGGATTTAAATGATCTCTCACATGCTACTGATTTATAAACATGCATTTTTCTAAGGCAAGAAGTTATTCTTTATTTTGTAGCTCTATATGCAACTTTTCTAGCCAATAAATATCTAAACTCAAAATTTTCTGTAGGAGATAGGAAGAATAAAAGAAAAGCAGGCCCCAAGGGCTGCAAGAAAAATTTATAATTATTGATAAACTGGATGCTATAAGGCATGAGACTCTTGGAACAAGTCCAGAGGGAACAGTTCATAATCTTGAAAACAAGATATGATCCTGTTTCTCAACTGGCATCTCAGAGTCACATGTTTTACATATCTGGTGGAAAATCTATAGATAAGAATATTAGTCTTAGTTACTGATTTATTGATTGCTGTTTCCTAATTACTCAATGGTTAATGATCGTTTTGTTCTTCGGCCCTGAAGGGCACATGAGTTATAGTTTAACTCCCCGCATATTCTTTATTCACGGCTGAAAGTATAATAAAGCTGCTTGGATTCAGTTTCGGCTCCTTCACCTTGGCAGTGTTGGTCCCCTGGTCCTTGCTTTGCTCCGAATTCCTTAGTCTCGTTTCTCGTTCTCTTGGCGTATCGTGCTTTCAGAAACCCTGCTTGTTGAGCTAGTCTCGACATTTTCCAAACTGAACATTCTCTGGAAACATGCTTGTCTTTCTGTTTCTTTCTTAATTGACACAATTCTGTTGATTCCCAAACCACAAACCTATGACTGCTTCTGATTTTCTAATGGCTAGCATATATTATTAAAGTCATATGAACCAAAACTGAAAATATTTTTTTACTATAATTGCCTTTAATTTTTTTCATTTGCTGTCTTTTGTAGATGTGTCATCTCTTTCTTTGGACTATTCCTCTATCCTTCTGTGCTCAAATTTGTTCTCCAAATTACTAACTGAATGATGCTACTAACTTAACTCTTTTGATGTGTGTCATCTATAAAAATTTTAACACCTTCTCAATAGTTTAGGATAAAGCCTGTCTTTTATCTGCACACACAAATTTTTTTTTTTTTGGTTTTGCTAATATGTCATGTGCAACCATCATCATACAGATACTCACATCCTTAGTGTATGCATGCACACACACACACACACACACACACACACACACTCCACATCTGGATCAAGTGAAATTAGCTATATTCAATTATAGGCACACACTGCTGCTGCTGCTGCTGCTACTAAGTTGCTTCAGTCGTGTCCGACTCTGTACAACCCCATAGCCGTCAGCCCACCAAGCTTCCCCATCCCTGAGATTCTCCAGGCAAGAACACTGGAGTGGGTTGCCATTTCCTTCTCCAATGATAGGCACACACTAGCTATATTCAATTATAGGCATAGTTTGCATCTAAATCTTGCTTTGATAACCCACTCTCTCTTGCATAGCACACCTTTTGAATCCACTTCCACAACTATATATGTAATATGGTCAATACTTGCTTCATATGAAATGATCTTTGTCCCAGTTAGAAATATTTCATGTACTCTTGATGTTCACAAAAGAACCCACACCTCTATATTTATACCTCAAGCACTATCTTAAAAATGCTACTTTTATTTCTATCTGTTCTAATTAAGCAGAAAATAATAGTATATTCCTAATACTTTGATTGTAAAGCTTAGGCTTATTACCTCAGCCAATAAGATGTTCCATTCTGAAACTGAGAAATTTGAGGGAATAAAGAATGGATAGTTAAAAGAAATTATTCAAGGGTTTTGTTGTTACAGGCTCCCCAGAAACAGCAGTACTGACACTGTAACAGCACTGATGCGTAGAGCATTAGTCTCAGCTCCTGGGTGTAGTGATAACCTCAGGTGCAATGATAACCTCACTCCTCAAACCAAAAGTTTTTCAGTTACTTCAATATTGGCTATTTTATGCACCTTCAAATACTTCATTGTTGTTCAGTGCTAAGTTGTGTCCAATTCTCTGCCACCCCACTGACTGCCAACACTCTAGCTTCCTCTTCTTCCACTATCTCCTAGAGTTTTCTCAAATTCATGCCCAGTGAGTCAATGATGCTATCTAACCATTTCATTCTCTGTTGCCCTCTTCTCCTTTTGCCTTCAATCTTGCCCAGCATCAGGGTCTTTTCCAATGAGTTGGCTCTTTGCATCAGATGGTCAAAGTATTGGAGCTTCAGGTTCAGCATCCGTTGTTTCAGTGAATATTCAGGGCTGATGTCCTTTAAGACTGACTGGTTTGATATCCTTGCAGTCCAAAGGACTCTAAAGAGTCTTCTTCAGCACCACAATTAGAAAGTATCAATTCTTCAGTGTTCAGCCTTCCTTATGGTCCAACTCTTATATCTGTACATGACTACTGGAAAAAACATAGCTCTGACTATTATAGACTTCTGTTGGCAAAGGGATATCTCTGCTTTTTAATATGCTGTCTAGGTTTATCTTTAGAGCAACTAAAGAACCTAGATAGCATATTCAAAAGCAGAGACATTACTTTGCCAACAAAGGTCCTTCTAGTCAAGGCTATGGTTTTTCCAGTGGTCATGTATGGATGTGAGAGTTGGACTGTGAAGAAGGCTGAGCGCCGAAGAATTGATGCTTTTGAACTGTGGTGTTGGGGAAGACTCTTGAGAGTCCCTTGGACTGCAAGGAGATCCAACCAGTCCATTCTAAAGGAGATCAGCCCTGGGATTTCTTTGGAAGGAATGATGCTAAAGCTGAAACTCCAGTACTTTGGCCACCTCATGCGAAGAGTTGACTCATTGGAAAAGACTCTGATGCTGGGAGGGATTGGGGGCAGGAGGAGAAGGGGACGACAGAGGATGAGATGGCTAGATGGCATCACTGACTCGATGGACGTGAGTCTGAGTGAACTCCGGGAGTTGGTGATAGACAGGGAGGCCTGGCGTGCTGCGATTCATGGGTCGCAAAGAGTCGGACATGACTGAGCAACTGAACTGAACTGAACTGAACTGAAAGAACCTCTTGGTGAGGGTGAAGGAGGAGAGTGAAAGAGCTGGCCTAAGATTAAATATTAAAAAAATTAAGATCATGGCACCTAGCCCCATTACTGCATGGCAAATAGAAGGAGAAAAGGTGGGAGTAGTGACAGATTTTCTCTTCTTGGGCTCCAAAAACATCACTGCGCACTATGACTGCAGCCATGATATCAGGAGACGACTGCTTCTCGGCAAATAAGCGATGACAAACCTAGGCGGTGTATTGAAAAGCAGAGACACTACACTACTGACAAAGGTCCATATAGTCAAGGCTATGGTCTTCCCAGTGGTCATGTATGGTTGTGAGAACTAGACCATAAAGAAGACAGAACCCAAAAGAATTGATGCTTTCGAACTATGGTGCTGGAGAGACTCCTTAAAGTCCTTTGACCAGCAAGATCAAACCAGTCAATCTTAAGGGAGATCAACCCTGAATTTTCACTGGAAATATTGATGCTGAAGCTGAAGCTCCAGTATTTTGGTTGTTTAATGCGAACAGATGACTCACTGGAAAATCCCCTGATGCTGGGAAAGATTGAGGGCAGGAGAAGAGGGCGTCAGAGGATTAGAGGGCTGGATGGTATCACCAATGCAATGAGGTTGGATGGTATCACCAATGCAATGAAAAAGAACTTAGGCAAACTTTGGGAGATGGTGAGAGACAGGGAGGCCTGGCGTGTTGCAGTCCATTGGGTCATAAAGAGTCAGACATGACTGGGTGACTGAACAAAAACAACTAGGTTTGCCATAGCTTTTTTCCCAATGAGCAAGTGTTTTTTAATTTCATGGCTGAAATCATTGTCTGCAGTGATTTTGGAGCCCAAGAAAATAAAGTCTGCCACTGTTTCTACCTTTTGCCCTATCTGAGGTTGTTGATATTTCTACCAGCAATCTTGACTTCAACTTGTGATTCATTCAGCCTGGCATTCTTCATGATATACTCTGTATATAGGTTAAATAAGCAGGATGACACTATACAGTCCCGACATACTCCTTGCAAAATTTGGAACCAGTCAGCGGTTCCATGTCCAGTTCTAATTGCTGCTTATTGATCTGCATACATTTTTCTCAGAGGAGAGGTAAGGTGGTCTAGTAGTCTCTTAAAGAATTTTCTGATAATCTCTTTAAGAATTCTATTTAAGAAATTTCCAGGTTTTTTTTTTTTTTTTCTAATAGATACTGTCAAAGGGTTTAGTGTAGTCAATGAAGCAAAAAAAAAAAAAAAATATATATATATATATATATATATATATTACAATTATCTTGCTTTTTCTATGATCCAAGGGATATTGGCAATTTGGTCTCTGGTTCCTCTGCCTTTTCTAAATCCAGCTTGTAAATCTGGAAGTTCTCAGTTTACATATACTGTTGAAGTTTAGCTTGAAGGATTTTGAGCATTACCTTGATAGCATCTGAAATGAGTGCAATTGTATGGTATTTTGAAGATTCTTTGGCGTTGCCTTTCTTTGGGACTGGAGTGAAAACTGACCTTTTCCAGTCCTGTGGCCATAGCTGAGTTTTCCAAATTTGCTGACCTATGGAGTGCAGCACTTTAATGTCATCAAGTTTTAGGATTTTAAATAGCTCAGCTGGAATTCCATCAACTCCGTGAACTCCATTTGCAGTAATGCTTCCTAAGGCACACTTGACTGCACACTCCAATATATCAGGCTTTAGGTGAGTGACCACATCATCCTGTTTATCTGAGTTATTAAGACCTTTCTTCTAGAGTTCTTCTGTGTAGTATTCTTGGCACCTCTTCTTAGTGTATTCTGCTTCTGTTAGATCCTTGCCATTTCTGTCCTTTATGGTGCCAACCCTTGCATGACATATTCCCTTGATATCTCCAATTTTCTTGAAGAGACTTCTAGTCTTTGTTATTGTATTGTTTTCCTCTATTTCTTTGCAATGTTAATTGAAGAAGTCCTTCTTATCTGATCATGCTATTCTCTGGAACTCTGCATTCAGTTGGGTATACCCTTTCCTTTCTCCTTTGTCTCTGGTTTCTCTTCATTCCTCAGCTACTTCTATTGTCCTAAGACAATAACTTTGCCTTTTGCATGTCTTCTTCTTTGGGATGATTTTGGTCACTATCTCCTGTACAGTGTTATAAAACTTCATCCATAGTTTTTTAGGCACTCTATTTACTAGATCTAATCCCTTGAAACTATTTGTCACCTCTACTGTATAAACCTAAGAGATTTGCATTTAGGTCATACCTGAATGGCCAAGCAGTTTCCCCCATGTTCTTCAGTTGAAGCAATGAAGAGCTCATGATCTAAGCCACATTCAGCTCTGTGTCTTGTTACTTCTGACCATACAGAGCTTCTCCATCTTTGGCTGCAAAGAATACAATCAATCTAACTTTGGTATTCACCATTTAATGATATCCATGTGTAGAGATATCTCTCATATTGTGGGAAAAGGGTGTTTGTTATGACCAGTGTGTTCTCTTGACAAAACTCTGTTAACCTTTACCCTGCTTCATTTTGTACAAGGCCAAACTTGTCTGTTACTCCAGGTATCTTTTGACTTCCTGCTTTTGTATTCCAATCCCCTACGATGAAAATGACATTTTTTTTTTCTTTTTCTTTTTTTTGGTGTTAGTTCTAGAAGGTCTTGTAGGTCTTCATAGAACCATTCAACTTCAGCTTCTTTGGCATCAGAGGTTGGGGCTCTGGATTAGACTTGGATTACTGTGATGCTGAATAGTTTGCCTTGAAACAAACTTAAATCATTCTGTCATTTTAGAGATTGCACCCACGTACTGCATTTCAGACTCTTTTGTTGACTAGGAGGGATACTCTTTCTTCTAAGGGATTCTTCTAAAGGAATCTTACCCACAGTAGTATATATATAATGCCCATCTGAATTAAATTGTTCCATTTCCATTTTAGTTCACTGATTCCTAAGATGTTGATGTTCAATCTTGTCATCTCCTGCTTGATCACATCCAACTCACCTTGATACATTCACCTAACATTCCAGGTTCCTATGCAGTACTGTTCTTTACAGCATTGGATTTTACTTTCCCCATTAGACACATCCACAACTGAGCATTGTTTCTGCTTGGGCCCAGAAACTTCATTCTTTTCTTGAGCTATTTGTAATCACTCTCCACTCTTCCCCAGTAGCATACTGGAAACCTTCTGACCTGGGCGGGGGGGGGGGGGGGGCTCATTTTCTGAGGTGCCGTATCTTTTTTTTTCTTTTTCTAGTGCTTATGGGGTTCTTTCAGCAAGAATACTGCAGTGGTTTGCTAATTCTTCTTTCATGGGCCACGTTTTGTTAGAACTCTTCTAGACCCATCAAGACATGATGGCACTGCGTGGCATGGCTCATAGCTTCATTGAGTTATGCAAGCCCCTTCACCATGACAAGGCTGTAATTCATGAAGTGAAGTGAAGTGGTGTCCAACTCTTTGCAACCCCATGGACTATATAGCCTACCAGTCTCCTCTGTCCATGGGATTTTCCAGGCAAGAATACTGAAGTGGGCTGCCATTTCCTTCTCCAGAGGATCTTCCTGACCCAGGGATTGAACCCGGGTCTCCTGCATTGTAGGCAGATGCTTTACCATCTGAGCCACCAGGCAAGTCCCAAAGTAATTCATGAAGGGGCTTCAAATACTTACAGCTTCTTTATATGCATTCATGTATATTTCTAGTTAATGCAGATAAAGTTTACTAGGAAAAAATTAAATCTAGACTGAACTGCCTTTATACTCTCAGTATCAAATAATATGCTTAGATCACTGAAGCTTAATTTATATTTGAAGAGTATATAAACAAATGAATATATTTTCTCCTTAAAGATGAATAATGTAATAAACATTAATATTCATTGAGTGCTTATTTTGGGTATAGCTTTTTGCAAATGCTTTGTAGAAATGAACTTATTTACTCCTAACCTCATCCCTGTGAGGTAGACCCCTGCTTTACTGTGTAGGATACTGAGGCATTAAAAATGAGTCCTAAGTATCAAAGTCAAATCTTCAAATCTAGTAAACAGTGAAGCTTGGATTTGTACTTGGACATCTATCTATCTGTGGAAACCACAGCCATTACACTGCCTCTTAAAGCAGGATAAGAGGCATGTTTTCTTTTTGTATTTGTTTGCTGAGATCATTGTTATTTTAAGCAAAAATAAATGACTACTCTCTGAAATTTTTAACATATTACATTTCTGTACTGGTTTTTGAACAAAATAAATATGAAAAATAATAGAAGTTTATCCAAATTCAGTAGAGAGTGAAAATAATTTTATTGATCATCTTCTCAACTGTTTGTTTTGCTTATTAATCAGCATGGTCCATATGAATCCATTGATACTAATAAGAACATCTAAGAGAAGAAAATACACCTTCAATTTAAAAGTCTAGACTCTATCAATTCCAGTTAAATGAGCATCATATTTTGTAAATTTGAATGTGTTATACTAGAAATGTATAAATATTGAAACATATCTTACTTTATTATATATAAATATATACATATGATATGCACATATATATATGTGTGTGTGTATATATACACATATCATTGTAAATGGATATATATTTTACTTCCACATAAATTAGATTTGTAAATCCTGTGTCTTTATATAGGCAAAGTCTAAGCCAAAATAAGATTTAGCTTGGCTTAGTAGATGCAAAATACCGATGAATAACTCTCTTTTGAATTTCTTCCTAAATGCTCTTATATTAAGCTTTAAAACTGCAGGAACAGAGAGTTCCACAGCCTTGGAACCATGACAAAGACATCTTCCCCTGAATTTTACATCATTTATATCACTTAACTACAAAATGTCAGAAATGAAAACGACACCACCAGAAGTTTTTTCGGATCTTAACTTTTCACCCCAATTATGGCCTTAAGAACAAAGCAGAAAAAAATTGAAACAGCACAAAACTAGAAGTAAAAAGAAGTTGCCCAATTTCCAAAACACTTGCTTTCAATTTTACCTATTAAAGAAAGCATTGTCTATTTTATACATCAAAATGGATTTCCTTTGAAAGAAAAGTTACCCTCATGCTTTCTGGAGCATGGTATATAAGGGAAGCATTTTAACTCCCTCAATGACAGTGACTTCTCTGCTCTATTTTATAAATTACTGGCAAAGCAACAGGAAGATTTCCAGTTGTGCAAAAATATCTTATTTCTAAAAACAGTTTACTGCTGCTGCTAAGTTGCTTCAGTCATGTCTGACTCTGTGCGACCCCATAGACGGCAGCCCACGAGGCTCCCCTGTCCCTGGGATTCTCCAGGCAAGAACACTGGAGTAGGTTGCCATTTCCTTCTCCAATGCATGAAAGCGAAAGTGAAGTCGCTCAGTCATGTCCAACTCTTAGCAACCCCATGGACTACAGCCCACCAGGCCTTCCATCCATGGGATTTTCCAGGCAAGAGTACTGGAGTGGGGTGCCATTGCCTGCTCCAAAAAACAGTTTAAAACAGTTTTAAATCCACACACAAAAGAAAAAAAATGCTTAGAAGAGATTATAGATAATTATAACTAAATTGTTTTTGCTGTTTAATTACTAAGTCATATATGACACTTTTTGTGACCCTATGGACTGTAGCCTTGCTATAATCCTCTGTCCCCAGGATTCTACAGGCAAAAATACTAGAATGGGTTGCCATTCCCTTCTCCAGGACATCTTCTCGACCCAGAGATTGAATCCATGTCTTCTGAGTCTCCTGCATTGGCAGGCAGATTCTTTACCACTGAGTCACCAGTGAAGTCCCTAGAACTAAACTACTTTAATAAAACGTATAGGAAACAGTTGGAGAGAAATTTTTAACTTGAAAGTCATATTTTAAGAAGTAAGTTTGAAAACTAGGATCTCAGTCTATAACTACAAAAGATCCAATTGCAAAATATTAATAGGGTACACTTTTCAAAAACATGGAATAATAATAATAAAGGTCAATCTATTAAAGAAATAAGAAATTGAGGAAATCGTAAAAAATTAAATGGTTCATCAAATATATATTATTTTTGAAAAGATTTTTATTATTCAATAGAAATTTTCATATTGTTTGATCAAAAAATTTCTCATATTCCATAACCGAATATGGTGTAATTTTACTCAGTGCTGTGTATTTTGAAATTTGCTTAGCTAACAAAATTAATGTGGTGGCTTAGCTGCTTAGTTGTGTTCGACTCTTTGTGATCCCATGGATTGTAGCCTTCCAGACTCTTCTGTCCATGGTATTTTCCAGGCAAGAATACTGGAGTGGGTTGCCATTTCCTTCTACAGGTGAACTTCTCCATCCAGGGATCAAACCCAGGTCTCCTGCCTAGCAGGCAGATTCTTTACTGACTGAGCCATCAAGGAAGCCTAATTTCTCACCTTAAGAGAAAGAAACACTGATGTGTCAGTAGAAGCTTCGCCACAAAGTTAGTAGTAATCTAAATAACACTGACCCTTGTCTTATTTTAGTAATTTAGCTATTACAATAAACACTCTCTTTCTCTCTCCCCCTTTCCTACCCAGTTTAGGAAAACTTTGTTAAATCCTTAAAATTCAAACATAAAGCAAAAAAAAACAGACAAATAAGACTTGGTAAACACTCTACTTGAAATTAGGTTCTCTAGTAGGTTCAAATATAAATAATAATTTTCCTTGCTATTTTTCATTTTATCAATCAAGTAACTTAGGTATCAAATTTACTATGTAGATTTTTCTATATACCTTAAACTGTTTTGTATGAATATTCTCCTAATTTCTCATCTTAAGAGACACAAACACTGATGTGTTAGCAGAATCTTCACCACATAAATTAGTAAATGCTAGAATAATATTTTTGTCTCAAACTAGTTCATCCACAAATCAGAATACTGTCCATATTATTTTGTTCTTAAATCCAAGGCAAGCTATTTGCTATACTGCTGAGGAATAATACAGAGGAGAAAAATTCAACTTAATTTGAAAATAAATTTCCAGGAAAATAAAAAAATAAATATTAATTTAAAATAAGTAATGTATATGTGAAAGATGAATTTGTTATGCTGTAATATGAGCATGTTTAGATGTTTTGATGGTTTTCATAACACTTTCATTTTCACATAGACATTTTAAAATTTATTTTAATTGGAGGCTAATTACTTTACAATATTGTATTGGTTTTGCCATACATCAACATGAATAGGCCATGGGTGTACATGTGTTCCCAATCCTGAAACCCCCTCCCACCTCCCTCCCCATACCATCCCTCTGGGTCATCCCAGTGCACCAGCCCCAAGCATCCTGTATCCTGCATCAAACCTGGACTGGTGATTCATTTCTTATATGATATTACACATGTTTCAATGCCATTCTCCCAAATGATCCTACCCTCTCCCTCTCCCACAGAGTCCAAAAGACTGTTCTATACATTTCTGTCTTTTTTGCTGTCTCGCATACATGGTTATAATTACCATCTTTCTAAATTCCACATATACACGTGAGTATACTATATTGGTGTTTTCTTTCTGGCTTACTTCACTCTGTATAATCGGCTCCAGTTTCAACCACCTCATTAGAACTGATTCAAATGTATTCTTTTTAATGGCTGAGTAGTACTCCATTGTGTATATGTACCACTGCTTTTTTATCCATTCATCTGCTGATGGACATCTAGGTTGCTTCCATGTCCTGGCTATTATAAACAGTGCTGTGATGAACATCGGGGTACACGCGTCTCTTTCAATTCTGATTTCCTCAGTGTGTATGCCCAGCAGTGGGATTGCTGGGTCATAAGGCAGTTCTATTTCCAGTTTTTTAAGGAATCCACACTGTTCTCCATAGTGGCTGTACTAGTTTGCATTCCCACCAACAGTGTAAGAGGGTTCCCTTTTCTCCACACCCTCTCCAGCATTTATTGCTTGTAAAGACTTTTGGATTGCAGCCATTCTGACTGGCATGAAATGGTACCTCATAGTGGTTTTGATTTGCATTTCTCTGATAATGAGTGATGTTGAACATCTTTTCATGTGTTTGTTAGCCATCTGTATGTCTTCTTTGGAGAAATGTCTATTTAGTTCTTTGGCTCATTTTTTGATTGGGTCATTTATTTTTCTGGAATTGAGCTGCAGGAGTTGCTTGTATATTTTTGAGATTAGTTGTTTGTCAGTTGCTTCATTTGCTATTATTTTCTCCCATTCTGAAGGTTGTCTTATATAGACATTTTAATAATTACTTTTCATATTTGACTGCAAGATTTCTAGGAAAAATATATATCTGAATGCATATTACATATAGAATATATAAAATATATATGGATTCAAATATATTTATTGAAACAGATAAATATTGTAGACCTGATACATATGTGAATATATATGTATATATATGGACATGTGTATAATGATTCCAGGATAAATCTAACAATAAATACAATATAGAATAAACATACTGTACTAGTATTTACTGTTTACTGTACCACTAGGACTTCATTGATCACTTCAAGCAAAATCTGATTCACTTGTCATTCTTGACAAAAATCTATCTCAGAAACAATGTTTTCTGATCACAGCCCCATTTCCACCAACATTAAGGTATATATTTTTTTCCAACACAGTCACAGAAGAGTCCCCAACATTTGATATATAATGAAGATAAGGTTTCTGAGTTTAAAGCAGAACTTTTCTTAGTTTAATGTAACCAATTTTTTGAAATAACCAGCCAATTAAAGATTTTTAAATTCTTCATTTGCTTTAACTTGGTGTCAAGCTGCAGTTATTCAGTTTCCCTCAACTTTGCCATCAGGGCTTATGTGGGATCATATGACTCACAGAGGGATAGTGCAAGGTCACTTAAAATTTTATAGATTAGAACCATTTCTCACTGTTTACCTCAATATGATTCCAAGGTTTTCTTTCCTAGACCTCTAGTTGGCCTAGAAAATAAAATTATTTTGTGTGTGTGTGTGTGTGTGTGTGATAGACAAGTCTTCCATGGAGAAATGCTCTACACTTAAAATCTACACTTCAGTTTACTGAGCCTATGCTTTCCTTCCTCTACTCATTAAGAACAATCTTAACTCCAGCAAGAAGGCTTTAGAATGACATTTTTTTCCTTTTGATCTATAGTTTTCTAAAATGGCAATACTGATTACCACATACTTCCACAAGTCAGTGCAATGTAGCAATCAGGATAGAACTCAGAGAATAAAAATCTGGGTCTTAAACTTGGTTACACAACAATGGAGGCAAGTTGTATGATGTCTAGGTCTCATTTTCCCCCTTTGTTAAAAAAAGCTAATAAAATCCTAATAGATATTGTTTTGAGTATTACAAAATATCAATACTACTTAAAAGAACATTTATTAAATTATTATACATAAATTCACTCACTGATATTAGTATTTGCTAAGGTATGTGGTCACACAGAGTTGGACACGACTGAAGTGACTCAGCAGCAGAAGCAGCAGCATTCTGGGCTTTCCAGGTAGGGCAGTGGTAAAGAAGTTTAACACCAACTCAGTGGTGTACTGTGACTCTAAAATATGCATAGTGGTGTCGGAGAAGACTCTTGAGAGTCCCTGGGACTGCAAGGAGATCCAACCAGTCCATTCTAAAGGAGATCAGCCCTGGGTGTTCTTTGGAAGGAATGCTGCTGAAGCTGAAACTCCAGTACTCTGGCCACCTCATGCGAAGAGTTGACTCATTGGAAAAAACTCTGATGCTGGGAGGGATTGGGGGCAGGAGGAGAAGGGGATGCCAGAGGATGAGGTGGCTGGATGGCATCACTGACTCGATGGATGTGAGTTTGAGTGAACTCCGGGAGATGGTGATGGACAGGGAGGCCCGGCATGCTGCGATTCATGGGGTTGCAAAGAGTCAGACACAACTGAGCAACTGAACTGAACTGAATTCAATGCCAATAAACACAATTTTTACATGCAAGCCTATTAAGATATTAAGTTCAAATATACTTTGGGAATATTCTGCTATACTAAGATCAATTTAGTTATAAAAAGTAGAAAAATCCTTGACTTGTTTAGCACAATATAATTTAAAATATAATCTCCATAGCTTTTAAAAAGATAATAAGGCTATTTTTAAAAGGCATACTATTATCTAAATTCTTTGAGAGTACACTGATAAACACAAATCTCAAAAATCACTAAGTTTCACAGAATGAATTAAAATGTATTTTATCATTCCACTTAACACAGTTATGACATTAAATTTTCAAAATTCTGGATATGAGTCATTACCTATTAATAGTAACCTGGAATTTTTATTATTATCATTTTTGCTATGGCATGGTGCCTTGTGTCTGATAGTGTCAATATTTATTTAAGATCAGCATTTTCTAGAGGTTTTTGCTGTGTTTGTTTTCTATTTCCTTACTGCTGTAACACAACTTATTTATATTGCCTTCTTCAAACTACTACTGATTTAACTTTTCATTGTGTAAATAATATCATAGTTTTTTTAAGTTTTTAGATTTTATTTATTACTTTTAGTAGAAAATCATTCATGTTATCAACTTATTTGAAGATACATTAAATTGAAGAATCCTGGATCTTGTTTTTCTATATAATTTACTTTTTACTGGGTTTTTATGATGTACTTCAGTACATATCTATGATAATAAAGTCAAAAATTACAAAAATGTATTTCATTAAAGATTTTAATACTATAAAATAAATTATGAATAATAACTATCTCTTCTGATGTACTTAGTAAAATGTCTTTTTATAGCATACTAATATCAACATTGGACATATTAAATATTGGTATTTAAGATAACTTATAGTATACTATAAATGCTGGGGGGAAAAACAAAAACAGTTTGCTACTTCTGTTTTTGTTGGCTCTTTTTGAACTTTCCACTGTCACATAGAAATACTTTTAGAATATAGAAAGAGATCCACTAAAGTCTCCAGAAGAACTGCCACAAGATTAAGGTTAACCGTCAGAAACACTCAAAGCATATGTGATGGAACTATACTCACATACAGGTTTTCAAAGATTAAAAGGTGTTTTTCAAAAAAAAAAAAAAAAGCCCATGTCTTTCAGTTATTACACTGCCTCTCCCCAAACATAACCCCCAGCTGAAAGGGGTAGGGGTGTCGGGATTTTGTGTTACCAAAGAGAACAGATATTAAAATTTCATTAAGTCTGAACGTGTTTTAGACGTAACTAGAAGTCAATTTTGTAATAGTTTATATCACATCTTCCCTCTGGATTAAATAATATAATAGTGAGATCTATTTTTCATATGCTACTCTGCCAAGACTGACAAAACCTGACAAATGTCTTGGCAAAATACTATTTTTTATTATAAAAGTTATCACTGATTAACACTGTGATGATAAGTGTTTAAAAAGTGCCTTTAAGGATCTGTACTGATGAAAGTGAATTCACTGTGAACACGATAAAATATGTTGAATTAATTTTTCTTTCATGATCCCTTTACTCAGCAGATATTTATTACATACATTTAAGTGTGCAGTGACACTACAGGCACTGTACAATTATTTGCTTATATGAAAACATTTTTTTAAATTTTATTTTATTTTTTAACTTTACAATATTGTATTGGTTTTGCCATATATCAAAATGAATCTGCCACAGGTATACATGTGTTCCCCATCCTGAACCCTCCTCCCTCCTCCCTCCCCATACCATCCATCTGGGTCGTCCCAGTGCACCAGCCCCAAGCAAATATTTTAAGATTAACAACATGATTATTCTTTAAGACTGCATCCACGTTTTCAATATTCTGAAGGAAAAATGATCAGTTTAAATTTTTTCATCTTAAATATGTATACAACCACCAGTACTACAGACCTCACCTGCATATGAAAATATTCTATTACCATTATAAGACAAAATTTATTTGCACATTTTTTTAAAATTTATTTTATTGTTTTGCCACACTTCTGGGCATGTGGAATCTTAGCTTCCCAGCCAGGGATTGAACCTGTACCCACTGCATTGAAAACACAGAGTCTTAACCACTGGAGTGTCAGGGAGGCCCACAAATTTTTGAATATATAAATTTAAACCTCTTGGAGTAATACTGAATGTATAGTAAACACTTTATAAAAGAAGAAAAAATACAACCACATATGTCTACATAAAATGATACTCTATTCTGGTCCTCTCTCCTACAAATTTCAATATTAATCTCAGATAATTCTAATGCTATTACCAAGAATTAGTATAGAAATGATCATCTTAGTTTTTCTTTCCAGTATGGCAAGTCTTAAATTTGAACCTCAATGAATTTCAAATAACTAGATATAAGTAATAAAACCTTCTGTAACCTTTTGCTTCCTATTAATTTCCTCAAAATTGAATTTAACAGTTTTTCAGTAGTATAAACACCAAATATTCTTACATGAACTTTCTAGCAGCTTAGACAGCAGAAGGTGAAAAGCTGACTTTATCATCAAATTCCATGCTTCATCAAGCCAAAGAGCTTATTTAGATTTGAAATATAGCTTAATGATCATATCTGCCATGATTTATTTTTCAGGATGGACCTTGACTCTGTCCATCTTCATCTTCATCTGAATTTTATAGACAGTAAAACAATATCACCAATTTTTTATACAACATATATTGCCTGAAATAATTTTTAAAAACATGTATATTTTTTGTCATCAATTGGGAATTTCTTCTAATGGAGATGATCTATAATTTATATTGTCATAATCATAACATTGAGTTAGGCACCAAATCCATGTTTAATAAATAGCTGAATTATTTTTTTTAGAAAAGTAAATAAATTGATTTGACAAAGAACATTTTTGGGAGAATGGCAAAAATTTTTAAAATGTAGAAAAAAAAAAGATTCATGTTGGGGTTATAGCAAAAAATAAAACAACCTATTAATTTGAGATAGAAAATTTACAGTTATGGACTGAACTGTGCCCCCTCCCCCTAAATTCATACATTGAAGTCCTAATGCCTAGTACCTCAAATGTACTTGGAGAAAAGTACTTGGAGTACTTGGAGATAAGGCCTTTAGAGGCAATTAAAGTGATAGTCACTCAATCATGTCCAAGTCTTTGCAACACCATGGACTGTATAGTCCATGGAATTCTCTAGGTGTGAATACTGAAGTGGGAAGTGGGCAGCCTTTCCCTTCTTCAGGGGATCTCCCCAACCCAGGGACTGAACCCAGGTCTCCTGCATTGCAGGTAGATTCTTTACCAGCTGAGCCATAAGGGAAGCCCAAAAAATACTGGAGTAGGTAGCCTAACCCTTCTCCACAGAATCTTCCTGACCCAGGATTCAAACTGGGGTCTCCTGCATTGCAGGAGGATTCTTTACCAACTGACTTATCAGGGAAGCCCCAAAGAGGCGATTAGGTTAAACAAAATCTTTAGAATGGGGCCCTAATAGGACCAGTGTTCTCATAAGTGGAAGAGACAACAGGGGCACATACTCACAGAGAAAAGACTGCGTATGAACATAGCAAGAAGACTGCCATCTGCAAACCAAGAAAAGAGGCCTCAGGAGAAACTAAATCTGCCAACAATTTAATCTTAGATTTTAAGCTTCTAGAACTGTGAGAAAATAAATTTCTGTTGTTTAAGTCATCCAGTCTGTGGTATTTCATTACGGGATCAGCAGCAAACAAATACAACTGTCAAAATACAATATCTTCTATGCAATTTAGCTTCTGTTAACATGAATAATTGGAGAAGGAAATGGCAACCCACTCCAGTCTTCTTGCCTAGAGAGTCCTGTGGACAGAAGAGCCTGGTAAGCTGCTGTCTATGGGGTTGCACAGAGTCAGACATGACTGAAGCGACTTAGCATGCATGCATGCATTGGAGAAGGAAGTGGCAACCCACTCCAATATTCTTGGCTGAAGAATCCCAGGGACAGAGGAGCCTGGTGGGCTGCCGTCTATGGGGTTGCAGAGTCGGACACAACTAAAGTGACTTAGCAGCAGCAACGTGAATAATTATTATTATTATTATTTTTAAAATTTTATTTTATTTTTAAACTTTACATAATTGTATTAGTTTTGCCAAATATCAAAATGAATCTGCCACAGGTATACATGTGTTCCCCGTCCTGAACCCTCCTCCCTCCTCCCTCCCCATACCATCCCTCTGGGTCGTCCCAGTGCACTAGCCCCAAGCATCCAGTATCGTGTATCGAACCTGGACTGGCAACTCGTTTCTTACATGATATTTTACATGTTTCAATGTCTTTCTCCCAAATCTTCCCACCCTCTCCCTCTCCCACAGAGTCCATAAGAATGTTCTATACATCAGTGTCTTGCTGTCTCGTACACCGGGTTATTGTTACCATCATTCTAAATTCCATATATATGCGTTAGTATACTGTATTTATGTTTTTCCTTCTCGCTTTAAGTCAAAAAATATAACAAAGTTGTTGTTATTCAATTACCGTCATTCATGTCATTTTAAAATGGCTGACAAATTTTTTCTATTTCCATATTAGAACTACTACACTGCTTTCATCATTAATGCAAAATCACTTAGTATTACATCGATATGGAGAAATTCATATAATATTTATTTTATGAAACTGCTAAATGGAGAAGTAAAAAACTCATTTAAATTTAGGTTTTAAGAAATTATAAAGTAAAAGAACTTTTAAATTAAAACTTAAGTATGTACCATTTTCAATTTGAGAGGATACTATCTCAAAATATTAGCAAAAAAACACATTAGCAATGTTAACTACAAGTTTTAAACTCAAATCTCAATAGTCTTTCACAGATCTACATACATACATATTTTAATAAAATCCATAACCCCTTAAGTGATCAAATATCTTTTTTCTTTCTTACTAAATAGCTAAGTTGCCAATTACTCACAGGCCATAAAATGTCTATTAAAATTTCATACTGTAAGTTTCAGTTCTATCTTCTAAGTATCTGAAAATTTTGATGGACTCTTAAAATATGTATTTGTTATATGCAAGTTTTCTCTTTTTCTACTTCAAATGTTCACATTTAAAGAACATGATTGCTAGGAATCTGCCTTCAATTGGAGAGGTTCGATTCTTGGTCGGAAACGAAAATCCCACATGCCGCAACTAAGACCCCATGCAACCAAATCCATTTATATTTTTAAAAAGAAACTCTGTTAATAAAACATTGTCATCTGCAATCCGGTGAATAGGATACTGGACTGAGAGTCATCAGAGTTGATATCCAGGCCCACCACTTACTAGCTTTGTCGTTTGGGACAAACTGCTGCTGCTGCTCAGTTGCTTCAGTCGTGTCCGACTCTGTGCGACCCCATAGTCGGCCTCCCACCAGGCTCCTCGGTCCCTGGGATTCTCCAGGCAAGAATACTGGAGTGGGTTGCCATTTCCTTCTTCAAAAGTGAAAGTGAAGTCGCTCAGTCGAGTCCAACTCTTAGCGACTCCATGGACTGCAGCCTACCAGGCTCCTCCATCCACAGGATTTTCCAGGCAAGAGTACTGGAGTGGGGTGCCATTGCCTTCTCCTTGGGACAAACTACAAACTGCTACAAACTGCTTAACATATTTGAGATCATTTACTCATCTGTGAATTACCATTATTCATCTGTAAACTATCCCACAAAGGATACTTGATGGCATTAGATATACTAGACAGGGGTTGGTAAACTCTATTATTCAAAGAAATGTTAGTTTAGAGTGATTAAAATATTTTGAATTATTTAAAATAAAAGTAGCCATAATAAGCATATTATGATTCTTTTGATTTGATATCGATTTTTGCATCACTTTTATTATACTGCTGCTATACGTTCCAGGAAAAGAAATCCTTTCTTTGCCTAATACAACCCAAATTAAAACAGTTTAGCTATTCAGAACAGTTACGATTTAAAAATGGTAACAGCAGGTGATCTATTGCTAGTCCTAATAATAGCTGGTTTTTATTCAGGATGGTAGCATAGACTCTTCATGAGGCTCCTTCTACAAAAAGTGAGCTTCTTATTCTATTAAAGTTGCAAAGGACAAGACACATACACACACACATACACCCTTAGTTCCAATTGCTAGGTGACCAATTGACTGACTGACAAAGAAGGGTGGAAAGCCAGTTCCACAATCATTATTGAAGGAGTAGAAGTGTGAAAGCAGAGTAAATGGAACAAGACCATTTTTTATGGCATCTTTTTTTTTAATTTCTGAGAGACTCACCCCCTCCCCAGTTTTTTTGAGATATAATTGGCTTATTTCAAGGTATAGGATACAATGATTTAATATATGTATATATTCTGTAATGATCACCACAGTAAGTCCAGTTAACACTGATTGCCTCATGTAATTACACTTTTTTTTCTTGTGATGAAAACTGTTAAGATCTGCTCTCTGAAGAACTTTAAATATACAAAACAGTATTGTTAACTATAGTCACCATCTTGAACGTTACACTCTCAGAATTTATCTTTTAACTGGAAATCTGTACCTCTTGATCACCATTACCTGTTTCTAGTATCCTCACACCTCTGGCACCCACCAATCTGTTCTCTGTTTCTGAGTTCTTTTTTTTTAGATTCCCCATATAAATGAGACCATACAGTATTTGTCTTTGTCTGACCAATTTCACTCTGAGTATAATGCCCTCAGAGTCCATTCATGTTGTCACAAATGGTGGGATCTCCTTTTTTATATTGGAATAACAGTCCAGTGTGTGTGTGTGTGTGTGTGTGTGTGTTTGTGTTGGGGGGGTTGGTGGGTGGGTGTGTGCCCCTAATAAACTAGAGTTGGGAGATCTTAATGAGAAACATTTGAGAAAGTCACACAAGTGTTGTACGTGATTAAGAATAACTGAGATTCAATTCAGAAAGATTCATCCCATATATCCTTGCACAAAGACATTTTCCACACTTAAATCTCTGTTCTCCTTTTATTCTCTATCTGTAGAGAAAAAAAAGCAGACTCATGAAGCGAGGAGAGGAATACATAAAGTTAGAAAACTCAGTAAGCTAAATAGTAAAAAGACCAGTTAGCACTAGTGGTAAAGAATCCACCTACCAAGCAGGAGACCCCAGAAATAGAAGTTTGATTCTTGAATTGGGATGACACCCTACAGAAGGAAATGGCAACCTATTCCAGTATTCCTGCCTGGGAAATCCCATGGACAGAGGAGCCAGGCGGGCTACAGTCCATGGGGCAGCAGAGTTGGACAGGTCTTAAAAGACTAAACGACAACAAGAGAAACCAGAGTGAAATCCTCTATCCAAGTTTCTTACCCCAATCTTCAGAGTATGCATCAGTTTTAGCCTTGAAGAAAAAAGCTTTTGATTGGTTATGATGATGAACACTGGAGTGGTTTTGTAACTGCTTAAATGAGCATGTGATTGGAGCTTTAATGCCTGGAAGTCCTACTTCTTAAGAACAAAGCGGAGAAGACTATGGCACTCCATCTAGTGGCAAGGAGAAAAACTGGCTCAGAGAGTAACTTGAGAACAAAATTACATTCTTTATCAATTTAAAATCCCTTAAAAAAATGTGTTATACTAGGCCATGCTGCTATGGGTTTTCTTTATCTCTTACATGTTTTATTTTGCTTTTTAGTTTTTTTGTATTCTAGTTCCTGCAGAGAATAAGGATGCTGAAATCAAGAAAAATAAGGATATCACTTATATGGGAAAGCTGAAAAAGAAAAAAAATAGATACTAATGAACTTATTTACAAAACAGATGGAGAGTTTGAAAACAAACTCATAGTTACTAGAAGGCAAAGGTGGCGGGGGATAAACCAGGAGTATGGGATTAACATATACATACCACAAAAATAAAATAGAAAATAAACAAGGACCTACTGTATATATCACAGGGAATTCTACTTAATACTCTGTAACAACTAATATAGGAAAAGAATCTGAAAAATAATATATGTACATGTATAACAATCACTTTGCTATATACAGCTGAAACTAACACAAAATAACAACACTGTGAATCAATTACTCAAAGATAAAATTTAAATTAAATTAAAAAGAGAAATAAGTAAGAAAAGTAAGGTAGCACATAGTGCATTTTGCCTGTTCTGGCTGCAACCTTAAAAAGGAAACTTTCAAAATGGAGAAGTCTATCATTTACATGATGTAAAAAGACCCAGGTTATTATTCAGAGAAACCACTGCCAGTAGATCTCAGAAATAAGGTAGACAAATACATCTTGAGATTTCCTTTTCAGGTAGCCCTAATGCTAAAGAACTGCCTCCCAATGCAGGAGATGCCAGAGATGCAGGTTCGATCTCTTGGTTGGGAAGATCCCCTGGTGTAGGAAATGGCAACCCACTCCAGTATTCTTGCTTGAGAAATTCCATGGACAGAGGAGCCTGAGAGGCTACAGTCCATGGGGTCACAAAGAGTTGGACAAGACTGAGCATGCACGCACATTTACTGGAATAAATATTGCTGTGAATTGCAACACAATTAAACACATTAATTTTAGTAGTACACACCAATGAATTTAAACACAAATATAAACTCACTAGTTAAAAAAAAAAAAATGCCTTCAATACAGAAAATGCAGGAGACATGGGTTTGATTCCTGGGTCGGGAACATCCCCTGGAGGAAGGCATGGCAACCCACTCCAATATTCTTGCCTGGAAAATCTCATGGACAGAGAAGCCTAGTCTGGTGGATTATGGTCCATGGGGACACAAAGAGTCAGACAAAACTGAAGCAACTGAGCACGCATACACCCAAGTAACTATCACCACAATCAAGATACAGGATGTAAACATCTATTACTGTTGGTGGTTCTCTCTCCATTCCTGGGAAAATTAGCTTTGTGTCCCTATATATGAGAGTTACCTCTTTAAATGTTCTATATAATGAAAAGATAGAGTAAATATCCTTTTGTATTGGCTTTTGTCACTTACCAAAATGGTTTTGAGAATTATTCTTGTTATTTCATCTGTCATTAGATCATTCTTTGTATTGGTATTATTATATGCTGCTGTTTAGTAGCTCAGTCATGTCTGACTCTTTGCGACCCCATGGACTGCAGCATGCCAGGCTTCACTGTCCTTCACCATCTCACAGTTTGCTCAAACTCATGTCCATTGAGTTTGGTGATGCTATCCACCCATCTCATCCTCTGTCGCCCCCTTCTCCTCTTGCCTTCAATCCTTGCTAGCATCAGGGTCTTTTCCAAAGAGCGGCTCATTGCATCAGGTGGCCAAAGTATTGGAGTTTCAGCTACAGTAGCAGTCCTTCTAAAGAATATTGAGAGTTGATTTCCTTTTAGGATTGATTTGTTTGATCTCTGTGCAGTCCAAGGGACTCTCAAGAGTATTCTCCAGCACCACAATGCAAAAGCATCTATTCTTTGGTGCTCACCCTTCTTTATGGTCCACTCTCACATCTGCACATGACTATTGGAGAAACTATAACATTGGCTATACAGACCTTTGTTGGCAAAGTGATGTCTCTGCTTTTTTAAAACACTGTCTAGGTTTGTCATGCCTTTTCTTCCAAGGAGCAAGTGTCTTTTAATTTCATGGCTGCAGTCAACATTCACAATAATTTTGGAGCCCAGGAAAATACTGTCACTGTTTCCGTTTTTTCCCTATTTGCCATGAAATATGGATAGATCAAAAGTTGATCTTTCACCTGTTTATAGACTTTTTTGTTGCCTGTAATTTTCATCTATTACAAGATAAATAGCAAAATAAAGTGTCGGTACAAATATTTATAAGAATATATATTTATCTTAGGTAAATATTTAAGTCTCCAGTGATCTTGGCTCATTGTAAGTGAAAGTCATTCAGTTGTGTCTGACTCTTTTTGACCCCATGGACTATATAGTCCATGGAATTCTCCAGGCCTGAATACTGGAGTGGGTAGCCTTTCCCTTCTCCAGGGTATCTTTCCAACCCAGGGATTGAACCCAGGTCCCCCGCATTGCAGGCGGATTCTTCACCAACTGAGCTATCAGGGAAGCCCCAGGCTCATGGTAAGTACATGTTTTAACTGTATAAGGAACTGCCAGAATATTTTGCAAAGTGGTCATACTGTTTCAGATTTCCATCAGCAATGTAGGAGTTTGAGTTAATTTATATGCTTACCAACACTTGGTTTTCTGCCTGTTTAAATTTCAGCTATTCTTGCGCTGGGTAATGGTATCTGTGATTTTAATTTGCATTTCCCTAATGACTAATTATGGTAGGCAGTATCCCAGTGCCTACTTGCCATTAGCATATGTTCTTTGGTGCACAAATTCTTTGCACAGTTTTAATTTGGCAGTTTGTCTTCTTATTATAGAGTTATAAGAGTTTCTTATATACTTCAGATCCAGGTCATTTATCAGGTATCAGTATTGCAAACATTTTCTTCCAATCTGTGCTTTCCTTTTCTTTTCTAATGGCATTCATGAAAATCAGAATTTTTTTAGTTTATTTGAAGCACAATTTACCTTTTTTTTTTTCCAATTGGTCATGTATTTTGCCTATCTGGGGACCACAAATATTTTCTTCTATCATTCAGTCTAGAAATATCATAGATTTAGCTTTTTCAGTTTCTATAAATCATTGAAATATAATTTTCACTTATATTGTAGGTAGCAACTTTTTTTTCCCCCTTCTCTCATAGAGATAGCAAGTTGCTTCATCAACATAACTGAAAATATTAGCTGTTCTTTCCACTGAATTACAACAGGGCTGAATATCACTGATAGAGGGGTCCATTTGTGGACCCTAATTTATCCTATTGATCTATATGTATATTCTCAAATAATGTAAGTGTCCTAACTACTCTAGTTTCACTATAAATTTTAGTCACATAGTGTACATCTTCCAACTGTATTCATTTCCCAAATTGTTTTAGCTATTCCAAGTCCTTTGAAACTGCATACATATTTTAGAATCAGCTTGTATATTTCTACAAAAGTCTGATGGGGTTTTAACTAGAACTATATTGAATTCATTCAGTAAATTGGTGTGAATTATCATCTTAACAGAATCAAATTGGCCAACGGCATGAATAACTAGAATCTTTCCAAATATTAATTTAATAATTTTAATGTCTTAAGTGTTATTAAGTCCTGTTTTATAGTTACCAGTGCAGAAGTCACATATGCGTTTTGTTAAAACTTATCCCTAAGTATTTCATGCTGTGAGGTAATAATTTGAATGACATTTTTAAATTTTGACTCCATTTCTCAGTTGTTTCCAATTGTTATTTTCTAGTATATAGAAATACAAATAATAAATTACTTTTCTAATCCCACTTATTATTTTTATTAGTTTTGTATATTACTCAGGATTTTCTTCATATACAATAATGCTGTATGCAAATAAAGAGATGTTTACCTCTTATTGTTTTGTTCAGTGCACGTATTACTTCTTTGATTGCCCTGTTACTCTAGGGAAAAATCTCTAATACCATATTGAATAAAAGTGGTGACAGTGCCTCCTTGCCTAGATATAAGGTGTTTTTTTTTTTTCCGTTTGCCTTCCTTCCCTCCTCCTTTTCTTTCTCACTGCCTCCTTTCTTTTTCTCGTTAATCTTCCCTTTGTTAATTCCTTCCTCCTTTCTCTCTCTAATCCTCTCCTTTTTTTTTTTTTTCTTTTCCTTTCTCCTTTTTTAAAAATTTTGTTATATTCACTGTTGGATTAAGGAAACTTCCCTTATTGCTTACTGTGTGAACATTTTCATCACAAATAAGATATTTATTTAATGCTTATTTGGTAACCTGTTCATTAGTGAATTATATTGACGAGAGTTGTGAATGCCGAAGAGTGATCCATTATTGGGACAATCTTACATGATCATGTTTTAAAATATGCCTCACTAAAATTATCTTTTAAATAAGCACTTGCATTTGGATTCTCTTTTCTCATGTGTGTGTATGTATACACATATACATATATATTTTAATTTTGTACCTAGATTCATGTGGTATAATGTGGTATACACTTTTGTTTTTCCATAATGCTCTCTGCTGGTTTTGTTGTCAGGATGATGCAGACTTTATAAAATAAGTGATAATGCCTTCTTTCATCTTTTATTTCTAAAAAAGTTTGTGTACAATTGATATTACTTTCCCCTAAGTTTTTGAAATGGCTTACCAGAGAAGCCATTGGAGTCAGGAGTTTTCTTGTTGGGAAGGGTTTTAAATATAAATTTATTTTATTTAGTCTACTGAATATGTTATTTCTTAAGTCACTTTTAGTTATGTGCATTTTTCAAAGAAACTATATTCAATCTTTAAGGCGAATGTACAGCATGAAATTGTTCATATTTTCTCATGCTCCTAAAATATCTGTAGAATTTATACTAATGTTCCCATCTTCATTCATGGCATTGGAAATTTTCATGTTCTGTCCTTTATTGCATAATCAGTCTAGGTAGATGTTCATCAATTTCGTATTTTTTTAATAAAATTAGATTTTTGATTCATTTATTTAATATTTTGCTTATTTCTATTTTATTGCTTGCTATTTTTATCTTATTATATCCTTCTCCTCCATGTTTTGGATTTTATTTCTACTTCATTTAGCATCTTAGTATAGAAACTTAGATCACACATTTTAGACCAGACCAGATTATTTTCTGATATAAGCATTTAAAACTATACATTTTACTCCAAGCATTGTTTTAATGTATTTTCCAAATTTTGGTAAGATATGTTTTTAATTTTTTAAATTTACCATTTTAAAATTATCTTTTTTAACCTGAGGCATATTTGACAGTGTACTTTCAAAATCCAATTCTATTGTGGTTAAAGATTATGATTTATAGGATTTAATTCCTCAAATTTATTTAGACATATCTGCATGTTCCCAACTAACTTGAGCTTCCCAGGTAGCACTAATGGTAAAGAACCCGCCTACCAATGCAGGAGACATAAAAGATGTGGATTCAATCCCAGGGTCAGAAAGATCCCTTGGAGGAGGAAACAGCAACTCACAAGAGTATCCTTGCCTGGAGAAGCCAGGAGGAGCTTAGTGGGCTATAGTCCATACGATCGCAAAGAGTTGGACACAACTGAAGCAACTTAGCATGCGTGTGTGCAAGCAACTTGAGAAAACTGTTTTTCTACTATTTTGGAGTGGTTCTATTATCTCAATTACCTTACTATAAGTTTTTCTTTTATTTTTTTTTTACTTTTAAAGGCATTTTGTCTTATACTAATGATTACTGAGAGGTTCATGCTACCAATACAATATTTTAAAGTAAAAAAAAAAGCCATTTCTACTTTATTTTCTGTCAGCTTTTGCTTCATATTATTTTGATACTGTATTAACAGATGCATGTACATTTATGACTTTTTAAATCTTCCTGAAGAACTGACTCTTTTATAATTATAAAACAGCCCTTTATTTTTGGCAATATTTCTTTTCCTAAAGTTTATTTTTATTTTTTTGAATATGCAAATAAGGAACTTATCTGAAAAATGTTTGCATAATGTTATTTTACCATCCTCTTCCTTTAAACTGCATATATCTATATACCTAAGATGTATTTCTTTTTTTTATTTTATTTTTTAAATTTATTTATTTATTTATTTTTAATTAATTTTATTTTATTTTTAAACTTTACATAATTGTATTAATTTTGCCAAATATCAAAATGAATCCACCACAGGTATATATGTGTTCCCCATCCTGAACCCTCCTCCCTCCTCCCTCCTCAAACCATCCCTCTGGGTCGTCCCAGTGCACTAGCCCCAAGCATCCACTATCGTGCATTGAACCTGGACTGGCATCTCGTTTCATACATGATATTTTACATGTTTCAATGCCATTCTCCCAAATCTTCCCACCCTCTCCCTCTCCCACAAAGTCCATAAGACTGTTCTATACGTCAGCAAAAGAGACACTGACGTATAAATTTATTTATTTTAATTAGAGGTTAATTACTTTACAATATTGTATTGTTTTGCCATACATCAACATGAATCCACCATGGGTGTACACGTGTTCCCAATCCTGAACCCCCCTCCCACCTCCGTCCCCGTACCATCCCTCTGGGTCATCCCAGTGCACCAGCCCCAAGCATCCTGTATCCTGCATCAAACCTGGACTGGTGATTCATTTCTTATATGATATTATACATGTTTCAATGCCATTCTCCCAAAACATCACCCCCTTCTCTCCCCCACAGAGTCCAAAAGACTGTTCTATACATCTGTGTCTCTTTTGCTGTCTCATATAAAGGGTTATCATGACCATCTTTCTAAATTCCATATATATGCATTAGTATACTGTATTGGTGTTTTTCTTTCTGGCTTACTTCACGTTGTATAATCAGCTCCAGTTTCAACCACCTCATTAGAACTGATTCAAATGTATTCTTTTTAATGGCTGATTAACACTCCATTGTGTATATGTACCACAGCTTTCTTATCCATTCATCTGCTGATGGACATCTAGGTTGCTTCCATGTCCTGGCTATTATAAACAGTGCTGCGATGAACATTGGGGTACACGTGTCTCTTTCCCTTCTGGTTTCCTCAGTGTGTATGCCCAGCAGTGGGATTGCTGGGTCGTATGGCAGTTCTATTTCCAGTTTTTTAAGGAATCTCCACACTGTTCTCCATAGTGGCTGTACTAGTTTGCATTCCCACCAACAGTGTAAGAGGGTTCCCTTTTCTCCACATAAGATGTATTTCTTGTATGCCAGATATAATTGACAGTGTATGCCTTTTTACTGGAGGATGATTGCTTTACACTATTGTGTTGGTTTCTACCATACATCAGCCTAAATCAGCCACAGGTATACATATGTTCCCTCCTTCCTGAATCCCTCTCCCATCTCCCTCTAGGTTGTCACAGAGCATGGGGTTGAGCTCCTTGTGTCACATAGTCAATTCCTACTTGCTGTCTATTTTACATATGGAAATGTATACGTTTTCATGCTATTCTCTCAGTCTGTCCCACCCTCTCCTTCCTCTACTACGTCCACAAGTCTGTTCTCTACATCTGTGTCTGAATGGCTGCTCTGCATATAGAATCATCAGTACCATCATCCTGGATTCCATAGGCATATGTTACTGTACAGTATTTGTCTTTCTCTGACTTACTTCACCTTGTATAATAGGTTCTAGGTTCATCCACCCTTATTAGGACTGACTTGAATGCATTTTTTTTTTTATAGCTGAGTAATATTCCTTTTAATTTCTGCTTTGGGGCAATGTGCTTTTATAATTGAATTACCTGTGGATTTAGGTTTAAACACACCATCTTATTTTCTATTTATCAAGTTGTTCTTTGTATTATTTTTTTTCTCTTTTTATTGGGTTAAATGTGTTTACTGACTAAACATGCTTGTGTGCATGTATGTGTGTCTGTGTCTGTGTGTGTGTAGGTGTGCATGTTGGTGTGACTGCTCAGGATCTATGCTGCTGCTGCTGCTAAGTCGCTTTAGTCGTGTTCAACTCTGTGTAACCCCATAGACAGCAGCCCACCAGGCTCCCCCGTCTCTGGGATTCTCCAGGCAAGAATACTGGAGTGGGTTGCCATTTCTTTCTTCAATGCATGACAATGAAAAGTGAAAGTGAAGTCGGTCAGTCGTGTCTGACTCTTAATGATCCCATGGACTGCAGCCTACCCAGCTCCTCTGTCCATGGGATTTTCCAGGCAAGAACACTGGAGTGGGTTGTCATTGCCTTCTCTGGCTCAGGATCTATATGTATCTTTTTTTTTTTTAACTTAATAATTTTAAAACACGTGTTCCCCATCCTGAACCCTCCTCCCTCCTCCCTCCCCATACCATCCCTCTGGGTCGTCCCAGTGCACCAGCCCCAAGCATCCAGCATCGTGCATTGACCTGGACTGGCATCTCGTTTCATACATGACATTTCACATGTTTCAATGCCATTCTCCCAAATCTTCCCACCCTCTCCCTCTCCCACAGAGTCCATAAGCCTGTTCTATACATCAGTGTCTCTTTTGCTGTCTCGTGTACAGGGTTATCGTTACCATCTTTCTAAATTCCATATATATGTGTTAGTATACTGTATTGGTGTTTTTCCTTCTGGCTTACTTCACTCTGTATAATAGGCTCCAGTTTCGTCCACCTCATTAGAACTGATTCAAATGTATTCTTTTTAATGGCTGATTAACACTCCATTGTGTATATGTACCACAGCTTTCTTATCCATTCATCTGCTGATGGACATCTAGGTTGCTTCCCTGTCCTGGCTATTATAAACAGTGCTGTGATGAACATTGGGGTACACGTGTCTCTTTCCCTTCTGGTTTCCTCAGTGTGTATGCCCAGCAGTGGGATTGCTGGATCATAAGGCAGTTCTATTTCCAGTTTTTTAAGGAATCTCCACACTGTTCTCCATAGTGGCTGTACTAGTTTGCATTCCCACCAAGAGTGTAAGAGGGTTCCCTTTTCTCCACACCCTCTCCAGCATTTATTATTTGTAGACTTTTGAGTCGCAGTCATTCTGACTGGTGTGAAATGATATCTCATAATGGTTTTGATTTGCATTTCTCTGATAATGAGTGATGTTGAGCATCTTTTCATGTGTTTGTTAGCCATCTGTATGTCTTCTTTGGAGAAATGTCTATTGTATCTTTAATTTAACAGTCTGTCTTTGAGTGATATTATACCCTCTAACACTGAATATGAAACTCATATCAGCACACAAGCATTTCTCTTCTTTCAACATCTGTGATATTTCAATATAGAGAAATGCTATACAGGGTTTTAACTTATTGATTATATTTTCTCAGTGACTGAAAACCATAGTTTCATCATCTTCTGCATTGATTGTTTTTTGGTGAAGTTGTTATTAGTAAAAGTTGGAACTTTTTTTTCACAGTTCAAACATAAATATGTATGTCTTTGTTACGAACTGGTAAATGCAGAAATCAATCCACATCAACTAAAAATGTCAAATGCATCAGGTAATTTCACTAAAGAAGTCATATATATATATATGTATACATATTAATGGGCTTCCCAGGTGGCACTGTTGGTAAAGAATCCGCCTGCAATGCAGGAGATACAGAAGACGTGGGTTTGATCCCTGGATTGGGAAAATCCCCTGGAGAAGAGCATAGCACCCTACTCCAGCATTCTTGCCTGGAGAATCCCAGGGACTGAGGAGCATTGCAGGCTACAGTCCAAAGGATCTCAAAGAGTTGGACATGACTGAGGGACTAAGCATTATACATATCTATATATCTATATCTATATCTATACATACATATATATAGCATTATTTTCCTTTGAATTTTTAAATGTACATTATAATAGAAGTGTATTTAAGCTCTCTTCTCCAGGTCCTTACCATTATCACTAAATGGTAAATTAATTAACAAATAAATTTGAATAATGTCAATGAACTATTTTTAAATGTCTTCATTAACTGATTCCATCAGTGGCACCTAGATAAAAATGATTTTCTTACCTTCAAGGTTTTTGACACACTCTGCTGGTGGACAATGGTTTGTTCAACATTCCAATATGCTTAAATTTGCATACAATATGCGTTTCTGAGGACACAGATTTATTTTAGATGCTGTTATTGTAAGGTGGTTGAAAATGTTCTCTAAAATGTTTTCATGAGATATTGCTAAATTATTAAACATGTATTTAAACAAAAAGAGTAAAACATAATAGAAGTGATACATCAACACTGATACTAATTTTTTTAAAGTAAAATTACTTATGAAATATAAAATATATTGTTTTTTGAATAATGCAAACTGTTAGGCAGGAAGTTAGCTGAAAGCAACTAGAGGTGGCCACTTCAGCTAAACATGGAGTAGCCACCTAATCCCATGAAGCAATTTACAAGCCCCACCCCTAATGCCCCCTATCAGTACTCCAACATAGTCAGGGGACCCAGAAGAAAATCCCCATTGGCAGACAGGCAGGACTTTCCCTACGCTAGCACAAGCACACACCTCATACTATCCTAAAGTAACCTTTGGTGGTCACTGGACTCATTAACCGCTCATATATATTTCATGAACACATACATCTACTTACAACAGATGAATTATGGGAAGGATATGCACAGTAGAGCATCTGGTCATACAGCCTGCAGGTCCCAATCAGCTACCTCCCGGATTATGCAAAGTATCTTGCCATAAAAACTCTGTACCTATGCCCTCCACGGCTCTTCCCTCCCTTGGCATGGCCCACCTCTCTCCTGAGGTATTCTCTCTGTGTGTGCTCACTCAGTCCTGTCTAACTCTTTGCAACTTGTTCTTTCTTTCCTTATCATTAATAAACTTTCTTGCAATGGGTAAGACCTTGGACTCTTCTTTGAGTCTTTCCTTGGAGGAGGGGTCTCCAAGACTTTCCTTTGCTAACAAAATGAATGGTTCTATACAAAACATATATCAATTAAGATCATAAAAACCTTGGTCATTTAGTATAATTATAGGGTGATGGTGTTAAAAAAGTTATAATAAATTGAACAAATAGATAAATGAGTAGCTGGTATCACTGTGAGAACTCTAAATAATAGATTTATATGTAAAACAGGTAGTGTAAAAATGGCATAATTTATTTTTTGAATCCTTGACAATGAATACTTAGAAAAGTTGAATTAGGAAAGAAAATTAACCAGGTAATGTTTTCGTGAAATTTGGTAACCTGATAAACTAACAATTATACTGTATTAACTCTTGAACTCTCTAGTGAAAAAAATTAAAACATTACTTTTAAAATAAATCCTCTGATTAATTAGTCAAACACATAGTTTCAGAAAATTTCATTTAAATTTCAAATATGAAGTTGGCAAATTTACAGTGTTTTTTACTAATATGAAATTCAACACCTTTATATATTTTATACTATTTCTTACATATATATAAGAGAAAAATATCAAGAAGAAATTAAATACTGTAAAAGCATGAAGTTGATTTTGTTTAGTTCTACCTCATCTTCTAAAATAAATCTGTTTTCTTATACCTTGATTTTGACATTGATCAAAAGAAGTTATTTAATGCTATATTAAGAAGTAGCAATAATGAATGCTTTTGTATAACTATCTATGCATACCTCAATACCATCCAAAAATGTCAATGCATTTTTTTCTCATTCATCTTTTTTGGAGCATGGACCATTTATTTTATGAAATTGGGTACTTATTTCTAACTATATAGTGAAAAGAAATTACAATTGAAATTAATATTTAATTGATATCTAATTATAAAATAACCTCCTTGATAACAGACATGTAATACTTATGAATTTTGTATTTCTAAATGGACAACTGGCTTTATTGTGAGGAAGTAATTTAAACTTCATGGTAAAATTTCATGTCTTCTGGTTCAAAACTATATCGGTACCTTAAAGATAGTGGGTATTCAATGTATAGTTTATGTTGTTAATTATTTAATTAATCCTCTGTGACAGTATGTCAGGTCAAAGTCAAAATTACATTCCAGAATTAAATTAAGAGACACAGTTTCATGTTTGGAAATGATAAGCCACTTAGATTGATTATATTTTCATAGGATGAAAAAGAAGCCATTTGGATTAAAAATATTTAGACCCTATGAAAACAACCTTTCCCCTAACAGGTCAAAAAGGTTACATTTCCAGCACAATGTAATGATATTTTAAAATAATGCGACTCTTTGTTGAGAATATAGGAATTTTAAATTAGATCTCAGATTTTGAAACCAGACTTTCTGAGTTGAAATTTTAGTTACTAGCTACTGGTTTTGTGATCACAGGTGTGTAATTTAACGTCACTATACTTCAGATTCCTCATTTGTAAAACAGAAGTAAACTAATATACAAGATTGCTGTAAAGATTAAATTCATTAATGTTAAACCACTGTGATAATGCTTGAAACATGTTAAGTGTTGACTTGTTTTTATTTTTTATTTGGTTAACAATATGCATAAAGTATTTTCAAATGATATGTTGAGCAAAATAATCATTTTTGTTGATTAACCAATGCCTTACTCATAGTTGAACAATAGTAGATTAGACTTACATGAAAAGTGTTTAAATATATATTTGACATTCAATTTGGTAACATTCATGAAGATGTGAAAAAATGTATTAAAAAGTCTTTATATAAAATGATAAAATATGATCATCAAAATTATAGTTCAGAATTTTGAATTTCAGATATATAATGTTAAACCTGAAATTTTAAGGCAAAACAAAAAGGAGGAAGGAAGGAAAGAAAGATAAAAGAGAAAGAAAAAAGTAAAGGAAGGAAGAAAGAAAACTAAATGATAACTCACAATAATTCAGAAAGAAAAAGGTTCATCTATCTAAAGTTTCGGTTTTAAGTTATCCTTATAATGCTACTTTCTCTACAATAGTCTTTCCAACATAATATACTGTTTGAAACTTAAATTTTAAGAGTAAAAGCTTCGCACGGAGATGAAATATTTAAGTCTGTATTATCTGATACTAGTATAGCCTTTCTTGCTTTCTTATGGCTTCTGCTTGCAATGATATGTTTTTATTTATTTAATTAGTTTACTTTCAATCTAATTGTATATCTGGATTTAAAGTGTGTTTCCCATAGGGAGCCTATATATGGATCTTGTTTGTTTTCTATTCAGCCTGGAAATCTGCCTTTAATTAGATTCTGTAATCCATTCAAAATATAATGCTATTACCAAGGTAGCTGGATTTGTCTGCCATATATTATAACAGTTATTACCATATACAATTGTATATCATTTACAAAAGTTTATATAGAAAATTGACAGTAAGTATATATTTATAGAGGTTGTTACATTAACCTGCTCACATATCATTTTGGTTCCTTTCATTTGTATTTATGGATTTGATGTACCATATGGTATCATTTCCTGAGTCCAATACAGATTTGCTTTTACCTATTTCCATTATGTTCTTACTAAAAAGTATATTACATTTCTATGCATTATGGATCCAGACAATTATATACAAGCTGTTTCACACAATTCATTTTAAAAATCAGCAAAGAGAGGAAAGGAGACACATTATACATTTATTGTATTTTGATTTACATAATCACTTTTACTGGTGTTCACTTTTGGCTGTGGATTTCAATTTCCCTCTAATATTTCTTTTACGAGGCTTCTGGGACTTGCTACTTTGCTGTTGTTTATCTGTTCATTTGTTTAGTGTATTGGCTGATCTATTTTTGTGGCAACTGTTTCCTTTGCCTTGTAAAGCCTCTAATGTCTCACCTCAGTGGCATAGCCTTGAACATACAGGGTCCCCCGCATTGATGGGCTTCCCAGGTGGCACAAGTGGTAAAGACCCACCTGCCAATGCAGGAGATGAAAGAGACACAGATCTGATCCCTGAGTATGGAAGATCTCCTAAAGAAGGGCATGGCAACCCACTCCAGTATTCCTTCCTGGAGAATCTCATGGACAGAGGAACCTGGCGGGCTACAGTCCACAGGGCTGCAAAGTGTCAGACAGGATGGAAGTGACTTAGAACACAGGTACCTGTATTGATAGTGGTTTTAGCTATGCGTGCTCAGTTGTGTTAGACTCTTTGTGAAACACAGACTATAGGCCGCCAGGCTTCTATGTCCATGGGATTTTCAAGGCAAGAATACTGGAGCTTGTTGCCATTTCCTTCTCCAGAGGCTCTTCCCAACCCATGGATCAAATCCATGTCTCTTATGTTTCCTGCACTGGCAGGGCGGAGTCTTGGCACTGGTGCCCGGGCTCTATGTAAGTCTCATTCACTGATTTCTGTTGACTTCTTGTGTTGGCATCACACTCAGATGTAAGGCTCATTAATTGTTATCTCCTTGTTATATTGTTTCTATCAATGCCCAGGAACATAAATTAATACACAGTGATCTACTTTAACTTGGGTTCCTTTGCACAGGTAGTTTTTGAAGGTATCTTGAAATTTTTCTTTTTTTTTTTTTTTCTTTTCCTGCTTCTAGAAGGGATCAACTTAGCTGTCTTTTTACCTTGTCTCTGGTAAACTAACTGATCTGAAGCTTAGCTCATTCTCATGAAGATATATTAACCATTTGTTGGCTGCTTACTAATTAAAAGCTCTTGTTTCTGAAAGGGCCCTAGACTAAATCTTCTCTAAGTGCTGTTCAAAATAAAGCCAATTCTTTTTGGGAGAACTCTCTGATCTCTGTTCTTATGGCTTAAATCTTTCATTAGGAAAAAATTCTGAGCCACTGCTCTAAATATGGGGTTGGGGACACTTGCATGCTCTTCTTCTAATGACATACCTAGGATATAAATGGGATGCTAAAAGGAGGCTACAGCCTCTGATCTTCTCAGAACCTTGACCTTCCTAGTGTGGTACCTCTAACCTATGAGTGAGCCTGAGTGAGGGCAACTGCAAAAGTACTTTGAGTTTTCCTTACCTGAATTAGGTACAGTGACAGGTTTGTGCACTGCAGTAAGGTTTCATCTGGAGTTTGGCTTAAGCAACAAGAAACTAGGGTAGTGAGGAAAGCTTGTAATATATATTTCTAGAGATTCCAGGATTTAACTTAGAGCTGGGTAGAAAGAGAGACCCCCCATTTTGGCCACAGCTGCCCAGAACGGAACAAGGGATATGCATGGAGACAGAGAACAGACCATGTCTGGACTCATATGGTCACTCCTTTTCTCTTCCTGATATTCAGTAGATTTAAAAAAAAAGAAAAATCAAAATTATTTATTTACAACAATGATGAATGGCTTGCGGAACTTAGCTCTCTGACCGGACTAAAGCCAGGCCTAGCAGTGAAAGTGCTGAGTCCTAACCACTGGACCACCAGGGAACTCCCTTGTAAATTTTCGAGAATAAATGTGTGTTAATTTGCTTTATATCCTAGGGATAACTTCAGTGATTACCTGAGTTGTATCTGGTCACTGGGAAGTGGTTTCACAGACCACCTAACACTTTTCAAGAAATGGAATCTGTTTGTGTATGCATCTGATGTCAGTCATCAGACAAAATTGTAATGAAACATAAAGGCCTGTAAAGAAGTCTTATTCATTCAGTAAGTTGTGTCCAACTCTTTGGGACCCCATGGATTGCAAGCATGCCAAGCTTCCCTGTCCATCAGAAACTCCCGGAGCTTATTCAAACTCATGTCCATAGAGATGGTGATGCCATCCAACCATCTCATCCCCTGTTGTCCCCTTCTCCTCCTACCTTCAATTGTTCCCACAATCAGGGTCTTTTCCAATGAGTCAGTTCTTCGCATCAGGTGGACAAAGGATTGGAGTTTCAGCTTCAGCATCAGTCCTTCCAACAAATATTTAGGACTTATTTCCTTTAGGATAGACTGGTTGGATCTCCTCGCACTCCAAGGGACTCTTAAGAGTCTTTTCCAATGTCACAGTTCAAAAAGCATCAATTCTTTGGCACTCAGAATTCTTTATAGCCCAACTCTGACATCCATACATGACTAATAGAAAAACCATAGCTTTGACCAGACAGGCCTTTGTTGGCAAAGTAACATTTCTGTTTTTTAATATGCTGTCTATGTTGATCATAGCTTTTCTTCCAAGGAGCAAGCGTCTTTTCATTTCATGGCGGCAGTCACCATCTTCAGTATTTTGGAACCCAAGACAATGAAGTCTGTCAGTTTCCATTGTTTCCCCATCTATTTGCCATGAAGTGATGGGACTGGATGCCGTGATCTTAGTTTTCAGAATATTGAGCTTCAGCTGACTTTTTAACTCTCCTCTTTCAGTTTCATCAAGAACCTCTTTAGTTCTTCATTTTCTGTCATAAGTGTGGTATCATCAGCATATCTGAGGTTATTGATATGATTCCAGCTTGTGCTTCATCCAGCCTGGCATTTCGCATGATGTACTCTGCATATAAGTTAAATAAGCAGGGTGATAATATACAGCCTTGATGTACTCTTTTTCCTATTTGGAATCAGTCTATTGTTCCATGTCCACTTCTAACTGTTGCCTCTTGACCTGCATACAGATATCTCAGGAGGCAGGTCAAGTGGTCTTGTATTCCCATCTCTTTCAGAATTATCCAGTTTCTTGTGATCCACACAGTCAAAGATTTTGGTGTAGTCAATAAAGCAAAGTAGATGTTTTCCTGTAACTCTCTTGTTTTTTCAATGATTGCAATTTGATCTCTGGTTCCTTTGCCTTTGTAAATCCAGCTTGAACATCTGGAAGTTCAGGATTTGTGTACTGTTGAAGCGTAGCTAGGAGGATTTTGAGCATTACTTTGCTAGCGTGTGAGATGAGTTCAACTGTGCGGTACTTTGAAAACTTTGGCATTGTCTTTCTTTGGGATTGGAATGAAAACTAAAGTCCTGTGGGCACTGTTGAGGTTTCCATATTTGCTGGCATGATCAGTGCAGCACTTTCACTGTCTTTTCACTGTGAAAAGACACTTTTCATGTCTTTTAGGATTTGAAAAAAATCAACTGGATTTCCACCATCTCCACTAGCTTTCTTCGTAGTGATGCTTCCTAAAGCTCATTTGACTCCACATTCCAGGATGTCTGGCTCTAGGTGAATGATCACACCACCGTGGTTATCTGGGTCATGAAGATCTTTTTTGTATAGTTCTTCTGTGTATTCCTGCCATATCTTTTTAATATCTTCTGCTTCTGTTAGGTCCAAACCATTCCTGTCTTTTATAGTACCCATCTTTGCATGAAATGTTCCCTTGGTATCTCTAATTTCCTTGAAGATATCTCTAGTCTTTTCCATTTTTATTGTTTTCCTCTATTTCTTTGCATTGACCACTGAGGAAAGCTTTCTTATCTCATCTTGCTATACTTTGAAACTCTGCATTCAAATGGGCATATCTTTCCTTTTCTCCTTTGCCTTTCACTACTCTTCTTTTCTCAGCTATTTGTAAGGCCTCCTCAGACAGCCATTTTGCCTTTTTGCATTTTTTTTTTCCCTTGGGGATGGTCTTAATCCCTGCCTGCTGAATAATGTTATGAACCTCCATCCATAGTTCATCAGGCACTCTGTCTACCAGATCTAATCCCCCCCCTTTATTTTATTATTTTATTTTTAAACTTTACATAATTGTATTAGTTTTGACAAATATCAAAATGAATCCGCCACAGGTATACATGTGTTCCCCATCCTGAACCCTCCTCCCTCCTCCCTCCCCATACCATCCCTCTGGGTCGTCCCAGTGCACTAGCCCCAATCATCCAGTATCGTGCATCGAACCTGGACTGGCAACTCGTTTCTTACATGATATTTTACATGTTTCAATGTCATTCTCCCAAATCTTCCCACCCTCTCGCTCTCCCACAGAGTCCATAAGACTGTTCTATATATACATCAGTGTCTCTTTTGCTGTCTCGTACACCGGGTTATTGTTACCATCTTTCTAAATTCCATATATATGCATTAGTATACTGTATTGATGTTTTTCCTTCTGGCTTACTTCACTCTGTATAATAGGCTCCAGTTTCATCCACCTCATTAGAACTGATTCAAATGTGTTCTTTTTAATGGCTGAGTAATACTCCATTGTGTATATGTACCATAGCTTTCTTATCCATTCATCTGCTGATGGACATCTAGGTTGCTTCCATGTCCTGGCTATTATAAACAGTGCTGTGATGAATCCCTTGAATCAATCTATATCTCACTTCCACTGTATAATTGTAAGGGATTTGATTTAGGTCATACCTGAATGGTGTAGTGGTTTTCCCTACTTTCTTCAATTTCAGTCTGAATTTGACAATAAGGGGTTCATGATCTGAGCCACAGTCAGCTCCCAGTCTTGTTTTTCCTGACTGTATAGAGCTTTTCCTTCTTTGACTGCAAAGAATATAATCAATCTCATTTCAATAATGGCCATCTGGTGATGTCCTTGTGTAGAGTCTTCCCTTGTGTTGTTGGAAGAGGGTGTTTGCTATGAACAGTGCGTTCTCTTGGCAAAACTCTGTTAGCCTTTGACCTGCTTCATTTTGTACTCCAAGGCCAAATTTGCCTATTACTTCAGGTGTCTCTTGACTTCCTACTTTTGCATTCCAGTCCCCTATATTAAAAAGGACATCTTTCTTGGGTGTTAGTTCTAGAAGGTCTTATAGGTCTTTATAGAATCATTCAAGTTCTTCAGCATTAACTGCTGGGGCATGGACTTATGTTACTGTGATATTGAATGGTTTTGGCTTGGAAATGAACAGAGATTATTTTGTTGTTTTTGAGATTGCATCCAAGAACTGCATTTCAGACTCTTTTGTTGATTATGAGGGCTACTCCATTTCTTCTAAGGGATTCTTGCCCACGATAGTAGATATAATGGTCATCTGAGTTACATTCACCTATTCAAGTTCATTTTAGTTCACTGATTCCTAAAATGTTGATGTTCACTCTTGCCATCTCCAGTTTGACCACTTCCAATTTGCCTTAATTCATGGACCTAACATTCCAGGTTCCCATGCAATATTGCTCTTTATAGCATTGGACTTTGGAAAGCATACAATATGGCAGAGTAGAGGGACATGCACTCATCTTCTCCTCTGAGAACTCCAGGATTACAGCTCGCTGCTGAAGGTCAGTTGACAGGAGAACGTTGGTTCCCACCAAGAAAAGATACTCCACGTCCAAGAGCAAAGGAGAAGCCCTAGCAAGATGGTAGGAGGGGCAAAATAGCGTTTAGAATCAAATCCCATACCAGTCAGAGACACTGGGAGGGCTCAAACAAACCTTGTGCACACCAGCACCCAGAGACGCCCACAGAGACTGAGTCAGAACTGTGTTTGAGTGTCTCCTCCAGAGGTATGAGTCATCAGTGAACTGCCCCAGGGGCAGGGGCTCTGGATGCACCAGATCTCGGTATGGCATAAGTCCTCTTGGAAGAGGTCACCATTAACCCACCATAGAGCTGCCAGAACTTACACAGGACTGGGGAAACACTCTTGGAGGGCACAAACTTGTGCAAACTAAGACCCAGGAGAAAGGAGCAGTGACCTCACAAGGGACTGACCCAGACTGGCCCGTGCGTGTCCAGGAGTTTCTGGCAGAGGAGATGTGGGTTGGTTTGGCCTGATGCAGGGTTGGGGGCACTGAGTGCAGCAGTGCATGCATGGGAACCTGAAGGAGGCTGCCATTATCTTTACTACCTCCACCATAGTTTCGCCAGAGGACAACAACAAGGAGAGAACATAGCCCCACCCATCAACAGAAAATTGAAATAAAAATTCACTGAGCATGGCCCCTGTGGGCAAGAATCCCTTAGAAGAAATGGAATGGGCATCATAGTCAACAAAAGAGTCTGAAATGCAGTATTTGTATGCAACCTCAAAAACAACAGATGATCTCTGTTCATTTACAGCGCAAACCATTCAGTATCATGGTAATCCAAGTCTATGCCCCGACCAGTAATGTTGAAGAAGCTGAAGTTGAATGGTTCTATGAAGATCTATAAGACCTTTTAGAACTAACACTCCAAAAAACATCCTTTTCATTATAGGGGATTGGAATGCAAAAGTAGAAAGTCAAGAAACATCTGGAGTAACAGGCAAACTTGGCCTTGGAGTACAGAATGAAACAGGGCAAAGGCTAACAGAGTTTTGCGAAGAGAATGCACTGGTCATAGCAAACCCTCTTTCAACAACACAAGAAAACACTCTACACATGGACATCACCAGATGGTCAATAGTAAAATCAGACTGAATATATTATTTGCAGCCAAAGATGGAGAAGCTCTATAAAGTCAGGAAAAACAAAACAAAACAAAACAAAACCGGGAGCTGACTAGGCTCAGATCATGAACTCCTTATTGCCAAATTCAGACTGAAATTGAAGAAAGTAGGGAAAACCACTACACCATTCAGGTATGACCTAAATCAAATCCCTTACAATTATACAGTGGAAGTGAAAAATAGATTTAAGGGACTAGATCTGATAGACAGAGAGCCTGATGAACTATGGACGGAGGATCATGACCTTGTACAGCAGACAGGGATCAAGACCATCCCCAAGAAAAAGAAATGCAAAAAAGCAAAATGGCTGTCTGAGGAGGCCTTACAAATAGCTGTGAAAAGGAGAGAAGCAAAAAGCAAAGGAGAAAAGGAACGCTATACCCATTTGAATGCAGAGTTCCAAAGAATAGCAAGGAGAGATAAGAAAGCCTTCCTCGGTGATGAGTACAAAGAAATAGAGGAATGCAATAGAATGCGAAAGACTAGATAGCTCTTCAATAAATTAGAGACACCAAGGAAACATTTCATGCAAAGATGGGCTCAATAAAGGACAGAAATTGTATGGACGTAACAGAAGCAAAAGATATTAAGAAGAGGTGGCAAGAATACACAGAGGAAGTGTGCAAAAAAGATATTCATGACCCAGATAATCACGATGATGTGCTCACTTAGAGCCAGACATCCTGGAATGTGAAGTCAAGTGGGCCTTAGAAAGCATCACTATGAACAAAGCGAGTGGAGGTGATGGAATTCCAGTTGAGCTATTTCAAAACCTAAAAGATGATACTGTAAAAGTGCTGCACTCAATATGTCAGCAAATTTGGAAAAATCAGCAGTGGCCACAGGACTGGAAAAGGTCAGTTTTCATTCCAATCCCAAAGAAAGGCAATGCCAAAGAATGCTCTAACTACCTCACAACTGCACTCATCTCACACGCTAGTAAAGTAATGTCAAAATTCTCCAAGCCAGGCTTCAGCAATACATGAACCGTGAACTTCCAGATGTTCAAGCTAGTTTTAGAAAACGCAGAGGAACCAGAGACCAAAGTGTCATCATCCACCGGATCACCGAAAAAGCAAAAGATTTCCAGAAAAAACATCTATTTCTGCTTTACTGACTATGCCAGAGCTTTTGACTGTGTGGACCACAATAAACTGTGGAAAATTCTGAACGAGATGGGAATACCAGACCACCTGACCTGCCTCTTGAGGAAGCTGTATGCAGGTCAGGAAATAACAGTTAGTACTGGACATGGAACAACAGACTGGTTTCAAATAGGAAAAGGAGTACATCAAGGCTCTATATTGTCACCCTGCTTATTTAACTTATATGCAGAGTACATCATGAGAAACGCTGGGCTGGATGAAACACAAGCTGGAATCAAGATTGCTGGGAGAAATATCAATAACCTCACATATGCAGATGACATCACCCTTATGGCAGAAAGTGAAGAGAAATTAAAGAGCCTCTTGATGAAAGTGAAAGTGGAGAGTGAAAAAGTTGGCTTAAAGCTCAACATTCAGAAAATGAAGATCATGGCATCCAGTCCCATCACTTCATGGCAAACAGATGGGGAAACAGTGATAGACTTTATTTTTCTTGGCTCCAAAATCACTCCAGATGGTGACTGCAGCAATAAATTAAAAGATGCTTGCTCCTTTGAAGAAAAGTTATGACCAACCTAGACAGCATATTAAAAAACAGAAATGTTACTTTGCCAGCAAAGGTCCACCTAGTCAAAGATATGATTTCCAGTAGTCATATACGGATGTGAGAATTGGACTATAAAGAAAGCTGAGCACCAAAGAATTGATACTTTTGAACTGTGTTGTTGGAGAAGACTCTTGAGAGTCTCTTGGACTGCAAGGAGATCCAATCAGTCCATCCTAAAGGAAATCAGTAGTGAATATTCATTGGACAGACTGATGTTGTAGCTGAAACTCCAATACTGTGGCCACCTGATGGGAAGAGATGACTCACTGGAAAAGACCTTGATGCTGGGAAAGATTGAAGGCAGGAGAAGACTGGGACGACAGAGGGTGAGATGTTGGATGGCATCACCGTCTCAATGTTCATTAGTTTGAGTGGACTCGGTAAACTGGTTATGGACAGGGAGCCCTGGTGTGCTGTAGTGCATGGTATCACAAAGAGTTGTTCACAACTGAGCAACTGAACTGAACTAAACTGAGCATGACCCCACACATCAGAACAAGACCCAGTTTCCCCCTCAGTCTCTTCCATCAGGAAGCTTCCATTAGCCTCTTATCCTTCTCCATCAGAGGGCAGACATACCTAAAACCACCATTTCAGAAAACTAACCAATCTGTTCAAATGTACCACAGCCTTGTCTAACTCAATGAAACTATGAACCATGCCATGAGGGACGGGTCATGGTGGAGAGTGCTGACAAAACGTGGTCCACTGGAGAAGGGAATGTCAAACCACATCAGTATTCTTGCCTTCAGAACCCCAGGAACAGTATGAAAAGGTAAAAAGATAGGATACTGAAAGATGAACTCCCCAGGTTGGTAGGTGCCCTATGCTACTGGAAAGCACTGGAGAAATAACTCCAGAAAGAATGAAGAGATGGAGCCAAAGAAAAAACAACACCCAGCTGCAGATGTGACTGGTGATGGAAGTAAAGTCCGATGCTGTGGAGAGTAATAAAGAAGTATAGATAATTATAAACAAATTGGGGGTTGGGAGTAGGGAAAATAGGTGACAGGAGTCAACTGTGTGGTAATGGATAGAAACTAGACTGGTGGTGGTGATTTCTTTGTAATGTATACAGATGTTGAATTATAATGGTGTACACTGGAAACTTATATAGTAAAAATTTCAAAAGTTAAAACCAAAACCAAACTTCGTGACATACAAGATACATTCCCTGCATATGTGACAGCGCAATTCTGAAATTTATTTTTGTGACTCACAATGCAGTAAAGGGACTGATAACATTTTTAGGTTTCATGATCTCCATTTTCCCTTTACCTATACTATATAGAGCATTTTAAATTTTGTTGCCATAGTTACTAATATTAAAGCACACAAAGATAAGAGAATCAAACCTGAAACTATAAGAAAATATATTTGAAATAAACAAAAATCACTACAGTAAAAATTACTTTCCCCAGTGGCTCAGCTGGTAAAGAATCTGCCTGCAACACAGGAGACCTGGGTTCAGTCACTGGGTTGGGAAGATCCCCTGGATAAGGGAACGACTATCCATTCCAATATTCTGTCCTGGATAATTTCATGGACTCTACAGTCCATCGGGCCACAAAGAGTCGGATACAACTGAGTGACTTTCATTTTCACATTCCCCTCCTAATATTGCACTAATTTTCTTCCCTTAGATGATATATAATGTTTGTAATATATAGTGCCCCCAAAAGGTTGCAGGATTTAAAGAACTTTAAAATGTTTTCTTAAAAGAGCCATTTTTAGGAACAAAAACACCACGATGTTTACAAGTACACTGCATACAAGTAAATGATGACATGAAAAATTCATTGTATGGTACTGAAAAGTTTATTTATCCCAGATACAAATTATAACATACCCTGTCATTAACATATTAATTTCTCATTAATATGAGCATTTTTGTTTGCAATTTTTTTTCAACTCAGGGTATACAACTGACATTTAATCAAAATGAATCAAATGCAATATATATACAGCATTTTAAAAGCTAGATTACTGTACATGACTCTGCACAGTATGGTAGCCTATTCCATAAGGTCATTTTGAACTGTATGAAAAGTTAATAGCTGACCTGATATGGGATTTGATGGTACTCTTAACAGTATGATACCTATTACACTGCAATAGATGCACCATTTAAAAGCTTTTAAATTGCTTCCTTTTCCTTTTTTGTCAAAAGAACATACAAGATAAAAATGGCTTTTTAAAAACAACTTGAGCACCTTTTTCTGTAACCAATTTCACAGTGATAAGTCATATCACAGCAAACAGTTTTACAGTTGAAATCAACCCACTCAATTTCTTTCATCTGAAATTCTACACATTAAATGTGAAAAGCTTTAATTAACCATATTTTCTATATATTGGGATTCATTAATATCTTTATAGATAGAAATATACAGATTGGATACCTATATATACAAAAATAGATATAAAAATAGATAGATATAAATATCATAAACCCACACCCACATCCACACCCATATATATATTCAGGAAACCAGAGAGAATAACTTCTTTAGCTTTGAATTTTACTCTTTTGTTCTTGTTATACATATTTTTAAATAATTTAAATAAGTATTTAAATGATTAATTTCTCAAAGAATTTTGGAAATTGAGCAATTTAACACATTTAATATATGAAACAAAAATTAACAACTGAAGACAAAAGAAAAATGCTTCAAAATTTCAGATTATCTGGAACATGCATTGACTTATTTTTTTCAAGAAATGCTCAATTTTAAAACTCCTATCCTGCCTGCTCTTCTAAATTGCTCTCTCATATATGAAATTATTCACTTACTATCAGCTTCTTTGTTTCCAACAGAAATATAAAGGCAGAATGCATAAATCAATTCATCAAATCAAAACCCCTGATTTTCCCCTGCCACCCACACACATATACATGAAAAATCATCCAAACCTCAGCCAAGAGCATTCTCCACTCATGTATTTGTACCTACAATCTGAGAGAGATTTTCTGTACATGTCTATCTCTCTCTCCTCAAAAGCAATCACGAGTTCTTTGATTCCATTCCTGAAATACTGACCAAATCTCTCTTATTCATCCAGAGTACCATGACACTACTGAGAGTCACCATTCTCTTCAGCTTAAACCTTGGTCACTATGGAAAACAATGTGAAGTTTGCTCAAAAAAACTACAAGTAGAGCTACCATATGATCCAGCAATTTTACTTCTGGGTTTATATTCAGAAGAAATAAAGATGGGGTACTGAAGAGACAAATGCATTCCCATGTTTACTGCAGTATTATTATTATCCACAATATGGGAACAGCCTAAGTGTCTATCAATGGAAAAAATGGATAAAGAGGATGGTGTACTTGTGCATACAATGAAATATTATTCAGCCATTTAAAAAAGGACACCTTGCCATATGTGACAATATGGATAGAACTTGAGGACAGACATGATGCTAAGTGAGATAAGTCAGAGAGAGAGAGACAAATACTGTATGATATGACTTATATGTGAATTAAAAAAAAATCTGAACTCCTAAAAACAGAATAACAAGGTTAACAGGTGGAGAAATAAAAGAGATGTTGTTTAAGGGTACAAACTGACAACTAGTAGATATATAAGAAACTGGTGATGTAATGCACAGTATAGTAATTATAGGTAATAATATTGCATTATAAAAATTAAATGATAAGAAATTAGATCTTAGTTATTCCCACCACAAAAAAGAAATGATAATTACATATCTCGACAGAGGTGCTAATTAAAAATAAACTACAATGGCAATCATACTGCAATCTATAAATGGATAAATTAAAATGCTGTGCGTCTTAGCTTACGCAATGTTATATATAAGAAATATTTCAATAAAAGACGACAAAAATGTCTGAAGTACCCTGTTAACTCATCTACTCTGTTCTCTCTTCAGCCTTTTAATTAATCAGTACTATCACAAAAATACTGTAAAATATGATTTGGATAAGGATTCTTTCCTGCTTAAATGCCACTGCAATGCCGTCTCCTTTAAACGACAAAATCTTGCATCAACTGGATACACAATTTATCTCCAAATATACTTTATTCTTCTCACATCATCTGTTATCTTTTCCTAACAAATTTTACATAGTCTTCTTCATATTCTCAGGATTTCAAGTCCTCCTCTATCAAGCATGCTTACTCTTTGTTTCATGGATTAATCCTCCTCATCTTAACTTCTTAAATTTGTTTTCCTAGAAAGTCTTCCATAAACCCCACACTAGGTAAGTCTCCTTGTTTTAGCTGTAATCTAAGGACACACAGTTAATATAAATTTGTATCTCCACATTTTGAAGAATATCTCTTTTATGAGATGCTCAGGTTTCAAACAACACAAGAGAAGACTGAACACATGGACATCACCAAATGGTCAACACTGAAATCAGATTGATTATATTCTTTACAGCCAAAGATGGAGATGCTCCATAAAGTCAGCAAAAACAAGACCAGGAGCTGACTGTGGCTCAGATCATGAACTCCTTATTGCCAAATTCAGACTGAAATTGAAGAAAGTAGGGAAAACCACTAGATGTATGACCTAAATCATATCCCTTATGATTATACAGTGGAAGTGAGAAATAGATTCAAGGGACTAGATCTGATAGAGAGAGTGCCTGATGAACTATGGATTGAGGTTCATTACACTGTACAGGATGCAAGGATCAAGACCATCCCCAAGAAAAAGAAATGCAAAGAGGCAAAATGGCTGTCTGAGGAGGCCTTACAAATAGCTGAGGAAAGAAGAGAAGCGAAAGGGAAAGGAGAAAAGGAAAGATAGGCCCATTTAAATGCAGAGTTTCAAAGAATAGCAAAAGCCTTCCTCAATGATCAATGCAAAGAAATAGAGGAAAACAAACAAACAAACAAAAAAAGGGAAACACTAGAGAGCTCTTCAAGGAAATTAGATACCAAGGGAAAATTTACTGGATGCTTGGGGCTGGTGCACTAGGACGACCCAGAGGGATGGTGTGGGGAGGGAGGAGGGAGGGGAGTTCAGGATGGGGAACACATGTATACCTGTGGTGGATTCATTTTGATATTTGGCAAAACTAATACAATTATGTAAAGTTTAAAAATAAAATAAAATTAATTAAAAATTTTAAAAAAATTTAAAAAAAAGCTTTGAGAATTTGGCATTAAAAAAAAAAAAAAGAAAGAAAATTTCATGCAAAGTTGGGTACAATAAAGGACAGAAATGGTTTGGACCTAAAAGAAGCAGAGGATATTAAGAAGAGATGGCAAGAATACACAGAAGAACTATACAAAAAAAGATCTTCATGACCCAGACAATCATGATGGTGTGACTACTCACCTACAGCCAGACATCCTGGAATAAAAAAAGTCAAGTGGACCTTAGCAAGCATCACTACGAAAAAAGCTAGTGGAGGTGAAAGAATTCCAGTTGATTTATTTCAAATCCTAAAAGATGACATTGTGAAAGCGCTGCACTCAACATGTCAGCAAATATGGAAAACTCAGCAGTGGAGACAGGACTGGAAAATGTCAGTATTCATTCCAATCTCAAAGAAAGGGAATGGCAAAGAACGTTCAAATTACTGCACAATCGTACTCATCTCACATGCTAGCAAAGCTATGCTCAAAATCCTCCAAGCCAGGCCTCAACAGTACATGAACCGTGAACTTCCAGATGTTCAATCTGGATTTTAAAAAGGCAAAGGAACCAGAGGTCAAATTGCGAACATCCATTGGATCATCGAAAAAGCAGAGTTCCAGAAAAACATCTACTTCTGCTTTATTGACTATGCCAAAGTCTTTGACTGTGTGCATCACAACAAACTGTGGCAAATTCTTAAAGAGATGGGAATACGAGACCACCTGACCTGCCTCCTGAGAAATCTGTATGCAGGTCAAGTGGCAACAGTTAGAACTGGACATGGAGCAACAGACTGGTTCAAAATTGGGAAAGAGTACAACGAGGCTGCATATTGTCACACTGCTTATTTCACTTATATGCAGAGTACATCATGCGAAATGCTGGGCTGGATGAAGCACACACTGGAATCAGGATTGACAGGAGAAATATTAATAACCTCAGATATGCAGATGACACCACCCTTAAGGCAGAAAACAAAAAAAGAAGTAAAGAGCCTGTTGATGAAAGTGAAAGAGGAGAGTGAAAAAGTTGGCTTAAAATTCAACATTCAGAAAATTAGCATCATGGCATCTGTCCCATCACATCATGGCAAATAGATTGTGAACAATGGAAATAGTTAGAAACTTTATTTTGGGGGGCTCCAAAATCACTGTAGATGACTGCAACCATGATATTAAAGGACACTTGCTCCTTGGAAGAAAAGTTATGACCAATATAGACAGCGTATTAAAGAGCAGAGAAATGACTTTGCCAATAATTGTCCATCAAGTCAAAGCTATGGTTTTTCCAGTAGTCATGTATGGATGTGAGAGTTGGACTATAGAGAAAGCTGAGAACTGAAGAATTGATGCTTTTGAACTGTGTTTTTGGAAAAGACTCTTGAGAGTCCCTTGGACTGCAAGGAGATCCAACCAGTCCACCCCTAAAGGAAATCAGTCCTGAATATTCATCAGAAGGACTGATACTCAAGCTGAAGCTCCAATCCTTTGGCTACCTGATGTGAAGAGCTGACTCATTTGAAAAGTTACTGATGCTGGGAAAGATTGAAGATGGGAGAAGGGGTCGAGAGAGGATGAGATGGTTGGATGGCATCACCAATTTGATGGATATGAGTTTAAGTAATCTCCCAGAGTTGGTGATGGACAGGAAAGCCTGGCGTGCTGCAGTACATGGGGTCACAAAGTGTTGGATATGACTGAACTTAACAGGTTCTTGAAGCCAAAGTCTATTTATTAATTACTTAATACCAACCCCTGAGCTGACTACGTAGTATTGAGTAAATACTCAATAGTGTCTGTGGAATAAATGTGTCAATTATCCAGTTAACAGCAGATTAGTGGGGAGCAAAAGTGAAATTGTGAATTAATAAAAATTTTACAAAATGGAAATATATAGAGTTTCCAGCAACCTTCATTATAATTATCATCATTTAAAAGCTGTATCTTCACTCAATACTATTTTCCCGAGAGCACTAATGTTGAATACTAGTAACAGGGAATACAAAGTTTTTTGTTTGATCTCATGAGACAAGGATGATATGAGAAAAAAACACCTTAAAGCAAGGCAAATAACCTTCCTTCCCACCAGTATCAGGTTCATTGGTAACTGATTCTGAGGAACCTTTGGAGGTTCAGGGATAAAGAGATATAAGGGGTGTTGACAACTTAATTAGAATTTCAAACAGAGAAAATCAAGTCGGTGAGCATTTTATTGAACACCTAGATAGGACAAGTCCTGTGACAGTATGTTTGGAAGCACAAAGGTGAATAAAGCACAGGTACTGCTGACTGTCTAGATGTCTATAGCAGGGTCTTCTGAGTCCATCAACATTTCTTATTGTGGCTCTTTTTTGTTACTCATTGATTCCCTCAAAACCTTCTCCATTATTGGTACACCCGACCACATTATTTTAAGTATTCTGATGAAGGTTGATTATGAAATAATGAAAGGACTGCAGCATGCAAGCATAATGCTTTTAGAGCTAGGGTTCACACATGCAATCTTTGTGATTTCTGAACTGAATTTTCTAAAAGTGTAAAGTGAAGAATTAATATTACTTGTCTTTCAGACCAAAGAATTAATATTTCTTGTCTTTAAGACCACAAAGCAATGTAATCCAAAGTTTTTTCTGATGTTGATAATATGTATTAGGCCACATAAAGTCTCCAGCTATCTAATCCTTTGTCAACATTGTTCCTCAAATTGTGCCTAAAAGTTAGACAGCTGAGGGAAGAGAAGAGTGTTCTGCAGTATCCTCCTGTAATCTAAATCCTATGGATTTGCATCAGTTTTGAAATGGTGTGAACACTGGAACTATGTGAAGATCGGATTAGTACAGTAGAGTGTGTGCATTATCAGTTGTGTCTAACTCTGCGATCCATGGGCTGTTTCCCATCAGGGTCCTCTGTCAGTGAGCTTTCCCAGATAAGAATACTGGAGTGGGTTGGCATTATCTTCTCCAGGGGTTCTTTCCCACACAGGGATCAAACTTGTGTCTTTTGTATTGGCAAGTGGATTTTTTTACCAACTGTGCAATGTGCGAAGCCCAAATATGGCCTCATAAGTAACAGTAAAGGAGAGATATTTTTATTTTGGGAGATATAACCTTCATCTTTCGTTTAATATTTCATTTCCTTGGCGTCCTAAGCCTGACATGTTTCAAAAACTTTGCCATTCTGAATAACACATTTCCAGTTTCCTGCTATACTTTTTTGTGGAGGTCTTTTGCTATAACTTATTTTAGTTAGGTAACTGACACCACCCTTATGGCAGAAAGTGAAGAGGAACTAAAAAAACCTCTTGATGAAAGTGAAAGAGGAGAGTGAAAAAGTTGGCTTAAAGCTCAACATTCAGAAAACGAAGATCATGGCATCTGGTACCATCACTTCATGGGAAATAGATGGGGAAACAGTGGAAACAGTGTCAGACTTTATTTTGGAAATCTCCAAAATCACTGCAGATGGTGATTGTAGCCATGAAATTAAAAGATGCTTACTCCTTGGAAGGAAAGTTATGACTAACCTAGATAGCATATTCAAAAGCAGAGACATTACTTTGCCAACAAAGGTCTGCCTAATCAAGGCTATGGTTTTTCCATTGGTCATGTATGGCTGTGAGAATTGGACTGTGAAGAAGGCTGAGGGCCGAAGAATTGATGCTTTTGAACTGTGGTGCTGGAGAAGTCTCTTGAGAGTCCCTTGGACTGCAAGGAGATCCAACCAGTCCATCCTAAAGGAGATCAGTCCTGGGTGTTCATTGAAAGGACTGATGGTGAGGCTGAAACTCCAATACTTTGGCCACCTGATGTGAAGAGTTGACTCATTGGAAAAGACCCTGATGCTGGGAAGGATTGGGGGCAGGAGGAGAAGGGGATGACAGAGGATGAGATGGTTGGATAGCATCACCAACTTGATGGACATTAGTTTGAGTGAACTCTGGGAGTTGGTGATGGACAGGGAGGCCTCAAAGAGTCGGACACGACTGGGCGACTTAGCTGAACTGAACTGAAACAACATCTTACCTTTTTTAATCTCTTAAATTTTACTGTCCTTTCCTCAATATGTAGAAAATTATCTGTACCATATATATTTCATCCTTCCAGGTTTCTCTCTAGTTTCTGTAAGTAGTATTTTTATTTTATAGTATTTTTTTTTCTATTTTTCACACAAGTAGTTTACCCAGGGTTTCCTCTCTGCTCTTTAAAACAAGAGTGATGCTAATTTATGGTAGTATTGGTTATTTATTAAGAGACTAGAATCATAGACTCATTCCAGTATAACACTGCGTTCTTTGCATGCATAAACTTGTTAAATATTCACAACGAATTTTCGCACTAATAAAAATTCCTGTTTTAGGTGACAAAATGAGACTCAGAAAAAATAGGTTACTTGTCTAATGATAGAGCTAGAAAGCAGTAATGGGTAAAGTCAAGAATATCTAATTTCAGGGACTGAGGTCTGAATTACTACACCATAAAGACATTATCATTGTTGCCTGGATAAATTGTTCATTTGATTCTTAGCAAGGGTAGTCTTCTTAGATGACATTCGCAATTACATATGTGAAGTTACAATAATGTAATTTCAACCAAAATGTAATTGAAGTGATTTGTTAGCCTATGAAATGGTTTTCTTAAGAAAGCGACAAGCTTAAGTGATGAGGGCAAACCACAGGAAAATTCAAATTAAAAGAGGTGTTTTAATTTGGAATTTAATTTGAAACATTTTCCTATCCTCATTCAAGTGTTTTTCTGAGTTCATACAGCACATTCTCTTAGGTGTAATGCTTGCTTTCTGATGTCTCACTACTCCTTGGAGACACCTGGACTTAGAACTCTACTCTGTCAAAATCTCTCTTACATGATGCTGGTTTTTGAAACTTGTTCTCAGTTTAGAACCACATTAGAAGATAAAATGATGACTAGACCATGTAAGTATGTTAGCAAACACTACTTTGCTGACTTTTGTTAAGTTTTAACAAAATACGCCTTATTTCAAACTAGAGATTATAATTTAAGGCAACTGTACATAGGGTGTGATCAGTAAATGTTTAATAATTGATTAATTACTAAGATAAATTCAAAGTTTACCCATTGAAAATACAGACACATTTTTTATCAAGCCCTACTTCTATCCCCAATGCTCACCATTCATTCATACAATGCAGTCTGCTGCCTTTTTGATGTTCCTGTTCATGGTGTCTCTTATTTCATCAAAACCTGCAAGTAGAAACCTTGAAAAGTAGGGACACTGACCGCCTTTGAAATTTTTTTTTTCTGGATTACTTTTAAGGGTGCTGCATAGGGAACAGCTTTGAAATACAGAGATAATATGGGCAGAACTCTTTGCTCTTTAATAAAGACATGCTCTCCATTTGGGTAATAGATTGAGCAGGTTTGCTTGCAGATCATTATTAAAGATTGAGGTTTCATAATCTTGGGGTTTCCATCTGTGAAACAAACCCATTGCTGCATCTTGCCCTGCCCACCTGCATTACATGCTGGGGACATGGATTGGGAATGCAGAGAGGAACTGATGTAATTATGAAGTTTATGCATCTTGCTGTACCTGAGGATTAAAGACCTTTTTTCTTTGTTATAGTTGTTTCATGTTTCCTGTAGCAAATATAAAACTATGGCAGGCTTATTTGCTAGTCTGAGAATCAGGTCAATTTCAGGCCCTTTATAATTCTTGACACCATCCAATTTAAAAACCATTGCCATAATTATTACCAGATAAGTCTAAGAAAATGGCTACAATTGTAGCTTCTAGCTGGTGTTTCCTCTACTTTAGCTTTCAAATGTGTAAAACTCCAATGAGCATGAAAAGCTGGTTATTTTTTTCCCTGTTACATTTTTAAAGAAATGTAACTAGCAATGGTAGAAAATTAATGGGCCTGATAATTCATACATTTAAAGACAACGCTGCCAAAAAAACTTCCGTTCAGCTCAGTTCAGTCACTCAGTCGTGTCCAACTCTTTGGGACCCAATGAATCACAGCACGCCAGCCCTCCCTGTCCATCACCAACTCCTGGAGTTCACTCAGACTCACGTCCATCGAGTCAGTGATGCCATCCAGCCATCTCATCCTCTGTCGTCCCCTTCTCCTCCTGCCCCCAATCCCTCCCAGCATCAGAGTCTTTTCCAATGAGTCAACTCTTCGCATGAGGTGGCCAAAGTACTGGAATTTCAGCTTTAGCATCATTCCCTCCAAAGTACACCAAGGGCTGATCTCCTTCAGAATGGACTGGTTGGATCTCCTTGCAGTCCAAGGGACTCTCAAGAGTCTTCTCCAGCACCACAGTTCAAAAGCATCAAGTCTTCGGCGCTCAGCTTTCTTCACAGTCCAACTCTCACATCCATACATGACTACTGGAAAAACTATAGCCTTGATTAGATGGACCTTTGTTGGCAAAGTAATATCTCTGCTTTTGAATATGCTATCTAGGTTGGTCAAAACTTTCCTTCCAGGAGTAAGCGTCTTTTAATTTCATGGCTGCAATCACCACCTGTAGTGATTTTGGAGCCCCCAAAAATAAAGTCAGCCACTGTTTCCCCATCTATTTCCCATGAAGTGATGGCACCAGATGCCATGATCTTAGTTTACCAAATGTTGAGCTTTATGCCAACTTTTTCACTCTCCTCTTTCACTTTCATCAAGAGGCTTTTGAGTTCCTCTTCACTTTCTGCCATAAGGGTGGTGTCATCTGCATATCTGAGGTTATTGGTATTTCTCCTGGAAATCTTGATTCCAGCTTGTGCTTCTTCAGGCCCAGCATTTCTCATGATGTACGCTGCATATATAAATAAGCAGGGTGACAATATACAGCCTTGACGTACTCCTTTTCCTATTTGGAACCAGTCTGTTGTTCCATGTCCAGTTCTAACTGTTGCTTTCTGATCTGCATACAAATTTCTTAAGAGGCAGATCAGGTGGGCTTGTAGTCCCATTTCCTTCAGAATTTTCCAGTTTATTGTGATCCACACAGTCAAAGGCCTTGACATAGTCAATAAAGCAGAAATAGTTGTTTTTCTGGAACTCTCTTGCTTTTTTGATGATCCAGTGTATGTTGGCAATTTGATCTCTGGTTCCTCTGCCTTTCCTAAAACCAGCTTGAACATATGGAATTTCACGGTTCATGTATTGCTGAAACCTGACTTGGAGAATTTTGAGCATTACCTTACTAGCGTGTGAGATGAGTGCAATTGTGCGGTAGTTTGAGCATTGTATGGCATTGCCTTTCTTTGGGATTGGAATGAAAACTGACTTTTTTAGTCCTGTGGCCACTGCTGAGCTTTCCAAATTTGCTGGCATATTGAGTGCAGCACTTTCACAGCATCATCTTTCAGGATTTGAAATAGCTCAACTGGAATTCCATCACCTCCACTAGCTTTGTTGGTAGTGATGCTTTCTAAGAACCACTTGACTTCACATTCCAGGATGTCTGGCTCTAGGTGAGTGATCATGCCATCGTGATTATCTGGGTCGTGAATATCTTTTTTGTACAGTTCTTCTGTGTATTCTTGCTCTCTCTTCTTAATATCTTCTGCTTCTGTTAGGTCTATACCATTTTTGTACTTTATTGAGCCCATTTTGCATGAAATGTTCCCTTTTTCTATCTCTAATTTTCTTGAAGAGATCTCTAGTCTTTCCTATTCTGTTGTTTTCCTCTATTTCTTTGCATTGATCACTGAGGAAGGCTTTCTTATCTCTCCTTGCTATTGTTTGAAACTCTGCATTCAGATGCTTATATCTTCCCTTTTCTCCTTTGCTTTTTGCTTGTCTTCTTTTCACAGCTATTTGCAAGGCCTCCCCAGACAGCCATTTTGCTTTTTTGCATTTCTTTTCCATGGGGATGGTCTTGATCCCTAACTCCTGTACAGTGTCACAAACCCCTGTCCATAGTTCATCAGGCACTCTATCAGATCTAGTCCCTTAAATCTATTTCTCACTTCCACTGTATAATCATAACGGATTTGATGTAGGTCATACCTGAATGGTCTAGTGGTTTTCCTGACTTTCTTCAATTTCAGTCTGAATTTAGCAATAAGGAGTTCATGATCTGAGCCACAGTCAGCTCCTGGTCTTGTTTTTGCTCACTGTATAGAGCTTCTCCATCTTTGGCTGCAAAGAATATAATCAATCTGATTTCAGTGTTGCCCATCTGGTGATGTCCATGTTTAGAGTCTTCTTGTGTTGTTGGAAGAGGGTGTTTGCTATATCCAGTACGTTCTCTTGGCAAAACTCTATTAGCCTTTGCCCTGCTTCATTCCGTATTCCAAGGCCAAATTTGCCTGTTGCTCCAGGTGTTTCTTGACTTCCTACTTTTGCATTCCAGTCCCCTATAATGAAAAGGACATCTTTCTTGGGTGTTAGTTCTAAACTTATAATTTGACATTGTACAATTTGTGTTTTTCTTTTCATATTTTGAACACAATGATTTTTCAAATAAGTCAGTATAATCTATATTAATGACTTTTAAATTATCTCTATATATGTCAGGGTAGGTACGTTGGTGGTATGTAAAAGTACAGTAGATGAAATGTAAATATAAGCAAACTAGAGTTGACAAATTAATCTCCGCCTACATATCATTCATCTTATTTCCTTTAACACAGATAATCTGCTGGTAAAAATATTTTGTGCTTATTCACAGTCTAAAAGCCAGCAAAATTTGTTCTAGTTGGGTTCATTCAGGAATATACTGAAGGGAAGAATATAGAGCTATCTCTATGGCTCTTCTTGTGCAATGTATCATAAAAGTAGATGGAAAATGTGCCAGGACCTCCTTCCACTTTGAATTTGACATAATGGTTCAAGAAAGCTAATCCAGTGAGTGATTTACTTTTTTCTCCTTCTGTCAAACAATAGCATTTGCAAGCATTAGTGGGGCATTGAGATATCAGAATTTTCTCTTAGCAGTGGTGCCCAAATGATGTTTACCTCATTAAGTAAGGTTTACCACTGATACACATAGTTAATTGGAGAGACTGTTACATATTAGAATACATAGTTTGTCCCATGGCCAGTTGCCTGAAGCAGGTAGCCAGATATTGCCTCAGCCTCAATGTTAACATATGCTAGACTTTCTTACTATATACTCTTTGCTTCTAACCCCTTTCATGTTATTTTTTTATTTCTGTGTTTCTCTACCCTCTTGCCTTTATGTATCTTACTATTGCATCTGGAATGCTTATTATTCTATCTCACCAGGTTAAATTATAGTGAAATATCAATGTAGTGAACCAGTGTGATTATCTATAGAGTATTTTTCTGATTGTCAAAAACAAGAACTAATCGCAAAGCTGGGACTAAAATTCACACTTTTCTGTCTTTGCAAGCCAATATATTTAACACAGTAGAGTGTTTCTTAACATAATCTTAAGAAGGATATAATTTGCAACACTATAATCATTCATCTTTCATGAATTTATTGAAAAGAAACAGAACTATGCCTGAAGGGAAAAATAATATAGAAAAATGTGACTGCTTCAATGAGCTTATGATTAAAACAAAACAAAACAAAATGACACATGAGAGTTAAAAAGGACATTTTTATTATATCTTTAAACCCAAATTAAAGGTCTGAATTTTACCTGAAAGAAATTATCAGTTTCCTTTAAAAGTGTTAAGAAAAAGTTGTGAACAGATGTCTATCTTTAAAATATATTTTTCATTGCCATACCCAAAATGGATACTCCTCAAGGAGCTGGTATAGCAATTCATTTGAAAATTGACAGCATTTTAAACTCAGGTATAAAACAGGAGTTATAAAAACTACTCTGCTGCTGTTGCTAAGTCGCTTCAGTCGTGTCCAACTCTGTGTGACCCCATAGACAGCAGCCCACCAGGCCGTGCCGTCCCTGGGATTCTCCAGGCAAGAACACTGGAGTGGGTTGCCATTTCCTCCTCCAATGCATGAAAGTGAAAAGTGAAAGTGAAGTCACTCAGTCGTGTCCAACTCTTAGCGACCCCATGGACTGCAGCCTACCAGGCTCCTCCATCCATTGGATTTTCCAGGCAAGAGTACTGGAGTGGGTTGCCATTGCCTTCTCTGAAAAACTACTCTAGAAGCATTTAAAAGTAGAATAAAATAAATTTAATATGTATATTTTTAAAATCATAGGGTAGATTCATGAGAGGGTAGTAGAGGACTAAGAATAACTTCTAAATCTGAAACACTATCATGGGAAACTGGTTTGATTAAAGTATCATTTCATGAACTAAGGTTTAAGAGAGAAAATAAATTTCATGAAAAAAGATGAGTTCAATTTCATTCAGACTGTTATTGTGGCTCCTAAGAGATAGCAAATGTAGACATAAAAATAGAATTTTGAAATATGGATGTGAATTTCAGTAGACATCAGTGTCATGTAAGTTGAATTTTAGTTTATGAATAGATTAATTCAAGAGAGATGAATCCATGAGAATAAATAAATAAGCTCATAGCCTATATTATATTGAATGTTGATTACTACAATAACAAATTATCCCAAAGCTTAGTGGCATGAAACATTTATTATTTCACAATGTTTGTAATTTAGGAATCTGAAAAGGTATAGGTGATACATTTGGCTCTGGGTCTCTCATGAAAGTACCTTTACCTCAAGTATCCACTGCGAAGGATTCATTTTCTAACTCACTCATGTGGTTGTTGGTGGCCTTCAGTTACTCACAGGAAGTTAAACTGAGACCTCAGTTCTTCATGAGATGTCAAATATAACCGTCTGTTAGGTTCTTGACACATTTTTGTTTACATACAGTATCTGACAACATGACTTCATCAGAATAATCAAATGAGAGAAGAGAGACTACCAGCAAGAGAAAAAGAATATGTGCAATCAACATGAAAGTCACAATTAAGCTCGTATCAGAAATGAAAATCCATTAACTTCCATACTCTATTCATTAGGACCAAATCACTAGGCACAACTCACATATAATGGGCTAAGTTTACATGATACGAGACCGTGAGTTCTAATAAGTGGGGTCATTGGAAGCAATGTCAAAAGCTACCTGCCACAGCCCCGAGGAGTGAGAAGTAGTAAGAGAAGGAGACTCATGACAAACCTGAAAGACATGTTTAATGTTATAATTTTAAAAGGAGATGGTATAGAGCTAAGGAAATATTTGAGGAAATATCTCAGGTAGTTTGAATTCATATTCTATGTAAACCATCCAGACATATGGAAATTGTTAACATTTCTAACTATAACCTAAATTGAAGATTCCATGTCTTCTACATATGCTTTTTTTAATGCTCTGTGTTCAGCACAAGTCTTTGTTTATTAACCTATTTATGAACAGTGCTACTATTTATATCCATTCAATTTATGTCCAAGATGGCAAAAACCACTCTATAATTAATAACAAAGATATATCATATTCTGATGATTACTACAAAAACACTCCTTTCTCATGTAAAAACTTTTCTTACTGTAAAACACTAGTTTTCTTACTGTAAAAACACTCCTTTCTAGCTCAATAGTTTGAATATAATTTGATACTTTAATTATATTCTATACTTTAATTATTAATATATAGAATTGTAATCTGTATTATGAAAGTTCTCTGTATTTTATTATATTTCATTTCCAACCTGAGCATCTACAGCTAATAGTCATGAATCAAATCCAATGAAATAAAAATCACAAGGAATTTCTAAATCATCAAAAACATGTTTAAGAAGTCTGCAGTGGAACTACAGGCTAAGAAGAGAGACTGAACTAAAAAACTGACACTTAACCACAAAAAATATGCCTAATTATATGATTCATGTGATTCATTCAGTTGTATAGTTCCTTCCTTGATTATGACTTTTTGAAGGCAATAGCATTTTGTTATAATATAATCATAGCAAAAATTGGCCAACATAATATTAATTAATGAATATACTCAAGTATATTTTTAAAAATTCAGTTTACAGTTTATTAGTTTATTGACTTCTTGTTATTAGTGTGATATTTTGAAATCATTTAATTTTTTTACAGATAGTTCATTGTTATAGTATTAGAAACACACAGGATTTTTCTATGTTGACTTTTTTCTTGCATTCATTTGTTAGTTCTACCAGTTTGTGTGTGTATATGTAGTCTTAAGGGTTTTCAATATATAAGATCATGTTTTATGCAAACAAGACAAAATTCTACTTCTTCCTCTTCAATCTGTATGCCTTTTTTTTTTTTAAATCTACCTAGGAGATACATGCACTATACTGATTAGAACTGCAGAATATGCTTCTACAAGTTGCTCCAGATCTTAGAGGAAAAGATTTCAAATTTTCAAAGATTTTTTTGGTGGAATATTCGGTTAGCTGTGGACCTGTTATTTATGTCAATTATGTTGAGGTAAATTTCTTCTATACATAATTCATTGAGGGTTTTTATCATGAATTGACACTGAATTTTGTCAAATGCTTTTTCTGTATCTACTGAGATGATCATGTAATTTTTGTCCTTCAGTTTGTTATTGTGCTTATCATAGTGAATTTATAGGTTCAATGCTAAATCCATCAAAATCCCAAGGACATTTTTTACAGAAGTAGAAAAAACAGTTCTAAAATTCATCAGTTCAGTTCAGTCGCTCAGTCGTGTCCGACTCTTTGCGACCCCATGAATTGCAGCACACCAAGCCTCCCTGTCCATCACCAACTCCGGGAGTTCACTCAACCTCACGTCCATCGAGTCAGTGATGCCATCCAGCCATCTCATCCTCTGTTGTCCCCTTCTCCTCCTGCCCCCAATCCCTCCCAACATCAGAGTCTTTTCCAATGAGTCAACTCTTCACATACAGAACCACAAAAGAACTCAGCCAAAGGAATCTTGAGAAAGTAACACATAGCTGAAGTATGGCACTGACATTAAGACAGACATAGAAGCCAATAGCAGAGAAGGTGATGGCACCCCACTCCAGTACTCTTGCCTGGAAAATCCCGTGGATGGAGGAGCCTGGTAGGCTGCAGTCCATGGGGTCGCGAAGAGTAGGACATGACTGAGTGACTTCACTTTCACTTTTCACTTTCATGCATTGGAGAAGGAAATGGCAACCCACTCCAGTATTCTTGCTTGGAGAATCCCAGGGACGGGGGAGCCTGATGGGCTGCTGTCTATGGGGTAGCACGGAGTCGGACACGACTGAAGCGACTTAGCAGCAGCAGCAGCAGCAGCAGAGGCCAATAGAATAGAATAGAGATACCAGGAATAAAACCATATATGCATTCAACTGATCTTTAACAAGGGTTCCAGAAATACACAATGGGAAATGAATAGTCTTCTCAACAAATAGTGTTGGGAAAATTGGGTGCCCACATGTAAAAGAAAAAAATTAACATTATTTTACACATTATTTATCATGCACAAAAATCAGTTCAATTTGCATTAAAAACTTGCATATAAGACCTGAAACTCTAAAACTCCTAGAAGGAAACATTGGGGAAAAACTTTTTGACATTAATCTTGGCAATGATTACTTGAATATGACAGCATAGGCAACAAAAGCAAAAATTTGTAAGTGGAACTGCATTAACTAAAACGATTCTGCCTCATAAATGAAACAATCAACAGAATGAAAAAGCAACTTATGGAAGCTAGTATTTGCAAATCATATTATCTATAAAAGATTTATATAAAAATATATAGAACTGAAGAATCCTTGCATCCCTGGGATAAAGCCCACTTGGTCATGGTGTATGATCTTTTTAATGTGTTGTTGGATTCTGATTGCTAGAATTTTGTTAAGGATTTTTGCATCTATGTTCATCAGTGATATTGGCCTGTAGTTTTCTTTTTTTGTGGGATCTTTGTCAGGTTTTGGTATTAGGGTGATGGTGGCCTCATAGAATGAGTTTGGAAGTTTACCTTCCTCTGCAATTTTTTGGAAGAGTTTGAGCAGGATAGGTGTTAGCTCTTCTCTAAATTTTTGGTAGAATTCAGCTGTGAAGCCGTCTGGACCTGGGCTTTTGTTTGTTGGAAGATTCTTGATTACAGTTCAATTTCCGTGCTTGTGATGGGTCTGTTAAGATTTTCTATTTCTTCCTGGTCGAGTTTTGGAAAGTTGTACTTTTCTAAGAATTTGTCCATTTCTTCCACGTTGTCCATTTTATTGGCATATAATTGTTGATAGTAGTCTCTTATGATCCTTTGTATTTCTGTGTTGTCTGTTGTGATCTCTCCATTTTCGTTTCTAATTTTATTGATTTGGTTTTTCTCCCTTTGTTTCTTGATGAGTCTGGCTAATGGTTTGTCAATTTTATTTATCCTTTCAAAGAACCAGCTTTTGGTTTTGTTGATTTTTGCTATGGTCTCTTTTGTTTCTTTTGCATTTATTTCTGCTCTAATTTTTAAGATTTCTTTCCTTCTACTAACCCTGGGATTCTTCATTTCTTCCTTTTCTAGTTGCTTTAGGTGTAGAGTTAGGTTATTTATTTGACTTTTTTCTTGTTTCTTGAGGTGTGCCTGTATTGCCATGAACTTTCCCCTTAGGACTGCTTTTACCGTGTCCCACAGGTTTTGGGTTGTTGTGTTTTCATTTTCATTCATTTCTATGCAAATTTTGATTTCTTTTTTGAAGTGGTCAACCACTTGTAAAAGAATGAAACTAGAACACTTTCTAACACCATACACAAAAATAAACTCAAAATGGATTAAAGATCTAAACGTAAGACCAGAAACTATAAAACTCCTAGAGGAGAACATAGGCAAAACACTCTCTGACATATATCACAGCAGGATCCTCTATGACCCACATCCCAGAATATTGGAAATAAAAGCAAAAATAAACCAATGGGAACTAATTAACCTTAAAAGCTTCTGCACATCAAAGGAAACTATTAGCAAGGTGAAAAGACAGCCTTCAGAATGGGAGAAAATAATAGCTAATGAAGCAACTGACAAACAACTAATCTCAAAAATATACAAGCAACTCCTACAGCTCAACTCCAGAAAAATAAATGACCCAATCAAAAAATGGGCCAAAGAACTAAATAGACATTTCTCCAAAGAAGACATACAGATGGCTAACAAACACATGAAAAGATGCTCAACATCACTCATTATCAGAGAAATGCAAATCAAAACCACTATGAGGTACCATTTCACACCAGTCAGAATGGCTGCGATCCAAAAGTCTACAAGTAATAAATGCTGGAGAGGGTGTGGAGAAAAGGGAACCCTCTTACACTGTTGGTGGGAATGCAAACTAGTACAGCCACTATGGAGAACAGTGTGGAGATTCCTTAAAAAACTGGAAATAGAACTGCCTTATGATCCAGCAATCCCACTGCTGGGCATACACACTGAGGAAACCAGAAGGGAAAGAGACACGTGTACCCCAATGTTCATCGCAGCACTGTTTATAATAGCCAGGACATGGATGCAACCTAGATGTCCATCAGCAGATGAATGGATAAGAAAGCTGTGGTACATATACACAATGGAGTATTACTCAGCCATTAAAAAGAATACATTTGAATCAGTTCTAATGAGGTGGATGAAACTGGAGCCTATTATACAGAGTGAAGTAAGCCAGAAGGAAAAACATCAATACAGTATACTAATGCATATATATGGAATTTAGAAAGATGGTAACAATAACCCGGTGTACCGGTGTACGAGACAGCAAAAGAGACACTGATGTATAGAACAGTCTTATGGACTCCGTGGGAGAGGGAGAGGGTGGGAAGATTTGGGAGAATGACATTGAAACACGTAAAATATCATGTAAGAAACGAGATGCCAGTCCAGGTTCAATGCACGATACTGGATGCTTGGGGCTAGTGCACTGGGACGACCCAGAGGGATGGTATGGGGAGGGAGGGAGGAGGGTCTAGGATGGGGAACACATGTACACCTGTGGCGGATTCATTTTGATATTTGGCAAAACTAATACAAATATATAAAGTTTAAAAATAAAATAAAAAAAAGAAAATAATATATTGTAGGAAAAAAAAATATATAGAACTTAGACAATTCAATAGCAAAAATAAACAAAAAGCAAATAAACTGAATGAAAAATGGGCAAAGGACCTGAACAGATATTTCACTAAAGAAGACATAAAAATGATATATGAAAAAGTATTCAACATCAGTAATAATCAGGGAAATGCAAATATAAACCACAATGAGATATGATCTCACATCTGTCAGAATGGCTTTTATCAAAAAGACAAACAATAAGAAATGCTGACAAGGAGATGGTGAAATTTCAACTTTTGTATGCTGTTGGTGGGAACGTAATATGTGCAGTTGCTATGGAGCATAGAGATCCCTACCAAAAAAAAAAAAAGAATCATCACACGATCCAGAAGTAACATTACTGAAATAACATTACATATCCAAAATAATTCAAATTAGGATCTTAAAGAGATATTTACACTCCACGTTCACTGGGAGGATTATTCACAATAACCAAATTTAGGAAATGACCTAGAAGTCCATCTATGGATGAATGGATAAAGTAAATGTGGTATACATGTATGATATAGTATTGTTTATCCTTAAAAGAGAAGGAAACCCTGCCATTTGAGACAACATGGCTAAAATTAGAGGGCATTATGCTAAGTGAAACAAGCCAGTAACAGAAGAAAGGACAAATGGTGCATGATTTCATTTATATGAATAATCTAAAGTAACCAAACTCATAGAAGCATAGAGCAGAATGCTGGTTGCCAGGAGATGGGGTAGGAGGAAACAGGGAGTTACCGCTAAATAGGTATAAAGTTTCAACTGTGTAAATGAATGATTCTGGAGATACGCTGCACAATGTAGTGCCTACAGGTAGCAGTGATCTCTTACTATGAAATACTATGAAAATAATACTTATTATGAAAGCATTATTAAGTATAATAAGTAAGTATTCTTAATACACACACACACAGAGGACAAGAGGAAACACTTCAAGGTGTTGGGTATGCTTATTACCTTGACTGTAATGATGGCCGCATGAATGTCCAACTCGTCAAGTTTCATGCATTAAATATGTACAGTTTTTGGTATATCAATTAGGTGTTTTTCAAATAAATATCTCTTAGCAAAGTTTTGTTAATACACACAAAATTGTATAAACTTAAAATAATAATCTTTTTCTGGGTTTGATCTCTGGGTTGGGAAGATCCCCTGGAGAAGGGGAAGGCTATATATTCCAGTATTCTGGCCTAGAGAATTCCATGGACTATATACTCCATGGGGTCACAGTTGGACAAGTGAGCACCTTTCAGTTTCACTTTCTGAATCACATAATTCTAAATATTCAAAATAAAAATAATTTAAAGACAATCATCATTAACGCTTGCTGCTGCTGCTAAGTTGCGGCAGTCGTGTTCGACTCTGTGCAACCCCATAGACAGCAGCCCAATAGGCTTCTCTGTCCCTGGGATTCTCCAGGCAAGAACACTGGAGTGGGTTGCCATTTCCTTCTCCATCATTAATGCTTGGCAGCTAAGTAAATATAAAATTTCTGATCATCATCTCTATAAATGTCTTACAAAATCTTATTGCATAGTAGAAAAATTAATAAATATAAAAATATTCCATATTTTAGGAGATGCATCTTTTTCAAGGCTATGTTCAAACTCATACTTTTTAAATAGTAATGTATATCTTAAAGGGTATAAAACCTAAAATGCTTAATTCCACATAGGTTATAGATGAAAAACTTTTTTTTCTTTATAAAATCACTGTTTAAAGATTAGTTTCCATATTTTCCAACAATTTTTATATTTCATTATAACATGAAGTTAATCAAGCAAGATATAACAAAGTAAACAAAACAAACCATGTGGCTAGATGCTTTTAGGAAACTAAATTTAATAAATATAATACAAATGTATTTTAAAAATAGAACTGATAAAGAAATGCAGCAGTATAAGGCAAATATAAAATATACAGGCATTGTATGAGATTCCTTTTATATAATTAATTGAAAATGCATTAAATAACTTGATTTGTGATTAGTCAAATTCAAAGAAGATTTGAGAAGGGTAGAAAATTAGACTAATGGAGAATACTTGGAATAAAGCAACTATGTAACAAGTAAATTTATTCTAAATTCCATTTCATTTTAGTAATTTGAAAGTAGTCAAAACAATTCAAGTATAAGAGAGTTTATATACAAGCTGTTGCTGCAAAATATGTATCTTTAGAATAATTAACATAAGATTTGATATTATTTCACTAATGTTTAAACTAAATTTTAAAGGGTAATATGCATTCTGGAGAATGTTTGGTTATATAACACACAGTAACTCTTCCATGACTAAAGGCATAAGAAAAGCGTAAAACTGGCCTTAATAATTACTGAATCTAAATTTAATTTTGAAAATATTCAACCAGTTACATGCAAAATATTTATGACAGACTAGTAGAATGCTTTTACTTATGAATTTAAAAATACTGGAAGAGTTTGTAACTGTCTGTGGCCTTTCATTGCCCTGTCCAACAGCTCAGGCCTTGTCATTTGCTTGTGCTGTGCCAACATCAGCATCTCTTCGGTATGGTATTCTCCATAGCCTTAAGTCCTCTGCCCATGTGCACTGCAGACTGTTGGTAATGAAGAAATGAGTATGTCCAGAGTTCTCTCTCAACTAATATCTGATGGGAGTTTCTATGTACATACAATAATTCCCTTAAGCCTGTATCATTTTGAGGCATGTGTTTTACACCACTTTTCAGAATTTCCCCCTTGAAATCAAGTTTCAGAGAGGGTTAATGGTAACAGGATGGATAGTGCACCCATTACTACTATAGCTCCTCTCCTCACCAAATTCTTCTCTCCCATACTGATGTCATCTACAACCCTCAAATCAAGTACTTTCACACATTTTCTCTTTGGATCTAAATTTGGGAAAAGCCAAATCAAGATACAACTCTGCAGGGACGCTGGTCCTTAGTCACATAATTTTCAATAACAAGTTTACACTAAACATCTGCGTTTAAATTATTGTGTTTTAGATGAATGTGTTATGACATTCCATTTCCTTCTCCAGGGGAGCTTCCAGACCACAGAATGTGACTCATGTCTCCTGCTTCTCCTGCATTGATAGGTGGATTTTTTACCATTGTGCCAGCTGGGTAACCCAGCCCAAATTAACAGCCAATGATTATTTCAACCTTGCAGGTTGCCTCTTTGCCCATCCTTAGCTTTATATTCACTACTCCAGCCACTCAATATTGTTCAGTTATTTGAAAGTACATTTGCTAAAACGTCTGGCTATAAGTTCAAGTTTTTTGTTTGCCTCAAATTCATTATCCCCTTTTCTCCACTTCAGTTTAAAATTAATACTTATCTTCCAAATTTTAAATTATATATATTTATTCATCTGTTCAACAAACATTTAAGGGTCAACCCTATATCAAATTTCATTGTACAGACTAAGAATAAATACATCAGTGAATAATACAAATAGAGTTTATGCTCTCCTGGATTTCACACAAAAGCGTACAAAGGAATAAGCGGTGGGGATTGTAGCAGATAAGTCTGAACCAAATTCTCATATCATAACACATATTAAAGAGACAACAGCCAACCTAAAGACTCAGAAGCCAACCAAAAGACTCTTACAAAGAGTCCAAAAATAGAACAGTTTGAATATAAAAAATGTTAATATCTGCAATGGATTAAAACATCAAGTATATAAACATCTAGAGCATATGATAACACTCTAAAAGAAAAAGAAAAAAATCCTCAAATTTCACCTTTGGAGAATCCCACAGAAATAATTCACTATCTTGAAAATCAGAATTAATGCAAAAGATTTAAGCATTAATTCTTCTCTTCTGTGTCAACCAGACATCAGTGTAACCTCATAGTTGATGAGGGAAAGTTTATTTTAGAAGAATTCCAGCTAATAAAATGGAAGAGGAATAACAGAATTAAAACATTACCACTTGCAATCATTAATGATACATAGATCTAGGCCATAATCTTCAAGAGGCTAAGAAAACATGAGTTAAAAGGCAGATGGGAAATGTCATATGGATGGATCAGACTGACAACACTGCCCAGTGATCGGTCTCAAGGACACAGGAGGAAAGACAACCAGAAATGAAGAGACTCCTGAAATAGGGCTATAGGAAATACACCACCACATCTCAGGTACTCTTTTCACAAATCTGAATCTGAGCACGCCTCTATATGAACAGTTATTATCAACTTAAAGGAAATAGCATGAGCCGGAACAATACAACCACAGCACAATAGAGACATAAACAGCATACTCCAGAATGCAGACTCCACAAGAAAAAGATCCAGCTTGATAAGTAAATAAATGGAGATTTATAAAAGGACATTTGAATGAAAAGAGATCAAGATTTCAGAGAAATTAAACTTAAAACCACAATGAGCTACTACCATATATCTATAAGAACAACAAAAAGGAGAAAGATGGAAAATATCAAATTGTCTACTGCTTAGTAACTGTGATGAATATTATCTTCTAATTTTTATAATCATTATCTTCATATTTTTGTTAAATATGGTCTGTATATGGAAAAAAATAATAAATTAGGATAAGGAGAGTACAGAATTATGAAGTGATAGAGTGAGGAGGGAAATCACTCTGGTGAGATGACTATCTCAGCAGACACCTGCATGAACTAAAGTAGTGAATTACACAATTATTTAGGGAAGTAGTTTCCAAGATGATAGAACCACCAGAGGAAGGATGCCCTTAGGTACAAGCAGGCTGTAGGAGTTTAGGAAAAGCAGATATCAATGTATTTGTATCTCACTATCCTGGCATCTTTGGTCTGTCCCGTGACAGTCCACTGAGATTTTAGAGCATACTACATCCCGACCCGGAGAAGGCAATGTCACCCCACTCCAGTACTCTTGCCTGGAAAATCCTATGGGCAGAGGAGCCTGGTAGGCTGCAGACCATGGGGTTGCTAAGAGTCGGACACAACTGAGTGACTTCACTTTCACTTTCATGAATTGGAGAAGGAAATGGCAACCACTCAGTGTTCTTGCCTGGAGAATTCCAGGAACGGGGGAGCCTGGTGGGCTGCTGTCTATGGGGTCACAGAGTCGGACACGACTGAAGCGACTTAGCAGCAGCAGCAGCATATCCCGTCCATCCCTCCCTCCATACAAACTGATGCACTTTACCTAATCACTTATGCAATCAATTGCTTTATGTAGCATTTAAAGGGCAGAGTCCTTGACTAACTTTTTCACTTGGTACATGGTGCCATGACAAAAATATTAAATATCTCTTTTATCAAGGCTTCCCAGGTGGTTCAGTGGTAAAGAATCCACCTGCCAAGCAGGAGATGTGGGTTTGATCCCTGAGTCGGGAAGATCCCCCGGAGAAGGAGATGGCAACCCACTCCAGGATTCTTGTCTCAGAAATCCCGTGGACAGAGGAACTGGCTATGGGTCACAGAGTTTGACACATCTTAGCGACTATACAGCAACGTATTTTATAAAAAACTAAAGTAGAAGCAGACATTCATATATAAACACATATTTATGTGCATATATATTTTTCCCCACCCCCTATCTTTTTTTTTTAAATTCTTTCATTACATTCGTTTCTAATTGTGTACCTGGTCTCCGTGGGCTTCGCACTCTATAGGTCTTGCCGGCCTCAGCCTCGGCCAGGGCTCGCGGCCTATGCTCCAGGAATGGCTGCAGCAGGTGCTGCAGGGCCAGACTGCACTTCCCCACTGCTGCCTCAGGAGGGTTCACTGCCGCGCCTCGCTGCCGGGCCGGGGTCACAGCCAGACGGCATGACCCCACGTCACACAGCGCCTGCGTCTCCTCGTGGGCGGAGCCTCAGCCTCTGTGCGCCCGCGGTCTGCCAGCTTGTGCACCTTTGTCTGAAAAGATGCGATTCTTAATTGTGATATATGTAAGTTTGTAACATATATTTTTATGTGTCTTGAAACGTTTAATGTATTATATGGGCTTCCCTAGTGACTCTGAGAAGGCAATGGCACCCCACTCCAGTACTCTTGCCTGGAAAATCCCATGGGCCGAGGAGGCTGGGTCGGACACGACTGAGCGACTTCACTTTCACTTTTCACTTTCCTGCATTGGAGAAGGAAATGGCAACCCACTCCAGTGTTCTTGCCTGGAGAATCCCAGGGACCGGGGAGCCTGGTGGGCTGCCATCTCTGGGGTCGCACAGAGTCGGACATGACTGAAGCGACTTAGCAGCAGCAGCAGCAGCAGCAGCAGCAGCAGTGACTCAGAAGGTTAAGACTCTGCCTGCAATGCGGGAGACTTGGGTTAGATCCCTGAGTTGGGACGATCCCCTGGAGGGGTCATGGCAACCCACTCTTGTAGTCTTGCCTGGAGATTCCATGGACAGAGGAGCCTGGCAGCTGCGGTTCATGAGGTCACAAAATATCGGACACGACTGAGCGACTAACGCAATATGTATACACTACTTTAATGTATAAAATGTTAGCATTTAAAAATACATAATTGAACATATAGATATGTATCACACATACGTACATACAGGCACAGACCCTTCTGGTTCTCTCTGTGGAATCCTGAATGCCAGGTACTTTTGATACTGAGAGTGGTTATGGAGAACAGAATAAGGATGGGCTTTCTGAATTGGTTCCAAGATTTCTGGAATTGGTTCTCTAGTCTGATCGGATTCAGATGCAGTCACGATTCTGTTTCCAGTGGTGAAAGTCTCTAATGTGAAGCAGCAACAAAGGTAGGCAAAATATTATCACTGAGTACTGTCTGTCTCTTCCATTTTTTAAGAAAAATACAATTTGAAGTATTCTTCAAAATCTTCCACTTTGCTTTTGGAAAAATACATGCAAATATAATCGTGATTGTTTTCACTGAACTATCTTTTAAAGCTTTAAGGCTAATTTCTTTTCCATAGTTAGTATGAGTATTTTAATTTAACTTTTTACTTTGAAGTGCAAGGCACATCCTCAAAAAGATAAAAAGCATATATACAATGAATTGTCAAAAAAAGTAAGCACACTTAGGCAAGTATTACTTAGATCAAGGGTATTACAGTGTGTCAAACTCCTCCTTTTGTCATCTCTCTCATCTCTACTTTGCTATTCTTCCCCTAAAATAATCACTGTTCTGATTGCTAAAGCCTGTTTTGAATTAAATACAAAAGGAATCAAGTAGCATGTACTTTTTACACCTGGTTTCTTGGGTTAACATTATGTTTGTGAAAGGTGTTATGTTGTGATCAGATCAGTCGATCAGTAGTGTCCGACTCTTTGCAACCCCATGAATCGCAGCACGCCAGGCCTCCCTGTCCATCACCAACTCCTGGAGTTCACTGAGACTCACATCCATCGAGTCAGCGATGCCATCCAGGCATCTCATCCTCTGTCGTCCCCTTCTCCTCCTGCCCCCAATCCCTCCCAGCATCAGAGTCTTTTCCAATGAGTCAACTCTTCGCATGAGGTGGCCAAAGTACTGGAGTTTCAGCTTTAGCATCATTCCCTCCAAAGTACACCCAGGGCTGATCTCCTTCAGAATGGACTGGTTGGATCTCCTTGCAGTCCAAGGGACTCTCAAGAGTCTTCTCCAACACCACAGTTCAAAAGCATCAATTCTTCGGCACTCAGCCTTCTTCACAGTCCAACTCTCACATCCAAACAAGACCACAGGAAAAACCATAGCCTTGACTAGATGAACCTTTGTTGGCAAAGTAATGTCTCTGCTTTTGAATATGCTGTCTAGGTTGGTCATAACTTTCCTTCCAAGGAGTAAGCGTCTTTTAGTTTCATTGCTGCAGTCACCATCTGTAGTGATTTTGGAGCCTAGAAAAATAAAGTCTGACACTGTTTCCACTGTTTCCCCATCTATTTCCCATGAAGTGGTGGGACCGGATGCCATGATCTTTGTTTTCTGAATGTTGAGCTTTAAGCCAACTTTTTCACTCTCCTCTTTCACTTTCATCAAGAGGCTTTTGAGTTCCTCTTCACTTTCTGCCATAAGGGTGGTGTCATCTGCATATCTGAGGTTATTGATATTTCTCCTGACAATCTTGATTCCAGTTTGTGTTTCTTCCAGTCCAGGTATAATTGATTTATTTTCATTGCTTTACAAAATTCATTATATAAGAAAAATCCAATTTGTTTATCCATTCTATAAATGGACACGAGGTGCATGTTTTGGGGCTATTCTGAAAAATATTTCTGTACATCCATGTGCATCTCTTCTAGAGAAAGAGTGACTGCATTTTTGATGGTCACATTCTTAGGCTGAATTTTCTGGCTCATAAAATAAATGTATGTTTATCTTTAGTACAGTATGTGAAAGTGATTTTATGGAGATTGTACTAATTTACACTCTCAAAAGCAGTATATGAATATTGCATTTTTTACAATACTTCATATTGTCAGTTTTCTTTTGTTTTAGCTTTTTCATGCTTCTCTCAATTTTAGCCCTTCTGGTCTTGTAAAATATTCTCATTGTGGTTTTAACTTGCAGTGCTCCTATGCATAATTCACTGGATCATTGAAAAAGCAAGAGAGTTCCAGAAAAACATCTATTTCTGCTTTATTGACTATACCAAAGCCTTTGACTGTGTGGATCACAATAAACTGTGAAAAATTCTGAAAGAGATGGGAATACCAGACCACCTGACCTGCCTCTTCAGAAACCTGTATGCAGGTCAGGAATTAACAGTTAGAACTGGACATGGAACAACAGATTAGTTCCAAGTAGGAAAAGGAGTATGTCAAGGCTGTATATTGTCACCCTGTTTATTTAACTTATATGCAGAGTACATCATAAGAAATGCTGAACTGGAGAAAGCACAAGATGGAATCAAGATTGCTGGGAGAAATATCAATAACCTCAGATATGCAGATGATACCACCCTTATGGCAGAAAGTGAAGAAGAACTAAAGAGCCTCTTGATGAAAGTGAAAGAGGAGAGTGAAAAAGTTGGCTTAAAGCTCAACATTCAGAAAACTAAGATCATGGCATCCTTTCCCATCAGTTTAGTTCAGTTCAGTCACTCAGTCATGTCTGACTCTTTTCGACCCTATGAACTGCACCATGCCAGGCCTCCCTGTCTATCACCAACTCCCGGAGTCCATCCAAACCCATGTCTATTGAGTCGATGATTCCATCCAACCATCTCATCCTCTGTCATCCCCTTCCCCTCCTGCCCTCAATCTTTCCCAGCATCAGGGACTTTTCCAGTGAGTCAGCTCTTCACATCAGGTGGCCAAAGAACTGGAGTTTCAAGTTCAACATCAGTCCTTCCAGTGAACACCCAGGACTGACCTCCCTTAGGATGGACTGGTTGGATCTCCTTTCAGTCCAAGGGACTCTCAAGAGTCTTCTCCAACATGACACTTCAAAAGCATCAATTTTTCAGCCCTCAGCTTTTTTTATAGTCCAAATCTCACATCCATACATGACCACTGGAAAAACCATAGCCTTGACTAGATGGAGCTTGTAAACAAACTAATGTGTCTGCTTTTTAATATGCTGTCTAGGTTTGCCATAACTTTCCTTCCAAGGAGTAAGCGTCTTTTAATTTCATGGCTGCAGTCACCATCTGCAGTGATTTTGGAGCCCAAAAAAATAAAGTCAGCCATTGTGTCCACTGTTTCCCCATCTATCTGCCATGAAGTGATGGGACTGGGTGCCATGATCTTAGTTTTCTGAATGTTGAGCTTTAAGCCAACTTTTTCACTCTCCTCTTTCACTTTCATCAAGAGGCTTTTGAGTTCCTCTTCACTTTCTGCCATAAGGGTGGTGTCATCTGCATATCTGAGATTATTGATATTTCTCCCAGCAATCTTGATTCCAGCTTGTGCTTCTTCCAGCCCAGTGTTTATCATGATGTACTCTGCATATAAGTTAAATAAACAGGGTGACAATATAGAGCCTTGACATACTCCTTTTCCTATTTGGAACCAGACTATTTTTCCATGTCCAGTTCTAACTCTTAATTCCTGACCTGCATACAGGTTTCTTAAGAGGCAGGTCAGGTGGTCTGGTATTGCTATCTTTTTCTGAATTTTCCACAGTTTATTGTGGTCCACACAGTCACAGGCTTTGACATAGTCAATAAAGAAGAAATAGGTGTTTATCTGGAACTCTCTTGCTTTTTCAATGATCCAGCGGATGTTGGCAATTTGATCTCTGGTTCCTCTGCCTTTTCTAAAACCAGCTTGAACATCTGGAAGTTCATGGTTCACGTATTCCTGAAGCCTGGCTTGGAGAATTTTGAGCATTACTTTACTAGCATGTGAGATGAGTGCAATTGTGTGGTAATTTGAGCATTCTTTGCCATTGCCTTTCTTTGGGATTGGAATGAAAACTGACCTTTTCCAGTCCTGTGGCCACTGCTGAGTTTTCCAGATTTGCTGGCATATTGAGTGCAGCACTTTCATAAGGTCATTCTTCAGGATTTGAAATAGCTCAACTGGAATTCCATCACCTCCACTAACTTTCTTCTTAGTGATGCTTCCTCATGCCCACTTGACTTGACATTCCAGGATGTCTGGCTCTAGGTGAGTGATCACACCATTGTGATTATCTGGGTCCCATCACTTCATGGCTAATAGATGGGGAAACAGTGGAAACAGTGGAACAGACTTTAAAAATAAAGTTAAAAAAAAATAAAGTTATTTAAAAAAATAAATTTATTTAAAAATAAAACAGACTTTATTTTTTGGGGCTCCAAAACCACTGCAGATGGTGACTGCAGCATGAAATTAAAAGACAGTTACTCCTTGGAAGGAGAGTTATGACCAACCTAGACAGCATATTAAAAAGCAGACACATTTTGTCAACAATGGTCCGTCTAGTCACGGCTATGGTTTTTCCAGTAGTCATGTATGGATGTGAGAGTTGGACTATAAAGAAAGCTAAGTGCCGAAAAATTGATGCTTTTGAACTGTGGTGTTGGAGAAGACTCTTGAGAGTCCCTTGGACTGCAAGGAGATCCAATTAGTTCATCCTAAGGAAAATCGGTCTTGGGTGTTCATTGGCAAGACTGATGTTAAAGCTGAAACTCCAGTGTTTTGGCCACCTGATTTGAAGAGTTGACTCATTTAAAAAGACTCTGATGTTAGGAAAAATTGAAGGCTGGAGAAGCAGGGGTCAACAGAGAATGAGATGGTTGGATGGCATCACCGACTCAATGTACATGAATTTTGGTAAACTCTGGATGTTGGTGATGAACAAAGAGATCTAGCATGGTGCAGTTCATGGGGTTGCAAAGAGTCAGACACGACTGAGTGACTGAATTGAACTGAACTATGTCTAATTGGCTTCCCTGGTGGCTCAGAGGTTAAAGCGTCTGCCTCCAATGTGGGAGACCCGGGTTTGATCCCTGTGTCGGGAAGATCCCCTGGAGAAGGAAAAGGCAACCCACTCCAGTATTCTTGCCTGGAGAATCCCATGGACGGAGGAGCGTGGAAGACTACAGTCCACGGGGTCTCAGAGATTGTGTTGGGCACCATTTCATAGATTTGTTTGTCATTTTGATTATTTCTTTTGTCCTTATTTTTTCCTCACTGTTTTGTAGTTCTCTATATATTTTGGATAGTAATGTACAGAAAAATAGGTTCTTCCTATTTCTGTGATTTCTGTTTCCACTATTTAACAGTGTCTTTAAATGAATGTATCTTGAAATTAATATAGCCTGATTTATCAGTTTTTCCTCTTATGAGTAGTTCCTTGTGTGTCATGTTTAAGAAATCTGCATTTCTCAAAATCCTGTGCCATCTTCTAAATATTTTTATTATTTGATTTTCACATTTAGGTCTACAGTCTCACTGGAATTAGTTTATGCATATGATTTAAGGCAGTAATCAGCCTTTCATTCCCAATTTCTTCTCTTCTCCTTTTTTGTGTGTGTGTGTGTGTGTGTGCAGATATTTGGTTAACCCACAACTGTTTTTAAAAGAGTTCTGTGTACGTGTGTGTTTGATGTTTTGTATTTTGTGTTCTATCATCACTGAATACTCTTAATCAGATACTTATAAAAGTGATGTTTGACCATATTTTTGATACCATAGAACAGTTTTGTCAAACTAACTAGTATAATGAGGTCAGCTGGTTACTCATAATTGTATTGAGAAGTACAAAATGGAATTAAAAAAAAGAATGAACTCAAAGGTTTAAATTCCCAATTCAAGCTCAGAATACATAAATTGAAATGTTTTGTATCTGTCCCAAAAGAAACCTTTATCTGATGTAGCCACAGAGCTGAGGTTGCTCAGAGCCAAAGCTAGAGTCTCATTACACAAGTGATTGAATTGCAATCTAATTTGAATCACCTAAACATAACAGGATATCTTCTGTTAAGTTGAGGGCATTGATTCAGTAGCAATGGGGTTCTGAAAGTCAAAACAGACACTGGAAGATTCAGATGAAGCTGGGAGCCCTGGACCTCTACATTCTACTGAGTCTCCTTTTCCAGTAGAAACATCTCTTTGAACCCTGTTTGTTAACTCACTTTTGCCTGAATAATCCAGAATGGCCTCCTGTGAAGTAGCCACCTAGCAAGACACTGCAGAATTTCTTCAGGACCACCCTTCACCACCTTCTTTATAATACAAATCAAATAGTATCATCCCCTTCCTTAAGCCCTCAAAAAGGTTCTTATAGACAGTGATAGTGAAGTCACTCAGTCGTGTCCCACTCTTTGCAACCCCGTGAACTGTAGCCCGCCAGGCTTCTCTGTCCATGGGATTCTTCAGGCAAGAATACTGGAGTGGGTTGCCATTTCCTTCTCCAGGGGATCTTCCCAACCCAGGGATCAAACCCGGGTCTCCTGCATTGCAGGCAGACACTTTACCCTCTGAGCCACCAGGAAATCCCAAAAAGGTTCTTATTGCAGTTAAAAGAAAATATGACCGTTTTTTCATTGCTTAGATGGCTTTGTTCAGACTTTTTACTACCACCTGCTTGCTCTCTGTGATCCTTATATATGGTTGGTGTTCAGTTTTTTGAACATATCGAGCTTTGCCCTGACTCAAGGCTTTAAATTGGAGTAATATCAAAGTTTTTTTTTTTTATAACTTTTCTGTTGTCCATTTTTCAGCATCAAAGTTAGAATAAATACACATTTCATACCTTGTTTATTACTTCCTAGTTACTTGTTGTAATAGAATTTATAGTTTTATTGAGAACTGGAAACTAAATCTGTTGTCATCACATTTTCAATTCTGATTCAATTGCCTTAGGAGTTGAAATATATTGACTTCTGTTACTTTGTTTCCATCCATTAGAACCTCCAAGACAAAGGGTAACTACTTGAGATCTAGGACAACAAGTAATGTTCCCTGCTGCTATTGCTGCTAGGTCGATTCAGTTGTGTCCGACTCTGTGCGACCCCATAGACGGCAGCCCACCAGGCTTCCCCATCCCTGGGATTCTCCAGGCAAGAACACTGGAGTGGGTTGCCATTTCCCTCCCCAATGAATGAAAGTGAAAAGTGAAAGTGAAATCGCTCAGTCGAGTCCGACTCTAGCAACCCCATGGACTGCAGCCTACCAGGCTCCTCCGTCCATGGGATTCTCCAGGCAAAAGTACTGGAGTGGAGTGCCATTGCCTTCTCCAGTGCTTCCCAAAGCACACATAAGAGACAGTTATCGAGCAGTACTTTAAAATATTAAAATTACCAAAAATTGTTGATTAATTTTCTAACATTGAATGATTGACATAAACTTGTTGAAATACTACTTGTCATATTTGGTGGGTTTTTGTTACCATGAAACTTATTTTAGCTAACCAATGGATTGTTAACATTAGGATTAAGTCAGAGTGTATCAACAAATATATATATATATATGTGTGTGTGTGTGTCTTTATGTATATATACACATATATACATATATGTATATGCACACATATATTGGAGAAAGAAATGGCAACCCATTCCAGTGGTCTGGAAATTTCCATGGACAGAGGACCCTGGCAGGCTAAAGTCCATGGTGTTGCAAAGATCTGGCCAGGACTAAGCACATGAGCACACATGTATACATACATATATATATTATATATATGATACTGATAATGTAAACCTTAAAAAGTTAATCCATTACAGTAACACAGTAGTTCTGGTAGATCATAAATACTCAAATTTCAACAGTGCCAAATGCAGTATAAACAAATGCTGGGTTGATAGATTGATTTGGATCAGTAATTTTTGTTACAGAACATATTGATTTCATTATCAATTTTCTTATTTGTAGCAGTGTTATCTACTTAGATATTGACTCAGTAAGTCTGGTCATCTTGTATCCTGTGCTTCTGGTGCATACCAGCTTTTAATGCCACTCAATTATAGCATCATTAACCTTAGATGGCTTATTTCAACCTTCAGTGAGATGTCAGATTTGACCTTAATCTCTTTTTCTGGTCAGAATAAGAACTCGAATAAAATGAATCACATGTGTATATGTTTCTACTGATTAAAAAATGATTCCTCAGAAGTAAATTAGATTCTTTCATCACAGCAGGGCATACGCACTGTCTGTTACAAAACTATATTTTTTTTTCTAATTTTAATTTAAAATAAATTAACCTCAACTGAAAGAAAACGTTGGAAGAGTCAATAAATTTACATTGTATGAGTCTATGTGCAGAAATACTTAAATCTAATAGGAACTACTTGCTTACTAATGTAGTGCTATAACATCTGAACTGAAATGGAGTGTGAGGAGAAAATGATTGAATTATCTTAAAAGCTGTTATGACTACTGCTTGTTTACAGCATATACATTAAAAAAATCAAAGACCTTGTTGTTCTTTTGTGACATTTTTCTGTAATGGAAGGTGCCAATAGCATGATAGCTGTAATAATTCAGAACTCTGGCAAGATTATGCACCTTTGAAAGGGGTCTTCAAATAGTAATGGGAAAAAAATAATTTTTTAATTAAAATTTCTAGCCTATCACTAACTTGAAAACTTCAGCTGTTCCTTAACTTTTCCCAAATATTGAATAAATTTTCTCATGATACAAAAAAAATGTATATATATATTTGATTTATGATGTTGTATTAATTTCTGCTGTACAGCAAAGTGATTTAGTTACACCTGTATACATGATTTTCCATATTCTTTACCATTATTGCTTAACACAGAACTCCATTGTTTTGGAATTCTGGAAGCAAAGGTAGTCTGTGATGTTTGAAATCTCATTATTGTTTATCAAGAATAGAACTCTGCATGAAGAAAATTTCTGGGTTCAGGAAGTGTTATTTTACTTGATTGGATAGTCAAGGAAGTGATCTTACTGAGGTGTAAGAAATAGTATCTATAGAATAAGTCAGTATTGGTTGTAATGGTAAAAGAGAAAGAATTAGGGTGACATATTTTAAGCCCACATGAAGGAAGAAAGTGAAAGTGAAATCGCTCAGTCATGTCCAACTGTTTGGGACCCCATGGACTGTAGCCCACCAAGCTCCTCATCCATGGAATTTTCCAGGCACGAGTACTGGAGTAGGTTTCCATTTCCATCTCCAAGGGATCTTCCTGACCCAGGGATCAAACCTGGGTCTCCCACATTGCAGGCAGACGCTTTACTGTCTGAGCCACTAGGGAGAGTGGAAAGATGATGTTAATAAGTGAAATCAAAAAACAACAGCAACAAAAAAGTGGAATTTATAGGGGTATTCATTTTCTATTTCTGTGTAATAAATTGTGGTGAATGCAGCTGCTTAAAACAACACATGTTTATTATTTCACAATTTCTGTAGTTCAGGACCCCAGAAGAGACTTAACTGTGTTATCTCCTTCAGACTCACAGGCTGCAGTCAAAGCATTAGCTAGGCTTAATTCTCATTTCGAGGCCATAGTGCTGAAAAGTCCACTTCTGAGCTCTCATGTTTTGGCATAATTAATTTCCTTGTAGCTATAAGACATGTGGTAGCTTCCTACTTCAAAACCAGTAAGCGAAAGAGGAAGAGGGAGATGGAAGCAAATGAAAAAGAGAGGAGAGGGAGAAAGATGCTATCCAGATGGCTACCACAATCTTAGCAATCTTCTATAATCGTGTAGTGAAGTAAAAGTTGCTCAGTCATGTCATATCTGACTCTTTTCAACCCCATGGGCTGTAGCCTGTCAGGTTCCTCTGTCCATGGAATTCTCTAGGCAAGAATACTGGAGTGGGTAGCCATTCCCTTCTCCAGGGGATCTTCCCAACCCAGGGATCAAACCCAGGCCTCTTGCACTGCAGGCAGATTCTTTAGCATCTGAGTCACCAAATATAATCATATTCATCTCATCACATTTCTCATTGGTTCAAGCAAGTCATATGTCTTCCCACACTCAAGGGGAAGATCTGTACAGTAATGTGAAGAGCAGGAGATGTGGATCACCTTAAAGTTTGTTCTCCATAGTATAGAAAACAAAAGTTATTCTGGATATGTGAATCTTCCCTGTGCCTCTGTCAAGTATGCAGTAGAAGATGCAGCATGATTTATGATAATTTACAGCTACAGATAATTAAACAGCATGCTAATACCTGTTCACACTGTCTGTTAAATTTCTGGAATATAAAAGAAAACAAAACTTGATATCAATATCTCTGTTTTGAAATAATAAAAGTTGGCTTCTTGATATGATACAAGTAAGGAGGAAATTTTCCCACATATCAATCGGGCTATGGAGTTTTAAAACTACTTTTCAGGAAACATGCCTAGAGACATTTTTTAAACTGCAGAGATATGTACTAACAAAACAAGAACAAGGGGAATAAGATAGGTGTCAGTTGTGAGCCAGTGGATTCCCTGAACACATCTTCTCTTCACGAGTCCAGGGTCACAATGCTGAGAATCAGTTTTGTCAGTCAGTTCTCTGGCAATCTGTCTCAAATCCATAGAAATGAATCTATGGATAAAAGGCAACCACTTGGTGAAGATTAACTAGGTTGAAATATAATACACAAAAATTCAGCAAACTCTCTGTTAGGTTTGATGATAAAAGAAACTTTGTTAGACCATACAGTCTGTGGGACTCTGGTGAGGATCTTTTGGTTATATTGATGGTAATTTACTAAGTGCAGAAGGTAAAGACAAAACAGCTATTTTTGATGGAATGATAATATTCTAGCTATGTGAATAAAGCAATTACAGGCAGATTCTTTAAGAGGCAGTGAATATGAGCAAAAAATATTTAATGGAGAAGATAATCATAGAAAATATTTTGGAAAATACTTAATGACCATTTAAGAATGAACTCTGTTAAAGCAGAGGTGAAAATCTGGTGAAGATTTTTAGAGCAACCATCCTAGTAATTTCAAGTATGATTTACTCACTTTTGGTTAAAAAGTCATTGACTTGGGAAATACAATATTATAGGTAATCTATCTCTGAATTTATAGGAGGGGTTTTAAGAGGTAATACCAAATTAGCATAGAAATAACATTTTTGGTTACATAGTAACTTGAGACTTATGAAGTGAAGTGAAGTGAATTCGCTCAGTCCTGTCTGACTCTGCAACCCCATGGACTGTAGCCCACCAGGCTTCTCTGCCCATGAGATTTTCCAGGCAGGAATACTGGAGTGGGTTGCCATTTCCTCCTCCAGGGGATCTTCCCGACCCAGGGATCGAACCTGGGTCTCCCGCATTGCAGGCAGGTGCTTTACCCTCTGAGCCACCAGGGAAGCCTAACATCTAAAATCTGGTTAAAACTAAATTACACTTTTTAGAGACTCTTTTCTCCCTTTAAGAGCAGAGGACCAAAGATGTCTGAATGGGACTTGTGTGCTGAGAATTTACAGAAACCTGTTCGTCTAGTCAAGGCTATGGTTTTTCCTGTGGTCATGTATGGATGTGAGAGTTGGACTGTGAAGAAGGCTGAGCACTGAAGAATTGATGCTTTTCAACTGTGGTGTTGGAGAAGACTCTTGAGAGTCCCTTGGACTGCAAGGAGATCCAACCAGTCCATTCTGAAGGAGATCAGCCCTGGGATTTCTTTGGAAGAAATGATGCTAAAGCTAAAACTCCAGTACTTTGGCCACCTCATGAGAAGAGTTGACTCATTGGAAAAGACTCTGATGCTGGGAGGGATTGGGGGCAGGAGGAGAAGGGGACGACAGAGGATGAGATGGCTGGATGGCATCACTGACTCGATGGACGTGAGTCTGAGTGAACTCCGGGAGTTGGTGATGGACAGGGAGGGCTGGCGTGCTGTGATTCATGGGGTCGCAAAGAGTTGGACACGACTGAGCGACTGATCTGATCTGATCTGATCCCTTTTCATAAATTTCCCAAGAAGGAAGCCCAAGACAATTGTTAACATGTGGAATGATATTTTAGAATTCTAGTGCTGACTTTTCTGTAGATGTTTTTTGTTGTTCTGATCAGAGAATAAAACCAAGGAATAAGTGGCTATACCATTGAAAATAAATATTTAAATGAAAAAAAAAAACTTACTAATTATTAGTAAGTACTTAGGCATTTAGGAAAGCTCCAGATTACCATACTCAGATACAGTCCTACTAGACCATTCATGAAGTTATGGTTTTACTGAAATAGATGCCTCACAGATTATTACACATAGTGATTTTAGACAAAGACTTGTTAAAAAAATTTTTTTTGCTGGATGGAAAATAGACAATGCAGAATTTATTTGACCATTGCGGTATGGGTCAAGACTGTTGTAATATGGCAGAGGGATTGCACTTAACTCTACTAACAGAAAAAGCAGGAGGATTTTTATACTAGAACAGCCTAATTGGAAAAGACCCTGATTTTGGGAAAGATTGAAAGCAAAATGAGAAAGAGGATGAGATGGTTGGTTGGCATCACTGACTCAATGGACATGAGTTTAAGCAAACTCAAGGATATAGTGAAGCACAGGGAAGCCTTGTGTGCTGCAGTCCATGGCGTTACAAAGAGTCAGGCACAACTCAGCAACAGCACACCAATGGAGAAGCACAGAGGATGTTAGGGGAGAGGGAGGTTGATCACTGTGCTGAGGGTATCTGTATTTGGTAACTGGTACTTACCTAAATTTGACTCCTGCTGCCCCTTGTATGCGTGTAAGTGTTGCTCAGTTATGTTTATTTGTGACCTCATGGACTATACAGTCCCTGGAATTCTCTAGGCCAGGATACTGGAGTGGGTAGCCTTTCCCTTCTCTAAGGGATCTTCCCAAACCAGAAATTGAACCCAGGTCTCCCACATTGCAGGCGGATTCTTTACCACCTGAGCCACAAGAAAAGCCCCCTACTCTCCCTTAGAAACTGGAAAACGGAGATACTTTCTTGATGATTACATTTGAAAGAGAGTTCCTAGATCCTTGAGAAAGATATGGCTGGATTTATAAAGCTTGCAAGAGAATATAAGATTTACATCTAAAAATAGTGGACAAATCATTTATAATTGCAGGTTTTCAAAAATGTATAAGAAATGAAGATCAGAGGCCTATAGTCAGGAAGAAACCTGTCCAAAGTTTGGACAAGCTGAGGGAAACAGACTTCCTTAGACTTGTCTGTTATTCACTAATTCCCTTATATGACAGCTATATAGTCAACTGAAATAGCTTCAGTCCTGTATGGAACTCTGAAATTAGTAGTGCTTTCCTTTAAAGGAAAAACAAACAAACAAACAAACAAAAGCTCTGTGGAAGGTTAGACTTGGATCTGCCATGCTAAACACCATGACTGAAGAACACAAGCACTTTGTGTTTCTACTTGCCACTTTCAATTTATTACACTATTCAATTTTTTATGAAGGAAAAAAAAAAGTATATGCACACATATTTGAGGATCTTATTTTAATACATATGCAGCCTGTGAAAATGTTTCTACTAGAATTTCAAGGCTTTTGCTGAATTGGCTGAATTTTGTATACTGCAGTAGAGCTAACTATTCTTTTGCTTACACAGCTGTAAGTTTTGCTTATTGTTATGTATAATGTATGAAGAAGCACCAATGTACAGTGTTTCTTTTGCAGGAAGATTATGAACTAAATCAAAAGTATTTCCAGTATAAATAATAAAATAGAAAAGACAATTTACAGTAGAGCCTGAAAAGCTTAGCTACCCAAATAAAATTTTCACAGCTACTTCAGAAAAGAAATCATTCAAGGCATATTGTGGGCATAAGGCTTAGTTATTTGTTCGAGCTCACCGGAGATATTTTTCAGTTCACATGTGGATCTTCGTGTCAAAGCTTACTTTATTTTCTGATGAAAGTTAATCACTCAGTGTTTTGACTACACACTGACACATAATATCAGATAGAGGAGAATAAAACAGATTTAAGAATTATCCACAAATTAAAGGCAAGAATATCTGCATATGAGAAGAGTTTTCTAAAACCTAATAAGCAACACTGAAGACTCAAACTGCAAGAAGAGAAAGGTATTCAAAGATGCCTCTTGGACAGTCTCTTCTTATACACTGAATAAGGTCAATATGACTTTAGCATTTATGGAAAATGACAATGAAGCAAATGGCCCCAAGTAGAAGAGACTTTTGTCATAACGTCCCTCAACTTGGCATTGAAGTAAACTTGAAATATAAGCAATTCTGAACTAAAAGAAGTATTATTTCTCATTTCAGTACCATTGTTGGCTATGTAACCTGGACAATAAATATTTAGGGGTCACTCAAAACTGTTCTATTGCATTTACTAAATGATGGATGGTGTCCAGATCTCTCTTGGCTAGTATTGATTAGAAGTATTAAAAATATACTTAATAGTCTCTCAGAAAGAGATGTTTTGGTCTTGAATCTAAATGGTACTCTATCAAATTAAATGTGCATAGACCAGTTGTCCTTCAGAAGAGCAGTTTGGGAAACAGCCAAATTAAAATTTTAGAGAAGAAACAGACCATTATTAAGCTAGTGTTTTTGGCATGTTGTACTATTACTAAAAAAGGGAAAAGGGTGTGTGTGTGTATGCATGAACTCATACTCTTGTGAGGGCTTGTCTCATATATATATATATATATTTTTTTTTAGTCTCTAAGTCATGTCTAATTCATCTGAGACCACATGCTTTTAAGATTGTTTTTCACATATATTGAAATTGTTCACTGTGAATGCATGCATCTGTATTCTAGTTTTATTATTATCATCTCATTACTTCTGTTCTTTATTACTTATGTTAGGGTCACTGAATTTTTGAGTCTGCAGCAGAGATAGCCTCAGTGTTTCTTGAATATCTTGACTTCAACTTAAATTCCACTTTTGTTGTAAAATATATATATATCTCCTGCACACCAAAATCTCTTAAGAATATTGTAATCTGTCACATCTAGCTCTAATTTCCTTTTTTCTTTAAATAACCAATCTCAACTTGAACTCTTTTACAACTGTTTTCACTTTCCAGAGCCATGGAGATATTAAATTTCTCCATTTCTCTAAACAAAACACATCAACAAAAATCCTATATGTCATATGTGTCTTAGGATGTTCAATGTGAGGAGAAATACATGGTATGACAAGACTTTCAGCAAAATAATGTTAAGAATTTGCTGGTGCTTTTATCTCTGGTCTCAAATTACCCTAAACATTACTTTTTTTTCTTCCATATATTTATAGGTACTTTATTTTCTTTCTGAATTTAGGTGCCTCGGTAAGTCAAATTTCATTATTGTTATAGTTTAACATGATGTGTATACAAAACATTTGCTAAGTATTAATCTATTATTAAACTGTGAAATTTATTTCTTTTAAAGTAAAAATTTCATCTATAAATTACTGTAAAAGCCACTTAGACTGGGAAATTCTTTCTGATGGACATGTTCTTTTTAATTAAATTATATAAAACAACCATGCATTATTTATCTACATTTGGAAAATAAAATAAGTATATAATTAATTATATATAATTATAATATATATTTTATTATATAATTCTAAGATAGTAATATCATAATTGGGAGGCAATATACTGCATAATTTATTTAACAATGAATAATAAACTTTGCTTGCATTTTATTTTGTTTTTCTGATTCTGAAAGATATTATGTAATGCATGTGTGTGCTCATTCATCTCTGACTCTTTTGTGACCCCCTGGACTGGTAGCCCACCAGGTTCCTCTGTCCATGGAATTTTCCAGGCAAGAATATTGGAGCGGGTTGCCATTTCCTCTTCCAGGGGATCTTCCTGGCCCAGGGATCAAACTCTTGCATCTGCTGAATTGACAAGTGTATTCTTTACCACTGTGACACCTGTGAAGCCCAGGTTATGTGATAATGAGAATTTATAAAATTCTGAAAACGAAAATATGAAAAAACACAAAGCAAAACATTATAACATGATACTCATGTATTTAAACACTTTAGACTCTACAACTTGATGCATATTTTGTTTTCTTTACTATAATCGGACAAAGATGCATAAGTATATCCATATATGTATAAATTAGAGAGTAATATTGAATTGGTGCAAGAGGATGAGTTATTATTCCTTGAGCTTATTCTCTACCCAAGAGACAAGACACAGAAGCAATATAATTTTTCTACCTAGTGGAAGTTTAGTAGCCATGATATGAAATCATTTTGCCTTCATGCCATAGGAAGAGGGATGGTGTATATCTAGTATGCTCTACCCAATACCTGTTCCTTAGCTAAGTTAAATGAAATGGTCTCCAGAAATCTGAGTGAGTTTGAAGATGCCTGCATAGATGGGAAAAGATCATTCAGGGCCCTGAGAGGATGATGGCTGAAACAGTGAATAACTAGGTTGTTCCATGGTGGCTCAATGGTAAAGAATCTACCTTCAATGCAGGAGACCTGGGTTCGATCCCTGGATTGGGAGGATCCCATGGAGAAGGGCATGAAAACCCACCCGTTTTCTTGCCTGGAGAATTCCATGGACGAGGAGCCTGGCAGGCTACAGTCCATGATGTTGCAAAGAGTCAGCACAACTGAGTGACTAAGCACACAGGCTTTTCCCCTCTCCACCTCAGCAGTACATAGAGTGAGAGATAGGCAGGTAGATACATAGGTAGGTAGGTAGGTTGGTAGATAGATTTGGAGATACAAATATGGCAGCCTGAATTTCTGTTTTCAAGTCTAGGGCATATTTTCTGTGAGTTTATTTTAGATTAAGAAGAAAACACTAGCAAGACCTGAACAGTTTTGTAGTTACCCTACCAAAAAGGGCTTCTAAGTTGGAGGAAACCTTGGCAGCTATGGAAGAATTTGAGCCAGAAGGGAACTCTCACTTCTGGAACCACAGCTGAAAGATTCACACCTGTATCCACATACCTCCGGAATGTCTGGATGGAGTTTAGTGTTAAACAGAAAGGAGCTGCTTGGAAGCAACCTAGATGTCCATCAGCAGATGAATGGATAAGAAAGCTGTGGTACATGTACACAATGGAGTATTACTCAGCCATTATAAAGAATACATTTGAATCAGTTCTAATGGGGTGGATGAAACTGGAGCCGATTATACAGAGTGAAGCCAGAAAGAAAAACACCAATACAGTATATTAATGCATATATATGGAATTTAGAAAGATGATAACAATAACCCTGTATGCGAGACAGCAAAAGAGACACAGATGTCTAGAACAGTCTTTTGGACTCTGTGGGAGAGGGCAAGGGTGGGATGATTTGGGAGAATGGCATTGAAACATGTATAATATCATATATGAAACGAGTTGCCAGTGCAGGTTCGATGCATGATACTGGATGCTTGGGGCTGGTGCACTGGACAACCCAGAGGGATGGTACGGGGAGGGAGGAGGTGGAGGGTTCAGGATGGGGAACATGTGTATACCTGTGGCGGATTCATTTCGGTATTTGGCAAAACCAATACAATATTGTAAAGTAATTAACCTCCAATTAAAATAAATAAATTTATATTAAAAAAAAAACAGGAGATTGCATATAAAAAAGAAAGGAGCTGCAGTGCTAAAAAATAATCAGTTATTTTACTCTCCACACTTCAAGTCCCTGAAGCCACAAGTTTAGACAATCATATAGGAAATGTTAAGTATCGTAGTCTAGGCAGCTATAGCAAATTAACACAGACTGTGTAGCTTAAACAAGAAATATTTATCAAAATTGTACAGGTGGGAGGGAAGTCCAAGATCTGGGCCATTGGGTCAGTTCTTGGTGAAGGCCCTCTTTCTGGTTTGTAGAAGGCAGCCTTCTCTCTGTGTCCTTATATGGCAGAAAGAGAGCATGCTATCTGGCCTCTTCTAACGGTTTCTACATTTTATTTTGTCACTTTTCAGTAATTTGCAACTTCCCAGTAACTTTTTCATTTCATATAATTGTTGTGGTGTGGTTAGTCGCTCAGTTGTGTCTTGACTCTGCTACCCCATGGACTGTAGTCTGCCAGGCTCCTCCATCCATGGGATTTTCTAGACAAGAATACTGGAGTGGGTTGCCATTCCCTTCTCCAGGGGATCTTCCTGACCCAGGGATCGAATCCAGGTCTCCCACATTGCAGGCAGACTCTTTACCATCACAGTCACTATGGAAGCCATATATATGTATATCTGAATATGTATATGTATATCTGAATCACTGCTATATACCTGAAATTAATACAACATTGTTAATCAACTCTACTCCAATAAAAATTAAAAAAATTAAATGTGATATATATATTAAATATTAAACTCTATGTAGATTGAGCAGTTTTGTGAGAAGCTCCAGTTACTGTCTTATTTACTCTACTTTGTATTTAATTATTTTTCATATTGTACTCAGTTTTTATAATTGCTGTCTGTAGGAAAGGGAATTTCATGCAACTTCATTGCTTGCTTGCTATCATGGGTATGATAGATTAAATTAGTTTAATAAGTGTTAACTTTTTGGATCAAAAAAATGTTATAATTAATGCTTTATCACTATTTCCTAGATTGTTTATGCAAATATAAAATATATATATTTTAGTGTAGATTGTATTATGAAATGAGTATTCTCAGTGAAAAATGTGTTAATTTATTACAGTATTATGTTTAAAGCACTGCAACTATCAAATTTTGACTGCTTAATTTATGACTTATAGAACATATTCATGACTTTGCTATTCTGTTTAATGCTTCCCAATTGAATCTTAGCCTCCCAGCATATATTACTATGATTTTTTTCTGTGTTCACTGCTGGGGTTTTACTAAATGAGAGGTAATGGAGGTGATATTCAGATGAGAATTTTCTGCTTACTGACTGACATGAGCTACCACAGCCATGGTATTAATCTTCTTGCAATCCCCTTAACCACTATAGAAGAGAACTGTATAATTTATTTATTTAGGTGATTTCTCTGATCTTCTTAAGTTGTATAAATTATTCAAGGCACACTATTGAGAAAATGTAAGTTCTGTTGACCATCAAAACCTTACGATTTGATGCATGTCTGTGAATGAACATGCTTTATTTACTCAGTCAACAAAGACAGGATTTTTTATTGGATGAAGAAAAAAAAATATATATATATATATCTTGAATGTTTAATGGGTAACTTAACATGTGTCTTAGATAGCATTTGGGCTTTCCTATGTTTTGGAGATAAATATAATTTTGTATCACATCTCAAACTCTGAGGATGATGAAACTCGACTGTCTTCAGTGATTTTTTTTCTTCTTAAATATTCATAGGAACTTAATTTCTCATGTTCCCCAGTAGTACTCTTATTGGTGAGTTTGTGAGTATTTCTTCTTGACCTACCATTATATTCCTCACTTTATTTAGAATCAAACAAGAACCTTAGCTAATTCCTTGACCACTATACAGAGAACATATATCTGCCCTTTATTTTGCTAATACCTTGGTCTCTCTTGGCATCTCAGGTTAATTCCATAGTGAATCTTTGTTTAATTTCCTTCATGGGGGTTCAGATTTTCTTTTATTATGTAAGGAAATTGAACTTCCTTTGCTCCTTCCCCATATTTCATTAAAAAAAAATTCACATTGTAAGTAGCAACTGTTTTTTAATACTTGTAGTTAAATAGCACCTTTGTATATATTTCAGAAAAACCATAATTTAAATACATCTTTGTAGATAATATGCAGGAATTATTTTAAAAGGTAATATTTCTTTTGTTTTTCACATGATATGGTGTATTAAAAATATCAACCTGAATAAGGTGATATTTATTTTACATAAGATTTTAATATGTGCAGTACTTGATTAATAATTACATAATTTATTTGTCATTATATTAACTCTGACTGCCGTAAGAAAATACTATAGACGAGATGTCTTAACCAGTGGAAATTTGTTTTTTCTCAGTTACAGAGGCTGTAAGTCTAAGCTATGGAGTCAGCATAGTCAAGTTCTGCTAAGACCTCTGTTCTTGGTTTGCAGAAGACTAACTTCTCACTGTGGCCTCTCATGGCACAGAGAGGGAGAGCTGACTCTTGTCCTCTTCTTATAAGAGGACACACTCCTGTCAAGCTAGAGATTGACCCTTATGACCTCATTTAATCTTATGTAATTACTTCCTAAAAGTCCTGTCTCCAGGTACAGTCACATGGGCTGATAGGTAGGACTTCAACATATGGATTTGAGAAGATAGAATTTAGTTCATAGTATTAGGGAGGCCTGGCGTGCTGCAATTCATGGGGTCACAAAGAGTCGGACACGACTGAGCGAATGATCTGATCTGATCTGATTTATTATTGAGCAGTTACTAATTAAATAGTAATATGATGGCCCCTACCATATGTTTACTCTATATAGAGTTCACATATATTGTTACTGTTTTTTCTTTCTTTATTTTGAATATTATTTTATAACTGTGTCCTTTGGAAATGACTTAACACCTCTTTATCACTTTGTGGTCAAAAACTGTATAACTAAAGTCTCTCATATGTAATAAAAACTGACTTGAATTAATTTATTTAGAATCTTTAATTTTAAAATATTTGGATTCATAGTTTATTTTATATACATTTGCTAATATGTTTTAGTTTGTACATAAAATAATGAGGGCCTCATGCACTCCTATTTTTAAATTATAATCAGTGTCCATCCAACTATGTGCTTCTTTTGAAGCAACTGTTAGTAGATTGATCCAAGCTGCGAAAAGAGTGACTGAAAGAAAGAAGAATGAAAGGCAGTGCTAGGATTTAAGCCACCTGTGACTAAATCAGCAAAGGACATCTGCTAAACCAAAGTGCACGTCAACTGCAAAGGTAGCTTTTTTTAGACATTCCCTAGATAAGGTCTATTCTCTCCAGATTTCACAACAGCCAGTGCCTACAAAAAGGCATTTAGTATTAATTTAAAAGGATTTGATATTTATATTTAGGACTGAATTACAATCATGAATAAAAAGTCAATACTTCTGGATTTTTACAAGCTTCAATTTATTTTATTTTTACTAAGGCAAGTACATATACCTTTTTGAAGAAAATATGTAAACATTCAAATTAAGAAAAAAATTAACACTCAGATAATAATTTTGTAGAGATTTCCTTGTAAAAATTATTCAGATATAACAGATTCACGCCAAAGAAAAAGAAAAAGAACTGGAAGCATTTTTTAGTCAGTAGTCCTAACTTGTAGAGTTTTCTGTTTTCTGATGCTTTCAAAATACACCAATTAGATTGAAAAAAAAAAAAAAAAAGATTTACCTTGTTGCAAAAGTCTGTATTCATGTGCAGCATTCCATTTCCTTATCTTCTTCTGAAAGAAAGTTTAAGCATTTGCTCTATTAATTTCTCCAAAATAGAGATTAACTTTGTAATAAATATTTTGATTTACTGTATTCAGTCTTCTTATTTAAACAGAAATAACTAGTGGTTATTATTAGATTAATTTTAAAATGCTGATAATATATATTTCTATACATTTTTTTCATGATGAAGATTTTTTTTTTATTTCACAAAGGTGGTTTATCAAAATGCCCAAGAGGGAGCTTGCCACTATTGGAAAAATTAATAACTAGCAGTCTCAAAGATTAAGAATTTCTTGTTCTTATTGAGGAAGGAAAAGAAATTCATGCATTCATTAGTCATTATAGTTGAGGAAAAATGAAATGTGAATTACTGTAAGTGGTATAATACATTGAGTGATGGTATTTTAGACTGGCATTATTTAAGTGTCATTTTTGGAAGAAATACAATATTAAATTTATGTTGCAATGAACAGACAAGAAACATATGAAATAAATTCAAACTATATAAAGTAGTTGTGAGAAATGCATGAGAATTATAATATTCATCTCAATGCAGTTTTGAGATGAGCTTGAACTAAGTAGAATACTTATTTTGGGAGACTGTACATGAATTGAAAGGTTATCCATCCAAGGATTAATCTTGTATTATAGTCAACATTTAGTGATCTAAGGAAAAGCATATTACGTATATGTCCCTCAGTTTTCTTACATGCCTTATAAATTTTATAAACCATAATCATCCCATGTGTAATATGTGAGAATCATAGAATCATATTTAATATCATTTTAAAATAAATGGTGAGCATAAAGATGAAGAGAAGATTTACTGAGGGAAATATTATAGCTTGTTAAATTGTCAGAACTAGAAGTTTTAGACAACTATGTTACCATGGTGTCTACTTAATGTATTCAACATTTTATAAAGAAGAAAATTTGAGAAACTGAAGAGAATAAACATGTACACAAAAACGCGCACACAGAGCTTTCATCAGTTGCATAAGGGAGGGACAAAATTATTTAAAAACATGAAGAAATCTAGAACTCCTCCAGGAAAAAAATAAACATAAAGAAAACATATTTTTAAAGAGTTTAAGCAAGAGAGAAGACAGGTATTGCTGCTCTGGTTGTTCCATCATCAAAATTCACTATAGGAGATGACATGAAGGAATAAGATAAGAAAATGTTTACAGGAAAAATATTTTTCTAGGACCAGATGTCCTAAAGATGAATTCAGGTAACATGTCAATTCCTAATAATGGAGACATAGTATGATTGAAACATGAATGTACCTGAGGGATGTGTTTATTCCTAACTTAATAAATATGAGGTTTGATGTGATCTTCCAAATAGAGAGGGATTCTTCATTTTAAGTCATGTCCGACTCTTGCACCCCCATAAACTGTAGCTTGCCAGGCTCCTCTGTCCATGGGTTTCTTCAGGCAAGAATACTGGAGTAGGTTGCCATGCCCTTCTCTGGGGGATCTTCCTGACCCAGGAGTCAAACCCAGTTCTCCCATATTGCAGGCAGATTCCTTAACGACTGATCTATGAGGAAAGATAAATATACTTTATGGTATCCTAAATATTAATATGAAGCAGAAAAATTTGACCCATTTAATCACAGGAAAAATCTTCTATAATAACAGCTACTATTCACTGATAACCTACTGTGTTTCAAGTAATATGCCTTATGCATTCTTTATCTAAATAATGCCTTCACAATTAAGGTGTCACAGAAAGTTCCGGATATTCTGTGTTAATGATACTTTCAGCTGTTGAGGTGTCAGGTAGGAATCTGAAGGAGCCTAAGCAGAATTCCATGTTTGACTCATTGGGATATAAACATATCATCTTCTCTGTGCAGTAAAGTGAAAGTTAGGAAGCAATGGTATAATTCTCACAATGGCCGTATTAAATATTTATTGTTATTATTTTTTACATAAATTTGAGCTGAAATAAGTTTACTAATTCTATTTTAAAAAGTCAAGTAACATTCTCTAGATCCCATGGCTAGAGAATCTTGTGCATTCTAAATATGTCTGATTCAATCTTGAGCTTTCAAGGACTAAATGCACTTTATGCATACACACATTAGAATCTCTCCATACACATCTCTCTCCTTGCAAGTCATCTGTATACTCTCCTTCCCCTTTTCTGCCCCTTCTTTGGTGAAGATATTTATGCATTTTTTAATTCCACCCGTACTGTTTTACTTTCAAATCTTAACATATGAAATATAGTAGAAAGAGTTTAGACTTTGGAATCAAAGAAACCTGGGTTGTAGCTCATATTTTAAATGGGCTACAAAAATAGGCTACAGTAATATTTTATGTGGGTTAAATTAGTTAACCACAAACTCGGATTCCAGTTTAGCTTGATGAATGTAAATGAATATGGGAAAGCCACCTAAATTAATGGAATATGTAGAATCTCTCATTAAGCTGGTTTAACGGTGGGTGATCCAGTTTCAATAGATTATGTCAGTGAAGGTGGCCCAGAGTAGAGTTAGCAGACAGAAGCCCCTGCTGATATCTTCAGTTGCTATTCAGTGTCCTTGATCATCTCAGGGACTGGTTGACCATCTGCTCTTTTAACGACTGTGATCTACGAAAAACAAAAACAAAAACCTGAAAATGATGTTTTGGTTTAGGTTTCATGAACAAGTAATGACTTTCCCTCATATATGTCCTCCCAGCAATTAGCTCCAGCTTGTGTACACTATGTATTATTCTATAATGTGAAAGAGCATATTTCATAGTTACTGAATTTCTCCAGACATTCAGTTGGGGACAGTGTACTGTGATATCTGGAAGGGTGTATAAGTAAAAATATATATTATTGCCATCTAGATGGAGCACAGAAGGGTTTCTAGAGGGTCAACATTTCTCAAAATGATGACAAACCAAAGCAGTGTCTTGTTGGGTAAGCATGGTCTACAGCTAAATGTGCAGCTCGTGGGATACAGTTCTGCCCATTCTCTCAGTCACAAGTCTCCTCAAGGGCAAAACTTCCTCCAGTGCTAGAATCCACCGTAGTACAGTTAATTTTGTGCTAAATTCCTACTGGTTGAGGTTTCTTCAGTGCTGGACTGCAGTAGGTATGGTGCTTCCAGTCCCAGCTGCTGACAAAAGATAGTTTTGCCAGCTCATAGTTCCCAAAGCACTTGATTTTCTGCACTGCCCCCAACACCTTCTCTAATGGCTTCACAAAAGATTGCCACAAGTGAGGCTTCTCACCTGGCTGTCTCTTAGGTGACCGTTGTGCATCCTGAGGTGACTGTCCTCCCTGTGGATGGTTTCCCCCAACACCACAGAGAATCTATGTTCAGAAGCAATTTAGTGCCACTTTTCACTGTATGTTGCTGCTAAGTCGCTTCAGTCGTGTCCGACTCTCTGTGACCCCATAGACGGCAGCCCACCAGGTTCCCCCGTCCCTGGGATTCTCTAGGTAAGAACACTGGAGTGGGTTGCCATTTCCTTCTGCAATGCATGAAAGTGAAAAGTGAAAGTGAAGTTGCTCAGTCGTGTCTGACTCTTCGCGACCCCATGGACTGTAGCCTACCAGGCTCCTCTGCCCATGAGATTTTCTAGGCAAGAGTACTGGAGTGGGGTGCCATCACCTTCTCTGGCCATAAATGTGCCCTCTCCTTCCCCACCCCATGCCATCTTTGGTCAGTGGGGAAGAAATGCTCTTTAGATAGCTGTCACAGCTCTATGCGCAATAGATATGATAATATACACATACCTACCTGCATGTACACACAGGATTCCTAGTACATTATCTCACACAGGCTGAAAAATGTATATTCAGTTCTCTTTCTTCTTGTCTTGTCACATTTATGACTTAACAAGTAGTGCAGTCTAGAGAACTAGAGAATTGAGAAGCATGTTAGTAAGAATCTTTATTCTTTCTTCATTCCTCACCCAATTTGGGTCCTTTCTTACTCCCTTCATATTTATAAACTCGAATAATTTCTACTTCTGTGTTCAGGAGCTCATAATTTCTATCATGGTTAATTAATATTTTTCTTAAATTATTTTCTATCTTGATTTAATTCTCTTAAAGCCATTTTTCATAGAGCTACTAGGGTGATTTTTATTAAAATTCAGATATGATCATGGTGTCCCTTTGTTGGAAACAGTTCAATGTTAAAATACTTTGGGGATAATAATCAAACTCATTACTGAGAAGTTAACATTTCTATTCTAGGCTCAACTACTTTTCAGTCACTTATCATTTCATCTACTAAACCTTGTGTGCTGTTCATACTTAAAAAGTACTGTACTCTAAACAATTTTTAAATTTAATCAGAGGTACAAACTACTATATATAAAATGCATTAGCTATCAGTATGTATTATATACTATAGTACAGTATAATAACCTTTATTATTTTATTTAAAATCACCATTATTTTGTGATGATTTTAAATGGACGACGGCCTATAAAAATGTTGAGTCGCTATGTTGGACACCTGAAACTGTGATGTAGTAAATCAAATTCACTTCTATTAAAAAAAAAAAAAAAAAAGTTTACAAGAGAAAGTTCAGTTCAGTTTAGTTCAGTTCAGTCGTGTCCAACTCTTTGCAACCCCATAAACCACACCATGCCAGGCTTCCCTGTCCATCATCAACTCCAGGAGTTTACCCAAACTCACGTCCGTTGAGTTGGTGATGCCAACTAACAATCTCATCCTCTGTCGTCCCCTTCTCCTTGTGCCTTCAGTCTTCCCAACATCAGGGAAATGAGTCAGTTCTTCACATTAGGTGGCCAAAATATTGGAGTTTCAGCTTCAACATCAGTCCTTCCAATGAACCTTCAGTATTGATTTCCTTTAGGATGGACTGGCTGGATTGCCTTTCAGTACAAGGGACTCTCAAGAGTCTTCTCCAACTCCACATTTCAAAGCATCAGTTCTTCGGCGCTCAACTTTCTTTATGGTCCAAATCTCACATCCATACATGATTACTGGAAAAATCATAACCTTGACTAGATGGACCTTTGTTGACAAGTAATGTCTGTGCTTTTTAACATGCTGTCTAGGTTGGTCATAACGTTCCTTCCAAGAAGTAAGCGTCTTTTAATTTCATGGCTGCATTCACTATCTGCAGTGATTTTGGAGCCCAGAAAGATAAAGTCAGCCACTGTTTCCACTGTTTCCCCATCTATTTGCCATGAAGTGATGGGGTCAGATGCTATGATCTTAGTTTTCTGAATGTTGAGCTTTAAGCCAACTTTTTCACTCTCCTCCTTCACTCTCATTAAGAGGCTCTTTAATTCTTCTTCACTTTCTGCCATAAGGGTGGTGTGATCTGCATATCTGAGGTTATCTATATTTCTCCCGGCAATCTTAATTCCAGACTCTGCAGCAGCAGACCTGCAAACACATTTCTCAAGAGGCAGGTCAGGTGGTCTGCTATTCCCATCTCTTTCAGAATTTCCCACAGATTATTGTGATCCACACAAAGGCTTTGGCACAGTCAATAAAGCACAAATAGATGTTATTCTGAAACTCTCTTGCTTTTTTGATGATCCAGTGGATATTGGTACTTTGATCTCTGGTTCCTCTGCCTTTTCTAAAACCATCTTGAACATCTGGAAGTTCATGGTTCACATATTCCTGAATCCTGGCTTGGAGAATTTTGAGCATTACTTTACAGTGTATGAGGAGAGTGCAATTGTGCGGTAGTTTGAGTATTCTTTGGCATTGCCTTTCTTTGCGATTGCAATGCCAACTGACCTTATCCAGTCCTGTGTCCACTGCTGTGTTTGCCAAATTTGCTGACATATTGACTGCAGCACTTTCACAGCATCATCTTTTAGGCTTTGAAATAGATCAACTGGAATTCCATCACCTCCACTAGCTTTGTTCGTAGTGATACTTCCTAAGACCCACTTGACTTCACATGCCAGGATGTTTGGCTCTAGGTGAGTGATCACACCATCATGATTATCTGGGTCATGAAGACATTTTTTGTTTACTTCTTCTGTGTAGTCTTGCCACCTCTTATTAATATCTTCTGCTTCTGTTTGGCCATATCATTTCTGTCCTTTATTGAGCCTATCTTTGCATGAAATGTTCCCTTGGTATCTCTAATTTTCTTTAAGAAATCTCTAGTCTTTCCTATTCTATGGTTTTCCTCTATTTCTTTTCATTGAATGCTGAGGAAGGCTTTCTTATCTCTCCTTGCTATGCTTTGGAACTCTACGTTCAAATGGGTATATCTTTCCTTTTCTCCTTTGCTTTTCACTTCTCTTCTTTTCACAGCTATTTGTAAGTTCTCCTCAGACAACCATTTTGCTTTTTTGCATTTTTTTTTCTTGGGGATGGTCTTGATCCCTGTCTCCTATGCAGTGTCACGAACCTCTATCCATAGTTCATCAGGCACTCTGTCTATCAGATATAGTCCCTTAAATCTATTTCTCACTCCCACTGTATAATCATAAGGGATTTGATTTAGGTCATACCTGAATGGTCTAGTGGTTTTCCCCACTTTCTTCAATTTAAGTCTGAATTTGGCAGTAAGGAGTTCATGATCTGAGCCACAGTCAGCTCCTGGTCTTGTTTTTGCTGACTTTATAGAGCTTCTCCATCTTTGGCTACAAAGAATATAATCAATCTGATTTCAGTGTTGACCATCTGGTGATGTCCATGTGTAGAGTCTTCTCTTGTGTTGTTGGAAGAGGGTGTTTGCTATGGCCAGTGTGTTCTCTTGGCAAAACTATTTTAGCCTTTGCCCTGCTTCATTCTGTACTCCAGGGCCAAATTTGCCTGTTACCCCAGGTATTTCTTGACTTCCTACTTTTGCATTCCAGCCCCCTATAATGAAAAGGACATCTTTTTTGGGTGTTATTTCTAAAAGGTCTTGTAGGTCTTCATAGAACCGTTCAACTATAGCTTCTTCAGCATTACTGGTCAGGGCATAGACTTGGATTTGAATGGTTTGCCTTGGAGACAAACAGAGATTATTCTGTCGTCTTTGAGATTTTGGACTCTTTTGTTGACTAGGCTGGCTACTCCATTTCTTCTAAGGGATTACTGCCCACAGTAGTAGATAAAATGTTCATCTGAGTTAAATTCACCCATTCCAGTCTATCTTAGTTCGCTGATTCCTAGAATGTTGATATTCACTCTTGCCATCTCCTGTTTGACCAGTTCCAGTTTGCCTTGATACATGGACCTAGCATTCCAGGTTCCTATGCAATATTGCTCTTTACAATATTCTATCACCAGTCACATCCACAACTGGGTATTGTTTTTGCTTTGGCTCCATCCCTTCATTCTTTCTGGAGTTATTTCTCCATTGATCACCAGTAGCATATTGGACACCTACCAACTGAGGAGTTCATCTTTCAGTTAAACTTTAGTAATTCTGAACTGCTTGCATAATTCATATTATTTTACTTTTTTTTTATCACCTAGCATTATGAGTGGTCAGTGAATTATTGTTAGACAAGCAAGTATAGGTATGAATAAAGTGGGTTAGAGAAAAATGAATGAAGGAGCAAACAGATCAGCAGTTTTTCTTCATTCAGTTGTGTGAAGAACAGTCATACTTGATATTTGGAGATGACTAATTTCATACATTCAGTTCAGTTCATTTCAGCCACTCAGTCGTGTCTGATTCTTTGTGACCCCATGAATCGCAGCATGCCAGGCCTCCCTGTCCATCACCAACTCCCGGAGTTCACTCTGACTCACGTCCATCAACTCAGTGATGCCATCCAGCCTTCTCATTCTCTGTCGTCCCCTTCTCCTCCTGTCCCCAATCCTTCCCAGCATCAGAGTCTTTTCCAGTGAGTCAACTCTTGACATGAGGTGGCCAAAGTACTGGAGTTTCAGCTTCAGCATCATTCCTTCCAAAGAAATCCCAGGGCTGATCTCCTTCAGAATGCACTGGTTGGATCTCCTTGCAGTCCAAGGGACTCTAAGGTCAAGAGTCTTCTCCAACACCACAGTTCAAAAGCATCAATTCTTTGGCGCTCAGCTTTCTTCACTGTCCAACTCTCACATCCATACATGACCACTGGAAAAACCATAGCCTTGATTAGACGCACCTTTGTAAATATGCATCATAGGTTTATTCAGTACAGAATGTGATGCTCATGTAAATATAATGTTATTTAAGTTTGGTATAAAATATACATATGTAAAAATTCAAAATCACTAAGATAGCAGTACAATGAGAATTCTTTACACGGGTAAATAAAGAAAAAAAAGAAAAATTAACAGTTCAGTAGGAAAACAATTAACCAGCTAATGACAGAGAGCTTGATAAAAGTCTAGGAGAGGTAGAACTACAGATTGTTATATGGAGAAATGGAAATAAAATATGTAAAGACAGTTGATTTAATAATGTGCAAAGCTAGAGAACATTGTAGAAAGCTGGAGAATGGACAGAAATATCTCTTGGAGAGAATTTGAAGTAGGTGATTTTTTTTAAGAAGTGAAGGAAACAAGAATAAAAATATACTGGAGCCTCTTAAATTATAAATAAGTAAGGTCATTTTTGAGCTTCCCAGGTGGCTCAGTGGTAAAAGAATTTGCCTGCTAATGCATGAGCTACAGGAGTCATGGATTCCATCTGTGGGTTGGGAAGATACACTGAAGAAGAAAATGATAGAGGAGCTTGGAGGGCTGCAGTCCATGAGGTTTCAAAGAGTTGGACATGACTGAGTGATTGAGCATACACTCATGCAAGAAGGCATGTTAGTTAAGATGAATATGACTAGAATCTCAGAGCCAAGAATTCTCATTCAGGAATCTGTTAGGGTCAGACTTCTACCAGGTGCTATGAATGGAATGTTTCTGTTCCACCCAAATCCATGTTAATCCATACCCAATGTGATTGTATCAAGAGGTCAGGCCTTTGGAAGGTGATAGGTCATGAGAGTGGATCTCTTTTAAGAGTGAGATTAGTGCCCTTATAAAGAGATCACAGGGAGCTCACTCATGTCTTCCTCACTTGTAAAGATATTGTGAAAATAGAGCAGTCTATGAACTAGGAATCACAGCAGTAAATCTGCCAGTGCCTTGATCTTGGACTTCCAGGCTCTGGAACTGTGAGAAATAAATTTCTGTTATTTACAGCCTATCCAGTCTGCTGTGTTTGTTATACCAGCCTGAACAGACTAGCATACCAGTTTAGACTTTTCTGAGGTTATTTGGATTTGTTATGAAGAAAAAAAATCAGTGAGTCAATGATATTTAATATAGTGAGCTTGCAGTTTGAGCCTCATCCCTGAAAGATGTCTTCTGAGATAAGTTAGAACATCAAAATGTTTTAAAAACATATTTTGCCTATACTCGAATCATGCTAACTGATCTTCCTAGTAATTCCTACATCTTATGTTCCATCCTGTTAACATCTAGTCTTCACATGTGGAAGAGAAGTCTACTTTTGATGGATAGGATTCCATTTTCTTGAAAGTTTTTCAGAGCAAAGAGAGAAAATAATATCTAGAAAGAGAAGTCATCTAGCAATACTCATAGAAGTTTTAGGAGTCCATTAACAGAATGTTTGCTCCTCTTAGGCCCCTTGTTTAAAAGCTTCAATTAACATTACCACATAGAGATTTTCTGCCTTGATTCTGATCTGGTTTTCTCCCGGGGAGTAGAGCAAGTGAGGAGAGACAAAAAAGATTGGATCTTTGAGGTATCATTAAAGATTAGTTATTTGTTTTTCAGTCTGCTCAAATTTAGATACCCAGACCACCTATATAAATACCACAAGTGATGCTTTTTAGAAGTGAAGTCTGCAGGCAACCAGTAAAGAATCCACCTGCAATGCAGAAGACTCGGGTTTGATCCCTGGGTCAGGAAGATATCCTGAAGAAGGGAATGGCTACCCTCTCTGGTATTCTTGCTTGAGGAGCCTGGTGGGCTAGTCCATGGGGTCGCAAAGAGTTGACACAACTCAGCAACTAACAGACTGCAGGCAATACTCAGAATTATTAAAACAGGTTTTGAAAGATGTCTCAAAATAGTCTGAGACAATTTTTATGCTCAGCAAGCACTCTGACCACTACTAGTTCTACAAGTTCTACAAGTGTGTCGGGAAACTTAATGCCAAACTAAGGTGGAATACAAAAAAAAAAAAAAAGAAATAGCTTAGGATATAAAATAGAGCACAATAGTATGATTATTTTGTTCAATGAAATGTTAGCACAAGTGACATGTGTCACTTCCACTGCAGTTTTTCAAAGCCTAAGAATAGTTTCTAATATTCTCTTTCTTCTGCCAAGGTGATCTTAGAAGCAAATGTTAAGACGAAGCTACTATCAGCTAAAATCCAAGAATAACCATAATAAGCCATGAATCCTAGCAATATATTCCTAGTGTAAGAAATAAGCTTTTGCCGTGTTAATCCATGAGATTTTAAGCTTGTTAGTACAAAATACCCTGGGATGTACTATGGCCAATTACCATTTCACTCACATAGGATTGAGATATGTTTTCAATACCAACAACCCATATTTTCTTCTATTTCATATTCATTTACCTTCAGGGGGAATCCTACTGCTTTCCATTTGTTGCTCTTTGAGTCTTTTTCTTCAATGTGGGTTTCTCTTTCCCTCTTTTATTAGATTGTTTTTATTCTTATCTAAACTTTTCTGACTTCAGTTAGTTCAGTTCAGTCACTCAGTCATGTCCGACTCTGTGACCCCATGAACCGCAGCATGCCAGGCTTTCCTGTCCGTCACCAAGTCCCGGAATCCACCCAAACCCATGTCCATTGAGTTGGTGATGCCATCCAACCATCTCATCCTCTCTCGTCCCCTTCTCCTTCTGCCCTCAATCTTTCCCAACATCAGTGTTTTTTCAAATGAGTCAGCTCTTCACATCAGGTGGCCAAAGAGTTTCAGCTTCAACATCAGTCCTTCCAATGAACACCCAGGACTGATCTCCCTTAGAATGGACTGGTTGGATCTCCTTGCAGTCCAAGGAACTCTCAAGAGTCTTCTCCAACACCACAGTTCAAAAGCATCAATTCTTCAGTGCTCTGCTTTCTTTGTAGTCCAACTCTCACATCCATACATGACCACTGGAAAAACCATAGCCTTGACTAGACGGACCTTTGTTGGCAAAGTAATGTCTCTGCTTTTTAATATACTGTCTAGTTTGGTCATAACTTTCCTTCCAAGGAGTAAGCGTGTTTTAATTTCATGGCTGCAATCACCATCTGCAGTGATTTTGGAGCCCCCCAAAAATAAAGTCTGACACTGTTTGCACTGTTTCCCCATCTATTTCCCATGAAGTGATGGGATCAGGTGCCATGATCTTAGTTTTCTGAATGTTGAGCTTTAAGCCAACATTTTCACTCTCCTCTTTCACTTTCATCAAGAGGCTCTTTAGTTCTTCACTATCTGCCATAAGGTTGGTGTCATCTGCATATTTGAAGTTATTGATATTTCTCCCCGCAATCTTGATTCCAGCTTGTGCTTCTTCCAGCCCAGCGTTTCTCATGATGTACTCTGCATATAAGTTAAATAGCAAGGTGACAATATACAGCCTTGATGTACTCCTTTACCTATTTGGAACCAGTCTGTTCCATGTCCAGTTCTACCTGTTGCTTCATGACCTGCATACATGTTTCTCAAGAGGCAGGTCAGGTGTTCTTGTATTCCCATCTCTTTCAAAATTTTCCACGGTTAGTCAAAATTTTTCCACAAATGACTGGGTATGCAAATGACAAATAACTCTGCAATATGGATGTTGTTAGACTTTTTTAGTATTTTTATTATTCAATTGAATGTTTAAAAATGGCTTTTGGAATGGTATGAATGTTATTGAATCAAAGTCCATAGTGGGGATTTTTGAGAAGTCCTTATCTTCTGTTTCGTACATGTTAAACTGACATCTTTGAAGTTGAATACATTTTTCATAGACTATTGCTGTTGATACATTTTTGAATAATTAGAAATGTATTTTATCTTGTGAATATCTACAAATTTATTTTGCGTCCTCACATTTTCTGTTTAATATTAATTCTTCCTTTTAAAACTTAAGTTGTAGGACAGATTGATGTACACAAAATTTATCATAAATTTGAATATTTGCTAATATATATCTGTAGCTGTGCATGTCTCTGTAAGGATCTTTGATCCCAGTGTGTGATCTTACACGGAAGCATGTAGTTTATTTTAAATATTCTAATGGTATTTGTGGTTCTCTCTCTCCTGAGAATGAACAAAAATATAACATCATTTAGAGTACATTGAGTTTATTACTTGTAATAGATGCACCTGTTCATTTATAAGGAACCACTGCTTTCCATTTCTCTCTTCCACCATATCATGTCATCCATAGTAATAATCTGTAATGAATGTGCAGTGGAAACAGCTACAGAATAAAGACGGAGGTGAAGTGATTCTAGCTATTTTAGAAAGAACCTCAGGGCTAAAAGTGTGAAAGAGTAAAAATGAAGTGGTAACCTTCTCTGACACTTCTCAGAAGATCCACAATTCTACATAGGGTCTATTGTATGTGAATTCTGGTTATATTTACCTTAGAGATAAAGGGAAAGCAATCACACATATGGAACATTTTCTAGAGAACATTTTCAATATAATTATGATTAATGCTTCACAGGAAATAAGACAAGCTATAGTACAAATACTAAATATGTTTTGATTTAACATATAAAAACATTATTCAAAAATACATTTTGTGTCTGATGATATGGACATGACTAAAATCTAGCAAGGATATTAAAATGTTGTTAAAATGTGTGTTTCCTGTATGTATGGTCTTTTGTGGCCCTATTCAGTTATAATTTCTGCCCACCTAAGAATAAACAACTGAAGTCACTGCTATTTTATCTGTCACTGGCCAAATATGTCCAGTGGGAAAAATCTCCAATTATAAATGTTTTGTGGTATAGAGTATGTGGCCAGCTGATGATTCAAGCACTTCCTCTTCACCTTCAGAGTCTGTGACATCAGATTAATAGATTTTTTAAAAATAAAGGACATTATTTTTAAAGTACCTGGTTATGAGTTAAAGTACCTGGTTAAAGTACCTGATTCAATTCTGGAAAATCAGTAGTCAAATATAGAGAGGTAAGGGGGTTATATTGAGAAACAATTGTTTAAATTCTTTAAGAAGTTTAAAGTATACTTGAAATATAGTTGAAATAAACTCAAGTGATTAGATGATAATCTACTGTCTTTCCCATCATGGTCCAGTGTTTTACTAGAGAATTTGCTGAGGTCTAATAAAGGTAGAAATCTCTCAGTGTTTCTTGTCATACTCCAAATTTCCTATAATTATTTGAATTTTACACACCCTTTGTTTGTTCACTGATATTTAATTGAAAGTTGAAGTGTGTTAATCAGGTAACATTATCTTATATTATCTGTGATCTTAACCACTCACCATACTTTTATTGGAAGGATAACGGTTGAGGTGGTATTAACAGCCATCTATTTAAAAATATAATTAAAATCACAGGATATATAATTTTTTATAATTATATAAAATATAATTAAAATCACTCATTCAGTTAAAAGGTGCATTGTGTAAGAAGTTGGTCTTGTTCAGAGTTTTCCAGAGAAATAGAACCAAATGAGGTATAATTGGCTCTTACTGGGGGGAGAGTCAACTGCCTTTTCTATTGTGGCCTTCACTTGATTGGAAGAAGCCCATCCACATTAAAGACAGCAACCTGTTTTACTCAGTCTACCTAATTAAGCATTAATCACATCCCAAAACACAATCACAGAAACACCAAGATGATATTTGACCAAATATTTGGACACCCCGTGGTCTAGTGAAGTTTCTGCATTAAGTTAGCTATCATCCAGTGTAATCACTTTTTTTTTATTATCAATAACTCCTATTTGTTATTTGGAAAATATGCTTCAGATTCTCTGTTTTATCTGTAAGTCAAGTTGTGTGCCAAATACCACTTGCTTTCCATTCCTTAAAAGTGGTAATGATGAATTAAAATGCTGGTTTCATAACACACATTGAGTTCCTTGTAAGAAATAAACAAATAATTGACATGTTAACATTATCAATATGTTATAATATTTTAATATATTCAGTGGAGATAATATCATCCACTATATGACATAAATAATGAACACCATCTAAGGAAAAGAAGAAAAACAGTCTGTAAAATCTTTTGAATAATTCATGCATAGATGTGTATATACCTTGCGTTCTATAACCTAAAGTAGGTACAATATTATGGAATATGATAAAGGGTGAAAACTGATACAACCTAGTTAGAATTTATTTCAAAGCTTGTACAGTAAGGGTAGTTTTGAAGTCTTTTTCAGTATATTTTATCAATTGATATCAGATTAAAAACTGTTAAATTTATTCTCTAATCCAGGAACTTTGACTGAAACCATGGTCAAATAAATTTGATTTGATAAAATTATTAGAAGAAAAGACTTGATCTCTAACAAAACATCCTGTTTGATGGTTCTGTATTCTATATGATAGGTAGCAAATTTGTAGCCTGTGTATTTAAAAAATTAGAAATGCATCATTTACAAAACAGAAAATTTTACATAAAAATTAAATGGCTGTATTTCTTTCAAAGAAATAAGATCTAACAACTCCTCCCTAAATTTGCATATGGTATCTGCTTATATTAAGGGTGAAATCTTTCCATTTTCTTTCTCATTCACTATTTGAACAAATATTTACTGAGTATGATGCACTCATCATTACTACATTGTCCAATTCTTTGCCTTCTCCAACTTTGGTAGACAATTTTAATTGCAATTCACACTCTAAAAAAACAAAAAACAAAAAAAACCTGATTTTTGTTTTGTCTAACTAAATTTATGAATTAATCTACAAAGTCATATGAATGTAGTATTAAAAAATTATTCAGTACTGGGATATTGCTGCTGCTGCTGCTAAGTCACTTCAGTCGTGTCCGACTCTGTGCGACCCCTGAGATGGCAGCCCACCAGGCTCCCCTGTCCCTGGGATTCTCCAGGCAAGAACACTGGAGTGGGTTGCCATTTCCTTCTCCAGTGCATGAAAGTGAAAAGTGAAAGTGAAGTCACTCAGTCGTGTCCAACTCTTCGAGACCCCATGGACTGCAGCCTACCAGGCTCTTCCGTCCATAGGATTTTCCAGGCAAGAGTACTTGGAGTGGGGTGCCATTGCCTTCTCCGATTGGGATGTTACCAAGTAGTAAAATTTCCTTCAAGAAATGTGACTGGTTCCTTTTTCTTTCTTTCAGTCGCTATCCAGATTGACACCATATGACTCAGTCTTACGTGGCAGGAATAGAAGGAATTAGTCTCAATTTGCTCATAGTGAAAATGAGTACTGATGCTACTGTTTACTGAATCAACTAGTTACCATTATCTTTTGTGTTAGTGTCACCAGAATAAAGAGGAACAGATTAGTAAAATGATATTTTACACTAAGGAAATACTTACCAAATACATCAACACAAGGAAAGATATTCACAAATAAGTCTCAATACTTGGTTTATCTGTAGAGGAATGACTTAAATTTGATGCCATCAATTATGAGTACATAAAACAGTGAAAATATGTTACTTTTTAAAATTTTAATCATTTAGACAGTCCTTGTCTTGCTACTATACCTTTTACCAAGAGGTGGCAGTACCATATTTTCAACATTCATCAGTTGACAGGAAATATTTAATATTGACTCAGAGTATCATTTTTTTTCTGAAATTAGTAATACAAGTCAGTATTTAAGTTCATTCTCATGGAAATCAACTGTGTGATAATTACAGCACGTTTTTTGTAGACCATTATTAATCTTCTTTATTATCTAGAGCTTTCTTTTTATTATATGCAGTGCTCTCTAATGATTGCCGGCACATACACACCTGGCTGCCTTACCACCATATTCAGTTCTTAGTGTGCTTAAGAAACAGTAAGTATGAAGGTAACTTGAGTAAAAATACAATTTATTGTATTTACTGATATACGGGGATGGCCCAAAATATATGTTACAGTGTTTTTGTGAAACCAAGGAGTTTTGAATTAAATGATATAAAACCTTGCTTCTCACAGTGTGGTCCACATTAGTCCCCTAAGAGCTCATTATAAATGTAGAATTTCAGTACCCACCCATTCTTAATCTGAATGTGCATTTTATCAGGATCCCCAAATGATATGAATCCTAGTAAATGATGAGAGAGGATGAGATGGCTGGATGGCATCACCGACTTGATGGATGTGAGTTTGAGTGAACTCCGGGAATTGGTGATGGACAGGGAGGCCTGGTATGCTGCGATTCATGGGGTTGCAAAGAGTCGGACACAACTGAGCAACTGAACTGAACTGAACTGAAATGATGAGAGGCACTCATCTGAATTAATGTTTACAAAAATCACTGATAATCAGAATTGACCTTAGGACAGTGCTTTATAAGTCTTGTTCTTTCCAGTGTGTTGATATGATGCATTATATACCTTGGATAAATCCCACAATGTCTTATTGTGTAATTATTGTTATATACTGATGGCTTTGTTTTCTTCTAGTTGTTTTACAGTTTCAGGTCTACATTTAAGACTTTAATCAATTTAAAAAATTTTGGTGTGTTTCTGTGTGTCATTAGAGAATGGGCCAGTTCCATCGTCTCATGTATCTATTCTTATGCTGGTACTGCACCATTTTGATTACTATAGCTTTGTATTACATTTTGAGGCCAGGTAGCATGATGCTTGCAGCATTGAATCTGTAGATTTTTTTGGGCAGTATTAATACTTTTAGCAATACTGTCTTCCAGTCTGTGAATATAAATATGTTTCCATTTTTGTGTGTCTGGACTAATTTATTTTATCAATATTTTATAAGTTTTTGGTATAAATGTTGTTTGCTTTCTTAGTTAAGTTAATACCTCATCCGTTGTTTGTGCAATTGAGTTGCCTATGATGTGGTGAAATGAAAAATAGCACCAACAGTGAACATTATTTAAATTTCTTGAGAATTCTTAGGAAAAAACACTGCATTCAAAACATCTCTAAAGTATTTTAAAGCAGCCACTGTTTAATTTAACTTTTGAAATAGATCACATTTTTGGCCTGATCACTGCTGTCTTAATGATGGGGGCTGCATTGTAAATATATGTATTTATACTTTATACATTGAAGGAACAATTGGCTCTGTATGAACGTTAAAAGAGAATGGCTTTTGCCAAATCAAAGAAAACTCCTTTATGTTCACATCTTACACAACGCTTGTTATTAAGAAAAACTGTCCTTGACCTTGATGGAAGCCAGAATTACATATGACAGGGATCAATTAGTTCAGTTCAGTTGCTCAGTCGTGTCTGACTCTTTGCGATCCGATGAATCCCAGCATGCCAGGCCTCCCTGTCCATCACCAACTCCCGGAGTTCACTCAAACTCATGTCCATCGAGTCAGTGATGCCATCCGGCCATCTCATCCTCTGTCGTCCCCTTCTCCTCTTGTCCCCAATCCCTCCCAGCATCAGAGTCTTTTCCAATGAGTCAACTCTTCGCATGAGGTGGCCAAAGTACTGGAGTTTCAGCTTTAGCATCATTTCTTCCAAAGAAATCCCAGGGCTGATCTCTTTTAGAATGGACTGTTGGGATCTCCTTGCAGTCCAAGGGACTCTCAAGAGTCTTCTCCAACACCACAGTTCAAAAGCATCAATTCTTTGGCCCTCAGCTTTCTTCACCGTCCAACTCTCACATCCATACATGACCACAGGAAAAACCATAGCCTTGACTAGACGGACCTTTGTTGGCAAAGTAATGTCTCTGTTTTTCAATATGCTATCCAGGTTGGTCATAACATTCCTTCCAAGGAGTAAGCGTCTTTTAATTTCATGGCTGCAATCACCATCTGCAGTGATTTTGGAGCCCAGAAAAATAAAGTCGGACACTATTTCCACTGTTTCCCCATCTATTTCCCATGAAGTGATGGGACCAGATGCCATGATCTTCATTTTCTGAATGTTGAGCTTTAAGCCAACATTTTCACTCTCCTCTTTCACTTTCATCAAGAGGCTTTTGAGTTCCTCTTCACTTTCTGCCATAAGGGTGGTGTCATCTGGATATCTGAGGTTATTGATATTTCTCCCCGCAATCTTGATTACAGCTTCTGCTTCTTCCAGCCCAGCATTTCTCATGATGTACTCTGCAATAAGCTAAATAAGTAGGGTGACAATATACAGCCTTGACAAACTCCTTTTCCTATTTGGAACCAGTCTGTTGTTCCATGTCCAGTTCTAACTGTTGCTTACTCTCCTCCGTTTTTCCTCTTAGTCTGGTGGTGGTGGTGGTTTTGTTCCTATCTTGTTCCTAAGCATGTCAGACTGCTTTCTCCATGGGATTTTCCAGGCAAGAATACTGGAGTGGATTGCCATTTCCTTCTTCAGGGAATCTTCCTGACCCAGAGATCCAATTCACATCTCCTGCACTGGCAAGCAAATTCTGTACCACTGAGACTTCAGGGAAGCACTCCTCTTAGTGTAATATCTGTTAACCTAATTAAAGTAGTAACATGATAAAATTTTACCTTACGTTTCTCTTTAAGCTCTCCACTGTGACAGGTTGAGCATATTATATGAAGTAGATTGGTATATATACTTCCTTTGCTGTTGTTACAACTTCAACTTTGTCTGTTTATATCAAATGACATTCATGACATATGTAATTTTGTACTGATGATATTCAAGCTGATTTTAGAAAAGGCAGAGGAACCAGAGATCAAAATGCCAACATCCGCTGGATCATGGAAAAAGCAAGAGAGTTCCAGAAAAATATCTATTTCTGCTTTATTGACTATGCCAAAGCCTTTGACTGTGTGGATCACAATAAACTGTGGAAAATTCTGAAAGAGATGGGAATACCAGACCACCTGACCTATCTCTTAAGAAACCTGTATGCAGGTCAGGAAGCAACAGTTAGAACTGGACAGGGAACAACAGACTGATTCCAAATAGACAAAGGAGTATATCAAGGCTATATATTGTCACCCTGCTTATTTAACTTCTATGCAGAGTACATCATGAGAAATGCTGGGCTGGATGAAGAACAAGCTGGAATCAAGATTGCTGGGAGAAATATCCATAACCTCAGATATGCAGATGACACCACCCTTTCGGCAGAAAGTGAAGAGGAACTCAAAAGCCTCTTGATGAAAGTGAAAGAGGAGAGTGAAAAAGTCAGCTTAAAGCTCAACATTCAGAAAACAAAGATCATGGCATCTGGTCCCATCACTTCATGGCAAATAGATGGAGAAACAGTGGTTACAGTGGCAGACTTTATTTTCTTGGGTTCCAGTCACTGCAGATAGTGACTGCAGCCATGAAATAAAAAGACGCTTGCTCCTTGGAAGAAAAGTTATGACCAATCTAGACAGCATATTCAAAAGCAGAGACATTACTTTGCCCACAAAGGTCCATCTAGTCAAGGCTATGGTTTTTCCAGTATTCATATATGGGTGTGAGAGTTAGACTATAAAGAAAACTGAGCACCGAACAACTTATACTTTTGAACTGTGGTGTAGGAGAAGACTCTTGAGAGTCCCTTGGACTGCAAAGAGATCCAACCAGACCATCCTAGAGGAAATCAGTCCTGAATGTTCTTTGGAAGGACTAATGCTCAAGGTGAAACTCCAATCCTTTGGCCACCTGATGTGAAGAACTGACTCACTGAAAAGACCCTGATGCTGGGAAAGATTGAAGGCAGGAGGAGAAGGGGTCGACAGAGGATGAGGTGGTTGAATGGCATCACCAACTCAATGCACAGGAGTTTGAGTAAACTTCGGGAGTTGGTGATGGGCAGGGAGGCCCAGCGTGCCTCAGTCCATGTGGTCGCAAAGAGTCGGACATGACTGCGGGACTGAACTGAACTGAACTGCGCATGTGCAGAAAATGAGCAGTGACTTTGTATAGCAACTTCTGTTAATGGACAGGTTTCTTTGGACAGATAAGTCATCCTTTTGGGAACTCCTTAATAATAAGAATTGTGGAGGACAGAGGCTAGTGGAGGACAGAGGTGGGTAGATCAATCCTCTTACCAATACAGGAGATGTAAGGGATGTGGGTTCGATCCCTGGGTCGGGAAGATTCCCTGGAGAAGGAAATGGCAACCCACTCCAGTATTATTGCCTGGAAAGTTCCATGGACAGAGAAGCCTGGTGGGCTACAGTTCATGGGGTCGCAAAGAGTTGGAGACAACTGAGCATATTATAATTTTGAACTTCCCTGGTGTCTCAGACAGTAAAGCGTCTGCCTACAGTGCCAAAGACCCGGTTTCAATCCCTGGGTTGGGAAAATCCACTGGAGAAGGAAGTGGCAACCCACTGTAGTACTCTTACTGGAAAATCCCATGGCTGGAGGAGCCTGGTAGGCTACAGTCCACAGGGTTGCAAAGAGTTGTACAGTACTGAGCGACTTTACTTTACTTTAATAATAATAGATAGTGGGAGAGGGGTAAACATTAAATGAACTAGTTTCTATCAGGATGGTAGAAATTCTATTAATATCACTTAATTTTAGAGAAATATTAATGAAAAATTTCTGCCAACAGCATACAAGGATTTCAATTCCTCCACGTCCTCACCAACACTTGTTATTTTTTGTTTGTTTCTAGGATACTACTCATCCTATTACAATGTGAGACTGTAGTTTTGATTTGCATTTCCCTGAGGATTAATGAAGTTCCCTTTACCTTTTATCTGCTGGCCATTTATATGTCTTTAGAGAAATATCAGTTCAATACTTTTACCTTTTTCTTACTTGGGTTATTTGGGTTTGTTTTTCTATTCAGTTCTAGAAGTTCATTGTATTTTGGAAATTAAGCCCTTATCAGATATATGGTTTGTAAATATCTCCTTTCAGTCCATAGATTGCCTTTTCAATGGGTATAAAATTACAAATATAAAAGAGCCCATTAGGTACTGGAGAGGGAAGGCTCTCATAATACTCTGTTTTAGGCAGAGAAACTCCTATATCTTCTCTCTCAAAGCAAAATGATGTGTCACAATTCTCCGAAAGTTTACAAGAAACTTATATTTAAATGTAGAATCTATCATCTGTCATGCCATGAGGCAATTTAGACCATGATTCCATTGTCATTTTATATAACCTTAATTATAGCTATTAAAAATAGCAGGGGATGGCCCTCCCAGCTCCTGAACCTCTCATGGAAAACACCTGTGAAAGCTTCCAGATACCCTCCCACACCCATTCCCATAGTTATCACTCAGCAGTACCATGTTATGGGTGAATGTATAACTGTTGTCTGAAATGGGTTGGAATCTTCTGGCTGCTCAGAATGGAAATTAATACTACTTGTTACAATGGGGCAGACCTGAGGCTCACTGCCAGATTAGCAAGAACTAATCCTTGAAACAATGGAAACAGTGTCAGACTTTATTTTTGGGGGCTCCAAAATCACTGCAGATTGTGACTGCAGCCATGAAATTAAAAGACACTTACTCCTTGGAAGGAAAGTTATGACCAACCGAGATAGCATATTCAAAAGCAGAGACATTACTTTGCCAAAAAAGGTCCGTCTAGTCAAGGCTATGGTTTTTCCTGTGGTCATGTATGGATGTGAGAGTTGGACTGTGAAGAAGGCTGAGCGCTGAAGAATTGATGCTTTTGAACTGTGGTGTTGGAGAAGACTCTTGAGAGTCCCTTGGACTGCAAGGAGATCTAGCCAGCCCATTCTGAAGGAGATCAGCCCTGGGATTTCTTTGGAAGGAATGATGCTAAAGTTGAAACTCCAGTACTTTGGCCACCTCACGTGAAGAGTTGACTCATTGGAAAAGACTCTGATGCTGGGAGGGATTGGGGGCAAGAGGAGAAGGGGATGACAGAGGATGAGATGGCTGAATGGCATCACTGACTCGATGGACATGAGTCTAAGTGAACTCCGGTAGTTGGTGACGGACAGGGAGGCCTGGCATGCTGCGATTCATGGGGTCACAAAGAGTCGGACACGACTGAGCGACTGAACTGAACTGAATCCTTGAAAAGTGTTGAAAACAATCAGGACACGATTTGGTCACCTGTCTTTCAAACTATTATCTGGCACATAGCATGCAGTATTATCCCAAATTCTTCTACATTAACACAAAATAAAACAGATAATTTAATACCAGGTAGAGCATAACATTCTGGACAACATATTCACTATCAGTTCCCATGAAATTTCTTCAGATCCCATTAATCAACATACAGAAAGCCTATACACTTCCTTTTCCAGAAGTAGATCTATGTCAGTTTGCTATACTTATTGCTAAAATTGTCAAGAACTGTGAGATTTCTGTGACTATGCTCTACTTAAAAGCTGGCAAGTAATTTGCCACAATTTTAGAGATGCTGACAGAATACAGGAGACATGAGTCATAGACATAAAACTTTATGGCTAATGGCAGTGCAAGTAGCATGGACATTAGAATGTTTCCTCAGTCCACTTTGCCACTAAGGCCCATGGGAATTACCAAACTGGATCCAAATAGATGCCTGAAAATGCAATGATTTACCTCTTATGGAAAGACATTCTGACATTAGGAAACTAAAATTTTTTATGAAGGGAGTTAAGCACGCCTGCTCCAAAGGAAGGCACTTTCTATCTTCTTTGCTGCTGCTGCTGCTGCTAAATTGCTTCAGTCATGTCTGACTCTGTGTGACCCCAGAGACGGCAGCCCACTAGGCTTTCCCATCTCTGGATTCTCCAGGCAAGAACACTGGAGTGGGTTGCCATTTCCTTCTCCAATGCATGAAAGTAAAAAGTGAAAGTGAAGTCGCTCAGTTGTGTCCAACTCTTAGCAACCCCATGGACCGAAGCCTAGTAGGCTCCTCCATCCATGGGATTCTCTAGGCAAGAGTACTGGAGTGGGGTGCCATTGCCTTCTCCGTCTATCTTCTTTGGCTGATTGTTAAACAGATACCTTTGAAAACATAGTCTTCAACAAAGGCAGTCAATGTCTTTGCAAAATGTCAGGAAACCTCAGGCATCCATAAAGAATCATCTCTCAGTGTTGGTTTCCCAGGGTAAAGAATCTGGCTGCCAATGGAGGAAAATCAGGAGATGTGAATTCAGTCCTTGGGTTGGGGTTTGGAAGATGCCCTGGAGGAGGAAATGGCAACCCACTTCAGTGTTTTTGCAACTGAACAGGCACATTGTCTTCCTCAGCTTTACTTACTTTTCTTCTCTCTCTCTTTCCCTCTCTCTCTCCCTCCCTCTGTATTCCTTCTTTCCTCTCCCTTTCTTTTTCTCTCCCTTCCTTTCTTCCTTTTTCTTTCATCTTTCTTCTGTACTTGACTTTAATGGAGTTCACAGAGTTAAGACTAAAATAGTATTAAATATTTTCAGATACAGTGGTACATAAAAATTAAATAGTGCTGATGTCTTTGGATGTACAGTTAGTTTGATTTTCTCCTTTAGATTTTATTTACATTTGTCAGATGTATGTTTCTATGTGAGTATGTGTATGTTGAGAGGAAGCACTTAAAATTTTACAAGTTAGACTTTGTATTAAATTTGCCTTATGTAAGTTTATACTTAGATTCGCAGATCATTTCTGTGGAATCTGTATTTGATAGGCCTAAGATGGTACCCAGAGTTTATATTTTTAAGATAGAGCAAACTAAAATCTTAAGCAATTTAAGGAAAATGGGCATAGAAAAAAAATTTTTAAAGAGAAAGAAATGGACATATCAAAGTAACCATAAATAGTCAAAACTTTCTTCCTTGTGTATTAATGAAGTAATTATATTTCTGCTTTATTTGTAGCTAATGTTTTCTTTAAATTTATAAATATAGAATGAATTAAGTACAGTTTTTATTATAGCATGTGGATGCAATTTGATATAGTGACTTTATGGAAATTAATTTAGTGCCACAAAAGAAGCACATGTGTAACACTAAACAAATGAGAAAACAGGTAAAACAAAACAAATAAGCAATGCAAAATTTCATTTATTTCATAACATCTTGCATAAGATTGAGAGAAAAAATTAAACCCTGAAAACCCTAAATTTATGAATATTGTATTAAAAAAGAAAACTAAATGTTTGAAACATAGTTATTTAAATATTCATCTATATAGGATCAATATAGATCAATTCATCTATATTTGAGATTCTATAACATGGTGACACATATATGTAATCACTAGTTCATGAAACTTAAAATATTGGTTGGAAAACACAAACTATATCTAGGGAAAAATTTGGATAAAATATTAAGGAAAATAGATGATTTATTGAAAGATTAATGGGCTGGCTGATTTAGTTTAAAGTGAGAGTTAAGGTGAACCTTCAAAATGAAAATGAGTTATGAATTAATCAATGCAAGGAATATGAGTAAATAGGTTCATAATATATAAAAACAAAATATTCACACCTGTGTTTGTATCTGCCAAGGCAATAACATATTACCACATTGTGATCACAAAAAATAACATATTATCTCCCATTTATATATAACCCTTTGATGTGAAATATTATAGACTCTTCCTTTGATATTGGCTATCATAATTTATGCTTACAGAGTTACCAAGATAACTTGAGCTACAAAATTTGCTTACTCACTTAAGTCTTGGTGATATTAAGGCAGATTTTTTTTTGTTTGTTTTAGTATGTGTTACATGAATCACAAGGAGTAAAATTGTTGAATTTATTTTCTTCAAATATAGAAGGTTAATTATAAAATAAAAAGTTATTTTTGTTCAAGTGTTTAAATTTTAATGGGAAAGAAAATAGATAAAGCTTAAACAATATAAAATGTATAAGTAAGTATTTGTAAAGCTAATCAGAACTTCAGATTGAAAAATTGTTAGGAATCAAATAACTCATCACTGACATTTCTGTTATACACAAATATAAAACTATACTGCTCAGCTCTTCATTAAAATTTCAAGAGAGCCTATTTGGCTCTAAGAAGAAAATATCTACCATCAAATCCTCAAATTTTTTAAAATTTCTTTTTATGTATCCTTTCAACTCCAGTCCTGACTTGAATTTTTAAACAGATGTTGCATTTCACTTGTATTGAATGACACATGGTAAGGGATAAAAATGGATAAAAATAACATTGTTACCATCAATGTTTATTTTAATACGGGTGATTAGATAGAGGAAAATGTCTCTTTCTAATAAAATGTTGTAGAGAGACTAAACTTAAACTGTGTTTTAACCAGAAAGAAAGCAGAGTTATTTTTTATTAGAAAAACCATTTTTTAATGGAATTAAATTAAGTAGAACTGATTTCTCTTAAAATGTTCATAGTATATAAGCAGTTTTATGAAAGAAGATATATGTTCATATGTATTTTTAAACCAGAATTAAAACTGAAAAAGTAATGTTATTTCATACCCAAATATATTATTTTATTGCAAGTACTTTAGACAAACCATAGTTTAATATTTTAATCATTCTTATTTCTTTAATCAAATAGGAGAGAGTCTCAAAGCAGAAATCTGCCTGCCATCTGTGATATAGATTGAGTGTAGTAAAAAAAAAAAAAAAAAAAAAGCTGATCCTATGCACTTATCTTCAGTTTGATTAATTAGAATATCATGGCTATTGTTTTAATTTTTATTTCCTTATCAGTTCAAAGTGAAACCATTTTTAGCACTTCATTTTATCTTTAGATCCAGAGAAACTATTTCAACTTGTAAGGACTTTTTTGCCAGGATATTCCCTTTTGAAAAAAGTATTACACAAAGCAGGATACTCAATTATTAGGCCTTTAAACATGGTGTCAAAGATAAGGCTGATTTTGATAAAAACAGAATTGGGTTAAAAATATTGTAGCTCAGAAAACAATGATTTATGGTGAAGTATTTTAGGTGAACTATTTTCAGGCAATTGGTACAATAATAAAGAAGAATGAGCATAAGAGTAATACATATATAAACAAGGATATGGAATACATATATAAACAAGGATATAATACTGTAAACTAGGTATTGGCCATATCAGAAAGCCAATACCTTTGAAGGTTGTGTATGCAGAGTTAGTTTAAAATCTTAATCTATTTTAACTTTGTGCAAAAATGCTGTCAATATATAAACCTATGTATACACACACATATACACACAGCTGACCCTTGATTACAGTATTCTTACAATATTAGAATTTATTTTGGTTTAGAACAATACCTTGATATGCTATAGAGGTTAAATAAAGAAGGACATATAGAACACTTTTGAGAGTCCCTTGGACTGCAAGGAGATCAAACCAGTCAATCCTAATGGAAATCACCCTGAATATTCATTGCAAGGACTGACACTGAAGCTGAAGCTCCAATACTTTGGCCACCTGATGTGAAGAGCCAACTCACTGGAAAAATTGACTGCTGGGAAAAATTGAAGGCAAAAGGAGAAGGGGGCAGGAAAGGATGAGATGGTTAGATAGCATCAGTGACTTAATGGACGTGAATGTGAGCAAATTCTCGGAGATAGTGAAGAAAAGAGGAGCCTGTCATGCCATGGGATCCCAGAGTCGGACACGACTTAGCAATTGAACAAAAACAAATTCTTTGCATATTATAATGGTAAAATGTGTATTATTTCCACCAGGGAGGACTTTGTTGTTGTGGAAAGAGGAGAAAGAGAATAATAAATCCATGAAAGATTTATGAATAATATATGGTGTAATGGCTTGTGGAAATGTCAGGTAATGGAGGAATGGGTTCTTTAGGTGACTTTCAGGCATACACGTGATCTTTTTCTTTTTGCCCATACATGCAATCTTAATACATCTTTAAACTGTTTGAAATATTGCAATATAAACTTCTGTCATTTGAAAGCTGTATTTTATGTCACATGCATGGCTTCTCTCATGATGTTATTTTGTGATTGTTTTAAGTTAGAGGGATTCAGTACCTGTGAGACTTTGTTACAGTATAGAGGCAGCATGTAAGAAATTGTATAATAATCTGTTAACTGAACTAACACAAGAAGGAGTTCACACTAAATATTTGTCATGAGAACATAAACTGCTGAATCTTGGAAATTCACAGAAATCTGGGGAAGACAGCAATATTCCCTAAATTTTCAGTGGAGTTTTAGCTACTCATTTACCACACTTTAAAAAAAATGCATCATGTTTTTGTTGATAAAATTTTAATGAGGTTCTGTTTTTCATCATTTGGTTAACTTAGCTTTCATTTGAAGCATAACTTTAATCTTTCTGTTTTTTCACTGTTTTGCTTCCTTTCAAAGTGTTCATCTGTTCCTCAGCAGTAGCACGTGGGTTTGCTATTTATTCTTGCTCTTTTTCTTCTTTTTAATGCATCCTGAGACATCTCTAAGTGTATTTGACTGCTATAAAATCAGGATCCTGTTCTCAGTGACTAATTTTCAGTCCCAGGTCAAATTATTTTTCTCATAGTTCTCCAGTCTGAACAATTGCTGTCTAATAGATTTTGATGACCTATACCTAGAGAGTTTAAATTGAAATATGATCCCAATGGTCTAGCTACATAGCTTCCAGAACAGGTGTTGGAAGGAAAAGTAACTTATTCCTCTACCAGTGTGCATGCACACACATGTACATGCACACACATACACATGCACACACACACAACCAGCACACACATACACACACTACCAGCACACACACACACACACACACACACACACACACACACTATACCAGTATAGCTTAAGTGGTTCAGGGCCTGCAAATAAACTATCAAAAAATAGATTTATAGGAGAAAAGGCAAAGCTTATTTATATTCTTGGGAATATATAAAGAAGTGGCTCTCAGAAGAGCTGGATCTTAGGGTTTATATAGCATCATAAGAAAAAAGGGAGTTAGGACCTTCAGAAAAAAGGAAATGCTAGGAAACTAATCAGAAACAAGTCTTGGAAACAAGTGGAAGTATGGATAGATTTGATAAGTATTATTTTCTTATAAATTCTCATCCAGGTATGAATGGTCTCTCTTGGCTGTAAACCACCAGGAAAGGGAAATTGAATTGGCTTTGTTTGGGAGTGTCTTTGGAGTTCCTTGGTGGCTCAGACAATAAAGAATCTGCCTGCAATGCTGGAGACCCAGGTTCGATCCCCAGCTGGGAAGATCACCTGGAGAGGGAATGACAACCCACTTCAGTATTCCTGCATGGAAAATTCCTTGGACAGAGGAGCCTGGTGGGCTATCATGGGGTCTCAAAAGAGTCAGAAAAGACTGAGTAGGTAACACTTTCACTTTTACGTAAGTCAGCAAAATAAGTTTAGACGAGGCTTTGTGTGTGAGTGTGTTCTGTTTTGTTTTTTTGCCATTTTTATAGCTTCTATTCTGACCTTTTCACCTTAAACAATAAACTTCATAACATATCAGTGAGTGCAAATCAGTCCTATCACAGGTAGAGTCTCATACTTATTGAGAAAATCATCCATATTAGATACTGGCAAAATCCCAGGGCTGATATCCTTCAGAATGGACTGGTTGGATCTCCTTGCAGTCCAAGGGACTCTCAAGAATCTTCTCCAACACCACAGTTCAAAAGCATCAATTCTTCAACGCTCAGCTTTCTTCACAGTCCAACTCTCACATCCTTACTGACCACAGGAAAAATCAGAGCCTTGACTAGACGGACCTTTGTTGGCAAAGTAATGTCTCTGCTTTTCAATATGCTATCTAGTTTGATCATAACTTTTCTTCCAAGGAGTAAGCGTCTTTTAATTTCATGGCTGCAATCACCATCTGCAGTGAGTTTGGAGCCCTCAAAAATAAAGTCTGACACTATTTCCACTGTTTCCCCATCTATTTCCCATGAAGTAATGGGACCAGATGCCATGATCTTCATTTTCTGAATGTTGAGCTTTAAGCCAACTTTTTCACTCTCCTCTTTCACCTTCATCAAGAGGCTTTTTAGTTCCTCTTCACTTTCTGCCATAAGGGTGGTGTCATCTGCATATCTGAGGTTATTGATATTTCTCCTGGCAATCTTGATTACAGCTTCTGCTTCTTCCAGCCCAGCATTTCTCATGATGTACTCTGCATAGAAGTTAAATTAGCAGGGTGACAATATACAGCCTTGACATACTCCTTTTCCTATTTGGAACCAGTCTGTTGTTCCCTGTCCAGTTCTAACTGTTGCTTCCTGACCTGCATATAGGTTTCTCAAGAGGTAGGTCAGGTGGTCTGGTATTCCCATCTCTTTCAGAATTTCCCACAGTTTATTGTGATCCACACAGTCAAAGGCTTTGGCATAGTCAATAAAGCAGAAATAGATATTTTTCTGGAACTCTCTTGCTTTTTTGATGATCCAGCAGATGTTGGCAATTTGATCTCTTGTTCCTCTGCATTTTCTAAAACCAGCTTGAACATCTGGAAGTTCACAGTTCATGTATTGCTGAAGCCTGGCTTGGAGATTCTGAAGGAGATCAGCCCTGGGTGTTCTTTGGAAGGAATGATGCTAAAGCTGAAACTCCAGTACTTTGGCCACCTCATGTGAAGAATTGACTCACTGGAAAAGACTCTGATGCTGGGAGGGATTGGGGGCAGGAGGAGAAGGGGACGACAGAGGATGAGATGGCTGGATTGCATCACCGACTCGTTGGACGTGAGTTTGAGTGAACTCCGGTAGTTGGTGATGAACAGGGAGGCCTGGCATGCTGCGATTCATGGAGTCGCAAAGAGTTGGACATGACTGAGTGACTGAACTGAACTGAACTGAAACATACATTTGATGTTTGGTTACGTCTTACTAATCTCATTAACTTGATTTATAACCTCATTAGCGCACAACAGCAAAGAACAATCAATTTAAGCTCCTAACAGCATGGGGATTGAGCCTTGGCTGTGACACTCATATGATCTGTGAACTTAGGAATGTTTCCTCATTTTCCTGAGTTGAAGATACTTATTAAGGAAAAAAAAAATCATATGTATGTTAAGGAGTGAAATAATAAGGATTAAACTGGGCTACAAAATAATATTTTAAGCTTCAAGTTAAAAATAATGAATTTGAATAAAATGATATGTGCAAAGTATTTTTCAAAGGCACTTAACTTTTTTTGCATGTGTATTTTTTAAATCAAGAAAGCATAATGTGATTTTATACATTTATTATAATTTTGTCATCATGAAAGTTTTGCATGGGAAATTTTTGCTTTCAAGAAAGTGTTGTGAAGAACTATAGGGAAACTATTGAAAGTGGGAAGAGAAGGGCACAACAGAGGATGAAATGGTTGGATGACGTCACAGAATCAATGGACATGAGTTTGAGCAAGCTCTGGGAGTTGGTGATGGACAAGGAAGCCTGGCGTGCTGCAGTCGATGGGGTCACAGAGTCGGACACAACTGAACTGAATACGGAAATGAGCATAATGAGTGAAAATTATTTTTAAAATGCAATAATAGAAAGTCTCTGGAAATTAACCTGACCTAAGAACATACGTTAAAAAACTTTATTTTTAAAACATATACTAAAACTCAGTTAAAAGAGTACCATTTGAACCTCAACATGCTCTTTCTTCCCTCTCCCACTCAGTAGGATGTAAACTTCAGTCCAGGTGGGTGCAGCCAAGAACAGAGCTCTTTCTCCACCCAGCTTACAGTTGAAGGCAAGATACCTCCATGTGAAGGGCAATCTGCTAACATTTCTCATTTTACCCAGTTCAACACTGGAGATAATAAGCATGGTGAGGGTGGTCAGAAGTAGGATGTCCTCTACTAGCCAGTTCTTACTTGTCGAGCTAAGTCTTTACTCAGGTCTGGTAGGATAAGGATATTGGGGACCTCACAGTCTTCACACCACCTTACTCATAGGGCAGAGGTACCAATCCAGGGGAGGGAAACCAAGAAGAGAAGAGCCTACCACCTTGTCATTGTGTCTCACTTCTACACTTTTGAAAGAAGGAGGCCTCTGTTCCCACTCCCAGATTCAGAACAGTAAATCAGATATTCTGTGCAGGAGGAAAGGCAGGCCATAGAACAGAGAACTCTAAAACAGTAATTACCAGTCTAATGGCATATAGTGTAGGACTGAAGAGAGCAGTTTCTTGCATCACAAGGTCTATGGACAACTTTTGGCCATCATGAGTTGTCCAGAGACTCTGGGAGACATGAGAGAAGATTGCTAAAATTTCTACAGAAACTAAAGTGAAGGAAATTTGGGGGCGGCTGTGGGGGAGATGAGGGGAGGTGTGGCACGAATGGGAGTGCCTGTCATATTCCAGTTGACTCATTCTAGAGTCCTTTGTTGGAGGATTCCCATTTATAGTAGGTTGATTTGCAAGTAAAAATATAAATGAGCTTAAGTAAAATCTGTCAGTGAGGTATATGTTACCTTATTTTGAGGTCAGTTGTTACTTTTTAATCATGAATAAAAGAGTCTAGATATTACTGTCTTCAAATCCTAATTATAATTTAATTACTATGATTTCAGTTAAAGAATATGAAGTTTTTGCACCTTATCATGCATTCAGTTTTCTCAACTATTGTTTACACTCCAAGAACTTTTTTGAAGGGAGAATATTTCACATAAATTAAGGTGTAATCACTTTTAAATTCTAAAAGTTGACATAAATATCTTATGCATGAAAAAAGTCAAGACTTGGCTTTAAAATTAGATTGATAGTTTTTGCCTTTCTGCTCTCACATATCTCACAATAAATTTTGTTTATATTGGGATAATTTTATTATTTGATTGAAGAAGTTTGCTCACTAAACATTTATTATTTAACATATTTTCATCTGATAATGTTAAAATATTTTAAATGTCTGCACAATAAGAAGCTATAAGGAATATCACTTAAAATATCTTTTCACATATATTGAAACTCATTCAGTCGTGTCCAACTCTTTGCAACCCCATGGACTGAATAGTCCATGGAATACTCCAGGCTAGAATACTACAGTGGGTAGCCTTTCCCTTCTCCATGGGATCTTCCAACCCAGGGATTGAACCTGGGTCTCCTCCTTTGCAAGCAGATTCTTTACCAATTGAGCTATCAGGGAGGCCCCTCACATGTAGTGAGTGAGTGAATGAAGTTGCTCAGTCATGTCTGACTCTTTGCGACCCCATGAACTATAGCCTACCACCTTCCTCCATCCATGGGATTCTCCAGGCCAGAGTACTGGAGTGGGTTGCCATTTCCTTCTCCAGAGGACCTTCCTGACCCAGGGATCAAAACCAGGTTCCCACACTGTAGGTGGACACTTTACTGTCTGAGCCACCAGGGAAGTCCTTGGCCAAATAAGAGAATCTATCCTGACTTGTATAGTCTTCAAAACTAAATCAACACCTGATTTAAGCTGTAAAAGGTCTCTATAATTCTACCATGTTTGTATGTTTCATGAAATTCTACTTTTGTTGTTATTTAGTTTCTAACATCTGTATCTAATTTTTGTGACCCCATGGACTGTAGCCCACCAGGCTACTCTGTTATGAACCAGGTTGCTATTTCCTTCTCCAAGAGATTGTGAGGACTTGATAATCAAACTCATGTCTCCTGCATCTCAGGCAGGTTTTTTTTTTTTTTTTTAATCACTGAACCACCAGGGAAGCCTTAATGTAATAGTTGTACCTGAATGCCCAGAAATATCAACATAGTCTCATGTCTGGACCTTTTTTCCCCTTCTTTTCCTTATATCTTAGGATAAATCTTAATGAATCAAATGCTGATGTCTTACTACAAACACTCAAAAAGGCCACTACTTTCTGTTAATCAGCTTCTGGGTAAGCAAAGCACAGACGCAGTAAATATCAGTGGAGATTAGCTCCCAGACCTGAGCTGACAGCTAGAATTTGCTCAGCCATCTCTACCCTGTGTTATCATCCTTTACATGTAATTTGTTGTTGATGTTATTAAGACAGATAGGTCAAAGGAATTCCTGGAATCATTTTAAACTTCGTAAATGTTATTCATGAGAGTATTCTCCTAATTTCCTGAAATTAGAACCTCAGAGTTTTAAAAGAGGAAATAATGTTTGGATTTGAGGATTTAATGAAGCATGCTGAATAGAATGCTCTAAACCAGCACTTTGAAAGTAGATATCAGTTGAGAAAAGAGGAGAGAAGATGGAACTTTGAAATTCTTTTGTGGGTGGAAATGACAGAGATATTGAAAAGGTCAGTCAACACTTGTTCAAATAAAAACAAAAGATATTTTAATTGTAGTTGACAGCATTGTGAATTGTCAAGCAATTTCAGCAACAGTCAAGCTCAATCAATTAAAAAACACAGTGTGATACTTACATAATTATGTGCATTTGAATAGTTTTTAAAATACATGTTTTTATTTCTCAATAGTCAGAACAAATCTATTGCTTTAGGTTCTATTACAATGTGCAATGTAAAAAAAAAAAAAAAAAAAAAGAAAATGAAACAAAGAATGCTATAGTGTTTCCCAAAGCTTTTAAAAACTATATTGTATTTATTGAATATATAATGTTACAGTGCATTGGGGAACAAAACAACTTCCCTACCAACAAATTAGTTATTTTTTTATTTCAAATAAAATTCTGCGTACTGTATTTTTCTTGAAACAAGAACTAAAATATAGAGCTTTGAAAATCAGTGCATTAATGATTAAGAATAATAAATTAATCTAGGCCAATGGATAATCTACTTCAAATTTTAATAAGATGTGTTTTTATAGCTCAAAGATGTTTATATATTTATAAACTGAATACATATTTTTATATTTTCTAATTTTACTTTGAGTAAAACTGTGTTTTCCAAACTTTATGGAACTGAATTTCAATATGGTGACACAGTGGTAAAGAGTAATCCTGCCAAAGATAAGGTGTCCATATGTGTGTGGATTTATCTCTGGGCTTTCTAGTTTGTTCCATTGATCAATATATCTGTCTTTGTGCCAGTACCATTCTGTCTTGATAACTGGCTTTGTAGTAGAGCCTGAAGTCAGGTAGTTTGATTCCTCCAGTTCCATTCTTCTTTCTCAAGATAGCTTTGGCTATTTGAGTTTTTTTGTATTTCCATACAAATTGTGAGATTATTTGTTCTAGCTCTGTGAAGAATACCATTGGTAGCTTGATAGGGATTGCATTGAATCTATAAATTGCTTTGGGTAGTATACTCATTTTCACTATATTGATTCTTCCAATCCATGAACATGGTATATTTCTCCATCTATTAGTGTCCTCTTTGATTTCTTTCAATGCACGGTACTGGATGCTTGGGGCTGGTGCACTGGGACGACCCAGAGGGAGGGTAGGGGAGGGAGAAGGGAGGAGGGTTCAGGATGGGGAACTCGGGTTTACCTGTGGTGGATTCATTTCAATATTTGGCAAAACTAATACAATATTGTAAAGTTTAAAAATAAAATAAAATTAAAAAAAAAAGAATAATCCTGCCAATGCAGGAGACACAGGAGACACTGGTTACATCTCTGAGTTGGGAAGATTCCCTGGAGAAGGAAATAGCAACCCACTCCAGTATTCGTGACTGAAAATCCCATGGACAGAGGAGCCTGGTGGGCTACAGTTCACGGGGTCACAAACAGTCAGACATGACTGATCACATTCACACACTCAATGCAGCATTAATGTAGATTTACCAATCTAACCTTTTGAAATTCCATATTAACTTGTTAAACCTGAAAAAAAAAAGTTTAAGAAAACACAGGATTAAAATTGAATATGAAATCTAAAATAGAGCTATTTATATTTTTAAATAACTCATAAGCACTAATGCAGTCTTATTTTGATATTTTTTCTCCCATTGCTTTAATCTCATTTGCCAAGGATGACTTTAATTCACTTAATAACAGTGGATTTAGTAAATGGCTATTGTATTTGAGTCATTTTCACTATATTCAAAACTCTTCATTTCTTTGTGTAAATCCAATTTTCTGTCCAATTAATATCAGATATCTTCCTAAATAATTCCATTTATCAATTTTGTGGCATAATTATTTAGGCAATGAGTTTACTTAGCATTTATTTGTCCAAAAATGTTTTGTTTTGTGTAATTTTTTGAAAAATAGATTCCTTGGGTATAAATTCCTCCTTGGTTTTTGCTTGTTTTTACCATTTAAAGCTTTAAAAATAACCCTCTATTGCTTTCTGGCTTGCATAGTAATTGTAATTTCTGTCTTTTTCTCTGCATGTAATGTGTATTCTCTCCTCTGCATGACTACCTTTAGATTTTGTCTTTATCTTCAGTTTTCCTAATTTGATGTGATCATTTGATCATGATGTGTGGAGGTGTGTTTATTCATGTGTGTTTTGCTTTGTTTTTGCATTTGTTTTAGTTTCATTTAGGGTTCTTTAAATTTTTGGAATCTGTGGCCAATGTCTTTCTACATTTTCAGAAAATTGTTAATTACCCAACATCTTTTAAAATATCTTTCCTCATTCATTTTTTTTTTCATTTTGAGGCTTCAACTACATATATATATATAGATATAGATATAGATATATATAGATATGTATATATGTGTGTGTGTATATATATATATGTGTGTGTGTGTGTAAAGTCTTTTAAGTTTGTCACATAGTCCTACGATGTTGTGTTTTGGTTTCAAATGTTTCTCCATCATGAGTTTTCATTTTGGTAATTTCTTAATGAGGTACCATTCACTAATCCTCTCCTTGGATGTAAATTTATTCAGTAGATGAGTCCATTAGAGGGATTCTTCATATCTGATATATGTATTTTTTTTAAGTTTGCTGTCTTTTATTTCAGCTTTCTTATAGTTTCCATCTCTGTGCTGAAATCCTCTGTCTACTCATGAATGCTGTCTGTTTCCCCTAACAGTGTCATTTTTGGACTTCCCTTTTCTGTTTCCTTGCCTTACCACCTTTTGTCTCTCTTTGGCAACATCTGTCCCCTCGTGAATATTAGGAATCCTAGTTGTCCTGAAACCTCAGATTATTTGTTAAAAAACAAAAAAAGAAAAGAAAACAAGAACAGTGGTTTGTTAGGGTTATCTTTTTTACCTCTTTGTTGTGGTAGAGCAGCATTTATCAGTTTTCAACTTCCTAGGTGAAAGCCTCTTGATGAAAGTGAAAGTGGAGAGTGAAAAAGTTGGCTTAAAGCTCAACATTCAGAAAACGAAGATCATGGCATCCGGTCCCATCACGTCATGGGAAATATATGGGGAAACAGTGGAAACAATGTCAGACTATATTTTTTGGGGCTCCAAAATCACTGCAGATGGTGACTGCAGCCAAGATTAAAAGACGCTTACTCCGTGAAAGGAAAGTTATGACCAACCTAGATAGCATATTGAAAAGCAGAGACATTACTTTGCCAACAAAGATCCGTCTAGTGAAGGCTATGGTTTTTCCTGTCATGTATGGATGTGAGAGTTGGACTGTGAAGAAGGCTGAGTGCCGAAGAATTGATGCTTTTGAACTGTGGTGTTGGAGAAGACTCTTGAGAATCCCTTGGACTGCAAAGAGATCCAACCAGTCCATTCTGAAGGAGATCAGCCCTGGGATTTCTTTGGAAGGAATGATGCTAAAGCTGAAACTCCAGTACTTTGGCCACTCATGAGAAGAGTTGACTCATTGGAAAAGACTCTGATGCTGGGAGGGATTGGGGGCAGGAGAAGAAGGGGACGACAGAGGATGAGATGGCTGGATGGCATCACTGATTCGATGGATGTGAGTCTGAGTAAACTCTGGGAGTTGGTGATGGATATGGGGGGCCTGGCGTGCTGCAATTCATGGGGTCACAAAGAGTCGGACATGACTGAGCAGCTGAACTGAACTGAATTGAGGTGAAGATAGAATTCCACTAGACTATTATAAATAACAGATATTTTTCTGCCATTAGTAAATTATTTTTAACGGTGACTAACTCCAGAAAGAACGAAGGGATGGAGCCAAAGCAAAAACAATATCCAGTTGTGAATGTGACCAGTGATAAAAGCAAGGTTCAATGCTGTAAAGAGCAATATTGCATAGGAACCTGGAATGTTAGGTCCATGAATCAAGGCAAATTGGAAGTGGTCAAACAGGAGATGGCAAGAGTGAACGTCCACACTCTAGGAATCAGCAACCTAAAATGGACTGGAATGGGTGAATTTAACTCAGATGACCATTATATCTACTACTGAGGGCAGGAATCCCTTCAAAGAAATGAAGTACACATCATGGTCAACAAAAGAGTCCAAAATGCAGTACTTGGATGCAATCTCAAAAACGACAGAATGATCTCTGTTTGTTTCCAAGGCAAACCAATCAATATGATGGTAATCCAAGCCTATGCCCCAACCAGTAACACTGAATAAGCTATAGTTGAACAGTTCTATTAAGACCTACAAGACCTTTTAGAAATAACACCAAAAAAATTGTCCTTTTCATTATAGGGGACTGGAGTGCAAAAGTAGGAAGTCAAGAAACACCTGGAGTAACAGGGAAATTTGGCCGTGGAATATGGAATGAAGCAGGGCAAAGCTAATAGAGTTTTGCCAAGAGAACACACTGGTCAAAACAAACACTCTATTTTAACAACACAAAAAAATACTCTACACATGGACATCCCCAGATGGTCAACGCCTAAATCAGATTGAGTATATTCTTTGTAGCCAAAGATGGAGAAGCCCTATACAGTCAGCAAAAACAAGACCAGGAGCTGACTGTGGCTCAGATCATGAACTCCTTATTGCCAAATTCAGACTGAAATTGAAGAAAGTAGGGAAAAACCACTAGGCCTTTCAGGTATGACCTAAATCAAATCCGTTATGATTATACAGTGGAAGTGAGAAATAGATTTAAGGGACTAGATCAGATAGACAGAGTGCCTGAAGAACTATGGAAGGAGGTTCATAACATTGTACAGGAGACAGGGATCAAGACCATCCCCACGGAAAAGAAATGCAAAAAAGCAAAATGGCTGTCTGAGGAGGCCTTACAATGCTGTGAAAAGAAGAGAAGTGAAAAGCAAAGGAGAAAAGGAAAGATATAAGGATCTGAATGCAGAGTTCCAAAGAATAGCAAGGAGAGATAAGAAAGCCTTCCTCAGCGATCAATGCAAAGAAATAGAGGAAAACAACAGAATGGGAAAGACTACAGATCTCTTCAGGAAAATTAGAGATACCAAGGGAACATTTCATGCAATGATGGGCTCGATAAAGGACAGAAATGGTATGAACATAACAGAAGCAGAAGATATTAAGAAGTGGTGGCAAGAATACACAGAATAAATGTACAAAAAAGAGCTTCATGATCCAGATAATCACAATGGTGTGATCACTCACCTAGAACCAGACATCGTGCAATGTGAAGTCAAGTGGGCCTTAGAAAGCATCACTACGAACAAAGCTAGTGGAGGTGATGAAATTCCAGTTGAGCTATTTCAAATCCTGAAAGATGATGCTGTGAAAGTGCTGCACTCAATATATCAGCAAATTAGGAAAACTCAGCAGTGACAACAGGACTGGAAAAGGTCAGTCTTTATTCCAATCCCAAAGAAAGGCAATGCCAAAGAATGCTCAAACTACCGCACAATTGCACTCATCTCACACTCCAATAAAGTAAAGCTCAAAATTCTCCAAGCCAGGCTTCAGCAATATGTGAACCATGAACTTCCAGATGTTCAAGCTGGTTTCAGAAAAGGCAGAGGAACCAGAGATCAAATTGCCAACATCCGCTGGATCATAGAAAAAGCAAGAGTTCCAGAAAAACATCTATTTCTGCTTTATTGACTATGCCAAAGCCTTTGACTGTGTGGATCACAATAAACTGTGGGAAATTCTGAAAGAGATGGGAATAGCAGACCATCTGACCTGCCTCTTGAGAAACCTATATGCAGGTCAGGAAGCAACAGTTAGAACTGGACATGGAATAAAAGACTGGTTCCAAATAGGAAAAGGAGTACGTCAAGGCTGTATATTGTCACCCTGCTAATTTAACTTCTATGCAGAGTACATCATGAGAAATGCTGGGCTGGAAGAAGCACAAGCTGGAATCAAGATTGCTGGGAGAAATATTGATAACCTCAGATACGCAAATGACACCATCCTTACGGCAGAAAGTGAAGAGGAACTAAAAAGCCTCTTGATGAAAGTGAAAGAGGAGAGTGGAAAAGTTGGCTTAAAGCTCAACATTCAGAAAACTAAGAATATGGCATCTAGTCTCATCATTTCATGGAAATAGATGGGGAACAGTGGAAACAGTGTCAGACTTTATTTTTTTGGGCTCCAAAATCGCTGCAGATAGTGATTGCAGCCATGAAATTAAAAGACGCTTACTCCTTCGAAGGAAAGTTTTGACCAACCTAGATAGCATATTGAAAAGCAGAGACATTACTTTGCCAACAAAGGTCCGTCTAGTCAAGGCTATGGTTTTTCCAGTGGTCATGTATGGATGTGAGAGTTGGACTGTGAAGAAAACTGAGCACTGAAGAATTGATGCTTTTGAACTGTGGTGTTGGAGAAGACTCTTGAGAGTCCCTTGGACTGCAAGGAGGTCCAACCAGTCCATCTTAAAGGAGATCAGTCCTGAGTGTTCATTGAAAGGACTACTGATGAAGCTGAAACTCCAATGTTTTGGCCACCTCATGCGAAGAGTTGACTCATTGGAAAAGACCCTGATGCGTGGAGGGATTGGAGGCAGGAGGAGAATGGAATGACAGAGGATGAGATGGCTGGATGGCATCACTGACTCGATGGACATGAGTTTGAATGAACTCCGGGAGATGGTGATGGACAGCAAGGCCTGGCATGATGTGGTTCATGGGGTCACAAAGAGTTGGACATGAGTGAATGACTGAACTGAAGTAAACTGATGTACATGTAAATTTTGTATTTATTTTAATATTCAATGTAATGAAATATAGTAATTAACTAATTGAATAATGCGGCTATTTATAGTTATTATCTTACCTGTATCTCTCCTTGATTTACTTTTAAACTGGCCTATAAATGAAGTATATTTTAAGAAAAGCTGGAGTTCATTCTTATTATTTGTCCCCTACTGCACTGATACACTGATGAAAAGCCAAGACAAAACTGTTCGTCTTTTAGACAAACATTTCAAGTAACAAATAGTAGGAAATAAACTCAGAAGAGACTTGTTTCATAAAAATCTTGGAAAATTATTCAGGATCTACAGCACCAGCCCTGTTGCAAAATTTTCTGGCTGAGCATTTCAATACCTTCTTTTTTTTTTCCATGTCTCAAATAACACCTTGAAAATTTTCACTACATTTTTTCAATTTGTAAAATTGAGAACATCATAAACCCCTATAAATAAACAAATAATCACTTCAAAATAGACATGTCTGAGAAGAACCAAAATAGACAAATGTCTCTGAGAAGAACTTTATACCTCATATTTAATCCTCCCCAACACATATTAACATGACATTAACTGCACTGAGAAAGTGGTAATGAAGATGATAGGCAATCATAAATAGTAGATAAATAGCACTATGAATTAACAAAAATATAGGGCAGGTCTTTAATGATCTATAATTACTTATCCCAGCATAATAATACTGGGGATCTAATCCACTTGAAGCAAAAGGGATAATAGAGCAAAAATATTAAATATAAAACATGCCGATAGCAAAAAGCTTAGAGTAGATTTTAATCCCAGGAAACAAGACAGAAAATTAAAAATACTTACAGATGGAACTAATTATTTTTAAGTTTTCTTCTTTTCTAAATAAATATTTTATTGAACTTTGATTTAAATAAATACAAATTTGATAAATCAGTCTCCCTGGTTGTGTTATTATGTCTGGAATATTGATGGGCTTCCCTGATAGCGCATTTGGTAAAGAATATGCAGGAGACCTCAGTTCTTTTCCTGGGTATAGGCTATCCACTCCAGTATTCTTGGGTTTCCCTTGTGGCTTAGCTGGCAGAGAATCCACCTGCAGTGCAGGAGATCTGAGTTTGATCCCTGAGTTGGGAAGATCCCCTGGAGAAGGGAAAGGCTACCCACTCCAGTATTCAGGGCTGGAGAATTCCATAGACTGTATAGTCCATTGGATCGCAAAGAGTTGGACAGGACTGAAAGACTTTCACTTTCTGGAATATTTATAAGTAAATAGCAGAGAAATAAGCAATATAGAGTGATTTTTTATGTCTGTCATTTAATCAGTGTTACATACAAGTTTTCTAAATAGCTGGCTAGGTCATTCAACTATTTTTCAGTATAAATTAGTTTAATTAGATGTTGCTACATTACTATAGTTAATTGGGTAATTTTAAGATGAATATATTTAATTTGGTTGTGAATCTAACAAAAATACTAAAATCGTAAGAATTCAGTTGTGTCTGACTCTTTTCATGACCCCGTGAACTGTGGGCAGCTAGGGTCCTCTGTCCATGGGATTTCCCAGGAAAGAATACTGAAGTGGGTTGCCATTTCCTCCTCCAGGGGATCTTCCTGGCTCAGGAGTCAAACCCACATCTTGTGCATCTCCTGCATTGGCAGGTGGATTCTTTACCTCTGAGCTACCTAGGAAGTCCCACTAAATGATGACTTATCTCCAAAGTGAATTGTTGTTGTTGTTCAGTCACCTAGTCGTGTCTGACTCTTTGTGACTCTAAATTATGACTCCTCTCCAAAGTGAATTACAGAAAGGTTATCGAGTGGAAAAGTACTCAAATTTTAGTTCTCTTTATAAAACTGTGACTAAAGAAAAATTTTTCCTCCTGAATAAAGAGGTACTTTGTTTCCAATGCAAAAGTAATATCCCTAAGGATAAAAGTATTATGAATTTTCTAAACTGGGTAATATTGAATCAAGCTAAAAAACTTAAGCAGAAGTTGAGAGTCTTCTGACAGTAGGTTTTTTTCAAGCCATAGACTGTAAAATTTGTCTAGTGTCAGGTCATTGCATTTCTTATTTTTTCATTATAAATTATTATACTTCTACAGCCTGTAATTACATTAAGCAGAGTTATTCTAACCATTGATATCCACATCTAATGCTAGACAAAATTTCATTTTTAGGAAAATAACACAAAATCACTAGGCACTAACACAAACATTTTAGCCATATACCTAAATGTGTAAAATACTGAGGTTATACTCAAATAAAGGTAATTCGTCTCTTCATAAGATAATTACTGGTTATTGTTTTAATATAAACTTGATACATCGAGTCTATAAAACTTGGCAAAAGGTTTGGAATATACAGTGTTTTAATAGTATATAGAATATGTTTAATAATTACAGTTAGAAAATATTTAAATACATATTGCTTAGTTAAAACTGGTATGAACATGCTACATAATATTGGATTTCACCTATATGACATGCTAGAAAAAGAAATACTATAGAGACAGTGCAAAGATTGATGGTTGCCGGAGTTTGTAAAGGAAGGGTTGAGCACAGAGGATCTTTAAAGTACTGAAATTATTCTGTATGACATTGATGTATTTTACATATGATATTAGGTATTTGGCAAAACCCACAGAATATTAGAATACAAAGTATATTCTAATGTAAATGGTGTCCTTAATAATAGTGCATCAGTATTGTGTCATTAATTGTAGTAGATGCGTCACACTAACAGAGGAAACTCTGAGAGGCAGAAAGGGGTATGTGAAAAATTCCTGTACTTTCTGTCCAATAGTTTTTCAACCTAAAACTACTTTCAAAAATGAAGAGTATTAAAGTTTTTAAAATGGTTTTCCAAAAGATATCCATAGTAAAATCTTAGAGCCTGTGAGCATTATCTTTTGGCAAAGGGTGTTATGTAGATATGAAATAGTTAAGGATCTTAGGATATGGAGACAATCTTAGCATATATTCACGTGGGTCCTAAATTATATGATGCATGTGTTTAGTCACACAAACAGACAGTTGTGTCTGTTTGTAACACTTTGGACTATAACATGCCAGGCTCCTCTATCATTGGGATTTTTCAGGCTAAAATACTGAAGTTGGTTACCATTTCCTTCTCCATGGGATCTGCCTGACCCAGGGATCAAACCCGCATGCCCTGTGTCTCCTGCATTGCAGGCAAAATTCTTTACCCGCTGAGCCAAACACTTGTGGCTGATTCATGTCAATGTATAACAAAAAACACCACAATATTGTAAAGTAATTCGCCTCCATTTAAATTCATTATAAATAAATCAATAACAACAACAACAAAAATGATACTTCATTATAAGAGAAAGGCGGAGGGAGGTTTAGAACAGACAGAAAAGGAAGACAGACACAGAGAAGTGTCAAAAAGTGACCCTGGAAACTGATGTTGAGTGATGCGTCCATAAATCAAGGGATGCTGCTGCTGCTGCTGCTGCTTGCTGCTGCTAAGTCACTTCAGTCGTATCCGACTCTGTGCGATCCCATAGACGGCAGCCCACCAGGCTCCGCCGTCCCTGGGACTCTCCAGGCAAGAACACTGGAGTGGGTTGCCATTTTCTTCTCCAATGCATGAAAGTGAAAAATGAAAGTGAAATTGAAGTCTCTCGGTCGTGTCCCACTCTTCGCGACCCCATGGACTGCAGCCTACAAGGCTCCTCCAACCATGGGATTTTCCAGGCAAGAGTACTAGAGTGGAATCAAGGGATGCTGGCAGCCTTCAAAAACAGAAAGAGTCAAAGAATGAATTCTCCCATAAGAGCCCTCAGGAAAGAACAGCTCTGATGACACCTTGATACTGGACTTCTGGCCTCTGGAACTGTGTTAAAAATAAATGTATCTGGTTTTAGTTTACTACGTGTGTGGTAATTTGACACACAGAACCTAATACAGGCATGTGCTCAACTAGGTTTGCTATGTCTTTTTAGGGAGTGTATAACTTTATTATGAGGTAATGCCCTTCCTTACTTCTGATAATTTTTGTTATTTTGAAGTCACCTTTGTCAGAAATTAATGCTGTTTCTTTCTTTGAACTAGTGTTTGCAAGATATGCCTTTATCCATCCTTTATTTTAAACCTATTTTATTTAAATTTGGTTTCCTGTAAACAGTTGAGTCTTGGTAATTGTTCAATACGACAATGTCTGTCTTTTAATTGGTGTATTTAGACCATTACAATGAAGTGATTAGTTATATATTTGGATTACTATCAACTGTATTTATAATTCTTTTCTACATATTTGTGTATTTTTCTATTTTTCTTTATTTTTTTAAATTATGAAAGTATATTAGCACATTCACAGGAGACTTGGGAAATACAAACAATGTTACCTATAGTTCCACTATATATTACAATTATTTTTTAAGTAAATAAATTAAGATGTTTAGTGGAGTGCCAATATCAAACTCTCAAAAATTAATATAATGAACAAACAGAAAAGTGGAAAAACATAATAGACCTTAAAAACACTGTGAACCAATTCAACATAGTTAAGATTTATACAATTTTCCCAAAAGAACAGGTTAAAAATTCTATTCAAGTTTCCATAAGCTATAAACCAGGAGACTCTGAAACATCTCCAGGGTTGTAAAACAAGATGCAAAAATTACATGGCTAAAAGGTTTTGAAACCATACAGTCTGTTCTCTTTTCACTGTAGAATTATGTTAGAAATCATTATCAAAAAACATTTGAAAATAACCTACATATTTTCAAGTGCAATATAATTTTACTGAGAGAGATCTTTAACTTAGACATTGAAAGCCTCAGTAAAGTTCAAAGACTGAAAAAGCACAGAGGGTGATTGCAGAGAAGAAAGCTTTTAAATGAAAAATTAATATTCTTGTTTTACCTGGTTTTAATTCATTTCCTCTCTTAGCATATCTACTTTCATTTCTTTAGAACATTTTACTAGTTAACATAGAGTTTATGGGCTTCCTGGGTAGCTCAGTGGTAAAAAGTGGTGAAGAATCTGCCTGCCAGTGCAGGAGACTAGGACTCGATCCCTGAGGTTGCAAAGATCACCTAGAGGAAGAAATGGCAACCTACTCCAGTATTCTTTCCGGGAAAATCCCATGGACAGAGGAGCCTGGCAGGCTAAAGTCCATGGGGTCACAAAGAGTCAGACATGACTGAGCGGGCACACACACATAGAATATACTCTATATATTTTTCACAACTCAAAGTCTATTTTCTAATAATTGTTTTCTGCCTCAAATGTAGTGCAAATACTGTATAGCAGAGTATTCACAATTACTTCCCCTCATCTCTTATGAAATTTTCTGTCATTTATTCACCATTTGCTATAAGAATCCAAAGTCTTATTGCTATTAGTACTTTAAATAGTTTCATTTTCCATTATTTGTGAATAAGAAAAAAATAATTTTTTACCTTAATTCATTTCTTCTCTGATGTCTTTGCTTTCTTATATAGATACAAATTCCTAACTTATATTCCTTCCACATGAAAATAATATTTTACTGTTTCTGGCAGGGCAGACCCAGTAGCAATGAATTATCTCAGTTTTTTATCTCATAAAGTCTTTATTTCTCTTTTGTTTTGAAGAAAGAAACATAAAGGTATGGCATGCTAAATTAGTAGTTTTCTTTTTATCTTTCAACTCTTTAAACATTTCAGTCCATTTTCTTGTAGCTTTCGTGGTTTCTAATGAGAAGTAGGCTATCACTCTTACCATGTTTAGCTATATATACTTAAGATTTTTTGCCTTTAATTTTTTTTCAAAATTTCCTTCGGTTTTCTGTAACCTGAGTATGTGAATAGGTATAGTCTTTTGTTGTTTTTTGTTTGTTTGTTGTTGGGTATTTATTCTTGATGTTTTCTGAGCATCCTGGATCTATGACTTGTTATCTCTCATTAATGTTGGAAAGCACCTAGCCATTATTACCAGCCGTTATTACAACAGTGTTACTGTTGTACCTTTCTCTCTCACTTTTTTCTTTCTGGTATTCCAGTTATGCATTTGCTACACATTTTGAAGTTGTCTTCAAGTTATTTACTCTTCTGTTATTTTTGAAAAACTGTTCTTTTTCTTTTTGCATTTTTGTTTGGGAAGTTTTTACTGACCTTATCTTCAAATGTGCTAGTACTTTACTCAGCCTCGTTAAGTCCACTGATGAGCCCATCAGAGACATTTCAATTACAGTGTTCTGTAGTTCCACTTATTCTTCTAAATCTTTATTAGAATTCCAACTTTTCCACTTGTATTTATTTGCATATTATCAACTTGAATGAAGTTTCTGTAAGGTTTATAGAAACCTAAGTATATTCCTTATTATTATTTTAAATTCCCTGCCCAATTTTCACATCTGTGTCATGTCTGAGGCTGGTTCTGATGCTTGCTTTGCATCTTCAGACTGTGTTTGTGTTTCATATTGCATTTTAAGTATGCATTGGAACTTTTTTTTTTCTTGAAAGCCAGACATTCTGTATCAGGGAATAGGGAATGTGTTAAACAGAACTCTAGTGTGGGTATTTATGATAATCTGTCTAGTAGTTGAGTTTTGTTCTTTTTGGTACTTGCTGTAGTTATAAGTGTCTGTGCTAAATTGCTTCAGTCCTATCTGACTCTTTGCAACCCTATGGACTGTAGCCTGCCAGTCTCCTCTGTCCATGGGATTCTCCAGGCAAGAATACTGGAGTGGGTTGCTACTCCCTTCTCCAGGGGATCTTCCTGACCCAGGGATCAAACCCACGTCTCTTATGTCTCCTACATTGGCAGGCAGGTTCTCTACCACTAGTGCCACCTAGGAAGTGTGGTAAGGATCAGAGACATCAGATTTCTCTAGTGTCCTCATTTTTTTCTCTACTCTCGACTTCTGCCTGTCCTAAGTACTACTCACTTTGAGTCCAGCGCTTGCAGCTCTTTCAGCTGTAATCCACTCTGATTATCCTGGTGTCCTAGTGTTATGTTGGTTAAGTGATTGGAAGAAGATTATTTTAGTATCTTCCAATTAAATGACAGTCTTTGATGGGCATGTGTCTCTGGGCTTCACACTTTTTTTTTTTTTTTTTTTTTTTACTGGATAGCTGTCCCTCTTTGCCACTTTTTGTCAATATACGAAGACTAACTGGGGTTAGAGTGGGAGAAATATACATCTTCTGGAAAATTCTCTGGTAAAGTTTCTCCCTCCTGAAGAGTAAGCTTTCATTATCTAATGGAAGGACATGAACATGAACGACAAGGATGGCACTTATACTCCCCTGCCAGACAGACCCGTGAGTGGCTAGTTCTCAGCTCTTCGCCGTGAATTGCAAGAGGCAAAGCACAAGAAAATGTGTGCTTCTCCCCCACCAAAACTGTAGTCCTCATAAGTTTCTCATTTTCATGCTAGTCCATACTCAGCCTCCAGCAGTTCATCAACATCACCATGTAAGTGTTTCTATCATCATTTTATGGCCCCCGTGACTTCTGCTCTAGGTAAGCATATCTCAGCTATGACTCTGTATTCATCTGTCTCTCCAAATTTCAGAGAGAAATTGAAGAGTAGTTTGGGCGGGTAGTTTGCCCTGTGACCTATGTGAGTATAATGACTTCCAAGTTCTTTACATATTGAAACTGAAAATAGAAGCAATTTTGTAATTTGTACAACCTTGAATAGGCAAAGGAAAACATATTTGGAGGTGTTCTCTTTGAAGCCAGTGTGTCAGTACTGCTATTAATCTTTATATATTGTAAGCACTGTTGTTTACAAATTAACTTGATGTTCATTTTAGTGATGACAGCTGATATGTGCATTAATATTCACTAAATGCAATTAAAGTATGTTCCCACAGATAAAATGACTTTCTTATAGCCATACTGCTAGTGAATGACAATAGATCCTTAACTCTTCATATTAAAAATTAAATGAATGTATTTTCTTGCTTTTATAGCATTTCTCCAAATAAGAAAACAAATAAAAATTTGGAAGTTTGTATATAATCCTAATAACTTCAAAAAAACTTTATATGACAGAGCTTATTTGTACATTCTAACAAGTAACTTAAACATGAAGATATCTTGATAAACAGTCCTAACCCTCCCTGACTTGGGTTAATGGAACAGCTACTAAAATCACGCTCATTTGCGGATCTGTTTCTTATATACTCCCAAAAATTGTTAGGCATAAATCATCACTAAAATATGCCTATACCATTCTACTGTTGATCTATTGCTTATCAATCCATCTTTCTATAGAAAGAGAACAGCTGCTAGTTCCTTTTAATTACCTTCCCTGAAAAGTTAACCTGGGGCTTGGCAAGGACCCCGACACTAAAAGATATAAAAGAAAGAGAAACACAGAGATCCAGCTGAATACATCTATTGTGATCATGAAAATAGGTGCAGTGTTCCAGCAATCTTTATTTTTCCTCCCTTCCATGTAGGTGACAAATAGAGAATGAACATTTCTAAGTCATAACAAGTAAGAGAGGAAACCAAAAGCAGAATTTAAACCACAGTTGTATCCAGTTGAAACATGCTAGGTTATGTCAGTGATTTTTATTTCCTTTGGAAGGCTCTGACCAGGAAGTCTTACATCTTTATTAAACAAGAGAGAGAAGGTGAACTATATATTTATCCCATTAGACCATTTTGAAGTAAAGTCACGATGGGACAACTTAGAATATTAGACCCCACTGCTGATTTCATCTTTATTTCATTGAACTGACAACAAAGTAGTCAACCAGTCTCCTACTCAGTGTGCACAAAAAGAGTAGCAAAACAAACTCACTATGAAACATATAAACTGTGCTGAAACTCTGTACTTTTCTTTCATTTTAGAAATCATAAGTGGTGAAAATGAAGATGTATGTTTAATCACAAATTAACACCTGTATGTTAAAAACCTATAAAATTGTCTCTGATACATCAAAAGGTATTTGATGTCTTCAGTACTTTTTAGTTCCAAATGCATTCACCCTGTTTTACACTGTGTATATACCAGTTTTTTGTTTTCTTCAACTCAAGGGCACACAACATAATCCACAGAAAGTGCTATTCGTTTAAATAGGAACTTCCTCTGATTTCAGACTCCTCCAAATAGTTTCAGGTATTCTCAGGGTGTGTTTCATATAAGCCCCCAAACTATTACCATCTACTGTATCATGTCCTCTGAGTACTACTGCTGTGTTTTCTCTCTTTTCACAAGTCCTTCACTCTCAGCCATGCCAGAGTGTTTTCCATCATCACCCATGGTTACCACCATCAGTGAACTGGAATCTTGAAGTCCACAAAGCCTGATTTTTTTCCTGACTCTTTCTGCCTAATATGCTTTAATTATAGAAATGCCAAAACAAGTTCTCATCTTACACATATATTAGAGAGCTTAAGGGAAGTGACTGTTCCTGATTTAATGAATGGTCCTTTACTCTAGGATCTGCTCAGTTTTTATGGAGCTAGGCTGGGTGTATTTCTGTGGGATAGATAACACTTCATACGAAGACTCTTGTGTCCTGTGTGAGGTCTAAGGCACTCTTACTGGATCAAATCATATATTGTCAAGCTTTCCTTTAGCATAATCTGTTTCCTAGGAGAACTTGTCAGTAAATCCCATGCACATTATGAGGCAAACCCCACAATTTTACTTAGACAGGTACATGTGGAAATGTGCCACAGTCATGAACTCAATTAAGCTTAATCATTAATTCCCAAGATACATGAATGTCCTATATCCCTCAGCAAATGGGAGGTCCAGAATTAGTATAAAGTAGTTGTACATGAAGTGCTGATGGTGTAGTATATTTTATAAACTATTGAAGTACAGTATTTTATTCACAAATATAAGGAAATCATGGTGGCTTTAATTTTAGACCCAATTGCTCTAATTTAATGAATACTATGATGATGTGTATTCTTGGAATTATTAGGGAGCTGTTGTGTCACAGTGTGAACATCTGTGAAACAAAATAAAATTTAGGAATTATTCTTACAGAAAATTATATTGCAAATGAGTTACAGTTTAAAGGAGCAGATTATTACCATCAATGATATTTTAATGGAACATGCTATATTTTCTAGAGTAGTAAAACAATTTTTTCCTTAAGTTCATTATAAATTTAAAGATTATTCTGATTTAAACAGATATAGAAATGTAGTAAATAAATCTATAAACTTCCACAGTGTATTTTTCCACTTCTTTATTTTTATTCCTGTCTTAATGATGAAAACATATTTTCCTCCAAAGAATACATATTCAGAAGCAATTGGCACTCTGGGTATCAATTATACTGGAAATACGACATCCAGCCTATATACATTAAGGATACCTCTGGCTATTTGTGTTTATGTTAGGTATAGTTCAAGGTTTTATTTCAAGATGATATATGAAATGCGTTTCTATAACAAATGTGATGAACACTATTGTAGTCAAGATGAAAATTTTTTACAGAATCAGCTGGATGAAGATTTGCAGTATTGTCAATGAACAAAGTCTCAGAGCCTTCATAACCTTTAGAAATGTAAAATATTTACCAATTTCCTAAGATACCAATGGAAAGATGGTTAAATGGATTTGGGGATCATTCCTTAATAATATTTTCTATAAACTAAGTACCTTTTAAAAAATGTTGGAACAATGATTAATTACAACCAGATGTTTCAGGTGGCTCAGTGGTAAAGAACCCACCTGCCAGTGAATGCAGAAGACCCAGGAGACACAGGTTTGATCCCTGGGTCAGGAAGATCCCCTGGAATAGGAAATGGCAACTCACTCCAGTATTCTTGCCTGAAGAATCCCATGAATAAAAAATAGGCCACAGTCCATGGGTGGAAAAAGAGTGGGACACATCTAAGTGACCGAGCAAACTTTTAAATAAGACTGTTAAGTGTGAAAATCTGAAAGATGGAGAGAGCCACTGAAGACCAGGCACATGTCTTCTGGTATTTTTATCCCTGGATTTAGAACTTTCAACCTTATGGAGGTTAGGTTGATGAAAAGAGGGAAGAAATAAACTGAAAAATGGTTCAGAAGACTGCCCCAAAGACTGTCCCGTTGTGCAATGAAAGCTATGTTCTCTATCTGTACCATCCAGTGTAATACCCACAGCAACATGCAGATACTGTAGATGACTGAGGAATTGAAATGTTATTTGCATTTTAATTATTAATAAGCTTTTAATTTCAGAATAATTTTAAATTTTCATAAAAATTGCAGATCTGGTCCAGAGTTTCCATATTCCTCTCACCTGTTTTCCTTAGAATTAATACCTTACATCAGAAAGGTACATTTGTTACAATTAATGAACTAATACTGATGATATATTAAGTAAAATTTGAAGTTTATCCAGATTCCCTTAGTGTTTACCTAATGACCTTTCCTAGGTCCAGCAAGTCACAAGGTAAGACATTGTGGCATCATGACCCCTTAGGTTTCAGCTGGCTGTGACAGTTTCACACTTTCTTGTTTTTGGTCACATATTTTGTAGCACATTCTCAAATTAGGATTTGTCTGATGTTTCAGTCATGATTTGACTAGAACTGGAAGTATGGGAAGAAAAGCCATTGAGGTAAAGTGTCATTCCTGTTGTGTCATACCAAACATAAATACATCAACATAACTTTATTACTATTCATGTTAAACTTGATCACCTGGCTGAGAGAGTGCTTGTCAAATTTCTCCACTGTAAAGTTACTCTTTTCCTCTCTCTTTCAGTAAATTCCTCTTTGGAAGGACACCACAATGTACAGCCTTCTCTTAAGAAGTGGGGATTTATACTTGACCTCTGGGTGAGTCAAATATCTACATTAATTATTTGGAATTTTTCTTTATGGTCATTTTGTCTGTTACTCTCCATTAATATATTTATTCAACCATTCATTTCAGTCATCCATATCTGTGGACATGTATTTTATGTTCTGGGTTATAATCCAATAATATTTTACTTATTTGTTGCTAATTCTTTTCTAACTTTGTACACTGGGAGCTCTTTCAGTTAACCTCTGTGTCCCTTTGACATAGTCCCATCATTTGTTAACACTGCCCTGCTGTTTCCCTGGTGACTCAGATGGTGAAGAATCTGCCTGTAATGCACAAGACTGGGGTTTGATCCCCGGGTCAAGAAGATCCCCTGGAGGAGGACATGGCAACCCACTCTAGTATTCTTGCCTGGAGAATTCCATGGACAGGGAACCTGGTGAGCTATAGACCATGGGGTCTCACAGGTTTGGGAGTTACTCAGAGTTGTGATCACTCACCACTGAGCAACTAACACAGTCCTTGCTTCTAGCACCAGGTAATGTTCACAGCTCATCTTTAGTATTTCTTGCCTGGTTCTCAATTCAGCTTCCTCAAAGGATCTGGGTTCCTGTTACTGTATAATAGCATTACCATTTGTCAACTTGTACGTAATAAATAGGAGTGGGGGGAGTATTTAAGGTATCTCTGATTCCTTATAAAGGTAAAATCAATTCTTTTTTTTTACATTTGCTGATTGAGTTTTTGCTGTTTCAGCTGTTACAAAAAGATGAAAAATATAAAACTTTGGTACATTGTAAGAGGATATATTTTCCTTTGTTATCAGATAAAGAAGGCCATGGATGAGCCTTAAAAGCTTTTATATTTGGTTCTAAAATCCAGCCTCAAATGACTATTTTTGCAGATTCTGTTGTGTATTAGAATGAATTATTAATGCTGTTACAAAACTTATTAAACATTTATACAGTCACATGATTTCAGAAGGAAAGATACATATTTTGTTTTTTCATAAAGAACCTGCCTTTTAACATATGATTTATGAGAATTCATAATTCAGAAGAAAGTATAAAATAGAAAATACATATTCCAGTAACATATTATGCTTTCTCGGAAATGAAATAAGGTTAATACATCAATCCAGGAACATGCAGAAATCTCAACATCAGCAGCATTCCCCAAATGAAACATGAATGTGGGAGAGCCAAAGCTATGGTTTTTACCTGGTTTCCTGGGAGCAGTATCAACTCTGTAATGTCCAGTTAACCTCCTATCTTTCTTCCCTGTCTCTTCTCTAACACCTCTTCTGCATTCTGTCACTCCCCACCTTTGCTGTGTGTGATAAACTGCCATCCTGTGGTTTGTCTGAGGGCAAGGGCATAAGCAGGGGTGACAGGGAGGCTGAAAGACAGGCATCGATACCAGCTCAGTGTTTAACTTACCTGCTTCTAAACCCTGAGTCTTTTAAACTAAACAGAACCTTTTATTTTATAACTTCAAATAAGGTTTAAAAACATGATATTTAGAGAAGTAGCAACACGGATTTCCAGTCATGCACACTTGTAAAATAGAACATTTCAAGGTTTTTCCCTTGAACCAAGAGAATTTTGATAGGTGGTGAGGTGAAAACTACTAAGACAGATTTCTAACATGCATTTTTGCCTGGAGCCATCTGAAAGACCACAAGGAATATGATTCAGACAGTTATTTACTTACCCGTTAGTGAAAATCTTAGATTTTCTGAATTGTGAAAACAATCTCTGTCACACTAAAGCTTAATGTTAACTCATAACATTGGTCCAATTAAGTGAAGCACTCCACAGCCACCTGTATTTCTGTCAGTGTATGTGTCTCCAGGGTGTAGTCGGGAGCATATAATAATGCAGGAATGATTGCCTCAAAGGTTTTATTGGACTCACTCAGTTAACTCAGATAAAATACAGAGAAAAAGAAAACCTTGTTGGCTTCCTGACTTTCAGCTTCTGTGTTTGTTTTCTGCCTAGACACATGTTATGCAGTTAATAGAGAGGACTATATATCAAAATGGCCTAATAATTATCTGATCATCAAAGTTCCATAAATTTATTGTTTGTAGATGGGAGAATCTGGCTCTCTTGATAAGGGCTCTTTTAAATAGTTGACTGTAGCTGGTTGTTCTGTGTAAGAACCAAGTAACCTGTGTATTCAGTTGAGGGTAGGAGACCTCGTTCAAATTCATGTATTGCACTACTTAGAAAAAAGGAGAAGGAATGTTTTATGTATTTACTTTATATTATAAAAGTTAATGAATATTGACTTCAATTAAAATAGAGTGGGGAAGCCACAAGGGGGAGCTTTCACACCCCACCACTAACAGCAGAATGAAACAGGAAGAAGACTTCCCCTTCTTGCCTGACAAAAGCTCAGCCAATGAGAACCAGTCATGACTCAACCAGTGCAGAAACTACTAACCTTCAGACTCTTTGTTTCTCCAATGCACTCTGTTTACCCTAGCCCTCCTAACTTTACTCCCAATTTTTCTTCTCTTTAAAAGAGTTCTCCTTTTGCTGTGTAGGGATCTGCATATGTTTTGTCATGATTGAAAAATCCGTAAATTGCAATTCTTTATTCATCTCAAATAAACTAAATTTTTTTTTTTTTTTTTGGTAGAGAAGTAACTTGCAGTCTGTTTTAGGCTGACAGTGTGTTACTTGCATGGTTTAGAAACAGTCTGGAAGGCTGTAAGAGATGATACTTACATTGTTAACCTTGTGAATTTATCCCTGCTTTTGGGGAAGTGAAACAATAAAAATATGGCCTCTTTGAGTCAAGAAATCATGTTGGAATACAAGGGATAAATTATATGATATATTGTTGAATAATGAAGAGTCACTGTGCCTCCAGCATTCCTCTTTATCATATTACCTTGTGTATTGTTCCTTCTGCCTACACTGTCCTTTCTTAATTCTCTGATTAGTAACCTGTACCCATTCTTACCATCTCTTGCCTGGTTTAGAGTAATAGGACTTTTCATCCAGCCTCTCGCTTCCAGGCGCTACTCCGTATTGTCCAAAAAAAAAACAACAACAAAAACCCTTTTCCTCACACCAATAAACTCATGAACAAGCATATATTGTCTGATACTGGCTTCCCCCATTGTGGCAAACAGTGCATGAAAAATGACAGACATGTAAAAATTTTATCTTAGCTCATGTTTCTCCTTCTGGGTTAGGCTGAAATGTCTTAGTTCATTATACAAGGCCTTGAGTCTGACACCAGCCTTACTCTCTGACCTTTTCTTTATTATCCATCACCTATCACTCTTTGTATTAGTGACACTTCTCTACAGAGAGGGACTTTTAAAGTTTATTACAAGGAATTGGCTCCCATGACTATCTGATTGTGGCTGGAGACCTAGTACCAACTGCATCTGAATGTCTGAGAACCAGAAGAGCTGATGATGTAAATTCCAACCACAAAACCATCAAACTTAAGATACAAGGAAAGCTAATGTTTCAGGAGGAGTCTGAAGGCCAGAAAAGAGCAATGTCACAGCTCTAGCAATCAGGTAGAAATTCCCTCTGACTCAGCCTTTTTGTTCTTCTGTTGATTGGATGAGGCCCACCCTCTTTGGGGAGGGTAATCTGCTTGCTTTACTGGGTCTACAGATTCAAATGTTAATCTTATCCAGAAATGTCCTCAGAGACACACCCAGAATATGTTTGGCCAAGTCTGAATACCTTGTGGTCCAGTCAGGTTGACATAAAATTAAGCATCACACCTGCTGTCACCTCATTGAGGAGCCACATGAACATGTCCTCACTTCCTGCATTGGCCACATTTTCCTATTCTCTGCTATGGCTTTGTACAGTCTTCTCCCATTGAATTGAGTGGCTTCTCTCTTTTTTTTTTCTGTGATAGATATTATTTTTTTATCCTTAAAACCCCCTTCAGTCACATCATAGTGAAGACTCCATGAATTGACCTAAGCAACATTAATTTCCTGATGTCTTCTCTCTCTCTGTTTTAGCTATATGAAATATCATGACTATCTGGCAGACTACTTCTCTGTCTTTCTCACTTGACTATGAGCTAATTACTCCAGGGCCTGGCTCTTAAGGAGGGGTGTCAGCTGCTGATCCATCTGGGGATATTTTTTCATATCTGCAGATATTTATTGTCATAATTGGAGGAGGGAATGTTATTGCATTCTACTGTATAGAGGTGTGTGTATGTGTGTGTGTGTGGGTGTTAGTCTCTCAGTCTTGTCTGATTCTTTGTGATCCCATAGACTATAGCTTCCAGGCTCCTCTGTCCATGGAATTCTCCAGGCAAGAATACTGGAGGGGGTAGCCATTCCCTTCTCCAGGGGATCTTCCTGATTCAGGGTCAAACCTAGGTCTCCTGCATTGCAGGCAGATTCTTTACCGTCCAAGCCACCAGGGAAGTCCTATACAGAGGCTGAGGTGTGGCTAACAAAATTACATGTAAGACAGCCTTTTGCAACAAATAATGGTCTAGTTAAAATATCATTGCCACTCCTAATATTTTGAGCAGGATAATTCTTGATTATAAGGATTCATCCTGTATAGTATATGGTGATTTGCAGCATCTCTGATCTCTATCCACCAGAAGCCAGTAACAACATCTCCTCCAGTCATTGAAGATGTCCCTTCAGTTGCAAAATCTGTCTGTTATTCCTGAGAACTTTATAAAAGTACTGTGAAAAAGCCAAACAGAGACTAAATTTGTGATTACCAAGGGCTGCCATGTGGGGGTAAATGAGTGGTTGGTGAAAGGGTACAGATGTTCAGTAGTTCTGGGTATCCAGTGCACAACACTGGGACTCTAGAGAGCAGTACTGTACTGTATAAGCATAAGTCACTGGCGAGTAGATCTTAAATGGGCTTAGCATAGGAAATAAGTCATATTATGTGACTTGATGGTGGTATTAGCTAACAGTAAGGTAGTGATCAGGGAGGCCTGGCGTGCTGCGATTCATGGGGTCACAGAGTCGGACATGACTGAGCGACTGAACTGAACTGAAGGTAGTAATCATAGTGCAGTATGTAGGTGTATCAAATCAATGTGCGGTACCCCGTAAAGTTACACATGTTGAATATCAGTTGTATCTCAATACAGTTGGGGAAAAATACAGTGCATACTAGCACCTAACTAGGTAGGGTGGCAAAAGGCTTAAGAAAATGATCTCCACACTCATAGAATCCTGGGCTTGAATCTCATCTCCACTTAGTGCAGACGTATTTAACTTCACACAAATCTATATTTTCATCTGTGGCCTGATAGTCTAATAATACAAAATGACTTACGCAGTAGTTGGAACAATTAAATGAGTTAATGATAGTGACTGGTAGGTGGTGAGTGCTCAAAAACTGTAGCTATTGTGATCGCTAAGAGAATGTCACCACAAGGGTGGGTGAATTTACTTTATAAATATCCTTAGCTACATCATTTTAGAACATATATAAAACTTAAATTTTATACATCTTAGCACTGAAGCACTATCTGTATTATATGTAAATGTCTCATATGTAATTTTTGTCTTCCTGAATACAGGGATTACATTTTTGCTTTCACCCACAATGCAGGCTGTGATAAATATTTGTCAAATTGAAACTAACAAGAAAAAACATTGCCACTGATAACATTGTGTGTGGCTGCTGTATCTCCAAATAATTCTTACTTGCCTGTCTGACCCATTACTGTTCTGAGTAATTTTCTTTTTATCAGTATTAAATGCATACAAAGGCAGCATGTAAAATATCAGTTTACAGCGCCATGGTAAACTGCTGCAATACTATGATGTAATGCGATGAAAGATGAAATTTGGAACATAGATGTCTGTAGGAGGTCCAGAAGTTATGGGAAAATGATTCAGATTGTACAGAGCATGATCACAGGATTAAGGAAACCAATTGTCACTTCCGCTGTGTGGAGATAACAAGTCAGAATGTGCCAGATGCGCAGCTTGTCTGCAGCTGTTGTCATTTGAATCTTTTGTACAACATCCATTTATCCATTTCCTTCCTCAACTGTGTGGGATTTGTAAGTGCAGACAGTTGATCAGAATCACTTTTGTGTAGAGACTACTTGTATGGTAGCCCTGAGATTTAAACCATGCATAAGAAGATATAACCCAGAAATAATTCCACAAATATTACTTACGCTATTACAAATGCTTTTGTTGGTTGGATTTAGTACAAATGCTTTTGTTGGTTGGATTTGGTTTGATATAACTTTAAAATGCTGCATTTATGAGCATGAACTTTCTTCTCTGTTTCAGCAGACTTAGGATTAAGTCTCACTGTGTTCTGACTCATAGAGCAACTACAATAATAGTCAGGTATATATAATGAAAAGCTGTAAATTCAGTATATCCAGGTACCCCCTTCTTTCTTGCTTGAGATAGCATATGTGGGTGAGGATGTTAGTAAGAATGCACAGAGAAATAAATCTTGGGGTAATAATGGTTTAATAAATAATCATTGCTTTCTGATGCATAAGAGCTTATAATTTGAAGTGTGACAGACTATATAAAGTGTACATCTTCCATTCCAATTACTTTTCTAAGTTACTGAAGTGAATTACTTTTTAAAGATGACTCTCCTAGTGTATACTGGTCTGACAAAAATATCCCAAATATTCTGAATTCCAAACAATATTAAAACAAATAATTTGAAACATTCAAAATAGATTTTAATCTCCAAAATGTAAAAACACATTCTATCATGTATCTCATCATGTGATTTTTGGTTCATATGTTCAGCTAAGAAAACCCATGGGTAACTTTGAGATTTTTGTGTTTACTGTGCAAAATACCAGTTGAACTTGAGTTTGTTTGCAGACACACAGTAAAGCCAGTTTACTGACACCTGGTTATAGTAAAGGGAAGTACAGCATTTATTTGCAGGGTGCCAAGCAAGGACAACATGCAGTTGATGCTCATAAGACTTGAACTTCTTGATAGATTTTAATAAAGGGTTTTTAAAGCCAACATTGGGGTAAGGGTGGTAGTCTGCATGGATGACAGCACATCTGTTTCCAACGTGATTCCTAGAGTCTTTTCAATCTACCATCGACACCTACTGCTTAGAAACAAAAAAATTTTCATTCAAAATATTACTGCTCATTGACAATGCACCTGATCACCCAAGGGCTCTGATGGAGATGAAAAATGAGGTTAATGTTGTTTTTTGCGCCTACAAATACAACATGCATTCTAAAGAGCATGGATCACATGATAATTTTGACTTTCAAGTGTTACTATTGAAGTAATACATTTCCTAAGGGTATAGCTGCCATAGATTGTGATTGCTCTAAGGCAGTCAATCAAAAACTTTGGGAAAGCATTCACCATCCTCAGCTCAGTTCAGTTAAGTTGCTCAGTTGCTCTTTGCAACCCCATGGGTCACAGCAGGCCAGGCTCCTTGTCCATCACCAACTCCCAGAGTCTACTCAAACTCATCTCCATGGAGTCAGTAACGCCATCCAACAATCTCATCCTCTGTCATGCCCTTCTCCTCGTGCCTTCAATCTTTCCCAGCATCAGGTTCTTTTCAAATGAGTCAGCTCTTTGCACCACGTGGCCAAAGTATTGGAGTTTCAGCTTCAACCTCAGTCCTTCCAGTGAACACCCAGGACTGATCTCCTTTAGGATGGACTGGTTGCATTTCCTTGCAGTCCAAGGGACTCTCAAGAGTCTTCTCCAGCACCACAGTTCAAAAGCATCAATTCTTTGGTGCTCAGCTTTCTTTATAGACCAACTCTCACATCCATACATGACTACTGGAAAAACCATACCTTTGACTAGACAGACCTTTGTTGGTAGAGTAATGCCATGGCTTTTTAATAAACTATGTTGGTCACAGCTTTCCTTCCAAGGAGTAAGTGTCTTTTAATTTCATGGCTGTGGGAACCATCTGCAGAGATTTTGGAGCCCCCAAAAATAAAGTCAGCCACTGTTTCTACTGTTTCCCCATCTATTTGCCATTAAGTGATGGAACCAGATGCCATGATCTTAGTTTTCTGAATGTTGAGCTTTAAGCCAATTTTTTCACTCTCCTCTTTCACTTTCATCAAGAGGCTCTTTAGTTCTTCTTCACTTTTTGCCATAAGGGTGGTGTCATCTGCATATCTGACATTATTGATATTTCTCCTGGCAATCTTGATTCCAGCTTGTGCTTCCTTCAGCCCAGCGTTTCTCATGATGTACTCTGCATATAAGTTAAATAAGCAGGGTGACAATATACAGCCTTGGTATACTCCTTTTCCTATTTGGAACTAGTCTGTTGTTCATGTCCAGCTCTAACTGTTGCTTCCTGACTTGCATACAGGTTTCTCAAGAGTCAGGTCAGGTGGTCTGGTATTCCCATCTCTTTCAGAATTTTCCACAGTTTATTGTGACCACACAGTCAAAGGCTTTTGCATAGTTAATAAAGCAGAAATAGATTTTTTTTTTTCTGGAATTCTGTTGCTTTTTAGATGATCCAGCAGATGTTGGCAATTTGATCTCTGATTCCTCTGCCTTTTCTAAAACCAGCTTGAACATCTGGAACTTCATGGTTCACGTATTGCTGAGGCCTGGCTTGGAGAATTTTGAGCATTACTTTACTAGCGTGTGAGATAAGTGCAATTGTATGGTAGTTTGAGCGTTCTTTTGCATTGCCTTTATTTGGAATTGGAATGAAAACTTCACCATCCTAGATGCCATTAAAAACATTTGTGACTCATGGGCAGAGGTCAACATTTCATCATTAACAAAAGTTTGGGAGACATTGATTCAAATCCTCATGGATGACTTTGAGGGGTTCAAGACTTCAGTGTTGGAAATAATTGCAGATACTGGAGAAATAGCAAGAGAACTTGAATTAGAAGTGAAACCTGAAGATATTACTAAATTGCTACAGCAAGTTCTAGAGGACTGATGTCAATTTTGAAAGAAGTTCTACTTGAGGTGTATGTTATCAAACAGTACTGCAGCTACAGAGAAACTGTTCTTAAACAGAGGAGTGAATTGAAGCAGCAGACTGCATTGTTTTGTTATTTTAAAGAATTGCCACAGCCAACTCAACTTTCAGCAGCCACCACCCTCATCAGTAAGCAGCCATCAACATCAAAACAAGAACCACTGCCAGCAAAAAGTGTATGACTTGCTGCGAGTTCAGAATACAGCATTTTTTTTTTTTTTAGCAATAAAGCAATTTAAATTAAAGAACATGCGTTGATTTTTAGACATAATGCTATTGCACACAATAGACTACAGTATAGTATAAACACAACTTCTGTATGCACTGGGGACCCAAAATCTGTGTGATTTGCTTTATTGCAATGTGCAACTTGTGGCAATGATTTGGATTTGAGCCTTCAATATTTCTGAGGGGTGTTTGTGTATTATTTTCATTGTCAGCACGTTGGAATATATTTGGCTGATAAATTTGAATATTTTATGGTCAAAGAGATTCACAGTATGAAATTTGACAGCTCTGTTACAAAGCCTGAACACTGATAATTTGATAAAAGTAACTGACATTAGAGTAGAACCTGAGTGCAGAGACAAGAGATTGATGATACCAGGCATGAGAAAGAGAAGCAGACAATTATTTTCTGTGTATCCTTCCAATCATAGTAATTTTATGACGAGTGCATCTGTTGATCAGATTTATAAACGACTGTCCTTTTCAATGAAAATGACTACTTTTTAAAAAATGACCCATTACATATATATTTAAATGAAGCATTCTTCTCTGGAAGATGATCAAATTTCAAAGGCAATATCAGTACACTCCAGGCATATCTGTATCTCTCATACTATCTATCTACCTATTGCTAGATAAATATACCAGAGAACATGAAATGTGAAACTCTGATTTGAGGCTCAAGCTTCCAAATTACTTATCTTTTATTTATAACAATTTCAAATTTTTTTACAATTTCTTGGTACAAACTCATAGTGTGAAGAAGAAGGCATACAAACTCATTCAGTCACTCTTTTCAAATAGCTATATTACACTGAATAGGAGGTAAAATATTATGATAATACAAAACTGTGAAGAAAAGTTTTACTTTTTATTTAGAGAACCACATATCACTTTAAAAAGACATTAACATTCTCAGTAAATATAATTAAAAATAATGTGATCTTAATCTTACATGCTCACTAAAAGTCCTTTATTTTACAATTAACTCATAGATTTTTAAAAAATAATTATTTATTTTTCTGGAATTGAACTGCAGGAGTTGCTTGTATATTTTTGAGATTAATTATTTGTCAGTTGCTTCATTTGCTATTATTTTCTCCCATTCTGAAGGCTGTCTTTTCACCTTGCTTAGAGTTTCCTCTGTTGTGCAGAAGCTTTTAATTTTAATTAAGTCCCATTTGTTTATTTCTGCTTTTATTTCCAATATTCTGGGAGGTAGGTCATAGAGGATCCTGCTGTGATTTATGTCGGAGAGTGTTTGGGCCAAAGAACTAAACAGACATTTCTCCAAAGAAGACATACAGATGGCTAACAAACACATGAAAAGATGCTGAACATCACAATTATCAGAAAAATGCAAATCAAAACCACAATGAGATACCATTTCATGCCAGTCAGAATGGCTGCGATCCAAAAGTCTACAAGCAATAAATGCTGGAGAGGGTGTGGAGAAAAGGGAACCCTCTTACACTGTTGGTGGGAATGCAAACTAGTACAGCCACTATGGAGAACAGTGTGGAGATTCCTTAAAAAACTGGAAATAGAACTGCCTTATGATCCAGCAATCCCACTGCTGGGCATACACACAGAGGAAACCAGAATTGAAAGAGTCACGTGTACCCCAATGTTCATTGTAGCACTGTTTATAATAGCCAGGACATGGAAGCAACCCAGATGTCCATCAGCAGATGAATGGATAAGAAAGCTGTGGTACATATACACAATGGAGTACTACTCAGCCATTAAAAAGAATACATTTGAATCAGTTCTAATGAGGTGGGTGAAACTGGAGCCTATTATACAGAGTGAAGTAAGCCAGAAAGAAAAACACCAATACAGTATACTAACGCATATATATGGAATTTAGAAAGATGGTAATGATAACCCTGTGTGCGAGACAGCAAAAGAGACACAGATGTATAGAACAGTCTTTTGGACTCTGTGGGAGAGAGAGAGGGAGAAGGTGGGATAATTTGGGAGAATGGCATTGAAACATGTATAATATCATATATGAAATGAATCGCCAGTCCAGGTTTGATGCATGATACAGGATGCTTGGGGCTGGTGCACTGGGATGACCCAGAGAGATGTTATGGGGAGGGAGGTGGGAGGAGGTGCAGGATGGGGAACACATGTACACCCGTGGTGGATTCATGTAGATGTATGGCAAAACCAGTACAATATTGTAAAGTAATTAGCCTCCAATTAAAATAAATAAATTTCTATTAAAAATAATAATTATTGGTTAACTTATTTAAAAAATAAGACTTTATTATGTAGTAATCTCATTTTGAATGTATGAAATCTCAATAGTCCTTTAGATATAGAGTAATGGTTTATGTAACAGTTGTCTAAATTAGATGTCTTCTAGGATTACTATTTAATTATATATTAGAAAAATGTATTTTATAAGAAAATTATACTGCTTGTCTACGTATTTTAATAAATAAAATTACTTAGATTTTCTAAATATAAACAATTTTGAAATATTAATGAACATTTATATTTAAATATACGTCTTATAAAGTATTTCAATGTATTCTAGAGCACTGGGATGACCCAGAGGGATGGTATGGGGAGGGAGGAGGGAGGAGGGTTCAGGATGGGGAACACATGTATACCTGTGGCAGATTCATTTGATATTTGGTAAAACTAATACAATTATGTAAAGTTTAAAAATAAAATAAAATTTTAAAAAAAAGGAAAAAAAAAAAGAACACAGAGTTGAAGTAGGATGCAAATAAATAAATAAATAAATAAAGTTGTGTTTTGGTTCTAGAGTGTTTCCATACATAGAATCACAATGCATCCATCCAAAAGAGAATTTACAGATAATTTGATCCAACCTCTTTATTTAACTGATGAAGAAACTGACATTCAGAATGGTCATGAGAAATTTACAAATAGAAACCAGATGTTTCAACTCCTGGTCAAATATGTCTTCTTTTACATATGTTGCAACTTCAGGAATCATCAGTTTTTATCGAAATGAACTGCCAGTAAGCCCCAATATTAAACGTATTTAACCACTCTATTATTTTCAATTGAACATATGATGATGCAGGTAGAAATGAAACATTTTTCAGTATCCCTAGATCATTACTTAAATATTAATATTTGTGCTTGTGTAATTTTATAGAGCAGTGGCAGTTGGCTTTCTACTTGGAAATGCCAGTAGAGCCAAGGTTTACTTCATCAAGACAGTTGTAACCTTTTTTATTGTTTCTATACTTTTTCCATTCTTTACAGTATACAGTACTTGAAACAGAATCTGTGTTTCTTTTTATACCTTCATCCTACTTCTGCATGGTTTTCAGATCTCTTGCAACTGTGCAGTTGCTTTCAAAATGGTGAGAGAGGTGACTTAGCCTTACTTATCTAGCTTGAAAGGTCCATCTTCACATCAGCCTATAGTCCCCATGCTCACATACAAATCATAGGACAAGAATAGTATTTTTTCTATTTTGTAATGTATATTTCTCTTGAAGAATGTCCTTGTTTTGAATAACAGAAATAAAAATAACCTTTCTCAAGGAATTATGAGGATTGCACAAAATCACACTTGTACACGTAAAGTATTACTTGTCTTGAAAATGTAAATTGATGTCTCTCTCTGCCACTGGACGTAATGAAGACAAACTAGAGTAGCATAAGGAAATGCGTAAGCTTCTGTTGGTCTGAATGGCAAACAGTGATGGATTTCTCACAGGTATCTCATTTAGGTCAGAACACATAGAGTTTTTTCATTTAGTAATTCAGACTCACTCTCATATCACATTAAAATCTCCACGCACTGAAACAAAATGTTTGAATGAAAAGGATGTTTGGCAGCTTCAACATAAATGAAGGGCATTTTCAGTGACCTTCACTATTGTTTAAGGAATTTGTCTCCTGGACGTCCTTTTTTTTTCCTTTTTTAAATATAGAGCATTCTGCATCTTGTGATCTTCAGCATCCTGAAAAACACTAAAGGATTGTTCCCTATGACCAGTATAATTAAAGCAGTGTACTGGCATTTTGAATTTGTGTGCCAAAAGGGGCCCTAATATAAGAAAATATAAAAGGGTATTTAATTTTGACAAGACACTGCCTAAGTTCTTAAAAAGAGAAACAACTTTTGTTAGAACAGAATTATTGTACCTCAAATAGGGAGTCAATTATCATTTCTTAATTTCTCTATCTTTGTAAAGACTCACCAATAGCTGTTGGGGTGCCGAACTTTTAAATAAAACTTAAAAAGCAGAATTCTTTTATGGTTATGATTTAGTTATTTTGTCTTTGAATTGGGAGAAAAATCAAAGAAGGATATATGAGCAACCATTTGAAGAGAGTGCTAAAAGCCACAAAACTGATATACTTAGTATGACATTTAAATATTTATATACTACAGGACTCTTTTGAATAGTAATTATCACAACCTTAAGTGCAATGCTAATGTATCTGAAATGGTTTTCATTGCCAGAACATGCTGCAGGGATTATGTGGGGAAAAAAAAAAAAAAAATCAGGCATTGTCTAGAATTTCTAGGCAAATAATTAAATCAATCACCTTTCTAATTAGAAATGATTCACAAATTATAAAATATAAAGGCAAATTTATATCAATTGAATATATATATATTTCATATTTGTTACAGTGGAACTATATATGAATGTGTGTACATAAGTACATGTATGTGCTTGTGGGGAAAATTTGACACATGTATGTTTTTAAGCCTTCTTATGTAATACATTCCTAAGGCAATTTATGATTCTTTGAAGCCAAATTATGTTATATAAAGCCACTACACTATGTAGTCCTCACCCTTGGTGCCCTGCCTACATCACCTTTATTGGACTGCAGTGCCTATGTCTCAGCGTCTGTGAGTGTTGGCTGACAATAGTTGAACGCTGTTCCCTTGTCTTGAAAAATGGTCTTGGCAAAATGGAATTTTCTTAAACACACAGAAGTAGCTCACAGTTTGCACTCACCCTAGGTATGGATAAAGCCAAAGACTGACAGATATGGGAGTACTGAAAGCTAGCAACCTTCCCTCAAGGTTGACCACTTTGTCCTGGCATTTATGCTCTCTGTTGGTTTAGGCTGAAACTAGAGAAGTCAAATCTTTATCCAGCTTTTTTTTTTTTTTTTTTTCCCCTGCTTAATCTTGCTTCCTCTCTTTCATAGGTTTTACTGACATAATTTCATCACTATATCATTTGCACAATAATCCTTTCAATCTTCACTCAGGGAATCTGAACCTGAAAAAAATAACCCAGGTACCACTGTGTACAATAAGATTACAGCAGAAATCGGATGCTTCGAAAGGTCATTATTTGCATAGGTCTGCTCAGTTACTTAAAAGTTACTATTCAGTTAATTAAAAGATGCTTACTCCTTGGAAGGAAAGTTATGACCAACCTAGACAGCATATTGAAAAGCAGAGATATTACTTTGCCAACAAAGGTCCGTCTAGTCAAGGCTATGGTTTCTCCAGTGGTCATGTATGGATGTGAGAGTTGGACTATAAAGAAAGCTGAGCACAGAAGAATTGATGCTTTTGAACTGTGGTGTTGGAGAAGACTCTTGAGAGTCCCTTGGACTGCAAGGAGATCCAACCAGTCCGTCCTAAAGGAAATCAGTCCTGGGTGTTCATTGGAGGGACTGATGCTGAAGCTGAAACTCCAATATTTGGCCACCTCATGAGAAGAATTGACTCATTGGAAAAGACTCTGATGCTGGGAGGGATTGGGGGCAGGAGGAGAAGGGGACGACAGAGGATGAGATGGCTGGATGGCATCACCGACTCGATGGACATGAGTTTGAGTGAACTCCGGGAGTTGGTGATGGACACGGAGGCCTGGCGTGCTGTGATTCATGGGGTCGCAAAGAGTCGGACATGACTGAGCCACTGAACTGAACTGAACTGAACTGATGTTTTTTTTAAACAATATTGAAATTGTTGTCATTTTTAACAACTTTGAGAGCTTCTTGAAGGTTTTGTTAAAGTTATATAAAGAAGAAATAAAATATGGAGAAGGAAATAGCAACCCCCTCTAGTATTCTTGCCAAGAGAACCCCATGGACAGAGGAGCCGAGTGGACTACAGTCCATGGTGTAGCAAAGAGTCAGACATGATGTAGCGACTAAACACAACAACAATTCAGTTACTGCCTAATGGTTTGAAGAGGCCCTAAAGAACCTTAAGATTCTAAAAAAATTGGGAAAACATTCTGCATAGAGCTCTCATGTTTCTGCATGTCTTGAATCAAATTTTGTTCTGGAGTATCTAACATTATGATTATAAAGACTTACTTTTAGAAGAGTTTTAGATTCACAGAATAATTGAGAGAAAGTACAGAGATTTCCCATACAATTCCTATACCTAAACAGCCTCCCCCATTATCAGTATCTCCCACCAGAATCATACAATGTGGAGGAGCCTTTCCAGACTGACTTACTATTAATAATATGCATTTATGATCCTTCTATGCATTTAATGTCCCTCTATATCTTTCCATAATGTGGTAGATCATTTGCTTTTGGTGCTAAATAATGTTCCATTGTCTGGAAGTGCCATAGTTTATTTATAAATTTGCCTACTGAAGTACCTTGGTTGCTTCCAAGTTAAGGCAGTTATAAGTAAAACTGCTGTAAACTTCTCTGTGCAGAATTTGTGTGGATTTAAATGTATGGACATAAGTTTGGAATTCTTCAGTTATATAAAAATTTAATGAAATCTCAATTAAATAGAGTTGGGAGACCAAAATGGGGTGCTCTCACATCCTGTGATGATAAGAGAGACCAGTAAGAAGAAGAAAAACTTTTTCCTGGCAAAGATTCAGCCAGTGAAAAGCCATGGACTTTGTTTCCTAGAACCCTCCCAACTTCCTTTTCATCTCTATGAAAGTATTCTCCTTCCCTTCCTGTTTCAGACTTGGGTGTGGTTTGCAGTGATTTCAGACCCTGAATTGCAATTCCCTGCTGATCCCAAATAAAACTGTCTTTGCTGGAAAAATATATGGTAGTCTGTTTCAAGTCAACTGGTAGATACCAAGGAGCCTGGTTTCTGGATCACAGAGAAGTAATATGTAAAGTTTTATTTATAAGAAGCTGCTAAACTGTCTTCCAAAGCTGCTGTACCATTGTCAAAGATCACTTGACTATAATGATGTTTAGGGGCTATCCATTCTGTCCCACTGATCTATTTATTTGTTCTTTTGCCAACACCCCGATTTCTTGATTACTGTAGCCTTGTGGTAAGTCTTGAAATTGGATAATATTAGTCTTTCAAATTTGTTCTTTACTTTCAGTATCATGTTAGCTATTCTCTGTCTTCTGCCTCTCCATTTAAACTTTTGAAACAGTTTCTTACTGTATATAAATAGCTTTCTAGGATTTTGATTGCTATTGAATCTATAGATCAAGTTGCGAAGAACTGTTATCTTAAAAGTATTGTGTGTTCGTATCCATGACATGGACTATCTCTCCATTTATTTAGTTTTTTTATTTCATTTATCAAATTTTTGTAGTTCTCTTCATATAGATATTTTACACATTTTATTAAATTTATACCTAAGTAATTTATTGGATGCTAATTTAAGTGGGATTTTTTTTTTAAGTTTTTTAAATTTATTTTGTTACAATATTGCTTGTTTTATGCTTTGTCCTTTGGCCATGAGGCACGTGGGATCCTAGCTACAACTAGGAATCGAACCTGCACCCCCTGCATTGGAAGGCAAGGTCCTAACCACTGGACCACCACGGAAAACTCAGAGATTATATCTTTTTTATTTCAAATTTCACTCGTTCATTACTGGTACATAGAAAAATGACTGACTTTTATATAGTAGCCTTGTATTCTTTTACTTTGCTATAATTGTTTATTACTTCCAGGGGTTTATTTGTTGATACTTTTGAATTTTCTACATAGATAATCATGTCATCTGTCAATCAAGACAGTTGTGTGTTCCTTTCCTATATGTGTAGATTTTATTCCCTTTTATTATCTTGTTCCATTAGCTAGAACTTCAAGTAAGATATTGAGAAGGAGTGGTGATAGTAGCCTTTCTTGTCTTGTACCTGATCTTAGAAGGAAAATTTCGAGTTTCTCAGCATTAAGTATGATGTTAGCTGTACGCTTGTTGTAGATTTTCATTATCAAGCTGCATAAGTTATCCTCTATTCTTATTTTATGAAGAATTTCTGTCATTAATAGGTGTTGGATTTTATCAAATGCTTTTTCTGCACCTACTTATGTGATCATGTGAGTTTTCTTTATTTAGCTTATTGATATCAAGGATTGCATTAATTGATTTTTAAATGTTGAACCACCTTCTCATGCTTACAATAAATCCCACTTGGATGAGGTGTATAATTGTTTTTATAAACTGTTGGCTCTATTTGCTAATATTTTGGTGAGGATTTTTACACATATTTTTATGAGAAATATTGGCCTGTAATTTTCTTTCCATGTACAATTTTTATCTGGATTTGGATTTTAGGGGAATGCTGGCCTCACAGGCTGTATTAAAATGTATTCTTTCCACTTCTGTCCTCTGAGAGAGATTGTAGAAAATTGGTAGAATATATTTCTTAAGTGGTACAATGTACCAGTGAACCTATCTAGGCCTGGTGCTCTCTGTTTTGCAAAATATTAGTTCTGGAGTATCTTTTAAAGGAGGTTTGTATAGGATACAACTTTAATGATAGTGTTAATGACTCTCTTCATGCCATAGTAGTGATTTGCTTTTGTCCAATTTAATAAGTATTGTGTCTCCATCTGGGATAAAGTTTGGGTAGATTTGCTAGCAGCTGCCTTATATAGTTAGGATTCCTTAAACTCATGATTTCCTTACCTGTGATGTAAACCTTCTGCATGTGCAGCATGCATCCGGCTGCTCTGTATCACGCTGTAGGACATGGTGGGAGGTGGTGCTGAGGGAAACAAGTGCAGCCCTATAGCCTGCGGTGCCGTTGTGCTTCAAGTAATAAAATCTTATACCTTTGATCAGGGAGTCTCTTGTATTCTGCCAGCATCGATAAAATAAAAACACTTGTGGGGAAATTTCCCTATGTTTTCTATAGTATTAAGCTTCTTTAGAACCTCTTTAGGCCAATAACTAAACCATAAAACAAGGTTAAATATCATATCCTTCATAGTTCCTCATAAGGTATCTCCCCAGAAAGAAATACACATATACCTTATCAAGCACCCTGGAGAAGGGAATACCTGGAGAAGGGAATACCCACTCCAGACATCCTGGAGAAGGGAATAACAACTCCAGTATTCTTGCCAGGAGAATTCCATGGACAGAGGAGCCTGGTAGGCTATAAGTCCATGGGGTCCCAAATAGTCAGACATGACTGAGCAACTAAAACTATCCAGTAAAGATAAGTGGGCAGAGATTCAGATATTATGATAACATCACATCTAAGGAAACAGATTTAATTGAAGACAATATAAAGTAAGCATGTCTTAAGATACCTTTGGAAATTTAATGATTAGAGTCAGATTCTGTTGTTTACTGAAATCTTCTAAACAGATGTGATCCATCACAGACTTCATTGTAAAGGGATTTCAGATATATTAATAATGTATATGCATAAATACTCAGCTTGGAGTGAAAGGTTCTTGCTTGACATTTTTAATTCTACAGACTTCTCTTTATTCCTGAAAGGTTATAAAATAATCAGTATATCTTAAGCCACATGAATTTAGACATTTTTTTTTTCCTGTGTTTTACTCGATTGGCCAAACTGATAATCATTCAGTGAATACATTTGTGACATTAGATTCTACCTACATTTCTCATTGACATATATCTTCTATTTGAATTTCAGGCTTTTTTTTTTTTTTTTTTACATTTGGGACAGCCATGAATTTTTAAAATAGATACAAACAAGTCTTACCTTAGAACATTTCTTACAACATTTAAAATTTTTTCATTAAAGTCAGATAAAACATGAATAAGAGCAGAATGCTTTAACTTTTGTATCTCAGAAGGTTAAGTTGAGGCTTCTCACAGATGACTTCAAATTAACATTTAATCATTCTATTTTCTTAACATTTGGATTTTAGAGGAAAGGTGAATCATGACATTTAAACTTCTGGAAAAGTTAGGCTCTGAGGTTCACTCCCAAAACAACCTCCTGCCATGTATTCATACTTACTCTGTTTAACAAAAAGAAGCCATGTTGAAATGAATCTAAAGGTCATGTCCAGCTTTGACATTCTATGATGAATCTGAGACCTTAAATATCAATTATAAAATTGTCTTAATGAAAAATCATGATGCATTTATAGCTATTTGGGAGAACACATACAGGGAAATTCTGATACTACTAGGTACAAAGCTGAGTTTATATAGTGGTGATAATTGTGTACTAGATGTGCATGATGGAATGTTTAGAAATTAAAATAGAGATGAGACTTGAATGATAACCAAACATATGCTTGATGATTAACAAAGTCATCTCAGACAGTAGTTATGTAGACATAAGGGTATGAGAGTCTGATATGTTTGAGAACTACAAGTGCATAGTTTAGAGTTACTGGAACATAAACTTTGAGTTAGGAAAGAGCTGAGAAGAATTTTATCATAGGCAAAGGTCAGCCCATGAACATTCAGTGAAAAGGAATTTGATTTGTATATCATCGGTTATAACCATTGACGTCTTTGAGGAGGTTTGCAATATAATTAGATTCCTCAATTTCAATCCTTACTACTAGCAAAAGGATGTATAGGAAGTAAGAGAAGTAGGAAGGAGGTAACAGATCACTATGACAAAGGATAAATGCAGCCAGCTGAGTGTAATTTGAAGATGAACACAAGGTTACAATCTTTCTTCAAAGTCAGTCTTAGACTTATGCTATTTGGGAACTTGGACAGCATCTCTTTAAGTATGAGTCCAGGGTGCTGTTTGCGTTGGAAGGACTGATGCTGAAGCTGAAACTCCAATACTTTGGCCACCTGATGCAAAGAACTGACTCATTTGAAAAGACCCTGATGCTGGAAAAGATTGAAGGCAGGAGGAGCAGGGGATGACAGAGGATGAGATGGTTGGATGGCATCACTGGGCATGAGTTTGAGTAAATGCTGGGAGTTGGCGATGGACAGGGAAGCCTGGCTCACTGCAGTCCACGGGGTCACAAAGAGTCAGACACGACTGAGCAACTGAACTGAACTGAACTCCATATCTAGTGTATATAGACTAACTATAATCTATTTTTATTCTATTTCTTACACTTTATAGGAACTACATTTTCAAATCAAAAGTGGAAGAGCTTATAAAAATTGTTAGCATGCATTTTAGGATTCTCTAAAGACAAAAACATTAAACAGGAATATTCTCTGCAAAATTGATTACAGTTTTTAGTAACTTGAAACAGTCTTAAATCATTTACCAGAAATACCTAGGACTGAGGCTCTCACTTTATATCAGAATGTAAAACATGCCAGCCCTTTAATGTGTAACTTTGATGATGGTGTAGTGCTCTTATGAAAATATTTCTTGACATTTCTGTTGTACTCATCATATCTCAGACACAGAGCATTTTATAAATAGAATTTTAAATACTTTAGTGAAAGAAACCAGTAAAGCATCAAATACTGGTCTAGTATCCTATCTTTACTTGCTTCTTGATTTGAAAATTTAAAAGACATGTTCAATTATATTTTTAAAATGAGTATTTGTCAAACACCTAGTTGCAGGGCACCAGTGGAAAGTATGGAATCCCAGGTTCCAGTTCAAATTCAAAGAATCAATAACTCCTGGAAAGGAGTACTGAAAATTGAATTGCAAATATAACCCATGTACGTCTTCAGAACAGAGCTTTCTGGAAATTAATTGCGTTGTCTCATTCATTATTTGCAAACTGAGCAATATGGCATTGTAGCACTTCAAGTAAACTAATAAGTAACAGTACTTCCTTGTGTTCTTCACTTATGATTTAGAAGTGGGTAAATAATGGAATTAAGAATGGCTGTAATAGGAAAGAGAATGATATACCTGCAGTTTGAATGAGGTGTGGACGACAAAGATGAAATGGTGAATGGCAGTTTGGATAATACCTGTCCCCGGATTCCTAAGTGAGTAACAAGGACTTTTTTTTTTCTGAAAGAAAGTATCGATCTAGGTTATTGATGGCAGTAATAAATATCACTGAGTCAAGGAACAATCACTGAAGGCATTTTTTATCCCCCCAATTCAGTTGACATAATCCACTAAAATCAACAACCAGGTGTTCAGCTTCTTCAATAATTTTGCAGTCAAGGTCATATTTTCTCAGAGTGTTTAATGTTATGACAGAATCAGGAACCTTTCTAAAGCTAAGAAAGGTTATGTGTACAGTACTTCTTTGATCGCTCATATCTGTCACCCTGTCCTGAGGAAAAGAGACTGTTTGACAGGAATTCTTTTAAATTCTGCCCAAATAGGCCCAGGAACATGTTTCATGCAATTTTAGGTAAGCAGAGTACTGTGGATTTCTAGATAGAAAGATGCTGATAGTCTTCTAGATTCATGCTCTTAGGTGACCTTTTGTTAAGCTGGACTATTACTTCTAGATGTTATGAATTATGATTATGAGCCCCTATCTCTGGTGACTTGAAATAATCACTTTCTGGGTTGTTGTTGTTTTTTATTTTTAATAACTTTTTATACTCTTGATGTCCACATTTTACTTTGTTCATATTGTGCAGAATGAAGAGTTTCTTATTCTGTTTGGTTTTAGGTTAAGAGTTGTCACAGCAAGCATCTTAAGTACAAAGTCATGAGAGATCTCTCATTTAAATTGCACTTTGGCATGGGAAAGAGGAAAGAAAACCAGAACATGTATTTGGAAGAGAATGGCATGATAACAGATTTATATAAGGAATCATCAATTGGTGGAATTGAAATTTTACTAATTCGATAATTAATGAAAGTGTAGTGATAGGATGTTTTGTGTCTATCAACTCTCCAGCAGATAGATAATAAACCACAACAGATGGAGAGTCAGGATCTGTGAAAAATGCCTGGAGTAGTTTGTAGGTGATAATTATAGTAATATTTAGAGAAAGAGAAATCAAGGCTTTAGATTGATAGTGATAGTCATTATGAGCCATAAAAGTTTCTTTCTTTGAAAATTTGCTCTATAGATTGCAAATATAAGTTCTTTTAAAAGAGCAAATAAAATTACTATTTTAGATTTTGACCACAATCTAAGGTTTTGACCACAATCTAATTCATTTCATTTGATTAAAATACTTTAGTATTTCAACCCTGCTTAAATCCAGCCACCTTTATCACCAGGCAGGAGGCAGTCCCCAGAGGTGGAACAAAGCATTTGAGAATATTCAAGCCTTCCTAGTGCTATCTCAGAAACACAGCCATCACAGGATGTGGAAATATTATGCCTTCCTACTCATCCTCAAGATTATTTGTATTTCCCAGTTAATGTGTTGTTCACTAAGGTTACAATGATCATCTTTTAGCTTAATAAAAATGCATCCTTGTTTTCAGCAATATCGTATCATTTCTCTCATATTTTTCAAAATCAAGTAAACTCTTTTAGTTTAATCAGGTTCCTGGATGTTAAGATGAGCTAAGTTTAACAAAATGAAAGTAAATCTCAGAAATATCTCTAAAACTAAGCATGCTGTCAGTCCTTGTCTAATCATAGATATTCAAAACTACGAGAAAAATATGTAAAAGAAAAATGTTTAAGTGACGGCTTTCTTTTGTTTTTCCTCTTTTTTGTGGAGGCTAGACAATTATTTCTACAAAGTTTCAGTAGTGGGGGAAAAGGTTGGCTTTACCAGGGAATATGCAGGCAACTATCTTATTCTTCTAATCTGTGTGAGAAAGAGGTCAAGTTCCTGCCTAGATGTCAGAGTTAGAGGAGGGAAGTGTGTAGTTCTCTTGACTATATCCCACCACCAGCCACTGTCCCTCTTCTGTGCTGATTTGACATTTGACATGTTATATCTTCTAGATGCATGTATGCAGCTGTGTATTTTGTCTTTACTATTTTTATTGCACTTTTCAAAGTTATCCATCTACATAAGCAATTCAAAAGAATAGGTATAGAAAATAATAGGTATAGCACAAGTGAAAGTGAAAGTGACTCAGTCGTGTCCAACTCTTTGCAACCCCATCGTCTATACAGTCCATGGAATTCTCCAGGCCAGAATACTGGAGTGGGCAGCCATTCCCTTCTCCAGGGGATCTTCCCAACCCAGGGATAGAACCCAGGTCTCCTACATTGCAGGCGGATTCTTTACCATCTGAGCTACCAGGGAGGCCCAAGTCATGGTCAAAAGCAAGTGCTTAACTATAGGATCAGTTGACCAGTGAACTTCCTTTGCAGTTGATGCAGGTTAGCTCAATAGGCACTTCACCTGGCCTTTGAAGACCTTGAGACAGTGCTGCTAATTTACTTGTAGAAGTTCCTGTCACTTTCAGGAATTTATGGGCTTGCCCAGCCTGGGTAGTCTCTTAGTGGACCCACTGCTTTGACACAGGTTTGTTTCTTGTCTCAGAGTTGAGGGTATTTAGTGTTTCTTTACTTGTGATTGACACAACCTTGGGGAAGCTCAGTGGCTTGATTGTCCTTCATTATGACCAAATTCTGCAACGTTCAAGGTAGTCTTTCCACTGTTTTCTTCTGTGTAATTTTGATTCTCTTTCCCAAGCATGCCTCCTCTTCTTGATCTTTAGATTCTAATCCTTCTATTTCCCAACCTGATTCTGCCACCATAATCTCTTCCCTTTGGAGCCTTTACTCCTCAAAAGTTCAGAAAGCCAAAAGACAGAAGCCATACAAAACAGAAGAGCAGCAAAAACAAACATCTACTTTTCTTAGACTATTTCTAAATACATTATAAATGCAACAGAATATATACAATTATATTTCTTCAGTATAGTCATAGATTCAAATTTCTTCAGGCTTTTTAATAGTTTACTACTTGTATATTTTATCCCTTTATTACTGTTATGTTTCCACACTTCAACATTGTCCATATTCCACAATAAAAATTTTCATGCATGTAGCTTTTTTACTCTGAATAATTTCCTTAAAGCAAATTCTCAGTACTGCATCAAAGTTTGTGGGAATCTTTATTATTTTGATAGATATTAAAATCCTATCCCTTGTATTTAATAATTATAAATATTTTAAAAAATAAAATATTGCAAAGACTTTGCCACAGAAAAACTATATTGACGTAGTCAGTTTTATTTTCAAGACATAAGAATTTTTAAATACTGTGTTTTAAGATGTGTCCATTTCCTCTATTTAGGTAAATAATATATATGGCAAACTTTTAATTTGTTATTTATTAGTTTATATAATCAGTGAATTACTTGCCAATAAAAATGATTTTTTATTGATACAATCCTCATTTGTCCTTTCAATATTAAGTCATTCCTCTAATTTTTAGTAATCTTTAAATAAAAATTATATAAACATCAATTTCTTATTTCATCCATTTTACACTATGCTTCATGGACTTTTACTTTGTAGAATAAATGTATCAACCACACATCCCCATCACCATCTTTTTTTCCTTCTTTATTTTCTCTCTTTAATAATGTCAAATTTAACTATAATTTTATGTTGTCCTGCTAGCATTATTTTAATTTTAGCTTAGTAACTTTATTATAACATCAGTTCTATCCAAGCTTTGTCCACAAGTTTATTTCAATCACTGAAAAGTAATTAGCAAATATTCACTAAAATGTGATATGTATGTTTTCATTGTAAAATCACATAGTACTTGGATTACACTTTCTCTGCAGATTGATATGATTTATTTTTATTATATGTGGTCTCTTATTGAAAAGCAGGATGTAATACACTTTGATATATATATATATATATAATGAATACATATAATATATACATATTATATGGGTACAAAAGTAATTGCAATTTCAGACCTTAAATTTTAAATCATTATATCTAGACTCAAACACATCTTTATTAATCAAAATAGAAACCATTATAATCAGCACATTTTTGCCAATAAGAAATAAGTTTGTTTATTCCTATAGCATGAAAATCCTTGCTTCAGGATTCAAGAAAATTCTTGGGAAATATTTTCTGCCTCCTGCTGGTGTGAAAGTGTTTTCTCTGCAAAAAGTCGTCGAGATGCTTGAAGAAGTGGTAGTCAGTTGGCAAGAGGGCAGGTGAATGTGGTGCATGAGACAAAAGTCCGTAGCCCAATTTGTTCAACTTTTGAAGCGTTAGTTGTCCAACATGCAGTTGAGTGTTGTCATGGAGAAGAATTGGGCCTTTTCTGTAGACCAGAGCCAACTGCAGGCATTGCAGCTTTCGGTGCATCTCATCAATCTGCTGAGTGTACTTTTCAGATGTAATGTTTTTGCTGGGATTCAGAAGCTGTAGTGGATCAGACCGACTCAGACCATCAAACAGTGACCATGACCTTTTCTTGGTGCAAGTTTGGCTTTGGGAAGGGTTTTGGAGCCTCTTGTTCCAACCATTGAGCTGATCATCGCCAGTAGTTGTATAAAATCCACTTTTTGTTGCATGTCCAAATCCGATGGACAAATTGTTCATTATTGTTGTGTAGAATAAGAGAAGATGACACTTCAAAATGAAGATAGTTTTGGTTTGTGGTCACGGATGAGGCAATGCACATATCAAACTTTTTCACCTTTCTAATTTTCTTCACATGCTGAACAACCCTAGAATGATCGACATTGATTTATTTGGCAACATCTTGTGTAGTTGCAAGAGGATCAGTTTTGATGATAGTCTCAGTTGTCGTTGTCAACTTCTGATGGCTAGCCACTGTGCTCTTCATCTTCAAAGCTCTTGTCTCCTCTGCAAAACTTCTTGAACCACCAATGCATTGGACATTCCTTAGCAGTTGCTGGGCCAAATATGTTGTTTATATTGTTGATGTCCTGTTTAGTGCAGTAAGCACTAGCCATGTACGGATGTTGACCATGTGAAACATAGCTAAACAAAATAGCAAAAATAATAGAATATTAATTTTAATAAAACATTCTATTTAACCTTATGCTTTCAAAATATTATTTCAGCATATAAAATGATTAATAATGTTTTGCTTTTTTTATATGCTACATCTTGAAAATCCAGGGTGCATTTATCATAAAAAAACATAAAATATCTCGTTAATCTTATTATATTGATTCTATTGTTTCTTTTTACTGTTTTTTTTTAATGTGGATCCTGAAAATTTATAAATTATCTATGTGGCTTTCATTATATTTCTATTGAACAGCACTAATTCTGAGCACTTAACCTTTCTAAGGGGTATTTCCTTCTTGTGATGATATCTTCTCATTTGTAAAGTGTGGTTCATTATCACTTTTTTTTTTTTTTCTTTTAAATTTTATTTTATTTTTAAACTTTACATAATTGTATTAGTTTTGCCAAATATCAAAAAGAATCCGCCACAGGCATACATGTGTTCCCCATCCTGAACCCTCCTTCCTCCTCCCTCCCCATACCATCCCTCTGGGTCGTCCCAGTGCACCAGCACCAAGCATCCAGTATCGCGCATCGAACCTGGACTGGCAACTCGTTTCTTACATGATATTCTACATGTTTCAATGTCACTCTCCCAAATCTTCCCACCCTCTCCCTCTCCCACAGAGTCCATAAGACTGTTCTATACATCAGTGTCTCTCCTGCTATCTCGTACACCAGGTTATTGTTACCATCTTTCTAAATTCCATATATATGCGTCAGTATACTGTATTTATGTTTTTCCTTCTGGCTTACTTCACTCTGTATAATAGGCTCCAGTTTCATCCACCTCATTAGAACTGATTCAAATGTATTCTTTTAAATGGCTGAGTAATACTCCATTGTGTATATGTACCACAGCTTTCTTATCCATTCATCTGCTGATGGACAGTCATTATCACTTTAATACAATTAGAGTTGTATTACTCAATTGAAAGTGAAAGTGAAGTTGCTCAGTAGTGTCCTAGTCTTTGTAATCCCATGGACTGTAGCCTACCAGGCTTCTCAGTCCATGGGATTTTCCAGGCAAGAGTACTGGCGTGGGTTGCCATTTCTGTCTCCAGGGGGTCTTCCTGACCCAGGGATCGAACCGGGGTCTCCCACATTGTAGGCAGACGCTTTACCCTCTGAGCCACCAGGGAAACCCACATTACTTAATTAGATTAGCTTATTATTACCTAATATAGGCCAAGACTGTTATCTTTGCACCACGGAATGGAATAAAGGTATTCTTTGCTCTGCTCTAAATATAACAGAAATGGAGACACATAGTTGTGGTTTTATCTGTTGAAGCTGCTACCTAGTACAAAGTCTTCATTTGATTCATTGATTTTGTTTCTCAACTTTCATCTGTTGTGTTGTTTTGTATGTGATCAGGTCTCTGGTTCTTTGCGACCCAGTGGACCATAGCCCCCAGGCTCCACTATCCATAGAATTTCAGGCAAGAAATACTGAAGTGGGTTGCCATTTCCTCCTCCAGGGGTCTTCCAGACCCAGAGATTGAACCTGTGTCTCAAGGTGGTTTCTGCATTGGCAGGCAGATTCTTTACTGTTGAGCCACATGGGAAGCTATATGTTTATAAACTGAGATATATTTCCAAGATCATTTTTGTATAATGCCTGACTGAAAAGTAAACATTAATTAACAAATCAAAGATTCAAGAAACTTATTTTAATACAAAGAGTTGCTAAACCTGAACTTTTGGTATTTCAAATGATAAATTTCCAGAGGAAATCTGAGCACCACAGATTATTGAATATTTTACATATTCAACTCAATTCTAAAAATTCTGAATCAGAATTTTGGAACTTTAAGATATTTATCAAATTTCTGATAATATTCAATGAGGGGGTATTTTTCAGCTTGCTGAGATTAAAATAATAATAATAACAAGAAAAGCTCTTAGAGTTTACTTGGTAAAACTCCAAATTATTAATGCACTTGATTGAAACAACAGACACTATTAGGGAAGTAAATAGGAAAGCTTTGAATTTCTATATACTAAGTCAAAGACTTCCCTTTAAGATTTTATTAAACTGTATTTCTTTTAATTTATGTTTTCAAAGGATAACTTACCCAAAATCAAGGAACAGTAGTCATTCTGTATGTTATCCAGTGATTTTCTTCTATACTTAAATGTCTTCAACATTTTCATTAATTTCAAGCAAACTTACCTTTAAACAAAGGAAGCTATTTAAGTCTATCACTTTTCCAACCTTAATTGCATCTCACATATTAAATTCATCCTTCAAATAGCTTCTTCAAGGGCAGGGTTAGTGAAGTATGGCACTCAGGCAAATACGGTTATTTTTTGTAAATAATTTTCTTTTTCTTCTTCTTTTTTTTTTTTTTTTAAAGAACACTGTCAACATCCTTTGCCCTTTTTCTACCTTTCTTTTCTTATTCCTTATTTTTTTTTAATTAAACATATTGTCTATGGCTGTTTTAACACTACAACAGTAGACTTAAGTAGTTCTGACAGATAATTCCTAACCTGTAAAGCCTGAAACATTTCCATTCTGACCATTATCACAAAAAGCTTAAAGACTTCTATCCTAAAGGGAGATTTTGCTTGTCTAGATGAGGCTCCTATTTATTCTTCCTTAATTCTTATCATTGCTACCTGTGCATATCTTTATCAAAGCAGGCATTATCCTGTTTCCAAATTATCTTCTATATTTATTTGTCTTCCTTAGCAGAAAACCTAATATATAACACCTGTAAGATAAACAGGACTGGAAAAGGTCAGTTTTCCTTCCAATCCCAAAGAAAGGCAATGCCAAAGAATGCTCAAACTACCACACAAATGCACTCATCTCACACGCTAGTAAAGTAATGCTCAAAATTCTCCAAGCCAGGCTTCAGCAATATGTGAACTGTGAACTTCCAGATGTTCAAGCTGGTTTTAGAAAAGGCAGAGGAAACAGAGATCAAACTGCCAATATCCTCTGGATCATGGAAAAAGCAAGAAAGTTCCAGAAAAACATCTAATTCTGCTTTATTGACTATGCCAAAGCCTTTGACTGTGTGGATCACAATAAAGTGTGGAAAATTCTGAAAGAGATGAGAATATAAGAACACCTGACCTGCCTCTTGAGAAACCTGTATGCAGGTCAGGAAGCAACACTTAGAACTGGACATGGAACAACAAACCGGTTCCAAATAGGAAAAGGAGTATGTCAAGGCTGTATATTGTCACCCTGCTTATTTAACTTATATGCAGAGTACATCATGAAAAACGCTGGGCTGGAAGAAGCACAAGCTGAAATCAAGATTGCCAGGAGAAATATCAATAACCTCAGATATGCAGATGACACCACACTTATGGCAGAAAGTGAAGAGGAACTAAAAAGCCTCTTGATGAAAGTGAAAGAGGAGAATGAAAAAGTTGACTTAAAGCTCAACATTCAGAAAACGAAGATCATGGCATCTGGTCCCATCACTTCATGGGAAATAGATGGGGAACAGTGGAAACAGTGTCAGACTTTATCTTTTTGGGCTCCAAACTCACTGCAGATGGTGACTGCAGCCATGAAATTAAAAGACGCTTACTCCTTGGAAGGAAAGTTATGACCAACCTGAATAGCATATTGAAAAACAGAGACATTACTTTGCCAACAAAGGTCTGTTTAGTCAAAACTATGGTTTTTCCAGTGGTCGTGTATGGATGTGAGAGTTGGACGGTGAAGAAAGCTGAGGGCCAAAGAATTGACGCTTTTGAACTGTGGTGTAGGAGAAGACTCTTGAGAGTCCCTTGGACTGCAAGGAGATCCCACCAGTCCATTCTAAAGGAGATCAGCCCTGGATGTTCTTTGGAAGGAATGATGCTAAAGCTAAAACTCCAGTACTTTGGCCATCTCATATGAAGAGTTGAGTCATTGGAAAAGATCCTGGTGCTGGGAGGGACTGGGGACAGGAGGAGAAGGGGATGACAGAGAATGAGATGGCTGGATGGCATCACTGACTCGGTGGATGTGCGTTTGAGTGAACTCTGGGAGGTGGTGATGGACAGGGAGTCCTGGCATGCTGCGATTCATGGGGTTGCAAAGAGTCAGACACAACTGAATGACTGAATGAGAATCATTATAAAGGTGTATGTAAACATTTTATTTTCCCTGTTGAAGGAGTTCATTGCTCAACTCTTAATTGGGTTCATTTATTCTATAGCTCTATACTATTTTGGAGAAGGGTATGGCAACCAACTCCAGTATTCTTGCCTGGAGAATCACATGGACAGAGAAACCTGGAAGGCTACTGTCCATGAGGTCACACAGAGTCAGGCACGATTGAGCGACTTAGTACACAGGCTATACTATTTAATCTATCTTTTTATGTTGAACAGAAAAAAAAAAAAAGAAAACCTTAGCTTTGTAGAATAACTTAATAATTGTTTGGACTGTATTGCTGTTATATGGACCAAGCACTCAACCACTAAGCCTTTTCCCTGCTCAACTGAAGTTTCTTCAATAGGTCAACTTATTTGTTTTCTGTCATTGTATTGACCTTCAGTATATGTGATCTACTCTGATGATTTTCTCCTGAATGACTTTCTAAAGTATTAATGACAGCTCTTATATCTTAGTTAATTAATTCTACAATTGTGTTTTGAGTAAGTACAATGTAGTAGGTACAGTGGTAATGTTTCGCATGTGTGACCTCATTTAAATCCATAAATCAGTATGAATTGAACCTCAACCTGGGAGAAGTTGCTCAGATTAGAATTTACAGAAGCTCTATTTAAATCAAAATTGTCTGACTCTCCATCTTCTGCACTTAAATACAACTCATATTATTTCTGAATCACAGCTATTTCAGAATATCTGGCAAGACTACCAGGAAATTTTAACAAACAGAGCTATTAAGATAATTGTCTAAATGGGTTGAATCAATCAATCAGCTCTTAGTTATTTAAAGGTTGCTTATTTGGCTCTTTATTCTCTCTCTTTTCCTCTGGCTTCCTGCCTATGGCCATTTCATTGCTCTTTAGCACTCTCATTAGAGAGTTGGCATGAAAAGAAAAAAGAAAAAAAAAAGATGAAAACTAAATGAGGCTATTTGAATTTCCCAATGGGATTAGCAGTTTTTAAATATTCCTTCAGGGGAGTATGAGGCAGTGTAGGTAATCTCTCCTCCTCATCCAGAAGGTCATTTACCATATTTAAGTATCATCCTTTTTGTCGTTCAGAAATTAGGAATGTGTAAATCCAAATGAATTTATTTGAAAATGCTGCAAAATTTTCCTTTTCAAAATGTTTGCAAGTTTCAATAATACAGCAGTTTGATTGATTATCTAATTAATTTTGATTGGTGCATCTTATTTTCACTACATTTTTATTTCACTTTTTTCATTAAATCATTTTACTGAGAGGTCGTTCACATATAAAATCTGCCAGTTCACACTGAGTCATTTCGTGTGGTTTTTAGTAGCTGTCCTGAGTGGGGCAGCTATTAATATAAATCAATTTTAAAGCACACTTATCCTACAATAAGATCTCATATGCCCATTTACTGTAAATATCCAATCTTAGCCCAGCCCTAGGCACCTGCTAATCTGTTTTCTGTCTCTGTAAATTTGCCTTTCGTGATTTTGTAATATAAATGGAATCATGTAATACATTATTTCCTGTGTCTACATTTAACATAAGGTAGACTGACATTTCACCTCACTCCAGTACTCTTGCCTGGAAAATCCCATGGACGGAGGAGCCTGGTAGCTGCAGTCCATGGGGTCGCTAAGAGTTGGACACGACTGAGCGACTTCACTTTCACTTTTCACTTTCATGCATTGGAGAAGGAAATGGCAACCCACTCCAGTGTTCTTGCCTGGAGAATCCCAAGGACAGGGGAACCTGGTGGGCTGCCATCTATGGGGTTGCACAGAGTCAGACATGACTGAAGCGACTTAGCAGCAGCAGCAGCAGCAGACTGACATTCATCCAAGATGTAGCAAGTTTCAGTGGCTTGTTCCTTTTCAATGCTAACTAGTATACCGTTTTATCAGTATACAACATTGTGTATATCTGTTTACCAGTTGATGGGTATTTGGATTGTTTAATTTGATCTATTGTGAATAATGATGCCTGAATATCCACATGTTTCTTTGCATGAATATATGTTTCACTTCCCTAGGTTACCTAACTATAAGTGAAATTTGGAGTCATATATTAGTTTTATTTATATCTTTTTGAGAAACTACCAAACTATTTTCTAAAGTTGCCTGTAACTTACATTTACACACTAACATAGTTTATCTGCTTGATTTAAAGTAATGATGTTAATATTATCTTTAAGTATACATTTTTCTGTAGCAATTCCTAAGAAAATTGTGTATAAAATAGTGGTAATTATTTGAAACAGTAACAAATCTAATTTTGTAGAATAAGACATACATTTTACAAATAATGTGTTATATTTCTATAGAAAATTTGATCTGAGGATCTGATGGTATCTGATAAAATTTTAACAATTAACTGTATGTGGAAGGAATATAAACTCAAGGAGAAAGTTTGCATATTCGTTCAACCTAAGGCTGGAATAACTTTAAGGGAGTCTCTGTATTATATGTGTAGAGATTTTAAAAGACAGCAGGCCCAAAAGAAGTCACTTGTGCTAAGCCATCCTGACCAAACTGAGATGTAATAACCTAATCTAATGGCAACTCCAGCCTCTCATGTAATCTTAACCAGTCAGTCTGGAATGACTTGGTCAGCACTAGTGAGGTAATCCCCTCTGATAGACTCCTGCCTTCCCCCAAGGAAAGGTGGCTTTGCCTGAAACCATTCACTCTTTTGCTCCTCAGAGTGCCTCAGAACTCTTCACTTTCTGCTAGATGAAATACTGCCTAATTTGTGAATAGCTAACTAAAGTCAATAAGATATTTAAATTGTACTCTGTTCAATTCTGTTATTTAGCAGTGTCATTAGGAACAGTAATAAGTAATATTCTAAGTGGAGTATTTCACTACCAAAAGACAGAAATCTAAAAATATTTTTGGTCTGCCAATGACAAAGTCAGATTTATAAGACAACATTTTTACATTAAAAAATATAAACTTTGCTGAGGGAAATCTTGTTTAAAGACACTGGAGAGAAACCCAGAACATCCAGGAACTGGGGGATGTATAGCATTTGAAAGATGACTCATGTTAATTTGAGAGCTCTCTATTGTCTACGGGGGGACAGCTATATCCTTTTTTATAATAGATGCACTACAAATATAATGACAAGTTGAAACTTAAAGAGTAGAAATTGTCCTAACATGCTAACAATAAACACAAGAAAGTCAATGTGGTAATACCAAAAAGAGACAATGTAGTTCTTAGGATATAGAGTATTAACATAAAAAGTGTAACTATTTATGTGTGCTAAGTTGGTTTAGTTGCGTCTGACTCTTTGCAACCCTATGGACTGTAGCTGACCAGGTTCCTCTGTCCATGGGATTCTCCAAGCAAGAATATTGGAGTGGGTAGCCATTCCCTTCTCCAGGGGATCTTCCCCACCCAGGGATCGAACCTGTGTCTCTTATGTCTCCTGTATTGGCAGGTGGCTTCTTTACCACTACCTTCATCATGAGAATATAATAAGCATAAATGTTATATACAGATTGAAAAATCCACAGTCATAGGTAGGGAAATGAATATCCATTTCATAGTGAATGATAAGCAGCTGTAAATTAAAAAAAAATTAGTATGGATGTTGATGACTTGAATAATTCCATCAACCAACTTGATCTCATTGATTTTTCTAGAATATGTTATCAAACATTTGTAGAATGCATGTTATTTTCATGTGTACCTAGCTGGACCATTAACTAAATCTCAAAAACTAAATAAAAATAAAAATTCATGCTAAATATATTATTTGGAGAAAATTTAATTAAATTGACAATAATAAAAAATAATTTATGTTTTTCCTTCTGGCTTACTTCACTCTGTATAATAGGCTCCAGTTTCATCCACCTCATTAGAACTGATTCAAATGTATTCTTTTTAATGGCGGAGTAATACTCCATTGTGTATATGTACCACAGCTTTCTTATCCATTCATCTGCTGATGGACATCTAGGTTGCTTCCATGTCCTGGCTATTATAAACAGTGCTGCAATGAACATTGGGGTACACATGTCTCTTTCCCTTCTGGTTTCCTCAGTGTGTATGCCCAGCAGTGGGATTGCTGGATCATAAGGCAGTTCTATTTCCAGTTTTTTAAGGAATCTCCACACTGTTCTCCATAGTGGCTGTACTAGTTTGCATTCCCACCAACAGTGTAAGAGGGTTCCCTTTTCTCCACACCCTCTCCAGCATTTATTATTTGTAGACTTTTGGATCGCAGCCATTCTGACTGGTGTGAAATACTAAGGCATATATATGGAATTTAGAAAGATGGTAACAATAACCCGGTGTACGAGACAGCAAAAGAGACACTAATGTATAGAACAGTCTTATGGACTCTGTGGGAGAGGGAGAGGGTGGGAAGATTTGGGAGAATGGCATTGAAACATGTAAAATATCATGTAAGAAACGAGTTGCCAGTCCAGGTTCGATGCACGATACTGGATGCTTGGGGCTAGTGCATTGGGACGACACAGAGGGATGGTATGGGGAGGGAGGAGGAAGGAGGGTTCAGGATGGGGAACACATGTATACCTGTGGCGGATTCATTTTGATATTTGGCAAAACTAATACAATTATGTAAAGTTTAAAAATAAAATAAAATTAGAAAAAAAAATAATAATTTAACCCAAAGTACTCCTAAATAATGAAAAGTTATGGAATAAGCTTTAAATAATCATGTATTTACACAAAAATTAAAAGGGACATTAGAAAATATGTCAAACATCGTAATAATAAAACACCAGAAAAAAATTTTCTGCAGCTATGAACTGAACTGGACTGTTCCAAATTATCTTTGCATCTCACTCCTGTGCTTCCTAATTAATGAATATTCAGGGCTGTGCTTCCTAATTAATAAATATTCAGGGCTGCTGTCTTTCTATCATATGATCCAGAAATTTCACTATTTAGTATTTACTAAGAGGAGTCAAAAACTTAAGTCCATGCATGTACCAGCACACAGATGTCTACAGCAAATTATTTATAACTGCCAAAACTTTGAAACAACCAACACAGGCTTTAGTTGATGAATGGATAAATAAACTATAGTCTATTCAGACAATGGAATATTATTTAGTGCTAAAAAGAAATGAGCTGGTTAGCCATGAAGACTTGAGAAACCCTAAATGACTGTTAAAAAGTGAAAGACACCAGTCTGAAAGGCTACATTATATACAATTTCAACTACATGACATTTTGGAGGAGGTAGGACAACAATAAAAGGTCATTGGTTTCCAGAGGTGTGGGTAGAGAGATGAATAGGTAGAAGACAGAGAAAGGATTTTAAAGGCAGTGAAAATACTCTGTATGATATTATAACAATGGGTATCATTATAATTTTGTCCAAACCCACAAAATGTACAGCACCAAGAGTGAATCCTAAGGCAAACTATAGACTTTAGATGATTGTGATGTGTCAGTTAGGATTCATCATTGGGGAAAAAAAAAAAAAATAATGTACCATTCTACTGAATGATGTTGATAATACGAGAGGCTATTCATGTGTGAAGACAGGTGTATGTGGGGAGCCTCTCTACATCCTTTAATTTCAATGTGAATCTAAAACTGCTCTAAAAAAATAAAATGTTTATAGAAGAAATATGAAGTGGTGCTTTATACACTTTGGAAAGTAAAGGCTGCCTTTTGGATTCCTTTTGTGAAAATGTTGTCTAAACACTTTTAAGAAGATAATTTTTTTTTAACCTGTGAAATATTTATAGTTATGTCCCTGCAATTGACTTGTGAGCCAACATATCAGCTTTCTAATTCATGGTCATCCCCTGCCTTTACATCCTTCAGCACTTGTTGTAAGGCATGGCATATTTATATCAGCTGCTTCTCTATTAATATCTACTGTTTATAAAGTTGACATTCTAGAAACATTAATGCATCTGTATAAAATACACATAAACCATGCTTAATTGAAATATTATTCTCTATGAACAAATGATGCCTATTCTCCCCCCCAAAAAAAGAAGTTTTATGATAAAATGCATTTCACTTAGAAACATGACTGACTCTTTCAATAATGTCTGTACATTGGTTTCCACAGGCCAATTATTTAGTTTTTGGCTATAGTTTCAAAAGATATGGCTGTTTCAGCTGGTGATAATCACATAAATATGTCACTTTTTTCAGTGACATATCAGATACTTATCACTATCAAGATAATTTATCTAGACTGTAGCAGTTCGTACTTCTCATTTTTCTAATGCTTTTATATAAGCTAACTTGCATGTCTTACAGGGAACCATATAACTTCTAGCTGCTCTTACAGCTCATAAAGGCTAATTAATAATTCCACATTGACGGAAGAACATTCTTACTCACACCCATTTATCCTCCATCAGATTTACCACAGAATTAAATAAAGAACATGCAGACGTTGCATCTTGTCCAAAAATCTGGAAAATATTTAAATTTATTTTCAAAGAGAAATATCTGTCTTGAGATTACAGGGTTGGGCAATTAATCTCCTGTCCAAAAGTAAATGTGTGCAAGTAGATCAAATTGATGTATTATATTAATTGAGTTTTCACATTGTTCTAGAGACATATAATACATCCTCAGTGTTATTCACATTTTGAAATATAATTTGTTATTATGAAAAAAGTCATAAATAACTGCCACTTTTTTGCACAATATAGTCATATTATTTATCTTGTAGTTAGTGTAATATAGCAGTCTTACTCTTCTCGTACACATGCAATCTCTCAGGAATTATGCTACCTCCATTTCCTAGCTGAGTGGTGTATGTAACTGCTCATTTCAACTCTATAGATCTTAAAGGGAAACTTTCATTGTTCAGATGGATTGACTGGGGTATAGCATATATACAACCAATATTTTTTATGCAGTATCATGGAAAACTCTGGGTATCAGAAATACTTAAGTTCAAATTCCCATTTTTTCATTTATAATTTACATAGACTTGATCCAGTTAAAATAACTTTTAACCTCAGTTCCTTGTTAAAAATGAAGGTAATGATTTTAATATTGCACCTTGGCAAAATCCACAAAAATCATACAAGAATTTTATTGGGATTCCATTGACAGTATAGCTCACTTTGGGGAAAGCTGACATATTTTCAATATTGAGTGTTATAATAAGTAAATATTCTGCATAGCTTCCTTTGTTCTGGTCCTTGTTGAATATTTTTCAAGATATCTTGTCATTTGAAATAATAAAGTATGAGATGATCGTTGTTCTGTATCACGCATCAGCTTGATTCCCCCTCAGTAGATGACTCTGGCCCAAGCTGCTGAGGGGGCTGTTAGGTTTCTTCAGAATTTTGTTACCAGCAGATTGCTTGTTTGTTCCGCGTTGCATCTCTTACTAGTATGGCCCATATTCAATGTGTATTCTTTGTAAAAACCCGACCCTCATAGGTACTTATGTCTATTCTGTATGACCCTTCCAGCTCCACTATCCCTTGTGGGAATAACCATAGGCAACATGTGGTCTTCATTGAAACGTTCCTTCTTATCTTTTTCTTCCACAAGTGTTCATCTAAAGGACAATCCACAAAAGACATCATACATGCTGGAATATCTATCTTAAAAGAATCCTTGTGGAGAACCTAATCTGCAGTGTTAGTACACAGAATAACTCAAGACAGCTAATGGTAGAATGAGACATTGCATCTGGGTCAGTCAAAAATATGATTATTGGGCGATAAGTGGAACACAGGTAAACTCTGGCAAAAGGTGTCGTCCATTTGCTGAAACAATCACTGGTGATTTGCAGTTCTTTCAGGGTCAACAGGAATTATTTAAGGGGTGTGATATATCAGTCTTTAGGGTAAATGTAGAAATTATAATAATAATGACAGTAAATTTAAGTGATTCTTGCTAAGATCCACTGACATTCTACATAAGAGTAACAAATGGCGGAAGGGTATTAATTTCCAAGAGAAAGCTAAGGGTGAACATCAGACAGCTTCCTGGGTAGCATTCAAAGTGGTGTTTAACTAGTACAGCTGAAATACAGAAAAAGCTGAGCAACAGGAACAACACTTAATAGAGTGCTTGTGCTCCAAATAAATTTTTATCCCCAATAAAACAAGGTCAGCTCTGATAAGATCAGCACCATGATTGGGGATGCATTAACCTGAATTCCCAGATATTTCTGAAATCTCTGAGCATATTAGAAGTGACCCAAACTTTTCTACTAAGAACATGTATCCCTACCTTCCTTATCACATCGTGGAAGCCTCGCTGAAAGATAACATGTGCATTTTGGAAATGACCCTTTATCTTTTTTCTTGGCAACTAGGCCTATAAATAAGATTAAGTTTCAAAATAATTATAATTAACCTAGTGAGGAAATACTGGACCTCATAAAGAACTATAGGAAGTTAAGTCACAAATAATTGGCAGTTTGTGGGTAGGTTTGGATCTGAGGATGCCTTATAAAATGGGACAGAACATAAGTGTGGAGAAGAGAGAATTTATCATTTTGGAGGTGATTTAACTAGATACAAGATTTAGTATCCTGGTTAAAGTCCAGAAAAATAAAGCAAATTTATGACTGTGATGATTACTGGAGATAATGACACATTTGTGTCTCATGCAAAGGATGGGTGGGATAACAAAAGCGCCTTTGCTGATGGTACACCATGATGAAGGCACAGATGTCGGTAAAGTATTCAGTACTGATTTTCTCTTGGGGTCAAGCCTTACTTTTGGAGTGGCAAAGGCAGGAACACTGGAAACAAGAGGCATAAAGGACCACAAATAATAAAAATGGTGAATAGTGAAAAGTGAAAGTGAAGTTGCTCAGTTGTGTCCGACTCTTTGTGACCCCATGGACTGTAGCCTACCAGGCTCCTCCATCCATGGGATTTTCCAGGCAACAGTACTTGAGTGGGTTGCCATTTCCTTCTCCAGAGTATCTTCCTGACCCAGGGATTGAACCCAGTCTCCTGCATTGTAAGCAAGATGCTTTACCATCTGAGCCACCCGGGAATAAAAATAGTGGCTGTGATTAACTGTTAGAAGATCAGTTCAGATCAGTTATTCAGTTGTGTCCAACACTTTGTGACCCACGGACTGCAGCACACCAGACGTCCCTGTCCATCACCAACTCCAGGGGCTTGCTGAGACGCATGTCCATCAAGTCCGTGATGCCATCCAACCATCTCATTCTCTGTCGTCCCCTTCTCCTCTTTGCTTTCAATCTTCCCCAGCATCAGGGTCTTTTCCAAGGAGTCAGTTTTTTTGCATCAGGTGGCCAAAGTATTGGAGCTTCAGCTTCAGCATCAGTCTTTCCAATGAATATTCAGGATTGATTTCCTTTAGAATTGATTGATTTGATCTCTTTGCAGTCCAAGGGACTTTCAGGAGCCTTCTCCAACACCACATTTCAAAAGCATTTATTCTTCCTTGATCAGCTTTCTTTATGGTCCAACTCTCACATCCGTACATGACTACTGGAAAAATCATAGCTTTGACTAGACAGGCCTTGTAAGCAAAGTAATGTTTCTAGTTTTTAATATGCTGTCTAGGTTTGTCATAGCTTTTCTTCCAAGGAGCAAGCATCTTTTAATTTCATGGCTGAGATCACCATCTGCAGTGATTTTGGACCCCAAGAAAATAAAGTCTGCCACTGTTTCCACTGTTTCCTGATCTATTTGCCTTGAAGTGATGAGACAGGGTGCCATGATCTTAGTTTTGTGAATGTGGATTCTTAAGCCAGCTTTTTCACTCTCCTCTTTCATGTTCATTAGAATGGACAGAATTATCATAAGCTCATAAATAAGAAACAGCAGGAGAGGTATAACCCACAAAGAGGTATGGAAGCAACAGAATATAATGTTTGTGGAGTCAAATAGAAATGAGCAAGAGTATTCCTTATCAAATAAAAACAATCAAAGATTTATTATCAGGATGTTGAGAGTAGTCTTCAGGCTTTGAGATCCAAGCTGGTTTATAAACTCAGACACAATAAATGAGTAAAAGAGGAAGCTAAGTCAAATGTTTATGGAAGTTATCCACCCAGCCTTTTTCCAAAGGGACCAATATTTACTCAGTAATTATGCACTGGGGAAAGAAGAAGAATCCTGTGTCTGAGTAGAAATTGATTCCTGAAAATCAGAGTCATCACAGAACATGAGTATTTGTGGTCTCTTCAATTGTAAAACCAATTCATTCTACAATTAGAAGATCTAGTTTCTCTGAAAGATATGGAGCTAGAGAAAACTGTATTACAATTGAAATTTGGTCAGTAATTGGGCTTTCTGTGTAACATTTTTACGTGTTCAGATGGTTACTCAGTTTCCTAGGAAAAATTATATTTTCTGTTTGACTAATTATTATAGTGAAAAATAACTATAACTGTCCAACAATTATTTTATTACTGTATGCATCTTAAGAAGGATATCAGGTATTGTGACATATCTTATCCTAGGGCCTAGACTGTGAACTTAAGGAAAATAAATTTGTGCAATTATTTTTTCCCTATTACATGTAATAAACTAGGATATATTTCCTTTTGGAAAGCTTGTAATTAAGAAGGATAAATACAGGAAACTCATTAAGGAGTTCAAAAAAGCTGTTTTTCAGTGTTCTTGATTACTCTAGCCAGCCAATTAATGTGTCCAAAACATTGCCTTATCCCTATTTAAAGAATAGTATTTTACATTTTAAGTAAATATCTCATATTTATCTTTATAAATATTTATTTATATATATATTTTAAAAGAAATTTATCATATATCAACTTTCCTTTTTAAGCTTCAAAAATCTCAAGCTTGCCACAATCTTTTGGATTTCAGTAGGATGAGTTCAGTTCAGTCGCTCAGTCATGTCCAATTCTTTGCGACCCTATGAATTGCAGCACACCAGGCCTCCCTGTCCATCACCAACTCCCAGAGTTTACCCAAACTCATGTCCATCGAGTTGGTGATGCCATCCAGCCATCTCATCCTCTGTTGTCCCCTTCTCCTCCTGCCCCCAATCCCTCCCAGCATCAGGGTCTTTTCGAATGAGTCAACTCTTCGCATGAGGTAGCCAAAGTACTGGAGTTTCAGCTTTAGCATCAGTCCTTCCAGTGAACACCCAGGACTGATCTCCTTTAGAATGGACTGGTTGGATCTCCTTGCAGTCCAAGAGACTCTCAAGAGTCTTCTCCAACACCACAGTTCAAAAGCATCAGTTCTTCAGCTCTCAGCTTTCTTCACAGTCCAACTCTCACATCCATACATGACCACTGGAAAAACCATAGCCTTAAATAGATGGACCTTTGTTGGCAAAGTGATGTCTCTGCTTTTGAATATGCTATCTAGGTTGGTTATAACTTTCCTTCCAAGGAGTAAGTGTCTTTTAATTTCATGGCTGAAATCACCATCTGCAGTGATTTTGGAGCCCCCAAAAATAAAGTGTGACACTGTTTCCACTGTTTCCCCATCTATTTCCCATGAAGTGAAGGGACCAGATGCCATGATCTTAGTTTTCTGAATGTTGAGCTTTAAGCCAACTTTAGTTGGATCATACATCATATATCTATTTTGACCTGATTTTAGTTTTAGCAATCTATGGCCCTGTTATCAGTGTTGAGAAGAGGGGAGATTACAATTCATCCTTGGGATAAACTTAATGTCCCAGGAAAAGCAGAAGTATGAGTCTTAAGATAAACTTAGTAGTCAAACATTAGCCGCAAATTTCAGATCAATCTAAATTTAACCCTAGAAGTGAATTAACAAATTAAATAGAAGATAATCTGTGTATATATATATATAAATTATATCACCGTGTTACCTTTAAAACATAATTTCTCTAAAATAATATAAACATATTCTCAGAATGAATGAGATACCTTTAATAAATCTGAGATGGTTGGACTGCTGGGTCTGATTTCATGCTGCTATAGCCATGAATATAGGTACTCACTCACCCACTGAAATTTAAAGGGCAAGTTCTAGCTTTAGAGTTAACAGTAAAGTTATTAATCATCTTTCATATCCGCATTACTTTCCACTTTTTAAAAAAAGGTTAAGCCAGATGTTGATATAATTGTTCTAAACCAAAAAGTTTTCAAAGATAATCCAGAGAAACTAACACAGCATTGTAAATCAACTCTACTAAAAAAAACAAACAAAAAAAAATATGACTTTAATGGGATTTTATTAGGCATATTATAAAAAAATCTAAAATGAAGTTTTTTTTTAAAAAAAAAGACAAGAGAGATGAATATTCTTAGAAGGTGAGGCAACATGACTATACCTTTCATGCCATACTACTTACACTGACATGACTAAATACAATGGGAAAAAACATTGCCTGAACTATCTCCAAATCTCTGAAAACATTGACTCAAGATTTTTTAATTAATTAAAATTATTTCCATTTAGCCTCACCCTTTGACTAAAGAGGGTTTCCCTGGTGGCTCATATGGTAAACAATTCACCTGCAATACAGGAGACCTGGGTTCTATCCCTGGGTTGGGAAGAACCCCTGGAGACGGGAACATCTACCCACTCCGGTATTGTTGCCTGAGGAATCCCATGGACAGAAGAGCCTGGAGGACTGCAGTCCATGGAGTCACAAAGAATCTGATACAGCTGAGCTAAGCACAGCACAGCTTGTCTAAAGAACAAGACATCTCATCAGAGTGATCCCCAAATTTAGATGGGATCTTCATTTTAATTATCATTTACTTTTGTTCATCCTATTTTCTGATTGTGTATAGGTCATGATAACAGATGGAGAAGGAAATGGCAACCCACTCTAGTATTCTTGCCTAGAGAATCCTGTGGACAGAGGAGCCTGGTGGGCTGCTGTCCATAGGGTCTCAGAGAGTCAGACAGGACTGAAGCGACTTAGCATGCATGCATGCATTGGAGAAGGAAATGGCAACCCACTCCAGTATTCTTGCCTGGAGAATCCCAGGGACAGAAGAGTCTGGTGGGCTGCCTTCGATGGGGTCTTGCAGAGTCAGACACGACTGAAGCGATTTAGCAGCAGCAGCATGATAACAGAGATAGTCATGCTATTCAGGGAAGCAGGAACAGTGCATGTACAGTTCAGTCATTGGTGGGACATTGGGCAAATTCCAACTGCCTACCATTATCTTTTCATTTTGTAACCACAAAAAACATAATGTGGCATAGCTGATGGCAGTTCTTTTGTGTATGTGTGTGTTCTGTGTTTTTTGACAGCATTTTTTTCTAAAAGTATTATATTAAAACAATTTATTTTTATGAAATAACCACGGTAAAGTTTCCTACAAGCTGTAGAATAGATTTTCCTATAGAATGTGTAGTGATCAAACAATTTCACTACTATAATGATGAGAGAAATTAAGAAAGTAAACTTGGCTAAACGCATACATGTTAACAAAGGAGCCTTTAAATACTGAAGTTAATATATTTATTTTATTAGTTAATTGACTACAAGGTGTTACTATGCAAAAAAAGAAAACATTTCATGTAATTTTTTTTCTCATATATAAGACCGTTAGAGAATATTTGGGGGCTTAGAATTTCTTAAAATTCTAGTTGCTGCCAACAATTCCTTCTTAAGGCAAAACTAAAGAAAAGAAAGTACAACTTCTATATTAAAGAATCATAGATAATCTTTAAAATATTCAAATCTTTAAATGTGCATAAAGATTAAGTACTTATTGTTTAATAAAATTTAGTAAATAATTATTTTACTCAATGTCTATATTAATTCTTTATAGCTATTACATTTCATTATTGGAATGAAGTCCCATTTAACTGAGCAAAATGACATCATGGTTTCATTCATCACCAGTTCAGCAACTGAGAAAATATTATTATTTTTTTAATTTCTAAAATATAAAGTGAGTGAAAGTGAAGTCGCTCAGTCGTGTCCAACTCTTTGTGACCCCATGAACTGTAGCCTACCAGGATCCTCTGTCCATGGGATTTTCCAGGCAAGAGTACTGGAGAGGGTTGCCATTTCCTTTGCCGCGGGATCTTCCCGACCCAGGGATCGAACTCAGGTCTCCCACATTTTACGCAGACACTTTACCATCTGAGCCACCAAGGAAGTCCAACATCTTCTGATGATATCTTCTGATGCTGAAGTGTAGATAATGGTAGTCATCACAAAGTCTGGCTCATTTGTGGTATATAACTATTATTAACAAAAAGAATATATAATTACTCATACTTTTTTAAAAGCTATCATTACTATAGATGATTAAGCTTAAGCAAGTTGCTATAATAAATATAAATGGAAAATATTGGGTTCATCATGAAATGTATGTTTTCCATTTTATTTCCTTAAAAATCAAATTATGTACCTTATTTTGATATTACTAAATTCACTCTTCTTCATCTGTTTCCAAACTGATATTAGCCTCTAAAGCAATATCATAAGAGACCTTGACTTTTTAAGTAAACATATAATGAGCCACTAGGGAGAGCAGAATTGACTAAAATTGCATAGGGCAACAAAAATCAGTAGAGAGATTATATTGTTGAATGGATGAAAAAAAAGATTATATTTGTTACAATAGCTTGTTTGTAAAACATGGCTACATAATAAGTCACAGAGAGTTTAAGAATATAATTTTCTCATTCTGTAACATCAAAGCATTACTTTAATACTCACCTGAGATTCCCAGGTGGCACAGTAGTAAAGAATTCACCTGCCAATGCAGGAGATGCAGGTTCACTCCCTCAGTCGGGAAGATGTGCTGGAGAAGGAAATGGCAAACCACTCCAGTATACTTGCCTGGAAAATTCCATGAACAGAGGAGCCTGGCAGGCTACAGTCTATGGGGCTGCAAAAGAGTCAGCCATGAATGATCAACTGAGCCTGACTGAGCAATATCAAAGTACACACACTCACACACTCACATGCAAACCACACTCAGTGTAAGACAAGTTGGAGACTATAATACACTATTTTATTGCCAGTTGAAATAAACTTAGTCATAACTTAGAATAAAAGAGAAAGAAAAATAAAATTCCAGTAAGCCATCTCTGAGAAAGTATGTCTATTAAATAATTGAAAGATTTCAAAAGAGGGGTGGGGTAAATAAAATTTGATCAATCATATAAAGTAACTAAAAGAATAAATAAAGGAAAACAAAGTAAACAGAACAAAAATTAAGATGATAGACTTAATCTAGTTGTAATAATCATTAAAATGACTAAAGTGTATTACATTCTTTTAAAGAAAGAAATTCCTAGATATAAGGGAAAAAAATAGATTTGTGCTACTTCAAAGATGCTTATTTAAATACATAAATCAAGTCAACAGTAAATAGGTATTAGGAAGACTGGATAACATATGGAAAGCAAAGATCATTAAAACTTGAAATAACATATTCTGTATAAGACAAAAATTGATAAGCATATACAATAGTTTAAAAACCAACTGAAAAATTTTTTCTTTTTATATGTAGGAAAGCATACATAAGAAATGTAAGATATCTGTTAATTCTAAACATAAACATTTACAAAAATTATCTATGAAATCATTAAAGTGTGAAAAAATACAAAATATAGAGTTCCAAAGAATAGCAAGGAGAGAGAAAGCCTTCCTCAGCGATCAATGCAAAGAAATAGAGGAAAACAATAGAATGGGAAAGACAAGAGATCTCTTCAAGAAAATTAGAGATACCAAGGGAACATTTCATGCAAAGATGGGCTCATCAATGGGCAGAAATCGTAGGGACCTAAGAGAAGCAGAAGATACTAAGAAGAGGTGGCAAGAATACACAGAAGAACTGTCCAAAAATATCATCATGACCCAGATAATCACAATGCTGTGATCACTCACCTAGAGTCAGACATCATGGAATGTGAAGTCAAGTGGACCTTAGGAAGCATCACTACGAACAAAGCTAGTGGAGGTGATGGAATTCCAGTTGAGCTATTTCAAATCCTGAAAGATGATGCTGTGAAAGTGCTGCACTCAATATGCCAGCAAATTTGGAAAACTCAGCAGTGGCCATAGGACTGGAAAAGATCAGTATTCATTCCAATCCCAAAGAAAGGCAATGGCAAAGAATGCTCAAACTACTGTACAATTGCACTCATCTCACATGCTAGTAAAGTAATACTCAAAATTCTCTAAGCCAGGCTTCAGCAATACGTGAACCATGAACTTCCTGATGTTCAAGCTGGTTTTAGAAAAGGCAGAGGAACCAGAGATCAAATTGCCAACATCCACTGGATCATGGACAAAGCAAGAGAGTTACAGATAAACATCTATTTCTGCTTTATTGACTATCCCAAAGCTTTGTGTGGATTACAGTAAACAGTGGAAAATTCTTAAAGAGGTAGGAATACCAGACCACCTGACCTGCCTCTTGAGAAACCTGTATGCAGGTCAAGAAACAACAGTTAGAGCTGGACATGGAACAGACTGGTTCCAAATAGGAAAAGGAGTACGTCAAGGCTGTATATTGTCACCCTGCTTATTTAACTTATATGCAGAGTACATCATGAGAAACGCTGGGCTGGAAGAACCACAAGCTGGAATCAAGATTGCCGGGAGAAATATCAATCACCTCAGATATGCAGATGACACCATGCTATGGCAGAAAGTGAAGAAGAACTAAGAACCTCTTGATGAAAGTGAAAAAGGAGAGTGAAAAAGTTGCCTTAAAACTCAACAGTCAGAAAACAAAGATCATGGCATCTGATCCCATCACTTCACGGCAAATAGATGGGGAAACAGTAGACACAGTGGCTAACTTTATTTTTCTGGGCTCCAAAACACTCAGATGGTGATTGCAGCCATGAAATTAAAAGACGCTTACTCCTTGGAAGGAAAGTTATGACCAACCTAGATAGCATATTCAAAAGCAGAGACCTTACTTTGCTAACAAAGGTCTGTCTAGTCAAGGCTATGGTTTTTCCAGTGGTGATGTATGGATGTGAGAGTTGGACTATAAAGAAAGCTGAACACCAAAGAACTGATGCTTTTGAACTGTGGTGTTCGAGAAGACTCTTGAGAGTCCCTTAAGGAGATCCAACTAGTCCATCCTAAAGAGACCAGTCCTGGGTGTTCATTGGAAGGACTGATGTTGAAGCTGAAACTCCAATACTTTGGCCACCTCATGCAAAGAGCTGACTCATGAAAAAGACCCTGATGCTGGGAAAGATTGAGGGCAGGAGGAGAAGGGGACAACAAGGGATGAGATGGTTGGATGGCATCACTGACTCGATGGACATGGGTTTGGGTGGACTCGGGGAGTTGTTGATGGACAGGGAGGCCTGGTGTGCTGGGGTTCACGGGGTCTCAAAGAGTTGGACATGACTGAGCGACTGAACTGACTGAAATATGATTAAGACCATATTTTTCCACAGGACACAAAACAATATTTAACAATCTAATTGAATAACCAATTGTTTCTTAAAACTATTTCCAACACATCAAAAATACCAAAAAATATTTAAAATAGTTTGCCAGAATTTGTCAGAATGAATGTTACAAAATACTTAAAAATACATTAATGACAACAAATAGTGTTCTAAGTATCAAAACTTGTCAGATGGAAAAACAATAGTACATAAATGTTAATTTTTAGCTTTAAGTGTATTCATGTGTATCAAAGGAAGATTGAAAAGTGATAATGTAGATATTAGACCAAACTGTTAATAAATAAAACTTCAGAGTAAAGTCATAGCATAGAAAACTGAGAAATAGTACACACTGTTTAAGAAATGTCTGCAGTAGAAACCAAAGAAACTGTAGTAATGTAGAAAAAAAAAAAAACTGACAAAATAAAAATCCCCTGACAAAACTGATCAAAGGAAAAGAGATAAAGATAATTACGTAGGGAATGAGACAGATGCTTAACAACACACACAGGGAAAAGAGCATAAAAGTCAACAGAAAGTACTGTAGGAATCTTTATATCCAATATATTTGAAAAAAGACAAATGGATGATTTTCAAGAAAAGAGTAAATGACATTTAAGTAAAATTTAGAAAACTGAATGTACCTAGCAGCAGGTAAAAAATCAGTAATTATTAAAGCCACTTATGCACAAATACAATCCTATGAAGTTATGAAAACTAATGAAACAAGAGAAAATGCCTGCCTTATATCAATTTTTCAAGGAATGGAGATAAATAAATTTCAAATTTTGATAGAAGAACTGATCTAGGCTATGCTACTCCCACTTCTAAACATAGATACAAAAATCCGAATATAAATTAGTATTAAAAATTATTCTGATACTTGTTAATATGGTGAAGGATGTTTTATCCAGGAGTGTTGAAAAAGATGTCAAGAGGATTTAAATAGGGGAGAGAAGTCCTGTTGGGCTCAACTTTGACTGCAGTAAGAACAGGTAGGGATTACAGCCAAGGTGCGTGTGGGGTGTGGGGGCAACTTTGCTGATGAATGGAAATTACTAAGAGGAGACATTAAGAGGAAGGCAAGTTCTTGCTGGGTTGACCAAATAGAATTGTTGTTGAGGGCAGGCAAGAGTGATTAGAATTAACCAGCTGAATAAATGGGGTGGAACAAATAATAGAGAAGAGACTTGAAGTAAGCAATCATTTTTAAAATTTATTTATTTTTTAATTGAAGGATAATTGCTTTATAAAAAGCAATCATTTTTAATTCACAAAAGAGATAATTATCTGAATGGAAAAAAAATAAATACAGATTATCTAATAAGATTGTTTATTAAGATAACAGATACAGGTTAATGCTTCACAAGCATAAAAGTAATGTCCTTTGCCTTCTTAACATTAGTGTTTCAGATCAAATCAGATCAGTTGCTCAGTCATGTCTGACTCTTTGCGACCCCATGAATCACAGCACGTCAGGCCTCCCTGTCCATCACCAACTCCTGGAGTTCACTGAGACTCACGTCCATCGAGTCAGTGATGCCATCCAGCCATCTCATCCTCTGTCGTCCCCTTCTCCTCTTGCCCCCAATCCCTCCCAGCATCAGAGTCTTTTCCAATGAGTCAACTCTTTGCATGAGGTGGCCAAAGTACTGGAGTTTCAGCTTTAGCATCATTCAACATTCGGAAAACGAAGATCATGGCATCCGGTCCCATCACTTCATGGGAAATAGATGGGGAAACAGTGGAAACAGTGTCAGACTTTATTTTTCTGGGCTCCAAAATCACTGCAGATTGTGACTGCAGCCATGAAATTAAAAGACACTTACTCCTTGGAAGGAAAGTTATGACCAACCTAGATAGCATATTCAAAAGCAGAGACATTACTTTGCCAACAAAGGTTTGTCTAGTCAAGGCTATGGTTTTTCCAGTGGTCATGTATGGATGTGAGAGTTGGACTGTGAAGAAGGTTGAGCGCCGAAGAATTGATGCTTTTGAAAAGACTCTTGAGAGTCCCTTGGACTGCAAGGAGATCCAACCAGTCCATTCTAAAGGAGATCAGCCCTGGGATTTCTTTGGAAGGAATGATGCTAAAGCTGAAACTCCAGTACTTTGGCCACCTCATGCGAAGAGTTGACTCATTGGAAAAGACTCTGATGCTGCGAGGGATTGGGGGCAAGAGGAGAAGGGGACGACAGAGGATGAGATGGTTGGATGGCATCACTGACTCGATGGACATGAGTCTGGGTGAACTCCGGGAGTTGGTGATGGACAGGGAGGCCTGGTGTGCTGTGATTCATGGGGTTGCAAAGAGCTGGACACAACTGAGCAACTGATCTGATCTGATCTTCCAAAGAAATTTGGCTCAGCTGGTAAAGAATCCGCCTGCAATGTGGGAGACCTGGGTTCGATCCCTGAGTTAGGAAAATCCCCTGGAGAAGGGAAAAGGCTGCCCACTCCAGTATTCTGGCCTCGAGAGTTCCATGAACTGTATAGTCCATGGGATTGCAGAGTCAGACACAACGTTAGTGTTTAAGAAAACTCAAATAAGCTGCATAGCAACTAATATACTTTAAAAATAATTACTTGTTTAAATATAAAGATGAATTTAAAAGAAATACATTGAAATGTTCTCTCTGTGGTCAATTTTACCCCTCAAATAAATAAAAATAAATGTTCATGTGAGCTACTCTCTTTTAATGTTTGAGAAATAAGTTTTTTTTGAAATGTCTCTCAGTGAACTTAAAAACAATCAGAAAAAACAGCCCCATATAAATTGAAGTGAATATGAGTGTTGATTAAAATTAAACTCTGTACCAGTATTCTATTGATATTGTCTTTAACAAAAACATTAAAAATTATCAGAACCATCGTTCTCTTAATGTACATTCCAAACACAAGTCACCAAATTTAAATTTGTTGAGCTCAGTTTGCCTAATGTACCCTAAGTGTAATGTAAGTCATTAACAGGTTGAAATCAAACATCAAATTAATGTGCTTGACAGAAAATCTCTGCTGGCAATAACAAAATTTAGAAGCTTAAACATGTGTGGAATTGAAAAGATAAGAGTTTTTCCCTGCAGATATGTCTTTCAGGATGAATAAAAATATTTGAATAATCTTTTGGAAATATTTTGCTATAGCTTTAGGCAAGTAATCCCAAGCTGCCTGTACTTCTATATGCCAAAAGGGTTCCAAATAAAATAAATTATTATTTAAAAATGATAGAAAGGATGAACCATTGCCAGTTGTATGTGTGTATGCCCATTCATATACATGTATATTTACATAAATATATGCTTATATATGAGGACTTCCCTGGCAGCTCAGCAGTAAAGAATCCTCCTGCCATTGCAGGAGACATGGATTTGATCCCTTGGTCTGATCGATTCCCTGGGGGAGAAGATGGCAACCCACTCCTGTATTCTTACCTGGGAAATCCCATGGACAGAGGAACTTGGGGGGCTATAGTCTGTGGGGTCGCAAAGAGCCTGACAGGACTTAGCAACTGAACAACAACAAAAATGCTTATATAATATGTCTGTGTGTGTGTGCATGCATATATAAGGATATAAACAAAATTTATATTGAAAGTTAGAAAGTGAAATCACTCAGTCATGTCCAACTCTTTGTGACCCCATGGACTGTAGCCCACAATACTCCTCTGTCCATGGGATTTTCCAGGCAAGAGTACTGGAGTGGGTTGCCATTTTCTTCTCCAGAGGATCTTCCTAACCCAGGGATCGAACCCAGGTCTCCCACATTGTAAGCAAGACACTTTACCGTCTGAGCCACCAGGGAAGTTGAAAGTTAATGTATGCATAAACATTGACTGTTTCTAAATTATATCTCCTTCCCCTTCCCAAAGATTAATTTTGCAGGGAAAACTTAGGGGAAATGATATTTGTGTTCTTAAAAACAAAAGTCTTTTACCAATTACAGTAAGAATCATCCTGATGCTGTTCTGTGCTTAAAAGAGCTTAACTTGCCATTTGATTGACCCCTGCTAACACATACATATGCCATCTTGGCACATGAAGTAATCAGCAATATATGTTTCAAAAAAGAAAGAAAGAAAAATAAGGTTAGTTTGAGGGAAGAGACTACATCACATGGGATGACTGGCAGATCAAAGACAAAAAGTGAAGACAGAATAGCCACAGGCAATGCTTTGATTTTTTAATAGTCCCTTCTTGAATGTTTAACTTCCCTGTAGACAGAAAACCAAATTCCTAAGAGACCCAAGTTTCTAAGAATTGAGCACCTGAGTAGAATCTGCATGGTATTAGGAAATGAAGAGGAATTTGTTGAGTGTTAAGCCAATGTACGCTAATAGATACTTAACAGCCATGCATTTATAAATATATATAAGAACATACGGTGATCAAGCACTGAGCTTGGCAGTAGAGATATAAGTGTAAGAAATTAAAATTAGGTTAAGAATCTCATGAAGCATGTGTAAAGAAAAAAAAAGTCATTATAAAAAGATAAAGGCCCTGAACATTCTTGAGGACTAGAGAGAAAGCTCAAGAATGTGATGAGAGCATGGTCAACTGACACTTAGGCTGATTTGTGTGACTTCAGCATAATGTGTTTAAATTCCATCAGATAATTTCCCTTTCTCTAATTAGGAAGGTGAGCAGCTGTGGAAATAGCATCAGATAAAAATCATAAGAAAAGTGAAAAATGTAGCACAGACATGATCATGCAATATAAACAGAAATACAAAGAATGCATTGCTTATGATATTTGACTATTTTTTAACTGTATTTTATCTCACCATAGAACACACCATCATATAGTCTATGTGTAAGGATGACAAATGCATATCAAGTTGTCTTATGTAAGATTTTGTCTTTAAGAACACTGAGAACTGTATGAAAAGATGCATAGCAAATAGATGAGTTACAATAGCAGAATGTAACTGGGAAAGTAGAAGGAATTCTTTCCTTTATACATTAAAAAAATTTTTTTTGCCTTTGTTTAGTAAATGGTAGTTTGAGATCAACAATTATTTTAATTAATCTATGTGTGTTAACTCACAGTTACATGTATTTCCATGAAATGAATGAATGTGTACCTTCCCCTGACCAAATCCATATGTGCTCAGTGCTCAGTGTGCTTAGTTGCTCAGTCATGTTTGACTCTTTGCAGCCCTTTGGACTGTAGACTGCCAGGCTCCTCTGTCCATGGGATTGTTCTGGCAAGAATACTGGAGTGGGTTGCCATTTCCTTCTCCAAGGGATCTTCCAGGCCTAGGGAGCGAAGCTGTCTCTCCTCTGTTTCCTGCATTGCAGGTGGATTCTTTACCCGCTGAGCCATCAGAGATGCCCTAATTCATATGTTGAATTCCTAATCCCCAGTGTGGCAGTGTTTGGAAGTGGGGTCTTCAGAAGGAAATTGTGTTTGGATGAGGTCATGTTGGGTGGATTTCCCATAAATCATTGATACCCATGTAAGGGAATGAAGACAGCAGAGTTGTCTTTGGGCCGTGTGATGATACAGTGAGACCATCCTGTCTACAAACTAGGAAGCAGACCCTCAACAGAACTCAACCATCCTGATGCTGTCATCTCAGGCTTCCTGCTAGTCCCTGGTGTTTTGTTACAGTAGCCAAGCCAACTAAGACATGTACCAAAAATAAATTTCAAATAGATGCTTCCTGGTTTCTGATATGAATGGAGACATGAGATATAAAATGAAAGAGATTTCATGTATTAATATAATTTAAATTATCAAGGTACCTACTTTTAATTGATGTCAAAGCATTAGAAGAATCTTTTTTAAAGAATAGTAAAACAGTATTTTTTTATTTTATTGGACAATAATATATTGCAAATATCATTGCTCTAAAGTTTATTTGAAAGCCTATTGTACTTGACTTTATGTGGTGTTTTAGTTATTTTAGTTTAATATCTATGAGGTGCCTACTGAGTGTGAACTTTAAATAACAAACCCATGTTAATATGTAGGTTTGATATACCTGCCACTCTGTTATTCTGCTGTTTATAGTGAAATATAACTTGTCCTCGGAACCCAGACAACATCTTCTAATCCTTTTTTACTAGGCTCCCATAATAACATCTATCTTCTTGCTTTCCTTTCTTAACCTGTCCTTCTCTAAGACAGTTTCCACACTGTGTCAAATGATCATTCTTAAAGGAGGCATCTGATCAAAATGCCTTCACAGAACTCTCAAGCGGTTTACCATTTTACAAAGTAAAATCCATTCTCCTTTGGGCAGGCGATAAAGTCAGTGGCAAAGGTTACCTGTTTATATTTCTTTCTTTTTTTTTTCTTCTGTTTAACTCCTGGAAAAATAATAAATATAAATAATATATACCCACATATATTTATGTATATACACATATTATGCATGTGCATACACACACACACACACACACACACACCCCATCACTGCATTGCAGCCATTTGAAATAATTAGCCTTCCTACTATCCTTTATGAATTTTTTAAATTATTTTTTCACATATTTTTGTAGATTTTTTAAATCTTGCTTCCCAATCTAACTTGATTAATACATTTATTAATATTGCTTCCAGATAAAATTCATTTCACTTTTCATTTTGGACAACTGTAGAAGGTCACTTGTAAGATGTTCCTATAATTATTCATTTGATTTTAATCCCAACATACTATGAAATTCTGAAACGCAGCATTCTTAATCATGTTTGAAATACTGATATTAACAGTGAGAATAGTAGCTATAGACAGATTTCAGATTTTAAGTACTAAAGACATGCTATTTAAAAGACATAAACAAGGAAAATATTCCATTTTACTTAAATTAAGTAAAAATAAAATATCTAAAATTAATTAGCTTTTAAATGTAAATCTATAGTACAGGATTCTGTTTTTAAATTGTAATCATTGGTACAGAGTATTTCCTAAACACTGAATGAAGAAATATGCAAGTTTAATAGAAGAAAATTTGACCATATATCAGTTGTTTTTCAAATTGCTATAAAAAATAAAATCAAGTTCCCTGTAAGGTGATTTGAATGCTAAAACATTTTTTCCCTTTGTCTTGAAAAAAATTAAGATGTTCTTTCCTGAAACAATGAATTGCTATATGTTTGACTGATTAAATCTTCTATTCAGTTAAATAAAATCTAAATAGTTAACAATGATTTCTTAATGGTTGATGCATTACTCTATAGAATGGGATGTTATGTTTTGGAGAGTTTGGGGAAGAAATTAGTAATATTTTAGAATGCAAGCCTAGGCTTAAATGCATCAATACATATGTAATAAGACTGTAAGAAAGTTATAGTCCTAATATTTATATATGACATATAAACTGTTCAAGAAAAAACTATCATTTGATGTAATATAATAAGTTTTAAAATTTTTCATGGTGAACCTTAAATAAAATAAGTGATTGCAATTTGATTGATTTGAGGTATATTTCAATATTGGATGTGAGTTAAATTAATGACACAACAAGATAACTAAGTAACTAAACTAGAATGATTACCATTAAACCAGAGACCTAAATCTTAGTTTCTTACCTTATTTGTAGTAACTAAGTTAGTTAGGAACTCAAGATTACTTAAGAATAAAAATAAATATTTTACTTCACAAGGTCTGCTGAGATTTGAAAATTTGATTTTGATAGAATTTAGCTGAATGGTGAAGTCACTCAGGTACTCCAGGGAAGCAGCACTGTGTTTAAGTAGATGACTTTTTTTTTTTTTTTCCTTTACCTCCCACCACAACCTGACATGCAACTGCAAATCAGAGAGTTGGTGTTGAAGGTGAAAGAAAAAAAGCAACTTTATAAGGTAGGAATTTTGGGAGATGGGGCAGTCTTCCAGGCAACACTGATTAGAAAACATTCCTTTTACCACTTAATCCACAGAAGCCTATGGAATATTTCACTCCACAGCTACATCTTTTCCTTCATGTACAAAGGGCATTTACTTTTTCTCCTTCTAAGAAAACCAAAAGAAGCTTGTTTCTAAGAAGTTCTGCTCTGCACAATTTTTTTTTTTTTTTTTTTAAGCTGACTCATTGGAAAAGAGTCTGATGCTGGGAGGGATTGGGGGCAGGAGGAGAAGGGGACGACAGAGGATGAAATGGCTGGATCACATCACTGACTCGATGGACGTCAGTCTGAGTGAACTCCGGGAGTTGGTGATGGACAGGGAGGCCTGATGTGCTGCGATTCATGGGGTCGCAAAGAGTCAGACATGACTGAGCGACTGAACTGAATGGAACTGAAGCTGTTAGGAACATTCACAACAGTAACAGTGTAAGTATAATACCTGGATTAGGGAGAATTGAGGATGATTTGTACCTCAAGGATTGGACTTCATAATTTCTATTAGAGAAGACATCAACTTGCTCTACTCAGCACATGCATTTTGCTGTTTCAAAGAATAATCAAACTGGCTTACATTAAATGAAACCTAAAGCCAAACTACAAAGCAGAAAATATCATACAAACAAAATATCAAAGGAAGATGAGAATTGGTGTCCAGCAGCAAACATTAAAAAACAAAAAATTCCCATAATTTGGGAATTAAATGCCTATTAATACTGACCTTATTATTCAATTTATCCAGGGGAAGGCAACCAGAACTATTTTATAGGATGAAAAGGCATTTGAATGAATATTTGAATTAAGTCCAGGGTTTCAAATGTTAGAAATAAGGGGAGGCAAATCAAAAGGAAAATCAAACACAGAAAATTACAGATATTTCTGTAAAAGGAACTTAGATCCAAGAGGCTTTGCACTCTGTATTCACACATGACTTAAGTTCAGTAAATGAACAGGCATTAGTAACAGTATTGTGCAACTGATTTATATGATCAGAAATCAAGTAAATAAAATCGAGTTGAGCAACAGCTCTAAAAATCCATGATGAATGGATAGAAGATGGTGCAGAGTCATTTAGGTGAGACCTGCTTAGGAGTTGAACTAGGGCAGTAGAGAGGAAATGAATAAAAGACAGATGTAAGAAATGGAAGAGCAGACAAGAATTCATAGTATTTGACTACCTAATGAATGTGTGCAAAAGAAAGGAACATGGATATAAAGAAGATATAGAAATGACTCTGAAATTTGAGTCCAGTTGCCTGGACACTAGTATAGACAAGCAAGTTGGTTTGGAGTGTACGGTGATGGATTTTCTGCTTAAGAAATACCGGTTCTTACTTGTTGTATTCTCAGTATATACTAGAATATGTATATTATATATACATTATGTATATAATTATATATATATATAATATCTAATTATATATATATAATATCTACTATAAGGGAAAGGCACACCACTTCAGTATTCTTGCCTTGAGAACCCTATGAACAGTATGAAAAGGCAAAATGATAGGATACTGAAAGAGAAACTCCCCAGGTCAGTAGGTGCCCAATATGCTACTGGAGATCAGTGGAGAAATAACTCCAGAAAGAATGAAGGGATGAAGCCAAAGCAAAAACAATATCCAGCTGTGGATGTGACTGGTGATAGAAGCAACGTCTGATGCTGTAAAGAGCAATATTGCATAGGAACCTGGAATGTTAGGTCCATGAATTAAGGCAAATTGGAAGTGGTCAAACAAGAGATGGCAAGAGTGAATGTCGACATTGTAGGAATCAGCTAACTGAAATGGACTGGAATGGGTGAATTTAACTCAGATGACCATTATATCTACTACTGTAGGCAGGAATCCCTAAGAAGAAATGGAGTGGCCATCATGGTCAACAAAAGAGTCCGAAATGCAGTACTTGGATGCAATCTCAAAAATGACAGAATGATCTCTGTTTGTTTCCAAGGCAAACCATTCAATATCACAGTAATCCAAGTCTATGCCCCAACGAGTAATGCTGAAGAAGCTGAAGTTGAACAGTTCTATGAAGACCTACAAGACCTTTCAGAACTAACACCGAAAAAAGCATGTCCTTTTCATTATAGGGGACTGGAATGCAAAAGTAGGAAGTCAAGAAACACCTGGAGTAACAGGCAAATTTGGCCTTGGAATATGGAATGAAGCAGGGCAAAGACTGATAGAATTTTGCCAAGAAAATGCACTGGTCATAACAAACACCCTCTTCCAACAACACAAGAGAAGACTCTATACATGGACATCACCAGATGGTCAACACCGAAATCATATTGATTATATTCTTTGCAGCCAAAGATGGAGAAGCTCTATGCAGTCAGCAAAAACAAGACCAGGAGCAGACTTTGACTCAGACCATGAACTCCTTATTGCCAAATTCAGACTTAAATTGAAGAAAGTAGGGAAAACCACTAGACCATTCAGGTATGACCTAAATCAAATCCCTTATGATTATACAGTGGAAGTGAGAAATAGATTTAAGGGCCTAGATCTGATAGAGTGCCTGATGAACTATGGAATGAGGTTCGTGACATTGTACAGGAGACAGGGATCAAGAGCATCTCCATAGAAAAGAAATGCAAAAAAGCAAAATGGCTGTATGGGAAGGCCTTACAAATGGCTGTGAAAAGAAGAGAAGTGAAAAGCAAAGGAGAAAAGGAAAGATATAAACATCTGAATGCAGAGTTCCAAAGAATAGCAAGAAGAGATAAGAAAGCCTTCTTCAGCGATCAATGCAAAGAAATAGAGGAAAACAATAGAATGGGAAAGACTAGGGATCTCTTCAAGAAAATCAGAGATACCAAAGGAACATTTAATGCAAAGATGGGCTCGATAAAGGACAGAAATGGTATGGACCTAACAGAAGCAGAAGATATTAAGAAGAGATGGCAAGAATACACAGAAGAACTGTACAAAAAAGACCTTCACGACCCAGATAATCACAATGGTGTGATCACTGACCTAGAGCCAGACATCCAGGAATGTGAAGTCAAGTGGGCCTTAGAAAGCATCACTACGAACAAAGCTAGTGGAGGTGATGGAATTCCAGTTGAGCTATTCCAAATCCTGAAAGATGATGCTGTGAAAGTGCTGCACTCAAAATGCCAGCAAATATGGAAAACTCAGCAGTGGCCACAGGACTGGAAAAGGTCAGTTTTCATTCCAATCTCAAAGAAAGGCAATGCCAAAGAATGCTCAAACTACCTCACAATTGCACTCATCTCACATGCTAGTAAAGTAATGCTCAAAATTCTCCAAGCCAGGCTTCAGCAATATGTGAACCGTGAACTTCCTGATATTCAAGCTGGTTTTAGAAAAGGCAGAGGAACCAGAGATCAAATTGCCAACATCCGCTGGATCATCAAAAAAGCAAGAGAGTTCCAGAAAAACATCTATTTCTGCTTTATTGACTATGCCAAAGCCTTTGACTGTGTGGGTCACAATAAACTGTGGAAAATTCTGAAAGAGATAGGAATACCAGACCACCTGATCTGCCTCTTGAGAAATTTGTATGCAGGTCAGGAAGCAACAGTTAGAACTGGACATGGAACAACAGACTGCTTCCAAATAGGAAAAGGAGTACATCAAGGCTGTATATTGTCACCCTGCTTATTTAACTTATATGCAGAGTACATCATGAGAAACGCTGGGTTGGAAGAAGTAGAAGCCGTAATCAAGATTGCTGGGAGAAATATCAATAACCTCAGATATGCAGATGACAGCACCCTTATGGCAGAAAGTGAAGAGGAACTCAAAAGCCTCTTGATGAAAGTGAAAGTGGAGAGTGAAAAAGTTGGCTTAAAGCTCAACATTCAGAAAACGAAGATCATGGCATCCGGTCCCACCACTTCATGGGAAATAGATGGGGAAACAGTGGAAACAGTGTCAGACTTTATTTTTTGTGGGCTCCAAAATCACTGCAGATGGTGACTGTGAAAGGTTGTTGAATCACGCGAATACACCGGGATTCTTGGCCCCCGGAGGAGAAGAATTCAATCCGGGGCCAGAGACGAGGCTTGATCGCCTCGTCTTTTGTGTAATAAAGTTGTATTAAAGTATAAAGGAGATAGAAAAAGCTTCTGACATAGGCATCAGAAGGGGGCAGAAAGAGTACCCGCTTGCTAGTGTTAACAATGAAGTTATATAATCCAAAGAATGTCTGGAGGTTGTAAAGACCTCATCAGACTGACTCCCATAATTTACATTTTAAGATAACACTGTCCTCAGGCAGGATACATCCTTGTAAAGACCAATTCTACTCCCATAATTTACATTTTAAGATAACAGAAGGTTTAATCCAAAGACTGTCCTTAGGCAGGACGCATTATTGTTATATAATCCTAAGGAATGTAGAGAAAGAAAAAAAAAAGTTTGTCCTTTCTTCCTCCTTGAGAATTCCAGACCCCTCTCTCCTTGGGGACCCCTAGACTCCTTATCAACCTGCCTAGGAACTGTCTCTAGGAGAATTATGTTGCCTAGGGAAAAGGGGCGTCCTTCTCATTCCATAACTGCTTCCAAGCTGACAAGGGGCATTGTCCCTAAATTGGTGAGGCAACATATTCTCCTAATCCTCATATTGAGGATATCTGATCCAGGGGCCCCAAATAGTAGTTGTTGGAAGCTACAGCAGTAGCAGGAGTTTGAGCAACCATTTGTAACTTAAAAGCTTTCATGTGGCTAGAAACAAATCCAGTTATACAGTTACAGATGCAGGGAGCAAACAGCAAAAACAAAACAATCAGAATCAAAATTAAAAGTCACATTATGTCCATAGTTAAAGTGTAAAGTGTTGCACAAGTCCATTTTAGGGTTGGTAAATGTCATCAGATGAAGAAGAGGCATTGCATGTGATTGTTGTATTCACAGACTTGGATTAAGTCTTTTCCTTGAAGTGGGGATGTCCACCACGGGAAGCCTTCCACTGATGAAGAGGGGAGCACTCCACAGACCCAGCAGTTAGACCGATTTTGGAATGCAGCATAGGAGTGAGCCCAGGACAGGAAGGCATTGTCTTGAGGATCAAACGGCAGACTCAGGATATTTGGAGTCAGCAGAAGTAGACTCACATAGATTATCAGGCCCATCCGCTGCCCTTTGCTTAACTCTAGAGCTCGGGTCAGGGCCACAAGCTCCGCTAACTGAGCACTGGTTCCCTGGGGGAGAGATTTTGCTTCCAAAACCTGTTCAGCAGTCACCATGGCATAACCTGCTTTACGCTTTCCATCCTGAACAAAAGAACTGCCATCTGTAAATATTTCCATGTCAGGATTGTCTAATGGGGTATCCTTTAGATCCTCCCGAGCTGCATAGTTTAAAGTTAGGAATTGAGAACAATTGTGATCAGGTGTTTCATTTTCCTTCTCAGGATGGAAAGTGGCAGGATTTAAATTTCCACAAACTTTAAGCTTAGTCACAGGTCCTACTAACAACAATGACTGATACTTAAGAAGCCTACTGTCTGTCATCCAAATATTAACCTTAGAATTTAAGATTCCACTCACATCGTGAGAAGTCAGTACAGTAAGGTTTCATCCATTAATTATTTTTAAAGCTTCAGGTGCTAATAAAGCCGCTGCCCCAATTACTCTTAGGCAGTGGGGCCACACACATGAAACTACATCTAATTCTCTGCTTAGATAAGCAATAGGTTGCTGGTGAGGCCCTTGGGGTTGTGTCAAAACTCCCAATGCCACACCTTTTCTTTCAGTGACAAACAAATTAAATTCTGACCCTGTGGGCAAGCTCAGAGCTGGAGCTTGTAGGAGAGCAGACTGAAGAACCTTAAAAGCCTTTTGAGTTTCCAGTTTGTCGGTTTGGGCCTGCTGAGTTTCAGCTATAAGTTTATATAAAGGCCGGGCAAGTTCTCCATAACCCGGAATCCAAATGCGACAGTAACCTGTGATTCCCAAAAATCCTCTCAATTGTCTTAAAGTCATAGGGGATGGTTTAGTATAGGTTTAATTCTCTCAGGGCCTATGGCCCTAGTCCCTTCTGATATGATTAGGCCCAGATATCTAACTGATTGTTGACAAAGCTGAGCCTTTACTCTTGATGCCTTGTAACCACAGCCTGCCAGAAAGTTTAAGAAATCTTCTGAGACTCGCGAACAAGCTTCCTCTGTCTCAGCACAGAGCAAAATATCATCTACATATTGTAACACCACCGCTTCAAAGCTATTAAAGTTTTGTAGATCCCGTGACAAACTTTGTCCAAATAAGTGAGGACTGTCACGAAATCCCTGGGGCAAGACTATCCAGGTTAACTGAGAAGCTGGCTGTGTAGGGTCTTCAAAGGCAAATACAAATTGACTTTCTTCTGCCAAAGGCACTGAATAGAAGGCATCCTTTAAATCAATTACTGAGAAATATTTGGCCCGTTCAGGAATTTCAGACAATAGAGTATAAGGATTAGGCACCACGAGGTGTAAAGGAACTACAGCGTCATTTATTATTTGTAAATCTTGAACTAGTCTCCATTTACCATTCGATTTCTTTATACCCAAAATAGGAGTGTTGCAAGGACTGTTACAGGGAATTAATAGTCCCTGCTCCTTTAAATTTTCGATGATGGGTTTTAACCCTTCCTTAACTTCAGGTTTCAGTGGATACTGCTTCTTATGTGGAAATACGTGTGGGTCTTTGAGCTTAACAACTACAGGAATAGCATTTTGTGCTTGACCCACAGACTTTCCATCAGCCCATACTCTAGGATTTACATTTTGTTCAACTAAAGGGAGAGAAAGGAAGGGCTCCATATTCATGAAAACAGAGGCATGGACCTTGCTCAGTATATCCCTTCCCAAAAGGGGTGAGGGAGATTCTGGCATGATCAGAAACTCGTGTGAAAACAGTACGGAATCCCAGTTGCAGCAAGATAAAGAATAACTGAAATAATACCTTTTGGCTCATCCAGACAGTCCCATTATGGAAGCGGATCAGGAAGAAAGTGGGCCAGGGGCTTCAGTAAGCACAGAATAAGTTGTCCCAGTATCTAAAAGGAAATCGACGGATTGGCCCCCCACGATTATTAATACCTGGGGTTCTTCAGGTGTAATTAGGATGGGAGCCTGTGTGGGGACCCCCGGGCACCTTGAGTCCTGATTGTCTTGAGAGTCCGACCCGGGAGACCTATGCCTCTGGGGGCAGTCTCTCTTCCAGTGTGGTCCTTTGCAGACCAGACATGGAGCCAGAGGCGGCTTAGATGCCTGAGAGCAATCTCGCTTGAGGTGCCCCTCCTTTCCACAGTAATAGCAAGCCCATCCCTTTTCACCTGGGTCCCTCTGGGCATTTTTCTCAGGCTGTTTAAGAACGTTTTTCATAGCCGTGGCGAAAGCTTCCACCTTTTCCTTTGTCTTTTTTTTGCCTTTCTTTCTTTCCCTCATATTCCCTACCATAATAGACTGTCTGAGCCAGTTGTAACAGAGTATCTAAAGACTGTGGTCCATACGCCCATTTTAATAGCTTACGGCGGGTATCTGGAGCCGACTGAGTGAGAAATCTATCCTTTAAGATCACTTTTCCCTCTTCACTTTCAGGATCAATCTCAGTGAATCTGCAAAGGCCTTCTCTCAGTCTATCTAGGAATTTACCAGGAGCTTCCTTCTCCTCCTGTTCTATGTCTGCCAATTTGCCATAGTTTAAAAGCTTAGAACGCGCCTGCCTAAGTCCTTCAAGGATACATCTAACAAAATGACTCTGATCCCATCTTCCTTTAGCTGTGTTGCAGTCCCAGTCTGGTTCTATAGTTGGGACCGCCTGATTCCCAGTGGGGAGGGCCGCTATCTCATTCTCCCTCTTCCCTACTGATTCATTACCAAGCCATTCATCTCCATAAGCAACCGCTTTTCCCAAAACTTGAGTCTTTGACTTGGGAGTCAGCGTTTGTCCCAAGATATACATCACATCCTTCCAAGTGAGGTCATAAAGCAGAGTAACACCTTTAAAATCTCTAATATATTTTTCTGGGTCCTCTAAATAGTCTCCCAGATCCTCCTTGATTCTTTGTATTTCTTGATAAGAGAAAGGCTTATTAACTCTCACAGACTGATTATTTCTCCCAGTGGGTGTTTCATAAAGCGGCAACAGCTTGTGTGGCTATTCCTCAGTCTCTCTGGCTGCTCTGCACATATGATCCCAGAGATATATTGGAGAAACCTGTTTTTCCTCTTCTCTTTGTCTCCTGTCCTCCATCTCATCTCTTACTTTGATGGTCTGAGTTTCTACTGAAACCAGAGTAGTCTGAGGTCGTACTGAGACAGGAGTTGTTTGGACCTCCATGTGGGCAGTTTGAATCTCAGTTTGGATTTCCAGGTATGGGGGCAAAGTAAGAGGACAGGAGGGAGGAGAAGTTTTCACGCCCAAATCTATACCCTTAGGACATAAGTCTGGCATATTTCACAGAGAGCAAAAGGGCAACACATATGCTACTTCTACCCATTTCCCTTGTTCCTTACAGAACCGGTCTAATTGTAGAACAGTATTATACTTAAGAGACCCTCCAACTGGCCACCGTTCGCCATCCTCCAATGGATACCATGGCCATGCAGTATCACATAGAAAGACCAGGTGTGTCTTCTTTAAGCCCTGGGGATCAAATCTATCCCAGTTTTTCAGGATACAGTTCAAAGGAGTGAGGCTGGAATTGTTAGCTCCCATCTGTAAGAGAGAAAAAAAGCGATCAGAGCCATTTTTTCTACCGGAGGCGTCCCTCCCTGCTCTAGATGGGGGTGTAGACAGACATTACACCAAAAACTTTTCCTTCCTGGTCGGACTTAGTCTGTCCCTTACCGACGCAGGCGCCGTACTCGTCCCTCCCGGTTCTACCACCGAGATGAGGTGGGGATGTACCAGGGGTAGACTTGATAGCATCCCTACTTGACGTCCAGCTCTTCACCCTTAACCTTGCTTGCCTCTGATGTCACCCAGGGTAAATCAGAGTAACCTTCCGGAAATCCTCCCAAGCTAAGACTACTAGGGGAAACATTCGTCACCTGAGTGCCTGTGCACGACCCTGAGTATTTCCTGACCATAATAAGACCGACGTGAACACAAAACTGAAATGTTCTTTCCAAGCATCACCACACCAGTATAATAGCCTCCTCTGATCCACTAAGAGTCAGTGTTACCAAAGAAAAAAACCCATTGCAGTCCCAATCTGAGTAACCTTTAACCTTAGAGATGTTCTTGGAGCTAGAGCTCCATCTAGCTTCCGAACTTTCGATTCCTAGCGAGGCTAGGCGCTTTCTTGACTACCAATTCAAGTTTGGGACCTAAGCCACAGTATACAATAACAGTATGGATCACAAGTCCCTTGAAAGTCTATGATCCCAAAGATTAGGTTAGTACTTCTAATTCCCAAGGAGTTATGAAATGGTCAAAGAGACCGAAAAGTTTGACCAAGAAAGGAGAGTTCGGTCCACATGCTTTCCCCATTTCTGGTCGGTTCCTGAAGGAGGCATTGGGTGCCTCTTGGCATTGGCAGGTCAGTATAACCACCCGACAGGTTTCTGCCATAAGCCGTATGAGATCACCGTGGAACAGCAGGTTCCTTATTTGCTTCACGCAGGGCATGTCATTCATTCACACAAGCACACGGTAGAGTTAGTAAAGCACAGCAGAAAACGTGTTCGCTAAGAGAACAAAGAACTAAAGCTCCAAGCATCCTTACCTTGTCCTGAAGGGTCCCGGACAAGACCCCAAGATGAAAGGTTGTTGTTGAATCACACGAATACACCGGGATTCTTGGCCCCCGGAGGAGAAGAATTCAATCCGGGGCCAGAGACGAGGCTTGATCGCTCAGAGCTTTTGTGTAATAAAGTTGTATTAAAGTATAAAGGAGATAGAAAAAGCTTCTGACATAGGCATCAGAAGGGGGCAGAAAGAGTACCCGCTTGCTAGTGTTAACAATGAAGTTATATAATCCAAAGAATGTCTGGAGGTTGTAAAGACCTCATCAGACTGACTCCCATAATTTACATTTTAAGATAACACTGTCCTCAGGCAGGATACATCCTTGTAAAGACCAGTTCTACTCCCATAATTTACATTTTAAGATAACAGAAGGTTTAATCCAAAGACTGTCCTTAGGCAGGATACATTATTGTTATATAATCCTAAGGAATGTAGAGAAAGAAAAAAAAAGTTTGTCCTTTCTTCCTCCTTGAGAATTCCAGACCCCTCTCTCCTTGGGGACCCCTAGACTCCTTATCAACCTGCCTAGGAACTGACTCTCTCAACTGCAGCCATGAAATTAAAAGACGCTTACTCCTTGGAAGGAAAGTTATGACCAACCTAGATAGCATTTTCAAAAGCAGAGACATTACTTTGCCAACAAAGGTTCATCTAGTCAAGGCTATGGTTTTTCCTGTGGTCATGTATGGATGTGAGAGTTGGACTGTGAAGAAGGCTGAGTGCTGAAGAATTGATGTTTTTGAACTGTGGTGTTGGAGAAGACTCTTGAGAGTCCCTTGGACTGCAAGGGGATCCAACCAGTCCATTCTAAAGGAGATCAGTCCTGGATGTTCATTGGAAGGACTGATGCTGAAGCTGAAACTCCAGTACTTTGGCCACCTCATGCGAAGAGTTGACTCATTGGAAAAGACTCTGATGCTGGGAGGGATTGGGGGCAGGAGGAGAAGGGGACGACAGAGAATGAGATGGCTGGATGGCATTACTGACTCGATGGACGTGAGTCTGAGTGAACTCTGGGAGTTGGTGAAGAACAGGGAGGCCTGATGTGCTGCGATTCATGGGGTTGCAAAGAGTCGTACACGAATGAGTGCCTGATCTGATCTGATCTGATAATATATATGCACACATATGTATATATTATATATATGCATATATATTATACATATATATATATTCTAATATATGTACACATATATAATCTATGCTTATATCATATATTCGATGATTATATAGAATATGTAAGTATATCTATGTATGTATATACTGCAGATGGTGATTGCAGCCAAGAAAGCAAAAGATGCTTACTCCTTGGAAGGCAAGTTATGACCAATCTAGATAGCATATTAAAAAGCAGAGACATTATTTTGCCAACAAAGGTCTGTCTACAAAGCTATGGTTTTTCCAGTGATCATGTATGGATGTGAGATTTGGACTGTGAAGAAAGCTGAGCGCCAAAGAATTGATGCTTTTGAACTGTGGTGTTGGAGAAGACCCTTGGAAGTCCCTTGGACTGCAAGGGGATCCAACCAGTCCATTCTAAAGGAGATCAGTCCTGGGTGTTCACTGGAGGAACTGATGCTGAAGCTGAAACTCCAGTACTTTGGCCACCTCATGCGAAAAGTTGACTCATTGGAAAAGACTCTGATGCTGGGAGGGATTGGGGGCAGGAGGAGAAAGGGACGACAAAGGATGAGATGGCTGGATGGCATCACCGACTCGATGGACATGAGTTTAATAAACTCCGGGAGTTGGTGATGGACAGGGAGGCCTGGCATGCTGTGATTCATGGGGTCACAAAGAGTTGGACATGATTGAGAGATTGAATGGAACTGAACTGAACTGAATGTGTATTAAGATAATATTAAGTGTAAAAATAAAATGGAAGAAGTTATAATAAAAAAATCTGCAATACATAGATCTGCCTTCCTCAGTGACAATAAGAAAATATGAATCCTAATCCATGATTATATATCTAAAAATATAATTTATGTGTAAATGATGTCCATTATTTGGCAAGCTAATAAGGACAGAGGAGCCTGGTGGGCTGCCCTCTATGGGGTCGCACAGAGTCGGACATGACTGAAGTGACTTAGCAGCAGTAGCAGCAATAAGCTCTACAATATAATTATGAACAATATATAATGGAAATATGGAAAGCCTAACAACTGATATTAAGTGAGGTCTTTATATACAAAGTATTTTGAATTAAGTTAAGATTTCAATATTTTGGGAAAATATGTATATTTATATCAAAAAGTTATTGTGTGGTAAGATGAGAGAAACAATAGGTCAAAGTAGGAGCCAACTGAGAAATAAGTTGAATTAGAAAACTATGGTGTCATGGAAACCAGGACAAAAATGTTTTAAGAAAAGAAGTTTCAAAAGTTACCAAAAAGTGCATTCTCATTAAGAATTTGAAAAGATCTGTTTTATTTGAGGATAACAGAAAATTGATGAGATATTCAGAATACGAGAGAGTAGACAACTAAACTATAGAAATATTTTGGTCATTTTTTAAATTAAAAGAACCACAAATAAATAGATGATTGCTGAGGTGATTGAATGGGACCAGAAGAACGTATTTTAAAAAATAGGAAATAAGATGGTTCATGTATATGGGTATGAATTATATAATAATTTAGAAGAGTTGGTTAAAATAAGGTATAGATATAATACTTATGGAATTAATCCTTAAGAAAATGACAAAAGATCAGTTTCCCAGAACATGAATAGAACAGACAGGACTTTAATAAAGGCCAAAGCTGTTTATGTGGAGAAGGAAATGGCAACCCACTCCAGTGTTCTTGCCTGGAGAATCCCATGGACAGAGAAGCCTGGTAGGCTGCAGTCGATGGGGTTGCACAGAGTCGGACACGACTGAAGCTCTTGGCAGCAGAAGAAGCTGTTTATGACACCAAACCAAACATGGATCCACTTTCTCACATACTGTAAAGTCAATCTGTGGACATCAGGTTGCAATGAAGGAAAGCAAAGTGTTTATTGCAGGACACCAGAGAAGGGAATGACAAACCACTTCAGTATTCTTGCCTTAAGAACCCCACGAACAGAATGAAAAGGCAAAATATAAGGCAATGAAAGATTAACTCCCCAGGTCGGTAGGTGCCCAATATGCTACTGGCGATCAGTGGAGAAATAAGTCCAGAAAGAATAAAGAGATGGAACCAAAGAAAAATCAACACCCAGTTGTGCTGATAGAAGCAAAGTCCGATGCTGTGAAGAGCAATATAGCATAGGAACCTGGAAGGTTAGGTCCATGAATCAAGGTAAATTAGAAATGGTCAAACAGGAGATGGGAAGAGTGAATGTCGACATTCTAGGAATCAGCTAACTAAAATGGACTGGAATGGGTGAATTTAACTCAGATGACCATTATGTCTACTACTGTGGGCAAGAATCCCTTAGAAGAAATGGAGTAGCTATCATAGTCAACAAAAGAGTCCAAAATGCAGTACTTGGATGAAATCTCCAAAACGACAGAATGATCTCTGGTTGTTTCCAAGGCAAACCATTCAATATCATGGTAATCCAAGTCTATGCCCCAACCAGTAATACTGAAGAAGCTGAAGTTGAATGGTTCTATGAAGCCCTACAAGACCTTCTAGAAATAACACCCCAAAAGATGTCCTTTTCATTATAGGGGACTGGAACGCAAAAATAGAAAGTCAAGAAACACCTGGAGTAACAGGCAATTTTTTTTCCTTGGAGTACAGAATGAAGCAGGGAAAAGGCTAAAAGAGTTTTGCCAAGAGAACTCACAGGTCGTAGCAAACACCCTCTTCCAGCAACACAAGAGAATACTCTACACATGGACATCACCAGATGGCCAACACCAAAATCAGATTGATTATGTTCTTTGCAGCCAAAGATGGAGAAGCTCTAAACATTCAGCAAAAACTAGACTAGGAACTGACTGTGCCTCAGATCATGAACTGCTTATTGCCAAACTCAGACTTAAACTGAAGAAAGTAGGGAAAACCACTAGACCATTCAGGTATGACCTAAATCAAATTCCTTATGATTATACAGTGGAAGTGGCAATTAGATTTAAGGGACTAGATCTGATAGAGTGCTTGGTGAACTATGGACAGAGGTTCGTGACATTGTACAGGAGGCAGGGATCAAGAACATCCCCAAGAAAAAGAAATGCAAAAAAGCAAAATGGCTGTCTGAGGAGGCCTTACAAATAGCTGTGAAAAGAAGAGAAGCAGAAAACAAAGGAGAGAAGGAAAGATATACCTATTTGAATGCAGAGTTCCAAAAAACAGCAAGGAGAGATAAGAAAGCCTTCTTCAGCTATCAGTGCAAAGAAATAGAGGAAAACAATAGAATAGGAAGACTAGAGATCTCTTCAAGAAAATTAGAGATACCAAGGGAACATTTCATGCAAAGATGAGCTCAATAAAGGACAGAAATGGTATGGACCTAACAGAAGCAGAAGATTTTAAGAAGAGTTGGCAAGAATACGCAGAAGAACTGTACAAAAAAGAGCTTCACGACCCAGATAATCACAATGGTGTGATCACTCACCTAGAGCCAGACACCCTGGAATATGAAGTCAAGTAGGCCTTAGGAAGCATCACTACAAACAAAGCTAGTGGAGGTGATGGAATTCCAGTTGCATTATTTCAAATCCTGAAAGATGATGCTGTGAAAGTGCTGCACTCAATACGTCAGCAAATTCGGAAATCTCAGCAGTGGCCAAAGGACTGGAAAAGGTCAGTTTTCATTCCAGTCCCAAAGAAAGACAATGCCAAAGAATGCTCAAACTACCGCACAATTGCACTCATTTCACATGCTAGTAAAATAGTGCTCAAAATTCTCCAATCAGGCTTCAGCAATACATGAACCGTGAATGTCCAGATGTTCAAGCTGGTTTTAGAAAAGGCATAGGAACCTGACATCAAATTTCCAACATCTGCTGGATCATTAAAAAAACAAAGAGTTCCAGAGAAACATCTATTTCTGCTTTATTGATTATTACAAAGGTTTTGACTGTGTGGATCACAACACACTTGGAAACTGTGGAAGAGGTGGAAATACCAGAGCACCTGACATGCCTCTTGAGAAATCTGTATGCAGGTCAGGGAGCAACAGTTAGAACTGCACATGGAACAACAGACTCCTTCCAAATAAGAAGAGGAGTATGTAAAGGCTGTGTATTGTCACCCTGCTTATTTAACTTTTATGCAGAGTACATCATAAGAAAAGCTGGGCTGGATGAAGCACAAGCTGTAATCAGGATTGCAGGGAGAAATATCAATGACCTCAGATATGATGGTTCACTCTATCGGAAAGAGGAGAATGAAAAATTTGGCTTAAAGCTCAACATTCAGAAATCAAGATCATGGCATCCGGTCCCATCACTTCATGGATAATTGATGGGGGAACAGTGAAAACAGTGGCTGACTTCGTATTTTTGGGCTCCAAAATTACTGCAGATGGTGACTGCAGCCATGAAATTTAAAAGACACTTACTCCTTGGAAGGAAAGTTGTGACCAACCTAGACAGCATATTAAAAAGCAGAGACGTTACTTTAACAACAGAGGTCTGCCTAGTTAAAGCTATGGTTTTTCCAGTAGTCATGTATGGATGTTAGAGCTGGACTATAAAGAAAGCTGAGCATGTGAGAGCTGATGCTTTGGACCGTGGTGTTGGAAAAGACTCTTGAGAGTCCGTTGGACTTCAAGAACATCCAACCAGTCAATCCTAAAGGAAATCAGTCCTGGGTGTTCATTGGAAGGACTAATGTTGAAGCTGAAAGTCCAATTCGTTGGCCACCTGATGCAAAGAGCCGACTCATTTGAAAAGACCCTGATTCTGGGAAAGATTGAGGGCAGGAGGAGAAGGGGACAACAGAGGAAGAGATGGTTGTATGGCATCACCGACTCAATGAAACATGAGTTTGGGTAAACTCAGAGTGGGACACGACTGAGCAACTGAACTGAACAGTTAACTCTATGTACCTTGTGGGGGTTCAGTTTCTGCAAAACAGCTTGCAATACATGGCTTAGAATATTATCTATAGCTTTTGAGGAAAAACTTAATGTCCTTGACTTTGTTTAATGACTAAACTATTACTGTTTTTTCTTGCTTGACTATTTTCCTTTCTTTCTGCATTTTCTCACTTTGCCTGTTAAATCTATTCTTTGGAACTTGGGGAAGGCCTGGTAGACTAAAATTTGTCTGCAGACAAAAGGCAGGCAGAGGACAGGGGTTCTATTCTGAGAGAGCCCCATAAGGTCCTGTTCAGTTGCGTTTATCTACCTAGAGAACTGAGAGAAAAGGAAAACATAATAAAAATATGTAAATAAAAATTATAAATTGAATGCAAATTTTAAATTGGAAAATTGAGGGTAATTTCCAGTATTATCTACTGTATTTTTCAAATATTTATAAACTGAAAAGTTGTTATCATATCGGCAATATTAAGATCAATGTGGAGCTGCTGCTGCTAAGTCGCATCAGTCGTGTCCAACTCTGTGCGACCCCATAGACGGCAGCCCAACAGGCTCCTCTGTCCCTGGGATTCTCCAGGCAAGAATACTGGAGTGGGTTGCCATTTCCTTCTTCAATGCATGAAAGTGAAAAGTGAAAGTGAATTCGCTCAGTCGTGTCCAACTCTTAGCAACCCCATGGACCACAGCCAACCAGGCTCCTCTGTCCATGGGATTCTCCAGGAAAGAGTACTGGAGTGGGGTGCCATTGCCTTCTCCCAATGTGGAGCTATACAAGAGTAAATTTTGGTAAGATGCCCTGATTTTCAAGGGGAGTAATAGGGAATGGCAACTCACTCCAGTATTTCTGCTTGGGAAATCCCATGAACTGAGGAGCCTGGTTGGGCTACAGTCCATGGGGTTGCAGAGTCAGACACAGCTGAGTGACTGGACGACAACAGCAATATAAAATTAATGGGAAGCTTTAAATGCACAGATGAGGCTTGAGGTCAAAGTTCTTGGTAAAATAAATTAATTTGGGGTGATTTTTCTCCAGCAATATTGAGCTACTGTACAGGTGAGCTATTTACTTAGTTTCATTATGTTAGACAGCAGTTGTCTTATCTAGTGAGATACTGCCCCCCTACACTATGTATATAATAGAAAGGAGAAAGGTATATTTTTCACAGCAGTTATAGGGTATTGTTATTGTCAAATTATATGATCTGATTTGGTGAGAAGAAAGACTTGCTATAAATAGAAAATATTTAAGGGTAATGCATTGGTGAACTGGAAAGTATCATATGGCTAAAAATATTTGTTTTAGAGCAAGCAAGGAAGAAAAATAGGAAGTGATAGGAAAAAGGTTTTTTGCTTTTTTTAATTTTTCAACTTGGGTAAAGAATTTGACGGGTATATTGTTGAATGAGTCATCTAAAATGGTGGTAACAGTCACCATAATAAAAGACATCACAAGAAAACATAAAAGACATAAATCTGGCTGGTAAAGACCCCAATAAGTTAAGGAATATGATTGAAAAAACCATAATGAAAGCTGGGAGGAACAGAAACAGTTAGTTAGTATAGCCAAACAGTGTCCTTTAATGGAACTCAAGCTTGTGAGCTAAGAAGGAGGTCTAGTTGCTTTGCTTGCAGCAAAAGACAAATGAGATAGTCCCACTTATTGAACCTGAATATGGGGAGTGGAAAAGAAAAATACACTCTGCTTGATTAGTTATGGGTGATACAGTGTTTTCATGGACAAAATGGTTAAAAACAAGAAAGAAGTGAAGGGGCATTAGGGAAATAGTAAGACTTGAGGAGTCCTGTTAGTAGTAACTACAGTGCTCACAGATCTGAAAGGGATGTGGGGATTCAGTTGGATTAGAAATTATACAATAGCATTAGCATGGAAATCTTAGTCATAAGAGGTGGTTTGAGAGTATTAGATTTTTTTTTTTTAAGTATACAGTGCAGTGTAGTTCATTATAGGCACAATGTTATATGTCAGATATTTAGAACTTATTTATCTTGTGTTTAAGCTGAATAGCGTCTCTCCATTTCCCCCTCCCAACAGCATCTGTCATTCACCATTCTACTCTCTGTTTCTGTGACTTTGACTATTTTAGATACCTCACATAAGTCACATCCCACAGTTTGCTTTTTTTTTTTCCTTCTGTGACTAGCTTATTTCACCTAGTAAAGTCCTGTATGTTAATATATATTGTCATATGTGGCAGAATATTTTTTCTTTTTTAAGACTGTTTTTATTCAGTTGTTAAGTTGTGTCTGAATCTTTGAAACCCCAGGCCAGGTTTTCCTGTGCTTCACTATCTCCTGGAGTTTGCTCAAGCTCATGTCCATTGAGTCAGTGATCCCATCCAACCGTCTCATCCTCTGTCGCCCCCTTCTCCTCCTGCCTTCAATCTTTCCCAGCATCAGGTCTTTTCCAGTGAGTTGGCTCTTCACATCAGGTTGCCAAAGTATTGGAGCTTCAGCTTTAGCATTAGTACTCCCAATGAATATTCAGGGTTGGTATCTTTTAGGATGGACTGGTTTGATCTCCTTGCAGTCCAAAGGACTCTATATAGAGTTTTCTGTAGCACTACAATTCAAAAACATCAATTCTTCAGCTTTCAGCCTTCTCTGTGGCCTAACTTTCATTCATACTTGACTACAGGAAAAACCGTAGCTTTGACTATACAAACCTTTGTCGGCAAAGTGATGTCTCTGCTTTTTAATACACTGTCTAGGTTTATCATAGCTTTTCTTCCAAGGAGCAAGCGTCTTTTAATTCCGTGGGTTTTAGAGCCTAAGAAAATAAAATCTGTCACTCTTTCCACATTTTTCCACTTTGCTTGCCATTAAGTTTAAGCCTGAATAATATTCAATTGTATATATATTGTATGTAAATGTAATATCTTCTTTCTCCATTCATTTGATGGACGTTTAGTCAGTTTCCACATTCTGACTATTGTGAATAATGTTCCAATGAACATGGAAGTTTAAGTTATTGTTTGAAATACTGACTTCAGTTTTATTTTTGTTACATATCCAGATGTCTGATTGGCAGATCATATTGAAGCTCTTTTTTTGTTTGTTTTAGTTTTTTTAAGGAGTCTCCATACTGTTTTCCATAGCAACTACACTACACTATTTTGCATTCTCACCAGCAGTTTGTTAAACTTCTATTTTTTCTACACCTTTACCATTATTTGTCATCTCTCAGTTTTTTGATGAGCCATCCTAACAAGTGTTTTAATGCATCATTATTATTTTAATTTTCATTTACAGGCACCACTTGCCAGGGTCCAGCCCCGGTGGATCCAGGGAATTTGAAGTGGGGATGGCATTGGCAAGGATCAGGAAACAATTGCTTAATTAAACGTTAATTAAGGATATAAAGAGTGGTTAAATAAGGATAGCTCAGTGAGGAAATTCAGTGGAGAAAAGAGGCTGAATAATTCAGCCAGAAGGTGAGAGAAAGAACGACACGGGGAGACCAAGCTTTGGTGAACAAGGCCTGCACTTTATTTTCCAAAGTAGTTTTCATACCTTAAGTTATGCATAGAGGATAATGGGGGAAGGGGTAGAGTCATGCAGTAAGCCAGGTTTTCTTCCTGCAGATTTATCATATGCAAAAGTTTAGGTGATTTGCATCATCTTCTGGCCTGGAGGCCTGTTAACATTTTAAGACCCTTTCTTCAGAAAAGTTATTTTTCTCTAAAGGTGATTAGTCAGGCGCCACCCTCCAAAAGCATTAGATAAAGTTGCATTCCTACAGGGCAAAGGTGTGGTGGGCTATAACAAGAAAAAGAATTAACTCAAGGGTCCAAGGTTACAAACATTAAAGCTATTACTTACACCAATTATATTAATCAATACACTGCCAGGGACACAGCAGGTAAGGGATATGGAAACTTAGCAGCAAACATTGGCCCAGCACGTGAAAAACCCTTCACCAATACAATTTCTAATCAATCTTTTAACTGCTCAAAGGAATCTGTATTCAGACAGTTTAGAACATCTCATGCCTCTCAAGGTTGTGAACTAAAACACTCTTGTCACTCCCAGGACAGCCCCCCATAAAGTCAGAGGTGTAGGTGAGAGCACAAAGCAGTAAAGTAGGCAGACTCTGGTTTTGGGGGTAGATGCTCAAGAATTTCCAGGGGGACTCCTGAGGCTCGATCCCGCCTTTGTGTATGCCGAGCCTCCTTTCTCATGACCTTTGCCATGGGCGGAGTTCCTCACGCTGGCTCCCAGCACTTTTCATATTTTAAAACTTGGTTTGTTTTTGTCTTTGCTCTTCAGCTAAAGGTGTTCCTTGTATATTTTGAATATTAGCTGTTATCAGATATGTGATTTGCAAATATCTTTCCCTCATTCCATAAATTGCCTTTTATGTCGAAGCCTTTGCTTTGATGTCATCCCACTTACCTTTTTTTGTTGTTGCTGCCTGGGTTTTTGGTGTCATATCTGAGAGAAATGGGTTTTTAAGGTGTCTGAAATAAACAGAGATGTCACAATTGATGGGAATAATGTAGTTATCCTTTAAGAAGCACTGTAATACATTCAGATTATGAAATTGGGAACATGGCCTAGGTTGAAGGGTTATATTGAATTATTTGTGAGAATGATGAAAATAATACATATACATATGTTTGTCTATATGTGTAATGTGTGTGTGATTTTCCACATTTAGACGAATTATTAACCTCTCTGACTCTTACAAGTAATTTCATTGAAGCAGAAGAATACGAGGATCAGAGTTCTAAGAATTTAATTTTCTAAATTAAATGTTAAAAGGAATATTAACTAGTAGAGCATCTCTTTCCTTATATAAATTCTGCAAGGAAAGATTTCATAAAATCCTATCTGAAAATTAACAATTAAGGCCTGTAATTGCAAAAGGCTTAAATGTTAATGAATTTTATAAAATATTTATGAATTAGATTCAAAAGGCATACCGATTAAGATTAGAGGTCACACAAGCCAATTAACTAATTAAGAAATATCACTGTAGAATAAATTATATAATGTGCCAAATGTTTTTAATACCAAGATGATCCAACACAGGAAATATGTGATCTGGGTTATAAATATTAATGGTTATCTTTATAAATCTTATATAATAAAAAGTAGGAGGAAAATTGGTTAACCTTTTTCATATTAACAATATTCAATTTGAAGCAAATTCAGTTTTGTTTTTTTTTTTAACAAGAGTTAGGACATATTGAGGAAAGAATAGATGCAGTCTCTAAATCAAATATGTCCAGAAAAATAATTTTAAAATTAAGTTTCTTGAGGTATAAGTATGTCTTCCTTTCTTATACTTTCTCTGTATTCCTTTTTAAACTATAAATTTGGGGCTTTCTGTTGAGAACTTTCAAAGATTTTTAAGTTTTTCATCTCTTCAATTTTTGCACATTTTTATGTTTTGTATGCTGATTCAGTTACACATTACTCATTTATGGTTATTTGCCTCTTTTATTTCTTGGTATTAGTCATGCATGCCTGGATGCAAATCAGATGTTTTCCAGATAAAGATTATTATGTCATTTCTTCAGCTGCTGATACTTCACCACCACCACACCAGTACATTCATTCAGCCACACATAGTTAAATCAGATACAATTGTAAAGAGTAAAAATTACTTAAAACCAACTAAAAAGTGGCTTACTCAGTAAAATGGTCATTGTCTCAGATAACAGATTTTATGGAAATAGGATCATTTCAAGATGGGATAATTTAGAGCCATATCAACATATTTGGCACTTGTTTCATCATCATTTTGCTGTGCCATCCTCAGCATATTGGTAGATTCTGGTTTTAGGATTGCAGAATGTCTATTGTGGGAATAAACAGTAAAAATATGAAGCTATCCAACAGAGAGAAGAGTCAAATTCCTGTTTAATACTTTCTGTTAGCAGGAAATACATAATTATCTAGAAACTTCCCAAAGGACTTTCAATTCTCATTAACTAGAATTGGGTCAGAAAATTTCTTCTGCAGAAATAAACAAATAGCAGCAAGGGAATAAGATAATCTCTGTTGTCCTAAACAAATTATTTTGTACCCTTGAACTAGAGAGTCTCATTCCCTGAACCCATTGCCACTAATGAACTTTAAAACAAAACTGGAGCTATGTCATCAAAGCCAAAGTGGAAGTATAGAATAGGAAAACAACTTCACTGGGTCATTAAGAAATAAATTTTTTTTTTTTTTTTAAGGATACTCTTTTGGTTTGTGTGATCTCAGTTTAGCAGTATCCCAGTTACATTGCATTTTGCACTGCAGAAGACATTTAGCAGTTACTGCTTATGGAGGTTCAGTGTGACATTTGTTGCCCAATTTTTCATATCTTTATGCCTACTGAGTTCTTAATTGGAGTAAATGGCATAGCCAATGTTTTTACCAAGCCTATGTAAATTAAGGTAAGATAAGGCGAAGTAAAGTAGGGTAAGAATCTGATCATAATCACATTCATCTCCAAACATACATGTTTGAAGTTCGAAAAGTGAAGGGTCTTCTGGAAAGGAGATAACTTTGTTAAAATTACCTCACTACTTCAGGCAGTACATGAATAGAAAAACCATTTTAATTTCATGATCATCCTCAGTACCACTAGTGATCAGGCAGGTAAGAGAAGCTACTGATACTAAGAAGAGCAAAGCATAAGAAATATCCTTTGTTTTAAAGACAGAAAAAAATTGTAGATGTGTGGAACCAGTTAATATCAATCAGATTTGTCACTTTCTTTTCTTGAGGAACCTGTGAGTAAGTGGATTGCTGAGTCCTGATCAGAAACCAAATAGTATGGTGAGAAGTCTGTTGCATGTCAACCACCTGCCAACCGCGCCCCCACCCCCCCCCCAAAAAAAAGCAGCGTTTCAAAGAAAGTGGCCACAATCCTTGACATCAGCACTCTTTAGATATTAATACATTTGATATTTTGCTCTTTAGCTCCAGGATGATTACATAGACTCCCTTGCTGCTAAGTTGCTTCAGTCGTGTCCGACTCTGTGTGACCCTATAGACGGCAGCCCACCAGGCTTCCCCGTCCCTGGGATTCTCCAGGCAAGAACACTGGAGTGGGTTGCCATTTCCTTCTCCAATGCATGAAAGTGAAAAGTGAAAGTGAAGTCACTCAGTCGTGTCTGACTCTTAGCAACCCCATGGACTGCAGCCTACAAGGTTCCTCCATTCATGGGATTTTCCAGGCAAGAGTACTGGAGTGGGACATAGACTCCCTTAGTGTATTATATCTATCCATATTGAATATGATTGATCACACCTTTTTACATGCTGTGATTAACTTCACGGAGCCCAAACCCACGGCTAATCATGGTTTCTAGCCTAGTTTCTGTCTCTGCCCACTATTTTGACTACAGATTAAATCCACAGGTTATATAAGATGATAATGAACATGACGATGATGACATTATTTTTAAAATTAAGCAAAAAAAAAAAAAATTCTCAAAACCTCCTAGAATAGAAGCAAATGTCTATAGGCAACTTTTTTTTAAATTAAGAAACATTTTGATATTAATTATATATGGCAAATTAACACACTTCTTTTAGTCTATGCCTTTTTTAAATGTACACAAACAAAAATAAACAGAACTAAAAAAATGAGTCCATGTCACAAATTAATAGGAATTTTGCTGTATATTTCAGATGTAATTTATACCTATGAGATAGAAGAGTTATTCACTAATACAGAACAATGTTATATATGTATATGTTTATCCAATTTTTATCTGAAATCTGGCTTTGGTATAAATTCATCATGAGATTATTTTTTACATCATTATGTGGAAAAGTATTGGAATAACTTTACTTCAAAATGGAAAATAGGAGAAAACAGTTATATTTAACACAGTACATTTCAATGTGAACATTTTTGTCAATTTCTCCCCAAGTTATGAGGACAAGAAAAACCACAACAAAGGAATAAACCTCTTCTTATATATTCAAATGTTTCCTGGAGACTGTATCCTTCAGTGGAGAACTACTCTTCCAGATAAATACATCCTTTACTTCTCTATTTTTATGTCTTGATCTCTCATCGGTATATTTTATTTTTATGAAATTTTATTTATTCTTTCTGTCATTATTTAACTCCAAATAATGGAAGAGCCAGGGACCCTATTCTGATATTTTGGTTTTTGTCCATCTAAGACTTATTTAATTTCATTTGGCATATTTTGAATTACAGTTATATATGGATGACTCTCTTGAATCTTGAATTATTTATACAACATAAGCCTCTTTAACCAAGAAACCACAAAATAAAAGAGTTTCAATGAGGTAAAATTTTATTTTTCACTCATATTACAGTAGAAGGAAGTGGGAGATGGGAAGAGAACTATAGCACGTAAGATATTCTGTGTCCCCAGCATGGAGAAGGTAACTGTTCCTAACTAATTCTGTGTGGCCAGCATTATCCTATCAAAGTCAGAAAAACACATTAGAAAAAAAGAAAACAACAGATAAATATCTTATGAAATTAGATGCAAAACTCCTGAAAAAATATTAACAAACCCATTCCAACTGCATATTAAAAATATCATAAACTATGACCAGCTTATTTAACTTATATGCAGAGTATATCATGAGAAACACTGGACTGGAAGAAACACAAGCTGGAATCAAGATTGCCAGGAGAAATATCAATAACCTCAGATATGCAGATGACACCACCCTTATGGCAGAAAGTAAAGAGGAACTAAAAAGCCTCTTGATGAAAGTGAAAGAGGAGAGTGAAAAAGTTGGCTTAAGGCTCAACATTCAGAAAACGAAGATCATGGCATCTGGTCCCATCACTTCATGGGAAATAGATGGGGAAACAGTGGAAACAGTGTCAGACTTTATTTTTGGGGGGCTCCAAAATCACTGCAGATGGTGACTGCAGCCATGAAATTAAAAGACGCTTACTCCTTGGAAGGAAAGTTATGACCAACCTAGATAGCATATTGGAAAGCAGAGACATTACTTTGCCAACAAAGGTCCGTCAAGTCAAGGCTATGGTTTTTCCAGTAGTCATGTATGGATGTGAGAGTTGGACTGTGAAGAAAGCTGAGCACTGAAGAACTGATGCTTTTGAACTGTGGTGTTGGAGAACTCTTGAGAGTCCCTTGGACTGCAAGGAGATCCAACCAGTCCATTCTAAAGGAGATCAGTCCTGGTTGTTCATTGGAAGGACTGATGCTGAAGCTGAAACTCCAGTACTTTGGCCACCTCATGCGAAGAGTTGACTCATTGGAAAAGACTCTGATGCTGGGAGGGATTGGGGGCAGGAGGAGAAGGGGACGACAGAGGATGAGATGGCTGGATGGCATCACTGACTTGCTGGACATGTGTTTGGGTAAATTCTGGGAGTTGGTGATCACAGGGAGGCCAGGCGTGCTGCAGTTCACGGGATCACAAAGAGTTGGACACGACTGAGCAAGTGAACTGAGCTGATGATGAGGTTAGATTAATCTCAGGAATGTAAAGTTGATTAAAAGTAAATTCATCAATCAATGTAATACACAGCATTACTGAAATGACGGGAAAGAAAAACAGATAATAACTACATCTATATTGATATAGAAAAAAGCATTTGAAAGAATCCAACACCCTTTTGTGATTAAAACTGAACAGAAAAGTAGGAATAGACTTAACTTCTTCAAGGTGGTAAAGGGTATTTATGAAAAAAATGAAATCTAACAACATATTCAGTCAAAAGACTGAAAATTTTTCTGCAATGTTTAAGAAAAAGTCACCCATAATATTTCACTGCTGCTATTCAAATTGCCTTGGAAGTTCTAAAATTCTTAGAGAAAACATAGGAGTAAATCTTCATGACTTTGCATTTGTCAATGAAAATTTATATATAATAATAACACAAAGGAAATAAGGAAAAGTATTAGAAAATTTGGGCTGGATCAAAATAAACTACTTTTGCCCATCAAGGACATTGTCAAGAAACTTAAATAAAAAAAGCCTACAGAATGGTAAAAATATTACAGATTGTACTTATGATTGTATATCTGATACTTTAGTATCCAGAATATGTAATGGAACTTTCACAACTCAACCATAAAAAAGTTTGAACAATTCAAGTGAAGAATGAGCAAAAGAGTTGAAAAAACACTCGTCCAAAGAAGATAAATATTGAGTTAGTACATAGGAAGAAGCTCCATCTGATTAATAATTAAGCAAATGTAAATCATGAGATACCACTTCCAATCCACTAGGATGCTATAATTTTTAAAAAATGCATTGTGTTCGTAAGGACATGGAGAAATTAGAACATGCCTACATTACTGACAGGAATGTAAAATGTTTCAGTCATGGTGGAAATATTTTGGCATTTCCTCAAAAAGTTGAACACAGAATAATCCTATGACTCAGTGATTCTACCCTTAGAAATATATGCAAACAAATAAATTGTCATACAAGATTATTTAACTGCTGTTGATAATTCTGTTGTCATTCAGTTACTCAGTCGTGTCTGACTCTTTGTGACCCCGTGGACTGCAGCATGCCAGGCTTCTTTACACTTCGCTATCTCCCAGAGTTTGCTCTAATTCATGTCCATTGAGTCAGTGATGCCATCCAACCACCCCATCATCTGTTGCCCCATTCTTCTGCCTTCAATCTTTCCCAGCAGGAGGGTCTTTTCCAGTGAGTTGATCTTCGCATCAGGTGGCCGAAGTATTGGAGCTTCAGCTTCAACATCAGTCCTTCCAATGAACAACCAGGACTGATTTCCTTTAGGATGGACTGGTTGGATTTCCTTGCAGTCCAAGGGACTCTCAAGTCTTCTTCAACACCACAGTTCAAAAGCATCAATTTTTCAGCACTCAATTTTCTTTATAGTCCAACTCTCACATCCATACATGACCAATGTAAAAACCATAGCCTTGACTAGACGGACCATTGTTGACAAAGTAATGTGTCTGCTTTTGAATATGCTGTCTAGGTTGGCCATAACTTTCCTTCCAAGAAGTAAGCGTCTTTTAATTTCATGGCTGCAATCACCATTTGCACTGATTTTGGAGCCCAGAAAAATAAAGTCAGCCACTCTTTCCACTGTTTCCCCATCTATTTGCCATGAAGTGATGGGACCAGATGGCATGATCTTTGTCTTCTGAATATTGAGCTTTAAGCCAACTTTTTCACTCTCCTCTTTCACTTTCATGAAGAGGTTCTTTAGTTCTTCACTTTCTGCCATAAGGGTGGTGTCATCTGCATATCTGAGGTTATTGATATTTCTCCTGGCAAACCTGATTCCAGCTTGTGCTTCTTCCAGCCCAATGTTTTTCATGATGTACTCTGCATATAAGTTAAATAAGCAGGGTGACAATATACAGCCTTGACGAACTTCTTTTCCTATTTGGAACCAGTCTGTGGTTCCATGTCCAGTTCTAACTGACCTGCATACAGATTTCTCAAGAGGCATGTCAGGTGGTCTGGTATTCCCATCTCATTCAGAATTTTCCACAGTTTATTGTGATCCACACAGTCAAAGGCTTTGGCATAGTCAATAAAGCAGAATTAGATGTTTTTCTGGAACTCTCTTGCTTTTTCCATGATCCAGCGGATGTTGGCAATTTGATCTCTGGTTCCTCTGCCTTTTCTAAAACCAGCTTGAATATCTGGAGGTTCAGGGTTCACGTAGTCCTGAAACCTGGCTTGGAGAATTTTAAGCATCACTTTACTAGCGTGTGAGATGAGTGCAATTGTGCGGTAGGCAAGGCAATGGCATCCTACTCCAGTACTCTTGCCTGGAGAATCCCATGGATGGAGGAGCCTGGTAGGCTGCAGTCCATGGGGTTGCCAAGAGTCAGACATGACTGAGCGACTTTACTTTCACTTTTCAATTTCATGCATTGGAGAAGGAAATGACAACCTACTCCAGTGTTCTGGCCTGGAGAATCCCAGGGACGGGGGAGCCTGGTGGGCTGCCCTCTCTGGGGTCGCAGAGAGTTGGACACGACTGAAGCGACTTAGCAGCAGCAGCAGCAGCAGCAGCATTCTTTGGCATTGCCTTTTTTGGGATTGAAATGAAAACTGACCTTTTCCAGTCCTGTGGCCACTGCTGAGTTTTCCAAATTTACTGGCATATTGATTGTAGCAGATTCACAGCATCATCTTTCAGGATTTGAAAGAGCTCAACTGGAATCCAACACATCCACTAGCTTTGTTTGTAGTGATGCTTTCTAAGGCTCACTTGCCTTCACATTCCAGGATGTCTGGCTCTAGGTGAGTGATCACACCATCATGTATTACTGCTTAAAAACACAGCAAGTTAATTGCAGTTACAGTCTAATATTGACAAAAAAAGATAACCAAGCACTGTCCACATTCTTACAATAACCAGTATTATAGCAAGATACCTTCAGTATGACTTTTGAAAATAAAACAGAAAGGACTTTAATAATAAATCCACTAAGTCCCTACCCACTTTAGAAGAGAGAGGAGGCATTGTCACCATTATTTTGGGGATGCTTTTGTTTGCTGAAAGGTTACTCTTTCCCCTTTTATAGTTATATTCTTGTAAACATAGAAGGGTTCCTCCAGGGCAAAACCGTTGGGAAAATTAGGGATGCCTGTAAGAGCCATGAACAGGTGTTTCCTTCTGCCTTTTATATCTGTGTGGGTACAAGATTTTAAAATCTACTCTTGTTTATTTTGGAGCAGGTGAAAGAAACTTCAGAGAGAGAGAAAATAAGAAACTGTGGTTGACCCAGCAGTTGCCACCACTCTATTATACATTGTGGCAGAGTACATGATTTTCTGATGGATAACGTGGACATTGTGGAAAGTAAGTATAGTTGAGTCATGTTGTAGTATCCTAACAAAGGGTCTTCTCAACAGGCTAGAGTTTGTAGTGAAAAAGAGGCTAGGAATGAGAACCTGAGAACTCATGATGGTGGGAGCTGTAGTTGCAAAGATGGAGAGGGAGATGTTGGACCAACACCAAGCCTTCCCCATCAACTGATTGAGTGGTTGGGTAGCTTTGTAGGGACCCATCATAAACCTGTATGCACCCTATATAAAAGTACAACATTGGGGTGTTTATCATTCAGAAAACATCTGCAGCCAGACAATATAAAGCAGAAAAGCAGTAACCACCAACAGAAAGGAAAATGCTTCCTTACAAGCCTCATATAAAAAATCAGTATTGGGATTTCACTGGCAGTCCAGTGGTCAAGGCTTTGTGCTTCCTGTGCAGGGATACAGGAGGTGCAAGTTCAATCCCTATTTGAGGAACTAAGATCCCACATGTCACATGGCCAAATAAAAATAAATAAATAAATAGGACATACACAATCACATATATGTACATTTTAAAAGTAAGCAATACTAAAAAAAAAAAAGTGTGTCCAGAGGAACTAGTGTCAAGAAGATCAAAGAAGGAGAAATTCCAAGTTCTTTGAGCCAAAGTTTTGTCTACGTTGGAATAAAAGGAAAAGTTTAAATGCACAATATAATTGGAGATTTATACTGTTTTAGAATTACTTTTAATAGCTGTAAGTAGCCGGAAAATATCATAATATGCCCCAAATATGTCATAGCCTAGAGTATAGTAGTTATCTATTGCTACTTATCAAAATCTTCCATTGTTTATGTAGAATTCATTTTAGATTTGTGGGAACCTCAAATCACAAATTTTAGTGTACACTTATTGTAGCTTATTTTTTTTGTAATACTTTTTGGAATTCATTGTTTTGCTAAATTGTTTTCTTCTCTTATAGGTACTCAATATAATATTATAGGAAAACATTGAATATTAGATATTAATATCATAATAAATATACAACAGAGACCCCAGATTTCCAGTTTTATATTAGAATTTATTTTATATTGTATATTTATTTGTGGAGTAAGTGTACATGTTTACTGGATACTCTTTTCTTAGTCCCAATGAATTTAAAAAAAGACACCCTCATTATTGTTGTAATGATACATGCAAATTCTCCCCTTATTAATAATACATCTATCTTGTAAATCTTATCAGATAGCACATGACATGTACTAAATCCTCATGTTGATGAAGGCATTACAATAAATATGAATACAAATAGGTCAGATTTTGCTTTACCATGCAATCTTTACATGTAAATGCTCAATATGAGTAAATCTTTGAAACAAAATCACTATTTTCTTTTCCTTGAATGGGCTACTTACTTGAACTTTATTTCATCCTTAGTTTAATCATGTTTAAATTTCCAGCAGTATTCAGTCTCAGATATTAGGTGTATATACATATAAAGTCATTGCAAGGACCATCAAAGCTTTTATTTTAACCATTCTACCAAATAGATGGAAAAAATGAAAAAAGTGACAGACTTTATTTTTTTGGCCTCCAAAATCACTGCAGAATGTGACTGCAGTCATGAAATTAAAAGACGCTTGCTTCTTGGAAGAAAAGCTATGACCAAACTAGACAGCATATTAAAAGCAGAGACATGACTTTGTCTAAAATGGTCTGTATAGTCAAGCCATGGTTATCCAGTAGTCATGTACTGATGTGAGAGTTGGACCATAAAGAAGGCTGAGCACTGAAGATTTGTGGTGCTACAGTGCTGGAGAAGACTCTTGAGAGTCCCTTGGACAGCAAGGAGATCAAACCAGTCAATCCTAAAGGAAATCAGCCCTGAATATTCATTGGAAGGACTGATGCTGAAGCTGAAGTTCCAATACTTTGGCCACCTGATGCAAAGAGCCAACTCATTGGAAAAGACCCTCATGCTGGGAAAGATTGAGGGCAGGAGGAGAAGGGGACAACAGAGGATTGACATGGTCGGATGGTATCATTGACTCAGTGGACATGAATTTGAGCAAACTCTGGGAGATAGTGAAGGACAGATAAGCCTGGTGTGCTGCAGTCCATGAGGTCCCTAAGAGTCGGACACAACTGAGTGAACATCAGTTCTACCAAAACTGTTCCCAGCAATAACATTCACATTTCTAAATCAAATAAGTACTTTAAAAACTCTATTAAAATTATGTAGTTAATAGACTTACTGTCCTAGAATGTCTACAGTATTACTAAACTTCTAAATAATTATGCTATGTGGTGGCAGTTTAGTCACTAAGTCGTGCCCTACTCTTGCAATTCAATGGACTATAATCCACCAGGGTCCTCTGTACATGAGGTTTTCCAGACAAGAATACTGGTGTGGGTTGCCATTTCCTTCTCCAGGGGATCTTCCCAACACAGGGACTGAACCTGCATTTCCTGCATTGGCAGGTGTATTCTTTTACTATTGAACCACCAGGAAAGCCAAATTATGCCATAGATTTGCTCTAATAAATATTTTTTGTTTATATATCATGAAATTTTGGTTAGATAACATTCTTAGATTGATAAAGAGCAAATCAAAGTTTAAAAATTGTGATAATGTGTGGCTAGGGTCAGGTTCTCTCGTGGCTCAGCTGGTAAAGAATCCGCCTGCAATGTGGGAGACCTGGGTTTGATCCCTGGGTTGGGAAGATACCCTGGAGAAAGGAAAGGCTAACCACTCCAGTATTCTGGCCTAGAGAATTCCATAGACTGTAATAGACCATGGGGTTGCAAAGACTCAGACACGACTGAGCGACCTTCATTTTCACTTTTCAGGGTTAGGTAGACTCATAAAGACTATATTTAAATCATCCAAATTAGAGACAGTGTGAACCTTTGCTGTAAGAATAGTATATGTAATATAAAGATCAAAAAACATGAATTTTTTGGAAATTGATTAGTATTGATAAAAAAGTCAAGTAAAATGAACCCTTTGAGATTCAAGTATCTGTTTGTAAATATGGGGTTTGTGGTGTCATATAACTTCCAAGGGTATTTTGAAGAGAGGACAGGTTTGCAGAAAGTGAAGGTCAAAGTAGATCATGAGGATGATTTAATGTTATCTACTCAAAAATAGAATGACAGCATTGTTTAATGTACAAGGCTGGGCACTTATAGAGAGATAAGAAATTCTCAAATAATTAGTATTACATGAGACCAAAACATTTTTTTTTACACTGATGAACATGCAAATCATTATTTTTGCATTAATAATTTCCTTTCAAAAATATATGTATTTTAATAAAGAACAGCATCAATGACATATTTTATATGTGTACCTCAACAAATAGAAAAATTATTTTTGAAACACACAAGCTTACTTTAATGAATTTCTTAGTCATATATGTTTAATAATATGTTGCTACTTTTTGAGGATTGTATTTTTGGGTAATGTGTTCTTTTATACAGTTATATATTTTTCTTTTTCATAAAAATGCTAACCAATTTCTTCCAGGTTACATTTTCTGGTTAATGAGCAAATTGTTGACACTTTGAATTGCCTTTTCTCCTTAGACCACAATTTTTAGTTATTTTTGAATGATAAATTCTTTATGACAAACTACAAATGCTTTACTATATAGTTCATTGAGTTTTGACAAAATATTCCATATATAACCAACACCAGGTTTAGGTATGTAGTGTATATACATACATACATATATATATATATGTAATCTCAGAAAATCCTTTGGACCTCATTTATTTATGTCTTCTCATACCCACCATCTTGACAGCCAAAATTTTGATTTATATCTTTATACAATAGATTTGTCCCTTACAGAATTTTGCATGAATGGAATAATAACAGTATGTACTCTTTTGTGTCTCGCTTCTTCCACTGAGAAAATTTTCTTCATGTTGTAGTGGGTAGAAATACTTCATTCTTTTTATTTGAATAGGTTATTTTCTATATGATTATATCAAATATGTTTATTCAAATATACATAGACCATTTGTTTGATTCCAGTTTCTGTATGTATATTGCTAAGTCACTTCAGTTGTGTGCGACCCCATAGATGGCAGCCCATCAGGCTTCCCTGTCCCTGGGATTCTCCAGGCAAGAACACTGGAGTGGGTTGCCATTTCCTTCTCCAATGCATGAAAGTGAAAAGTGAAAGTGAAGTCGCTCAGTCGTGTCCGACCCTCAGCGACCCCATGGACTGCAGCCTACCAGGCCTCTCCGTCCATGGGATTTTCCAGGCAAGAGTACTGGAGTGGGGTGCCATATTAGTATTGATAAAAATGTTAAGTAAACTGAACCCTTTTAGATTCAAGCATCTGACTATAAATATATAAATATATATATTTATATAATGTATGCTGTATATAAATATTAAATGTTTAATTTTAAATTATAATCTATTCATAGGCTTCCCTGGTGGCTCAGATGGTAAAGAATCCACCTGTAATGCAGGAAACCTGGGTTTGATCTCTAGGTTTGGAAGATCCCCTAGAGGAGAGCAAAGTAATCCACTCCAGTGTTCTTGCCTGGAGAATCCCCATAGACAGAGGAGCCTGGCAGGCTACAGTCCAAGGGAACACAGGGAGTTGGACAGGACTGAGCAACTAATCACATTTATATACAGCATAATCCTATTTTTCTCCAAATTATTGTAGAATGCAGTATGTTCAGTTTTTCAAATAGTCACTAGCATACTACAACAGGACTTTCTAAGAAAATCAAGCTCTAATATGTGCTAAACAAAACAATGCCCTATGATAGATTGTCTATTACTTATTATTTATCATAATGTAGATTTTATTCAGCAACACAATTCTGTACATAGCACACCTTACAGATGCATAACAAATTGAGTATGTATCAACCTGTAATGGAAATTTTTAACAACTACAAAATAAATAAAATGTTTGACTTACATGTCATATCAGCTAAATGCCCAAGTCAAATATACAAAATTTTGCTTGTGGCATCTTTTTCTTCTTTACTGACTGGTAACTTTGATAGCATCTGCCTTACAAAAATCCATAAAAGTTGGTTTGTCACATTAAAGAAAACTGAAGCAAGTTATGGAAATTATCCCAAGCCTACTGCTTGATGTCTTCATTAAGACGTGCCTGCTAATTCACTTTAGCAGTGATTCAACTCTTTGCCACCCTACAGACTGTAGCCCACCAGGCTCCTCTGTCCATGGGATTCTCCTAGCAAAAATACTGGAGTGGGTAGCCATCTCCTCCAGGAGATCTTCCTGACTCAGGGATTGAACTTGTCTCTCTTATGTCTCCTGCAGTGGCAGGAAGGTTCTTTACTACTAGTATCACCTGGGAAGCCCTAATTGAAACAGTATTATATAATGAATGTCGTAGGTACATTTTCAAGTTTGTAAATATGTTACTAAGTGAACCTATTCCTAAAACAGAAATTATAACCTTTCTGTGGCTTATTTCCAATTTTGACCTCTAGCCTGCCACCTTTACATACTGCATGGACCTTCTTTGTGTCCCTAGATTACACCAAGTTTGTTTCTTTTTTTTTAATCTTAATTTTTTGTTTATATTTTTTAATTGGAGGAAAATCACTTTACAATGTTGTGAATGTTTCTGCCATACCACAATGCAAATCAGCTATACCTATACATATATCCCCTCTTCCTAAGCCTCCCTTGCCTCCTCCCATCCCATCCTACTAGGTCATCACAGAGCACCTGGCTGGGCTCCCTGTGTTATACAGCAACTCCTCAGCAGCTATCTATTTCACATGTGAAAGTGAAAGTTTCTTAGTTGTGTCCCACTCTTTGCGACCCCATGGATTATGCAGTCCATGGACTTCTCCAGGCCAGAATACTGAAGTGGGTAGCCTTTCCCTTCTCCAGGGATCTTCCCAACCCAGGGTCAAACCAAGGTTTCCCACATTTCAGGCAGATTCTTTACCAGCTGAGCCACAAGGGAAACCCATTTTACATATGGTAGTATATATATGTCTATGCTACTTTCTCCATTCAGTCCCCTCTCTCCTTACCCCACTGTGTCCACAAGTCCATTCTCCATGTCTGTGTCTCCATTTCTTCCCTGCAAATCGGTTCATCATTACTGCACCAAGTTTTTGGGTTTTTTTTTCTGATTTAAACTTTCATGCATCCTATTTCTTCTGCTACAAATACCTTTCTAGCTTCCTCACCACCTCTCACACTCCTGAGTCAGTCCCAAACCATGATTCATATCTGCCCACTCTCACTAGATGAGATTTCCTGGCTTTTAAGTTCATATTCAATAGTTTAAGTACATCTGTAAGCCTTTCCTGTTTTCTTAAAGTGGAATGCTTCATGGATGCTGTAGTCATTGTCTGTCATTCACCAGTATGTGTGACAATAATCAATAATTATTATACATGAATTGATCCAAAATTTACACTAAAATAATATTTAATGCAATCTTCCTTAAAAAAAAGTCAGGGAAGGTAGTATTCTCTTTATACACTGATTCATTCAATATTTCATCACTTTTATTTATCGTCATCAATAAAAATACAATAGTAAAGAGATAAATGAGCAGTGTGGTCCAGATAGGAAAATACATGTTCCAAGACCCCCAAGGAACACCTGAAACTGAGGATACTACCAAGCCCTATACATACTATGATTTTTTTTCCCTATGCTAATGGGCAGGTAGAGAATACAGCATGGATATACCTGAGAAAAGAATGATCAATGCCCAAAGGCAGGATGGAGCAGGGCAGCACATGGCTAGATCATACTGCTCAGAAATATGCTCAATTTTAAACTTATAAATTGATTTCTAGGATTTTTCATTCAGTGTTTTCTGACCTTGGATAACTGAAACTATCTACAGTGAAACAGGATAAAGAGGAACTACTGTAGACGTGAACATATTATTAAAATTGTTACTTCAAAGTGCACTGTGATAAAATTTACCACAATGACATTTAAACTATACATTTTTCCTAGTTGTGTGGTATAACTGAACTAGTAATTTTAATTTCTTGAGGGTTGAGACTGTATCTTATTGTCAATGGCAGCGGTCTCAAAATTGGGATTTTAAGAGACAGAAATATGTGTAAATTGCATACATAAATGTTATTTTTACCAAGGAATGAAAGACATGAACAAAATCCTTATTTTATCTAGTTATAAATGATTGTTGGCAAAATTTATCTCAGAAAATTAGTATATAACATACAAATATATGTGTATACAGATTGATGTATATTTATCCATATTCATAATCTGTCTGTGATGCAGAGTGTTTGCTCTCAACCTGAGCAAATCAAAAGGAAATGCCATTTGTATATGAATTCAAATGGTTGTTCATGATTGGTCTGTATCAGTATGACAAATATATCATTTGAAATATAATTTTATGTGTGCACATGTGTGTGTGTGTGAGAGAGAGATGCAGAATTTGAGAGTATACCCCATAAGCTCCTCAAGCAGACACCTGATATAACTTTCTTCACCCCAGATTAGCTGTTAAAACATTCATTTAGAAACAATGTTTTATTCTATTACAGAAAAATAAATGACAAGACAAAATATTCAGTCTTTCTGCCATTCCATCTAACTTGATGATGCAGTCACTATGGATACTAAAGTGATTATATGAAACACACATATACACAGATGCACACTTATTGGTACATGCCACCTACAAGCACACTTTTTAAAGTTTCAAAGTCATTTCTGTTTCCTTTTCCTGACGAGCATTGTACACAGTGGTTCACAATTTAATTTCCAGTGCTAAACCCTATGTTGTTCTGACACCATTCTAGCTATTAATATGGTCGATATTACACTTAGACTTATCTGAATAAGCCTGTTTATCTGAGCAATTCTAGTCTTTTTTGGGAGTAAAATATGAGACTGTCATATTTTATTAGCTAATGATGGAAATGTATCTTTAGGAACAGAAGAGACAAACCCTTTCTATTTTTATTCTACACAGTTCAAAGAATTTCTGCTACTATTTTGCTCTGTTGCCACATTTAAGGAATTTATTTCAGCATTCTATGTCTAATGTTGTAGATAAATATAAAATGTATTAAAATACTATTTTTGTGCAAGTTCTAAGGGCCAAACAAGTATCTTTTATCTCTTTTATAATGAAAACTGGTGAATACAACTCCTTTTGATGTAATTTTGAAGAGTCCTTGTTCTTAAAAGATGGGTTGCTAATGATCAGCTAGGTTACCAATTCTCTTATGAAATTAAACCTCTTTTTGATCTACAACTTTGAGGCAAAATGTTCTATAAGATAATGAACAGTCTGTCACCTCATTAAGCCCCTCACATCCTTTAGTGAGCCAAATCAACATCCTGGATGTGTAACATTTCTCAGAGATGCATGCTGAATTTAACCTAGACCATGTACTATATTGTCCTTTTGTCTCACTCATCGGTTTTTATCAGCACAAACTACAGTGAAGAGTATTCTTTTATTTTCTATCATTATTACATTCACTAAATTCCTCTGAATTCTGCCTTACATTTATATGTGTGTATCGTTCATTTTCTCCTTTGCCTTTAACTTCTCTACTTTTCTCAGCTATGTGTAAGACCTCCTCAGACAGTCATTTTGCCTTTTTGCATTTCTTTTTCTTGAGGATGGTATTGATCACTGGCTCCTGTACAATGTCACGAACCTCAGTCCATAGATCTTCAGGCATGCTATTTATCAGATTTAGTCCCTTGAATCTATTTCTCATTTTCACTGTATAATCATAAGGGATTTGATTTAGATCATACCTGAATGGTCTAGTGGTTTTCCCTACTTTCTTCAATATAAGTCTGAATTTGGCAATAAGCAGTTCATGATCTGAGCCACAGTCAGCTCCCGGTCTTGTTTTTGCTGATTGTATAGAGCTTCTCCATCTTTGGCTGCAAAGAATATAATCAATCTGATTTCAGTATTGATCATCTGGTGATGTCGTTGAGTCTTCCCTTGTGTTGTTGGAAGAGGGTGTTTACTATGACCACTATGTTGTCTTGGCAAAACTGTGTTAGCCTTTGATCTGCTTCGTTTTGTACTTCAAGGCGAAATTTGCCTGTTACTCCAGGGATCTCTTGACTTCCTATATTTGCATTCCAGTCCCCTATAATGAAAAGGACCTCTTTTTGAGGTATTAGTTCTAGCAGGCCTTGTAGGTCTTCATCAGTTCAGTTTAGTTGCTCAGTCGTGTCTGACTCTTTGCAACCCCATGAATCGCAGCACGCCAGGCCTCCCTGTCCATCACCAACTCCCGGAGTTCACTCAGACTCACGTCCATCTAGTCAGTGATGCCATCCAGCCATGTCATCCTCTGTCGTCCCCTTCTCCTCCTGTCCCCAATCCCTCCCAGCATCAGAGTCTTTTCCAATGAGTCAACTCTTCACATGAGGTGGCCAAAGTACTGGAGTTTCAGCTTTAGCATCATTCCTTCCAAAGAAATCCCAGGGCTGATCTCCTTCAAAATGGACAGGTTGGATCTCCTTGCAGTCCAAGGGACTCTCAAGAGTCTTCTCCAACACCACAGTTCAAAAGCATCAATTCTTCGGTGCTCAGCCTTCTTCACAGTCCAACTCTCACATCCATACATGACCACGGGAAAAACCATAGGTGGACCTTTGTTGGCAAAGTAATGTCTCTGCCTTTCAATATGCTATCTATGTTGGTCATAACTTTCCTTCCAAGGCATAAGTGTCTTTTATAGAACCGTTCAATTTCAGCTTCTTCAGCATTACTGATTGGCACATAGACTTGGATTACTGTGATACTGAGTGGTTTTCCTTGGAAGCAAACAGAGGACATTCTGTTGTTTTTGAGATTGCCCCCAAGTACTGCATTTCAGACTCTTTTGTTGACTATGATGGCAACTCCATTTCTTCTAAGGGATTCTTTTTTTTTTTTAATTTTATTTTATTTTTAAACTTTACATAATTGTATTAGTTTTGCCAAATATCTAAGGGATTCTTGCCCACAGTTGTAGATATAATGGTCATCTGGGTTAAATTCACCCATTCCAGTCCATTTTACTTCACTGATTCCTAAAATGTCAACATTCACTCTTGCCATCTCCTGTTTGACCACTTCCAATTTACCTTGATTCATGGACCTAACATTCCAGGTTCCTATGCCATATTGTTCTTTACAGAAGTGGACTTTATTTCCAACACCAGTCACATCCACAACTGGGTGTTGCTTTTGCTTTGGCTCCATTTCTTCATTCTTTCTGGACTTATTTCTCTACTGTTCTTCAGTAGCATATTGGGCACCTACTGACCTGGGGAGTTCATCTTTCTGTGTCCTATATTTCTGCTATTTTATACTGTTCATGGGGTTCTGAAGGCAAGACTACTGAAGTGGTTTGCCATTCCCCTCTCCGGTAGACCATGCTTTGTCAGAACTCTCCACCATGACCCGTCCATCTTGGGTCAAGATTGCTGGGAGAAATATCAATAACCTCAGATATGCAGATGACACCACCCTTATGGCAGAAAGCAAAAAAGAACTAAAGAGCCTCTCGATGAAAGTGAAAGAGGAGAGTGAAAAAGTTGGCTTAAAACTCAACATTCAGAAAACTAAGATCATGGCATCCGGTCCCATCACTCCATAGCACATAGATTGGGAAACAATGGAAACAGTGAGAGACTTTATTTCTGGGGGCTCCAAAATCATTGCAAATGGTGACTGCAGCCATGAAATTGAAAGACTATTGCTTCTTGCAGGGAAAGCTATGACCAACCTAGGCAACATATTAAGAAGCAGAGAGACATTACTTTGCCAACAAAGGTCTATTTAGTCAAAGGTATGTTTTTTCTAGTACTAATGTATGGATGTGAGAGTTGGACTATGAAGAAAGCTGAGCGCCAAAGAATTGATGCTTTTGAACTGAGGTATTGGAGAAGACTCTTGAGAGTCCCTTGGACTGCAAGGAGATCCAACCAGTTTATCCTAAGGGAAAACAGTCCTGAATATTCATTGGAAGGACGGATGCTGAAGCTCCATAATTTGGCCATCTGATGTGAAGAACTGATGCCCTGGAAAAGACCCTAATGCTATGAAAGATTGAAGGCAGGAAAAGCGGGGATCGACAGAGGACGAGATGGTTGGATGGCATCATCTACTCAATGGACATGAGTTTGAGCAAGCTCTGGGATTGGTGATGGACAGGGAAGCCTGGCGTGCTGCAGTCCATGGGATCACAAAGAGTCGGACACAACTGAGTGAATGAACTGAACTGAACTGCCTTACATGCAAATAGTTAAGTTTGCACTTCTTCATACCCTGACAGATGTGATGTAGTGACATTCGTACTGCATGATGTTAGTTTCATCTATTATTAATTATGTAATCTTTAATCCCTTGGTTATTATGGTGTCAACCAGATCTAGTCTGTAAATTTATGCCTATAATAAGTAAGTTTAAAGAGATATTTTGAACTCTAAAACTGTCTTATTCATCATAAAGATTTTATCCCCATCTTTAGCATTCACTGATGATTCTTTGCTAAATCAACCTTGACGGCAGGAAAGTGATGGTTTTGTAATTCCATCATTCCTTCCAAATTTCTTTATTATATTCATCTTATAAGGAAAACATTTTCCCCCCACACCTCCATGTATTTTACATAGGAATATCAGAAAAAGTTGCATTGATTCTATACCAAAATTTGAATAGAATTGGCATTATTAATGCACTAAATGCATCATACATGCACTTTTACTTTTTCCATATATTTTGTTTCTCTTGAGCCACATTAAGCAAAAATAGAAACATTCTTTGATAATGAGTGATGTTGAGCATCTTTTCATGTGTTTGTTAGCCATCTGTATGTCTTCTTTGGAGAAATGTCTATTTAGTTTTTTGGCCCATTTTTTGATTGGGTCGTTTATTTTTCTGGAATTGAGCTGTAGGAGTTGCTTGTATATTTTTGAGATTAGTTGTTTGTCAGTTGCTTCATTTGCTATTATTTTCTCCCATTATGAAGGCTGTCTTTTCTCCTTGCTAATAGTTTCCTTTGATGTGCAGAAGCTTTTAAGGTTAATTAGGTCCCATTTGTTTATTTTTGATTTTATTTCCAATATTCTGGGAGGTGGGTCATAGAGGATCCTGCTGTGATGTATGTCAGAGAGTGTTTTGCCTATGAAACATTCTTTATTTAACACTTTTATTTGCTCTGTAGTACATTTTTATGTTGCTGTGATACATTTGACCAATAATTAGAGTTTAATAAAATGTATCCTTAAAACTCCAATGGATTCTTTAATCTTAATGAGTTCAGAAATTAGTTGTGAATTATTTTTTAATGGTGTGTGTGGGTGTAAAATCACTTAAAGTTATCTTGGATATCTAGCATTTTATATATCATGAAAAATGTTTTTTGTCATGTTTCTCTATCTTTTGAGGGATAATTGCACACATTTAACTGATAAAATTCTTAGCAATAAGAGTATCACCACACTTTCACTATGTATTTACCTTTTTTTTTTTTTTAAACAACATACTGTAATATTGGGAATCCAAAGATGTCTACAATCACTGGACCAATACACAATGGAGTATTACTCAGCCATTAAAAAGAATACATTTGAATCAGTTCTAATGAGGTAGATGAAACTGGAGCCTATTATATAGAGTGAAGTAAGCCAGAAAGAAAAACACCAATACAGTATACTAACGCATATATATAGAATTTAGAAAGATGGTAATGATAACCCTGTATGCGAGACAGCAAGAGACACAGATGTATAGAACAATCTTTTGGACTCTGTGGGAGAGGGAGAGGGTGGGATGATTTGGGAGAATGGCATTGAAACATGTATAATATCATAAAAGAAATGAATCTCCAGTCCAGGTTCAATGCAGGATACAGGACGCTTGGGGCTGGTGCACTGGGATGACCCAGAAAGATGGTATGGGGAGGGCGGTTCAGGATGGGGAACACATGTACACCCGTGGCGGATTCATGTTAATGTATGGCAAAACCAATACAATATTGTAAAGTAATTAGCCTCCAATTAAAATAAATAAATTTAAATTAAAAAAAAAACATAGGGGGAAGGAGGCTAAAATAGTGATTAGGTTAAGGACCTTGAGATAAGGAGATTATTGATGTCAGCTCTCACTAAATACATTAGTCTGTAAAACCAGAGTACCTGTGCCTACTAAGGGGAGACTAAGAAGAAGATACAACTACTGAAGAAACTGAGAGTTAGCTTTGCTGTCACTGGAGATAGAAGAAGGGGGCCATGAGCCAAGGTATACAGATATCCTTTAGAATAAAGAAATTCTTCAGATTTGGGTCAGAAATATAATTTACATATACAAAGGACAAGCATCCAAAAAGGAATATAATGAAGGCAAATAAAATATTTCATCATTCTTACTCTAAGTTATTCTAAAATATAACTTTAAATAGAAAATACTAACTGCTTTGGGTTGACTGTTTAGGTTCTTGTCACATTAATGAAGACCTAGTCCCCATTTTGAATGGGCTTTTGAAGGTAAGCAGGGTTAGATTATCCTGAGAGATAGGGTTTTCTTGATGCAATCATTGGCCTTAGATAAAAAGGAGACAAGAGATCGCTCAGGCATGTGAGGCTTTGGCAAGAAGATGGTTGTCTGCAAAATAAGAAAAGGGCTCTCACCAGACATCTAATCTGCTGACACTTTGATCTTGAACTTTCCACACTGCAGAACTATGAGAAAAAAATGTTTGTTGCTAAAACTAAGCAATCTATGGTATTCTATCATAGCAGCGAATATGCATGAATAGTTCAATAAAATATCAAAAGGGGTGGAAGGGAGGTATTTCACTACTCTAAAATACGTGCACAATATGTAAAACAATATAGAGTTATTTGAATGTGGTTTGTGAATAAGTAAAATTATATATTGGAAACACTAAGGCTATCACTAAAATGCATTTAGAACCATAATTGATATTCTAATGGAGGAAATGGAATTGAAGCATTAAAAAATCAATTAACACCAGACAAAGCAGGAAAATGTTGATGTCAGAAGAGAGGAGAAATGGAATGTAGAGACAACAGTTACAAATATAGCAGATACTAATTCAACTATATGAATAACTTCTAAATTAAATTGGTGTAAATTAACCAACTTAAAAAAAAAAAGCTTATCCAAAATAATAAAAAATTTCGAGCTATATTTTCTATAAGAAATTCACATTAAATATAAAGAGAAAGGTAGATTAAAGGTAAAGGGATGGAAAACTAAATACCATTCTCACATTAATCAAAGGAAAGCTAGAGTAATTATATTACTTCCGACAAAGCCAAATTCAAAACAAGGGACTTTATCAGGGATAGAATTATTATATGAGGATAAATACACTAATTCTCAAAATAAAACTTTCCTAAATTGTATATAATGCAGGAGACACAAGTTTGATTCCTCGGTCAGGAAGCTCCCCTAGAGAAGGAAATGGCAATCCAATCCAGTATTCCTGCCTGGGAAATCCAATGGCCAGAGGAACCTGGTGGGCTACTGTCAGAAGGGTTGCAAGAGTCAGACTTGACTTAGCAACTAAACCACCACCACCACCACCAAGAGACTATGAAAACCTTTGAATAAAAGACTAATAGACCTGGAAAAAGAAAAAAAAAATTCTATTTTCAGTAGTTGACAAATCAAGGAGGGAGAAAAACAATAAAGTTATAGTTGCCCCCAACAGCACTATCAGTGAAATTGATCTACTTGACATGTAAGGTGTATTTCGATCACCAGCCAGCTGGTTACAGATTCTTCTCAAGGTCAACTGGGATATTTACGAAGTAAAACAATACTCCAAGATATAAAACACAACTTAAAAGGATAGCAATTTATACAAAGTATTTTCTAAAATCACAGTGGAATTAAACTAGACATTCAGTTCAGTTCAGTTGCTCAGTCATATCCGACTCTTTGTGATCCCATGAATCACAGCACACCAGGCCTCCCTGTCCATCATCAACTCCCAGAGTTCACCCAAACTTATGTGCATCGAGTCAGTGATGCCATCCAGCCATCTCATTCTCTGTCGTCCTCTTCTCCTCCTGCCCCCAAATCCCTCCTAGCATCAGAGTATTTTTCAAATGAGTCAACTCTTCCATGAGGTGGCCAAAGTATTGGAGTTTCAGCTTCAGCATCAGTCCTTCCAATGAACAACCAGGACTGATCTCCTTCAGAATGGACTGGTTGGATCTCCTTGCAGTCCAAGGGACTCTCAAGAGTCTTCTCCAACACCACAGTTCAAAAGCATCAATTCTTCAGTGCTCAGCTTTCTTCACAGTCCAACTCTCACATCCATACATGACCACTGGAAAAACCATAGCCTTGACTGGATGGACCTTTGTTGGCAAAGTAATATCTCTGCTTTTGAATATGCTATCTAGGTTGATCGTAACTTTCCTTCCAATGAGTAAGCATCTTTTAATTTCATGGCTGCAATCACCATCTGCAGTGATTATAGAGCCCCCCACCCCCAAATAAAGTCTGACACTGTTTCCACTGTTTCCCCATCTATTTCCCATGAGACAATGGGACCAGATGCCATGATCTTCATTTTCTGAATGTTGAGCTTTAAGCCAAATTTTTTACTCTCCACTTTCACTTTCATCAAGAGGCTTTTTAGTTCCTCTTCACTTTCTGCCATAAGGGTGGTGTCATCTGCATATCTGAGGTTATGGATATTTCTCCCAGCAATCTTGATTCCAGCTTGTGCTTCTTCCAGCCCAGCATTTCTCATGATGTACTCTGCATATAAGTTAAATAAACAGGGTGACAATATACAGCCTTGACCTACTCCTTTTCCTATTTGGAACCAGTCTGTTGTTCCATGTCCAGTTCTAACTGTTGCTTCCTGACCTGCATACAGGTTTCTCAAGAGGCAGATCAAGTGGTCTGGTATTCCTGTCTCTTTCAGAATTTTCCACAGTTTATTGTGATCCACACAGTCAAAGGCTTTGGCATAGTAAAGAAATCAGAAATAGATATTTTTCTGGAACTCTCTTGCTTTTTTGATGATCCAGAGGATGTTGGCAATTTGATCTCTGGTTCCTCTGCCTTTTCTAAAACCAGCTTGAACATCTGGAAGTTTACAGTTCACGTATTGCTGAAGCCTGCTTTGGAGAATTTTGAGCATTTCAAACTAGACATTAATAGCAAAAAATAGCTTTAAAATGTCAAATATTCAAAAATCACACAACAAATTTCTATATAGCACCTTGGTAATTTAGAACCAATTTAAATTATTAAAAAGCTCAAGAGGAATTTTAAATATTTAGAACTAAATAAAATTAATAAAACCTAGTTAAATTTTCCAAATCTTGTGCTAGCATTTCTAAGGCTAAAATTATGGCATAAACTGTGTATGTTATAAAATAAGAAATTTCTAAAATCAATAATCTAAGTCTTTACCTTAGAAAACTAGATAAAGAATAGCAATTGAGGTCTAAAACAAGCAGAAGATTCATAAATTAGAGCAAAAATCAATGAAACTGGAAACAAGACAGTTTAGAAAACAATGAAGTCGAATGCTTGTGTTTTGAAAAGATTGATAAAACTGATAAGAATCTATATACATTAATCAAGAAAAGTAGGGAAGAAGCACATTACCAATGTAAAAAATGAAAGTAGGTTCATTAGTAATGATCTCATGGACATTAAATGGATAATGAATACTACAAATGACTGTCTACAGATTTGATAACTTAGATGAATTGAACCAATTAGTCTAAGTATGGGCTAATTAACTTCAGCAAAATGGGGTAGATAGAGATGAACAAAATGATAATCTGGTAAATGTCTTCTTCTTTAATCCTAAATCATATTGAGTGGGCCAGAATGCCAGTCAACTTGCTACTTCTAGGAGGCTGTATTTTGAAAGTCCTGAATGGATTTTTGATTTAGCCAAAAGGATTAAGCAGTTTAGAGGCAATGAAATTCAAATTCTGGAAACATTATTTAAAAATTCCAAGTTAGTAGAATCATATACAAGGATTTTAGAGCATCAGAAAAAGAGATATCTTTCAAACTAGAAACAATAATTTGAGTCAGAAGAAATACCAAGAACCAGTTTGTTGTGAGCATTTAAAAGTGGTTGAATAGTTGTATGTAGTCAGATGTAACTGTCTTAAAATAATCTGGGTGATGGTAGGTCAAAACAGACCCAGATCACATGCCATAAAGAAGTTCAGTTTATAGAAAACATGGTAATCTAATAGAGAAATTGCTACACTGATTTTGGATGGGATAATAGATTCTGAAAAGATTCAAATAATATAGCAGATGAGGAATACAGTCAAGCTATTTGTACATTCAAATTTGAGGAGAGGTAACAAGCAACACAAGATGCTAGGAAGGAGATTAACAATAGCAAACCTCAGTTAAATTGATACAACAGGCAAGACAAAATCTCAGCCTCGTGGGGATAACTAGAATATCAGTTATCCAAACTAGTACAGAAAATCCAAACAAGGATACTAACAGAATTGTGTAGTGGTGACTAACAGAGTGGTAAGTTAAATTTCTTTAAATTCCCCAGTAGCCAATTGAAAAATTGCATTGTGTAAAGACAAAGATGGAATTAAACCTACAGACTGGATTCAATGAGTTACAACTGTGTGAAGAAGTAAACTGTAGAAACCAGAAGTACCTAAAATATGAAATTATCCTGCATTTATTTCACATTATTTTACCTGGCCTTGTAATTCCCAACTGTTTTTGATATTGTTGTTTGTTTTTTGTTGATGTTTTACTAATTTTATATTTATTTTTGACTGTTCTGGATCTTTATTGCTGAGCAGGCTTTTCTCTGACTGTGGTGAGCAGGGCCTACACTTTGTTGCAGTGAACAGGCTACTCATTTCAGTTACGTCTTGTTGCAGAGCATGGGTTCTAGGGAATGCCAGCTTCAGTAGCTGTGGCACTTGCACTCAATAGTTACATTCTGGGCTCTAGAACACAGTCTGGATAGCTGTGGTGGAGATGCTTAGTTGCTCTGCAACATGTGGGGTCCTCCCAGACCAGGGATCAGGCCCATGTCTCTTGCATTGAAAGGCAGATTCTTTACCACTGAGCCAACAGGGAAGCCCTCTCATGTTTTTTAAGTATGATATTACACACTCTACACTGAATCATTAGGGGCAGAATTTGGAAATTAACAAAAGATGCTGTCATTATGCTCTACTATCTTTATTGTTGTGTTTTCAATCACTAAGTTATGTTCAACTCTTTGCAATCCCATGAACTACAGAGGCCCAGCCTCCCCTGTTCTTCATTATCTGCTGGAGTTTGCTCAAACTCATATCCATTGAGTCAGAGATGGTATCCAACAATCTTATCCTCATCCTATCTTTTCAGTTCAGTTCAGTGGCTCAGTCATATCTGACTCTTGGTGACACCATGGACTCCAGCACCCCAGACTTCCCTGTCTATCACCAACTCCTGGAGCTTGCTCAAACTCATGTACATCTAGTCAGTGATGCCATCCAACCATCTCATCCTCTGTTGTCCCCTTTCCTCCTGCCTTAAATTTCCCCCAGCATTAGGGTCTTTTCTAATGAGTTGGCTCTTCACATCAGATGACCAAAGTATTAAAGTTTCAGCTTCAACATCAGTCCTCCCAATGAATATTCAGGACTGATTTCCTTTAGGATTGACAGATTTGATCTCCTTGGAGTTCAAGAGATTCTCAAGTCTTCTCCAACACTTCAAAAGGATCAAAAGGAACAATTCTTCAGTGCTCAGCTTTCTTTGTGGTCCAACTCTCACATCCATGCATGACTACTGGAAAAACCATAATTTTGACTAGATGGACCTTTGTCAGCAAAGTAATGTCTTTGCTTTTTAATATGCTTTCTAGGTTTGTCATAGCTTTTCTTCCAAGGAGCAAGCATCTTTTAATACCATGGCTGCAGTCACCATCTGCAGTGATTTGGGAGCCCAAGAATATAAAATTTGTCACTATTTCCATTGGTTCCCCATCGATTTACCATGAAGTGATAGGAATGAATGCCATGATCTTCATTTTTTGAATATCGAGTTTTAATCCAACTTTGTCACTCTCATCTTTCACCTTCATCAGGAGGATATTTTGTTCCTCTTATCTTTCTGCCATAAGGGTGGTTTCATCCTATCTTTACTGGCAAATAAATTAATACCTATGACAAAGTATAAATTGTATTCCACTTATGAAGAATATTTCAAATTTCCATGTTATCTGTTCTCATAATCTTAATTCTACATTTCCAGACACAATAGGTTATGATCATTAATAAGTAAAATAATAGCATGGCAATAAATTAAAAATGAAACAAAACTTCATCAGTGTTGAGGTCTAACTAAACCTAGGTTGACCACACTTGAAGCTTTGCCATATTCACCTGGTGGCTCAGAGATTAAAGTGTCTGCCTCCAATGTGGGAGACCTGGGTTCAATGCCTGGGTTCTATCTTTGGGTCTGGAAGATCCCCTGGAGAAGGAAATGGCAACCCACTCCAGTAATCTTGCCTGGAAAATCCCATGGACAGAGGGGCCTGGTAGGCTACAGTCCACAGGGTCTCAAAGAGTAGGACACGACTGAGCGACTTCACTTTCTTTCACTTTCATATTCACCATGTTTATTTCTAGTACAATGCCTGGCAGTTATCTGATTTTCTCTAAATAAAGGTTGACTAGATTGATGTCCCAGACATTTTAGTAAGTTATCTTCCACATATCACCAAACTCATCACATTTCATCTTAGTGCATGTTAGTACCAGAGAGAGATTATTGATCCAATGATATCAGTATATCTACTTGAAAAACACACATATAAAACATAAGAGCTTTGAGTTTGAGTTTACTCAGTGATTTCAGGTCAGTTCATTTCAGTCATTCAGTCATGCCCAGCACTTTGCAACCCCATGGACTGCAGCACACCAGGCTTCCATATCCATTACCAACTCACAGAGCTTACTCAAACTCATGACCATTGCATCAGTGATGCCATCCAACTGTCTCATCCTCTGTTGTTACCTTCTCCTTCCGCCTGCAATATTTCCCAGCATCAGGATCTTTTCCAGTGGTTCCATTCTTCTCATCAGGAGCCAAAGTACTGGAGTTTCAGTTTCAGCATCACGGCTTCAAATGATTATTCAAGACTGATTTCCTTTAGCATAGACTGGTTGGATCTCCTTGCAGTCCAAGGGACTCTCAAGAGTCTTGTCCAACACCACAGTTCAAAACAATCAGTTCTTTGGCTTCAGCTTTCTTTATAGTCCAACTCTCACATCCATACATGACTACTAGAAAAAAAACATACCTTGGAGTAGATGGACCTTTGTTAGTAAAGTAATGCCTCTGCTTTTTAATAAGCTGTCTATGTTGGTCATAGCTTTTCCTCTAAGGAACAAAAAGAAAGAAAGTGAAGTCACTCAGTTGTGTCTGACTCTTTGTGAGTCCATGGACTGTAGCCTATCAGGCTCCTCTGTCCATGGGATTTGCCAGGCCAGAATACTGGAGTGGGTTGTCATTTCCTTCTCCAGAGGATCTTCCAGACCCAGGGATTGAACCTGGGTCTCCTGTATTGTAGGCAGATGCTTTACCATCTTAGCCACCAGGGCATGGCTGTAGTCACCATCTGCAGTGATTTTGGAGCCCAAAATAATAAAAGTCTGTCACTGTTTCCATTGTTTCTCCATCTTTTTGCCATGAAGTGATGGGACCAGATGCCTTGATTTTGGTTTTCTGAATGTTGAGCTTTAATCCAATTGTTTCACTCTCCTCTTTCACTTTCATCAAGAGACTCTTTATTGTTCATTTTCTGCCAAGAAGGTTGTGTCATCTATGTATCTGAGATTATTGATTTGTCTCCCAGCAATCTTGATTCCAGCTTGTGCTTCATCCAGACTGGCATTTCACATAATGTACTCTGCATATAATTTAAAAAAGCAGAGTGACAATAAACAGGCTTGGCCTACTCCTTTCCTGATTTGAAACCAGTCTATTGTTCCATGTCCAGTTCTAACTGTTGCTTCTTGACCTGCATATAGATTCTTAGGAGGGAGGTCAGGTGGTCTGGTATTCCCATCTCTTTATGGATTTTCTACAGTTTGTTGTGATCCACACAGTTAAAGGATTTGGCATAGTCAATAAAGCAAAAGATGTTTTTCTGGAATTCTCTTGCTTTTTCCATGATCCAGCAGATGTTGGCAATTTGATCTCAGGTTCCTCTGCCTTTTCTAAATCTATCTTGAACATCTGGAAGTTCATGATTCACGTACTATTGAAGCCTGATTTGGAGAATTTTGAGCATTGCTTTGCTAGCATGTGAAATGAGTGCAGTTGTGCAGTAGTTTGAACATTCTTTGGCATTGCCTTTCTTTAGGATTGGAATGAAAACTGACCTTTCCTGTGGTCACTGCTGCGTTTTACAGATTTGCTGGCATACTGAGTGCAGCACTTTCACAGCATCATCGTTTAGGATTTGAAATAGCTCAACTGGAATTCCATCACGTCCACTATTTTGTTCAGAGTGATGCTTCCTAAGGCCTACTTGACTTCACGTTCCAGGATATATGGGTCTAGGTGAGGGTTCACACCATTGTTGTTATCTGGTATAGTTCTTCTGTGTGTTTTTTCCACCTCTTCTGAATATCTACTGCTTCTGTTAGGTCCATACCATTTCTGTACTTAATTGTGCCCATGTTTGCATGGCATGTTCCCTTGGTATCTCTAATTTTGTTGAAGAGATTTCTAGTCTTTCCCATTCTATTGTTTTCTTTTATTTCTTTGCATTGATCACCGAGGAAGGCTTTCTTCTTTCTTCTTGCTGTTATGCAAGGAATCTGCATTCAAATGGGTGTATCTTTCCTTTTCTCCTTTGCCTTTAGTTTCTCTTCTTTGCTCAGCTAGTTTGTAAGGCCTCCTCAGATATCCATTTTGCCTTTTTGCATTTCTTTTTCTTGGGGATGGTCTTGATCCCTGCCTCCTATACAATGTCACAAACCTATGTCCATAGTTCTTCTGGCACTCTATCTATCAGATCTAGTCCTTTAAATCTATTTCTCACTTCCTCTCTGTATAATCATAAGGGATTTGACTTAGGTCATACCTGCACGGTCTAGTGGTTTTCCCTGCTGCTGCTGCTGCTAAATTGCTTCAATCGTGTCTGACTCTGTGTGACCCCATAGACGGCAGCCCACCAGGCTCCCCCATCCTTGGGATTCTCCAGGCAAGAACACTAGAGTGAGTTGCCATTTCCCTCTCCAATGCATGAAAATGAAAAGTGAAAGTGAAGTCAGTCAGTCATGTCCGACTCTGCGATTCCATGGACTGCAGCCCACCAGGCTCCTCCACCCATGGAAGTTTCCAGGCAAGAGTACTAGAGTGGGGTGCCATTGCCTTCTCCAGTGGTTTTCCCTACTTTCTTCAATTAAGAATTTGGCAATAAGGAATTCATGATATGAGCCACAGTCAGCTCCTGGTCTTGTTTTTGCAAACTGTATAGATCTTTTCCATCTTTGGCTGCAAAGAATATAATCAATCTGTTTTCGGTACTGACCATCTGGTGATGTCCATGTGTAGAGCCTTCTCTTGTGTTGTTGGAAGAGGGTGTTTACAATGACCAGTGCATTCTCTTGGCAAAACTGTGTTAGCCTTGGACCTGCTTTATTTTTTACTCCAAGGCCAAATTAGCCTGTAACTCTGGGTAGCTCTTGACTTCTTACTTTTGCATTCCAGTCCACTATAATGAAGACGACATCTATTTTGAGTATTAATTCTAGAAGGTTTTGTACATCTTAGACTATAACGCAGAGATAGCTTTGAGGATAAGCTACAAAGAGGTAGCGGAATAGGTCAGTATATATGTGATTTTGGTGAAGTGGTGTATTCAGTCTCAGTAGAAGGTCACTGGTCACAAGAAACAGATATCTCAGTTATGATTTTAGTGCTTTTCTATATGGGATGATGCAATAACCCAGATTTGTAAAAAATTTCTCCTGAAGTGATTCTGTTTATCTAAGGACATGTGTTGCCTCTTTCTCCAGATCATAGAAAGTGTCATTCTGATTTTTGCCTGGAATTCTTTTTCAGAGTATGTTGTAGGTCTGGGACTACAGTGTTTAGTGACTTGTAGAACCAGATGGCAAGTGATAGTCTTTGTTTGCAAATATGTATGTTACAGACAACTTTAAATTCTGCAAAACCTCAAACTCCTGGGATTTTTTGGAATAAAGATATCTCTTAGGGAGCAAGACTTTAAAATATTTTTAGGTGATCATTTAAGGATTTAACAAGGTCTGTATTTCACTGCACATCATGTATAGTTTAAAAAAAATATTAGGTCATATTAAACTTTAATAAATCACTATCTATTTACAATGAATCCATATTAAGCAGAGATAAAGAACAAAATACATACATAATTATGTTGCTGTACTTGTGAATTTGGATGGAATACTTTTTTCACAAAATTCACCCTAATCCCTACTTTCATATACTTGTAACTTTTAAAGCCTGGTTCTCTAATTATTTATGTTATGTTGCTGTTCCTCTGAATTCATTGAGAAAATTATAAGATAGCATAAAACTTCTTTCTAGCAATCACTGGGGATTTGGAGATTATGTTTCTTTTACCATTGACTTAGAAACCCCCCTGAGATTCAGAGGTGGTAACTGGGCAGCAGCTCTTTGGTCTAGCCCTTTGAGGGCAAGATGGTGGGGACATTGCCTCCATTTCTCCATCTCTAATCCTCAGTGCTAGTGTGTTTTATGAGGAGGAAATGTTCCTTATACCCCCTCAGTAAATTATAATTATTTCAATTATTTTGTCTGCCCATTATTAAATAATCTACATTCCTTGCTGTGAGTTTCTATTTCTGCTTCACATTTCCAAATTCCTATCTTCCCTGCACTCCTTTTGTGAAGTTTCCACAACTCTTTAGACTTCTCTCTTTTTTTTAAATTGAAGGATAATTACTTTACAATGTTGTGTTGGTTTCCACTGTATAACAGTGTGAAACAGCCATACATGTGTTTACATATATTCCCTCTCTCTTGAGCCTCCTTCTGCCCCCCTCCCCTCCTTGCCCCAAATTCCACCCATGTAGGTCATTATGGAGTGATGGGAGCAGGGCTCCCTGAGTTATACAGCAGCTTCCACCTAGCTATCTGTTTTACTTATGATAGTGTATATATGTCATTGCTACTCTGTCCATTTGTCCCATACTCTCCTTTCCCTGCTGTGTCCACACGTTCTCTATGTCTGTATCTCTATTCTTGCTCTGCAGATAGATTCATCAGTGCCATTTCTCTTGACTCCATCTTTATGGTTTAATATACGATATATATTTTTCTGTTTCTGACTTACTTCAGTCTGTATGACCACCTCTAGGTTCGCAACATCCCTATAGCTGACTCAATTTCATTTCTTTTTATAGCTGAGTAATATTTCACTGTATATATGCACCACGACTTCTTTATCCATTCATCTGTTAAAATCACTGTGCTGCTTCAGCTCTGTGTTATGACTGGCCTTTACCTGAGCATTTGTCTCATTTTGACAACTAGAATTTCTTCTTCTTTCTCTTCTCCTCATTACTCCCTTGACCTTGCTTTCAAAAACGTCCATTTCAAATCACTCTGTGCAAGCCATTCCAATAAGCTCTCAAATAGACACATAAGAAGAAAGAATTGTTATCTATTTTAAACGGTTCTACAACCCAGGGGTTGATCCATCATCTCTGGAAGGTAGTTTCTTGGGAAGAATAGTTGAAACTTTACATATACAAAGTTTTATATATATATATATAAAGAAGGCTCAGTAGTTTGAGTTAAAACCTATGACACTGATTCTACAACTGAATTTAACTTTTGTGAGCCCTTTCTATATATACTGCAGACAATTTAATATAATTCCCTCCTTATTTTCTCCTTGCATTACAATAAATGCTTTTATTGATTTAGATTTTTTAAAGCAGTTACTGATTCAAAATTCTTTTAGGCTTTCTTTCACCATTTACTCTAATAAGTCAATACTTCAGAAACTTGAGTACTGCTGCCCAGTGGAGAAAAATAAGTATCTATGCATCACAGTGCTAGGGTGGGTTGTCCTCTTTCTAAGATGTATGTGTTTTTTGCAAAAATAGTGTCTGGTACTGACTCTATCAAGTGACATCATCATTTAGACAGTTTATTCTCACAGATAAATCCACTGGGTTCCTAGGAGGCTCAGTGGTAAATAATCTGCCTGCCGATGCAGGAGACATAGGTTCCACCCCTGGGTCAGGAAGATCCCCTGGAGAAGGTAATGGTAACCCACTCCAATATTCTTGCTTGGAAAATTCCATGGGCAGAGGAACCTGGGAGGCTACAGTTCATGGGGTCACAAAGAGTAGGACATGACTAAGTGGCAAACATTTTTGTGAAGAGAGATAAGATACGATACAGTGCATGGATTCTAACCTGGACTTTTATGCTCTCACAACAACTTAGCAACTAAACAGTTCAGCACTGTTCGGTCACTCATTTGGGAATGACTCTCTGAGACACCATGGACTGCAGCACACCAGGCCTCCCTGTCCACCACCCACTGCAGGAGCTTGCTCAATCTCATGTCCATCACGTTGGTGATGAGATGCAACCATTTCATCCTCTCTTGTCCCCTTCTCCTACCTTCAATCTTTCCCAACATCAGTGCCTTTTCCAGTGAGTCTGTTCTTCGCATTATGTGGTATTAGAGTATTAGAGTTTCAGTTTCAGCATCAGTCCTTCCAATGAATATTCAGGATTGATTTCCTTTAGGATAGACTGGTTAGATCTCCAGCAATCCAAAGGACTCTTAAGACTCTTCTCCAACACCACAGTTCAAAAGCATTAAATTCTTCGGTGCTCAGCTTTCTTTATAGTTCAAATCTCATATGCATACATGACTAGTAGAAAAAAACATAACTTTGAATAGATGACCTTTGTAGGTAAAGTAGTGCCTCTGCTTTTGAATAAGCTGTCTATTTTGGTCATACCTTCTCTTCCAAGGAGAAAGCGTCTTTTAATTTCATGGCTGCATTCACTATCTGCAGTGATTTTGGAGCCCAAAAAAATAAAGCCTGTCACTGTTTCCATTGTTTCCCCATCTATTTCCCATGAAGTGATGGGACCAGATGCTATGATCTTTGTTTTCTAAATGTTGAGTTTTAAGCCAACTGTTTCACTCTCCTCTTTCACTTTCATCAAAAGATTTTTTTAGTTATCCTTCGCTTTCTGCCATAAGGATGGTATCATCTGCATATCTGAGTTTATTGATATTTCTCCTGTCAAACTTGATTCCAGTTTGTGCTTCATCCAGCCCAGCATTTCTCATGATGTACTCTGCATATAAGTTATATAAGCAGGGTGACAATATACAACTTTGAGGTACCCCTTTTCCTGTTTGGAACCAGTCTGTTGTTCCATGTCCAGTTCTAATTGTTGCCTCCTGACCTGCATACAGATTTCTCAAGAGGCAGGTATTCTCATCTCTTTCAGAATTTTCTGCAGTTTATTGTGATCCACACAATCACAGTTTTTGGCATAGTCAATTAAACAGAATTTGATGTTTTTCTGTAGCTCTCTTGCCTTTTCGATGATCCAGTGGATGTTGGCAATTCGATCTCAGGTTCTTTTGCCATTTCTAAAATGGGAAATTTCTAAACATCGGGAAGTTCATGTATTGCTGAAGCCTAGCTTAGAGAATTTGAGCATTACTTTACTAGCATGTAAGATGAGTGCGATTGTGCGGCAGTTTGAGCATTCTTTGGCATTGCCTTTCTTTGGGATTGTAATGAAAACTGACCTTTTCCAGTCCTGTGGCCTCTGCTGAGTTTTCCAAATTTGTTGGCATATTGAGTGCAGCACTTTCACAGCATCGTCTTTTAGGGTTTGAAATAGCTCACTAGAATTCCATCACCTCCACTAGCTTTGTTCTTAGTGATGCTTCCTAAGGTCCACTTGACTTCGTATTCCAGGATGTCTGGCTCTAGGTGAGTGATTACACCTTTGTGATTATCTGGATCATGACTATCTTTTTTGTACAGTTCTTATGTGTATTCTTGCCACCTCTTCTTAATATCTTCTGCCTCTGTTAGGTCCTAATCATTTCTGTCCATTATTGAGCCCATCTTTGCATGAAATGTTCCCTTTTTCTATCTCTAATTTTCTTGAAGAGATCTCTAGTCTTTCTCATTCTGTTGTTTTCCTCTGGTTCTTTGCACTGATCACTGAGGAAGGCTTTCTTTTCTCTCCTTGCTATTCTTTGGAACTCTGCATTCAAATGGGTATATAGTTTCTTTTCTCCTTTCTTTTTCATTTTTCTTCTTTTCACAGCTATTTGTTTTGCCTTCTCAGACAGCCATTTTGCTTTTTTGAATTTTTTTTTTTTTTTCCCTTGGGAATGGTCTTGATCCCTGCTTCCTGTACAATGTCACAAACTCTGTCCATAGTTCATCAGGCACTCTATCAGATTAGTCCCTTAAATCTATTTCTCACTTCCACTGTATAATCATAAGGGATTTGATTTAGGTCTAGACCTGAATGGTCTAGTGGTTTTCCATACTTTCTTCAATTTAAGTCTTAATTTGACAATAAGGAGTTCATGATCTGAGCCACAGTCAACTCCTGGTCTTGTTTTTGCTGACTGTGTAGAGCTTCTCCATCTTTGGCTGCAAAGAATATAATCAATCTGATTTCAGTGTTAGCCATATGGTCATGTCCTTGTGTTGACTCTTCTCATGTGTTATCGAAGAGGGGATAATCATATGGGATTTTATTTCAGTCGTACCTTAATGGTCTAGTGGCATTCTCTACTTTCTTCCACTCAAGTCATGATTTGACCGAACTGTGTCTGAGTGTGTCCTGTGGAGGAATGTGTCAGCAATGGCCTGCTGCAGGGGCAGGAGCTCTGGGTGCAGCAGACCTGGGTATGGCATATGCCCTCTTGGAAGAGGTCGCTGTTAGCCCCACCATAGACGTGTCAGAACTTACACAATACTGGGGAAACATTCTCTTGGAGGGCACAAACAAAACCTTGTGCATACCTGGACCCAGGATAAGGGAGCAGTGACCCCACAAGAGACTGACCCAGACATGCCAATGATTGTATAGGCATCTCCAACTGAGGCATGGGTCAGTGGTGACCCACTCCAGGGCCTTTTGAAGGAGGTTGCCACCATCTTCATTACCACCATGGAAGTTTGTCCTCAGGTCAAGCAACAGGGAGGGAAAACAGCCCCACGCATCAACAGAAAAAGTAAAGATTTACTGAACATGATTCTGCCCATCAGAGCAACACCAAGGTTTCCCCTCAGTTAGTCTCTCTTATCTTCATTCTGTCTGCCCTCCATCAGAGGGCAGACAGAATGAAAACCACAATCACAGAAAACTAATCAAACTGATCACATGGACCACAGCCTTGTCTAGCTCAATGAAACTATGAGCCATGCTGGGTAGGGATATCCAAGATGGATGGGGCATGAAGGAGAGGTCTGATGAAATGTAGTCCACTGGAGAAAGGAATGGCAAACCACTTCAGTAGTCTTGCCTTGATAACACCATGAACAGTAGGAAAAAGCAAAAAGCTATGACACTGAAAAATGAACTCCCCAGGTCAGTAGGTGTTGAATATGCTACTGGAGAACAGTGGAGAAATAACTCCAGAAAGAATGAAGAGACAAAACCAAGGCACAAACAACACTGAGTTGTGATTGTGACTGGTGATAGAAGTGAAGTCCGATGCTGTAAAGAACAATATTGCATAGGAACCTGGAATGTTAGGTCCATGAATCAAGGTAAATTGGAAGTGGTCAAACAGGAGATGGCAAGAGTGAACATCAACATTTTAAGAATCAGTGAACTAAAATGGACTGGATTGGGTGAATTTAACTCAGATGACCATTATATCTGCTACTGTGGGCAAGAACCCCTTAGAAAAATGGAGTAGCCTTCAGAGTCAACAAAAGAGTCCAAAATGCAGTACTTGGATGCAAAATGACAGTGATTTCTGTTTGTTTCCAAGGCAAACCATTCAATACCACAGTAATCCAAGTATTTGCCCCCACCAATAATGCTGAAGAAGCTGAAGTTGAATGGTTCTATGAAGACCTATAAGACCTTCTAGAACTAACACCCAAAAAAGATGTCCTTTTCATTATATGGGTCAGTTAGTCAGTTCAGTCACTCAGTCGTGTCTGACTCTTTGCAACCTTATGAATCACAGCACGCCAGGGATCCCTGTCCATCACCAACTCCTGGAGTTTCCTCAAACTTATGTCCATCGAGTCAATGGTGCCATCCAGCCATCTCATCCTCTGTCATCCCCTTCTCCTCGGGTCTTTTCCAATGAGTCAACTCTTCGCATGAGGTGGCCAAAGTATTGGAGTTTCAGCTTTAGCATCAGTCCTTCCAATGATCACCCAGGGCTGATCTCCTTTAGAATGGACTGGTTGGATCTCCTTGCAGTCCAAGGGGCTCTCAAGAGTCTTTTCGAACACCACAGTTCAAAAGCATCAATTCTTCGGCGCTCAGCTTTCTTCACAGTCCAACTCTCACATCCATACATGACCACTGGAAAAACCATAGCCTTGACTAGACGGACCTTTACTAGCAAAGTAATGTCTCTGCTTTTGAATATGCTATCTAGGTTGGTCATAACTTTCCTTCCAAGGAGTAAGGGTCTTTTACTTTCTTGGCTGCAATCAGGGGCGGTGACTGAGAGGAGTTTCCACACACCAGAGGTCAGGGGCGGCGGCCAAGAGGAACAACCGCACGTCCAGGAGTGGCGGCTGCACAGGCACAGGAGGGCCAAGTGGAGCTACTGCATGTTCAAGGACAGGAGAGGCGACCGTGAGGAGATAACCCTCATCCAAGGTAAGGAGCAGTGGCTGCACTTCACTGGAGCAGCCATGCAGAGATACCCCATGTCCAAGGTAAGAGAAACCCTAGTAAGATGGTAGGTGTTGCAAGAGGGCATCAGAAGGCAGACACACTGAAACCATAATCCCAGAAAACTAGCCAGTCTGATCACAAGGACCACAGCCTTGTCTAACTCAATGAAACCAGCCATGCCGTGTCTAGCCACCCAAGATGGGACGGTCATGGTGGAGAGGTCTGACAGAATGTGGTCCACTGGAGAAGGGAATGGCAAACCACTTCAGTATTCTTGCCTTGAGAACCTCATGAACAGTATGAAAAGGCAAAATGGTAAGATACTGAAAGAGGAACTCCCCATGTCGGTAAGTGCCCAATATGTTACTGGAGATCAGTGGAGAAATAACTCCAGAAAGAATGAACGGATGGATCCAAAGCAAAAACAGTACCGTTGTGGATGTGACTGGTAATAGAAGCATGGTCCCATGCTGTAAACACCAATATTGCATAGGAACCTGGAATGTTAGTGAAAAGTTGTTGCTGAATGAAAAGACAGCCAGGATTCTTGGCCTCCGGAAGAGAAGAATTCAATCCGGGGCCAGAGACGAGGTTTGATCACTCAGAGCTTTGTGTAATAAAGTGTTATTAAAGTATAAAGGAGATAGAGAAAGCTTCTGACATAGGCATCAGAAGGGGGCAGAAAGAGTATTCCCCTGCTAGTCTTCAGTTGGATATTATATAGTCACTAGCAGTCTGTTAATGAAAGAAAGAAATGTCTTAAAACTCAAAATGTCCTGGCTATTATAAACATTGCTTCGACGAACCTAGATGTCCATCAGCAGATGAATGGATAAGAAAGCTGTGGTACATATACACAATGGAGTATTATTCAGCCATTAAAATGAATACATTTGAATCAGTTCTAATGAGGTAGATGAAACTGGAGCCTATTATACAGAGTGAAGTAAGCCAGAAAGAAAAACACCAATACAGTATACTAATGCATATATATGGAATTTAGAAAGATGGTAACAATAAATCTGTATATGAGACAGCAAAGAGACACTGATGTATAGAACAGTCTTTTGGACTCTGTGGGAGAGGGAGAGGGTGGGAAGATTTGGGAGAATGGCATTGAAACATGTATACTATCATGTATGAAACGAGTCGCCAGTCCAGGTTCGATGCATGATACTGGATGCTTGGGGCTGGTGCACTGGGACGACCCAGAGGGAGGGTATGGGGAGGGAAGAGGGAGGAGGGTTCAGGATGGGGAACACATGTATACCTGTGGAAGATTCATCTCGATATTTGGCAAAACCAATACAATATTGTAAAGTTTAAAAAAAAAAAAAAAAAAAAAAAAACTCAGAATGGCACCAGGCCCCTCACCCATAAGATGCATTTTGGGATAATCTTGGCACCACATGGTTCATCCTGGGCCATAAAATGATTAACTTAATTCTTGTAGAAGGCAGATTACCATACAAATATTTTTGTTTACATAGATTAGGGGAACAATATCTGAGTATAACATACTGGTTTGTCAAGTAGGTTCTGAGCCGTTAGGAGGAACCGACTTGAAGACAAGAGTCTGGGGTAAATGCATAGTACATTAGCATAGCTTAAGACAAACATTTCCATAAGAAAAATGCATTGGTTATCTCAAGGTTTGAGAATAGTTAACTTCAGGTGAAACCAGGTGTCATTATGGCAACACAGTATTTTAAGAGAAACCTCCTTTTTAAAGTTGTATAGAGAAGGAAAAAATATCTCTAGTTTGTTTCCTCCTGCTGCTTAAGAGAGATAAAAATGTCTGACACTTGCAGGCTATTTCCTTCGTTTGGAGACCCCTGGCCTTCCTGCCTGTTACCCTCTCATCCCCCTCTTTTCTTTTAGGAGAATTATGTTGCCTAGGGAAAAGGGGCATCGTTCTTGTTCCATAACTGCTTCGGAGCTGACAAGGGGCATTGTCCCTAAATTGGTGAAACAACATATTTTCCTAATCCTCATATTGAGGATATTTGATCCAGGGGCCCCAAATAGTAGTTGGAGGAAGCTGCAGCAGTAGCAGGAGTTTGAGCAACCATTTGTAACTTAAAAGCTTTCATGAGACTAGAAACAAATCCAATTACACAGTTACAGATGCAAGGCAAAATAGTAATTAAAACAAGTTAAAATCAAAATTAAAAGTCACGTTATATCCATAGTTAAAGTGAAATGTGTTGCACCAGTCCATTTTAGCGTTGTTAGATTTCATCAGATGAAGAATAGGCATCACATATGATTATTGTTGAAGGTATTCACACACTTAAAGAAAGTCTTTTCCTTGAAGTGGATATGTCCACCATGGGAAGCCTTCCACTGATGAAGAGGAGAGTGCTCCACAGACCCAGCAGTTAGACTGATTGTGGAATACAGTGTAGGAGTGAGCCCAGGACAGGAAGGCATTGTCTTGAGGATCAAACGGCAGACTTAGGATTTTTGGAGTTAGCAGAAGTAAGCTCACATAGGTTAACAGGCCCATCTGAAAAGTACAAAATCAGAGCATAGAAAGTAAAGACATAAAATGGAGTCACTTAGTTTTGGTCAGGGTGCCACCTCTTAACTTGAGTGTGATGTACCCACGAATCAATTCCTGGCACTTTGACAGCTGTGGGAGAAGAAAGGATAACCTGGTAAGGGCCTTCCCAGAGGGGCTAGAGGGATGGGCCCCCAGATCCCAATGTTTTTTTGAGGACCTCGGTTCCTGGCTCAAATAGAGGTTTGCTTGACTCAGAGGCTGGGTCAGGAGTTGTCTCCCAGAGTTCTGTTAATGCCTGTTGAAAAGCTGAGAGCTAAGTTACATAACTAATTAATTTCAAGGCTTCAGGGTCTATAACAATGTCTGTGCGTAAGAAAGGCCTTCCATAAATACATTCAGAGGGGGACAGTCCCTCCTTTTTGGGGGGCAGTTTGAGCCCTCATTAAAGCTATGGGTAGGGCTTTAATTCAATTGTCCTGCGTCTCTTGAGTTAATTTGTGCAGATGTCTTTTGATAATGTCATTAGATTTTTCAACCTTTCCTGAGGATTGGGGTCTCCAGGAACAGTGTAAATGATATTCTATTCCTAGAGCTTTAGATAATCCCTGAGTTTCAGCAGCTCTAAAGGTGGAGCCATTGTCACTCTGAAGGCTCTGTGGCAGCCCAAACCTGGGGATAATTTCATGGATTAAAATCTTTATAACCTCCTTAGCCTGCTCACTACGACAGGGAAAAGCCTCAATCCATCCAGTAAAAGTATCTACGCAAACCTGTAAGCAAGAATATCCATTAGCTTTTGGCATATGGGTAAAATCAATTTCCCAGGCCTCTCCAGGATACTTCCCACTTTGTTGTAATCCAGATTTTGCTAGCTTTTCAGTCTTTGGGTTATTTTTCTGACAAACCTCACACCTTTTGATAATGTTCTTTAAAGTTTTCATTAAATTTTTACCTTCAAACAAACGAGAAGCCATTTGGTAAGTACTCTCTGCACCCAAATGAAAACTATGAAGTAAAACCTTAAGAATTTTCCACTGAGCATTTTCAGGAATTATTAATCATCCATCCTTGGACTGTAACCATCCTTTATCAGTAATCTTTGCTCCTCTTTTCTCATACCTTTTTAATTCTTTCTCAGAATATTGTGGTTTTTCCTGTTCACAGGACCTGTCCAGATCAAAGGCGTCTGTAGTGAAGGGGTTTCATAAATTGCCGCTTTTCTGCCTTGACAGTCAGCCAACTGATTACCTTTGGCTACTTTACTCCCATGCCTGCTGTGCCCTTTGCAATGCATAACAGCTGCTTCTTTAGGACACTATATAGCAGTTAAAAGTCTCTTGATCTCCCTGAAATGCTTAATAGGTTCTCCTGTTGCTGTTTTAAACTGTCTTTCTTTCCATATTGCAGCATAAGCATGTAAAGTCAAATAAGCATACTTAGAATCAGTGTAGATATTTACTCACTGCCCTTTGCTTAACTCTAGAGCTCTGGGCCGAGCCACAAGCTCTGCTAACTGAGCACTGGTTCCTTGGGGGAGAGATTTTGCTTCTAAAACCTGTTCAGCAGTCACCACAGCATAACCTGCTTTACGCTTTCCATCCCGAACAAAAGATCTGCCATCTGTAAATATTTTCATGTCAGGATTGAATAATGGGGTATCCATTAGATCCTCCCGAGCTGCATAGTTTAAAGTTAGGAATTGGGAACAATCGTGATCAGGTGTTTCATTTTCCTTCTCAGGAAGGAAAGTGATAGGATTTAAATTTCCACAACTTTAAGCTTAGTTACAGGTCCTTCTAACAACAATGACTAATATTTAAGAAGCCTACTGTCTGTCATCCAAATATTAACCTTAGAATTTAAGATTCCACTCACATCATGAGAAGTCAGTACAGTAAGGTTTCATCCATTAATTATTTTTAAAGCTTCAGGTGCTAATAAAGCCGTTGCCCCAATTACTCTTAGGCAGTAGGGCCACCCACGTGAAATTACATCTAATTCTCTGCTTAGATTAGCAATAGGTTGCTGATGAGGCCCTTGGAGTTGTGTCAAAACTCCCAAGGCCATACCTTTTCTTTCAGTGACAAACAAATCAAATTCTGACCCTGTGGGCAAGCTCAGAGCTGGAGCTTGTAGGAGAGCAGTCTGAAGAATCTTAAAAGCCTTTTGAATTTATGGAGACCAAACTAGTTTGTCGGGTTAGGCCTGTTGAGTTTCAGCTATAAGTTTATATAAAGGCTAGTCAAGTTCCCCATAACCCAGAATCGAAATGCAACAATAACCTGTGATTCCCAAAAATCCTCTCAATTGTCTTAAAGTCGTTCAGTTCAGTCGCTCTGTCGTGTCCAACTCTTTGCGACCCCATGAAGCGCAACACGCCAGGCATCTCTGTCCATCACCAATTCCCGGAGTTCACTCAGACTCATGTCCATCGAGTCAGCGATGCCATCCAGCCATCTCATCCTCTGTCGTCCCCTTCTCCTCCTGCCCCCAATCCCTCCCAGCATCAGAGTCTTTTCCAACGAGTCAACCCTTCACATGAGGTGGCCAAAGTACTGGAGTTTCAGCTTTAGCATGATTCCTTCCAAAGAAATCCCAGGGCTAATCTCCTTCAGAATGAACTGGTTGGATCTCCTTGCAGTCCAAGGGACTCTCAAGAGTCTTCTCCAACACCACAGTTCAAAAGCATCAATTCTTTGGTGCTCAGCCTTCTTCACAGTCCAACACTCACATCCATACATGACCACGGGAAAAACCATAGCCTTGACTAGAAGGACCTTTGTTGGCAAAGGAATGTCTCTGCTTTTGAATATGCTATCTAGGTTGGACATAACTTTCCTTCCAAGGGGGAAGCATCTTTTAATTTCATGGCTGTAATCACCATCTGCAGTGATTTTGGAGCCCCAAAAAATAAAGTCTGACACTGTTTCCACTGTTTCCCCATCTATTCCCCATGAAGTGATGGGACCAGATGCTATGATCTTTGTTTTCTGAATGTTGAGCTTTAAGCCAACTTTTTCACTCTCCACTTTCACTTTCATCAAGAGGCTTTTTAGTTCCTCTTCACTTTCTGCCATAAGGGTGGTGTCATCTGCATATCTGAGGTTATTGATATTTCTCCTGGCAATCTTGATTCCAGCTTGTGTTTCTTCCAGTCCAGCATATCTCATGATGTAATCTGCATATAAGTTAAATTAGTAGGGTGACAATATACAGCCTTGACGTACTCCTTTTCCTATTTGGAACCAGTCTGTTGTTCCATGTCCAGTTCTAACTGTTGCTTCCTGACCTGCATACAAATTTCTCAAGAGGCAGGTCAGGTGGTCTGGTATTCCCATCTCTTTCAGAATTTTCCACAGTTTATTGTGATCCACACAGTCACAAGCTTTGCCATAGTCAATAAAGCAGAAATAGATGTTTCTGGAACTCTCTTGCTTTTTCCATGATCCAGCAGATGTTGGCAATTTGATCTCTGATTCCTCTGCCTTTTCTAAAATCAGCTTGAACATCCGGAAGTTCACGGTTCATATATTGCTGAAGCATGGCTTGGAGAATTTTGAGCATTACTTTACTAGCATGTGAGATGAGTGCAATTGTGTGGTAGTTTGAGCATTCTTTGGCTTTGCCTTTCTTTGGGATTGGAATGAAAACTGACCTTTTCCAGTCCTATGGCCACTTCTGAGTTTTCCAAATTTGCTGGCATATTGAGTGCAGCACTTTCACAGCATCATCTTTCAGGATTTGAAATAGCTCAACTGGAATTCCATCACCTCCTCTAGCTTTGTCGGTGGTGATGCTTTCTAAGGACCACTTCACTTCACATTCCAGGATGTCTGGCTGTAGGTCAGTTTAGTATAGGTTTAATTCTCTCAGGGCCTATGGCCCTTGTCCCTTCTAATATGATTAGGCACAGATATCTAACCAATTGTTGACAAAGCTGAGACAAAGTTTCTCTTGATGCCTTGTAACTGCAGCCTGACAGAAAGTTTAAGAAATCTTCTGAGGCTCGTGAACAAGCTTCCTCTGTCTCAGCACAGAGCAAAATATCATCTACATATTGTAATACCACAGTTTCAGAGCTATTAAAGTTTTGTAGATTCCATGACAAACTTTGTCCAAATAAGTGAAGACTGTCACAAAATCCCTGGGGCAGAACTGTCCAGGTTAACTGAGAATCTGGCTTCGTAGGGTCTTCCAAGGCAAATACAAATTGACTTTCCTCTGACAAAGGCACTAAATAGAAGGCATCTTTGAAATCAGTTACTGAGAAATATTTGGCTCATTCAGGAATTTCACACAATAGAGTATAAGGATTAGGCACCACGGGGTGTAAAGGAACTATAGCCTCATTTATTATTTGTATATCTTGAACTAGTCTCCATTTACCATTTGATTTTTTTATACCCAAAAATAGGAGTGTTGCAGGGACTGTTACAGGGAATTAATAGTTCCTGCTCCTTTAAATTTTCGATGATGGGTTTTAACCCTTCCTTAACCTCCGGTTTCAGTGGATACTGCTTCTTATGTGAAAATAAGTGCCGGTCTTTGAGCTTGACAACTACAGGAATAGTATTTTGTGTTCGACCCACAGATTTTCCATCAGCCTATACTCTAGGATTTACATGTTGTTCAACTAAAGGGAGAGAAAGGGAGGGCTCCATATCCATGAAAACAGAGGCTCAGTATATCCTTCCCCAAAAGGGGTGAGGGAGATTCTGGCACGATCAGAAACTCCTGTGAAGACAGCACAGAATCCCAGTTACAAGATAAAGAATAACTGAAATAATACCTTTTGGCTCGTCCAGATAGTCCCATTACAGAAGTGAACGGGGAAGAAAGTGGGCCAGCAGCTTCAGTAAGCACAGAGTAAGTAAGTTGCCCCAGTATCTAGAAGGAAATCGATGGATTGCCCCCCCCCCCACACAATTATTAATAGCCGGGGTTCATCAGGTGTAATTAGGATGGGAGCTTGTGTAGGGACCCCCAGGCACCTTCAGTCATGAATGTCTTCAGCGTCTGACACCGGAGACCTATGCCTCTGGGGGCAGTCTGTCTTTCAGTGTGGGTCCTTTGCAGACCGGACTTGGAGCCGGGGCAGCTTAGATGCCTGAGGGCAATCCCACTTGAGGTTCCCCTCCTTTCCACTGTAATAGTAAGCCCATCCCTTTACACCTGGGTCCCTCTGGGCATTTTTCTTAGGCTGTTTAAGAACGATTTTCATAGCCATTGTGAAGGCTTCTGCCTTTTCCTTTGTCTTTCTCTGCCTTTCTTTCTTTTCCTCATATTCCCTACCATAATAGACTGTCTGAGCCAGTTGTAACAGAGTATCTAAAGATTGATTTGGTCCATACACCTGTTTTAATAGCTTACGGCGGATATCTGGAGCCAACTGAATGAGAAGTCTATCCTTTAAGATCACTTTCCCCTCTTCATATTCGGGATCAATCTCAGTGAATCTGCGAAGGGCCTCTGTCAGTCTATCTAGGAATTTACCAGGAGCTTCCTTCTCCTCCTGTTCTATGTCTGCCAATTTGACATAGTTTAAAGGTAAAGAAAGCTGAGTGCCCAAGAATTGATGCTTTTGAACTGTGGTGTTGGAGAAGACTCTTGAGAGTCCCTTGGACTGCAAGGAGATTCAACCAGTCCATCCTAAAGGAGATCAGTCCTGGGTGTTCTTTAGAAGGAATGATGCTAAAGCTGAAACTCCAGTACTTTGGCCACATCATGAGAAGAGTTGACTCATTGGAAAAGACCCTGATGCTGGGGTCAGGGGAGGAGAAGTAGGGGACGACAGGGGATGAGATGACTGGATGGCATCACCGACTCGATGGACGTGAGTCTGAGTGAACTCCCGGAGTTGGTGATGGACAGGGATGCCTGGCATGCTGCAATTCATGGGATCACAAAGAGTCGAATATGACTGAGTGACTGAACTGAACTGAAAGGCTTGGAACGCGCCTGCCTGGGTCCTTCAAGAATACATCTGACAAAATGACTGATCCCATCTTCCTTTAGCGGTGTTGTAGTCCCAGTCTAGTTCTGTAGTTGGGACCACGTGATTCCCAGTGGGGAGGGCCACTATCTCGTCTTCCCTCTTCCCTACCGATTCATTACCAAGCCATTCATCTCCATAAGCAGCCCCTTTTCCCAAAACTCAAGTCTTTGAGTCTGGAGTCAGCGTTTGTTCCAAGATACACATCACATCCTTCCAAGTAAGGTCATAAAGCAGAGTAACACCTTTAAAAGCTGTAATACATTTTTCTGTGTCCTCTAAATAGTCTTCCAGATCCTCCTTGATTCTTTATATTTCTTGATAAGAAAAAGGCTTATTAACTCTCAGAGACTGATTATTTCTTCCGATGGGTGTTTCATGAAGAAGCAACAGCTTGTGTGGCTATTCCTCAGTCTCTTTGGCTGCTCTGTGCATATGACCCCAGGGATAGTTTGGAGAAACTATATTAAAAAAATAGTTTTTCTTTTTCTCTTTGTCTCCTGTCCTCCCTCTCATCTCTTACTTCAGTGGTCTGAGTTTCTATTGAAACCAGAGTAGTCTGAGGTCATACTGAGACAGTAGTTGTTTGGACCTCCACGTGGGTACTTTGAATCTCAGTTTGGATTTCCACTGAGACCAAGGCAGTTTGAATCTCAGTTTGTGTTTCCACTGAGACCAAGGCAGTTTGAATGTCAGTTTGGGTTTCCACTGAGACAAAGGCAACCCTTCTGAGGGAGGTTCTCTGGCTTTCAGTTTGCTCAGTTTGGAGCCCCGGGTACAGGGGCAAAGTAGGAGGACAGGAGGGAGCTGAAAGTTTCAAGCCCAAATCTATACCCTTAGGACATATGTCTAGCATATTTCGCAGAGAGAAAAATGGCAACACATATGCTACTTCTACCTATTTCCCTTGTTCCTTACAGAACCGGTCTAATTGTAAAACAGTATTATATTTAAGAGGCCCTCCAACTGGCCACCATTCGCTGTCCTCCAATGGATACTGTGGTCATGCAGTATCACATAGGAAAACCAGGTATGTTTCTTTAAGTCCTGGGGATCAAATCTATCCCAGTTTTTCAGGACACAGTTCAAAGGAATGAGGCTGGAATTGTTAGCTCCCATCTGTAAGAGAGAAAAAAAGCAACCAGCACCATCTTTCTGCTGGAGGCGTCCCTCCCTGCTCTAGATGGGGGTGTAGACAGAATTTACACCAAAAGCTTTTCCTTCCTGGTTGGACTTAGTCTGTCCCTGACTGACGCAGGCACCGTACTCATCCTTCCTGGTTCTACCACTGAGACGGGTTGGGGGTGTACCAGGGGTTGACCTGATAGCATCCCTGACTGACGTCCAGCTCTTCACTATTAAGCTTGCTTGCCTCTGATGCCACCCGGGGTGCAATCAGAGTAACCTTCTGGAATGCCTCGCAAGCTAAGACTGCTGGGGGAAACATTTGTCACCTGAGTGCCTGTACATGACCCTGAATATATTCCTGACCACAATAAGACCGTTATGAACATAAAACTGAGATGTTCCTTCTAAGCATCACCACGTCAGTATAAGAGCCTCCTCTGGTCCACTAAGAGCCAGCATTACCAAAGAGGGGGAAAAAAAAAAAAAAACATTGTGGTCCCAATCTGAGTAACCTTTAACCTCAGAGATGTTCTTGGAGCTAGAGCTCCATCTAGCTTCCGAACTTTCGATTCCTAGCGAGGCTAGGCACTTTCCTGACTACCAATCCAAGTTTGGGACCTAAGTAACAGTACACAGTGACAGTATAGATCACAAGTCCCTTGAAAGTCTATGATCCGATAGATTAGGTTAATACTTCTAATTCCCAAGTAGTTAGGAAGTGGTCAAAGAGACCAAAAAGTCTGACTGAGAAAGGAGAGTTCAGTCCACACGCATTGCCCATTTCTGGTCGGTTCCTGAAGGAGACACTGGGTGCCTCTGGACATTGGTAGGTCAGTATAAACCCCCGACAGGTTTCTGGCATAAACTGTATGAGATAACCATGGAACCGCAGAGCAGGGCTCCTCACTTGCTTCGCGCAGGGCATGTCATTCATTCACACAAGCACAACATAGAGTTAGTAAAGCACAGCACAAGTACAGGAGTTGGTGATGGACTGGGAGGCCTGGCATGCTGCGATTCATGGGGTCACAAAGAGTGGGACACAACTGAGTGACTGAACTGAGCTGAACTGAATCACCATCTCAGTGATTTTGGAGCCCCCAAAAAATGAAGTCTGACACGGTTTCCCCATCTATTTTCCATGAACTGATGGGACCAGATGCCATGATCTTAGTTTTCTGAATGTTGAGCTTTAGGCCAGCGTTTTCACTGTCCTTTTCACTTTCATCAAGAGGCTTTTTAGTTCCTCTTCACTTTCTGCCATAAGGGTGGTGTCATCTGCATATCTAAGGTTATTGATGTTTCTCCTGGCAATCTTGATTCCAGCTTGTGTTTCTTCCAGCCCAGCGTTTCTCATGATGTACATTATAGGGGACTGAAATGCAAAAGTAGGAAATTAAGAGATCCCTGGAGCAACAAGCAAATTTGGCCTTGAGTACAAAAAGAAGCATGTCAAAGACTAATAGAAGCATGTCAAAGACTAATAGAGTTTTGCCAAGAGAACACACTGGTCATAGCAAACACCGTCTTCCAAGAACACAAAAGAAGACTCTACACTTGGACATCACCAGATGGTCAATACTAAAATCAGATTGATTTTATTCTTTGCAGTTAAAGGTGGAAAAGCTGTATTCATTCAGCAAAAACGAGACTGGGAGCTGACTGTGGCTTAGATCATGAGCTCCTTATTTGCAAATTCAGACTTAAATTGAAGAAAGCATCTAAACAGCAACAACGTAAATCCATGGGCTATTTATTATTTATTTCCACCTACTACCATCTTCTTAGATTATATTCCCTCTTTCTGAGATGTGTAGCATTGGTAATATTCATGTGCTCATTATCTCATGATGAGATTACTTACATGTCACTCTTTGGTCTTTGCACAACTTAGGCTTTAGAATAAGTCAAAATTTTTAAATTCATGCCTAAATTTACCAGTGCAACTCAAATCTGATAGTATAAGACATATTTCAATTACCTCACTGAAGCCTGAAGCTGGAAAATGATAACGTGCTCTCCCTCTGATTGGTTCGCAAATTTCATGTAGAACCACCTCATATATCCCTTACGTTCTCAATTTTTCTCGTTTGTGACTGCTTAAGAACCAGGGGTTCTTGCACTTAATGCTGCCTCTCACTTTCAGCTCTTTATCTCTAAATTCTCACAGGTATATTCAGCACTTTCATTTCAAAAGACCATTTAGCTTCTCGCCTGTGGCTAGTAGGGGTCAGCTAGACAACTGGTCTTCACACTTTAAGACGTTTATCTGTTTGTACCAATTTTTAAACATTCTAGAATATCTCACAATGAGAATTACACTTATTTTAATTTAGAACCTAAAAATGGGGTTCTTGCCCACTTGTCTCCAAGAAAAATGGAGGCTCCATACCTGATATTTAGATGGAATAATCTGAAAGGATATAAGTTGGGAAGGAATGTATAAAAATAACTTTATTTCTCAAGTAATCAACCTATCACCAATTAATATTCCAAATATATCATCATGCACCTGCTTGTTAAATTTAGATTTTTATAATCAGTAGTTATCTAACTCCTAATGTACCTTTGATTCTCCCCTCCCCCAACACCAGCAGGTTCTGCTGTGAACATCTGCTTACTTATTCTAAAACCATTAACAAATTCATTCTTCAATAAATGTCTCAGACAGTTTCAATCCTTCAGCTCTCATATTGGTCTTTTCTTCTCAACATATGCTTTGTTGTCTGTATTTGTGACCCAGTATATAAGATGATCCATTGGATCATAGAAAAAACAAGAGACCTCCATAAAAGCATCTGCTTGTTTACGCTAAAGCCTTTGACTGTGTGGATCACGACAAACTGGAAAATTCTTAAAGAGCTGGGAATACCAGACCACCTTACCTGCCCCCTGAGAAATCTGTATGCCAGTAAGGAAGCAAAAGTTAGAACCGGACATGGAAGAATGGATTGGTTCCAAATTGGGACAGGAAGACGTCAAGGCTGTGTATTGTCACCCTGCTTATTTAACTTATATGCAGAGTACATCATGCAAAATGCCGGGCTGGATGGAGCACAAACTGGAATCAAGATTTCCAGGAGAAATAACAACCAACTAATATATGCAGATGACACCACCCTTATGGCAGAAAGTGAAAAGAAACTAAAGAGCCTCTGGATGAAAGTGAAACAGGAGTATGAAAAAGCTGGCTTAAAACTCAACATTTGAAAAACTAAGATCAGGCATCCAGTCCCATCACTTAATGGAAAATATATGGGGAAACAATGGGAACAGTGAGAGACTTTATTTTTGGGCACTCCAAAATCACTGCAGATGGTGACTACAGCCATGAAATTTAAAGACTCTTGCTTCTTGGAAGAATAGCTATGACCAACTTAGACAGCATATTAAAAAGCAGAGACATAACTTTGCCAACAAAGGTCTATCTAGTCCAAGCTATCATTTTTCCAATAGTCATGTATGGATGTGAGAGTTGGACCATAAAGAAAGCAGAACACCAAAGAATTGATGCTTTTTAACTGTGATGTTGCAGAAGACTCTTGAGAGTCCCTTGGACAGCAAGGAGATTAAACCACTCAATCCTAAAGGAAATCATTCCTGAATATTCATTGGAAGGACTGATGCTGAAGATGAAGCTACACTATTTTGACCACCTGACACAGAGAACTGGCTCATTAGAAAAAATCCTGCTGCTGGGAAAGATTGAAGTCAGGAGGAGAAGGAGACAGCAGAGGATGAGATGGTTGGATGGCTCACCGACTAGATGGTCATGATTTTGAATAAGCTCCAGGAGCTGGTGATGGTCAAGGAAGCTTGTCATGCTGCAATCCTTGGGGTGGCAAAGAGTCAGACACGACTGAGTGACTGAACTACTTTGAATCTAAGATGGATTCAAAAAACAGCATTCCTTCTCTCGTGGTAAGATTATGTAGGCATAGACAGCTCATATTACTGTAAGAATTTATTATTTTAATTTTTTCAGTCCCAATCTGTAGCACTTATTTCTATAATAAATACATCTTAAGGAATCCTGTAAATAGCTAGAGAACACACATTTTAAAAATGCTTTTCTGCTACTAAATAGTCTTTTCATTTATTTTCTTTTTTCATTTTATCTCTATTTTCATTGTTTTACTTTCCTAGTTTTCTTTACTCATGTATTTTCTATTTTTCCTTTGATATATAGTTTATTTTGAAATATCCTTTTTAATTCCCAATCTCAGGGAAAACTTTGCATTTGTTCATAATGTTTAACAATTATATTATTTTGAAAACCATGTCCTTCACAATTTCAGTCCTTTTTTTTTAATGTTTTAAGGCACACAAGCATTTTTTATATGCTTGAAAAGAAAGTTTATCAGTCATTAATTAGTAGCAGAATTCTACACATCTATTACCCCAAACTTGTTAATGATGTTGTTCAATATCATTATTTCATTGGTTCAGTATTTATACTAACTTTTAGTCTGCTTTTTCTTTGAATTTCTGAGTGCTTTAAAAATCTCTTTAAAAATCCATTTGACTGTTTGAACACAATATTTTGTCAATTTTTTCTGATGTATTTTGAAATGATATTGATAGATTTAAAATAATTTTCTTTTTTTACCTATCTACTTTTGGAATTAAGTCACATATTATACATAACTCCCTCATTCAGCACTGACTTTGCAGAGATTTCAACTTTATTACCTTTCACTCAACAGAGATGGACAAACATGTTTATAACCTAGACTCACAATTTCTAGATCATGCCAATTTCTTTCCAAAAGTGGTGTATACATTTAACTTTTTATGTACTGACTGATCAGATTTGTGGATGTATTTGTATTGTATATGATTAGCTTGTGTCTGTGGACATCTCTTCAAACATACTGACATCAAAGCAATTCAAATAAGTTTTATAGGCATTTGAAGGGTAGACAGTAAATTAACTTTGATGTTAAATTAGTTACTAACTTTTTTAGAAAGTGTACAGATAATTAAAATGGGGAAATACAGACATATCTTAATACTCATTTGCATAATTTATGAGGCATTATACAATAATTTATAAAAAAGAACACACATTTGAATATCAATCCTTTCTGGAATCTGTAATTATCAATATATGTTAAATAAAATTTTAATAATATCAGCTCAATTTCAAATGAAGGTTCAATATCTGACTAGACAAACAGTGAGTATAACCTATAAAATTATGCTCACTATGATGTATTTTCCTGGAGGAGGAAATGGCAACCCACCCCAGTAGTCTTGCCTAAAAATTCCATGGGCAGAGGAGCCTGGGGAATATAATAGTCCAGGGAATGGCAAAGAGTCGGACATGACTGAGCAACTGAGCTGATGATGCTTTTTTATATTCTTAGAATTTGAACCCCAAATTTGATTTGTACTTACAAATTCTGGAATAAAGAGACAATTTTTTGGTTGTTCGTTTTAGATTTTCCCATATAAGATATTATGAGGGGTCCCATTCAGATGGTCATTTAAACAATAAACAAAATGAGAGATTTCAGAATTATAAGGAACGTTGAGGCATTATCCTTCCTCTCCCAGCATTTCAACCAGTTGATAGATTGATTTAACCTGACATGGTTTACTAAATCTATAAGTATAACATGCATTTTATTTGAGATTATGTCAAAAGCACCATCTTCAGATCAGTTTCTGAAGAAATTGCAGGTTTTCTAAGAATTTGGGAGTTTTTGTGACCTTGGAGTGTGAGTGACAGCTTTCTACTTCAAGAATTCTGAAGCTGGATTTTGCCTGAGAGGACTGTTGGTAGCCAGGCACAAGAAGAGCTTAACAATAATAGGTAACACAGAGGTACAGAACAAATATATAGATACCAAGAGGGAAAGGGGTAGAAGGAATTGTGAGATTGGGATTGATGCATCCACACTACCGATATTATGTATAAAGTAGATAACTAATGAACACATACTGTATAGAACAGGGAACTCTACTCAATGCTTTGTGGTTATCTGAATGGGAGGTAAATCCAAAAGAGAGGGAACATATGGACTATATGTATACATATGATTGAGTTTGTTTGCTATATGGTAGAAACTAACAACATTGTAAAGCAACTATTCTGTAATAAATTAATTAAAAAAAAAAGTGATTTCCCATAGTCTAAGAGCTTGTCTTGAAAAGTAATCAATTCCTGGAAGTAACAGGGGAAGCCTCTATTGAGAGATAGGACTCCATGCAAAGATTTGTTGACTAAAAGGAATGCACAAGGTTAAAGCTGTGAGTTGACTTTATTCAGTGTTTTTCTGAGGACAATAGCCCAAGAAACAGCCTCTAAGATAGCACTGAGAAACTGTTCTGATGAGGAAAGGAGGGAAGAAAATGCTGTGTGTGATTTTGGCCAATAGGATACATGCTACCACACACAAATCTCTGTAGAAGGTTGCTGCTAGTCAGGAAAAGCAGTTTCCTTAGTTAAACATTTTAGTTCTCTTTCTAAGTGTGGGATGATGCAAGAACCTGAGTTCATAAAAAGATTCTCCTGAAAATATCTAACTATCTGAAGGTCTGTTCTACCAGTTTTCCCAGAGCACAGAGTGCTTCATCCCTGACATCTGCTGTGAACTCTTTTGGGATGGTTTCTAAGGTCAGTGGCTACTGTGGCTAGTGACTCAATCCTTGTAGAGCTGGATGGCTAGTGACATTCTGTAATTGGAAGACTCCAGTAAGAACATTTTTATAAATGGTACAGAAACCAGAATTGTGTGGGTCATATTAATATAACACCTTTTGGAACAACATGAAGCCGCCGGAATTGAGACATGATTCTGACCTATAACCATCTGTAATTCTGAAAGGTAGATACTGAAGGAAAAGAGAGAATAAATCAAGCTTAGCTGCATGTTTTGCACACGGGCAAAAGGATTTTCATGGCACTCTAATGCCATTGATCAAGAATTGGGTTTGCATTGAAACAGGTTTGCAAGGAAGAAAACAAATATGTCTAGAAAATACTAAATTTGAGGTTTTGTAGTGATTAAGTTTAGTAGACTATGGGGGAAAGTGCATATATATACTGTATATATACTCCAGTATTCTTGCCTGGAGAATCCCCATGGACAGAGTAGTGTGGCAGGCTACAGTCCATGGGATCGCAAAGAGTCAGACAAAACTGAGTGACTAAATACACAGCATGCTCAAGTTTATCTTTATTGACATCCAAATCTACATCTGTAGTTTTATTTGAAATTGTACTTTTGTTCAGGTTTTATTTACCCATACAGTTTGTGTAAATGGAACATGTGTAATTCCAGTGGTGCAAAAGATAATTATCTTATTTTCTTATGTCAAATAGATCCCCAGTGTTTTGCTGGTACTTTGAATTCCATGATTACATATAAGATTCAAATTAAGTATCCCTATATGAATCAAAATGACTGAAAACTAAGTAACTAAATGATTTACCATGGGTAGATAATGGGGATAGGGGAAAATTAGAAATCTGCCTAAGATCAGTCCCCTCAAAAAATCTGGGGAGGAGAAAACAATCTCAATGGCTATTTAAAGCTGTAAGCGACTAATGTATTTTTTTCAGCACATCTTATCTGATAAAATCCAAGGACCAAACATTTTATTCACCAAATATACCTTCATAAACCCATTTCAAAGTAGAAGTAAAAGCTACCTAGATTCTACTTGGCTGAAAAAAAAATTTTTTTTTTTCCATTTTTTGACTGACTAACATTGTTCTTTTCATAGAACTACAACTACAATATTTATCTAGAAAATAACATGAATGATAATGACTATACTTTTCCTTCCTTTTTAAGGCTTAAATCTATTATTTTTGATAAGAATTTTTTTTAAGTCTACCAACAACAACAACATACAAAATATCAAGCGATGTTTTAGAGAAATTAAACCAGGCTTAAGAACGCTTCCCACAATTAGTTCAAAACTGTCAGTATTTATCATGTAGCTCTTTTTGCATGTCATCACATCACATAAACAAACAAAACAAATATACCACAAAGCAAAAATTCTGCTTAAATGGCCAAACATGCTGGCAACTTTATTTGCAGGGCAATGAAAGTAGGAACTGTACTACATACTGTACACAAGAAATACTAATACCAACCTCAATATGTTTTCAGTCCTACTTAGAGTAGGTCCCTAATATCTCTACTTCCCTAGCATTTAGAAAGAAAGAAAGAAAGTGAAGTCGCTTAGTCATGTCCAACTCTTCGCGACCTCATGGATTGTAGCCTACCAGGCTCCTCCATCCATGGGATTTTCCAGGCAAGAATACTGGAGTGGATTGCCATTTCCTTAACTACAGATCTAATTACAGGCATATACATCATTTCTTATGTTAAACAACTGCATCCATTTTCCATTTTCACCATTTTTAAGTCTAACTATTATGCTAATTTAACAAAATCTAAGAAACCAAATTCACTTGAAGGCTTGAGCTGGAAAAATTATAAATATTTTTGATTTTAAGTTTTCTTTTTCAGGTCAATTTATTAATCCATTTAATTGGGGGAAATCATGAACTAAGCTATTTAAGTTTAATTTTTTTCATTATTTTTCCTTATGTTGCTTATCAATCCAGTTCAGTCACTCAGTTGTATCTGATTCTTTGCCACCCCATGAATTGCAGCATGCTAGGCCTCTCTGTCCATCACCAACTCCCGGAGTTCACCCAAACTCATGTGCATCAAGTCGGTGATGCCATCCAGCCATCTTATCCTCTGTTGTCCCCTTCTCCTGCCCGCAATCTCTCCCAACATCAGAGTCTTTTCCAATGAGTCAACTCTTCGCATGAGGTGGCCAAAGTATTGGAGTTTCAGCTTTAGCATCATTCCTTCCAAAGAAATCCCAGGGCTGATTTCCTTCAGAATGGACTGGTTGGATCTCCTTGCAGTCCAAGGGACTCTCAAGAGTCTTCTCCAGTACCACAGTTCAAAAACATCAATTCTTCTGTGCTCAGCTTTCTTTATAGTCCAACTCTCACATCCATACCTGACCACTGGAAAAACCATAGCCTTGACTAGATGGACCTTTGTTGGAAAGTAATGTCTCTGCTTTTGACTATGCTATCTAGGTTGGTCATAACTTTCCTTCCAAGGAGTGAGCATTTTTTTAATTTCATGGCTGTAATCACCATCTGCAGTGATTTTGAAGCCCCCAAAAAGAAAATCTGACACTGTTTCCCCATCTACTTCCCATGAAGTGATGGGATCAGATGCCATGATCTTCATTTTCTGAATGTTGAGCTTTCAGCCAACTTTTTCACTCTCCTCTTTCACTTTCATCAAGAGGCTTTTTATTTCCTCTTCACTTTCTGCCATAATGGTGGTGTCATGTGCATATCTGAGGTTATTGATATTTCTCTTGGCAATCTTGATTCCATCTTGTGCTGGAATGTTGCTTATAGATTCTGATAAAAAAAAAAAAAAAAACTGATTCAGCACATAACACAAGTTTGCATAATTCACTGCTTCACTTGGCACGTAAGGGGATATGCTAAGTCTCTTCAGTCCTGTATGACTCTGTGCAACCCCATGGAATTATAGACAAAAGAGGTATTCAACACTCACTGATCTTACATCCAATGAAGGTTGGCAATTATTCATGTCAAGTTTGAAGAGTGCTTTGATAAAGGAAGAATAGTGTATATATTAATAGGCATAAGCTATAATAAGAGACCCTACAGTCTGAGTGATGAAAAATAGACCAGAAGAAGTAATATTTAAATTGTAATTAATAACTTGAATAGCTGTTGGTGAGGAAGGCTGATGTTGCTTCTGTCTTGATTTTAGATGTTAGGAAATTGAAAACGTTTCAGAAGGAAGTTAATTTCCAAAGAATAGATATATAATAGCATGGTGTATATTCCTGGTAATATGGCTGTGTGACAAATTACAGGGAAATTTAGTGGCATTAAATAACCATTTATTACATTCACAGATTTTGTGGGTCAGGAAAACTTGACTTATATATATATGGCCTTTGATGCTGGTTGTTGACTTTGGATTCCAGTTTCTCTCTATATGGGACGTTTCATGTGGTTTCTCTATATGGACTCTTTGGGGCTTTCTTACAGCATGGTGGCTAGATTCTAAGGGTAAATGTCCTGAGAGAGATAGAGAGACACAGAGAGAGAGACTAGAGAGCTAGAGGTAGAAAAAGGAGGAAGCCAGATCCTTTTCAAGGCTGAGCCTTGAAAGAGGTCTAGGATTGTGTTCACTGTACTCTACTGGCTAAAGGAGTAGCAGGCTCCCACTAAATGCAAATGGAAATAACATCAATTCTGTTTCTTAATGGGGCGGGGGGGGGGGGTTGCCACTTATGTGTATAACAGTCATCTCAGACAGTGCATTCTTACACAGTCCACTTTGGCAACTGAACATGTGTAGAATTGCTGAAGCATGCTGTGCAAGAGAAAGGAGATGCAGCACTTTATGAGATATGTTTTAGAAGGGTTATGGCAAGATATTGATGAATTTCTTGTAGAAGAAAGTTTTCATAATATTAGTATATTGCAAAGATCTCTGTATGATTACTTTGTAAGAATGGAGCAAGTTTAACCATTGAGAATATTGTAAAGAGTTCATTTGAAAAAAAAAAAAGTTATAGAGGTTAAAATAAAATCCAAAGTACTGAGGAAAAAAATAGGTAAAACATACTTTGAACATTTAAAATGGGAAGGCTATGTGGTTAATTGGCTGTGAAGGATCAGGGAAAAAGGAGTGAAAATGACAAGCAGATTTCTGGCATAACCAACTTGATGAATCTTAGTACCATATAAACAGGCAGAAAAGTGGGAATCTACGTAAATTAAAACAACAACAACAACAACAACACACACACATGGGCCAATGATTTGCATGCTGGGTTTTAGATAAAGATTCTGAATACAAAACTGAATGTCTTATGCTACAACACATGAGATTAGTTAGAAATGAAAATAATATAGACTTAACTTCCCAGTATCAAGAGAACAGTTGAAACCATGGACTATAAGAGGTGACTTTGAAAGAATACATAGAAATGGAAAGAAAAGAGAGTTTATGGAAGAGTCTTGCAACAACATCAAGGGACTGATGAAAGCTAACATATATAGGTTGTAGTGTTTACTGTGTTCCAGCATTCTAACGACTTAAAACATATGATCTTGTTTCATCTTACAGCTATCACATGAAGATGTCATTCTTATTGTCATTAAATGATTAATAGCAGAATCAAGAGAGGTTAAGATAACAGAGCATGGATTCTCATTTCAGTTCCGTTCAGTCACTCAGTAGTGTCCGACTTTTTGCGACCCCACAGTCTGCAGGAAGAAAGCTTCTCTGTCCATCACCAGCTCCCAGAGCCTGCTCAAATTCATGTCCATTGAGTCAGTAATGCCATCCAACCATCTCATCCTCTATCATCCTCTTCTCCTCCTGCCTGTAATCCTTCCAAACATGAGGGTCTTTTCCAGTGAGTCAGTTCTTCCCATCAGGTGGCCAAAGTATTAGAGTTTCAGCTTTGACATCAATCCTTCCAATGAATATTCAGGACTTATTTTCTTTAGGATTGACCAGTTTGACTTTGCAGTCCAGGGGACTCTCAAGAATCTTCTCCAGCACCATAATTCAAGCATCAGCTCTTCAGCACTCAGCTTTCTTTATAGTCCAACTCTCACATCCATATATGACTACTGGAAAAACCATAGCTTTGATTAGACAGACCATTTTTGGCAAAGTAATGTCTCTGCTTTTTAATATGCTGTCTAGGTTGGTCACAGAGAAGGCAATGGCACTCCACTCCAGCACTCTTGCCTGGAAAATCTGGTGGACAGAGGAGCCTGGTAGGCTGCAGTCCATTGGGTTGCTAAGAGTCGGACAGGACTGAGCGACTTCACTTTCACTTTTCACTTTCATGCATTGGAGAAGGAAATGGCAACCCACTCCAGTGTTCTTGCCTGGAGAATCCCAGGGACGGGGGAGCCTGGTGGGCTGAAGTCCATGGGGTCGCTAAGAGTAGGACACGACTGAGCGACTTCACTTTCACTTCACTTCACTAGATTGGTCATAGCTTTTCTTCCAAGGAGCAAGTGTCTTTTAATTTCATAGCTGCAGTCACCACCTGCAGTAATTTTGGAGCCCAAGAAAAAAAGTCTGTCATTTTTTCCATTGTTTACTCATTTATTTGCCATTAAATGATGGGCCTGGATGCCATGATCTTAGTTTCTTGAATGTTGAGTTTTAAGTCAACTTTTTCACTCTCCTCTTTCACTTTCATCAAGAGGTTCTTTAGTTCTTCATTTTCTGCCATAACGGTGGTGTCATCTGCTTATCTGAGGTTATTGATATTTCTCCTGGCAATCTTGATTCCAGCTTGTGCTTTATCCAGCCCGGCATTTCACATGATGTACTCTGCATCTAAGTTATATAAGCAGGGTGGCAGTGTACAGCCGTGACATACTCCATCCACAATTTGGAACCAGACCACAGTTGTTCCATGTCTGGTTCTAACTGTTGCTTCTTGACCTGCATACAGATTTCTCAGAGGCAGGTAAGGTGGTCTGGTATTCCCAGCTCTTAAAGAATTTTCCACAGTTTGTCATGATTCACACAGTCAAAGGTTTTAGCATAGTCAGTGAAGCAGAGGTAGATGTTTTTCTGGACTTGTCATTTTTTCTATGATCCAGTGGATGTTGGCAATTTGATCTCTGGTTCCTCTGCCTTTTCTTTATCCAGCTTGAACATCTCAGTTGAAACATCTCTGTTGAAACCTCACTTGGAGCATTACTTTGCTAGCCTGTGAGATGAGGGCAGTTGTGCAATAATTTGAGCATTCTTGGGCATTGCCTTTCTTTGGGATTGGAATGAAAACTGCTTTTCCAGTCCTGTGGCCACTGCTGAGTTTTCCAAATTTGCTGGCATATTGAGTGCAGCACTTTCACAGCATCATCTTGCAGGATTTGAAATAGCTCCACTGGAATTCCATCACCTCCACTAGCTTTGTTCATAGTGATGCTTCCTAAGGCCCATTTGACTTCATATTCCAGGATGTCTGGCTCTAGGTGAGTGATCACACCATTGTGATTACCTGGGTCATGAAGATCTTTTTTGTACAGTTCTTCTGTGTATTCTTGCCACCTCTTCTTAATATCTTATGCTTCTGTTAGGTCCCCACCATTTCTGTCCTTTATTGTGCCCATTTTTGTATGAAATGTACCCTTGTTACCTCTAATTTTCTTGAAGAGATCTCTAGTCTTTCCCATTCTATTGTTTTCTTCTATTTCTTTGCATTGATCGCTGAGGAAGGCTTTCTAATCTCTCCTTGCTATTCTTTGGAACTCTGCATTCAAATGGGTATATCTTTCCTTTTCTCCTTTGCTTTTCACTTCTCTTCTTTTCACAGCTATTTGTAAGGCCTCCTCAGACAGCCATTTTGCCTTTTTGCATTTCTTTTTCTTGGGGATGGTCTTGATTCCTGTCTTCTATACAATGTCACAAACCTCCTTCCATAGTTCATCAGGCACTCTTATCAGATCTAGTCCCTTAAATCTATTTCACACTTCCAGTGTATAGTCATAAGGGATTTGATTTAGGTCATACCTGATTTTCTTGATATATAGTTGCCTAAAGCATTCTGTTAGTTTCTACCATACAGCAAAGTGCATCAGTCATACATATACATATATCCCGTCTTTTTTTGATTTGCTTCCCATTTATGTCACCACAGAGCATTGTGTAGACTTCCCTGTGCCATACAGTAGGTTCTCATTACTTTTCTCTTTTATACATAGTAGTGTATATATGTCAATCCTAATCTCCTAATTCATCCTACTCCTTCTATCCCCCTTTGATGTCCATATGTTTGTTCTCCACGTCTGTGTCTCTAGTTCTGCTTTGCAAATAGGTTCACCCATAACACTTTTCTAGAGACCACATATATGCATTAAACAATATTTGTTTTTCTCTTTCTTGCTTACTTCATTCTGTATGACATTCTCTAGGTCCATCCATGTCTCTGCAAAGCAACAGTTTTGTTCCTTTTTAATCAAAACTACAATGAATTATCACCTCAAGCCAATCAGAACAGCCATATTGTCAAAAATTTTCTGAGCAGTAAATACTGGAAAGGGTGTAGAGAAAAGGGAACCCTGCTACACTGTTGGTGGGAATGTGGACTGATGCAGCCGCTGTGGAGAACAATATGGAAATTCCTTAAAAAGCTAAAAATAAAGCTATCATATGATCCAGAAGTCCAATGTCTGGTCATATACCTAGAGAAAACCATAATTCCAAAAGATACATGCACCCCAATGTTTATTCTAGCACTGTTTTCACAGCCAGGACATGGAAACAACCTAAGTGTCTATCAATAGAGAATGTATAAAGAAGAATCGATATATATATATATATATATATATATATATATATATATATATATTGACTTAATAAAAATTGTAATATTGACTGTATGGGGAAGGGAATGCAGAGATGATGGTAAAGTTTGAAAACTAAATCCACCTCTTTCATAAAAGGAAGTCAATTAACAAAGTCTAAAAAAAAATGGTTAATGATTCCTAAATGTTTTGAAAGTTTTCTAGATACCAATCAAGATTTAGATAAATATTTTCTACAATAAATGTTATAATATCTAAAGATGGTATCATTCATTATCAGAAATGGACCATTAACTTTTAATTTAAGCTTTATTTGTTCCCCAGATGTACATTAGCGGGTCAATATTTGCAACCTAGTTCATTCTTGATTACTGACTTAAGTCAGCTTAATTGAATGCAGACATGACAAATGACAAGAAATCCTATGACAGTAATACCATTAAAAAAAAAAAAACAAAGTATTTGGCATCATTTTATTGCAATTCTAAATCACTGTTTTGTTGAAGATTATTTGGAAGGCTTTTTGCACTTTCCTAATTGACATTATAATAGTTCAAATCACTACATAGAGCATATATAAGGTGCTTAGTTGCTCAGTTGTGTCCAGTTCTTTGTGGCCCCAGGGACTGTAACCTGCCAGGTCCCTTTGCCTATGGAATTTTCCAGGCAAAAATACTGGAGTGGTTTGCCATTTCCTACTCCCAGGGATCTTCTTGATCAAGGGATCGAACCTACATCTCCTGCATTGGCTGATGGACTCTTTGCCACACCACCTGGAGAGCCCTAGAGGATATATGAGACTATAGGTTAAAATATAAGTTGCTTATATATACTTATAATTTGCTATTTTAACTACCCTGTGATAACCAAATTCTAAATTATTTTACTTCTTATAAGTAGTAAAGTTTAGTCTCTCAATTAGGTCAATAAAGAGTCACACGGAGAAGGCAATGGCACCCCATTCCAGTACTCTTGCCTGGAAAATCCCATGGATGGAGGAGCCTGGTGGGCTGCAGTCCATGGGGTCGCTAAGAGTTGGACACGACTGAGAGACTTCACTTTCACTTCTCACTTTCATGTACTGGAGAAGGAAATGGCAACCCACTCCAGTGTTCTTGCCTGGAGAATCCCAGGGACGGGGGAGCCTGGTGGGCTACCGTCTATGGGGTCGCACAGAGTCGGACATGACTGAAGCGACTTAGCAGCAGTAGCAGCAGCAAAGAGTCACACTGATTCTTTTTGACCACCAGAGTATCATTTAGTAATATTCATGGAAGTGTTGGGGCCTTTAGAAAGGAGAACTAATTAAAGAACATTTGCTGAAGACAAGGTAATTCTGAGATAATGTATTGCAGAATTATTGAAGGAATCCTTAGAACTGAGAAGTTATATTGAGACACTCTTCTGATACTGATATTATATAAAATATGTTAAGTTCACTTTGACATTTTAAAGAAGAATGAAATGAAAGAGCTTCCTATTATATGTACTGAAAATCTTTTATGGCATAGTACTCTTATTTCCAAAGTTATGATTAAAACTGCACTTCAAAAGTCAAATCTTTTCAAAGAAACTCTAAATTACTGAGTAAAGAATTTTGAAATCTTGTCTGATATTCTTATGAAAAATTCTTCTGACCTTTGGTTTGACATTGAAGAGCTTTTTCATTTTCTGAAAACTCTTTTGCTGTGTTATTTTCATGAAAGTGGAATGATGGGGAAATAACCCAACAGAAAATATATGCTCAATGTGCTATGAGACTAAGTTTCATATATTTGTGGTACATATAGCTTTATCATATGTGTATATATATATATATATATATATATATATATATATATATTCATATAATGCAATTAGGAATAAACTTTTAAATTTATAATCCAAAGTACTTAAATCAAAATATACTGATTTCCTTTGCTCTGCATAGTGCATCACATGGATATTTTCCAGGTCATAGTTTTCTTTAAATGAGTAAGTTAAATATACTTGTAGCTGTGAGTAGAAGAATCAGTATCATTACTTTTAAGTTAAAACGATAATATTACAGAAAACAAAATATGAGCTCTGTAGCTATCTGAAGAGAAATAACTTTAAAAATGGGTAAAACCTCTGCAAAAGAGGTTTAATGGTTATGCATTAGAATCTCAGTGTCTCTGATCTGATGGCAAAGCATTAGGCTTGGAAAGTGGGTATTTCTATTTAGGTATGGTCATTTGTTCATGTCAATTTATTTTCTTCTTCCCCCACTCTTACTGAAATGAAATAAAAAATGATCAAAACAAAGACAAAAGAAAGGGGAAAGCTTTTAAAAGACGTTTGGGATACAGGTTATCAAAGAAGGTGAGTTTGCCTTTTATATAATGCAGGATATTGATGAAAACAGAAATCATTACTTCATATAGTCTTTGAGATTCTCAGAATTTAGATAAATTTAAAATGATGCACATAGAAGAAACATGTAGACTTTTGGAAACAGAATTGTGCTTTGTCCCCTGCCAGATGGGAAGTAGAGTATTTATTTCATGAAAAATGTTACAAAAGGTACTCTGGGTTCTAGAACCCAAGCACAGTAGAAGAAGCCTGAGAGAGGATACACAGCCCAAGTTTTATTTGTACTTTCTCTTCCAACTGATTATTTTGCACCAGCTCAATAGAGGAGAAAAGATTGCCATGTAACCACGGAGTGTATGTCAAGTCTTGAAACTAGAAAGGATTGCAGGAAACCACTGTGCAGGGAGAATGGCAGAAAAAATTTCTCTAGAGACAGGACAGTAAAAGCAGTAGGAGAGATTTTTGTCTGCCACTTTCTATTACTGAAAATTAAGATTTATGTCATAGCTCATTTTTTTATACTTTTAATCATAAGAACAGCCAGTCCAATGTGGCTTTGGAAAGATCGGTTTAGATGAGAATATAGCCGTGATTAGTTTTCATAGGAAGTAGATACAGTGTTTACAATTAATGGTCACAGACAGGCAGCCTTTCAGTGTTTCACCCCCTGAGGACTAAATGATCAAAACTAAGGAAGACAGTTCTTTAAAATATATGCATCATCAAGGGAAATTCAGAAAGTATAACACTAGATCTCCATGAACTCTACCCCCATTATTTCCTTAAAAAACATCTGCAGAATTATGATCTAAGGTCTTTATATTACTTCTGATCCATAGTTATAAGACCTTTGATGGATTTTTCCTGAGAATCCAGAACACACAATGAAAATTAAATGCATATTATTTAAATTAATGAAAAGGAAACAATAATAAAATGAAAACCTTAAAACGTGCTGATTCAATTCAGTTCAGTCACTCAGTCGTGTCTAACTCTCCGTAGCCCTGCGGACCACAGCATGTCAGGCCTCCCTGTTCATCACCAACACCCAGAGTCTACTCAAATTCATCTCCATTGAGTTAGTGATGCCATCCAACCATCTCATTCTCTGTCGTCCCTTTCTCCTCCTGCCTTCAATTTTTCCCAACATCAGGGTCTTTTCCAGTGAGTCAGATTTTCACATCAGGTGGCCAGAGTACTGGAGTTTCAGCTTCAACATTAGTCCTTCCAATGAACACTCAAGACTAATTTCCTTTAGAATGGACTGGTTGGATATCCTGACAGTCCAAGGGACTCTCAATGTGCTGATTACTCTCTACAAATCCCTTATCTATTCTCTGCGACTTTCTGTTCTGTACTGTAAAAAACTGAGAGCCTAGACTGCATCACCTCAATCTCTTCCCTTTGGTTTGAGTTAGGTTCTGTTGTGGGAAACAGATTTGCTTACTCTACAGTGTAATATGTATACCTGTGGTGGATTCATTTTGATATTTGGCAAAACTAATACAATTATGTAAAGTTTAAAAATAAAATAAAACTAAAAAAAAAAAAAAAACAGTCTCCTCTAGGGCAGAATTCAGGCAGGTTTCAGTTCAGTTCAGTTGCTCAGTCATGTCCGACTCTTTGCGACCCCATGAACTGCAGCATGCCAGGCCTCCCTGTCCATCACCAACTCCTGGAGTTCACCCAAACTCATGTCCATTGAGTCGGTGATGCCATTCAGCCATCTCATCCTCTGTCGTCCCCTTCTCCTCCTGCCCCCAATCCCTCCCAGCATCAGAGTCTTTTCCAATGAGTCAACTCTTCGCATGAGGTGGCCAAAGTATTAGAGTTTCAGCTTTAGCATCATTCCTTCCAAAGAATTCTCAGGACTGATCTCCTTTAGAATGGACTGGTTGGATAGTCTTGCAGTCAAAGGAACTCTCAAGAGTCTTCTCCAGCATCACAGTTCAAAAGCATGAATTCTTCGGCTCTCAGCTTTCTTCACAGTCCAACTTTCACTTCCCATTATAAATGTTTCCAGCTTCCTAAATTCAAGACCCTTCTCCTTCAATACACCTTACTGTGTGGGGTGCTAAGTGCTATCTTGTCTTGCAATCCTCTTTGATGACCTGATTCTGTATGGTGAATACAATTGATTGCTTATTTACTGACTAGGCTAAAACTCTGTATGGAGGCCAATAAAGTTATTGGTAATTTACGATACTTTAGTTAACCCTTCTTGCATCATCCTGTGGGATTGGGTCTGAGGCAACCAGAGTAAAATAACATTCCAGCTACAGCTATTGCTGTGGGTAATAGACTCTTTTCTTTTCTTCCTGAACTACCCAAAGTTCTTGGGTTTTTGCAAGCATCTTAAGGTTTTAGTTTGGCAGGTAATATTTTAGTTTTTAAGTATAAATAAAGTTTCTTAACTGTTAGTTCCTGATGGCAGATCAAAAACATCTATACAACAGTGGGACAGTGTTTGTCCTTTTATCTTGGGTTGTTATTTATACAAATTGTGTAAATTTCTCTTTGAAGTAAAATCCTTGCATCTGGGCACAAATCACTGTAGTGGATCAAAGTGCTGAATGAGTTATTGTATTCTTCACCACAATGTGCTCATGATTAAAACAGACAAAACTATCAATTCTTCCAAAACTCCCATTAACAATATGATAACAAACCATTTATATATGTTTGTGGAGCCTGGCAGTCTGCAGTCCAAAGGGTTGCAAACAATCAGGGACAATTGAGCAACTAAGCACACACATACCTATATGGATAACACTTGTGTGCTTTTGTCTATAGATTATATTTTGCTAGATATGGAGAGTCAAATTACTGAGTGTTAAAATCACTCAGAATAGTTCATATTTAATTTTATTTGCACTGTTTATATTTGTTCATATTATATTATTAAGGACTTATTTAATTTTATTTTAATGTGACAAATTATTTTTTTTATGGATTTAGAATCAAAACAAGAAAAGGCGACTAGATTGAATCCATGGTTTTTGTATCCTATTCTCTCTTTAGCGATTACCTTTTAAACACTACACATAAATAATACATATAGATGTATATGTATGATAGGTATGTGTGTATGTATATTTTTAAAGGTTAAACTAAAACTACTATATGCACTTTATAGAAATTACTCATTAGTAATATATAAAATTTGCTTTCCTTTTCAAGCAGTTTATTTTCCCATTTTGTTGAGATTTGGGTGTTTGATGTCTGTTTTGTTGATTTTTCATAGTTCATTTAACCAGTATTCCCTTGACGGGCATTTCATGCATCCAGCTATCTATTATGCTTTATTTTTGCTGTTACAAGTAATATTTCAATTACAGTCTTTATGCATTTTATTTTATATATTTTCAAATGAGTTTTGTGATAAATTCTTAAACCTGAGACTGCTACATGAAATGGTAACTGTCTGTGGAATTTTATAGATTTTGCATTATCCCCTTTTGTGATGTTTGCATTTCCAGCTATAATAACTGGATTATCTGTTTCCCCACAGCTGCACATCAGAATCTGTTATTAAACCACTAGATTTTTACCAACTTGAAAAATATTTCAGTATAATAGTGTAATTTGATTGTGTATCTCTCTATTTATGAGAATTCAATTAACATTGTTATATTAAATTCCACTCATATAATTATTTCAAATTTTGCAAAATGGTCCTACCTTTTTCTTAATGTTTTAAACTTTTTATCTATGTTCCAATTTCAATTGCAGCTACAGATAAATTTGGATTTGCTAAGGTTATTTGATTTTTTTTAATCACAGACAGTTCTTCCATGTAGTCTTTACATGAATTTTTAAATTTTTGTAAAATAATAAAGATGCTTTAAATATTTATTGGTTTATACATTTCACTGTCAAATGAAGCTGTGACAGTCAGACACTTATTTCTTACAAATGCACTGGAGCCATTTTTTCTATGATCAGATTATATGTTGACCTTTGTGTTTAATTACTATCTTGTTTTACCTGAGTAAGTTGTCAATAAATCTCAGTTCTTTTATGTCTGAATGTTATGTTACAAAACACAGACTGGCTAAAAACATTAGTTTGAAAATAATTTTTAATACTTAGAAAATGTTCTATTTCATTTCATCATTCAGTGGCCCTGATAAAATTTATTATGTCAGTTATGTATATACAATTTTTGGTGTGCATATATGTAACAATTTATACCTTTATGCGTTTCATAGAATTCCATAGGAAACAGATTTAAACTGAATCTGAAGTATGCAAAAAAATGAAAATTATGCAGAAAAATTGTCCAAAGTTTGAAAATGGGGGAAAAAAAGAGATTACTGGATATTTCTTTCTGTGGAGGTCTGGGTGTTGTGTAGCTGACTCTTCACAATTATGCGATTTTGCATAGACATGTACAACTGGTCACCTTTGTTACTATCTAGGCTATTTTACAATTCTGTAGAAAGAGACATAAAATTATGGAAAATGGGGGTTATGCAAGTGTTTTCTGACCATTGCAATACAAAGAATCACTGCTCATAGCAATGCACATGAATTTTTACTACAGAAAATACACATCTCTGTGGTCAGTTTCACATAAACAGGTTTTAATATATTAATATTCGGATCATCATTAACTCATAGATTTAAAAAGTCTTTGACAAATGTCCATTTTGCATTCACATGAAAGTCGATATAACCATATATGTAAGTTGGAAACTTTCTTAGATTATTACCGATAAGATATGGCAGAGAATTTTGCCATGATTGTGTTACTCATTGCAGTTAAAATATGGTTTATGATGTGTTGAATGAAACTAGAATTCAAACAACTAGGAAACACTTTCCAAACTGTTAATAGGCCATCACAAAAAAAATTAATGAAAGGAAAATTTGTTCTAAACACCTGCACTTTAAGTGCCATCTTTTTTGGGGTAATATTACATGAAATAAAAACCGTTTTTTTGAAAAAATAGCAGCAATAACTAACATATTTTTTAATACTCAGAGTATATTTTATGTCTTGATAAGTAAAGTTTAGAGTAAGTTAGAAATAGTATTCTAGAACAAAAATGGCTCTGTAGCTACATATCCAGTATCTATTATTGTTGTTTAAGGAATTGTCATAGATAAGCTGAGAAATGGTAAAGGACTTAACTATGTGATTTACATATTTATGCTAACAGTATAACAGTCCTCTATAATATCATCTCATTTACTTAAAAATTTGGATTTACAAACTATCACTTTTAAGAAGGATATAAATATTTAAACTTTCAAGAATTTATTTTCAGGCAGAGAATTTTGCCATGATTGTGTTATTCATTGCAGTTAAAGTATGGTTTATGATGTGTTGAATGTTAACTAGAATTCAAACAAATAAGAAACACTTTCCAAACTGTTAATAGGCCCTCACAAAAAAAAAAAAAATTGAAGAATGAAAGTGAATGTGAAGGTCACTCAGTTGTGTCCAACTCTTTGCAACCCTGTGGACTATACAGTCCATGAAATTCTCCAGACCAGAATACTGGAGTGGGCAGCCATTCCCTTCTCCAGGGGATCTTCCTAACCCAGGTCTCCCACATTGCTGGCAGGTTCTTTACCAGTTGAGCCATCAGGGAAGCCCAAAAATACTGGAGTGGGTTTCCTATCCCTTCTCCAACAGATCTTTCCCACCCAGGAATCGAACCAGGGTCTCCTGCATGGCAGGCAGATTCTTTAATAGCTGAGCTACCAGGGAAGCCCAGTTGAAGGACACCGGCCTATTATAATGGCATCTATATGGAATACTGTCTTATTATCTTTTCTGGAGACAGGTTGTAGAAAGTGCCAAGGAACAGTAATTGGGAAAGGCTTAATAAAATGACAAAATTGTTAGTGAAAAGTAGACTCCATATTAAAGGTTTATTAAGATCCAAAAATTAATATGTTTGGCCTAATTGGAATAAATCACACAGATTGTGAAAACTCCTAAGTGTTAAAGTTCATATAATACTGAGTTTTCTATCACATTCCTTGCATGAAATGAAAATTAGATTAATAAGTGATTAAAATGCTAATAGGAAAAAATAAAACTATAAATGTTTAGGAGAGTCATTACTGTTTTGTATACTTATTTATCACAGACATATTATAAGATCCAAAAGTCTACAAGCAATAAATGCTGGAGAGGGTGTGGAGAAAAGGGAACCCTCTTACACTGTTGGTGGGAATGCAAACTAGTACAGCCACTATGGAGAACAGTGTGGAGATTCCTTAAAAAACTGGAAATAGAACTGCCTTGTGATCCAGCAATCCCACTGCTGGGCATACACACTGAGGAAACCAGAAGGGAAAGAGACACGTGTACCCCAATGTTCATCGCAGCACTGTTTATAATAGCCAGGACATGGAAGCAACCTAGATATCCATCAACAGATGAATGGATGAGAAATTGTGGTACATATACACAATGGAGTATTACTCAGCCATTAAAAAGAATACATTTGAATCAGTTCTAATGAGGTGGATGAAACTGGAGCCTATTATACACAGTGAAGTAAGCCAGAAAGAAAAACACCAATACAGTATACTAACGCATATATATGGAATTTAGAAAAATGCTAACAATAACCCTGTGTACGAGACAGCAAAAGAGACACTGATGTATAGAACAGTCTTATGGACTCTGTTGCAGAGGGAGAGGGTGGGAAGATTTGGGAGAATGGCATTGAAACATGTATAATATCATGTATGAAACGAGTTGCCAGTCCAGGTTCGATGCACGATACTGGATGCTTGAGGCTAATGCACTAGGACGACCCAGAGGGATGGTATGGGGAGGGAGGAAGGAAGAGGGTGCAGGATGGGGAACACATGTATACCTGTGGTGGATTCATGTTGATATTTGGCAAAACTAATACAATTTGTAAAGTTTAAAAATAAAATAAAATTAAAAAAAAAACATTCAGAAAACGAAAAAAAAAAAAAAAAAAAGACTGTACAACTTTATTGTAATTAGCCTCCAAAAACTAAATAAATTTAAAAATTAAATAAATAAAGAGTGTACAACTGCCTGCTCAGATATTAGTAATTCATTGCAGACCTCACATAGGGCAGGAGGATAAAGTCTCTAAAAGTAATAATTTAACTGATAAAACTGCAAAAGCTGCTGTCAAAGCATGACAGATTGCAAATATAGAGCCTTCAATTTAATACAATAAAGACCATTTTCAAAAATATGCTTAACAAAAACATATGGAAATGCTTTTAACAAAAGAATATGGTCACATGGACTATAAAAGAGACTAAATAAAATTTTGACTGAATGATGGGAATTAGCTACAAAAATATTTCCTGTACCACACATTTGCTTGGTTACTGTTGTGTCATCAACAAAATCATCTGAATAAAAGATAAATTTTAAAGACACCAGACTCTTACTATGCCTACGAAGAAGATAAAATTGTTCAAAATATATTAAAAGTATGTGCTGTTTGTCTGCATAGTTCTTCATAGACAAGTTTCAAGGTAAGCACATGATTTTTGTTCTGACCAGTGTTGCTAGGAACTTGGTAGTAGTTGGATTTCATAGAACTAATGCTTGTAGAAGTAAGAGATTTTTGTTTAGATATGGTACTTATGATATCCTGATGGCCTGAAGTCTTTCCTTCTTCAAAAGGTGATATTCAGTGCTGAAGTCTCAGTACACACAGCTCCTACTTTGGGAGTATAGGAGCACCCTGAGTAGGACTGAGGAAGTCACTTTATTTCTGCTGTTGTCAAGGATTACGTAAATGTTTGCAGAGTCCTAGATACCTCAGTGCTCTGGACAAGTCTAGTATAGCAGATGAATCAAATTGTAAAAATACATCAGCTACAATTCCGCAACCACTATCCTAAGATGTCTTAGGGCTTTACCATTGGCTTTGTTAAAATTTAGAGTGGTACTCACAAGCAAGAATGGAGTTTCTCCCTTTAAATTTCTGTTTAAAAATAAATAAATACATCAATGTTTGACAAACCTATGAATTTGGGTTTGAGACCATGTCTTGTACCTAACTTAACTTAATTCTCTTATAACCATATTATATACTCAAAAAAAAAAAAAAAAAAAAAAGCTTCTCTCAGTCCTAGGGACCCTTTCAAGTGCTACTGACTATCCATCTGCTTTCATGTTTACCACAAAGCCGGCAGCTCAAGAAGACTGTTCTGTGCTTGCTACAAAAGTCTTCAAATGTAAGTTTTCTACATTAACTGATCCTGGTAGGGAACTAAACTGAAAGGAGGGATTCCAGCAAACTGATCACTGTTGTCATAGATTGCCTTGGTGTCTTATTCACTATGGATTGTCTTCAATTACTTTACTGGAGAATCACATTTTATTAGAAAACAAACATATCATTTATCACATTGTTCTTTTCTTCTTGTACTTCCAGTAATAGTTCCCACAAACTCATTTCTGATCAGCTCTAGCCTGCCCCACCCCTCAGTGAAGCAGCACCTGAAATTATAAGTCCAACAATCTAACTGCTGAGAGCATAAAAATGAGACTGAACCCATTAACACTTTTTAATCATAGCAAAGTAAAAGTGATTAATATCTACTTAGGTGTCAGGTCCTAAATTTGACACGAAATATATTTTGCTAACTGGTTTGATGGGAAGGAGAGTTTAGAAATGAAGATTGTGTAAATAGTGTACTACTACTCATAATAATAATAAGCAGAAATATGGAAATTACAGCTGGAATATGCAGAAGACAGTTCTAATATCACTTTATGAATTTGGGGATGTAAGTTCACTCAAGTCCCAATATAGATAGATAAACAAAGCTGGAAGTCAATTATTCATGGAGACTTTGTTGACTGTTGAAATAATACAATTATTGATTTATACTCAATGCCAAAAAATAAAGTCCTGAGATAAGTTTGTTCCCCAGACTTAAAACTTTTAGAGTCGTTTAGTTCAAGCTGTACTTTTCTGTGGATACCTCATTGTAAGAATGTGATACTTGGTGAGGGCCATGGATGTCTCTGCATTTTATACTTAGGAATAAATATTTAGAAAGACAGAATAATTGTTAAAAGACCTAAATAAAAATCCCATAATAAAGGGCCTAGGCAAAAGCTATATAAACGTGATGGCATGTAATTCACTGAAACTCAGGAGATAGCTTTTGAACATTTCAGAATCTTAAATTAAGGGGAAAAAAAAATTATATTATCAGACTCCAGAGTTAAGCTACTCTTGCGGCTTATACTGGATAAGACTTCATAAGAAACTATCAAATAATACAATGTTATTCCTTAGAACATGAAAGCAATGAAAACATTACAATGATATGAAAAGGTAACATATGACAAAAAATATGTTTGTACATTGTGAATCAAAAATATGATTCACCTCTTCATCAGTAGTATGGTACATTCAAAAGTTATTCCCTAAAAGTAAATATTGTGCTGGATTTTTAAAATACTCAGTAACTCAGTTATATAATTGGTTTGATTTCTATTTTACTATGAACTTGTTCCATATGTAGATGGCTGAAAATTGCCTCCAAAAAGGGAGAAAAAACAATCAGAAAATTGTAATATTACTCTTTTATAACATATGTAGGAGATAGTAAGTATATGCACAAAGAAAATAAAAAGCTCAATTCTCCTTGAAAATAGAAGAAGAGACTTTATCTGCCCTTTTGTTAAAGCATTTATTTTAGGAAAATTTTTACTGTAGACTCTGTGTAAATACATGGAAATCTCTAAAAGCCTATACAAGCCTATTGAAGGCTTTAAGAGCCAGGAATGGCCTTCTCAGGAGCCTAGGAACCATGTCCTTGTTCTGTAATCATTAAGGGAGAGAACCATTGTCTCTCTATTTCTCTGGGCAGATAGAACCCTAGTTTCAGCTGGCTGACATCTCACTCCAAGTTGCAAAATTATGATCTTATCATAAAGATATGAGAAGCTTATTTACCATTGGATAAAGCTGAAGAACCGATGCTTTTGAACTGTGGTGTTGGAGAAGACTCTTGAGAGTCCCTTGGACTGCAAGGAGATCCAACCAGTCCATCCTAAAGGAGATCAGTCCTGGGTGTTCTTTGGAAGGAATGATGCTAAAGCTGAAACTCCAGTACTTTGGCCAGCTCATGCGAAGAGTTGACTCATTGGAAAAGACTCTGATGCTGGGAGGGATTGGGGGCAGGAGGCAAAGGGGATGACAGAGGATGAGATGGCTGGATGGCATCACCGACTTGATGGACATGAGTATGGGTGAACTCTAAGAGATGGTGATGGACAAGGAGGCCTGGCATGCTGCGATTCATGGGGTCACAAAGAGTTGGACACGACTGAGCGAATGAAATGAACTGAACTGAACTGAAAGCCAATGTACTAACATCGATGGTCACCCCAACTACTATGCTAATCTAGAAGGGACTGTGTATGCTAAATGGTGCTTCCATTGTCTCTTAATCAAGGACTAATTATTACTCATCTTGAGAACATGTAGGCAGTGGTATATTACTCAGGGTTTGCTGGAGAAACAGAACTGATACCTAAACAGATTTTTATTAGGAGCACTAGTGAAGTGACTCTTTGCGACCCCATTGGCTGTAGCCTACCAGGCTCCTTGGTCCATGGAATTTTCCAGGCAAGAGTACTGGAGTGGGTTGCCATTTCCTTCTCCAGGGGATCTTCCCAACCCAGGGATCGAACCTGGGTCTCCCGCATTGCAGGCAGACACTTTATCGTCTGAGCCACCAGGGAAGACAAATTACCCCAACTCAGCATTGGCCACAGGACTGGGAAAGGTCAGTTTTCATTCCAATCCCAAAGAAAGGCAATGCTAAAGAATGCTCAAATTACCGCACAATTGCACTCATCTCACATGCTAGTAAAGTAATGCTCAAAATTCTCCAAGCCAGGCTTCAGCAATACATGAACCGTGAACTTCCTGATGTTCAAGTTGGTTTTAGAAAAGGCAGAGAAACCAGATATTAAATTGCCAACATCCTCTGGATCATGGAAAAAGCAAGAGAGTTCCAGAAAAACACATACTTCTGCTTTCTTGACTATGCCAAAGCCTTTGACTGTGTGGATCACAATAAACTGTGGAAAATTCTGAAAGAGATGGGAATAGCAGACGACCTGACCTATCTCTTGAGAAACCTATATGCAGGTCAGGAAGCAACAGTTAGAACTGGACATGGAACAACAGACTGGTTCCAAATAGGAAAAGGAGTGGGTCAAGGTTATATATTGTCACCCTGCTTATTTAACTTATATGCAGAGTACATCATGAGAAACGCTGGGCTGGCAGAAGTACAAGCTGGAATCAAGATTGCTGGGAGAAATATCAATAACCTCAGATATGCAGATGACACCACCCTTATGGCAGAAAGTGAAGAGGAACTAAAAAGTCTCTTGATGAAAGTGAAAGAGGAGAGTGAAAAAGTTGGCTTAAAGCTCAACATTCAGAAAACTAAGATCATGGCATCTGGCCCCATCACTTCATGTGAAATAGGTGGGGAAACAGTGGAAACAGTGTCAGACTTTATTTTTTTGGGCTCCAAAATCACTGTAGATGGTGATTGCAACCATGAAAGTAAAAGACACTTACTCCTCGGAGGGAAAGTTATGACCAACCTAGATAGCATAATTCAAAAGCAGAGACATTACTTTGTCAACAAAGGTCTGTCTAGTCAAGGCTATGGTTTTTCCAGTGGTCATGTACGGATGTGAGAGTTGGACTGTGAGGAACACTGAGCACTGAAGAATTGATGCTTTAGAACTGTGGTGCTAGAGAAGACTCTTGAGAGTCCCTTGGACTGCAAGGAGATCCAACCAGTCCATCCTAAAGGAGACCAGTCTTGGGTGTTCATTGGAAGAACTGATGCTAAAGCTGAAACTCCAATACTTTGACCACTTCATGTGAAGAACTGACTCATTTGAAAAGACCCTGATGCTGAGAGGGATTGGGGGCAAGAGGAGAAGGGGACAACAGAGGATGAGATGGCTGGATGGCATCCCCAACTGGATGGACATGAGTTTGAGTGAACTCTGGGAGTTGGTGATAGACAGGGAGGCCTGGCGTGCTGCAGTTCATGGGGTCTCAAAGAGTCGGACACGACTCAGTGACTGAACTGAACTGAATTACCCCCAAATTAAGAAACTTGGAGCAAAAAATACTTTCTCACCATTTTCTGTTGGTAAGTAATGTGGGTGTGGCTACCTGAATCCTCCTGCTCTGAGTCTCTCAGAATGCTCCATTCAAGGTGTTGGCTGGTTGCAGCAGTTTTCTCCATAGGGAAAGAGCTTACTTTTGAGTTCACTCATGTGACTGTTGACATGATTCAGTTCCTACTAAAATTGGAAGGACACCCTTAAGTTACTTTCCAGGAAGAGCTCCCCATTGTGTAGCCCAGAACATCATGGCTTGCTTCATCAAAGAAAGCAAATTGGGAGCACAAGAGACAGAGAGTGGTCAAGACAAAAGAGACTGTTTTATACTCTAACCTCTCAAGCTCTGGTCACTTTAGCCATATTTAATTTGTTGGAAGCAAGTTACTCACAGTAACTTGGGATATTAAATAACTACATGTAAGAGGACCATCTGCTTCAAATTATTATATGAGTAAGAATATACCTTCATTATGGTACAGTCATTACACACATGTGCTTATTTGTTACTGTAGTATGTCTACCCTAAGTAATACAAAATTTTGTATTTTAATATGGAATCCTGCAACAGGAGTCACAAAGTATGTGGCATTGCTTTAACAGCTTAGCAGCAGAGAGTGAAGAAATAGATTAATGAAGCTGAAAAATGAGGTTACATGTAATAGAGTGGCAGAATATGTAATAAGGTGTTTACTTCTGAAAATTTGGATGGCAATATAAGTGCCAACTGGTCTGTAACTCTAGAAGATAAAATCAGAGAGGATGTTAGTGTGTGTTGGTTACCACTTTTTTGATTTGGAAGAGTTGTATCAAAGAGATGATTAAAGTGCTATCTTTTCTGTGAACAATAATGAAGTAGGAAAGAAGAGTCCAGAATTCTAACTTCAAAAATTTGAGAGAGCTAAATGTTTTGGGTTCATAAGAGCAGGGAATAAGATGAAAATAGGCTTTGAAAAAAGAAAGTGCATTGTATTTTCAGTTAAAGATTGTTTGCTCTGTAGAAAAAAATTGGATTAAATATGCTATCTTCCCACAATTCTATTTATCTCAGATGTTTTCAACATATGTATATATAAGCAGAGAGAGAGGGCGGTGAAGGGGTGAGACGAACTGGAGAACAATGAAGAGGAGACAATTTTGGATGTAGCTACAGGAACTTCAAATCAAGTAGAACTGACTGGAAGTCACTTGCAATAATTGATTCTAGTCCGTTTTACTGTTGCAGAGAAAATAGCATTGCCAAGAACACCATGAGCAAGGCCTAAAAATATCCTCTGTATTTGTCTCAATGGATGAATGATAGCTAGACAGACAGATAGACACAGCACTATGAGACCTGTGTAAATTTTATAGCTTACAAAGAGAGAATACTCTGGAATGCCCATGTCAGAATTTCAGGTGTGGACATGGAGGATAGTGAGAGTTATTTGCCTTAGAGAACCACTGGGACTAAAAGGGACAGATAGACAAAGATGTTCCTTCTGAGGAGCAGCTCCAGATTCTAACTGAAGAATTTCCTCCCTAGTATGAGACTGAGTTCAGCCATTGTCATGTGAGCAAGTATGTCATTCCTAGACCAAGAATTTTAAGCAAAATATGTTTTGACTCACACATTCCTTCAACTTCTGCAATTGCACGTGAAACAGTTTAACACTGAGGATGATGGAACAACATTAGGAATGGACCTCCGCACCTCAATAACTGCATTAAGGCCAGTTTTTGGACTGAACATATTCACCTCATTATAGTATATGAAAAACTTATATTGTGCTTAAGCCACTGCTCATTGAAAGGACTGATGCTGAAGCTAAAGCTCCAGTACTTTGGCCACCCGATGGGAAGAACTGACTCATTGGAAAAGACCTTGATGCTGGGAAAGGTTGAAGGCAGAAGGAGAAGGGATGACAGAGGATGAGGTGGTTGATGGCATCACCAGCTCAATGGACATGAGTTTGAGGAAGATCCATGGGTTGGTGATGGATAGGGAAGCTTGGTGTGCTGTAGTCCGTGGAGTTGCAAGGAGTCAGACATAACTGAGCATCTAAACTGAACTGAACATTTTTTGGTTTATGTATTAAATTACACTGTTAAAAAACTCAGAATTACCTTTTAGCTATGTGGTAAGGTTGGTGGTGGTGGCAGAGGGTTTTACTGGTGGCTGTGGTGATTTTGGTGATGGTAGTGGTTGTGTGTTTATGTGTAATTGGACTTAACAAACATTTATTCTATGAGGGTTTAGCGTCATGAATTAAAATCCTTTTTTTTTTCCTTCTAGAAGATGACCAAAAGGGGGATAGTTCATATGAATTATATGAGATTTCTGTTACTATTAATTGTATAACTTTATTGAAATTATTTAGGGGGATTCATAAAGGTTCCTCAAGGTCTTACTTACACTGTATAGGAAATAGAGATCTTATGTCAAATTTGAGAAATGACAATTCTGCCATGTTCAAACTAATGGCCATATCTTATAGCATATAGGGTTGGGAAATCAATGTATGATATGACTCAAAAGTATTACTTCTAAACTGAAAATCATATATAAATCCAGAATCAAAAGAGAGTACCTGAGTATTGATACATTCATTTAAAAACAACAGCTTGTTTTATGTATGGGGCATTCTGCTGTTTACTGGATTCAGTATCCAGTGAGATATGTTTTGTTCCTATTCTCAAGATGCTAAGGGTCCACTAGTAGTTGACAGATATTGCAATTCCTGATTCAGTGGTAGTAGAAGAAGTTATTGTGTCTTACATATATTAAGACATTTAACTATGATATCAGATCAGATCAGATCAGTAGCTTAGTCCTGTCCGACTCTTTGTGACCCCATGAATCGCAGCACGCCAGGCCTTCCTGTCCATCACCAACTCCCGGAGTTCACTCAGACTCACGTGCATCGAGTCAGTGATGCCATCCAGCCATCTCATCCTCTGTCGTCCCCTTCTCCTCTTGCCCCCAATCCCTCCCAGCATCAGAGTCTTTTCCAATGAGTCAACTCTTCGCATCAGGTGGCCAAAGTACTGGAGTTTCAGCTTTAGCATTAATCCTTCCAAAGAAATCCCAGGGCTGATCTCCTTCAGAATGGACTGGTTGGATCTCCTTGCAGTCCAAGGGACTCTCAAGAGTCTTCTCCAACACCACAGTTCAAAAGCATCAATTCTTCGGCGCTCAGCCTTCTTCAAAGTTTAATTCTTACATCCATACATGACCACTGGAAAAACCATAGCCTTGACTAGACGAACCTTTGTTGGCAAAGTAATGTCTCTGCTTTTGATATGCTATCTAGGTTGGTCATAACTTTCTTTTCAAGGGGTAAGCGTCTTTTAATTTCATGGCTGCAGTCACCATCTGCAGTGATTTTAGAGCCCAGAAAAATAAAATCTGACACAGTTTCCACTGTTTCCCCATCTATTTCCCAGGAAGTGATGGGACTGGATGCCATGATCTTCATTTTCTGAATGTTGAGCTTTAAGCCAACTTTTTCACTCTCTACTTTCACGTTCATCAAGAGGCTTTTTAGTTCCTCTTCACTTTCTGCCATAAGGGTGGTGTCATCTGCATATCTGAGGTTATTGATATTTTTCCTGGCAATCTTGATTCTTGCTTGTGTTTCTTCCAGTCCAGCATTTCTCATGATGTACTCTGCATATAAGTTAAATAAACAGGGTGACAATATATAGCCTTGAGGAACTCCTTTTCCTATTTGGAACCAGTCTGTTGTTCCATGTCCAGTTCTAACTGTTGCTTACTGACCTACATACAAATTTCTCAAGAGGCAGATCAGGTGGTCTGGTATTCCCATCTCTTTCAGAATTTTCCACAGTTTATTGTGATCCACACAGTCAAAGGCTTTGAGATAGTCAATAAAGCAGAAATAAATGTTTTTCTGGAACTCTCTTGCTTTTTCCATGATCCAGCGGATGTTGGCAATTTGGTCTCTGGTTCCCCTGCCTTTCCTAAAACCAGCTTGAACATAAGGAAGTTCATGGCTCACTTATTGCTGAAGCCTGGCTTGGAGAATTTTGAGCATTACTTTACTAGCATGTGAGATGAGTGCAATTGTGTGGTAGTTTGAGCATTCTTTGGCATTGCCTTTCTTTGGGATTGGAATGAAAACTGACCTTTTCCAGTCCTGTGGCCACTGCTGACTTTTCCAAATTTGCTGGCATATTGAGTGCAGCACTTTCACAACATAGTCTTTCAGGATTTGGAATAGCTCAACTGGAATTCCATCACCTCCACTAGCTTTGCTCGTAGTGATGCTTTCTAAGGCCCACTTGACTTCACATTCCAGGATGTCTGGCTCTAGGTCAGTGATCACACCATCATGATTATCTGGGTCATGGACCTCTTTTTTGTACAGTTCTTCTGTGTATTCTTGCCACCTCTTCGTAATATCTTCTACTTCTGTTAGGTCCATACCATTTCTGTCCTTTATTGAGCCCATGTTTGCATGAAATGTTCCTTTGGTATCTCTGATTTTCTTGAAGAGATCTCTAGTCTTTCCCATTGTGTTGTTTTCCTCTATTTCTTTGCATTGATCGCTGAGGAAGGCTTTCTTATCCCTTCTTGCTATTCTTTGGAACTCTGCATTCAGATGTTTACATCTTTCCTTTTCTCCTTTGCTTTTCACTTCTCTTCTTTTCACAGCTATTTGTAAGGCCTCCCCAGACAGCCATTTTGCTTTTTTGCATTTCTTTTCCATGGGGATGGTCTTGATCCCTGTCTCCTGTACAATGTCACGAACCTCATTCCATAGTTCATCAGGCACTCTATCTATCAGATCTAGGCCCTTAAATCTATTTCACACTTCCACTGTATAATCATAAGGGATTTGATTTCGGTCATACCTGAATGGTCTAGTGGTTTTCCCTACTTTCTTCAATTTCCATCTAAATTTGGCCATAAGGAGTTCATGATCTGAGCCATAGTCAGCTCCTGGTCTTGTTTTTGTTGACTGTATAGAGCTTCTCCATCTTTGGCTGCAAAGAATATAATCAATCTGATTTTGGTGTTGACCATCTGGTGATGACCACGTATAGAGTCTTCTCTTGTGTTGTTGGAAGAGGGAGTTTGTTATGACCAGTGCATTTTCTTGGCAAAACTCTTTTAGTCTTTGCCCTGCTTCATTCCATATTCCAAGGCCAAATTTGCCTGTTACTCCAGGTGTTTCTTGACTTCCTATAACTATGATATAGGAAACTTTAAAAAATATAAATAAAAAACACATTAGAAAAATATGGTAAAATTTTTGTTATGTTTTTACCACAATTAAAACAATAGTCAGTCTTTTTTGAAAAAAAATCTTTTAAGAGCTAAACACACACACACACATGTTAGAACTTATAGGGCATGTCTGTTTTTTTGGTTTTTTTTTTCATAGTGATAGTGGTAGTGTTGGTTGCTGTGTTTTTTTTATTTTTGCCTTACATGGCTGTTGTTCTTTCTCTGGGACAAAAAATATTATGAAGACATAATAAATGTTCATGTTGTTTTATTAAAACATCACTTCTGGGCCAAGAATTTATATGTTAATTTTCTATGTTAAATAATGCCAAAAATGAACAATAATAATTTATTTATAGGTAACAAAAATGCTTGCTTCTGGAAAATAGGTCTGTGAGTTAATTAAATTGCTTTCAAATCACAGTCACAGATAACTCATCAAGGTTTATAAGACTCATTCTGTTCTCAAATGCCAAGCTATTATTTAATAAGAATTCTGAAACTTAAAACTCTATAAATACCCACCTCCAATTTCCACACTTTAAGATAATGGGAGAATATGTTAAGATTTGTTTTCCCCTATTGCAGTAGACCCTCCAGTTACTTAGCTTTGTTTGATTAATAGGTTTTCTTGGTGGTCTTCTACGAAATTTATAGTCCTTCACTTTCCCCAAACTATTATCCTTAGACTCAGAAATCAGATACAGCAATAATCAATTAAGTAAGGCATTATAATCAGACATATCCTATTGTGGCAGCATATACACATGAATGCACACACACACACATACACACAATCACAGTTGCCTCAGTTTTATTAATCATGAGTTTATTGCTTCAATTTGCTCAAGGAAAGATAATATTCTAAGACTTCATAATCACAGGAATTATTGCAGTTAACTTTTAGTTCAGCGTATGTGATTATTCACCACCAAATGGAGCCATAATTTATAGATTCTACAAGATATTAAATGTTAGCTTTGGGACATTAAGATCCAGTTTCACAAAAGGAAAGCCAGGACACATTTTTCTGGTATAGGCCTTATAAATGCTCCAAGAAAAATGCAATTGGTTTACTCTGCCATCTATTTTAATGTTGAAAACTCCCAAATACATTAGATCTTCTTTTTGTGTTTAATGACACTGAAAGGATTTGAGGAACACCCTTCTAATAATATACAGTTGAACTAAAGAGATGGAAGAAACGCTGTCTGTCAATTAGCCACTGTGATAATTCATAATAGCATGGACATACTAGCCTATGTTCCATGCAGAGACTTCTTTGCATAGACTACTTTCCAGTAGTCATGTATGGATGTGAGAGTTGGACTGTAAAGAAAGCTGAGTGCCAAAGAATTGATGCTTTTAAACTGTGATGTTGGATAAGACTCCTGAGAGTCCCTTGGACTGCAAGGATAGCAAACTAGACAATTCTGAAGGAAATCAGTCCTGAATATTTGGCCATCTGATGCAAAGGGCCAACTCATTAGAAAAGACCCTGTTTCTGGGAAAGATTGAAGGCAGGAGGATATGGGGATGACAGAGGATAAGGTAGCTGGATGGCATCGCTGACTTGATGGACATGAGTTTGAGCAAGATCTGGGAGTTGGTGATGGACAGGGAAGCCTGGTGTGCTGTAGTCCATGGGGTTGGGAAGAGTCAGACAGGACTGAGCGACTAAACTGAACTGAACTGAGCCTACTTTTAACACAACTGAATATCTTTCAACTTTTTTCCCCCTTTACTCACCTCAAGAATAAATGAAGAAGGGAATGAAAAGAGAACAAAACAAAATGTGTTTTTAGGACAAAACTTCTGTTAAAATTTTTGGCCAGCTCCAAGATTGCTGACCCTGAGAAACATAAAGAGTTGCCTTCTAGTTTCTGAGGGAGAGGAGCCCTAATGGCCAAAACTGGAGAAAAATGGTAGCAACAGCCTTAGGGTAGAAGAAATAGACCTTTAATATAATCAAAGGAATAAAGAGACTATAAGACCAGTGGGCACAAGAAGAGAGTGCCTGCAACACTACAGACAGCAGCTTTGTATATACCTGAGTATCAGGGAATGTTCTAAAGGGAATAATTGGAGATAAGTAAAAATGTCCTAAGGATTTATTAATGTTTTATTCTCTTTTTGATTAACTTAATAACACTCATTGCTAATTCATAACTAGAAGTCTAATTCATAACTAGAAGTCTGATTCTGTTCTAGTGTTTCAGTGGCACTAATTATTTTTGGAATTCCCCAGTGAGAAATCACAAATGAAACATCCATGTGGTACTCATTAAACCTACACTTAAAGAGATTTTTTTTTTTTTTTTTTTTAGCATCAGTGAATCAAGATGCACAGCACAGTGGTTAGAAAACGGCCTTGCACAACAATTGAGTCTCATAAGACTTTGTAATTAAATTTCCTGATCTTTTGTATTGTGAGAAAACAAAAGTTTAAAAAAAAATGAACAAACACACAACATATAAAACTTACAAAATAATAAGGCCTCTTAAAAACAAACTTCAAAGACCTTTTTAAAAAACATTTTTTTCATTATTTGATAGCCTGTTTTACTGAACAGAGAGGGAGTTTTCACACTGAAAGGCTTCTGTGAATTCTGTTCTAAAAGATCTGTATTTATCCTACAAAAGTGAGGCATAGATATTTCTTTCAGTAAATGTTCAGTAATAAATAATATTACCAAACATCACCCTATACATGAAATATAATTAAGGGAATTCCTTTTGACCTCTAGCTTCTAAATAATGTTGAATATTTTCATAAAAATTTCAATTCTATCCCTATTATTGAAGATTTGAATGTATGTATTTTAAGATATAATAATCTTTAACCATCTTACATGACTAAGAAAATAGTGTACTCATAGTTTACATTATTAAAAATATTTGATTTGGGGACTTTCCATATCACTTCATGGCAAATAGATGGGAAAACAATGGAAACAGTGAGACTTTATTTTTTGGGGATCCAAAATCACTGCAGACCTTGACTCCAGCCATGAAATTAAAAGGTGCTTGATCCTTGGAAGAAAAGCTATGACCAACCTAGACAGCGTATTAAAAAGCAGAGACATTACTTTGCAAACAAAGGTCCATCTAGTCAAAGCTGTGGTTTTTCCAGTAGTTATATATGGATGTGAGAGTTGGACCATAAAGAAAGCTGAGTGCCAAAGAATTCATGCTTTTGAACTGTGGTATTGGAGAAGACTCTTGAGAGTCCCTTGGACTACAAGGAGATCAAACGAGTCCATCTTAAAGGAAATCAGCCCTGAATATTTGTTGGAGGGACTAATGCTGAAGCTCCAATTCTTTGGCCACCTGATGTGAAGAGCTGAATCATTAGAAAAGACCTTGATGCTGGGAAAGATTGAAGGTGGGAGGAGAAGGGGATGACAGAGGATGAGATGGTTGGATGGCATCACCGACTCTATGGACATTAGTTTGAGTAAGCTCAAACTTACTCAGGAGTTGATGGACAGAGAAGCCTGGTGTGGTACAGTCCATGGGGTCACAAAGAGGCGGACAGAACTGAGAACAACAACATATTGTTTCATGAAGCTCCTGATTTGAACAAACAAAGTATTTATATTTAAGAAGATCATCCCCCTCCTTGTTATAGGTACACAAGATAAGTTAAAGAAAATTTTGAAACACACTATCACTTCAGTAATGACATATCCCTCTTGTATGAGTGACTTGAACACTTTAATACCTTTAGTATAATTAACAATGTCCATATATGACACCATTTTTATAAATAATATTATTGTTTCTTTCTTTAAAATTTGGTAACAACATCTTTAGATAAAATTGTCTTGTTTTCTTTGTCTTTAAATGCATTTTAAAATGTTCTACCCTGATAGTTCACATAATTGCCTACATTCAAATTTAAACTTTCAGATATAAATGATATATAAACCACAATTTTTACTGACTTTGGAAGAAATCAGGAAAATATCAGATGCTTTGTTTTTCTTCTTCCCCAAAATTATATTTTTGTATTTACCTTTATAAACATTATAAAGGTAAATTGAGAACTAGGATATAAGAATTTAAATTTTCTTTTCATTTCTTTTTTTCATTTTTCTTTTTCTTTCATCTACCTATCATCTATCCACAGAAAATTTATTTGGTATTTTTTAACTTTAGTAACATGATTTGAGATCTTTTTATTGAAAAGGCACTTTTTAACTGTAAAAGAATTTCCTTATAAGAATATTTTTTGGATGCCTACAGACACATTTAGGCTATTCAGTTCACTTTAGTTGCTCAGTCATGTCCGGCTCTTTGCGATCCCATGACTCGCAGAACACCAGGCCTCCCTGTCTATCACCAACTCCCGAAGTTCACCCAGATTCATGTGCATCGAGTCAGTGATGCCATTCAACCATCTCATCCTCTGTCCCCTTCTGCTCCTGCCCCCAATCCCTCCCAGTATCAGGGTCTTTTCCAATAAGCCAACTCTTAGCATGAGGTGGCCATGATCTTAGATTTCTGAATGCTGAGCTTTAAGCCAACTTTTTCACTCTCCTCTTTCACTTTCATCAAGAGGCTTTTTAGTTCCTCTTCACTCTGCCATAAAGGTGGTGTCATCTGCATATCTGAGGTTATTGATATTTCTCCCAGGAATCTTGATTCCATCTTGTGCTTCTTCCAGCCCAGCATTTCTCATGATGTACTCTGCATAGAAGTTAAATAAGCAGGGTGACAATATGCAGCCTTGATGTATTCCTTTTCCTATTTGGAACCAGTCTGTTGGTCTATGTCCAGTCTAATTGTTGCTTCCTGACCTGCATATAGGTTTCTCAAGAGGCAGGTCAAGTGGTCAGGTATTCCAATCTCTTTCAGAATTTTCCACAGTTTACTGTGATCCACACAGTCAAAGGCTTTGGCATAGTCAATAAAGCAGAAATAGATGCTTTTCTGAAACTCTCTTGCTTTTTCCATGATCCAGAGGATGTTGGCAATTTGATCTCTGGTTCCTCTGCCTTTCCTAAAACCAGCTTGAACACCTAGAAGTTCATGGTTCACGTATTGCTGAAGCCTGGCTTGGAGAATTTTGAGCATTACTTTACTAGCATGTGAAATGAGTGCAATGGTGCAGTAGTTTGAGCATTCTTTGGCACTGCCTTTCTTTGAGATTGGAATGAAAACTGACCTTTTCCAGTCCTGTGGCCACTGCTGAGTTTTCCAAATTTGCTGGCTATTATGCTATTTATGGAGAAAGCAATGGCAACGCACTCCAGGACTCTTGCCTGGAAAATCCCATGGATGGAGGAGTCTAGTAGGCTGCAGTCCATGGGGTTGCTAGGAGTCGGACGCGACTGAGCAACTTCACTTTCACTTTTCACTTTCATGCATTGGAGAAGGAAATGGCAACCCACTCCAGGGTTCTTGTCTGGAGAATCCCAGGGATGGGGGAGCCTGGTGGGCTGCCGTCTCTGGGGCCGCACAGAGCTGGACACAACTGAAGCGACTTCGTAGTAGTAGTATGCTATTTACGCTATTAGAGTCGTTAATAGGTCAGATCACATAACAATATGATAGAACTGTTGTTTTTGTTGTTCAGTCACTCTTCTGCTGCTGCTAATAAGTGCTATGGTTTTTTCCAGTCATCATGTATGGATGTAAGAGTTGTACTATAGAGAAAGTTGAGCCCTTAAGAACTGATGCTTTTGAACCATGGTGTTGGAGAAGACTCTTGAGAGTCCCTTGGACTGCAAGGGGATCTAACCAGTCCATACTAAAGGAAATCATTCCTGAATATTCATTGGAAGGACTGATGCTGAAGCTGACACTCTAATACTTTGACCACCTGATGCAAAGTACTGACTCTGTAAAAGACCCTGATGCTGGGAAAGATTGAAGGTGGGAAGAGAAGGGGATGACAGGGGATGAGATGGTTGGATGGCATCACTTACTCAATGTAGATGAGTTTGAGTAAACTCCGGGAGTTTGGTGATGGACAGAGAAGCCTGGTGTGCTGCAGTCCATGGTGTTTCAAACAGTTGGACACAACTGAGTGACTGAACTGAACTGAATTGAACTGATCAAGTTTTTAAAATAATTTTTCATCATTACATGCATCTGTGATATTAGGCCATTCTTAGTTCATATATGGTATATTAAATAGCAGCATTACCCATGAAGTAATAACAGGAAACATTGAGAATTTATTGATGGTGGTGGTTGAGCACTATTCCAAGATGAATTAGAAATATTAGTTCTTTTATTTCTCATGAAGCTCTGTGGAGTAGGTACTGTTTTTACCACTGTAGAATACAGGCAAGGGAAACAACAGAAAGTTGTGAAACCACATAGTTCTATTGCAGAGGTTTTTTCTCAGTGAAATATCTTCACCACTTTTCAAGTTTAATATTAAAAAAAAAAAAAAGTATGGTTTCAATTGTGAGAGCTACGGACAAGCTTTATCCAAATCACCACAGGATTGGATTAAAATACAATTGTGTGGCCCCAAACACAGCCATATGAATCAGTCTTTAAGGTGGGCACCTGTGATCTTTGCTTTAATCAGTTCCCATGTATTCTTGGGATACCTTAAAATTTTAAAACATTACTTTCTTCTATCATTTAAGAATCTTCTTTCATTGTACTATCCAAATCTGCTATCAACTAAGTCACTTCCATGAACTCTTGACTCCATTCATATTTTCTATATGTATGGTATTTTTTTTTTTTGCTTTTATTGGTCACACTTGAAATTTCCTCTTTATAACTATGTATATTTCCTCTTTATAATTATATTTTAAACGTATTTATAATTTACATATGATTGTATAGAAAAATGTGATATCAAATAATCAGCTTCAATAAGAAAATGTCAGAAAAAAATTTTTTTTCTGCTACTATGGAAACAGCATGATTCAATGGCTGAGAAAAGTTGAGGGTTTAGAGGCTAGCATGACAAGTAGTAAATTTATTATTGAAGGGTCCATGGTAGCCAGGTTTTGATGCATCATCAATTAATTCAGTACAAGAATCTTGAGTTCCCCAGTCTGGTATTTTGGTACAGTAGCTTGAATAGATTAAGATATTCCTTGATGAGACATTGCTCTTTCTTGAGCTTATGGTACAAAATATATACCTCAACAGAATCCAGGTGTTTCCTATGAATATACAATTAAGACAGATTTTCTGTCTCCTTTTTAAATTTATTCCTTCTCCTCCTCTTACTGTTAATACCAATTGCTGCTATCTCTGCCATTTTTTTCTTTTTTTTTGCCTTTTAGCAGCAATATGAGTGTATATTGTACCATCTCTTTGCTTCTGAGAACGTCTTTCTTAGGATCACTACCATACAGCTATGAATTTGTTTATGTTACATATGTTTTGTAGGTACGATGCTGGTTCTGTGATTTTTTTTTTTTTCTGGACTTTCATAAAATATGATTCTGTGAGGTGTATATTTTACAAAATAAGACAGTTGTATTACAAGTAAAATTATTTAAAAATTCAGTTAAATTTGAATATCAGATAAACTACAGAATTTTAGTAGAGTTATTTTTGCAAAATGCCATTTATATACTAAAAGTAATTTTCTTGTTTATGTGAAATTTACATTTAACTAGGCTTTTAGACCCCTATTTGCTGAATCTGGCAACTCCTAGGCACATTTGAAAAATGACTTGGTTTCAGTTCAGCTGTGATGATTATACTACAGCAATGCTGTTTGCAGCAGAAGATGTCTAAGTTGAAGGTTAATAATTAGTATGTATTTAAAATTGGCCTTGGAATAAGGAATGAAGCAGGGCAAAGACTAATAGAGTTTTGCCGAGAAAATGCACTGGTCATAGCAAACACCCTCTTCCAACAACACAAGACTCTACACATGGACATAACCAGATGGTCAACACCGAAATCAGATTGATTATATTCTTTGCAGCCAAAGATGGAGAAGCTCTATACAGTCAGCAAAAACAAGACCGGGAGCTGACTGTGGCTCAGATCATGAACTCCTTATTGCCAAATTCAGACTTAAATTGAAGAAAGTAGGGAAAACCACTAGACCATTCAGGTGTAACCGAAATCAAATCCCTTATGATTATACAGTGGAAATGAGAAATAGATTTAAGGGCCTAGATCTGATAGAGTGCTTGATGAACTATGGAATGAGGTTCGTAACATTATACAAGAGACAGGGATCAAGACCGTCCCATGGAAAAGAAATGCAAAAAAGCAAAATGGCTGTCTGGGGAGGCCTTACAAATAGCTGTGAAAAGAAGAGAAGTGAAAAGCAAAGGAGAAAAGGAAAGATATAAGCATCTGAATGCAGAGTTCCAAAGAAAGGCAAGAAAAGATACGAAAGGCTTCCTCAGCAATCAATGCAAAGAAATAGAGGAAAACACCAGAATGGGAAAGACTAGAGGTCTCTTCAAGAAAATTAGAAATACCAAGGGAACATTTCATGCAAAGATGGGCTCGATAAAGGACAGAAATGGTATGGATGTAAAAGAAGCAGAAGATATTACGAAGAGGTGGCAAGAATACACAGAAGAACTGTACAAAAAAGACCTTCACGACCCAGATAATCACGATGGTGTGATCACTGACCTAGAGCCAGACATCCTGGAATGTGAAGTCAAGTGGGCCTTAGAAAGCATCACTACGAGCAAAGCTAGTGGAGGTGATGGAATTCCAGTTGAGCTATTCCAAATCCTGAAAGATGATGCAGTGAAAGTGCTGCACTCAATATGCCAGCAAATTTGGAAAAGTCAGCAGTGGCCACAGGACTGGAAAAGGTCAGTTTTCATTCCAATCCCAAAGAAAGGCAATGCCAAAGAACGCTCAAACTATTGCACAATTACACTCATCTCACATGCTAGTAAAGTAATTCTCAAAATTCTCCAAGCCAGGCTTCAGCAACTCCTGATGTTCAAGCTGGTTTTAGAAAGGGCAGAAGAACCAGAGATCAAATTGCCAACATCCGCTGGATCATGGAAAAAGCAAGAGAGCTCCCGAAAAACATCTATTTCTGCTTTATTGACTATGCCAAAGCCTTTGACTGTGTGAATCACAATAAACTGTGGAAAATTCTGAAAGAGATGGGAATACCAGACCACCTGACCTGCCTCTTGAGAAATCTGTATGCAGGTCAGGAAGCAACAATTAGAACTGGACATGGAACAACAGACTAGTTCCAAATAGGAAAAGGAGTATGTCAAGGCTGTATATGTCACCCTGCTTATTTAACTTATCTTCAGAGTACATCATGAGAAGCCCTGGGCTGGAAGAAACACAAGCTGGAATCAAGATTGCCAGGAGAAATATCAATAACCTCAGACATGCAGATGACACCACCCTTATGGCAGAAAGTGAAGAGGAACTAAAAAACCTCTTGATGAACGTGAAAGTGGAGAGTGAAAAAGTTGGCTTAAAGCTCAACATTTGGAAAATGAAGATCATGGCACCAGGTCCCAGCACTTCATGGGAAATAGATGGGGAAATAGTGGAAACAGTGTCAGACTTTACATTTTTGGGCTCCCAAATCACTGCAGATGGTGACTGCAGTCATGAAATTAAAAGATGCTTACTCCTTGGAAGGAAAGTTATGACCAAACTAGATAGCATATTCAAAAGCAGAGACATTACTTTGCCAACAAAGGTCCGTCTAGTCAAGGCTATGGTTTTTCCTGTGGTCATGTATGGATGTGAGAGTTGGACTGTGAAGAAGGGTGAGCACCAAAGAATTGATGCTTTTGAACTGTGGTGTTGGAGAAGACTCTTGAGAGTCCTTTGGACTGCAAGGACATCCAACCAGTCCATTCTTAAGGAGATCAGCCCTGGGATTTCTTTGAAGGGAATAATGCTAAAGCTGAAACTCCAGTACTTTGGCCACCTCATGCGAAAAGCTGACTCATTTGAAAAGACTCTGATGCTGGAAGGGATTGGGGGTAGGAGGAGAAGGGGACGACAGAGGATGAGATAGCTGGATGGCATCACTGACTCGATGGACGGAGTCTGAGTGAACTCCTGAAGATGGTGATAGACAGGGAGGCCTGGCATTTGCGATTCATGGGGTCCCAAAGAGTCGGACATGACTGAGTGACTGAACTGAACTGAAAATTTTCCTATTGAAAAGCCAACCATTATTTTCCGCCTCTGGAAATTTAATTCTTGTAGTTGCACATGCTATTTATCTTTTACTCAAATTTGGATTTGTTTTAAGAAGACCATATAATTTAGCCAATTTTCATTCTAGTATATGGAGCTCACTGCACAACTCAATTTTGCTCTATTGCAAAGATAGAGATTTCATTTATTAATATGAATATTGGTGGTAGGAATTTCCAAGTTATCTAATTAACCTGGGCAGATAATAACAGTAGTATATTACCTGATCATCTTCTAGTTTATATGTACGTTTTCAATTTTTCAAATATTTAGAAGAGAATAAAAGGCATGAACATTCTCTCATACAATAAAGGAAGTGAAAGGAAAGTGAAACTGAAATAAGATATGTTGTAGGGATGATCTTAAAAGGAATAGGAGACACTAGATTTTAAGTGCTATAATAAACAAAAATATAGTTGGATGTGAAGAAATAAATTTTTTATACCTTCTATTTTTGCTGTGTTGTGGAAAATAAGATGGTCTAAGAAGTTGTGAGGAACACAGAGAAGGTTCAGAAAAGGAATTATGGAGACATGGAAAGCTCTCAACTGATAAAAATATCTTGATTTTCAGTGAAACAGTAACGTGCAAATGAAGTCATGAGCTATGAATTTACTGTAATTTCTTTCTATAAATTTTTGAAATTATTTTCAGCAATTAATAGAGGCAGGGGGAGATTAATTGAAATAATTTGACACTTGAACATAAAAGTCAGTGAGAAAGCATGAGGATTAATATCATTGCCATGGTTTTGAGCATGGGTATAAACTAGGTTGACATATATGTAAAGTCTGCAGGAAGTTGAAAGATAAATATCAAGTTAAACAATAACTATATCTGAGGCATCTTTATGAAGTTGACTAACAAGTATAATGATAATAGATTGATTCAAATGAAATGTGGAAGATATATAAATGAAGAATGGAATAACCAAATACGAAATAGTCTGTGTGAATACAATTGCTAGACTCTGATGACAAGTATGTGACATTGGTGAAGTATCACATAATAATTAGACACCTGCTTAGGATTTATAAAATTATTTTAGCCCAACATTTTCCCCAGAAACAAATGAAAAGGTGAGAGTTACTTGGGCTTCAAGTTTTATAATGATTTGTTTCATTTTTTTACTTCAGTTTATGTACACAAAACTTTTACTATGACTCCTTGGTGGTTCAGATGTTTAAGAAGAATGTGCCTGCAATGCAGGAGACCTGGGTTAGATCCCTGGGTCAGGAAGATCCCCTGGAGGAAGGAATGCCAATGCAACAGTATTCTTGCCCAAAGAATTCCACGGACAGAGGAGCCTGATGGGCTATATAGTCCAGTGGGTCACAAAGAGTTGGACATGACTGAGCATCTAACATGTTCATACATTTTGTACTTTGGATGCTGTTTGTTTGAACTGTCTTCCATGCAAGCAAATGCAGTTGATTATTCCAGATACACTTTCTGCCAAATGCCAAGTATCTGTTTTTTATTAGCCTTTAACTTTGTATAAACCACAAGTTGAGTTTTAATAGTTTTCTACAACCTAGTTTGTATAAATACTTTTAACTGCCACTCTTTGCCCTGTAATAAAGAGGATTAAAGATTTCACCAAGGTCATCTCCACCTAGTTCAGTTGTCAATATATATTTTATGAGGATGACTTTTGGTCACACCTCAGTGCTTTATTAAATCTAGTCTCATTTTTACTTATCCGTGATGGAATAATCATTATTATTATTATTATTATTAATTGAACTCAGATACAGAAAGTAGAATGGTAGTTGTCAGGGGCAGGGGAGTGGGGGAAGTAGGCAGGTGATGATCAAAGGATACAAAATTTCATTTATAAAATGATAAGTTCTGGGATATAATGTACAGCATGGTGACTACACTTAACACTGTGTTATGACCTTAAATTTTGCTAAGAGAGTAGATCTTAAGCCTTTTCACCTCACACATAAAAGCAGTAACTTTGTGAAGTAATGGTTGTATAATTAACTTGATTGCAGTAATCATTTCACCATCTATATGTATATCAAGACATTGTATACCTTTAATAGTCACAGTTTTCTCAATTATACAGCAATAAACCTCAGAAAAACACAAATAAAATATCTGTTGAAGAAAAATGATCAAGGAAAATGTAATTGATCTCATTGTCAGATGTAGCCTCCTTATCAGTTTTAAATATCATTCTCTCATCTGTTTTATGTGTATTAACTGATTTCCTCAGGCTTGTGCATTATGCTTTTCTCTGACATATAAGACTCATCTACTTGATATTTCATGCTAAAAATGCAGCACAATCTGTTTCTTTCCTTTTCATGCTTTCCTTTTAATTGTGTGAGTCTTATAAGTGTTGTAGTGTGTGACGGTCCTCCTTTTACTTGTTGCATAAATACTCAGTATCAGACAAGTCTTTAAAGTAGTTAAAATTTTTCCTATATTCCATAATATAATTATCTTAGATTGTGAAATATCTCTTTGGGCTCAAAATTCAAAATAAAATTCTTGTAAGGTTTTGTCTACAGGAGATTCATTTTACATTTTACATATTATCTGCAAGAGATAATTGATCAGAATTATAATTCCACTTCTTCTTTATTCCTGGGGGCAGGAATAAGGAATAGAGGATGAAATTTGTTGTAAAGAGATTAATGACTGAGGAAGATTCTCTTTTTGGCACAGTGTGTGTATATGTCTATATGTGTGTGTGTATGTGAATCTTTTGAGAATTCTTTATTAATCTCAGGTCTGTTAAAAACAGTTATATGTTAATTCATCTAAATATTATGTCACTTTCCTCAGAATGATAGATAATCAACTGAAGTACTTGAAGCACCCTGTCATCTTACAAATGTGAGCTGTAGCCAGATAATCTGTCACCTCCAAGTATTTCATTTTCTCCTACTTCCTCTTGCTTATCTATTTATTTTTCTAACCATAGATTCACTGGGCACAAAAAAAGTGTCATTTTCATCAAGGTGGATTTTAAAACAGCTTATTGGTCAAACTTTTATTTTTTTTAAGTGGGTTTTTCTGCCCAAATTCCCTCTTGAGCCAAAAAAAAAAAAAATCATAAACTATATTTACGTGTGCTTAGTAGATAATATTTAAACCTTGCAAAGTAAAGAAGTGCATTATTTACTTACCAAGCATGAGGAGAATGAGATATATACATACGTAACATCCAGATTAATAAAGTCTTTTCTCTATTAACAGTAAGAAGTCATTCCTTGTCAAGCAAGTATGCTTAATATGACTTTGCTAGCTTTTGAGAACTAAGGTTTCATTTTATAATATGTTCTGGAAATTTTATGCTATTAATAATTTTTCCATATATATTAGATATTTGATGATTTTATAGCATGGAAAAATGCTTTTCTAAACTCCCTATTGTGAGTATATTATAATGCAATCAATAATTCAAAATTATATGTGATTTTTTTTGATTTGCTTCAAACTCATCTTAATATATGGAAATTCTAAAGATGCTTCTCTAACTATACCAGAAACTGAATGATTTTTTGATGAGGATAGTTTAATCAAAAGTTTTCTAAATATAAGTAAAACAGAAAATATTCGCAAGTAACATTTTGTTATTTTATAAAAATAGTTTTACAAAACTCTTTGACAAAGTAAATGGAACAACATGTCTTATCTTTATTAGTATTAAGTAAAGAATCTTTATTTTAAAAAAGGCAAAAATCAGAAAAGGGAAAAGTGAGGAATGTATTAGATACCTGTGAAATATTGTACATATAAATACACACATACATATTCACATGTATGCATTTATATAAATACTTAAGTATCTCCCTAAAGCTAAAAGTCATAAAAAAATTAAAATAATATGTACAGATTATCAAAACTGTGCTTGTACAAAAGTTTAATTATGATGTTTGTTGTATCAACATAAATTTTAACAAGGTAGCGAACAGTGTGACTTTTGAATTAATTTTATTTCATTTTTAAATGAATTTATTCTTTAAAAGTCAATTTCGCTAAAAATACTCCTCAACCGTATCTTTTTATGTACCGTCACTTTATTGACATGAATGTATCTACCCAATAAAGCTTAAATAAAGCAGCACAAAATACCTTATATTGCACTGTTTCCCTTTGAAACTGTTTGTCACATGTAAGGTGTTTTCAGTGTAGAATTCAGTGACTTGAGTACGCAATAAAATAGATGACCTATATAGTCCACTTTATTATTATCTTTACAAGAAGTTTCTTTTTATTTTCTAGTAGAGCTATAGCCTTATAAGATAAACCTCATAGAGATATTGGTATACAAAATACATTACAAGGTCTAACATACATAGCTTATTACTTATTAACGTACATAACTTAAAAGAAGCTTATTTAGGAAAATAAATAATAAACATTTTAAGATGGGGAAATATAGAAGTTAGGCACATTTAGAAGTTAGACACAAAAGACTATGATCTGCTTAGTCTGAATTAAAAGTTATGACTATTTAAAGAAAAGAAAGATTTTTGGAGAACTTTGCAGTATTGAAACATCTTATGATTACATTGGGATTATAAAATTATAAAATATGAAATAAATTAGAGTCATACAGGAGGTCCTAACCTTTTTTTAATATAAATTTATTTATTTTAATTGGAGGCTAATTACTTTACAATATTGTATTGGTTTTGCCATACATCAACATGAATCTGCCACAGGTATACACATGTTCCCCATCCTAAACCCCCCTCCCACCTCCCTCCCATACCATCCCTCTGGGTCATCCCAGTGCATCAGCCCCAAGCATCCTATATCATGCATTGAACCACGACTGGCGATTCATTTCATATATGATATTATACATGTTTCAATGACATTATCCTAAATCATCCCACCCTCTCCCTCTCCCACAGAGTCCAAAAGACTGTTCTATACATCTGTGTCTCTTTTGCTGTCTTGCATACAGGGTTATCATTACCATCTTTCTAAATTGCATATATATGCGTTAGTATACTGTATTGGTGTTTTTCTTTCTGGCTTACTTCACTTTGTATAATAGGCTCCAGTTCCATCCACCTCATTAGAACTGATTCAAATGTATTCTTTTTAATGGCTGAGTAATATTCCATTGTGTATATGTACCACAGCTTTCTTATCCATTCATCTGCTGATGGACATCTAGGTTGCTTCCATGTCCTGGCTATTATAAGCAGTGCTGTGATGAACATCGGGGTACATGTGTCTCTTTCCCTTCTGGTTTCCTCAGTGTGTATGCCCAGCAGTGGGATTGCTGGGTCATAAGGCAGTTCTATTTCCAGTGTTTTAAGGAATCTCCACACTGTTCTCCATAGTGGCTGTACTAGTTTGCATTCCCACCAACAGTGTAAGAGGGTTCCCTTTTCTCCACACTCTCTCCAGCATTTACTGCTTGTAGACTTTTGGATAGCAGCCATTCTGACGTGAAAAGATACCTCATTGTGGTTTTGATTTGCATTTCTCTGATAAATGAGTGATGTTGAACATCTTTTCATGTGTTTTAGCCACCTGTATGTCTTCTTTTGAGAAATGTCTATTTAGTTATTTGGCCCATTTTTTGATTGAGTCGTTTATTTTTCTGGAATTGAGCTGCAAGAGTTGCTTGTATATTTTTGAGATTAGTTCTTTACTTAATCTGCTAAAATTAATCTGTTGGATCATAGAAAAAGCAAGCGAATTCCAGAAAAATACTTATTTCTGCTCTTGAATGCAGTAAAGACTTTGACTGTGTGGATCACAACAAACTCAAAAATTCTTAAAAAGATGGGAATATCAGACCACCTTACCTACCTCCTGAGAAACTTGTATGCATATCAAGAAGCAACAGCTAGAACAGGACATGCAACACAAACTGGTTCCAAATTAAGAAAGGAGTATATCAAGGCTGTATATTGTCACCCTCCTTATATAACTTCTAAGCAGAGTACATCATGAGAAATGCTGGGCTGGATGAAGCACAAGTAGAATCAAAGATTGCCGGGAGAAACAGCAATAACCTCAGATTTGCAGATGACACCACCCTTATGGCAGAAAGCAGGGAGGGACTAAAGAGTCACTTGATGAAGCTGAAAGAGGAGAGTGAAAATGCTAGCTTAAAATTCAACATTCAGAAAACTAAGATCATGGCATCTGGTCCCATCACTTCATGGGAGATAGATGGGGAAACAGTGGAAATAGTGACAGACTGTATTTTCTTCAGCTCCCAAATCAGTGAAGATAGTGACTGCAGCCATGAAATTAAAAGACACTTGCTCCTTGGAAGAAAAGCTATGAGCAACCTAGACATCATATTAAAAAGCAAAGACATTACTAGATGTCCATCTAGTCAAAGCTATTATTTTTCCAGTTGTCATGTATGGATCTGAGAATTGGATCATAAAGAAGGCTGAGTGCCGAAGAATTGATGCTTTTGAACTTGTGTTGAAGAAGACTTTTGAGAGTCCTTTGGACAGCAAGGAGATCAAACCAGTCAATCAAACCTGAATATTCCTTGGAAGGACTGATGCTGAAACTGAAATTCCAATACTTTGGCCACCTGAAGCAAAGAGCCAAGTCTTTAGAAAAACCCTGATGCTGGGAATGATTAAAGACAGGAGGAGAAGGGGATAACTGAGGTCAAGATAATTGTATGGCACCACTGACTCAATTGACATGAGTTTGAGCAAGCTCCAGGCATTGGTGAAGGACAGGGAAGCCTAGTGCGTGCTGCAGTGCGGTTGCAAAGAGTCGGACATGACGGAGCGACTGAACAATAGCAAAGGTTAATCTTACTGTCAAAGTTAACTTTACTAATATATCACTTCTGAACTTTTTGGCTAAGATCAAGTGTACTTTACTAATACAGAAAACACTTCTTCATTTTGAGTCATTGACTCAAAACTCAGAAAACCTTTTATTCTTCATTATATAAACAGTTTTTGGTGATATAAAATGCTGTATACAGAAATTGACAACAATGATTATACTTTTACACATTACTTTTTAAAGTACCTAATAAGATTAATAATTTTTTCTTTGTTTAATTTTGTTTTTCAATTGGAGGATAATTGCTGTACAATATTGTGTTGGTTTCTGATGTACATCAGAATGAATTAACCAGGATTATACACTCCCACCTCCCACCCCATCCCACCCCTCTAGGTTGTCCCAGAGTTTCCAGATTCAAATTCCCTGGATCTGGATAAATAACTTTGGATCTGGCTGTTTCATTAAACATTTGATAATGATAAGGCCTTGTGTCTGTGTGTGTATGTGTATGTATTTATTTTTTTTAAACAATAGGTAGTAATATATGTAGGAAACAATTGTATATATGTCATTGCAATTTAAATTGAAATATATACTTGTTGGTACAAGTTAGTTTGTGCTTTGAATAATGTAAAGGCAAAATAATAAAAATAGTGCTATTAAAAAACTAATCATGATAATTCAATGTAGTTACCAATATTCTTCAATAATTTTGCTCACCATTATGTTGTTATTAAATGCTATTTGAAGAAATGACTTTAAAAAATAATACCACCAATTATTAGATCAATAATTAAGTGAAAAATAATTGGCTAAAATGAAACACACAAAAAATAGAATAAACAAACAATGTTAATTTACTTGTATGTTGGCTAGCATTCCAATGTAATGCTTCTAAATAAAGCATTTATTATATTCTTAATAAACGTGTATCAAATTCATGAAGTTTAAAAGATTATTATTATTAAAGAAGTAAGATCTATAGTTAATGCTAACTCTAAATATAATTAGAATTCATCTTCTGGTCTGCATAAAAGTAACAGAAGATGCTGTTCTGTTCCAACAGGTAAAAAACTTTTATCAATGTTTTATAATTTCCAGTGTACAGATCTTTCACCTTGTTGGCTAAATTTATTTCTAAGTATTACAGCATTTTAGTGTTTTTGATACTATAAAACAGGGGATCATTTTCTTTATTCCTCTATCTGAAAAGTTTGTTGTTTGTTTGTAGGAGAGAAGCTGCTTCTAGTATACTGATTTTGAATCCTGCATCTTTATTTGTATTCATTTATTAGCTCTAGAAGATTTTAGATTGAGTGTTAGGCTTTTCTATATATAAGAGCATGTCACCTGCAAATATAAATTTTACTTCTCCCTTTCTGTTTTGTGTAACATTTATCTATCTTTTTGCCTGGTTGTTTTCACTAGGCTATCCAGTATTTTGTTGAATAAGAATGGTAAGAGTATACATCCTTGTCATTTTCCTGATCTCAGGGGAAAAGCTTTCAAACTTTTACCTCTAAGTATGAAAATGAAAGTTGCTTAGTTATGTCTGACTCTTTATGACACCATTGACTGTAGTCTGCCAGGCTCCTCTGTCCATGGAATTCTCTAGGCTGAAATACTTGAGTGGGTAGCTGTTCTCTTCTCCAGGGAATCTTCCCAACCCAGGGATCAAACCCAGATCTTCCACTGCAGGCAGATTTTTTACCAGCTGAATCACCAGGGAAGCCCAAGAATAGTGGAGTAGGTAGTCTAACTTTTCTCCAGTGGATCTTCCCAACGCAGGAGTTGAACAGGGTCTTCTGCATCACAGGTGGATTCTTTACCAGCTGAGCTATGTGATCTTTCAATAAAAGATTGCTGGAAATAAATGTTGCTGGAAAAATTGAATACTCACATGCATAAGAATGAAACTGTAATTCTACTTGATGCCACTGACAAAAAAAAATTAACTCAGACTTGATTAAAGAAACCATAAAATTCCTAGAGAAAACCATAGGGAAAAAGCATATTAACATTGGCCTTATTAAGTTTATAGTCATGGCAACCAAAGTACAAGCAACAAACACAGAAAAAACAAGTAGGACTACATCAAACTAAAATGCTTTTATACAGCCAATAAAACAATCAACAAAATGAAAAGGGAACCTATAGAATGGGAGAAAATAATTGCAAACCACGTATGTGATAAGGGGTTAATATTCAAAATATGTAAGGCACTCATACAAGTCAATAATAACCACAAAAATTCAATTAAAAATAGGCAAAAGATCTGAATAGCAATTTTCCAAAGAAGATAGTCAAAAGGTGTTCAATTTCATTAATCATTAGAAAAATGTAATTCAAAACTGCAATGAGCTAACATCTCCCACTTTTTAGAATGCCTATTTTAAAAAGAGATAACAAGCACTAGTGAGGATGTGAGAGAAAAAAGGGAACCCTACTGTTTGTGGGAATGGAAGCTGGTTGTCACTATGGAGAATAAGGTGGCGCTAGTGGTAAAGAACCCTCCTGCCAATGGAGGAGACATAAGACATGCAGGTTCAATCCCTGGGTCAGGAAGATCCGTTCAGAAGGAAATGTCAACCCGCTCGATATTCTTGCCCGGAAAATCCCATGGAAAGAGGAGCCTAGGAAGCTATAGTCCATAGGGTCACAAAGACTCTTGACATGACTGAAGCAACTTAGCATGCACGCATGGAAAACAATATGGAATTTCATCAAAAAATTAAAAATGAGACTAGTTGAGTTCAGTCACTCAGTCGTGTCTCTTTGCGACCCCATGGACTGCAGTGTGCCAGGCTTCCCTGTCCATCACCAACTCCCGAAGCTTACTCAAACTCATGTCCATTGAGTTGGTGATGCCATCCAACCATCTCATCCTCTATCATCCTCTTTTCCTCCCACCTTCAATCATTCATAGCATCAGGGTCTTTTTCAATGAGTCAGTTCTTTGCATCAGGTGGCCAAAGTATTGGAGTTTCAGCTTCAGTATCAGTCCTTCCAATGAATATTCAGGACTGGTTTCCTTTAGGATGGACTGGTTGGATCTCCTTGCAGTGCAAGGGATGCTCAAGAGTCTTCTCCAATGCCACAGATCAAAGGCATCAATTCTTCGGGCACTCAGCTTTCTTTATAGTCCAACTCTCACATCCATACATGACTACTGGAAAAACCAAAGCTTTGACTAAACTGACCTTTGTTGGCAAAGTAATGTCTCTGCTTTGTAATATGCTGTCTAGATTGGTCATAACTTTTCTTCCAAGGAGCAAGTGTCTTTTAATTTCATGGCTGCAGTCACCATCTGCAGTGATTTTGTACCCCGAAAAAGTAGAATCTGCCACTATTTCCATTGTCTCCCTATCTATTTGCATGAAGTGATGGGACCAGATGCCATGATCTTAGTTTTCTGAATGTTGAGCTTTAAGCCAACTTTTTCACTCTCCTCTTTCACTTTCATCAAGAGGCTCTTTAGTTCTTCTTCACTTTCTGCCATAAGTGTGATGTCATCTGCATATGAGATTATTGATATTTCTCCCAGCAATCTTGATTCCAGCTTGTGCTTCATCCAGTCCAGCATTTCTCATTATGTATGTTCTTTGCATATAGGGTTAAATAAGCAGGGTGACAATATACAGCCTTGACGTACTCCTTTTCCTGTTTGGAATCAGTCTGTTGTTCCATGTCCAGTTCTGACTGTTGCTTTTTGACCTGCATACAGATTTCTCAGGAGGCAGGTCAGGTGGTCTGGTATTCCTATCTCTTGGAGAATTTTCCACAGTTTGCTGTGATCCACACATTTAAAGGCTTTGGAGTATTCAATAAAGCAGAAGTAGATATTTTTATGGAACTCTCTTGCTTTTTTGATGATCCAGCAGAAGTTGGCAATTTGATCTCTGGTTCCTCTGCCTTTTCTAAATCCACTTGAACGTCTGGAAGTTCACAGTTCACATACTGTTGAAGCCTGGCTTGGAGAACTACCATATGTTCCTGTAATTCCACCTCAGGGTATATACCCGAAAGAAATGAAATCACAGTGACAAAGAGCTATTTGCACCTCAGCATTCAACGCAACATTATTTATGATTGCCAAAACATGGAAACAGTGTCCAACAACATATGAATGGATAAAGAACATGTAGTTGTATATACAATGGAATTCAGCCATATAAAATAAGGAAGTTCTGCTGTTTGTGACAACATGGATGAATCTTCAGGGCATTAGTTAAGTGAACTAAGTCAGAGAAGGACAATACTGTCTTATCCACTTACATGTGGAATCTAAAGGAAACAATCCTTCAGAGACAGAGGACAGCTGTTGGTTGACAAAGGATGAGAAGTAGATAAAATTAATATAGTCAGAAGGTATTGATGCAAAAGCCCAGTTTTAAGATAAATAAGTTCTGAGAATATAATGCACAGCATTGTAGTTATAATTAATAATACTATACTATATACTTGAAATTTGCAAGAGGATAATTTTAAAACTTATCACCACACATAAAAAATCGCAACTACTTGAGGTAATGGTTGTATAGTCACCACTTTTTAAAGTCTCAGATTAAATTTTAATTAAACTATTGCATCAGAAAAAATCTGAAAAACTACATTCTATCAAAATAACTAATGGCTCACTATTAACAGAAAATTTATAAAGAAAAATTCTCTAAGCAAGAGATTTAATTTTAATACTTACTACTGTTCCAAATTAATGTTACAAGTTGCTACATTTGCCTCTCCTTACAGGTAATTTCCTAAAATAAGACACCAGTATATCTACCATTCTCTGCTGTCAATGGAAGTTTAATTAAGCAGCTTGATTGTATGTCTGAAGAAATAATTAATTGAGTTAATATAGAAATGGAATGAAAATTTCCATAGAAGTTATGGTTATTGAGGGAGAAACATGGTGAGTAAGTGATGCAGGCTTCTGGAAGAGGAAGACTCATAAGGGGGAAGGTGGTGAGTACAGATGTTTGGAGGTCTATATGAATAAAATTGATACATTCAGTTTAAAATCTGCTTTCTTTGAAGTATTTCCTTGGCTAGCAGCTATGGTTTTGTATAAATAAAACTATCTGAACGAGAAGGATTGGGTTCAGTTCTAAATTCTGCCAATTTCTAGATGCTTGATCTATGAAAAAGTCACAAACTTTCCATGTCTTGCTTGTCATATTTTCTTTTCTTTTATTTATTTATTTATTTTGGAGGTTAATTACTTTACAATATTGTATTGGTTTTGCCATACATCAACATGAATCTGCCACAGGTATACACGTGTTCCCGATCCTGAACCCCCCTCCCACCTCCCTCCCCATACCATTCTTCTGGATCGTCTCAGTGCACCAGCCCCAAGCATCCAGTGTCATGCATCAAACCTGGACTGGAAATTTGTTTCATATATGATATTATACATGTTTCAATGACATTCTCCCAAATCATCCCACTCTCTCCCTCTCCCACAGAGTCCAAAAGACTGTTCTATACATCTGTGTCTCTTTTGCTGTCTCGCATACAGGGTTATCATTACCATCTTTCTAAATTCCATATATATGTGTTAGTATACTGTATTGGTGTTTTTCTTTCTGGCTTACTTCACTCTGTATAATAGGCTCCAGTTTCATCCACCTCATTAGAACTGATTCAAATGTATTCTTTCTAATAGCTATGTAATACTCCATTGTGTATATATACCACTTCTTTCTGATCCATTCATCTGCTGATGGACATCTTGGTTGCTTCCATGTCCTGGCTATTATAAGCAGTGCTGTGATGAACATCGGGGTACATGTGTCTCTTTCAATTTTGGTTTCCTCCATGTGTATGCCCAATAGTGGGATTGCTGGGTCATAAAACAGTTCTATTTCCAGTGTTTTAAGGAATCTCCACAATGTTCTCCATAGTGGCTGTACTAGTTTGCATTCCCACCAACAGTGTAAGAGGGTTCCCTTTTCTCCACACTCTCTCCAGCATTTACTGCTTGTAGACTTTTGGATAGCAGCCATTCTGACTGGCATGAAATGATACCTCATTGTGGTTTTGATTTGCATTTCTCTGATAATGAGTGATGTTGAGCATCTTTTCATGTGTTTGTTAGCATCTGTATGTCTTTGGAGAAATGTCTACTTAGTTCTTTGGCCAATTTTTTGTTGGGTCGTTTATTTTTCCGGAATTGAGATGCAGGAGTTGCTTGTATATTTTTGAGATTAGTTGTTTGTCGGTTGCTTCATTTGCTATTATTTTCTCCCATTCTGAAGGCTGTCTTTTCACCTTGCTTGTAGTTCCTTTGTGGTGCAGAAGCTTTTAAGTTGATTAGGTCCCATTTGTTTATATTTGCTTTTATTTCCAATATTCTGGGAGGTGGGTCACAGAGGATCCTGCTGTGGTGTATGTCGGAGAGTGTTTTCCCTATGTTCTCCTCTAGGAGTTTTATAGTTTCTGGTCTTGTGTTTAGATCTTTAATCCATTTTGAGTTTATTTTTGTGTATGGTGTTAGAAAGTGTTCTAGTTTCTTTCTTTTACAAGTGGTTGTCATATTTTCAAAACAGAGTTAGTAATAATATCTCACAGAGTTTTCATGAAGAAAAACAAGATAATTTATATTGCATCTAATGATTATTATTACTATTTTGCTGCAGTGATTATTACTAAGACAACAGTTAGATGACTGATGACTGGTATTTACCCAACTATAATTCATTCATACCAGTTCTCTGGATTACGTTTTTAATTTAAAAAGCATTAAAAAAATCAAGCCACAGTGGAGTATTTGGAACACATTATAGAAATCAAAACGGAAATGGCACTCTAACTATTAATTATATCATTAAAGTTAATAGCATGGGATATGTTGGGGAAAGCTCTGATAGGGCTAAGAAGAGCTTTTAGTGCTGGAGCAAAAAAGAGCCAAGATTATCTAATGCCAAAAAAGCAAGAGGAACAAAAGAAATTAAACTGAACTAAACCAAGAGCTACCATTTAAAGAAGCATGTGCAGTTTTGGAGCTAGGAAGCACTTGTCCCATGAACAATTATGATTTTTGAGACAATGGTTATTTCCTAGCTGATATTCTTTAGTGCCACACTCCAGGCAATGTAAAGTATTGTAATTCAAACACTGATTCACATTTAAGTTATGCTTTTTTATATTCCAGCATATCTATAAATAGACAGTGATATTTAAGTATCCCAATTCTTCACTTAATAATAAGACTTAAGGAATTGTGTCTTTTAATAATATTATACACTCAAAGATTAAGTAGATCCTCAAAATCAATCTAAAACTTTCTCCATAAACCTTATAATGTCAGAACATCCTATAAAATATATTAATCCTGTGACTTTTCATTAAAAGGGAAAATGAATGTTAAAAAAACTCAAACACACCAGATAAATATGTATTATTTACATAGATATGAATTTTAGAATAATTTTGCAAAGCCTATTTAGATATGAAAACATTAATGTTGGTGGAAAACAAAAGTTGGAAACAAAAAAATAGCTTTTTGATTTTAATAAGATACAAATGTACTGTTTTATGTACTCATGTTCAATTTTATGAAGTTAAAAGAAGTCAGTACTCTGGGCCTTCCACTGGTGCTAATGGTGAAGAAGGCAATGGCACCCAACTCCAGTACTCTTGCCTGGAGAATCCCATGGACGGAGGAGCCTGGTAGGCTGAAGTCCATGGGGTCGCTAAGAGTTGGACACGACTGAGCGATTTCACTTTCACTTTTCACTTTCATGCATTGGAGAAGGAAATGGCAACCCACTTCAGTGTTCTTGCCTGGAGAATCCCAGGGATGGGGAAGCCTGGTGGGCTGCTGTCTATGGGGTCTCACAGAGTCAGGCATGACTGAAGTGACTTAGCAGGAATGGTGAAGAACCCATCTGCCAATGCAGGAGACATGGGCTCAATCATGGATTGAGAACATCTCCTGGAGGAGGCCTTGGCATCCCACTCCAGTATTCTTGCCTGGAAAATCCCATGGTCAGAGAAGCCTGACAGGCTACAGTCCATAGGATCACATAAAGTTGGACATGACTGAAGCAACTTAGCATGCACAAATGCACTCTGCCACAAGGGTAAATTGTACGAACATATGATGAGGTATTTGATCTTGGTATTCCAAGATGTCTTCTTCCTTTATACTTTCTCTTTCATCCTTGATTATTAAAAAAAAAAATGTTTTAGTACCCCAAAATGTGAATATCAGTAATTTCAAGATTTATTTCTGACTTTAAAGGAATGTTATGTCAGATTTCTAACGGCTGCAAACCCAGATCCATAATGTAGACATTTGCTATTAGAATGATATGCCTGAGAAACAGTAATGGAAGTGCTATGGGTTTTGCCAATGTGAGCATTTGTAAACATCATTCAAGCTATAATCACCAACTAAAAAATCTGTAAAAATTAAAAGTGATAAATAATTCCTATTCCTCAGGAATTTGTAATATTGACTAGACTTTATAATGCTTCTAATAGTAAACAGTAATAAACATAAATTAATTTCCCACTATTTATTGTAGAATATCTGAGAGTACATTACTCAGTTCAGTTCAGTCACTCAGTCATGTCCGAATATTTGTAACCCCATTAAGCACAGTACGCCCGGCCTCTCTGTCTATCACAAACCCCAAGAGTTTACCCAAACTCATGTCCATTGAGTCGGTGATGCCATCCAGCCATCTTATCCTCTGTCATCCCCTTCTCCTCCTGGCCTCAATCTTTCCAGCATCAGGGTCTTTTCAAATGAGTCAGCTCTTTGCATCAGGTGGCCAAAGTAATGGAGTTTCAGCTTCAGTATCAGTCCTTCCAATGAACATCCCGGACTGATCTCCTTTAGGATGGACTGGATCTCCTTGCAGTCCAAGGGACTCTCAAGAGTCTTCGCCAACACCACAGTTGAAAACCATCAATAATTCTGCACTTAGCTTTCTTTATAGTCCAACTCTCACATTCATACACGACTACTGGAAAAAACATAGCCTTGACTAGATGGAATTTTGTTGGCAAAGTAATGTCTCTGCTTTTGAATATGCTGTCCAGGTTGGTCATAACTTTTCTTCCAAGGAGCAAGCAGCTTTCAATTTCATGGCTCCAGTCACCATCTGCAGTGATTTTGGAGCCCCCAAAAATAAAGTCAGCCACTGTTTCCACTGTTTCCCCATCTATTTGCCATGAATGATGGGACCAGATAACATGATCTTAGTTTTCTGACTGCTGAGCTTTAAGCCAACTTTTTCACTCTCCTCTTTCACTTTCATCAAGAGGTTCTTTGGTTCTTCACTTTCAGCCATAAGGTGGTGTCATCTGCATATCTGAATTTATTGAAATTTCTCCCGGAAATCTTGATTCCAGCTTGTGCTTTATCCAGTCCAGCATTTCTCATGCTTCAAGGAAGTTAAATAAGCAGGGTGACAGTATACAGCCTTGACATACACTCCTTTCCCAATTTGAAACCAGTCTGTTGTTCCATGTCCAGTTCTAACTGATGCTTCATAATCTGCATACAGATTTTTTTTTCATTCTTTTTATTTATTTTTTAAATTTTATTTTATTTTTAAACTTTACAGTATTTGTTTTGCCATATATCGAAATGAATCCACCACAGGTATACATGTGTTCCCCATCCTGAACCCTCCTCCCTCCTCCCTCCCCATACCATCCCTCTGGGTCGTCCCAGTGTGCCAGCCCCAAGCATCCAGTATCATGAATCGAACCTAGACTGGTGACTCGTTTCATATATGATATCATACATAATTCAATGCCATTCTCCCAAATCATCCCACCCTCTCCCTCTCCCACAGGGTCCAAAAGACTGTTCTATACATCAGTGTCTCTTTTGCTGTCCCGTACAGGGTTATTGTTACCATCTTTCTAAATTGCATATATATGCGTTAGTATACTGTATTGGTGTTTTTCTTTCTGGCTTACTTCACTCTGTATAATAGGCTCCAGTTTCATCCACCTCATTAGAACTTATTCAAATGTATTCTTTTTAATGGCTGAGTAATACTCCATTGTGTATATGTACCACAGCTTTCTTATCCATTCATCTGCTGATGGACATCTAGGTTGCTTCCATGTCCTGGCTATTATAAACAGTGCTGCGATGAACACTGGGGTACATGTATCCCTTTCAATTCTGGTTTCTTCAGTGTGTATGCCCAGCAGTGGGATTGCTGGATCATAAGGCAGTTCTATTTCCAGTTTTTTAAGGAATCTCCACACTGTTCTCCATAGTGGCTGTACTAGTTTGCATTCCCACCAACAGTGTAAGAGGGTTCCCTTTTCTCCACACCCTCTCCAGCATTTATTGCTTGTAGACTTTTGGATCACAGCCATTCTGACTGGTGTGAAATGGTACCTCATAGTGGTTTTGATTTGCATTTCTCTGATAATGAGTGATGTTGCACATCTTTTCATGTGTTTGTTAGCCATCTGTATGTCTTCTTTGGAGAAATGTCTATTTAGTTCTTTGGCCCATTTTTTACTGGGTCATTTATTTTTCTGGAGTTGAGCTGTAGGAGTTGCTTGTATATTTTTGAGATTAATTCTTTGTCAGTTGCTTCATTTGGTATTATTTTCTCCCATTCTGAAGGCTGTCTTTTCACCTTGCTTATAGTTTCCTTTGTTGTGCAGAAGCTTTTAAGTTTAATTAGGTCCCATTTGTTTATTTTTGCATTTATTTCCAATATTCTGGGAGGTGGGTCATAGAGGATCCTGCTGTGGTGTATGTCGGAGAGTGTTTTGCCTATATTCTCCTCTAGGAGTTTTATAGTTTCTGGTCTTATGTTTAGATCTTTAATCCATTTTGAGTTTATTTTTGTGTATGGTGTTAAAAAGTGCTCTAGTTTCATTCTTTTACAAGTGGTTGACCAGTTTTCCCAGCACCACTTGTTAAAGAGATTTTCTTTAATCTACTGTATATTCTTGCCTCCTTTGTCAAAGATAAGGTGTCCATGTGTGCGTGGATTTATCTCTGGGCTTTCTATTTTGTTCCATTGATCTATATTTCTGTCTTTGTGCCAGTACCATACTCTCTTGATGACTGTGGCTTTGTAGTAGAGCCTGAAGTTAGACAGGTTGATTCCTCCAGTTCCATTCTTCTTTCTCAAGGTAGCTTTGGCTATTGGAGGTTTTTTGTATTTCCAAAAGAATTGTGAAATTATTTGTTCTAGCTCTGTGAAGAATACCTTTGGTAGCTTGATAGGGATTGCACTGAATCTATAAATTGCTTTGGGTAGTATACTCATTTTCACTATATTGATTCTTCCAATCCATGAACATGGTATATTTCTCCATCTATTAGTCTCCTCTTTGGTTTCTTTCACCAGTGTTTTATAGTTTTCTATATATAGATTTTTAGTTTCTTTAGGTAGATATATTCCTAAGTATTTTATTCTTTTAGTTGCAATGGTGAATGGAATTGTTTCTTAATTTCTCTTTCTATTTTCTCATTATTAGTGTATAGGAATGCAAGGGACTTCTGTGTGTTGATTTTATATCCTGCAACTTTACTATAATCATTGATCAGTTCTAGTAATTATCTGGTGGAGTCTTTAGGGTTTTCTATGTAGAAGATCATGTCATCTGCAAACAGTGACAGTTTTACTTCTTCTTTTCCAATTTGGATTCCTTTTATTTCTTTTTCTGCTCTGATTGCTGTGGCCAAAACTTCCAAAACTATGTTGAATAGTAATGGTGAAAGTGGGCACCCTTGTCTTGTTCCTGACTTTAGAGGAAATGCTTTCAATTTTTCCTTTCAAAAACAAATTGAGGATAATGTTTGCTGTCGGTTTGTCATATATAGTTTTTCTTATGTTGAGGTATGTTCCTTCTATTCCTGCTTTCTGGGGAGTTTTTATCATAAATGGATGTTGAATTTTGTCAAAGGCTTTCTCTGCATCTATTGAGATAATCATATGGTTTTTATTTTTCAATTTGTTAATGTGGTGTATTACACTGATTGATTTGTGGATATTGAAGAATCCTTGCATCCGTGGGATAAAGCCCACTTGGTCATGGTGTATGATCTTTTTAATGTGTTATTGGATTCTGATTGCTAGAATTTTGTTAAGGATTTTTGCATCTATGTTCATCAGTGATATTGGCCTGTAGTTTTCTTTTTTTGTGGGATCTTTGTCAGGTTTTGGTATTAGGGTGATGGTGGCCTCATAGAATGAGTTTGGAAGTTTACCTTCCTCTGCAATTTTCTGGAAGAGTTTGAGTAGGCTAGGTGTTAGCTCTTCTCTAAATTTTTGGTAGAATTCAGCTGTGAAGCCATCTGGACCTGGGCTTTTGTTTGCTGGAAGATTTTTGATACAGTTTCAATTTCTGTGCTTGTGATGGGTCTGTTAAGATTTTCTATTTCTTCCTGGTTCAGTTTTGGAAAGTTGTAGTTTTCTAAGAATTTGTCCACTTCTTCCACGTTGTCCATTTTATTGGCATATAATTGCTGATAGTAGTCTCTTATGATCCTTTGTATTTCTGTGCTGTCCGTTGTGATCTCTCCATTTTCATTTCTAATTTTATTGATTTGATTTTTCTCCTTTTATTTCTTGATAAGTCTGGCTAATGGTTTGTCAATTTTATTTATCCTTTCAAAGAACCAGCCTTTGGCTTTGTTGATTTTTGCTATGGTCTCTTTTGTTTCTTTTGCATTTATTTCTGCCCCAATTTTTAAGATTTCTTTCCTTCTACTAATCCTGGGGTTCTTCATTTCTTCCTTTTCTAGTTGCTTTAGGTGTAGAATTAGGTTATTTATTTGACTTTTTTCTTGTTACTTGAGGTATGCCTGTATTGCTATGAACTTTCCCCTTAGGACTGCTTTTACAGTGTCCCATAGGTTTTGGGTTGTTGCATTTTCATTTTCATTCATTTCTATGCAAATGTTGATTTCTTTTTTGATTTCTTCTGTGATTTGTTGGTTATTCAGCAGCGTGTTGTTCAGCCTCCATATGTTGGAGTTTTTAATAGTTTTTTCTCATGTAATTGAGATCTAATCTTACTGCACTGTGGTCAGAAAAGATGCTTGGAATGATTTCAATTTTTTTTTAATTTACCAAGGCTAGATTTATGGCCCAGGATGTGATCTATCCTGGAGAAGGTTCCATGTGTGCTTGAGAAAAAGGTGAAATTCATTGTTTTGGGATGAAATGTCCTATAGATATCAATTAGGTCTAACTGGTCTATTGTATCATTTAAAATTTGTGTTTCCTTGTTAATTTTCTGTTTAGTTGATCTATCCATAGGTGTGAGTGGGGTAATAAAGTCTCCCACTATTATTGTGTTATTGTTAATTTCTCCTTTCATACTTGTTAGCATTTGTCTTACATATTGCAGTGCTCTGATGTTGGGTGCATATATATTTATAATTGTTATATCTTCTTCTTGGATTGATCCTTTGATCATTATGTAGTGACTGTCTTTGTCTCTTTTCACAGCCTTTGTTTTAAAATCTATTTTATCTGATATGAGTATTGCTACTCCTGCTTTCTTTTGGTCCCTATTTGCATGGAAAATCTTTTTCCAGCCCTTCACTTTCAGTCTGTATGTGTCCACTCTTTTGAGGTGGGTCTCTTGTAGACAGCATATGTAGGGGTCTTGTTTTTGTATCCATTCAGCCAGTCTTTGTCTTTTGGTTGGGGCATTCAACCCATTTACGTTTAAGGTAATTATTGATAAGTATGATCCTGTTGCCATTTACTTTATTGTTTTGGGTTCGAATTTATACACTGTTTTTGTGTTTCCTGTCTAGAGAATATCCTTTAGTATTTGTTGGAGAGCTAGTTTGGTGGTGCTGAATTCTCTCAGCTTTTGCTTGTCTGTAAAGCTTTTGATTTCTCCTTCATATTTGAATGAGATCCTTGCTGGGTAAAATAATCTGGGCTGTAGGTTATTTTCTTTCATCACTTTAAGTATATCTTGCCATTCCCTCCTGGCTTGGAGAGTTTCTATTGAAAGAGCAGCTGTTATCCTATGGGAATTCCCTTGTGTGTTATTTGTTGTTTTTCCCTTGCTGCTTTTAATATTTGTTCTTTGTGTTTGATCTTTGTTAATTTGATTAATATGTGTCTTGGGGTGTTTCACCTTGGGTTTATCCTGTTTGGTACTCTCTGGGTTTCTTGGACTTGGGTGATTATTTCCTTCCCCATTTTAGGGAAGTTTTCAACTATTATCTCCTCAAGTATTTTCTCATGGTCTTTCTTTTTGTCTTCTTCTTCTGGGACCCCTATGATTTGAATGTTGTAGCATTTAATATTGTCCTGGAGGTCTCTGAGATTGTCCTCATTTCTTTTAATTCATTTTTCTTTTATCCTCTCTGATTCATTTATTTCTACCATTCTATCTTCTAATTCACTAATCCTATCTTCTGCCTCTGTTATTCTACTATTTGTTGCCTCCAGAATGTTTTTGATCTCATTTATTGCATTATTCATTATATATTGACTCTTTTTTATTACTTCTAGGTCCTTGTTAAACCTTTCTTGCCTCTTCTCAATCCTTGTCTCCAGGCTATTTATCTGTGATTCCATTTTTATTTCAAAATTTTGGGTCAATTTCACTATCATTATTTGGAATTCTTTATCAGGTAGATTCCCTATCTCTTCCTCTTTTGTTTGGTTTGGTGGGCATTTATCCTGTTCCTTTACCTGCTGGGTATTCTTCTGTCTCTTCATCTTGTTTAAGTTGCTGAGTTTGGGGTGTCCTTTCTGTATTCTGGCAGTTTGTGGAGTTCTCTTTATTGTGGCCTTGCTATGTGTGGGTTTGTACAAGTGGCTTGTCAAGGTTTCTTGGTTAGGGAAGCTTGTGTCGGTGTTCTGGTGGGTGGAGCTGGATTTCTTCTCTCTGGAGTGCAATGAAGTGTCCAGTAATGAGTTATGAGATGTCTGAGGTTTAGGGTTGACTTTGGGCACCCTGTATCTTGGAGCTCAGGGCTGTGTTCCTGTGTTGCTGGAGAATTTGCTTGGTATGTCTTGTTCTGGAACTTGTTGGCCCTTGTGTGGTACTTGGTTTCAGTGTAGGTATGGAGGCGTTTGATGAGCTCCTGTCAATTAATGTTCCCTGGAGTCAGGAGTTCCCTGGAGTCAGGGTTTGGACTTAAGCCTCCTGCTTCCAGTTATCGGTCTTATTTTTACAGTAGTTTCAAAACTTCTCCTTCTATACAGCACCACTGATAAAACATCTGGTTTAAAGATGAAAAGTTTCTCCACCGTGAGGGTCACCCAGAGTTCACAGTGTTACATGGAGAAGAGAAGAGGGAGGAGGGAGTTAGAAGTGACCCAAATGAGATGAGGTGGAATCAATAGAGGAGAGAGTGGGCTAGCCAGTAATCACTTCTTTATGTGCACTCCACAACTGGACTGCTCAGAGATGTTCATGGAGTTATACAGAGAAGAGAAGAAGGAGGAAGGAGACAGAGGTGGCCAGGAGGATAAACGGGGGGAATGAAAAGGAGGGAGACAGATCCAGCCAGTAATCAGTTCCCTAAGTGTTCTCCACCTTCTGGAACACACAGAAATTCAGAGTTGGGTAGAGTAGAGAGGGGCTAGGGAGGAGATAGAGGTGACCTGGTGGAGAAAAAGGAGAGTCCAATGGGGGAGAGAGCAGTCAAGCCAGTAATCTCGCTCCCTAGTAAAAAATGGGTACTGAAGATTAGGTTCTTAAAGGTACAAAATTGGTAACAAATACATAAAAGCAAAAATTTAAAATCTAGAGTAGAGTTTGGAATTTCAAAAATACAATGTTAAAGAAAAGAAGGAAAAAAAAAACAAGGTCACAAAAATTATTAAAAAAATATATATGAAGTTTGCTTTTAAAAAAATAAGGTTTTTTTTTTTTTTTTTGCAAAGTAATAGTAGGTTATAAAAGTGAAAATTAAAGGAGTAATAGAGGACTTAAAATTTTTTTAAAAATTAAAAAAAAAGAAAGAATGATCGTAAAAATAGTAAAAATATATCTAGGACTTTCTCTGGTTTTGTTGTGGGTATTGTGGGGTCAGTTTATTTTTGGCTAGTTCCTTGGTCTGATTTATATTTCTCAAGATCTATAGGCCCCTTCCTATGTAGTTGGTACTAACCACAGGGTTTTAATCTATTGCCTGTAGCTTCCAAGGTGGTTCCCTCTGTTATAGCTTCTTCTGTTTGCTGGTCTCTTCAGTGTCTGATTTCCTTCCTGACACAAAGTGGACGGTGGTGGACACTTTGTATTTTTTTTGTTTGTTTGTTTGTTTGTTTTAGGCTCACTTGTTCAGTTGCACTGTGGGGAGGGAGGGATGCTGCAAACAAATAACACTGGCGTGTGCTCGCAGTGCCTCAGCCACACTGGGCCTGCCCCTGCTCACGGTACGTGTAGCCTCCCTGCCCACACTGCTCAGGCTCTAGGTTGCTCTGCCAGGAACCATCCATGGCCGGCCCTGGGCTGCTTGCACCTCCCAGGTCTAAGCTGCTCAGGTTCAGGCACTCAGGCAGTCCTCTGAGGTGCAGACTCAGTTGGGGCTGCATTTTGTGCCCTTCCCAGGTCAGAGCAGCTCAGGTGATGAGGTGTTTGGCGAGCACGGTTGCTGCAACTTATCGCCTCCCCACCGCTCGGTTATCTAGGTGTACAACTGGCGCACCTTCTCAGGCGGATGTTGACCGTCCAGACCCCCAAGAAGTTTTAGTTAACAAAGAAGCCTCCTTACAGTTTTGTAGATAATGTCTCTCTGGGGCTGCAATTGCACCCTTCTGGCTCTGGCTGCCTGTCACTGGAGGGGGATGGTCTGCAGCCGGCTATCTCTGTTCAGCCCTTTGTTCCATGCGCGGGCCTGGCGGTGTCTTAGGTTAGGGCTGGATTTTCTCGTGGTAGATATCCCACAGTCTGGTTTGCTAGCCCAGATTACTTCGCTCAGATAGCGCTTGGGGTATTCCAGCCAGATCCTTACTCTAAGTGATGCAGCCCACGCCGTGCCTCCCTGCCCAGCCCCCTCTTGCTAGTGGTGTGTGCAGGCGTCTGTGCTGCTTCTCCACTGGGGGAGTTACAGTAGAGCTCGTAATCTGTGGGTTTTAATTGTTTATTTATTTTTCCTCCCTGTTATGTTGCCCTCTGTGCTTCCAAGGGTCAGCACAGATTCAGCAGTGAGAATGTTTCCTGGTGTTTGGAAACTTCTCTTTTTTTAAGACTCCCTTCCCGGGACAGAGCTCCATCCCTCCCTCTTTTGTCTCTTTTTTTGTCTTTTATATTTTTTCCTACCTCCTTTGGAAGACAATGGGTTGCTTTTCTGGGTGCCTGGTGTCCTCTTCCAGCATTCAGAAGTTGTTTTGTGGAATTTACTCGGCATTTAAATGTTCTTTTGATGAATTTGTGGGGGAGAAATTGTTCTCCCCATCCTATTCCTCTGCCATCTTAGCTCCTCCCCCCTGCATACAAATTTTTCAGGAGGTAGGTCCAGTGGTCTGGTATTTAATTCTTTAAGGATTTCCCACAGTTTGTTGTGATCCACACAGTCAAAGGGTTTCGCATAGTCAATAAAGCAGAAATAGATGTTTTTCTGGAACTCTCTTGTTTTTTGGTGATCCAACAGGTGTTGGCAATTTGATCTCTGGTTCCTCTGCCTTTTATGTATCTAGCTTGAACATCTGGAAGTTCCCAGTTCATGTTCTGTTGAAGCCTGGCTTGGAAAATTTTGAGCATTACCTTGCTAGTGTGCAAGATGAGTACAATTGTACTGTAGTTTGAGCATTCTTTGGCATTGCCATTCTTTGGGATGGAATGAAAACTGACCTTTTCCAGTCCTGTGGCCACTGCTGAGTTTTCCAAATTTGCTGGCATATTGAGTGCAACACTTTCACAGCATTATCTTTTAGGATTTGAAAGAGCTCAACTGGAATTCCATCACCTCTACTAGCTTTATTTGTAGTGATACTTCCTAAGGCCCACTTGGCTTTGCATTCCAGGATGTCTAGCTCTAGGTGAGTCATCACACTATTGTGGTTATCTGGGTCCTAAAGATCTTTTTTGTATAGTTCTGTGTATTCTTGCCACCTCTTCTTAATATCTTTTGCTTCTGTTAGGTCCATACCATTTCTGTCCTTTATTGTGCCCATCTTTGCATGAAATGTTCCCTTGGTATCTCTAATTTTCTTGAAGCGATCTCTAGTCTTTCTCATTCTATTGTTTTCTTGTCTTTCTTTGCATTGATCATTGAGGAATATTTTTGTATCTCTCCTTGCTATTCTTTGGAACTCTGCATTCAAATGGGTATATCTTTCCTTTTCTCCCTTGCTTTTCCCTACTTTTATTGACACAGTTATTTGCAAGGCCTCCTCAGAGAGCCATTTTGCATTTTTGCATTTCTTTTTCTTGGGGATGGTCTTGATCCCTGTCTCCTGTACAATGTCACAAACCTCCATCCATAGTTCATCAGGCAATATTTCTATCAGATCTAGTCCCTTAAATCTATTTCTCACTTCCACTGTACAATCATAAGGGATTTGATTTAGGTCATGCCTGAATGGTCTAGTAGTTTTCCCTACTTTCTTCAATAAGTCTGAATTTGGCAATAAGGATTTCATGATCTGAGCCACAGTCAGCTCCCAGTCTTGTTTTTGCTGACTGTATAGAGCTTCTCCATCTTTGGCTGCAAAGAATATAATCTATCTGATTTTGGTGTTGACCATCTGGTGATGTCCATGTGCAGAGTCTTTTCTTGTGTTGTTGGAAGAGAGTGTTTGTTATGACCAGAGCATTCTCTTGCAAAACTCTATTAGCCTTTGCCTTGCTTCATTCCATATTCCAAGGCCAAATTTGCCTGTTACTCCAGGTGTTTCTTGACTTCCTACTTTTGCATTCCAGTCCATTATAAGTCTTGAAAATCTGAAGACAAATCCAAAGATGAAGAGATAACAAATGATAACTGTATGCATGCTTTTTATCATGATTTATAATTGATAACATAAGTTGCTAAACTTTGGAGTGGTTTGTTAATTGCTTCTAATGTTAACAATATAATGGGATCTTTAGAATGCATCAGTTTGGAAATGTAAATCCAGTAAATGACTTTTTATATAAAGACAGACAGGATCAGTTTACAGGCAATAATATGCACCAGGATTTTAAAGCCATACCTTTTGTAGATAAGCTACCATCTGTACCCTCACAAACTGTTGAAGTTGTTCAGGAAAGATATAAAAATCTAGGAATACACAATATATCTTTAGATTTTCAAGAATCCATAAGGAAAAGAATGACTGAATTTAGAGTGTTTAAATTCACTGAAGCTATAACTTTTAAATCTAGAGTTTAACTATAAAATTATGCTGCATGTTGTATGGTTTAAAGTCTAAAGTTATTTTTGAGTAAATTGTGTTTCCTGAGTCTAAGTGTGCCTTTGTTCAAGATTCCTATCATGTGTTTACTCATTATATCTTTCAACATTGCCTCTCACATTAGATACAGATGTTATCATTTCATTTTTCAGTCTCTTACTGTCTTTTAAATTTTTTGGTCTTTCTTTTCCTGAGATATATTTGATATGATTAGTTCATGTATATCTTTCAGTTCACTTTTGTGTCCTACAGCACTGGAATAACAGCCAAAGTTTCACTTTGAAAATTAGATTCTGCAAAAAATAGTATTTCTTTAGTAACCCTGAGACTGCCAGATTTGGCAAATAAAAACACAGGACAACAAGTTAATTTAGAATTTTACATTTTCCAGGAATACTTTTTTTTTTTTTTTAGTATGAATATGTCATGTGCATTAGTTGGAATATATACTAAAACATTCATTGCTTATCTGAAATTCAAATTTAATTGGGCATCCTTTATATTATCTAGCAACCCTAAGGATGTTGGCAGACTTCTGTGCTTTGGCACAGTTGGCCTAAAGCAACTTCCTTTCAGTCAACAGAGTGTCTTTACTTCAGTAGGTATATTAAAAGAACATTCAAATGAACTGAAAGTTCCTGAAAGATATTTAGAAAATAAGGATACCCATAAATATAAAGCACCAAGAAGGTTTAGAGCTTTGGAAAGAGACAGAATGGCTAACTATACCCAGATCATTGATGTGTATGGGTGTGTGAGTTTTTTGGGGACTGATTATGAGAAGATCTTAAGGATTAACATGCTGTACACATTTGCAAGCATATTCATTGCATTATACTAGTTGCACTTTAACAACACAAAACAACAAGGCAAATAAACAAAAACAATTAAGCCCATTAGGATAAAGAACTTAATCTTTAAGAAAATAAACAGAGGAATGTATAAAGTTGGACAAAGAAACACAGTTAATTTGAAAAAAAAAAATGGGTATCAAATAGTAAGAGTATGCTGAGGCATCAAGAATGCTCAGCAGTTTCACTGCAGATGTGGAAGTGAAAGTTAGCTTCGGAAAGCTCTTCATCACTATAAGTTGTAGAACAAGAAACAACTACCACGTTAAAAATAGGTAGAAAGTCAAATGCTATAGTAAAACAAGATACCAAGTTCCCCTCTTAGCACTCCAACAAGTTATTAAAAACCACTATTAAACAGAGTTAAATACATGTCATTCCAGTTTTACAATGATGTGACACAAATTATTTTATTTCTTAAGTATTTAACAAATGCCAAATCCTCCAAAGATAAAGATTTAACTGTTTCAGTAGTCTATTCAAACAGCTTATTTTAATTGTCCTAACATGACTGATTATTTATACCACTGCCTACAGGCCTAAAAGCATTAATAAAAATAGATTGTATGTGAAGTCACTATGTAAATCTTTAAAAGTATATGTATATATGATATATTACATATATATGTGTGTGTGTATGCATATACATATGAGTAAAGCTTTATATAATGTTATGGTTGCAGTCCTTTTACTAGGGTTATGTCATCATTGGAAAAGTGTAGTAGACATTTTTTCTTTCTTTTGTATATTCCCTAAATATCTAAAATTATCATGTGTGTGAGTTTGTGTAGGTGTGTGTGGCATGTATGTAGGATGTTAATGAAGGGGTATGTTAACAATATAAAGAGAAAAATAATATGGAAAGTAGGTCTCAGCTACTTGCTGAGTCATTGTGAAAAATAGTAGCAGAAAACTTTTAATTATTTCCTAATGAATTCCAAGCACCTTATTCTATAATAGCACATATATTCTAAAATTTACATGACATTTAATTGAAAGGGGATTCTCTATTAATTTCTTCAATTTTGTTTGGAACTGAAAAGAGATGTCTAAATACAATGTATTTTGTTTGGGGAGAAGGGTATTTAGAATTAATATGTCATGTCTTCAATATTTTGCCATTTCTCTTTAAAGAAAGGCTCAGAATTCACTGTGAAATTAAAATCTGCATATCAGTTCAGTTCAGTCACTCAGTCGTGTCTGACTCTTTGCGACCCCATGAATTGCAGCACGCCAGGCCTCCCTGTCCATCACCAACTCCCAGAGTTCACCCAAATTCTTGTCCATCAAGTCAGTGATACCATCCAGCCATCTCATCATCTATTGTCCCCTTCTCCTCCTGCTCCCAATCCCTCCCAGAATCAGAGTCTTTTCCAGTGAGTCAACTCTTCACATGAGGTGGCCAAAGTATTGGAGTTTCAGCTTTAGCATCAGTCCTTCCAAAGAACACCCAGGACTGACCTCTTTTAGAATGGATTGGTTGGATCTCCTTGCAGTCCAAGGGACTCTCAAGAGGCTTCTCCAACACCACAGTTCAAAATCATCAATTCTTCGGCACTCAGGTTGTAAAAATATCTACTTGTATTGAGTGAAATCCATGATTGTGAGTTATATTGCAAATTATAAAGGAAACTTTTAAGACATTTTCTGTCAGTGTTTACTGAGTACCTGTGCAATTCTTTTAATGTGGCCATAATTCATATATATATCCTGGATAATTTGCTTTTCAGAAGAGTATATAATAGAAAAATAGGCTGAATTTTATAAAGTACTTTGGAGATAGGATAACATAATGATTGAAAGCCCAGATTGTGTTGTCAAACTGTATGGATTCAAATCGTGCATTCATCACTAGTTGTATGACAGTTGGGGATTTTCTTAATCTTCTTTTTCTTCCCTTTTATTATCTAAAATGTGAAAGAAATAGGAGTATTTATTTCCAAAGCTTTGCATCTAAAATCTCAGAGGGCCAACATGGTCTCATAGTTAAGAGTATAGAATCTGGAGCCAGATAATTTGGATTCAAGTCTTTATTCTGCAATTTACTAGTCATTTAGCTCTGAAGGAAAAAAATTAATTAATTTCCTCTGCATCAGTTTTCACCTTTGTAAAATTAGAATAATAGTATTAATTAGTTCATACACTCATTATGTGAGTTTATTCATGTGAAATGCTTAGAACAATAACCACTTTAGATAAATTGTGTAAACTATTCCTTAATCTTATATAGATTGAAAGACTTAACAAAAATAAAAAAACCAATGCTTAATTGTTATTACCTATCATATTAGTTTCTCCTAGTTGCTGTAAAAAATGACCACAAATTTGACCACCTTAAGACCTGAGGAAGCATTCCTATCAACAAAGTTAGTGGAGGTAATGGAGTTGTACCTGAGCAATTTTAAATCCTAAAAGATGATGCTGTTAAAGTTTTCCAGATTTGTTGTTTAAAAGCCTTTTACTGTATGTATCACAACAAACTGTGGAAAATTCTTAAAGAGATGGAAATAAAAACCATCTTAACTGTCTCCTGAGAAACCTATATGCAGGACAGGAAGCAACAGTTAAAACTGGATATGGAACAATGGGTTGGTTCAAAATAGGGAAAGAGTAAAACAAAGCTGTACATTGTCACTCTCTTCGTTTAACTTATATGCAGAGTATATCATTGGAAATGTCAGGCTGAATAAGTCACAAGCTGGAATCAAGATTTCCAGGAGAAATATCAATAATCTCACATATGCAGATGATAACACTCTAGTGACAGAAAACAAAGAGAAACTAAAGAGCCTCTTGATGAGGGTGAAAGAGGAAAATGAAGAACCTGGCTCAGCATTCTATAAATTAAGATCAAGAAATCCAGTCCATCACTTCATGGCAAATAGAAGGGGAAAAAGTGGAAGCAGTGAGAGATTTTATTTCTTGGGCTCTATTTAACATCACTGTGGATGGTGACTTCTGCCTTTAAAGTAGAAGATGCTTGCTTCTTGGAAGGGAAGTTATGAAAAACCTAGACAGTATATTAAAAGGAAAGGGATCACTTTGCCATCAGAGGTCCATCTAGTCAAAGCTATGGTTTTTCCAGTAGTCATGTATGGATGTGAGATTTGGACCTTAGAAAAGGCTGAGAACTGAAGAATTGATGTTTTTGAATTATGGTAGTGAAGAAATCTCTTGAGAGTCCCTTGGATAGCAAGGAGATCAAGCCAGTCAGTTCTAAAGGAAATCAAACCTGAATATTCATTGGAAAGACTAATGCTAAAGCTGAAGCTCCAATATTTTCACCACCTAATATGAAGAGCTGACTCATTGGAAAATGCCCTGATGCTGGAAAAGATTGAAGGTGGGAGGAGAAGAGGGCTGCAGAGTATGAAAGAGTTGAATAGCATCATTGACTCAATGGACATGAACTTGAGCAGACTTCAGGAGATAGTGGACAACAGGGAAGCCTGGCATGCTGGCATGATGACAGTTAGTTCCTATTCGCTGCTGTAAAAAAAAAAAAAAAAAAAAAAACACAGATTTGTGGCTTATAATGATAGAAATGTATTATTTCACAGTTCTTGAGTCCTGAAATCTAAAAATAAGGTTTAGCAGGGCCAGTCTTCCACTGGAGACTTAAGGGATAATCTTCTCCTTGCCTCCTTGAACTTTTGGTGGCTGATAGCAGCACCTTGGCACCACAGCACATCTCCCTCTGCTTGTCTCCATAAATTTTCTCCTCCAGATATTTGGTGTTTATCTCCTGCTGCCTCTTTCTTGTAAGGACATTTATAATGATATTTAGAGTTCACTGTAATAATCTAAGATGATATACTCATTTCAAGGTCCTTATCTAAATCACATATGCACAGACCATTTTTTTAAAATAAAGTGATATTTTCATATTCTAGGGATTATAACATGAATATAACTTTGGGAGCTGATATCAGCCTATGATATTAAAGAGACTTATTTACCCTTAGTTAATATCTGAGGTTATTGATATTTCTCCAAGCAATCTTGATTCCAGCTTGTGCTTCATCCATTCCAGTATTTCTCATGACGGACTCTGCATATAAGTTAAATAAGCAGGGTGACAATATACAGCATTGACGTAATCCTTTCCTGATTTGGAACCAGTCTGTTGTTCCATGTCCAGTTCTAACTGGTGCTTTTTGACCTGCATACAGATTTCTCAGGAAGCAGGTCAGGTGGTCTGATATCCAACTCTTTAAGAATTATCCGCATTTGTTGTGGATACAACAAACACAGTCAAAGGCTTTCACATAGTCAATAAAACAGAAATAGATGTTTCTCTGGAATACTCTTGCTTTATTGATGATCCAGCGGCTGTTGGCAATTTGATCTCTGGTTCCTCTGCATTTTATTTATCAAGCTTGAACATCTGGAAGTTCCTGGTTCACATACTGTTGAAGCCTAGCTTGGAGAATTTTGAGCATTACTTCACTAGCAAGTGAGATGAGTGCAATTGTGCTATAGTTTGAGCATTCTTTGCTATTGCCTTTCTTTGGGATTGGAATGAAAACTGACCTTTTCCAGTTCCGTGGCCACTGCTGAGTTTTCCAAATTTGCTGGCAAATTGAGTGCAACGCTTTCACAGCATCATCTTTCAGGATTTGAAATAGCTCAACTGGAATTCCATCACGTCCCCTAGCTTTGTTCATAGTGATGCTTCCTAAGGCCCATTGACTTCACATTCTGGGATGTCTGGCTCTAGGTGAGTGATCACACTATTGTGGTTATCTGGGTCCTGAAGATCTTTTTTGTATAGCTCTGTGTTTTCTTACCACCTCTTCTTAATATCTTCTGTTTAAGTTAGGTCCATACCATTTCTGTTCTTTATTGTGCCCATGTATACATGAAATGGGAGAAGGCAATGGCAACCTACTCCAGTACTCTTGCCTGGAAAATCCCATGGACGGAGGAGCCTGGTAGGCTGCAGTCCATGGGATCGCTAAGAGTCAGGCACAACTGAGTGACTTTACTTTCACTTTTCACTTTCATGCATTGGAGAAGGAAATGGCAACCCACTCCAGTGTTCTTGCCTGGAGAATCCCAGGGATGAGGAAGCCTGGTGGGCTGCCGTCTATGGGGTTGCACAGAGTCGGACACGACTGAAGCGACTTAGCAGCAGCAGCATACATGAAATGTTCCCTTGGTATCTCTAATTTTCTTGAAGTGATCTCTAGTCTTTCTCATTCTGTTGTTTTCCTCTATTTCTTTGCATTGATCACTGAGGAAAGCCTTCTTATCTCTCCTTGCTCTTCTTTGGAATTCTGCATTCAAATTGGTATATCTTTCCTTTTCTGCTTTGCCTTTAGCTTCTCTTCTTTTCACAGCTAAATTTAATGCCTCCTCAGACATCCATTTTGCCTTTGTACACTTCTTTTTCTTGGGGATGTTCTTGATCCCTGTCTCCTGTACAATGTCACAAACCTCAGTCCATACTTCTTCAGGCATGCTGTCTATCAGATCCAATCCCTTGAATCTATTTCTCACTTCCACTGTATAATCGTAAGGGATTTGATTTAGGTCATGCCTGAATGGTCTAGTGGTTTTCTCTACTGTCTTCAATTTAAGTCTGAATTTGGCAATAAGGAGTTCATGATCTGAGCCACAGTCAGCTCCCAGTCTTGCTTTTGCTGACTGTACAGAGCTTCTCCACCTTTGGCTACAGAGAATATAATCAATTTTATTTCAGTGTTGACGATCTGGTGATGTCCTTGTGTAGTCTTCTCTTGTGTTGTTGGAAGAGGGTGTTTACTATGACCAGTGCATTTTCTGGGCAGAACTCTATTAGCCTTTGCCCTGCTTCATTCTGTACTCCAAGGCCAAATTTGCCTGTTACTCCAGGTGTTTCTTGACTTCCTACTTCTGCATTCCAGTCCGCTGTAATGAAAAGGACATGTTTTTTGGGTGTTCATTCCAGAAGATGTTGTACATCTTCATAGAACCATTATATTGGATTGACCAAAGAGTTGGTTCTGGTTTTTCTATAAGATTTTACAGAATAACCCAAACAAATGTTTTGGCCAAACTAATACATATGTTTCTCCATTGTTTTTCAAACATAGATATTCCCATAATGGAAAATGTACAGTATGCTAAAGCATTGATAATTTTTTCAGTCCTTGACAGTTTGTAAATTAGAATAGTGCATGTTAAATAGTAGTGAAAATGAGTTGTTTTCTTACCACTGGTTCTTAATATGCCAGTTTTACTCAACTATAACATATGCTTTATATTTAATTTTTCCAGTCATTTACCTTCTACTGAATTATAAAGTAATTCATGAGACTTAATGTAGTTTTAAATGTAAAAGGTACAGTGAATGCTAAATATTATATAGAAATTAATTTGTAGGTTGACTTGAACTTCAATTTAAATCTTTCCTAAGGAGCAATTATAATCCTGGAGCCAGTGAATCTCTGAAGTCATATGACTGATTTTTTTTCATAAGTACATGTTTTCTGAAAAGAAACTTTATAATATCCTTCAGTCTTTCAAGATTGTCAGTGGTCCAAACATTTTTAAAATGATAGCTCTTAAGGCCATCAAATAAGGGAACACTTCAAATTTATGGTGACATCATCATAATTATTTCATTCAAAGCTGCCTGGATTATAGGAAATCAATAAATATCAATAATAACCCTCTTTCCTTTCTTTTTAGTTGAACAATTGGGAGAGAGGGCTAAGAGTCGAGCAGATGCATCTGAACATATCATTCATATTTTTTGAAAAAGCTATTTAGAGAATGTGACCTTACTCTACACCCAAGTAAGTTTGATGATATACTCCCCCCCACCCAAATGTAACTGTTAACCCCAAAACTGTGAATCCCTCCTATGGCCACATTGTCAAGCCTACATTAACCTTAAGCACAAAGGACCACTGCCAAGGGCTAACATCTTCAGCCAACTCTCCATTTCTCATCAACTGGTTAACTCACTCCCCCAGAGTGTAGGTGATATCAGAAGATATTCAAGGATGTCTTTCTCTCCACCTTTTTCTCTTATTATGTTTCACCTGAAATCTATGAGAAGATTATCAGTGTATGGGAACATTTCTACTTTTACTTTCTAAAGTATCTTCTCATAGCTTCCTGATTGTATTTATAGGACCACCAGTGGATCATATAACTCCAACAATACTACAAAGTGGACCATAAAGGTTAATTACTAACAGCCATTCTGTATCTAAGACAGATATTTAGCTTGCTATTTTGATTATAAAGAAAAATTTTTACAATAATTTTATCCCATAAAACACATCAGAAATGTTTCAACAACGGTAAAACCAGATCAGATCAGTCACTCAGTCATGTTCGACTCCTTGCAACCCCATGAATCACAGCACACCAGGCCTCCCTGTCCATCACCAACTCCTGGAGTTCACTCAGACTCACATCCATCGAGTCGGTGATGCCATCCAGCTATCTCATCCTCTGTCGTCCCCTTCTCCTCTTGCCCCAATCCCTGCCAGCATCAGAGTCCTTTCCAATGAGTCAACTCTTCGCATGAGGTGGCCAAAATACTGGATTTTCAGCTTTAGCATCATTCCTTCCAAAGAAATCCCAGGGCTGATCTCCTTCAGAATGGACTGGTTGGATCTCCTTGCAGTCCAAGGGACTCTCAAGAGTCTTCTCCAACACCACAATTCAAAAGCATCAATTCTTTGGCACTCAGCCTTCTTCACAGTCCAACTCTCACATCCATACATGACCACAGGAAAAACCATAGCCTTGACAAGACAAAACTTTGTTGGCAAAGTAACGTCTCTGCTTTTGAATATGTTATCTAGGTTGGTCATAACTTTCCTTCCAAGGAGTAAGCGTCTTTTAATTTCATAGCTGCAATCACCATCTGCAGTGATTTTGGAGCCCAAAAAAATAAAGTCTGACTCTGTTTCCACAGTTTCGCCATCTATTTCCCATGAAGTGATGGGACCGGATGCCATGATCTTCGTTTTCTGAATGTTGAGCTTTAAGCCAACTTTTTCACTCTCCACTTTCACTTTCATCAAGAGGCTTTTTAGTTCCTCTTCACTTTCTGCCATAAGGGTGGTGTCATCTGCATATCTGAGGTTATTGATATTTCTCCTGGCAATCTTGATTCCAGCTTGTGTTTCTTCTAGTCCAGCATTTCTCATGATGTACTCTGATATAAGTTAAATAAGCAGGATGACAATATACAGCCTTGACATGCTCCTTTTCCTATTTGGAACCAGTCTGTTGTTCCATGTCCAGTTCTAACTGTTGCTTCCTGACCTGTATACATATTTCTCAAGAGGCAGATCAGGTGGTCTGGTATTCCCATCCCTTTCAGAATTTTCCACAGTTTATTGTGATTCACACAGTCAAAGGCTTTGGCATAGTCAATAAAGCAGAAATAGATGTTTTTCAGGAACTCTCTTCCTTTTTCCATGATCCAGCGGATGTTGGAAATTTGATTTCTGGTTCCTCTGCCCTTTCTAAAACCAGCTTGAACATCAGGAAGTTCACAGTTCACATATTGCTGAAATCTGGCTTGGAGAATTTTGAGCATTATTTTATTAGAGCGTGAGATGAGTGCAATTGTGCAGTAGTTTGAGCATTCTTTGTCACTGCCTTTGTTTGGGATTGGAATAAAAACTCACTTTTTCCAGTTCTGTGGCCACTGCTGAGTTTTCCAAATTTGCTGGCTTATTGAGTACAACACTTTCACAGCATCATCTTTCAGGATTTGGAATAGCTCAACTGGATTTCTATCACCTCCACTAGCTTTGCTCGTAGTGATACTTTCTAAGGCCCACTTGACTTCACATTCCAGGATGTCTGGCTCTAGGTCAGTGATCACATCATCATGATTATCTGGGTCGTGAAGATCTTTTTTGTACAGTTCTTCTGTGTATTCTTGCCATCTCTTCTTAATATCTTCAGCTTCTGTTAGGTCCATACCATTTCTGTCCTTTATTGAGCCCATCTTTGCATGAAATATTCCTTTAGTATCTCTGATTTTCTTGAAGAAATCTCTAGTCTTTCCCATTCTGTTGTTTTCCTCTATTTCTTTGCATTAATCGCTGAAGAAGGCTTTCTTATCTCTTCTTGCTATTCTTTGGAACTCTGCATTCAGATGTTTATATCTTTCCTTTTCTCTTTTGCTTTTCACTTCTCTTCTTTTCACAGCTATTTGTAAGGCCTCCCCAGACAGCCATTTTGCTTTTTTGCATTTCTTTTCCATGGGGATGGTCTTGATCCCCGTCTCCTGTACAATGTCACGAACCTCAGTCCCCAGTTCATCAGGCACTCTATCAGATCTAGTCCCTTAAATCTATTTCTCACTTCCACTGTATTATCTTAAGGGATTTGATTTAGGTCATGCCTAAATGGTCTAGTAGTTTTCCCTACTTTCTTCAATAAGTCTGAATTTGGCAATAAGGAGTTCATGGTCTGAGCCATAGTCAGCTCCTGGTCTTGTTTTTGCTGACTGTATAGAGCTTCTCCATCTTTGGCTGTAAAGAACATAGTCAATCTGATTTCGGTGTTGACCATCTGGTGATGTCTATGTATAGAATCTTCTCTTGTGTTGTTGGAAGAGGGTGTTTGTTATGACCAGTGCATTTTCTTGGCAAAATTCTATTAGTCTTTGCCCTGCTTCATTCCGTATTTCAAGACCAAATTTGCCTGTTACTCCAGGTGTTTCTTGACCACCTACTTTTGCATTCCAGTCCCCTATAATGAAAAGGACATCTTTTTTAGGCGTTAGTTCTAAAAGGTCTTGTAGGTCTTCATAGAACCGTTCAACTTCAGCTTCTTCAGTGTTACTGGTTGGGGCATAGACTTGGATTACTGTGATATTGAATGGTTTGCCTTGGAAATGAACAGAGATCATTCTGTCATTTTTGAGATTGCATCCAAGTACTGCATTTCAAACTCTTTTGTTGACCTTGATGGCTACTCCATTTCTCTGAAGGATTTCTGCCCCCAGTAGTAGATATAATGGTCATCTGAGTTAAATTCACCCATTCCAGTCCATTTCAGTTCGCTGATTCCTAGAATGTTGACATTCCCTCTTGCCATCTCTTATTTGACCACTTCCAATTTGCCTTGATTCATGGACCTGACATTCCAGGTTCCTATGCAATATTGCTCTTTACAGCATCGGACCTTGCTTCTATCACCAGTCACATCCACAGCTGGGTATTCTTTTTATTTTGGCTCCATGAGTTTCTCTTTCAGTATCCTATCATTTTTCCTTTTCATACTGTTCATGGGGTTCTCAAGGCATGAATACTGAAGTGGTTAGCCATTGCCTTTTCCAGTGGACCACATTCTGTCAGATCTCTCCACCATGACCCGCCCATCTTGGGTTGCCCCACGGGCATGGCTTGGTTTCATTGAGTTAGACAAGGCTGTGGTCCTAGTGTGATTAGATTGACTAGTTTTCTGTGAGTATGGTTTCAGTGTTTGCCCTCTGATGCCCTTTTGCAACACCTATCATCTTACTTGGATTTCTCTTACCTTGGCCGTGGGGTATCTCTTCACAGCTGCTCCAGCTAAGTGCAGCCATTGCTCCTTACCTTGGACGAGGGGTGTCTCCTCACCACTGCCCTTCCTGACCTTCAACGTGGGATAGCTTCTCTAGGCCCTCCTGTGCCCGTGCAGGCACAGCTCCCTGGACGTGGGGTTGGTCCTCCTGGCCACTGCCCCTGGCCTCGGGCTTAGAGGCGTGGGGTAGCTCCTCCCGGCCGCTGCCCCTGACCTCAGAAGTGGGGTAACTCCTCTCGTTGCTGCCCCTGACCTCGGACGCTGGGTATCTCCTCTCAGCCACCCCCCCGACCTTGGAAGCAGGGTAGCTCCTCTCGGCTGTTCCTGCACCGTCGCAGTCTGGTACTCTCAGCCGCTGCCCCTGACCTCAGACGTGGGGTAACTCCTCTTGGCCGCCGCCCTTCTGGCATGGTGTCTTCCCGGCTTCTGCCCCTGACTTCGGATGTGGGGTGGCTCCTCTCGGCCGCGCTTAGCGCGCCGGTCGCAGCCGCCTGTAACATTGTAAATGATTAGTGATAATAAAACGGTGATGCAGAAGCTATAAATGTGGATATGTTTTTCATATATTAAAATACTAGATATCAAAGTTTAAATGTTAAATTTGTTTTCATATTCAAGTCTCTGAGAATTAAAACCCTAGAAATTAAAATTAAAATCCATTTTTACTGCATTAATAAATAAAAATCCAAAGAAATGAAAGTCCAAAATTCGTATATCCTGATGTTTTGTTCTGGTCATCATAAGGCAAATCTTTTTTCCAACGCTTTGAGGAATATGGCGTTTTTTGACTGGTAGAATATGCTATTTCACTCTAGAGTGAAGACAGTGTCCTCAGAATATCAATAAAATAACTTGTTTTTTCTGTGTAACATATTTAGAGTGCAAATAAAGAAAAGGCACACAAAAGATTTTACAATGCTTATCTTCTTAACTCTTGAGAGTCCCTTGGACTGCAAGGAGATCCAACCAATCCATTCTAAAGGAGATCAGTCCTGGGTGTTCTTTTGAAGAAATGATGCTGAAGCTGAAACTCCAGTACTTTGGCCACCTCATGCGAAGAGTTGACTCATTGGAAAAGACTCTGATGCTGGGAGGGATTGGGGGCAAGAGGAGAAGGGGACGACAGAGGATGAGATAGCTGGATGGCATCACCGACTCGATGAACATGAGTTTGAGTGAACTCCAGGAGTTGATGATGGACAGAAAGGCCTGGTGTGCTGCAGTTCATGGGGTCGCAAAGAGTCAGACACGACTGAGTGACTGAACTGAACTGACTGACCTTCTTAACCTAACACACATACACTTTCACATGCATGCATATACTAACAAAGGCTAGAAAAATGTAGAAATGCCTGCCCTCCTAGAGCATAACATTTTATGGAAAAACCAGAACAAACTCCTTGGCCAGCCCAATGTATAAAGAAATGTACCTCTTAAAGAAGCTTTCTTCCCTCCTCCCAATTTTATTTATTACTCATTTATTTATCAGAGGAATCACCCTTGGGACATTTCTGAACTGAAGCTTATGATAGCATTTCTTAGATTTCTAGCGAGATATGCTTAGTGTTTCATTTTCACTTGCTGCTACTCCTTTCAAGATTCTTAATTTGTGTTAGTTCAATCTCTAGCTTAAATAAATCCTTTTCATTTCTACTTCAGCTCTACCACTGTTTCCTGCATTTAAGTTAACATATTCCTTCTCTCTTTCATTCACTCTCTGGCCCATAAATAAGTGCATTCATTCAATCATTTCCAATATCTTATCAATTTTTTTTTTTCCTGTTAGGTTTCTCTGTGGCCTCAGTTACAAATTTAGATTTAAAAACAAAATATATAGTTCTTTTTTAATATCCTTTGTAAGACCAGTTACAACATGATTTTTATTTTTTTTATGTCTATTTTTTTAAATTTTTATTGGGGTATAGTTGATTTACAATGTTATGTTAGTTTCTGCTGTAAAGTAAAGTGAATCAGTTATACATATACATATATCCACTCTTTTTAAGATTCTTTTCCTGTATAGGTCCTTACAGAATATTGAGTACGGTTCCTTGTGTTGTACAATAGGTTCTTATTAGCTGTCTGTTGTTGTTTTTAGTCGCTAAGTCAGATCCAACTCTTTGTGACCCTCATAGGCTGACTGTAGCCTTCCAGACTCCTCTGTCCATGGGGTTTCCCAGGCAAGAATACTGGAGTGGGTTTCCATTTCTTTCTCTAGGGGATCTCTGAGACCCAGGGATCAAACTTGAGCCTCCTGCATTGGCAGATGGATCCTTTACCACTGAGCCACCAGGGATGCCCATTAGTTATCTACTTTATTTATTTACTATAGTAGTGTGCATATGTCAATTCCAATCTCCCAATTTTTCCCTCCCCTCCTTTCCCCTTAGTAACCCCAAGTTAGTTTTCTACATTTGTGAATCTATTTCTGTTTTGTAAATAAGTTTGTACTATTTTGTTTTAGATTCCACATATGATATTTGTCTTTCTCTATCTGACATTTCTCACTTAGTATGATAATCTATAGGTGCATTCGTGTTTCTGCAAATGGCATTATTTCAAAGATATAATTTTTTTAATTCATTTTTACTTATCCTACCCCTAAAAATCTGACTTTACTTTTTCCTGTCATTAGTCTATTATCTAATATCCAGCCTTTCTTTTTAAAGAAACCCCCCTGTTCTTTTGGGCTAGTCGAGAATGCCACAGCTTCTATTCTGAGAGATACTTTAAATAACTGTATTATTGCTGTTTTTTGTTTTCATTGTTGTGTCATTTTTGCTGACATTTGCTTAATGAATTTTCAGGATTAATTCTTCCTTAAAAGACCAGTTTTCAGTTTATAATAAAACTGAGTGAGAGTTACAGATATTTGCTATAAACCCTCTGTCCTGCAATACACATGGCCTTCCCCATTATCAGCATCATTCATCAAAGTAGTTTATGTTTTTACCACTGATGAACTTATATTGACAAGTCATAGTCATCCAACATCCAAATTGTATCTAAGGTTTCATTCTTGGTATTGTACACTGACTCAGTATTATGCATTGGGTTTGGACAAAATGTGTGTGTGTGTGTGTGTGTGTGTGTGTGTGTGTGTGTGAGTCACCCAGTCCTCTCTAATTCTTTGTGACCCCATGAACTGTAGCCTGCTAGGTTCTTCTGTCTGTGGTTTTTCCCAGGCAAGAGCACTGGGTGTTTTGCCATTTCTTTCTCCAGGGGATCGCCCCAATCCAGGAATTGAACCTGCTTCTCCTGCATTGCAGGCACATTCTATACCATCTGAGTCACCAAGGAAGCCCAGACAAAACAGGTGATGCAGTGGTAAAAAGTCTGCCTGTAATGCAGGAGATGTGGGCTCAATCCCTGGGTCAGGAAGATACCCTGGAGAAGGAAGTGATAACCACTGAGTCGGACACCACTGAGCATAGCAGCACACACACAGTGTATTTGTAGGACAAAACATAATTATACATAGTCATCACTGTAAAAATCTTTTGTGCTCTGCCTTTCCATCTCCCCTCACTTTCATACCTTTGGCACCCACTGATCTTTTAGTTTATTGTCTCTATAGTTTTGCCTTTCAGGAATAATTATTTAAATTTTGGGTTTTTTTTTTTTTTGGTCATGTTATGGCCACTGATATTTCTGCTCAGTTAACTTAGAGGGCTACTAATGATTAGTTTTTAATGTCTTGAACCATGAATCTTTTGCCTATTACCAGAATCTTTTGCCTGTGTCTATGATTGGGCATGACTTTAATACTCATGCAATTTATAATTCTGCCTTAAATTTTACTTTCTGCTCACATAGGACCTCAGGGTCAACCTGAAGTGAGAGTTTGTGCTATTTTCTATCAGCAGGGTTCTGGACACATTATTACCCTTGCAGAGTGTTTAGGGCTCCTGTAATATTTCAGAGTTTTTCAAATCCCCTTCTGACTATCTCCTTCCCTAGGTATTCCTTTTAACTTTTTGATCCATCTCTTATTTACCACAACATATATCACAGCTTTATGGAGCTGTGTTTTAATATGTATTTCAATCACTATATTCAACAAAGACCCTGGAGATAGGGCTTACTACCTTGATGTAAACTCCTTGTTGTTGTTCAGTTGCTAAATTGTGTTCAATTCTTTGCCACCTCATGGACAGCAGGACTCCAGGCTTCTCTGTCCTCCTCCATCCCTGAGAGTCTGCTCAAATTTATATCCATTGAGTCGGTGATACTATCTAACCTTCTCATCCTCTGCCCCTCATTCTTCTTTACCTTCAAACTTTCCCAGAATTAGGGCCTTTTCCAATGAGTCAGCTCTTCGCATCAGGCCAAAGTATTGGAGCTTCAGAATCAGTGGTGGTGGTGGTGGTTTACTAGCTAAGTCATGTCTGACTCTTGTGACCCCATGGACTGTAGCCCATCAGGTGCCTCTGTCCATGGGATTTTTCAGGTAAGAATACTGGAGTGGATTGCCATTTTCTTCTCCAGGGAATCTTCCTGACCCAGGAATCAAACCTGGGTCTCCTGCATTGTAGGCAGATTCTTTACCAACTGAGCTGTGAGGGAAGCCCTCTGAATCAGTACTTCCAATGAATATTCAGCTTTTATTTCTTTTAGAATTTACTAGTTTGATCTCCTTGAAGACCAAAGGACCCTCAAGAGTCTTCTACATGCATGCTAAGTTGCTTCAGTCGTAGCTGACTCTTTACAACCCTATGGACCATAGCCCGGCAAGCTCCTCTGTTCATGGGATTCTCTAGGCAGCAATACTGGAGTAGAGTAGCATACCCTACTCCAGGGGATCTTCCAGACCCAGGGATTGAACCCACATCTCTTAAGTCTCCTGCATTGTCAGGTGAGTTCTTTACAATTAATGCCACCTGGGAAGTCCCAAGAGTCTTCTCCAGCACCACAATTTAAAAGCATCAGTTCTGTGGTGCTCACCCTGCTTTATGGTCCAACTCTCACATCTGTACATGACAGCTGAAAAAAACCACAGGTTTGACTATACAGAACTTTGTAGGCAAAGTGGTGTCTCTGCTTTTTAATACATTGTCTAGATTTGTCATAGCTTTCCTTCCAAGGAGCAAACATCTTTTAATTTTGTGGCTGCAGTCACTATCCAAGTGATTTTGGAGCCCAAGAAAATAAAATGTCACTGCTTCCACTTTTCCCTCTTCTATTTGCCATGGGACCAGAGTCCACGATGTTAGTTTTTTGAGTGTATAGTTTTAAGCTAGCTTTTTCATGCTCCTCTTTCACCTTCATCAAGAGTCTGTTAGGACAGTGTCATCTGCATATCTGACATTATTGATATTTCTCCCGGCAATCTTGATTCCAGCACAACATTTCACATGATGCACTCTGCATATAAGTTAAATAAGTAGGGTGACAATATACAGCCTTGACGTACTCCTTTCCCAATTGTGAATCAGTCAGCTGTTTCATGTAAAGTTCTAACTGTAGCTTCTTGACTGGCATACAGGTTTCTCAGGACAGAGGTAAGGTGGTCTGGTATTCTCATCGCTTTAAGAATTTTTCACAGTTTGTTGTGATCCACACAGTCAAAGTCTTTAGAGTAGTCAATGAAGTAGATGTTTTTCTGGAATTCTCTTGCTCTTTATATGATCCAACAAATGTTGGCAATTTGATCTCTGGCTCCTCTGCCTTTTCTAAACCCAGCTTGTAAACCTAGAAGTTGGGTTACATACTGCTGAAGCCTAAGCAAAGCCTTACTAGCACATGAAATGAACACAATTGTATGATAGTTTGAACATTCTTTGGCAATGCCCTTCTTTGGGATTGGAAAGAAAACTGACCTTTTCCAGTCCTGCGACTACTGCTAAGTTTTCCAAATTTGCTGACATATTGAGTGCCGCACTTTCACAGCATTATCTTTTAGGACTTGAAATAGCTCAGCTGGATTTCCATCACCTTCACTAGCTTTGTTCTTAGTGATGCTTCCTAAGGCCCATTTGACTTCACACTCCAGGATGTCTGGCTCTAGGTGAGTGACCACACCATTGTGGATATCCAGGTCATTGACATCTTTTTTTGTATAGTTCTTTTGTGTATTCTTGCCACCTCTTCTTAATCTCTTCTGCTTATATGTCCTTACCATTTCTGTCATTGATCGTGCTCATCCCTGCATTAAATGTTCCTGTGATAGCTCCAGTTTTCTTGAAGAGATCTGTAGTCTCTCCCATTCTATTGTTTTCCTCTATTTATTTTCACTGTTCATTTTAAAAGGCCTTCTTACACAATGGAGTATTACTCAGCCATTAAAAAGAATTTATTTGAATCAGTTCTAATGAGGTGGATGAAACTGGAGCCTATTATACAAAGTGAAGTAAGCCAGAAAGAAAAACACCAATACAGTATACTAACACATATATATGGAATTTAGAAAGATGATAATGACAACCCTGTATGCGAGACAGCAAAAGAGACATAGATGTATAGAACAGCCTTTTGGACTCTGTGGGAGAGGAGGTGGGGATGATTTGGGAGAATGCCATTAAAACATGTATAATATCATATAAGAAACGAATCTCCAGTCCAGGTTCGACGCAGGATACCAGAAGCTTGGGGCTGGTGCACTGGGATGACCCAGAGGGATGGTATGGGGAGGGAGGTGGGAGGGGGGTTCAGGGTGGGGAACACGTGTACACCCGTGGCGGATGCATGTTGATATATGGGAAAACCAATACAATATTGTATAGTTAAAAAAAAAACAATAATAATAATAAATAAAAATAGCAAAATAAATAAATAAAAGGCCTTCTTATTTCTCTTTGCTGTTCTCTAGAACTCTGCATTCAGTTGGGTGTATCTTTCTCTTCCTACCTTGCCTTTCACTTCTCTTCTTTCCTTAGCTCTTTGTAGAGCATCCTCAGATAACCACTTTGCCTTCTTGTATTTCTTTTCCTTTGTGATGGTTTGGTCACTGCCTCCTGTACAGTGTTACAAACCTCCTTCCATAGTTCTTCAGGTACTCTGTCTACTAGGTCAAATTGCTTGAATTGATTCATCACCTCCACTATATAATCATAAGGGGTTTGATTTAGGTCATATGAATGGCCTAGTGGTTTTCCCTACTTTCTTCAGTTTAGGCTTGCTGCTGTTGCTGCTGCTAAGTCATGTCAGTCGTGTTCAACTGTGCGAACCCACAGACAGCAGCCCACCAGGCTCCTCTGTCTCTGGGATTCTCCAGGCCTGGGTTTTGCAATAATGATCTCATATCTCATAATCTGAGCCACAGTCAGCTTCAGGTCTTGTTTTTGATGACCATATAGAGAGTCTCCATCTTCAACTACAGATAATATAATCTGTCTGATTTCAATATTTAACACTGGGTGATGTTCATGTATAGAGTCATCTCTTGTATTGCTGGTAGGAGGTATTTGCTATGACCAGTGTGTTCTCTTGTCAAAAGTGTTAGCCTTTGACCTGCTTCATTTTGTACTCCAAGGCCAAGCTTGCCTGTTACTCCGCATGCCTCTTGATTTCCTAGTTTTGCATTTCAATCCCCTATAATGAAAAGGATATCATTTTTGGTGTTAGTTTTAGAAGGTCTTGTTGGTCTTCATAGGAACATTCAACTTCAGCTTTTTTGGCATTAGTGGTTGGGGCATAGACTCAGATTACTGTGATGTCAAATGGTTTGCCTTGGAAATGGACTGAGATAATTATGTTGTTTTTGAGATTGCACCCAATACTGCATCCCAGACTCTCTTGTTGATTATGAGGGCTACTCCATTTCTTCTAAGGGATTCTTGCCCACAGTAGTAGATATAATGGTCATCTTAATTAAATTAAATGTAAGCTTCTAGACAGGTCAAATCATGACTTCATTCTGCAACTGAAACTTTTTCTGTAGATCCTCCAGATAAGTCAAATAGTGGACTCCTCCAGGTACTGAACTTACTGAGGGACTCCAAATCTGGTCTACCCACCCCACCCCTCTATCTACAGGGCAGCCTATTTTCTCAGTTACTATGATTATGAGTCTACTACTTTTCAAGGCTCTTGTAGAGCTGAAGAAAAGGAGATGATACAATATTGTAAAGTTTAAAAATAAAATAAAAAAAAGAAAGTGAAAAAAATATCACATCCATTTAGTAAACCAGTGTGCTATTGTGTCTTCATGGATCTTATTTTATTAAAAAATAAATTTTGAAATGTAGTAAAAAAAAAAAAAAAAAAAGGAGATGGGATTAGGCAGAGCCATATTGATACAAATGCTACTGTCCTTACTAAAGTTTAGCAGATTTTCTCAAGGAAACATGCCCCTGTTTGTTTCAACACTTTTGTTAATTTCCACAGTTCTGAAAGTTTTGACTTTGACAGTTTGTTGCCAATGCTTCCCTTGTTTTTATGAAGAAAAACATTTTTGTAGTCCCTCTGCCATTCTTGGAAGTCCCACCCCTCCCTTTTATTATTTCTTTCCTGTGGAATTCACTATATTCTTTATAACAAAAAATACAGACTTCCCTAAGTGGATCGGTTAATTGTATCTTCCTATATATAATTCAATATTATCCCACTAAAGTCTTGTATTAGATTTATCAGGAAACTAAAAGAAAGGAAATAATTACTATGGCCATATATTAATGTGTATTTTTTAGACAGTGTATCAATTAATCTTCATTAATATTGTTTTCATAAGGCATTTCCATCCCCCAGTTACAGATTCATAGGGGAATAAATGTTGATTCTATCCATTAATATGCATCTTAAGCAAGTTATATAAGCTTTCTGAGCCTGAAGTAGCTGGAAAATGTAATGAAAACATAAATACTGACCACCTCAATTTCTGAAGAGGATCCCATGAGCTATTGAATGTATGCAACTTAGCTTAGTGATTCCCAAATGACAAACACTTACCAAAAATAAAAGCCAATATGTTTCTATGTATATGTGATAAATGATGTGGATTTATATTTTAGCTCTGTGTGAGTATGAGTATAATATTTATCTCTCTTTTATTGACTGTGGAAATTTGTGATAGGATGAGCCGAGAGTAGATGCCTGCTCACATTAAATGCCTTTAATGTAGACTGCATAAATCTTTCTAACTTACCTATTCACTGATACAGCACAGATTCTCATTCATCTCACAGATAACCACTGTTGACAATCCAGGGTACTTTTATAATCAGAACACATATAACACAAATTCGTGTCATTATTTCTTTGATTTTGGACTTGGTCCATTGTGCTCCTTTCCTCTTTTCCTAACTTCAATTTATTTGTCAAAGCCCAGATTAAGAATCACCTACATAATATCTTGCTTGGTATTCCTCTGCCAAAATGAAGTGTTTAAAAATATTTTTTACTCCCATAAGAACCACTTATATATTATTTAAATTAGATATTCTTATAATAATGAAATGGTTCATATATCTGTTTTAATGAGAATAAATGATCCTTATGGTAATAAAATGGTCCTATTGATTTTCTACCACTATCAGTCCCAAATCTTTAATTTCACAATGATTCACATTAAGTCTATGCTCAATAGTTATCTGTCGGTTAAAATACAGATTAAGTCAGATTGCAAAGAACTTGCAATTGTCTGTTAAAATACAGATTGAAGCCAGACTGCAAGCAGTTGAAACATATAGTTTTTATACTCAGTATCCCTTTGGGAAAATTACTTTTTTTTTTTTTTAATATCTTGTATGTGGGAAATGATACAATACTGGAGGGGAAAATCATATTGGACAAAGACTGCTGTAAGCATTTTTAATACCTAATTTATTGCCCTGCATGGATTTATGCATGTGCATATTTGTGAGGAGATATGTTTGTAAATCTTTGTGCTGACAGTAAAATAGAGAGCTTTAAATACATTTTGGTGCATACCTGGCATTTTCTGACTGAACTCAATAAGAATGTAAATGAAATTGCACTGCCTGAGTGTGAATATGCTGTATACATAGACTTGGAATACTTATATTGAGACTGTCAAAAGAAACAAAGAAAGAAACCTAGTAAATACATTTATTTTTGACTCTTAGACCTGTGGAAATATTTGACAGTGCAAAATGTCATCTTTAATGTGGTTTACACTGACTCTTTAGTATCCAAAGATGAATGTCAAGTCATGGGCGAATGGAAGTGGCACTGAAAAGAAGGATAATATCTTTACTCAGACATACTTATATCCCAGTTACAACTGTAAATGGAGCTCTGCTGATAAGATTGAAACAAAAATAAAACAGTGTGAATATAAAACAACTTTTGTCTTCTCATTTCTATGAAATGCCAACTTCCTACTGTTACTTTTATATGCAGTTTCCACATATTTATAAAAGAGAACATAGGAACAGAAATGGTATCAAAGTGGAAGACAAACAAAAGAGCATTTTTTACACGTCCAGTCTCATTGAATCATGGACAACTTTTTGATCTCAAGAATGGATTACATTTTTATGCTTTGCCAGATATTCCAGTATGAGCTTCTGTAAATTTTAGTTGTATCTAACTTCTCAAAATCCACATAGAACCCAAATCTAGTTTAAGTAAATATTTTATTCAAATATTTGAATCACATTTCTTTTCAAAGTGGTGTGTGGCATAATGTTATAACTTGAATAGCTGTTTGACATCTTGAGAGAAATGTCGGTCTTAAACTCCTAAATATTTATAAGCAAAAATAAAGAGAAGGGCCTCTATGCCATTTTCCTGTCATCTGATCTGGAACCTCACACCAACACTCTGAGTCATTTGGAATAAATTATGCTTTTTCAAGTTTAATAGAAAAAAAAATAGAGTAGATTAAAGCCTCATTCTAACTAATCTCTTAAATTTATCCACTTTTTAAAAGTTGATTTACTTCACATTACCAAATTATTTGCCTCAAAATCATAGAAGAAACTTAAAAAAAAGCTTTCTTCATTTACAGCATCAACTGATGATTCATATTATAAAAATATCAGTACAGTGACTATGTTTTTATAATTGTCTGCAAGGTATATAAAAGTTATAATTTTGTTTTATTATTTAATTTTACTACATTGTAAGGCCTTGAAAAAATTAATGTAAGCAGTTGGTAATGTTGTCATGGTAATTAAATAATTACCATGTGGTGATTAAAGGCTATTAAATAATTAAGTAATGTAGTAATTAAATAATTGAATATATATTTAATTATATTGTAAAGCATTTCAAGGAAGAGGACTTAGTATTTTGAATGATTTAGAGTGAGGAGTCAAGGGAGGTAGGAGAGATCATGTTCTTGAAAAATCTCTTTTCCTTTCATCTCTTTATCTGGATTCCTAATAGTCACTAGTCATTTTCTTATATTATTATTTCATTACTGACTCAGTATTCTCTCCATTTTTCCCCTTAAAAAGAGTCCAAACATTTCATAGTCATCTAGCAGTGCTGTATTAGGAGGTACAATGATAAAAAAATAAAAATTACACCAGTGAAAATGAGGCTTTCTCTTTCAGCAAAAAAAAAAAAAAAATTCTTCTTTTCCATAATGGGAAAAAGGCAGCTTTATAGATTACAATATGCTTAAGGATCTGATCATCATGTTGTCATACTCTTTAATATTCAGAGTTGAGTCAAATACATGTAGATATATGTGTGTGTATATCTTATTTTGGACAGTACAACTGTTTACTCTTGGTTTGTAAAAGATTGCTGTTTTAAAGTCAACTATGCTGCAGTCTGAACGGATTATATGTGGTTTGAGAGCATGATGTGGAGAAACTGGATTCAGCATTATTTCCCAAGTGGAAGTAAAATCTTCATCTATTCATTTGCTATTGAATAATTTATAACAATAAGTCCAAGTGCACAAGGAGTAAATATATTTACATTTTTACATATCCATAGGAGATTTCTGTTCATAGAAATTTAAGAATCCCTGATATAATGGAATGGGAAAAGAAGTTAGTAAGATTTGTGACTATCCCATCACAAGATCCTTACACTTCTTATACATCAACTTGGCCAACATTTGATAAATATTAATACTTCTCATCCATGGAAACAGAATACATAATTAAATATCTATTATGTTTTATACTTTTATTTATGTATAAATTTAAAAAAAACCTCAGATTTCAGCTATGTTTCATAAAGAGTTTGAAAGTTATTACTCATGCCCCTATTACACAAGAAAAAAAATTTGAATAAACTGAAAATGAATGATTTTCCTTGGATCTATCAAAGAACTAAAGTCAGAGAGTCAACCACTACTGTGAAATCTGGAGATACAGGTGAATAGAGAGAGTCAAAGCTAAGATATACTTCCATAAAGCAGAGTTCCTGGAGTCAAAATTTCACAGCCACCCTAAACAGTAATTTTAATAGATGAGTGTGTACTACCATGAGAGTGAGAAACAGCTGGGTGCTTCAGAGTTAAGAGAGCATACTCTCATGGGATTTATATCCAAGAGCATCACCAGGTGAAGAGACAAGAAAGATTCCTCCTATGGTTCTAACAGGGTACACAAGGATTAATCATGGACAAGTATTCCCAAAACAGTCTCTGTTACACTTTTCTTTTTCACTTAAGGAGTCAGGGAAAGCTTTAGAAGCATCATGAATGTCACAGCCCAGGGAGAAAGGCTCACTGAAAAACTGAGACTTAACCATACTTTGCCAAAAAAGGTCCATCTAGTCAAGGCTATGGTTTTTCCAGTGGTTATGTATGGATGTGAAAGTTGGACTGTGAAGAAAGCTGAGTGCCAAAGAATCGATGCTTCTGAATTGTGGTGTTGGAGAAGACTCTTGAGAGTCCCTTGGACTGCAAGGAGATCTAACCAGTCCATTCTAAAGGAGATCAGCTTTGGGATTTCTTTGGAAGGAATGATGCTAAGGCTGAAACTCCAGTACTTTGGCCACCTCATAGGAAGAGTTGACTCACTGGAAAAGACTCTGACGCTGGGAGGGATTGGGGGCAGGAGGAGAAGGGGATGACAGAGGATGAGATGGCTGGATGGCATCACCGACTCAATGGACGTGAGTCTGACTGAACTCCAGGAGTTGGTGATGGACAGAGAGGCCTGGCATGCTGCAGTTAATGGGGTCGCAAAGAGTCGGACATGACTGAGCGACTGAACTGAACTGAACTGAAGATCTTATGGGATTTAATCATAAGATTGCAGACAGTTTCTCCTTCCCCACACCTTACCACTCCAGCAGTAATACAGCTCCAGTAGAGTAACAGTGCATTGAAAGTGGGAGAACTTCAAGAGACAGATGCTATCTGAAGAAGAGTTTTTACGGAAGAACAAAGGAAACAGAAGAGAAGAAAACGGTGACATTAGAGAAGTCTGAAGCCTGTGGCACTCATAGTTACAGCAAACATTAAAGGCAACCCAACTCGTAGCCAAATTAACTGGAAACCTTGTGAAAGACCTGTTTCCCAATGTTCCTGTTATCAGATACTTCCAGTTTGGCTTCAGTTAAAAGTTGCAAAGTGTGCTAAGATACAAGATACAACTAGGTCTGAACAGACAAAGCAAACATAGAACCAGACTCATATTTGATACTGATGATGCAATTATCAGACAGAAAATTTAAAGTAACTTTAAATAATATGTAAGGGCTCGAGTGAATGAAGAGGACAACATGAAAGAATAGATAAGTAATATAAGCAAAAATTAACAATCAAAAGCTTATGATAAAAATGGAATACACAGTCATATAAATAAAGAATGCTATCAATGGGCTCATCAATAGAGACAGAGTCAATTCCTAGGCAGGTTGATTAGAATTCCGGGGTCCCCGAGGAGGAGAGAGGGGTCTGGGGTTCTCAAGGAGGAGGAAAGGACAAACTTTTTTTTTTCTCTGCATTCCTTAGTCTTAGTCACATAAAATGGTCTTTTTTCTTTAAGCCTGGAATTGATGATTACACAACTCAGTTTAAACTCTGTACTAAGGATTAAATAACAACAATGTATCCTGCTTGAGGACAGTTTCTCCTTCCTGAAAACCTTCTGACTAATCCTGATAATTTAGAATACATATTATGGGAGTGGGTCTGGTAGGATCTTTCTATTGTTAAACTATAATCCTGTTATTCTAAAATGTAAATTGTGGGAGTGGGTCTGGTAAAATTTCTACAAATGAGACATTCTTTTTATCTATTTTAATAACCAGCTTAAAAAGTATATAACTCCCTTGCTAACACTAGTGAGGCAGACACTCTCCATCCTCCTCTGATGTCTATGTCAGAAGCTTCTTTCTCTGTCCCTTTTCTTACTTTAATAAAACTCTGCTACACAAAAGATCATGGCATGTGGTCCCATCACTTCATGGGAAATAGATGGGGAAACAGTGGAAACAGTGTCAGACTTTATTTTTTGGGACTCCAAAATCACTGCAAATGGTGATTGCAGCCATGAAATAAAAGATGCTTACTCCTTGGAAGGAAAGGTATGACCAACGTAGACAGCATATTCAAAAGCAGAGATATTACTTTACTAACAAAGGTCCGTCTAGTCAAGGCTATGGTTTTTTCAGTGGTCATGTATGGATATGAAAGTTGGACTATGAAGAAAGCTGAATGCTGAAGAATTGATGATTTTGAACTGTGGTATTGGAGAAGACTCTTGAGAGTGCCTTGGACTGCAAGGAAATCCAATCAGTCCATTCTAAAGGAGATCAGCCCTGGGATTTCTTTGGAAGGAATGATGCTAAAGCTGAAACTCCAGTACTCTGGCCACCTCATGTGAAGAGTTGACTCATTGGAAAAGACTCTGATGCTGGGAGGGATTGGGGGCAGGAGGAGAAGGGGATGACAGAGGATGAGATGGCTGGATATCAGGAGAAAAAAAGACAGGAGGGACTGGAAGAAATGCTTGAGGTAAGAATGGGCAAGAACTTTTCCATATTAAGGACAGACACCAACCAGAGATTTAGGGGAAAAAAAAATGAGAGAACACTTTTGAGGATAAATAATAATAACAAAACTACATCTGAGAATACTATATTCAAACTGTATTAAAACAATCACAAAAAGAAAATATTGAAAGAGCCTAGAGAAAAAACTCCAAAGGAAAACACCTTGACCATAGAGGAACAAGGGTATGAATTGCAGGAAACATTTCATCATAAACCATTACATAAGAAGAAAGTGAAGTGGCATATTTAACATGCTGAAAGAAAAGCACAACAAAAACAAAACAGATGATAATTCCATATCCAGCAAAAGTTTCACTCAAAAAGAAGGAGACATTCAAGACATGGCTAGCAGACAAGAAATATTAAAAGAAATCCATCATATAGCATATCAATGATACGAGTCAGAAACCTGGTTCTAACCTAGAAAAATAAAAAGGGTAAAAGAAAGAATAAATGAAGTTAAGATAAATCTTGTATATGTCTTATTGTTAATTGATTTAAAGAATACTTCTTTGTTTACAATAAGAAGAGTAACAATGCATGAGTTATTACAGCTTGTGAATAAATGAAATTAATTATAGCAGTGCCATGGGGCTTTCTTGGCAGCTCAGCTGGTAAAGAATCCGCCTGCAGTGCAGGAGACCCTGGTTTGATTCCTGGGTCGGGAAGATCACTGGAAAAGGGATAGGCTACCCACTCCAGTATTCTTGGGCTTCCCTCGTGGCTCAGCTGTTAAAGAATCTGCCTGCAATGCAGGAGACCTGGGTTCGATCCCTAGGTTGGGAAGAATCCCCTGGAGAAGGGAATTGCTACCTACTTCCAGTGTTCTGGCCTCGATAATTCCATGGACAGAGGAGCCTGGTAGGCTGCAGTCCATGGGGTCGCAAAGAGTCAGACACGAGTGAGTGGCTTTCATATGGCAGTGCCCTAGAGGTTGGAGGGAGGAACTGAGAATTCTGTGTTAAAACAGTATAATGATAGGGCAACCATACACATGTATACACCATTAAGAAGAAAGTTGTAATGAATATGTCAAGACAGAATACAAAATTAAAGCATATAAAACAGTTAAAACTAGAGTAGGCAGATAAAGTGAAATGATAGGAAATGCGACAAATAGAAAAGTCACAATTGCGGTAGATACTAATGCAACTATGTAAGTAATCACTTTAAATGTGAATGGTCTAAATACAGTAGTTAAAATAGGAATTGTAGGACTGGATATTAAAATAAGACCCATTGTTTCTTATGTCTGAGAAACTAACTTTTAATATCAATATCAATATATAGTTAAGAAACAAAGAGTACTTGGAAATATGATTTATTCTAGAATGGTGGTGGGAAACATGCAAGCTGAATCTGGGAACTCTTTCAATGCCAGAAAGTAAAGAAGGCTTTTAAAAATCCACAATGTTATATAGGTTTCCATGTATAAACAGACAGCTGTCTACAGTAGATATTAGCATAAATTTTTGAGTTAACCTGCCTATGCTTCAGGCTTACCCTTTTTCTCTACCTAAATTGTGAGGTTGGAAAGTTTACTCAATTGCTCTGTGCTTCATTTTATTTGCATAATTTTAAACAATACCATCTTTTACCTCATAGAATTAGTTTGAGGATTAACATTGATAATTTTTATTCTTAGTGCAATATGTTTCCCAAAATAGAGTCTTAAATAGTTAAAGTACAATCTATAATATCTGTTTTGTAGTTTAAGATCATACTATATAGTGATCTGTAATCTGATTTTCAATTTACATATTATGAATATTACATATTATGAATACTAGGTTATTTGTAATATATTAAATGTCAAGGGGAGTCCACAAAACTTTTATGTCTTTCAATAATTTTTATATGCTACATTAAACATATAAGATGAAATCATTTTTTCCCAAATTTTCAACCAGAAAACTCAATACTATAAGATTTAACAGCATGAGAATAAAATTTCATTTTATGTAAGTCCTAGTAGTTACATTTAGTAAACATGGAATACTAAGTTTATTATTTCAAAAGACTTTGTTCCAAAGCCTATTTAATTTTTGTTTCTAGAATTAAGTTGCTATTGTGCTGAGACTAACAGAATAGCTTGGAGAAAACTGCCAAGAGGTTAATTACCAAGTTCTCTTGAAAGTCAATGGATTTTTTTTTCAGCAGCCTTTTCCCACTAAGGAAGTCCTTAGGGTATTTACTGCCTGAAGAACACTAGTATTAGCAAGTTTTTTACTTTCTCTGAAAAGCTCCACATTCCAAGTGAAATTTACTGCTTTAAAAAAAAAGTCAAACATATTTGTAAATCATAGTAAATAACATCGAAGATAATAGTATCAATTCAGATACACTTGTATACCTACATATGTGATTTAAAACTAAAATTATCATTCTTTGTTTCAAAGAAAAATACAGTATTGTGTGTTTCAAACATTAGATTGGTCAAAAAGTTCATTTGGATCTTTCCATACCATCTTAGGAAAAAATTTTAATAAAATTTTTGGCCAACCCAATATAATCTCTTGTGTTTTCATCTTGATTTAATAACCAGTTTTGAAATACAGAATATTTAACAGTTTAGAGTCGACAAGAAGGTTTAATGAGTTTTGAAGTAATTCCTAGCAGTTCTTCAAGTCTGTGTTTGGGTATATTGCTCTTATTTAAATAACAATATATTTAATAAGCAATATATTACAAATAATTTGTAATAATTTATTCCTATTAAAATTTTTAAAATATTTTTTAGGCTGTATATAAGGCTTCCCAGGTGGCACTAAGTGGTAAAGAACCTGGCTGCCAATGCAGAAGACATAAGAAACAGAGGTTCAACCCCTGGATTGGGAAGGTCCCCTGGAGGAAGTCTTGACAATCCACTCCAGTATTCTTGCCTGGAGACTCCCATGGACAGAAGAGCCTCGTGGGCTACAGTCCATAGGGTCACAAAGAGTTGGACATGACTGAAGTGACTTAGCAGCAGCAACAGCAGGCTGTATGTAAGAGGTTGGTTACTACAAGTGTAGAATTGAAATTAGAGCTAAAGGCCATTCAAATGTGCTGTCATTCACTACTTTTTTCCTTTCCTAAGAAAATTATTGTTTATTGGTCATATCACTCATGCTGTGAACATCATGGACTTGACTTCCCAATGCTCTTCAACAGTCCTCCAATCAACACTCAGTGAATCATGCCTAGAAGTTCAGATGAACTCTATTTGTCATTCTGTATTTCATCCAATTCTCTCTCTGTCACACATACCTCTGAGGACATCATCCTGATTCTGCCTGAACACTTCCTAGAATGCAGAACTTATTACGTGATAAGACAACACCATTCATTTGGGGAAACTTATAAATATTGAAGTGTCAGTTGTTAGTTTAAACCCAAGAAGACCGAATCATTATTTTCAAACACTGACTCAAATTCACTTTCTTTAGACCATTAAAATAAAAGTTGGATTTCTTTCTGACTAGAAGAATCTTGAAATAAGTTGGCTGCAAAAGAAACTTGGGTGTGTACATAGGAAGTAAGTGAAAATGGCTCAGTGAGCTTACCAATATTAGCAAAGTATAATATTCTCTTGACAGATAATGGTGTACTGCATAATAAAGTAATTTATCCCACAAAGTTACACAGCAAACAGCACTGAAATAGGAATAGGCTAATTGTAATCACAGTGCCATTCAGAAAGGTTTGGAAGAACATCTGCTGCTGCTGCTGCTAAGTCACTTCAGTCATATCTGACTCTGTGTGACCCCATAGACGGCAGCCCACCAGGCTCCCCCATCCCTGAGGTTCTCCAGGCAAGAATACTGGAGTGGATTGCCATTGCCTTCTCCCTTGGAAGAACAGGGAGAACTTGAAAACCACTGGTCATTGGTAATTCTGAATCTCAGGCAAACAAATAGTTGCCGGATCTTTCTACTTAGGAGAGAAAATATTCCTTGATGAGGACTTAACTTTGTTCCATGATAGTGGCTCTCAAGGTCATCATTACATATTGTACTTCTTTAAATTTTCTTTGATCCAAGTTCTTTCCACTGAGATAAAATTATTTTTTAATAATAAATTGCTCATAATTTGATTTCTCAGTCTGCTTCTCAACAATTGAAAGTTGGATGTCCAGAGTTCTTTTTTCTTTTTAATTTTTACTTGTCTTCTCATTTTTTGCTCCAAGCCAGTAGTGCTGCTGCTAGTACACCTTTATTAAAAGTTTTACTCATTTCTTATACATCTGACATGAGTTCACTCCATGTGGCAAAAGCCACATCCATAATATATTTCTCTACTTTGACCTCCATATCAGGCTACTTAAAGACAACAACCTTAAAAATATCAGAAGCCTTTTTTGTCAATCTGAGAATGACTACTAGGGACTGCTTTAAATCTTTCAGCTTTCAGAGGTGCTAATCAAGGATTCTTAAAGCTGAAAACTTGATTTGATTTTCAGTACCAGATCTCATTTCACTTCATGAATCTTCATCAGCAAAGGACACTGATGATGACAATATTATTCAACTCATCAAGAACTGGATCTTCTCTGATTCCTCTAAAGTCTGCTTGGAAGCTAAACATTTTTTTTTTTTTTAAGATTGTCTTTCTCTTATCTTATCACAGACTCTGGGTCCAACCAATTGGTTGGACTTTTATGATATTTTGCCTGATTAGATTAGTCTGCCCAAGTATGTTAAATATATTTTCTATTTTTCATATTTTGCTAATTGTTATACCACTACTCCAATAGTTCTAGTTATTCTAATCTGACAAAAAAAAAAAATCACTGTAAAATTAGAGCATCATGTTCCCATCCTATTCTGTTTTCCTTCCACATTTTCAGCCTCAACATGGCGCTAGTCAATGCCATGTGGTATTTATTTTTGTTAAAGCAGAACTTCTCTCTTCACATCAAATTGTGTGCCACTTTGCTCTTTCTGTATGGCAAGTTATCTCAAAATGTATTGGCTTAAGATAACAATTTGGTATTCTTCCAGCACTGTCGGTTGACAGGACAGATTTTCTAACCTGGACAGTTTTCATCTGGGTCTGGCTGGTCTCAAGTGGTCTCACTCCGCTGTCTAGAAGATAGTAGTCTGATTGGTATAGGTGGGAAACTTCATTCAACTATCTTCTGAAGAGCTGTGCCAATTGGAGCAATGGCTAAATGTGTCCTTTCACTCAGCAGTCTATCTCAGACTCTCTTACTAGATAGGAGAAAACATCTCTAGCAACACAAGGCAAGTATGTTGGAAGGCAGTTCTTAATGGGCCTCCTCATTAACACAAAGCTGCTGCTTTCCAGTATCTGATGCTAGCTTCCTCTCCAACCTCTGAATCACTACTAAATGAATGGTATATATTTGGAGGGTTTTGCTTTTTTATTTTTTTGACACCTAGATTTGGTTTATCATATTTATTAAGGTAAGGTAAATGTTGTAAACAATCAACTACAAAATCTTAGGGGTGTTTACAGAATAATGTTTATTTTTCCCTCCAATCTCCTTCCACAAGGGGCAAAGGGAAAAGGAAATAAGGATCTTTGCTCCAACCTATATCTCATGGACAAACATTTCCGTGAAGCCTAGGGCTCCAATATTTGGGATTTGGGGGCTGTATCACCTGCATCATCTGGCTGATAACAAGAAAGACAAAACCTGTGCACAAGACATACACTGTTAACCCTTCAGCCGGTGGGGGCAGGTAGTGGGCACATATCATTTGTACTCATTTTCCTTTAGTGAAAACCAGGCACATGACTCCAAACAGATACAAGTGGATAGACAAATACAGTCCAGTAGTGTTTTAGGGAAGATGTGGTTCTTATTATTGATGAATAATCACCTAGGATGTGCCACAGCACTCTATTAATAGCTCATATTGATTTTTACTTAATTCATTTATTTTTATTTTAAAAACTTTAATATATCCAATATATTATTATATATATTAAAAGTATCTAATCATAGGTAAAGTTTGTGTATACTCAGATGGTAAAGAATCCGCCTGCAATGCAGGAGACTGGGGTTCAATCCCTGGGTTGAAAAGATCCCCTGGAGAAGGAAACAGCTACCCACTTGAGTATTCTTTCCTGGGGAATTCCATAGACTGTATAGTCCATGGGATCACGAAGAGTCAAACAGGACTAAGTGACTTTCACTAAGTATTTCATATATATTTTTAAAGTATTCATCTTCCTTTATATATGCATGTATACATATCTATTTTGAAAGAAAGATGCTAGATACTATATACAAAGTTTAGCTTAGTCATAGTAACACACTGAATGCTCAACTTTATTCAAACAATTACATTTTTTCTCTTTAGACCCAGTGGCTTGTCGGATAATTGATAGGAAGAGAGTGCTCTGTGTGCTCAGTCATGTCGAACTCTTTGCGACCTCATTGACTGTAGCCTGCCAGTCTCCTCTGTCCATGGGATTTTCCAGACAGGGATATTGGCGTGGGTTGCTATTTCCTTCTCATGGGATCTTCCCAACTCAGGCACTGCACCCACATCTCCTGTGTCTCCTGCATTGCAAGCAGATTCTTTACCAGCTGAGCCATCGGAGAAGAGTTTTTATATGCACATATATATATGCGATTATATATGCTTTATATAATCATAGTGTCCATGTGAGGTGACTTAGGGCAAGTAGGTACTCTGAGTATCCAGGAATTGTTCTGAGAGCTTTTGACAGAACAGAGTGCAGAGGGCCATGAGGAGCCATTTAAGTCCACTTAGGACTTCAGTTCCTCTCCTCTGAGGAGGTGATTTAATCTGTAGGTTTTTACTTCTGCCAATGTGTGTGAATGATAGTGTTCTACCTTACCACGTGGACAGGTCTGTTCCTGATCTTTCTAAAATAGACTTGATTCTGTTTTCTCATGTTCCTGAATTCCCTTAGTGTTGTCAAATGGCACTTTTAAAGAATCTGTATATTTATCGTTTGCAACCATGATTAATTTTCAGACCCCAGATTATGGTTGCTTCCTTTATCAGACAATTAGTCTTGGTTTTCTTGTACTCTTTGAAACTGCATTGTAAGCTTGATTTTTTCTGCTAAACTATTTCAGTAGGAAGGAGTTTTAGTTTAACTGTCAAAGAAACATATAATTGATAAGAATAATAGAGAAGTTGGCCTCCAGAAATTCATGAGGTTTGTTGATGTAACTAAACGTTTTCCTTGTCTGTAAGTGAAGATGTTGCTTTACTATTCTGAATTGACATCTTCACTTCAAATGGACATCTCTGTTTGAGATGAGATGAAAAGTTCAGTACTATGATCAAATCCTTCATGCTCTGGAGGGTGTTGAAACTAATGATTATGGTATTTAAAAGGAACAGTTATCATGTATCAGAAAATAGGGTTTGTTTGTTGAAGTTTAAATGCTGCATGCACTTACAGAGAGCTGAGTTTTTGTTGATTTTAAAATAAAGGATTATTGAGCTCAGAGTTTCTGTGTTTACAAGGGTTGGGAATTATACACTTTTATAAATAGAATTTCTGGATCATCAGAAATACTCTATTTTTCCAATATTAAAGTATGAGAAATTCAGTAGTGTTACCTGATCAAACATTTTGGATCACTGATATTCTGCAAACACATGTCTAGATTTCAGTTTGCTTGAACTTAATTTAAAAGACATTTTTTGGAAACAGTATCAGTTCTTCTATTATATTAAACTTGTTGCTAGATTTGGGGGAATACAAATAAAACACAATGTAATTATTATAGGGTTTTAAAAAAGACTTGTGTATTAGAAAGTATACCTAAAAAGCAAAAATTAAATGTTCTAGCTTTTAATACATAGCTAAACGTGGTAATATACAATTGTGTGTAGAAATAGGAACAGGGGCTGATCCAAGGGGTTTGAAACTGTCTCACTTGTATCAATAAACAGACATATGTTCCACTAAATTATACGCCACCCATTGTTTATTTCTTACTCACTAATAACATCACAGGAAAAGAACAGAGCTATTAAAAGATGAACAGTGAATGTGGTATAAGGGGCTATAAAACTTTGGTACGATTCATATGCATTACTCATCCATAGGCTTTTCTATATCCAAATCATATTTATTTGTATGCCTCCCACTTCTGTAAATGTTTATTTTTTAAATTAATTAATTTTTTATTGAAGGATAATTGCTTTACAGAATTTTGCTGTTTTCTGTCAAACCTCAACAATGTATTTACAGGGCAACAATGGAGAAACAGACATAGAAAATAGGCTTATGGACATGGACAGAGGGGAGGAGAGTGTGAGATGTAAAATTTTTTTTTAAATGCATTCACACTGAATATGTCCAAACAACTGAAAGAAAATCACTGGATATATAAAGGATTTGATTTTAAAATTATATGTCTGATAAACATAATGTGACAAAGATGCCCCTTTAACTTTAGCAGTAACAAGGATAATAAAACAGGTAAAATACAAAGGAATTGATTTTCTCATCTGATCTTTAATATTTATGAATGATGTAAAATAAAATCTGGTGATTTTTAATGTACCCTTTTTTTCTAATAGTTAACACAAAATTATGAATAATTTGTTTTTATGAATTCAACAATTACAGCAAATTAGCATAAGAATTACTTTCATACACACACAATTTCTAACTGTCCACTTTCCAGTTTGATACATAATAAAATATGTGGTTACTGTTTTTGACCTATGTAAGGTTTACCTAGTTTCTCTTATCAGATGTTAGCGTACTGTGGTAAATATTTTGTGTCTGAAACTTCTGAAATGAGTCAGTGTCTAACTAATCTAGTATTTTCAACTGTACAATTCTTTTTGTTCCAAAATGTTGATTCAGATATCTAATTCCTAATGTAGATGCAATCCGAGTCATTAGATGATTAATTTCATAATACAACAGATATGTGCAATCTAAATGGCAGTGTACTTACAATCTGCTTCATTCATTTTGCAATTACCATCTGTTAGTATTGATGTCGTAGAATCTGCCACTGTCATATAAAATTATGACTATGAGATGTTTACAGTAAGCAATACTGTAAGTAGTATATCATTATTACTGATATACTAAACACATATGCAGGGCTCTTAAATCTTGGAAATTTCACTGTTGAACATCATAAATATTTCAGTTAAAAATTATGTTTAATATTAGTCACTTAAAGCACTTTTTCTCTTTAAATCTCATCTAATTTTGTTTTTCCATGGATTCCATTTATGAGAAACAAATACACTTTCAGTAATAATATATCATGTCATAATTTTTTTTTCCTTCAGTTACTAAGTCATGTCAAACTCTTTTGTGACCCCATGGACCATAGCCCACCGGACTTCTCTGTACATGGGATTCTCCAGGCAAGAATACTGGAATGGGGTGCCTTGCCCTCCTCCAGGAGATCTTTCACAGCCAGGGATCAAACCTGCATCTTTTGCATTGGCAGGCTGATTCTTTACCACTAAGCCACCAGGGAAGCCCCTTAAAAATTTTATCATTTGCTAAATGAATTTTTGTGTAAATCTTATGTTTTGTGCTATAGATATAAAAATGGTAATATTAAGCTCCTACTCTCAAGGAGTTGCTATCTCTGTAGAATGCAGATGATAAGGACATAAACTTAATTACAATACAACTATAAGGTACAAAATACAGAAAACTTTGTGCTGCATAGGTTTGTATTCAGGTGTATATCCTTAAAGATGATGATAAGTAATAACCTTGATTCTTGTCATGGTTAATTTGACATGTTTCAGCTTGGTTAGGTTATGTACCCAGTTATTTGGTCAAATAGTAATCTGGATGTTGCTGTTATGGTATTTTGTAGGTGTGATTAATATTTGTAATCTATAGACTTTATATATATTATAAAGGGAATATATTAGAGAGATTTCTAATATATATTAGAGATTTGAGAAATTAACTCACATGATTGTCTGAACTCTCCAAAGTAAGGCAGCAGTATGAAAACTTAGGCAGGATTTCTATGTTACAGTCTTGAGGCAAATAGATGCAGAGAAAGCCTTTGACAAAATTCAACATCCATTTATGATAAGAACTCTCCAGAAAGCAGGAATAGAAGGAACATACCTCAACATAATAAAAGCTATATATGACAAACCCACAGCAAACATTATCCTCAATGGAAAATGCATTTGCTTTTAAAGCCTTTAACTAATTGGATAAATCCCACCCATTGAATGGAGTACCATCTGCTGTTTTGAAACATATGAAAATGTGTGTGTGTGTATTTATTGAAAGACAGAACAGAGAAACAGAACTAATAGGTTCCATGACAAATACATGTGTAGGAGATATAGATATCAGTTCTGTATTTGTATTCAGTTCAGTTCAGTTCAGTTGCTCAGTCGTGTCCGACTCTTTGCAACCCCACGAATCACAGCACGCCAGGCCTCCCTGTCCATCACCAACTCCCGGAGTTCACCCAGACTCATATCCATCGAGTCAGTGATGCCATCCAGCCATCTCATCCTCTGTCCTCCCCTTCTCCTCCTGCCCCCAATCTCTCCCAGCATCAGAGTCTTTTCCAATGAGTCAACTCTTTGCATGAGGTGGCCAAAGTACTGGAGTTTCAGCTTTAGCATCATTCCTTCCAAAGAAATCCCAGGGCTGATCTCCTTCAGAATGGACTGGTTGGATCTCCTTGCAGTCCAAGGGACTCTCAAGAGTCTTCTCCAACACCACAGTTCAAAAGCATCAATTCTTTGGTGCTCAGCCTTCTTCACAGTCCAACTCTCACATCCATACATGACCACAGGAAAAACCATAGCCTTGACTAGATGAACCTTTGTTGGCAAAGTAATGTCTCTGCTTTTAAATATACTATCTAAGTTGGTCATAACTTTTTCCTTCCAAGGAGTAAGTGTCTTTTAATTTCATGGCTGAATCACCATCTGCAGTGATTTTGGAGCCCCAAAAAATAAAGTCTGACACTGTTTCCACTGTTTCCCCGTCTATTTCCCAAGAAGTGATGGGACCAGATGCCATGATCTTCATTTTCTGAATGTTGAGCTTTAAGCCAACTTTTTCACTCTCCACTTTCACTTTCATCAAAAGGCTTTTGAGTTTCTCTTCACTTTCTGCCATAAGGGTGGTGTCATCTGCATATCTGAGGTTATTGGTATTTCTCCCAGCAATCTTGATTCCAGCTTGTGCTTCTTCAAGTCCAGCATTTCTCATGATGTACTCTGCATATAAGTTAAATAAGCAGGGTGACAATATATATTATATATAACTCAATTGTATACATACCATATGTATGATATATATGTATAAATCAATGTGTGATGACCCCGCAGGGTGATTTTAGATTCTTAGTTGACATTATCAGTAGCCATAGAAGCAGTTTATACAGAGTTATGATGTCAGTGAAATATTTTACCTATTGGAGGTGGGACATCTAGTTTAGCAACTGAGGAGATAACAGGAGAGAATCATGGAATAATTCAGTAATAATTCACTAATTATTAGAGAATAAATAAAGAGATATGAAAGAGTGCTATGTATTTTAGTTTTAAAACATTTTATACAGTAAATATGGAAAATGGTTTATATCATGTAATTTGACATAAAAGACATAATTTCTAATTATACAGACTTTAAAAAATTCATTTCTGTCAATCTAATTCCCATGACATTGCAATGCAGATGACTTGTAACTTCTTACAAAGCCAGAAAATCATAATAAGTAATTTTTATATTCATAAAGATTTGTTTGTTTGCTTGCTTTTAAAGTTGTTGTGGATAAAACTACTATGAGTGTACTTGATACTTTATGTATTCAGCTCTTTAGAGTCTCTCTTCGTCTATTTACTTCTCTCTTTCAAAGGCCTAAAATTAGATCATATCACCACTAACGGGTATGACATTGAAAAGGTATTTTGAATAATGAGGTTAAGCTTCAGGCAGTTTACCCACCAAAATGTCTGGTAAGTTGTCATACTGTGTTTAACCACTCCTTTCATACTTTAGAGAAAATATTCTTGTATGAAGAAAATGATATTGATTTAGCCACTTTCGTTTGCTAAGCTCTGTCTCAGAGCTTCAAATTCTTCAAGCATGAATTGAAAATGAAATTATAAGGATTAAATTATATTTATATAAAAATAATTATTGTGAGCTAAAGAATGACTGGTACTTCACCTACTCAGGGCTTCCCTGATGGTTCATATTGTAAAGAATCTGCCTGCAATGCAGGAGACCCAGGTTTGATCCCTGGGTCAGAAAAATCCCCTGGAGAAAGAAATGGCTACACACTCCAGTAAACACTATGAAAGTTCCCCATGAACAGTATGAAAAGGCAAAAAGATAGGACACTGAAAGATGAACTCCCCTGGTCAGTAAGTGCTCAATACACTATTGGAGAACAGTGCAGAAATAACTCCAGAAAGAAAGAAGAGACGGAGCCAAAGAAAAAAACCAGTTGTGGATGTGACTGGTGATAGAAGCAAAGTCTGATACTGTAAAGAGCAATATTGCATAGGAACCTGGAATGTTAGATCCATGAATCAAGGTAAATTAGACATGGTCAAACAGGAGATGGCAAGAGTGAACATCAACATTTTAGGAACCAGCGAACCACAATGGACTGGAATGGGTGAATTTAACACAGATGACCACTATATTTACTACTGTGAGCAAGAATCCCTTCAAAGAAATGGAATAGCCATCATAGTCAACAAAAGAGTCCAAAATGCAGTACTTGGATGAAATCTCAAAAACAACAGAATGATCTCTGTTGATTCCAAGGTAAACCATTCAATACCACAGTAATCCAAGCCTATGCCCTGACCAGTAATGCTGTAGAACTGAAATTGAATGGTTCTATGAAGACCTACATGACCTTCTAAAACCAATACACACAAAAAAGATGTGATTTTCATTATAGGGGACTGGAATGCAAAAGTAGGAATCAAGAAACACCTGGAGTAACAGGCAAATTTGTCCTTGGAGTACAAAATGAAGTAGGGCAAAGTCTAATAGAATTTTGCCAAGAGAATGCACTGGTCATAGCAAACACCCTCTTCCAACAACATAAAAGAAGACTCCTCACATGGACATCACCAGATGGTCAAAACTGAAATCAGATTGATTATATTGTTTGCAGTCAAAGATGGAGAAGCTCTATACAATCAGCAAAAACAGGACAGGGAGCTGACTCTGGCTCAGATCACGAACTCCTTATTGCCAAATTAAGACTTAAATTGAAGGAACTGGGGAAAACTACTGGACCATTCAGGTATGACCTAAATCAAATCCCTTATGATTACACAGTGGAAGTGAGCAATAGATTCAAGGGATTAGATCTGATAGACAGAGTGCCTAAAGAACTATGGATGGAGATTTGTGACATTGTAGAGGAGACAGGAATCAAGACCATCCCCAAGAAAAAAGAAATGCAAAAAAGCAAAATGGCTGTCTGAGGAAGACTTACAAATAGCTGTGAAAAGAAAAGAAGTGAAAAACAAAGGAAAAAGGGAAAGAAATACCCATTTGAATGCAGAGTTCCAAAGAATAGCAAGGAGAGATAAGAAAGCCTTCTTCAGTGATCAGTGCAAAGAAAAAGAGGAAAATAATAGAATGGGAAAGACGAAAGATCTCTTCAAGAAAATTAGAGATACCAAGGGAACATGCCATGCAAAAATGGGCTCAATAAAGGACAGAAATGGTATGGACCTAACAGAAGCAGAAGAAATTAAGAAGAGGTGGCAAGAATACACAGAAGAACTACACAGAAAAGATCTTCATGATCCAGATAATCACTATGGTAGGATCACTCACCTAGAGCCAGACATCCTGGAATATGAAGTCAAGTGGGCCTTAGGAAGCATCACTACGAACAAAGCTAGTGGAGGTGAGGAAATTCCAGTTGAGCTATTTCAAATCCTAAAAGATGATGCTGTGAAAATGCTACACTCAATATGCCAGCAAATTTGGAAAGCTCAGCAGTGGCCATAGGACTGGAAAAAGTCAGTTTTCATTCTGATCCCAAAGAAAGGCAACACCAAAGAATGTTCAGACTACCACACAATTGTACTCATTTCACATGCTAGCAAAGTAACGCTCAAAATTCTTCAAGCCAGGCTTCAACAATATGTGAACCTTGAATTTCCAGATATTTAGCTGATTTTAGAAAAGGCAGAGGAACCAGAGATCAAATTGCCAACATCCGTTGGATCATCGAAAAAGCAAGAGAGTTCCAGGAAAACATCTACTTCTGCTTTATTGACTATGCCAATGCCTTTGACTGTGTGGATCACAACACTCTGGAAAATTCTTAAATAGTTGGGAATGCCGGACCACCTGACATGCTTCCTGAGAAATCTGTATGAGGTCAGGAAGCAATAGTTAGAAATGGACGTAGAACAACAAACTATTTCCAAATAGGGAAAGGAGTACATTGAACTGTGGTGTTGGAGAAGACTCTTGAGTCCCTTGGACTGCAAGGAGATCCAACCAGTCCATCCTTAAGGAAATCAGTCCTGGGTGTTCATTGGAAGGACTGATGTTGAAACTGAAACTCCAATATTTTGGCTACCTGATGCAAAGAGCTGACTCATTTTAAAAGACCCTGATGTTGGGAAAGATTGAGGGCAGGAGGAGAAGGGGACAGCAGAGGATGAGATGTTTGGATGGCATCACCGACTCAATGGACATGAGTCTGGGTAAACTCTGGGAGTTGGTGTTGGACAGGGAGGCCTGGCGTGCTGTGGTTCATGAGGTCACAAAGAGTCGGACACGACTGAGTGACTGAACTGAACTGAACTGAATGCTGTGTATTTTCACTCTGCTTATTTAACTTATATGCAGAGTACATCATGAGAAATGCTGGACTCGATGAAGCTCAAGCTGGAATCAAGATTTCTGGGAGAAATATCAATATCTTCAGATATGCAGATGACAGCACCCTTATGGCAGAAAGTGAAGAAGACCTAAAGAGCCTCTTGATGAAAGTGAAAGAGGAGAGTGAAAAAGTTGACTTAAAACTCAACATTCAGAAAACTCAAATCATGGCATCCAGTCCCATCACTTCATGGCAAATAGAAGGGGAAACAGTGGAAATAATGACAGACTTTATTTTGGCAGGCTTCAAAATCAATGCAGATGGTGACTGCAGCCATGAATTTGAAAGACACTTGCTCCTTGGAAGAAAAATTATGACCAACCTATACAGCCTATTAAAAAGCAAGGACATCACTTTGCCAACCCTTGCCACCAATTCTCCTCCTCCATCTAGTCGTAGCTATGGTTTTTCCAGTAGTCATGTACGGATGTGAGAATTGGACCATAAAGAAAGCTGAACACCAAAGAATCAATGCTTTTGAATTGTGTTGTTGGAGAAGACTCTTGAGAGTCCCTTGAACTGCAAGGAGATCCAACCAGCCAATCTTCAAGGACATCAGTCCTGAATATTCATTGAAAGGACTGATGCTGAAGCTGAAATTCCAATACTTTGGCCACCTGATGCGGAGGACTGATTCACTTGAAAAAACCCTGATGCTGGGAAATATGGAAGTTGGGTGGAGAAGGGGATGACAGGGGATGAGATGATTGGGTGTCATCACCAACTCAATGGACATGAGTTTCAGTAAACCCTGGGAGTTGGTAATGCATTCCAAGAGGTCGCAAAGAGTCAGACATGACTGAGCAACAGAACTGAACTAATCCACTCCAGTGTTCTTGCCTGGATAATCCATGGACAGAGGAGCCTGGCAGCCTATAGTCCATAAATCACAAAGTGTCAGGCATGACTGAATATCTGATTATGCACACACAATATTTGGGATATCTCGATCTGCTTCTGCTTGTAGTACATGACAGGTACAGAGGCTTCTTTGTAGGCTGTTGTGCTACATTTCTGTCTTTTGCTTCAAGATGTTATACTTTTTTTTTTTTTTTGACTTCAGATTTTAATTCAAACTAACCCACAGATTTATGATTAGACCATTTAAAATATCGTAAGCTTTCTGCTAAATTATGGACTTCCTTGGTGGCTCAGATGGTAAAGCATCTGCTTACAATGCAGGAGACCTGGGTTCGATGCCTGGGTCTGGAGGATTCCCTGGAGAAGGAAATAGCAACCCACTCCAGTACTCTCGCCTAGAAAATCCCATGGACAAAAGGAGCCTGGTGCAAGCTACTGTCCATGGAGTCGCAAATTATACTTTGTTGTTTTTCAGTTAGTAAATCATATCTGACTTTTTGTGACTCCATGGACTTCAGCATGCCAGTGTTGCCTGTTTTTCACTATCTCCCAGAGTTTGTTCAGATTCATGTACATTGAGTCAGTGATGCCATCCAACCATCTCATCCTCTGTCACCCTCTTCTACTCCTCCCCTCAATTTTCCCCAACATCAGGGTCTTTTCCAATGAGTTGCATCTTTTCCAGTGAATTGGCTCTTCCCATCAGGTGGTCAAATTATTAGAGCTTCAGCTTCACCATCAGTCCTTCCAATGAATGTTCAGTGTTAATTTCCCTTAGTATTGATGATTTGATCTCCTTGCTGTCAAAGGGATTCTCAAGAGTCTTCTGCAGAAGCATAATTTAAAAGCATCAATTCTTTTGCACTCACCCTTCTTTGTGGTCCAACTCCCACATCTCAAAGGACTACTGGAAAAAACATAGCTTTGACTATGCAGAACTTTGTTGGCAAAGTGATGTCTCTGCTTTTTAATTTGCTTGCTGTCTAAGTTTGTCATAGTTGGGCTTCCCTGGTGACTCAGGTGATTAAGAATCCATCTACAATGCAAGAAACCTGGGTTCGACCCCTGGGTTGGGAAGATCCCTAGGAGAAGGGAACTGCTACACTCTAGAATTCTGGCCTGGAGAATTCCATGAACAGAGGAGCCTGGCAGGCTACAGTTCATGGGGTTGCAAAGAGTTGGACAGGATTGAGCAACTTTCACTTCACTTTCTTCCAAGGAGCAAGTGTCTTTTAATTTTGTGACTGCAGTCACCATCCACAGTGATTTTGGAGCCCAAGAAAATAAAATCTGTCACTGTTTCTATTTTTTCTCTATCTATTTGCCATGAAGTGATGGGACTGGATTTCCTGATCTTATTTTTTTGGATGTTGAGTTTTAAGCCAGCTTTTCACTCTCTTCTTTCACCCTCATCAAGTGGCTCTTTAATTCCTCTTTGCCTCCTGCCATTAGAGTGGTATCATCTGTATTATACTTGAGGTTGTTCATATTTCTGCTGGCAATCTTGATTCCAGCTTTTGATTCATCCAGCCTGATGTTTCACATGATACGTTGTGCATATAAGCTAAATCAACAGGGTGACAGTACATGGCCTTGACATACTCCTTTCCCAGTTTTAAACAGTCTGTTGTCCCATGTCCAGTTCTAACTGTCACTTCTTGGCCTGCATACAGGTTTTGCAAGAGACAGGTAAGATGGCTTGGTATTCCCATCTCTTTAAGAATTTTCCACAGTTTGTTGTGATCCACATAGTCAAAGGCTTTAACACAGTCAATGAAACAGAAGTAGATTTTTTTTTTTTGAAATTCCCTTGTTTTTTCTATGATCCAACAGATGTTGGTAATTTTGATTTCTCATTCCTCTACCTTTTTTGAATCCAACTTGTATATCTGGAAGTTCCTGGTTCACACACTGCTGAAGCCTCACTTGAAGGATTTTGTGCATTACCTTGCTAGCATGTGAAATAAGCTCAACTGTGCAGTAGTTTGAACATTCTTTGGCATTGCCCTTATTTGGGTTTGGAATGAAGAGTGACCTTTTCTGGTCCTGTGCCACTGCTGAATTTTCCAAATTTGCTGACAGATTGAGTGTCGTATTATACATTATTTCAGTAGTCGAAAGCCACACCTGTAATTATTTTTGTGATAGTTAATCTATTCATTGAGATGACAAACAAGGCATTCTGTGAAAATACTAACACCTTAAATTTTTTGTTTTGTTTTTGTAATGTTGAGATCCTTTTGTATAGAAGAGAGGTTCTAAGAGTCATATCTTAAAGATTTTCAAGGCAAGAATCAAGAAAATAACTCTGTCCTTCAAACTCCTGGGGACCCAAGAATTCTTTCATTTGGTTGTGGGGTGAGAGAGTAATTGTGAGGTTTCAAATAGAAAAAGGTTGGGGGGTACATTTATGCAGCATTCTTAGTAGCACAATTTTCCCTAAAAAAAAAATATATATATATATTTTTTTTTATAAATCTCTAGACTGTTTACATGCAACTGGAGAGAGTAATGAGTATTTACCATCAGATAGCTATGTGACCAGTCCTATACTATGGAATCTAAAGGTGCTATTTGAGTCAATTTTGAGACTGATGGTGTTTTTTTATTTATTGTTCTTGGCATTGAGGCTTTATTTTTTGTGATTTTCTAGGATAACTGAAAATTCCTCATCTACACTGTTACATACTTTAATATATCCTTTATTTTATCAAATAGTATATATCATAAATGTGGTTATTCCCATAACAATGTATAAATTGTGATATACTTTATTATCTTCTTCCAATTGCAGAGAGAAGCTATCATTTGTTAAGCAAATATACTATATGAAATTATATCATGAACTGTTTCAGGGCCATGCATATACACAATTATAAAAACATACATTCAAAAGTCTTATTAGATATGTAATACTTGCATTTCAAATTTATAAACAAAATGAGTGCATATTTGAAGATGTTAAGTAACTACTCCAGGGTCACATATCTCCTGATTATTAGAGCTAAGGTTTTCTCTCTTTATTATCTAGGTCATACGATGTTAAATGACAAAAAAAAAGTAGGTTTAAAATACATGAATTTTATGTGATTAAATGTGACTTAGCAACTTAGATCTTTTTATTTCCAAAACAAAATTCCTCTGCATTTACCACATGCATGTACGAGTTTTTGTTGTTGTTTTTGTTCATTTTCAGATGTGTGAACAGCTATGCAGCTGGGAATTAATTTTAGAACATAGCAATGTTAGAGATAGTAGCTGACTGTGCAAGAAATGAAAGATAATGACACAAAAGTGATGACAATTGCAGGACACTAATTAAAGGATATTGATTCTCTCCTGTTGCAGAATGTGAGCTCAATTCTAGGGTTGTATGAAAAGTTTACTATGAATTCACAAATACACAGTTTACTAATTTTTTTTTTCACAATTACTGAAAGAAGGGATTTCCTCATTCCTCTCTTAGGGAATATGTATTTATTAAACAGGAAGGAATAAATGATTGTTTAAGCATGACTCAAATTATTTCTATGAAGATTCCATGTGCTAGTTCTCTTGAAAGGCCATGTTGAGAAAAAGATCTTACCGACTTTATATTTAAATAGCAGAAAATATATGTTGAAAGCTAAAATTATACTTCATTGACCATGTCAATAAAAGTCTGATTCAAGAAGGTATAGAATTCAATAGTTTCATTTTTGTATATTTCATGTGAGTATTTTTGATATGATATATTCTAGTGTGTCACTTGGAGAAGGCAATGGCACCCCACTCCAGTACTCTTGCCTGGAAAATCCCATTGACCGAGGAGCCTGGTAGGCTGCAGTCCATGGGGTCACTAAGAGTCAGACACTACTGAGTGACTTCACTTTCACTTTTCACTTGCATGCATTGGAGAAGGAAATGGAAATGCGCTCTAGTACTTTTGCCTGGAGAATCCTAGGGCCGGGGGAGCCCAGTGAGCTGTAATCTATTGGGTAGAACAGAGTCGGACACGACTGAAGCGACTTAGCAGCAGCAGCAGTGTGTCACTAGACGTGGGAAACCAAACATGGGAAATAATGATCAGTTAAGTTCAGTTCAGTTGCTCAGTCATATCTAACTCTTTGCGACCACATGATTCACAGCACGCCAGGCCTCCCTGTCCCTCACCAACTCCCGGAGTTCACTCAGACCCACGTGCATTGAGTCAGATGCATTCCAGCCATCTCATCCTCTGTCATCCCCTTCTCCTCCTGCCCCCAATCCCTCCCAGCATCAGAGTCTTTTCCAATGAGTCAACTCTTCACATGAGGTGGCCAAAGTACTGGAATTTCAGCTTCAGCATCATTCCTTCCAAAGAAATCCCAGGGCTGATCTCCTTCTGAATGGACTGGTTGGATCTCCTTGCAGTCCAAGGGACTCTCAAGAGTCTTCTCCAATAACAAAGTTCAAAAGCATCAATTCTTTGGTGCTCAGCCTTCTTCACAGTCCAACTCTCACATCCATACGTGACCACAGGAAAAAACATAGCCTTGACTAGACGGACTTTTGTTGGCAAAGTAATGTCTCTGCTTTTGAATATGCTATCTAGGTTGGTCATAACTTTCCTTCCAAGGAGTAAGCCTCTTTTAATTTCATGGCTGCAGTCACCATCTGCAGTGATTTTGGAGCCCCAAAAAATAAAGTCTGACACTGTTTCCACTGTTTCCCCTGTTTCCCCATGTATTTCCCATGCAGTGATGGGACCGGATGCCATGATCTTCATTTTCTGAATGTTGAGCTTTAAGCCAACTTTTTCACTCTCCACTTTCACTTTCATCAAGAGGCTTTTGAGTTCCTCTTCACTTTCTGCCATAAGGGTGGTGTCATCTGCATATCTGAGGTTATTGATATTTCTCCTGGCAATCTTGATTCCAGCTTGTGTTTCTTCCAGCCCAGGGCTTCTCATGATGTACTCTGCAGATAAGTTAAATAAGCAGGGTGACAATATACAGCCTTGACGTACTCCTTTTCCTATTTGGAATCAGTCTGTTGTTCCATGTCCAGTTCTAACTGTTGCTTCCTGACCTGCATACAGAGTTCTCAAGAGGCAGGTCAGGTGGTCTGGTATCCCCATCTCTTTCAGAATTTTCCACAGTTTATTGTGATTCACACAGTCAAAGGCTTTGGCATAGTCAATAAAGCAGAAATAGATGTTTTTCTGGAACTCTCTTGCTTTTTCCATGATACAGCGGATGTTGGAAATTTGTCTCTGGTTCCTCTGCCTTTTCTAAAACCAGCTTTTGAACATCTGGAAGTTCACATTTCACATATTGTTGAAGCCTGGCTTGGAGAATTCTGAGCATTACTTTACTAGCGTGTGAAATGAGTACAATTGTGCGGTAGTTTGAGCATTCTTTGGCATTGCTTTTCTTTGGGATGGGAATGAAAACTGACCTTTTTCCAGCCTGTGGCCATTGCTGAGTTTTCCAAATTTGCTGGCATATTGAGTGTAGCACTTTCACAGCATCATCTTTCAGGATTTGAAATAGATCAACTGGAATTCCATCACCTCCACTAACTTTGTTCGTAGTGATGCTTTCTAAGGCCCCCTTGACTTCACACTCCAGGATGTCTGGCTCCAGGTCACTGGTCACATCATCATGATTATCTGGGTCATTGAAGATCTTTTTTGTACAGTTCTTCTATGTATTCTTGCCACCTCTTCTTAATATCTTCTGCTTCTGTTAGGTCTATACAATTTCTGTCCTTTATCGAGCCCATCTTTGCATGAAATATTCCCTTGGTATCTTTACTTTTCTTGAAGAGATCTCTAGTCTTTCCCATTCTGTTGTTTTCCTCTATTTCTTTGCATTGATTGCTGAGGAAGCCTTTCTTATCTCTTCTTGCTATTCTTTGGAACTCGGCATTCAGATGTTTATATCTTTCCTTTTCTCCTTTGCTTTTCGCTTCTCTTCTTTTCACAGCTATTTGTAAGGCCTCCCCAAACAGCCATTTTGTTTTTGCATTTCTTTTCCATGAGGATGGTCTTGATCCCTGTCTCCTATACAATGTCATGAATCTCTTTCCATAGTTTATCAGGCACTCTCTCTATCAGATCTAGGCCCTTAAATCTATTGCTCACTGTATAATCATAAGCGATTTGATTTATGTCATACCTGAATGGTCTAGTAGTTTTCCCTACTTTCTTCAATTTAAGTCTGAATTTGGTAATAAGGAGTTCTTGATCTGAGCCATAGTCAGCTTCCAGTCTTGTTTTTGTTGACTGTATAGAGCTTCTCCATCTTTGGCTGTGAAGAACATAATCAATCTGATTTTGCTGTTGACCATCTCGTGTTGTCCATGTGTAGAGTCTTCTCTTGTGTTGTTGGAAGAGGGTGTTTGCTATGACCAGTACATTTTCTTGGCAAAACTCTATTAGCCTTTGCTCTGCTTCATTCCGTATTTCAAGGCCAAATTTGCCTGTTACTCCAGGTGTTTCTTGACCACCTACTTTTGCATTCCAGTCCCCTATAATAAAAAGGACATCTTTTTTGGGTGTTAGTTCTAAAAGGTCTTGTAGGTCTTCATAGAACCGTTCAACTTCAGCTTCTTCAGTGTTACTGGTCAGAGCCTAGACTTGGATTATTGTGATATTGAATGGTTTTCCTTGGAAACGAACAGAGATCATTCTGTCTTTTTTGAAATTGCATCCAAGTACTGCATTTCAGACTCTTTTGTTGACCATGATGGCCACTCCATTTCTTCTGAGGGATTCCTGCCCACAATAGTAGATATTGTGGTCATCTGAGTTAAATTCACCCATTCCAGTTCATTTTATTTTGCTGATTCCTAGAATGTCCACGTTCACTCTTGCCATCTCCTGTTTGACCACTTCCAATTTGTCTTGATTCATGGACCTGACTTTCCAGGTTCCTATGCAATATTGCTCTTTACAGCATCGGACCTTGCTTCTATCACCAGTCACATCCACAGCTGGGTATTGTTTTTGCTTTGGCTCCATCCCTTCATTCTTTCTGGAGTTATTTCTCCACTGATCTCCAGTAGCATATTGGGCACCTATTGACCTGGGGAGTTCCCCTTTCAGTATCCTATCATTTTGCCTTTTCATACTGTTCATGGGGTTCTCAAGGCAAGAACACTGAAGTGATTTGCCTTTCCCTTCTCCAGTGTACCACATTCTGTCAGTATTCTTCAATTAAAAATGTAAATGAACATATAGTTAATTTTTTTAATATACAATTAATTAGGGGAGGGATAAATTAGAAATTTGGAATTAACAGATACACACTATACTATGTAGAAAACAGATATATTTAACTGACAAACAACAAGGATCTACTGTATAGCCCAAGGAACTATAATTCAATATCTTATCATAACCTATAATGGAAAAAGCCTAAATGCATTCCATTAAGTCAGAAAAAGAAAAAAAGAAGTGTTACTGAGAGCTCATTCATAGAAAGTCTGAAAAGCTAAGAGTGTCAATTAGCATTGAATCTGCCACTACATCAGGCATCTCAAGCACTTATGGAAAGGGACTATCACTCTAGCAATCTGTCTAGCTGTGCAGTTGAACTCTCTACTCTATACTTGCTGTAGATAACAGAACCCTGCTGAAAGTATTTCCAAGTACTTAAAGTGAACTATTCTATTCAAAAGATATAAGCAGAATGTCCTACAGTGTCTTGCAAATCAAAATGAAATGGGATCTCTTCAACTTAAGGCTTTAGGTGACACTCTAGATATTTGAGCTTGTGGCCTATCCTCTAAAACTTTGACAAAAATAAACTCTTAATTTTGCATAGGATTGGGATGAAGCAATACATATCAGGAAATGAAGAATATTTTTCAAAAGGGTTATCATCCAAGCAATGGATATAATGCCTGTTCAGTTTTAAAATGGTAATGATGATAGGCGGTAGTAGATAGTAATGATAAACTTTGCTAATGTCCAAATATTCTCAATAAATAATGTAGGAGTATCTATCTAATAGTGATAGCGAAGCAAAAAATGACATATTTAAAGATTTTGACTACAATATAAATTGATAAACGTAAATTACCAATATTTGTAATTCTTTCTTTAAACCTTGATTTAAGTCAGGTAGAAACACACAGATCTCTAATGGTCATGGATTATATTATAGCAGGCAATACTTTTTTGGTGAAAGGAAAGCATATGTTGGAAAATCTAGGATTATATTCTGACAGATAAGTAACTTGGCAATGTATTCTATATTTACCTTTACATATATTCCAAAAGCATTTACTAATTGCCTGCTCTGTTTCAAGTGTTTAATTGTGAAGGATGATAGTCATGCTGTATCAGTTCAGTTCAGTTCAGTCACTCAGTCGTGTCTAACTCTTTGTGACCCATGAATCGCAGCATGCCAGGCCTCCCTGTCTGTCACCAACTCCTGGAGTTCACCCAAACTCATGTGCATCAAGTCGGTGATGCCATCCAGCCATCTCATCCTCTGTTGTCCCCTTCTTCTCCTGCCCCCAATCCCTCGCAGCATCAGAGTCTTTTCCAATGAGTCAACTCTGATGTAGGTTAAATAAAAGACATTTATCATATCAGATCAGTTCAGTTCAGTCGCTCAGTTGTGTCCGACTCTTTGCGACCCCATGAATCACAGCACGCCAGGCCTCCCTGTCCCTCACCAACTCCCAGAGTTCACTCAGACTCACGTCCATCCAGTCAGTGATGCCATCCAGCCATCTCATCCTCTGTCATCCCCTTCTCCCCCTGCTCCCAATCCCTCCCAGCATCAGAGTCTTTTCCAATGAGTCAACTCTTCACATGAGGTGGCCAAAATACTGGAGTTTCAGCTTCAGCATCATTCCTTCCAAAGAAATCCCAGGGCTGATCTCCTTCGGAATGGACTGGTTGGATCTCCTTGCAGTCCAAGGGACTCTCAAGAGTCTTCTCCAACACCACAGTTCAAAGGCATCAGTTCTTTGGGGCTCAGCTTTCTTCACAGTCCAACTCTCACATCCATATATGACCACAGGAAAAACCATAGCCTTGACTAGATGAACCTTTGTTCACAAAGTAATGTCTCTGCTTTTGAATATGCTATCTAGATTGGTCATAACTTTCCTTCCAAGGAGTAAGCGTCTTTTAATCTCATGGCTGCAGTCACCATCTGTAGTGATTTTGGAGCCCAGAAAAATAAAGTCTGACACTGTTTCCACTGTTTCCCCATCTATTTCCCATGAAGTGGTGCGACCGGATGCCATGATCTTCGTTTTCTGAATGTTGAGCTTTAAGCCAACTTTTTCACTCTCCACTTTCACTTTCATCAACAGGCTTTTGAGTTCCTCTTCACTTTCTGCCATATGGGTGGTGTCATCTGCATATATGAGGTTATTAATATTTTTCCTGGCAATCTTGATTCCAGCTTGTGTTTCTTCCAGTCCAGCGTTTCTCATGATGTACTCTGCATATAAATTAAATAGCAATTTTCAATTAAGGAGTTTCTTGAAACATGTTTTTATTATGTTTTGAATTCAGTTTATATATTAATCAAATATTTATCTTTTTAAGTGATGTAAGATACAAAGTAAAATAAGTCATTTTAACCAAATGATTATGTGCTTTAAATATCTAGAAAAAATATTTCAATTATTTTTTGTATGTTTGTATGTCTCAAGAAAATATTACTAAATTATTAGCACAAACATATTTCATGTATTTAGCAGATTATGCCTTATGTTCACTCCCTTATGGTTGCTATTGGCCACTGAATAGAATTTGAAGAAAAGTCAATTAAATAGTTGCATGTCAGATAATATAGTGTGAATTCTATCATTTCAAACACTGACATTTAGGTACATTTATTTTTATGGAAACACTTTCCTCTCCATTCCTCCTGCTCTTCATTTATTCTCTCTCTGTCTTTCTCTGTCTCTCTGGCATAATAATCCCTCACAATACATGATACCCAGTTCTAATGTTCCCTAACCTGTGACTATGTCACCTGACAAACAACATGAAATGTATGTGCAGATATGATTAAATATTGAGATGAGGACATCATTCTCCTTTACTCAAGTAAAGCAGGTCAAATCATATGAGATATTAAAGCTGAGACACTTTGCTCACTGAGGTCAGAGACAGAGAGATGTGATGAATGAAGAGTCAGAAAGATGCAACTTTGCTGACTTTGAAAGTTGAGTAAGAGCACCAAGAGTCAAAGGAATGCGTGAGGTGTCTAGAAGCTCCTCCTGTGTCCCCAGAAAGGCACACAGATCTGAAAACGCCTTGATGTTAGCCCAGTGAAAACCACGTCAGACCTTAAGACCTCCAAAACCATAAGATAATATATTTGTGGTTTTGTCACTAAATTGAAGTAATTTGATATAGGAACAATAGAAAACTAATGCATTGTTTCTCTCTTCATTTCATTAAAAAATCATGTGACACAGTATGCAGCTCTTATTTGGGAGATAGGACATAAGGCTGGAAATATTATTGATACATTTAATAACTGAGGTAAAAGAAAAAAATACTTGTTTACTTTAAGATAATTTTAGTATTTGTTTCATAACACATTGGATCTATAAGAAAATAAAAATTTTACTTTGACTCAGTAAAGGTGCTATTGTTTATTCTCTAGGTCCATGTTCAACTCCATGGACTGCAGCCCGCAAGGCTCTTCTGTCTATAGGATTTCCCAGGCAAGGACATTGAATGGGTTGCCATTTCCTTAGAAGAAATGGCATGTTCCCAGACTAGGGATTGAACTCGTGTCCTTTGTATTGCAGGCAGATTCTTTCCCCACCACTCACCCACTGGGGAAGCCCAGTAAAAATGACTGTGTTCAAGTAACTCACTCTGATATAGTGTTGCAGATCTGATCTAAAACATGCAAATGTCTTCTATTCAGTAATGTTTACACTGTTTATATTACATTGTTTCTCATTTAAAAGAGACTACTGTGCCAGAAATGACTTCATCAAAATATTGTTTCAGTGAAATAAGAGCTCCTATTACAAATAAATTCTGTGGAGAAAAAAAGGGGATGTGGAGAAATGATTTAATCAATCATCTTATAAGTTGAGACAATAACTTAGTATTAGGTAATTCGTCATAATTGTGAAAGTCATTAGATGTTACAGAGAAGTACATGCAATGAAATGGAATTTTTTGGCATATCCTGACTCCAGTTTAATTTCCCCACTGTTTCTCCTCTCATGAATTATTCATATTTTCTTTATAATACATGTAACTTTTATTATTACAATAATTTATCATTTTAAAAGTTTGTATAATGTGTATTTTGAAATATATAGGTTGATTAATTTAAAATGCTTAATATGATGATATTTAGATGTAGACATTTTAAATTTTTTTGAGATTATACACATATATACATGTAAGAATCCATAACAGATGCCCCTTGAAGGAATTTTACATATTAAATTAATTTTGCAAAAATATATCATATAAATTTTAACTAAAGTAGATATAAGGATTTCTAATTTTAGATGATTCTTCTTGACTATTCAAAGCATTTTAGAGAAATTGGAATTCTCTTTCATCTTATTTGCCTCTTCCATTACTTTGCTTCTTGTGATCAAGGGTAATAATTTACTTCTTCAGGACAGGGTTTGACCCCTAGGCCAGGAAGATCCCCTGGAGGAGGGCATGGCAACCCACTCCAGTACTCTTGCCTAGAGAATCCCATGGACAGAGGAGCCTGGCGGGCGACAGTCCATAGGGTCGCACAGAGTCAGACATGCTTAGTGACTAAACAACATATATATATGCCATGTATTTGTGGTTTTAGAGCTATATCCTATAGTATTAATATATAAAGGAAAGATATTGGGTATATAAAGCCACACACACACACACACACACACACACAGAAGTCACTCAGTCGTGTCTGACTCTTTGCGACCCCATGATTGTAGCCCACTAGGCTCCTCGGTCCATGGGATTTTCCAGGCATGAATACTGGAGTGGGTTGCCGTTTCCTTCTCCAGGGGATCTTCCTGACCCAGGGATCGAACGCAGGTCTCCCACATTGTAGGCAGACGCTTTACCGTCTGAGCTACCAGGGAAGTCCATCAAAAACACAGATAAGTAGTAGTAAGTTTCAAATGATGTCAGTTGAGATCTTTTATAGATGAAATCTTCCTAGAAGTCAACTCGCCAATTATATACACAGCTGGAGACAAGAGGCTGCAAAAAACGGTCCAACTGGAAAATATCTCGGGTACCCAATTAGATCCAGTTATTCTGCGTCTGTGGATTTAAAATGATCATCATCCACGGTGGAATAGATGTGTCCCTCGTTGCTTAGAAAATCCACAGCTAGCTTGACTGAGGCTACGGACATGTGTTGGAGTTGGTTCTTGAGATCCTGAAAGTTCAATCCTTCAGGTCTTAGGCAAGCCTTGATCAAATTCAGCACCTGGTTCTCAGCCACAGTGAGGCCATTTGCTGGTATGAAGTTATTCCCACCGAAGTCCCCAGCTTCACCCATTCCTGGATTGCTGATAGGTGCTTTCCCTGCTGAAGGCTGGCTGTTCGACTTGCTCAGCATCTTGTGTGCATTGACTACTTCCAGAATATGTGTGGTGAACTCATATAAATCCATATCTTTAGCTATCTCTAGCTATCCAGACAGAGAAGGCAATGGCACCCCACTCCAGTACTCTTGCCTGGCAAATCCCATGGATGGAGGAGCCTGGTAGGCTGCAGTCCATGGGGTCGCGAAGAGTTGGACACGACTGAGCGACTTCACTTTCACTTTTTACTTTCATGCATTGGAGAAGGAAATGGCAACCCACTCCAGTATTCTTGCCTGGAGAATCCCAGGGTTGGGGGAGCCTGGTGGACTGCCGTCTATGTGGTCCAACAGAGTCGGACACATCTGAAGTGACGCAGCAGCAGCAGCAGCAGCAGCAGCAGCTATCCAGAGAGCCACTTCTTTTGTGCACCTTCAAATGCACCTGTATATGAATACACTTAACTTCTTTGACCACCTTTAGTCAGACTTTAATCAAACCACAGACTTTGAGAGATAGTGAAGGACAGGGAAGCATAGCTTGCTGCCGTCCATGAGGTCTCAAAGATTCAGATACGACTTAATGACTGAACAACAAATCAGACTTCTGTTAATTATTTTCCAGGTCCCTAATCAGTCAAACCTAATGGGGTAGAGGCAAAATTTTCCTCCCAACATTGATCAAACTTCTATCTTAAGTCATTTTTTTAAACTGAGCTTCTTCAATTTATAATATGATATTGTCTTAGTATCATTTAAGGCTGAAGGTCAATGCACCATTTTTATATATGCATTTTGTTTTTCATCAAGAATCAAGTGTGAGATTGTTTATTACAAATTGAAAAGCAACAGGAAGCTCCAGTGGTTCAGTGGTAAAGAATCTTCCTGCCAGTGCAGAAGACATGGGTTTGATCCTTAGGTCAGGAAGATCCCCTGGAGAAGGAAATGCAACCCATTCCAGTATTTTTACCTGGGAAATTCCATGGACAGAGGAGCTGGCAGGCAACAGCCCATGGGATCCCAAAAGAATCAGATAAGACTTAGCAACTAAATCAACAACAACAACAACAATATAGCTATCAAAACAATAATGGAGGGACTTCTATCGTGGTCCAGTGGTTAAAAATTCACTTTCCAATGCAACGGGTGTGGGTCGAATCCCTAGTCTGGGAGCTAAGATTTCACATGCTTCATGACCAAAACAAAAGCAATAGTGGAATCATACATACCTGATGAAGTGGTTCTCAAAAGTGGTTCCAAGGCTAGTAGCATTGCCATCAACTAGGAAATAGTTAGAAATGCCTCACCCTAGACCTGCAGAATCAGAAACTCTAAGTTGGGCCTAGCAATCTGTGTTTTAATAGGCTTCCCAAGTGATTCTGATGCATGTCTCCTTTTCTCTTAAGATTTCTTCCCTTTCTCTGCCTCATTTTACAAGTCAGAATGTGTCAACCTTCTTTTAGTTTCTTTAACTTGGTCTGCAACAAGCTAATGCCTTATTTTTGTTTTAAATGGAATTATATTTTTTCATAACTAATGTAAAGTGAAAAAGATTTGCCAGAGATAGATTGCCTTTCTTGTTCAAAACCCTAGATTTCTAAGAGAGAAAGGTGGTTGTCCAAATATCAATATATTTTTAAATTATTGCTATAATATTTTTTAGAAAATGTATATTGTATATATGCTTTAATCAAACAAATTTTAAAACTTGATGCCGACTAAATGAATAGCAGACTTTTCGCAATTTCTGAATTAATGATGTTACCAAAATATTAGTATCATGACAAAATTATTAGCAAGTCAGTCACATCTTGTGCTTTCCTCTATTAATTTATAAAATTTGACATCTTAAGGTTTAAAGCTAAAATATAGGTAAATTTGTACACATTTATTTGCAGCCTATATTCTGAAAATTAGTTACATAAGCAAATATTCTTTTATGGATGAAATAATCCCACAGTTAAAAATTGCTCAGTTGTGAACTTAACTTTATGAAGATATAATTTTTAGTATTTTACCAAATAAAATTGTAAAGAATCTGACATTTTTTTAAAGGTTTCTCATGCTACACTAATAAAATGCTTTGTGCAACTCTTTTCCACCTATAACCAATTTTTCCATAAGAAAATGTTTATAAGGTATAAAATGAGAAAGTTTACAAGGAATAAACTTTCATAATGAATAAAATAAGAACAAAAGTTCTTATTTACCTTTTCTAGATCACTAAATGATAGGTTTCAAGAAATTTATGAATATTAAATTCTCTCATCTTTTTTTAGTCAGTCTTATAGTTGCCCACTAATCATTAAAGTATATTAGTCCTTGGAAGGAAAGTTATGACCAACCTAGGTAGCATATTCAAAAGCAGAGACATTATTTTGCCAACAAAGATCCATCTAGTCAAGGCTATGGTTTTTCCAGTGGTCATGTATGGAGGCGAGAGTTGGACTCTCGCCCAACTCTGTATATGTATACAGTGAAGTGTTGGACTGAGCACCGAAGAATTGATGCTTTTGAACTATGGTGTTGGAGAAGACGCTTGAGAGTCCCTTGGACTGCAAGACCAACCAGTCCATCCCTAAAGGATGGACTAACCAGTCCATCCTAAAGGAGATCAGTCCTGGGTGTTCACTGGAAGGACTGATGCTAAAGCTGAAACTCCAATACTTTGGCCACCTCATGAGAAGAGTTGACTCATTGGAAAAGACCCTGATGCTAGGAAGGATTGGGGGCAGGAAGAGAAGGGGATGACAGAGGATGAAATGGCGGGATGGCATCACTGACTTGATGGACGTGAGTCTGAGTGAACTCCGGGAGTTGGTGAGGGACAGGGAGGCCTGGCGTGCTGCAATTCATGGGGTCACAAAGAGTCGGATACGAGTGAGCCACTGAACTGAACTGAACTGAGTGTATCTCTTGTCCCTGTTCTCAATGTCTTTTCTGTGTATTGTTTTGTTTACCAAAGAAGGGCAAAATACAACATCAGAAGAAAAATTGCATTGTATTAGAAAATACTGCTGAAATGCGGCCTTAACTTAGTTGTTTTTTTTTTTTTAACAAAGATTCAGTGTTTTTTATTTGAATGCTGATTTAATTTTCATTCTTATCCACAGCAATATTGAACATTAAACATAATTATCTCTCTGTCTTCTGCTCTTACTATAGACTTCAATTCTAACACCAAGGCTGTTTCCCTTCAGGGACCTAAAAGTGAATTGACACTGGTGATCTTCAACTTTGCTACAGACAGTGAAATTCGTATAGCAAGTGATAAATATTCCTGTGACCAAAAAACATAGTTTTCTGATACAGTTATTCACTCAAAGCTGACAGATGAGAAATGCTTGCCATTAGAGCAAAATAAAGATGTAGGATTATTCCTTTAGTGAAGATCACATGTAGCTTGTGGAGTTTTGACATCTATGAAAAATAAAAGTAGGAACTTTTGAAGGTTTTTAAATCACTTTTACAAGGTTGCCTGCTGTTTTCAAACCCTTCAGAATTTGAAATGATCAGATCATGCAGGAAACTGATGCTGTAAATCAATGAAAGAAAACAGACCTTTAAAATCCAGAAGACATGAAATACTTCTCCTAATACCACACACACAATCCCTCATTTCCAAACTAGTTCATTACACTGTATTTTATTGTTAGGAATGCTATGGCCTGGTGTAATAAAACTGAAAGATTCACCCACAGTGACACACAATTTTGGGGAAAAGTAAGAAAATACTTTAAGTGTGCCTTCAACATACTATCTCTGCCTCTAATATTCCTTGCCCTCTTTAATCCATATTTTTCATAGTCCACTTCTCCTTTTCTGCGTGTGTATTTATGGCCATAAATGTAGCCAAGGAGAAGCCTGTACAAACATTCTTTCTCTCAGAAACGTTAATGTATAAAAGAATTAGATTTAATATGTCCTGTCTGTTGTTACTAAACTATTAATAGTAAATAAAATTCAGTATGATACTACCACATACATTTTTTAAACATAGAAAAAAAATAATCCTTAATGTTTATTAAGTTTCCATACATATTTTCTTAAAAGCTAAATGTTTATGTTTTGCCTCAAAATATATAATTTCCTCTCCTTCCCCAAAATAGTGTCAGTACCAGATAGTATTTGATCATTATGACCAAAATATTGTTTTTAAACCATTATGACCAAAATGTTATCTTTAATTATTAAATAGTAAAAATTTGATTTTATATTGTCATCTTTAGAGCAATATGATAGTATTTCTTCAGGAATTCAATATTTAATTTAAAAATGAAATTCTAGTCTAGAAGTAATATACAAACCAAATACACAGAATATAAAGTTATGCAAAATTAATTTAGGATCTTTCATAATTTATCCACAACATCAACAGATGGTTGTTGTTCATTTCTGACACAGCAAAAGTGATAAAAAAAAACATACCACATATTTGTCTAATAAAAACACAAATAAAGGCATTTTATACTTGCATGATATTACTCTTAAAATCCATATTATTCAAAGAAAAATGCTTTCTTCAGATGCATCAATGTTTCATTATTTTTATGTCTGTATAATGCAACTAGTTTGACTTAAATAGTAAAGTAGATATCCCAAAAATATCCCAAAGCTGGAAATTATATTAAGATTTATTATATTTGTTCCTCTACTTCTTAAATTACATTTTCCTAAAAAAAGAAAAACTACCTATCCATGCATAATGATTAAATAAAAGTATGACTGATAGAGAACATGTGTTTTCCTTTATGTAAGAGAGTATTCGAAAAGAATAAGCCAAATGTACTCATTTCTATATAAAACATTTTTTATCAAGATCATTATTATCAACATATTTATAGTTCTATAGGAGTTATCTGGTGGGATGGGCACACAACTACTGAGGCGGTTATCACTTTGGCATTGTGTATGTTGATAATGTAAAGGAGTCATATTTGCTAAGACATTTATTGTTTTATTTGAAAAAAACACAAAAAGAGAAATAGTATTATGTAGCTATAGTTAATTAATGTAATTAAATTCTAAAGAATATTCTCTTCAGTTCAGTTCAGAAAGATTCCCACAAACTTTGATGCACTACTGAGAATTTGCTTTAAGGAAATTATTCAGGGTAATAAAGCTCAGTGCAGTCAGTTCAGTTACCCAGTTCTGTCCGACTCTTGGCAACCCCATGAATCACAGCACACCAGGCCTCCCTATCCATCACCAACTCCCAGAGTCTACCCAAACCCATGTCCATCGAGTCGGTGATGCCATCCAACCATCTCATCCTCTGTCGTCCCCTTCTCCTCCTGCCCTCAATCTTTCCCAGCATCACGGTCTTTTCAAATGAGTCAGCTCTTTGCATCAGATGGCCAAAACATTGGAGTTTCAGCTCTTATCATTTTTCAGATATTAAATTTCAACATACAAGTACTAGAACAAATTCTAGTGCCATTAAATGGTTAGAAGTTACTCCAGATAATATTTAAAGTATACTTATCTTATTTGTTTTGGAAACTCTTCCTAATACAGTGTGGTGATTATTTTTTAAGTTTTGCTTGATGTTGATTTTAAGTATATGTATTCAGTGTATACATATGTTTGTGTGTGTGCATGTAATACTTCCATTGCTTTCATATTTTTCTTTTATCCCATAATCCGCATAATTGTAGCATAATGCTTCATTACATTGAAGTGAAAAGAAATAGTCAAATGAATATGTTATGAAAAAGTACTAATATTTTATATCATGTGAAGAGTTTAAGAATTTAGAGAAGTATTTTAAATATTCTCTGTTTCCACTTAAACCAATGGCTTGTATTTTACCCATCTCTGCAAATTTTTGGAAATCCAGGCTCATATCTTTGAGGTAGACATGACTGAGGGACTTAACTGCAATTCTGTTCCCCTTCAAATCAATGTCTTGTATTTTACTTATTTCTGCAACTTTTTTGTAAATCCAAACATGCATCTTTAAATCTTCTTGCCTCAGGAGATATCAAAATTGAATGAAAAATTTTCTAAAGGCTATTACTATAATTACATCACTTCATTTTCTTTTAACACAATGGACATGAGCATCATTGTAGCATTCAGTTCAGTCATTCATCATGTCCAACTCTTTGTGACCCCATGGACTGCAGCCTGCCAGGCTTCCCTGTACATCACCAAACCCGGAGCCTACTCAAGCTTATGTCCATTGCGTCGGTGATGCCATCCAACCATCTCATCCTCTGTCGTCCCCTTCTCCTCACACCTTCAATCTTTCACAGCATCAGGGTCTTTGCCAGTGAGTCAGTTCTTCCCATCAGGTGGCCAAAATATTGGAGTTTCAGCTTCAGCATCAGTCCTTACAATGAAAATTCAGGGCTTATTTCCTTTAGGATGGACTGGTTGGATCTCGTTGCTGTCCAAGGGACTCTCAAGAGTCTTCTCCAACACCACATATAAAAAGCATCAATTCTTCGACAATCAGCTTTCTTTATAGTCCAGCTCTCATATCCATACATTACTACTAGAAAAACCACAGCTTTAACCAGATGGACCTTTGTTGGCAAAGTAATGTCTCTGTTTTTTAATATGCTGTCTAAGTTGGTCATAACTTTCTTTCCAAGGAGCAAGTGTCATTTAATTTCATGGCTGCAATCACAATCTGCGGTGATTTTCGAGCCCAGAAAAATAAATGTCAGCCACTGTCTCCACTGTTTCCCATCTATTTGCCATGCAATGATGGGACCGAGTGCCATGATATTAGTTTTCTGAATGTTGGCCTTTAAGCTAACTGTTTCACATTCCTCTTTCAGTTTCATCAAGAAGCTCTTTAGCTCTTCACTTTCTGCCATCAGGATGCTGTCATCTGCATATCTGAGGTTATTGACATTTCTCCCCGCAATCTTGATTCCAGCTTGTGCTTCCTCAAGCCCAGCATTTCTCATGATGTACTCTGCATATAAGTTAAATAAGCAGGGTGACAAGATACAGCATTGACGTACTCCTTTTCCTACTTGAAACCAATCTGTTGTTCCATGTCCAGCTCTAACTGTTGCTTCCTGACCTGCATAGAGGTTTCTCAAGAGGCAGGTCAGGTAGTCTGGTATTCCCATCTCTTGAAGAATTTTCCACAGTTTATTGTGATCCACACAGTCAAAGGCTTTGGCATAAACAATAAAGCAGAAATATATGTTTTTCTGGAACTCTCTTGCTTTTTCAATGATCCAGCAGATGTTGGCAATTTGATCTCTGGTTCCTCTGCCTTTTCTAAAACCAGCTTGAACATTTGGAAGTTCACAGTTCACGTATTGCTGAAGCCTGGCTTGGAGAATTTTGAGAATTACTTTGCTAGCGTGTGAGATGAGTGCAATTGTGCGGTAGTTTGAGCCTTCTTTGGCATTGCCTTTCTTTGGGATTGGAATGAAAACTAACCTTTTCCTGTCCTGTGGCCACTGCTGAGTTTTCTGAATTTGCTGGCATATTGAGTGCAGCACCTTCACAGCATCATCATCTTTCAGGATTTGAAATAGCTCAACTGGAATTCCATCACTTCCACTGGCTTTGTTCATAGTGATGCTTCCTAAGGCCCACTTGACTTCATATTCCAGGATGTCTTGCTCTAGGTGAGTGTGAGTGATCACACCATTGTGATTATCTGGGTCGTGAAGATCTTTTTTGTACAGTTCTTCTTTGTATTCTTGCCAATTCTTCTTAATATCTTCTGCTTCTGTTAGGTCCATATCATTTCTGTCCTCTATTGAGCCCATCTTTGCATGAAATGTTCCCTTGATATCTCTAATTTTCTTGAAGAGATCTCTAGTCTTTCCCATTCTATTGTTTTCCTCTATTTCTTTGCATTGATCACTGAGGAAGGCTATCTTATCTCTCCTTGCTCTTCTTTGAAACTCTGCATTCAAATGGTTATTTTTTCCCTTTTCTCCTTGCTTTTTGCTTCTCTTCTTTTCACAGCTATTTGTAAGGCCTCCTCAGACAGCCATTTTGCTCTTTTGCATTTCTTTTTCTTGTTCTAGAAAAACCAAAATGAAAACATAAAGATCAGAAATTTATATTAATATAGTACTATAATCTGCTCCTGGGACCATTTAAATTTCCCCAGTTTTTCTAGTAATATCTACTTAAATAAAAGGATCAAATTCAGAATTGCATACATACATTTATTTTCTAAATCATTTTATTTCATTCATTTAGAACAGTTCTCAGTGTTATCTTGACTTTCATGATCTTGACACATGGGAATATCAAATGCTAGTTATTTTCTATAATGCCCTTAAACTTGGGAGTCTAAAATGTTTCATCTAATTAGATTCATACACTCCAGTGTTCTTGCCTGGAGAATTCCAGGGATGGGGGAGCCTGATGGGCTGCTGTCTCTGGGGTCGCACAGAGTCAGACACGACTGAAGTGACTTAGCAGTAGCAGTAAGCATCTTTGGCATATTTAACAAAGAGTAGTGTCATGTCCTTCCCATCCAGTCCTATTAAGGGCACACTTTTAATTTGTTTCATTACTTTTTTTTTATATTTTGAGCACCTGATTAAGATGACACATAATTAATATTATCCATTCTAAGGTTACTCATCTTTTAATTTCTTTTTGTATATATACATATATGCATACATATACCTGTACTGGGATGGAGATATTCTGAGACTTCATCAAACATCTATTCATTAATTTATATTAGTATAGGCTCCTGAGTTCTTATTTTAGTTAACTGAGTGTAATTCATTAATATCATCATGTTGATATTTAAATATTTTGTATAGTGAATATCTCTTTAAATTGACTTTCATATTTCTAGGCATGCACTTATCATTCTTTGAGCTCTTCTCTATTTTCTGGCCTAGAAAAGAGGCTATTGGGATCTCATTTTATACTTTCCTTATCCCACTTCTAAAATGAGTCATTTTTCCAAAGAATTTGGGTTACTTTAATGGAGAGTAGAGAATAGGAAAGAAGATTTTGATGCTAGGCATGCTCATTGCTACTGGTATGCCAACCAGCCTTAGTCAGCCCCACCTACTGTTTGTGACTGGAGTGAGTGTCCAGGAAAGGAAGGAGATGTGGAAAAGGAGGAATAACTACAGTTGTTGTATCATATGTTAGAATAACAAAATCCCAGAATGAGACACTTCAAATTTCACAAAATAAACTTGTATGTAGCACAAACTTCGTGACATACTATCTATGATTATTGAATATTTTGAAGAATGGTATCTTAAAAATGTTTTTATTTTAAACACATTATATATTAATATTATTAGGTTAAATGTTTACTGTTATCTTAAAAAAGTTTGTGTCTAAGATTAAAAACTCAAATGTTGTTTGATATAGGAAATTTAAAGTAAGCCTGAGTGTTTAAGTAAAGCATAAGTTATACATTAAATCTACATTTTAATTAATCATGTAAGTTTAATACTAAAATATTAGTATGAGTTATAAACATTTGTCAATGTATTCTGTTATAAAATATCAAACTAAGAAATAGAGTAAAAACAATCAATATTACATACACACTATCAGAGCAGACTGAGTCAAAAATATTTTGTGACCTTGTCACAATATTAGTGAATTTATTTCTCAGTTTTATATTCTTCTTGATATATATATATCTATATATAGATATAGATATAGATATATCAATGTCATAAATAGTCCTTATAATGTTAATTGAATAGACTTGTAAAATAGCTGTTTATGCCACAAATCAATTACAATATGCTAAGAATTTTTAAATGGTTAAAGATAATATGTGGATTACTAATCTTGGTAGGATAACAATAATGTTGATCAGTGATAAAGATAATTTAAGAAATCATAGCTGACAACAAAATGTTCAGAGTAAATCAGACCACATCCAACCACACTCAGACTAAGCAGCTTTATTCTAGACTGATATCTACCATGAGACAACTCAGAGAACAGAGTTGAAAGTTTTAAATAGCAATTATATAATAGAAGGATGCAATACTCAATACAGGTATCTTTGGGGGAAAGAATTAAGATTCCACAATTGCAGTACCTAGGAAGGAGACTTGTCCACCTGGATGGTGGATATAAACACTGCAAAGACTCACGTGAAATTTTTATCCCTGGTCCTATGGTTCATTAAAAACATCTGAAATCTCAGCTGATTTAATAAGAAAAGCCCATCTAGGTCCCATGCTAAACTAAGAATTATGAACTTCAAATTATGAAAAAAAATATAAATGTTACACGTCCATTAATATAAACAACAAAATATGACAGAATGAAGTGTGATAATATGACTCCAAATCCTGCATTACTGGTAGGATTTTAAGTGCATTCCATTTCTGAAGGGTGAAAATATTACATAACTTGCAACCCAGAAATTCTCTTTGCCAGTATGTACAGAGGGAAAGGGCTTCCCTTGTAGCTCAGTGGTAAAGATCCCATCTTCCGATGCAGGAAACGTGTCAGTCCTTGAGTCGGGAAGATCCCCTGGAGAAGGAAATGGCTACCCACTCCTGTATTCTTGCCTGGGAAATTCCACGGACAGAGAAGCCTGGCAGGTTACAGTCCTTGGGGTCGCAAAGTAGTTGGACACAACTAAGTGACTAAAGCAACACCAGCAACAAGCCAAGGGGAAACTCTGTCAGTAGGTACTCTGGGATACATTTCCATGAATATTCAAAGCAGTACTTTTCATAAGAAATTTCAGGAAAAAAAAAAAACACAACAACTAGATTTCACTGGCAAGAAAATGGATGTATGAGCAATAGAGAATACCATGTGACTGTGAGTGATTAAGCTAGGGTGAGCACAACAATAAACATGAATCATAGAAATGTAACTGAAAAAACAGCTGATGCCCTGGGAATGTGCAAAAACAGTGATGTTCAATTACTAAGTTAAAAGAATAATATGTGAGTGTGGGTGGGTTTCTGTGTGTGTGTGCACATATGTCCTTTTTAATAACATCATGGATGCTTTAAAACTTTATAACATATGATAGTGAGATTCAAGATGTCTTCTCAGATGAAATGCTCAGAGATGATGGTGCCCATGGAGCAAATAGTTCAAATTTCCCAGCCAGTTTACTGGTACTTATTAACAAATGAAAACAAGATAACCAGTGTGAGGCAAGAAAGATAAAAAAACCATTAAAGATTTTAAATGAGAGTATAACAGTAACAAAACATTGCAATAATTCTATGTATGTGGGGGAAAAAGGCTTCCTGGTGGCTCAAAAAGTAGAGAATCTGCCTTCAATGGGTCTAGAAGATCATCTGGAGAAGGGAATGGCAATCCATTCTAGTGTTCTTACATGAAGAATTCTGTGGACAGAGGAGCCTAGCAGGCTAGAGCCTATGGGTCACAAAGAGACAGATACGACTGAGTAGGCTAAAAACCATGGGGTCGTAAAGAGTCAGACACAACTGTGCGACTAACGCTGCTGCTGCTGCTAAGTCGCTTCAGTCGTGTCCGACTCTGTGCGACCCCATAGACGGCAGCCCACCAAGCTCCCCCATTCCTGGGATTCTCCAGGCAAGAACACTGGAGTGGGTTGCCATTTCCTTTTCCAATGCATGAAAGTGAAAAGTGAAAGTGAATTTGCTCAGTCATGTCCAACTCTTCGTTTGTATCAGAACATTTGTAACTAATGCCATCTCAGAGTTCTAATCAGTTTTTAATAGTAGCTTTGTTTTTATTTTCAGTGTTTAACAGTTAAAAGTGTTTTAAAAAGATGAAGTATCTTAACTGAGAAGAATGTTTAAATAAGTCATCAATGAATTTTAAATTTTGGAGGAAATGTAATTTCTGAAACTAAAGCTCATGCTTTAATAATTATTTAAGCAGAATGGGTGTTGGAGTCTAGTGGAATTGGTTGGATGTCCTAGAAGGGGTGAGTGGCAGGGACTGTGGTATGAAGTGTGAGCTGGGAGAGAAGTGAAACAGTACAGGGCACACACTGGCCTGGGGTTATTGCTGAATTGGTGAATTTATATGGGCAGTTTTGCAGTGGGGTGTTAGCGCCCAGTTAGTTTGAGGAAGGAAGCTCCCATGCATTGTCCAAGCTGGAATTGTTGAGAGAATTTGCATGGTAGGTGAGGTCATTTGTGAAGTGTCACAGTTAAAGGAGAGTGGAGTGTTTAGTTGTGGTAGTAAAGTGACAGAATCCCAGAAAGAGTGGTTAGAACCCAAACACTCTGAGCAGGGTGTCTACACACAATACCAGTGCTTGCTTACATACTCAAAAACAGATCAAAAGAAAACACATTGAGAAAAACAGAAGACTGGTTACGCTGTCTGAAAAGGGAGATAGTTACAAACATGGAATTCAAGAAATCAGTGTGCTCATTGATTTTGATAGATAATAGAGGTAGATAGCTAGCTAGCTCTGTGTATGCACAAACGCACATGCATGACTGCACACGTGTGAAGCTTGCTCTATCCGTCAAAAGGGCATGAGTGCAGCTACATTCAAGTAACAATAAACACATCAAGGTCTCGATCTTTGTTTCCAAATATAATCCTCCACAGTTATCCAGAAGCAAGAATTCCTTAAGGAAATCACAGATTTCCATGCTTGGGGAGGAAAAGTACAATGTGAGGTTGGAATATATTTTGTACCAGAAAATAAGAATTCAAGAAATGATTGAGGCATAACAAAAATCACAAAAGCCAGCTTAAAGAATTCCCATGGACAAATATGGGACATTTTGAACATCAAAATAATAATGAGAATGGATCATAACCCACTGAATACAAAAGGGATCCAAGAGTCCATTGCAGTATGAATAGCTAAGTGAACTCTGCTTGAACAGTATGGCTCTTGTCTGAGTACCTGGAGTACAAAAAATTATAAGGGTTAGTTAGCTGTTTCACCAGACTTGAAAATATAACAAAGGGTCAATAAATGAGAGTGCTACAGATATGAATTTGACAGGGTGTTTCTATTTTAATAATGATATAATGGAGCCAGAACTAGGAGTTATCTACAGTCTTGTAACATTCTCAAGTCTATCTTAGTTTGCAAAACCATTCAGTTTAGTTACACACCAGAAATATCATGAAGGGAAAGAAATGTGTCACTGTCATTTTTCTGAGTGACCAGCCTTATGTGCAAAGTGTTATATCAGTGTGGTGACCATGAAAAAGTCCTCCTGGCATTAACAATCTTGTGGTCCCTTCTCAAACTGATTCTAGACAAGGCCTGTGAGTGCATTCAGTTCAGTTCAGTCACTCAGTCATGTCCTACTCTTTGCAACCCCATGGACTGCAGCATGCCAGGCCTCCTTGTCCATCATTAACTCCCAGAGTTTACCCAAACTCATGTCCATTGAGCTGGTGATGCCATCCAACCATCTCATCCTCTGTCATCCCCTTCTCCTCCTGCCCTCAAATCTTTCCCAGCATCGGGGTCTTTTCAAATGAGTCAGCTCTTCACATCAGATGGCCGAAGTACTGGAATTTCAGCTTCAATATCAGTCCTTCCAATGAACACCCAAGACTGATCTCCTTTAGGATGGACTGCTTGGATCTCCTTGCAGTCCAAGGGACTCTCAAGAGTCTTCTCCAACACCACGGTTCAAAAGCATCAATTCTTCGGTGCTCAGCTTTCTTTATAGTCCAACTCTCACTATAATGTGAGTGCATTAATTATTATCATAAAATATACAGAAGTATTTATAGATCATGGCATATAATATCTGCAAATTTCTGCTACATGATTAAGAGCAAAAAATTTGTGTGTTTAGGAAGGGAGATGTATATAAACAAATGGCCAAAATGTTAGTATGGATAAAGGGTACATGGGAGTTCTTTGTTCTACTTTATAACTTGTCAATAAGTATGAAAATATACTAATATAAAAAATAATGAAATCAATATATATTTAATAATTTTGCTGAGTCCATAATTTTCAGGGACAGTTTACATAAATGAAAAGCATTAAGTAATGGATGAAAAGTGAAAGTCACACAGTTGTGTCCAGCTCTTTGCAACCCAGTCCAGAATACTGGAGTGGCTAGCTGTTCCCTTCTCCAGGGGATCTTGCCAACCCAGGGATCGAATCCATGTCTCCCACATTGCAGGCAGATCCTTTACCAGCTGAGCCACCAGGGAAGCCCAATGCTGCTGCTGCTGCTAAGTTGCTTCAGTCATGTTAGACTCTCCCATAGGAGTCTAATCCCAATAGGTGTATACAAATAAGGTCTCTTGGCAGAAAAAACCACTTCTAGATTGTAGCTGACCTTAAAATAAACTTTTGCTGAACATTTCCTGAATTATGGGGCTAAAATATTCTCCTTAGCTCTGACATCTTGGTGCTTTATTCATGCTGCTTCTGAGTTACGCAGACGAAAAATGATATTTCATATCATCGCTTCCCTGCTTCATCCAGCTATTGAGAACAGAATGTTGAGTTTGATAGGTGTTCAAATAAACACAAATTGGCCCTCAAGCAGTCATTTGCCTACCTGATTTTTTTTTTAATCTATATATTTGAAAGATCCAAAATGATGGAACAAACCTTCTTAGTATTATATAAAGTAAAACTCATGTGAAAACTGAACAGGGGCTCTCAGAATTATAAATTATGTACTCTATCCATCTGAGCTAATATGTGGATAACCATTCATTGTCATATATTCTCTTTTCCTCAATATTGGGTTTTTTATTGCTTGTTGAACTTTTCACCTCCATTACTTGCTTAAGGGTTTCACTAATATTAGTTCATGTCATTTTATTTTTATTCCCATATTAAACACAGAGATGGAAAAATAAAGCCTTATATTAACGAGTAACAAAAAAAAAGTTTTTAATTGCCTGTGGCTCTTTCTCAGCCTCAACAAGGCCGTTTTCAAATAGAGAAATATTGTTTATCATTTTTAATGCTGACTTGAGGTTTGCAAATAGAAAAGGATTTATGCACCCGCTATCCTTGCAGTGGGAAAAAAAAATAAGAACACATTTACGCAGATAGGCAAATGGGAAATATAATAATACAAGTTTGTGTGTATTTTTAGAATCAGAAATTAAACTTTAAAGTTTTAAGAAGTTATTGTCTAGAAAGTGATAAGCAAATTATTTTATAGGATATTATTCATAGAGCTGTGAAAACTATTATTATACTGTGCTGTATTTGTGTACTTGAAAGAAGTTTCAATGAAATATGCCAAATATTACTTTTAGTCAGCATGATCAGAATAATTTGTTTAATAGTTGTACTTCTGAGATAAATAATTCCAAATTTCTCTGATGTTGAGCCATCATAGACTTTGCATATTATAGCAGTCACCACTACCTCAGGGTTTAGACAATTTAAAACTTGAATATACAACAAGAAATATCAAACCTTGAAGTAAAAGCCAGCATCTTGTTGAGACAAATTTTGATTGGAGAGGGCAAACTAAAACCAAACCATTTTAAAATATAATTTATAGTAAATATAGTATGTGTCCTTGCATGCTAAGTTGCTTTGGTCATGTACAACTCTTCGCAGCCCTGTGAACTGTAGCCTGTCAGGCTTCTCTGTTCATGGGATCCTCCAGACAAGAATGCTGGAGTTGGTTGCCATCCTCTTCTCCAGAGGATCTTCCCAACCCGGGGATTGAGAAGTCTCCTGCATTGTGGCTGGATTCTATACTGCTTAGCCACCAGAGAAACCCATGATGTATGCACTTACTTTAATCATAAGCATGCTTCAGATCATATCAGATCAGTTGCTCAGTCGTGTCCAAATCTTTGCGACCCCATGAATCGCAGCACGCCAGGCCTCCCTGTCCATCACCAACTCCCAGAGTTCACTCAGACTCATGTCCATCGAGTCAGTGATGCCATCCAGCCATCTCATCCTCTGCCGTCCCCTTCTCCTCCTGCCCCCAATCCCTCCCAGCATCAGGGTCTTTTCCAATGAGTCAACTCTTCGCATGAGGTGGCCAAAGTGCTGGAGTTTCAGCTTTAGCATCATTACTTCCAAAGAAATTGCAGGGCTGGTCTCCTTCAGAATGGAATGGTTGGATCTCCTTGCAGTCCAAGGGACTCTCAAGAGTCTTCTCCAACACCACAGTTCAAAAGCATCAATTATTCGGCACTCAGCCTTCTTCACAGTCCAACTCTCACATCCATACATGACCACTGGAAAAACCATAGCCTTGACTAGACGGACCTTTGTTGGCAAAGTAATGTCTCTGCTTTTGAATATGCTATCTAGGTTGGTCATAACTTTCCTTCCAAGGAGTAAGCATCTTTTAATTTCATGGTGCAGTCACCATCTGCAGTGATTTTGGAGCCCCCCAAAATAAAGTCTGACACTGTTTCCACTGTTTCCCCATCTATTTCCCATGAAGTGGTGGGACCGGATGCCATGATCTTTGTTTTCTGAATGTTGAGCTTTAAGCCCACTTTTTCACTCTCCACTTTCACTTTCATCAAGAGGCTTTTGAGTTCCTCTTCACTTTCTGCCATAAGGGTGGTGTCATCTGTATATCTGAGGTTATTGATATTTCTCCCAGCAATCTTGATTCCAGCTTGTGTTTCTTCCAGTCCAGCGTTTCTCATGATGTACTCTGCATATAAGTTAAATAAACAGGGTGAAAATATACAGCCTTGACGTACTCCTTTTCCTATTTGGAACCAGTCTGTTGTTCCATGTCCAGTTCTAACTGTTGCTTCCTGACTTGCATACAAATTTCTCAGGACCCCAAAATACTTCCCCTGGGTCTGGAAGATCCCCTGGGGGAGGGTGCCGCAACCCACTCCAGTATTCTTGCCTGGAGAATCCCATGGACAGAGGAGCCTGGTGGTCTACAGTCCATAGGGTCGCACAGAGTTGGACACAACTGAAGCAACTTAGCATGCCCACATACTTGCAGGATCCCAGAATGCTTTAGTTATTTTTGTCCTAGTGTTCAGATGGTAAAGAATCTGCCTGCAATTCAGGAGACCCAGGGTAAATCCCTGGGTCGGGAAGATCCCATGGAGGAGGAAATGGCAACCCACTCTAGTATTCTTACCTGGAGAATCCCATGGACAGAAGAGCCTGGTGGGCTACAGTCCATGGGGTCACAAAGAGTTGGACACTACTGAGCGACTAACACACACATACACACATATTTAAAGAAGTCAGAATCAGATATTAATACTACAGTAACTTCACATCATGTAACAGAAAAGCCAAGTAGGAGTGCATGTGCAGTCTGCTCATGCACACTGCATGTAGTGGTGATGGGCTAAGTAGTACATGCTGAGTCGTTCAGTTGTGTCCCACTCTTTGTGACCCATGGGCTGTAGCTTGCCAGGCTCCTCTGTCCATGGAGTTTTCCAGACAAGAATACTGGAGTAGGTTGCCATTTCCTACTCCAGGGGATCTTCCCGATCCAGAGATCAAACACATGTCTCCTGCATTGGCAGGCAGATTCTGCAGAAGAGAAATGTCCTGCTTATATAATAAAATGCAAAACTGGGCACAACTAGCTGGAGAGATTGCCATGTCACAGTGATATCCAAGGTGTCTTTCACCATAGCTTTCTATTTGGAAAATGATCTTTTGATGAGTTTAATGATGGGAGTGGGAATAATTGCCTTTTGTTTTAGTGTATACATGACCAACTATTCTAAGAGGAAAAGAAATCTAAAGTTTGACAGAGAAATAGAAATGATGTATCCTTATAAAAGGAGGCACCTCGTGAGGAGAAGGATGAGAGAAGGAGAAGCAGTGTGTAAAGCTATGACTTTATTTTTGTGTGTGTGTGTGTGTAATAAAGAAGTACTAGTTTTAAAAACACACCGACTTTTATTAGTCCCAAGCTTAAATGCTCAACTGCAGCCAGCCTCCGCTTTCCCTTGTGGGTTCTTTTTTTCTTTTCCCTCAAATGCTTTCCTTCTATTGTCATTCTGGAAGGCTAGAGAATAAGATAAATGGTTCAAGCACAAAGAATGCTTATTTGGTGAGAATGCAGAGTCTGCACTTTAGAGATCAGGGCAACACAACTTTAATACTAAGTGTGCCTGAACCTGATTTTCATTTAGGGTACATCTCTATAAGACATTAAATGATTTTTTTTTAATCAGATAGCTTTGGAAAGCCCATACTGTATACCAATTTAGGAGGTGTTTTGAATTTCAAGTAGGTTTTTTTTTTTGTTGTTGTTGTTAGTCAACATTTGCAAGAGACTCTTAGAAGCAAATCCATACTTGAGTTGGGAACTGCTTATAATAGTATTTTCCTTGGTAAAGACAAGGCCTTCAATAAAGATTTGTGGAATGAATGTATGTATATGCATTGGGTTGGTAAACTCTCATTTGTAACTTTGCTTTTAGTCTATAAAATGCAATTTAAATAAAGTTGGAGGAGGTTCAACCTTTTTGTTGCCATCTATAAAACTGATAACAATTTAGATTAGCCCAATTTGCTTTTGTTTGTAGATAAGCAAATGTACACTTACCGTTACAATAAAAATTTAAAACAGTGAATCTGGAAAACAAAGAAAAGAGCAGTTTCTAGGACCTTGCTAAGAGATTATTTTGTTGTTTTTACCATTTAATTTGCATAGCTAGCAAAATGAAAACTATTACTTCAATCAGATTTAGAGTAAGAATGAAAAATAAGGGAAATAGTACCTTTTAAGAAAACTCCAGAATTGCATTGTCAGAATCAAGTAGTTATGCAAAATAATCCAGAGGTCTGTCATTCAATATCTTACCACTCAGTAGGTCTCAGTTTCAATTTAACAATTATTCTTCTCATCCTCTTTCCATTAAAACAGGAAATTGCAACAACAACAAAAAAAAAATCAGCTGCATTTTCTTTTGAATATTTCTTATGCCTCAATAGATACAATTTTAAAAATACATAGTATTCATATTTGGTTCTGACTCTAACTCTCTTTTTTGTGACTATTTGAAGTTGATTTCTATACACATAAGTCTTCTCTGGTAGCTCAAATGGTAAAGAATCTGCCTGCAATGCAGGAGACTCATCTTCAATCCCTAGGTTGGGAAGATCCCCTGGAGAAGGGAATGGCAACCACTCCAGTATTCTTGCCTGGGAAATTCCGTGGGACAAAGAGCCTGAGGGGCTACAGCCCATGGGGTCGCAAAGAGTTACACATAACTAAGCAGCTAACACTTTCACTTCTTTCACTTTTGTATACACGTAAGTGGACTTAGCAGCAGCAGTAGCAGCAGCAAGTCCATATAATATAATAAAACAGCAATATTTGTACTTAGGCATGAAAAAGAGACTGAAGATTGAATGAGTCCATGCACATAAAGTTATTAAAGTGTTGTATTTGTAATGGTGTTGGCAATCTTGTAGTTCTACCTGCCCATCCCAAAGTTCTCTCTGATTTCTTATGCCTCAGTTTCTCTTGAGCAGGCTCACTGGATTAAATACTTCTGGGGAAGTGCAGACACAGTTACATGAAATCCATAAACAGGTCAACTGACTTAGAGAGGTATCCTCCTATCAGGACCATTTTTTGATTTATTTGATTCTAACTGCTTTGGGTCACAGGGCCCACTTCTGGAATGATGTCTGTATATCATATAGAACTATCTACACATCAGTCCTGTGTTTTGTGTTCCTTAGTCGGTTAGTCACAGGCAGCTCCTCATGTGGCCATAGGTGTGGGCTGAGAAAAAGATAATAAAGTAGGAATTATGGAGAATCAGACCACTTACTTGTGCCTGTCATATTCTGATCATACTGATGACTTGTGCTAGATAATACAGTACTGCTCTGCATACTCAGCTTTGTGGCGTGGTGAGCCTGATGACATCCCATTCATAAGGGGCAGCTGAGGTCAATGGTAATTTAGCGGCCCACTGTTATGTGTTCAGGCTCTTTTTAATATGTATTTTACTTATTATTTATTTATTGGCAGTGCTGTGTCTTCATTGCTGCACGCATGCTTTCCTTTGTTGTAGTCAGCAGGGGCTACTCTCTGGCTTCTCATTACAGTGGTTTCTCTTGTTTCAGAGCTTGGGCTGTACAAGTGCATGGTGCACAGGCTTACTTACTCTGTGGCATGTGAGATCTTCCCAGACCAGGGCTCAAACCAGTGTCCCCTGCATTGCATGGCAGATTCTTAACCACTGAACCATCAGGAAATCCCAAGTGTTCAGTCTTTAATGAAAACCAACAGCAAGCCAAGAGCTGTTTTTGTTTTTAAGGAATATAGTTATCCTTAAGGTTTGAACTATGATTCATCTCTAAGGAACTTCCAGAAGTTCTAAATAGCATCACTGTCTGCAATGGACACTTCAAGCATGACCAGATGTTTTGGATTATATGGCCCAATGGCAGAGCATTTTGCATTGAAGGCTGGACTTGTTGCAGAGACTTCCCTGTCCTAGTGCTCACTTGAAAGTAGCAACTTCTTGGATCATTCATTAATAGGCTGGAATAACACACCCATGTGAATGATACTTTGCATCCAAATTCCAACCAGACACACTGGGCACTGTGTCTCCTGTATGGTTATAGAAGGTCTAATAATTTACCCTTCAACAGAGAAGGACTATCTCAACATGCACCACACCACTAGACACTTAGAAATATCATTCAAGTGGAAGGTCTCCGATTTTTTGTTAGGTCTATTTCTTAACTTCTGGCATGGAAATGTCTTACTGATAAGTGCCGTGCATGTGTGCTAAATTGCTTCAGACGTTGTCGGACTCTTTGCGACCCTATGGACCATAGCCCGCCAGGCCCCTCTCTCCATGGGAATCTCCCAGCAAGAAAACTGGAGTGGGTTCCCATGCCCTCCTCCAGGGACTCTTCCTGATCCAGGGATCGAACCCACATCTCTTATATCTCCTGCATTGCCCAGCAGGTTCTTTACTACTAACAACACATAGATATGGGCAAAGTAGCTGCTGTTTCCTGCTCACCAGTTTCAATCAGTCTGATGCCATCAATTTCATGGAGTGGTATGAAGTCCTGTGGAAAGGAAAGGTATCAGGCTTCCTACAAAATAAAAAATGACTTGGGGGTCAAAGGCATTTACACCTCTGAGGTGGGCTGGTGAGTGTATCACCAGCCTTATTAGCAAGAGATGTATGACTTCTGAAGAACATTACTAACAAGTGTCCAGAGGAGAAAGATTTTTCCAGATCCATAGCTGTGTAGCAAGCACCAGAGGATGTGTTAATTTCCCCATGTAGCATAACCACATCTGGAACGGTAATTGCAAAACAAGTTAACGAATGATTAAACTTCCTGTAATCCACTGCTATTCTTCCAGATTCCTTTTCTGCATAGGCCAAAATGACAAGTTGAATAGGATGCAGAGGAAATCACTTGGACTTTCCCGCCATAAAAGCCCTCACACCACCAATCAGTAAGGGTGTTGCCAGTTGCTAAAAATGTTTATTCAAATTACACTTTCTGGAACTGGTGAAATAACTACAGAATGTGGACAGGGAGATACTGTCCATGGGCCTACCATGAGATAGACCCGAGATGAAACTCCCGTGATTGCTTGACTTCCGTCAACCCCTCTCTGACTAGTGGGCCATAGTGATGCTTTGCATGTTCAGGAATTAGTCAGTTCAGAATCTGTGTACAGTGATCCCTAGGGAATATGACTGTTTCTCTTTCCTCAATGCAGTCACAGTGGTGAATGTCCCCTAATAAAATAACTTCATGTCAATATTAAAAGAAGAAATCTGTACACAGACATACAATGAAAATGTCATGTGATATGGAATGAGGATGGGTGATATTAAGAGTTGTCAGCAATCACTAGACACTAGAGAAAGCATGATGGATTCTTACTTAGAGGGGGCCTGGCCTTGCCAACACCTCAATTCCAGTTTTCTAGCCTCCAGATCTGTTAGAGAAGATAGTTTTTGCTATTTTAAGCCAACCACTTCATTGTAGTTTTTTATTGAATGCTAGAAAACTGATATATGACAAATCTTCTTTCTAGGGATACCATAATCAATGCATAGGTCTCTGCAAGTCAGATTATTCATATTACTGCTTTGACTCTACTATCCATTACCTCATCCACCTAGTCTGTGGTAATTACATGTTGCCCTTAGCCCCTGCCACCCTGAGGTCCCATTATCTTCATTGCATTTAGGGAGCCCAGTTCAATGAGAAGAGTTTGCACTACAATTTTCAACATACTGAAGGTGTGAACACAAGGCTCTTCAAGGATTCTGGGACTCCCCTCAAATTTATTTTTCACGGTCTTAGTAAAATATGTGTCCTTCTAACCCAATCTAGATAAGCAGGCCTTACACACATAATTCCATTCTCTCTCCATCCTGGGATACCTTCCTCTACAATATACCAAGGTAGTTAGTTATGCATTTAACCCTCATCTGGGGGATCCAACAAACCAGACCAACTGTAAGGGTCCTTTCTGACACCTCAAACTACAACTTGTAATGTAGGATCTCTGCTTAGTGGGCTCCTGTCAATAAATTTGGCCTACTCGAACTTCATTTCCCTTCACCATGGTGCCACACCCTTAAGATCCATTTCCACACATATCCTCATATTCCTGTTAATATAAATTAGAAAGGGGTTTCCCAGGTGGCGCTAGAGGTAAAGAATACACTTGCCAATGCAGGAGGGGCAAAAGTCTGGAGTTCCATCCCTTGAGTCAGAAAGATCCCCTGGAGCAGAAAATTGCAATCCTCTCCAGGAGTCTTGCCTGGAGAGTCCCTTGAACAGAGGAGCCTGGTGGGCTATAGTCCTCGGGACTGCAGAGAATCAGGTATGACTGAGCAGCTAAGCACAAATTAGAAAATGTGTGTTGCTATTTTGGTGTACAGTGCACTACTTCATGGGTCACAATTACCATTTGGGTCTCTTGGGACCTGAGTCTCTTTATAAATCTAGAACATAGGGGTGTTGGCCTAGGTCTTGAGGAGAATCACCAGTGACTTGCTCTATAACTATCTTAGGGGAGGTCATTACAAATTCTTCAGACAGTGGAGAGCTCACATCCTCAAGGAGAGAATGAAGGCCTGTTTCTGAAAGGTTGTTGCTAAATCACGAAAGGAAATGGCAACCTACTCCCTAATCCTGTGGACAGAAGAGCCTGGTTGGCTGCTGTCCATATGGTTGCACAGAGTTGGACACGACTGAAGCGACTGAGCAGCAAACCATGAAGATGCCGGGATTCTTGGCCTCCAGAGAAGAAGAATTCAATCTGGGGCCAGAGACGAGGCTTGATCACTCAGAGCTTTGTGTAATAAAGTTTTATTAAAGTACAAAAAAGATAAAGCTTCTGACATAGACATCAGAAGGGGGCAGAAAGAGTACCCCCTGCTAGTCTTTAGCTGGATGTTATATAGCTACTGCTAAGTCAGTGCAGTCATGTCCGACTATGTGCGACCCCATAGACGGCAGCCCACCAGGCTCCACTGTCCCTGGGATTTTCCAGGCAAGAACACTAGAGTGGGTTGCCATTTCCTTCTCCTTAGCTACTAGCAGTCTGCTAATTAAAGAAAGGAAATGTCTCAAAACTTAGAGAATGGCACCAGGTGAGTCATCCCGGGACATAAAACGATTGACATGAATCTTGAAGAAAGGCAGATTTCCATAAAAATATATAGTTTCATTAACATAGATTAGCAGAACAATGTATGAGTGTAACATACTGGTTTGTCAAGTCAGTTCTGAGCTTTTAGGCGAAACCAACTTGAAGACAGAGTCTAGGGTAAGTGCATAGTCTAGGGTAAATGCTAGGGTATATTAACGTAGCTTAAGACAAACATTTCCATAAGAAAAATGCATCGGTTAGCTCAAGGTTTGAGAAAAGTTAAGTTCAGGTGGAACCAGGTGTCATTATGCCATAGAGAATTTTAAGAGAAACCTCTTTAAATTTGTATAGAGAAGGGGAAAAAATATAACACTAAATTGTTTCCTCCCGGCACTTGAGAGAGATAAAAAATGTCTGACACTTGCAGCCTATTTCCTCCATTTAGAGACCCCTGGCCTTCCCACCTGTTACCTCTCACTTCTATGGGCAAAAAAGATTTGTCAAAATTGAAGTGTTTGACATTGTCACCTTGGACTTCAGTTTCTATTAAGTATTTAGTCTGTGGTATCCAATGGCAGCATTTTACGTGTCTCTATTACAAAATCTTTTCAAGGACTGCCAATACTTTCTTTACCACTCAGAATGAATGTTTCCTTCCTATGCACATTCGAGAAACAATTCCAGAAAACCCAACACCATTTGAGAGAACACATTTTAAAAATTCTCTTTCTCTAGATCCCTTTTTGGTACCAAAATTTGTATTAGCCTCTTTGACCAGAGAAATAGAAACTATAGAAAATTAATTGCAAGGAATTGGGTCAGACAATTTAGGGAGTGGATAGACAAGTATCATATTGTTAGGGCAGGCCATCCTGCCCTAGGGGGTCCTTTCAGGGAAAGGAAGGCTGGAAGTCTGACATACAAGCTTAATCCGCAGTCTATAGTGGACATTTCTTCTTGGAATTTATTCTGCTCTTAGAGTCTTTAAAATGATTTAATCAGGCCCACCCTGAACCAAATCCTTTCTTAAATTATTATTGTCTTTAATCACAACTAACTTTTGATTGAATAACTGGAGACTGGATCCAAGCTGGGATTCCCTGATGGCTGGGCAGGTAAAGAATTCACCTACAATGCCTACAATGGAAATAAGATACTTTCTAATAGTATATTTAGCTTTTCTTGAAATCCTTAAGGGTAGGAGGAATCCTAGGATGGAAGGCAGAATGTGATAAAACAAATGAGTTGTATAAAAAACATGATAAAACCTCACTGAAGGAAGGTATGGAGGAGTACCATGCTAACCTAAGTAACTTTAAAAAGGAGGAGACTGTAGAACTAGGGGAAAAGGAACTATACATCAACACTGAACTCTAGTTTTAAAGTATTTTATCTGGGAATAGGATAACAATTCTGATATTACTTTGAAAAGTTCTGAAATTAGACAAGTAAAAGGATGGCAGACTGTGGGGGCCAAGTTCTTCACTATCAGAGCCAGGGGATACAAATTAGCAAGAGGATATATACTCTGTGGTAAAAGTCATGTGGTAATATAATAAAGGTGAATATATCCATTTAGATTTGTGTAGTTTAATAGAGATACATAAGGTTACTTATGGAAATATTTGCAGATATCTGTATTTACATAGGTTTATATCTACTGTGGAAAAGGCAATGGCACCCAACTCCAGGACTCTTGCCTGGAAAATCCCATGGACGGAGAAGCCTGGTAGGCTGCAGTCCATGCTAAGGGTTGGACACGACTGAGCAACTTCACTTTCAATTTTCACTTTCATGCATTGGAGAAGGAAATGGCAACCCAATCCAGTGTTCTTGCCAGGAGAATCCCAGGGACGGGGGAGCCTGGTGGGCTGCCATCTATGGGGTCGCACAGAGTCCGACATGACTGAAGTGACTTGGCAACATATCTACAGTACATGTAATCGTGTTGTCTTCTGAGATCCCAGTAACAAAAAACACACCTAGAATCAAAATCCAGTTTCTAACAGCATTCATTAACAAAAGGATTCAGGAGATGGGCTTCCGTGGCAGATCAGTGGTAAAGAATACACCTATTAGTGCAGGAGACACATGTTCCATCCCTGATTTAGAAAGATCCCACATGCTGCAAAGAAAATACTACCATGTGCTACAACTACTGAGCCTGTTCTCTAGAGCCTGGGAGCCACAACTACTGAGCCCATGTGCAGCAGCTACTGAACCATGGGTCCCCTAGAGCTCATGCTCTGCAACAAGAGAAGTTAGGGCAATGAGAAGCCCATGCACTGCAATCAGAGAGTAATCCTTCTTTGCTGCAACTAGAGAAAAAAGCCCATGCAGTCATGAAGACCCAGCATAGCAGAAAATAAATAATTCAATAAAGGCTAGAGCAGAACATTTTTTTAAAAAAGGATTCAGGAGAAATAGCTGTCAGAGGACTCCTTGGACAAATGATTAGCTCTAGGACTAAGGAAAACAAAAATATAGAAGTTGAGCCTGGAGTATCTGTAGTGACCAGAAAAAATATACTCAAAAGACAAAACACTGATGAACATCAAAGACCACCAGACTGAAAAAGCCAAACGGCCACAGCTGAAACAATTTAAGTAACCAAAAAAAGTAGTATTTGATAATAATGCAAATTATAAAATAAACATCTGTTAATCCATATTTACATTAATAAATTATATAAGGAAATTAATGGGAGAAGAAGTAAATCTCCAGTGTAAAATTCCAACTGATTTATGAAGATATTTTGCCCTCCAGAAAGAGTGTAAGGTCCCATTTCTTAAGTATAAGCTGTACACGGTGACCTCCTTTCAAAGAAGAGAGTAAGAAAAGGATGGAACCAGGAGGGAAAAGAAGGAATAACTTCACACTGTAGAAATGACAAACACTTCCTCAGCCAAGTAATCAAAGTCAAATTCAACAATGGTGAATCATGCTGATATAATGCATCTTTAATATAATTTTATGAAAATGACACTTAACCTCTGTGATCTCAATCCTTACACCCCAGACCTCCAGTTTAATCATATGAAAAAAGCTGTCAGAGCCAAGAGAAGCTTAAGAAAACAGATGACTGAATATAATTTGGTATATTGGAAAAGATTCTGGTACAGACAAAAAGCCCTAGAAAAAATAAAGCAAATCTGAATATCATATGAACTTTCATTAATAATAAAGGATTAATATTGATTAATTAATTATAAGATGTGTACAATACTACTGTAACAAATTAATAATAAAGAAACTGTATGTAAGGTATAGGAAATTCTTTGTAAAATCCTTATATTTCTTATGTATATGAAAATGGATTTCAAACACACAGTTTATTAATTTTAAATATATATTTATGTTTTCTATTTCTCTAAAATATGATTTATATACCCAGTGAGATATTTCTGCAGTACTGACATAGATACTCATAGCTTTAATTCTCAGATTTTTTTTTGGCATGATCTCACTTAATGTAATGTGAACTATAATCCTTAAGAGGAAAATAGCCTAAAGCCTTTCAGTTCAGTTTAGTTTATTCACTCAGTCATGTCCGATTCTATGCAACCCCATGAATTGCAGCACGCAAGCCTCCCCATCCATCACCAACTCCTGAGTTCGCTCAAACTCACGTCCATTGAGTCGGTGATGCCATCCAACCATCTCATCCTCTGTCATCCCCTTCTCCTCCTGCCCCCAATCCCTCCCAGCATCAGAGTCTTTTCCAATGAGTCAACTCTTCGCATGAGGTGGCCAAAGTACTGGAGTTTCAGCTTCAGCATCAGTTCCTCCAGTGAACACCCAGGACTGATCTCCTTTAGAATGGACTGGTTGGATCCCCTTGCAGTCCAAGAGACTCTCAAGAGTCTTCTCCAACACCACAGTTCAAAAGCATCAATTCTTCAGTGCTCAGCTTTCTTCACAGTCCAACTTTCACATCCATACATGACCACTGGAAAAACCATAGCCTTGACTAGACGGACCCTTATTGGCAAAGGAATATCTCGGCTTTTCAATATGCTATCCAGGCTGGTCATAACTTTCCTCCCACGGAGTAAGTGTCTTTTAATTTCATGGCTGCAGTCACCATCTGCAGTGATTTTGGAGCCCCCCAAAAATAAAGTCTGACACTGTTTCCACTGTTTCTCCATCTATTTCCCATGAAGTGATGGGACAAGATGCTATGATCGTAGTTTTCTGAATGTTGAGCTTTAAACCAACTTTTTCACTCTCCTCTTTCACTTTCATCAAGAGGCTTTTTAGTTCCTCTTCACTTTCTGCCGTAAGGGTGGTGCCATCTGCATATCTGAGGTTACTGATATTTCTCCTGGCAATCTTGTTTTCAGCTTGTGCTTCTTCCAGCCCAGCGTTTCTCATGATGTACTCTGCATATAAGTTAAATAAGCAGAGTGATAATATACAGCCTTGACATACTCCTTTTCCTATTTGGAACCAGTCTGTTGTTCCATGTCCAGTTCTAATTGCTGCTTCCTGACCTGCATACAGGTTTCTCAAGAGGCAGGTCAGGTGGTCTGGTATTCGCATGTCTTCCAGAATTTCCCACAGTTTATTGTGATCCACACAGTCAAAGGCTTTGGCATAGTCAATAAAGCAGAAATAGATGTTTATCTGGAACTCTCTTGCTTTTTCCATGATCCAGGGGATATTGGTGATTTGATCTCTGGTTCCTCTGCCTTTTCTAAAACCAGCTTGAACATCTGGAAGTTCATGGTTCACGTATTGCTGAAGCCTGGCTTGGAGAATTTTGAGCATCACTTTGCTAGTGTGTGAGATGAGTGCAACTGTGCAGTAGTCTGAGCATTTTTGACATTGCCTTTCTTTGGGATTGCAATGAAAAATGACCTTTTCCAGTCCTGTGGCCACTGCTGAGTTTTCCAAATTTGGTGGCATATTGAGTGCAGCACTTTGACAGCATCATCCTTCAGGATTTGAAATAGCTCAACTGGAATTCTGTCACCTCCACTAGCTTTGTTTGTAGTGATGCTTTCTAAGGCCCACTTGACTTCACATTCCAGGATATCTGGCTCTAGGTGAGTGATCACACCATCGTGATTATCTTGGTCATGAAGATCTATTTTGTACAGTTCTTCTGTGTATTCTTGCCACCTCTTCTTAATATCTTCTGCTGAAACCTTTAACAGCTTACAAAAATGAAGGTCCCTGCCTTTAGGAATTTCTAAGATTACATTTGAAAGCAAATTGTTAGTATGCATTGACTGTTTAAGTTTTAATGATATGAGAACTGATAAAAATAGATGTATGCCCTAGGGAATGTGGTCACTATTTTAAAGCTCTGATAAATGCTGCATTCTGGTTGTCCTATTTCTGTTGGTAAAACATTCAAAACATGAATGATATTAGATTTTGTTAAACATTAGCTAGGTAAGATACTACAAAAATAAATGGGATCTGAGTTTTTTATTAGTGTAAAACAAATAGCTTAATAAAAACTACTTTAATACCATATTTGATTTGATTGCCAAGAATCACAATTATTTGTAAATGAAAAATCATGTATAACTCATTACCGCAATTTGAGAAATTAAATATCAAAGATTATTTTAGTTTGTATATAGCTTCAGTTCCTTGTTCTGATTTTAAAAGAGCATCATAATTTGGTATTTGTTCTAATTTAATCTCTCAAAGGTATTCAGATGAATGTTTTGTGTTTTCAAACAGTAAAAAGCATTCCTTTTAATTTCTTAACAAAAATAAATTTCATATAAGTAAAAGTGTATTGAAAAAATTATAAGACATATGAGAATGCAATATAGTAAACAGTGGTTACTTTTTCATGCATTACTTATATAGGGACTGCAATTCATGCAGAAATTTCAGCTTTTTCCCTTAAGATTTTCATATATTGCTAAGACATTTTAAACTGTGTGAAAATTGTTCTTGAATGTTTAATAATACTAATGTGTTGGGAAAATGGCTTGTGAACTAATGCTACATCTAGAAAACACTAGCATCACTGTGGAATAAGTTATTGCATACCTGCTAATTCAACGTATAGTAACTTAAGTGAGAATTGAGACAGCATAGATTATACTTGATATTTTTATATGCTTTAAAAATTTTAAGATAAAGTAATGAAGTAATAAAACAGGAGTGTAATTATATTTTGATAATACTATTAAAACATTTAATCATATTTTAATAATTTTATTTCTGTTGGCTAAATTTGTATGAGATTTTGGAAGCACTCATACCATTGATTGTGCTTAACTCTGTCAGTTGAAGCCCTTGCTTTTGTTACCAATAGCTCTAACTAAGCTGGATCACTCAGTAGCTGTATTTTTAAGTTCCATTTTTTAAAAATCATGGTTCAGGACTTCTTGCTTTTCTCACTATACTTTTGTTAAATTTAAAGTCATATGCCAAATATTTTATATTTATAGAAAATAAATCTAACATCTCCATAATCTGGTCTTACATTAGTCTTTCCACATATTACATCTTATGCATTGAGACCTAGTTTATATTTCTTAAGTGAAAGTGAAAGTCGCTCAGTCGTGTCTGACTCTTTGAGACTGTATTCTCCAGGGTGGAATACTGGAGTGGGTAGCCATTTCCTTCTCCAGGGGATCTTCCCAACCCAAGGACTGAACCCAGGTCTCCCTCATTGCAGGCGAATTCTTTACCAACTAAGCTTACCAGGGAAGCCCCTGGTACTCTTCTTAACCCCCTCCCTTACCCTTATTATATTCCCCTTATTATATCTTCATATCATGCTCAAAGGAGTAAGCAAATTTGAGACATCCAAATAATTTATTTGTAGAATTAATTTCAATATTAAGTGATAATGGCTTAAACAGGAGTTAATTTTCTCAACTAAACAGACACAGAGTTGTAGAGAATAAGTTAGTATTTTAGCTCTACTGAGGGAGCATTGGCCCAAGTTTTTGTTTTTTTTTTTTTCTTTCTATCAGTCCCAGCCATGTGGTTTCCATATTTTAGGTCATTTCATGACTCAGGGTAGCTACTGGGGCACCAACCATTTCATGTGTTTTCCAGACAGCAGGAAAGAAGAAAGGAGAGGGTGGGGGGGCTTTTAAAGGCTTTTCTCTCCTTTAAAAAAAAAATACATATATATATATCCACTGGATTCAATTTAATGATATGTAATTTCAGCCACTATAGGTATACATATTCAATTTCTATTTGTTTTTCTTTTTCTTTTGTGTATTTTTCTGTTTTTGCATCATTTATATTTTCTTTTTTAAAATAACTAAAAGAGTTTACTGCTTCTTTTATGTTATTGAAGATGCAAAATTACAAAATAGTCATATATACTTAAGATTTTAAAGCACTTACTTATGAAGTAAGCCATTTCTGAAGTTTGCTTTTTGAAATTACTAAATTTCTTTTTTTCACAATTTGTTTATTTAAATGATTTAACTCTTTTTTTTAATTATTCCATTTATCTAGAAAATCCAACATAGTATTGAAATATTCACTCTCATTAACAGAAAGAAAGTGAAAAGTGAAAGTGAAGTCTCTCAGTCGTGTCCAACTCTTTGTGACCCCATGGACTGTAGCATACCAACCTTCTCCATACAGGGGATTTTCCAGGCAAGAGTACTGAAATGGATTGCCACTTCCTTCTTCAGGGAATCTTCTTTACCCAGGGACTGAACCACGGTCTCTCACATTGCAGTCAGACACTTTACAATTTGAGCCACCAGGGAAGCCCATTTATTAACAGAACTTGTCTACAATCATATACAATTTTAATTTTATCTCCATAGATTTATTCCTTCGCTAAATTTTGATCGTAGTATTTCTGTTTCCATTTTTATAATTTGACTAACAAGTACCATGTCAACCTTGTCATTCTTTCATGAGCCAAATATGGATTTGTATCAAATTTGAAAAATCAAATTTTTCATTTCTAAAATAATGTCTCTGTTTTTGTATTTAATATCTTCATTTATTAGTATGTAGAGTGTTATTTGCAAAAATTTTAGTTTCATGTTTTATTATGCAATTTAAATGTTGCTTCCTTATTAATGCAAGTGTTTAAAATGATGCATTTTTCTTTCTTCATAAATCCGTTGCCTTACAAATCTTCTGAAGGGTTAACAGTGTATAATTTTTGAGGCATGGACATTGTATGGTAAATTATCATGTCTTCAAGGAAACCATGCATAGTTAATGCAAGTGCAGGTTTCCTGTCTGCATAGTACTTAGATGGAGCTGTTTTGCAGCTCTTATGAGATATGCAGGTGTTAATCATTTACATTTTTACTCTTTTTTCTTTTCACACTTGCAAACACTTCCCAAATAATGTATATCAAAGAAAGAATGTACACTTGAGAGGCATCAATAGCAAATAAAAACCTATTAAATTTTGTTGTTGGTACATATAAATACTAAGAAACTAAACTAATTATTTTGCAAATTAAGAAAACCAGCTATGTTCTTATCTATGCAATATAACCTTTTATATTAAAATTCTTTTAAATGTATTAGCCTTTCTGGACTTAACTATCTACATGCAATTTAGAGTTAATTTATTTCCAATCCAAGCAGAGTTTGTCTATCAATGTAATCTTTCTCCAGTCTCTGTATGTTACTCCAACTTGCTTAGTCATTTTATTACTTTTTAAAAGCATTGGCAACTTTCTAAGACATTTTATCAAAAATCACTTTCTTCTTTCCTTATGGGAAAGGTCATACTGATTCCATTTACAATAGAAGGACTCATAAAAATAAGAAGTTACATATTATACCTGTGCATGAGTGGTCAGAGAGAATTTTCTGAAAAATTATTCTTATGCCCTTCAAGCTCCATCCTTTTTAATTCTACAGCATTTATAAGCTCTCTTAAGTAGATTCATTAATATTTTGTTTTAGTCAAACAAGTGAGAATTTTAAATAAGCTCTGTTGGAAGTAGCTGGCCAAGAGTCATCCCCTTCAGTCTAGCCTTCTTGGCCTTCTGTGTATATCAGTGGCCCCATTTCTCATTTTCTCCTGTGCCAGGCAGAGCTGATCCAAGCACTTAGCTTCTTTTGAATTAACAGAAGATGAACACTAGGGTCAGTTTACAAGACTTGGAAGGCGAGAAGAAATGATCTCAACAAGCAGAGGAGCAGTCTCGAGTACAAACAAGGATAAGAGCAGAATCTGGTTTACACCAGGCTCAGAGCCTCATTGGCCTTTCGATTCTAATAGTCAAATAAATGTGTGTGTGTGTGCTCGGTCATTCAGTTGTGTCTGACTCTTTGTGGCCCCATAAACTGTGGATTGTAACTGGCCAGGCTCCTCTGTCCACGGGATTTCCCAGACAAGAATACTGGAGTGGGGTGCCATTGCCTGTTCCAGGGTATCTTCCCAACACAGGAATTGAACCCATGCCTCTTGTGTCTCCTGCATTGGCATGAGTGCTTGCTAAGTCGCTTCAGTTGTGTCCAACTCTGTGCAACCCTATGGACTATAGCCCACCAGGCTATTCTGTCCATGGGGATTCTCCAGGCAAGAATATTGGAGTGGGTTGCCATGTCCTCCTCCAGTAGATCTTCCTGACCCAGGGATCAATCCATGTCTCTCATCTCCCTTACATTGGCAGGTGGGCTCTTTAGAACTAGCAGCACGTGGGAAGCCAATTTTAAATGTTGATTTTTTGTTCATTTTCATTTGTTTTTAACAAACTGACTGAATGTATGTCAAGGGTAAAATATTTGTTTATAAATAACTTATCTATAAATAAATAAACATTATAAATAACTGCAGAGAATAATAAAAAACAATTTCCTCAAATGTGAATGTTGATCCTAAAGAAAGTATTTCTTGCTAATTTGTTTTAAAGCAGCACAGTTCATTGTACTGCAGAAACTAACATGACATGGTAAAGCAATTATACTCCAATGAAGAAAAAAAGCAGCACGACTCAATACATACATGAGACATATATATAACTGAAACTTTTTAAGATGCTGTATTAAAATAATTTAAAAGAAACACAGGAGGTTAGTTTATTACTATAATTTATTTAACCTCAAATTCTAAACTATTATTTTAAAGATAATTGATATAAAATTATTAATGGGATATATTACATCTTTTCATGTTGAACATTTTAAATCAGATCTATCTTTTATACTGGATGGTACATTTCAATTTCGACTAGCCATATTTCAAGTGCTCAGTAATCATAGTAATAAGGCTACTGTATTAGATAGTGCAGCTCTAGAAAAATAGATCATTACAATGATGACAATAGCTAATCTTTTGGATATTCTTTGGATAACTATTCATATGTACCATCTTTTAGTGTCTATTCATTGACTGCTATGAAATCCCCATAACCAAGATACTATTGAGCATTTATCAGTCAGGTTATGTGAGGGCATCTTTATTTCCTGCTGCTCCTCTTCATTATGTCTTAACAGAAACAAAACACAAAAGCATTGTAGCAACCATTGGTGCTATTTGTTTCCACTTTTACCTTTAGCTAGAAGTTGAAAGGATACATTTTATTTGGGAAATACATTTATTTAGAGGTCATTGATTTAAGACCTAGCTAACTCTGACACAAATGACAAGATTTTATACAAATACTTCCAATTTTTGAGCCTCAAAAAAGCTGATTTATAGGAAGTATCAAGTCACAATTATAATAACAACTTCACAGGTAATCTATGCACAACAGGCAGAATTCTAACCTTCCCCCAACATCTAAGAGAAATATGTTCTGATCTCTGAAAAATCTCCAACACCTGCTATGCAGGAGACCCGAGTTTGATCCCTGGGTTAGGAAGATCCTCTGGAAAACGGAATGACAACACTCCAGTATTCTTGCCTGGAGAATTCCATGTACGGGGAGCCTGGCAGTCTATAGTCTATGGGGTGATAAAGAGTCAGACATGAATTACTGACATTCATTTCATTTTGTTGTTCAGTCACTCAGTCGTGTCTGACTCTGTGACCGCATGGACTGCAGCAAGCCCAGCTTCCCTGTCCTTCATCCTCTTGTGGAGCTTGCTCAAACTCATGCCCATTGAGTCTATGATGCCATCCAACCATCTCTTCCTCAGTCGACCCCTTCTCCTCCTGCCTTCATATCTTTCCCAACACCAGGGTCTTTTCCAATGAGCTGACTCTTTGCACTAGGTGGTGGCTCAGACAGTAAAGAATCAGCCTGCAATGTGGGAGACCTGAGTTTGATCCCTGGGTTGGGAAGATCCTCTGGAGGAGGACATGGCAACACATTCCAGTATTCTTGTCTGGAGAACCCCCAGGGCCAGAGGAGCCTGGTGGGTTACAGTCCACGGGATTGCAAAGAGTCAGACGTGACTGAGCCTGGCAACACACACATGGCATCAGGTGGCCAAAGATTTGGAGCTTCAACTTCAGCATCAGTCCTTCCAATGAATATGCAGGGTTGATTTCTTTTAGGATGGATTGGTTTGATCTCCTTGCAGTCCTAGGGCCTCACAAGAGTCTTCTCCAACACCACAGTTTGAAAACATCAGTTCTTCAGTGCTCAGCCTTCTTTATGGTCCAACTCTCACATAACTACTGCAAAAATCATAGTTTTGACTATACAGACCTTTGTTGACAAAGGAATGCCTCTGCTTTTTAATATGCTGTCTAGGCTTGTCATAGCTTTTCTTCAAAGGAGCAAGCTTCTTTTAATTTCATGGCTGCAGTCACCATTTGCAGTGATTCTGGAGCCCAAGAGAATAAAGTTTGTTACTATTTCCATTGTTTCCACATCTATTTTCCAGGAAGTGATGGGACCAGATGCGATGATCTTAGCTTTTTGAATGTTGAGTTTTAAGCCAGCATTTTCACTCTCCTCTTTCACCCTCATCAAGAGGCTCTTTAATTCCTCTTCACTTTCTGCCACAAGGATGGTATTATCTGCCTATTAGAGGTTTGATATTTCTCCTGGCAGTCTTGATTCCAGCTTGTGACTCACCCAGCCTGGTATTTTGCATGATGTACTATGCATATAGGTCAAATAAGCAAGGTGACCGTATGCAGCCTTGACGTACTCCTTTCCCAATTTGGAACCAGTCTGTTTTTCCATGTCCGATTCTACCTGTTGCTTCTTAATCTGCATAGAAGTTTCTCAGGAGGCAGGTCAGGTGGTCTGGTATTCCCATCTCTTTAAAAATTCCCCACAGTTTGTTGTGATCCACACAATCAAAGGCTTTGGCATAGTCGCTGAAGCAGAAGTTTTTCTGGAATTCTCTTGCCTTTTCTATGACCCATCAGATGTTGATAATTTGATCTCTGGTTCCTCTGCCTTTTCTATATCCAGTGTGTACATCTGGAAGTTCTCTGTTCACATACTGTTGAAGCCTAGCTTGGAGGATTTTGAGGACAACATTGTTAGCATGTGATATGAGGGCAATTGTGCGATAATTTGAACATTCTTTGGCATTGTCCTTTGGGATTGGAATGAAAACTGACCTTTTCCAGTCCTGTGGCCACTGCTGAACTTTCCAAATTTGCTGGCACTTCACTGAACCCTGTGAATATGATAAGCCACTCCTATGATTATGTTTTGTTATATAGCACAGTTGCCTTTGGGCTTCCTAGGTGGCTCAGTGGCAGAGAATCTACCTGCCAATGCAGGAGACACAGATCTGATTCTTGGGTAGGGAAGATCCCCTGGAGAAGAAAATGAAAACCCACTCCAGTATTCTTGTCTGGCAAATCCCATGGGCAGAGGGGGCTGGGGGCTTCAGTCCAGGGGTGTCGAAGAATCAGACATGACTAAGTGACTGAGCAAGCAAACACAGTTCACCTTAAGATAAGGAGATTATCTGATACATCTGACTTAATCATGTGAGAGTTTAAAAGGAGAGATTTTCTTTTTGCTGGTGATGGCATGAGAGTCAGAGGCAAAGCTAGTGAAAGATTCTGTATTCTCCTGCTGCTTTGAAGAAGGAGGTGGCCATTTGAGAAGGGATGCATGTGATCTTGACTTGCTGAGGAAGACAATCTACAGACAGCCACCAAGGAAATGGAGAGTTGGTCCTATTTCTGCAACTAGATTCTGTCCACAGTCTGAATGTTCATGGAAGCAAGTTCTTCCTTGAAGCTCTCAGATACTAGCTCAGTACATTGACACCTTGATTTGAGTCTGATGAGACACTGAACAGATAATCTGGTAAGCCATGCCAGGTTTCTGATTTATGAAACAGTTCCATGACCAAATATAGTATTCCTAAATATTTCAAGAAGTTTTCCAATTTATGTTATCTTTCTTATTGTAAACATGAAATACTTGAGAATATTAACAAAGAAAGGCAAATCCATTATCACCACCAAATAACAAACACATTTCATTCCTGTCAATGAAACATAAAGAATGCCATTGACAAGACATATACCTTTGTTTTCTGTCCCCTCTACCATGGATGGAGCAGGGTAATTCTCTTAAATATTGTCAGGTAAAGATACTGGTAGTGAGCTCCTGGTAATATATTGACAATTAAAGGAAATAATAATACAGGTCTATGAAAGGCTGTTTTACACTGCTTTTTATCTTTCTTTTCTTTTTCTTTTGTCCATGCCACGCTGTATGTGCAATCTTAGTTCCCTAACCAGGAATTGAACCCAGGCCTTGGCAGTGGAAGTATTGAGTCCTAATAACTGGACAACCAGGAAATCCCTATAGAGCTTTTTAAACACAAGTTAAAATTTCTTTACATACATCTATTTCAAACATAATAATTATCATTGATATTACATACCTTTGATGAACTTTAATGTTCTTTAATGAAATTTAATCTTAATGATTGAGACCAAAAATATATATATATAGGCCTAATCTGCCTCAATATGTGTGTGTGTGCTAAGTCACTTTAGTTGTGTCCAACTCTTTGTGACCTTATGGACTATAGTCCAGCAGGCTCCTTGGTTCATGGGATTCTCCATGCAAGAATACTGAAGTGGGTTACCATGCCGTCTTCCAGGGGATCTTCCCAACCCAGGGATTGAACTGGTGTTTCTTGTGGCTTCTGCATTGGCTGGTATTTCTTTACTACTAGTGACACCTGAGAAGTCAGTCCCCTCCCTCAATATAGTTCAACTTAATATACAGACATGGACAATATTACTATTATATGACAAGTAGTATGCATCGATGATAATTTTGTATGTGAATGCATATACATATATGGTTTTATAGCTCCTGGTGTCAGTTTATGTCATCTGAGACTTAAGTGCCAGGAGAAGATAACAAATACAAGAGATTATTGAGGAAACATCTGATAAAGAGATAAATATAAAAGTAAAGGGAGCAGGTAAAGACAAAAAAGAAGCCTTTAAACCACAGTTCAGCTCTGAACCGTGAAAGAAGAGGAAAGAAACACCCTTGATTTTAGCCTGCAATGCAGGAAGCCCTGGTTCGATTCCTGGGTCAGGAAGATCCACTGGAGAAAGTATAGGCTACCCATTCGAGTATTCTTGGACTTTCCTGGTGACGCAGATGGTAAAGAATCCACCAGCAATGTGGGAGACCTGGGTTCAATTCCTGGGTTGGGAAGTCCCCTTGAAGAGGGCATGGCAAGCCACTCCAGTATTCTTACCTGGAGAATCCCCATGGACAAGATGAGCCTGAAAGGCTTACTGTCCATGGGGTCACAAACAGTCAGACATGATCTAGCGACTTAGCGACTCAGCACAGCACAGTAGAGTCAGTGCTCTCAGCTGCAGTAGAGTTCTCCAAATGTTTTGTCCAGTCCAAGTGCAGACGCTTTACCGTCTGAGCCACCAGGGAATCCCAAATAAAAGTTATCCATCAGAAAAAAAATCCATGTGTATGTTTCTGGACTGTGCAGTCTCTTCCCTTAGTGAGCATTTTTATTACCACACTGTCTTAATTGTGACAGTTTTTTTATAGATTTTGGTGTCTAATGATGCAAGTCTCCCAGGCCCCTCCCCTTTTTTATTTTTCTTTAAGCTTTTCCCTTCAGACTTTGGTTATTTCCATTTCTGTATGAATTTTAGAATTAACTTACTTTTTAATTTCTTCAAAAATCCACCTGAAATTTGATTTCTATTTCATTAAAGGTGAAGAATAATTTGAGGAGAAATGCCATGTTTATAACATATAAACATGAAATAAGTACCTATTCATTTATTTAGATATATATTATTTCTTTTCCTGTAATATTCTGTAATTTCTTATATAAAAAAACTTGTATATCTTTGATTAATTTTATTTTAATTTAAAAATATAACCTTGTTGATAGTATGGAGTGAAAACACATCTTAATAAATTTCCCCTAATAAATGTATCAGATTAGACTCTTAGCCCCCTAGTGAGTTAAAGAACTTGAGATCTGTACTCACATGCTTTTTGTCGTTTCTATTAATAAAAGTTTACACTTAATAACCTAGCTCGTGATCCACTGTGTATGTGGTAATTGCACACTCACAAAGAGAAAACCAAGGTTATATTGAAAAATTTCATGGCTAAATGTTGTATTTTTGCCTCCCAATGTCAGATCCACATTCCATAGACCAGGAATTTGTGTAGATGAGACACTGACAGGAAAATTACTTTTTCATGTGTAGGAAAGTATTTCTGAAACAGGTCAAGACAAGCTAACACCAAAGGTATATTATAAGCCTTGCTGAGTCTTTATCCCCTAGTCTGTTTCTCTATTGAATTATGCCTAGCTAAGTCTTCTAATCAAAATTACCAATAAAGATAATTTGACATGGTAGCATTGCTCAAATAACCCACTGCAAATGTTACACAGTGCTCTGTGTTAGGCAACTATTAGCTCAAATTTATTATTAAATTCCTATTAAAACATATAATTATAATATTTAAAGGGAAATTCTTTCTCTTTTTAGCCACAAAGAAATGAAAACCCTGAATCAGCATTTTCCTTAAGAGCTATTCTGAATAAATATAGTACATGACTACATAAAACTCACCCAAAGTGCTTCTAAAAACATGTTTCTACCTATGTTCCTTTACCCTCATCTGATTCGGTACTTTTGGGCAGATACAATATCATTTTTAGATGACCCAGGTGATTTTCCTGTACAGTTTGATAGGGAAGATACTATGCAGTATTCTGGTTAAATAATATCATTTCTATTACTGCTACAGAAGAGAGAGCAATGCAGTAGAGAAATTTGAAACCCATACTACTATTTTTTTAATCACACTAATATTTTGACTAAGTCTGTAGCCTGATTAGCACCATAGACTGCAATGTTAATTTGCCAATTAATCAGATATAGTTCTTTTACCACTTCTAAGTTTAAATTATCTGAATAATCCAAGACTTTTGTATATTCCAATTTCCCAAAAGTCCAAAGAATCAACAGGATTTAATAGAACCATTCTATATCCCTTTTTACTTAGCTTAATTAAAAAATTCTTTTACATTGTTATTGATGTATGAGGTTAATAAAGGAAAAAAGAAAAAAAAAGTTAAGAAAAACTCATCAGAATTTCATTTTAAACATTGTGCACATAATCAATTCACCAAGGTTATTCTGGAACCACAAATGAAAGAGACTGCCATAATTTTGGAGAATTATTATATCTTAAAGTTTAATTGTGGCATTGCTACCTTTACACTGGGAGGAATACTAAGGATTTGGATAGACTACTATTGGGAATCCATATTTATATACTTCTTTCTCTCACTTGCTGATTGAGGTATCAGATAAAAATATAGTCTCAAAATTTGGAAATTTATATTAACAGCAATGCTTTCTTAAGTTTTGGGTTCTTCTTTGACTATAACTGTGTATCTAATATATTTACATATTCTAATTTGTATTTTACCTTTGGCACACCATTTCTAATACAAAAGAAAAAAAAGGAAAATTTGAGAGGAGTATGGGTTTTGCATGTGACTAGCACTCTCTTTTCTCCTGTGAGCAGTTTGTGTTGTTGCTCAATTCCTTAGACAAAGTATTGGCGCTTCAGCTTCAGCATCAGAACTTCCAAAGAATACTCAGCGTTGACTTCATTTAGGATTGACTGGTTTGATCACATTGCCTTGATCACCTTGACCCCTTGGACCCTCAAGAATGTTCTCCAGAACCACAATTCAGAAGTATAAATTCTTCAATCCAATTCTCACATCTGTGTATGACTACTGGAAAAATCATAGCTTTGACTATGCAGACCTTTGTTGGCAAAGTGATGCCTTTGCTTTTCAATACGTTGTCTAGGTTTGTCATAGCTTTCCTTCTAAGGACAAGTGTCTTTTAATGTCATGGCTGCAGTCATGTCACCATCTGCAGTAGATTTTGGAGCTCAAGGAAAGAAAATATGTCACTGCTTCCACATTTTCCCCTTCTGTTTGCCATGAAGTGATGGGACCAGATGCAGTGATCTTTGTTTTTTGAATGTTGAGTTTCAAGCCAGGTTTTTCACTCTCCTCTTTCACTCTCATCAAGAGGCTCTTTAGTTTCCCTTCAGTTTCTGCTGTTAGACTGATATCATCTGCATATCTGAGATTGTTGATATTTCTACTGGCAATCTTGATTGCAGCCTTTGATTCATCAGGACTTCCATTTCACATGATGTACTCTGCGTATAAGTTACATAGGCAAGATGGCAATATGCAGCCTTGTCATTCTCCTTTCCCAATTTTGAACCAGTCACTTGTTCCATGTCTGGTTCTGATGTTTCTTGACCCATATACAGGTTTCTTGGAAGATAGGTAAGGTGGTTTGGTACTCCTATATCTTAAGAATTTTCCATAGTTTGTGGTGATTCACACAGTCCAAGACTTTAGCACAGTGAATGAAGCATAAGTAGATGTTTTCTAGAACTCCCTTGCTTCCTCCATTATCCAACAAATGTTGACAATTTGATCTCTGTTTCCTCTGTGTTTTCTAAACCCGGCTTGTACATCTGGAAGTTCTCAGTTTTGACATACTGCTGAAGCCTAGCTTGAAGGATTTTGAGCATAACCTTGCTAGCAAGTGAAATGAGCACAATTGTACAATAGTTTGAAATTTCTTTGTCATTGCTCTTTTTGGGATTCAAATGAAAATTGACCTTTTCCAGTCCTGTGGCCACTGCTGAGTTTTCCAAATTTGCTGATATACTGAGTGCAGCACTTTAATTAGGATTTTCAAAAGTTCAGCAGGAATTCTGTCACCTCCACTAGCTTTGTTTATAATAATACTTTTTAAGGCCCACTTGATTTCATACCCGGGATATCTGGCTCTAGTTGAGTGACCAAATTATCATGATTATCATGACCTTTTCTGTATAGTTGTTCTGTGTATTCTTGCCACCTCTTCTTAATCTCTTTTGCTTCTGTTAAGTCCGCACTGTTTCTGTCCTTTATTGTGTCATTCCTTACATGAAATGTTTCCTTGATATCTCCAATTTCCTTGCAAAGGTCTTTAGTCTTTTGCATCCTATTTTCCTCTATTCTCTGCATTGTGCATTTTAAAAGGCCTTCTTATCCTTCCTTGCTATTCTCTGGAACTCGGCCTTCAGTTGGGTACATCTTTCCCTTTCTCCGATGCCTGTCACTTTTCTTCTTCCCTCAGCTATTTGTAAAGTCTCCTCAGACAACCACTTGTCCTTCTCTCATTTCCTTTTCTTCGGGATGGTTTTGGTCACTGCCTCCTGAACCATGTCACAAACTCCCATCATAGCTCTTCAGATACTCTGTCTGCCAGATCTATTCCCTTGAATCTATTTGTCACCTCCACTGTGTAATCATAAAGGGATTTGATTTAGGTCATACCTTAATTGCCTAATGCTTTTATTTACTTTCTTCAAGCCTGAATTCTGCAATAAGGAGCTCGTGAGTTGAGTCAGAGTCATCTACATGTCTTGTTTTTGCTGAATTTATAGAGCTTTCCCATCTTCAGCTACAAAGAAAGTAATCAATCTGATTTCAGTATTGATCATCTGGTGATGTACAAGATGATGTAGAGTCGTCTCTTGTGTTGTTGGAAGACAGTATTTGCTATCACCAGTTCTCTCTCAGGAAAACTGTTAGCCTTTGCCCTGCTTCATTTTGTACTCCAAGGCCAAATTTGCCTGCTACTCCCTTCAGGTATCTCTTGACTTCCTACTTTTGCATTCAAATCCCATATGATGAATAGGACATCTTTTTTTGGTATTATTTTTAGAAAGTGTTATAGATCTCATAAAACCAGTCAACTTCAGCTTCTTTGGCATCAGTGATTGGAGCACAAACTTGGATTACTGTGATATTGAATCATTTACCTTAGAAATAAACTGAGATCATTCTGTCATTTTTGAGGTTGCACCCAAGTACTGCATTTCAGACTGTTTTGTTAACTCTGAGGGCTGCTCCATTTTTTCTAAGGCATTCTTGCACACAGTAATATGTATAACAGTCATCTGAATTCTCTGATTCTCATCCATTTTAGTTCACTGATTCCTGAGATGTCAGTGTTTAATCTTGCCATCTCCTGCTTGACCATATCCAATTTACCTTGATACATGGACCTACTATTCCAGATACCTATGCATAATTTTTCTTTATAGCCTCAGACTTGACTTTCACCAGCAGACACATCCACAACTGAGTACCATTTCCACTTCATTCTTTCTGAGCTATTAGTAATTGTGCTGCATTCTTCCACAGTAGCATATTGTACACTTTCTGACCTGGGGTACTCATTGTTTGGTGCCATATATATATATATATATATATATACACACACACACACATACGCATACTATTTATTGGTTCTTCAGGCAAAAATAATGTAGTGGGTTGTCATTTCCTTCTCCAGTGGACCAGGTTTGGTTAGCACTTTTCACTGGGATCCATCTGCATTGCATGGCCCTGCATGACATGGCTCATAGCTTCATGGAATTAGCAAGCTTCTTCACCAAGACAAGGCTGTGATCCATGAAGGGGGTGAGCAGTTTACCCTACAGTTAATTCAGGCAATATTAATCAAAGGCTATGAACTTGGGCTTTATACATTGCCAATAAATACAATCCGCTTTATAGCATACTGTAATTGACATCCTGCATCTAGTACCTTCTCTTTTGTTTTCTAGTCTATTTATTTATTTTCCTGGTATATGCCTCCGGATTTGTATAGTCTTCTTAGAGTTAGAAATTCATTGGGTTTCAGTTCTACAAAATGCATCTATTGTTCAAGAAATCCTGTTCAATTTTGTCCTTTTAGATTTCTTCAAAGTAGCTTTCTTACAAAAGTTCAAATTGTAGTCCTGGCCTATATTTTGTTCCCCTTTAATATTTTTAAAATTGTATGCCTCCTTGTACTAGTCATTTCACAGCTCCTTTTATTTATATTTCCCTATCTATGCTTAACAGGTGTGCTATACTCCATTTTAAAATGTTTATTGTAGCTAATGAAATAGTTGTGAGTTTAGAGGCTTAATTAAAATGATAACAGCTAGATTAAAGAGCATTTCCTTGAGCAGTGAATTTTTCTCTGTCAGTGATCATTGTATTAAAGGCAGCACATATTAGGAAGAAAGTAAATAATTACTGAGTAAGCAAATGAACAAGTGATGCTCTAGTTAGTGGGCTAACTTACCTAGTCCCTACATCCCTTTCCTCCTACACTATTATTCTAGTCCTTTCACATTGGAAATCCACCTAATGCAGTAGTAAGTAGTCAGACTCTGGAATCAAACAAACATGTCCCAAATCTGGCTGTGCCTCTCTTCTGTTGTGTGACTTTCAGCAAGTTACTACCTCTTGAGCTTCACTTTTGTGTTTTTTTTTTTGTTTTTTAATTTATAAAACTGGCTCTCTAAATTCTACCTGTCACAGAAATGTTGTGAGATGATGCATGTAAAAATATTTATTATGGTAACTGGCATATGGTGAAAGCTAAACATGTTAGAAAATTTTATTATATACCTAGTGGGCACTGGAATTTCTTTGATGTTTTTTCTTTACATATAACATGCAGGCTTAATGTTCATTTTGTGGTTTTAAAGTTAATTGAATATATCTGATAATGGGTTAATATACAAAATACATAAATAACACACAACTTAATAGCAAAAAAGTAAACGATCTGATCAATAAATAGACAGAAGCTCCAAATAGACATTTTTTCAAAGAAGACATACAGATGGCCAAAGGAACATGAAAAGATATTCAACACTGTTAATCATCAGGAAAATGCAAATTGAAAACACAGTGAGATATCACTTCATACTTGTTAGAATGGCCAATTATCAAAAAGACAGGAAACAACAAGTGTTGACAGGATTTAGAGAAAAGGGAACCCTTTTGCACTGTTGGTGGGAATGTAAATTAGTGTAGTCACTATGAAAAACAGTAGGGAAGGTCTTCAAAAAATTAAAAAAGGAGAACTACCATATGATCCAGCAATTCCATTTCTGAATATTTATTCTAGGAAATTGAAATCATTAATTAACTCAAAAAGATATACGCACCCCTGTGTTCACCGCGGTTCTGTTGACAGTAGCCAAGATGCAGAAACACCCTAAATGTGCATCTATGGATGAATGAATGAAGAACTTGTGGTATACATAAACACACAATGGAATATTATTTTATTCAATAGAAAAATATTGAAACCTTACCATTTATAATAACATGGATGGGCATTGTTTATTTCTCACAGTTGTTGGAGTGTTGGAAGGTCCCAGATCAAGGCACTGGTGGATTTGGTGTCTGATTATGACTACAGTCAGTAGGATTGCAGAGTCTGACACGACTGAAGCGACTTAGCACTCGTGGCTCCCGGCAGCATCAGGGTCTCCACTTTTAGTGGCAAGGCATTCACAGCAGCTCCAGCCATTACTTATCAAATACAGGTTCTGCACACAAAAGTGAGTTTTTGTTTTTAGATAGTATCACCCATACTATTTGAAATCTTTGTCTTTTAATCATTATTTAAGTTTAATCTGAAAGAAAATAGAGGAAACAGAGAGACAAAAAAGGAATGTGTAACAAATATATGTGTATGCATGCTTGCTATGTCGCTTCAGTCATGATCGACTCTGAGACCCTATGGACTGGAGCTCACCAGGCTCCTCTGTCCATGGGATTCTCCAGGCAAGAATACAGAAGTGGATCACCATGAAATCATCTAGGGGATCTTCCTGACACAGGAATCAAACTCCCTTCTCTTATGTCTCCTGCATTGGCAGGATGGTTCTTTACCGCTCCCTCCACCTGGGAAGCCCAGTGAATTTATAGAAATATATAAATACATGTTATTAAAATACAATACAAATAAGAAATAACATATTCATAATTGCTAGGGAATCTTATTTCTGAATTCATTGCACAGGTTGTGTGTTGGGTCAACTAGATATCAGTTTGGAAAACATAAAACATTACAGATGTACTCTATATAAAACTACATTCTAGATTTTTTTAAATATAAAATATGACTATGTGAATAACATAAGAAAAAAACAACCTAATTTAGAATTGAGTTTGGTGATTTATTCTAGTGAATACATTCAAACCTTCTGGGTACTAAGATGCATATTAAAATGAGAATTATATAATTTCCAATGGATACAAAGTTTAGCTCCAAAGTGGTTTCTGCATTGAAAAATAAACTACTTTTAATTAAAACTGCATGTGACTTGACATTTGGAAAAACAAATGGAAGTATCTTCAGGTCCCTTTTACAAGTGTCACTAGATCTTTTTACTTTATGCATTCTGAAGGTCATCTGGGCCTTTTCCCATGTTGTTAACACATACTGTTTTCCATTAATTTCGTTGGTATCCCTTAGTCTTAGAAATCATTTGGATCTTAGTCCAAATATCTTATTTATATGTTTACACACAAAGGATCATTAAAAATATCATTAAATAAGATTTAAAAAATCGTACACTTCTCCCTTTAGAATCTTGGTAAATGTGGGCACTAGGCATCTTGCCTTTTATAATTAGTATTTTATGAGATTTCAACTATGTATCCTTCTGCTTAAACTAATCACTTCCAAGCTAGTTTGTTTTGTACCTATAAAACCTAGAGTAGGTAGCAAGGAGAAAATAATGGTAATCTTGGGGAATTAAACAAAAATAAGGTGAGTGGTGTATTATAGAATCATGGACATTTTAGAGATAGGGACATAATTTACAATTCAAAGTAGGAAAATTATTCAAAATAAATGAATAAAATCATTCAAAATATACAGGAATGCATATAATTATTTTGAATTTGATTTACATGAGAAAAATGCTGAGTTGGCAGTCATAGAAGATTAATAAATGGCTATAATAATGAATATGTAATCAATTGTTATATACCAATAAAATTGCAGTATTTCACATTTTAAAAAGTTTAGTGACATACTGAATTAGAAAAGATTTGCCAGTTGGAATCCAAATTAGAGTTTTGGATGGAAATACAAAATAAAAGAGAAAAAATGTGTTACAAGGAAAGTCTTTATAGCAGGTGCATTTCGCCCTATTTTCTTTCTTTCTTTCTTTCTTTTTTGATTCACTCACGGCAAATTTCCTCGTCAGTGACATTAAATGAATATTCTCTGCTTGTTTATTCTTAAGTCATATTCTGAAAAAAAATCCTTGGGCTGTGTGAGACATGATACATATGAAAATATTTTGTCTTTGCTTAACCACAATAGCTGCACTGTACTTACCTCTGATTTTAAAAACCGTTTCTCTCCCTTGGTTGCATCTCCTGCCACACAATGTGTATTTGAAAAATTTATAAGACCTTTTACCTCTGTAAAGGAAAATTAAAGTCTGTCTTCAAAAAAACCAAAAATATTGGCATCAGAAAATAAGATATTTCTGCTTTATATCCCAAATGAAAATAAAGTAGAAGTAATTAATTTATTCATTCAGGTGCTGGAATCAAATTGAGTGTAAGGAAAGTATACACATTCTAAAAGCCTCATGTGCCTTCTATGTGCATCTTCTTTATTATGATTAATCTTTTGTGATTAATTTTTACATTGTATAATTCACATGTGAGAAAGCATTTGCTCTTATTATAATATAAAAAGTGAAAAACAAACACACACAATGGGAGAAAAGCATGTATCCAGACTTGAGTTTGATTACCACTGCCATCAACTTTGAGGTAGTGACCCTGAACACATTAGTTAACCTCTTTGAATTCTAGTTTTCTCATCCATTAAATATAGCTACTAATAATATCTTCATTTTATAACTATTGTGAAGGTTAAATGTGTTGAGTAGGTAAGGGACTTTCTTGGCAAAGTGCCTGCTAAATTTAATACTAATAATGCTACCTAACATGATGGATATCCCATTATTAGCATATACATAGTTTAATGCCTAGAACATGATAAGCATTTCAGTAATGGGTTGGTGCAACAGTAATTGTGGTTTTGCATTGTTGAACTTTGCCATTTGATATTGGGATACATTAATAAGTAAATGTGGTTATGTTAAACATAATTTTTATCTTGCATTTCTCACTTTGTTTTATTTTTTGCTAATGACATTACTTTCTGTGCTTTTTATATATATTTTAGACTATAGAAATGACATTTAAAAAAAAAGAAAATTCAAGCAATTTTTTTTTTTTAATTAGAGTTCAAAATGGGTCAAAAAGCAGGGAGACAACTCACAACATCAACACATTTGGCCCAGGAACTGCTAACAAACGTACAGTGAAGTGGTGATGGTTCAAGAAGTTTTACAAAGGAGACGAGAGCCTTGAAGATGAAGAGCACAGTGGCCAGCCATCAGAAGTTGACAATGATAATTGAAAGCCATCATCAAAAGTGATCCTCTTACAACTATACAAAAGTTGCCAAAGAACACAACATCGACCATTATATTGGAAAGGAGAAAAAGCTCAATAAGTGGATGCCTCATGAACTGACAGCAGATTAAAAAAAAAAATTTGTTTTGAAGTGTCTTCTCTTACTCTAGGGAGCAACAATGAACCATTTCTTGATTGGATGTGACATGTGATGGAAAGTGGATTTTATACGACAACCTGCAATGACCAGTTCAATGGATGGCCCAAGAAGAAGCTCCAAAGCACTTTCCAAAACTTAAACTTGCACCAAAAAATAAAAGGGTCATGGGCACTGTTTGGTGGTCTGCTGCCAGATCTGATCCACTACAGCTTTGTGAGCGCCAGTGAAGCCATTGCATCTGAGAAGTTGCTCAGCAAATCTATGAGATGCACTGAAAACTGCAACACATGCAGCTGGCGTTGGTCAACAGAAAGGGCCCAACTCGTCTCCATGACAACACTTGACTGTATGTTGCAGAACCAAGCCACCAAGGCTTCAAAAGTTGAACAAATTGAGTTACGAACCTTAGCCTCATCTGCCACATTCATCTGACCTCTTACCAACCTGCTACAAGTTCGTCAAGCATCATGATGACTTTTTACAGGAAAACAGGCTTCCACAACCAGCAGGAGACAAAAAATGCTTTGCAAAAGAATTCTCTGAATCCCAAAGCATGGATGTCTATATTGTAGGAATAAACAAACTTATTTCTCCTTGGCAAAAATTGTTCATTGTAATGGTTCTTATTTTGAGTAATAAATATGTATTTGAGACAAGTTATAATGATTTAAAATTCACAGTCCAAAACCACAATGACTTTTGTACCAACCTAATAGATAACAGGTTTTGAGAATTTTCTTATAGCCTAATTTTATATATTGAAATATAGTTAGACTTAATGATTCAGAGAATCATAGGTAGATGAATAATTCTTATTTCATAGAGTAAGCGAATGAAAACTACTATCTTATTATTGTTATTCTTTAAAACAAATAATATATACTATAATAATAATAATATACTTATTATATTAATATGTAACTATATACAATATTTTTAATATATGCACCTGGTAATATATGGTTAACATATCTTATATCATATAATTTTAGCATAAAATATACCATACAATATAATTATATCATAGAATTATGCTATATGTGCTTTTGTTGTTGCTTTTGTTCAGTCCCTCAGTCATGTCTGACTCTTTACATACCCATGGACTGCAGCATGCAGGTTTCTCTGTCCTTCACCATCTCCCAGAGCTTGCTCATCCTTATGTCTATTGAGTCAGTGATGCCATCCAACCATCTCATCCTCTGATGTCCCCTTCTCCTCCTGCCTTCAATCTTTCCCAGCATCAGCATCTTTTCCAATGAGTCGGCTCTTTGCATCAGATGGCCAAAGTATTGGAGCTTCAGCTTCAGCATCAGTCCTTCTAAAGAATATTCAGGGTTGATTTCCTTAAGCATTGACAGGTTTGATCTCCTTGCAGTCCAAGGGACTCTCAAGAGTCTTCTCCAACACCACAGCTCAAAAGCATCAATTCTTTGGCATTCAGCCTTCTTTATGGTCCAACTCTCACATCCATACATGACCACAGGAAAAACCATAGCTTTGACTATATGAACCTGTGTGGGCAAGTCATGTCTCTGCTTTTTCATATGCTGTCTAGGTTTTTCATATATGCTATGACTTATGTAATAAATTAATTGAAATATATATAATGTCAATTATATTCCTCTTGAGGCATATACATCTGATCATGTTCCTAACCTCTGAGAAACAAATAAGTTTTCTATTCCCAAGGAAAAAAAAATCCCAGTGCTTGAATATCAAGTGCCACCTGCTTTGTTTTTTGGCCCATACATTTTTATTTAGTCTTATTTCTGTGTTTTATTATTTCCCTTCCTTGTTTCTTCATTTCTTCCTTCCTTTCTTTTTTTCTCTACTTTTTTCTTTCCCTTTCTTTTGAATTTAAATATATTTACACTTAGGTAAAGTATGTAAACAAAGAGAATGCTGAAATGTTGCTTTCTGACATCTTCTTTCCTCTTGCACTTTCATTGCTGTTTGCCCTAGGAGCTCAATACCATGAATCTGTTATATCTTCTTTGAGAATATTGCCTTTGCATATAAACTGAAATAATATCTTCAAATTCATACTGAAAATATTAATTGTAGTCATTTATTTTGCATACTTCCTTATATATGCTCTTCTGGCTCATGTCAATTATAGCAGGAAATTCAGTCTTTTAAATTAAAAGAGGAATTGTTTTGTTTGTTTTCTGTAGTTGGTTCATGGAGAGAGGAAGAGCTTCCTAAGAGTCAGGCAAGAACTGAGGTGTGGGATTAAGGCCGTCTCATAAAAATAGATTTATGGTGTTTAATATGCTATTTAACAGAATATTCTACCTTGCTCCCTTTGAAGCACATAGCATGTATGTACTTCTGACTTCCTTTGTAGGTTCGTGAGACCTTGTGGCAAACTCCAGGCAATGAACTGAAAGTGCTAAAATAATACATATTTCTTGGAGGCGAGCATCTTTGAATAATGAATGCCAGAGTGACAGCCACCATGATTCTTTTTATTTTCTTTTCCTGTTTTAATTTTTAATCTGCCAGGATAATTAGGCATGACCCAGATAAAGGCTATTCAATTTTCTTTAGCTGCAGAGTAAAGAGGACACGGAGCAAAGCCTCAGCTGAGCCACAATGAACCTGTAACGAGAGCAGAAAATAAATCTTTGAGGTAAACTACACAAAAATTTTTGTTGCTGTTATAGAAGTATCGCCTAACAAATTCTAACATATACAAGATCACAAAGCGAAAGCAAAGCCTGTATCGTCCTGAGGAAAAAAACAGGTAAAATAAACTTGTCTTTAGAGACTAAAGGAGTTTATGAAGTTGGGGAAATCATAGGTGTGTGGGGAAAAGGAGTAGCCATGCCGGGAAACCATAGAGAGTTGCTGATGCAGCTCTCTGCTCCTGTGCTTTGCTGCCTTCTAGAAACTGTTTGGGAGCTAACCAAAGGAAATGACTTATCCGTAACATAAAAGTGCACATCTCAGTGCAGAGCAGGTACACCATATTGGGTGAGCTCTTTCCAGTGACAGCAGCCTAAATGTTGTTAATGTATGACCTAGCAAAAGTGATGCTCATTTCTATTCCTCAAAACCTGAATTAGCTAGCTATGCCTTATGCACCAGGTGGACATATCCATCAATTGTTGTCTTTGCTTTTGTTTGCTAAGTCACGTCTGACTGTTTGCAACTCCGTGGACTGCAGCATGCCAGGATTCCCTGCCCTTCACCATCTCCCAGAGTTTGCTCAAATTCATGTCCATTGAGTCGGTGGTGCCCTCTAAACATTTCATCTTCTGCCACCCTCTTCTCCTTCTGCCTTCAATCTTTCCCAGCATCAGAGTCTTCTCCAGTGAGTCAGCTTTTCACACCAGGTGGCCAAAGTATTGGAGCTTCAGCTTCAGCATCAGTCCTTCCAATGAATACTCAGAGTTAATTTCCATTAGGATTGACTGGTTTGATCCCCTTGCAGCCCAAGGGACTCTAAAGAGTCTTCTCCAACATGGCAATTAAAAAATGTCAGTTATTCTTCTTCAGTGCTCTGCTTTCTTTATGGTCCACTGTAATTCTGTACATGACTACTGGAAAAACCATAGCTTTGACTAGACAGACCTTCTTCGGCAAAGTGATGTTTCTGCTTTTTAATACACTGTCTAGGTTTGTCATAGCTTTGTTTCCAAGGAGGAAGCATCTTTTAATTTCATGGCTACAGTTACCATCTGCAGTGATTTTGGAACCCAAATCTGTCACTGCTCCCACTTTTTTCCCTTCTGTTTGCCATAAGTGATGGAACCGGATACCATGATCTTAGTTTTTGAATGCTGAGTTTTAAGCCAGGTTTTTCATTCTTCTTTTTCACCTTCATCAAGAGGTTCTTTAGTTCTGATTCACTTTCGGCCATTAGGGTGGTGTCATCTACATATGTGAGGTTATTGATATTTCTCCTGGCAATCTTGATTCCAACTTGTGCTTCATCCAGCCCAGCTTTTCACATGATGTACTCTGCATGGAAGTTAAATAACCAGGGTGACAATATACAGCCTTGAACTTCTCTTTTCCCAATTTTAAACCAGTCATTTGTTACATGTAAGCTTCTAACTGTTGCTTCTTGATCCACATATAGGTTTCTCAGGAGACAGGTAAAGTTGTCTGACATTCCCATTCCTTAAGAATTTTCCACAGTTTCTTGTGACACATATACTCAAAGGCTTTAGTGCAGTCAGTAAATAAGAAGTAGATGTTTTTCTGGAACTCCCTTGTTTCCTCCATTATTCAACAAATGTTAGGAAATTAATCCCTGGTTCCTCTGCCTAGTTCAAATCCACCTTGTATGTCTGGAAGTGCTCAGTTCATGTACTGTTGAAGCCTAGCCTGAAGGATTTTGATAATACAGAACCTAAAATTAACACTTGGCTATGCTTCAAACAAATTCAAGCTTGTATAGGAAGAAAAATGGACAGGGTCAGAGGATAAGTTCTCCTTCTTAATTGGTCATTACCAGAATCAGAGTTTGGTCAGGAAGCAAAGTAAGAATAGGCTCTGATACTGTGTTGATAATTAATGAACAAACTGCAATTATATATCATTATCAATTGCTAAAGTTTGAACTCAATCTTCATATATTATTTAGGAAATAATATATATAAAGATCCATTATATTTTACAACTAAATCTATAGTTTAACACAGCTCTTTTTAAACAATCTACTTTTTCTCTTTTGTCAAGTACTTTTGGGGCAAAGAAATTCATTCTTTTTTGCAACCCATTCATACATAACCTAGTACTGTAACTGGTATGAAGTGGATAGTGAACATGTAACTTTTGCATGTATGGTACTGTAGTAGAAGATAATTCATTTGCAATGGCATATGCACTGTTTATGGAAAACACAAGTTAGGTATGGAAATCGAATTTTTGCCATATAATAGCTGTATGATAATGAAAAACTAAAAATTTTCTTATAACTTACTAGATTTTATTACTATTAAGATGTTGCAATATTTCTTCATAATGTTAGTGTTTCAATGAAATGAGATTAGTTGTGATGTCACATATAGAAAGACCAAATTAATTAATTCAGTAACACCTATTGGATATGTCAAAATAAATACTTCTTGTTTGTCATCAACACTCTATTTGAATAAATGTGGTCATCTATAAAATTCTGAAGCATGTAAGGTGGAATATTCTAAATAGTTCTACATAAATATTTATTAACTATTTTGTCATCATTTTCTATACAAATATAAATAAAACTGGACACATATATATGTATTTCAAATGATAAAGTATTTATTACTCTTTGTAGAACATATGAATAAGTGGTTTCTTCTCATTTCCTGAGTTCTGCAATTTTTTTTTCTAAACTTTTATCATGAAAAGTTTCATTATCCAATGAGCAACTGGACTTGTAGAATTCTGCTTCAATATTTCTTTAATGATTTTTCACACCTACTCAAAGCAAGAACTGGAGTCTCACACTTATGAATTGGTTGTTCTCTAATGAATTATTTACTCACCAAATCTGTATTTTTCACCTAGGAATTGGACAAAAGTATATACTCTACCTAAACATGTTAGCTATGATAGTAACTGTCAAGTTCAGTTCAGTTCAGTCTCTCAGTCGTGTCCGACTCTTTGCGACCCCATCTATCGCAGCACACCAGGCCTCCCTGTCCATCACCAACTCCCGGAGTTCACTCAAACTCTTGTCCATCAAGTCGGTGATGCCATCCAAACATCTCATCTTCTGTCGTCCCTTTCTCCTTCTGCCCCCAATCCCTCCCACCATCAGAATCGTTTCCAATAAGTCAACTCTTTGCATGAGATGGCCAAAGTATTGGAGTTTCAGCCTTTTGTTTTTTTTAAATTTTATTTTATTTTTAAACTTTACAATATTGTATTGGTTTTGCCAAATATTGAAATGAATCCGCCACAGGTATACATGTGTTCCCCATCCTGAACCCTCCTCCCTCCTCCCTCCCCATGCCATCCCTCTGGGTCGTCCCAGTGCACCAGCCCCAAGCATCCAGTATCGTGCATCAAACCTGGACTGGTGACTCGTTTCATACATGGTATTACACATGTTTAAATGTCATTCTCCCAGATCTTCCCACTTTGTCCCTCTCCCATAGAGTCCATAAGACTGATATATACACCAGTGTCTCTTTTGCTGTCTCGTACACAGGGTTATTGTTACCATCTTTCTAAATTGCATATATATGCGTTAGTATACTGTATTGGTGTTTTTCTTTCTGGCTTACTTCACTCTGTATAATAGGCTCCAGTTTCATCCACCTCATTAGAACTGATTCAAATGTATTCTTTTTAATGGCTGAGTAATACTCCATTGTGTATATGTACCACAGCTTGCTTATGCATTCATCTGCTGATGGACATCTAGGTTGTTTCCATGTCCTGGCTATTATAAAGAGTGCTGCGATGAACATTGGGGTACACGTGTCTCTTTCCCTTCTGGTTTCCTCAGTGTGTATGCCTAGCAGTGGGATTGCTGGATCATAAGGCATTTCTATTTCCAGTTTTTTAAGGAATCTCCACATTGTTCTCCATAGTGGCTGTACTAGTTTGCATTCTCACCAACAGTGTAAGAGGGTTCCCTTTTCCCCACACCCTCTCCAGCATTTATTGCTTGTAGACTTTTGGATCACAGCCATTCTGACTGGCGTGAAATGGTACCTCAGAGTGGTTTTGATTTGCATTTCTCTGATAATGAGTGATGTTGAGCATCTTTTCATGTGTTTGTTAGCCATCTGTATGTCTTCTTTGGAGAAATGTCTATTTAGTTCTTTGGCCCATTTTTTATTGGGTCATTTATTTTTCTGGAGTTGAGCTGTAGGAGTTGCTTGTATATTTTTGCAATTAGTTGTTTGTCAGTTGCTTCATTTGCTATTTTTTTCTCCCATTCTGAAGGCTGTCTTTTCACCTTGCTAATAGTTTCCTTTGTTGTGCAGAAGCTTTTAAGTTTAATTAGGTCCCATTTGTTTATTTTTGCTTTTATTTCCAATATTCTGGGAGGTGGGTCATACAGGATCCTGCTGTGATGTATGTCGGAGAGTGTTTTGCCTACGTTCTCCTCTAGGAGTTTTATAGTTTCTGGTCTTATGTTTAGATCTTCAATACATTTTGAGTTTATTTTTGTATATGGTGTTAGAAAGTGTTCTAGTTTCATTCTTTTACAAGTAGTTGACCAGTTTTCCCAGCACCACTTGTTAAAGAGATTGTCTTTAATCCATTGTATATTCTTGCCTCCTTTGTCAAAGATAAGGTGTCCATATGTGCGTGGATTTATCTCTGGGCTTTCTATTTTGTTCCATTGATCTATATTTTTGTCTTTGTGCCAGTACCATACTGTCTTGATGACTGGGGCTTTGTAGTAGAGCCTGAAGTCAGGCAGGTTGATTCCTCCAGTTCCATTCTTCTTTCTCAAGACAGCTTTGGCTGTTTGAGGTTTTTTGTATTTCCATACAAATTGTGAAATTATTTGTTCTAGCTCTGTGAAGAATACTGTTGGTAGCTTGATAGGGATTGCATTGAATCTATAAATAGCTTTGGGTAGTATACTCATTTTCACTATATTGATTCTTCCAATCCATGAACATGGTATAGTTCTCCATCTATTAGTGTCCTCTTTGATTTCTTTCACCAGTGTTTTATAGTTTTCTATGTATAGGTCTTTAGTTTCTTTAGGTAGATATATTCCTAAGTATTTTATTCTTTCCGTTGCAATGGTGAATGGAATTGTTTCCTTAATTTCTCTTTGTTTTCTCATTATTAGCATACAGGAATGCAAGGGATTTCTGTGTGTTGATTTTATATCCTGCAACTTTACTATAATCATTGATTAGTTCTAGTAATTTTCTGGTGGAGTCTTTAGGGTTTTCTATGTAGAGGATCATGTCATCTGCAAATAGTGAGAGTTTTACTTCTTCTTTTCCAATTTGGATTCCTTTTATTTCTTTTTCTGCTCTGATTGCTGTAGCCAAAACTTCCAAAACTATGTTGAATAGTAATGGTGAAAGTGGGCACACTTGTCTTGTTCCTGACTTTAGAGGAAATAAATGCTTTCAATTTTTCACCATTGAGGATAATGTTTGCTGTGGGTTTGTCATATATAGCTTTTATTATGTTGAGGTATGTTCCTTCTATTCCTGCTTTCTGGGGAGTTTTTATCATAAATGGATGTTGTATTTTGTCAAAGGCTTTCTCTGCATCTATTGAGATAATCGTATGGTTTTTATTTTTCAATTTATTAATGTGGTGTATTACATTGATTGATTTGCGGATATTGAAGAATCCTTGCATGCCTGGGATAAAGCCCACTTGGTCATGGTGTATGATCTTTTTAATGTGTTGTTGGATTCTGATTGCTAGAATTTTGTTAAGGATTTTTGTGTCTATGTTCATCAGTGATATTGGCCTGTAGTTTTCTTTTTTTGTGGCATCTTTGTCAGGTTTTGGTATTAGGGTAATGGTGGCCTCATAGAATGAGTTTGGAAGTATACCTCCCTCTGCAATTTTCTGGAAGAGTCTGAGTAGGCTAGGTGTTAGCTCTTCTCTAAATTTTTGGTAGAATTCAGCTGTGAAGCCATCTGGACCTGGGCTTTTGTTTGCTGGAAGATTTTTGATTACAGTTTCAATTTCCGTGCTTGTGATGGGTCGGTTAAGATTTTCTATTTCTTTCTGGTCGAGTTTTGGAAAGTTGTACTTTTCTAAGAATTTGTCCATTTCTTCCACGTTGTCCATTTTATTGGCATTATAATTGCTGATAGGAGTTTCAGCTTTAGCATCAGTCCTTCCAATGAACACCAAGGACTGATTTCCTTTAAAATGGACTGGTTGGATCTCCTTGCAGTCCAAGGCACTCTCAAGAGTCTTCTCCAACACCACAGTTCAAAAGCATCAATTCTTTGCTGCTCAGCTTTCCTCACAGTCCAACTCTCACATCCATACATGACCACTGTCATGTAATACATCTTAAATGTTATATGTATTCTATATAACTTGAAAAAGTAACTTAATTTCTATTCATTATTATTTACATCTGTAGTTTAATTGATGTAGCAGTTAACATAGCACGGTAGAATAACTAAATGCTCAAAAATGTTATTATCTTTTCCTTTGAGTCCTTAATTTCATACACAAATATAGCATTGTCCTGACTGTGTGAAAACTGCAGACAAGTCAGTCTTTAATGAGTCACCCAGGTGGCACTAGTGGTATAGAACCCACCTGTCAGTGCAGGAGACCTAAGAAACACAGGTTCATTCCCTGAATCTTTCCAATGGGAAAGATCCCTTGGAGGAGGGCATGGCAACCCACTGCAGTATTCTTGCTTGCAGAATCCCATGGACAGAGGAGCCTGGAGAGCTGCAGTCATAGGGTTGCAAAGAGTCAGACATGATTGAGCAACTTTACACACAAAGAATTTTCTAAAAAATGTACTGATGGTAATTTACCATTTATGGTGGCAAACATGGTAAACTTCTGAAAAACGTGAAATAATGCTTTTTTACAGTATGCTAGTTCTTAACATAAGTTTATGTCTGTGAGTATGACTAATGGCCATGTTAACAGTGACTGCATTTATCCCACAAATTTTTTGAATGCTTTGGCTTTAGGTAAGCAAAAATTGACAAAAGAACAACTTAACTGGGGCATTATTTGAGCTCCTAAGCTATTAAGGTCCCACCAGGCCTTATTGGTTTTATTTCAAGACTGGGGGAAAGTCTCATTATATATGAAGTGCTGGAAATAGGCAAAATGGTATGAGATAAAATCTTATAAACCACAAGCAATTATGTTTATCTGTTCAATTTCAAGGGTTAGGCCTACATTCCATTGATAACAATTTGAATTTGAAAGTAAAACGGTAGCCATGCCCATCTCCAACTCTTCTTCATAAAATTTCTCTTTACTACCAGTCTACGCTTGTAAAAGGGAAAAAAGAGGGAAAATAAACTTTAAATAACGTTACATGTTAGAGTTACAAACTATATTGAGATAGTTTCAACCTAAATTGATGTAATAAAATCTATCTAGAGAGATAAAATAAAAAATGACTAACCGTGATAATTCCTGGAATCAGCTGCCATCAAACTAGGAAAATAAAGCAAAAGCAGAAAAGAACATTCTGAAAGCTTTGGCCAGTTCATTTCTCAAGTTCTTTCTCCTTTACTGAATATTGAGTTTTCACAGGTCTCAACTCGGTTATGTTTGTTCCTTGGCGGTACTGGCTAGAAATCTTGTCATTAGAACAGTGTTGCCCCATCTTAGCAGTGCTTACCAATATATCTCTGACAAAATATTCTCAGGAGACCCTGTAGAGAATGATTAAAAAAAAAAAAAAAGATGGACCTAGAGGATATGATGCTAAGTGAAAAAGTGAAATAAGTCAGACAGAAAGACAAATGCTGTTCAATCTCACTTAAATGTGGAATCTAAAGAATAAAACAAATAGAATAAAATGAAAATAGACTCATAAACACAGAGAACAAATTGGTGCTTGCCTAAAGGAAGGAGAGTGGTGGATTGGGTGAAATAGGTAAAGGGAATTAAGAGGTAGAAACTTTGAGTTAGAAAATACATAAACCACAAGGTTTATTATTTAAGTAACTGATTAAAAGCCTCCTTGATGGGGCTTCCCAGGTGGCGCTGGTGGTAAAGAAACTGACTACCAATGCAAGAGACACGAGAGATGCAGGTTCTATCCCTGAGTTGGGAAGATCCCCCGAAGGTGGACATGGCAACTACTCCAGTATTCTTGCCTGGAAAATTTTCATGGACAGAGGTGTCTAAAGGGCTACAATCCATAGGGTTGCACCGAGTGGAACACGACTGAAGTGGCTTAGCATGTATGAATATACATATAAGTATATGGTTAATAATATTGCAATTGTCTTTCAGGGGGACAGATGGTTGTTAGACTTGCTGTGGTAATCACTTCATAATGTATGTAAATCTTTAACCACTATGTAGTACACTTGAAACTAACATAATATAGAAAATGTCAACTATATTTCAACTAAAAAATGACTATTTCTTTGTTCTGTTAGAGCCTCCAATCCCCTGCCTCTACTCCCCTGTCACTTCATGGTAAACCTTTTCAGTTTTTCTTTGCAGCTTTACACTGCTAGGAAAGTATGGTTAACATACGCTATAGTCAAGGAGAGCACGTTCATACATGCTAAGTCACTTCAGTCGTGTTCCATTCAGTGCGATCCTATGGATTGTAGCCCTTTAGACGCCTCTGTCCGTGAAAATTCTCCAGGCAAGAATACTGGGTAGATTGCCATGTCCACCTCCAGGGGATCTTCCTAACTCAAGGGTTCAACCTGCATGTCTTGTGTCTCCTGCACTGGCAGCTTTTTGTGTCTCCTTTACTGCCAGCACCACCTGGGAAGCCCCATCAAGGAGGCTTTTAATCAGTTACTTAATGACGGATAGGAGAAGGTATGATGGTAGGAAAAAACTGTAAAAAAAAAAAAGGAGATTCTTGTTCCTTTAAGTTGTGTATTTATGTAATGAGTTTGGACTGTATAGTTTAAGGCCAGGTCTGCATATGAAATCAAGAACTGACAAAATTATAAGAATAATGTGGAATTGAAATGGTTTTTCCTTAACCATCAAAATAGTTCAGAGCTGTTTGTGTGTGTGTGTGTGTTGTGTGTGTGTGTGTGTAAGTTCTGTTAAATACTGTCTTTTTAGTTTGCTCAATTTTGCATATGATACACATCTTCACAAATAACAGAATTTGGGACAGTATAGATTTAAATTTAATTTTTTTAAAGAAATGATGAAAGCATAATCTTATTCAATCATGCGTGTGTTAAAAATACATTCCAGATGGAAGACAGGCCAGTCTTAATTCAATAGAGCACAAAATATCATTGGTATTGTTTCACATTCTACACTGCAGCCAGTCTTTATGAAGCTTCAAATTGCCACATTCTTGTTTACTATCAAAGAAGAATATAAAAACATATTATACTTAAAATCACTATTAAATATTCCTCTTAGTCTCAGCTGCATGTCTCTGTGAGGCATGACTTCATACATTTAAACACAAACAACATATTGCAACGGGTTTAATGTAAAAGCAGACATAAAAATCAACTTGTTTCATAATTAGCAAGACATTAAGGCTGAAACTCCAATACTTTGGCCACCTAGTGTGAATAACTGGCTCCTTGGAAAAGACCCTGATGTTGGGAAAGACAAAAGGCAGGAGGAAAAGGGGACGGCAGAGGACGAGGTGGTTGTATGACAGCACTGACTCTATGGACATGAGTTTGAGCAAGCTCCGGGAGTTGCTGATGGACAGGGAAGCCTGGTGTGCCGCAGTCCATGGGGTCACAAAGAGTCAGACACAACTGAGTGACTGAACTGAACTGAACTGAAAGGCTTGCAAGATAATAGCATTCTCTTAATATTCTTTTAGGAAAATTAGTTATGTTTCATAAAACACCTTTATATTAACAAGTAATGTTTCTTATATTTTTAAATGAAAAATAAATATTTTACAATTTTTCTCAGCATTAACTTCTAATATGGTGGTGGTGATTTAGTCACTGAGTCATGTCCGACTCTTGTGAGTTTTAATTATTATAACTCTAAAAATATCATGGGGTTATTAAAAACTTAAGGCTATATGGGATTGTATGAGGAAAAACTTGGAGACCATTGATCTATGTATTTTAATCCTGGAGTAAATATGGGGAAGATACATTAAGAACTTTTAGAGTTAAAAAATATGCTCAAAGAGGACAGATAGAATGAAAAACAAGGACAAGTTTGATTGTATACATGTTCAGAAAGATCTTGCTTAGCATAATTAGAAGTAAATTACACTAAAACTAAAATCATGTTTTGGGATCAGACAGTGGTTCTCTAGATCTAAGTTGCCTTCACTGGAGGAAAAGCAGCATGGGGCATCCTTTGGATTACATGCTTGAACGGATTGTGAATACACATACTGCAGGAAATGTCTTTTCAGATGCCTGATTTCTAAACCTTGCTTTGTATGAAGGAGGTTGTGTGTTCTCTAAGACTTAGGGAAATAGAAATAGAGGCTCTTTTAGGGGACACATTTTCTTAATGGTCATGTGACATAGCTAAATTAAATATTTGAGAAAGCATTATTAAAAAAAAAAAGTCTCAGTTTTAAATTCATCTTACCAACATTGGAATAAAGACTAAAAACAGTCTAGTCATGGTGGATACAAATCAGTGAAGAGTGCTGGAGATACATGGCAGCCTCATGCAACCCACAGATATGTGAGTGAGGCTGGCTTTGACCCTTCAGCCTCAGTTAAGCCACCAGACAAAGGCACTCAGAGGACCAGCCAAAGAAGCAACAAGTTGGGAACAGACTGAATGAACTTTTTGCATGAAATACTGTGAGTTTGAGACAATAAATTTTGCAATTTTTTTTTCTTTAAGGTGGCAGCATGATACTGAACACCCTAATTTCACATGTCCAATTTGTTTGTTTGTTAATGCAAATTAGTCACTATGAAAATATCCTTGTTTATTAGTCAACTTGAAGCAATTCTTCAAAAATCTTGATGTACTTTAAGAAAATAGGTGCCTCAGTCAGTTCAGTCAGTTCAGTCGCTCAGTCGTGTCCGACTCTTTGCGACCCCATGAATCGCAGCACGCCAGGCCTCCCTGTCCATCACCAACTCCTGGAGTTCACTCAGACTCACGTCCATAGGTGCCTACTGTTCATCAAAGATTACATATAGACCTATTTTCCTGCATATCTGAAAATAAGTTTCTTAAGACTTTATATTATGCTTTCTTGAAATCTTGGATTATAAACAATAAATTTTGAAAGCATTTTTGCATTGCTTTTCTCAGAATGTATAGTATATTTTGAAAAGTTTTCTGCCATTTAAAACTCCTCTTTTAATGTTCTCTGTCTCTTTCTATCTTTATGTATGTCTGTCTCCCTGTCTGCCTCTCCTTCTATGTAAAAACTCAAGATTTGTTATTTTTATCAAGGATTTTGAAATTTATGGCAGTGCATCCATGCATGAGTCTTTACTGATCACACGGTCATTCTGTGGGTCTTTTTACTCTGGAAACTTTTTGGCATTTCTTGGAAGTTGTACTATTTTGTTGATAATTTAAAAGCCTTGTAATCAAAGAACTTTCAAAAATCCACTGTGTAAGTGATTATTCCACAAAAAAATTTGATCATGAAATTATAATTTTATTTTTTTAAATAAATTTATTTTAATTGGAGGCTAATTACTTTACAATATTGTATTGGTTTTGCCATACATCAACATGAATCTGACATGCATGAAATTATAATTTTAATATAACATACTTAAAATATTTACTTAAGCTTATGTTAAATGAGAAGAAACATGCAAATGCAGGATACCATACCATTTTAGCACTTTTGCAACAAATGTACAGATTGGACAACGGCAGGCTTATTTTAAAAATTTGATGCAAATAATCATTTTTCATTATGACATTCTTAGCCTGTTTTCCTCTTAGATGTATTTCCTGAAAATAATTGTAATTCTTTGGCATTTACAACACCAAAAGCTTATTAAAGGCCGTAAAATATTTTAATACATATTTCTCCTATATAATATAATAGATTAACCTCTATTTATGGAGCAAGATTATAAAAGAGAAAAAGTATGATTGAAAATCATGAATTCACCTGGACTTGATATTCAATTATTGGCTTCCCCAAAATATTTTGTTACCTTTGGTAAAAATGTCACTAATTAACATTTTTGTTGGCCTGCTAATAATTTTAAATCTTTAATAATTTTCCATAAATTTGAATTTTTCCACAGGGAAATTATTAGGTTTAATATATACATATACTGAGACTATTATAAAAACATAATTTTTCAAATTAGTAAGTATCCAGTGGCCTAAAGGATTTTTTTTTAATGTTTCAGGTCATTAATAATGAGGCATAAAATCAGCCCAGTTAATTCCCAGTAGAATCATACATTTAGTTTATTGACTGTATGCTTTATATAAACCATTTAACCACTAAGATAACTGCTTAATTGATAAGATGAATTTTAAACTAATAACTAATGTGCCTATAACTAATGTTCCTATGTGCTTATATTTAATTTTGACTCCTGTGGTTTGTTTTGGTTCTATATTTTGCAATATAATAGTTCTTACTGGAAACCCCTTTTACTATTATTGCCCTTCTCAATTCCATTACTTTATATTTTGATTTTGGAAGGAAGATAACTTCTTTTGAGTTCATAATTCTCAAAAATAAAAAAAAGCCATATATCTGGCCTGATATAGAGAAAATCACGTAACACCAAGAAATCTCAGACTTAGGGCCAGAAGTAGTGATTAGGTGGGAACTTTGGGACTGAGTAAGAATGTTCCATAGATGGGATAAGGTAAAAACTAGTATTTGATGACCAAAATGGCAGACTACATTATAGTTCATTGGTGTTCAATCAAATATGGTTCTTCTCCCTGTGGGAGGATCATACTATCATTCAGGCTAAGCCATTTGACTTATAAATTAAAAAAATGAAGCTGTCTTTAGGCACAACCTTTCATAACCGATTCCTGGTTCTTCATCTTTCTTTTTCCTTGCCTTTGCAATCCTGGTGTTAAATTTCTATGGAATTTCCAGTGTCCTTTAAGAGACTATGATGACCAAAGGCCACTTTCCAACCCAGGATGGACATATAACCCAAATGAGACATTAACATAATTAGTCATTGAGATATTTTTTCCCCTCTAGCACTGTCAGGTTATAACTAAAGTCGTTTTACCTTTAAACTCTCATGTAGTCTTATTAGACCAATTATTATAATGAGTGTATCTAGTTTTTAGTATAAACTAAAGATGCTTCATGGAGGGTTTAATAAAGGAACTATTTGAAATCATGATTTATCACAATATATCAGAGATAATAATAGTAGGTTCTGTTTGCAACATTGGCTGGTGGGGCTCATTGCAGTAACAGCAAAACCTGGAAGGAGATAACGAGTTAAAAGGAGAGGACTATCCTGAGATAAAGTATTAACAACCATTACAAGATAATGGAACAGAAAGGAAACTGTGACTGTGGTAGTCATCATTTTCTTTCCTTTGACCTCCTAAAGCCCAAGTGATGTAGCTCAAATGGGTGATTCTCTACAGCAGAGAAACCTAATGGAGGTGGATAAGGGACTAATCCAAAGGGATTCAGTTCAGTGAGCTTCAGCCAACTTGTGTGATCCATCTGAAGATGGGGACACTAGCAAAGTAAGAAAGTGATACTTTAGAAGGAAAAATAATATAAATAATATGGCCAGGTTACAAGAGTGAAAAGAAAGAAAGCAAGATGGAAAAGAGAAAAGGAGCCATGCAGTAAATGCTTAGAAGCCTGCAGTGTCAAGTGCAAGTCACTCAGTTGTGTCCCACTCTTTGTGACCCTATGGACTGTACAGTCCATGGAATTCTCTGGGCCAGAATACTGGAGTGGGTAGCCTTTTCCTTCTCCAGGGGATCGTCCCAACCCAGGGATCAAACCCAGGTCTCCCACATTGCAGGCAGATTCTTTAGCAGCTGAGGCACCAGGGAAGCTCAAGAATACTAGAGTGGGTAGCTTCTCCCTTCCCCACTAGATCTTCCCAACCCAGGAATCGAACCTGGTCTCCTGCATTGCAGGTGGATTCTTTCCAGTTGAGCTACTATGGAAACATAGTTGATATTAATAAGTGACAATATCTGAAGAAGGAACTCACAGAATGAGTAGTATCAAAGAACTAAACACGCACTTGATTTCTATTTACTTCTTAAGATGAGAGTTGCTTATTTTCTCTTCATTTAAAGTATTCCTACCAGTACCACTACAGTTCAGTTCAGTTCAGTCACTCAGCCATGTCCGACTCTTTGTGACCCCATGAACCACAGCACGCCAGGCCTCCCTGTCCATCACCAACTACCGGAGTCCACCCAAACCCATGTCCATTGAGTCGGTGATGCCATCCAACCATCTCATCCTCTGTTATCCCCTTCTCCTCCTGCCCTCAATCTTTCCCAGCATCAGAGACTTTTCAAATGAGTCAGCTCTTCGCATCAGGTGGCCAAAGTATTGGAGTTTCAGTTTTAACATCAGTCCTACCAATGAACACCCAGAACTGATCTCCTTTAGGATGGACTGGTTGGATCTCCTCGCAGTCCAAGGAACTCTCAAGAGTCTTCTCCAACACTACAGTTCAAAAGCATCAATTCTTAGGCACTCAGCCTTCTTTATAGTCCAACTCTCACATCCATACATGTCCACTGGAGAAACCATATCCTTGACTAGATGGACCTTTGTTGGCAAAGTGATGTCTCTGCTTTTTAATATGCTATCTAGGTTGGTCATAACTTTCCTTCCAAAAGTACCACTACAACAGATACACAAATTCACATGCATACAGGATGATTATATTTGCTCAAATAATAGCTTTCTCAATGTGAATTACATACTATTACATTTCAAATAAGTAAAAAAATAGCCATGTCAAATGTTCCTATTATGTAAAGTTTATTCAAATTTAGTAACATATACAATTTAACTCAAGCCAAATCCCATTTAGATTATTTATGAAACAATCCACCTCTTCCTCAGTCACTTCTTTCAGTACAGTGGAGAAAGGAGATGAAGTTCTCTCTATCATGTGTTTTCAGTGAGTTAATGCGATTGTTTTAACCTTGATTTTACCTTCTTGGATAATTTATTTTGCTTAGAGGATCCTTTATCTACAACATGTAGATCACAATCAACTTAATTTTACAGTTTCTCAGAAAACATATCTTTTTCTTGTACTATCAAGGGTATAGTTTGTAAAAATCTTAATTATAACTGTAATTTTCAAATGGTAGGAGATTTGAAATATTTACTTTAAATTTCTGCATTCATTCCTTTAAAAATTTCTTCAATGTTTAGGGAAAGAACTAATGAAAGTTAAAGTACATATTGGGATTTGTGGGGTGAAATATCCAGTTAATTAAGATGCACAATTAATCAAGTAACTAGGGGAGACATATTCTAATTACATAGAAGACATTTTATTTTAAGATTTTTACATACCTTAATAATTTTATCATGAAGATCAAGGATTAGGGACAACTTTACATCTTCCTCTATTTTCACTGGAGAAAAATAAGTTTCTGAGAGTTTAGACCTTGAATGTAGATCTATAAGTGAATTAAGAATTCAAATAATGAAAGTTATATTTTATTATATATTTCTTGGTATACACTATCTGAGATAATTTTGACACATATGTAATAATAACTTTTCTTGAATTATAATTAAAGGTATCCAATTGCATTCCAAATATTTATAATAATCTTCTCAAGTCATAAAATCTTATCTCTCACCTCATACCTACTTTCCTAAAAACCAGCACCTGTCTGTGGTCCAGGGGTTGGAGACCAATGGCATATTACAGCATTCAAAAAAGGTTATTCCGAGGCATCATAGAATTTGATATAGAATGAATATGTTTTAAAAAGTAATCTTGAAATCAAGAGCTTTTTTCTTCTGAAAAATGTTTATTAAATGCATGTGTAAGCACAAAGGTAATCTAAAATAACATGGGTAATTAATTAATTAGGAAACATTTATGTAGAAGTATGGTCAGTTTTCATTCCAATCCCAAGGAAAGGCAATGCCAAAGAACGCTCAGACTACCGCACAATCGCACTCATCTCACATGCTAGTAAAGTAATGCTTAAAATTCTCCATATCAGGCTTCAGCAATACATGAACTGTGAACTTCCAGATGTTCAAGCTGGTTTTAGAAAAGGCAGAGGAACCGGAGATCAAACTGTCAACATCTGCTGGATCATCAAAAAGCAAGAGAGTTCTAGAAAAATATCTATTTCTGCTTTTTTTTTTCTATTCCTTTTATTGGTAAACATAAACACTGAGGTGGAAATGAGAGTCTAAATTTCTTTTCTCCATTGCATTAGTTTTTAATTCTCTATTTTTTGAACACATGTATGATCATGAATTTTTTTAATTTATTTTATTTTATTTTTTAACTTTACAATATTGTATTGGTTTTGCCATATATCAAGATGAATCTGCCACAGGTATGACTGTGTGGATCACAATAAACTGTGGAAAATTCTTCAAGAGACGGGAGTACCAGACCACCTGACCTGTCTCTTGAGAAACCGGTATACAGGTCAGGAAGCAACAGTTAGAAGTGGACATGGAACAACAGACTGGTTCCAAATAGGAAAAGGAATACGTCAAGGCTCTATATTGTCACCCTGCTTATTTAACTTGTATGCAGAGTACATCATGAGAAACGCTGGGCTAGAAGAAGCACAAGCTGGAATCAAGATTGCCAGGAGAAATAGCAATAACCTCAGATATGCAGATGACAAAACCCTTATGGCAGAAAGTGAAATAAAGAGCCTCTTGATGAAGGTGAAAGAGGAGAGTGAAAAAGTTGGCTTAAAGCTTAACATTCAGAAAACTAAGATCATGGTATCTGGTCCCATCACCTCATGGCAAATAGATAGGCATACACTGGACACAGTGGCTGCCTTTATTGTTCTTGGCTCCAAAATCAGTGCAGATGGTGATTGCAGCCATGAAATTAAAAGATGCTTACTCCTTGGAAGGAAAGTTATGACCAACCTAGATAGCATATTGAAAAGCAGAGACATGACTTTGCCAACAAAGGTCCATCTAGTCAAGGATATGGTTTTTCCAGTGGTCATGTATGTATGTGAGAGTTGAACTATAAAGAAGGCTGAGTGCTGAATAATCGATGCTTTTGAACTGTGGTGCTGGAGAAGACTCTTGAGAGTCCCTTGGACTGCAAGGAGATCCAACCAGTCCATCCTAAAGGAGATCAGTCCTGGGTGTTCATTGGAGGGACTGATGTTGAAGCTGAAACTTTCGCCACCTGATGAGAAGAACTGACTCATTTGAAAAGACCCTGATGCTGGGAAAGATTGAGGGCAGGAGGAGAAGGGGATGACAAAGGATGAGATGGTTGGATGGCATCACCAACTCGATGGACATGGGTTTGGGTGGACTCCAGGAGTTGGTGATGGACAGGGAGGCCTGGCGTGCTGCAATTCATGGGGTCACAAAGAGTCGGACATGACTGAGCAACTGAACTGAACTGAACTGATGTCAGCCCTCTACTCATCTGTAATTACAAATCCAAGTATCAAAAAGTTTTTCCTACCACCAAACTTCTCCAATTTATATGTTTCCAAAGTTAATATTAACATATCCAGGCTACTATTTCTCTTTAATATCTAAATCAAGTAGTCTCATATAGTATACCTGTGATATTTCATAGTCCATAAGATCTTTTTTTTTCAGTTGTGAATTTTTTTTTCTCTCTTGGAATGTTTATATTGTAACAGAGTCATTCAGAGATGCAGTGAGGGGTGTGATTCAGGAATAGACTTGCAAGGTTTCTGCTTATGTTTGTGGACATGCTATATATCATTGAGACCGTCTACCCCATTTATGTTAATGTGGGTTGTCCTACTTTGCCAGTTCAACAAAATTAACTGAAAACAGATACTTTTATAAGTATCTATTTCAAAAGTCCAAAATAAAACATGCTTGCAACATAAAATAATTTTCTCACTAATCTCAATTTAAAAGCAGAGACTACAATTATGTAAAGTTTAAAAATAAAATAAAATTAAAAAAAAATAAATAAAAGCAGAGACATTACTTTGCTGATAAAGGTCCATCTAGTCAAAGCCAAGGTTTTTTCCAGTAGTCATGTATGGACATGAGAGTTGGACTACAAAGGAAGCTGAACACCAAAAAATTGATGCTTTTGAACTGTAGTGTTGGAGAAGACTCTTGAGAATCTCTTAAACTGCAAGTAGATCAAACCAGTCAGTCCTAAAGGAAATCAGTCCTGAAAATTCATTGGAATGACTGATGCTGAAGCTCAAACTCCAATACTTTGGCTACCTGATGTGAAGAACTGACTCACTGGAAAAGACCCTGATGCTGGGAAAGATAGAGGCAGGAGGAGAAGGGGATGGTAGAGGATGAGATGTTTGGATGGTATCACTGATCGACGGACATGAGTTTGAGCAAACTCCCAGAGTTGGTGATGGACAGGGAAGGCTGGTGAGCTGCAGTCGATAGGGTCGCAAAGAGTCAGACACGACTGAGTGACTGAACTGAACTGAAAATCATACAGGAAAAATGAATCATTCTATGCTTGTTACCCAAGCCTAATTTTGGACAACCTTTTTTACCCCATCTTATGCTATATTTAGTTGCATGCATGTTAAATAATCTACCAGATTGAAATCTTATTAGAATTTTTCACCTTGTATCCTCAGTGTCTATATAAGTTCTTGTATATAATTATCTCTCAAGTAAAATCTGTTGAGTAGAGCAAAAATAAAATTTTAAATAGTTTTCTGTTGGGAAAAAAAAACAAGATTGAGATAAATATTTTGGGAATGGAAAAATATAATGATTAGTTCTAGGCTTTATGCAGATTGTGCATTGTACCTTAAGCTAAGTGAATTTATTTGTTAAGTATTTTCAACTATGTGAAAATAGCTTGCTGAATCTCAAGATAAGACTCTTCACATGTAAAACAAATATTATGCATTGGAAAGACTAATAATCTTACATTTTAACCCTTTTACTCTTCTATTTACTTGTATTAATGGATTGCTATACAAAGTCTTCCTAAATTTATTCAAAATGGATGAAAAATGTGACATTATCCTATGCTAATGTCTTTAGAATGGCATTACCTTATGCAAGGGATTCCCTGATAGTTCAGTTGGAGAAGAATCCGCCTGTAATGCAGGAGACCCTGGTTCGATTCCTGTATTGGGAAGATCCCCTGGAGAAGGGAAAGGCTACCCACTCTGGTATCGTGGCCTGGAGAATTTCATGAACTGTATAGACCACGGGGATTCAATGAGTCGGACATGTCTGAGCAACTTTTACTTTCACCCTATGCTATATTTTCTCTAATTGTTGTTCCGTCACTCAGTCCTGTCCAACCCTTTGCGACCTCATGTAATGCAGCATGCCAGGCTTCCCTGTCCTTCACATCTCCCGGGGTTTTTGCTCCTATCTGTTACAAATTATTGTTTTTGTAGAATTGATAAAAATGAATTAAGTATTCCCCTTAGGGCAAAGAAAGAGAGGAGGACTTTAACTTGGCATATTCTATGCTTCTTTATAAACTTCAAGACTGTGCTTCATTTCAGAAATCTACAAGCTTCTTTCCATTGCTTTTTGTAAACACTCTGAGTGGCCTTCTCAGAACATGGTCTCTATATGACAGTTGGCTCTCAGTCTCACAAGCAAAGTTCACATGATTTGGCATTTTCAAACTAAAACATGATAGAATAATATTCACATTCATTACACAATTTAGAAATATGTAAAGTTTCTTCATTACTATGTTCTGACTATACATATGCACAGTAAGAGAAGTGGCTAACTCAGGTGGTTTCAGACAGCACTGGGAAAAGCAATTCAATGTTGTTTATATTAATTAGACAATTTGGGAATTTCAGTTATAACTGCCTTTTCAGTTATAACTGTCTTTGATCTGCAGAAGACTTCAAGATCATCTTTTTAAATTTGTTTTCAGCAGTTTGACTATGATACACCTTGGCATTGTTGTCTTTTAATATATCCAATGATATTCCCTGAATTTTATGTATTTTTAATTTTTTTTTCAAACAAAATTTAGGAATGTTTTAGTAGTTATCTACAAATGCTCTACCTCCCACCTCCACCCCATTTACTGTCTTCTCTCTTTTTTGCAACGTCAGTCACAATGCACTAGATGTTTGATATTGTCCATAAGTCACAAAGTGTCCTTCCCCCTCCTTAGACTGAATAATCTCTGTTGATTAGCCTTCAAGTTCTCTGTTTTCTTTTGCCACATTCAATTGGCTTTTTTTATTTCAAAACTTGTAAGTAGAAATTTTGTCTAGTAATTTTTTGATTGAATACTGACATTGACGAATATTCTTTTGTGATTCTATGGATTTTGTTGTCTTTCTGTAGATTTAAGATTGTTGAAATTTGTTTGAATGCCATTAAGTTGTGGATTAGCATTTTCTTTTACATTTTCATTTTAAGGTATATTATGGTCTACTCAGAGTTGTTTTAATTCTAGCTTAGACTTATAATTACTGTGTAAATTATCTTAGCTCTTTACTGAATATAATATTTATGCAATTAGGTCTCTCCACTTGGCTGGTTGGAATTTGAAAGTCTCAAGTCCTTCTGTGAGTTCTGGGAATGTTCACCTTACATTGATCCAATAGCAACTTTCCTAGCCTTGTGAAATTTCCCCTTGCATATGCACATGCTTTTATTTAATGACAGACTACAAGGATCTTTATGCAAATTTCTAGGGTGCTCCTTTCTTTGCCCCCTCCCCTCCATTTCCTCTCTCTGGTTCTTTGCCTCCAAAATTTCAATTCCTCAACTATCAATTGTATTTTTCTCACTCATTTTTCTTTGCCTTGTGTGTGGATGTTTGTGTGTGTTCTGTTTTCTTGACTACTCATCTGTGAATAAGAGTAGTTCATTAAGAACAAGCACGTTAAAGAATATCATGAGAAATAATACCAAGTCTGTGATTGAGCTTAGCAACAATTTATATTATAGTGCACTTAAGTAGAAATGTCAGAGATTTGCTTCTTTTTCATCTCCTCCCTTAACCATCCTCTCTTCCTCGCTCTTCTCTTTCTTGTCCTTTTGTTCCTCCTCCTTCTTCTTTTACTTCCTCTTCTCCTCCTTCTACTTTGTCTTCAAACTTTGCTCAGCTTAAATTTATTCAACATGAGCCAGTTCATATCACAGTCTCTGTTTCTTTACTCCATCTCACCAATCAGCTACTTCAGGTTATATGTCTTATCGATAATCTTTCATTTAATCCTCCTTCTATGATTACCCTCCTTCCCAAACAAAGTCCATAAGCAGGAGATGTACCCAATAATTTTGTGGAAGAATTAAAGAGAATTAGTTAATGAAAATAATTAGAAAATTCTGATCAACAGCTTAAATAAGTAATTAGTCGTGAGTTTTTTGTTTTGTTTTGTTTTTAATCTTGGAGAGGGATTATCTTTCTGATACTGTTTGACTTCTGCTGAATTTAGAACTGCTCTCCAAATTTCTGGTTTGTGTGCTTCCTAAATTCCATATTTCATTTTCTTTCATTTGGTCTAACATGGTAGAGTTATTTATCTAATTAGAAGAGGTAAAATGTGATTTTATTAAATTTTTAGCAAAACATTTTTTCTTAGTATTTAAATAATAGCTGTTTTCTGAGATTATTTGTCTAGTTCGAAAAAGCTTTATCGATGCCACTGTTTAATTTGTATCCTTAAATCTTATTGATAAAACATTTTAGTAAACGTAATGAAATGGAAACAGTGATATGAAGATAAGTGTCTTGTGCTCTGAAAGCACAAAATTATTATTCTATAGGAGTGAAACACTGGAGAACAGTTTGAAGTTGCCATCTGGAGTAATAATAGCTTAGTAAAAGAGCAGATGTCAAGGCCAGCTTCTCCTAGTCAAAATCAAATGTAACAAGTAACTCAACTTTTCACTGGGGAACAGTTTGTTTGGGGAAACTTTTTAACTCTCTAACAATCACTGATCTCTCATTTGTATTGCCCAAACTGCCTGAAGCACTGTTATCATATCCCCAGATGATCTTTTGCTCATTTAAAAAAAGTACTGTGTTATTGAAGACAGATTGTTGTTAATCTGATCTCTCTCCTGTCATAATCTCTTTAATTGTTGAAAATGAGTCATCTGGGAAGTGGAATTAAAGTGAAGTAATTATTGCAATATCCAACTGAATAAAAATTTCACATTATTTTTTTTCTTTAAATTCACCAAGTGTCTTCCATATCATGCATAGGTCGACTAATCTTTTCTATATATTATATATCTTTCTGTCACTTTAAACTTGTCTTTATATAGTTTTGCAATCCTACTAGGCTAATTTGCAAACTCCTTATTGACAGCTATGATGTAATTACTTTGTTGTATCACAACCATTACAAATACACATTTTTCTTCACAGTTTTGACCCTTGGTAAAAATAATTAAGAATGTATTGTTAAATTCTCATTAGAATTTTACTCAGATCGAAGCTATGGATATAACCTATATATATACATATTTATCTGAAAGTAACTTTATTCATTACCAGGCTTAATTCATCCATTAACATTCTTAATTTCATGGTGTTAATGGAACGTCTGCTACTTCACATCCAACCAAAATGACATGTAGAACAAATACAAATAATCATCAGTATATGGATGGAAAATGTAAAGATTCATTATATATTCTTCAAACAGGTCACTGACACTTAAAATATCTTAAATATCTTCTCTATATGATACAGTTTCTGTGAAATAGTCCTTGAATATCTTTGCATCTAAACTAAGATACCTAAATATATGCCTGAAAGTAAAGTTCACTTTTCTTACTTAATTTGACTAGAGTTTTCTTATTTCTTACCCCTGGAGTGATCCCGACATCTGGGTCCATTTTCTAAATACCAAAAACAAAAATTTTCCACGACTGAGTCATTTTATATTTCTTGATGAGCTATTTTTTATAAATATAATTTCACATTGAAAAATATTTTTTAAAAATACTACTTAATGTTTATTATAGTCAGTTCAGTCAGTTCAGTCGCTCAGTCGTGTCCGACTCTTTGCAACCCCATGAACTGCAACATGCCAGGCCTCTCTGTCCATCACCAACTCTATTATAGACATTTCCATAAAAACAATAATTAGCATACTTAACATTTGTATGGAAAAAGTAAGATGAATATATCAAAGGTGAATGAATATAAATCACAGTGATTCTAGTAATATGAGCAAAGTATTAATTCATTTACCTACATGAACAATAGGCTCAGGCATCTGTACTGTTGATGGGGAAAATATGGAAAAGTGTATTCTAAATGATATATATATATATATATATATATATTTTAAATCCAAATATATATTTTTGCAGCAGATTTATTGTCCTGATTATATTTTGCTGTGATTTCCAATAAAATAATTTGTTTTCAATTGTTTAATTATTAAAAGAGAAGAGGACATCACTAATGAGAACAGCAGAGTGGGATTTATTTTCAACATTTTATATTAAAAAATCACATTTATATTATTGAGTCAAAATTAGAGTAGTTGTTTTGTGTGTGTACATAAATACAACACATTGTAAAAATACTCTATGAATATGTAATTTTTCAGATTAATTAATCATTTTCCTTGTGTAAAACATTTTCCCCACTTCCTTGGTGGCTCAGTGGTAAAGAATCCACCTTCCAATGCAGGCAATGCAAATTCAATCCCTGGGTCAGGAATATCCCCTAGAGAAGGAAATGGCAACCCACTCCAGTATTCTTGTCTGGAGAATCCCAGGGACAGAGGATCCTGGTGGGCTACAGTCTATGGGATCACAAAGAGTTAGACACAACTTGGTGACTAAACAACAAAAAACAAAAAAACCTTTTCCCAAGTATAACTAAATTTCTTCTGTATCACTTCTTTTTTGGAATATAATTTCATAACCGACATAATTTTCGAAGTAACTAAAAATATATGAATATTTTTTAAAGCTGAACTAGTTACCTTAATTGCAAAAAAAAAAGGAAGAGTAATTAAAAAGAACAGGTCAGACATAGTATTATTATCTTTGTAAGACACACATTTCATGGAATAGCTAAAATACCTTAAATGTGCACATCATTACCATAGCTTTATCACCTTCCACTGAAAACTTCAAGTCTGTCTTGTCAATGAAATTTAAATAAGACTACTGAATGTAAATATCATTACAGAAGCTTCCATAAAAGTTTTACTAATTTCTAAATGACAACACATAGCTTCATAGTTTCTGAGTTATGACATCATAACTAATAATAATTATGAAATTATATATGTGGATTCTGAGGCACTAGAGTACATAGAAGTGGCACATTTCTATACTTGTCTTTGTTAAACATAAATTATTAATCTATTTACTTTTGATCATACTGAATTATATATAGCATCCAAAGTTGAATAGGAAATTTTCTTTAGATTTTCCAAAAACAACATTTTATCTGCTGATGATTTTGTTTATTTCTAGATAGTATGGAAATCTATTCAACACAGATTGATATGGTTTTATCATTTATTGTGAAACTAAGTCTTCATGCAGATTTTATAGTGAACTCACTGTCTCTTCTCTGAATTTCTATCATTATTATAATATCTCTGCTAATGTAGGCATTTAATTATTTTTATATTTTGATGTATCATGTAAGTCTGTAAGAGGTTTATCCAATGTTCCCATAACAGCAACATGTATATTCCCTAATTTTAGAGACAATATTATCTCGTTCTTTAGCATTGACCACAGTAGCTATTGCAATATTTCAAATATTCAAAGGCTCTAAAAGTTTTTGACTTAGAGAAAACTCATGTAGATTTTTATTAATTATACAGAAATATATGGTCAAGTATTAAAGTTAAAGTAATAAAGTTTCTATAGCTTGTATAGAGAAAAGTATGAAAACAAAATATTTTCATACTCTTTCATTCTTCCTACCACACCCCTTAGATGTTAAGCAATTCCTATTTCTTCCTTAAACTTTATATCAGTAAATTACAAGTAAATGGTTTTAATGTATCTTTATAAACTATAAATGAACAAACATTGTAACATGATATCCTTAAAATTTTAACTAACAGTTTATTTAATTTGTGCAATATCCCCTCACCAAACACACACACATCCTAATATAATTACATTTATAATCAAAAATATGCTTTGGAAGAAGAATATCAGGAGGGTTTGAAATAATGAAGCATGGAATCCAAAATCTGTAATAAAGGAAGGCTGAACAAGAAGCATAGAGACAGATCTCAAGGAAAGAGATCTCCATAAATATGAAATACAGGATAATATGGATATTGAATATATGTACTGGAATACTATAAGTCTTTTAATAGTATGACAATACCATACATACAAAAGAATTTTTGGCTAGGCCAGGTTTGAAAATTCTAATATATGAAATGATTTAGAGATTATTTTTATTTTATGAAATCCACAAAGATTTCATAAAATTAACAACTAGGAAAAAAAGAGATACACACTCTTAAATTTATATGAGCATATGCCAAATCTAAAATATACATTTATGAAGTTTATTTGTTAAGTGAAATGCTCAACACTGTTATCCAGTGAAATTTAAAGGCCTTCTGGAATGCTGCATAAGTTCAGTTCAGTCGCTCAGTCGTGTCCGACTCTTTGCAACCCCATAAACCACAGCACGCCTGGCCACCCTGTCCATCAGCAACTCCTGGAGTCAACCCAAACCCGTGTCCATCGAGTCAATGATGCCATCCAATCATCTCATCCTCTATCATCCCCTTCTACTCCTACCTTCAGTCTTTCCCAGCATCAGGGTCTTTTCCAATGAGTTAGTTCTTCCTATCAGGTGGCCAAAGTATTGGAGTTTCAGCTTCAACATCAGTCCCTCCAAAGAACACCTAGGACTGATCTCCTTTTGGATGGACTGGTTGGATGTCCTTGCAGTCCAAGGGACTCTCAACAGTCTTCTCCAACACCACAGTTCAAAAGCATCAATTTTTCGGCACTCAGCTTTCTTGACAGTCCAACTCTCACATCCATACATGACCACTGGAAAAATCATAGCATTGACTAGATGGACCTTTGTTGGCAAAGTAATGTCTCTGCTTTTTAATATGCTGTCTAGGTTGGTCATAACTTTCCTTCCAAGGAGTAAATGTTTTTAATTTCATGGCTGCAATCACCATCTGCAGTGATTTTGAACCCCCCAAAAATAAAGTCTGACATTGTTTCCCCATCTATTTACCATGAAATGATGAGACCAGATGCCATGATCTTAGTTTTCTGAATGTTGAGCTTTCAGCCAACTTTTTCACTCTCCTCTTTGACTTTCATCAAGAGGCTCTTTAGTTCTTCTTCACTTTCTGCCCTAAGGGTGGTGTATCAGCATATCTGAGGCAATCTTGATTCCAGCTTGTGCTTCCTCCAGCCCAGTGTTTCTCATGATGTACACTGCATATAAGTTAAATAAGCAGGGTGACAATATACAGGGTGACAATATACAGCGTTGACAGCATGAACCCACAATTTCCATTTCTTTCAGTGACTTAAAATCCATGTAATCATTTATTTTGTGGCCCAATTTTGAGAGACTTGGCAAATGGGCACCCCTTCAAGCTTTTGATATGTCCCCTCATTATTTGAGTGATTCTTTGTTTTTTACACAACAGGAAGTTACTGATTCACCTTGTATTGCTTCTACCCAAATTCCTGTTATGATCAGTCATTTTTCCAGGGAATCATGTTTCCTTTTAATGGACTCATGGTGCTATGTGTGTTTATGGTTATAAATTTGGGGCTCACTGATCCTCTTGCACAGAGATGGAGAACATATGGATATACACATATATGCACACATATATAAATATATTAACACACACTTGCATCTATATTCATTTATTTAACTACATATACACATTGATAAACCATGAGTTAAGGATACTTCTCCTTCCAGTCCAACACCCCCTAAAGTTTATTTATTCTAATTTTTATCCTTTTGTATTTTAACACTCTACTATAACCATGACCAGCCTGTTCCATTTATACTCATACTATTATTTCATAAATGTTCCTGTAGTCAACCAATCTGCCATTACTGCCGCCACTCTCTCTCTCAGGTGAATTACCTTTTGACTTCACACTAAGGCTCTGCACACACCAGGGCAACTGCTAAACCTCCCTACCCTGGTTATCTGTCTCTGCCTGTCTGCCACCTGAATATCCAGCCATGCCAATGAGGAACCAAAACTCCTGGCTATGACTTGGTGTGCTCACGGATGTTCTCCTCATCCTGTCATGACATTCCAGACACCAGCTCTCGGTCAATTCAGTTCCTCACTCAGCTTGCACTATGATCTTTTGTGAAGTGTCTGAGAATTTACCCCTCTTGCAAACTAACAAAATTAACCCGACATAGTTTTATGGATCTGAGAACAGACGTATGACTCCTGGATATGAGATGAAGGACTTTAGGCACATCATGTCAATAGCCAGAGGGTTAGCATACACCTTGCAGTTTCCTAAGCCCCGATGCCCATAGGTAACATTGAAGGATGGACAAAAGCACATGTAGTAGGTTACCTTTCAAAGAGGAAACAGCAGCTCTGTGAGCAGCCCTGATGGACCAAACAGCAAGCAAGCCCCTCTACCCCCACCCCCACTACTCTGAGGAGTAAGCATTTTGAAGATAGGCTGTGACCGGTATATAACAGTGTATAACTAACTACAGAAACAATTTATTGGGAGATATATAAAACTTGTAGTCTGGCACAGTTAGGACAAATGTGTTATAATGATCAGGGCCCATGGTCTGCCATTGCCAACAATGACCTCAAGGTTTGGGTTTTGAAACTTCATACCAGCCTTGTGTCTGCTGAGATACCTTCCTTATCCTGCTCAGACTCCGACAAGCCATGCTAAACCTTGCACAGACTTGAGCACTCCTTTTACCACCTAAGGTAAGGTCTGACCCCTTTCCATGAGAATTCACCTTTCCACATGGACACTTAGCTAGCTCTATCCCACCTCATGGCAGTAGGACTGAAATTTTCAGTTAAAGGACAATAAAGAAGGTTGAGGAAAGAAAAATAGTACAAAGAAAGGGGGTCAGATATGGTATGAGTAGGAAAAATAAGGAGGAACGAGAAGAAATAAAGGGATAAGAGATGAAGGAAAGAGGAAAAAGTAGAAGTCACTATGGTTTATATTTGTTTAAGGGAGCTCTGGAAGTGGTTTGCATAAGTACTGTTTGCATAAGTTTGCATAAGTACTCAGATATTATTTTAAAAATCTGTGCTGATTTATTTGTCTATTAAAATAAATCAGTGGAACATGATGATTCATTTCTTGCAGTATTTTTATCATATGTATTTTGTATTTTAATATTGACATAACCATGGTTTTCCTTTTAGAGCAGTTTTCCTTCAGCAAGTTCTTTTCTGTCCCTGAGTTCTTTTAAGACTGAAAGTTACATATGACATAAACACATATACTAAAAATTGAGGAAATAGCTCTAATTCATTTAAATAACCCATTTATTTCTGAAACTTTATTGTTGCAATTCCATTGAAGACACTTATTTTCAACAATAGTTTTTTTAATGCTTTAAAGATATGGGTATTTTCTACAGTTGTCCCAAATTCCATATGCTTATATATAAAAAAAATTCTTTAGAAAATAGGCTTCATATACTTAGAAAAGGCTGTTATTTCTTTTGCTTTCTTTGTATAGCACAATCTCTTAAAACATAGTTGTTTATATTCTTTGAGCACCAGATACATGACACTTTGTTTACATAAAGTTCTCTTAAGAGAAGTACTCTTTGTGCGTTCACTATCAACTGGGTGACTAGTACCAAGTTAAACAAAGGAATATAGTATTTAGCATACTGTGTATACATACACCAGTCTATGAAAATAGATGGCAAATTGAGTCACCAGCAGTAATATGCAAGCCATCATGACTCATTCCCCATACTAAAAATGTATTCAGTATAAAAGGAATGATCTCGGAAGTAATCTTTAAAAATAGTTGAGTAAAAACAAAATGAAACAGACATTCCTAATTGTTAATACTTGATAATAAATGGCATAGAGAAAAATAAACACAGGGAGCTCCATCATGTGAAATACTAGGGAACTGAAATCTCCAAAAGTAAATTCTCCAGTTTTCTTGTCTATATGCAGGGAAAATTTATGCCTATGTTAATTCATGGGACTCTATGTAAAATGCATTCTTAATAAGTCATAAAATTAGAGATACCAAGGGAACATTTCATGCAAAGATGGACTCGATAAAGGACAGAAATGGTATGGACCTAACAGAAGCAGAAGATATTAAGAAGAGGTGGCAAGAATAAACAGAAGAACTGTACAAAAAAGATCGTCACGACCCAGATAATCATGATGGGGTGATCAATGACCTAGAGCCAGACATACTGGAATGTGAAGTCAAGTGGGCCTTAGAAAGTATCACTATGAACAAAGCTAGTGGAGGTGATGGAATTCCAGTTGAGCTATTCCAAATCCTGAAAGATGATGCTGTTAAAGTGCTGCACTCAATATGCCAGCAAATTTGGAAAACTCAGCAGTGGCCACAAGACTGGAAAGGTCAGTTTTTATTCCAATCTCAAAGAAAGGCAATGCCAAAGAACGCTCAAACTACCATACAATTGCACTCATCTCACACGCTAGTAAAGTAATGCTCAAAATTCTCCAAGGCAGGCTTCAGCAATATGTGAACCACGAACTTCCAGATGTTCAAGCTGATTTTAGAAACGGCAGAAGAACCAGAGATCAAATTACCAACATCCACTGGATCATCGAAAAAGCAAGAGAGTTCCAGAAAAACATCTATTTCTGCTTTATTGACTATGCCAAATCCTTTGACTGTGTGGATCACAGTAAACTGTGGGAAATTCTGAAAGAGATGGGAATACCAGACCACCCGATCTGTCTCTTGAAAAACCTATATGCAGGTTAGGAAACAACAGTTAGAACTGGACATGGGACAACAGACTGGTTCCAAATCGGGAAAGGGGTACGTCAAGGCTGTATATTGTCACCCTGCTTATTTAACTTATATGCAGAGTACATCATGAGAAACGCTGGGCTGGAAGAAGCACGAGCTAGAATCAAGATTGCCAGGAGAAATATCAATAACCTCAGATATGCAGATGACACCACCCATATGGCAGAAAGTGAAGAGGAACTCAAAAGTCTCTTGATGAAAGTGAAAGTGGAGAGTGAAAAAGTTGGCTTAAAACTCAACATTCAGAAAACGAAGATCATGGCACCTGGGCCCATCACTTCATGGGAAATAGATGGGGAAACAGTGGAAACAGTGTCAGACTTTATTTTTCTGGGCTCCAAAATCACTACAGATGGTGACTGCAGCCATGAAATTAAAAGACGCTTACTCCTTGGAAGGAAAGTTATGACCAACCTAGATTGCATATTGAAAAGCAGAGACATTACTTTGCCAACAAAGGTCCGTCTAGTCAAGGCTATGGTTTTTCCAGTGGTCATGTATGGATGTGAGAGTTGGACTGTGAAGAAAGCTGAACACCGAAGAACTGATACTTTTGAACTGTGGTGTTGGAGAAGGCTCTTGAGAATCCCTTGGACTGCAAGGAGATCCAACCAGTCCATTCTGAAGGAGATCAGCCCTGGGATTTCTTTGGAAGGACTGATGCTGAAGCTGAAACTCCAGTACTTTGGCCACCTCATGTGAAGAGTTGACTCATTGGATAAGACTCTGATGCTGGGAGGGATTGGGGGCAGGAGGAGAAGGGTACGACAGAGGATGAGATGGCTGGATGGCATCACCGACTTGATGGATGTGAGTCTGAGTGAACTCGGGAGTTGGTGATGGACAGGGAGGCCTGGCGTGCTGTGATTCATGGGGTCGCGAAGATTTGGACACTACTGAGTGACTAAACTGAACTGAACTTAACAGGCACAATTTCTATCAAATTCTCCAGTTATTTTACAAACTTTCAAACTGGTAGAATATAGAAAGTGAGCTTTCTAACATACCTTCAAGATAAATATTAGATGAGACTAATATGCCATTGGAAGAATGGAGAAAATAATCTAGAACAACAGACTATTCACTGAGTCATCTAAACCATTAAAAATTAAATTCTACTTTTCTTTTGAAGCAATAACTTGATTAGGCAGATAAATCACTTCCTTTCCCCTTGTCTTTGTGTACTGAGAAAATCTAGTGGGTCCTGTCATTAGTATCTGAAGCTAGTACAGCACACAAACATCCTTCCCAAAACTCAAATAGGTCTTTTCAACAACTTTAAGCTGCATTATTAAATGACACAATCTGTAAAAGAAAATTACTCTATAATTCCTAAAACCTATATATTTTAATTATTCCACAGGGATTAAAAAACATTTTAATGGAGCTGCTTTCTATAGTCTTGAGAATATACATGAGCTTCATGGACCAGGGACATGGACTTGGGAGTTTGTTAGAAATGCAGAATTTTAAGTCCCATCTTTCAATTATTGAACAGGAATTGACAGTTTAGCAAAATATGCTGGTGATTAAAGAAACAGTGCTTTAAAGAAAGTTAAACTTAATTCTTCTGACATATGTCAATCACTTCTGATATTTTCTTTCATGGCAGTTTAGTAAATGTTCCCAGTATGTCAAAATGTTAAGACAAAAAAAAAAGTCAGAATATTCATTGTAGTTAAAAAAAACAAAGAAAGAGCAACAGAGGAAACACTTTTTAAAGCATTTTCTGAAGAAACTTTATTATTTAATTATTTCAACTTTTAAAAAGGAAATGCAATAGAACATTAATTAGATTCAAGTCGGCTAAGAGTGTACTCTTAGATTCCTTGAGTTTAAACACAGCAAACTCAGTGCTTAGATGACAAACCCCAAACAGTTCTTAAAATGTACACATATGACACACATATCACCCGGTGTTTGACAAGAAAATGAATTTAAAAGACTGGCTGATACTCTACATTGTTTGATTGCCACTTTATGGCTTCTTTTGCTAAAACTCACAAAACTGTTATGGATTTTAATAATTATCTACTTGGGATAAAAGGTGCTATATTTGGCAAGTGAATAATAATATCAACATTCCCAAAATGTAAGGATTCTAAAGGAGCTGTGTGAAAAAAGACACTCACCTCTACTTCTTTTTGACAGAAAAATGTCAGCTAGATAATTTAAATTGAACATATATTTCATTTCCAAAGTAAGTTAATCAAGAAACAACAGATTCAACATTATTAAACTACATTATTTAATGTCAACTAACACTTGAAAGCCCTTGCATTTTTTTTTTCCCTAAAAATTTCCAGTAAAGTCATTTACTTTTCTCTTTTGGATATCCTGGTTTCTGTTGGTATAAATGATCAATAATTGATAACTTCATTCCTGAAACAGTAAATGATCTACACCAGTTGTCACAAAAGAAAATAAAATCTCTCACACAAATATACACACACATGTACCCACACATCTTTCTAGAAGGCTGTAGTTATACTGCATTTGAATCATTATTTAATAACCCAAAGTATGTGCAAATATGAGTGTGTATGTATTTTCTTTTAATGTTAGCCATTTACTTGCCAAAGTAGCTGACAGAATTCTCAGTCAAAACTGAAATCTGAGGAAATGGAAACTGGAAGATACGTACATGCAATTTTGATATCATTCCAATGTACTATGAAGTCCTAATAATAGGAATACAGCATTTTAAAAATATATATATTTATTCATTTTTAATTGATTGATGACTGCTTTACAATATTGATTTGATTTCTGTCATATATCAACATGAATTAGCCATAGGTGTACATATTCCCCCTCCCTCCTGAATCTCTCACCCATCTCCCACCCATTCCCACCCCTCTAGGTTATTACAGAGCCCCAGTTTGAGTCCCCTGAGTCATACAGCAAATTCCCATTGGCTCTCTATTTACATAGGTTAGTGTATATGCGCCCATGCTACTCCTCCATTCATCACACCCTCTCCCTCTTCTCCCCCACCCTTGTCCCTAAGTATGTTCTCTATGTCTGCATCTCCACTGCTGCTCTGTGAGCAGGTTCATCAGTACAATCCTTCTAGATTCCATATATGCATTAATATACAGTATTTGTTTTTCTCTTTCTGACTTACTTCACTCTGTATAATAGGCCCTAGGTTGATCCACCTCATTAACACTGACTCAAATGCATTCCTTCTTATGGCTGAGTAGGAATACTGCATTTTCTTTCATTTTTAACTATATGACACATAACAACCCTACCTGAAAAGTCTTAGTTCAATAAGTTTTAATAAACAAAAATACAAAAACACCTAGAGTAAGTAGTTAAAGCAGACAAGTTTGCCTGGGGTGGTACAGAGAGGTACAGTAGAGAGGAATACAAAAAGACAAGAAGAGGGCTTCCCTGGTGGCTCAGTGGTAAAGAATCTGCCTGCCAATGCAGGAGACATGGGTTTGATCCCTGGTCCAGGAAGATTCCACATGTTGTGGAGCAACTAAGCCCATGTACCACAATTACTGAAGCCCATGCATCCCAGAGTCCATGCTCTGCAGTGAGAAGCCATTGCAATGAGAAGTGCATGCACTGCAATTAAAGAAAAGCCTGCTTAGCAACCAAGACCCAGCACAGCCAATTCCAAGTTTCCTCTTTTATTGGGATAAAGGAGAAACAGTGTGGTTACTGCTGTAATCAATAATAATCTGTCTTGGTCCTGACATCTAGTATTTACTTTCACAATAAAATGAATAAATATAGACATTAAAATTATCAGTTCAAGATTTTCAAATTATACATTTTAAATAGGTACAATTTATTGTGTATCAATTATACTTCAGTAAAGGTGTAGAAAAGTAAACGATTATGAATTTGAGGGTAGTTTGTTACTCAGATTTTGACCTGATGAAGAGAAATTAGCAAACATAAATCAGTGAATTTTTTTAAAGCAAAGTAGTTAAAGCCAGCAAACCCATGAAACACCAAGACTATATTAGTATTCATTTAAAATGTAATTTTACTATTCTTTATAGAAAGTCCAGTTCTTCCTAGACCTAATTTACTCTCATATTTTCTAGGTGTACTGCACCATTGATGGGAAACCCATTTGTGAAAACAGAATTTTTCAAAAATCCAATGTCACAAAGATCAGTTGCTTTCCTTCTTTCCATTGATAAATATGCTCTTGTGGGTTTTGAAAACCAAAGTACTTGAGGCTAGTTCTAGATATATTTAAATTATAGCTATTTACATGTTTTTTAATTAAAAATTATTCAACTTAAAAAAATTAATGACCCAGGTAGGGTCATTATGAGTAATATAGTTAAGAATGGGAAAAATACAGTATTCCTATTTACTGGGACCTCACAGTATATTGGAAAGATAACAAAATTACATTATTGTTAGAAAAGAAACCCATTTAATAATAAATACTGGAGAATTCTGAGATCATCTAGTCTCACTGCTTCATTTTGCAGGTGTGGAAGCACCCCACCATATATTTTATTTATTTTCCTGTGTGGATGATTTTGAAGAATAGCATGGAAGGCAGTTAGAGGTGATTACAAGAATACTGAGCAGTATTTAGAAGCTAGCCAAGATTATTCATCATTCTCAAGTCTAAAACCATAGCTTGTCTCTACATTAATATGTTAACTTAAAAAAAAAAAGTTTGTTGGTCCCTAATGTTTATCCCTCTTATTCCATTGTCACAAAACCCTAAATATGACAGGGAACATGAGAACCTGGAATAATAAATCATCTTTTGTTCTGCTTTGAACCATCTCAGTCCACATAATGAAACTGCAGTTAATACTTTGACCACCTGAATCAAAGAGCTGACTCATTGAAAAAGACCATGCTGCTGGGAAAGATTGAAAGCAAAAGGAGAAGGAGGTGGCAGAGGATAAGGTAGTTAGATAGCATCACTGACTCAATAGACGTGAGTTTGTGCAAACTCTGGGAAATACTGAAGGACAGGGAAGCCTGGTGCACTGCAGTCCATGGAATGGCAAAGAGTCTGACACAACTCAACAACTGAACAACAACTTGGGAAGAGTGCTTCCAGGAAACTTCCTAAGAATAACTGGTATGCTCCATTTGGCCCCTTCCTTTTTATTTCCCTTCCTCATTCTTGCAATCTGTAATATATATGTGGTATTTGGGGAATAAAGAAAAATCTTGGACAATGAGTCAGGGGTCACAAGTCAAGCTTGGTTGAGAAGACAGATTTTTTTTTTTTCCTTCTGTAACAATCATGGAGCCACCATAACAACTAGATTACTCTCAGAGCTTTTATGTTGAAAAGAAATACACTTCTATGAAATATCTTGGATTTTATATCATTGTCAGCTCAACCTAACTTTAGCCAAGAGAGAATTCTGCATCTGGAAGTGGATTGCTACAAAACCTAAAAATATTGGCATCAGCTTAGTAGAAGTGAACAGGCAATAGGCAGGGAAAAGTTGGAGACAGACTGGAAAACTGATGATCCTTTTTATGAGAGAGAAAACAACAAAACAAAACATATGATTAAAGAGTGACTTGTTTCGCTGTAGAAGCATGAACATATTCTAACCAAAGTGTTACTGTGAGAAAATTATAGAAAAATGTTTAATGCTGATGTATATTGGCCACATTTTGGTGCTTTCAGCCAAATTCTATGAAAGAGGTAAATTCAGGCTTAATCTGGCCAGAATATAAGATGAGAAGGTAATAGGGTAGAAACACAAAAAGGAAGGAGTTTTCTGCCTGTGCGCTACCATCTAAAATTTCTGAATTTGATATTTTGGAGTCCTGAAGGGCTTAAGAAGCCAAAAGAAGTTAGCCATGAGTGTTTTCTTCCCCCCCACCGACCCCACCCCAGTGTATCAGTATTCACAACTAAGATGTTGCTGTAAAATACAGATTTCAGCCTACTGGCTTACAAGGTATTTGAAGTGTTCCTTATCTAGCCATGTCCATGTATCAGATATACTTTAAGTATTTGCCTGAGAAATAGAAAAAATGGAAAAATACACAATGACATAGCCTTAATACTCAGAACTACATCCACATAAACTCTTTGGATGATGCTCTTGCAAATAAAATTTTCTGGGAAAAATTAAATTAGAAAAGCTGTTTTATTGGAATTTATTTCCAAAGGAATTGAAAAACATGGCCTACAAAATCATATTCACTTTTTAAAGGTACATCTTCAGACTATCAAACATATTTCAGCAGGAGGAAGTCCATAAGAATATGAAGCCAACACTGGATGACTATCCATTGCTTTTATTTGACACTCTACTATAATTATTTTCTAATAATACTTAAGAAAGAATGCCCAGAGAGAGCCAGGCTCTCAAAGGAAAATATGCAGATCAAGGGGAGGAACTCATAAAAAGAACTGGATCTGACAGATGCCATATTAGATGAACAAGGAATTTATTTTGCTCCTGGGAAAGTCTTTGCACTTTCAAGCCAGTAGAATTTAACAATTTCTATAAACGCAAAGAAGAAAAGGAAAGATACCCATTTGAATGCAGAGTTCCAAAGAATAACAAGGAGAGATAAGAAAGCCTTCCTCAGTGATCAATGCAAAGAAATACAGGGAAACAATAGAGTGGGAAAGACTAGATCTCGTCAAGAAAATTAGAAATACCAAGGGAACATTGTGTGCAAAGATGAGCACAATTAAGGACAGAAATGGTATGGACCTAACAGAAGTATAAGATATTAAGAAGTTGCTGCTCCTGCTGTCGCTTCAGTCGTGTTCGACTCTGTGCGACCCCATAGATGGCAGCCCACCAGGCTCTCCCGTCCCTGGGATTCTCCAGGCAAGAACACTGGAGTGGGTTGCCATTTCCTTCTCCGATGCATGAAAGTGAAAAGTGAAAGTGGAGTTGCTCAGTCGTGTCCGACTCCCAGTGACCCCATGGACTGCAGCCCACCAGGCTCCTCCATCCATGGGATTTTCCAGGCAAGAGTACTGGAGTGCGGTGCTATTGCCTTCTCTGATATTAAGAAGAGGTGGTAAGAATACACAGAAGACCTATACAAAAACGATCTTCATGACCCAGACAACTACAATGGTGTGATCACTCACCTAGATCCAGACATCCTGGAATGTGAAGTCAAGTGGGCCTTAGGAAGCATCACTACAAACAATGCTAGTGGAGGTGATGGAATTCCAGTTTAGCTATTCAAATCCTAAAAGATGATGCTGTGAAAGTGTTGCACTCAATATGCCAGCAAATTTGGAAAATTCAGCAGTAGCCACAGGACTGGAAAATGTCAGTCTTTATTCTATTCCCAAAGAAAGGCAATGCCAAAGAATGTTCAAACTACCCACAATTGCACTCATGTTACACACTAACAAAGTAATGCTTGAAATTCTCCAAGCCAGGCTTCAACAATATGTGATCCGTGAACTTCTAGATGTTCAACCTGGATTTAAAAAGGTAGAGGAACTAGAGACCAGATTACCAACATCTGCCGGATCATCAAAAAAGCAAGAGAGTTCCAGAAAAACATCTACTTCAACTTCATGGACTACGCCAAAGCCTTTGACCCTGTAGATCAAAACAAACTGTGGAAAATCCTTAAAGAGATAGGAATACCAGACCACCTGACCTGCCTCCTGAGAAATCTGTATGCAGGTCAAGAAGCAACAGTTAGCACTGGACATGGAAAAACAGACTGGTTCCAAATTGGGAAAGGAGTATGTCAAGGCTGTCTGTTGTCACCCTTATTTAAATTGTATGCAGAGTACATCATGCAAAACCCTGGGCTAGATGAAGCACATGGTGGAATCAAGATTGCCAAGAAAAATATCAATAACCTCAGATATGCAGATGACACCACCCTTATGGCAAAAAGTGAAGAAGAACTAAAGAACCTCTTGATAAAAGTGAAAGAGGAGAGTGGAAAAGTTGGCTTAACACTCAACATTCAGAAAACCAAGATCATGGCATCTGGTCCCATAATTCATCGCAAATAGATGGGGAAATAATGGAAACAGTGAGAAACTTTATTTTGGAGAGCTCCAAAATTACTCTAGATTTTGACTGTAGCCATGAAATTAAAAGACGCTTGCTCCTTGGAAGAAAAGTTATGACCAACCTAGACAGCATATTAATAAGCAGAGATATTACTTTGCCAACAAAAGTCCATTTAGTCAAAGCTATGGTTTTTCCAGTAGTCATGTATGGATGTGAGAGTTGGACTATAAAGGAAACTGAGCACTGAAGAATTGATGCTTTTGAACTGTGGTGTTAGAGAAGACTCTTTAGAGTCCCTTGGACTTCAAGGAGATCCAATCAATCCAGCCTAAAGGAAATCATCAGTCCTGAATATTCATTGGAAGGACTGATGTTGAAGCTGAAGCTCCAATACTTTGGCCACCTGATGCTAAGAACTGACTCATTGGAAAAGACCCTGATGCTGGAAAAGATTGAAGGCAGGTGGAGAAGGGGATGATAGGAGGAGATGATTAGATGGCATCACTGATTTGATGGACATGAGTTTGAGTAGGCTCCAGAAGTTAGTGATGGACACGGACGCCTGGTGTGCCGTAGTCTATGGGGTCGCAAATAGTCAGGATGAGCAACTGAACTGATTATATGCATTACATATTCTTTTTTTTTTTAAATATTCCTTTTTTTTTAATTATAGTTTCATGGTTATTCTATGTCTATTATTCTAGTGTATAACAGGCATTTTGTAAGCAATCAACTTGCCTAGATTTATTTTCAATGGATCTCATTTGCTGAGGCTTGAATTAATTATACAATTCTGTTCATGACATATTACCTATATTGACCTGTAAAATCCATTTACACATGAATATATGAGAGCATGACTGTATGTACTTATGTATATATGTGTTTATGCATATACTTATTTATTTACTTTCTATCTTTCTGAACCAGATGGAGAGGCTCATATGTATGCAATAGGTCCTGGACTTTGAAGCAGGTGTAATAGTGTTGTCTTTCATGTAGGTTGAGTATGATCTTTATTCCAGAGGAATGGTGTGTGTTGATCATTTAAAGGTGAAAGATTGAGAGTATAAAAATGCTTATGGGGCCCTGATATTCTTTCCTTCATTCTTATGTGTTAGTAAAATCCCAGATTATTAGTTGATTCGTTCTTATTTGGAAAAAAAAGATTTTCTTGCAACGAGGTATGGCCTCGTTTCTACATCTGTGACTACATTTTAAATCAGAGATGCATGTGAAAGTGACAGCAACCAACTTCTAGAAGCTATTAGAAAAAGATGGATTCTTATTTATTCCTTGCTTCTTTCCTTCATCACTCCATCCTTCCTGGTGACTATAAGGAGGATTTTGTTTTCCAGGTTGGATTAGTAAAGATGGTTGTGTGGATTTCTGATGATCTTAGGGATGCAATATCAGCCCTGATTGCTTACGTTTGAAATTTATATTTTAGAGAAAGAACCCCTCTCTTATTTAATTCACTCCCATTTTTATCAATTCTAATTGATAAACCTAACATGTTTCATACACAAATTCTACTTTAACCTGGGTACTTACTTTATCATTTTAAAAGGGTGGAGGATAATGCCAAGATAAGAGGACAAAGAATGCATGGTTGTTAAAAACTTTAACCTCATGTAAATTAACAATAATGAGTTTAGTGTTTGGAATATATAACACATCTTATACTTGTTTATTTTTTACATCCATATTTCCCTATTATTATCCTTTAAGAGCTGAGGAAATGGAAAGTTTTAGAGGATAAATAAAAATGCCCTAAATCAAACAACTGATAAATGATTTAACTGGGATATAAACTCAAGCCTGACACAGGGTAGGTGATAATAAATTTAGGCTACATATACTGTCATTCCTAATAGGAAGTGAGAATTAAATTTAATCATAGAGTAATGACAATTCCTGCCAAAGGTGATGAATGTAGATATCTAGCCAGCACAAATCAATAATTATGATTTCACCAGTCAGGATCAGAAGTTCCAGTAGAAGAGTAGGTGAGAAGAAAACTCTAGGAGTACTATATATATATATATATAGAGAGAGAGAGAGAGAGAGAAATAAGATACAAGAGACTATAACACGGTAGACCAACAGAATTAGGGATAATAGAACCTAGATATTATGATGACAAGATTAAATTCAATGGCTTTTCTTGTAGCTCAGCTGGTAAAGAATAAGCAGGAGACCCTGGTTCAATTCCTGGGATGGGAAGATCCCCTAGAGAAGGGATAGACTAACTACTCCAGAATTCTTGGGCTTCCCTGATGGTTCAGACAGTAAAGAATCTGCCTGCAATGTGGGAGACCTGGGTTTGATCCCTGGGTTGGGAAGATCCTCTGGAGAAGAAAACAGCTACCCACTTCAGTATTCTGGCCTAGAGAATTCCATGGACAGAGGAGCCTGGCAGACTATAGTCCATGGATCACAAAGAGTCAGACAATAAAAAGAAAAAGGGGAGTTAGCATAAGAAATGAGAAAACAAAATTGTCATGCAGACATAAACGAAAGGACATTTCTATGCAAATGAATCTCAGCTGGATCAGTCATTCTTTGGTAACGCTTCTAAATTAAAGAACTTTAGAACTTTAGACACTAAAGAACTTTAAAAATTAATTTATACCAAATGATTAAAACTAATAGTTTTGCTCATTTTAAAATTCAAAATGCTACTAAAGTTTCATAGGTTTGGTTTTAGATGAAGGCATCTTCATAATGCACATTTTATTCAAAAGTGAACCATTAGTTTATGTAGAAAGGAGTTCAGTAAGATCAAATTGTGTTAACAGACATATTTATACTTCATCCTCTTGGAATAATCAATTTTTATCTCTTTTCTACAACTGGATTGTATCAGTTATCATAAAACTTTAAGCATATTGTCATCAATATCTGATTATTAGACAGATAGCCTTGACACCATTATGAAAAAGGAAAAATATGGACCATGTTTAGCTTAAATGAGAAAAATACATTAACTCAGGTTTTTAGTATTTTGGAAACATTCTGAATTTTACTTGCCAGAGGATAGTTAGTAGAATTGTTATGTTAATACATTTTAAAATGGTTGATGCTATTTTTTAGGAAAGAATATTCAGAAATTTGAAAAATTGTTGGCAACATATTTTTTACGCAAATTATCATAAGACCTGCAATAAGTGGAAATATAAACTATGCTATGAGGGATAAAATAATGATCAACAATTTTTACATATTTGTTTTCAGTAAAATTACTTCTACAGTTGTGAAAATTGTCACTTCCTTTGAGTTTATTTTCAAGCCAACCTAAACTATTTTCATCTGCTTCTCTAATTACTATATTTAGATTCCAATTTTACTTCTGACATTTCTCAAAACATTTATGATTCCCCTAATATATGCATCTTTAGTAGAAATTAGAGATTTAAAAACTTTTTAAAACTATGTTATTTAAAATAATATTTAATTTTCTAATTAATTCTACTAACAAAGTATGTGCAAATATGTTAATTGTATCTACAATTTACCTATCTATCTATCTAAACCATGGAATGAAAATGAAATGTTCAACAAATATTAAATACCTGGACAATATATTGGTAAGTTATAGGATAGAATTGTCAGGCGAGTGTATTCTCCTCGTTTCTGTCTCTTCTCAACAAATATTTGAAGCAACGGACATTAGAGCCCTTGGCGTGTCATAGCTCTCAGACAGACCATGTTTTAGCTCTTGGGTCTCGAACAGACCATGTTACAGCTCTTAGATCAATGTTACAGTTCCGTGTTACAGCTCAATTTTATTAAGAAAATAGCAGGAAAATACATCCTCGAGGCATGAGGGCATACCAACCCAAAGACAACCCAAAGCCCTGGCCCTTTGGCTCCTCTTTTTATATGTTTTTTCCTCTCCACTTGGCCTGCCCTATGTTAATTGGGCTAGCCAGAAGCACTGTTTGTTCTACCTGAGGTCCTCACTCCGGTCCTCGGACCTTCCTTTGTTCTGTTTTTGCGGGATTTTCCCTTCTTTGTCTTTTAGCCACTGCCATTTTGGACTCCGGTTTCCTATTCTAACTATAGAATAGAATCATGTTGGATTATTGAAACATCATTTAGTAAGGAAAAACACGTCTGGCATTTCTGAGTTATCTGAGGTAAGGGTTTAGTTTTCAGATGAAGTCTGTGGGCTGCATGTGGTGCTTCCCTTGTAACTACAAAACATTATTGCAAATCCCATCTAGCAGTCCCTGATCATCTTTCCAACGCTTATATATAGATCTGTTTCATTACCTGATCATCAGTTTACACCATCCCAAACCCTGTGGGACAATATGCTAAACTGGTCTAGATTGGTCTAGATTTTTGAAATAGAAAGCCCTGTTTAGAAGTTATCGAAACAGCCTTCAACAGCTGTCATCTTTTCTTTTGAAGCCCCGATAGCATGAGAGAGATGACACCTCAAAAAAGATTTCCCAGGTTAATCTCCTAGGAAGGAAGAATAATACCTTTTATTCCTTCCCCAAAATTCCATTATCTAGAGAACACAGCATGATAAAACTACATTTCCAGTAGATGCTACATTAATTTTTAAAAGTGAAAGTGTTAGTTGCTTAGTCGTGTCCTACTCTTTGCGACCCTGTGGACTGTAGTCTGCTAGGCTCCTCTGTCCATGTAACTCTCCAAGCAAGAATGCTGGAGTGGGTAGCCATTCCCTTCTCCAGGGGATCTTCCCAACCCAGGGATTGAACTTAGGTCTCCTGCATTGCAGGCAGATTCTTTACCATCTGAGCCGCCAAGGGAGCCTCATTAATTATTGAAAGGAATAATCGCTACAAAAAAGCATATCAACTCAGATGTCATTTATGGCATTATCATTATTAATATATTCCGTCCAAAATCAAACAGATAGTTGTGGGTCACCCCTAAAACTGAGACCCTGTAATATTCATTCTAGTGCTTATTTCTATTATGCAAATATTAGTCAATATTTAGATGTAAATGTCCTCAAAATCTTTATTTCTCTGTCTTATGACTAAAATTTACATACAGAGATTCACATACATGTTATCACTAGATTTATTTCTCTTTTTGTAAGTTTCTGAGAAAAACTTTCAGGCAGGGGAGTGGGGACACCGTCTCATTAACTGAGTACACTAGTTCATTTTACTCTTTTAGAACCATGGAAGGCAACACCACTTAGTCACAGTGAGTGTAGGAGGAATCAGAAGTAGCAATTTGTATAAACGCCTCCTGATCTTAATATCTACCCTTGAAAAAGTTATTCAACTAGTAGTGAAACAGATCAAATTGTGAGTCACTACATCAGTTTTTCAACATTATTTTCTATTTATTTAAGTTTTTGAAATTCAGTCAAGTATAAAAGTATACACTTTTAAGATGTGTTTCTTTTTATATTTGCACGGTATAAAAGCAAGTTTCTTATATTTTTCTGTGAAGAAAATATTGCAATAAGACTTTATTCTAATAAAAGTATTGGCCAAAGCAAAGGACTTAAGACTGTTTCAAATAAACTGTTGCATAAAATATTCCAATAAATCTAGACAGTAGTAATCAAGAATATAGATAATTTTAAGTAAATGTAAAACTGACAGCTATGTTCAGTGGCTGATAAACTATCTTCACACACACAAAAAAAATAAAATTAGAAGCCTAGGGAAACGATGATATTCTTATATGAAAAATCAAAAGAATTTCACCTTCTGTAATAACCTGCTGTGAGATCAGGGCAGTGTTAAATCCATCAATCATTTACCTTGAAAACTCTTCTAAATGTGTATTTCCTTAGCCTTTACAGTGAAAGACATAATATGTAAAATCAATGAAGGACACACCTTCAATCCATGTCACTTTTTATCTCTTAAATTTAATTTAGTGCTTATATTAATCATTGATTCTAATCACTCTGGGCTTCCCTGGTGGCTCAGGCAGTAAAGAATCTGCCCGCAATGGTGGAAACACGTGTTTGATCCCTGGGTAGGGAAGATCCCCTGGAGAAGAGAATGGCTACCCACTCCTGTATTGTTACCTGGAGAATTCCATGGACAGAGGAGCCTGGCAGTCCATGGAGTCACAAAGAGCCAGACACAACAGAACAACTAATATCTTCACTTAACCTTCTAATCATTCTAACCCTATTCTACTTTTCTTTCCAACCAAATGAGTAATGCAATTTTCAGTTTCCCACTGAAAATAATTCAGGTTTTCATTAGAGACAGTATTATTATTATATAAAGACATGGACCTTGGATACTTCTCTTGGCAGTGATTAACTGCAAACTTGCAATATTGTCTAAGTTTTTTTCAAGTGTAAAGCGAGTGCAGTCATTTGTATTTAATATATAAAATAAATAAATAATTTTAATATTTGAAATAAATGCTTATTGAAATATAATGTACCTATAGAAAAATGTCTAAATCATAATGGTCTGGAATATCAAATATTCATAAAGTAGACTCATTCATACAACCATGATTCATGTAGAGAAATAGAATGTTACTAGCATGATAGCCACCTCAGACCTCTCACATGTCACTAACCGCTACTTCCAAAAATATCATTACTGATATGGCTGTGACACACTAATTTTTCCTACCCTTGAACTTTATACACTGATATGTAGAATATGTAAATTTATACATCAGACTTCTTGCTTAACATTATCTTTAATTAATGGCTTAGCAAGACTTAACATACACTTATGTGATGGCTCAGTGATAAAGAATCCACCTGCCAGTGCAGGAGACATGAGTTCAATCCCTGGGTTGGGAAGATCCCCTGAAGAAGAAAATGGCAACCCACTTCAGTATTCTTGGCTGGGAAATCCCAATGGACAGAGGAGCCTAGCAGGCTACAGTCCCTTTTTCAGTTCAATTCAGTTCAGTCGCTCAGTCATGTCTGACTCTTTGTGACCCCATGAATTGCAGCATGCCAGGCCTCCCTGTCCATCACCAACTCCTGGAGTTCACCCAGACACACATGCATCTAGTCGGTGATGCCATCCAGCCATCTCATCCTCTGTGTACCCTTCTCCTCCTTCCCCCAATCCCTTCCAGCATCAGGGTCTTTTCCAATGAGTCAACTCTTCGCATGAGGTGGCCAAAGTACTGGAGTTTCAGCTTTAGCATCATTCCTTCCAAAGAACACCCAGGACTAATCTCCTTTAGAATGGACTGGTTGGATCTCCTTGTGGTCCAAGGGACTCTCAAGAATCTTCTGCAACACCACAGTTCAAAAGCATAAATTCTTTGGTGCTCAGCTTTCTTCACAGTCCAACTCTCACATCCATACATGACCACTGGAAAAACAATAGTTTTGACTAGACAGACTTTTGTTGGCAAAGTAATATCTCTGCTTTTCAATATGCTATCTAGATTGGTCATAACTTTCCTTCCAAGGAGTAAGCGTCTTTTAATTTCATGGCTACAATCACCATGTGCAGTGATTTTTGGAGCCCCCCCAAAAATAAAGTCAGCCACTGTTTTCACTGTTTCCCCATCTATTTTTCATGAATTGATGGGACCAGATGCCATGATCTTAGTTTTCTGAATGTTGAGCTTTAAGCCATCTTTTTGGTGGCCACAAAATAAGAGTAGGACAAAACTTGACAATTAAACAATAAGACAATATGTATTAGTTAAGACTTCCTAATTTATGTTCCTTCTATGAGTGTGTCTTGGTTATTTCTGACCATCTGTATTCCTCTATAATTTCTCAGAATATATTTGGCTCTCCCCCTCCAAACAGTTATCATTATTTATTAGGAATGCATTGAATCTACAGATCCACTTAACTGACATCTTTAAATGTCCTCTGATTCATGAACATGCATATTCTTCCCTTAAATTGGATTTTCCTTCATCTTCCTCAATGATGTTTTGTGGTTTAGTGTTAATTAATTTTGTACTGCTATCATCCAAGAAGGCAATGGCACCCCACTCCAGTACTCTTGCCTGGAAACTCCCATGAACGGAGGAGCCTGGTAGGCTGCAGCCCATGGCGTCGCTAAGAGTCGGACACAACTGAGCGACTTCACTTTCACTTTTCACTTTCATGCATTGGAAAAGGAAATGGCAACCCACTCCAGTATTCTTGCCTGGAGAATCCCAGGAATGGGGGAGCCTGGTGGGCTGCTGTCTATGGGGTTGTGCAGAGTCAGACACGACTGAAGTGACTTGGCAGGCACTGCTATCATAAAATAGTCAGTTCAGTTCAATCAGTCAGTCGTGTCCAACTCTTTGCGACCCCAAGGACTGCAGCACGCCAGGCTTCCCTGTCCATCATAAAATAATTGCCATGGATTTCCCTGGTAGCTCAGACGGTAAAGCATCTGTCTACAATGCGGGAGACTTGGGTCTGATCCCTTGGTTGGGAAGATTCCCTGGAGAAGGAAATGGCACCCCACTCCAGTACTCTTGCCTAGAAAACCCCATGGATGGAGGAGCCTGGTGTCCATGGGATCGCAAAGAGTTGGACACGACTGAGGGACTTCACTTCACTTCACATGCAATCACTTTGATAATGCTATATAAAAGGTATTCCTTATTTCTCTCATCCTAGGCCCACCCTTTTCACCATGAACTCACCGAGGTTCTACTTCTGATCTCTAAAGTTGTTTTTGGACTTACTTAGTTGTCTTTCCTATTTTCCCCAGAGAGCCTTATTATTGAATTTAAAAATCAAAAACATGAAAAAGGAAATAATAAAAATTTAACAAATGAGTTTGGTTAATTGGCATAGCTATCATGCAACCTGTTGTTTGAAAACAATTTAAGGTATAATTTATTAAATTAGTGTTTATATAACTACTAGTACAAATCAGAAGTTGTAATTCTATAAATATTCAACTAAAAATGAAAAAAATAAAGCCTATAAATGTGCACAATCCAAAAAAAAAACAGATCTCTTTTGATTTTCAGTGTGTTTTTATGACTAACTTCATCACTTTAATCTTCAGTCAAATATATAATGAAAACTCCAAAATAGTCCTTCTTAGTTTTCCTTATAATATTTCAGTGATTAATAACAGTAATCAGAATAAATTGCTAACATAAATTACTAAGAAATATTTAATAATATCCAAAGCTCAGAATAATGCTTAATGATATCAGAGTGGTTTATAGAGATTTGATAGGCAGAGTGAGGGAGAAAAGGGAGACAGACAGGAAGGAAAAAGAGAGACAGGAGAAGGAAAAAGAAGAGGTTACAATTTCAAGCATTTCTTTAATATCACTGACTGATAATGCCAAAAGGATTCTTTGCACATTAGGAAAGAAAATTTTCAGAAACCTGCTAATGTCAGAATCATAGTGGGCTAAATAAGAACAGATGCTAACAATTTTGTCCTCATTCAAAAAAAAAAAAAAAAGCAGAACCAAATGGATTTACCCATATTTGGTAATTTAAATATTTCCAATACATGTTATTCTATTTTATTCTGAAAATCCTAAATCCTAACTGATTTTTCTTTAACTGTTCCCAGGCTTCCTCCTACAACAATTCTATATTTATTGTTACTCCTACTTGATAAACTGTGCTAGCTCCAAAGTGTGTTTCTTCTCCATTTGTTTCAGCATTTCATGCTGTTTGTTAGTCATTAAAATTTCTCTTTTCTTTATACATATAAAAATCACTTGGGAAGCGTGCATTATCCTGCTTTATAAAATAATTTTGGTAAGAAAACAGCCAACTGTATTTCTAAATAGCAATTTTCAAAATAAAATGCTGTTCCCTTAAAAATAGTCAAGAAACTAAATACTTTGTAGATGGAAATGTTAGAATAAATTAACATTAGAATAAATTGTTAGAATAAATTGTTTCATATTGTTTTAATTTGGCCAGAAAATTATATGTGTATCCTTGAAATTTTCATTAGCAATATTTACTTTGCATATGACTCCAAAGTGGGCCTCAAAGGTGGCACTAGTGGTAAAGAACATTCCTGCCAATGCAGGAAACATAAGAGATGTGGGTTTAATCCCTGGATCAGGGAGATCCCCTGGAGGAGGGCATGGCAACCCACTCCAGTATTCTTGCCTGGAGAATCCCATAGACAGAGGATCTTGGCAGGCTCTATAGGGTAGCAAAGAGTTGAAAACAACTGAAGCTACTTAGCACACATGAATGCATGCCCATTACTCCAAAGTAAAGAGAAGAAATACCAGTGACTTTTCAACCATGGCGATAATATTTTTATCTGTTTCAATATATGAGTGAAGACAGAAATATCTTGAGAGTATTTAGAAATAACATGCCAGAAATATATACAACAGTCAGTGTAAAAAATTAATTAAGGATTATTATTATGTCGGTTTTCATTCCAATCCCAAAGAAAGGCAATTCCAAAGAATGCTCAAACTACCGCACAATTGCACTCATCTCACATGCTAGTAAAGTAATGCTCAAAATTCTCCAAGCCAGGCTTCAGCAATATGTGAACCGTGAACTTCCTGATGTTCAAGCTCGTTTTAGAAAAGACAAAGGAACCAGAGATCAAATTGCCAACATCAGCTGGATCATAGAAAAAGCAAGAGAGTTCCAGATAAACATCTATTTCTGCTTTACTGACTATGCCAAAGCCTTTGACTGTGTGGATCACAATAAACTGTGGAAAATTCTGAAAGAGGTGGGAATACCAGACCACCTGACCTGCCTCTTGAGAAATCTGTATGCAGGTCAGGAAGCAACAGTTAGAACTGGACATGGAACAACAGACTGGTTCCAAATAGGAAAAGGAGTACGTCAAGGCTGTATATTGCCACCCTGTTTATTTAACTTATATGCAGAGTACATCATGAGAAATGCTGGACTGGAAGAAACACAAGCTGGAATCCAGGTTGCCGGGAGAAATATCAATCACCTCAGATATGCAGATGACACCACCCTTATTGCAGAAAGTGAAGAGGAATTAAAAAGCTTCTTGATGAGAGTGAAAGAGGAGAGTGAAAAAGTTGGCTTAAAGCTCAACATTCAGAAAACGAAGATCATGGGATCCAGTCCCATCACTTCATGGGAAATAGATGGGGAAACATTGGAAACAGTGTCAGACTTTATTTTTCTGGGCTCCAAAATCACTACAGATGGTGACTGCAGCCATGAAATTAAAAGACGCTTACTCCTTGGAACATAAGTTATGACCAACCTAGATAGCATATTCAAAAGCAGAGACATTACTTTGCGAAAAAAGGTTCATCTAGTCAAGGCTATGGTTTTTACTGTGGTCATATATGGATGTGAGAGTTGGACTGTGAAGAAGGCTGAGTGCCGAAGAATTGATGCTTTTGAACTGTGGTGTTGGAGAAGACTCTTGAGAGTCCCTTGGACTGCAAGAAGATCCAACCAGTCCATTCTGAAGGAGATCAGCCCTGGGATTTCTTTGGAAGGAATGATTCTAAAGCTGAGACTCCAGTACTTTGGCCACCTCATGCGAAGAGTTGACTCATTGGAAAAGACTCTGATGCTGGGAGGGATTGGGGGCAGGAGGAGAAAGGGACGACAGAGGATGAGATGGCTGGATGGCATCGCTGACTCGATGGACGTGAGTCTCAGTGAACTCCGGGTGTTGGTGATGGACAGGGAGGCCTGGCATGCTTCGATTCATGGGGTCGCAAAGAGTCGGACACGACTGAGTGACTGATCTGATCGGATTATGTCCAGAATTGTCCTAGTAATCATGTAATATATTCATAGTTCATCCTTAACTAAAATGTGTGAATGTACTTTAGTCGGCTGTTTTCTTTTTGCTTTGTGCGGCAGCAGTGAAGCCAATAGCCATCATCAGTTCATATATAAATGGGATGATTGGAAAAAAATAACAGTAATTTAAAATCAGTGTCATCTTGGCCAATATCAGATAAGAGTCAGTTAATGAAGACTGTTTCTAAAGACTTAATTGCCAAATTCACATTCATCAGATTTAATGATTCTTAAGTAATGGGATACCTTTGGCTTTTAAAAACATTTTTACTCCTTCCATGTATTGTAATACACAAACCTTTGCTTAAATCTACTTTAAACTACTAAAAATAAAAATTTTCTTCATAATATTCAGCAAAACTAAAATTAAAGTATAATAGTATAATTGTATAGTATATACAGAATATATTGTAGTGTGTTGTGTATATATATGTGTATAGAATATATATATAGTATAGCATTATTTAGTACAAATGAAGAATTTACATTTTTTTTCTATTCAAAAACATTATTTGCTTGAACTCACAGTACCTGACTTGTAGTTCATTAACTTCACTGTTTTGAGTATTTTTGCCTCGTTTTGACAATTTTCTTAGTAATTTGGCTGATTGTTTTATACAAATAATGACCTTATTAAATGTAAAACAAACTTTTCCGCATATGGAGCCAATCACTTACACTTAATCATTTGTGTGTATGTATGTGTGTGTGTATTCTAAAGAGACTTTATCTTTCCTTTTAATTGCTTTCCTAATTTCTTCTCATTTTATTTGTCTTTTCTATCTACTTGCATCTCTTATTAGTTAGAGGACAATCTAACCCCTTTTGGAATTTTCCTTTTCAATTATATATTTTTCTGTTTGTTTCTTTCATTTGGGGGGGCGGGTTTCACCTCTATGAAAAAGCATTGAATGTGTCATTGATACCTGACTTAAAACTCAACATTAAAAAAATGAAGATTAATGTTTGGCAAAACTAATACAATTATGTAAAGTTTAAAAATAAAGTAAAATTAAAAAAAAAATGAAGATCATGGCATCTGGTCCCATAACTCAATGGCAAATAGAAGGGGAAATAATGGAAACAGTGACAGATTTCATTTCTTGGCCTCCAGAATCCCTTCAGATGGTGATTGCAGCAATGAAATTAAAAGATGCTTGCTCCTTGGAGGAAAAGCTATGACAAACCTAGACAGCATATTAAAAAGCAGAGTCGTTACTTTGCCAACAAAAGTCCATGTAGTCAAAGCTATGGTTTTTCCAGTAGTCATGTATGGATGTGAGAGTTGGACCATAAAGAAAGGTGAGCACCAAAGAATTGATACTTTGAACTTTGGAGTTGGAAAAAACTTCTGAGAGTCACTTGGACTGTAAGGAGATAAAACCAGTCGATCCTAAAAGAAATCAACCCTGAATATTCATTGGAGACTAATGCTGAAGCTGAAGCTCCTATATCTTGGCCACCAGATGCGAAGAAGCTACTTATTGGAGAAGACCCTGATGCTGGGAAAGATAGAAGGCAGGAAGAGAATGGGAAGACAGAGGATGAGATGGTTGGTTAACATCACCAGCTCAATGGACATGAGTTTGAGCAAACTCCAGAAGACGTTGAAGGATAGGGAACCCTGGCATGCTACAGTCCAAAGCATGGAGTCGCAAAGCAACCGAACAGCAACAACAACACTGAATGTGTCTTCCAAACTTATATGGAATTTTTTAAACAATAATCTTTTACTGTTGAGCATTTATTCTACTAGCTCACTTTCCTCATTTATAGATTTATATTATTACAAAATCTTTCTGAGATGAAAATTAGTGTTTATTGGAATATTTGCCTAAAATATTGTTTTTAAAATATAGAAATAAAATGTATCAGTTTAGTTCAATTGTGTCTGACTCTTTGTGACCCCATGAATCACAGCATGCCAGGCCTCCCTGTCCATCACCAACTCCTAGAGTTCACCCAAACTCATGTCCATTGAGTTGGTAATGCCATCCAACCATCTCATTCTCTGTTGTCCCCTTCTCCTCCTACCCCCAATCCCTCCCAGCATCAGGGTCTTTTCCAATGAGTCAACTCTTCGCATGAGGTGGCCAAAGTATTGGAGTTTCAGCTTCAGCATCAGTCCTTCCAATGAACATCCTGGACTGAACTCCTTTAGGATGGACTGGTTGGATCTCCTTGCAGTCCAAGGGACTCTCAAGAGTCTTCTCCAACACCACAGAGCAAAAGCATCAATTCTTTGGCGCTCAGCTTTCTTCACAGTCCAAATCTCACATTCATACATGACCACTGGAAAAGTCATAGCCTTGACTAGACGATCCTTTGTTGGCAAAGTAATGTCTCTGCTTTTTAATATTCTATCTAAATTGGTCATAACTTTCCTTCCAATAAAATGTATAACTCTCTCTAAACTTTTATTTATTATTTTCATAGTTCTTCAAGTATGTCTTCAATGTTGCTGGTTGATTCATATTTAAGAAAGCATTAATAAAAAAGCTTACTGGGAATTACATGAGCAAGGCTGTTTATACGCCAGAATGAATGATAGGGTGACCATAAAGGTAATTAATCATTATTTTGTAGGATATTGACTTAGATCACGACAGTCCTTAATATTAACCCCATGCATAAGCCATCATTTCTACCACCTATTGCATTCATAGGTATAATCCATAAGATCTTTGGTGTCAAAGATGGTATCTGGATAAGCCATCAAGGCCAGGTAGTTCACTAGTTTTCATATGCAGTAAATGCTTTTTGGGTATTGATATGTGATACAAAAGATACACTTTGAATTATTATTGCTATAGATTTACTGATGAAACTCTTTCCTAGACCTCTAAAAAAAAACATTTATTTCCCAATTTCCCTCATTCTTGATTATTGGCACACAGGCCAAACCATTTGGATATGCCCATGATTCCATGTATGTCTTTACTTTGAAGAATCTTTAAACACAAAGCATATAACCACATATACTGCTCAAAGAACACCAAAATCTTTTAGGGCCATGTATGAACAGAACTACAGATTTTTTCCTAGCCAGGGTAATAACATCTTCTTCCTAAACAAAGGTTAAGATTGTTAGCAGGCCCTTGTAAAACTGATATTTCCTAATCTCAGGCTTCCTCAGTGTGACAAAAGAAACCCACTATATTCACAACATCCACCTGAGCCTACCTCTGTATTACTCCCAAGGGATTTTGAGGAAGACAGGAACGGCTGTTGTGTACACGTACCTCAGATGTCTTGCTATGCTGTGAGTAATAAAAACCTTTGTCTCTGAACCAGGAGTCTTCTGTCAGCATCTATGAAATTGTGACAGGATCACTTAAGTTCAAAGTAGGAAAAAATCTTATTTAGCTTATCTTTTCAAGTATTTCTGATTTGTATCCATATATCTGGGCCAGAAGCATAGCTGATCATGCCACTACAATAGAAAGAAATTTTTTAGTTTGAAATTGTTTTTTGTTTTTTTTTAATCAAGCTTTACCAATTCTTTAAAATAAATCACCTAAGGTAAGCAAAAAAGACAATTCAAAAAAACTTTATTTTCATATTTCATTTAAAAGCACTTTTTGGTGTTAATATGAGGATAATGAAATTAGTGACTGTGTAAGTACGTATTTAAAAGTGCTTAAGAGAAAAATACAGAAATTCAAAAAGTGTTTGGACTGTGAGGCATCATATCAATTATTGGGAATAAATTAAGAACTCACTATATTAAGTCAAATCTGAAATTACTGAATGGCATTTAAACAAAAGTTTTCCTTCAACTGATATAAAAGAGTCTCTTTAGTATATAGAATTGTGGCATTTATTGTTTTTACACTGGAATGAACAGAACAGTAGTTTCGGATATACAAGAGCTCCCGAGTTTGGCCTAGAACTGAGTTACTGAAAATATAACTCTTTGCTAAGTGATAAGTATAGTAATGTTAAACAATTATTTAAAATAATAAAAATAGCCTAATGAGGTTTAGAAATCATTATGTTTACACATTCCACAAATTATATGCTGATAACTTTAATTAAATCAAATTTCTAATATGGGAACACTTTAAAATAATAGTAACAATTTTCTATACTAGTATTTTCTAAACTAGTATGTCTGTGTGCTCAGTTGTGTTCCTATCTTTGTGACCCCATTGATTGTAGCCACCAGTCTCATCTGTCCAGGGATTTCCCAGGCAAGAACCCTGTAGTGGGTAGCCGTTCCCTTCTCCAGGGGATCTTCCCAACCCAGGAATCGAACCCACATCTGCTGGGTCTACACAGGAGACCAGGTAAAGCGCTCTTTACCACAGAGCTATATGACAATCCCTGAAAAGTAGTAATAAATATCAAATGTATAATTTCAGTTACTAACTATATGTAAAATGAGTAACCTACACACCCAGGTGAGCATGATGATAGAAAAATGATTGTCACATCTTGAGAATCTGTGCAGGATGACATTCAGCATTGTAGAGAGCACTGGAATTCAGCAACAGTGGATTTGGATGATCCTACACATTCTGTCTAACCTCGAGCCAGACATCCTGGACTGTGAAGTCAAGTGGGCCTTAAGAAGCATCACTAGGAACAAAGCTAGTGCAGGTGATGGAATTCCACTTGAGCTATTCCAAATCCTAAAATATGATGCTGTTAAAGTGCTGCACCCATAATATGCCAGGAAATTTGGAAAACTCAACAGTGGCCATAGGATTGGAAAATGTCAGTTTTCATTCCAATCCCAAAGAAAGTCAATACCAAAGAATGTTCAAACTACTGCACAATTGCCCTCATTTCACATGCTAGCAATGGAGAGGGCAATGGCAGCCCACTCCAGTATTCTGGCCTGGAAAATCCCATGGATGGAGAAGCCTGATGGGCTGCAGTCCATGGGGTCACTAAGAGTCAGACACGACTGAGTGACTTCACTTTCACTTTTCACTTTCATGCACTGGAGGAGGAAATGGCAACCCACTCCAGTGTTCTTGCCTGGAGAATCCCAGGGACGGAGGAGCCTGGTGGGCTGCGGTCTATGGGGTGGCACAGAGCCGGACACGACTGAAGTGACTTAGCAGCAGCAGCAGCACATGCTAGCAAAGTAATGTGCTAGCAAATTTACATAATTTACAGCACATGCCAGCAAATTTCTTCAGGCCAGGCTTCAACATTATGTGAACCTAGAACTTCCTGATGTTCAAGATGCATTTAGAAAAGGCAGAGGAACCAGAAGTTAAATTGAAAACATCCACTGGATCCTAGAAAAAGCAAGAGAGTTCCAGAAAAACATCTGCATCTGTTTTATTGACTATGCCAAAGCCATTCACTGTGTGGATCACAACAAACTAAACTGAACTACACATTCTGTTAATGTATAACCTGGCAATTAATTTCACGAATCTGAAAATTGGTGTCCTAACATATTAATTTAAAATAATAAAAGTTTATGCTCCACTTTTTATACAGTTCAGTTCAGTCACTCAGTCATGTCTGACTCTTTGTGACCCCATGGACTGCAGCACGCCAGGCCTCCCTGTCCTGTCCATCACCAACTCCCAGAGTTTACTCAAACTCACGTCCATCGAGTCAGTGATGCCATCCAACCATCTCATTCTCTGTCATCCCCTCCTCCTCCCACTTTCAATCTTTCCCAAATCAGGGTCTTTTTAATGAGTCAGTTCTTCACATCAGGTGGCCAAAGCATTGGAGTTTCAGCTTCAGCATCAGTCCTTCCAATAAATATTCAGGACAGATTTCCTTTAGTATAGACTGTTGTGATCTCCTTGCTGTCCAAGGGACTAACACCATAGTTCAAAAGCATCAACTCTTTGGCACTCAGCTTTCTTTATAGTCCAACTCTTACATCTATACATGACTACCGGAAAAAGCATAGCTTTGACTACATGGAGCTTTGATGGCAAATTATAATGTCTCTGCTTTTTAATACGCTATCTAGTTTGGTCATAACTTTTATTCCAAGGAGCAAGAGTCTTTTAATTTCATGGCTATAGTCACCATCTGCATTGATTTTGGGAGCCCCCAAAAATGAAGCTTGTCACTATTTCCACTGTTTTTCCATCTATTTTCCATGAAATGATGGGACCAGATGCCATGATACCTTGATCAAATAAGATAATGGATACGGACTCTTCCATATGTTTTGTTTATGTTAGGTTTATAATAAATAGCTTTTTGTACCAAAATCACCTTATACATTTCAGCTTCTCTTACTTTCTCATGAACTGCCAAGACACAAAGACATGATCCTGTTCAATCCTGCAACTCTCAAATACCTAGCACATTCCATGTGTATAATTGATCTTTTTGACAGATCTTATTTTTTAAAACCATGCTGAGAATTCTCATTGAACTTTTACAGTTAGGTATAAGCAGTCTATATAGAATCATTGACTTATTTATTACATCAGACTGAACAAAAATGCATCATATATGTTTTTAACAATTACTATGGATAACATACCTACATTCCTTTCCAAAAGACATAAGCCTAATATTTAATTATGTCCCTAATCAGGTACTTCAGTTCCTTTACAGGGTTTTCTCATCTGCAATATGAAGCAATATTTTTGTGTTCTGGATGGGATTAAATTGAAAGAGGTAAAATGTGTCAACATTTGATATGATGAGAAAAAACATAGATTCTAAATGTCTTAATTAGTGATATCATAACTGTTTGATAACAAATAGCACATTTCAAGGGATAATTGACCATAGAATCATTAGAAGACATGTGATAAAGTTTCCTTACAAATTAGGTTTTTATTTAGAACAAAGAAGAAAGCAGAATATTAGACTAAAAAAGATTGATAATTTTTAAGATAATTCAAAGAAATTGACTTAGCTACAGTTAAGGAAATGGCAACCCACTCCAGTATTCTTGCCTGGAAAAATCCCATGGACGAGAAGCCTGGTAGGCTACAGTCCATGAGGTTGCAAAGAGTTGGACACGACTGAGTGACTTCACTTCACAGTATTTACTATTTAAAAATGTCCCAAATTCTTGTTATTTAAATGTAAAGTGAAGTGAAAGTCGTTCAGTGGTGTCTGATTGTTTGTGACCCTATTGACTATAGCCCACCAGGGTCCTCTGTCCATGGAATTCTCTAGGCAAGAATATTGGAGTGGGTAGCCAGTCCCTTCTCCAGGGATCTTCCCAACCCAGGGATGGAACCCTGGTCTCCCACATTGCAATTGGATTCTTTATCATCTGAGCCACCAGGGAAGCCCATTTAAATGTAAATGGAACACTAAACATCATGGCAGACATGGCATGGTGTGTTCATTGGCTAAATACTTTACATTCATCAATAACAAATGGAACTATCCCATTCTCTAGGATAAGTAAAACTACAATAAGATGGTTTCCCTAAAAATAAACTGTAAAATTTTGATTACAGGAACCCGGAATGTAGCTCAAATATGAAATATGAAATAAGCAGTTCTTTAAGGAATAGGTTAGTGTCCTTAAGAGTTGTTGAAGATGTTACATTTATATCTGTTCATGTAAATAAAAATCAATTATAGAGATTTATATATCAAATTTTGAATATTTTATGACTATATTACAACTCACATTTAAGAAGGCCTTGGCCTCAAAATTAATTTTAAGATTAGCTTCGAATGAGTAAAGAGTATTTTGTATTGTACAGAAAACATTCAACTTTATCTGAACACTGTAATCCTAGAAAATAGTGAAGGTTAAGAAATCTCCCCACCTTTAGTGCCCCAGAAAATGGGTTACTACAATAACCAGCATTCCTATGTAACTTTGACAAGATTCATGGATGATCCCTTGTTTACCTATGATTATACAGTTGACCTAAAACAAATAGACTGCCTGATATATTTCTTCAGCAAGAATGGGTTTATTTGGAATCAGCTGCTGCTGCTCCTGCTAAGTCGCTTCAGTTGTGTCTGACTCTGTGCGACCCCATAGATGGCAGCCCACCAGGCTTCCCCATCCCTGGGATTTTCCAGGCAAGAGCACTGGAGTGGGTTGCCATTGCCTTAACCGATATGGAATCAGCAGAGAATTGCAATTCATGATCCACAACTATGAAGTACCACGTGCAAGTCCCACACTTCAAGGGAAGGAGAACAGTTTTACAGAGGGATAAGGAAGGAAGGAGGCCTGTAGTAAAGAGAGTCCATAAATTTTCAACTGGATAAATCCTTGCCAGGAAAGAAGTCTCTTCTTCCAATTAAGCTTTGCCGCAGTCTCAGGGTATGAGAGATCCCCCTTCTAGTCTCTATCTCTATTGGATTGAGGTATCTGTGGTATGGGCTATATACCCAACTGAATTCAGAGTTCCAGAGAATAGCAAGGAAAGATAAGAAAGCCTTCTTCAAAGAAGTAGAGGAAAACAATAGAATGGGAAAGACTAGAGATCTCTGCAAGAAAATTGGAGATATCAAGGGAATATTCCATCCCAGTATGGGCAACATAAAGGACAGAAAGGGTTTAGACCTAAGAAGAGACTAAAAAGATGTGGCAAGAATACATAGAAGAAATATACCCCCAAAAAAGTCAATGACCAGGATAACCTTGATGGTGACATCACTCACCTAGAGCAAGACATCCTGGAGTGCGAAGCCAAGTGGACATTCGGAAGCACTGCTACAAACAAAGCCAGTGGACATAATTCCAGCTGAGCTATTTGAAATCCTAAATGATGATGCTGTGGTGGTGTTGTGCTGTCGGGTAGAGAGTAGGATTTGTAAACCCTGGAGCGAGGTTCTACTACCCAAGGCCGCTGGTGTGTGGAGACCCTGGGGAAACCACCATCACCATGTCTGACCAGGAAGCAAAACCTTCAACTGAAGACTTGGGGATAAGAAGGAAGGAGAATATATTAAACTCAAAGTCATTGGACAGGATAGCAGTGAGATTCACTTCAAAGTGGAAATGACGACACATCTCAAGAAACTCAAAGAATTCATACTGTCAAAGACAGGGAGTTCCCATGAATTCACTCAGGTTTATCTTTGAAGGTCAGAGAATTGCTGATAATCACACTCCAAAAGAACTGGGAATGGAGGAAGAAGATGTGATTGAAGTTTATCAGGAACAAACAGGGGGTCATTCAACAGTTTAGTTTTAAAATCTGAGGGTCTGGACCAAAAGAAGAGGAATATCCATTTGGAGTCAAAATGACAGAGAATAATGACTAACTCCTAAGATGGCTTCACTGAAGAGAAAGCATATTAAGATGAAAGAAAAGTCTTGTCAGAAGATCCCAGAAAAGATCTAATTTTCATTATCAGTTAAAGTTATTCATGCAAAAGTGTATACAACAGAACAATGCTCTTTTTGATTTATTTGTACTTTTTGGCCTGGGATATGGGTTTTAAATGGACAGTGTCTGTACCAGCTTCATTAAAATAAACAAAATATTTGTAAAAACTGTACCCATGTTTATTTTATTTTTAACTGTACAGAAAGAAAAAAGAAAATGCTTAAAACATAAGTTTTTTTTGTATCATATTGGAAATTATTGTTCATACATGGTACAGATTTTTTTCCAGATTGTGTGGTGATGATCATGACTTTGAAGGACTGAGGTCACAAAACCGTCTTAAATACTCACTGTTGTTTTTTTTAAAAAAACTTGATATTCCTGTATGGTGCATTTATATGATACAGTTACCCAATATGTTGAATAAATGGGCACGCCAAAAATTACAACAAAATAAATAAATAAAAGATGATGCTGTGAAAGTGCTTTGTTCAATATGTCAGCAAATTTTGGAAAAGTCAGCAGTGGCCAGAGGACTGGAAAAAGTCAGTTTTCATTCCAATCCCAAAGAAGGGTAGTGCCAAAGAATGTTCAAACACCAGGCAGTTGTGCTAATCTTGCATGCTAGTAAGGTTATGGTCAAAATCCTTGAGGCTTGGCTGCAGCACTATGTGAACCGAGAACTACCAGATGTTAAAACTGGATTTAGAAAAGGCGGAGGAACCAGAGATAAAATTGCCAAAATTTGTTGGATCATGGGGAAGCAAGGGAATTCAAGAAAAAGTGTACACTTCTGTTTCACTGACTATACTGAACCCTTTGTGTGGGTGACAACAAACTGGAAAATTCTAAAAGAGATGGGAATACCAGACCACCTTACCTGTCTCCTGAGATACCTGTTTGCAGGTCAAGAAGCAACTGTTAGAACCAGACTTGGAACTATGGACTGGTTCCAAACTGGGAAAGGAGAACAACAAGCCTGGATATTATCACCTGCTTATTTAACTTATACGCAGTGTGTATCATCTGAAATGCCAGGCTGGATGAATCACAAGCTGGAATCAAGATTGACAGGAGAAATATCAATAACCTCAGATGTGCAGATGATACCACCATTATGGCAGAAGACAAAGAGGAATTAAAGAGTCTCTTGATGAGGATAAAAGGGGAGAATGAAAAAGCTGGCTTAAAACCCAACATTCCAAAATCTAAGATCATGGCATCCAGTCCCATCACTTCATGAAAAAAGTAGAAGCAGTCAGATTTTATTTTCTTGGGTTCCAACATCATTGTCGGAGAAGGCAATGGCACCCTACTCCAGTACTCCTGCCTGGAAAATCCCATGATGGAGGAGCCTGGTAGGCTGCAGTCCATGGGGTCTCTGAGGGTCGGACACAACTGAGAGACTTCACTTTCACTTTTCACTTTCATGCATTGGAAAAGGAAATGGCAACCCACTCCAGTGTTCTTGCCTGGAGAATCCCAGGAGCAGGGGAGCTTGGTGGGCTGCCGTTTATGGGGTCACACAGAAGAATATCCAGAGTTGGACACGACTGAAGTGACTTAGCAGCAGCAGCAGCAGCAACATCACTGTGGACAGTGACTGCAACCATGAAATTAAAAGACACTTGCTCCTTGGGAGGAAAGCTGTGACCAATCTAGATAGTATATTAAAATGCAAAGACATCACTTTGTCAGCAAAAGTTGGTATAGTCAAAGCTGTGGTTTTTCCAGTAGTCATGTATGGATGTGAAAGTTGGACCTTACATAAGGCTGAGTGCTGAAGAATCGATGCTTTCTAAGTGTGGTGCTGTAAAGGCTCTTGAGTGTCCTGGACAGCAAGGAGATCAAACGAGTCAACCCTAAAAAAAATCAAACTGAATATTCATTGGAGTGACTGATGCTGAAACTCCAGTGTTTGCCCACATGATGGGCAGAGCGGACTCACTGGAAAAGACCCTGATTCTGGGAAAGATTCAAGCAGAAAGAGAAGAGGTTTGCAGAGGATGAAATGGTTAGATAACATCATTGAGTCAATGGAAATGAATTTAAGCAAACTCTTGGATAACAGTGAAGGACAGGGAAGCCTGGCATGCTTTAGTCAAAGGGGTCGCAGAGTCAGACACAAGTTAGCTACTGAACAGCAAACAATGATCTGTTAGTTTTTTACAATACCAAACACAGACTTTTCCTATCCTCATTCTTTGTCTCATAATTAATTAGCTAAACTGCTTGTTACTGTTGATCATTTGGCTTCAGCATACTCTTAGCCTAATCTAGGAAGATCCTCTGCAGAAGGGAATGGCTACCCACCCTAGTATTCTTGCCTGGAGAATTCCATGGATAGAGGAGCCTGGTGAGCTGCAGTCCATTGGGTCACAAAGAGTCAGACATGACTGAGTGACTAACACTTTGGTCACTTCAGTCCTTCCTTAAGGAGCCTGCCTGAAAAAAGGGGAGCCTCAGGTTAAAATATCTCAGATTTACTATCTGTTCACACCACTCTTTCATCCCACCCTTTCACACTTATAATCTCATATACTTCTCTAATCTTATATTCTTACTTCTACTCTCTAATCTTTTATTCTTCTCTCTATGAAAAAAAAAAAAAAAACCTTTTGAGAATGACCTCAGCAAAATGGCCAAATAAGACATCCCTGACATGAATTCCTCCTTCAGCAACACTTATTTGGCATCGACCCAAGAGATTTCATGGGATCTGTGGCTTCCAGATACACATATGTATAATACAAATTTCTTTGCTGTTGTTGTTCAGTCACTAAGTACTGTTCAACTCTGTGACACCACAGGCTGCTCTGTCCTTCACTTTGTCTTGTACTTTGCTCAAATTCATGTCCAGTGAATCAGTGGTGCCATCTAACCATTTATCTTTATTTTCTGCTTCCCCCTGTTCTCTTTCCCTTCAATTTTTCCCAGCATAAGGATCTTTTCCAGTGAGCTGGCTCTTGACATCAGGTGGACAAAGTATTGGAGCTTCAGCCTCAGCATCAGTTTTTCCAATCAATATTCAGGGTTGATGTCCTTTAAGATTGACTAGTTTGATCTTACAATTCAAAAGTGTCAATACAGACTGAAAGTGAAGGGCTGGAAAAAGATTTTCCATGCAAATAGGGACCAAAAGAAAGCAGGAGTAGCAATACTCATATCACATAAAATAGACTTTAAAACAAAGGCTGTGAAAAGAGACAAAGATGGTCATTACATAATGATCAAAGGATCAATCCAAGAAGAAGATATAACAATTATAAATATATATGCACCCAACACAGGAGCACTGCAGTATGTAAGACAAATGCTAACAAGTATGAAAGGAGAAATTAACAATAACACAATAATAGTGGGAGACTTTAATACCCTACTCACACCTATGGATAGATCAACTAAACAGAAAATTAACAAGGAAACACAAACTTTAAATGATACAATAGACCAGTTAGACCTAATTGATATCTCTAGGACATTTCATCCCAAAACAATGAATTTCAACTTTTTCTCAGGCGCACATGGAACCTTCTCCAGGATAGATCACATCCTGGGCCATAAATCTAGCCTTGGTAAATTCAAAAAAATAGAAATCATTCCAAGCATCTTTTCTGACCACAATGCAGTAAGATTAGATCTCAATTACAGGAGAAAAACTATTAAAAATTCCAAAATATGGAGTCTGAACAACACGCTGCTGAATAACCAACAAATCACAGAAGAAATCAAAATTTGCATAGAAACGAATGAAAATGAAAACACAACAACCCAAAACCTGTGGGACACTGTAAAAGCAGTCCTAAGGGGAAAGTTCATAGCAATACAGGCATACCTCAAGAAACAAGAAAAAAGTCAAATAAATAACCTAACTCTACACCTAAAGCAACTAGAAAAGGAAGAAATGAAGAACCCCAGGGTTAGTAGAGGGAAAGAAACCTTAAAAATTAGGGCAGAAATATATGCAAAAGAAACAAAAGAGACCATAGCAAAAATCAACAAAGCCAAAAGCTGGTTCTTTGAAAAGGATAAATAAAATTGACAAACCATTAGCCAAGCTCATCAAGAAACAAAGGGAGAAAAATCAAATCAATAAAATTAGAAATGAAAATGGAGAGATCACAACAGACAACACAGAAATACAAAGGATCATAAGAGACTACTATCAACAATTATATGTCAATAAAATGGACAACGTGGAAGAAATGGACAAACTCTTAGAAAAGTACAACTTTCCAAAACTTGACCAGGAAGAAATAGAAAATCTTAACAGACCCATCACAAGCACGGAAATTGAAACTGTAATCAAAAATCTTCCAGCAAACAAAAGCCCAGGTCCAGACAGCTTCACAGCTGAATTCTACCAAAAATTTAGAGAAGAGCTAACACCTATCCTGCTCAAACTCTTCCAGAAAATTGCAGAGGAAGGTAAACTTCCAAACTCATTCTATGAGGCCACCATCACCCTAATACCAAAACCTGACAAAGATGCCACAAAAAAAGAAAGCTACAGGCCAATATCACTGATGAACATAGATGCAAAAATCCTTAACAAAATTCTAGCAATCAGAATCCAACAACACATTAAAAAGATCATACACCATGACCAAGTGGGCTTTATCCCACGGATGCAAGGATTCTTCAATATCTGCAAATCAATCAATGTAATACACCACATTAACAAATTGAAAACTAAAAACCATATGATTATCTCAATAGATGCAGAGAAAACCTTTGACGAAATTCAACATCCATTTATGATAAAAACTCTCCAGAAAGCAGGAATAGAAGGAACAAACCTCAATATAATAAAAGCTATATATGACAAATCCACAGCAAACATTATCCTCAATGGTGGAAAATTGAAAGCATTCCCTCTAAAGTCAGGAACAAGACAAGGGTGCCCACTTTCACCATTACTATTCAACAGTTTTGGAAGTTTTGGCCACAGCAATCAGAGCAGAAAAAGAAATAAGAGGACTCCAAATTGGAAAATAAGAAGTAAAACTCTCACTATTTGCAGATGACATGATCCTCTACATAGAAAACCCTAAAGACTCCACCAGAAAATTACTAGAACTAATCAATGATTATAGTAAAGTTGCAGGATATAAAATCAACACACAGAAATCCCTTGCACTCCTATACACTAATAATGAGAAAACAGAAAGAGAAATTAAGGAAACAATTCCATTCACCATTGCAACGGAAAGAATAAAATACTTAGGAATATATCTACCTAAAGAAACTAAAGACCTATATATAGAAAACTATAAAACACTGGTGAAAGAAATCAAAGAGGACACTAATAGATGGTGAAATATACCATGGTCATTGATTGGAAGAATCAATATAGTGAAAATGACTATAATACCCAAAGCAATTAACAGATTCAATGCATTCCCTATCAAGCTACCAATGGTATTTTTCACAGCGCTAGAACAAATAACTTCACAATTTGTATGGAAACACAAAAAACCTCGAATAGCCAAAGCGATCTTGAGAAAGAAGAATGGAACTGGAGGAATCAACCTACCTGACTTCAGGCTCCACTACAAAGCCACAGTCATCAAGACAGTATGGTACTGGCACAAAGACAGAAATATAGATCAATGGAACAAAATAGAAAGCCCAGAGATAAATCCACGCACATATGGACACCTTATCTTTGACAAAGGAGGCAAGAATATACAATGGATTAAAGACAGTCTTTTTAACAAGTGGTGCTGGGAAATCTGGTCAACCACTTGTAAAAGAATGAAACTAGAACACTTTCTAACACCATACACAAAAATAAACTCAAAATGGATTAAAGATCTAAACGTAAGCCCAGAAACTATAAAACTCCTAGAGGAGAACATAGGCAAAACACTCTCCGACATACATCACAGCAGGATCCTCTATGACCCACCTCCCAGAATACTGGAAATAAAAGCAAAAATAAACAAATGGGCCCTAATTAAACTTAAAAGCTTCTGCACATCAAGGGAAACTATTAGCAAGGTGAAAAGGCAGCCTTCAGAATGGGAGAAAATAATAGCAAATGAAGCAACTGACAAACAACTAATCTCAAAAATATACAAGCAACACCTACAGCTCAACTCCAGAAAAATAAATGACCCAATCAAAAAATGGGCCAAAGAACTAAATAGACATTTCTCCAAAGAAGACATACAGATGGCTAACAAACACATGAAAAGATGCTCAACATCACTCATTATCAGAGAAATGAAAATCAAAACCACTATCAGGTACCATTTCACACCAGTCAGAATGGCTGCGATCCAAAAATCTACAAGCAACAAATGCTGGAGAGGGTGTGGAGAAAAGGGAACCCCCTTACACTGTTGGTGGGAATGCAAACTAGTACAGCCACTATGGAGAACAGTGTGGAGATTCCTTAAAAAACTGGAAATAGAACTGCCTTGTGATCCAGCAATCCCACTGCTGGGCATACACACTGAGGAAACCAGAAGGAAGAGACACGTGTACCCCAATGTTCATTGCAGCACTGTTTACAATAGCCAGGACATGGAAGCAACCTAGATGTCCATCAGCAGATGAATGGATAAGCAAGCTGTGGTACATATACACAATGGAGTATTACTCAGCCATTAAAAAGAATACATTTGAATCAGTTCTAATGAGGTGGATGAAACTGGAGCCTATTATACAGAGTGAAGTAAGCCAGAAAGAAAAACACCAATACAGTATACTAACGCATATATATGGAATTTAGAAAGATGGTAACGATAACCCTGTGTACGAGACAGCAAAAGAGACACTGATGTATAGAACAGTCTTATAGACTCTGTTGCAGATGGAGAGGGTGGGAAGATTTGGGAGAATGGCATTGAAACATGTATAATATCATGTAAGAAACGAGTTGCCAGTCCAGGTTCGATGCACGATACTGGATGCTTGGGGCTAGTGCACTGGGACGACCCAGAGGGAGGGTATGGGGAGGGAGGAGGGAGGAGGGTTCAGGATGAGGAACACATGCATACCTGTGGCAGATTCATTTTGATATTTGGCAAAACTAATACAATTTGTAAAGTTTAAAAATAAAATAAAATTTTTTTTAAAAAAGTGTCAATTCATAAGTGCTCAGTTCTTTATGGTTAAATTATCATGCCCATGCATGACCACTGGAAAAAAACATAGCTTTTGACTGTAGTATATATAGATAGTCAGATTTCTACTAGGTATTTTTTTCATGGGTACAGTCTGAAATGTAAAAAACTAGCAATGATATAAAAAATGAAGGATGTTTAAAACTGAATTAATTTGAACATCAGAGCAGCACATATGAAAAACATTATGAATGCATAACATATCTAGTATAGAGGTAGATGTATTATGACCCACAGTCAAAATCTGTTTTACTTGCATGTTTTGCCAAATAAGTTATTTTGCTTCACACCTGTTATTATTCATCTACAGCTACTTTTTGTGTTATAAGAGTAGATTTGAGTAGTTACAACAGAGATAGTACATCCCAGAAAGCCTGAAATATTTATTGTCTGAAACTTTATAGAAAACAATTGCTGACCTCTGGTCTATAATCAGTTCAGTTCAGTTCAGTCACTAAGTCGTGTCCTACTCTTTGCAACCCCATGAATCACAGCACGCCAGGCCTCCCTGTCCGTCACCAACGCCCACAGTTCACTCAGACTCATGCCCATCGAGTCGGTGATGCCATCCAGCCATCTCATCTTCTGTCGTCCCCTTCTCCTCCTGCCCCCAATCCCTCCCAGCATCAGAGTCTTTTCCAATGAGTCAACTCTTCTCATGAGGTCCCAAAGTACTGGAGTTTAGCTTTAGCATCATTCCTTCCAAAGAACACCCAGGGCTGATCTCCTTTAGAATGGACTGGTTGGATCTCCTTGCAGTCCAAGGGACTCTCAAGAATTTTCTCCAACACCACAGTTCAGAAGCATCAATTCTTCAGTGCTCAGCTTTCTTCACAGTCCAACTCTCACATCCGTACATGACCACTGGAAAAACCACAGCCTTGACTAGATGGACCTTTGTTGACAAACTAACAAACTAGTTATCTAGTTTGGTTATAACTTTTCTTCCAAGGAGTGAGCGTCTTTTACTTTCATGGCTGCAATCACCATCTGGAGTGATTTTGGAGCCGAAAGAACTAAAGTCTAACATTGTTTCCACTGTTTCCCCTTCTATTTGCCATGAAGTGATAGGACCAGATGCCATGATTTTCATTTTCTGAATGTTGGGCTTTAAGCCAACTTTTTCACTCTCCTCTTTCACTTTCATCAAGAGGCTTTTGAGTTCCTCTTCACTTTCTGCCATATGGGTGGTGTCATCTGCATATCTGAGGTTATTGATATTTCTCCTGGAAATCCTGATTCCAGCTTGTGCTTCCTTCAGCCCAGCACTTCTCATGATGTACTCTGCATATAAGTTAAATAAGCAGGGTGACAATATACAGCCTTGACGAACTCCTTTTCCTATTTGGAACCAGTCTGTTGTTCCATGTCCAGTTCTAACTGTTGCTTCCTGACCTGCATATAGGTTTCTCAAGAGGCAGGTCAGGTGGTCTGGTATTCCCATCCCTTTCAGAATTTTCCACAGTTTATTGTGATCCACACAGTCAAAGGCTTTGGCATAGTCAATAAAGCAGAAATAGATGTTTTTCTGGAATTCTCTTGCCTTTTCCATGATCTAGCAGATGTTGGCAATTTGATCTCTGGTTCCTCTGCCTTTTCTGAAACCAGCTTGAACATCAGGAAGTTCACGGTTCACATATTGCTGAGGCCTGCCTTGAAGAATTTTGAGCATTACTTTGCTTGCGTGTGAAATGAGTGCAATTGTGTGGTAGTTTGAGCATTCCTTGCCATTGCCTTTCTTTAAGATTGGAATGAAAACTGACCTTTTCCAGTCCTGTGGCCATTGCTGAGTTTTCCAAATTTGCTGGCATACTGAGTGCAGCACTTTCACAGCATCATCTTTCAGGATTTGAAATAGCTCCACTGGAATTCCATCACCTCCACTAGCTTTGTTCGTAGTGATGCTTTCTACGGCCCATTTGACTTCACATTCCAGGATGTCTGGCTCTAGGTGAATGATCATACCATCGTGATTATCTTGGTCAGAAGATCTTTTTGTATAGTTCTTCTGTGTATTCTTGCCACCTCTTCTTAATATCTTCTGCTTCTGTTAGGTCCATACCATTTCTGTCCTTTATCAAGTCCATCTTTGCATGAAATGTTCCCTCGGTATCTCTAATTTTCTTGAAGAGATCTCTAGTCTTTCCCATTCTGGTGTTTTCCTCTATTTCTTTGCACTGATCAATGAGGAAGACTTTCTTATCTCTCCTTGCTCTTCTTTGGAACTCTGCATTCAGATGCTTATATCTTTCCTTTTCTCCTTTGCTTTTCACTTCTCTTCTTTTCACAGCTATTTGTAAGGCCTCCCCCGACAGCCATTTGCTTTTTTGCATTTCTTTTCCATGGGGATGGTCTTGTTCCCTGTCTCCTGTACCATGTGATGAACCTCAGTCCATAGTTCATCAGGCACTCTATCTATCACTCTAGTCCCTTAAATCTATTTCTCACTTCCACTGTATAATTATAGGGTCTACTATAATAGAAATTAATAAATATTTCTACCAGATTTTTAGGAAAAATTAATCAATCTAGAGTTAAAGACAAACATTATATGTAGTTGAAAAAAAAGTATCTACACCCAAGCTATAATTAGGCCACAAGCATTCTATGGGTGAATTCTAATAAACCAACAAGTAACAGCTAATTAATTATATTATGCATAGTATTATATTTCAAAGAATGCTATTCAAAAAGATAATATTATACAACACTAGTATAACCTAAAACTATATTTAGGCAAGAATATCACAGAATTTAAAAGTTTCAGTTAAAAAAAGAACAGATCATAAAATCTTATATCAAATATTAGAAAATGAATTCCAGTAGAATATTAAAATCATAACCAATTGCAAATTTGGTTAATTTTGGCAAACAAGATCAGTCAGTAAGTGAAAAATTAATTATAGTTGTCCTTTTTTAGGAACATTTTCAATGTTTTCATACCTGAAGTTTATTTTATTATTTTAGAAAGAAAATTGGCTTTATTCAATCTAACCAAACTGATTGAATAAATCTAATGTAATCTACGTGTTGAAGTCAAAGTGGGGAGACACAGAAGCCAAGATACCTTTCTTCCATGGATATTTTACCAAAGAAATCTGGGTGGGAGACTTCCTTTAAGAAACATTAATATATACAAAATAGTTAACTAAATAAGAGCTTGGGCTTCCCAGCTGGCTTTATGGTAAAATATCCACCTGCCATTGCAGGAGATGCAGGAGACACAGGTCTGATACCTGGGTTGGGAAGGTCTCCTGGAGAAGGAAATTGGCAACCCACTCCAGAATTCTTGCAGGCTAGAGTCCATGGGCTCACAAAGAGTGGGAATGACTGAGGGACTGAGCACACACAGTATGAACTTATGGTATAGCACAGGAAACTCTACTCAATACTCCATAATGACCTATATGTGAAAAGAATCTAAAAATGTGTGCAACAATATATGCATATAGCTGATTCATTTTACTGTACACCTGAAATTAATACAGTGTTGTAAATCAACCATATTCCATTTTTTAAGTTAAAAAAATAAAACAAATGGAGATAGCACTTTACCAAGGGCTTCAAAATCTTGGTCACTGACTAGGGACTATTTGTTGTTGTTCAGTGGCTAATTCTCTGTGACCCCCATGGACTGCAGTATGCCAGGCTTCCCTGTCCTTCACCATCTCCTGGAGTTTGCTCAAACTCATGCTCATTGAGTTGACCATGCCATCCAACCGTCTCTGTTCTGTCACCCCCTTTTCTTTCTGCCCTTAATCTTCCCCAGCATCAGGGCCTTTTCCAATGAATTGGCTCTTTGCATTAGGTGTCCAAAGAACTGGAGCTTCAGCTGCAGCTTCTGTATCAGATTTTCCAATAAATATTCAGGGTTAATTTCTTTTAGGATGTACTGGTTTGATCTCCTTGTTGGCCAAGGGATTCTCGAGAGTCTTCTCCAACACCACAGTTGGATAGTATCAATTCTTTGGTGCTCACCTTTATGGTCCAACTCTCACATCCATATTTGTGTACTGGAAAACCCATAACTTTGACTGTATAGACCTTTGTTGGCAAAGTGATGTCTCTGCTTTTCAATATGCTATCTAGAGTCATCTAGGTTTGTGGGCTTCCTTGGTGCCTCAGATGGTAAATAATCTGCCTGCAGTTCAGGAGACCCAAGTTCATTGCCTTGGTTGGGAAGATCCCCTGGAGAATGGAATGGCTACCTGCTCCAGCATTCTTGCCTGGAGAATTCCATGGGCAGAGGAGCCTGGCCAGTTATAGTCCATAGGTTTGCAAAGAGTTGGGTATGGCTGAATGACTAACACACACACTAGGAACTACTGGGTAAAGAAATTTTATTCATTCACTTTAACAGAGTAGGAAATTTATTGGAATATAGATATATTACCTGCATACATATATGATATAAATATGATGATATGAAAGGAAAGTGTTAGTCACTCAATCGTGTTTGACTCTCTGGGATCCCATGGAGTGTAAATCACCAGGCTCCTTTGTCCATGGAATTCTCCAGTCAAGAATTCTGGAGTGGGTAGTGATTCCCTTCTCCAGGGGACCTTGCCAAGCCAGGAATGAAACCCAGTCTCCTGCATTGCAGATTCTTTACTGTCTGAGCCATGAAGGAAGCCCATGATGATATACTTTTATATAATAAAATTTAAATAGAGGAAGAGAGAAAAGATTAAGCATTATCTAGTTAAAATTTAAGCACAATCTCAGCACACATAGAGATGTCAGGACATACTCTTATAAAATATCATTAAGTACTAAATATCCTACATGGTGATTTTTCCAGATCTTATCCCTAATTCATTTCCCCCACTCTCTTACTACACCCTAATTTTCTAAACAAAGTTTGTTAAACTTCAAATTTCAGCCCTATTTCTCACATACCCTGTCCCATGATTGATATAGAGTAAGTCCTCCCCATACCTTCTGATCTGTGAAGGATTCTCACAACAAAACTGAAATTAAATACTGTACCCTGTGTATGTGTATTTGTGTGGGTGTGTATATAAGGTCACATATTTTTCTTTTACTTTTATCTCAGACTTGAATTTTTAAACATGTGCTGTATATGAGCTTCAGGTTTGGCGTCTCCCTTTTATGAATGATAAGTATTGCATAATTAAAAATCCATATTTATCACTTTATATAAATAATAAATATTATATAAGGTATGATTTACATTGCTCTAGTGTTCCATGGTGGGATACTCAAAGAAATATTAGAGAACTTTTGCTCTATATATTATGTTTACTCCTTGTATTTTTCTAATGATAATAAAATGAGGGGATATATAAAATTATATTCTTAGAAAATATACAGCTGCATAACATTATATGCTACTACTATTACTGCTTGCTGTTTAGACATTGACTTCCAAATTCAGTTGTAAGTATGAGAGTAATAAAAAAATGGATTCATAACATCAAACAGGTTAATTCATTTTGCTTATTTTATTTATTTTAATTGGAGGCTGATTACTTTACAATATTGTATTGATTTTGCCATACATCAACAAGAACTCGCCACGGGTGTACACGTGTTCCCCATCCTGAACCTCTCTCCTACCTCCCTCCCTGTCCCATCCCGCTGGGTCATCCCAGTGCACCAGCCCCAAGCATCCTGTATCCTGCCTAGTCTTCCAAATTCGTGTTATTTTGTTTGCTATTTTATTTATTTGTTTAATTGGTAAATGTGTGGACAAATAAAGAGTTTGACATATTCTTGGAATAAACATAAATAGATATTATATACATTTATTTAAAATCTATATGTCAGACCTTTTTATGTTTAGTTATTGCTTTAAGATCCACTCTAGTGAGTAAATTAATTTACCTGTATTTCAATTTTTCTTTCTAAATATACCAACACTGAATAGACCAGCTTATTACTAGTAGTATTATTATTATGTGAAATCAGAAAAGTAAAAGGATAGAATGATATGAAGATCCAAACCCACTACAAATGTTTTAAATGCAGTAATGAAACAAATGACAGGCATCAATTTAATGATAGGTGACAAAAGCACAGGATCCTACACTGTAATGATTTTTAGCACGGTTGGTTTATGACACTTTTGTGTATCTATTATAGCAAACAAGAATTTCCAGGTGTGTATCTCTAGAGCAACAGCTTATGCACTTCTCCAGGAAGTGAGCTGAGTAGATTGTAATGAGCTGTAAAACAGTATCCTTGCTGTAACTAATTTGTACTTAAGAATCGTTTCAGGAAAAAAAAAAAAAAATTTCTTCATTTATAATATAATTGCATCTAAAATTCAAGGATAATTGAATTTCATAAAATTCAACACTGATAAGTTACCAAAATATTTTTTGTAAGCCCATGTTAACCACATGATTCACAATCATCAAAAATGATTCACATTTTTCAGGTAACAGAAAAAAATCATACTATGTCCAGATAGTTTCTTGTGTTTCCATATTTCATTGAAAGGTCTATGATGGCAAAAGTCATTGTAATTAGGCCATCAATTACAGTGCATAGGCTGGCATTATGAATAAATTAAAAAGCTATGCCTAACAAAAAAAATACTGATAGCATGATATTTCTGAAAATAAATAGCAAGGACCCAAAAATGATGTAATTTGACCTAAAATCACTTTTTTTTTGTAATGACCTTATTAAATATTACTACTATAATCATGCTGGCTTTGTAAAACAAAGTTTCTGTTAATTTTTTGTGTGCTTGTAAATTTTGTGTTATCATGTTGCTCTTTCTTAAATGCATGTGATAGTATATTCAACAGGGCCCAAAGTTTCCTTTGTGGAAATAGTTTCAGTTAAAAATTTAATTTCTTCAATAAATATGAGGCTATATCTGTTTTCTATTTTATTAGTTTTTTCACTGACTTCAACTTTATCTAAAATTTCAAACGTATCATCATAATACTGTACATGAAATACTGTTACAGGATCTTATTTCATAAAGTCATTCAGGAAATACTCATCAGGGGTTGGAATGGGGATAATAATTCTCTGTTTAGTCTTGATTTCTCACTTAAACCCAGTCTGGTGAGAGAACACATTTTCATTATTTCAGCCTAACTTTTGGTATTTATTTGTTAAGGCTTATATTATGGGCTAAAGAATGGTCACTTTGTGAATTGTTCCATACACACTTCAGTGAATATGTATCAAGCTTTCCGATGTAATGTTTAACATGCATCCTTTAAATCAATTGTGTGAATCACGTTTACCAAATGTACATGTTTTTGATTGTCCGTTTATATACACTACAACTTACTGAATGTGATTTATTAACATCTCACGGTAGTTTGTGTGAGTTTGTATTTCTCCTAGTTCTCTTAATTTTCCTTGCATAATTAGACATGTTATCTCAGGTGACTCAGTGGTAAAGAATCAGCTTGTCAATACAAGAGATGCAGAAGACTTGGGTTCCATCTCTGGGTCAAGAAGATTTCCTGGATAATCAAGAAGATTCTTGCCTGGATAATTCCATGGACAGAGGAGCCTGGCGGACTACAGTCCATGGTGTTACTAAAGAGTCAGACATAACTGAGCAACTAAACAACAACAAATATATATTTTTAGATATTGAAACTGTGTCCCATAGAGTTAAAAAAAACTCATCCCAAAAACACAGCCCATAGGATTAACAGAAATTTGTGACTAAGAGAAATTCTTGAGCTTGCCTTACAGAACAGAGAAGGAAACAGCTTGTTAAAAATCCCTCAGTTTGTAACACAACAAAACTGATCGAAACCTGCTGCTGCTGCTGCTGCTGCTAAGTCGCTCAGTTTGTGCGACCCCATAGACGGCAGCCCAACAGGCTCCCCCGTCCCTAGGATTCTCCAGGCAAGAACACTGGAGTGGGTTGCCATTTCCTTCTCCAATGCATGAAAGTGAAAAGTGAAAGTGAAGTCGCTCAGTCGTGTGGGACTCCTAGTGACCCCATGGACTGCAGCCCACCAGGCCTCTCTGTCCATGGGATTTTCCAGGCAAGAATACTGGAGTGGGTTGCCTTCTCCGGATGGAAACCTAATAGAACTATATTCTGAGCGTATGTCCCATGAAGAAGCACCCACGCAGGGAAGCAATTACCTCACCTTTCTTCTGCCTCCAGTCACCTTCCCTTGCCTCTCTTACCACCCTGTACTTTTCACCCATAAATATCCCAAACACCTCATCTTCAAGATCAACAGATCTGTTTTCTGGTTTCCTTTCTTGGCTGCTTTATGAATGATGAACTTTTCACTGCTGCAAACCTCAGGACCTCAGTGTTTGGCTTGCTGTATGTCAGACAAGCAAACCTGCTCAGTAGTCATATTACTTTACTAGAGCCAAATCAGCTTGCTTTTGGTTAGTTTCATTTTATTTTTTTTCCATCTTTCTTTTCAGCTATCTATACTTATATTAGTGGTTCAATATGGTATTCTCAGTACCTTTCTATTTACAGCATCTCACTTAAAATCATTTGGTGGTAACGATAACCCTGTATGCAAGACAGCAAAAGAGACACAGATGTATAGAACAGTCTTTTAGACTCTGTGGGAGAGGGAGAGGGTGGGATGATTTGGGAGAATGGCATTGAAACATGTGTAGTATCATATATGACATGAATCACCAGTCTAGGTTTGATGCAAGATACAGGATGCTTGGGGCTGGTGCACTGGGATGACCCAGAGGGATAGTATGGGGAGGGAGGTGGGAGGGAGGTTCAGGATGGGGAACACGTGTACACCCATGGCAGATTCATGTTGATGTATGGCAAAACTGATACAATATTGTAAAGTAATTAGCATCCAATTAAAATAAATAAGTTTCTATTAAAAATAAATAAAATCATCTTGGAACATCCCCGGCAGTCTAGTGGTAAGACTACATTTTCACTGCAGGGGCTGAATGTTTAATACCTGGTCTGGGAACTAAGATCAAACGCGCCACTGGGCATGACTCCCCCAAATTAAAAAAGTATCTTTTTTTTAATCCTCATTTCTGTCCCTCAGTGTTTATTAGATGATGATTTGCTTTTGTAGTTGATTTGTATTTTATCTGTTATTTTCATTGCTTTAAATCCACCCATATGGGAAACTGCAATTCTCTTCCTGTCTCTATTTAGTCTACATCTAATGTTCCAATAAAATATCCACTCTCTCTTGTTACCAGTGACCTCCAATTTTTCATGCCAAAGGGTATTCATTTAAATCTCATGAAGTTTGACAGTTCACCTCTATTTGTAACAATATTTATCTTTCCTCATGAAAACTTCTCTTTTGGTTTTCAGAACATCTTGATCTCATAGTTTTATTTCTATAATTGGGTCACTATTCAGTTAATTTTATTCATTTCATTTTTTACAATTCTACAAATCTCCTTCAGATCAATCAAAACAACCTATGCTTACGATGATTATGTTTACTAAGGTTGCCTTCATGCTAAGTCACTTCAGTAGTGTCTGACTCTTTGCGACCCTATGGACTGTAGCCTGCCAGGCTCCTCTGTCCATGGGATTCTCTAGGCAAGAATACTGGAGTGGGTTGTCATGCCCTCCTCCAGGGTATCTTCCCAACCCAGAGATCAAACCCGTGGCTCCTGCATTGCAGGCAAATTCTTTACTGCTGAGCCACCAGGGAAGCCCTTACTAAGGTTATATGCTTAATGTTAGACTCTAATCACATGGATGGCCCTGGCTGTTTGTATACCACTGTCAATCAGTGTCAACTGAATAATAAATACTGTATTACATTCCACGTTGACAATATTCAAGTGAAAGTATTCTACCTCGATTATCTAACTAATTTGAAAAGGCCATCAAATCATTAAATGTCAAGTCAGATTATAAATTCTATGTTAAATTAAACAAAATCTACTGATTAAATTCTTCCTACAACATTTGATAATTCCATAATATTACACCTTTTATATAATCAAGAACACAGGGGAAACCAGGGAAGAAATAAAAGATGAAATGAGAGCTAACCTAAAAAGAACATATAAAGCAATTTACATAAAGCATAGAAGGGAGAGGAATTAGGGATACATGCATATTTTTAATCCATTTTTTGCCCCCAAATTATGCTTGATCAGGGAAACATTTAAAAATCTGAAAAAAGATGAATGGCTTTAATTTGGAATGTTGGTATACAGATTGTATCAGATTAGGTGACGGAATCACTAAGTTTTCTTTTTAAGGGATTTCATTCTGATGTGAAAAGGAGCTATCCAAAGAAAGAATGTTGATTCATATTGAAAAAAACCCACAGATATAATTTTAGGTCTTACTTGAATATTTGAAGGAAAATATGACCCCACTGCTGTTTTTCTTCTTCAGAATACATCCAAACACAGGTTTCAGGAAAATTCAGAAATTAGAACAAACCCCTTGTGTTTAGAAATATTCAGAAGTTATTTAAATTCACATATCAGAAGTTCCATGTCAATTCTAAATATTTAAAAATGAAAACCCTTCAGAAATAACTAGTAAACAAAATATTTAAATGAAATAGGAGTCACAAATAATAAACTTGAAGAAATCATAGTGAAAGCTATATATATATATATGTTTTTTATTCATTTATTTTAACAATATTTTCAATTAAATATTCTTATTCTTCCTCTCATTTTGCTTTTCCTCGCTTACATATTCATCTCATAGGTTTGCTGTAAATATTTAAGGGTATTAATTAAGGCTGACTAGTAAGTTCACCTTTGTTCATACCAAACATGTTTTTAAAATGTATTTATTTTTTAATTAAAGGATAATTGCTTTACAAAATTTTGTTGGTTTCTCCCAAACATCAGCATGAATCAGCCATAGATATACATATATCCCCTCCCTCTTAAACCTCCCTCCCACCCTTCTAGGTTGTTACAGAGCCCTGGTTTGAGTTCCCTGAGTCATACAGCAAATTCCCATTGTCTGTCTATTTTAATATGGTAATGTAAGTTTCCATGTTACTCTCTTCATACATCCCACACTCTCCTTCCCTCTCCGACCCCATGTCCATAAGTCTGTTTTCCATGTCTGTGTCTCCATTGTTGCCCTACAAATAATTTCATCAGTACCATCTTTCTAGATTTCATACATATATGCATTAGTATACAATATTTATTTTACATTAGTATACAATATTTATTTTTATTTTTCTGACTTATTTCACTCTATATAATAGGCTCTACGTTCATCCACCTCATTAGAACTGACTCAAATATGTCCCTTTGTACAGCTGAGTAATATTCCATTGTATATAGGTACCACAACTTCTTTATCCATTCATCTGCCAGTGGACATCTAGGTTGCCTCCATGATCTAGCTAGTGTAAATAGTGCTGCAATGAACAATGGGGTACAGATATTATCATTAACTTCCAGATCACTTACATTTATGTTTGCTTGCAAAATACTTAAGAGAGGAAGTCTCAATTATACTAAGAGTAGTAATGAATGATAGAATTTACTCTAGAAATGACACTTTTTCAGTTATCATGAGCTTATTTATTTTATAAACATTAAGGCTTGAATCTTTTTAGAAGTTAATAGTTACATTGAATGCATCACATATAAATGTAAAATAAAATGTAGTTAAAAAAAAAAAAAAAAAGCTTTTACACAAAATATGTCTGTAGAACAAGATATGGAAAGGAAATCACCGGACTTGGATTGTGAAGATATACATTCTAGGATTATGTGACATGAAAAGTGTTAGTCGCTCAGTCATGTCCGACTATTTGCAACCCCATGTTAGCCTGTCAGGCTCCTCTGTTCTTGGAATTCTCCATGCAAGAATACTGTGGTGGGTTGCCACTCCCTTCTCCAGAGTGTCTTCCCAAGCCAAGGATTGAACACAGATCTCCCACATTGCAGGCAGATTCTTTACCATCGGAGCCACCAGGGAATATGCTGGATATTTATTTTCATGACCTTCAATAATATGTTTAACTTTGAGGAGACTTAATCTTCTAAGCTTTGACCTGAACCAGAAGGTGGGACTAATCTCATTGCCTAATATTTCACAAAACATAAAGTGCAGTCCTCATAGATTCTGTTCTCAGTTACACATTTCAGATTGAGTGCCCTTATCCTCTTGAAATTTAATAACAGTTCAGATAGAATGCTGCCTTGAGAGAGATAATAATCAAAAGAAAAGGGAAAGCCTGCATGTACAAATCCAGGCAGAGGTACTATAAGAAACTCTTAAAAAGGGGGGGCCAAAACATACTTCTAATGTTCTAGTGATCTATCATGTTGAAAGATGTGTTAGATACCTTAAACAGCTATCAAGTCTAAAGTAAAGCTGCTCCAGAGCTAAGCATATTCTTCATATGTGGCAATCCCAGCCATCTTGTTTTGTTTTTCTGTGTTTTTGCACTTAGTGACCAAAAAATAGCCTCCAATTTTGCTGCATTTGAATGTGTGCATGTGCTTTTTTCTCTTCCTTTTCTAACTGATACACAGGATCTACTATTTTCCCAAGAAGTATCTTCAACACTTTTCATGAGAGACGAAATGAAAAGATTCAAGAGATCTAGTGAATTTAGAACTATGGAGTGTTACGTAGGTTCTGAACATCATCACACACTGAAGGCCCAGACAGGGAATATAGTAGAAGATATCTCAGGACATGTTGTGAAGATGAGGTATCAGATTGTTTTAACTGGGGTCCTTCACAATGTGAACTCTACTGATATTTCAATAAGCAAATTTACAGTATTATCTGGGTAAAGGCTTATGTATAGAATATTGTTTAAGTACTGAGTGAAAGAGGCGCTGCTAAGTGTTAAATGGTCATTTATCTCTTAAACTCACAGAAATACTTATTCTCCAGTCTCTCCTGTAGTTTAGAGGATCTATATAATGAGATTGGGCAAAAGAATGGGAACAGAGGTATCTGGGTCACTTATGGATCCTGCTTACCCTGTGCTGTGTCCCTTGAAGTCTTTGAACTGGAAGCAAAGGACTCCTGTGACAGAGCCACATAACAGGAGGTCCTTGACTCCCTGAGAAATTGCCTGAAAGATCCGACCCACCTACTTTCACTGTGATATTAGTGAGAAACTTATACAATGACACATTTCCTCTTCACTTTAAAATAAACATAGTAAAGAGAAACTAAACTATTAAAATACCTAAGAAATATGGCTAACAAAATTTAGACCATTCGAAGGAAACCCAAATTGCATTCCTGTACTAATAATGTGACACAGTTGTGCAAAGAATCCACCTGCCAATGCAGGAGATGTAAGAGACATGGGTTCTATCTCTGGATCAGAAAGATCCCCACGAGAAGGAAAAGACAACCCACTCCAGTATTCCTGTCTGGAGAATCCCATGGAAGAAGCCTGGCAGGCTACAGTCCTTGGGGTTGCAAAGAGTCAGACATGACTGAGCACACACACTCCCACACTAATAATGAAGCAATCTCTATATAATGATGCTTCACATCTTCAGGTGGAGAAATATATTTTTGTACCATTTTTATTTTCATTTTTTAAATATAATAATACCAGCCCCTCTTGTACCTTTTACTTTTTCAACTCCACTTTTTATTCCCCCTAGGGTCCTTCAAATACTTTCCTCTTCACTGTCACATCAACATCTGTTCTCAGAATAGTGTTCTGTAATTTTTTTTAGATATGAGATGTATTTTGCTTTAAATTTTGTGATAAAGAAGAAAATAGCTATACCTCTTTGCCAATGTAACATAAGATAAGGTTCTTGTGGAATATATTTTTGGTTTCCATTGTAAAGGGTGGAGATATATTACTGCCACCAGTATTCTTGCCTGGAGAATCCTGTGGACAGAAGAGCCTGGTGGGCTGCTGTCCACAGGGTTGCACAGAGTCGGGCATGACTGAAGCGACTTAGCAAGCATGCATATAATAAATGAGTATTATACACTTAGTAGAGTTGTCATACAGTTATTTGCTACTTGGCACTGGTCAAATTTCAGTGCACCACAAATGACAAATGCCATCTATTTTCCAATTCCTTTTGTAATTTTCTGTCAAACATTTAATATGAACCCTTTTTCAGTAATGTTTATACTTTGTCAGTAGGAGAAAAAAGTCTTATGAATTTCATACTATTCAATATAGATAACTATCAAATGTACCATTTCGGCCTCAAGGACAACTCATTTGACAACTCAGTTGTCAAAGTACAACTGATATGAGAAAGCAAAAATTTGCAAACCCATTATGAGGTCTAAACAGTCTTAAGTTCAGCTTGTGTGTGATAAATAGTTGCTACATAACAGAATGAATGAAGGTACAATTCTAGCAATCATTTACTAGGGTTGCCCATCCAGCCCCTGTTGCCCCTGATATTTCTTGTCAGCCATTTTCCACACTGCACTAAATATGTATGTCTTCCCATGTTTATAACCTGAAAATATATTTCAAGTATTCTCAAAGTAGAAATGGAAATCCTTACATGATACACAACCCCAGCATAATCTGCTTACTATTGATTTCTCAGTATCCTCTCTTAGCCTCTCTCCATACAGCAACCACACCAGCATTTTTATCATCAACAACCATTTTGGGGCTTTCTTGGTACTCAGATGGTAAAGAATCTGCCTGCAATGCAGGAGACCCAGGTTTGATTCCTGGATCGGGAAGATTTCCTGGAGAAGGGAATGGCAAACAACTCCATTATTCTTATCTGGAGAATTCCATGGACAGAGGAGCCTGGTGGGCTACAGTCCATGGGTCCTGGGATCTCAAAGAGTCTCCCAAGACAGAACAACTAACACTTTCACTTTCAGCCATTATTAGAAGTCTTTTTCTCATTTTGTTTGTCTTCTTTTTAAAAAACTATTTTCTCTTACCTCTGGCCATTCAGATTCACTGATTTTTAATGCCATCAATGTAGAAATTAATTTCTCAGATAATCTGGAATCTCCTTCTGATTTTAGAATATGACATGGTCCCCACCCATAACTTTATTCTTTCTCATACTCATCATATTTATGTTTCATTATCTTTCTTATTCATTCACCATGTTTTTTCAACATTTACTGTTCATTCATATGTTAAATACATCTGTGTGTATGTGTGTGTGCACCAGAGACAGAGAGAGAGGGAGAGTGCAAGAGGACAATAAGAATTAAATGAACTTTGGGGCAAGAGAAAAAGAGTCAAAACTTGAGACAGCTGTATCTCAGTACACAATAACAAAAATAGCTCTATTTTCACCTGAGAATTAATTCATTATTAATTTATAAATGCTATGAATCAAATATCAATATGTTTCTCTGTGCAAGATAAAAAATACAAAATCAAAAAATTGCCTACATTAGTAAAAAGATTTTGAAAAGGAAATCTTTCATTAATTCTTATTAATTGTTAACATTATATGTAAAAAATATTATACTACTATTTATTTATATAGTGTTTTTGCCTTATTTTATTAAATGTTTTAAATAAAAATTTCATTTTGTTTCTGAAAGGATATATAAGGCATCACATATAAGAAAAGGAGGAAAGATAAGGAGAAGGTAAAACATTATTATTTTTCTTTTTCTCTCTGTTTTTCAACCATGGTTATAAAGCTCCTGAAGTCTTTTGAAAATAAAAAAGAAGGGTAATAACAATATATTCAGAAGTAAAACATTCAGTAAAAATATGTATCAATTTTCTATATGAAAGAAATAGTCGATAAATCTGAAAATATATTATCAAACTGATATTCAATATAATTAATTTCATTTTATATACCCTTATGAATAACATAATGCAAGTTTAAAAAATTCATCATTTTATATGAAATATATGCATCATATGGATTTATAGGTTATTTGATTTTTTTCAATTATCATCACTGCCTGAATGACACACATTTCATGTCTAGAAAATAGAAAAATAACTTATTTGAGAAAATTGAAGATTCAAAAATGATTGATACAATATTTAGGATCTTACATGTTCAATTAAATTACTCTATTATTTTGCATAGTTTAGTCAATACATAGTTTTCTTGGCTATCTAAAAGAGGTTTTGCAGCACCCAGGGGATGTTTTTTTGTGTTAGTCACTCAATTGTGTCCGACTCTTTTCGACTCCATGGACTGTAGTTCACCATGCTCCTCTGTCCATGGGATTCTCCAGGCAAGAATACTGGAGTGGGTTGCCATTTCCTTCTCCAAGGGCTCTTCCCAACCCAGGGATTGAGCCCGGGTCTCCTGTATTTCAGGCAGATTCTTTACCAGGGAAGGATCTTATGCCACCAGGGAAGGGGATGTTTTTATTAAATCTGAAAACACTTTTCTTGTGTTTACTGAAATGTTAATATTCATTGCAACACTGGCAGCTCAAACTTTTGCCATTTTGTTAAAGGTAAGTGACAAGAGATTATTTAAACTTATAAGAAAGGTAACTTAGGCAGTAAAATGCTTTGTTTAGGTGGAATGCATTTAATAATGTAGAAGTAAAAAACAGCTGAATTCCCACTATTAGTAATTGGTCATTCACAGACCAAATAACATGGGTTTAATTTAACCTCCAGATAACTCGTTTTCATGTTTATATATGAAATTTTGTCAATGGAAACTGTTCCTATAAGATAAGATGAAATACACTTCAGTTGATTTGAACTGAAGCCTACATGATCATTTATACTTACTCATCAAGTTATATTTAGCAATTTTTAGCATTTTAATATAGATGTATTATTCTGGTAAAATAAGTTATGAACAGAACTTTCTCTTTTTAGAGCTCATTTGGAGTATTGCTTTCAGTGATTTTTTTTTTAACAGGCATGTTAAGTAAATCCCTTGGATTGACTTCAGCAGTGATGTATTTCCCTAAATAATTGACTGTATACCTAATACTATATTTACCTTCATTTCCTTCCAATTAATCCAGTGATCTTGATAATTCCTATAGCTTTAAGTATCATGCTTTTTTACATTTGTAAAGTATTTAATTTGTTAATATTTCCAGGCAATATTATAACATAAAAAACTCCAGTGCAATATCTGAATGATTTTAAACTTATTCTAATTCATATTTTCCCACATTAAAATAGTGTGATTTTGCATGAGGATTTCTTATCTTTTGTCAAGGATATTCTAAATCTTTCTCCCATGGTTAAGATAAGTGAAAGTGATTATTTTCAAGATTGAAGGGGGGAGATTATGTGAATAAGAGGTTAATATTTAAAAGCAGAGAAAACATTATGAATCCTTAGGTTATTAGAACAATGAATAATCATATTTTCCCCTCCTTTTAATAGCCACTTATGATCACTGAGAGATGTTACTGTTACTGAGAGATGATGCTGTGAAAGTGTTCCACTCAATATGCCAGCAAATTCGGAAAACTCAGCAGTGGCCACAGGACTGGGAAAGGCCAGTTTTCATTCCAATCCCAAAGAAAGGCAATGCCAAAGAATGCTCAAACTACCGCACAATTGCACTCATCTCACATGCTAGTAAAGTAATGCTTAAATTTCTCCAAGCCAGGCTTCAGCAATACGTGAACCGTGAACCTCCTGATGTTCAAGCTGGTTTTAGAAAAGGCAGAGGAACCAGAGATCAAATTGCCAACATCCTCTGGATCATGGAAAAAGCAAGAGAGTTCCAGAAAAACATCTATTTCTGCTTTATTGACTATGCCAAAGCCTTTGACTGTGTGGATCACAATAAACTGTGGAAAATTCTTCAAGAAATGGGAATACCAGACCACCTGACCTGCCTCTTGAGAAATCTGTATGCAGGTCAGGAAGCAACAGTTATAACTGGACATGGAACCACAGACTGGTTCCAAATAGGAAAAGGAGTACGTCAAGGCTGTATATTGTCACCCTGCTTATTTAACTTATATGCAGAGTACATCATGAGAAACGCTGGACTGGAAGAAACACAAGCTGGAATGAAGATTGCCGGGAGAAATATTAATAACCTCAGATATGCAGATGACACCACCCTTATGGCAGAAAGTGAAGAAGAACTGAAAAGCCTCTTGATGAAAGTGAAAGTGGAGAATGAAAAAGTTGGCTTAAAGCTCAACATTCAGAAAACGAAGACCATGGCATCCAGTCCCATCACTTCATGGGGAATAGATGGGGAAACAGTGGAAACAGTGTCAGACTTTATTTTGGGGGGCTCCAAAATCACTACAGATGGTGACTGCAGCCATGAAATTAAAAGACGCTTACTCCTTAGAAGAAAAGTTATGACAGCTAAGATAGCATATTCAAAAGTAGAGACATTAGTTTGCCAACAAAGGTTCGTCTAGTCAAGGCTGTGATTTTTCCAGTGGTCATGTATGGATGTGAGAGTTGGACTGTGAAGAAGGCTGAGTGCCGAAGAATTGATGCTTTTGAACTGTGGTGATGGAGAAGAATCTTGAGAGTTCCTTGGACTGCAAGGAGATCCAACCAGTCCATTCTGAAGGAGATCAGCCCTGGGTGTTCTTTGGAAGGAATGATGCTAAAGCTGAAACTCCAGTACTTTGGCCACCTCATGCGAAGAGTTGACTCATTGGAAAAGACTCTGATGCTGGGAGGGATTGGGGCAGGAGGAGAAGGGGACGATAGAGGATGAGATGGCTGGATGGCATCACTGACTCAATGGACGTGAGTCTGAGTGAAGTCTGGGAGTTGGTGATGGACAGGGAGGCCTGGCGTGCTGTGATTCATGGGGTCACAAAGAGTCGGACATGACTTAGTGACTGAACTGAACTGAACTGAGAGATCTAGAGCTAAGAATGAATATTGTATAGAGGGAAAAGTTTAGCAATAAATAAGTAGGGCAAAGCCTGGAAATAATGTAGAAGACAGGAATTTGTTTTAGGACTAAAGATATTAGTTTGAGTTTTTTTTGATGGAAATGTTCAGAATAAAAAAGTTCAGGCAGGAAGAAAAAAAAAGAATGAGACAGGGGTAACTATATATTGTTTATCTATAGTTACTATCACAGAGAATGTTGTAGGTGGGAAGGGAGTACCTGTAACAGGGATCAATTTAGGGCATTTGTTCAGCAGTATGTGAACCAAAAGCTTTCAGATTTACAAGCTGGGTTTCAAAGAGGCAGAGGAAACAGGTAAAATTGCCAGTGTTCACTGGATCACGGAGAAAGCAAGGGAGTTCCAGGAAAATGTCTATTTCTGCCTCATTGACTATGCAAAAACCTTTGACTGTGTTGGTCACAACAAATTTTGAAAAATTCTTAAAAAGATGGGATTACTAGGCCACTTTACCTGTCTCCTAAGAAATCTGTATGCAGATCAAGAAACAACAGTTAGAACCGGACATAGAACAACAGACTGGGAAATTTGTATTCCTTTCAAAATTGGGAAAGGAGTACAAGGTTGTATATTGTCACTCTGCTTATTAATTTATACTCAGAGTACATCCTGCAAAGTGACGAGCTGGATGAATCACAGGCTGGAATCAAGATTGCCAGGAGAAATATCAACAACCTCAGATATGCAGATGACACCACTTTAAAGGCAGGAAGTGAAGAGGAACAAAAGAGCTCCTTGATGAGGGTGAAAGAGAAATGTGAAAAGCTGGATAAAACTCAGGGTTCAAAAAACTAAGATCATGGTATCTGGTCCCATCAGTTCATGGCAAATGGAAGGGGGAAGAATGGAAACAGTGAGAAGCTTTATTTTCTTGGGCTCCAAAATCACTGTGGACAGTAACTGCAGCCCTGAAATTGAAAGATGCTTGCTTCCATGGACTGTATAGTTCATGGGGTCGCAAAGAGTCGGACACGACTTTCACTTTCACTGCTCCCTGGAAGGAAAGCTATGACAAACCCAGATAGCATATTGAAAAACAAAAACATCACTTTGCCAGCAAAGATCCAGATAGTCAAAGCTATGGTTTTTCCAGTAGCCACATACAAATGTGATAGAATTGATACTTTCTAATTGTGGTGCTGGAGAAGACTCTTGAAAGTCCCTTGAAAGTATGTGCATGTGTGCGTGAGTGTGTGTGTGTGCAAGTGCACGTTAGTCGCTCAGTCATGTCTGACTCTTTTCAATCCCATGGGCTGTAAAGCCTGCCAGGCTCCTCTATCCATGGGATTATCTTTCCGTGGGATTCTCCAGGCAAGGATACTGGACTGAATTGCCATTCCCTTCTCCAGGGTGAGAGTATGTGTAACAAGGATCAATTTAAGGAATTTGTTCTCCCTGTCTCTGTCTCTCCCTTTCTCTCTCGCTCCCTGCCCTGTCTTCCCCACTCTTCTCCTTTCTTTCTCTCTTTGGCCATCAGCTATTTTCTATCTGATCTAGCAAATTTAATCCAATAATAAGGAAAGAAGATAGTAAGTCAGGTTGGAGAGGTAAGACCTGATAATTGAGGCAGTCGAATCAGATATAGAATCAAGTATATTTGCATGAACACAGTGCATACAGGATAATGAGGTGCTTGCTCAGAGTAAGAAAAACGAAATAAAGACCTAAAAAAGTCCTTGAAGTTCAAATATAAAAGCCCAGGCAATCATTCCATTTTGCTGGAGCAATTAGTAGTTTTATTTGTCCCTTTTACTAGTATCTCATCTTCATGAGTACGGCTTTCGGAAAAACAAATGTGGCTTCCTTATTATTGGCTGGGAAGTACATGGGACTTTTGAACTGATTCTGTGAATAACGCTACAATGATTATCTTGCTGTCACAGCACCTGAATTCTGGTCTTTCTTTTCTCAGGTAACAGAGACAGCTTTTACTGAAAATAAAGTTGCTAGTTTTATATTATAGACTTTTTATTTTGCATAAATATAACCCGGAAAGCATGGTGAGCTTCTTATATGTTATTATTCATGTCTGTGTTTCTAGTGATTAAAGTTTGTGATTGAAACACAAGAATGTTTCAGAGAATAGTGGAAACCCAAGATAGGCTTATCCCTTTTCAAAGCACATACAGTTTATAACACTTTCAATGCAGGGCACTTTTGAGAATGAAAGTATAATACTGTTGGTCTTACTAAAATAACTGGTATCATTTGAGGATCACTTTCATAAAATGGCATCCATCTTTAAAGTAAGTAAAATTCATTATTATTTTCCTAAATCTATGACATTATCTGAACAAATTTGATCTAGAGGCTTTCACTTAGGGTTGCCAGATAAAATACAAAAAGCCTAATTAGATTTGAGCTTCAATATAGCAAATATATTTTATATGAGTATGTCCCAAATATTGCATGAGTATGTTTCTACTAAAACAAAAAATAGTTGTTGAATATCTGAAATTCAAATTTAACTGAGTGCCTTGTATTTTTATTTGCTTAGCCTGGCAACTTTATTACAATAAATCTCTATAAAATAGTCTGGGTAGATCTAGTTTGCATTCAGATGGAATGGGAACAAGGAGTATTCAGTGGCATTTTGACTGCCTTTCTTTAAGGGTTTATATCATTGACATTTATAAAGTACCTCATGGAAAAGGAAAATTGAAAACTCGTAACACTGAAATTTTCCTCACTGAAAATTCAATTCTTCCATAAATACTTCAATTGTTTTATTATGTATTTTCTGAATTAGTGCATTTTCATTAATGCAAAACATATTAGGTTTAATTATGACTAAAAAGTTGGCAAAGTTAGTGAATATTTACAAACTTTTTTATATGCATATTATAAAATATCCCCCTGCAAGGAAATGGGTCTAAAGTTGCTACACACTGGTATGTTTTAATTATCTGAATTATTATATTTCTTAATTGCACAGCATAAATCAAGCAGTGTCAATAACATGTTAACCAATTTTTTTTATCATAAGGCTCTGGAGTGGCCATGACCATGTAGTTTCATTAGGGGTACCATACTGGTCAAAGTAATACATATTCTTCATCTTTTATGAGAACAGAAGAATTGCTTTTAAAACTTTGAAGAACATAGATATTTTAATATTAAAAAAATAAAGAATAGAGTCATAGGATTTTATGTGATATATTTCATCCTGTCCATGGGGTCACCAAGAGTCAGACACAACTGAATGATTAACACTTTAATGTTGGTTTATGGTATTTCTTAAAAAGACTATTGAAATATAATGTGTACATAAAATTATGAATAAAACAAAACATTTCACCGAAGATATCATGTGAATAGCTCAAATAAAAAGGGAACCAAGAAAAGCTATGGCAGATGTAGAGAGTACTAAAAAGCAGAGATATCATTTTGCTGACAAAGTTTCATATAGTCAAAGCTATGCTTTTCCAGGAGTCATGTATAGCTGTGGGAGTTGGACCTAGAAAGATGGTAACAATAACCCGGTGTACGAGACAGCAAAAGAGACACTGATGTATAGAACAGTCTTATGGACTCTGTGGGAGAGGGAGAGGGTGGGAAGATTTGGGAGAATGACATTGAAACATGTAAAATATCATGTAAGAAATGAGATGCCAGTCCAGGTTCAATGCACGATACTGGATGCTTAGGGCTAGTGCACTGGGACGACCCAGAGGGATGGTATGGGGAGGGAGGAGGGAGGAGGGTTCAGGATGGGGAACACATGTATACCTGTGGTGGATTCATTTTGATATTTTGCAGAACTAATACAATTATGTAAAGTTTAAAAATAAAATAAAATTTAAAAAAAAGAGAAATACTGGAGAAATTAAAAAAAAATAAATAATGAAAAAAAAAAAGCAGGATGAGCACCAAAGAATTGATGCTTTTGAACTGTGGTGCTAGAGAAAACTCTTGAGAACCTCGTGGACAGCAAGGAGATCGAATCAGTCAATCCTAAAGGAAATCAACCCTGAGTATTCACTGGAAGGACTGATGCTAAAGCTGAAGCTCCAGTACTTTGGCCACTTGATGCAAAGAGCTCACTTATTGGAAAAGACCCTGATGCTGGGAAAGATTGTGAGCAAGAGGAGAAGGAGGCAACAGAGGATAAGATGGTTGGATGGCATCAATGACTCAATTGATACGAGTTGAGCAAACTCAGGGAGATAGTGAAGGACAGGAAAGCCTGGCATGCTGCAGTTCATGGGATTGCGGAGAGTCAGACTCGATTTAGATAAACAACAACAAGAACAAACTATAGCTTGAATAGTTCATAAAATCACAAGGTTGACAAATAAAACCATGAAAACACATACAGGAAAGAATATTGCTTCCACTGCTGCTTACTCACGCTACCTCTCTGTAAGTTTAGCACATTTATTTATGTTTTTCACAAGTGTTTTTATGCAAATATATGAACACACATACTCTCTCCTTTCATATATTGAAAGCAGTTTTTTTTGTCATACCTCTTAATTTTTTAACTTAATATACCTTGGAGATTTTGAGACAAGGAGGAAATCACTCCTTCTAAAAATACTTGGCAATATTTTCTTCTCCCAAGTTCAGACCAGTCACTCAGTCATGTCTGACTCTTTACAACACCATGGAATGCAGCATGCCAGGCTTCCCTGTCCATCACCAACTCCAAGAGCATGCTCAAACTCATGTCCTTTGAGTCAGTGATGCCATCCAACCATCTCATCCTCTGTCATCCCCTTCTTCTCCCGCCTTCAATCTTTTCCAGAATCAGAGTCTTTGCCAATGAGTCAGTTCTTCATATCAGGTAGCCAGAGTATTGGAGTTTTAGCTTTAGTATATGTCCTTTCAATGAATATTCAGACTTATTTCCTTCAGGCTTGACTGACTTAATCTCCTTGCTGTCCAAGGGACTCTCAAGAGTCTTCTCCAACACCACAGTTCAAAAGCATCAATTCTTCAGCACTCAGCTTTTATAGTCCAACTCTCACATCCATAAATGACTACTGGAAAAACCATAGCTTTGATTAAATGGACCTTTGCTGGCAAAGTAATGTCTCTGCTTTTAATATGCTGTCTAGGTTGGTCATAGCTTTTCTTCCAAGGACCAGGTGTCTTTTCATTTCATGGCCACTGCACTCACCATCTGCAGTGATTTTTGAGCCCAGGAAAATAACCTCTCTCACTGTTTCTATTGTTTCCCAATCTATTTGCCGTGAAGTGATGGGACTGCATGCCATGATCTTAGTTTTTTGAATGTTGAGTTTTAAGCCAGCTTTTTCACTCTCCTCTTTCACTTTCATCAAGTGGCTCTTTAGTTCTTCACTTTCTGCCATAAAGGTGGTGTCATCTGCATATCTGAGGTTACTGATACTTCTCCCAGCAATCTTGATTCCAGCTTATGCTTCATCCAGCCTGGCATTTGGCGTGATGTGTTCTGCATATAATTTAAATAAGCAGGGTGACAACATACAGCCTTGATGTCCTCCTTTCCCAATTTGGAACCAGTCTGTTGTTCCTTATCCGGTTCTGACTGTTGCTTCTTGACCTGCATACAGATTTCTCAGGAGACAGGTCAGGTGGTCTGGTATTCCCATCTCTTTTAGAATTTTCCACAGTTTATTGTGATCAACACAGTCAAGGCTTAGGCATAGTCAATAAATCAGAAGTAGATATTTTTCTGGAACTCTGTTGATTTTTCAGTGATCAACGGATGTTGGCAATTTGACCTCTGGTTCTTCTGCCTTTTCTAATCCAGCTTGAACATCTGGAAGTTCACGGTTCACATACTGTTGAAGCCTGGCTTGGGGAATTTTGAACATGACTTTGCTAGCGTATGAAATGAGTGCAATAGTTCAGTAGTTTGAACATTCTTTGTCATTGCCTTAGTTTGATACATATTGGTAACTTTCTCTCTTGTCTCAGGGCTCTTCTGATTTTCTTGTTTCAGAGACTGTCTTATCTCTGCATAGAAACAGTTTGCTGCATACTTTATATGTATAACATATACATGTCTTTTCTGCACGTTTTGTAATGTGGGGTTTTTATGTTTCCAGTAAGTTCTATAAACTGATAGTTATTCAATAGGTTACTTATTAAAGTAAAAGTGCTCTTTAAATTCCAATAAAATTTGAACAGAATCAGTAGATTAATCATTAAACTCCTTTAAACTCCTTTAAAAACAGACTGCTAATGCTAAATGTTTCTGATGAGCAGATAAATATCTAACAAATATTTATGTACCTGTAAAATGATATGTATACTTGTGAAAAATCACTTGTTTTATATCAAACTTGTTTGTGCTAGTAGTACTTGATATTTAATTACAAAATATTCATATGAATTTCAAAGTGTATTACCAGGAAAAAAATACATTTTGGAAAGACATGATAAAAACCATACATAAAATACTTTTGAAAAAGCAAAGTTAATGTGTGTATGTGTGTCCATGTGTATATTTTAAGTTTTTAATACTTAAATGTAATGTGTAATATGTTAAAGTTATATTTTAAATGAAATGTTGAGAAGATTTAAGTTAAATTTTATGATCCTCACTTTAAACAATATTTTCAATCAGCAAATAAACATAGTCCCAAATGCTTTGAAAAAAAGAAGACTGTCCAAGATAGAAAGAAAAGTTATTTAATGCAATACTTTCTTTCCTAATTGAGATTTTTCCTGTTAAAGCTCATCCTTTTTAGCCACCAAAATGTAGATCACTAGTAGATTGCGTATGTACATGCTAAGTTGCTTCAGTCATGTCTGTCTCTTTGCGACCCCAGATTAGTATGGCATTAAAAAATTAAATGTTAGTTAATGGAAGTCCATGACCTACTTACCATGTTACATCATTGGCAAATCATCAAGAAATGTAAATTCCAAAGCACTCTATAGAAAATGTATTTTATGTCCTAGATTCCCCAAAAAGTAAATATAAAAATCTTTGATAATCCTTTTCATAGTAAAACTATTTGACAAAATCATTTGTCTTAATTGTATATAAAATCAGTGCATCATTGCATAATACAAAATAATTTATGATGTTGATGGTTGCATAATACCTTTGACCTGTTTCTATCCTTTCTTCCTCCTCTCTAACAAAATTACTTCTCAGATTGCCTCTTCCACAAGGAGAGTTAGAGATTAACATAAAGCATGCCCTTTAAAAGAAAAATGATGTTTTTCCTTTATATTTCTGAATATCTCTAATGCTAAGAAAACAAAAATAGCAGAATATAAGAAACTATCTTTTCCAACCATCTGCCAGATACATAATGTCAGATGTAATGAGATAATTCTCAGTACAGTTATCGATCTCATTCCTGAATATGCTTATTCTTTTTGAATTCACAGAAAAGAGTCAAAAACAGATGTACAGACAGAGATATTGGTGGACAATATAAGGAAAGAAAGAAATGGTAATTACAATTTTAGGGACTTTAAAATGGTCACAACTCACATAGAATACTATATGAAATGCATCTGGACTCTTAATGTTTAAGTTTCTGTTCAGTTGATTTACATTATCACAAATAAAATCTTTGGATTTATACTAATTCATCACAAGAAAATGTCATAGGCAGTTCCTCTTAATCTGATGAAATTTCACAGGCATGATCAAAATAGAGAAAAGCACAGGAAGCAAACTAATTATAATGACATGTCAATACATTTTACCATTAGTTTTTGCAATGGTTGTTAACATTATGCTTCTGTATTTAAATATTTGAATGTAGTACATAAAATGCAGTTGTTTTAATTAACTGATACAATGTTTGTGAAAAATTATACTTGTCTTCTCTTCCCCAATTATAATACTAGAGCAGGACAACCACAGGATTTCCAAGGTAAGCATTTTCCTTTCAACCTTTACAAAAGAATTTCAAAGTGAAATTGTAAAAAAACTCAACCTTTACAAAAATCACATGGTGGCTCAGTCAGTAAAGAGTTTGCCTGCAATATGCGAGACCCAGGTTCAATCCCTAGATCAGAAAGATCCCTTGGAGAAGGCAATGGCAACCCACTCCAGTATTCTTGCCTGGAGAATCCCATGTACAGAGGAGCCTGGTGGGCTATAGTCCATAGTGTCACAAAGAGCCGGACACGACTGAGTAACTAACACTTTACAAAAGAAATTACTAAATGTGTTTCATGAAACTTATCTACCAATTGGCATGTCTTTAATATTCTTTCAAACTAAGTTCCTTTGCTTCCAGTAGAGTTCTTAATTTGAACTGTAATTCAGTTATATGAATCTATGTGATAGGGGTCTTTCCTGATGGCTCAGATGGTAAAGAATCCACCTGTAATGTGGGAGGCCTGGGTTCAATACCTGGGTTAGGAAGATCCCCTGGAGGAGGACATGGCAATCCACTCCAGTATTCTTGCCTGGAAAATCCTCATGTACAGAGGAGCCTGGTGGGCTACAGTCCATGGGGTCACAAGTTCCTTTGCTGACAGAAGAGTTCTTAAATTGAACTGTAGTTCAATTATATGAATCGATGTGATAAAATGTCATAAAGTTATACAAACATCTTAGGAAAATTAAGTGAAACTCTTCATTTCAGCTCTGACATTTAAGAGCTTAGAAGCCATAAAGCCATAAATCCTTAAAATAGCAACAACAGAAAATAACTAAAAATCAATAAACTTTCTTATGTCCACCAAAAACTGATGTTTGAAGGCAAACTGCCATCCCCATATCTGAAGAATCAGGTACAATCATGTTTTCGAGGGATAAAGACTAAGAGAACTACACAGCTCATTTCCTCGATTAGTGTACTGCTAAAATGACATTGTCAACTGTCTGTGTTCACTTGTTTTGTTTTGGAGAAAAAGTACACAGACACACACACGCACAGTTTATTACAAAGAAGGAAAGAACATATAACTAAAGATATTATTAAAGCAACAATTAAAATGCCTCCCTTCATATTTTTATTTATAAGTTTATATTAATAAAAACAGCTTATTCATAAGCATTTATATGACATTAGTATGCATATAATCAGGTTAAATGATGTTGAATATTATAAATATATATAGTTGATTATATATAATGTACTTCCTTCATAAGAGTAGAGTTCTGAAATGTCTTTTGAAAATTCTAAATATTTCTGGTGCCCGGAAAAGACCAATCACAAAAATAGAGAGTATGTGGAACATATTCAAGATGATACATATCATAGTAAAGTGGCTTTAAAAAATACCTATTAAAATGTTAGAAAAATATGGCAAAATAATAGAAATGAAATGGATTTTTGCTTTCTAGAAATATTATTCAAAAAATTCTTTTGTTATGTGCTGCATATAGTTAGTAAATGCTTAATGTCAATGTCATAATTAGGTACCATATCACCACATCATGCCACATATAAATATAGACGTAAAGAGACACAAAATCTCCCATGAAATAATATTCTGATGCATACTTTACTCAGATTTGCTTTAAAATAATACTTTTATTTAATTAATTGTTTGAGTATATATTCTTTTTCTGCCACTGAGTTTTTGTTTTGTTTGTTGTTGTTTGTTTTTTGTTTCTTTGCTTTTGGTCACACTGCATAGCATGCAGTAAGTACCTTACTTCTCTGACCATTGATCAAACTTGTGCCTCCTGCACTGAAGCATGGGGTCCTAACCCCTGAACTGTCAGGGAATTCCCCTGGTTTTTGAGATGAAGAAAATGACTAAAACAAATCATGTCATTAAAGATAGTGTACTCTTGTGATTAAATTTCAGTCTCTTGGATTATAATGAATCTCTTTTTAGAAAATGAATTATGTAAAAATTGAAGATTTGATGGACTGTAATACATATATCAATGACTCTTGGAGCTTTTTAGTTGACATTGTTAAATTTCCTAAGTTGAATACCTTTGTCAGAGACTAATTTGACAAACTTGATCTCTGATTTGCACATTGAAGAGTAGGAAGAAATTTAGCTACCAAAGAAAACTTGAATTTAAATAATAAAAGCAGACATCTCTAAAAATCAATATATTCAACTTTTTAAGAAATGGAAAACACTTAAGCATGCAGATGTAATAAAATATTTCTTTTGGGATACCTGGATTTTTTTTTTTTAATTCAAAACTGAATTCTTACAAAATATAAAATGAGAAAATAGGAAGAATCTGAAAACACAACAATCATTAATTTTAATGATTAAATAGAAACATTATTTTAAAAATTCAGTCAGTTCAGTTCAGTTGATTAGTCATATCCGAAACTTTGTGATCCCATGAACAGCAGCACACCAGGCTTCCCTGTCCATCACCAACTCCCAGAGCTTGCGCAAACTCATGTCCACCGAGTAAGTGATGCCATCCAACCATTTAATCCTATGTCGTCCCCTTCTCCTCCTGCCTTCAACCTTTCCCAGTATCAAGGTCTTTGCTAGTGAATCAGTTTTTCACCTCAGGAGGCCAAAGTGTTGGAGTTTCAGCTTCAGCATCAGTCCTTCCAATGAATATTCAGGACTGATTTCCTTTAGAATGGACTGGTTGGATCTCCATGCAGTTCAAGGGACTCTCAAGAATCTTCTCCAACATCATAGTTCAAAAGCATCAATTCTGTGGTGCTCAGCTTTCTTTATAGTCTAACTCTCTCATCCATACATGACTACTGGAAAAACCATAGCTTTGACTAGACTGACCTTTGTTGGCAAAGTAATGTCTCTGTTTTTAATATGTTTTCTAGGTTGGCCATAGCTTTTCTTCCAAGGAGCAAGCATCTTTTCATCTGCAGTCACCACCTGCAGTGATTTTGGAGCCCAAAAAAGTAGAGTTTCTCACTGTTTCTATTGTTTCCCCATCTATTTGCCATGAAGTGATGGGACCAGATGCCATGATCTTAGTTTTCTGAATGTTGAGCTTTAAGCCAACTTTTTAACTCTCCTCTTTCACTTTCATCAAAAGGCTCTTTCGTTCTTCTTCACTTTCTGCCATAAGGGTGGTGTCATCTGCATAACTGAGGTTGTTTATATTTCTACCAGCAATCTTGATTCCAGCTTGTGCTTCATCCAGTCCAGCATTTCACATGATATACTCTCTATATAAGTTAAATAAGCAGGGTGACAACATGCAGCCTTGACCTACTCCTTTCACATTTTGGAACCAGTCTATTGTTCCATGTCCAGTTCTAACTGTTGCTTGTTGACCTGCATACAGATTTCTCAGGAGGCAGGTCAGGTGGTCTGGTATTCTCATCATTTTAAGAATTTTCCAGTTTGTTGTGGTCCACCCAGGCAAAGGCTTTGGCATAGTCAGTAAAACAAAAGTAGATGTGTTTTTCTGGAACTCTCTTGCTTTTTCTTTTTTTTTTTTTTTGACTTTTAAAACATTTTTTATTTATTTTTAATTGAAGGATAACTACAATATTGTGTTGCTTTCTGTCAGATTGATTGACTTTCTTAATAGAAGTTTTGAATTTGCCTGACTGATTTACTTGATAAGCTTTTTTTTTTTTTATCCTTTCATCATTACCGAGCTTGGTTTTTATTAAAACATCATAGCTTTGATTAAGAGTATTGTGTGGAATCACAGAAAGTGGAATCAAAATTTTTATCTATCATTAGATTAAAATCTAGTTACAATTGTTTTTTCTATGATCCAGCAGATGTTGGCAATTTGATCTCTGATTCCTCTGCCTTTTATAAATCCAGCTTGAATATCTGGAAGTTCACAGTTCATATATTGCTGAAGCCTGGTTTGGAGAATTTTGAGCATTACTTTGCTAATGTGTGAGATGAGTGCAATTGTGTGGTAGTTTCAAAATTCTGTGGCATTGCCTTTCTTTGGGATTGGAATTAAAACTGATCTTTCCCAGTCCTGTGGCCACTGCCAAGTTTTCCAAATTTGCTGGCATACTGAGTGCAGTACTTTGATGGCATCATCTCTTAGGATTTGAAATAGCTCAGCTGGTAGCCCATCACCTCCACTAATTTTGTTCATAGTTCAGTTCAGTTCAGTCTTTCAGTCATATCCAACTCTTTGCGACCCCATGAATCGCAGCATGACAGGCCTCCCTGTCCATCTACAACTCCCGGAGTTCACCAAAACTCATGTGCATTGAGTCGGTGATGCCATGCAGCCATCTCAAATTCTGTCCTCCCCTTCTTCTGCCCCCAATCCCTCCCAGCATCAGGGTCTTTTCCAATGGGTCAACTCTTCGTGTGAGATGGCCAAGGTATTGAAGTTTCAGTTTCAGCATCAGTCCTTCCAATGAACACCCAGGACTGGTCTCCTTTAGGATGGACTGGTTGGATCTCCTTGCAGTCCAAGGGACTCTCAAGAGTCTTCTCCAACACCCCAGTTCAAGAGCATCAATTCTTCGGTGCTCAGCTTTCTTCACAGTCCAACTCTCACATCCATACATGACCGCTAGAAAAACCATAGCCTTGACTAGAAGGACCTTTGTTGGCAAAGTAAATGTTAGTTCATAGTGATACTTCCTAAATCATTATCATTAAGTTGAGGTCCGCAGTTGATGACACTCAGGGTTACAGTCACCTCTCTTGGAGCCTCCTCATTGTCCTAAACCATCAGGAATGCACTTCTTGTTTATTAAATCATTGCAATGAGCGAGGTTATACCTCTGACCATTTGCCCCAAAGAAAGGAAATTTAGAGATCGTGTAGGATTTGCAGGGAGGCTGGGGATAGTTGTCACTTAAAGGAAACAGTGTTTGGACAGACTCAAGCAAAGCCTGATCCAGAGAAAGAGGTCAGCATTATATCTGGTCTGCAAGTTGGCTGAGGGTTCTGTTTCCTTCAAGATGTTAAAACTGAGATTGATGGGTAGCCCTGTGGCCAGAAAGCAGAGTTTACCTCCGCTGTAAATCAAAACTGCTTGACTGTGCCAAAGGGACTCAGATCCTCTAGGCATGGAGGTAGTTCATTCTCCCCTACAGAATTTCAAATAGCAAAGTTTTTGGTTGTCTAGGATTTTACAGGACAGTGTTCCCCAGTAGGAAAGAAAGCAGTAGTCTGTCTCAGAGAAAGAGATCGTTGTGACATTTTACGGTTATGGTGCGTCCTGCAGGGAAATATTGTTCCTTGTCAACTTTGCAACCAGTGTTTCCTCTGCCTTTTATTCTGATCTGATGAATGGCAGGACATTTTTTTTTTTTTTACAATTCAGGGAACTTTCTACTCTCTCAAAAGGAATACCTTAATGTCCTTCCAGATCCATTTGTAGAACTAAAGAGGAAAAGATTTCTGAATTAAAGTATAATAATGTCTTCTAACATGCTTGGTATGTGTGACTAAAAGCAGGGAAGTGTGCAAAACATACCTGCAGCTAAAATATAAAGCATTTATTAATGAATTTTTAAATAAAGTATATATAATATATATAATATAGAAAGATATTAAATGGCAGAAAGCTATGCACATAAACAAGAAAATATAAGACATTTTAAAGAGAAATACTTAAACTTAACATTAGTATACCATGATAATATAGTGATAGGCAATTGCAGTTAAATTTATAAGAAGGGCAGAAATCGGGAAGCATTGGAATGATACCAAACACATACTCTTAATTTTTTCACCTATATCACACTGGACAGGGATTATGATAAATATCAAAATGACTTAGTTATGATGTCTAATTATTGCTTATAATTTACTGAGTATATGTCTAAAAACTCTCATAAGTTGAGGTTAATGCCAAATCAAGATGAAAATGAGAAATTAATTTACTCATATTTAGACTTCTGACCTAAAATTCTGACAATTTCAAGTGTTGTGGCACATGTGGAACTATCACAGTTTATATACATTTCTGGTTAGAGTGTAAAATAGTGAAACTGCTTTGGGAATTTGTGTTATATAAATTTAAATATACAGCTATCCTTTGGTCTAAGACTTTTACTCCTAAGAATATGCTCGAAAGAAACTCTTACATTTAAAACATAAAGTATGTGAAAAATATTTATAGCAGATGTATTCACAATGTTGAAAATATGAGAAACAGCTGAAATGCCCAATAATGGATAAGAGGACAAAAACAGGATAATACATTCATCTGAGAAATATTATAGAAGACTGGATTCCTTGCTGTTCTTCACACTAGTATTCTTACTTTAGAGCATCTGTATATTCAGTTCCTTCTACAAAGAATAACGTTTTTCCAGATACCCGTTTGGGTTAATTCCTTACTTCTTTTAGGTTTCTCCTCTGTTGTCACTTCATTAAAGAGGTATCCATAAAAAGCTAATATTTTAAGCATTTTCAAAAATTGTGCTTTACATTTTTACTAATTTTCCTTATAGAAATTTTCTCTACCTGACCTACATTTCTATTTATTTGTCATATAACTGAGAAAGGCACATATTTCTTCTGTTCATTGTTATATTTTCAGAACAGATAATAGCCCAAAACAAATAAGATATTTAATCCATTTTTGTTGAATAAATGAATGATTAAGGAATACTGGATGAAATAAATACATTATGTTACTCATTCAGTAAAGAAGATTATATTGTTTCCATTAAGTACAGGAAGGCACAAAAAAGTATATGATAAATCTTACACAATATAAAATATAAAGGGAATGGGAAAATGAGAAGTTATTGCAAGGAAAATAAAAACAAAAGAGCTGAATTAAATTCATTTTGTTGAGAAGACAAAGCAAAATTCCTAAGATGAAAAAGTAAATGATATGGATTAGTATATATACACCCAACTTAGAAAACAGATAAGTAAATGATAGGTAGATAGGTGTTGTTGTTGTTTACTTACTAAGTCATGTCTAACTCTTTTGTGATCCCATGGACTATAGCCCTGCCAAGATCCTCTATCCACGGTATTTCTTGGGCAAGAATACTGGCATGGGTTGCTATTTCCTTCTCCAAGGTAGATAGGTAAATAGATGGATAAGTAGAATTTGGTCGAGTTTAAAAAGCTGAATTGAGTATATTGAAGATAAAGGGCCCTTTTCAAAGAAATATATAACTATATATATAATTCACAAAAATATATAAAATCTAGAGATAGTAAAAGAAAATAATTATTTTTTTCCTTCATAGCAATAGGTAATATTCCTTGGACAATCACTACAAAAATATAAGTGTAATAAAAAATTGTTTACTTATATTTACAGTACATGTAATCAAAAAGATTACTGTTTTCATTATATATAAAATCTATAATGTGCCAGTTACAAAAGTATTAGTAACACACTAGAATACACAGAAAGGAAAATATAAATGTCTCATTAGCACATAGAAAGATGAATCATGTCAAAGGCAATTGCATTCAGTGCAGAATTTTTTTTTTCAGTTTGTATGGAAAAATCTAAATATTTTCTATAATACTATGTTTTAAGTGTCTAAACTTGGGGGTTATTACCCACTGTTGAGGAGGATGGTAAATTGCCAGGTTAAAAAAAAACATACAAATGTAAACATTAACACATTATATATTATCAAAGAAAAACTGCAGACAATAAAATATAGAGGACATGACAAAGCATTGTATTAATATCTTAATACTTCTGAACAAATATATCAAAACAGTTCTATAAAAATATAGCTTTCAATAATCATTGAAAACTGAAGGAATATTATAAATAATCAAACCATTGTTTTAAAAAACCAAGAAACATCTACAAAGGATATACCATATTCAAGTCAGTTTTGTAAGCTAATCTGAGCTAATATTTAAGAGATTATTCCACCAATGTCATGATTTGAGAATTATATTTTTTCAAATGTTAGATTTAATAAGATCAAATATTAAGAGATATATACTTAAAAACTATATTTAGATGATGTTATGCACATATGCAAGGTTTTGTGTTGTTTTTTTTTTCTTAAGTGAAAATTGCAATTGATCTACCCTCCCTACTTTGGCTACCTGATGCAAAGAGATGACTCATTGGAAAAGACCCTGATGTTGGGAAAGATTGAGAGCAGGAGAAGAGGGCAACAGAGGATGAGACAGTTGGATAACATAACAGACTCAATGGACATGAGTTTGAGCAAACTTCAGGAGATAGTGATGATCATACAGTCCATGAGGCTGCAAAGAGTTGGACACTATTTAGTGACTGAACAATAACAACCTTACCTTCAACTTTCAAACTCTATTGGGTTTGTTAATTGGCCCATTAGCAGGAATTGTTGTTCAGTCACCAAGTCATGTCCGACTCTTTGCAACCCCATGGATTGCAGCATGCCAGGCTTTCCTGTTCCTCACTGGCATATTAGCAGGGAAGTGATTGCTATAATCACTTTATATTATAGAAGACTTTATTTTTTTGGGCTCCGAACTCACTGCAGATGGTGACTGCAGCCATGAAATGAAAAGACATTTGCTCCTTGGGAGAAAAGTTATGACCAACCTAGACAGCATATTAAAAACCAGAGACATTACTTTGCCAACAAAGGTCCATCTAGTCAAAGCTATGGTTTTTCCAGTAGTTATGTATGGATGTGAGAGTTGGACTATAAAGAAACCTGAGCACCAAAGAATTGATGCTTTTGAACTGTGGTGTTGGAGAAGACTCTTGAGAGTCCTTGGACTGTAAGGAGATCAAAACAGTCAATCCTAAAGGAAATCAGTCCTGAATATCCATTGGAAGGACTGATGTTGAAGCTGAAACTCCAATACTTTGGCCACCTGATGCAAAGAACTGACTTTTGAAAAGACCCTGATGCTGGGAAAAATTGAAGGTCGGAGAAGAAGGGGATGACAGAGGATTAGATGGTTGAATTGCATCACTGACTTGATGAACATGAGTTTGAGTAGGCTCCGGGAGTTGGTGATGGACAGGAAAGACTGGTGTGCTGAGCGACTGAACTGAACTGAACTGATTACTAGAAATGGCAAATGACATTTACATTCAAAGGATAAAGTTATAAACAAATAATATAAAATTATAAGGTTTTTATTTTATATAGTCATTATTATTTACTTTATGGGTATACCTGACTTGTTAATATAAGCTAATTTTTTTATAACAAAGAAAATTTAAGTAGACTAAGAAGTTCACATTTGTCATTTCTGATCAATATTTCACTTAACAGAACAAATTTTTCTAAACTTACTTTTAAACACTAAATGGCCCATTATCTTAGTATGATGTTAAATACATTAAAGTTTACCAGAAAGTCACCCCAAAAAATACTTAATGCATTCCAATATGCATGTTTCATAACAATAAGCATAATTTGATATTCCAGGTATCATATATATCAATTTTACTTTTGTTCTAAAATATATAACCTATACCTTATAACACCACCAATTCAAGTAGCTAAATATAGCTTTTCTATTAAAATTCCTAGGTACCCATTCTGCCCTGACCTTTGCTCTTTCTCCTTGAAGTGAGTTGTAACTGCAGCTTAAAGACTATTGGCATGCTTTCCATGTTTGACCCCTGACTCATCCATTGCTGTACGGGAATTAGGTTTCCAAACTACATCAGCAAGGGTCATACCTGGGCAGGAAAGAACAAATTGGGAACAACTCCTTTCTAATGAAACTATAACACCAAACAAGTCTGAAAACAGAGGTTACCCTGTAAGGGGGAAATGACTCAAATAGCAAGAAAAATAAAACTGTTAATCAAATGCTACAATCTTACATGGGGCTTCAGTGCTCAGAGAAATGATCATGTCTTATCTTCTCTTATTAAGTAAGACTTTTATAAATTTATGAATTATTTTCTTTATTGCTAGCTTTCTTTTAATATATGATCTGAAATATATATATTTTCCAGGATAAGCTAATTTCCCATATATTTAACTATTAAATATTTAGTATTTTCTAACCCAGGTGGCACTAGTGGTAAAGTACCTGCCTGCCAATGTAGGAGACATAAGAGACATGAGTTTGATCCCTGTGTTGGGAAGATCCCCTGGAAGAGGGCATTGCAACATACTCCAGCATTCTTGACTGGAGAATCCCATGGACAGAGGAGCCTGGCAGGCTACAGTCCATAGGGTCGCAAAGAGTTGGACACAACTGAAGCAATTTAGCACACACCCATGGGAAATATGTTATATGAAGTACCATATTTATATTGCTGACCTAACTCCAAGTTCTAAGCAAACTCATGTTCATAAAAAATACATATACCAATACATGCATACAAATAAAAACATATAACCATACTATTTTCAACATACCCAAATTATACCTATTTTTAAGATTCTGAAGAAAAAAATTGTTTTTATTTGGGTAATTTTTAAAAATTCCTGTTTCTAGCCCTTAAGTCTGGCTTGCTATTTTCTTTTTTTTACACGGTCTACTGAAATAACTTTTTAACTGCCTGTCTTCTTCCCTTATTTTGTTTCCTATGAGTTTGCCTTTTATTTCACACTGTGCATGACATATATTAGTCATACTTCAATGTGATGAACAAATATATCTAATTCTTTCAGTGTAAGTGCATATTAAACTGAGGAAGAAAATATGTTATCCCAATAACATTGAAAGATAACATAAATTAGAGTACATTTGGGATAGGCTAAGTCATTCAAAAACAGGTAAATTATAATGAGAAATTTTTACAGGAACTTAATTTTTGAATTGCATTAAAAAAAGAAACGAGCTATTCAAGAGACATATGTTCCAAGGAGAATGCTAAAGAGATTTAGGAAACTGTGACAGATGAAAGTATATGAAAAGTTCTTAATTTTAGGATGTCGCGTTCCCTTTGAAAATGTAAAGGTAAATTTGAGGACTTCAATGTATTGAAATAATAGTATTTATAAAAATGAATCTACACAGTAGGCTGTCTAATATTTGCTGACAATAAACATTCTGAAAGAGATGGGAATACCAGACCACCTGACCTGCCTCTTGAGAAACCTGTATGCAGGTCAGGAAGCAGCAATTAGAACTGGACATGGAACAACAGACTGGTTCCAAATAGGAAAAGGAGTACATCAAGGTTGTATATTGTCACCCTGCTTATTTAACTTCTATGCAGAGTACATCATGAGAAATGCTGGGCTGGATGAAACACAAGCTGGAATCAAGATTGCCTGGAGAAATATCAATAACCTCAGAAATGCAGATGATGCCACCTTTATGGCAGAAAGTGAAGAACTAAGGAACCTCTTGATGAAAGTGAAAGTGGAGAGTGAAAAAGTTGGCTTAAAGCTCAACATTCAGAAAATGAAGATCATGGCACCTGGGCCCATCACTTCATGGGAAATAGATGGGGAAACAGTGGAAACAGTGTCAGACTTTATTTTTCTGGGCTCCAAAATCACTGCAGATGGTGAATGCAGCCATGAAATGAAAAGACGCTTGCTCCTTGGAAGGAAAGTTATGACCAACCTAGATAGCATATTAAAAGGCAGAGACATTACTTTGCCAACAAAGGTCCATCTGGTCAAAGCTATGGTTTTTCCAGTAGTCATGTATGGATGTGAGAGTTGGACTATAAAGAAAGCTGAGGGCAGAATAATTGATGCTTTTGAACTATGGTGTTGGAGAAGACTCTTGAGAGTCCTTTGGACTGCAAGGAGATCTAACCAGTTCATTCTAAAGGAGATCAGTACTGAACATTTATTGGAAGGACTGATGCTAAAGCTGAAATTCCAATACTTTGGCCACCTGATGTGAAGGACTGACTCATTTGAAAAGACCCTGATGCTGGGAAAGATTGAGGGCAGGAGGAGAAGGGGACAACAGAGGATGAAATGACTGGATGGCATCACCAACTCAATGGACATGAGTTTGAGTAAACTCTGGAAGTTGGCGATGGACAGGGAGGCCTGGCGTGCTGCAGTTCATGGGGTCACAAAGAGTCAAACATGACTGAGTGACTGAACTGAACAGACATTAGCAGGATTTACCATGAATAAAACATTAGTTTAAAATATTTTACTCCTTTGTTGCAATTGCTATGTGTTTTGTTTTGTTTTTTGGTAAAGATTATATTGTTGCTGTGTGTTATTTATATGAAAATACAACTCAGAACAATTAAAAAACTGCAGATAGGCAAAGGAAGACTACTTAAAATTATTATTCTCTGAGATAATATTTAATCTCTCAGATAAAACACAATCAGCATGTTTTCTTCCTACTCTGAGTGTTTTGCCTGAGAGATTAAGGTTTGCAAGGGTAGAGTTTATACCCTTGCACAAACATATAGAGGGACATTTGTAACTTGCACAGTTGGGTAATTACTAAGAAATTAGTAGTACAGATGTATGTGTATTTATATTCATATGTTTATGGCTTATGCTAACATGTATGTAAAAGCAGCCAAATAATATAGCACAAATGACACAAGAGTCAGAGGCAGAGATGACACTAAATAGAGTTATTTGCTCAGTCATGTCTGACTCTTTGCAACCCCATGGACTAGCCCGTGGCTCCTCTGTCCAAGGGATTCTCCAGGCAAGAATACTGGAGTGGGTTGCTATTTCCTTCTCCAGGGGATCTTCCTGACCTAGGGATAGAACCAGGGTCTCAGGTCTTGCAGGCAGTTTCTTTACCCACTTGACACTAAATAGATAAATACAGTTTATGTTTAGAGAACTATATGGAACAACTTTAGTTTGTGACAGGATGTTGAAATGCTGAGGATTGCTGGAATTTTATTTAGACCTTGAATTAAAGATCAAGCCACAGTTTCTACCTGGGATTCTTGGTTATATGTGTGAGGATAAAAGTCTGGGCATAGCACTTTATGGGTGCACACATTAGTCTGTTCTATAAGAAATATAATAAGTAAAATATTTATAAATGTGATTTTGCATTATATTTTGATGCCAGATATTTATAGTAAAATAATTTAAGATAACAAATTTGGATTTATGGACTTCATAAAACATTCATCAATACTCTTGAACTACACATTATTTCAAGAAATATGCACAATAACCCTGCAGGTTGGAAATGGTATCTTCTATTAATAATACTACAGGTGAGAAAAATTATATAAAGGATGTTTTCAGTTGTTTTAGCTAATATAGAAAGTAATTCTAGGGATAATACAGATCAGAAGCTCTGAAGTTAAAAGTTTATTTGATTGTAGAACCTACAATCAAATATAATTATAAAGAATGTTAATGAAAATGAAATTAAATATGCATATGATCTTATATAAGATTAATATTTAATTTAATAGGCATCATTAATCAAAGAGATGAATTTCATTGTATTGCTATTATATATATATATATATATATATGTTTAGAACAGTAGTAGAGGAGAAACAGAAAATAATTTTTATTTTTAAAAATCACAACAAAGACTAACATGGAAACTTACATTACCATATGTAGAACAGATAGCCAACAGGAATTTGCTGATGGCTCAGGAAACTCAAACAGGGTCTCTGTATCAACCTAGAGAGGTGGTATGGGGAGGGAGATGGAGGGGAGGTTTAAAAGGGAGGGGGATATATTTAACTTATATGCAGAGTACATCATGAGAAACGCTGGACTGGAAGAAACACAAGCTGGAGTCAAGATTTCCAGGAGAAATATCAATAACCTCAGATATGCAGATGACACCACCCTTATGGCAGAAAGTGAAGAGGAACTCAAAAGCCTCTTGATGAAAGTGAAAGTGGAGAGTGAAAAAGTTGGCTTAAAGCTCAACATTCAGAAAACAAAGATCATGGCATCTGGTCCCATCACTTCATGGGAAATAGATGGGGACACAGTGGAAACAGTGTCAGACTTTATTTTTGGGGGCTCCAAAATCACTGCAGATGGTGACTGCAGCCATGAAATTAAAAGACGCTTACTCCTTGGAAGAAAAGTTATGACCAACCTAGATAGCATTTTCAAAAGCAGAGACATTACTTTGCCAACAAAGGTTCGTCTAGTCAAGGCTATGGTTTTTCCTGTGGTCATGTATGGATGTGAGAGTTGTACTGTGAAGAAGGCTGAGTGCTGAAGAATTAGTGCTTTTGAACTGTGGTGTTGGAGAAGACTCTTGAGAGTCCCTTGTACTGCAAGGAGATCCATCCAGTCCATCCTAAAAGAGTTCAGTCCTGGGTGTTCATTGGAAGGACTGATGCTGAAGCTGAAACTCCAGTACTTTGTCCATCTCATGCGAAGTGTTGACTTATTGGAAAAGACCCTGATGCTGGAAGGGATTGGGGGCAGGAGGAGAAGGGGACAACAGAGGATGAGATGGCTGGATGGCATCACTGACTCAATGGACGTGAGTCTGAGTGAACTCCAGGAGATGATGATGGACAGGGAGGCCTGGTGTGCTGCAATTCATGAGGTCTCAAAGAGTCGGACACGACTGAGCAACTGAACTGAATTGATGGCTGATTCATGTTGAGGGTTGACAGAAGACAGCAAAATTCTGTAAAGCAATTATCCTTCAATAAAAAATAAATTAATTTTAAAAAAGATAAAAAAATAAATGAATGATAGCAGGCAGAAAACTTCAGGATTTATTTTTGTAGCCAGCCATGCTAGTGATACTCAAACTCAACATTCTATGGTCTTTTTAAAAGTCCAGGACTTTGGTCTGATATTAGTGTTGTAATTCTGCAATACTAGCATTTTTTTCTGATTGGTATTTGCTTGGAGTATCTTTTTCCATGCTCTTGATTTCAATGTTTTTGCTAATTAAAAAAAGGTATTTCTCCTGTGAGTAGTAAATAGTTGGATTTTGTTTTTCTACCCATTTTACATTCTCTGTGTTTTAGTGAGTTTTTTTTTTTAAATAAATACTTGATTAATCTCTGCCAAAAAATACAACAATCATATTTATAAATCACTTAACAAATATCAAAGCAATAGATACAATAGGCCTTCCACTTATAATAATAATGAAATAAGCAGTTCAGGAGATTAAAAACAACTGAAGAGAATTACGCAGCTGAACATCAGAAGAAAACATTCTGATGTTTTCTGAGGTATAGTAACATAATGAATATTGCTACAAATGATATGCCAGTGAGATCAGGAGAGACACAAGTTTTTTTACTGTCATTGTTCTATTCTAAGTTGTGATAAGAAATCCAAGGACCTGAAATAGGCAAATCAATAAAGTAATGTCTGTAAGGACTAGAAAAAAAAATTATCCATCAATAATACATTTCTATTGCATCAACAAACAACAATAGCAACAATAGCATCAACAAACGTTTGTGTTCATAGAAAATATGAAAAATTATATAGACTATGTTAGTCTATAAATAACTAAAAAGAACTGACCTCAGCACAGTTTCTGAATACAATCACATATATATAATCAGTTCCATTTTTTATATGCCATCCTCAAGTATTAGTCAGTCAGTTCAGTTGCTCAGTCGTGTCTGACTCTCTGCGACCTTGTGGACTGCAGCACATCAGGCTTCCCTGTCCGTCACCAACTCGCAGATTCGTACTCAAATTCATGTCCATTGAGCCGGTGATGCCATCCAACTATCTCATCCTCTGTTATCCCCTTCTTCTCCTGCCTTCAATCTTTCCCAGATTTGGGGTCTTTTACAATGAGTCACTTCTTCGCATCAGGTGGCCAAAGTACTGGAGTTTCAGCTTCAGCATCAGTCCTTCCAATGAATATTCAGTACTAATTTCCTTTATGATTGACTGTTTTGATGTCCTTGCAGTCCAAGGGACTTTCAAGAGCCTTCTCCAACACCGCAGTTCAAAGCATCAATTCTTCACTTTCATCAAGCATCTCCTCTTGATGAAAGTGAAAGAGGAGAGTGAAAAATTTGGCTTAAAACTCAGCATTCAGAAAACTAAAATCATGGCATCTGGGCCTATCACTTCATGGCAAATAGATGGGAAAACAATGGAAACAGTGACAGACTATTTTGAGGGGCTCCAAAATCAATGTGAATAGTGACTGCAACCATGAAATTACAAGATGCTTGCTCCTTGGAAGAAAAGCTATGACCAACCTAGACAGTATATTAAAAAGCAGAGACATTACTTTACTAACAAAGGTCTGTCTAGTCAAAGCTATAGTTTTTCTAGTAGTCATGTATAGATATGAGAGTTGGACTATAAAGAAAGCTGAGTGCCGAAGACTTGATGCTTTTGAACTGTGGTGTTGGACAATTATTAGTAAATAACATTTTTTAAAAAAGGATTTTCAATCCCTTAGGAATAAATGTAACAAATGCAGGACAAAATTTATATGGATAAAATATGAGACATTTTATAATATAAATCTTATTAAATAGCATAAATATTACTTACATTTAACTTTTAAAAGACATCAATCAATAAAATGACAGATCATGTTTATGGATCAAATGAATCAATATCTTAATAATGTCAATTCTCCACAAACTATACATATGTTCTCTAGGCATCCATTCACCTTGAAAATAACCACTAACTGTGTCATTATCAATAGCTTCTTTTTTTCATGCTGATATCTAAAATCATATAGGCATACAAAGTTCTAAGGATATCTGAAACCAATCCTAAAGAAACAGAATAAGAGGCATTATATCAGCTATGAAATATTATTCTTTTATACCATTTGCCATTTTTTTAATGTCCTGGCTAATAAGTCTTTTCATACCCAAGGTCATGAAGCTAATAAAAGTCTAGGAACTTTATTATTTAATCTTTCACATTTAGATCTGCAGTTCTCCTGAGATTGACTTTGTGTATTCTAGTGATATGTGGGCCACATTTATTTTCTTTCCTGGTATGAATATCAAACTGACTTAGTAACAATCTTGAAAATAACATACTTTACTCCTTTGCTCTGCAAGAGTGTCTATATATGCTATGTCTTATGCCATTATGGGTGTTTTTTTTTTTTTAATTCCCAATGTCCTTTGTTTGGCCCATTTATCTAGTTTTGCACTAATACCATGATATCTTAATTAAAGGTATTTTAAAACTACTTTCAGTTTAAAACTACAATGTGAAAGGTGAATAATAAAGTTCATAGAGTACAACACATTAAAAATATACTTTCATGACTTTGTGTATGAAAAGACATTAGCTAGAACATAAAAAAATTAATTGTAAAGGAAAAGATTAATAAGCTGTATTACATTAAAATTAAGATTCCATTAAGATAATGGAAGCCAAGTCATAATGTCAGAGATTATATTTACCATGTATAAAACTAACAAAAGACATATTACCGTAGTATAATTGATGTCTACAAATCAAGACAGAAAACATAAAAAATAGAAATATGAGCAAGAAATATTAACAGGTCCTTCATAACATATATATTAAAATGGCTAAAAGAGGGTACTCAATTTCACATTTAATCAACAAATGCAAATTAAAAACACAATGTGATACTATAAAACATTCATCACAGTGGCTAAAATTAAAAAGATTGATGCATGTGTTGACAAGGCTATGAAGCAATGGGAACTAACAGTGCTTTTCAGGTCAAAAGTCAGTCAGTAGGAATGAACATTTTAAGAAGTATTAGGTTGGTACAAAAGTAACTGTGGTTTTTGCATTGTTGAAATTTGTCCTTTGATGTTAGAATACATTCTAAATAAATGTTATGCATGGATGTGAGAGCTGGACTATAAAGAAGCCTTGGTGCCTAAGAACTGATGCTTTTCAACTGTGGTGTAGGAGAAGACTCTTGAGGGTCCATTGGACTGCAAGAAGATCAAACCAGTCAGTGCTTAAAGAAACCAACCATGAATATTGCTTGGAAGGACTGATGCTGAAGCTGAAGCTCCAATACTTTGGCCACCTGATTCAAAGAGCTGACTCATTAGAAAAGATGCTGATGCTAGGGAACACTAGGGCCGGAGGAAAAAGGGGCTACAGACAATGAGATGGTTGGATGGTATCATTGACTCAATGGACATGAGTTTGAGCAAACTCTGGGAGATATTGAAGGATAGGGAAGCCTGGCATGCTGCAGTTCATGGGGTCACAAAAAGTAGGACATGACTGAGCAACTGAATGACAACAAATTTAACGTGCATTTCTTGCTTTATGTTTTTGTTGTTGTTGTTGTTGTTAATGACATCACTTGCTCCTTATTTTATATTTATTTATTTTATTCACTATGGAAATGATGTTAGACAAAAAGCAAAATCAGGTGATTTTCTTATTTGAGTTCAGAATCTGTCATAAAGCAACAGTAACATCAACAATGCATTTGTCCCAGGAACAGCAAACGAACATACAGTGCAGTGGTGGTTCAAGATATTTTGCAAAGGAGACAAGAGCCTTAAAGATGAAGCATGTAGTGGCCAGTTATCAGAAGTTGACAATGATCAATTGACAAGACCACTGAAGTTGATTCTCTTAAAACTACATGGGAAGTTGCAGAAGAACTCTACATCAAACATTATATACTCATTCAGCATTTGAAGGAAATTGGAAAGATGAAAAAGTTTGATAAGAGGGTGCCTCATGTTGTTGTTGTTCAGTCAAGTCTGACTCTTTGTGACCCCAGGAACTGCAAAGCACCACGCTTCCCTATCCTTCATCAACTCCCAGACCTTGCTCAAACTCATGTCCATTGAGTCAGTGATGCCATTCAACGATCCCTTCCTCTGTTGTCCCCTTTTCCTCCTGTCTTCAGTCTTTCCCAGCATTAAGGTCTTTTCTAATGATTCAGCCCTTCATGTCAGGTGGCCAAACTATAGGAGCTTCAGCTTCAGCCTCAGTCCTTCCAACGAAAATTCAGGATTGATTTTCTTTAGGGTTGACAGGTTTGATCTCCTTGCAGTCCAAGTGACTCAAGTTTTATCCAACACAACAGTTCAAAAACATCAATTCTTCAGTGCACAGCTTTCTTTATGGTCCAGCTCTCACATCCATACATCAGATCAGATCAGATCAGTCGCTCAGTCACGTCTGACTCTTTGTGACCCCATGAATCGCAGCACGCCAGGCCTCCCTGTCCATCACCAACTCCTGGAGTTCACTCAGACTCATGTCCATCGAGTCAGTGATGCCATCCAGCCATCTCATCCTCTGCCGTCCCCTTCTCCTCTTGCCCCCAATTCCTCCCAGCATCAGAGTATTTTCCAATGAGTCAACTCTTCACATGAGGTGGCCGAAGTACTGGAGTTTCAGCTTTAGCATCATTCCTTCCAAAGAAATCCCAGGGCTGATCTCCTTCACAATGGACTGGTTGGATCTCCTTGCAGTCCAAGGGACTCTCAAGAGTCTTCTCCAACACCACAGTTCAAAAACATCAATTCTTTGGTGCTCAGCCTTCTTCACAGTCCAACTCTCACATCCATACATGACCACAGGAAAAACCATAGCCTTGATTAGATGCACCTTTGTTGGCAAAGTAATGTCTCTGCTTTTGAATATGCTATCTAGGTTGGTCATAACTTTCCTTCCAAGGAGTAAGCGTCTTTTAATTTCATGGCTGCAGTCACCATCTGTAGTGATTTTGGAGCCCCCCAAAATAAAGTCTGACACTGTTTCCACTGTTTCCCCATCTATTTCCGATGAAGTGATGGGACCAGATGCCATGATCTTTGTTTTCTGAATGTTGAGCTTTAAGCCAACTTTTTTACTTTCCACTCTCACTTTCATCAAGAGGCTTTTGAGTTCCTCTTCACTTTCTGCCATAAGAGTGGTGTCATCTGCATATCTGAGGTGATTGATATTTCTCCCGGCAACCTGGATTCCAGCTTGTGTTTCTTCCAGTCCAGCATTTCTCATGATGTACTCTGCATATAAGTTAAAAAAACAGGGTGACAATATACAGCCTTGATGAACTCCTTTTCCTATTTGGAACCAGTCTGTTGTTCCATGTCCAGTTCTATTTGTTGCATCCTGACCTGCATATAAATTCTCAAGAGGCAGATGAGGTGGTCTGGTATTCCCATCTCTTTCAGAATTTTCCACAGTTTATTGTGATCCACACAGTCAAAGGCTTTGGCATAGTCAATAAAGCAGAAACAGATGCTTTTCTGGAACTCTCTTGCTTTTTCCATGATCCAGCGGATGTTGGAAATTTGACCTCTGGTTCCTCTGCCCTTTCTAAAACCAGCTTGAACATCAGGAAGTTCACAGTACACATATTACTGAAGCCTGGCTTGGAGAATTTTGAGCATTACTTTGCTAGTGTGTGAGATGAGTGCAATTGTGCAGTAGTTTGAGCATTCTTTGGCATTGCCTTTCTTTGGGATTGGAATGAAAACTGACCTTTTCCAGTCCTGTGGCCACTGCTGAGTTTTCCAAATTTGCTGGCATATTGAGTGCAACACTTTCACAGTATCATCTTTCAGGATTTGGAATAGCTCAACTCGAATTCCATCACATCCACTAGCTTTGTTTGTAGTGATGCTTTCTAAGGCCCACTTGACTTCACATTCCAGGATGTCTGGCTCTAGGTCAGTGATCACAGCATCGTGATTTTTTGGGTCATGAAGATCTTTTTTGTACAGTTCTTCTGTGTATTCTTGCCACCTCTTCTTAATATATTCTGCTTCTGTTAGGTCCATATATGACTACTGGAAAAATCATAGCTTTGACTAGACTGAGCTTTATTGCAAAGTAATGTCTCTGCTTTTTAATACACAGTCTAGGTTGATCATAGTTTTTCTTCCAAGGGGCAAGTGTATTTTAATTTTATAGTTACAGTCACAATTGCAATGATTTTGGAGCCCAAGGAAATAAAGTCTGTCACTGATTCCCCATTTATAGCCATGATGAAGAAATGGGACTGGATGCCATGATCTTCATATTTTGAATCTTAAATTTTAAGCCCACTTTTTCACTCTCCACTTTCACTTTCATCAAGAGGCTTTTGAGTTTCTCTTCACTTTCTGCCATAAGGGTGATGCCATCTGCATATCTGAGGTTATTGATATTTCTCCCAGCATTGTGCTTCATCCAGCCTGGCATTTCACATGATGTGCTCTGCATATACTTTAAAGGTTTAATGTATATGCAGTGAATATACCTTTATAAAGGTATAAAGCAGGGTGATGATATACAGCCTTGACAACTCCTTTCCCATTTTGGAACAAGTCCATTGTTCCATGTCCAGTTCTAACTGTTGCTTCTTGACCTGCATACAGGTTTCTCAGGAGGTAGGTAAGGTGGTCAGATATTCCATCTCTTTAAGAATTTTCCGCAGTTTGTTGTGATCCACACGGTCAAAGGCTTTAGTGTAGTCAATGAAGCATATGCTTTTCTGGAATTCTCTTGCTTTTTCTATGATCCAATGGATGCTGGAAATTTGTTCTTTGGTTCCTCTGCCTTTCCTTAATCCAGCTTGAACTTTTGGAAGTTCTCTTTTCGTGTGCTGTTAGTTTTTCTTGGAAATTTTTGAGCAATACTTTACTAGCATGTGAAATGAGTGCAATTGTGTGGTAGTTTGAACATTCTTTGACATTGCTTTTCTTTGAGATTGAAATGAAAACTGACCTTTTCTAGTCCTGTGGCCACTGTTGAGTTTTCCAAAGTTGCTGGCACATTTTGCCTCATGAGATGACTGCAAATCAAAAAAATCATCATTTTGAAGTGTCATCTTCTCTTATTCTACACAACATTGGACCATTTCTCAGTTGAATTGGTGCAGCAGGAAGTGAATTTTATATGACAACTGGTGATAACCAGCTCAGTGGTTGGACAGAGAAGAAGCTCTAAAGCACTTCCCAAAGCCAAAATTGCACCAAAAAAGGTCAAGGTCTTTGTTTGGTCGTCTGCTGCCTGTCTGATCCACCATAGCTTTCTGAATCGTGGCAAAACCATTTCATCTGAGAAGTATGCACATCAAATCAATGACATGAACCCAAAACTGGAAAGCATTGATCAAAAAAAAGGACCCAATTCTTCATATGAACACCCAATTACATATCACATAGCCAGTGCTTTAATAGTTGAACAAATTGGGCTATGAAGCTTTGCCTCGTCCACCGTATTCAGTTGGCCTTTTCCCGGCCAGCTACCACTTCATGCATCTGGACTATGTTTTGCAGGGATACTGTTTCCACAACCAGCAGGAGGGAGAAAATGTTTTCCAAGAGTTCACTGAACTCCAAAACATGGATTTTTATGCTACAGGAATAAGCAGACTTATTTCTCATTGGCAAAACTGTGTTGATTGTAATGGTTTTGATTTTGATTAATAAAGATGTGTTTGAGCCTATTTATAATGACTTAAATTCACAATCTGAAACAGTAATTACATTTGCAACAACCTAATAGTTTGGGATTGTCTATTAACAGTGAAAAAAATCCACACACTCTATCAGATCAATGATGCTTATACATGAATATCTTACAGAAATGCACACATGGGCATGTGCACTAAGACATATGTGGCTATGCATCTCAGGAGCATTTGTTATTTCCTCAAAGTGGAAATCACCCAAGTTGCCATTAATTTAGAAAAAGTACACAAATTGCAGTATCCACCTATTATTGAGTAATTATTATGAAAATAAAACTGCAAAATTGAAAACAATTTGATAAACATACATTTCATCAAAAGGAAAAAAGTATAAATCAACAATTATGTCCAAAGTTTAAAAACTGTAAAATTTTGGGCCTGGGAATGCACTGCATCCAGCAAAGTCTTAATGAAAAGGAACACATTCATTATTCTAAATGGGTTAAAATTGTGGCTAATTTGAAGCTGAGGAAGAAAAAAAATGTTTGAAGTGCCCATGCTGTTCTATTTTTTAATCTGGGTTACAACAGTATTTGCTTTCATATAAATCTTTGACCAACCTTATTATTTTTTGTTGTTCATTGCATTTTTGCTGTAATGAAATAGCAGTGCTAAAATAACTGAAGAATAACATAAAAAGGACAATTAACACATATGGGTATCATTTGCATTATGAAAAAATACCATACTGTCATTAAATTAATTCATTTTTAGTTCAAATTAAATAATGGGGTTCTCATAAACACATAACTGAAAACTTTGTTCATTTATATACTCCTTCTTTGCCCCAGTAATAGATTTCAGTTTTCATGACTTGTTCTCAGTATAAATAATTCTGTTTCTAAAAAAGAATCACTTGAATATAGCTTTTATCATTTTTTGTTGTTGTTTTGGACAAAATGCTTGTTTCTCTCAAGTAATGGCATAAAGTTACATATTGAATTCAGAAGCATTGGTTAATATTATCACAGCTGATGACATCTCATACCCAAAAAGTGTTAAAATAGGAAGAAAAAGTATCTTATCAAGAATATGTTAATATAGAAACAAAAGAGCATTTTAATCAGTAGCCATCATGCTGTGCCCTTACTACAACTCACTCAGTTTCTGAGAGTCAAGAACACAATCCTGTCAACTGCAATAAAATTTACATCTGTTTTTTTCATTCATTTTCCATGCTGGACAGGAAAACTTCTTTATTCACTCAATTATTAGATAGTTCATTGGCCAGCAGTAGTAAGAACTACATGACCCACACATGAATTTGCGTGAGAATTTTCTTTCAGTTTACTGATGATTTTGGTAGAGAAGGAGCTACTGTCTAGGAAAAGATAGAGTGTCTAGTGATATGATTGAAAATTTTCCTGTACTTCAAAGCAATATGGAGACCAGAAATACACAAACCATCAAGCAAATGCTATTAATGTAAATGTATCAAGACATGTATTTTCAGGAATTATTGGGCAAAGGGATCTTGAATCATCTACAGAAGACAATGATGGAGGTCCAGCTGAAAATGACTGTTTTCATTTTCCTTTCAGATACTTTCCAAATTATATTACCATTAATATTCCAAATTTAGGAGAACAAATCAGATTTGGCCTCAGTCAATTGTGGCAAGTCGATGTGTTTATTCCTAAGATTTTCCTAAATTTTGGGCTTCCCGGGTGGCTCAGATGGTAAAGAATTTGCCTGCAGTGCAGTTGACCCAGGTTTGATACCTGGGATGGGAAGATCCCCTGGAGAAGGGAATGACTACCCACTCCAGTATTCTTGCCTGGAGAATTCCATGGACAGAGGAGCCTGGTGAGTTATAGTCCATGGGGTCACAGTTTAATAAAATAGCAAACAGTCATTTTTAATCAAAGGAGTAAAAAGTTTTAATAAACATCAATTATTAATGATTTATGCTAACCTAAGAGAATTAACCTACAAAAACTTACACAAAACACAGTCTTTAGATGCAAAGAATAAAAATTGTGAAACCTTGTGGATGACATACTTGTCTACAGGGAAAAATATTAATAATGGTCAGGCAATTTAAAAAAAAATCATTTCAACAAGTTTTACTAGATAAATGATTGAATTAATGTCAGTACTAAAATGAGGAGATGATCTAAAAAACTACCTGAGATTTTTTTTTCTGTTTTCTTGTTGGTGGTTTTTTTTCTTTTTGAAGAAACAATGTTAGAAATTTTAGCTGAGAAATTATACAGATGTAAAAAATGTATTAACACATTAGGTATATTGATATTGAGAGATAGCTAAGAAAATGTAGAAGACATTTTTCTATAATGCTAAAATGTTATTTGAAAAAAAAAGCTAAAAGAAGACCTAAATAAACTGTGATATATCTTATCTATGAATTAGAAAAATATGAATACTCTTTGAATTAATTTTTATATTGAGTATAATTCCCATCACAGACCTAAAAGGATTACTCATGAAAGAAGTAAAAATTTCATATGAAGATTCATAGTATAAAAATAAAGGAAAGCAGCTGTGAAGGTAACCTTAAGCAATAAATTCACCTAGTTATAGAGGATATCAGGATATATTACAAATAAATAGTAGTTAAGACAAAGAAATATTGCTTAGAATAAATCAATATACAAGGAGATTGAATAGATTATGAACACAGCTATGCACATATAGGAAGTTTGTGTTTAAAAGAATTGGCATTTCATACTAATGGAGAAATACAGAGCTATATAATGTTATTGGAACACATATAAACACATATGGTTAAAATATAAATTATTTTCTATTTCAAACCATGTGCAAAACCAAATTGAAAATAAATCAACAAAAAATCAAAGAGCTACATACGAGAAACAAAACATTGTAATGTCGATATATAAGATAATATTTTACCCCAATAAAATTAAACCACTCAAAATTCATAGTCAAACAAAAATTTGCATAACTCAAAAACTAACATCAGTATAGCAAAATTAAGACTTTCTGAATAATAAAATTCTTTGCATAAAGCAATGCCTGCCCAGAGATACATAAAGCCATATGAAATTTTAACATGTAGAAAATAAAATAATCTTTATACATATAGAAGAGAAAGATACATAATCTAATAGAATAGGCATTATCTATGCAAAGGCATTTTTCAGAAGAAATAATTCAAATACTGCATACATTTTAATTTTTGAATAAAATACAGGAGCACATTATGGAAAAAACAATGCAGTATATAGCCACTTTTGTCTAAAAAGAACTCACAGACTGCAGTTTCTTAAGGAACTTGGCCAAAAAGCTTTTCTGAAGATTTCTTTGTGAGACAGACTTCAAGAGGAGGAAACTTTTATCTATGTGCTGGTAGCTGATGATGTGAGAGACTGAGAGGTTAACACAACCCTCTCTCTGGTGATGTACTAAGATTTGCTGTGAACTAATGATTGCTCTTTGTCTATTAGCTCTACTTTTTCTTTTAAAACAAATCAGCCTATCAAAGCAAATTCAGTTTGTCATCTTAGGAGATCCCCTTCATTTGTAACCTGAGAAGTCAAGTGAGATCTTTGTATTTGTGTGATGTTTTTGTAACAGAGGCTTGTGAGAGATTGACATGGAGCTTTTATCAAGTAGGAACATATTCAATCTCTTTTTTCCCTTTAAAAAATTTCCTTTTCTTATTTTCTTTCTTTCTCCTTTTCCCCCTCCTTTTCTCCCTCCCTCTCTCCCTCCCTCCCACCTTTCTTTCTCCCTTTCTTTCCTTTCCATTTTTCTTCTTGTCTCTCCTTCTCTTTTTTCCATAACATGTTTTGGACTGGAGCGCCTGATTTGAAATATAGCAAGTCCCCTGCACAGAAATGGGTTCCATTCTGAGAATGCATCCATAAGTCCAGCTTGTTCATAAATCCAACAAAATTAACCTAAGTACCCAACTAACACAATCAGCCATATAGTACTGTACTGTAATAGGTTTGTAATACATTTCACATAAAAATAATATATAAAAAATACAAAAAATTTCAAAAATCATCATGTTTAATCTTACAATGCAGTACCTTGAAAAGTACATTAGTACAGTATAACAGCTGGTATACAGGGCCTGGCATCAATGAACAGGAAAGAAGAGTTACTGACCAAAGGAGGAAGAGGAACTGTTAAATGGTAGTAATAAAAGATCATCAGCCTTAGGAAATGGAGGGCAAACTGAAATTTCACTCACACCTGATGTTGATGAAACACATTTGCTTCTTTGAAAGTTCACAACTTGAAGGTTTGTATGTAGGGAAGTTACAGTATTGATCATTGATAAGGCTGGAACAATACATTCAGGTTTCTAAGAGATTTCTAAGAGTTAAGGACATCTTTGATCAGAAGTGGAAAAGAGTCCTTACCCTGTTCATGGCATTCCTGATGTTTCTGTAAGCCTTTGACGCTCTTATTCACAAATCTAGAAGTACAGCCTAGAATAGATCTGAACCTGCAACAGGGCTGTAAATACATGAACTTAGATTAATCAGGAATCAATCCAGCCACCATATAAAAATAGCAAGGACAAAAAAAAGAGAAAGAAACAATAACAACAACAATGAAATTAAAACACTTTCAAAGCCAGGTCAGAATTGCAATAATGTTTCTTACTGCACCTAGAATTAAAATGTGCCAGTTAAGTATTTTATATTTGAAGCTATTTTAATAATAATATGATTTTAGAACTTTCAATTGCATAAAGATTATAAGAAATATTACTTTTGTGATAAAATAGGCACAGGGATGGGAATTCCCTGATGACTCAGCGGGTAAAGAATCCACCTGCAATGCAGGAGACACAGGTTCAATCCTTGTGTTGGGAAGATTCCCTGAAGGAGGAAATGGAAACCCACTCCAGTATTCTCACCTGAAAATGCCATGAACAGAGAAATTTGTGTGCTACAATCCACTGGGTCACAAATAGCCAGATATTACTGAGAGACTAAACACAGGGTGCACTCTGATAGGCACACACACAGATGGATATAGATATTCATTTATCAGACTCCATTGGTTACAATACACATGACCTTAGGAATGTTAAATAAAATGAAATTATTAGGTAGATATCGGGTAGTTTATAGAATTGATGGAGAAATAGAGAAGGGCATGTACAGGATAACTCCTGTGATGTCAGGTAGGACCCCATGGTTTGTTATTTTTGAACAGATACCAGAAAATACACAAGCACACATACACACTAAACAACAAAAACACTTCATTATGAACTTCTTTCTGCCCATAGAATGTTTTATAAAAGATTCAACTGCCAGAAGAAATATTAGTCTGGCTTAAAGTAAAATTGAGTCCCATCAGAAACAGAATAACTGGAAGTGAGAGCTTTCCTCTAATTGGAAAGTGAGGCGCTGTTGCCATACATGGTGTAGTATTTTCCCACAAGCAAAATCACCAAATATCTGCAGTCTCACTCATGAATTGCGACTAACTGTAGCATAGGCGTATTCTTACTTCCACACGTAATTTCACAATATGTCCACTAAACATCATTTATTGTTATTCTAATATGCTAAGCCAAGTAAGACATAAATAGAGAATAATTTTAATGTTATAGACAAGATTTGTAAATGTGTATAAAAATCATATACATAAATATAAACTAAATATAGCTGTGCAGAAAATGCTTGAGTAAAGGAGCAATCATAATAGGTGAGACAGATAAAAATGTTCTTGAGCATGTGGGAAAACAAATTATTTTAAAATTATGCTTTCTTCCCTAAATTTGTATTTCTTACTTTCTTAAAATTATATGCCAATATTTAACATGGTTGAAAATGTCAAATTATTCAGCTAAATGTAAAATATTATATTTGTACTTAGAAGAAACACTGTCAATTCATGCCTTTTCCATTTAATAGTTATATTCCCAATAGAATATTACTTGAAGTCTCTGAATTTTTCTCCTAAACAGTAAAAGAAAGATAATAAAGCTTATCTACAATTTTTTTAAGTAGAAATGAAAGTTTCACAGTGAAAGTGATTTCAACGCTTGAGAAATTATTAAATGGTATGTGTTAATAAAAATTTGAAGTAATAACCAAGACTGGAAGGTGAAATTTGAGTTCACTTTAAGTTGATGTTAAGATAATCATAGGAGTAGGAGTTGAGGGTGAGAATTTTGATTATAATCCTTTTCACATCCAAATGAAAACAGCAAACACCTTTCTTGAAAAATGCTTAAATATATAAATTAAAAAATCTCTCTATCATTATATAAGTTGAATAAAATGCTTTATACTATTGCTTTATAACTTCATTTAATCTCTTTGACAGATAAAAGCTTACATTTTAAATATCATCAAATTAATTTCATATTTCAAACATCTGGTGAGTCAGAAACAGCTCAAATTGGTAGTGCACTGACCAAATACCAGATACAGTTCTAGATATTTGAAACAAAAGAAAACAAGACAGAAAGGAAAACCTTGTCTTGGATATTTTATTTCAGGGGAAGAGAATCAGGTGTGCATAATGAATAACAAATATTAAAATAACAGATATAAAATTAATATAGTTTCTAAATATAAAATTGGAAGGGGGTAAAAAGATCAGAAGTTCTGTGGTAAATGGTTGGGATTTTAAACACAGTAGTCATGATAGCAGTTAGGGGAATAAAAGAAGTTGACAGGAAGTGTTCTACTGATATTTAGATGAAAGATGTGGGTGGCCCAGGTAACTGTAGTGCAATGCCTCTAAAATGAGAACTATCCGTGGTTTATAACAAGGGCAGAAGTGTCAAATAAGCAGGAAAAGTTCTTCTGATTTGAGTGAAAAACATCCTCAGCTCATAGCTATATCTGGAGCCCCTATATATCTTGAACTAACCTTTTCAAAGAATCAGGCTCTCCAGTTTACCTGGTATGTTGGTGACCAGTAAGAAGAAGAACATGATGGAGAAGGCAGTAAGACATATACTCAGTAATCAGAATGCTGGGGAAAGGAAGAGACATCTTTATTTTAGTGAAAAGAACCTGAACACTCAGAAATGAAAGTAATTTGGCTAGTCAGTAGACTGAAACCTTAGCACTTTTTCATCTCATTCGAGATGCTTCGTTTGTCATTGGAGATACAAATTTAAACAGCACACTCATTTTTTCTTTTTGTTATTGTTCTTCAAAATGTGGTTTGAAATCTAGTAACCATAAAATTGCTTTCATGATGGCTCAGTGGTAAAGAACCTGCCTACCAATGCAGAAGATGCATGAGACACAGGTTTGATCCCTGGATTGGGAAGATCCCTTAAAGAAGGAAATGGCAACCTACTCCAGTATTTTTGCCTGGAGAATTCCATGGACAGAGGAGCCTGGCTGGCTATAGTCCAAGGGGTCACAAAAGAGTCAGATGTGGCTTAGCAACTAAACAACAGCAAAAACTACAAACTTAGGTGTGCATTTAATAATGGGGTGTGAGGGAGACAACCATTTGAACATGGTTAAGTGGATTTTAAAAGAAGCGAGAGGAATAAAAAGAGATCAAAAGTATAAGCAAGGTTTAACATTCAAGAGCCAAAAGATGAGTTTTATAGGACTGAAGCCACAATTCTCAATAGTCATAGGTTTATATTTTTATGTCAGGTATAAATGCAGACACAGGTAATGAACAAGAATAAATGTCACAGGAGTTGAGCCATTTTTCTAATACAAATAGATGAATTTTTGTTCCCACTGAGAAACTAAACATAACAGATTAAAAAAAAAAAATTTTAACAGCAAAAGGTAACACTTGTGTTAAATAGCTAGCAAGCTAATGAGATTAATCAATATTTCAGAAATCTAAGTAAAGAAGACATGAAAATATAGATTGAACCTTAAAGCTGATTGTGAACAAGGAAATATTGCCAAGCTGACTTGAGCATTATGCAGGAAACAACAGACACGGCCTTTGGCCACTGTCAGCAGAGAATTAAATAGGAAATCCTCCCCCAGTAAAACTGGAACCAAGAGGCTAAATCCTAAGTTTAAGGATGATTAAGAGCTAAACATTCCCTATTTCCACAGATCCAGTAACCTACAACAGAAATTCTATTATTTAACAGTAAGCGCAGGAGGAGTAAAAACAAAAATAATGCCTGAGAAGCTGAATTGACTAGCCTGGCCTCAACCAGGTTATGGTCCAAATTCACAGTAAATAGGTAAATTCAAAATAATCTCAGACAGGGATTAAATTTTAAAATGGCATGATCTGTTAGCAGCTGAGGTGACAAGCAGGAAAGAAAGTAAATCATCTCTGGAAGCATGTACCATCAACATAATCCCAAAGTATATCTTTATGCCACTGTTACATCAGTGTCCCTGAGAGAAAGATTTTGGAGCTTCCTATTTTGCCATCTTGCTGTCATCAGTCATAGTTCTTTGTTTTTTATTGGTGTGTGGTTGTTCAGCCACTAAGTCATATGCAACTTATTGCAACCCCAGGGACTGCAGCATGTCAGGCTCCTTTGTCTTCCACCATCTCCCAGGGTTTGTGCAAATTCATGTCCATTGAGTCAGTGATGCTATCTAACCATCTCATCATCTGCCGCCCCCACCTCTTTTTGCCTTCACTCTTTCCCAGCATCCGGGTCTTTTCCATTGAGTCAGATCTTCAATCAGGTGGCTGAAGCATTGGAGCTTGAGATTCAGCATCAGTCTTAACAATGGATATTCAGGGTTGATTTCCTTTAGGATTGACTGGTTTCAACTCCTTGCAGTCCAAGGGACTCTCAAAAGAGTTCTCTTCAATACCACTGTTCAAAAGTATTAATTCTTTCATGCTCAGCCTTCTTTATAGTCCAACTCTCACATAGCTCTGACTGTATGGACCTTTGTCAGCAAAGTCATGTCTCTGCTTTTTAATACTCTGTCCAGGTTTGTCTGTTCTTTCCTTCCAAGGAACAAGTGTCTTTTAATTTCATAGCTGCAGTCACCAGGTTTTGTTTTGTTAATTGTATAGAGCTTTTCTATCTTCAGCTGCAAAGAATATAACCAATCTGATTTCAGTACAGACCATTTGGTGATATCCATGTGTAGCATCATCTCTTGTCTTTCTTGGAAAAGAATATTTGCAATGACCAGCATTTTCCTTGACAAAACTCTGTTATCCTTTACCCTACTTCATTTTGTACTCCAAGGCCAAACTTGCAAGTTATTTTGGATATCTCTTGACTTCCTACTTTTGCATTCTCATCCTCTGTGATGAAAAGGACACTTTTTTTTTTTTTTAATGTTAGTTCTAGAAGGTGTTTTAGGTCTTCATAGAACTGGTTAATTTCAGCTTCTTTGGCATTAGGTGTGTGGTAAAATCTATTAGCTATTCTGTGTATTATTTCATTTTATGATTATTCCCTAAGAACGAGTCTGTATGCTTAACTTTGTGTAAAAATAATATGATTTATGCTCAACAGCTTTTCTTATGGAAGACTAGAATTTTGGTATATGCTAGGAATAGAATTAGTATACATGATCAGTCTTCAATAAAAACCTTGAAAATTCTGTCTCTAATAAACTTCCTTGGATATTATTTCCATTTTTCTTGGAGGTTGTTTGAATTTTTCATATTAATTTATATGAGTCTTTTATATAATTCATTCTTGGTTCATAAACTCAAGGAAGACATATGACAAGGTAAAAAAAATGTTGATTTCTAAGAACTTATTATGCCCATAGGAGACAATAGGTCTCCCTTGTGTGTGTATGCTCAGTCACTCAGCCATGTCTGACTCTTAGCTACTCCATCATAGACTGTGTGTAGGCTACCAAGTTCCTCTGTCCATGGAATGTTCCAAGCAAAAATATTGAAGCAAGTCTCCATTCATACACCAGGGGATCCTCCTGACCCAGGGATCAAACCTGGGTCTCTTGTGTCTCCTGCATTTACACACAGGTTCTTTACCACTGTACTATCTTCCTTAGTAACTACTAATCTCAATTTGGGAGGTAAATCTTAATAAAATTGTGTTTTTGCTAAGACTTCAGATCCTCATTTAAGAATCAAAATAATTTCTACTGATAAGAAGTGGTTATGTAATGAAAATTCAAGGTTGGAAAAGATCAGTACAACCACACAAATAACAATGAGGTTACCATGAAGAGGTACCTTTTAGATAAAAGAGTTACATTATATCTGATTTTTTTTACTTTATTTTTTAATTGAAGGATAATTGCTTTATAGAATTTTGTTGTTTTCTGTCAAACTTCAACATGAATTAGCCATAGGTATACATGTATCCTCTCCCTTTTGAAGTTCCCTCCTATCTCCCACCCCTCTAGATTGATACAGAGCCTCTGATTGAGTTTCCTGAGCCATATAGCAAATTTCCTTTGGCCATGTCTTTTACATATGGTAATATAAGTTTCCATGTTACCTTTCCATACGTCTACCCCTCTCTTCCCCTCTCCTCATGTCCATAAGTCTATTCTCTATGTCTGTTTCTCCATTGCTGTCCTGTAGATAAATTCTTCAGGACCATTTTTCTAGATTCCATATATATGTGATAGAATACAATATTTCTCTTTTTCTTTCTGACTCACTTCACCCTGTATAATAGGTTCTAGGTTCATCGGCCTCATCAGAACTGACTCAAATGTGTTCCCTTTTATGGCTGAGTAATATTCCACTGTGTATATATATACCACTACTTCTTTATCCATTCATCTGTTGATGGACATGTAGGTTGCTTCCACGATATAGCTATTGTAAATGTGCTGCAATGAACAGTGGGATACATGTGTCTTTTTCAATTTTGGTTTCCTCAGGGTATATGGCAGAGTAGAAGGACTTGCACTCATCTTCTCCTGCAAGAACTCCAAAATTACAACTCGCTGCTGAACAACCACCAACAGGAGAATGTTGTATCCTACCAAAAAGAGATACTTATATCCAAAAGTAAAGGAGAAGCCCCAGCAAGATGGTAGGAGGGGCAAAACCACATTTAGAATCAAATCCCATACTGGCCAGAGATGCTCAGAGGGCTCAAACAAATCTTGTGCACACTAGGACCCAGAGACCCCACAGAGACTGAGACAGAACTGTGTTTGAACTGAGACAGAACTGTGGAGGAGGTGGGGGTCAACAGTGGCCTGCTGCAGGGGCAGGGGCTCTGGGTGCAGCACACCTGTGTATGGCATAAGCCCTCTTGGAGGAGGTTGCCATTAACCCATCATAGAGCCCTCAGAAAGTACACAGGACTGGGGAAACAGACACTTTGGAGAGCACAAACAAAACCTTGTGTGAACCAGGACCCAGGATAAAGGAGCAGTGACCCAACAAGAGATGGACACAGACTTTTCTATGAGTCTCCAGGAGTCTCTGGTGGAGGCATGTGTCAGCAGTGGCTTGCTGCAGGGTTGGGGGAACTGAGTGCAGCAGTGCATGCATGGGACCTTTTGAAGGAGATCACCATTATCTTCATTACCTCCACCATAATTTGGCCTCAGATCAAACAACAGAGGGGGAACACAGCCCCACCCATCAACAGAAACTGGAGTAAAGATTTACTGAGTATGGCCCCACCCACCAGAACAAGAGCTTCCCCCTCAGTCAGTCTCTCTTATCAGGAAGCTTCCATAAGCCTGTTATCCTTTAATCCCTTATCCATCACAGGGCAGACAGAATGAAACCACAATCACAGAAAACTAACCAATCTGATCACATGGACCACAGCCTAAGTAACTCAATGAAACTATGAGCCATTCTATGTAGGGCATCCTAGGATGGACGAGTCATGGTAAAGAGTTCTGACAAACCGCGATCCACTGGAGAAGGGATCCACTTCAGTATTCTTTTTTTTTTTTTTTTTTTATTGAGGGGTAAAGGAAGACCTAGCTGGAAATGTAGATTAGAACCAGACAATGAAAAGATCTTGTTATACCTTCATGGCATGACATTTTGGCAGATTCTTTCAAACATATAGATAACGATAAAGAATGGAAAGAAGCTACATGAGTAAGCCCAAAATAATACTTGTTTTCACTTTTGATGTTTGGATATTTTTGGCGTTATGGGGTGGGGTAGGGGGGTAGGGGAACTTGTTATTGGCATTTTTTTTTTTCCAGTTTTTATTTTTATTTTTTTTCTTTTTCTATTGACCCCAGTCAAAGCCTCAGAATCCTTTTAAATCTCTTTTCTAAGTACCTACTCCTGATCAACTGGAGTTGACTTATGTTTCATATTCTTGTTTTACAAACAGGAAATAGAAGAGTGGAAAATGAAAGGAATTTTTCCAAAGTCACACAGAAAATTAATTGCAGATCTGATAAATGCAGTTACAGGAGCAAAGGGTTAGCATGTATAATACAACCCAACCTCTGCCATTATTCTCTCATTCTGGGGAACCACATTAAAAGAACTACAGCATTGTTCTATTAATTATTTGAATAAGAACAATAATAGCACTGCCATCAACTTTTATTAAGCACCAGGTTGTGTGCCAGTTGTTTTTAGTGTAATATTTTCATTTTTGTCTAAGTCTCAAATAAAGCAAAACATGAGAGCATTTTACTGCCATACAACACATGAAGATAATTCATTGGGTTTGGTTAATTTGTTCAAAGTCATGTCATTAATGATTAGTGGAGAAGGAATCTGAATGAAGCATGCATGGGTTTCCTTGGGTTTCTTCTCATGCTTCTATTTACATTTGATTATATTCAGTATTATCCATAATAAATACTTTTTTTTTTATTTGATAAATTTAACGCCTTTTATTGCCATACCTCATTTGACTGTGCTTTGCTTTAGTGAACTTTATAGATACATGTTTTTTTTTTTTTTTTTCCTTGTTAATTTTCTGTTTAGTTGATCTATCCATAAGTGTGAGTGGGGTATTAAAGTCTCCCACTATTATTGTGTTATTGTTAATTTCTCCTTTCATACTTGTTAGGATTTGTCTTACATACTGCGGTGCTCCCATGTTGGGTGGATATATATTTATAATTGTTATATCTTCTTCTTGGATTGATCCTTTGATCATTATGTAGTGACCTTCTTTGTCTCTTTTCACAGCCTTTGTTTTAAGGTCTAATTTATCTGGTATGAGTATTGTGACTCCTGCTTTCTTTTGGTCCCAATTTGCATGGAAAATCTTTTTCCAGCCCTTCACTTTCAGTCTGTATGTGACCCCTGTTTTGAGGTGGGTCTCTTGTAGACAACATATGTAAGGGTCTTGTTTTTGTATCCATTCAGCCAGTCTTTGTCTTTTGGTTGGGGCATTCAACCCATTTACGTTTAAGGTAATTACTGATAAGTATGATCCCGTTGCCATTTACTTTATTGTTTTGGGTTCGAGTTTATACACCATTTTTGTGTTTCCTGTCTAGAGAATATCCTTTAGTATTTGTTGGAGAGCTGGTTTGGTGGTGCAGAATTCTCTCAGCTTTTGCTTGTCTGAAAAGCTTTTGATTTCTCCTTCATACTTGAATGAGATCCTTGCTGGGTACAATAATCTGGGCTGTAGGTTATTTTCTTTCATCATTTTAAGTATGTCTTGCCATTCCCTCCTGGCTTGAAGAGTTTCTATTGAAAGATCAGCTGTTATCCTTATGGGAATTCCCTTGTGTGTTATTTGTTGTTTTTCCCTTGCTGCTTTTAATATTTGTTCTTTGTGTTTGATCTTTGTGAATTTGATTAATATGTGTCTTGGGGTGTTTCTCCTTGGGTTTATCCTGTTTGGGACTCTCTGGGTTTCTTGGACTTGGGTGATTATTTCCTTCCCCATTTTAGGGAAGTTTTCAACTATTATCTCCTCAAGTATTTTCTCATGGTCTTTCTTTTTGTCTTCTTCTTCTGGAACCCCTATGATTCGAATGTTGTAGCGTTTAATATTGTCCTGGAGGTCTCTGAGATTGTCCTCATTTCTTTTAATTCGTTTTTCTTTTATCCTCTCTGATTCATTTATTTCTACCATTCTATCTTCTAATTCACTAATCCTATCTTCTGCCTCTGTTATTCTACTATTTGTTGCCTCCAGAGTGTTTTTAATTTCATTTATTGCATTATTCATTATATATTGACTCCTTTTTATTTCTTCTAGGTCCTTGTTAAACCTTTCTTGCATCTTCTCAATCCTTGTCTCCAGGCTATTTATCTGTGATTCCATTTTAATTTCAAGGTTTTGGATCAATTTCACTATCATTATTTGGAATTCTTTATCAGGTAGATTCCCTATCTCTTCCTCTTTTGTTTGGTTTGGTGGGCATTTATCCTGTTCCTTTATCTGCTGGGTATTCCTCTGTCTCTTCATCTTGTTTAAATTGCTGAGTTTGGGAGTCCTTTCTGTATTCTGGCAGTTTGTGGAGTTCTCTTTATTGTGGCGTTTCCTCGCTGTGTGTGGGTATGTAGAGGTGGCTTGTCAAGGTTTCCTGGTTAGGGAAGCTTGTGTCGGTGTTCTGGTGGGTGGAGCTGTATTTCTTCTCTTTGTTCAGTCGCGCTATGGGGAGGGAGGGAGGGATGCTGCAAACAAATGACACTGGCCTGCGCTCGCAGTGCCTCAGCCACACTGGGTCTACCCCCGCTCACGGCGCGTGTAGCCTCCCTGCCCACACTGCTCAGGCTCTAGGTTGTTCCGCCAGGAACAATCCGAGGCTGGCCCTGGGTTGCATGCACCTCCCAGGTCCAAGCCGCTCAGGTTCAGGCACTCAGGTAGTCCTCAGAGGCGCAGACTCAGTTGGGGCTGCGTTTTGTGCTCTTCCCAGGTCCAAGCAGCTCAGGTGATGAGGTGTTTGGCGAGCGCCAATGCTGCGACTTATCGCCTCCCCGCCACTTGGTTATCTGGGTGTAAAACCAGTGCACCTTCTCAGGCAGATGTTGACCGTCCAGACCCCCAATAAGTTTTAGTTAGCAAAGAAGCCAGTTTTATAGATAATGTCTCTCTGGGGCTGCGATTGCCCCCTTCCGGCTCTGGCTGCCTGTCACCGGAGAGGGAAGGTTTGCAGCCGGCTACCTCTGTTTAGTCCTTTGTTCCGTGCGCGGGCTGGCGGTGTCTTAGGTTAGGGCTGGCTTTTCGCATGGTAGATATCCCACAGTCTGATTTGCTAGCCCAAATTATTTCGCTCAGATAGTGCTCAGGGTATTCAGGCCAGATTCTTACTCTCAGCGATGCAGCCCGCGCCGCGCCTCCCTGCCCAGCCCCCGCTTGCTAATGGCGGATGCAGGCGTCTGCGCTGCTTCTCCGCTGGAGGAGTTACCGTAGGGCTCGCAATCTGCGAGTTTTAATTGTTTATTTATTTTTTCTCCCTGTTATGTTGTCCTCTGTGCTTCCAAAGCTCGGCACGGATTCGGCAGTGAGAAGGTTTCCTGGTGTTTGGAAACTTCTCTCTTTTTAAGACTCCCTTCCCGGGACGGAACTCCGTCCCTCCCTCTTTTGTCTCTTTTACTGTCTTTAATATTTTTTCCTACCTCCTTTCAAGGAGTTGGGTTGCTTTTCTGGGTGCCTGATGTCCTCTGCCGGCATTCAGAAGTTGTTTTGTGGAATTTACTCGACGTTTAAATGCTCTTTTGATGAATTTGTGGGGGAGAAAGTGTTTTCCCTGTCCTACTCCTCCGCCATCTTGGCGCCTTCCCCCCCACTTCAGTATTCTTGCCCTGAGAACCCCATGATCAGTATGAAAAGGCAAAAAGATAGGACACTGAAACATGAACTCCCCAGGTCGGTAGGTGCTCAATATGCCACTGGAGATTGGTGGAGAAATAACCCCAGAAAGAATGAAGAGACAGAGCCAGAGAAAAAACAACACCCAGTTGTGGATGTGACTGGTGACAGAAATAAAATCCAATGCTGTAAAGAGAAATATTGCATAGGAACCTGGAATGTTAGTTCCATGAATCAAGGCAAATTGAAAGTGGTCAACAGGAGATGGCAACAGTGAACATTGACATTTTAGGAATCAGTAAACTAAAATGGACTGGAATGGGTGAATTTAACTCAGATGACCATATCTACTACTGTGGGCAAGAATCCCTTAGAATAAATGAGATAGCCATCATAGTCAACAAAAGAGTCCGAACTGCAGTACTTGGATGCAATCTCAAAAACAACAAAATGATCTCTGTTCATTTCCAAGGCAAACCATTCAATATCATGGTAATCTAAGCCTAAGTCCTTACCAGTAATGCCTAAGAAGCTGAAGTTGAAAGGTTCTATGAAGACCTACAAGACCTTTTAGGACTAACACCCAAAAAAGATGTCCTTTTCATTATAGGGGACTGGAATGCAAAAGTAGGAAGTCAGGAGATACCTGGAGTACTAGGCAAATTTGGCCTTGGAGTAGAAAATAAAGCAGGGCAAAGGCTAACAGAGATTTGCTAAGAGAATGCACTGGTCATAGCAAACACCCTCTTCCAACAACACAAGAGAAGACTCTACCCATGGACAGCACCAGATGGTCAATACCAAAATCAGATTGACATATTCTTTGCAGCCTAAGATAGAGAAGCTCTATACAGTTAGTAAAAATAAGATTGGGTGCTGACTGTGGCTCATATCATGAACTCCTCATTGCCAAATTCAGACTTAAATTGAAAGTAGGGAAAACTACTAGAACATTCTGGTATGATCTAAATCAAATCCCTTACGATTATACAGTGAAAGTGACAAATAGATTCAAGGGATTATATCTGATAGACAGAGTGCATGCCTCAGTTTTCCCAGCATCCAGTCCAATCACTTCATGGCAAATAGGTGGGTAAACATTAGAAACAGTGAAAGACTTCATTTTGGGGGGCTCCAAAATCACTGCAGATGGAGACTGCAGCAATGAAATTTATCAGGGTCCAGCCCTGGTTGGATCCAGGGATTCCCTCAGGATGATGGCGTTGGCGATTAGAATAGCAAAGCAGAGATTTAGTAGATGCTCAATAATAACTGGTTTACGCGGGAAATCAATAAAGTTCGTGACACCAAACTTGCTCTGACCACGGAGGCCGCAGGTGCCCTCTCGAATAGCGGAAGATGCCCTACTTTAGGCACCTTCTCGAGTGGGTCTTAGAAGCCCAGGCAAATAAGTGGTCGCAGAGGACCCCCGTGCTCCAAATTATTTTGGCATGAAGGAAGAACATAAGAGAAAAGGAGGAAAAGGAAACAAGAAAGAACGACAGGGGGAGACCAAGCTTCAGTGAGCAAGGCCCGTAGCTTTATTTTCAACAGGGGCTTTTATATCCTAAATTGCACATAGAGGATAATAGGGGGTGTGAAATCATGCAAAGTCAGCAGTCTTTGATCCTTATTGAGACCAGGCTTTCTTTTCTGTAAATTTATCGTATACAAATGGTTTAGGTGAGTTACATCATCTTCTGGCCAGAAGGCCTGTTAACATTTTATGACTCTGATAAAGGTTTGTCAACCATAAGACTTATTTTCTCTAAAAGTAATTATTTTAAAGTTTGGCGCCATCCTCCGAAGGTGTTAGATAAAGTTGCATTCCTATAGGGCAGAGGTGCACTGGGTTTACAACAAAGGAAAGAATTTATTACCTTAAGGGTCTAAAGTGTTGTTAACACCAAGGCCACTACTTATTTTTTCTACATACCAACTATATTAATACACTTCCAAGGATACAATACAGGGGATGTGGAAACTTGGCAGCAAGCATTGGCTCAACAATGAAATCTTCTACTAGTTCTATTGTGACATTTTCTAACTCTCCGAGAGGCTCTATACTATTTGAATATCTTAAGCTTCCCATGCTTCTCTCGGCTGGGAGACTGTAAATAATCATATGCATAGCTGTAGGAGTCCTGGTAACCCTGTCAGGCAAGTTAGAAAGCCATCTGAGGGCATCTAAAACACTCTTGTCACACCGAGGAACTATATTAACTGGAGCTGTAAGTTAACTCTTTTTCAGAGAGAAAGATGGTGGTGGGGGACAGCCCCCCATAAAGTCAGAGGTGAGAGCACAAAGCAGTAAAGGAGGCAGACTCTGGTTTTGGGGGTAGATGCTCGAGAATTTCCAGGGGGACTCCTGAGGCTCGACCCCGCCTTTGTGTATGTCCAGCCTCCTTCCTCATGACCTTTCCCAAGGGCAGAGTTCCTCACGCTGGCTCCTGGCAGAAATTAAAAGATGCTTGCTCCTTGGAAGAAAAGCTATGATCAATCTAGACAGCATATTAAAAAGCAGAGACATTACTTTGCCAACAAAGGTCTGTCTAGTCAAACCTACGGTTTTTCCAGTGGTCACGTATGGATGTGAGAGTTGGACTATAAAGAAAGCTGAGCACCGAAAAATTGATGCTTTTGAATTGTGGTGTTGGAGAAGACTCTTCAGAGTCCCTTGGACAGCAAGGATATCCAACCAGTCCATCCTAAAGAAAATCAGTCCTGAATATTCATTGGAAGGACTGATGATGAAGCTGAAACTCCAGTACTTTGGCCACCTACTGCGAAGAACTGACTCACTAGTAAAGACCCTGATGCTGGGAAAGATTGAAGGTGGGAGGAAAAGGGGACAGGATGACAGAGGATGAGATGGTTGGATGGCATCACTGACTCGTTGGAAATGAGTTTGAGTAAGCTCTGGGAGTTGGTGAAGAAGAGGGAAGCCTGATGTGCTGTAGTCCATGGTGTTGCAAAGAGTCAGACACGGCTGAGCAACTGAACTGAACAGGGTATATGTCTAGGAGGGGGATTGCTGGGTCATATGCTGTTTTTATTTCTAGTTTTTTAAGGAATCTCCATACAGTCTTCCATAGTGGCTGTATCAATTTCCACTCCCACCAGCAGTACAAGAGTGTTCCCCTTTCTCCACATCCTCTCGAGCATTTACTGTTTGTAGACTTTTTGATGATGGCCATTCTGACCATTGTGGGGTGATATATCACTGTGTTTTTGAGAGAGTCAACTCCTAGGCAGGTTGATAGGGGCAGGTTGATAGGGGCAGGCAGGATTCCTAGGGGAATCCCAGGGATCCCCCAGGGGACAGGGGTCTGGGGTTCTTGAGGAGGAGATAGGGGTCTGGAATTCTCAAGGAGGAAGAAAGAACAGACACTTTTTTTTTTTTCCCCCTTCTCTACATTCTTTAGTCTTCAGTTCAGTTCAGTTCAGTTCAGTCACTCAGTCGTGTCCGACTCTTTGCAACACCATGAATTACAACACGCCAGGCCTCCCTGTCCATCACCAACTCCCGGAGTTCACTCAGACTCACGTCCATCGAGTCAGTGATGCCATCCAGCCATCTCATCCTCTGGCGTCCACTTCTCCTCCTGCCCCCAATCCCTCCCAGCATCAGAGTCTTTTCCAATGAGTCAACTCTTTGCATGAGGTGGCCAAAGTACTGCAGTTTCAGCTTTAGCATCATTCCCTCCAAAGAAATCCCAGGGCTGATCTCCTTCAGAATGGACTGGTTGGATCTCTCTGCAGTCCAAGGGACTCTCAAGAGTCTTCTCCAACACCACAATTCAAAAGCGTCAATTCTTTGGTGCTCAGCTTTCTTCACAGTCCAACTCTCACATCCATACATGACCACAGGAAAAACCATAGCCTTGACTAGACGCACCTTTGTTGGCAAAGTAATGTCTCTGCTTTTGAATATGCTATCTAGGTTGGTCATAACTTTCCATCCAAGGAATAAGCGTCTCTTAATCTCATGGCTGCAGTCACCAGCTGCAGTGATTTTGGAGCCCCCCAAAAATAAAGTCTGACACTGTTTCCACTGTTTCCCCATCTATTTCCCATGAAGTGATGGGACCAGATGCCATGATCTTTGTTTTCTGAATATTGAGTTCTAAGCCAACTTTTCCACTCTCCTCTTTCACCTACATCAAGAGGCTTTTCAGTTCCTCTTGACTTTCTGCGATAAGGGTGGTGTCATCTGCATATCTGAGGTTACTGGTATTTCTTCTGGCAATCTTGATTCCAGCTTGTGCTTCCACAAAAAAAGATCTTCACGACTCAGATAATTACGATGGTGTATCACTCACCTAGAGCCAGACATCCTGGAATGGGAAGTCAAGTGGGCCTTAGAAAGCGTCACCACGGACAAAGCTAGTGGAGGTGATGGAATTCCAGAGGAGCTATTTCAAATCCTGAAAGATGATGCTGTGAAAGTGCTGCACTCAATATGCCAGCAAATTTGGAAAACTCAGCAGTGGCCACAGGACTGGAAAAGGTCAGTTTTCCTTCCAATCCCAAAAAAAGGCAATGCCAAAGAATGCTCAAACTACTGCACAATTGCACTCATCTCACATGCTAGTAAAGTAATGCTCAAAATTCTCCAAGCCAGGTTTCAGCAATACGTGAACCATGAACTTCCAGATGTTCAAGCTAGTTTTAGAAAAGGCAGAGGAACCAGAGACCAAATTGCCAACATCCGCTGGATCATCAAAAAGCAAAAGAGTTCCAGAAAAACGTGTACTTCTGCTTGATTGACTATGCTAAAGCCTTTGACTGTGTGGATCACAATAAACTGTGGAAAATTCTGGAAGAGATGGGAATACCAGACCACCTGACCTGCCTCTTGAGAAATCTGTATACAGATCAGGAAGCAACAGTTAGAACTGGACATGGAACAACAGACTGGTTCCAAATTGGAAAAGGAGTACGTCAAGGCTGTATATTGTCCTTAGTCTTAGTCATACAAAAAATCTTTTTCTTTAAGTCCAGAACTGATGATTACACAACAGCTCAGTTTAAGCTCTGTACTAGGGATTATAAAACAACAATGTATCCTGGTTGAGAATAGTTTCTCCTTTTCAAAAATCTGACTAATCCTGATATCTTAGAATGTATATTTGGGAGTGAGTCTGGCAGGATCTTTTTACTGTTAAGTTCTCATCCTGCTATCCCAAAATGTAAATGTGGGAGTGAGTCTGGTAAAACATTTACAACCTTGAGACATTCTTTTGATTTAGTGTAATAAGTAATTTTAAAATGTATAATTCCTTTGCTAAGGACTAGTGAAGGGGACACTCTCCATCCCCCTTCTGATGTCTATGTCAGAAGCTTTCTCTGTCGTTTTTTCACTTTATTAAAACTCTGCTACACAAAAGTTCTTGAGGAATCAAGACTGGTCCTTGGTCCTGAAGCTAAATCTTCTATAGAGATCATGAATCTGACATCCTTTACCATTAGCTATCATTTTGATTTGAATTTCTCTAGTAATGAGCAATGTTGAACATCTTTTCATGTTTGTTAGCCATCTGTAGGTCTTCTTTGGAGAAACGTCTGTTTAGGTCTTTTTCCCACTTTTTGATTGGGTTGTTTGTTTTTCTGGCATTGAGTTGTATGAGCTGCCTGTATATTTTAGAAATTATCCTTTTTCAGTTTTTTCACTTACAATTCTTTTTTCCCATTCTGAGGGTTGTCTTTTCACCTTGCTTATAGTGTCCTTTACAGTGCAAAACTTTTTAAGTTTAATCAGGTCCCATTGTTTACTTTTGCTTTTATTTCTGTTACTCTAGGAGGTGGGTCATAGAAGATCTTGCTTTGATTTATGTCGTCGAGTGTTCTGCCTATGTTTTCCTCTAAGAGTTTTACCTTTTCTGGTCTTACATTTAGGTCTTTAATCCATTTTGAGTTTACCTTTGTGTAATGAAGATCATGGCATCCAGTCCAATCACTTCATGGGAAATAAATGGGGAAACAGTGGAAACAGTGTCAGACTTCATTTTGGGGGCTTCAAAATCACTGCAGATGGTGACTGCAACCATGAAATTAAAAGACACTTACTTCTTGGAAGGAAAGTTATGACCAACCTAGATAGCATATTCAAAAGCAGAGACATTACTTTGCCAACAAAGGTCCGTCTAGTCAAAGCTATGGTTTTTCCTGTGGTCATGTATGGATGTGAGAGTTGGACTGTGAAGAAGGCTGAGCACCAAAGAATTGACGCTTTTGAATTGTGGTGTTGGAGAAGACTCTTGAGAGTCCCTTGGACTGCAAGGAGATCCAACCAGTCCATTCTGAAGGAGATCAGCCCTGGGATTTCTTTGGAGGGAATGATGCTGAAACTGAAATCCAATACTTTGGCCACCTCATGCGAATTGTTGACTCATTGGAAAGGACTCTGATGCTGGGAGGGATTGGGGGCAGGAGGAGAAGTGGATGACAGAGGATGAGATGGCTGGATGGCATCACTGACTCGATGGACATGAGTCTGAGTGAACTCCGGGAGTTGGTGATGGACAGGGAGGTCTGGCGTGCTGTGATTCATGGTGTCGCAAAGAGTTGGACACGCCTGTGCAACTGAACTGACTGAACTGAACTGATGATGTTAGGAAGTGTTCTAATTTCATTTTTTTACATGAAGCTGTCCATTTATATCATCACCATTTATTGAAGAGGCTGTCTTTGCCCATTGTATTTTCTTGCCTCCTTTGTCAAAAATAAGGTACCCATAAATGCGTGGATTTATTTCTGAGGTTTCTATCTTGTTCCATTGGTCTATATTTCTGCTTTTTGCCAGTACCTTGCTGTCTTGATGACTGTAGCTTTGTAGTATAATCTGAAGTCAGGAAGTTTGATTCTTCCAGCTCCATTCTTCTTTCTCAAGACTGCTTTGACTATTCGGAGTTTTTTGTGTTTGCATATGAATTGTGAAATTTTTTGTTCTAGTTCTGTGAAAAATACCATTGGTAAGTTGATAGGGATCACATTGAATCTGTAGATTGTGTTTGGTATTGTAGTCATTTTCACAATATTGATTCTTTCTACCCAAGAACATGGAATATCTCTCCATCTGTTTATGTCATCTTTGATTTCTTTCATTAGTGTCTTATAATTTTCTGTGTACAGTTCTTTTGTCTCCTTAGGTAAGTTTATTCTTAGATTTTTAATACTTTTTGTTGCAATGGGATTGATTCCTTAATTTCTCTTTCTGATTTTTTATTGTTAGTATATAGAAATGCAAGGATTTTGTATCCTGCAACTTTGCTAAATTCAACTTTGCTAATTTTGCTGATTATCTCTAGTAATTTTCTGATACTGTCTTTAGGGTTTTCTGTGTATAGTATCATCTCATCTGCAAACAGTGAAAGCTTTATTCTTCTTTTCAGATCTGGATTCCTTTTATTTCTTTCTTATCTCTGATAGTTGAAGTTAGGACTTCCAAAACTATGTTGAATAATAGAGGTGAAAGTGGATGCCCTTGTCTTGTTCCTGATCTTAAGGGATATGCTTTCAGTTTTTCACCATCGAGAGTAATGTTTGCTGTAGGCTTATCATATATGGCCTTTACTATGTTGAGGTAGGTTCCTTATATGCCCATTTTTTGAAGAGTTTTAATCATAAATGGGTGATTAATTTTGTCAAAGACTTTTTCTGCATCTATTGAGATGATCATATGGTTTTTAATCTTTCAGTTTATTAATATGGTTTATCACATTGATTGATTTGCATATATTGAAGAATCCTGGAATAAACAGCAATTTGATGATGGTATATGAGCTTTTTGATGTGTTGCTGAATTCTGTTTGCTAAAATTTTTGTTTAGGATTTTTGCATCTATGTTCATCAGTGATATTGGCCTGTAGTTTTCTTTTATTGTGTTCTCTTTGTCTGGTTTTGGTATATGGGTGATGGTGGCCTCATATTAAAGAAAGGGAGATAAAGAAGATTTATATACATTAAAGATTAACTGCAAGGGGAAAAGAACAGTAGGAAAAGCAAACAAAGGAATAATGTAGAAAAAATAATAGATTTAAAAATTAAAATTAAAAAATAAAAAACAAAAAAGAAAAAAAGAAAACTCCACAGAACTGCAAAAACCCAATGTAGAGGCAGAGGTTTATAACAATGAAAAATGTGACTGAGAAAAAATAAAATCTCATAAGCTTAATTAGATTTCTTAGTGCCAATAAAATCAACAACTACAACAGAAGTAGGGGAAAGAAAGAAATAATCCAAAAGAGTCTACATATACAAGTCAAAACATAGGAATAATAACTGTTTTTCTTGAGTCATTGCTGTCAGAGTCCTTTCCCTCACTAAGAGTCACAGTCCACTTCACCTCCCTAGAATGCCCTCCAACACTGTGCTGATCTCTGGACCTGCTGTGGGGGCAACTCAGATTCTAATCTGGTCCTACTCTTGTGTGTTCTTCCTCCAACGTCTACAGCCGTCAGAACTAGTGCATTTTCTTTGGTGGGAGCTCTCAATGACCTTTTATATTTTCCATAGACACGGAGTCTGCTTAGTTGATCATGTGGGTTTAATCTGCAGCTTGTACAGCTGGTGGGAAGATTTTGGGTCTTCTTCCATAGCCACACTGCCCCTGGGTTTCCACTGTGGTTTTATTTCCACCTCTGCATGTGGGTTGTCCACTGGGGTTTGCTCTTGAGGCTGCCCTGGAGGCCTTGGGTTTGACCCTGTGAGGGCCAGGTGTGGAAGTGATGCAGCTGCTTGGGTCGCAGGGGTTCTGGCAGCACCAGGTACTCAGGGAAGTTGGCGGCTAGGGCAGCAGAAAATATAGCGCTTTAGAAGGTTATGGCAATCAATATTGGCCAATATGCTCCAGTACTCTTGCCTGGAGAACCCCTCTTCCTGACAGAGAAGCCTGGCAAGCCATAGTCTACAGGGTCTCAAAGAGTTGGACACAACCGAAGCGACCCTGCATGCTTGGATGCAAGACATTTTTGCCTGTGGCAGCTCTGCCCCAGTGAGAGTTGAGCATGAAGGTGGCGCAGCTACTTGGCTTGCAAGGACCTTAGTGGCTCCAAGTACGCAGGGACACAGACTGCCTCTGCCACAGGAATTATGGCCCTATCAGAGTCTTTTTTTGAGCCTCTTGTAGCTGGCAATCAGAAGGCCTCTTTGGCTAGTATTTCTCTGTAGCTTTGCCCATTCAGGCAATTAAAGGGCTCCCTTGCCTGGGGTGTTCTCTGTTGTTCAGCATGTCAGGCACATAGAGTGCCCCCCCTGGCTGGGGTCCTACTCTGTAGATCAGGGCATCAGGCACTTAAAGGGGCATCCTGGGTGGGGTCCTGCTCTGTAGTTCAGTGCGTCATGGTTTAATGGGCCAGCTTCTCTATTGTTCAGCTGTCCATGCATCTGTCCGTGTGGGAAGAGAGATGCTATGGTGATGGGTCCACACTATATGCATGACTCAGCAGTATCATCTTGCTTCCATAGCTGCCTGCTTTCCTCCACAGGCATTTCCCACCACAATCCTCTCCCTCACATCCCCTCAATCCATCTCTCCACAGTCAACAGCAGCCCTTGCCCTGGGATTGCTCCACAATCCCTAAACTCCAGCTCCCAGCCACTGCACCTTCCAGAAGACCTTCATCCCCATCCGAGGTATGTATGACTGTGGCAAGGAGTATCTGATTTTCCTTCCATTTAGGCTGCCACATATCAGCTGTTTCTCCTCTGACTCAGACAATTGCCCTGATATGGGGATGAGACCCCTGTTTCAGTTCCCCCACTGGCCGAGGGCAGGTCCGGTCCTACTAACACTCCTGTTTTTGCCCCTAGTTCCTTTGTCTTACCAAGTTTTGCATGATTCTATATATTCTTTTCCACTGGTCATGGACTCCTGTCTGCTCTCAGCTGGTGTTCTGCATGCACTTCTGTGTCTAAAGGTGTGTTCCTAATGTAACCGAGGAGAGAGAGGTACTCCACATCTACTCCCCCACCATCTTTTTCTCCCCTAGATCTGATTTTTACTAAATGTAAGCAACTATTTCTGTACTGTTCATTCTCCAAAGTGCCATGTTTTGTTTTGTTTGTTTTTTTAATTTAAGACATTCTTTATTGCTAAATTATCTGTTTACTACCATGTATATTAATTCTTATAGAGGAAGGAGAAGTGCAGATTTATTCTCACTGTCTGCTCAGAAGCCATGATAATAAATAAGATTTAGGAAAACAAAAAGTGGTTGGGGTAATATAAATAAGAATATGATAGTCATCTGTCTAGATTATATGTCAGGCTGTTTAGAATCCACTATACTTTTTTTCCACAACAATTTCCCATGCTTTTTTCCCAAAGATAATTAAGTATAATGCTATCAAGACTATGTCTTCATCAAGAGTCCCTTAGAAATTTCTCCTTTTGCAACTAAATTTTATAAATCAATTTTACCATAGCATTCTTTAATTCTTTAGTTCTTATAATTACTCAAGTCTGAAGTGATAAAACCAAAGTGGAAAAAGAATGGGGCATACTTGCTTAGAAAGAATGCTACTGCTTCTTTGTTTTAAATTGCTCCAATAAAGAATGAATTGGCACTTTATAGTCATTTAATTAGGAAAAGAGTATTTTATTTTTATCTCTTATATCACAACTTACAACACAGTGACTTTAATAGTTCTGCTCACTTAATTATGTCAACAATTAAGAGACTGTTAAACTCTAAGCTATAACTTGTCTTGTTGAATTTGATTCATTTTACTGGCCTACTTATATCTCAATTGATTCCTATAAGTATTGGGATATAAACAATGTTATAATAAAGTGATATAGATGTTCTTATTTTGATTGGACAGGCTGTGATTTACTTTAAAAATAAGAGTTAAACTGTGATATGTAACTTAAATATACTATTTAACTCTATTTATATCATACTATTTTTTGATGATTCAGAATTATTACATGTGAATTCTGTGTCTGGCATTTATGAACACAATGCCCTGAGGTATTTTCTTAATCTCTTTAAACCACAATGCCATTGTTATCTAAGAGAAGATTCATTACACAATAGGAGCTACTGCTTAAAATTGTGTTATAGATTAATGAGATTAAACCACATTCATGAGATAAAACCCATAAAATGCTTATCATTGACTAATTAGTGAAAGTTAACTCTAATTATATTTTTTTCCTTTCTCTCTTCCCATTATATGTTAGTCCTCTTGCATAAAGACTGTCTTTCTATCAGTTACTAGATAAGGTATTTTCTCAAAGTTTGGCTCTCAGTGCTTCTCACTGTATATCCTTTCCCTTGGAAATCTCATCCGCATACTCCTACAATCAATCTTTCTATATTTATGATGGACCTGAATATGAATTTCAATATATATCATTCCTGTAACTCTACTTCAGTATTTCCAAATAAGTAGGTAATATTATTATATGGGCATTTTAATACAGCTCAACATTGGTTTGAAAAAAAAATATTCATCTATAAACTTGATTTATACTAGCAATTTTTTGTTAATTTATTCCTCCAACCTCTTATTTATTTTTTGAAATTATTTATTTTTGGCTGTGCTGGGTCTCCATTGCTTTTGGGCTTTTCTCGAGTTGAGGAGAGCAGGGGTGGTGTGGGCTTCTCATGGCAGCTTCTCTTGTTGAGGAGCATGTACCCTAGGATACCTGGGCTTCAGTAGTTGTGGCACATGGGTTCAGTAGTTGTGATTCCCAGGCTTTAGAGCACAGGCTCAATAGTTGTGGCACACGGGCTTAGTTGCTCCCAGGCATGTGGGGTCTTCTTGCAACAGGGATCAGGCATATGTCTCCTGCATTACCAGGCAGATTCTTTACCACTGAGCCACCAGGGAAGACTTATCAAAGCGTTCTTTAGTCTTGGTCATCTATTGTTATAGAGATGTCATTGTTGATGCTTCCTACATCTTCATTTTTTTATATCTGATCATTCACCAAACACAGATTGAAACACATAAATGCTTATTAAATATACTCATTTTTCTTAAAATTTGATGTACTCTCATATTTCAACATTTCATCTCCCATTAAGACTGCTACTATTGCCTTCTTACTGATCTCCACATGCACTCAAACTTTAGACCCCACTTCATCATTCCCAATGTTAAAGCCAAAGGGATCTTAGTAAAATGTATGTATAATAGTAACAACCCTCTACAAAATAGCCTTCTATCAGTTTTCACTGGGAAAGAATTGATGGAGTATGAATTTGAGAATACAGGCATGAGCCTGATTTGTCTATTAAAAATACATGACACTTAGAAAAGCTACATTTGCCAACATTTTTGACTACTTACTAAAAATCAGGCACTGAATGAAGCATACAATATGCATTATCTCATTCAATGCTCACAAAAATTCCTTGAGATTACCAATAACCTTAATTATTACCATTTTAACAGTAAAGAAACTAAGATATTAATATTAAACAAAATGATCAAGCTATTATATATAGAAAAACCTAAAAAATGTTAGAACTAATAAACAAATTCAGTAAAGTTGCCAGATACAAAATCAGCATATGTGTGTTTCTATACACTGACAACAAACTGCCTGTAAAGGAAATTAAGAAAACAGTCTCACTTACAATACCACCAAAAATAATAAAATACTTATGAATAAAGTTAACTGAGGTGTTGAAAGAGTTTTATACTGCAAATTACAAAACATTGATGAAAGAAATCAAAGAAGAAAAAATTCCATCATGTTTGACAACATGGATGAACCTGTAGGACATTAAGGTAAGTGAAGTAAGGCAGTCACTGAAACACTGCATGATTCCACATATATGATACATCTAAAATGATCAAACTGATAGATTCAAAGAGTAGAGTGGTGGTTATAAGGGCTGGGGTGATTTAAGGGCCTAGATCTGATATATAGACTGCCTGATGAACTCTGGAATGAGGTTCATGATATTGTACAGGAGACAGGGATCAAGACCATTCTCATGGAAAAGAAATGCAAAAAAGCAAAATGGCTGCCTGGGGAGGCCTTACAAATAGCTGTGAAGAGAAGAGAAGTGAAAAGCAAAGGAGAAAAGGAAAGATATAAGCATGTGAACGCAGAGTTCCAAAGAATAGCAAGAAGAGATAAGAAAGCCTTCCTCAGCGATCAATGCAAAGAAATAGAGGAAAACAACAGAATGGGAAAGACTAGAGATCTCTTCAAGAAAATTAGAGATACCAAGGGAATATTTCATTCAAAGATGGGCTCAATAAAGGACAAAAATGGTATGGACTTAACAGAAGCAGAAGATATTAAGAAGAGGTGGCAAGAATACACAGAAGAACTGTACAAAACAGATCTTCACGACCCATATAATTACAATGGTATGATCACTGACCTAGAGCCAGACATCCTGGAATGTGAAGTCAAGTGGGCCTTAGCAAGCATCACTACAAACAAAGCAAGTGGAGGTGATGGAATTCCAGTTGGGCTATTTCAAATCCTGAAAGATGATGCTGTGAAAGAGCTGCACTCAATATGCCAGCAAATTTGGAAAACTCAGCAGTGGCCACAGGACTGGAAAAGGTCAGTTTTCATTCCAATCCCAAAGAAAGGCAATGCCCAAGAATGCTCAAACTACCGCACAATTACACTCATCTCACACGCTAGTAAAGCAATACTCAAAATTCTCCAAGCCAGGCTTCAGCAATATGTGAACCGTGAACTTCCTGATGTTCAAGCTGGTTTTAAAAAAGGCAGAGGAACCAGAGATCAAATTGCCAAATCTGCTGAATCATGGAAAAAGCAAGAGAGTTCCAGAAAAACACCTATTTCTGCTTTATTGACTATGCCAAAACCTTTGACTGTGTGGATCACAATAAACTGTGGAAAATTCTTCAAAAGATGGGAATACCAAACCACCTGATCTGCCTCTTGAGAAATTTGTATGCAGGTCAGGAAGCAACAGTTAGAACTGGACATGGAACAACAGACTGGTTCCAAATAGGAAAAGGAGTACGTCAAGGCTGTATATTGTCACCCTGCTTATTTAACTTATATGCAGAGTACATCACGAGAAACGCTGGGCTGGAAGAAGCACAAGCTGGAATCAAGATTGCCGGGAGAAATATCAATAACCTCAGATATGCAGATGACACCAACCTTATTGCAGAAAGTCAAGAGGAACTAAAAAGCCTCTTGATGAAAGGGAAAGTGGAGAGTGAAAAAGTTGGCTTAAAGCTCAATATTCAGAAAACGAAGATCATGGCATCTGGTCCCATCACTTCATGGGAAATAGATGGGGAAACAGTGGAAACAGTGTCAGACTTTATTTTTGGGGGGCTCCAAAATCACTGCAGATGGTGACTGCAGCCATGAAAGTAAAAGACACTTACTCCTTGGAAGGAAAATTATGTCCAACCTAGATAGCATATTGAAAAGCAGAGACATTACTTTGCCAACAAAGGTGCGTCTAGTCAAGGCTATGATTTTTCCAGTGGTCATGTATGGATGTGAGAGTTGGACTGTGAAGAAGACTGGGTGCCAACGAATTGATGCTTTTGAACTGTGGTGTTGGAGAAGACTCTTGAGAGTCCCTTGGACTGCAAGGGGATCCAACCAGTCCATTCTGAAGGAGATCAGCCCTGGGATTTCTTTGGAGGGAATGATGCTCAAGCTGAAACTCCAGTACTTTGGCCACCTCATGCAAAGAGTTGACTCATTGGAGAAGACTCTGATGCTGGGAGGGGTTGGGGGCAGGAGGAGAAGGGGACGACAGAGGATGAGATGGCTGGATGGCATCACTGACTCGATGGACGTGAGTCCGAGTGAACTCCAGGAGTTGGTGATGGACAGGGAGGCCTGGCGTGCTGTGATTCATGGGGTCCCAAAGAGCTGGACACGACTGAGCAACTGAACTGAACTGAACTGAACTGAGGGGGCGAGAAATGGAGAGTTACGAATCAATGGACATGGAGTTTCAGTTCAACAAGACTAATTCTACAGAGCTGTGAGGTGTGCCTATAGTCAACAGTAATTTTGTACCCATAAAATTTGTTAATAAGGTAGATACAATGTTAAGTTTTCTTATCAGAATGAAATATATTTTAAAAATTGGTCAAATCTCTTCATTAATGAGTAATGTAGCATGAATGCCTAGCTGTTGCATTTGTTTTTAACTCCACTATTTTTGAAGAAGAATGCTTACTACAGTAGGGAAATTGTTAGATGAAAATGTGAGTGGATTGACTTTATTTCTTAAATATTATTTGATTAAATAAGTGGGAGTTCTAAATAGAGAATATATAGAAAATAACTGCCATACTTTAGCCAAGAAAAAAAGAACAACATAAAATTCTTACTGTCTGTTTAGTGAGATAAGAAACATTTCAGAAATTAAAGCTCGTGTGGTGAGACAAGCTATGGCTAGATGACCCATCAGTGTCTAGGAATTGAATGTAGGATTTAGGGTCTGGAGTTATTAGTCAAACAGGAATAGATGATAACTCTTTATTGTCTGGGAGATGGAACTGAGCATAAAAGTGGAAATATTTATCTCCAAATGAGCACAAGATTTTTAAAAAGAAAAAAAAAATTATGCTATCTAACCAGTCATAAACACACATGCAAACATACTCTCTTGACAGAATACCATATCTTTTATTAAACTGTTTCTAACTGAGGCCAAAGGTAAATAATCCTTAAGAATTTGTCATAACTTTTATTTGTACTTCAATGGAAAATTAAAACAAACAGAAAAAACATTTCATAATCAAGTGTCTGAAGGGCTCCTTGTAGGAGCTTTAGCTAAAAGTGTATTTATATGCATTAAAAATTACAAACCACATGAGGAAATGAACTGACATGGGAGAGATGTTCTACATACTAAACTATAGGTCAGCCTTAAATAAATGATTATTACTGGTGTCATTGAAATTCAGTATCTGTGACCAACAGGTAATTAGAAGGTAGAGCATGATAGAATGTTAATAAGGTAAGGGAACAGTCAGTAATAATTTTCATTTTCTGATCTGACTAGTGAGGTGGATAGTGATACCATCTACTAAGCTAAAAATGCAAAAGATGTTAGGTAAAAATGGCATGCTCAGAATGGCACATTAGATTTGGAGACACCAGTGTCGAATTGATTGTCTTAGTCATCCTGAGCTGCTATAACAAAATACCATTGTCTGAGTGACAAACTATGTTCTCACAGGTTTAGAGGTTAGGAAATTGAAGACTAAAGTGCCAGCTGGTTTGATTCTTATGAAAGCTGTCTTTCTAGCATGCTGATGGCTGTCTTCTTGCTGTGTCCTCACATTGTTCTTCTTTGGTGTGTGTGTGGTTGCGGGAGAGAGAGAGAGAAACAGAAGGAGAGAGAAAGGGAGCCCTCTGATGTTTCTTCTTTGTAAGCACTAATCCCTTTATGAGAATGTCATTGTAATGGCTTCATCTAATCCTAATTGGAGTAGGAAATGGCAACCCACTCCAGTATTCCTGACTGGGAAATCCAAGGAATAGAGGATCCTGGTGGGCTACAGTCCATGGGGTCGCAAAAGGGTAGGACACAACTAAGTGACTAAAAGCAAAACAAACAGTACACTATCAAATATCTATCTTAAAATTTATTAAGACAATTAACTCTAATGTTACAGAAAATTGTAATTATTTTTATGCATTTATGTGTCTAAACTATGCTATTATTTTCATATTTTCACATATATGTTAATTTATTACCTTCTGTAAAAGGTTAATAGAGGATACAAAGAAAGATGGTGTACTTGGTGGATCTGTTTAGCTCTGGTAACAGAGCAACCAAATGAAAATATCTAGTGTACATTTGGATAATGGAGTCTGGAGCCTATGAAAAGAATCTCTGAAGTTTATTTTACTGGCCCATTTTATGGGTGAAAATATAAAGAACTAGAGACTTAAGGCAATTGTCCATGTCAAGGGGCTGGAGAATGTCAGAGGCAGTATTTAAACATCTAACTTTTCTGATTTCAAAGTCTACATAATCAAACACTATTGAAAAACCAAATAGAAGTTTTCAATATTCATTTTTCAATAAAAAATAACTTGATTTTACCTACATATCCCTCAAATCATATTTTCTTTCCTTTTTGTAATGTAAAGAAATGTGGAATCTGAGGCACAAACTATCATAAAATGCATTTGTCTTATTAATCTACAATATTTCATTGCCTGACACTTGCAAATTTATTCTAAAATAAGTTCTTTTTACTTTCTGACATCATGCATTTACAGTGTTTATCCCATTCATCTCTTTTTAATTTCCCAATTAAATTTCATTTCATTAAAAATCAAATGCATACAAATACTTTGAATATGTGTAGGATCATCAAATAATACAAAAGGTACAATCTCAGCAGGATAAGTTTGATTTGATTTAGTGTATAACAAACACTCACCAAATATTCAAAAGTCCTAGGAGCTAAAAATCACCATTTTCAAATAGTTGAATTTATTTCTGACATTTGGAACTTTAAAACTCTAAGAAAGAAGTCAGATATTCACAGAGCAGCAGTTAACATCATAATAAAATTTCATATTTAATAAAATATTTAAATTAAGTAATTTTGAGAGCCATAGATTTATCATTTCAGTTTGTAGGTATTTAGTCATCTTTTTTTATTTTTTGATAAATATTGTATTCTATCTTCTTGATGTGGACTTATGTTGAAGTCACCTTTGTATTTTGTTATTTTAATAACAGGTGAAGAAACATGATCATCTAATTTAGGAAAGAGTTACTTGGCATGCCTGACAACTAGATAATTGAATTTCCCAGATAGAATTAAATAGTGTCATAATAGCTTCATGTTCAACTTCTCTAATCATATATCTTTTTAAAATTAGGATCCATATCACTTAACTTTGATTCAGGGAAAAAAAAGGGGTGGGGAAGAATGTGTTCTTCCTGTCATAGTAAATATCTCAAGTAGAATAAATGAATTTCAAATTAATTACAAAATAATAATACACCATCAAATGACAATCTAAGGGTTGTGAGGCTTTTAAAAAATTAAAGCAAAGTAAGAAAGGCATATGGACTTCCCAGGTAGGGCTAGTGGTAAAGACCCCACCTACCAATGCAGGAGGGGCTTCCCAGGTGGCTCAGTGGGTAGAAACCCGCCTGCAGTTCAGGAGTATGTGAGATATGGGTTTGATTCCTGGGTTGGGAAGATCCCGTGGAGGAGGGCATGGGCAACCTACTCCAGTATTCTTGCCTGGAGAATCCCATGGACAGAGGAGCAGGCTATAGTTCATAGGGTGGCAAAGAGTCAGACAGGACTGAAGCAACTTAGCACACATCTACACAAGCAAGAAAGGCATATTTAAATACTTAATACATCAAATTTAGCATGGGGCTTTATTTAAAATATTTCATTTGAAGCATATTGCTTCCATTTCTTATTTCCATATGCACTTTGGATATATACAGTACTATGTGAACATTGATTTAATTAAGCAGATAATTTTAAGCAGCTGAATCATAAACAGATATTTGGGAAGAAAAATGAACAACAGAGAGTTTAGTTGATTTTTTCCCTTTGAAAGTTCTCCCAATTTCTTGTTCAAAGCTAAGATGTAAGGTAAATTGATATAATTATTGTTCAGAAAAATATATCACTATTGATGCCTACCAACTGAAATAGCACATCCCCTACCAAGAACTTACTGCAATACAAGGTAAACATAAGATATTGATGAAACTACAAAATTTGAAAAACTATTGTCTGTAGACAGTACAAAATCAAAGGAAAATTACAGATATGATGTTTATGTGTTATTCTGATAAATTACATTTAAGAGGATAATTGGAGAATCCACTTTTCTTTTCTTTTCTTTTTTTTTTTTCGCTAAACCAATGCTAATTCTTATTTCAGAGGCAGAGGCACAGATGAAAGAAGATAGAAGCTGAACAATAATTTGACTCATTAAGTGATTCTTGTTCTCCCTACACTAAGCCTCAATAGGAAAAAAAATAAAAAGCAAAAATAGGATGATAAGTGAAAATTTACTTTGTAAAATAATGTATTAAAATACATTTTGTCACATTGCAGTAGTTTACTGATGCATTTCTATTTGTATATGCTTTATAGAGATTCACTCAAAGTGTTTCATGTTGGAGATTTACTTTAAATTATATATGAAGTTGTTTCATTATTTACAGAAATGCAATTCAGGCAAATGATTTTCTATAGGAGACTTAGACACTTTGTAAGAGATACTACTTACCAAAACACTTGCCAGGTTTGCCTGTTTACTATCACTAACACACATGTTCATTCTCTAAAAATTAGATTGTATGTATGCTATGCTAAGTCACTTCAGTCATGTCCGACTCTGTGTGACCCCATAGATGGCAGCCCACCAGGCTCCCCTGTCCCTGGGATTCTCCAGGCAAGAACGCTGGAGTGGGTTTCCATTTCCTTCTCCAATGCATGAAAGTGAAAAGTGAAAGGGAAGTCCCTCAGTTGTGTCCGACTCTTCGCGATTCCATGGACTGCAGCCCACCAGGCTCCCCCGTCCATGGGATTCTCCTACAATTACTAAATGTTCATAATTGCAGAATATTTTATAAAATGTTATTTTCCATTTTGTCTTGTTCACTGTTGTAATTTGTAGGTTGGCAGGTAGTGTCAACTTAAAGTATGTGTTAAATAAATGGACATATAAGACATACGACCTCCATTTGCTGTATAAACATAGGTTCTATTAAATAGGACAAAACAAAGTTAGTCCTTCAGTTACCATTCTCAAAGTTGTTTTATCTGTGCTTTTATTCACATTAAGCCTATGTAACAAGACACACACACACACACATACAAACACAATCTACACAATGATAAATTTTAAACTGTTTTAATACAATACAAAATCAACTAAATTGAAGATATATCACATGATGCATCTAAAGATATGAAATCATTAGGTTTATAAAAATAAAAAAGAAAGAAGAAGATGATTCATATAAGTGACAAGGGCAGACATTTTGATGAGATCATTGTTACTGTAGGAGCAAATAAAAAGTTACCTAAAACTAAAATAACATTATTTTTAGATTTAGAAGGGAAAAAATAAATGACAAAAATATACTCCTTCCAAAAGAAGGAAAATTAAAACTAAATACTGAAGCTGTCTAAACAAGAGGAATCTTTTACAAGAAAACAATTAATATCTACATGCATTTTAGCAGAGAAATTTTGGATGGACTTAAAGGTAGGTTAAATAACACCCTTTAAGGGAGCAAAAGAAGTGTTCAGGATGTAATCAGATTGATTATATTCCTTACAGTTGAGATGGAGAAGCATTATACAGTCAGCAAAAACAAGACCAGAAGCTGACTTGTGGATCAGCTCATGAACCCCTTGTTGCAAAATTCAGACTTAAATTTAAGAAAGTAGGTAAAACCACTAGGCTATTCATGTGTGAGCTAAATCAAATCCCTTACAATTATACAGTGGAAGTGACAAATGGATTCAAGAGATTAGATCTGATAGACACGGTGCATGAAAAGCTATGGACAGAGGTTCATAATGTTGTACAGGAGGTGGTGATCAAAACCATCCCCAAGAAAAAGAAATGCAAAAAGGCAAAATGGTTGAGGAGACCTTAAAAATAGCTGAGAAAAGAAGAGAAATGAAAGACAAAGGAGAAAAGATATACCCATCTGAATTCAGAGTTCCAAAGAATAGCAAGGAGAGATAAGACAACCTTCCTAAGTAATCAATGCAAAGAAATAGAGGAAAACAATAGACTGTGAAAGGCTAGAGATCTCTGCAAGAAAATCAGAGATAACAAGGGAACATTTCATACAAAGATGGGCACAATAAAATACAGAAACAGTATGGACCTAAGAGAAGCAGAAGATATTAAGAAGAGGTGACAAGTAGAGCCAGTCATCCTGGAGTACTAAGTCAGGTAGGCCTTTACTACAAGAAAACTTAGTGGTGGTCATGGAATTCTGGCTTAGTGTTTCAAATCCTAAAAGGTGATGCTGTGAAAGTGCTGCACACAATATGCCAGCAAATTTGGAAAACTCAGCAGTGACCACAAATCCTGAGAAATCCTCAGGTTTCACTCCAATCCCAAAGAAAGGCAATGCCAAAAAGAATGTTCAAATTAGCACAATTGCACTCATCTCACATGCTAGCAAAGTAATGCTCAAAATTCTCCAAGCTTCCAATTAAGCCAGATTTAGAAAAGATAGAGGAGCCAGAGGTCAAATTGCCAACATCTGTTGGATTGTAGGAAAAGCAAGTGAATTCCAGGAAAAAAATCTACTTCTGCTTCAACAACTATGCTAAAGCCTTTGACTGTGCGGATCACAACAAACTGTGGAAAATTCTGAAAGAGATAGGAATACCAGACCACCTTACCTGCCTCTTGAGAAATCAGCATGCAGGTCAAGTCCAGACACGGAACAACGAACTGGTTCAAAATTGGGAAAGGAGTACATCAGGTTGTATATTGTCACCCTGCTTATTTAACTTATATGCAGAGTACATCATGCAAAATATGGGCTGAATGAAGCACCAGCTGGAATGAAGATTGCTGGGAGAAATATCAATAACCTCAGATATGCAGATGACACCACCCTTATGGGCAGAAGCGAAGAGGAACTAAAGAGCCCCTTGATGAAAGTGAAAAGGAGAGTGAAAAAGTTGGCTTAAAGCTCAACATTCAAAAAACTAAGATCATGGCATCAGGTCTCATCACTTCATGGTATAATGTTCTACCTAAATATTCTTAGCTAACCCATCATAAGATATATCAATTTTACCTCCAAAATAGTATTCACAGTTACTACTACACAGTTACTAGTGAGAAATCTTTAAATATATTGACAATATTGCAATTAGCCTTCAATTAAAATTAATAAATTTAGAAAATAAAAATGTTAAGTAATTTGCCGAAGGAGTTACAATGAAAATTAGAAAGTATTTTTAATGGGATGAAAAACAAAACTCTACAGGACATCAAAATATGAGGAATACAGCTACAGATGGACTAAGGAAAATGCATATCTTTAAAAATTAGTATTAGGAAGAACAGACTTCTAATCAATAAGTTAATTTTCTAAATTATCATACTAGAAAAAAGTACATATACATACATTACAATGTTATATGGACAAAAATTGATGGGCTCTTAAATTTGACAATATATAATTTACTGACATTGTAAATGTGGTTTCAGTATCCATGAGATAAATAATGAATAAAAGATAAGGTATATAACTCAGTTTTTTTGTTTTATTGTTGTTTATTTACTTTTAATTTACCTTTGGAATTGCATACTCTTCCCATACATAAGAAGTACATATCACTGAGAATTTAAAATGCATAGATGTCAAACCATAGAAGGCAATGGCACCCCACTCCAGTACTCTTGCCTGGAAAATCCCATGGATGGAGGAGCCTGGTAGGCTGCAGTCCATGGGGTCACGAAGAGTTGGACATGACTGAGCTACTTCACTTTCACTTTTCACTTTCATGCATTGGAGAAGGAAATGGCAACCCACTCCAGTGTTCTTGCCTGGAGAATCCCAGGGACGGGGGAGCCTGGTGGGCTGCCGTCTATGGGGTCACACAGAGTTGGACACAACTGAAGTGACTTAGCAGCAGCAGAAGATTTCAAACCTCTGAAATTTCTTTAGTGTTATTATTATGTCTTAATAACTACTAGCTTTGAATCAATTTCTGTGTGATAGGCAATTTAAAATCATGGGAATATACTGATGAAGCAAACACATCATAAAACTCTATAGGATGCCATATGGAAAAGCCTTTCAAATCATGTCATTGAAAAATCTTAAATATATAAGAAAAAATAGCAATACAGAAAATAACAGCAGTTTCATGCTTATGTGCCACCTATTCACTGTACAAAACTACACACAAACTTTAAATTATGGTAGATTTGTGGATGATTTTATACTATTTTGTATATTTTTCTGCTCTTTTCCCCCTAATTTGGTTATAAATGTGTTTTTATCATCAGGAAAGGACTGAGTATGCATATACACATACTTGTTTATATATGAAAAAAAAAATATATATATATGTTTCCTAGCATATTATACAGTGTCTCAAGAGTTCAAAGTAATATTCTTGCTAGTGCAGAAGTTCATAGCAATAAAATATAAATATATGTAATTAGAAATTGGTTTTCTGAAACACTCAAGCTTAATCATAGTTCATAGCTGAACCATAGCACATGAATTTATGCACACAATGTCACTTTCTGATTGTGCTATGATATATTTTATTTCTATGCATAAAACTAATAAATAGTATAACAAAATAAGCTTCTGTACTGTTGGTTTTGAAAGCTTGGTTTTTAAGGCTTTTATATTTCCTGTGTGTGTGTGTGTGTGTGTGTGTGTGTGTGTTAGTCACTCAGTCATGTCCAGCTCTTTGCAACCCATGGGCTATAGCTCACCAGGCTCCTCTGTCCATGGAATTCTGCAGGCAAGAATACTGGAGTGGCTTGTGTTTCCCTTCTCCAGGGGATCTTCTCGACTCAGGGATCAAACCTGAATCTCCTACTCTGCAGGCAGATTCTTTACAGTCTGAGCCACAAAGGAAGTCCATTATATTTCCTAGAAATATTCAATTCAGTTCAGTTCAGTTGCTCAGTCGTGTCCAACTCTTCATGACCCCATGAATCGCAGCACGCCAGGCCTCCCTGTCCATCAACAACTCCCGGAGTTCACCCAGACTCACGTCCATCGAGTCAGTGATGCCATCCAGCCATCTCATCCTCTGTTGTCCCCTTCTCCTCCTGCCCCCAATCCCTCCCAGCATCAGAGTCTTTTCCAATGAGTCAACTCTTCGCATGAGGTGGCCAAAGTGCTGGAGTTTCAGCTTTACCATCATTCCCTGCAAAGAAATCTCAGGGCTGATCTCCTTCAGAATGGACTGGTCGGATCTCCTTGCAGTCCAAGGGACTCGCAGAAGTCTTCTCCAACACCACAATTCAAAAGCATCCATTCTTCGGCGCTCAGCCTTCTTCAAAGTCCAACTCTCACATCCATACATGACCACTGGAAAACCATAGCCTTGACTAGATGCACTTTTGTTGGCAAAGTAATGTCTCTGCTTTTCAATATGCTATCTAGGTTGGTCATAACTTTCCTTCCAAGGAGTAAGCGTCTTTTAATTTCATGGCTGCAATCACTATCTGCAGTGATTTTGAAGCCCCAATAAATAAAGTCTGACACTGTTTCCGCTGTTTCCCCATCTATTTCCCATGAAGAGATGGGACCAGGTGCCATGATCCTTGTTTTCTGAATGTTGAGCTTTAAGCCAACTTTTTCACTCTCCACTTTCACTTTCATCAAGAGGCTTTTTAGTTCCTCTTGACTTTCTGCAATAAGGGTGGTGTCATCTGCATATCTGAGGTTATTGATATTTCTCCCGGAAATCTTGATTCCAGCTTGTGCTTCTTCCAGCCCAGCATTTCTCACAATGTACTCTGCATAAAAGTTAAATAAGCAGGGTGACAATATACAGCCTTGACATACTCCTTTTCCTATTTGGAACCAGTCTGTTGTTCCCTGTCCAGTTCTAACTGTTGCTTCCTGACCTGCACACAGATTTCTCAAGAGGAATGTTAGGTGGTCTGGTATTCCCATCTCTTTCAGAATTTTCCACAGTTTATTGTTACCCACACAGTCAAAGGCTTTGGCATAGTTAATAAAGCAAAAATAGATGTTTTTCTGGAACTCTCTTGCTTTTTCCATGATCAAGCGGATGTTGGCAATTTGATCTCTGGTTCCTCTGCCTTTTCTAAAAGGAGCTTGAACATCAGGAATTTCACAGTTCACATATTGCTGAAGCCTGGCTTGGAGAATTTTGAGCATTAGTTTACTAGCATGTGAGATGAGTGCAATTGTGCAGTAGTTTGAACATTCTTTGGCATTGTCCTCCCACAAACACAACTATTTCTGTATTTCTAAAACTATATTATTAATAATATATTTATTGTAAATTGATAAATAATATAATTTTTATATAGACTGATTAAAGAAAGATCTATATACCTTTTTTAAATCATATTTTCAAGGAAAGTGTAGCAATACATAACTATATGTATTTTCAATAATCTTCATATTGTGACAAAATGCTTTAAATGTTTTATTTTTAGAATCAAAATGAATGAATCTCAATTAAAAATGAAACCAAAATTCAGAGAGTAATATAAACAATGAATATTAGTTTAAATGGTCATGTATTCCATTCAATACTAAAACAACATTATTTTAAACCTCATATTGCTTAATTCAATTACATATAAACTTAAATTTGTAAAGAACTGAGAACTTACATCAAGAACACATATTTTGATCATTATATTTTTGAATTGAGTCTCCTTATAATATCTGACATTAGAAACAAAGAGATGGTAATTGAGCAAAGATAATAGGAAACAGAAAAAGTTTTAAGTTAAGTGGCAAAATATGCAGATAACTGTTTTCCACTTCTTTGCTGAACTTGTAAGTGAAGCTATTTGCTGACAGGGACAGGTTAAGCAGTGAGGTCAGAAACTTTAAGAGAGAAAGAGTTTAAAACTCCCTTGGGCAGAACAAAGAGTTTAAAACTCCCTTGGGCTAACAAAGAAAATGCAGAAATGAAGAGAAAGTTCATTTTAGAGCATGGCAATGTAAATGCATTTGCTTCCAAGATAAAATGGCAAAGTTTTTGTAAGTGGGTAACTGAGACTTCAGGGATAGAAGTCAACAGTGATAGCTTTCACAGTAGGGAAACAAGACACAAACCAAAACAAAAACTAAATAGAACTTAAAACCTGTTTACAACTTGCACCAACAACAAGAAATTGTTTTGGCAACATGGGGAACCAGGGGCAAGGGTCGGAGGAGTAAGTTTGATGTTAAGGGGGGATTTCTATATATCTATTTACTTTATTTTTCTAATATTTATTAGTCCTTTATGTGCAATCTAAACACTTGCTGATGTTGAAGAGAATGTTTTTGAAACCTTATAATTGTTTAAAAGAGGCAATTGATATCTTAAGAATGATTAGTCTCCCTCTGAGCCCTGTTTCATCCTTTATTTGCATCTATTTACCATGTATTGCAAGAATCATTGATACATATTCACTGACTTTACTTTCTACTTCTAAATGATATTCTCCTTACAGATAATAACCACATCCTCTACAAAATAATCATCATAAAATAGTGACAATGTTAATGAAACATCATTGTGGAATAGCAGTTTCCACTTAATGAACACCTGCCATGCCAATTTACTTTTACTTGTCCTCTAAACTTACAGCACCATCTCTTAGGTTTAGAAAAGTGCTCCTTTAAAGTCTAGGGAGAACTTGTAAATTAAAAAGGCAAGGAAAAGAGGGAAAATATACTTATTGTTTCTGTATTTTAAAGTCATACTTTTTATAAAATAACATCAAGTTCATGTGTCATTGATTTCAGCCATACTTCTCTTAGCTCCTGTGTAAAACAGGGTTACCTTATAATTGGACTAGTTTAGCACTATGCTTTATCCCCAGGGAAGGCTGAAACTCTGAAGCTGATCCTTGGCCAAGAACAGGATAAAATATGCAGTTTAAAGTTCAGAACCCGTTTGGAGAGAGACAAAGCTACCTTGTCTACATTGCTTAGGAATGTATTGTTTTATAATTTATACCTGGTTTATCTGGTTATACAAACTAGCTTGGTTATAAAAGGGGTAAAAGATGCCACTGTAAATTTTTGCCTAGGCCCACTTGAAAGCACAATTTCTTGCATGTATCTTTTGGATTCATAAAAATGAAACATCTTTTATGTCTGAGAAAGAAACTTGATCACCTGTATCTGGAATTCTCAGACCCTCATTGATTACCTGATCATACTTTCTGCTGCTGTACAAAAAGCCTTATGTCAGTACACATAGGAGACTTCTGAATGTTTTTGATTATCTAATCCTGTGTAAATGGTACAGCTCCCAAAGTCTGCTTTTTCCGGATATTGATGTATATTCAGGATAGTAACATATGTTACTAAAATTGGGCAACAATTCTGGTCCTTGAACAATTCTCTGAGTTTTTTTAAATACTTATTTATTTATTTGGCTTTATCCAGTCTTACAGGCAGCAGGAAGGATTTTCTGTTGAGGTACGCAAACTCCAAAGCATGCAAAGGTTTGTGATTGCGGTGTGCCGGCTCAGTTGCCCTGTGGCATATGGGATCTTAGTTCCCAGATCAGGGATCAAATCCATGATCTGGGATTCTGAACCACCAGACCACCAGGAAAGTCCTCTGACTGAAAATTTTGATGACATAATATACTACCCAGATCCATCTTAGTTTCTACTTATGGAACAACAAATTCAAGTTAAAAAGTCTGATAGGTAGGCTAAGTCTTCATAAAATGTCCTCGAGCTCTTGTCAGGCATAGATTTAGCCAATGTACTGTACGTGCTTAATCACTTTAGTTGTGTTCGACTCTGCGACCTTATGAACCGTAGCCCACCAGGCTCCTTTGTTCATGGATTCTCCAGGCGAGAATATTGGAGTGGGTTGCCATGCCCTCCTCCAGAGAATCTTCCCAGCCCAGGAACTGAACCTGCATCTCTTACATCTCCTGCATTGGCAGGCAGGTTCTTTATCACTAGTGCCACATGGGAAGCCCATGACTTATCTAATATTAAAAATTAAATTTGTTTGCACAAAAGATTTTCACTGTTACCAATAAAGTATTAGCACTGAAATGCCACTATTTTGATATACACTGGCAACCCCTCCATTTTTATAAATGAGTTAATTTTGTTTTAGAACTATTTGGCATTTTTTAACTTCTTAATTTTTTGACAAAGAATAATTGTTACATTTTAAAAATATTATGTAATTTTTTCATGTAAATGATCTTAAAATACGATCATGAGCTATTTTATTTATAATTTTCAAGTACTACATGTCATAATAAATATTGCTTTAGTATGTAAACAATATTTCATACACATTTCCTAAAATGCTGTTTTCTGAAAGTTATTTTAGTTAACACTACCATTTTTTAAGCCAAAAATTTAGCTTTCAACACTGATTTGAATTAATCATACCATGACTACTTGGCCTGTATGATAGTAGATTGGTTTAAGGAAATTTTGGGCCACTACGCTGGTCACAGGTTGAAGCCAATTTAAGTATCAATTACTTTTTTGAGCATATAAAACTGTACTGGGTCAGAAAGTAATTTTTACCTTATCAATCATACCTGTCTCTCTTGTTCAATATTTTTTCAGTTTTACACTGTAATGATAAAACTGACTGCAAATAAGGAATACTGTCTTTACATATTATTTTTAGATTCAACACCATTGAAAATTTTACTGTTTTCTCTCATAAAGATGAGTGGCAAATATAAATATCTCAAATTATTTGTGATACAAAGAGAAATTGAATTCCACTACTTATTTAAAAATTTCATTAGATTTCTGAAAGGCAATGGTTAGAACACATTTAAATCAGCTTACACATGCACTCTGGAGTGTGAAGTCAAGTGGGCCTTAGGAAGCAGTTCTACAAACAAAGCTAGTGGAGGTGGCAAAATTTCAGCTGAGCTATTTCAAATACTAAAAGATGATGCTGTGAAAGTGCTGCACTAAATATGCCAACAAATTTGGAGGTGTGCTACACTCCATGGGGTCTCAAGGAGTAGGATACAACTGAGTGGCTGAACAATGCAACAGGACTTGCATTTAGATAGGATATTTACACAGAAGAAAAACACAGCTTGAAAAGTAAAATTTTACACCAAAAATCTCTTGCTTGACCCAAAGGTGTAAGTAATGGGATTTATGGTAGATTTTGTATGTGCTCATTTTCTATATTGGAGATTTGTTTTGCCTTACTTTACATTTTTAACTTTAATTATGTTCATTATTATTATTACTATTGTTGGTAGTGTTTTTAGTATAAGATTGGGTAAGAGTATTTCGACCAGTATTGTTTGCCTGTGTGTGGTAAGAACGAAAAGTTAAGCTCACAGGGCCTGAAATCTCATGAATGATGGAAGAGGGAGAAAGAGTAGACTGATGTGCTGGATTTACAGGCCACAAGTCTGGAAGAGTTGCTGCAGATGAGGAAAGAAGTCACACATGAAGAACTATCTGATATTTACCAGCAAACATGAGCATTTTTTTTTTTTTTTTTTAGTATTAAATAGATTTACAAAAAGATGTCCTTTTCATTATAGGGGACTGGAATGCAAAAGTAGGAAGCTAAGAAACACCTGGAGTAACAGGCAAATTTGGCCTTGGAGTATGGAATGAAACAGGGCAAAGGCTAATAGAGTTTGCCAAGAGAACACACTGGTCATAGCAAACACCCTCTTCTGCAACACAAGAGAAAACTCTACACATGGACATCACCAGATGGTCAACACTGAAATCAGACTAATTAGATTCTTTGCAGCCAAAGATGGAGAAACTCTATACAGTCAGCAAAAACAAGGCTGGGAGCTGACTGTGGCTCAGATCATGAACTCCTTATTGCCAAATTCAGACTTAAATTGATGAAAGTAGGGAAATCTGCTAGACTATTCAGGAATGACCTAAATCAAAACCCTTATGATTATATACTGGAAGTGAGAAATAGATTTAAGGGACTAGATCTGATAGACAGAGTACCTGATAAACTATGGACAGAGGTTCGTGACACTGTACAGGAGACAGGGATCGAGACCATTCCCATGGAAAATAAATGCAAAAAAGCAAAATGGCTGTCTGAGGAGGCCTTACAATAGCTGTGAAAAGAAGAGAAATGAAAAGCAAAGGAGAAAAGAAAAGATATAAGCATCTGAATACAGAGTTCCAAAGAACAGCAAGGAGAGATAAGAAAGCTTTCCTCTGCAATCATTGCAAAGAAATAGAGGAAAACAACAGAATAGAAAAGACTAGAGATCTCTTCAAGAAAATTAGAGATACCAAGGGAACATTTCATGCAAAGATGTGCTTGATAAAAGACAGAAATGGTATGGACCTATCAGAAGCAGAAGATGTTAAGAAGAGATGGCAAGAACACAGAAGAACTGTACAAAAAAGATCTTCATGACCAAGATAATCATGATGGTGTGATCACTCACCTAGAGCCAGACATCCTGGAATGTGAAGTCAAGTGGGCCTTAGAAAGCATCACTATGAACAAAGCTAGTGGAGGTGATGAAATTCCAGTTGAGCTCTTTCAAATCTTGAAACATGATGCTGTGAAAGTACTGCACTCAATACGTCAGCAAATTTGGAAAACGCAGCAGTGGCCACAGGACTGGAAAAGGTCAGTATTCATTGCAACCCCAAAGAAAGGCAATGCCAAAGAATGCTCAAACTACCGCACAATTGCACTCATCTCACATGCTAGTAAAGTAATGCTCAAAATTCTCCAAGCCAGGCTTCAGCAATACATGAACCATGAACTTCCAAATGTTCAAGCTGGTTTTAGAAAAAGCAGAGGAACAAGAGATCAAATTTCCAACATCTGCTGGATCATCGAAAAAGCAAGAGAGTTCCAGAAAAACATCTGCATCTGCATTATTGACTGCCAAAGCCTTTGACCGTGTGGGATCATAATAAACTGTGGAAAATTCTTCAAGAAATGGGAATACCAGACCACCTGACCTGCCTCTTAGAAACCTATATGCAGGTCAGGAAGCAACAGTTAGAACTGGACATGGAACAACAGACTGGTTCCAAATAGCAAAAGGAGTACGTCAAGGCTGTATATTGTCACCCTGCTTATTTAACTTCTTTGCAGAGTACATCATGAGGAACGCTGGGCTGGAAGAAGCACAAGCTGGAATCAAGATTGCCGGGAGAAATATCAATAACCTCAGATATGCAGATGACACCACCCTTATGGCAGAAAGTGAAGAGGAACTAAAAAGCCTCTTGATGAAAGTGAAAGTGGAGAGTGAAAAAGTTGGCTTAAAGCTCAACATTCAGAAAACGAAGATCATGGCATCTGGTCCCATCACTTCATGGGAAATAGATGGGAAAACAGTGGAAACAGTGTCAGACTTTATTTTGGGGGACTCCAAAATCACTGCAGATGGTGACTGCAGCCATGAAATTAAAAGACGCTTACTCCTTGGAAGGAAAGTTATGACCAACCTAGATAGCATGTTGTTAAGCAGAGATATTACCTTGCCAACAAACTTCCATCTATTCAAGGCTATGGTTTTTCCATTAGTCACATAGATGCGAGAGTTGGACTGTGAAGAAAGCTGAGTGCCGAAGTATTGATGCTTTTGAACTGTGGTGTTGGAGAAGACTCTTGAGAGTCCCTTGGTCTGCAAGGAGATCCAACAAGTCCATTCTAAAGGGGACCAGTCCTGGGTGTTCATTGGAAGGACTGATGCTGAGGCTGAAGCTCCAGTACTTTGGCCACCTCCTGTGAAGAGTTGACTCATTGGGAAAGACCCTGAGGCTCGGAGGGATTGAGGGCAGGAGGAGAAGGGGACAACAGAGGATGAGATGGTTGGATGGCATCACTGACTCGATGGACATGAGTTTGAATACACTCCGAGAGTTGGTGATGGACAGGGAAGCCTGGTGTGCTGCAATTCATGGGGTCTCAAAGAGTCGGACTTGAGTGAGTGACTGAACTGAACTGAACTGAACTGAGATTTATATGGAGTTATATGTTTATATAGAGTTTCCTCTTTTGTTCTGTATTGTGCTTGGCTGGCCAACTGGTCTCCATTTCTTTGCCTAGAAGTATTGATCTGTATACATGAACTATGAAGCAAGCCACTCCATAGAGTATGCTGCACTTTGGTAAAAACTTTACTGTATAGCTGTCTGCTGATAGAAGTGTCTCCACTGAAAAGGAATAAAAGCTCAAATATGCTTCTTGTCCATAATCATTTTTCTTGAAGCAGATGTTGGCAGAAGACAGAAAATTCATTATCTTGTTCTCACCTTCCTTGTGCAACCTCTGACTACAGCATCCTGGACTCAATTATGATTATTTTTAAATGTTTAAATAGATAAATATATTTACAAATTTCTTAGCATTTTATTTTATGGTAAATGTTGATAATATTACCAACAGAAAGAAACAACCTTTGGTATTCTGAATAATTTTTAAAATTATAAAGGTACTATGAGACCAAACAGTTTAAGGATCACTGTCACAGTATCCCTTTGTAAACTGAAGCAAGATGCCTCCCTTACTATAAGCATCTCAAGGAACATGAATTTGAACAAACTCCAGTTGATAGTGAAGGGCAGGGAAGCCTGGCATGCTTCAGTCTATGGGGTCACAAAGAGTCGCACAAGACTTCGTGACTAAATAACAACAACGAGAAAAATTGGACTTTTTTTTTTTTTTAATGTAGTTTGGACATAATTATTTTATTTAGGCGTTTTCCTTTAAAATTATATAACAGTGACAATTACTCTTGTTGCTGTTGTTTTATTAAGATTAACTTTTTATAATTTCTCAGGTTAGTACTGTCTTCATTGTAGTAGTAGTAGTAGTTGCTAAGTCATGTCCAACTCTTTGCGACCATATGGGCACTGGCCCACCAGGCTCCTCTGTCCAAAGAATTATCCAGGCAAGAATACTGGAGTGGGTACCACTCCCTTCTCCAGGAGATCTTCCTGACCCATGGATCGAACCTGGGTCTCCTGCATTGTGAGGCAGATTCTTTACCATCTGATCCATGAAGGAAGCCCTTTCTCTCTTTGTTTAGCTAGATATAAGGCAGCAGTTTGTGATTTGGTGTAGACGGATCTACTGTCTCCACAATCTGCTTGAAAAAGCTGTCTGGCTTCATGAATATAGAGACCAAAGTTAACACTTCAGATGAAGAGATCAATTAAGATTCATTCCATTTCTTTACCATGGCGGAAAAATCTCCGGAGAATTAAATGTAACTCTTTCCCTGTCTTAGCAAGGGAGGACTTGTTCAAAGTATTGGCTTCTCCCCTGTGAACAACTTAGCAATTTGTACAAACATTGATCCCTTACCCCAACTGGGAATTTGACAAGCTTTGAGTCTTTGTCCCTTTCTACTTTCACTTCAATTTAGTAAATCCTTTGAGGCTTTGTAACAGCAGACTTCCAAGAGATGGTATTGTTTGGGGATTTTCTATGTTGTGTTAGCTCTGGATTTTCTTTCAGCTAACTAAAAATATTTAAAATAGTAGAGTGAACAAACCTGAAGTTAAAACTAATGTCAGTTATCTAGACTCTGAGACTAATCAAAACAGCAAAGATTTTTTCCTGTTAGTAAAGTTTCATTTCAGCATAAAAGTAAAGATCTTTACCTACTGACCTATTGATTTTTTCATAAAAAGACTTTCTATTTTAAGAGCAGTGTGAAGTGCCCTGAAAAATTAAGAGGGAGGTACAGACTTCCCGTGTTCCCATGTAGACTCTGCTCCTGAAACATGCAGAGCATCCCCCATTATCAACATCCCCCACAGAGTGATACCTTTGTTACAACTGATGAACCTACATTGACACATCATCACATTGCCTAAAGTCCACAGTTTATGCTACAGTGCACTCTCGGTTTTCCACATTCTATGGCTTTGAAGAAATGTGTAATGATCTGTATCCATCAGAGTGCCATACGGAGTGTTTTCACTATTCTAAGAATCCCCTATGTTCCACTTTTTCATTCCTACCTTTTTAACTGTCTCCATAGTTTTGCCTTTCCAGAATGTCATATAGTTGGAATCATACCATATGTTGCCTCTTCAGATTGCCTTCTTTCACTTAGCAATATGCATTTAAAGATCCTCCATGTTTTTTGATGGTTTGATATCTCATTTCATTTTAGTACTAAATACTATTGCATTGGCAGAAAGCTAAGAAAAACTAAAGAGCCTGATGAAGGTGAAAGAGGAGAGTGAAAAAGCTGGCTTAAAACTCAACCTTCAAAAAGTGAAGATCATGGCATCCGGTCCCATCACTTCACAGAAAATAGGGAAACAATGGAAACAGTGACAGACTTTCTTTCCTTGGGCTCCAAAATCACTGCAGATGGTGACTGTAGCCATGAAATTAACAGACACTTGCTCCTTGGAAGAAAAGTTCTGACTAACGTAGACAGCAAATTAAAAAGCAGAGACATTACTTCACTGACAAAGGTCCATCTAATCAAAGCTAAGGTTTTTCCAGTAGTCATGTATGTATGTGAGGCTTGGCCCATAAAGAAGACTGAGCACCAAAAAGTTGATGCTTTTGAACTATGGTGTTGAGGAAGACTCTTGAGAGTCTCTTGGACAGCGAGGAGACACAACCAGTCAATCCTACAGGAAATCAATCCTGAATAGTCATCAGAAGGACTGATGCTGAAGGTGAAGCTCTGATACCTTGGCCACCTGATGCATAGAGCAAATTCATTAGAAAAAAAACCTAATGCTGGGGAAGATTGAAGGCAGGAGAAGAAGGGGATGACAGAGAACAAGATGGTTGGACTCAATGGACATGAGTTTGAGCAAGCTCCAAGAGTTGGTGATGGACAGGGAAGCCCGGCATGCTGCAGTCCATGGGGTCTCAAAGAGTTGGAAATGACTGGGTGACTGAACAACAACACTATTGCATTGGAATGTGCCACAGTTTAATTATATACATCTTATTGCTTCCAAGTTATAGAAATTTAGAAGAAAGCTTCTAAAAGATAATCCATGTGCAGGGTTTTATATAGACATAAATTTTCAACTCTTTGGAGTAAATGCCAAGTAGAGTGATTGCTGGATCATACTGCTTCCCTAGTGGCTCACTGTTAAAGAATCTGCTTGTGATGTGGGGGACAAAGAAGACATAGATTCTATCCCTGGGTTGGGAAGATCCCCTGAAAAAAGTAATAGCAACCCAGTTCAGTGTTCTTGCCTGGAGGAACACATGCACAGAGGAGCCTATGGTCGCAAAAAGTTGGATATGAATGAAGCAACTTAGCAAGAATGCACGTGGTAAGAGTACCTTTAGATTTGTAAAACACCAAATGACCTTCCAAAATGTCTGCAACATTATGTGTTCCCACAAGCACTGAATGAAAGTTCCTGCTGCTCCATGTATTTGCCAGCATTTGCTGTTGTCAGTGTTGTGGATTTTGGTGACAGTGGGAAGTGGTGTCTCCTTTTAATTTAGATCTCCTTGATGACATAGATGGAACATCTTTTTACATGCTTATTTGCTCTCTCTGTATCTTCTTTGGTGAGGTATCTGTTAAGGTATCTGTTTTGTTTGTTTGTTTGTTTTAATCAAGCTGTGTCCTTTCTTGAGTTTTGAGAGTTCTTCATTTATTTTGAATAATTGTTCCTTATCAGATGGATCTTTTGCAGATATTTTCTCCCAAGCTGTTCCAAGCTGATAAGTCTATAGCTTGTCTTCTCATTCTCTTGACAATGTTTTTCACAGAAGAGAAATTATAATTTTAGGACATCTAACTTATCAGTTCTTTCTTTCAAGAATCCTGCCTTTGGCGTTTTATCCAAAAAGCCGTAGCCAAACCCAAGGTCATCTAGGTTTCTTCTTAGTTATCTTGTAGGAGTCATCTAATGATTTCCATCAGAATAAACCTTTAATATTTTCTTGTATGTATAAGCCTACAAATTCTCTCTTTTTAGGGAGATAGAAATGGGGGAAGGTGGGTTTTTAAAGCAGGTAAATTTCAATGGTAGTAGAGGGACTGTCTCCATCTTCTACTGTTTTCTCATGTTTCTCTGACAAAAATAAAGTCTGTTAGTGAGAGAAGATTTTTTATGACTGTAGTCTGTTTCCAGTTTACTTGGGGGTTGTCAACTCTTCAGAAAGCTCTTCAAATCCTTCACTCACCTTTAGTAGCTAAAAATTTAGAGTAATTAGCATATATAGGAATGCATCTCTGAGTATCAAAAGAAGTGTGACATACTCAGGAACATTTCTGAAACTCTGATTGACTACTTAAATGTTCTCTTGTGAACTCACTGCCTGATGCTATAAAATCATGATCTTGTGGTGTATCTGTGCCTATGTACAGATATACACTTCTGTATCTGATATACAGGTATCTGTACAGATAAACAGATATACACCTTCAACAAACTCTATGTCCATGTAACAGGCATTGGTTTACAATACTTAAGATTATTATATGTGCTTCTTTGTCTTGTAAATAAATCTCTCTTCATGTTTGTTTGTGTATGTGTTTCTATTCTAAAGTAATTTTTGCAGTTATAAGTCTATATTAGTTCTGCATTTTTTGTATAGAGGAGAAATAATATCTGTAATTAAAAATATTTTTTTAAAAAATAGGGACATGATAGCATCTGTCACACTCAAGCCTCAAAACTTGAAATTTTGACACATAATTTTTAAGGATTTTATGATGTATTTTTACAATGACTTTCCATAATTTTTTATATTTACAAATTTTCTGATAATATGTGTGCATTACACTAGTGAGATAAATGATGAGAAAGCTTTCACTTCCATGAAGGAAGATAAATAATTCCAAGCCCTACTTACACAAAAGCCCTCCAAATTAAAATGTCACTTATGCTGTTGGTGGGCACAGAGTTGTTGTTAAGCTGGGATTTGATTCACATTATCCCAGACAACAAAACAAGCCATAGAGAATCATGACTGAATCATCTTAGCTCCATGATTTGATATGGGTATTTGGAAAATAACTAATTTTTCCTAGCTACAATAATTCCAAATTTATAAAACAGTTGTGAGAATTTTATAAGGTAATGTACAGAAATTACTTAGCTTTGTATATGACACTTAAGTAATTTCTCAAAAAACAATAGCATCAATAGAGAAAAGGAAAAGTAGTACATTTTGAAGGTCCATGGAAATGATAAAAAAAATAAATAAATTTGTTGAAACAGCTAGGAAATTCTACATCTTGATCAAGAGATAGGGAGATAGGGAGAAAAACAAGAATTAACAAAATGTTTAATTTTCCATAATTACACAAGAATATTCTCTCTACAGTACAAATAATAGAAATGTAACAGAGGCATAACTGAAATTTGTCAGATTATTTTTCAGCTATATTTTTATATTTTTAGTTTATTTTAATTTTAAAGGAATGAAAGTCTTTTAAAAGATATTTAAGATGAAGGACTTATTTATGAGTCAGGGAACTCAAACAGGGACTCTAACAATGTAGAAGAGTGGAATGGGAAGGGAGACAGGAGGGGGTTCTGGAGGGAGAGGACATATGTATATCTATGGCTGATTCTTGTTGATGTTTGACATAAAACAACAAAATTCTATAAAGCAGTTATCCTTCAATTAAAAAATAATTAAAACTTAAAAAAGATATTTAAGATGAAGGAAGAACTTTTGCATATTTTCTTATTGGTTTAGTTTACTCATGTCTAAGTTATTAGGGTATTTTTGTCATCAAATTATTCAGAGCATGCTTTGGGAAAATATAAATGGAGAAGAACATAAATAATGAAAAAAATAGAGAATAAAAGCAAACACTTACAAGTTTTTACCTATGAATGTATGTATCAGTTATGAATATATGTATCATTTCAACCAGTTCTCATAGCAACCATTTATATGGGAAAAACTTAACCCTCCACTTAGAGATGAAGAAAGTATGGAAAAGAGAGTTAACCATCTAAAGATCAGTATGAACACATGTGTAGTCACACAAAGTTAACATTTATACATTAGCAATTAGAGAATAAACACCATAGGAACTATGAAGAATCTCAAAAGGAGAGGATTAGAGAAAAGTACTCATGTCATTTCAAGAGCTAGATTTAGTCAGACGAATATACTGGCAAGCATTTTCAAAAATGTGAACCAACTGAGTTGCTAGAATAGTCAGTAACCTTATTTCAGAATGCAGGGCTTTTACAAGCCCTGTACATGTCTTACTTTAGAACAAATGGGTCAATAAAAACTGATATTAATGGAATTTGGACTAAGTCTCTAATCTTAATTTGGCTGAGTAAAAGCTTTCTGTTTTGTGAAAAATGGTATAGTTTGTTTTGCAAGTTATGGTTTCTATCAAATCCTCAGTTCTACCCTCACAAATTCTAACAGGACTCACTTTTTTTAAGCTTTATCAGATAAATAAAACTACTTTACAAAATTTTTAATTAAAAAAAAAAGAGATAGAGGCAAGTTATGTCACCTATGTGAGCCTGAAAAGTAAAGAGAGGTTGAGTTGGTTTTGAAAGCCTAAGTTACTGTTTCCTGTTCTAAGCTGGTGACTACTGTGCTCTGTGAGCTCTAATAATAAGTGGAAGCATGATATAAAGAAGCTGTGTTGGGAAGCAAAAATGTATGTGTGTGTGCATTACACTTGACTTAAATTTTGTAAAATTTAACCAAGATGAATTGCTTTAAAAGAAAGAAACTATAATGCTCCCATTAAAAGGCCCACTTGCTTTTGGTCCTTTATCTTACTTAGTGATTTTGCTGTATAATCTCTTTGAACATTTGTCGGCTTGACACAAATATATTAATATTTATTGTACTGAGAGTACTTTCTCTAAAGTTTATATGCGCTTTCACTGAGGGTTTTGTCTATAACAATTCCTAAAAATAACTCAATTATTGAATTGTGTAATACAACTTTGTATTTTAATCCAATTAAAACAGTGTTGGGCAACAACAGAGATTAAAAACAAATTCATTTAAAATTGTGATAATTTTAGCTAAGAAACAGAAATAGAGTACTTTACTATTTTTTACAATATTCCATTTTGGAAATCTGTTTTAAAATATAACCCTAAATATAAAGTAGCTTACACAAACTATAGATATATATTCAAATTGCTGCAACTTTTAAAAAGCTTCCAGTATTATCACATGAGTTTCTCCAAGTCAGCACTTTCATTATAGTATTTATTTCAGTTTGTTATTATTTGCAAATGCTCTCTCAGAAACTCTATAAGTCATATATCTATATATGTATCTATATCTGTTTGGCCCTACCCGATGTTTTAGACTATTTATTTAGTTTTAAATTTAAAAATTAAATGGCAACATTTACTTTGATAATAAAAGCACTTATGGGGTTATTAAATATAAAGCTATTTAATACTTTTCCTGTATTGAACATGATTAATGTATAATGTTTATTCTGTTCTTCTACTGGCTATGGATTTATCTTCAAAACTTTCTATTACGACACATAGTGATGATATATTTTATATATCAACTCAAGACACACATACAAATAGCATATGATATCATTTATCTGTGGAATCTAAAAAAAGAGTATACAAATGAACTTAACCTACAAAACAGAAATAGACTTACAGACATATGAAACAAACTTATAGTTACCAAATGGGAAGAAGGGAGAAGGATACATTAGAAGCTCAGGATTATAGCACAAGGAACTATGTTCAATATCTTATACCCCATAATGGAAAAGAATCAGTGAAAGAATACACACATATAAAATATATAGCTGAATCACTTTGCTGTACATCTAAAACTAACACAACATTGGAAATCTATACTTTAATAATAATAATAAAAATACACAGACTGAGAAAACCAATGTGTTAGGAAACTCCCACTTACTCTATGTAATACACATTAAAAATTTTTTTTCATTCTATACCATGCTATTTGGCTCTCCATGTTTAATTTTGAGAGTGCGTTGTGATCAGTATATTTAAATGCTACCATTTAACACAATTCTAGGGTGCTTTATTCTATTGTTGAAACTGAAAAGTAAAAAGGAAAAAGATATTTGTATATAGATTCTCATGCACATACTCCTTCCTTTGATTCCTTTTCAGTTGCGGTTGTATATGCGTAATCTACACAGGTGAATCACATTTAGAAGATACATGGGACTATGCATTAACACGTGCTGCTGCTGCTTCTTTTTCTGCTTGCAGTTAGAAACAACTAGGGCTTCCCTGATGACTCAGACGGTAAAGAATCTGCCTGCAATGCAGGAGACCTGGGTTCAATCCCTGGTTCAGGAAGATCACCTGGAAAAGGGCAGGGCTACCCACTGCAGTGTATTTGCCTAGAGAATCTCATGGAATGAGGAGCCTGGCAGGCTACAGTCCATGGGGTCGCAAAGAGTCAGCACACGACGGAGCAACTAACACCTTCACTTTCACGTTCAAATAGGGTGTTAAACATCTATTTTGTTCATGGAGGACCAAGCAGATATACTTTGTTTTTGTTTTATAAGCCATGAGTAACAACAGTTTTTATTGTGGCAATTGAATTCTCAGTCATATTTTTAATGGTATAGAGTTAGTACAGTTCTGAAGTCAGAGGCCTCCTAATAGTATAAAAATAAATAACTAAATTAGGGATACATTTTTAAAGAAAGAACATAAAATTTATAATCAATGAACTAAAATTGTTGAGCAATTTAAGAAGTCTTAATGTAGGAGAGATTCCTGCATCAGGAGGATCTTCTGGAGAAGGGATAGGCTACCCACTCCAGTATTCCTGGACTTTCCTGGTGGTTCTGATGGTCCAGAATCCACCTGCAATGTGGGAAACCTGGGTTCCATCCCTGGGTTGGGAAGATCCCCTGGAGAAGAGAATGGCAACCCACTCCAGTATTTTTGTCTGGAGAATCCCCAAGGATAGAGGTGCCTGGTGGGTTATAGTCAATGCAGTCGCAAAGAGTCAGACACGACTGAATGCACACAATACAAATGAAAACTCACCCCATGTTTCCATAAGAAGACATGCCATTTTAGAATGGCAATACTTCCAAACTGATCTACAGATTAAACACAATCCCTCTAAAATCCCATCTGATTTCTTTATAGAAATTGATGAAGGCCATAACATTGTTGAGAAAAAAAGAATAAGGTTGAAGAACTCAAATTTCTTTATTTAAAAACTTTTGCAAAGCTACCACATTCAAGAGAGTATGGTGCCACCAGAAAGATAAACTTATGGGTCAGGGGACTAGAATCCATTCTCACAAAATACACCTTACATTTATGGTAAATTGAACTGAACAAGTGTATAGACATTTCAAAGTGTAAAAAATAGTATTTTCATCAAATGTTAACATAAACATCCACATGTTAATGGGTAAACTCGACCTTCTCTTTCATACTGTATATAAAAATGAACAAAAAACAAACAGAAGCCTGAGAGTAAGAACTAAATTAAAATTTTACCTAAATGAAAAGTTTCTCTGGAAAAAAAAGATGTAAATCTCTGACTCTGAAGTAGACAATGGTTTCTCGGATATAGTGCCAAACCACAGGCAACAAAAGAAAAATTATATAAAGCGGACTTAATCAAAATTCAAAAATTTACTCTGAAGAACATTATCAAAAATGTGAAGACAACATAGCAAATGGGAGAAACGATTTGCAAATCATGTATCTGATAAAGACTGATATCCAGAATGTATAAAAGGCTCTTAGAAGTCAAAAAAAGAAAGAAAAAGAAACAGCCCATTTCAAAAAAAAAGCAAAGTATCTGAGTAGCCTTTTTTCCTAAGGCAATTTATAAATGGCAAGTAAATACATGAGAAAAATCTTTCTATCTGGTAAATGCAAACTAATACCAAAATGGAATAAGTGGTATATATGCCTAATATAAAATAAGCTTATAAGTATGTCTGCATATGTGTGTGTATACTTCAAAAGACCACATTTTAATTATCTAAGCATTGACTTTTATATAGATGTTTACTCAGTGATTTAAAATTATACCATATGTGCCAGAGACAAAAATGAACTACACATGTTCCTTTTGAAAGTATATTCATAACATTTGAAATTTTGTAAATTTCTTTGTGTATAGTTCATGTTTGACAAACAGTATATGGTCCATATGGTAAAAGAAACAATGCAAGCAAGCCTCAGAATTCCAAAAGAATTTCATGTTCCAGTTTCCCTGGGTTTTTTCCTGTACACGGACTATGCTCTGTCACTGGATTCAACCAGTGTGGTCAGTGTAAGAAAACGTGGTTTCCTGTGTGTTCAAATCATAAGCTCTAAGCAGGATTTCATACTCCAAGCAGGATTTTATGGCATTTAATCAAGCTAGGTTTACAAAATAGGTTAGGCACGTTGAAAACTCTTAGTTTAAAAAGCTCTGTCTGGGAGTTGCCAGAGGAGTTTAAGTTTTTAAACAACACATAATAAATCCTACTGACCTTATCTTGGCCAAGAGTCAACTGACATCTAACTATCCCCAGAGAAAAATACAGAGTTTTTTCAGTCTATCTGTAAATCACTCTATCTACTACACATAACAGCTAGTTACATGTGGTTATTGAATACTTGACACATGGCTTTTGGAAGTGTAGAATTAAATATTATTTACTATATATTTAAATTACTATAAAATTACACAGCCATGTATAGCTAATGGGTACAGTCTTGGACAGCGCAGATCTGATTATTTACAATATCCCTGGTGGTTCAGATGGTAAAGAATCTGCCTGCAATGAAGGAAGCCTGGGCCCAGTCTCTGGGTCAGCAAGATCCCCTGGAGAAGGAAATGGCAACCTTCTCCAGTATTCTTGCCTGGGACTTCCATGCACAGAGAATCCTGGAGGCCTGCAGTCATGGGTCACAAAGAGTTGGACATGACTGAGTGATTTTCACTTTAACTAATGGCCATATAAAGATAAATAACTATAGATACAAACAGAATAAGTACATCTGTAGAACCCAAAATGTTTTACTGTATTATTTAAATTTGGGTATGAAGAATAATGTCCAAATAACAATACATAATTCATAATGTTCCCAATAAAAGCTGTGTGTGTATCATCTGTTGTTACATGAGTTTCTCCTATGTAAAGAGAATTATACTGTATTTTTTTTTTAATCTTGAAGATTTCATCTGAAAACACTGATTTTTTTCCCCACATTTGGAATGGGTCATAAACTTGGTTATGCCCTACTTGCTTAAAGATAGCCTTATTTGACAATGCATGCGTGAATGCTATGCTAAGTTGCTTCAGCTGTCTCTGACTCTTTGACCCTAAGGCCTGTAACTCTCCAGTCTCCTCTGTGCATGGGATTCTCCAAGCAAGAATTCTGGAGTGGGTTGCCATTTCTCTCTCCAGGGGATCTTCCCAAACCAGGGACTGAACGCATGTTTCATAGGTCTCCTGAATTGGCAGGAGGATTCTTTACCGCTAGTGCCAAAATTTCAAAGAATAGATTCTAAGATGTGAATCCATTTTATTCTGCATAGCTTATTCTCTATCTTGGCTCATTTTTTAAAATTCTAAATTATCTGTAATCCTTTTTTTGCACTATTTATAGAACAGAAAAAGCAAAAAGATAACAGCCAAAATATTAATAAACTCTAAGAAGGACAGGTCATGGTGGAGACATATGACAAAACGTGGTCCACTGGGAAAGGGAGTGGCAATCCATTTCAGTATTCTTGCCTTGAGAACCCCATGAACAGTATGAAAAGCCAAAAATATAGGATACTAAAACATGATCTCCCCAGGTCGGTAGGTGCCCAATATGCTACTGGAGATCAGTGGAGAAATAACTCCAGAAAGACTAAAGAGATGGAGCAAAAGAAAAAACAATACCCGGTTGTGGATGTGACAGGTGATGGAAGTAAAGTCTGATGCTGTAAAGAGCAATATTGCATAGGAACCTGGAATATTACGTCCATGAATCAAGGCAAACTGGAAGTGGTCAAATAGGAGATGGCAGGAGTGAACGTTGACATTCTAGGAATCAGCAAACTAAAATGGACTGGAAAGGGTGAATTTAACTCAGATGACCATTATAACTACAACTGTGGGCAAGAATCCCTTTGAAGAAATGGAGTACCATCATGGTCAACAAAAGAGTCCGAAATGCAGTACTTGGATGCAATCTCAAAAACGACAGAATGATCTATGTTTGTTTCCGAAGCAAATCATTCAGTATCACGGTAATCCACACCTATGCCCCAACCAGTAACGCTGAAGAAGCTGAAGTTGAATGGTTCTAGAACTAACACCCAAAAAAGATGTCCTTTTCATTATAGGGGACTGGAATGCAAAATCAGGAAGTTAAGAAACACCTGGAGTAACAGGCAAATTTGGCCGTGGAGTATGGAATGAAGCAGGGCAAAGGCTAATAGAGTTTTGCCAAGAGAACACACTGGTCATAGCAAACACCCTCTTCCAACAACACAAGAGAAGACTCTACACATGGACATCACCAGATGGTCAACCCTGAAATTAGATTGATTAGATTCTTTGCAGCTGAAAATGGAGAAGCTCTATACAGTCAGCAAAAACAAGACTGGGAGCTGACTGTGGCTCAGATCATGAATGCCTTATTGCCAAATTCAGACTGAAATTGAAGAAAGTGGGGAAAACCACTAGACCATTCAGGTATGACCTAATCAAATCCCTTATGATTATACAGTGGAAGTGAGAAATAGATTTAAGGGACTAGATCTGATAGAGAGAGTGCCTGATGAACTATGTACAGATGTTTGTGACATTGTACAGGAGACAGGGATCAAGACCATCCCCATGGAAAAGAAATGCAAAAAACAAAAATGGCTGTCTGAGGAGGCCTTACAAATAGCTGTGAAAAGAAGAGAAGTGAAAAGCAAAGGAGAAAAGGAAAGATATAACCATCTGAATGCAAAATTCCAAAAAAGAGCAAGGAGAGATAAGAAAACCTTCCTCAGAGATCAATGCAAAGAAATGGAGGAAAACAACAGAATGGGAAAGACTAGAGATCTCTTCAATAAAACTGAGATACCAAGGGAATATTTCATGCAAAGATGGGCTCGATAAAGGACAGAAATGGTATGGACCTAACAGAAGCAGAAGATATTAAGAAGAGGTGGCAAGAATACACAGAAGACCATTTAGATATGACCTAAATCAGATCGCTTATGATTATACATTGGATGTGACAAATAGATTCAAGAGATTAGATCTGATAGACATAATGCCTGAAGAGCTATAGACAGAGGTTTGTGACATTGTACGGTAGGCAGTGATCAAGACCATCCCCAAGAAAAATAAATGGAAAAAGACTAAATGATTGTCTGAGGTGGCCTTACAGATAGCTGTGAAAAGAAGAGGGTGTTTGCTATGACCAGTGCGTTCTCTTGGCAAAACTCTATTAGCCTTTGCCCTGCTTTATTCTGTATTCCAAGGCCAAATTTGCCTGTTACCCCAGGTGTTTCTTGACTTCCTACTTTTGCCTTCCAGTCCCCTATAATGAAAAGGACATCTTTTTTGAGTGTTAGTTCTAAAATATCTTGTAGGTCTTCATAGAACCGTTCAACTTCAGCTTCTCAGCTTTACTCTTTTGGGTATAGACTTGGATTACTGTGATATTGAATGGTTTGCCTTGGAAACGAACAGAGATCATTCTGTCGTTTTTGAGATTGCATCCAAATACTGCATTTTGGACTCTTTTGTTGACCATGATGGCTACTCCATTTCTTCTAAGGGATTCCTTCCCACAGCAGTAGATACAATGGGCATCTGAGTTAAATTCACCCATTCCAGTCCATTTTATTTCGCTGATTCCTAGAATGTTGACGTTCACTCTTGCCATCTCCTGTTTGGCTACTTCTCCTTTGCCTTGATTCATGGACCTAACATTCCAGGTTCCTACCTTCCAAAACTGAAATTTGAACTTTATTCAAAGTTTCACCAGGTTGAGCCAATGTAATAATTTATTTATTGTTAAGTAACTCTAGTTTAAATAACTTTGGGCAATTTGTTTTTATGGATGAAAATTTCATGTTTGTTTTAACTAAAATTCTCAAACCATTTTATCATCAGTATCTGTATTATCAAAGGCATTGCTAAAATCAAGTTAATATTATCAATTATACCAGTATTATACCAAATTGAATTTATATTCTGCATACATTTATATTATATTTTTAAGTCATTGGAATTTATAATATTAACAGCACTTCTAAAAAAAGAACTTCCTTTCATCTAGCAAATGCTGTCATGGATTATGTTTAAAATTGAAAGGAGAAAAACTTTCAGTTAATGCCAGATTCCAATCTAGTTGGACATAATTGTACTTTTTATCATACTTCCTTAGGATCATGCTATATGGGTAGTAGGCAACCCCAAATAAACTTTAGTTACCGCTTCCCATAGGCACTGTTGGTGGATATTGGAGCTGTTTCTAATAGAAATTTACCCCCAAACTGACACTAGTTTCTGTATGTCAATCATTCTTTATCTTGATTATTCCTGTACACACACAGACACACACACACACACACACACACACACACACACACACACAACTTGCTTTTGCATGCAAATTCTCTTCCAGAGTCAAATGAGTCTTTGGTAGGTCATCATTTACAAGCAGCTGAGTATTGATGATAGGGTTGATAACTTTAGTCTATAATTGTGACAAAATGCAGCTCTGGATTTCAAAAATTTTAATAGTGCTTTTAGCCTGTTATTTATATGGCTAAGTGCTTTTGAAGTTGTTTTGAATTTATCAGGTGTCAGAACACACTGTACGAATAAAGAGGGACATATTTGAAAAGTGCATTAAACATCACTGACGACTATCATCACCTTATCAATGGTAAAGAATAAAACTATTCCTAACCCTATAATACATAACAAAAGTCAAAGAAAATTATTTTAAAAGCTAAAATAATGAGTTTTAAAATGATAGCATAATGAAAAGAATAAGGGTAGTCAAGCAGTAGATAAACACATATGAAAATAAAAATAAAATTCACATGTAGCACAGTTGGTTTATTCAGCCAATTCAGTAAAAATATGTTTCTAATTATTGTTTTATAATATTTAAATCAATCCCTTCCCATCTCTTTTATTAGTATGGATTTTAGGTGAGTTTTAAAAAAAGATTTTATTATTCTTATTATTTTTTTTTGCCAAAACTATATTAGGTTTCATTGAAAACACTCTTTAATATAATTACATTAATAAATCAAGTTACTAAGGTTGGGTCTTTTCTAATACTTAAGTTCTACTGCTACTGCTAAGCCACTTCAGTCGTATCTGACTCTGTGCGACCCCATAGACGGCCTCCTACCAGGCTCCTCTGTCCCTGGGATTCTCCAGGCAAGAACACTGGAGTGGATTGCCATTTCCTTCTCCAATGCATGAAAGTGAAAAGTGAAAGTGAAGTCGCTCAGTCGTGTCCGACTCTTAGCAGCCTCATGGACTGCAGCCTACCAGGCTCCTCCGTCCATGGGATTTTCCAGGCAAGAGTACTGGAGTGGGGTGCCACTGCCTTCTCCATTTAAGTTCTAAATTTATCTCAAAAATGTCTCTCCATAAAAGTATGATTTTGGAATAGTTTTCCTTTATAATTAGAAAATACATACAATTTACATTCAATAATTTATGTCCACTTTGTGACTATGATTTTGATGCTCGCTATCATTATCTGAATAACTGTAGTCTGATTAACAAGGTCCATAGAGAAAAAAACCAGTGATTGTGATGGTTAATTGTATGTGTCAGCTTGGCTAGGCCATGATATCCAGATATTAGATCAAATCCTATTCTAGTTATTTCTATGAAAGAAGTTTTAATTGATGTTAACTTAAATCAGTAGACTGAGTAAAGCAGATTGCCCTCCATAATGTGGGTGGACCTCATCCAATCTGTTGAAGGCTTTAAAAAAAAAATAAAAAATATATATATATACCTCTCTGGACAAAGAGGAAATTCTACCAAAGGACCACCTGTGGACTCAAACTGAAGTTCTTACCTGGGTTCTCCAGTCTACTGGCCAACCCTGTAGATTTTTGACTTGGCAAGTCACCACATTGCGTGAGCCAATTCCTTAAAACAGATCTCCTTCTCAATAAATGTATGAAGTGCAAGTGGCTTTGGAAATGAGGAATGGATAGAGGCTAGAAGAATTTTGAGGTGAATGTTAGGGAAAAACAAACAAACTAGATTTCCTTAAAGAGACTCTTGATGGAAATATGGATGTTCAAGGCACATCTGGTGAGGCTTCAGATGGAAAGAAGAACATAATTTTGGACACTGGGGGAAATGTAGTTCTTATTAAACGGCAAATAATTGGTGTTCTGGAGCTAGTACCAGAGATCACTTTTTCACCAACGAGACTTATCTGTAGGGCAGGACAACTTTGTTTACTAAATATCTTGTCTTTTCACTTTCCTGTAAGTTGTCTTCCCCTACATTGAAGGCCCAGACCCCTATTACTTTCCTAAGCCTCAACCATCTGGCAGCCTTTAGAATTTCATATCTATGTTAATCTTATGTACAAACCAATGTATAGGCATAATTAATTTTTATCCCATTAATCTGTCTTATATTATAAGGGTATCTCAGCTAAGAACCTAGACAGAAGAAAAGAAAATTTTTTTTCTGTACTACATTTAATTCACAATTCTTCTACAAATAAATTTCTGCTTCCTCTCTGACAGTCCTTTGAATTTTTGTGTTACTAAACATGCCATAATTTGTAGCAGCTAATAAATTTTTTAGTTTGTATTGTACAGTTTCATCTCTTTCTCTCTCCCTTCTTATATAAGGCTTATAAATCCTTAGGAATAGAAAGACTATCAATATTTTTGTAGCATTTATGCTCAGTCACTTCAGTTATGCCTGACTCTGCACAAGCCTATGACTGTAGCCTGCCAGGCTCCTCTGTCCATGGGATTCTCCAAGGCTCTTAATAATACTGGAGTGGGTTGCCATGGCCTCCTCCATGGGATCTTCCCAACCCAGGGATCAAACCCATGGCATCTCCTGTGTTTTCTGCATCACAGGCAGATTCTTCACAACTGAGCCACCCAGGAAGCCCATATCTTTGTAAATCTAGTGTCAAGTCATCTATTGGAATTCATCTTTTAAGAACTTTCATTTTACATTACTAACTTCTCAGCATTCGATTAATATAAGAGTAAATTGTTTATCCTTTAAAGGATCATAAATTAAGCTCAATCACAATTAAGCTCACATAAGTTTTCATAAAGCTTTATCCCACAAGCAAAATCTTAAGGAGATCAGGGAGCCCTTTGTAAACGGGGTTAGTGTGATCTAAGGCTTGAAGGATGAATAGCTGAGGAAGAAAAGTGATTCTAGCCAAAATGAAATCCAAGCAGGGTGAAAATAACTATTGCCATGTGCATATAACTTGACATATTTTAGCATGAGTGGAATACAGTGGGAAGGGTTTGGTGGGGGTGAGTATGTCAAACGATAAAAAGAAACAGTAAGCGGTAAGCAAGGGTGATATTAACATTCATCTACACTTTGCTAATATGTTTGAACTTTACCCCTAGGAAAATGAAAACTTACAGAAATATTTTAAGGGAAAGGATTGCTATCATCCAATTTGCATAATTTCTTGATCTCAGTAAGCTCTCAATACATAAAGAAGATGAGAAATGAATTAGTTAATTTTCTGGTTGACTTCGAAATAGCTTTCTCTTTTAAAATGCACATCTATTTTCAGATAAAGGAAATTTTATGAAAAGATCTTGAATAATTTCTTTCAGTGATACACAGAAATATTAGCCAAAGAGACATGGAATTGATAATTTGATATTGATTTAACATGAATAGCTTGCTTTATTCTCATTCTTGAAAGACTGTATAACAAAACCTCTCATTCACTGAAATATGTTCCCCTTGGTGGGTATTTTGTGTAGCAAGTCCCAGTTGGAACATTAGAAAAGTTACAATGTTTTTCACATGGAGTAAACTTTTATAGGTAAAAATATATTTGTAGGCCTAAGATATTTATTTAATCAGTTGTGTAGGTACGTACTTACCTATTTACTCATTATTAAGCTTTCTATGCGGAGAAGGCAATGGCACCCCACTCCAGTACTCTTGCCTGGAAAATCCCATGGATGGAGAAGCCTGGTAGGCTGCAGTTCATGGGGTCACGAAGAGTTGGACACGACTGAGCGACTTCACTTTCACTTTTCACTTTCATGCATTGGAGAAGGAAATGGCAACCCACTCCAGTGTTCTTGCCTGGAGAATCCCAGGGACGGGGGAGCCTGTTGGGCTGCCGTCTCTGGGGTCGCACAAAATCGGACACGACTGAAGCTACGCAGCAGCAAGCTTTCTATGTCAAGTTCCTAGCAGATACCCTATGTGTTGTGTCTGAGCTCAGTTGTACCAGACTCTTTGCAACCCCATGGACTGTAGCTCACCAGATTCCCATTTCCATGGAATCCTATACCGGAGCAGCTTTCCATTTGCTTCTCCAGGGATCTTCCCAACCCAAGGATTGAACCCATGTCTCTTAAGTCTCTGGCATTGGCAGGCAGGTTCTTTACCACTAGTGCCACTTGGGAAGCAGATGTGCCAAGAGGAAACCAAAAGCCTATTGTGAAGTATATCTGATACCTGAGAGTATCAATAATAAAAATTATTCTTCAAAGCAATTTTACTACACAGATTATACTTCCGTTGAAATAATAATTTTCCAGGTTCAATATGGAGCTGCTCCTGCCCAGGGTGCCACATCAGCAAACTGAAAGACAGACAAGTTTCATGTCCCTGCAAACGTTTTGCCTGACCAGAAATATAGTGTATCCAGTCAGGCAATCCCCTAAGATCAAGTCAACTCTGGGTCTTATCTCCTTAAAGACTAACCATGTGGCCCCAGTCAACCAAATATAAGTTCTTTACTCTTTATACTGTAAAGGCTTTTTGCCTTCTATGCTGTTTTTGCAGTGCTCCAAAAGAATACTGTCCACAACATTAAGTGTTGAATAAAGTTTATATGCAATATCTCAATTGTTTTCTTTAACCTTCTTACAATTTGTTACATGCTGATTCTTATATATTTTGAGTTTTCTTCATTTAACCACTGGTTTTGCACACTTTCAATTTCCAGTGTATTGTTCTGAGCTTAGATGCAGTGACTAAGCAAAGATGAGGTCCTAGTTCTCACAGAACTTGCACACAGTCTTGAAGATGTATAATATACAAATAAAAAAAAATATTTCAGGAGGCTATCTGTGAAAAAAATATAGGAAAGTAATATGATACAAAGGGCAGGGGTAGAGGTTAGGGAGGTTTCAGAGAAAAGAGCCAAACTTGTGAATTAGAAAATGTCAAGGTTTCCAGGCAGAGAGAAGAGTAATGAAAGGCTTGAAACAAAATGATCTTGACATATTCAAGGAAGGGTCAGAAAGCACTGATTCCTTCCTTATTTAAATCAAGTGCCACTCAAGTATAATTGTAGTCTTAATGGTTTCTTTACTAAAGAGGCTGACAGTAACAATGGGACATGATATTGGCTATGAGAGTGTAATCACAGGCATCTGCACTTGACAGACTCAGGATGTGCTTGTGTGATACAAGAAGGCTGGTTTTCTGCACAGCCTTGTATCTGAATCAAAGAGGTTGCAACTGAAATGAAGGGTCAGCACAACACCAAAACTGACCTTCTGAAGGCAGGAGTCCTGTTGGGACTACAGCCAAGAAATTATAAATATACTTCACCAAGTTTATTTAATTATAAGTAGAGTTTCTTGCACTGCTAGGAGATCAAAGCAGTCTATCCTAAAGGAAATCAACCCTGAATAGTCATTGGAATGACTGATGCTAAAGCTGAAGCTCCAATACTTTGGCCACCTGATATGAAGAGTCAACTCACTGGAAAAGACCCTGATGCTGGGAAAGATTTAAGGCAAAAGGAGAAGGGGGTGGCAGGTTAAATAGCATCACTGACTCAAAGTACATGATTTTGAGCAAACCGCAGGAGACAGTGAAGGACAGGGAAGACTTGCATGCTTCAGTCCATGGGGTTGCAGAGTCAGACACGACTTTGTGACTGAATAACAACAACTCTTCACCAGGTATATTTTCTGTTACACATTCTCATTTGTACTTGTCTATCCTCTATATCTACATGACTAATTTTTCTTATATGAGTGGAATTTCTATTCTGTCTTTTGCTATATTTAAAATTATCTTAGTGAGAAATATGTAATTACTCTAGAGCCTTCATGATTGGTAGTCTATGGATATATTAAAATTATTGTTGAAATTTTTTAGACATAATTTAGTGTGTCACTGTATTTCCTAAAATTTTTACACTGGAAAGTAAAGAAAATATGTGTATAGATTGAATAATACAGGGAACTGTGAGACTAGCTTCTCTGTTCTTGGAATTATAATTCAAACTATAGAGCCTAAAATGTTACTAGGTTTTATTTTTTAGCTGAATCATCTAAGCTCTTCGTAAGTCAAGATTATATGATATGGGGAAAATTAATCTCTCTCTTTCTGTCATATAAGGTATTACTTAAAATCATACAATAAATGGTAAAATTACTGTAGCAAAAATATTCAGACATTTTGCTCACATTGACTGAAAATACTGCACAGCATGAGGGCTGTGAGTTAAGTTTTGCTTGGGACTAAATGAAGACTCTAGCCCAGAAGCAGCATCTCAGGTATCTCTGAGGAATTGCTCCAAGAAGGTGGGTGGGAGGTCAGTATACACATGATTTTGGTGAAGGAGGATTCATGCAATCCAGCACACGTTTTGGCTGAAGGTTGCTGTGAGTCACAATGATCAGATATCTCCATTCATGATTTTAGTGCTCTTCTAGGTAAGAGAAGATACAAGAAATTTGGTTCATAAAAATTTGTCCTGAAAATATTTAACTAACTCAACACCTGTTTTGCCAGCTTTCTTCCCCCGCCGCCACCCCACCCCTCGCTTCGCCCCGCCCCGCAGCACCGCCCCCCGCCCCCCAGCCCAGAGCAAAGAGTACCTCATTCCTGCTCTCCACCCTGAATTCTTTTCGGAGTGCAGTGAAAAGTAGTGTCTGCAGTGACTAGTGACTTCATTCTTGTAATATCAGATGGTGAGTGACATTCTTTAGTTGGCTCGCATGATGTCTTCATGGAATAGCTTCTTAACCACACTTTCTAAATATATTTTTGAGCACCTAATCTACTTTTCTCATCCTTCTCTGCTGACTAGAAGCCCAGGATTTCCCATACCCTGAAAATAACAACTCAGTCCATGACACAAATAGCTCTCAACCAAGTTTCCATCAGTAAGGGAAGGATTCAGTCCTTCTCCCTTAGGAAGCAGAAAAACACAAGCCCCTAGCAACTCCTGAGTGTAATCTATGTGATCAGAGAATATATTGAATATAATCCTTGAAAGGGAGGTGTTAGATAAATTATTTTGTAAACTACAACAAAAGAAAGATGGATTTTCTCTGATAATCTTTTAGTTCAACAAGAGTAAGAACTGTATTCACTGAAAATTAGTTTTAAAAGTTTGTGTAATAAAATAGACAGCTTATAGTCTCTTATGAGAAAATTATCAGTAGAAATCCTGAATTCAAACAACCCCTCATTTCATTAAAACACATTCTGTATTTTGAAAATAAATTGAGGTTCTCATAGTACAAGGCAAGCATGGTTATTAATTCAGTTGAATTTTGCTAAGTAGTTGACATTTCATAAACATGAATTATAGTAAATATAAAAACTCTTGTCTTTCCATTTGTAACTTTTGTTCTTGGTGATTCAACACTGGATGAGTAACAAAAAAAATTCAGAGATAAAAGTACAAAACTTTTGCCACATTTACTCTCCCACAGTTCTGTATGTGCAGGTGCTCAGTTGTTCAGCCGTGTCTGATGTTTGTAATCCCAGGGGCTATAACCCACCAGGTTCCTCTGTCCATGGGATTTACGAGGCAAGGATTCTACAGTGGGTTGCCATCTCCTCCTCCAGGGCATCTTTCCCACCCAGAGATCGAACCTGTGTCTCTTTTGACTTCTGCATTGGCATGCAGATTCTTTAGTATTAGTGCCACTTGGGAAGTCCACAGTTCTACCAAGTTTGTAATACTTAGGGGCAGTTTTGAAAACCACTAAACACTACCAAGGCTTGCTAACCCAAGCTCAAATGCCAAGTAGGAGGCTTTTTTTTTTTCCTTCTTCTAATTAATATGCTCAAAGAATATGCTGTTTTTTTTTCTTATTTCATAGATTTAGAAGGTGTTGCTTTTGCTAATTTACACAGAGAAAATCATATACTAAAAGAAAAATGCTTAACAAAAAAATTTAAGGTGATACAGCATCTATCCTACTTGGTTTATTTGTGATATTCACATGTTGTCTTTCTCTTGCAGTGTTTTCTTTTGAATGCTGCATGGATGTTGACTGATCCTGACATTCATTAGTCAATACATCATAATGGTGTTCCATGTACTGCAGAGGCTTGAGAAATAATAGTGACAAAAAAAGCAAGACATCACTGTGGGGAATGTAATTTGTATTAATATATTTCAAGCCTGATTTGTCCAGAGTCATATCAATATGTCACCAGTGTTAAGCCAATTGCTTCTGGAACTTGTAACATAAATGGCTCCTAAGTTTAGATGAGGCATGGTAACAGAAAGTGATGACATTTTATGGCCACATTCATAAGACCTTTAATGTATTAACAAGCTTCCATTACTGCTAATTGCCTTGTAGATCCTCGCTGAGCATTTTTTAACCCTTTTTAAAAAACTAATAATAACCAGAAGAAAAGTCATGAAAAACTCCAGAAATTTTACCATTAGGTAAAAATGCAATACAGGCTACACAGGAAGTGAAGAATCTAGAAAACTAAAATATTCTAGGTTCTATTGTATGTTCCTGATCCAGGCAGAAAATTTTATTTTCCTCAATATTCAATAATAAGCATTTTTCTTAAGCTTTTTCATTATCAACTCTTGGACAGCTATAAAGTCACAGAAACTATTAATTGATAGAGCAAGTACTCTTTTAGGGTTAAAGTAGCATAATTATATTTTGAGATGATTGTTACTTTCTGTGGAGGAGAGCAAGGTTTTCTTTCTCACTTCCTGTATCCTTCTTTGATGAGAAAGAGCAGAGACCAAGATGAAGACAGTAATGGAGCCAAGTTTTCTCACTGATGGTGTACTGGGGACAACTAGTCTCTTTTCTTTGAGGTCTCATTCATTTAATCTATCTTTCGTTCTTTTCTCTTTCTGATGTTAAATTACAGAGGAGAGATTTTGCTTGCAGAAGAAAAAAAGTCCAAAGAAGTCGCCTAGCTAGCTTGTCTTATAAAAAATAGAACAGAGATGCTAAAGGAAACCTTGAGCCTCATCTGTAGCTGAGCATATCTATTAGGACTAAGCATCCTGGAGAAGAGGCTTCCCAGGTGTCCCTGGTGGTAAAGAACCCACCTGCCAATGCAGGAAATGTAAGAGACACAAGTTCAGTCCCCTGGAGGAGGGCATGGCAGTCCATTCCAGTATTCTTTCCTGGAGAATCCCATGGACAGAGGAACCTGACAGGCTACAGTCCAGGGGGGTGAGAAGAGTGGGGCATGACTGAAGCGACTTAGCACACATGCACCCTGGAGAAAAGTTTTGGGATGAAGTTTTGTGATGCCAATCAACTATTTCTTAGTTGGCAAGGCTTTCTGCTGTTTATAACTTCTTGTATCTGCAGCTTCTCAAGAAATTCAGGATTCAATATTTGGAAAATTTCTCAATAATGCAAAATAAAATTATAAAGAAATAACTACACACACACACACACACACACACACACACTATAATGTTTACTTCCCAGCAAGATAAAGTTTTCAGTGTGGTTATTGCACAACTGCAGCTTAATACTCTCAACACTCAGTCTCCTCTTGTCAAGATTGACAACATATAAAGCATTTCTGAATCTAGCCTTTATAAAAATTATTCCATATGCCCTCTAAGCAGCACATGGCATGATTGCTTGTGTTCTCCTTGAACCACTCTTTTCTTAGAGTTCATCACACCACATTTTAGTTATCCCTGCCTCCAACTTTCTGATCTATAATTTAACTGGTCCATACCAACACTTTCTGGTGCTTCTCCAGTGTTTCCACTTAACAGTGGACTTTAAGATCAGTCATCAAATTTCTACAGCTCTAAATGGATAAAGTTTTCATTTTCAGACAGACAACATATAAATCTGCCATGCTGATTTTAACTCTTACAACAACCTATTCCAAGCCACCAGCATGTTATACCTGGGCAACTGTAATAATTTCCTAACTACTTTTCCTGCATCCATGTTTTATTTAATCTAAAAAGTGTTAAAATTGAAGACAGTGCACTCATTTTACAGAAAAACTTTGATCGTGTTGATCCCACATTCATTTGTCCCTCCCAGATAAACAAAATCCACAGCAAAACCTGACCCTTGCAAAACACTGAAACCTTGTCTGTCATCTTTCTATGTGTTTTAGACATATCAGCTTTTATTCAGTACTTCTACTGCTCCCTGATACCTGAACGATTCTGTCCATGCTGTAAGCTCCAGATCTCAGCCTCATTTTCATTTTTTATTCCTCATTTGTCAGCTCAAAATTTACTTACTATGTAATGCTGTCTATGCCTCTCTGAAAACATTGCACATGTGCATGCTCAGTCACTTGAATCGCGTCCGACTCTGCAAACCCATGGACTGTAGCCCGGCAGGCTCTCTATCCATGGAATTCTCCAGGCAAGAATACTGCAGTGGGTTGCCATGCCCTCCTCCAGGGGATCTTCCTAAACCAGGGGTTGAACCTGTGTCTCTTACATATCCTGCATTGGCAAGCAGGTTCTTTACCAGTAGAGCCACCTGGAAAGCCCCTGAAAGCATTATATCCCCCTATTTATATACCTATATAGATGGTGACATTCACTATTTTTGGAAGAATTTTGACTCATATGTGATAATGGATTCTTAAAATATCAAGAATTCTGTGAAACAATGAAATAACAAACAGTTAAACTTTAAAATGTGCAAGCATTGTAAACAATGTATTACCTAAAAAGATAAAACTGGGTGAACAAGCATATGAAAAAGTACTCAGCATAATTTGTGATTAGGAAATTGCCAGTTAAAAGAAGGTACACACATATACACATATTAGAATGGATAAAGTCATTTTAAAACAAAGCACAAATACACTCTGAAAATATAATTACAAGAAACTGTGAAGCAACAGGAACTCTCTTTATTGCTGGGGGGACTACAAAGAGTTTCAAACACTTCGGAATACAGTTTGGTAGTTTCTTACAAAAGCTAAACTTAGTCTTGTCATGCGCTCTAACAATCACACCTTTAGGTGTTTCCTCACGTGAATTTAAAGCTTACATCCACACAACAGCCTGCATATGAATTTCTATAGTAACTTACTACATGATAGCCCCCAATTGGAAGTAACAAAATGTCTTTACATAAGTGGATTTAAAAATAAACAATTAAGCAAGTTTGGCATACCCATACAATAAAAAATTATTTGGTGACAAAAGGAAATAAGTTATGAACCAGTAAAACGACAAAAGTGAAACTTAAATTCCTATTGCTATGTGGAAGAGGGTAGTCTGAAGTAGATACATGCTATCATTCCAACCAGTTGCTCTCGAAAAGGCAAAGCTGTAACAATGGTAAAAGATCAGTAAAAGTCATGGATTCCTGGGAAGGGGAGAAAAGTTGAATAGGGGAAACGCTTCTTTCTTTCTTTTTTTATCCCTAGGTTAGTGAAAGTGCTAGGCAAGTTATTATAATGGTGGATACATGATACAATGATTTGTCAAAATCCAGAGAATTTTACAACACATAGAAATAAACTGAATGCTTGAACAGTTTTAAAGAGTCATTTAGGAAAGGGGGATGCCAGGTTGAAATGCAGAGTGTAACAGACTATCTCTGTGTAAGAGAAATGTATGAAAGAACCTCACTAAACAAGGTAATAGTAAATGGTGATCCGAGTAACTAGAAATGAGGGGATTCATTTGGCGATATCAGTTTAAGATTTTCAGAAACTTTCAACTATCCACTAATATTCAACCCCTGATTGCACCCTACATTTTGTCTTAAATTTCTGATAATTTCCAGCGTTCTGCAACATGAGTTGGTTTATTTTATGTCAGTTCCAGGCTAAGCAGGCACTCAGTAAGTTTGGTTTGTAGGGCAACTTTTCCTTGTCCCCAAAGTATCTATTAACTATGATTTTTTGACATATTGATTAGTTGTCATTTCCTTCTTTGTTCTTGTGAGTTTATTTTTTTTTTCTCAGTTTTTTTCCCTTATTCTCATTTTGAACAGTTTGGACATAAACAGAGAAATAGACTTTTTCAATTGTTCAAGTGACCAAGAAGCTTAGTTTGATTATTGATCAAATAATTTTCCATACATGGTAAAGTAAATGTTCAATATTTATTTATTTTTCTAAATATTTAGATGTTCTACCATTATCACCTTTTGAGTAATTGTAAGATACTATGTTAGGATTCCTAAATCACACATCCATGAGATTGTCAAATAAAATGGCATGGTTTATTATTTATCAATTTTTACATTCTATTGATACTTATTTGGTTAAATTCATTACATTGTATGAGAGATTGAAATTATTCAATAATGAGTAAAGCATCATGCTTTAGTATATCTTTTTCATTGCTGTGATATAAAACTTATATGTTCTGGATTTCTGAATATCTGAATTACTTTATTTACAGGTAGCAATTTATTAATCTCACTAATCAATACACTATAATACACATAAATTTTGAAGAATATTGTTTTCCACAAAGGTCATTTATTCCCAGTATCCTTTACTTGGACAAATTATATAAAATATTTCTTTTGTAGCTTATTAAAATTTTGGCAGTTTATAGTAGTCCAAAGTATTTAAATTCATAACAAAATATATAATGGTCTATCTTCTTAAATAATTCTTTATTTTGGTTTGGGTTTTAGATTTTATTTTTAAGGACAACATGTATTTTGTATTACTAACTTCCCACCACTATTTTCTTGTTTCTTCATGCTCTAAAATTATTATGTCTAAGTTAAATTTGCTTTACCATATATGTTGTTACATATTGTTTAAATTTTTCTCTTCATGAAAATCTTATATACAATTTAACATATTCATTCTAAATCATCCCAAGAAAATATAAAGGATTTGAATATATTCTATCTTCTTTAAACACACATGTACTATATCTGCTGCTGCTGCTGCTAAGTCACTTCAGTCGTGTCTGACTCTGTGTGACCCCATAAACGGCAGCCCACCAGGCTCCTCCGTCCCTGGGATTCTCCAGGCAAGAACACTGGAGTGGGTTGCCAGTTCCTTCTCCAATGCATGAAAGTAAAAAGTGAAAGTGAAGTCTCTCAACATGCCCGACCCCATGGACTGTAGCCCACCAGGCTCCTCTGTCCATGGGATTTCCCAGGCAAAAGTACTGGAGTGAGTTGTCATTTCCTGCTACATCTAGTCAATAACTAATACCTAACAACAGACTGGTTCCAAATAGAAAAGGAGTACGTCAAAGCTGTATATTGTCACCCTGCTTATTTAACTTATATGCAGAGTACATCATGAGAAACGCTGGGCTGGAAGAAGCACAAGCTGGAATCAAGATTGCCGGGAGAAATATCAATAACCTCAGATATGCAGATGACACCACCCATATGGCAGAAAGTGAAGAGGAACTCAAAAGCCTCTTGATGAAAGTGAAAGTGGAGAGTGAAAAAGTTGGCTTAAAGCTCAACATTCAGAAAACTAAGATCATGGCATCTGGTCCCATCACTTCATGGGAAATAGATGGGGAAACAGTGGAAACAGTGTCAGACTTTATTTTGGGGGGCTCTAAAATCACTGCAGATGGTGACTGCAGCCATGAAATTAAAAGACGCTTACTCCTTGGAAGAAAAGTTATGACCAACCTAGATAGCATATTTAAAAGCAGAGACATTACTTTGCCAAAAAAGGTACATCTAGTCAAGACTATGGTTTTTCCAATAGTCATGTATGCATGTGAGACTTGGACTATGATGTACGGCAAAACCAATACAATATTGTAAAGTAATTAGCTTCCAATTAAAATAAATAAATTTAAATTAAAAAAAAGAAGAAATCTAAGCACAGAAGAATTGATGCTTTTGAACTGTGATGTTGGAGAAGACTCTTGAGAGTCCCTTGGACTGCAAGGAGATCCAACCAGTCCAGCCTAAAGGAAATCAGTCCTGAATATTCATTGGAAGGACTGATGCTGAAGCTGAAACTCCAATATTCTGGCTACCTCATGTGAAGGGTTGACTCACTGGAAAAAACCCTGATGCTGGGAGGGATTGGAGGCAGGAAGAGAAGGGGATGACAGAGGATGAGATGGCTGGATGGGATCACTGACTCGATGGACGTGAGTTGGGTTAAACTCCAGGAGTTGGTGATGGATAGGGAAGCCTGGTGTGCTGTGATTCATGGGGTCACAAAGAGTCGGACATGAATGAGTAATTTAACTCAACTGAACTGAACTGAAAGAGATTATGCTAAATGGCTATAATAATCTATACTATATACCAAGTATCCTTGTGTACAAATGTTTTTCTAACTATGAAATAAAACCTGTGGCTGGGATGCTAAATCATGTTTTAATAGTCATTGCCAGATGGCTTTCCAAACAACTTGTTACTATTCTTATTTCCAGTAGGAGTCTATGAGAATTCATTTCCCTCTTCATTTTCATATTCCTTAGCATTGGAAACTGCCAGAAAAATGGATGAGTAGATGAGAATAGATAGATAGCTGTATGATGGGTAGATAGATAGATGATAGCTAAATACATAAGTAGAATACATAAGTAGATAAATAGATGATACATATTTATAATAATTTTGCTAATCTAATGGCATAGAATGATATTTTAATATAAAATTTGTTGCTTGACTACTAATGAGAACAGCTTTTCACATATATTGGCAATTTGTATCTGCAAGGTGTTCATTTTTCACTAGAGTTTTTTCTTTAATGACTATTATAAACTTTGTATAAGTTATAGAGAATATGTTGATGATAACATATGCACAAGTGCATTTCTCAAGCTTCTATTTATAGTCTCACTTTCCAATCTGTTTTAAGTATTTATTTATAAATAACTGTAAGAATACATGCAATTATATATACTTTGATGTTTTGTTCTAAAAGGGTGTTTGTTATGGCTATTTTAGCCTGTTTTATGTTATCAATTACAAAATGTATAATATCAGAAATTGTCTAATTATTGAAAACTGAGTATAGATTAATTTTGAATACTACAAAGATCTTTTAAGCAATCATCCATGATCTATTTTTTAAGATATAATTTTGATCTTATTTAATTTTATTGACTTTTTTGTAACTCTGTTCTGTAAGTATTTTTGGTTCTCATTTCAGTTAACACTATCCCATTTGACTTTCCTTAGTGAGAATACTTTCTTTAGGGATGTATGTGACTCATCAGTTCTTCATAATTATCAAGCAGTTCCACTAACTGGATCAAGCACAGTTGAAAATCACTAAACTTTTATTCTTTTTTAAAGCCCCCTTTTTTGCATTGATGGGCTTCCTAGGTGGAACAGTGGCAAAGAATCTGCCTGCCAGTCCAGGAGATGCAAGAGACACAAGATCGATCCCTGGGTTAGGAAGATCCCACTCCAGTATTCTTACTTGGAAAATTCCATGGACAGAGGAGCTTGGCTGGGTGCAGTTCATGGGGTTGCAGAGTCGGACACAGATGTGACTGAGCATGCACACTTGTCACATTGAAAATACAATTAGTTAAAATATCTGTGTTTTTGAAGCAAAGTATCTATCTGTCATTCAGTGGTTCCTCTTAGTTATGAAAGTCATTCCTTCATAAATCACATTATAAACTCAAAGTGAATGAGGAAAATGGTAACATAAGGAGAAAAGGGTATTCAAAGTAGATATAACAGTGTTGTAAGCCAAGGAAAAAATATAAATACATGCACTGATACTACAGAAGTATTAAGTTGATATGTTTTAAAGAAAAAAGGATTACTGAGATATGATAAAATTATTATAAAAAAACTAACAAAATAAGCCATCCATGAATAGACTTATGTTTTTCTGAGATAAAAATGATTCATTATTTTAAAGACTGAACATTATCTTGAAAAAAGTATTTTAATAAAGGAATTTATCTAAATTTGTTTCAGTGGCATTTCAGACTATGGCTCTGTGCTGTTGACGGTTGGTTCAGATAAATTTTCTGGCCAAATATTTAGCAATGCAGATTGCTCTTCCTTGTCTTATTTAGCAAGTTATCTAACTCGGGTGCAAGATGGAAAAAACACAAAGTTGGAACACTTTTAGTAAATATGTATATATGTATGTATGTATGTGTGTATGTAAGATTTCCAGCTTGAGAATCAGTCTATAGGTTATTCATTACAGTGATAGAAAATGGGATATTTACAAAGTTAAGTCAGTGATTTATTTCTGTGGTCTCCAATGGAAATATAAACCCATTCACACACACTGCAAACCATCTACCTCTCAGCCTTACCCAAGGGCATCAGACCTTGAATAGTCTCCAGAATGCCCTCATCTGTCAGCAATAATCGTCAAACAAGAACACCCACATGCATCATACTAAAAGCATAATGCATTCATAGATGTAAGTGACCAGGATATTGGAACAGAAAATATAATGAGGAAAAAAAATTATAGTGAATATCTTTTGCTTCAGTTCAGTTCAGTCGCTCAGTTGTGTCCAATTCTTTGTGACCCCATGAATTGCAGCATGCCAGGCCTCCCTATCCATCACCAACTCCCGGAGTTCACTCAAACTCATGTCCATTGAGTCGGTGATGCCATCCAGCCATCTCATCTTCTGTCGTCCCCTTTTCCTCCTGCCTCCAATCCCTCCCAGCATCAGAGTCTTTTCCTGTGAGTCAACTCTTCGCATGAGGTGGCCAAAGTACTGGAGCTTCAGCTTTAGCATCATTCCCTCCAAAGAACACCCAGGGATGATCTCCTTTAGGATGGACTGGTTGGATCTCCTTGCAGTCCAGAGAGCTGTAAATTGGGTATACTATGGGTGAAGACTTCATTCTCTATTTCTACTATGGACAAAAAAACAAAAACAAAAAACAGAAGAATTAAATTCCACATGATGAAAACCATTCATGTCAGCAATCTGTCCACTACATTCAGCATTAAGCATTAGTCAAACTTTTATAAAGTGTGGCTGGTGGCAGCATATTTGCTCTTCCTATCTCAAATTTGTTCAACTTGAAAGCATTGCTCATGCAGGATGGCAGGATGACAGGCATCTTAGATAAGGGGAGAGAAAAAAAACCTAACAAATCTGTATTTTACTGAGGCCTTTTGGCACCATTTCACATGGTATTCTCATCAACATGCTTGATAAATTGTTGCAAGTGTATAGGGGTGGTTCACATCCAAATAGCAGTAATCAGTGACCCTGTCAACATCAAGCAGTATATTTAAAATAATCAAAATAGTTGGACTGAGAGATGTTATTTATATATCTTGCCAGAAGTATCATGGCAAAAAGTTAATAGTCAGCCTGTTCAGTAAAGTAGCAGATAAAGTCAAGCTAAATGGAATTGCTATTATAAGAAAACAACAACATATTTTTGATGATTAGATGAATTAAATAAATTCCATGATACTCTTATGAATGTATGTTTTACTACTTAGTAAATGGTACAATCAAATTAACCAATCATAATACAAGTTATCTGGTTTAATTACTTCAAACAAATAAAAAAACAACTGGCAATTTATATGAGGCTTCCCTCGTAGCTCAGTTGGTAAAGAATCTGCCTGCAGTGCAGGAGACCTGGGTTCAATTACTGGGTTGGGAAGCTCCCCTGGAGAAGGAAATGGCAATCCATTCCAGTATTCTTGCCTGGAGAATCCCATGGACAAAGGAGCCTGGCAGGCCATGGTCCATGAGGTCGCAAGAGTCAGACATGACTTAGCAACTAAACCACCACTAATTTATATATCCCTTTACTTTCTTTTCCAGCATATAATAGGCCTATCTAAAACAGAATTTGTTGGCCATCACTGATAATAACTCTGCTTATTTCCCTACAAAATACTAATGATGCACATAAACAGTGTGAAATTAAATAAATGTGCAATCTTGAAACTTGACAGTGTGAAAATCTCTGATGAATTTCTATATACTGTGTTTTCATATATCCTATGTTCTGTATAGTCAAAGTTATAGTTTGTCCTGTAGTCATGTACGGATGTGACAGTTGGGCCATAAAGAAGGCTGCACATCAAAGAACTGAAGCTTTGGAATTGTGGTGCTGGAAAAGACTCTTGAGAGTCCCTTGGACTGCAAGGAGATCCAACCAGTCCATCCTAAAGGAAATCAGTCCTGAATATTCATTGGAAGGACTGATGCTGAAGCTGAAGCTCCAATAATTTGGCCACCTGATGCGAAGAGCTGACTCACTGGAAAAGACCCTGATGTTGGGAAACACTGAGGGCGCTAGGAAAAAGGGGTGAAAGAGAATGAGATGGTTGGATAGCACCACGAGTTCAGGCCATAAGTTTGAGCAAACTCTGGGAGATAGTGAAGGACAGTGAAATCTGGTATGCTGCAATCCATGAGGTCAAAAAGAGTTGGACATGACTTAGTGATTGAAAAACAAAGTTTTCTATATATTGGTGTGGAGAAATAATTAGTAGTTTACTTTTAATTGGAAACTGAGAAATAATAAATTTGTTTTACATAAACAACAGCCATAAGAATATTGTTTCTCTTTTGCTGGACTCCTGATATAAAGAAAGAGTATATGTATAATTCCTTTTTGTTATTGGCCATTTTTGTTATGCCATGCAATGTTTCTGCCTGCAGTGCAAGAGATCCAGAAGATTTGGGTTCAATCCTTAGGTCAGGAAGATCCCCTGAAGTATGAAATGGCAATCCACTACTGTATTATTCCTGGAACAATCCCATGGAGAGAGGAGCCTGGAGGGCTACAGCTCATAGGGTTTCAGAGTTGGACACCACTGAGCAACTGAGCAGATATACACAGCTTCTAAAATAAACTCCAGTTATTTCTATCTACTGGTACTCACAACTCTATCTAATCCTGTCCCCTTGAGTAGAAGCTAGATTTAATGACTTGCTTCCAACAAATGTGATATAACCTATGAAGTAATGGATGTTACACCAAGATTAAATTATATCAGATTGCAGTTTTGTCTTGTGTCCTCTTTCTTAGTGTCTCTTGGATCACTCACTCTGATGGTTAGGTACCAGCTGCTATGTTGTTAAGCAGCACTATGGAGAGGACCACATGGTAAAGGACCCAGGCTTGCCAAAGACTGTGAATGAGTTTGGATGTTTCTCCCTCTCCAGTCAAGCCTTCAGAAAAACCTTCAGCTGCAGCTGACAGCTTGACTTCTGCTACATGGTAATCCTTGAATCAGAGATACCCAATTAAGTAATTTATGTATCCCTCACCCATAGAAACTCTGAAATAACAAAAAGTTGGATAATGAAAGAGGACCTCCCCAGGTCGGTAGGTGCCCAATATGCTACTGGAGATCAGTGGAGAAATAACTCCAGAAAGAATGAAGGGATGGAGCCAAAGCAAAACAATACCCAGTTGTGGATGTGAGTGGTGATAGAAGCAAGGTCTGATGCTGTAAAGAGCAATACTGCATAGGAACCTGGAATGTCAGGTCCATGAATCAAGGCAAATTGGAAGTGGACAAACAGGAGATGGCAAGCGTGAACGTCGACATCCTAGGAATCAGCGAACTAAAATGGATTAGAATGGGTGAATTTAACTCAGGTGATAATTATATCTACTACTGTGGGCAGGAATCCCTTCGGATTAGTGGAGTAGCCATCATGGTCAACAAAAGAGTTCGAAATGCAGTACTTAGATGCAATCTAAAAAAAGGCAGAATGATCTCTGTTCGTTTCTGAGGCAAACCATTCAATATCACAGTAATCCAAGCCTATGCCCCAAACAGTAATGCTGAAGAAGCTGAAGTTGAACGGTTCTATGAAGACCTACAAGACCTTTTAGCACTAACACCCAAAAAAGATGTCCTTTTCATTATAGGGGACTGGAATGCAAAAGTAGGAAGTCAAGAAACACCTGGAGTAACAGGAAAATTTGGCCTTGGAATACAGAATGAAGCAGGGCAAAGGCTAATAGAGTTTTGCCAAGAGAATGCACTGGTCACAGCAAACACCCTCTTCTAACAACACAAGAGAAGACTCTACATATGGACATCACCAGATGGTCAACCCCAAAATCAGATTGATTATCCTTTAGGATGGACTGGTTGGATCTCCTTGCAGTCTAAGGGACTCTCAAGAGTCTTCTCCAGCACCACAGTTCAAAAGCATCTATTCTTCAGTGCTCAGCTTTCTTCACAGTCCAACTCTCACATCCATACATGATCACTGGAAAAGCCATAGCCTTGACTAGACGGACCTTTGTTGGCAAAGTAATGTCTCTGCTTTTTAATATGCTATCTAGGTTGGTCATAACTTTTCTTCCAAGGAATGTCTTTTAATTTCATGGCTGCAATCACCATGCAGTGATTTTGGAACCCCAAAAGATAAAGTCTGACACTTTCCCCATCTGTTTCCCATGAAGTGATGGGACCAGATGCCATGATCTTTGTTTTCTGAATGTTGAGCTTTAAGCCAACTTTTTCACTCTCTTCTTTCACTTTCATAAAGAGGCTTTTTAGTTCCTCTTCACTTTCTGCCATAAGGTGGTTATTGATATCTCTCCCGGCAATCTTGATTCCAGCTTGTGCTTCTTATAGCCCAGGGTTTCTCATGGTGTACTCTGCATATAAGTTAAATAAGCAGGGTGACAATATACAGTTTTGACATACTCCTTGTCCTATTTAGAACCAGTGTATTGTTCCATGTCCAGTTCTAACTGTTGCTTCTTGACCTGCATATAGGTTTCTCAAAAGGCAGGCCAGGTGGTCTGGTATTCCCATCTCTTGAAGAATTTTCCACAGTTTATTGTGATCCACACAGTCAAAGGCTTTGGCATAGTCAATAAAGCAGAAGTAGATGTTTTTCTGGAACTCTCTTCCTTTTTCCATGATCTAGTGGATGAGAAATGCAAATCAAAACCACAGTGAGGTACCATTTCACACCAGTCAAAATGGCTGCTATCCAAAAGTCTACAAGCAATAAATGCTGGAGAGGATGTGGACAAAAGGGAACCCTCTTACATTGTTGGTGGGAATGCAAACTAGTTCAGCCACTTTGGAGAACAGTGTGGAGATTCCTTAAAAAACTGGAAACAGAACTGCCACATGACCCAGCAATCCCACTACTGGGCATACACACGGAGGAAACCATAATTGAAAGAGACACGTGTACCCCGATGTTCATCGCAGCACTGTTTATAATAGCCAGGACATGGAAGCAACCTAGATGTCTGTCAGCAGACGAATGGATAAGAAAGCCGTGGTACATATACACAATGGCGTATTACTTAGTCATTAAAAAGAATACATTTGAATCAGTTCTAATGGGGTGGATGAAACTGCAGCCTATTATACAGAGTGAAGTAAGCCAGAAAGAAAAACACCAATTCAGTATACTAACGCATATATATGGAATTTAGAAAGATGGCAATGATAACCCCGTAAGCGAGACAGGAAAAGAGACACAGATGTATAGAACAGTCTTTTGGACTCTGTGGGAGAGGACAAGGGTAGGATGACTTGGGAGAATGACATTGAAACTTGTATAATATCATATGTGAAACAAATCGCCAGTCCAGGTTCAATACATAAAACAAGATGCTCGAGGCTGGTGCACTGGGATGACCCAGAGGGATGGTATGGGGGAGGGAGGTGGGAGCGGGGTTCAGGATGGGGAACATGTGTACACCCATGGCGGATGTATGGCAAAACCAATACAATATTGTAAAGTAATTAGCCTCCAATTAAAATAAATCAATTTATATTAAAAAAAAATAAAACAAAGGAGATCAGTCCTGGGTGTTCACTGGAAGGACTGATGCTAAAGCTGAAACTCCAATACTTTGATCACCTCATGTGAAGAGTTGACTCTTGGAAAAGACCCTGATGCTGGGAGGGATTCAGGCAGGAGGAGAAGGGGATGACAGAGGATGAGATGGCTGGGTGGCATCACCGACTCGATGGACATGAGTTTGAGTAAACTCTGGGCGTTGGTGATGGACAGGGAGGCCTGATGTGCTGCAATTCATGGGGTCGCAAAGAGTCGGATACGACTGAGTGACTGAACTGAACTGAACTGAGCATCTGAACAGTAGCATTTGCTACTGAACAAGTAGCAAATATCGATTTTATTACCTTGAAACAGGTTGCTGCCTAAAACATGGGAGTGCCTCTGGCGCAAGGCATTAAGGGTTAGAAAAAAACTGAAGAGGGAAAGCAGTAGTAAAGTCTATACTCTCTTGTGAAGACTTGTCAATGAAATTGTGGACTTTAGGACAGTAAAGTTGAGAGCCTACATAAAAGTGAGGAAAATCTTATTGTTAATGAGATTGTGAGGAATGTTTATTATATAGTAATATAAAGTTTAGCGGTGCTACTATCTGCATTATACACACATATATATACATAATTGTATGTGTACATGTATGTTTATATACATCTATGTAAATACATATGAAAATTTACAGACATATGTTATATAAATGCAGAAGTACATATAAATATATAGTGTATTACTAGTGTCTTATACAACTGATGTCAGAAAATTATGAAAATAATTTGAATTTCTCACTATCTTTTCCTTGCTTTAATTTTCCTTATGCTTTTATTTTTGAAACAACTTTTCATAATATAACTATTACCCTCCATGCTGTTAAACTAAGTAGCATATTTAATTCATGCCTTTTGACATTTTAAGCGAAACTTGTATTTGGTGACTACTCCAGCATTCCTTAAAACACTCTGTTCTCAACTTCTAGGCCATTAAAATACAAACAATTTTTTTGGTTAACTGACTGGATAACTATCTCTGTACAGATTCTTAAATATTCAAAATTATTGCCTCTTCTTTTCTCTCTAAAGTTTTATTATACAATATCTTCTATTCTCATGGTATTAAAATATCTTCTAAGTGTTGATTTTCTAATTTATTTCCAAATCTTACCTTCACTCTGACACTTGGACTCAGTCATCCAACTACAAGAAATCTATCCATATCTCAAACTTAAAATATCCTAACTTAAACAATTGACTTTTTTCCCTTGACAAGTTAGTGTAGACAGGTTATGTTATTATAGAGGGAAACGTCATGAAATCTCAGTAGCTTAAAATGACAAACTTTGATTTTTTTCTCATGCTACCTGTATGTTGAGGGTCAGCAGACGTACTGTAAATCATAGTCACTTCAGAACTTCAGTTCACAGAGTAGCCACAATCTTAAACTTGACTAATACCTATTCCAGTGATAAAAGAGAGCCCCAGAGTATTTTTAGTCAGCAACTAAATACCTGTTCTGAAAGTAACGACTCTGCTGGCTTCAATCAACCATAAGAGAATTATAAAAACACAATTTTATCTTCCATGTGGGAGCAAATGACCCACAAAATTTAGTGAAATAACTAATTTTATCCTGCATTCCTAAAGCAATTCTCTAGATTTTGTTGCTATAGTTGTTTAATTGCTAAGTTGTGTCCAACTTTGTGATCCCATGGACTGTAGCACACCAGGCTCCTCTGTCTTCCAGTGTCTCCTGGAACTTGTTCAAATCATGTCCAGTGAGTTGGTGATGCTGTCTAACCATCTCATCCCCTGCTGCCCACTTCTCCTTTTGCCTCAGTCTTTCACAGTGTAAGGGTCTTTTCCAACAAGTCAGTTCTTTGCATCAAGTTGTCAAAGTATTAGAGCTTCAGCTTCAGCAACAGTCCTTTCAATGTATAGTCAAGGTTGAGTTCCTTTAGGATTGACTGGTAAATCTCAAGACTTACCATCTTAACAAATACTACTAATTTAATCCATCACTTGAGCAGAGGAATTCTTGTGAAATTCACAGTGCTGAAATGAAGGTTGCAATACATTCCTTGATGAGAAACTGAAGAATAAAATCCGAGAACATTCCTTTCTACTTCTCCTTTTTCATGAAACTAACTTTCACTAAGACTTGAGTGAAAATAGCAGGGGCTACAGTAGGAAGTGCTCAAGAGACTAATTTCCACTGGGAAGGAACACAAAGCGAAGACACACAGCCAAGGGGGAGATAACAGTTTTCACTCTAAGAATTTGAATTGTTTGGTATCCATTCCAACAATAAACTTCACTTCTGGCAAACATAACAATAATACAATTTAAACACATTCAGGGTTCTCTGGTGGCTCACCAGTAAAGAATCTGCCTGCCATTGGAGGAGATGCCACATTAATCCCTGGGTCGGGAAGATTGCCTGGAGAAGGAAGTGGCAATCCACTCCAGTATTCTTGCTTGGGAAATCCCAGGGACAGAGGACCTGGAGGGCTACAGTCCATGGAGTCACGAGAATTGGACATGACCTAGCAACTAAACAACAACTTCCTGAATAGATTAATAAAAATCTCAACAATAAAAGTCAAGAAGGAGAAAAATCATGTTTTTGCTCTTTGCATTGCATATATTGACCTCCATATCTTCTGTCTTATAAAATATTCCCAGATTTCATAAAATAGTAATGAAGTAAAATATAAGGCACATTATGAAAAAAATAAAAAATTGAGCCTAAAGGCAAAACATAATAATCAGAACCATAATAAAAAATGACTCATGTTAGAAATATTGAAAAAATTTAAAATAGTAATGAATAATGTACTAAGGCTCTAACATAAAACTAATATGACATATAAGATCAGATACATATCATCAACTATGTGAAACTTTAAGAAAGAATCAAATAGCATGGTGCAAATCCAAACCAAAGTAACATAAATGAAAAATGTTTTATGAGTTCGTAAGTAGAATATAGCCAAGGAAAAATCAGTGAACTTCTTGACACATCAAAAGAAGCTATCCATACTAAAACATACAGAGAAAAAAGAGTGAAAAAATAAAACACAAAGCATAAAATCACATTCAACACATTCAAGTACTGTGGGGAAATATAAAACATTGTAGTATATGTGTAATTGGAATTCAAAAAAAGGAAAATGGGGAGAAGGGTGCAGAGGACATATGTGTGAAGAAATGAGTTGATAACTTCCAGTATTCATGGTAGAGAGCAAGTTAGAAATCTAAGAAAGCTCACAAATGCATGGAAGTATAAAGTTACACACACACACACAGGCATATAATATCTAAACTGTTGAAATCACAGGTAAAGAGAAAAATCTTGACAACAACAGGGGGGAAAAAATAAAAACCTTAACAATGGATAAACAAAGTTTGGAATCACATCAACTCTTCATCAAAAATTATACAAAAATCAGAACATAAGTGACATCTTTAAAGTATTAAAGGAATAAACTATAATAACCTAGCATTCAATTTCCAGTGAAAACATCTTTCAAAGTAAAGGAAAAATAAAGACTTTCTCTGATGAACAAACATTTGGGGAACAAAATGCTGGAATACCTGCTCTAAAATTGTTGAAAAGTTTTTCAGGCCAAAGGAGTAAGTTAAGAGGTCAGAAACTATAATCTAAAGAAATAAAGTGAAAAAAAGTGAATTTTTATTACCTTTTTTACTCTAGAAGTAAATCATATATTTAAAGCAACAATAACAAATGTGTATTGGCTGTTTTCACTGTATGTGAAGGCAAAAATGAATTAGAGATTAGAGAGAAATGGAGAATATACTATTATAAGGACCTTGGATGTAAAGCAAAAAGACGATTTGAATTTATACTTGTTCATTTCATATTCAGTATTGTAAAATATATATAGTTATAAAGTTTTAAAAGGTTGTTATTATAATTAAATAGAAAAAAAAAACCAGTGAGGAATTGTAAAAGTTTCAAATTAAAAAAGAGAAAAATTAGAATAAGAAGAAAAATATTAACAACAACAATAACAAGAAAGAAACGAAAGAAATAGGAAACAGTTCTCAATATGGCAAATTATAATCCAACTGTACCTATAGTTACTTTTAGAGTGAGCAACGTAAACATACCATATAAAAGACAATAATTGTCCCAATGGATAAAAATGCAAAACCTGCCTAAAAGAGCCCACTTAAACAGTAAGACCTAAGATGAGTTTACAGTAAAGATATGAATAAAAATATATGCCATACAAACTCTAACCAAAAGAAAGCTGGTCTGGCTATAATTAATAATAAGAGACAAGATGGGCCTCAGAACAAGAAAGATCATCAGGACTATAGAGGGGTGTTACATTATGAGAAAGCAGTCTCCAAGAAACACAGTAATCCCAAAGGAATATAAATTTAGTAATAGAACCTCAAAATGCAGGAAGCAAACTGATACCTGAAAGGGAAAATTAAGGGAAAAAAAAAACACAATTACATTTGGAAATTTTAGTACTCTCTCTCAATAATTTCTTTGGAAGAAAATCATTGATGCAAAACAGCACTATCAACCAACCTGATCTAATCAACATCTATGAAACACTCTATCTAATGAGGGTAGAAAACATTCCTTCCAAGTATACATACTGTATTCATGAAGATAGACCAAATTCCTGGCCAAAAGCCCAACCTTAACATCTAAATAAATTTAAGGGAATATAAATCATATAAAGTATGTCTCAGACCATAATGGAATTAAACTTGGTATCAATTACTATATGATATCTGGAAAATACCCAAATATTTCGAGATTAAACATTTCACTACTAAATAATTCATGTGCTAAACAGCAAGTTGTAAGAATATTTGAAAAATATGTTATATTAAAAGAAGAAAATAAAACATCAAAATTTGAAAAATGCTATAAAGCATTAAGCACATATATTAAAAGAAAGATTTACAGTTAATAGCTTAAGCTTCACAATCTTCAAATTAGAATAATTAGGAAAAAACAGACAAGAAGTAAAAAGAATAAAGCAAAGAATTTGTTGCTGTTGTTCAGTCACTCAGTCATGTCCTATGCTTGCTACCCGATGGACTACAGCATGCCACACTTCCCTGTCCTTCATCATCTCCCACAGCTTGGCCAAACTCATGTCCTTGGAGTGGGTGAACCATTCCAACTGTCTCATCCTCTGTCATTCCCTTCTCCTTCTGCCTTCAACATTCCCAGCATCAAAGTCCCTTCCAATGAGTCAGCTCTTTGCATCAGGTGACCAAAGTATTGTAGCTTCAACTTCAGAATCAGTCTTTCCAATGAATATTCAGGACTTTTTCCTTTAGAATTGACTGGTTTGATCTCTTTGTAGTCCCAAGGACTCTTAAGAGTCTTCTCCAGCACCACAGTTCAAAAGCATCAATCCTTCAGCACTCAGCCTTCTTTAGGGACCAGCTCTCATATCCATACATGACTACTGGAAAAACCGTAGCTTTCAATAGACGGATCTTTGTTGGTAAAGTAATGTCTCTGCTTTTTAATATGCTGTCTAGTTTTGCATAGGTTTTCTTCCAAGGAACAATCATCTTTTAATTTGATGGATGCAGTCACCATCTGCAGTGATTTTAGAGCTGAAGAAAATAAAGTCTGTCACTATTTTCATTGTTTCCCCATCTATTTGCCATGAAGTGATGGGACCAGATGCCATAATCTTTGTTTTTTGAATGTTGAGTTTTAAGCCAACTTTTTCACTCTCCTCTTTCATCAAGAGGCTCTTTAATTCTTCTTCACTCTCTGCCATAAGGGTGGTGCCTTCTGCATATCTGAAATTATTGATATTTCTCCTATAATCTTGATTCCATCTTGTGCTTCATCCAGCCCAGCATTTCACATGATGTATGCTGCATATAAGTTAAATAAGCAGGGTGACAATATACACCCTTGATGTACTCCTTTCCCAGTTTGGAACCAGTCCATTGTTTCATGTCTGGTTCTAACTGTTGCTTCTTGACTACATACAGGTTTCTGAGGAGAGAGGTAAGGTGGCCTTGTATTCCCATCTCTTGAAGAATCTCCCACAGTTTGCTGTGATCCACACAGTCAAAGGCTTTAGCATAATCAATGAAGCAGAAGTAAATGTTTTTTTGGAATTCTTTTGCCTTTTCTATAATCCAGTGGATATTGGCAATTTGATTTCTGGTTCCTCTGCCTTTTCTAAATCCAGCTTGAACATCTGGAAGTTCTCTGTTTGTGTACTGTTGAAGCCTAGCTTGGAGAATCTTGAGTGTTACTTTGCTAGCATGTGAAATGAGTGCAATTGTACAGTAGTTTGAACATTCTTTGGCATTGCCTTTTTTTGGGGATTGAAATGAAAACTAAGAATAATTTAGAACAGAAATGAATTAAGTTTAAAATAGGAAAAAGAGTTTAAATATATATTTATATTCACATATGTATATATGCCTAAACAAAACTCTATTTCCATATATATGTAGATATAGATCTACACATATATTCAATATGTATATTTCACATGTTCATATGTATATATGTATGTATATATATATATGTATGTGTGTGTATATATATATATATATATATATAAAAATGTATGTGTGCTAAGTCACTTAGTCATGTCTGAATCTTTGTGACCCTATAGACTATAGCCCATCTCTTCTGTCCATGGGATTCTCTAGGCAAGAATACTGGAATGGGTTGCCATGTCCTTCTCCATGAGATCTTCCTGACCCAGGGATTGAACACAAGTCTCCTGCAATGCAGGTGGATTTTTTACCAGTAATGTCACCTGGGAAGTATCTCTCTCTATATAGAGAGAGATATTGTGTGTGTGAATGTGTATATCTATATATACAAACACACAATTGATGGAAACAAAAAAATCAAAAGCTGGTTCTTTGAAAAATTCAATTAATATATAAATCTGTCCCTGGTCTAAACAATAAAACTAAATAAATAAAAGAAAAAAAGTACCATTACAAAAAAATAATAGAATAGACATCATTACCTATCTCATAAAGTTAAAAGCATAATAAATAAATATAGCTAAGGTCTATGTCCATAATTTTGATAACTTAGAAGAAATTAACTAATTCTTTTAATGACACAAACTAAAAGAACTGATTTAGGGAGAAATAGGTAACCTGAATAGCTCTATATCTATTATATAAATTGAATTTGCAGATCAAATTTTTCCACTAAACAAATTCAAAACCTATATGTTCACTAATAATTTCACCAAATGTTGAAGGAATAAGTAATACCAATTCTATACAATTTCTTCCAAACACCAATATAGAAAGGAACACTTACTAAAAGTTTTTATGAGGTTACCTAATAAAACCATAAATACTAATAAAAAACTAAAGGCCAATATTATGGCAGAAAGTGAAGAAAAACTAAAGAGCCTATTAATGAAGGTGAAAGAGAAGAGTGAAAAAGATGGCTTAAAGCTCAACATTCAGAAGGTCAACATTCAGAAAACTAAGATCATGGCATCTGGTCCCATCACTTCATGGAAAATAGATGGGGAAACAATGGAAACAGTAGCTGACTTTATTTTTATGGGCTCCAAAATCACTGAAGATGGTGATTTCAGCCATGAAATTAAAAGACACTTACTACTTGGAAGGAAAGTTATGACCAACCTAGATAGCATATTGAAAAGCAGACAAAGGTCTGTCTAGTGAAGGCTATGGTTTTTCCAGTGGTCATGTATGGATGTGAGAGTTGTTCTATAAAGAAAGCTGAGCACCAGAGAATTGATGCCTTTGAACTGTGGTGTTGGAGAAGACTCTTCAGAGTCCCTTGGACTGCAAGGAGATCCAACCAGTCCAGCCTAAAGGAAATCAGTCCTGAATATTCATTGGAAGGACTGATGCTGAAGCTGAAACTCCAATACTTTGGCCACTTGATGTGAAGAACTGACTCATTGGAAAAGACCCTGATGCTGGGAAAGATTGAGGCCAGGAGGAGAAGGGGACAACAGAGGATGAGATGGTTGGATGGCATCACTGACTCAATGGATATGTGTTTGGGTGAACTCTGGGAGTTGGTGATGGACAGGGAGGCCTGGCGTGCTGCGGTTCATGGGGTCGCAAAGAGTCGGACGTGACTGAGCGACTGAACTGAACTGAAAGGCCAATATCCCTCTTAAGTGTGGACATACAGATCTTTATTATCATATCTAAATTAGTAGTATTTTAAAAAGATAATACATCATGAACATGCAGACATTATTTCAGGCATGTTAGACAAATTCAGCATTCCAAAAATTGGTCAGTACAGTTCACCATTTAACATATTAGTAAGAAGAAAATATATGATTGTATTAATGTATGAGGGAAAATAGACAAATATTAACTTTTATCCATTGATTATAAAATCCTCAGGAAGCCAGTTATAAAAGGTAACTTCATTAGTTCTAAAAATAACATTTATTTATGAAAAATCTGCACCTAATAAACTTACATAGAAGTGACAAAGACTAGGAATAAGACAAGGATGTCATATCATATCATATCTAACCAACATCACACTGGAAGTACGAGGCAATATCATAAGGCAAGAAAAATAAAGACAAGCCTATACAGAGGAAACAAAGAAATAAAACTGTTTTTATTGGGAGGAACATTGTTTATGGAGAAAAGTATAGACAATCTACGAAATCAAGAACAAACAAACAAAATACCTAGAGTAATATAAGAGCTTACTGTGTTGCAGTGTACAAGGTCAATTTTTAAATGGCAATTGTATTTCTATATAAAGATAATATTTAATTAAATATTAATATTAAATTTATAATCCATCCCTGGAATATTTAAACTCTTATATACAATTCTAATAAAATAGATGTGGAAACTAGAAGGAGATATAAATTTATGGGCATATAAATCATGTTCATCTATATTAGAAGACTGATATTACAAGCTGTCAGTTGATATAAATTACATTCTTAGATTTACTGATCAAAATTGTCATAAGCTTTCTTTTAGATATCTACTACCTGATTATAAAATTTATATGAATAGGAAAAAAATAAAATTTTAAAAATGTTTTGAAAAACAACAAAGTTAGAGGACTCAAGTTAAAATCTTATATTGAGTTAAAATTTAAAATCGCCCAAGACCTTCTCCTTGAGAAATCTGTTCACAGCTCAGGAAGCAACAGTTAGAACTGGACATGGAACAACAGACTGGTTCTGAATCGGGGAAAGAGTACCTCAAGGCTCTATATTGTCACCCTGCTTATTTAACTTATATGCAGAGTACATCATGAGAAAGGCTGAGCTGGATGAAGCACAAGCTGGAATCAAGATTGCCAGGAGAAATATTCATAACCTCAGATATGCAGATGACACCACCCTTATGGCAGAAAGTGAAGAGGAACCGTAGAGCTTCTTGATGAAAGTGAAAGAGGAGAGTGAGAAGGTTGGCTTAAAACTCAAAATTCAGAAAACGAAGATCATGGCATCTGGTCCCATCACTTCATGGCAAATAGATGGGGAAACAGTGGAAACAGTGACAGACTTTATTTTTTTTTTTGCAGGGGCGGGGGGGGGGCTCCAAAATCACTGCAGATGGTGATTGCAGCCACAAAATTAAAAGACGCTAACTCCTTGGAAGAAAAGTTATCACCAAACTAGACAGCATATTAAAAAGCAGAGATATTACTTTGCCAACAAAGGTCCACCTAATCAAAGTTGTGGTTTGTCCAGTAGTCATGTATAGATGTGAGCTGTTACTGCTGCTAAGTCACTTCAGTCGTGTCTGACTCTGTATGATCCCATAGATGGCAGCCCACCAGGCTCCTCTGTCCACGGAGTTCTCTAGGCAAGAATATTGGAGTGGGTTGCCATTGGAATTGGACTGTGAAGAAAGCTGAGTGCCAAAGGACTGATGCTTTTGAACTGTGGTGTTGGAGAAGACTCTTGAGAGTCCTTTGGACTGCAAGGAGATCCAACCAGTGCATCCTAAAGGAAATCAGTCCTGAATATTCATTGGAAGGACTGATGCTGAAACTGAAACCCCAATACCTGATGGGAGGACCTGACTCATTTGAAAAGACCCTGATCCTGGGAAAGATTGAAGGCAGGAGGAGAAGGGGATGATGGAGAATGAGATAGTTGGATGGCATCACCGACTCACTGGACATGAGTTTGAGTAGACTCTGAGAGTTGGTGATGGACAGGGAGGCCTGGCATGCTACAGTCCATGGAGTCGCAAACAGTCGGACACGACTGAGTGACGACTCAGTGAACTGAACTGAATTACCATAGTGCTAAAGAGCCTCTTAGTGACTAAACAACAACAAAAGTAACCTAGATAGTGTGGTATTTGTGAAACTATCAGTATACACAGTAAATTAAGAAAGTAAAGGACCCCAATATATAGATCCATACATATATAGACAAACAATGTTTGATAAAGGTGCAAAGGCAATTTGATGCAGAAAGGATTGTCTTTTCAAAAAGTGGTGTTGGAAAAATTTGGACATTCACATGCATAAAAATAATCGAATCTCCAAAAATACCTGACATACTATAAAAATTAAAATTATGCAAGATAATTTTATATAAAATTCTATAAAAGATAATTTTAAAGATAGACCATAAACTGGAATTTGAAATGCAAAAATATAAGTTTTCTAAAATAAAATATATGACAGAATAATGTGGACTTTCATATGGCAAAATGATGCAAAATCTTTTAGATGCAAAATCAAAAACATGAGTTGAGAAAGAAAAAAATATGAATTTAACTTCATCAAAGTTAACATTTTGTTTTTGAAAGATACTGTTAAGAGAATGAAAAGATAAACAACACTGGAACAGAAAACTCACAAATTATAGAGTTGATAAAAGACTCGTTTCCAAATGTATAAATAGCATTTTACACTCAACAATCATTTAACCCACAACCCAATTAAGAAACAAATAAAGGAACTGAATATACTCCCCAACAAAAAAGTGTATTATATGGATTGCAAATAAACATATGAAGTAATTCCAATATTACTATTCATCATTGTAAAATCAAATGTGATACATTGTACATCTACTGCTGTTGCTGCTAAGTCGCTTCAGTCGTGTCCGACTCTGTGCGACCCCATAGATGGCAGCCCACGAGGCTCCCATCCCTGGGATTCTCCAGGCAAGAACACTGGAGTGGGTTGCCATTTCCTTCTCCAATGCATGAAAGTGAAAAGTGAAAGTGAAGTCGCTCAGTCGTGTCTGATTCTTCGCGACCCCATGGACTGCAGTCCACCAGGCTCCTCCATCCATGGGATTTTCCAGGCAAGAGTACTGGAGTGGGTTGCCAGTGCCTTCTCTGGTACATCTACTAGAGGCTTACAACTCAAAAACTGACAGTGCCAAATGCTGGGGAAGTTGCAGAATGACAGGGAATTTCATTTATTGCCATTGAAACTGAAAAATGATAAAGTCCCTTTGGTAAAAAACAAACAAACAAACAAAAAAACAAAGGCAATTTCTCATTCAGTTAAATACGGACCAAGTTAAAATCTCCAACTTTTACAATGAGATGTATGGAAAAATATTTCTAACATTGGACCCAGCAAACATTACATGTTGCTGTTTAGTTGTTAAGTTGTGTCTGATTTTTTTGCAACCTCATGTACTGTAGCCTACCAGGCTCCTCTGTCCATGGGATTTCCCAGTCAAGACTAGTGGAATGGGTTGTTGTTTCCTTCTCCGGGGATCTTCCTGACCCAGGGATCAAATCAACATCTCCTGCACCTAGCCACTTGGGAAGCCCAAATGTTTCTTAACTAGGACTCAAAATGAATGAATTATTAAAGAATTGTTAAAATTTGCTTCAAGTAAGTTAAAGCCATATGCTTTTGGAAATGCATTGTAAAAACATCTGTAGAAGTTTAAGCCCCAGACAGCTGCATAAAATATGTGTGAACCTCATAAATGACAAATGACTTACAGGTAGTTTCTTTTACAAATCATTTATAATGTTAAAACAGCATTATTAAAAAAGAAAAGCACAGGTCCTTCTTTCCTGATATATTGCCTTTATGTTCTCCTATATTCTAAGCCCAGATAGCCTGAGGAATAAGCTGAGCACATTGGGAAAATTCAACTGTGGAGAAACTTGTTTTTCATTTCTATGATGTATTCATGAAATTACCAAAAAGGCTAACTGAAAGAGCAGAGGAGGTTGCCAGCAACTGTACCTTTCATGTGAAACACCTGTCAACACCTCTAGATGTCTTTCCCAATCCTATTCTCAGTCTTTACTTGGACCAGAGGAATGTGACTTAGTTGACAAACAAGACAAGTTGAGCTGACTGCTCTCAATCAATTCCTTCAAGAATCTGAAGAGAACTCGAACCATAGGGCTTACCAGTGAGCTAGTATTGTCAGCTGAGAGCACTGTCAGCCTTACCCCATGATTGATGTTGATCCTACACAGGACTCCAAAATTGCAAACATCTCCTAAGGGTATTATGTATAGTTTTAGGGCCACACTTTCTTTGGTGAAATACATTATATAACTTAATTCTGTCCCCAAATTAAGGTGATTTTTACTTCTGGTATGATCATAAGAAAACTGACAACCACCTCATCCTGGAAGACATATAAGTCAGCCTCAACTCAATAGATGCTGTTGCTGCTGCTAAGTCGCTTCAGTCGTGTCCGACTCTGTGCGACACCATAGATGGAAGCCCACCAGGATCCCCCGTCCCTGGGATTCTCCAGGCAAGAGCACTGGAGTGGGTTGCCATTTCCTTCTCCAATGCGTGAAAGTGAAATGTGAAAGGGAAGTCACTCAGTTGTGTCTGACTCTTAGCAACCCCATGGACTGCAGCCTACCAGGCTCCACCGTCCATGGGATTTTCCAGGCAAGAGTGCTGGAGTGGACTGCCATTTCCTTCTCCAGGGGACCTTCCCGACCCAGGAATTGAACCTGAGTCTCCCACATTGCAGGCAGACGTTTTACCATCTGAGCCACCAGGAAAGCCCAAAGAAAGCTATAGGTATATATATATATATATACCTATCAGATGGTGCTAGTGATAAAATATCCACCTGTCAACAGAGGAGACACAAGAGACATGAGTTGGATCCCTGAGTCAGGAAGATCCCCTGGAGTAGGAAATGGCGACCTGCTCCAGTATTCTTGCCTGGAAATTTCCATTGACAGAGAAACCTGGGCTATAATCCATGGGGCTATAAATAGCCGGACACAACTGAAAAACTAAGCATGTGTGTGTGTATATATATATATATATATATATATATATATATATATATATATATTGCAGTCCTTTAATGGACTAGAACCTGGTGGTCCAGAATTGAGGGTAAGAAAGTGAAAGAAGGGAAGGCTAATATCCCCCGGGTTACGCAGAAATATTCCCTGGGTTACGCAGAAAACCAACAAAGCACTTGGACAGAGCTTGTACCGCTCACGTAGGCACAGGGTGCCCTCTCAAGAAGTCTTGAGAGGTCTTGAAAGCCAGAGCAGGAAAATGAGCTCGGCAAGCCTCCATGCTCCAGGAAATCAGCCAGAAAGAGAGACAGAGAGAGAGAGAAAGGACAGGAAGACCCAAGTCTCTAGTGGAACAAGGATGCTTTACTGAACTCTGTGTAAGTATATATACCATGTTACAAGGTAGCTTCTTCAGATAAAGATCAAAAGACCAGACTTTACAAGTTACCAAGGAAACAAGAAGTAACAGAGGCCATAAAGCCAAAAGACAATCCACATCAAAAGAGGGTCATAAGTAATTCCTTTCACCATATGGAAAAGCTAATGAAGGAAATCCTATGCAAGCATCCCATCTCTTTGATCTCAGTCCTGGGAGCGGCTTGCCGCTCAGCTAGTTCCTGACAGGAACTGATAAGGAACAGAGGGCTCAAAAGAGACAGGAAACAGCACACAGGAATCCTACTGTTAAACATTCCCTCACACACACACACATATAAATAACAAAAGTCAAGATAGTACAGATATGTTAATTACTATGTATTATGAGAGAGAATTCTCCTTAGGTCTCATCCATTTCAGCATACCTTCTAAGCAAAAATGCATTGATAATGTTTTTGTTCTATAACATTAATATCTTTAAAAGATGTTTGTATAGCAAACAGCCTTGAACAATTGAGATATTATCTTGCTCCAGGGAAGAAGTTGTTTGTTGGCCAGCATAAGTTAATATCTTCATCTGTGGCAAAGGTTAGCAAAAGTTTGCTACTAAACCCTTTAAGTCTGAGGTTTCCTAAGCTCTGAGCTCCTTTCCTGTAACACAACTCATTTTGTGTGCAAGAGACACCTGGCTCTCAATGTCCTCCTTTTTGAGAAACTAGGATCAGGGTCTCAGCACAAATAGTGGTACTTGGGCTTTTGTAACTGTGAGTGATAAACCATTCTGTCTCTCTGAACAATGAGTTTCACATTTTCTACTAGTATCCATAAATCTGAGGCCCATGATTGTTCTTGACGTACAGAAGCATACGTTAGCCAAAATGCAATACATTTAATAATATGCAAATATTAAAATTGAGTTTGTCAGAATTACATGCAGTATGAAGTATTAAGTGAAAATATGCTCATGTATACAAGTTAATTTAAATGTATCAAAGAGTAATTTACTGATAAGAGAGATGGAGGGAAGAATGCAAAGATAAGTTTTAGTTATGTGTGTATCCACTCAGTCATGTCCAACTCTTTGTGACCCCATGGACTGTACACATGCTCCTCTGTTCATGGGATTTCCTAGGCAAGAATGCTGGAAGGGGTTGCTCTTTCCTCCTCCAGGGGAACTTTCTGACCCAGGGATTGAACCTGTGCGTTCTGCACTGGCAGGAGGATTTTTACATCTGAGCCCCCTGGGAAACACAAAACAAGTATAGTATTATAATTATAGAACCTAGGTCATTACAAAATGGTATTCACTTTAAAATTCTTTCCATGTTGGTCTCTATTTGAAAATTTTCACAATAAATTGAAGAACTGAGAATTGTCTATTCTAATACATTGCTAAAATTGTATAAAACTTTAGGACAGAAATTCAGTGAAGTTTATCAGAGGTACAGGGCTTCCCTGGTGGTTCACACGATAAAGAATCTGCTTGCAATGGAGGAGACCTGGGTTGGGAAGATCCTCTGGAGGAGAAAATGGCAACCCACTCCAGTATTCCTGCCTGGGAAATTCCACGGACAGAGGATCCTGGCAGGCTAAAGTCCATGGAGTTGCAAAGAGTGCAACATGACTGAGCACACACACAACTCCTGCAATTGAGGTATGTAAAACTTAGATAGGTTTTGGATAATTTCTTCCGAATCTTGGAATATTTAGCATGGTAAATAATTTAAAATACATTTGTATTAACATGAAATAGGATTTATTCTAATTTGTACTTTACTTCTTAATAGTTCATAAGAACATAGCAATAATTCTGATTAAAAAGTTGTAATGCTTGCCTTGGGTGAGGGAACAAGAAATAGGAAGTACTTCTGAGTTTGTTAAAAGCATAATAGTTGAGATGGCTCTATCAATGATCATTGTGGCACACAATGGAACTTATTTTCTGTGAGGTTGAAAACTCATCTCAAATTTGATTTATCCCTAAGATTTTATTACTAAACTGATTTAATTAATATTGAAACTGAGTGTGGAACTCTACTCTGAGTATTAATTTTATTCAATTTATATTTAATTTATTTTAATAAAATGTCATATTGTCTTTTGGGAGATAATCAAGAGTGAAAAAGGAATTAAATGATTACATTAGTTTGGAGGAAAGACCATCTAGATGTGACTACATAGTAATGTGCTGTGCTTAGTTGCTCAGTAGTGTCCACAGCCCCATGGACTGTAGCCTACCAGGCTTCCCTGTCCATGGGGATTCTCCAGGCAGGAATATTGGAGTGGGTTGCCATGCTCTCCTCCAGGAGATCTTCCCTGCCTAGGGATCAAACCCAGGTCTCCTGTATTGCAGGCGGATTGTTGACCATCTGAGCTACCAGGGAAGCTCAAGAATACTGGATTGGATGGTCTAACCCTTCTCCTGGGAATCTTCCTGATCCAGGAATCGAACCGATGTCTCCTGTATTGCGGGCAGATTCTTTATCATCTGAGCCACCAGGGAAGCTCCTCCCACTACAAGGTAATATTCAAGGTGAAATAATCACAATAGTGCTTCCTAATATCTTGGCATTTTCTTCATAGCTCTATTTAGACCATTAAAAGAAGTGAAAAATATTCTTAAACATTCCTGATAACAACCTGCTGGCTGGCTTTCTTGTAAGGAAAAGTCTTTTTATTGAATCTGATTTGGGAATTATTTAAGTTATTTCTGAATGTCAAACTGCTTTTTTGCAGTTTATTCTATGAATGTAACTTCATATATTCCTTCTTTCAGTGCACCGATGGGCCAGGTGATTTATATTTCTTTCTCTTGCACCAGTGTCCAGCAGTGTTAGGTTGCCTGTTTCACTCTTAAAGAATCTTACTCTCCATCTAATATACTAATAGCCAAACCAGTTTAAGATGTATAGAGGCACTGAATACCCACAGACATACCTGCTTTTGAATTTATAACTCTCTGAGGCTATTTTTTCATTGCTAATAGGATAGATCTTCTTATCTCCAGAGTTATTCATTCTATATGAGCAGTGCTTTCAAGGTGAATTGATTTCAGCCTGTGAAAACAAGTACATTGCTCCAAGATATGCTTTATTAATGTTCCCTAGTATGCTGCCACAGTTTTAAGAGCTTGGTTATAAATAAAATGACACATGATGAGTGCAAACACTTCTATTAAATTGGCCCAACCAGAAGATACAACACGTCCAAGAAAATTTAAGGACTAAAAATATCTAAATTATTAATAAATGCTTAAAGTTGAAATCTAATCATATAAGCCTAATGATTTCTTCCCAAGCTATTTTAGAAAAAAATATTTTACTTTTTCTTATTGTATAATTACGTATTTTGAAATATAATTTTAAATAACTATCTCACACAAATGGAAACTTAAAATTTTTCCATAAATAATAGAATGTAATATATATTTTTAGTATGCAAATTGAAATTTCCCACTTTTAAAATTAGCATCTCTATATTCAAATGGGTAAGTAGGTAGGGAGAAGAGATAGACTGAAAGATGGGTTGATGATAGGTTAGATAGATATGCATTTTAGGAAAAAACTATTCTTTAGACTTTTTGAAAGCACTATTTCTATGTTGATGGTGGTAAAGTGTTTTTTATATATGTAGGTATTTAAGAAGTTATTGCATGTTATTAAAATCTCAATACTGCCAAAGTTATTAATAAGATGTAATTGTCCCTTCCTCACCACTCCTGTCCTACTCCTCAAAGACAGTATTTTTTTTAAAGTTTCTACTACAATGTTCTAGAAAACGTTACTCCTACCTCTATCTGTACCTAAGTTGTTGTAGCTTAGTAATTGAGACCAGAGATTTTTCATATTCTCATATTCTACATGTAAATCTACCCATATCTTTTTCAACATCACTTAACATATGACTCACAATGTATTTATCCCAGACCTCCTTAAAAACTAGAGTGTTTGTTGTCTTTAACCTACAAAAATGAACATTTACACATATTTTTAGGATGCCACCAATCAATTGAAGGGCTATATCAGAGTATTTGTGCATTTTTATTTTGTATATGAGTTTATACCAAAGAGTTACAACTATTAATTTAATACAACACCATATTTGTATGTACTTTACATATAATGTTAAATCAAACATATCAATACATTAGATTTATCATTGAGTATCTGTGGGATATTATTTAAGTTATTTAATCTCTCATAGCCCCATTTTATTTTGTCATAATGTAATAATATAATTGTCTGCATCAAAGAGAAATTATGATACTGGCAAAATATTTTATATATGTGTATATAATCATATATACATTAATTGGAGAAGGCAATGGCACCCCACTCCAGTACTCTTGCCTGGAAAATCCCATGGACAGAGGAGCCTGGTAGGCTGCAGACCATGGGGTCACGAAGAGTCAGACAGGGCTGAGCGACTTCACTTTCACTTTTCCCTTTCATGCATTGGAGAAGGAAATGGCAACCCACTCCAGTGTTCTTGCCTGGAGAATCCCAGGGACGGGGTAGCCTGGTGGGCTGCCGTCTATGGGGTCGCACAGAGTCGGACACGACTGAAGCAACTTAGCAGGAGCAGCAGCATATACATTAATATAATAATGTATTGTTAAATATGTAATTTAATAATGCAATGAAAATATGTAATAATATATACATGAACACACATATACATATATACTCAAAAAATTTAACTTTCTTCAAATGAGATGCATAAAAGAGCAAAAATCCTAAAAAAAAACCCACATTTTCTGCTATCATGTGAATGGGTCCACAGTGATGGCAAGTGACTTTCCATGCTATTTTTAGTACTTTATACATACTCTGTTTAACACAGGTGCAATATCATTTGTCTCATTTTGTATTTATTGCAGTTATTTTTATCAGGACCAACTATAGTGAAAAGAATTTTTGAGGACTGACTAAATGAGACTCCTAAATGAAAAAGTAATGGCTAAGAAAAGAAAGATGATAATGGTAAGAAATATAGCAATAGGATTATTCTTTTGGTGGGTACCCATATGTATTTAAAGTTTTATAAAGCACAAAGAAGCCTAGATACAGCTGAAAACTGTAGCACAGCCTGGAGATTCCAGGAGAAGATGCACTTTTTAATTCTAAAGTGACACAAGTTAAAATAAATCACCTACTGAGTATCAAGAAAGGTAGAAATTTGAATTTGTGAAACTACCTATTCATAATTAAAAAAGCACAGATTCATGTGGAAGGAAGAAAAAAAAAATGTCTTTCAGTTTTTACTGATAGACCTTGAATTAAATTCAAGTCCAAACTAAAGCTGTTGAAACTGTTGAAAAATTTAATTATATGAAGGATTCTAAGAATGCTGATATGTAACAAAGATATATATATATATATATATATATATATATATATATATAGTTGCTGAGATGATAAAGAATCTGCCTTGCAATGTAGGAGACCCAGGTTTGATTCCTGGGTCAGGAAGATCCCCTGGAGAAGGGAATTATCCAGGCAAAAATTCTTGCCTAGATAATTCCATGGACAAAGGAGCCTGGTTGGCTACAGTCCATAGTGTCATAAAGAGTCAGGAATGACTGAGTGACTGACAATTTCCCTGTTTTATATATATGTATATATATATACACACACACACACACATATATATATATTTTTATATATAATGTTAGACACAGTATGTATAAAGTGTTATACATAGTACTGAAAGCTATTGGAATTTACTGTGTATCCATAAACAGCATGAAATTGTTCAAAAGACTATCACTACATTGCTTTCCTTATCAGTTTTCGATATTTATGTGACTCTTACCTATGGACTCTCTATTCAGTTCAACTGTTTTAATTTCCTTTTATTGCCAGAACAACTGTCTTGATTGTTGTAACTATATAGTAAGTACTGAAGTCAGATAGTGTCAGTCTTCATGTTTGTTTTTCTTCTTCTATAATGAGTGGACTATTCTGTATCTTGTGCCTTAAATTTAAGGTTCAGTTTGTTGATTTTCCACAGCATAACTTACCGGATTTTTGATTTGGACTGTGTTGAATCTGTGGATCAAGTTCTGAAGAACCAATGTCTTGACAGTAATGAGTTTTCTTTCCCATGTACATGGAATATCTCTTCATTTACTTAGTTTTTCTCTGATATCTTTAATCAGTTTTGTAGCTCTTCTTATAACTATGCATATTTTATTAAATCTATGCCTAAGTATTTAATTTAAGGGTCTAAATAATAATATGTTTTTAGTTTCAAATTCCACTTGCTCATTGCTAGTTCAAAATTGGGAAAGGAGTATGTCAAGGCTGTATATTGGTATCCTGCTTATTTAACTTATATGCAGAGAACATCAAGGAAAATGCCGACTTATTGGGCAAGATCCTGATGCTGGGAAAGATGGAGAGCAAGAGGAGAAGGGAGTGACAGAGGATGAGATGGTTGAATGGTATCACCGATTCAATGGACATGAGCTTGAGCAAACTTTGGGATATAGTGAAGGACAGAGAAGCCTGGTGTGCTTACGTGCAGGGGATCACAAATAGATATGACTCAACAACTGAACAAAGATAAAACATTGCTAATATATACAAAAATAATTCATTTTTTTCATATAAACCTTGTACCTTGCAACATTGTTATAACCATTTATTAGTTACATGAGGAGATTATCATTGAATCTTTTGTATTTTCATATATTCAAATAAATGACTGAATTTATTAATTTAATTTAAATGATTTAATAAACGATTGCCCTTCCCAAACAAAGACAGTCTTATTCCTTTCTTCCAAATCTGTATAAGTTTTTAATCCTTTTTTTTTTTTTTTAAATCTTACTGCACTACCAAGAACTTCCAGTACGATGTTGAAATATAGTGGTGAGAAAGGACTTCCTTGTTTTTTCCTGATCTTAGCCAGATAGTGTTGAGTTTTTCACCATTACATATGATGTTAACTGTAATTTTTGGTATATGTTCTTTATAAAGTTGAGGAAATTCCCCTTTATTCCTAGTTTGCTGAGAATTTTATAACTGATAGGTGCTGGATTTTGACAAATGCTTTTAGTGCATCTATTCATATGATCATGCAATTTTTCTTGGTTACTCTGTTGATGTGAGGTAGTACATTAATGGATTTTCAAATGTTAAGTCAGCCTTGCATATCTGTAATTAATACAACTTCTCAAGTTATATATTCTTTTTATATATTGTTGAATTTGATATTTAATAAGAATTTCCCTACCTATTTTCATGAGTGATATTGGTTTGTAGTTTTATTTTAATATTTTTTTCATTTTTATTGACATTAAGATAACACTGGCTTCCTTAGGAATATGAATTGTGAAGTATTTCCTCAATTTCCATTCTCTTGAAAAAGATTGTAGAGAACTGGAATGTGTGTATGTATGCTACTACTACTACTAAGTCGCTTCGGTCATGTCCAACTCTGTGCAACCCCATAGATGGCAGCCCACCAGGCTCCCCTGTCCCTTGGATTCTCCAGGCAAAAATACTGGGGTGGGTTGCCATTTCCTTCTCCAGTATGTGTGCTAAGTTGCTTCATTTGTATCTGACTCTGCAACGCTATAGACCTCAGGCTGCCAGACTCCTCTGTCCATGGGTTTCTCCAGGCAAGAATACTGGAGTGGGTTTCCATTTCCTTCTTCAGGGGATCTTCCTGACCCAGGGATCGAACTCCCATCTCCTGTGTCTCCTGAATTTCAGGTGGATTCTTTACCTGCTGAGCCACTGGGGAAGCCCATTGGAAGTATTAATCAATGCAATTAGATTAAACCAATTGTTGGAGGTATAAGCATTAGAAAATGAGGCAAAACTATCTCTATCTGAAGAAAACACAAATAGTATAAAAAATCACTTGAAGAGTAAATAAAAATAAAGAATAAATGAGAAGCCAACAAAATTGGATCCCTTTGGGGAAGACTTAAGAAATAGGAGCTATGATTCAAGACTAGTGGGAAAGTCTTCTTATAGCTTCTTATGTGAATTTGAATCTTGGCTATTAAATTGTTTTCATAATCAAAAATAGTAAATAAACATAAGTGATCAATGACATTTGAAATAAATTTAAACAGATGGCACTATCTCTACATTACTTGGTTCCATAAAAATAATTTCGAATGGTTTTATAACACCAAATTTTTTACTTCATGCCAAAATTGGGACACATTAGAAGTGATCAAGCTCTTTGGAGCAATGATTGAATCTTGATTTGGGACAGAAAATGTATCATGTGAGCCTGGGACATCTTGTGTCAAGAAGAAAAACTAATGAACGCTTGTCAACATAATAAAAGGAGCCAGTTTAAATGTCTCCCACAGTTTAATTAGGAGAAATTTTATATTTTAAAAGAGGTAGAAGCATTTTAAATACATTAAATATACCAAAAACCCATAAGCCTGCAATAATACCTGAAGAAGAAAAAGCAAAGTTGAAAATGTCATTGTCCAATATTGAAATTGTCTTTACACTGACTTCTTACTCTGAAAACTGGGAGCTAAAGGGGATAATGTCAGTTTTTATCCAGTGTTTCTATGAAGAATTCTACTAGAAGGCATCTACAAAGCCCCAGATAATGAATGAAAGAATTTTGTGGGTTGTTTTTTTTTTTTTTTTGCAGAGCAATAACAGCTATGAATGCTGAACAAATTTTAATATTTAGGCATAGTTTAACCATAATAAATTTTGTGAAAGAGATAGCAGAGTTAAAAACAAGGAAATAAATAAAGGACTACATTCTGACATATTATTTATGAAAATTTAAATAATTTTCAAATTTCTTTTTTTCATCTACCTCAGTTTGTAGTACAGAAACGATCTGCTAAATATGTGCAGTGTTTATTTTTTTAATCATTCATCTGTGGCTTTCAAATGGATTTAGTCTGGGATGAGGATATAAGCCAAAACAAGCAAAGCACCACTTGACTCACAGAGATAAACAAACAAATCTGAGGTTATCAGAATATGCATGTGGTTTAATCAACTCACAGAGTGTGAAAGCTTAAAATTTAATACAGTTTATCATAATAAAAGAGCTGAACATAGAGAAAATAATTTCCAGATTGCTACATCGAAATACAAAGAATATATACGGAATAATACTCATTTTTATTTAACCAAAATGATGCTGACTAGTATAAGCATACCCTATGTTAACAGTGACAGATTTTATTTTCTTGGGTTCCAAAATCACTGCAGACAGTGCCCATAGCCATAAAGTTAAAGGATGCTTGCTCCTTGGAAGGAAAGCTATGACAAACTTAATGTATTAAAAACCAGAGACATCACTTTGCTGACAAAGTTCCATACAGTTAAAGCTATGGTTTTCTCAGTAGTCATGTATGGATATGAGAGTAGGATCATAAAGAAAACTGAGTGCCAGAGAATTGATGCTTTCAATTTGTGGTGCTGAAGAAGACTCTTGAGAGTCCCTTTGACTGCAAGGAGATCAAACCAGTCAATCCTAAAGGAAATCAACTCTGACTATTCATTGGAAGGATTGATGCTGAAGCTGAAGCTCCACTACTTTAGCCATGTGATGCGATGAGCTGACTCATTTGAAAAGACCCTGATGCTGGGAAAGACTGAGGGCATGAGGAGAAGGGGCAGTAGAGGATGAGATGGTTAGACAGCATCACTGACTCAATGGATATGAGTTTGAGCAAGCTCCTGTAGATGGTGTAGGACATGGAAGTCTGCCATGCTGCAGTCCTTCAGGTGGCAAAGAGTCCAACAAGACTTAGTGACTAAACAAGAGCAACAACAACATGTTAAAATAAATGACTGTTAATCCAGTAGTTTATTTAACCCTCTTCTAATTTATAAAATTTGAAACACATAACCTAAAAATTTATATATATCAACCAAAGTAAAAATCATATTTTGTCATACTTGGGAAAATATTCTCTCTGCCTTAAGAAGCTGGTAGTGGTAAAAGACTTATAAGAGTAGAATGAATGCCATAAAAGATATACACATTTGTATGCCTTCTCCGAGATGAGAAACTATGGTTAAAGAGAGAGGAAATTATTTTATCCTAAGAGAGTGCATGCTTGCTAAGTCGCTTTAGTTGTGTCTGATTCTTTGTGACCCTGTGGACTCTAGTCTGCCAGGCTTCTCTGTCCATGGGATTCTCCAGGCAAAAATACTGGAGCGGGTTTCCATACCCTCCTCCAGGAGATCTTCCCGATCCAGGGATTGAATAGTTTAAATATCAAATAAGTTTTGGGACATTAATATTTGTTAGAATATATAGTTTATATGCACATAGTAAATATCTTATCATATCTAATAGGCCTATGTTAACTTTTACATCACTATTGTGATTCACAATAAAATGCCCTTCCATTTTCATTAAATCCATGTGTAACACCAAGTCTATTATCTTTTCAGAACTGATTAATGATTTAAAAAATCTTATTAAATACTCTTTCAACCAAAAATTTGATGAAATTTTCTACAAACTTTCATGAGGGGTTTGATGTCAATAATTAAGCAATGTCTGAAGGGGAATGTGCTGCCAAAAATGATGGTAGAAGAAACAGGGTAAAAGAAAAAAAAAATTTGGTAAATATACTGCAATAAATGATTTAATTTAAATAAGTGAAAGATATTTAATTTTAAGTCCCTTTGAGTTACACACTCATACTAAATACACTTAGTAAAATTTTGTTTTTCTTAAATAAAAATTAAGATATAATTTAAAAAAATTATTTATCAATGTGGTACAAAAAAGTGAAAACACCACACATGAAGATTCATAATGAAACTGATTTGCCAAAGGCATTTGGTACAAAATTTTCCCACAACTTCACCAGCTATGTAACATGAAATATAATTAGTTTAAGAGATTCACTACATTGGACATTTCATGTTAACTGCAATTGAAGATAGCAATACATAGACCTAGTAGATGCATTTCATAGGAATTGTACAATGGCAAAGGGAAGCTACTTTATATACAAGGCTTTCTCAGAATGTTTTTGTTAAGGTAGAAGAGAGTAATTGTGTCTTAAAATGAAATGACTAGCTTATCTAGAATGAGGAAAAAGAAAACAGAGGAGAGTGTCTAAATGAATATGGTAAGTTTGTAGATGTTCATGGAAAACGATTTTCTTTTGATAAAAACTGGTATTAAGATTAAATATAGATATTTAATCTTATTTATAAGATTAAAAAAATCCGTTCTAAAGTTATTTTAGAAACAGTAGCATACCTATACAAAACTATAACACGGCTTTATTTCTCTTAAAATGACAAATATTTCTTGAATTGTTTATTCTTAATAAGAGATTGTGGGCTTCCCAGATGGTACTAGTGGTAAAGAACTTGTCTCCCAAGGCAGGAGATGCAAGAGACATGGGTTCAATCCCTGGGTCTCGGAGATCCCCTGGAGGAAGGCATGGCAACCTACTAAAGTGTTCTTGCCTGGAGAATCCCACGGACAGAGGAGCCTGACGGGCTACAGTCCATAGGGTTGCAAAGAATCAGACACGACTGAAGTGACTTAGCATGCAGCATGCAATATGAGGTTGTAAAAGGCTTTACTTTACCTTATGAGTGATCCTCCCAGAAGGCAAAAATTCTGTGTCCTAGAATAAATCTGTGTACTTTATATTGAATTTATAATACTCTTGATTAAGAGAAGTGAGTTTCACTTTTAAAAGAGTTATGTTTTTTTTTTTTAATATTCATATTACTTCCTAATATTTATTTTTAAAGATATAGTCATTTTGGTGAAATGGATATTTCTCAACCATCCATAATCCTATTTATCTAAATGTTCAAATCTCCTGACAATTTCTGACATTTTGCCTTCTCCAAACATTAATTGGCCTTACCGAAGAAAATGTAAACACTCTTGTATCTTCACCACAGGAGGTAGTTTTACAACTTGAAGCAAGGTCTCTACCTAAATTAGACTCTGTGGTTCTGAAGAAGGCTCTTGAGAATCCTTTGAATATCAAGAAAATCAAACCAGTCAATCTTAAAATCAACCCTGAATATTTATTGCAAGGACTGATGCTGAGGCTGAATTCCAATACTTTGGGCCACCTAATGAGAAGAGCAGACTCACTGGAAAAAATGCTGATGCTGGGAAAGATTGAAGGCAAGAGGAGAAGAGGGTGACAGGATAAGATGGTTGGATGGCATCACTGGTTCAATGGACATGAGTCTGAGCAAACTCTGGGAGATAATAAAGGACAGGGAAGCCTGGTGTGTTGCAGTTCATGGTGTTGCAGAGTTGAGCATGACTTACTGACTGAACAACAACCCTTCTACAGAGATGAGGAGATAAGGTATTTCTCTATCTTGATGGCTAAATTTCAGAGGACTGGCTCCCAAATCTCCCTTAGTCAACCTTTAATAATGAATATTCTCTTTATTATATTCCTGGATACTACTCTCCTTAAATCCTGATCTCTAAAACCTCCCAACAGCTCTCAGTCTAATTGTTTGCTCAATAGATAATACAGGAGTCTTTCAGAGCCATTGAGCATGTGAACGTGCCATCCCTGAAAAATACTTTACCAACCTCAATCTTGCAATCACTTCTTCCATCTCTAATAATATTTAGGGAAATTTTTATCTATCTTAAACAAACAGGGGGACTAACCAAGTGCTCATAGTTGCCTATTTCTCTGCTTTATTTTGACCAAACTTTAGTCAAACTTCTTTACTTTCTATAACTCTAATTGCCTCCAGGTCCAAATAAGAACTAAAAATTGGGACATATCCCTCATCAGCTACTCTGGAGAACTGGTGGATCTTTCCTGTCAGACCCTAGAGATCATTTCTCCTTGCCTCCCCAACTTCCCCTTAATGGTTTATGCTAAAACTTTTGCTCACTTCTCCCTATCTAGTAAAAGGAAAGCTTTATCCCTTTGAGGAGGTTCTTGCAGATTTCTGAGATTGAACCATTCTCCTTATTGCAGTTATTTTTGTAATTAAAATCTCTCATTATGTAAGTTCCAATGTATCTTTAACTGTTTATCAGCTCTACTGAGGTACAATTGTTGCACAAAGAATTACATACATTTAATATGTACAATTTGATGAATCTGGATATATAAAACACCCATGATGCCATTACTGCCATTAATGAATTACTAATAGATATATTCAACACCACTCAAACTTTATGTCCCTTTGTATCCTTCTTTGTTCATAAGAACACATAAAAAATCTATCTTCTTGATAAATTTTGAACTGTATAATACCATATTGTTAGCTGTAGGCACTATGTCATACAGCTGATCTCTAGAAATTATTGTTGCCATATGCAACAACATGTGTGAACTTGAAGGTCATTATGATAAATGAAACAAACCCAACACAGAAGAACAAACATGTGATTCTGTAACTAGTAAGAGTCATATTTGACTCTTCCATAATAGATCTGTTTCTTTGGCTGCTTTTGTTATTATAATCAGACATAATGGCCTACCTCAGATAATCCTGCCTCTCTGCCAGACTGTTAAGCTAAAGTGCCTTTGTTCAGAATCCTGTCTACATATATAGATGGCAGGAAGGAAGAAATTGACACATCTCCCTTCTTTAGGCTTGCCTTTCTAGGAGATAATTGCAAGATTAAATGGCCATTTTACTTTGTTTCCTTTACCTCCCCCATCTCTGATCCATAAAAGAACCCGGCATCCAGACCCAGACATTATGGTTATTTTGAGACATCAGTCTGCCATAATCTTGGTCAGCCACCTTTCCAAATAAAGTTGTATTCTTTTCATTAAACCTAACCCCTCAGATTCACTGGCCTCTCCTGCAGCGAGCAGAGTGGCCTTAGACTAGATAATAATTCTGCTTCCATGCTATATCTAAAATAGTCAAACTCATAGAAACAAAGGATGCAATAGTGGTGGCTGATTTGTTTTTATTTGACACAATTTGTAGACTGCTTTTGTTTTTTAGTATAGATAATTAATAAGGGATAGTACCACTATAAGAAGGGTTTGAAAAAAATTCACCCTCTTCTCATAATCATTTTACTGAAACATAGCCTTTATTGAAATAAAATTGACATGCTATATAAATTGTTATTTATAGTTTACCTGAAATGATTTTTAGTAACTATCATATTGTTGGCAATGTAAAAATATTCTGCCACTGTAAAATTTCCCCATTATGTGCCCCACTACAAATTAAAACCTAGACCTCATTTTACCTCTTAGTGCTAAGGTACAAGCATATGAAAAGTCTCCCACAAGCATATCAGTAGAAAAGATAACTATATCATAAGGAAAGGATACTAAGAAGTAGTTGCTCTTTCTTAGGAAGTTTTGTTTCTCTTTGGATTTTTGAGTGGTATAGAGTCCTAGGAGTCACCAGAGCTCACAGATTCTTCATGTCACAGTACTTGCTCTGGGTAAATGGTAACAGATACACTTTGGATGGAGAAATTCCTTCCTTGGTTTTGGTCACTCAGTATTCTGAGCATCTAAGTCTGGAGATATTTTTCCAAGAAATTTTGTGAATTAATATCTTTTAATACATTTATTTTCTGTTAAAACCAAGAAAAAGTGTATTCTGATAATTTCAGCTAGGAACCCTGAATTGCAACAGTAAGTTTTGTCACCTCACAGTAAGTTATGTCAACTATCCAGAGGCCTATTTGCTAGAATCCATGTCACTAAGAGATGTGCACACACACATGGGAGGAACCTGAGACATACCAAATACAGACTCAGGCAAAGCAAGATGATTGGTCAAAGGAAATCTGGAAGAAATGCACAATAAAAGTAATTCAAACTACCACAAATGCTCAACTCTCTCTTTCTCTCTCCCTGAGTCTACCCATACGTCTATCCACATGTACTATATGTATGTATATGTGTATGTGTGTGTATATATATACATATATATGTATATATATATATTTCCCCCTTTCTATTAGACACTTTATCTGTCCACTATTTTCTGTCTTTGTAGGAATTTTTTTCTGTAAAGCTGAAGAGCCAGGCCCCATTACTGACCACTGGTGTAGTGCCTAAGATTCAGTGCTCTTACCACCAAAACCCAACCTTAATCTCTGGCCAGGAGTCGAAGCCCTGTTTTAAGCTGCTGCATACTGAGCCAACTTGAGATCAGTATGATGTAGATAAATAAAAAAAAAGTTTAAAATTGGTGTGAACATTAGCACAAAGGAAGAAATTTTCCTTTACCCTTCTAGGTTCTGGTTGGTCTAAAAATTAAATTGTCATGAGCCAGATTAACAAAAGAAAATAAAACAAAAATTTAATAACATGTATGCATGGGTGATACTCAGAAATACTAACTCACCAAACCAGCCAAAGTCCTCACCTTAAATACATTCCTCAGCTAGAGACAAAAAGAGGATGTTGAGTCGTGGTGAGAATCAGTTATGGGAGGTTATCAGGAAAAGAACAGTAAACAAGGGTGATTCTGATGCCACTTGAAGTCTCTATTTTCTCCATGGATACAGATCTTCAAGAGATTTGGTCATTCACCTCTTCCAGTTACAGAAAGACACCCTTACAAATGGAGATTTCCCTTACAAATATAAATGTTCTTACTAAAGGGCAACTCCTACTTGGTTTTCCTAGCCCTTCCATGTGAACTGTTTCTCAGGGGAAAAAAAAAAAAAGACAAGATGAATGACATTAATATGTCAATGAGATATATTTTAGGGTCTGGAAATTTGCTCCCCAACACTATTTTTCATTGAAAAATAACCAAGAGTTATTGGTTCAGAAAGTATGGTATAAGTGAATGAAACCTCATTAAAATGTGTTTATTATGTGGAATATGGACAAATTGTGTCAGGAAAAAAAAATAGAACGGGGGAATCAGTTTTACATTTTCATTCTAAATAAATATAAAAATATAAAAAGTATTCTGAGCTACTATGTAGGTGTTATTTTACTTTCTTTCTCTTTTTAACCTCTTTCTTGACTTTATTTTATGTATGAATACTCCCTTAGGCTACTTATGCTAATCTTAAGAGCACTAATTATTCAGAATTCTTATCTGACAAATGCATACTCACATACCATTTGTCTCTAGGCTTAGCAGCATTTTAATGGTGATAAACAGGAATACTTTCAAGAGTAATTGACTGCCATTTTCTAATTATGTTTTATTCTATTACTTTGCTGAAAAGTTTTTATTGATGCATGAAAAAATATTGCAAAAGCAGGAGGGAGGCATGCGTTTAATTATTTTATTGTCTTCTGTCAAAGGTTTAGGTTTTGCTTTAAATCTAGACACTTGAATATTTTTGTGTCTAAGCATAGCCTTTGTTTTTAGCATTTGTACAGTTGATTATCACACATTTTAAAATTATTCACAGAAAATGATTCTGATAGTGAAGTTTATCTAAAGTGGCTATTTAAAAAGCATACTCTATTATGAACACAGATGTTTTATGATGCTCATTTTTCATGGCAAGTATAAAGAATCTAAAGAAACATCTAAGTAATACAAAGTGGATTTCAAGTGTTTGAAAACATGCCTTTTTATGATAATAACCAAAATATATGAAGGATGAAATATTTAATATTTCATAATATTAATAATATAATGGCATTTGGGGCCATTTCAATTTAAATGAAGGTTTTATTTGTTTGTTTTTTTCATGAGAATAAAACTAAACTTAGATGGAGAAACTTCCCTTATTAATATCTACTTTGAATTTGAAGCATATTTAGAGTAAATGAATGAATTTATACATATTTATTTAATTGAATTTTTCCTGCACATAATAATTTCAGTCTTCAAATATATATTCTAAGTAAAAATATTGTTATTAAATTGCTAATAATCAATGATATAAAGTATATAACATACTTACTTACTTATATAAAAATAATAATAATAATAATAGGCTTGTTGCCATACTATAACCTAGCAAGGTCCTATGGGGCCTTTTTGGGAAAACATCCTTACCCATGTCCTCTGCCTGGTTTTTATTTGTAGAAAACTGTAGTCTCCCAGGCCCCTCTTGAATCACAAAAGCGTGGCTCAAGAATTACTGACTGAAAGGATGTGAACATGTAGTGACAAAAATAGTGGTTAGGACAAGACAACTAGTAACAACTCAAACAGTAAATCAACCATATGTTATTCACAGAATCTTTAGCTCCTCTCTGAAGTACTTGCTTCAGAGCACTTGTTCCTTAGAAGAAAACTATGACAAACCTAGACAGCATATTAAAAAGCAGAGACATTATTTTGCCAACAAAGGTCTGTCTAATCAAGCTATGATTTTTCCAGTAGTTATGTGTAGATAAGAGAGTTGGACAAGGGGTATCTCCTCACCACCACCCTTCCTGACCTTCAACATGAGATAGCTCCTACTCCTTGGAAGGAAAATTATGTCCAACCTAGATAGCATATTGAAAAGCAGAGACATTACTTTGCCAACAAAGATCCGTCTAGTCAAGGCTATGGTTTTTCCTGTGGTCAGGTATGGATGTGAGAGTTGGACTATGAAGAAGGCTGAGTGCAAAAGAATTGATGCTTTTGAACTGTGGTGTTGGAGAAGACTCTTGAGAGTCCCTTGGATTGTAAGGAGATCCAACCAGTCCATTCTGATGGAGATCAGCCCTGGGATTTCTTTGGAGGGAATGATGCTGAAACTGAAATCCAATACTTTGGCCACCTCATGGGAAGAGTTGACTCATTGGAAAAGACTCTGATGCTGAGAGGGATTGGGGACAGGAGGAGAAGGGGATGACAGAGGATGAGATGGCTGGATGGCATCACTGACTCGATGGACGTGAGTCTGGGTGAACTCCGGGAGTTGGTGATGGACAGGGAGGCCTGGTGTGCTGCAATTCATGGGGTCACAAAGAGTCGGACACGACTGAGAGATTGAACTGAACTGAACTGAACTGATGAAAGTTGGACTATAAAGAAAGCTGAACACTGAAGAATTGATGTTTTTGGACTGTGGTAATGGAGGAGACTCTTGAAAGTCTCTTGGACAGCAAGGAGATCCAACCAGTCAATCCTAAAAGAAATCAGTCCTAAATATTCATTGGAAGGACTGATGCTGAAGCTGAAACTCCAATAATTTGTCCACCTGATGCAAAGGACTGATTCACTGGAAAATACCCTGATGCTGGAAAAGATAGACGGCAGGAGGAGAAGGGGACGACAGAGGATGTAATGGTCATGTTAGGTAGTTAGGATAGGAAAAAGGAGTCCTGAATGACGGTGGCTAAAAGACAAAGAAGGGAAAAGTCAATGAAAATAGAACAAAGGGATGTCTGAGGACCAGAGTGAGAACCTCGGGTAAAACAAACAGCCCTACTGGCTAGCCCAATTTACATAGGGCAGGCTCCGGGGAAGGAGAAAAAACAAAAAGAGGAGCTAAAATCGAGCTGGAGGACTCTCTTCATGTATTTTGGGTCGGCCCACCCTCATGCCTTAAGGGTGTATTTTCCTTTGCTTGCCAAATAAAACTGAGCTGTAACACTGGTCCTTTTGTTGCTTCAAATTTTTGCTGTGGTGAGACAGAATCAGGGAAATTACACACTCCCCTGACATCTATGGTGCTGTGATTTGGATTTAACCTGGCTGAAACAACCTTGGCTTGGCCCCCATGAGGTAGAGGCCAAGCACAGTAGAAGCCCAACTAGGTGAAAGGTCCGCAGTGGATGTTGAATGAGAAGAAAACCCAGCACTGGGGAAGTGACAAGAAGCCCAGCATGCTGGAAACTAGGACAGTAAAAACAAACTCGGCAGAAAGCTCACACATTTCAGTCTCAGTTTCCTCAGCACATTTTCCCCACTGCTTTTTCCTCCCATCCTTCAGTGCCTCTCTTCCAGGACTTGAGCCTGACCAAAACTCACAGTGCCTGATTTCAGGACCTAATGAAGCTTAGGCTCTTGATGTCTCATTGAAAAAAATTGAGTGAGAGACACAGCCATAGGTAAGAGGTAGATTTGTTCGGATTTAGAGAGAAGCACACTCCACAGGGTGTGGGCCATCACAGAGGGCAAGTGCTTCAGCCATGGAATGTGCTATGGTTAGTTTTTCTAAGATGGGTAATTTAATATGCTAGTGAGTGGGAGGACCATCCCAACAATTGGGGAACCACCCACTCCTTCGTCTTTTGACAGTGCCTTGGGGCTTCTCCTCTGGTTCAGCTAGTAAAAAAACTGCCTGCAATGTGGGAAACCTGGGTTCGATCCCTGGACTGGGAAGATACCCTGGAGAAGGGAAAGACTACCCTCTTCAATATTCTGGCCTGGAGAATCCCATGGACTATACTGTCCATGGGATTGCAAGAATTGGACACGACTGAGTGACTTTCACTTTCACTTGGAACTGTCCTGGCACCTCTGGGTGTGTCATTTACCTTGCAGATTGAGGATCAAGGTTTACTTGAATTGTACTTGTTTGGTTGAATTTTAATCTTGGATCCATTTGATTTTAATTGGTTTATTTTATGCCTTTGGGCTATGTCATTCTTTCAAAAGTTGTGCTCTGCCCCCTTCCTTGCTGTTTCATGCTCTTTTCCTGAGCTCCTTCCAGGCCCACAGTTTTGCCTTCACAGTCTTCTGGAGGGACAACCAGAAAATAGCTGGACCTTGGGAGGGAAATACTACATAATCCAATCCCTCTAGATGTTCAGGTCTTCATCTCCCATGTTTCCTACAACATGTGCAACAACAGCATATCTCAGTGAACCCACTAGGGCAGGTGACAGGCACACAATGCCTGCTAGAAGTCCATCTGTTGGTGGCATCCCTTCAAGGGCAACTGAGGTTCCAGGGATATTTGCCACTTTGGGAGTAGCCCTGCAGGCCGTTTGGGCAGAAACCCTTACAACCCTTCTCCTAAAGTTACAAACATATCCCCTGATTCAAATCTCCATTCCATTTTTATGGAATATCTGGTCTGTTGCCTCATCAATTTGTCCTTAAGCAATTTACTAACTCCTACAACCAGGACCCTGCCCCCTTGTAGGCAACATTGCTCCAACCCACCTATTATTAAAATGCTCTTAATGCCCCTAACAGGACCAGATGACCCGCTCCTTTGTCATTACTTCTCCTATTACCTAAAGTGAGTTTATGACAATGAAATGTTTACTATTGGAAACACCCTAAACTGCTCTTATGGAGGACTAGGGGAGGAAATCAGTGACTTACATTCATTCAGAGCAATAAGAGGATAAGGCATATGGGTGTTTTCCCAAGTTCCCAGTCTCAGGACACAAACATGGATTGCTTTATTTCATGGTATCTATTCCCAGCTGTGGTGGACAAATCAGCAATGAGACAAGATTCAGCTCAGTTCAGTCGCTCAGTCGTGTCTGACTCTTTGAGACCCCATGAATTGCAGCATGCCAGGCCTCCCTGTCCATCACCAACTCCTGGAGTTCACTCAGACTCAAGTCCATTGAGTCAGTGATGCCATCCAGCCATCTCATCCTCTGTCGTCCCCTTCTCCTCCTGCCCCCAATCCCTCCCAGCATCAGAGTCTTTTCCAATGAGTCAACTCTTCCCATGAGGTGGCCAAAGTACTGGAGTTTCAGGTTTAGCATCATTCCTTCCAAAGAAATCCCAGGGCTGATCTCCTCCAGAATGGACTAGTTGGATCTCCTTGCAGTCCAAGGGATTCTCAAGAATCTTCTCCAACACCACAGTTCAAAAGCATCAATTCTTCGGCACTCAGTCTTCTTCACAGTCCAACTCTCACGTCCATACTTGACCACAGGAAAAACCATAGCCTTGACTAGACGGACTTTTGTTGGCAAAGTAATGTCTCTGCTTTTGAATATGCTATCTAGGTTGGTCATAACTTTCCTTCCAAGGAGTAAGTGTCTTTTAATTTCATGGCTGCAGTCACCATCTGCAGTGATTTTGGAGCCCAAAAAAATAAAGTCTGACACTGTTTCCACTGTTTCTCCATCTATTTCCCATGAAGTGATGGGACCAGATGCCATGATATTCATTTTCTGAATGTTGAGCTTTAAGCCAACTTTTTCACTCTCCTCTTTCACTTTCATCAAGAGGCTTTTTAGTTTCTTTTCACTTTCTGCCATAAGGGTGGTGTCATCTGCATATCTGAGGTTATTGATATTTCTCCTGGCAATCTTGATTCCAACTTGTGTTTCTTCCAGCCCAGTGTTTCTCATGATGTACTCTGCATAGAAGTTAAATAAGCAGGGTGATAATATATAGCCTTGACGTACTCCTTTTCCTATTTGGAACCAGTCTGTTGTTCCATGTCCAGTTCTAACTATTGCTTCCTGACCTGCATACAGATTTCTCAAGAGGCAGGTCAGGTGGTTTGGTATTCCCATCTCTTTCAGAATTTTCCACAGTTTATTGTGATCTGCACAACCCCTTAATCCTACCCATCACTGGTCATGCAGGAAACCCTTGGGACACCCAACTCCAGCCTGGGGTTCCAGGAGTTCAACCTGCCTCGACCTGCCTAGGGATCTGGTTTCTTGGAGGTTGTCATGCTGCAATCTGCTCAGGGATCAGCCAATCCAGGGGTCCCAGGAGTTCAACATGCCTTGACTTGCCCAGGGACGCAATTCTTGGGAGGCCAACCTGCCTCGATATGCCCAGGAATTTGATCTCCAGGAGGCTGTTATGCCTCAGCCTGCACAAGGATCTGCACCTTGACCCTGGGAAGCCTGGCTCTCAGGTTGCAACAGTACTGGGTAGGATAATCTTCAGAAAGACTCACCCCTAAGAAAGTCCACCCATGGAAATTGAAGGAGGCTTATTAGTTTTTTTCTTTTCCTCCCCGACATCACTGTCTTTCAGATGGGAAATAACCAATTCACTTCCCAACAGACACCCTTGAGATGCATCCTTGATAACTGGAAGCTGTTTGACTCTCTAACTCTAAGGAGAAGTTGCCAAAAATTATTTTGTGCCACTGCATGGCCATGGTATCCTCTGGGGGGATAAGGAACACTGGCCTGAGAATGGGAGTTTAAATTACCATACCATCCTGTGGATAGACTTATTCTCCAGAAGACAAGGGAAATGGACAGAGATCCCCTATGTCCAAATTTTCTTCTGACTAAGAGGTATGAAGGAACTCTGTGGTACGCCCCAAAAGTGAGCCTCCTAGGCAAATGGTGTAGGGCACAGGCAACCAAGAGAAGGAAGCTCCCCATGAAGGCTCACCTGCCACAGCTCCCAAGTTGCCTTGTGCTCCTTCCTTGCATCCAAACATGCCCCCATATTCGGGAGCACCCCTCCACAAAAACCAACTCGAGTATGTCCCTTAGTTGAAACTGGAGGAGAATTCAAACCAACCCGGGTCCATAAGCTCTTCTCCCTCTTAGAACTAGTCAGATCAAACATGACCTGGGAAGCTATACAGATGACCCAGGCAAATATATAGATATATTCTAACATATTACCTTGGCCTTTGACTTGACATGGAAGGACATCATGGTCATATTTAGTCAAACTTTATCTGACGCTGAGCATGCTAGAGTCTTAAAGGAAGCCCAAAGGTATGCTACAGGGCTTCACATGTCAAGCAATAAATATCCAGTAGGTAAAACTACAGTCCCCTCCTCAGATCCTAATTGGAATTATAAGGACCCTGAACACATCTGGGAAAGGGATCATTTTCTGATCTGTGTAAAGGCAGGAGTAAAAGCAGCCCAGCAAAAAGTAATCAGCTGTGCCTGGGTCTCAGCAATAACTCAGGAGCCCAAAAGAATCCCATTGCCTGTCTGGAAAGGCTAAAAGAGGCCCTCCAAAAGTTTACCAATCTGGATTTAGGCTCTTACAAGGGACAGATGATTTTAAAGGACAAATTCCTGTCCCAATGTGCATCAGGCATCAGGAGAATGTTACAACAGCTATAGCAGCAGGACTCTGCTGCCTCTTTAGATGAGATGGTCCAGCCAGCCACTAACAACCTTTTATAACAGAACAGGAGAGGGAGGCCAAGGTCCAGGGAAGGGAGAAAAGGAAAGAGACAAGGCATGCCCAGATGCTGACGGCCCTCCAGGGAAGCACTGTGGCAAACCCCAAGTACTTGAAGGACAAGGCACCAGGCAAATGCTTAATCTGTAGAAAGGCATGGTATTGGCCCAAAGAGTGTCCAAACCATGACAAGTCACCTAAAATAGCTTTCTACAAATGGCACCAACTGGGACACTGGCCAGCACTGTGCCCTGGGGACCCAAGAGCCTCAAGATCAAATGCCAAGTCTTCCCTTATGATGGTTCAACAGTACTTAAATGGCCCACTCCAGCCAGCCCGCCTGTCACAGATAACTATCACAGGGCTGGGGCCAAGGGTGCAGCAGTATGTGGCAGGTAGGTCTGAGAATTTCTTGGTTGACACAGGGACTACCTTCTCTGTCCTGACCTCCTACTCTGGAGCCTTCTCCTCCCAAACCTGTACCCTTTTGGGTGCTACGGGGAAAACAATTACTAAAAGATTCACCCAAGCACTTCTTTGTCGATGGGAAAGAAAAATGTTCTCCCACCAGTTTCTGGTGGCCTGAGGGTTCTACACCCTTTTCTGGAAAGAGATCTTTCCTGCCTTTGATATCTTGCAGCTATTGGAGTTCTGATAGACGATGCTTTAAAACTCTCTTGGGGGCAAACTAACTATTTTTGCCAACCACCAAGTGAAACAACTCCTGAATGGGAGAGGCCATTTATGGATGTATGATCAAAGCATACTCAGATATCAAGTAGTGCTCATGGTAAATCCAGGCCTGACTATATTCCCTTGTGACATTCCTAACCCATCTTTCCTCCTGCCTACCCCCAAGGGATCTCTCCCCTTTTACTCTTGCCTAGAAATTTTGGACCACTGGACAAAACTATGAGAGGGATTGTCAGAAGATCCGCTGACCAATCCTGAGGAAATCTGGTACACTGAATAAAGCAGCTTTGTCTTGGAAAGCAGCTCTTGGAAAAAGAGCTGGATATGCTCTCTGATTTTGAGACCATAGAGGCTAAACCTTTGCCATCAGGTACTTCAGTCCGTTAGCTGAGCTCATAGCCCTGACTCGAGCTTTATAGCTGAGAAAAGGAAAAAGAGTAGACATTTACACTGACTTCAAGTATGCCTTTCTGGTGCTACATGCACATGCTGCTATTTGGAAAGAAAAAGGCCATTTGACCACATGAGGGTCCTCAATCAAAGATGATGATCAAATCCTTGGGCTCTTGGAGGCAGTCCATCTGCCCACCGAGGTTTCAGTCTTCCTTTGTATAGGACACCAAAAAGGGAGCACAGAAGTGACACAAGATAACAAAGCAGCTGATCAGGAAGCTAAGAGAGCAGCATTACAGAACAATGACCTAATAGGGGTTGCCACCTTAGTTACACAGACTAATTTGCCAGAAACTCCTTCATATACTGAAGGTGAGACTCTTAAAGCTAAGAGTAAGGACTTTCAAGAAGATCATATGGAGTGGTTCCAAAAAGAGGGAATTCTTTTTCTGCCTGGGAACCTCCAATGGAAGTTGGTTAACTCCTTACATGCCACCACTCATTTAGGGGAAAAGGCCCTCCAAAGATTACTAGAAAGGTCCTTCAGAGGAACAGGTCTCCAAATGACTATAAGGTAAGTGGTCTCCTCTTGTCCCACTTGCGAATTAAACAATCCCCAAGGAGCTCAAAGATCCCAGCTGACCATCCCATCTAATGGCACTGTTCCAGGAGAGGAGTGGCAGATGGACTTCACCCAGATGCTAGTTCTAAAGGGTATAAATATTGTTTATACCCTTTATAATATTATAAATAAAAGGTATAAATAGTGGTATTTATACCACTATTAGTCATGATAGATACATTTACAGGATGGATTGAAAGCTTTCTCACCGGGATTGAGAAGGCTGAGGAGGTGGTAAAAAAAATTGCTCCATGAAATCATTCCAAGTTTTGGTCTGCTCAGGTCATTAAAAAGTGACAATGGGATATCATTTACTTCTCATGTCACCCAGTTCAGTTCAGTTCAGTTGGTCAGTTGTGTCTGACTCTTTGAGACCCCATGGACAGCAGCAAGCCAGGCCTCCTTGTCCATCACCAAACTCCTGGAGTTTACTCAAACTTATGTCCACTGAGTCGGTGATGCCATCCAACCATCTCATCCTCTGCTGTCCGCTTCCCCTCTCACCTTCAATCTTTCCCAGCATCAGGGTCTTTTCAAATGAGCCGGCTCTTCGCATCAGGTGCTCAAAGTATTTGAGTTTCAGCTTCTACATCATTCCTTCCAATGAACATTTAGGACTGATTTCCTTTAGGATGGACTAGTTGGATCTCCTTGCAGTCCAAGAGACTCTCAAGAGTCTTCTTCAACACCACAGTTCAAAAGCATCAATTCTTTAGAACTCAGCTTTCTTTACAGTCCAACTCTCACATCCATACATGACTACTAGAAAAACCATAGCCTTGACTAGACAGACCTTTGTTGGCAAAGGGGGTCTCTAAAGCATTGGGCATTACTTATTACCTCCATTTTGCCTGGTGGCCTCAGTCTTCAGGAAAAGTAGGAAGAGCCAACCAATTCTTAAAATCACTGATAAAAAAAAAAATAACCCAGGAAACCTCTCTGGGATGGAAGGAGGCTTTACCAATAGCTCTCCTCCACACCCATATTGCCCCTAAGGAACAGGTTGGTCTTAGTCCTTATAAGATGCTATATGGGAGATCTTTTGTTTATGTCAATGACCTCTTCCTAGACCCAGAGGCTCAGACCCTCCCATCTTATACCATGGCCATTGGGCAATTCCATCAGGATATATACTTGTGGGGTGTCAACCAGGACCCAAAAGATTCTAAGGAGCTAACACTATATGCTCCAGAGACTAATGTCCTAATTAAGGTCCAGAAAGATGGGTCCCCAAAGGCTCAACTCCAGCCCACATGGAAGGGCCCCTACCCTGTAATACTTGCTACTTTCACAGCAGTCAAGGTACCAGGACAAGACTCCTGGATTCACTACTCACAAATCAAGCCATGGAAGAAAACAGAAGAGGATACTCGATACACCTGTGGGCCCCTTAGGGCCACAAGATTTCTCAGGATAGCTGTAAAAGAGCCAACACAGTTTGGCAGGGGTTGTACTCCAAAATATATAGGAGATAGGTCTCCTGATCCCTGAACAAGGAGGGACTTGAGCCATCTTGAATGAGACATGTTGTTTCTGGGTAAATACTTCCAGCTGAGTTAAAGAAAGTCTCACAGTCTTCAAGAAAAACATTCAGATCCTGCTGCTGCTGGTGCTGTTGCTAAGTCTCTTCAGTCATGTCCAACTCTGTGCGACCCCATAGATGGCAGCCCACCAGGCTCCCCCATCCCTGGGATTCTCTAGGCAAGAATACTGGAGTGGATTGCCATTTCCTTCGCCAATGCATGAAAGTGAAAAGTAAAAGTGAAGTTGCTCAGTTGTGTCCAACTCTTAGCGACCCCATGGACTGCAGCCTACCAGGCTCCTCCGTCCATGGGATTTTCCAGGCAAGAGTACTGGAGTGGGGTGCCATTGCCTTCTCCAATTCAGATCCTAGAGGATCTCAAAGAAAGAGCTGGAGAGTTCTCAGGGGTGACTACAGTTTTTCTTTGGGGAAATCCTTCTCTTGGTGATGGGGGATTTGGAGTTGAATAATGTCCCTACTAGCCCTTGTTATCATCATATTGATGTTGCTTATGATTGCTTCATGTATTTTCAATTGTCTAACCCATTTCATCTCTGCTCAGGTCAACAAGCTACAACATACAGTGCTAGTTCAACAAGGGTATGTAAAACTACACCCAACCATAGAAAACATCACTCACCTTTGGATGGACACCACTAAAAGGATTCTCAGGCTTGAGACTAGTACGAGGGAGAGGCCCAATGCCCCTTGCCATGCCAGTACAGAAGGAAGTAGCCAGAGACCTCAACACCCCTATTCCCAAAGAATTGGACCTCCTATCTCTTTAGGGGGGAATGTTAGGTAGTTAGAATAGGAAAAAGGAGTCCAGAATGGCAGTGGCTTTGTCTTTTGACAAAGAAGGGAAAAGCCCACAAAAATAAAACAAAGGAAGGTCCAAGGACTGGAGTGAGAACCTCAGGTAAAACAAACAGCCCTCCTGGCTAGCCCAAATTACATAGGTTGGGCTCAGGGGGAGAAGAAAAAAAAAAAAAAAACACATAAAAAGAGGAGCCAAACTGAGCCATGTTCCTCTCTTCTCTTCGTGTTTTTTAGGTTGGCCCGACCTCATGCTTCAGGGATATATTTTCCTTTGCTTGCCAAATAAAACTGAGCTGTAACACTGGTCCATCCGTCCCTTCAAAGTTTTGATGCAGCGAGACAGAACCGGGGAACTTACAAACTCCCCTGACAGTTGCATGGCATCACTGACTCAATGGACTTGAGCTTGAGCAAGTTTCAGGAGTTTGTGATGGACAGGGAAGCCTGGGGTGCAGTCCGCAGGGTCGCAAAGAGACAAGACTGAGAGACTGAACTGAACTGAACTAAACTTAGATAACAGCATCCAATGCACATTTCTTGAGTTGTTTTACAGACACTAAAACTCCCACCAAATGTAAAAAGTTAACTAATTGATGGCCATGACTACTTAACCACCAGACCTAATGCAGCCTGAGAATTGACAATGTTCTTTTGACGTGTCCTGCATCTGTGCTAAGTTACTTCAGTCATGTCCAACTTTGTGTAATTCTATGGACTGTAGCCCTCCAGGCTCCTCTGTCCATGGGGATTCTCCAGGCAAGAATACAGGAGTGGGTCACCATGCCCTTCTCCAGGGGATCCTCTGGATCCAGGGATGGGCATGTTACTTCACCATCATCCAATCAGAGGACTGTGTATGAGTTGATCACACATCCTGGGATTGCACCTCCCTCTGCTCCCACTATGCCTTTCAAAATTTGTTTGTGAATGCCATCAGGAAGTTCAGGCTTTTTTGAGAATTAGATGGTCTGTGCTCCTTGTCTGGTGCCTTACAATAAGCTCTTCAACACAAACAGACCTAAACCAAGGCATATGTAAGTAAAACTGGAAAAGGTAAAGAGAGAACTATAAAGGCAGCAAGAAAAAAATAGAGTCATGGACAATGGTTTCCCCAGAGGCTATCAGGCGATTTTGCTGAATGCACTTCTTAGGCTAGAAGGGAGTAGTGTGATACATTCAAGGTGCTAAAAGGGAAGAACCTGCAACCTAGGATACTCTACCCAGCATGATTATCACTTAGAATAGAGAGACAAAGAAATTGTCAGACAAGCAAAAACCTAAAAGTTTTCCATCAATACTAAACCTACCCAAAAAAGAAATATTAAAGGACCTTCTCTAAGTGGAAAAGAAGACTCTATAAGAAAGGAGAAATCCCTCTAGGAAAGGCAAATATATAATAAGAACTGAGAATAAACCACTTAACAGGCAGGCAGGTGAGGAGTTGCTGCCCTGGGTTTCTTTGGCAAACTGGTTGTGAGGGGCACACAAATGAATGGGTGGAATATTTACAGGGCAAGGAGAAGTTTTGAGGTCATATTCCCTGATTCTCATCCCAGCTCCATCTCCTGGAAGGGAGGAGGGATTTTTTGTTCTTATTTATCTTAGATCAGAAGTGTCATGGCATTGGTGCATGATGGGTACTTCTTATCTGCAAGGCTAATTTTATTGTAATGAGAGTATAATGAGCAACACATTACCTTCAGATGTAGGAGGTTCCCACCATTCCTCATCTTTCTTTGTCTGCTTTCAGGACAGGTATCAACTAAAATGTGTGGTCCTTCTGGAGTTTCCTGTTTTACTTTGTCTGACCATGGACCCTCACTCAGTCTATGGTATTTTGCTATAGCAGTCTGAATAAACTAAGGTAAGTATAAATTTTAAACAGCAAAAATTATATGGGACATATTTTATTAAAATGTATTAGTTGTTTACCTGTGATTCAAATTTAATTGAGTGAATGCATTTGTATTTGTTAAATCTAGCAACCCTACACAGATTTAATCATAAAGCAGTTAATTATGACACCCAATTATCTAATGTTATCTATTATATTTTCTCAAGTATATAGAAAATTTTTGACCCTGATATTCATTTTGATTATTTTAATTTTTTAAAAATATTTTATTTTCTGGTAATTTTTTCCTGACATATATTATTCACCTATTTATATTCAACTTTTCATTATTATTTTATTTCCAGTGATACAGAATTAATACATTGTATTTCTTCACTTATCAAATAAGGTTGCATTTGACTTGTGACTTTGCTTCCTTAATAGGGCTCTGATTATTCATCTGCTGTATTAAATGGATTTCCCCCATGAATGAGACAGCAACCACAGATTGAATACTTGAGGAAAGCTGGATAACTGTAATAATGCCAATTTCAAAAACATGGGTAGGATATAAGGGAAAGGCAAGTAACATTGTATTTTCCTGGAACCAATAGTAGTGGAATGCTCAGCTGAATGAAATATTTGAGAGGGTGAGGGAACCTGAGAGGAAAGAAGCTCCTGATGGCACTACTGCAAGGATTTAGCCAGGGTAATAATTATAACAACCCCAGTCCTCCTTCTCCTCCTTCCTACAAAGGTGTCTCCTCCAGTGGTCCCCACTAGCCTACACATTTTGGAAGTCAGATTGCAAGTGAGCTTGGGATACAGGTCAGGTTTCTTTTGCTCAGAGACATGGTAAAGACCAGGAAAATTAGAGAATGGATATAGAGGAGCAAACTGAAGATATTCAAATACTTGTGTGACTTTATTTTTAATTTGTATATGCTATGTTTTTTGGTCATTTTCTTATTCTATTTATTTCCTGGGTCATTCTTCATTAGTCAATTTTAGTTGGTCATTTCCCATTTCTTGCACAGTAATTTATTCTAATTTTCATTCATATTTGAATACTAATTACCTTTAAATGCTTTTAAAATATACTACATTTTATTTTTAATGATCAATTACTCATACTTCCCTTCCAGTAAATGAAGCAATGATGAAAATTAGATCAATTAGCATTCATCTAATACACCTCCATGGGTCTCAAACCACAAATGTTTATGTGAAACAGCCAGCAATACAATTCCTTTGAGAAACATTTAACAAAAAAAATAACTAGTTTGGTCTGGTTGAAATTGAAATGATAAGGGCAACAGTTACCAGAGAAAAAATAATGAAATAAGTTACTGGCATACTTTGGAGGTGGCAGAGGTTAAAAATAACTGGTAAAGCCGAAGATAGAGTACAATACAAAATTACATAAATGACAAAATACCATGACCAAAATTTAGTTTATAAAAAGATATGTCAACTCTTTATATTTAACTTTTATTTAAATGGGCTTTCCTTGTGTCTCAACTGGTAAAGACTCCGCCTGCAATGCAGGAGACCTGGGTTCGATCCCTGGGTTGGGAAGATCCCCTGGAGAAGGGAACGGCTGCTCACTCCAGTATTCTGGCCTGGAGAATTCCATGGACTGTATAGTCCATGGGGTTGCAAAGAGCTGGACACGACTGAGCAACTTTCACTTTATTTAGATGTCTTTTCTATCTCAGTGCATTCATCAATGTTTGAATGACATTAAGGTTCTCAACTTGAAAGTATATATAACTGCTTAATTTCAAAAATTTATTAATTTGATATTTGCAACACAATCCTGGAAGTCAGACAGGGATACAGATATTATATCCACTTCAAGGAAAAACAAACTTATTCTTGGAGATTGCCTTTGTCTGCTTGAGCAGTTATAATGAAATGACAGACTGAGTGACTTTAAACCACAGAAACCTATTTCATGCTTCCAGAGAATAGAAGTCTGAGATCAGAGCACTAGCAAGGTCATGTTCTGGTGACAGCTTTTCTCCTGGCTTGCAGATGGCTGCCATTTCTCTGTGTCCTCAGACAGCAGAGAGAGAGAGAAAACTCTGGTTTCTCCTCCTTTTCTTATAAGGACACTAATTTCATTCTGGGGGCTCCATGTTCATGATCTCATCTAGACTTAATTACCTCCCAAAGGCCCCAAATGGAGTCACTAATGCTAAGCTCCACAACACCAAATTGAGACTTAATTACAGTATTGCTTCTCCCAGAAATTGAATGTTAAACCAGCCAATCAGGAATTACCTAATCAGCACTACTTAGGTAAGCTGCCTGATGACCTCTGCCATTCCCTAAAGGAAATTAACCTTGCAATAACCAACCCAATTTTTGGGCCTAGTGTAACTTCCTTGTTCCTGTTCCTTTGTGGCTATAAAAATCTTCCATTTTGGTCAGCTCCTGGGAACTCCTTCCATCAGCCAAATTGGATACTACAAAATATGAATTGATTTTTGTTCAAATATATTTAGTATTAATAAGCCTCAGTTTATCTTTTACGAAGGATTAGGGCTTCATCATTTGAATTTCTGGAGGACATAAAATTTAGTCCATAATGGAGTGTTAAATTATGTCATTTATTTGTTAGTCTTGCTAGCTCTATTAAAGAAACATAGTTTTACATTATAGGCTGATGCTGCTGCGCTGCTGCTAAGTCGCTTCAGTCCTGTCCGACTCTGTGTGATCCCATAGATGGCAGCCGACCAGGCTCCCCCGTCCCTGGGATTCTCCAGGCAAGAACACTGGAGTGGGTTGCCATTTCCTTCTCTAATGCATGAAAGTGGAAAGTGAAAGTGAAGTCACTCAGTCATGTCCAACTCTTTGCGACCCCATGGACTGCAGCCTACCAGGCTCCTCCATCCATGGGATTTTCCAGGCAAGAGTACTGGAGTGGGTTGCCATTGCCTTCTCTGTTATATTCTATAGGCACTGTTAATTGTACTATACATCAATCTTTATAGAAGTGTTTATCTTATCAATGTGAAAATGAAAGTTGCTCAGTTGTGTTGGACTCTTTGTGACCCCATGGACTATACAGTCCATGAAATTCTCCAGGCCAGAATACTGGATTGGGTAGCCTTTCCTTTCTACCGGGGATCTTCCCAACCCAGGATCAAACCCAGGTCTTCCACATTGCAGGAGGATTCTTTAACAGTTGAGCCATGAGGGAATCCCTATCAATGTAATAACCTATAAAATTAAGTCTGTCAAGTGGAATTCACTAAAAATATTTATTTCTACCCACCAGTGGACTTCCCAGGTAGCTCAGTGCCAAAGAATCTGCTTGCCAATGCTGAAGCCACAAGAGATGTGACTTCAGTCCCTGGGTTGGGAAGACTCTCTGCAGGAGGAAATGGCAACTCACTCCAGTATTGTTGCCTGGGAAATCCCATGGAGAGAGGAACCTGGCAGGCTACAGTCCATGGTGTAGCAAAGCGTAGGACACAAAATAGGCATGAACATTCTCAATACTAAGATATAGTAATAATGACGATTCTTTAATATTTCCAATTTTCAGCAGAATTTATTTGTTCATTTCAAAATCTTTGTAAATTTTTAGAAAATGACAGATGATATGGAGCAAACTGATTCATTAAATGGAATATTTTATTGACTATAACCATATACCTCATTAGCAATTTATTGTGACCTAATCGGCTTTCCTGGTGACTCAGTGGTAAAGAATCCACCTGCCAAGGCAGGAGTTGTGGGTTTGATCCCTGGGTCAGGAAGATCCTCCAGAGAGGGAAATATCAACCCACTCCAGTATTCTTGCCTGGGAAATCCCATGGACAGAAGAGCCTGGCAGGCTACAGTCCACAGAGTTGCAAAAGAGTAGAACATGACTTAGTGACTAAACAGCAACAAGAAATCTGATTTTTATTGAAAGAAACATAGATGGCTAGAATGATAAAGAGATGATAGGCAGAGACAGTTAGATATAATAAACCCCACCCATATTTGGGAAAATGTGGTGAATATTGTACCCAAATATTCATCCTTCAACAATGAAGCATTAGATTCCAAAAGGAAGGTTAACTAGGATAATAAAGTAAAATGGTGTCATTGAGTCAGCTCTGTAAAATTTGAATAAATGTATCAAGTTAAAATTTTAGATAATTCTAAAGTCTAGTCTTTTTCTTTTTTTTTTTTTTAGCGCGGGCGGCTACCCCACATCCGAGGTCAGGGCAGAAGCCAGGAGGACCCCATGCCCGAGAGGAGGCTACCAAGAGGAGTTACCCCACGTCTGAGGTCAGGGGCAGCAGCCGAGAGTGCCAGGCTGCAATGGCGCAGGAACGGCTGAGAAGAGCTACCACACATCCGAGGTCAGGGGCGGCAGCATAGAGGACCTAACCCGTGTCCGAGGTTAGGGGCGGTGGCCAAGAGGAGCTACCCCACGCCCCAGGCCAGGGGCGGCAGCCAGGAGGAGCAACCCCCACCTCCAAGGAGCAGTGGCTGTGCGGGCACAGGAGGGCCTAGAGGAGCTATTCCACGATCAAGGTCAGAAGGGGCGGCGGCGAGGAGATACCTCTCGTCCAAGGTAAGGAGCAATGGCTTCACTTTGCTGGAGCAGCCGTGAAGAGATAACCCACATCCAAGGTAAGAGAAACACAAGTAAGACAGTAAGTGTTCCAAAAGGGCATGAGAGGACAGACACACTGAACCATAATCACAGAAAACTAGCCAATCTGATTAACAGACCACAGCCTTGTCTAACTCAATGAAATTAAGCCATGCTGTGTGGGGCCACCCAAGACAGGCGGGTCATGGTGGAGAGGTCTGACAGAATGTGGTCCACTGGAGAAGGGCATGGCAAACCACTTCAGTATTCTTGCTTTGAGAACCCCATGAAAAGGCAAAATTATAGGATACTGAAAGAGGAACTCCCCAGATCAGTAGCTGCCCAATATGCTACTGGAGATCAGTGGAGAAATAACTCCAGAAAGAATGAAGGGATGAGGCCAAAGCAAAAACAATACCCAGCTGTGGATGTGACTGGTGATAGAAGCAAGGTCCGATGCTGTAAAGAGCAATATTGCATAGGAACCTTGAATGTCAGGTCTATGAATCGAGGCACATTGGAAGTGGTCAAACAAGAGATGGCAAGAATGAATGTCGACAATTCTAGGAATCAGCGAACTAAAATGGACTGGAATGGGTGAATTTAATTCAGATGACCATTATATCTACTACTGCAGGCAGGAATCCCTCAGAAGAAATGGAGTAGCCATCATGATCAACAAAAGAGTTTGAAATGCAGTACTTGGATGCAATCTCAAAAATGACAGAATGATCTCTGTTCATTTCCAAGGCAAACCATTCAGTATCACAGTAATCCAAGTCTATGAGCCAACCAGTAACGCTGAAGAAGCTGAAGTTGAACGGTTCTATGAAGACCTACAAGACCTTTTAGAACTAACACCCAAAAAAGATGTCCTTTTCATTATAGGGGACTGGAATGCAAAAGTAGGAAGCTAAGAAACACCTGGAGTAACAGGCAAATTTGGTCTTGGAATAGGGAATGAAGCAGGGTGAACACTAATAGAATTTTGCCAAGAAAATTCACTGGTCATAGCAAACACCCTCTTCCAACAACACAAGAGAAGACTCTACACACGGACATCACCAGATGGTCAACACCAAAATAAGACTGAGTATATTCTTTGCAGCCAAAGATGGAGAAGCTCTATACAGTCAACAAAAACAAGACCCGGAGCTGACTGTGGCTCAAATCATGAACTCCTTATTGCCAAATTCAGACTGAAATTGAAGAAAATAGGGAAAACCACTAGACCATTCAGATATTACCTAAGCCAAATCCCTTATGATTATACAGTGGAAGTGAGAAATAGATTTAAGGGACTAGATCTGATAGATAGAGTGCCTGATGAACTATGGACTGAGGTTCATGACTCTGTACAGGAGACAGGGATCAAGACCATCCCCATAGAAAAGAAATGCAAAAAAGCAAAATGGCTGTCTGGGGAGGCCTTACAAATAGCTGTGAAAAGAAGAGAGGCGAAAAGCAAAGGAGAAAAGGACAGATATAAGCATCTGAATGCAGAGTTCCAAAGAATAGCAAGAAGAGATAAGAAAGCCTTCCTCAGCGATCAATGCAAAGAAATAGAGGAAAACAACAGAATGGGAAAGACTAGAGATCTCTTCAAGAAAATTAGAGATACCAAGGGAACATTTCATGCAAAGATGGGCTTGATAAAGGACAGAAATTGTATGGACCTAACAGAAGCAGAAAATATTAAGAAGAGGTGGCAAGAATACACAGAAGAACTGTACAAAAAAGATCTTCATGACCCAGATAATCACGATGGTATGATCACTGACCTAGAGCCAGACATCCTGGAATATGAAGTCAAGTGGGCCTTAGAAAGCATCACTACGAACAAAGCTAGTGGAGGTGATGGGATTCCAGTTGAGCTCTTTCAAATCCTGAAAGATGATGCTGGGAAAGTGCTGCACTCAATTTGCCAGCAAATTTGGAAAACTCAGCAGTGGCCACAGGACTGGAAAAGGCCAGTTTTCATTCCAATCCCAAAGTAAGGCAATGCCAAAGAATGCTCAAAGTACCTCACAATTGCACTCATCTCACACGCTAGTAAAGTAATGCCCGAAATTCTCCAAGCCAGGATTCAGCAATACGTGAACCCTGAACTCCAGTTGTTCAAGCTGGTTTTAGATAAGGCAGAGGAACCAGAGACTAAATTGCCAACATCTGCTGGATCATCGAAAAAGCAAGAGAATTCCAGAAAAACATCTATTTCTGCTTTATTGACTATGCCAAAGCCTTTGACTGTGTGGATCACAATAAACTGTGGACAATTCTGAAAGAGATGGGAATACCAGATCACCTGACCTACCTCTTGAGAAATTTGTATGCAGATCAGGAAGCAACAGTTAGAACTGGACATGGAACAATAGACATGTTCCAAATAGGAAAAGGAGTACGTCAAGGCTATATATTGTCACCCTGCTTATTTAACTTATATGCAGAGTACATCATGAGAAACGCTGGGCTGGAAGAAACAAGCTGGAATCAAGATTGCCAGGAGAAATATCAATAACCTCAGGTATGCAGATGACACCACCCTTATGGCAGAAAGTGAAGAGGAACTCAAAAGCCTCTTGATGAAGGTGAAAGAGGAGAGTGAAAAAGTTGGCTTAAAACTCAACATTCAGAAAATGAAAACCATGGCATCTGGTCCCATTACTTCATGGGAAATAGATGGGGAAACAGTGGAAACAGTGTCAGACTTCATTTTTGGGGGCTCCAAAATCACTGCAGATGGTGACTGCAGCCATGAAATTAAAAGACGCTTACTCCTTGGAAGAAAAGTTATGACCAACCTACATTGCATATTGAAAAGCAGAGATATTACTTTGCCAACAAAGGTCCATCTAGCCAAGGCTATGGTTTTTCCAGTGGTCATGTATGGATGTGAGAGTTGGACTGTGAAGAAGGCTGAGTGCCGAAGAATTGATGCTTTTAAACTGTGGTGTTGGAGAAGACTCTAGAGAGTCTCTTGGACTGCAAGGAGATCCAACCAGTCCATTTTAAAGGAGATCAGCCCTGGGTGTTCTTTGGAAGGAATGATACTAAAACTGAAACTGCAGTATTTTGGCTACCTCATGCGAAGAGTTGTCTCATTGGAAAAGACTCTGATGCTGGGAGGGATTGGGGCTGGAGGAGAAGGGGACGACAGAGGATGAGATGGCTGGATGGCATCACGGACTCCATGGATGTGAGTTTGAGTGAACTCCGGGAATTGGTGATGGACATGGAGGCCTGGCGTTCTTCGATTCATGGGGTCGCAAAGAGTCGGACACGACTGAGTGACTGAACTGAACTGAACTGAAAGGCATTAAATGCAGAAATAAAGGATTCTGCTAGCTATCATCACAGAGTTTTAAATATGTTTACATTGTTGCTGTAAAAATTCGAAGCCTTACATAATTTTTTCTTAACTGCAAATTTCTTAAATAAATGTAATGGAATAAGTAAAAATGTTTGCAAGTTATTATTCTTGATAATAGTTTATCACTAATTTGTTCTGGAAAATGATGGTAACATATGATAAAATAAATTATACCTTTTAGAAGCTTAAAGTATTCTTTATGTGCCTTAATGAAGTTTGAAATAAAACATCATGCTGATTATAGTAAAGCTGTGCTATATTGAGTGACTCCAGCATGCCATTCTATTATGGTCTGAATGCAGTAATAAATGAAAGACCAATTATGATTATGATTACATGCAGTTGATTTTGTATATAATGTATCTCCTGATATTCTCCAGTTAACCAAATTTTATTTTCATGACACTTTAGAAGCAAAGCCACCACTACAATCCAGTTATTGATAAATGGAAATAATAGAGACTGTAAGAAAAGAATCACATATCCATGAGTAAAAATTTCCAAACTCCAGTCAGTTGAGAAGAAAAGATACAAGACATAGCTTAAGTTTCCTTTTATAATTGAAGAATTGCTATATTACACAGAACCTACTATATCCACTGAATAATCAGTTCTTTTTGAAGTTAAACTGGGCCTGTCCGGGGTATAAGTATCATTATGCATGAGTCATTTTCTTTCAGAAGAGAATTTTAGGAGGAAAATAAAATCAATTTCTGTGGTATTCTTGGGAATTTTAAAATTATTAACCTCAAAATACTGACTCTGAGAAAATATTTTCTCAGAAAAGTGAGAAAGTAATCTTAAATTTCACATGGAATTAGGTTAATTTTACATCATAATTCATTGCCTTTTTCTTTTCATATCTGATATGTCATAAGTATCGCCTGTTTCAGGAGAAACTGAATATATTTTACTTTCAATTCCAAGGGTTTCTTTCTTTATCACAACACTGTTTGGCAATTCAGTCTTGTAATATTGCTTGGCTTTGTTATTTGTTATCTTCCCTGATAGCTCAGTTGGTAAAGAATCTGCCTGCAATGTGGGAGACCCTGATTCGATTTCTGGGTCGGGTAGGGAAGATCCGCTGGAGAAGGGATAGGTACCCATTCCAGTATTCTAGGGCCTCCCTGTGGTTCAGCTGGTAAAGAATCCGCCTGCAATATAGAAGACCTGCATTCGATCCCTGGGCTGGGAAGATCCCCCAGATAAGGGAAAGGCTATCCACTCCAGTATTCTGGTCTGGAGAATTCCATGCACTGTACAGTCCATGAGGTCGAAAAGAGTTGTACAGGACTGAGTGACTTTCATTTGTTGGAGAAAAATTAGAGCAAAGGACAGAAAGGGCATATGGAAATTATTTAAACCGGTTATTTAAAGTTTGATTTTTTTAACTGAAATTACTAATATTAATATAATGTTTTGTTAAATTTAAAAAATGTTAAATTACAAATTCATCAAAATCCATCAAGTTTTAGCCTAAAGAATTTCTTTCAAATCTGCAATAAGCTCTGAAAATAGGGTCGTTAATAGAGATTCTTACATTACATTTAACTAGACAATTTTAAATTGAATTTTCATAGTAAACTTTTTCCCCCTAACCAACGGAACCAGTCAATTCAGATTCAGTTACTCAGTTTTTTTTTTTCATTACAGTTCATTCTCTCTTCAAAAAATGTTTTTAAAGCCTTTAAATGTTAGTTGTTGATGGTTTAAGTTGCAATACATGCTTTGATTTTAAAATAGGATAAGGTTAGCAGAGTCAATTTCTACCCTTAAATCACAAAAGCATATCTGTATCTAAGTGTGCTGCATTTAATGTAGGTCTTAAATCTGATAGCAAAATGTGGGGTAATTTTGATACATATTCATGAGATGAAATATGACGATTTAACTTAGTTAAAAAGATTCAGCTTCACATTTTCACAAAGCAGTTGGAAATTTGGGCTTTATTCATATTACATATTGATACTAATGACAACTACAACCTGAGTAGTTTGTATTCCTCTGACCTACTGGGCAAAGCAATTAAGCAAAAAGGAGTTAAAAAGCCAACTCAATTTGATCCAATTTTTTAACAAAGTCTCCAGTTAACATTACTTCATAAACTTTAAGTATAGTTGGATGATTTATCTTTTGCTGATCAACTTGAAACAGGAACATTTTACAAAAATCACCAAGATTCTCACAAAAGTTAATGTTAGTTTCCTAATGAAATATGGACAGAAGAAGTTAATTTAACATCAATGCAACTTTATATAGTTGTGATTGCCAGGCTCTTCTGTCTGAAACACCCTTTTGTTTTCTAATAGTGTATTTTTAAATAGAGGTTAAAATTAAAGTATGAATTGATATTAAGAAAAAAATGTAAGCATATTAAGACAGTATTTTCTCCTCATGACCAATTGATTGAGTTGCTAATGCAAAGAGGCAAAATAAATATCATTCAAGATAAGTTCTGGATATAATAAATGTTACAGACTTTCAATGAGTACAGTATATGACAATGCATATTAATGAGAATATTCTTTTAGTGTTCAGCCCAGTGACAAAAAGACAATAGTAAATAATGATATTATGAATGCAATTCTCAAACTGTGTTTTCCCATTGTTGTAATTGCTGTATTTTGATCTGCCTAGAAAGTGTTTCATTAAGTCTGAAATAGCACATTATCCAAAAGTAGTTCCTAAGGCTTTGATTTTACTGTTGATTTCCTTACAAAATTGTTGAGACTCATTTCAGAGTGTGTTTTTGTTCGCAAAACCTGGAATATATTAATACAAGACTTTGGTGAGTGTGACAATGTCTTGATTAATGTGACAACATCAACCTAAATTTTTCTTTAGTTACACACTTGAAAATCTATTTATCAAAAAATAAATAAAGCTTGTTGACTTAGAATAAAAATAGATAGATTGAGAATTTAGACATCTCTGAATCAGTACCATTGGTAATGCTTTTGCTTCTAGGAAGATACCACACTGGTAATGTTTTGCTAGAAGAAAAGGTAAGTTTTATTTTTGTTAACTTTCAGATGAGAAAAGTATTGAGGTGCTTTAGGAAAAAATATGTATTTCCATCACATGTAGATCACATATTAGAATGTGACAATTCATAAACTTTCATTTTCAAATTTTCAAACAATAACCGTAAAATATATCTTATGATGTTGGTTTTTAAGAGTCACTAAAGTGTGAACAGATAAAATTATTTTAATATGTGACTGTAGGAAAAGAACAGAAAGTAAAAAGACTTGAAATACCTGAAATGAATGAGGGCTGTTAGGTGATTTTTCAGTTTTACAGTAAGGAGAATATTTAATATAACTCTGTTCTCATAAACTTGCAAAAAAGTGTAAATCATGGAATTTCAGAAAATATAAATGATCAAAATTCATACAAAGAAGGAAATAATGCATAGGAATAATATAATAATGCTTAAGAATAATGTTAATATAAAAGCTGATCAAAATTATTTTTAAAACATCTACAAGTTAAATCAATTTTAAAAGAATATATCTTCTTTCCTTCAGGTTGTTAAAACAAAATTCCAATGTTATATGTGGCCTAACATTCCTTGTGCTTATTTGCCATTCACATTTTTTTCATTAGTAAAATTTGTTAATTTTTTGTTCTATTTTCATGTAAATTTTCAATTGGATTTTAAAAACTATTTTACTACTGATTTTTGAGACTATTTTTTTTTCATATCTTGTGTAAAAAATACTTTATCAGATGTGTAATTTGAAAATATTTTCTCCCACTGCAGTGAACTGCTATTCAGTTCGGTCGCTCAGTCATGTCCGACTCTTTGTGACCCCATGAATTGCAGTATGCCAGGCCTCCCTGTCCATCACCAATTCCCGGAGTTCACTCAAACTCACGTCCATCGAGTCAGTGATGCCATCCAGCCATCTCATCCTCTGTCATCCCCTTTTCCTCCTGCCCCAGTCCCTCCCAGCATGAGTCTTTTTCAACTGAGTCAACTCTTCGCATGAGGTGGCCAAAGTATTGGAGTTTCAGCTTTAGCATCATTCCTTCCAAAGAAATCCCAGGGCTTATCTCCTTCAGAATGGACTGGTTGGATCTCCTTGCAGTCCAAGGGACTCTCAAGAGTCTTCTCCAACACCACAGTTCAAAAGCATCAATTCTTCGGCACTCAGCTTTCTTCACAGTCCAACTCTCACATCCATACATGACTACTGGAGAAACCATAGCCTTGACTAGATGGACCTTTGTTGGCAAAATGATGTCTCTGCTTTTGAAAATACTATCTAGGTTGGTCATAACCTTCCTTCCAAGGAGTAAGTGTCTTTTAAATTCATGGCTGCAGTCACCATCTGCAGTGATTTTATACTGTCTTAAAAATGACTTTCAAAGACCAGCAGTTCTTAATTTGGTAAAGTCTAATGTATCAGTTTTCCTTTTACGGTTCATCCTTTTTTAGTTTTATACATAATAAAACTTAAACAATCCTTGTTTAACTCACTGTCACAAAGGTTGTCTCTTATGCTTTCCATTATATGTTTTATAGTTTAATATTTTTGTAGTGAGTCTTCTCCTATATTTGAATTGTTTATGTATGTTGCAGTGAATGGACATTTTTTTTTATTACACATTTTCATCTTTGTAAAAATTGTAACATTTGGAAAAAGATTATTTTTTCTTCATTGAATTACTTTTGCACTGTCTCAAATATCAACTTAACATATATGCATACATCAATCAGTAGGTGCTCCTTGCTACTCCATTGACCACTTTTTCTATATGCCAATACTGTATCATCTTGATTATTGTAGCTTTAAAATTGGTGTTGATGTCATAGTCTGTCCTCCAACAGGGATCTTTTATAAATTTGTTTTGGCTGCTCCATAGTCTATCAATTTTATATGAATTTTAAAATAAGCTTGTTAACCCCTAACAAAAAAAATACTGGAATTTTTACTGGATTGTCCTTAAAAGTATAGATTAATTTGGGAAGAATTGATATGTTAATATATTTACTCTTTTGATCATAAGCATGGTACATTTCTTTGTATCTTTTAATTTTTCAGACCAAAGTTTTATAATTTTTACAGTAAAATTTCTGCATAACTTTTGTCATATTTATCCTTGAATATTTCATACTTGTGATTTTATTATGCTTTAAAAAATTCCAATTCTAAAAAAAAAATTCCAATTCTGATTTTTCACTGACAGTTTATAGAAATTAAATTGATTTTTGTATATTGAATTTATAAGTGCTGTAAAGTTGCTGAATTCACTTTTTGGTTACCTTACTTTTTTTGAATGTTCTATAGGATTTTTAACACACACACACACACACACATACACACACACACAAACCTCATCTGAATAATTTCTTTCTTTATGTTTTGAATACTTTGATTCCTTCACCGCCCCCCCACCATCCAGTATACTACTCTATAGACTCTCCAGTAAAATGTCACATAGTGAGAGAAGATATCCTTCCCATGTTCTTGACATGGTACTTGAATGATGTCTATATAAAAATGTTAAAAACTGACTGAGTTGCTATTTTGCATTGGACTTCCCTGGTTTCTTCCCTGGTTTCAGGGGTAAAGAATCCACCTGTGAAGGTAGGATATGTGGGTTCAATTCCAGGGTTGGGAAGATCCCAGCAACCTATTCCAATATTCTTGCATGGGAAATTCCATGGACAAAGGAGCCTGGTGGGCTACATTCCACAGGGTCACATGGAATCAGATACAACTTAGTAACTAAACAACAATAAAAACAACTTTACATCAGCCAATTTGTAGATACAGAATATACAAAGGCGAGAAAAATATTCACATTTATTCTGTGGGTTTAAAATATAGTGTATAGTGGTAGACATACACAACACAATACATTTAAATGCTAAGGTGATACATTCAATTCAGTTCAGTTCAGTCACTCAGTCGTGTCCAACTCTTTGTGACCCCATGGACTGTATCCCTCCAGGCTTCCCTGTCCATCACAAACTCCTGGAACTTACTCTAACTCATGTCCATTGAGTTGGTGATGCCGTCCAACCATCTCATCCTCTGTTGTCCCCTTAACCTTCTGCTCTCAATCTTTCCCAGCATCAGGTCCATGAACAGTATGAAAAGGTGATACATTAAGCATGGTTTTGTTGTTGTTTTACAGTTACTAAATCGTGTAACATGTAACAACTCTTTGGGACCCCATAAATAGCAGCATGCCAGCCTTCCCTGTCCTTCACTGTCTCCCTTTGTTTGCTCAAACTCATGTCCATTGAGTCAGTGATGCCATCCAACCATCTCATCCTCTGTTGTCCCCTTCTCCTTCTGCTCTCAATCTTTCCCAGAATCAAGGTCTTTTCTAATGAGTCAGCTCTTCACATGAGATGGCCAACATACTGGAGCTTCAGTATCAGTCCTTCCAATGAATATTTAGGCCTGATATCCTTTAGGACAGACTGGTTTGATCCCCTTGCAGTAAAGGGAATTTCAAGAGTCTTCTCAGCACCATAATTTGAAAGCATCAATTCGTTGGTGCTTAGCCTTTTTATGGTCCAGTTCTCACATCCATGCATGACTCTTGGTAAAGCCTAGCTTTGACTATACAGACTTTTGTTGGCAAAGTGATGTCTCTGCTTTTTTAATATACTGTCTATGTTTGTCGTAGCTTTTTTCCCAAGGAGCAAGTGTCTTTTAATTTCATGGTTGCAGTCACCATCTGCAGTGATTTTGAAAGCCAAGAAAATAATATCTGTCACTTTTTCCACTTCTATTTTCCATGAAATGATGGGACCAGGTGCCATGATCTTAGTTTTCTGAATGTTGAATTTTAAGATATCTTTTTTCACTCTTGCCTTACACCCTCTTCAAGAAGCTATTGTTAGTCTACATTTTCTGCCACTAGAGTGGTATCATCTGTATATCTGGAGTCGTTGATATTTCTCTTGGCAATCTTGATTCTAGCTCTAGCTTTATTCAGTCTGGCATTTTGCATGATGTACTCTGCATATAGGGGCTTCCCAGGTGGCACTAGTGATAAAGAATCTGCCTATTAATGCAGGAGATACAAGATATGCAGATTAGTTCCTGGGTTGGGAAGATCTCATGGGGTAGGAAATGGCATACCACTAAAGTATTCTTGTCTGCAAAACTCCATGGGCATAGGAGCCTGGTGGGCTGAAGTTTACAGGGTTGAAAAGAGTAGGACATGATAGAGACTGAGTACATGGAGTACTCTCTGCATATACTGATAAGTTAAATAAGCAGGGTGATAATATAGGGTCTTGACATACTCTTTCCCAATTTGGAACCAGTCCATTGTTCTATATTCAGTTGTGATAATAAGCATATTTATAATCAATTAGTTTGTAAAACAACAAAATTTGTAAAGAGATGGAAATACCAGACCACTTTACCTGCCTCCTGAGAAATCTGTATGCAGGTCAAGAAGTAATAGTTAGAACCATACATGGAAAAACTGACTGGTTCCAAACTGGGAAGTGAATACATCAAGGATGTACATTGTCACCTTGCTTATTTAACTTATATGCAGAGTACATCATGCAAAATGCTGGACTGGATTGAGCACAATCTGGAATCAAGATTTCCAGGAGAAATATCAATAATCTCAGGTATTCAGATGATACCACCATTATGGCAGAAAGTAAAGAAGAACTAAAAGTGCTCTTGATGAAATTGAAAGAGGAGAATGAAAAAGCTGGCTTAAAACTCAACATTTGAAGCAGTGTCCTCTGGCTTCGGTTGTACCCTGGCCACTTCCTTCCACTTTCTGTAGTATTAACAGTAAATACCAGATTTTTGCTTGTGACTGTTACCTTTCCACCCAACTGACAAGTGTAACATTTTCATGTTTAGGAAATAATAACTTGGTCTACACAGTCGGCCCTCTAAATGCCATACCATATCACCAATTCAAGTTGGTTTCTGTTATTTGCAACCAAAAGATTCAAATGAATACAGTTCCCATGGAGCTTGCTACAAAAGAAGGGAAACATGTTTGATGTGCTTTCCTGGTGAAAGATTTTTGTTCAGATCACTCAGTTGGCTAAACAGAAAACACCCTGTGCCCACAGGAGAATAGTCTGGATGAAGAGATTAAGCCTTGGGCCTTTGGAATGGGAGCACTGATTCCAAGACTATCAGAGAACTAACCCTAGGGAGTACCAAATAGTGAGAACTCACACAAAGGAAACCACTTGAATACAAGATGTGGCATCACCCAACCACCAGTAGCACCAGTAGTAGATGTGCAGAAAGCCTCATCTAAACAACAAACAAAACAAAAGCACAAAGCCAATCATCAGCAGACAGGATAACCACCTCACTCAACCTTGCCCATCAGAGGAAAAGCAAACAAAGAAAGAAACAAACAAAAACTCAGCACAAATTTCACCTTATAGGAAGCTTACACAAACCACTGGACCAACCTTAGGAGGGCAGAAACCAAAAGGAAGAAGTTCAGTATTGAAACCTAGGAAAAGGAGACTTCAAACAAAATAAGTTAAAAAAAAATAATAATATTGAAAAGCAGAGAAAACCAACACAAATGAAGGAACAAACTAGAAACACAGAAGTCCAAATAAATGAATAGGAAATAGGCAAATTACCTGGAAAAGAATTCAGAATAATGATAGTAATGATGATTTAAAAAAAAAAAAAAAAAAACCTTGAAAACCAAATGGAGAAAATGCAAGAATCAATTAACAAAGACCTAGAAGAATTAAATAATAAATATGCAGAGACAATACAATTACTGAAATTAGAAATACTCTGGAAGGAATAAATAGCAGAATATCTGAAGCAGAACGATTCAATGAGTTGGAATGTAAAATGGTGGAAATAACTTCTGAAGATCAGAAGAAAGTAAAGAGAATGAAAAGAACTGAGGATAGTCTTGGAGACCTTTGGGACAATATCAAATGCACCAATATTCGAATTATAGAGGTTCCAGAAGAAGAAGAGGAAAGGGTATGAGAAAAATTTTGAAGAGATTCAGTTGAAAATTTTCCCAACATGGTAAAGGAAATAGTCAATCATGTCTAAGAGGCACAAAGAGTCCTATACAGGATAAACCCAAGGAGAAATACACCAAGACACATATTAAAGAAACTAACAAAGACTGAACACAAAGAAAGAATATTAAAACAGCAAGGGAGAAACAACAAGTAACATACAAGGGAAACCCCATAAGCTTAACAGCTGATCTCTCAGAAGAAACTTTGTGGGTCAGAAGGAAATGTCAGGATATATTTAAAGTAATGAAAGGGAAAAATCTACAACCAAGATTACTCTACCCAGCAAGGATCTCATTCAAAATTAGTGCGGAAATAAAAAGCTTTTCAGACAAACAAAAGTTAAGAGAATTCTGTACCACCAAACCAGCTTTACAACAAATTTTAAAGGGGCTTATATAGTCAAGAAATACAAGAGAAGATAAAAAATCTATAAAATCAACCCCAAGCAATTAAGAAAATGGCAACAGGAACATATATATCAATAACCACTTTAATGTAAATGGATTAAGTCATCCAACCAAAAGACACAGACTGGCTGAATGGATACAAAAACAAGACCCATATATATATGCTATCTACAAGAAACCCACTTCAGACCTCAAGACACATATAGATTGAAAGTGAGAGAATGGAAAAATATATTCCATGCAAATGGGAAGCAAAAGAAAGCTGCAGGAGCAATCCTCACATTAGACAAAAATAGACCTTAAAATAAACAAAATTATAAGAGATAAGGAATGACACTACATAATGATTAAGGGATCAATCCAAGAGGAAGACATAACAATTGTAAATATCTGTGCACCCAACATAGGAGCACCTCAATATATAAGACAGACACTAACAGACATAAAACAAAAATTTGACAATAACACAATAATAGCAGGAGACTTTAACACCCCACTCACACCAATGGACAGATCATCAAAACAAGATTAATATGTAAATACAATTCTTAAGTGATACATTAGATCAGATGGATCTCATTGATACCTTCAGTACATTCCATCTAAATGCAGAAGAATACACCTTCTTCTCAAGTACACATGGAACGTTTTCCAGGATAGACCTTGGGTCACAAATCAAGCCTCAATAAATTTAAGAAAATTGAAATTGTATCAAGCATCTTCTCCGACCACAATGCTATGAGACTAGATATCAATTACAAGGGAAAAAAATGTAAGAAATACAAACACAAGGAGATTAAACAACACATTTATAAATAACCAAGAGGTTATTGAGGAAATTAAAAGGTAAATAAAAAATTTTCTATAAACAAATGACAGTGAAAACATTACAACTCAAAACCTCTGGGATGCAGCAAAAGCAGTTCTGAGAGGGAAGTTTATAGCAATACAATCCTACCTCAAGAAAGAAGAAAAATATCGAATAGACAACCTAACTTTACACCTAATACAACTGGAAAAAGAAGAACATTAAAGCTCCAAAATTAGTAGAAGGAAAGAAATCATAAATATCTGAGCAGAAATAAACGAAAAAGAAATGAAGGAAACAATAGTAAAGATTAATAAAACTAAAAGCTTTTTCTTTGAGAAAATAAACAAAATTGACAAACCTTTAGCCAGACTCACCAAGAAGAAAAGAGAGAAGAATAAAATCAACAAAATTAGAAATGAAAAAGGAGAGGTTACAACAGACAATGCAGAAATACCAAGGATTATAAGAGACTATTATAAACAACTCTGGCAATAAAATGGAAGAAATAAACAGATTCTTAGAAAAGTTCAATATTGCAAGACTGAACCAGAAAGAAATGGAAATTATGAACAACCCAGTTACAAGCACTGAAATTGAAGCTGTGATCAAAAATCTCCCAAAAAACAAAATCCCAGGACCAGATGGCTTCACAGGAGAATTCTATTAAACATTTAGAGAAGAGTTAATGCCTATCCTTCTAAAACTCTTTCAAAAAATTGCAGAGGAAGGAACACTTCTAAACTCATTCTATGAAGCCACCATCATCCTGATACCAAAACAACACAAAGACAACTAAAAAAAAAAAAAGAAAACTACATGCCAATATCACTGTTGAACATGGATGCAAAAATCCTCAACAAAATTCTAGCAAACAGAATTCAGCAACACATCAAAAAGCACATACACCATGATCAACTTGGGTTTATTCCAGAAATGCAAGGATTTTTTAATATATCCAAATTAATCTATGTGATACACCATATTAACAAATTGAAAGATAAAAGCCATATGATCATCTCAATAGAGGCAGAAAAAGACCTTGACAAAATTCAGCACACATTTATGATTAAAACTCTTCAAAAAATGGGCATAGAAGGAACGTACCTCAACATAGTAAAGGCCATATGTGATAAGCCTACAGCAAACATTATTCTCAATGGTGTAAAACTTAAAACATCCCCCCTAAGATCAGGAACAAGGCAAGGATGTCCACTTTCACCACTATTATTCAACATAGTTCTGGAAGACCTAGCTACAGCAGAGAAGAAAAAGAAATAAAAAGAATCTAGATTGGAAAAGAAGAATAAAGCTCTCGCTGTTTGCAGATGACATGATATTTTACACAGAAAACCCTAAAGATAGTATCAGAAAATGACTAGAGTTAATCAATGAATTTAGCAAAGTTGCAGGGTTAAAAGTCAATACACAGAAATCACTTGTATTTCTATATACTAACAATGAAATACCAGGAGGAGAAATTAAGGAATCAATCCCATTCATGATTGCAACAAAAATAATTAAATATATAGGAATAACCTTAAGTAAGGAGACAAAAGAATTGTACACAGAAAAGTATAAAACACTGATGAAAGAAATCGAAGATGACATAAACAGATGGAGAGATATTCCATGTTCCTGGGTAAGAAGAATCAATACTGTGAAAAAGACTGTAGTACCAAATGCAATCTACAGATTCAGTGTGATCCCTACCAAATAACCAATGGCATTTTTCACAGAACTAGAACAAAAAATTTCAAAATTCATATGGAAATACAAAAGACCCCAAATAGCCAAAGCAATCTTGAGAAAGAAGAATGGAGCTTTAAGAATTAACCTTCCTGACTTCAGATTATACTACAAAGCTAAAGTCATCAAGACAGTATGGTACTAGCACAAAAACAAAAATATAGATGAATCTAATAAGATAGAAAGCCCAAAAATAAATCCATGCACCTATGGGTACCTTATTTTAGACAAAGGATGCAAAAATATACAATGGGGCAAATACAGCCTCTTCAATAAATGGTGCTGGGAAAACTTGACAGCTACATATAAAATAATGAACTTAGAACACTTCCTAACACCATACACAAAGATAAACTCAAAATGGATTATAGACCTAAATGTAAGACCAGAAACTGTAAAACTCATAGAGGAAAACATAGGCAGAACACTCAATAACATGAATCAAACCAAGATCCTCTATGGCCCATCTCTCAGAGTAATGAAAATAAAGCAAAATTTAAAAAGTGGGACCTGACTAAACTTAAAAAGTTTTGCACAGCAAAGGAAACTATAAGCAAGGTGAAAATACAACCCTCAGAATAAGAGAAAATAATAGCAAATGAAAAAACTGACAAAGGATTGATTTCCAAAATATACAAGCAGCTCATAAAACTCAATTCCAGAAAAGCAAACAATCCAAGCAAAACGTGGGGAAAAGACCTAAACAGACATTTCTCCAAAGAAGACATACAGATGACTAGCAAACACACAAAAAGATGTTCAACATTGCTCATTATTAGAGAAATGCAAATCAAAACCACAGTGAGATATCATCTCACATCAGTCAGAACAGCCATCATCAAAAAGCCTACAAACAATAAATGCTAGAGAGGGTGTGGAGAAAAGGGAATGCTCTTGCCTGTTAGTAGGTATGTAAATTGATACAGCCACTATGGAAGATGGAATGGAGATTCCTTTAAAAACTAGGAATAAAGCCACCATAAGACACAGCATTCCCACTCATAGGTATATACCCTGAGGAAACCAAAATTGAAAAATACATATGCATCCCATTGTTCATTGAAGCACTATTTACAGTTGCTAGAACATGGAAGCAATTTAGATGTCCATCAACAGAAGACTTGATAAAGAAACTGTGGTATATATACACAATGGAATATTACTACTCAGCCATAGCCATAAAAGGGAATGTATTTGAATCAGTTCTGATGAGGTGGATGAACCTAGAACCTATTATACAGAGTAAAGTGAGTCTGAAAGAGAAAGATAAATATCATATTCTAACACACATATATGAAATCTAGAAAAATGATACTGAAGAGTTTATTTACAGGACAGCAAAGCAGAAACAGATATAGAGAACAGATTTATGGACATGAAGAGAGGGGGATATGTATGAAAAGGTAACATGGAACTTACATTACCATATGTAAAATAGATAGTCAATAAGAATTTGGTGTATGGCTCAGGAAACTGAAACAGGGGCTCTGTATCAACCTAGAGGGGTGGGGTGGGGAGGGAGATGGGAGGAAATTTCAAAAGGGAGAGGATATATGTATACCTATGTGGCTCAGATCATGAACTCCTTATTGCCAAATTCAGACTTAAATTGAAGAAAGTGGGGAAAACCACTGGACCATTCAGGTATGACCTAAATCAAATCCCTTATGATATGCGGTGGAAGTGAGAAATAGCTTTAAGGGACTAGACCTGATAGATAGAGTGCCTGATGAATTGTGGATGGAGGTTTGAGACACTGTACAGGAGACAGGGATCAAGACCATCCCCATGGAAAAGAAATGCAAAAAAGCAAAACAGCTGTCTTGGGAGGCCTTACAAATAGCTGTGAAAAGCAAAGGAGAAAAGGAAAGATATAAGCATCTGAATGCAGAGTTCCAAAGAATAGCAAGGAGAGACAAGAAAGCCTTCCTCAGTGATCAATGCAAAGAAATAGAGGAAAACAACGGAATGGGAAAGACTAGATATCTCTTCAAGAAAATTAGAGATACCAAGGGAATATTTCATGCAAAGATGGGCTCAATAAAGGACAGAAATGGTATGGACCTAACAGAAACAGAAGACATTAAGAAGAGGTGGCAAGAATACACAGAAGTACTGTACAAAAAAAGAGCTTCACGACCCAGATAATCACAATGGTGTGATCACTCACCTAGAGCCAGACATCCTGGAATGTGAAGTCAAGTGGGCCTTAGAAAGCATCACTACGAACAAAGCTAGTGGAGGTGATGGAATCCCAGTTGAGCTATTTCAAATCCTGAAATATGATGCTGTGAAAGGGCTGCACTCAGTATGCAGGCAAATTTGGAAAACTCAGTAGTGGCCACAGGACTGGAAAAGGTCAGTTTTCATTCCAATCCCAAAGTAAGGCAATGCCAAAGAATGCTCAAACTACTGCACAATCGCACATGCTAGTAAAGTAATGCTCAAAATTCTTCAAGCCAGGCTTCAGTAATACGTGAACTGTGAACTTCCAGATGTTCAAGCTGGTTTTAGAAAAGGCAGAGGAACCAGAGATCAAACTGCCAACATCTGCTGGATCATGGAAAAAACAAGAGAGTTCCAGAAAAACATCTATTTCTGCTTTATTTTCTATGCCAAAGCCTTTGACTGTGTGGATCACAATAAACTGTGGAAAATTCTGAAAGAGATGGGAATACAAGACCACCTGACTTGCCTCTTGAGAAACCTATATTCAGGTCAGGAAGCAACAGTTAGGACTGGACATAGAACAACAGACTGGTTTCAAATAGGAAAAGGAGTTCATCAAGGCTGTATATTGTCACCCTGCTTATTTAACTTATATGCAGAGTACATCATGAGAAATGCTGGACTGGAAGAAGCGCAAGCTGGAATCAAGATTTCCGGGAGAAATATCAATAACCTCAGATATGCAGATGACACTACCCTTATGGCAGAAAGTGAAGAGGAACTGAAAATCCTCATGATGAAAGTGAAAGAGGAGAGTGAAAAAGTTGGCTTAAAGCTCAACATTCAGAAAACGAGATCATAGCATCTGGTCCCATCACTTAATAGGAAATAGATGAGGAAACATTGGAAACAGTGTCAGACTTTATTTTTTTGGGCTCCAAAATCACTGCGGATGGTGATTGCAGCCATGAAATTAAAAGATGCTTACTCCTGGGAAGGAAATTTATGACCAACCTAGATAGGGTATTCAAAAGCAGAGATATTACTTTGCCGACAAAGGTCCGTCTAGTCAAGGCTACGGTTTTTCCAGTGGTCATGTATGGATGTGAGAGTTGGACCATGAAGAAAGCTGAGCACTGAAGAATTAATGATTTTGAACTGTGGTGTTGGAGAAAACTCTTGAGAGTCCCTTGGACTGCAAGGAGATCCAACCAGTCCATCCTAAAGGAGATCAGTCCTGGGAGTTCATTGGAAGGACTGATGCTAAAGCTGAAACTCCAATACTTTGGCCACCTCATGAGAAGAGTTGACTCATTGGAAAAGACCCTGATCCTGGGAGGGATTGGGGGCAGGAGGAGAAGGGGATGACAGAGGCTGAGATGGCTGAATATCATCACCGACTTGATGGACATGAGTTTGAGTGAACACCAGGATTTGGTGATGGACAGGGAGGCCTGGAGTGCTGTGATTCATGGGGTCGCAAAGAGTCGGACATAACTGAACAACTGAACTGACTGACTGACTGATGGTTGATTCATGTTGAGGTTTGACAGAAAACAACAAAAATCTGTAAAGCAATTATTTGTCAAAAAAAATAAATAAATAAAAGGAGAAAAACAAAGATCCTGAACATTCAGAAAACTAAGTTCATGACATTTGGTCCCATCACTTCGTGGTATGGAGACCCAATGGAAACATCAAGAGACTTTATTTCTTTGGTCTCCAAATTCACTGCAGATGATGACTGCAGCCATGAAATTAAATGGCACTGGCTCCTTGCAAGAATAGTTATGACAGACCTAGACAGCATATTAAAAGCAGAGACATTACTGAAATCTCCATCTAGTCAAAACTATGGTTTTACCAGTAGTCATGTATGGATGTGAGAGATGGACCATAAAGAAGGCTGAGAACTGAAGTATTGATACTTTTGAACTGAGGTGTTGGAGAAGACTCTTGAGATTCCCTTGGACTGCAAAGAGATCCAACCAGTCCATCCTAAAGGTAATCAGTCCTGAATATTCATTGGAAGTACTGATGCTGAAACAGAAACTCCAACATGTTGGCCACCTGAAATGAAGACTCGACCTGTTGGAAAAGACCCTGATGCTGGAAAGATTGAAGGAAGAGGGAGACGGGGATGACAGTGGATGAGATGGGTGGATTGCATCATCGACTCAATGGACATGAATTTGAGCAAACTCTGGGAGTTGGTGATGGAAAAGGAAGCCTGACATGCTGCCATGGGGTTGCAAAGAGTTGGACACTATTGAGCAACTGAATTGAACCGAATTCATAAAAAAGTAAAAGGTGTTTGGTTTTGTATTTGATGAAAATTTTGTATGAATTATGTTTGCATTTTTTATATTTTAATTGCATGTATTTAATTTAACCCTCAGATATGTAAATAACACCACCCTTATGGCAGAAAGTGAACAGGAACTAAAAAGCTTCTTGATGAGGGTGGAAGAGGAGAGTGAAAAAGTTGGCTTAAAGCTCAACATTCAGAAAACTAAGATTATGGCATCCAGTCCCATCACTTCATGGGAAATAGATGTGGAAACAGTGTCAGACTTTGTTTTTGGGGGCTCTAAAATCACTGCAGATGGTGACTGCAGCCATGAAATTAAAAGATGCTTACTCCTTGGAAGGAAAGTTATGACCAACCTAGATAGCATATTCAAAAGCAGAGACATTACTTTGCCAACAAAGGTCTGTCTAGTCAAGGCTATGATTTTTCCAATGGTCATGTATGGATGTGAGAGTTGGACTGTGAAGAAAGCTGAGCGCCAAAGATTGATGCTTTTGAACTGTGGTGTTGGAGAAGACTCTTGAGAGTCCCTTGGACTGCAAGGAGATCCAACTAGTCCATCCTAAAGATCAGTCCTGGGTTTTCATTGGAAGGACTGATGCTAAAGCTGAAACTCCAATACTTTGGCCACCTGATGTCAAGAGCTGACTCATTGGAAAAGACCCTGATCCTGTGAGGGATTGGGGACAGGAAAAGAAGAGGATGACAGAGGATGAGATGGCTAGATGGCATCACCAACTCGACGGACATGAGTTTGGGTGAACTCTGGGAGTTGGTGATGGACAGGGAGGACTGGTGTGCTGTGATTCATGGGGTTGCAAAGAGTCATACACAACTGAGCGACTGAACTGAACTAAACTGAACTGAATTTAATCTTCCTTTTTTTCTAGGTGTACAGGGAAGAAAATTAGAAGGTGAAATTTGAGTAGCTGTATCAGATATTTCCATATAAATAATTCTCAAAGAAATAAGTAGAAATATTTACTTGCCCATATTGCTCAATTTTAGTAGTAGGTGAGCTGAGGACAATTTATACTCATGACCTAATAAAGTTTTTCAAATAGTATATCAGTTTATCTAGATGCATTAAAGTAGAAACTCATAAACAATACCTTGTGGTATAACTTCTTTTTAAGGGCATGATAGAATTTCTTGGTTTGAAACGTGACTTAATTTGTGTTCTGCAGTAAATATTGACTCTAAAAGCAAATTCAGCATGCTGATTATTTTGTGTTAGTGCTTAGACTCTCCTAAACTTGAAGTGCAAATGCATGTAAACTAGACAAATTTTTGTTTCAAACCAATTGTCCAGCAATACTTAACTAAGCCATGCCATAATGCATCATGTATTCATCTGTACCACAAAATATTTATATTATGATATATAAGCATATTCTCCAAATCATTCAATTTATCTGTTCATTCATTTGTGAATTCACTCATTTATTTATTTACTCATTAATTCATTAGTTAATGTAACTAGTGATTATCCTAGACACTTGTATTGCCATAGCATTCAGTATGTTATGTTAAATGTATATGCAACCAAATCATATACTTTTCATTTTATATATGTTTTATATATGATGCATACATAGGTTTTATACATGTCTCTCTATATATACATACTACATAGTACTATATGTCCTATATATATATAACTTCCCAAGTGGCTTAGATGGTCAAGAATCTGTCTGCAATGCAGGGGACCCAGGTCCAATTCCTGGCTTGGGAAGATCCCCTGGAAAAGGAAATGGCTACTCCAATATTGTTGCCTGGAGAATCCCAAGAACAGAGGAGCTTAGCAGGCTACAGTCCGTGGGGTTGCAAAGAGTTGGACATGACAGAGTGACTAGCATACTATGTAACTATATATATGTGGAGAGAGACAAATAAAGAGTTAGAGAGAGGAGAAAGACAGAGACAGAAATAGAGAGGAGAAAATTTTCTCACAGTGCATTTATAAGTTATGTATATTTATATTCATATATATATATATATATATATATGTAGCAAATTGTAGAAGACTCTTAAGAGTGACTTGAACAGCAAGGAGATCAAACCAGTTAATCCTAAAATAAATCAATCCTGAATATTTACTGGAAGTTCTGATGCTGAAGCTAGAGCCCCAGTATTTTAGCCATATGATGCGAACAGGTGACTCATTAGAAAAGACCCTGATGCTAGGGAAGATTGAAGGCAGGAGGAGAAGGGGACAAGAGAGGATGAGATGGTTGGATGGCATCACTGACTCAACGGACATGAGTTTGAGCAAAGATTGCAAAGATCTGGACTCAACTGAGCAACTGAACAATCATTAATTCTTCAGCTCAAAAAGCTCCAAAGAAACCATTGCAGCAGAGTAAAATCCAAAGTATTAGTCATATGACAGAGACCTACACTCTCCACTTCTCAGTCCACTTCTCAGTATTTCTCAGTAGGGTCTGAATCCTTGTGACCCATAGACTGCAGCATGCCAGGATTCCCTGTCCATCACCACCTCCCAGAGCTTGCTCAAACTCATGTCTATCTAGTCGGAGACGCCATTCAACCATCTCATCCTCTGTGGTACCCTTCTCCTCCTGCCTTCAATCTTTCCCAGCATCAGGGTCTTTTCCAAAGAGTCAGTTCTTCACATCAGGTGACCAACAAAATGGAGTTTCAGATTCGGCATCAGTCCTTCCAATGAATTTCCAGGACTGATTTCCTTTAGGATTGACTGGTTAGATCTCTTGCAGTCCAAGGGACTCTCAAGAGTCTCCTTGAACACCACAGTGCAAAAGCATCAATTCTTTGGCACTCAGCTTTCTTTATGGTCCATCTCTCACATCCATACATGGTCCATCTCTCACATGATTACTGGAAAAACCATAGCTTTCACTAGATAGACCTTTGTGACAAATTAATGTCTCTGCTTTTTAATATGCTGTCTAGGTCGGTCATAACTTTTCTTCCATGGAGCAATTTCATGATTGTAGTCACCATCTGCATGATTTTGGAGCCCACAAAAATAAAGTCTGTCACTGTTTCCATTGTGTCCCCGTTTATTTGCCATGATACGATGAGACCAAATGGCATGATCTTAGTTTTTTGAATGTTGAGTTTTAAGCCAAAATTTGTCATTCTCTTCTTTCACTTTCAAGAGGCTCTTTCTCTGCCATAAGGGTGGCATCATCTGTGTATCTGAGGTTATTGATATTTCTCCCAGCAATCTTGATTCCAGCTTGTGCTTCATCTAGCCTGGCATTCAGCATGATGTACTCTGCATATAAGTTAAATAACCAAGGTGACAATATAGAACCTTGACTACTCCTTTCCCAGTTTGGAACCAGTCTGTTGTTCCATGTACAGTTCTAACTGTTGCTACTTGACCTTCATACAGATTTCTCAGAGGGCAGTTAAGTTGGTCTGATAGTCCCATTTCTTTAAGAATTTTCCACAGTTTGTTGTTATCCACACAGTCAAATGATTTCACATAGTCAATCAAGCAGAAGTAGACATTTTTCTGGAATTATCTTGCATTTTCGATGATCCAACAGATGTTGCCAATTTGATCTCTGTTTCCTCTGCCTTTTCTAAATCCAGCTTGAATATCTGGAAGTTCATGATTCACATACTGTTGAAACCTGGCTTGGAGAATTGCATTACTTCGCTAGCATGTGAGATGAGTGTTGGCGTACTTCCTGAGACACAATTTTCAGACTAAGCTGAACTATTTTCAGGAGGAATTATTTTCTTGGAAATATTGTGGTATTAATCCCTGCTTGCTCCTTGAAAGCAAAGGTAAGGCAAAGCTAGACAGTATATTAAAAAGCAGAGACATTACTTTGCTGACAAAGGTCCATCCAGTCAAAGCTATGGCTTCTGTAAGTAGTCATGTATGGATGCAAGAGTTGGACCATAAAGAAAGTTGAACACTGAAGAATTGATGCTTTTCAATTGTGGTGTTGGAGAAGACTCTTAAGAGTCTATTCCACTTCAAAGAGATAAAACCAATCAATCCTAAAGGAAATCAGTCCTGAATAGTCCTTGGAAGGAATGATGCTGAAGCTGAAGCTCCAGTATTTGGGCCACCTGATCAAAGAACTGACTCATTCGAAAAGATCCTGACGCTGGGAAAGATAAAGGCAGGAGGAGAAGGGGACAAAAGAGGATGAGATGGTTGGATGGCATCACCGACTCAGTGAACATGATTTTGAGCCAGCTCTGGGAGTTGGTGATGGACAGGGAATCCTGGAGTGCTGCAGTCTATGGGGTTGCAAAGAGTCGGACACCACTGAGCGACTGAACTGACTGACTGACCCTCGACAAGTACCTTGGTCCGAATGTTTTTTTCTTTTTTTCGAATGTTTTTTTCAAAAAGAATGATCATCAATTAAAAGGGAATTGCCCATTTATCAATGGATATGTATTCTCTGAAATTTACCCTGCTCAGTTTATTCAGACTGTTTAAAAACTGTCTGTTTGAAGAGGTTATGTTCTGCTAGTCTGCATATGCATAAATGCTGTGCTTAATAGATGAAATAAAAGGGAAGGAAGGAAAAAGATTTAAGATACATATTATTAGTTATTCAATAACATATAAAGTTGTTGCTTTTTTTTTTCTCCTCCCCCCCTCCCCCTAGAGTCCATGGTAGGTCTATGAATTAAAGGTTGAGGACTCATTCTAAAGAGCTTATTGGTATGGCTTTATGCAGCCTGAATCTTTATTATACTGGTTTAATAAACTTATCCGGACTTACAGGTAGAAGGTATTTGGTGGGTTAAAACACACAGTCTTCTTGAGTGCTGCAAGATAGTAAAGGGCTATCTGATTTTTAGTGGATATTTTCTATTTGGCTTTCTATTTCTTTAAAAGGACCTCAAAGTGTCTGAAGTGGAATACAAGCAATTATTATATAGTCTTTGAAGTAAATTGAAGTGCTTTCTCCAATTTATCTTTAAGACTGATATCAGAATTCTCATGGACTTCAAAACCAGAATTTTCACTGTCTGCGTCTGATATTTTTTTATATTCTGTAATAAACTTCTTCAAAAATATAAAAGCCACCTGGTATGATTGTATTTATTATCCAAAGACTCCTGCTGGATTTATTTACTAATCAAATTTTTTTTTTTTCAATTCTAAAGATACTTTAAAGAACCTATTGCTAAACACTAGTACAACTCCTGCTTCTTCAGGTTACTGTAAACAAAAGTGGGTAGTTGTAATAGGTCCTCCTTTCTGGTATGATTTTGCTGGCATTGCATATTTAAGAGCAGTGTAGTAAGTTTATTAGTAGTATCTTCTGCTGCTGCTGCTTAGTCACTTCAGTCCTGTCCGACTCTGTGCGACCCCATAGATGGCAGCCCATGAGGCTCCCGTCCCTGGGATTCTCCAGGCAAGAACACTGGAGTGGGTTGCCATCTCCTTCTCCAATGCATGAAAGTGAAAAGTGAAAGTGAAGTCACTCAGTCGTGTCTAACTCTTAGCGACCCCATGGACTGTAGCCCGCCAGGCTCCTTCATCCCTGGGATTCTCCAGGCAAGAACACTGGAGTGGGTTGCCATTTCTTTCTCCAATACATCAATTCTGGAAGGTAGAATTTGAAAGGATAACATTCCCAAACAAATGCACTTTCCACTTGTGCCAAAACATTTCACTATTGTTGTATTCCAGTATTCTTTCAGTGCTCTCTTTGCATATGCAAAATGGAGTTTCAGCTACAGAATTAACTGACATACTTCTCTATGGGCACTGTGCTTGTTCAGTGAGACTACCTATTTTACATCAAAATGTTTGAAAAGCCTGAAATACATTAAGAAATAAAAATTCACAATTAACTTTATTTACACATTTGCCCATATGAGAAGATCAGGCCGATTAAGAAAACAAGGTGAATCCTTTTTAGGTATTTGTGGAAAATTGTGAGTGATAATACATTGATTAAATCTTGAGTAAAAACTTTGGTGTTTTCATCAAACACCTTTGAGCTTTATTCATCAGAATTTATTGATTTGCTTTTATTGTTGATATTATTGTTTTTTTCATTTGCTAATAAGAGGAATGTGTGTGACTTATGAAAAAAAAGTGATGGTGGGTTGTGTAGTGGTATTCTGCTTCAGGATGATCAATACAGTCTAAATGTCCTGTGAATGTAGTGTCTACTCTTTACTTCAGTTAATTTTTTTTTCCCCCATTTGACTTCATAGAGTCTAGGATCAAAACACAGCATTAGGTTTAAACTATGTGATGATAGGTTAAAATGTCTACAAATTATTTGACACTTTTGCAATCAACAGAAAAGATATATTTTCTGTTTCCTTTTAAATTAACTTTCACTTTAAACTAGCTTTATGTTAACAGAAATGTTGCAGATGATACAGAGTCCCTACTGTGTTCCAGCACTGTTTCTCCTATTGCCAAAATCTACATTGCTGTGTTACATTTCCCAACTTTGATGAACTGAGATTGAAAGAGTAGTATTAATGAATTCCATACTTATACAAATATCTGAAGTTTTTCATTTTCCTTTTTCAACTCCAGGATCTCGACCATTGCATCACACTGTATTTAGTGCTTGTCTTGCCTCCTGACTTCCCTGGTGGCTCAGATGGTAAAGCATCTGTCTATGATGCGGGAGACCCGGGTTTGATCCCTGGGTTGGGAAGATCCCTTGGAGAAGGAAATGGCAATCCACCCCAGTACTATTGCCTGGAAAATCCCATGGACAGAGGAGCCTGGTAGGCTACAGTCCACGAGGTCGCAGAGAGTCGGACACGACTGAGCGACTTCACATGCATGTTTGCCTCCTCAGGCTCTTCTTGGTGGTGACAGTGCTGCAGGAAGGGGGACACCTTCCAGGGCCCAAAACTGGGCTCTTGTCTAACACTCAGAAATGAATTGTCCGAGGAGACACATGTGCTGACAAAGCAAGAGATTTTATTGAGAAAGGGCACCTGGGTGGAGAGCAGTAGCACCCGGTAAGGGAGCCCAGGAGAACAACTCTGCCATGTGGCTTCCAGTCTAGGGTTTTATGGTGATGGGATTAGTTTCTGGGTTGCATTTAGCCAATCATTTTGACTCAGAGTCCTTCCTGGTGGTGCACACCTTGTTCAGCCAAGATGGATCCCAGAGAGAAGGATTCTGAGAGGTGGCCGGACATGTGGTGTCTCCTTTTGATCTTTCCTGAACTCTTCCAGTTGGTGGAGGCTTATTAGTTCCCTGTTCTTTACTGGGACTTCCTGTCGTAAAACGACTTATGCAAATGGTTACTATGGTGCCTGGCCAGGGTGGATGGTTTCAATCAGTGTGCTTCCCCTAACAACAGTATCTCAGAGTTTTCTATGAATTTGTCAGTTTGGAATGTACTGATAAAGTACTTTATGACATGCTACTTAATTCAGTTCAGTTCAGTTCAGTCGCTCAGTCATGTCCAACTCTGCGACCCCATGAATTGCAGCATACCAGGCCTCCCTGTCCATCACCAAATCCTGGAGTTCACTCAGACTCATGTCCATCCAGTCAGTGATGCCATCCAGCCATCTCATGCTCTGCCGTCCCCTTCTCCTCCTGCCCCCAATCCCTCCCAGCATCAGAGTCTTTTCCAATGAGACAACTCTTCGCATGAGGTGGCCAAAGTACTGGAGTTTTGGCTTTAGCATCATTCTTTCCAAAGAAATCCCAGGGCTGATCTCCTTCAGAATGGACTGGTTGGATCTCCTTGCAGTCCAGGGGACTCTCAAGAGTCTTCTCCAACACCACTGTTCAAAAGCATAAATTCTTTGGCGCTCAGTTTTCTTCACAGTCCAACTCTCACATCCATACATGACCACAGGAAAAACCATAGCCTTGACTAGACGGACCTTTGTTGGCAAAGTAATGTCTCTGCTTTTGAATATGCTATCTAGGTTGGTCATAACTTTCCTTCCAAGGAGTAAGCGTCTTTTAATTTCATGGCTGCAGTCACCATCTGCAGTGATTTTGGAGCCCCAAAAAATAAAATCTGATACAGTTTCCGCTGTTTCCCCATCTATTTCCCATGAAGTGATGGATTTAGCTAATACTCATATAGGTTACAGAGAAGGCAATGGCACCCTACTCTAGTACTCTTGCCTGGAAAATCCCATGGATGGAGGACCCTGCTAGGCTGCAGTCCATGGGGTCACTAAGAGTCAGATATGACTGAGCGACTTCACTTTTCACTCTTCACTTTCATGCATTGGAGAAGGAAATGGCAACCCACACCAGTGTTCTTGCCTGGAGAATCCCAGGGATGGGTAGCTGGTGGGCTGCCGTCCATGGGGTCGCACAGACTCGGACACGACTGAAATGACTTAGCAGCAGCATATAGGTTAAGTGTCATTGTCATTACATCATTTCAAGGGAACACATTATCAACATTCCATCATTGTTGGTGCTAACTCTTAATCACCTGGCTGAGGTAGTACTAATATTTATTTTGTTGCTTAAATTATTCCATCTTTGGCCATTGGAATTTCTTTCATTTGACTCCTGTGTCCCTGTGACTTCATCCTTGTAAGTTTATTTGAGCATTGCTTTTTTATTTTGGGGGGCACTATAAGATGTGCCAGGCTCATCTTATCATTTCTTGCCCCAGTCCAAGAATCAGCCATTTCTCCAAAAACCTCTGATTTCTTTTACTGGAGATAAATAAATATCTGTGTATACTACCCTGTATATGCATATACATCCATAAATATTTTCATATGTAGCCATCTGTATCTATATTAAGCAAAACATGAGTTCATAGTGATGTCACCAATGCTAATCCATTATCATACAGATAATTTTAACCTCCTCCCATTGCTTATCTTTAACTCATCCCAATCCAGTAGTGAGAACCTTGGCTAAACTATGCACTATTCATCTATTTAGTTGTTAAATTCAGTACTTCACATATAGTTGTTCCAGAATTAATTCAAATTCTTGTAGGAGACAACTTTATCAAGTATAATTGATAGGTACAATTCCTTTTGACCTTTCTCTTGTAGCCTCCCCTCTTCCAAATTACCACACAAATGAGTACATGGTAAAGAGATATATGACTGTGATTTAAAACATTACTATTACAAGAAGATGCAACAAGCTTAAATTGTATATACTTAATAAAAGAATCTCCCTCCAAAAAAAGCTGAAGTTTTGACAGAACTAAATCCTGAGACAGAAAAATCCACAATCAGAATTTAATAGACCTCTCTCAAAAATTGATAATACAAGCAAACAAAACAAATCACTAAAACCATAGTAACGTAAGTAACATGGGTAAGTGTTGGTATATTTGAGATATGCAGAACATCATATCCAACATCTGTAAAACATAATCTTTCCAAGTGCATGTTCAAATTAACACATTCCATTATAAATTATGTAGCAACTGATATAAAAAGATTGAAATCATGTATATATGTTCTATTAATAAGTGGAATCAAACTAAAGACAATGCAAATTTAGAAAGCTAAGTGGAAAATCCCTAAATGTCAGGAAATTGAGCTACACAATTCCATACAATCCATGGATCAAAGATGAAATCCTACAGAAGTGAGAATATATTTTCAGTGGAATGGCTATGAAAATGAACATATTAAACATTGTGATGTATAGATAAAACATGATTAGAGATTCTTTTTTAGCAGCAAAGAATGGGAACCAATTCAACCATTTTTATTCACAAAGTAGTTATGTAAATTGTTTCAGTCATACATGGGATACCTCAGCAATAAAAATGAATGAAAGATGTGTATGCACAAAATAATGAATAAATGTCATAGACATAAAATTGACGGGAAAATCCAGTTATACCATAACACTAATACTACTATATTCTATTTATATGAATAATAAATACAAAATGGGAAAAATTAATCTTCAATGGTAGAAGTCAGAATAGTGGTTATCCTTAGGGATATACTGCTTGGATGGTAGGATCAGGAAGCCTTCTAGGATGCTGAGAATACTTTATATCTTGACAGGGGTGTCATTCACATGGTATACAGATGTAAAAATTAACACACAAATATGCAAAAAGTCAACAAGTTGTGCACTTAAGATGTATGTATTTTACAATACATAAATTCTACCTCAGTAAAAAATAAAGCAACCTACTCTGTCATACAATATTCCACCCATCCATCCACCTGCAAAAGGCAATGCAGAAAATACATTCTTTTTGTGTGACTAAAGAACCAATAAGTCTGAAATATTATTGCTGAGTGTGTACATTGGCACAAACTTCCTGGAGGGGAAATTGGCAATATATATCAAAATTACACTTGTATATGTAGTTTTTCCCAGTGATTATATGCCTGGGGATTTATCTTATGGGTATTCTTACACATGTGAAATGATATATGTACTAGTTTATCAACTTAAGCTTTGTTTGAAACAGCAAAATATTGTCAGCAACCCAAATAACTAGCTATGGAGAACTGGTGAAATAAATCAGGATATATCCACAAATGTAATAAAGTGCACCAAAAAAGAAAAAGAATGAGAAAATACCATGGAACAATCTGAATTTTCTCCAAGGTAAATTGTTAGTCAAAAAACTATGTGTGAAACAGGCAAGTGTCTTAACTTTTATATTAAAAACAAGTGAAGATAAGAATTTACTTGTATATTTGCCTTAGCAAAGAGTAACAATGCAAACATACAAAAGAATTTATTATCAATGAAAAGGACATTCAAATTCATAGGTTATTTTTTAGTTATATGAATATATTCCTTTTCAAATGTAATTTTAAATGAAAACACAGGAAGCTGTCTAGGACACAGGTGCTAGTTTTAAATACAGAGAAAAATATAGTGAAATTTACATAGTATAGTATATTGCTGCTACTACAGTATAGTATATAGTGGCAACAATGTGGCAAAAGGAGACATCTCCACTTACCATGGATACAATCAGTATTTTTTCCTTTTCAGTCTCCAATATGACTTCAGAATTCCTTTTATCATATGAATAATTATTTATACCAAATAATATAACATTACTTAACATTACTGATGTATTTGAAAAAGAAGAGTTCTGAAGACTGGGTGTGGTATGTATCAGCTTTTTGTCTATTATTCGCAATACTAGATTTTTTAAATTACCATCCTCCTTTCAATCTTTAGATAATTGATCAGGGCAGCTGTATCCCCTGACATTTTGTGTCTTTCCCTAGTGGGTAGCAGGAGCAGAAACCAATTCATGTTCTGTTCTCCAAGCTTTGTAACCCTGATCTGGGGTTGAAGAAGAAAAGGCAATGCCACTTTCTTCACACGAAGCTACCATCTGCTAATCAAGACTTAAACCTATTTATGAATAATTCAGAATACTGGAGGCCCACTATTTGCAAACAGAAACAGAAAGCCAGAGGAAGATTACAAAATAGAAATGATTTTATAGTTATTTTTAAATTATTTTTAATTTACATAATTTCTGAAAGTATACAAACTTTGAGTGTACAAGCAGATAGGCACTTTCCATGTAAAGTGTAGGTCACTCAGTCATATCTAACTCTCTGCAACCCCATGGCTTCTCTGTCCATGAAATAAACACCTAAATCAAGATATTGAAAAATTTCATCATCCCCAAAGATCTTTCATGTCCTTATCAATTTCTACTGTTTATACTATCAAGTCAATTTCTACTAAATTCCAATTTTCATCACATCACTTAATTTATCACCCCTTTTTGAGAAAAGGCTATTCTTTGTGGGTCTTATCTTTAATCATTGCAGAAAGCCAGGTAGATTTATTCAAATGCCTCATTGTTGTTTCAATTTATCTTCAAAGCAGATATATGTATTGAGGTTTTGATGAGTACATTTCTTAAAGGGATGAAAAATATGCTATATCAGTAATTTAACTATGTTGAATAATATTAATACTATTTATTTGGTCTTTCTGACTAGGAAAAATATGTAGTCATTGTTTTTCTCCAGAGTTCTTTTGTAGATGAAATAGTTTAGTATTCCAACTATTTGTTATTCTCATGGGTTTGTTTTACATAATACCAACATTGTTTTTTATCCTTTCTTCAATTTGTTCTTTTGAATTTTAATTTGTATTTCAGAAATCTGCTTTTGATGTTGTAATTAAATATCAAGTAGGACATTTGCAGTACATTTAAGTGATATGTCAATTAGGCATAATTGTAAATTTTGGACATTAATGGAAATTATTTCTTAGTGATTAGTGTAATAGGTGAGCTAATGTAAGCTAGACTCACGTGGTTTTTATGTTATTTGAAACTTTTGTAAATATTTTTCTGAAAATGAGAGACTTTTTGCTACTCACTTTTTCTTTTTTCCTATACATTATTTTTCAGTGGGCACTCTTATACCAACACTTTACTCAGTGTGAAGTGTGTAAGTGTAAGTAAATGTTAGCTGCTCAGTTGTGTCCAACTCTTTGCCACCCTGTGGACTGTAGCCCACCAGGCTACTCAATCCATGGAGTTTTCCATGCAAGAATACTGGTGTGGACAGCCATACCATTTTTGAGGGATTGAACCTGGGTCTCCTGCATTGCAGACAGATTCTTCACAGTCTGACCCACAAGGGAAGCCTTTCCTCAGAGTAGATACCAACTAAAAATAAGCACTTGCTATCTACCTCTATACCACAGGAAGCATCACTATGAACAAAGCTAATGGAGATAATAAAATTCCAATTGAGCTATTTCAAATCCTAAAAGATGATGCTGTGAAAGTGCTGCACTCAATATGCCAGCAAATTTGGAAAACTCAGCAGTGGCTACAGGACTGGAAAAGGTCAGTTTTCATTCCTATCCCAAAGAAAGGCAATGCCAAAGAATGTTAAACTACCATACAATTGTATTCATCTCACATGCTAGCAAAGTAATGCTCAAAATTCTCCAAGCCAGGCTTAACAGTACGTGAATCGTGAACTTCCAGATGTCCAAGCTGGATTTACAAAAGCCAGAGGAACCAGGACAACATCCGCTGGACCATCAAAAAAAACAAGAGAATTCCAGAAAAACATCTACTTCTGCTTTATTGACTATGCAAAAGCATTTGACTGTGTGGATCACAACAAACTGTGGAAAATCCTTAAAAAATTGGGAATATCAGACCAACTTACTTGCCTCTTGAGAAATCTGTGTGCAGGTCAAGAAGCAACAGTTAGAAATGGAAAAGGAACAACAGACTGTTTCCAAATCGGGAAAGGAGTACGTCAAGGCTCTATATTGTCACCCTGCTTATCTAACTTATATGCAGAGTACATCATGCAAAATGCCAGGCTACATGAAGCACAAGCTGGAATCAAGATTTTCAGGAGAAATATCAATAACCTCAGATGCACAGATGATACCACCCTTATGGAGAAAGCGAAGAAGAACAAAAGAGACTCTTGATGGAAGGGAAAGAGGCGAGTGAAAACGCTGACTTAAAATTCAACTTTCAGAAAACTAAGGTCATGACATCCGATCCCATCACTTCATGGCAAATAGATGGAGACACAATGGAAACAGTGAAAAACTTTATTTTGGGGGGCTCCAAAATCACTGCAGATGGTGACTGCAGCCATGAAATTAAAAGATGCTTCCTCCTTGGAAGAAAAGCTATGATCAGCCTAGACAACATATTAAAAAGCAGAAACAGTACTTTGCCAACAAAGGTTTGTCTAGTCAAAGCTATGGTTTTTCCAGCAGTCATGTATGGATGTGAGAGTTGGACCACAAAGAAACCTGAGCACCGAAGAATTGATGCTTTTGCACTGTGGTGTTGGAGAAGACTCTTGAGAGTCCCTTGGACTGCAAGGAGATCAAATCAGTCCTGAATATTCATTGGAAGGACTGATGATGAAGCTGATGCTCCAATACTTTGTCCACCTGATGTGAAAAACTGACTCATTGGAAAAGACCCTGGTGCTAGGAAAGATGAAGTCAGGAGGAAAAGGGGATAACAGGATGAGATGGTTGGATGGCATCACTAACTTAATGGACATGAATTTGAGTAAGCTCTAGGAGTTGGTGATGGACAGGAAAGCCTGGCATGCTGCAGTCCATGGTCACAAAGAGTTGGACATAACTCAGCGACTGAACTGAACTGAAGTGATTTACCTGTACAGCGATGAAGTCACTAGGACACTTTAACTGCTAACCTTCAACACTCCCTAAAAATGTTCAGGGTAGAGATCAGGAATAAGGCACTCTGTGCTCTGAGGAAAACTGGAAGTACAGGCTTTCAGTTAGTTAGATATTTTTTAAAAAGATTTTATGAGCAAAATTCTTGTATCTTTTTATATCTAGAAAAATGGGGGTTTCCAGCACCACTTGTTAAAGAGATTGTCTTTAATCCATTGTATATTCTTGCCTCCTTTGTCAAAGATAAGGTGTCCATATGTGTGTGGATTTATCTCTGGGCTTTCTATTTTGTTCCATTGATCTATATTTCTGTCTTTGTGCCAGTACCATACTGTCTTGATAACTGTGGCTTTGTAGTAGAGCCTGAAGTCAGGTAGGTTGATTCCTCCAGTTCCATTTTTCTTTCTCAAGATCGCTTTGGCTATTCGAGGTTTTTTGTATTTCCATACAAATTGTGAAATTATTTGTTCTAGCTCTGTGAAGAATACTGTTGGTAGCTTGATAGGGATTGCATTGAATCTATAAATTGCTTTGGGTAGTATACTCATTTTCACTATATTGATTCTTCCAATCCATGAACATGGTATATTTCTCCATCTATTAGTGTCCTCTTTGATTTCTTTCACCAGTGTTTTATAGTTTTCTATATATAGGTCTTTAGTTTCTTTAGGTAGATATATTCCTAAGTATTTTATTCTTTTTGTTGCAATGGTGAATGGAATTGTTTCCTTAATTTCTCTTTCTGTTTTCTCATTATTAGTGTATAGGAATGCAAGGGATTTCTGTGTGTTGATTTTATATCCTGCAACTTTACTATAATCATTGATTAGTTCTAGTAATTTTCTGGTGGAGTCTTTAGGGTTTTCTATGTAGAGGATCATGTCATCTGCAAATAGTGAGAGTTTTACTTCTTATTTTCCAATTTGGATTCCTTTTATTTCTTTTTCTGCTCTTATTGCTGTGGCCAAAACTTCCAAAACTATGTTGAATAGTAATGGTGAAAGTGGGCACCCTTGTCTTGTTCCTGACTTTAGAGGAAATGCTTTCAATTTTTCACCATTGAGGATAATGTTTGCTGTGGGTTTGTCATATATAGCTTTTATTATGTTGAGGTATGTTCCTTCTATTCCTGCTTTCTGGAGAGTTTTTATCATAAATGGGTGTTGAATTTTGTCAAAAGCTTTCTCTGCATCTATTGAGATGCAGAAATCTGCATCTGGTCAACCACTTGTAAAAGAATGAAACTAGAACACTTTCTAACACCATATACAAAAATAAACTCAAAATGGATTAAAGATCTCAACGTAAGACCAGAAACTATAAAACTCCTAGAGGAGAACATAGGCAAAACACTCTCTGACATACATCACAGCAGGATCCTCTATGACCCACCTTCCAGAATATTGGAAATAAAAGCAAAAATAAACAAATGGGATCTAATTAAACTTAAAAGCTTCTGCACATCAAAGGAAACTATTAGCAAGGTGAAAAGACAGCCTTCAGAATGGGAGAAAATAATAGCAAATGAAGCAACCGACAAACAACCAATCTCAAAAATATACAAGCAACTCCTACAGCTCAACTCCAGAAAAATAAATGACCCAATCAAAAAATGGGCCAAAGATCTAAATAGACATTTCTCCAAAGAAGACATACAGATGGCTAACAAACACATGAAAGGATGCTCAACATCACTCATTATCAGAGAAATGCAAATCAAAACCACTATGAGATACCATTTCACACCAGTCAGAATGGCTGCGATCCAAAAGTCTACAAATAATAAATGCTGGAGAGGGTGTGGAGAAAAGGGAACCCTCTTACACTGTTGGTGGGAATGCAAACTAGTGCAGCCACTATGGAGAACAGTGTGGAAATTCCTTAAAAAACTGGAAATAGAACTGCCTTATGATCCAGCAATCCCACTGCTGGGCATACACACTGAGGAAACCAGAAGGGAAAGAGACACGTGTACCCCAATGTTCATCGCAGCACTGTTTATAATAGCCAAGACATGGAAGCAACCTAGATGTCCATCAGCAGATGAATGGATAAGCAAGCTGTGGTACATATACACAATGGAGTATTACTCAGCCATTAAAAAGAATACATTTGAATCAGTTCTAATGAGGTGGATGAAACTGGAGCCTATTATACAGAGTGAAGTAAGCCAGAAAGAAAAACACCAATACAGTATACTAACGCATATATATGGAATTTAGAAAGATGGTAATGATAACCCTGTATACGAGACAGCAAAAGAGACACTGATGTATAGAACAGTCTTATGGATTCTGTGGGAGAGGGAGAGGGTGGGAAGATTTGGGAGAATGGCATTGAAACAAAAAAAAAAAAAAAAAGAAAGAAAAATGGGGGTTTCCAACCACATGCCACACAACAGGAAGTGAGTGGCAGGCAAGCAAGAGAAACTTCATCTGTCACTCCCTGAACTCTCCATCACTCACATTACCACCTGAACCATCCTCTCCCCACTGTGGAAAAATGGTCTTCCATGAAACTGGTCCCTGTTGCCCTAAAGCTTGGGGACCACTGTAGAAAAGCACTAAAATTATTCATGGTAACATCTGCTTCTCATGACTCACAGAAAGTTTCTGCTAATATTGACTACACATCCCCTTCTTCACTAAAATCATATATTGTACTAACCTTTCCCCCTACCTCTGCAGAGTCAGTTGTTTTTCAGTTGCTAAGTCATGTCCAACTCTTTGTAAACCCATGGACTTCAGCATCTCAGGCTTCCTTGTCCTTTACTCTTTACCAGTTTGCTCAAACTCATGTCCATTGTATTGATGATGCCATCCAACCATCTCATCCTCGAACATCCACTTCTCCATCTGCCCTTTATCTTTTTCCCAGCATCAGGGTATTTTCCAAAGAGCTGGCTTGCTTTAGTATCTATCTCGGTGTTATCTGAGATCTGTCTCCCAGTCTATAATCCTCATGTTGCCCCAGACAAAACTTCACCTACAGGTTTAATGTTGTGTTTTTTTAAGGCAAAATAGAGATTAATAAATTTTATTGCATATGAATAAATTGTCCTTGTTCATCCTTAATTTCATTTGAAACCTACAATATTTCACTGTGAAAGTGATTTTATAATTTATTAGAAAATGTGTATTTTAAAAAATTCTTATGTAGTGCAGAACTGACCGTGTCTGACTGTTTTTACCCCATGGAATAGTCCATGAAATTCTCCAGGCCAGAATACTGGAGTGGGTAGCTATTCCCATCTCCAGGGGATCTTCTGAACCCAGGGATCAAACCCAGGTCTCCTGCATTGTGGGTGGATTTTTTACCAGCTGAGCTACCAGGGAAGCCCTTGTGTACACATAACATATATACATACATACATATATATATATGTATACATACATATATATATACATACATACATATATATATGTATACATACATATATATATATATACACACACACACACACATGCATATATTTTAATGAAATTATTTTATCTTTCAGTTTGAGAGACAACATTAAATGAAAGTGTGCAGAGTGGAATTAGTTTCTCCTTGCCACAGTGATGCTGGAATATGGAATGGTGTTTATAACTCACATTTCTAGGGTCATCTAGAAGTCAGCAAAACAACTTTGCTGACCTTGGCTGGTTAAGTTAACACAAAGGGATTTGGCCAGCTGTCGGCTGACTTAGGATTGTTTTAGCTGGAACTATTGAAGCAAGTTACCACTAGCCCACATATCTCACCTGCTAACAGGCTAACCTGGGAATGCTCCTGTGACAAAGGCAGAGCTGCAAAGAGCACCTTCAATTGTACATGAGCTAAAAAAACCTTTGGCAAAGCAAGTCACATGCTCAAAGCAATTATTAGAGTGGGAGGGGACTTCAAAGCCATATGTCAAGGGGCCAGATGAAGAATTGGGGTCACTTTTGCAATCTTCTGTAACACATTTGTCCCACATTACTTAATCATGGCTGCTAGCTGATAAGCAGCATAGACAAGGTCATGGATTTTCAGTAAAAGTTTTCTAGATGATATAAGCAACAGTTTTTCTTTTCTTTTTGTTGTTTCTTTTGTTTCTTTTGTGTTTTATTTTTCCATGATCAAGGGGAAAGTATATGTAGATATCTCAAAATATCATTTATACTTATCAGTACTTTAAAAGTACAATAATTATTAGCCCACCTTCAAAATCTTGTTATTTAATACATTAGTAAAGATAAATTTATAATAAAATATAGCAAGTTTGTTTGACAAATTTTTAGCTACATTGCAACAGAATCTGTTTCCTTTATAATCTTATACATTTTAAAACATTATTCTGAGAATGAACCAACAGCTTGAAAAGTGGATTTGTGGAGCAAGGAAAGTTAAGAAACTCTATCCTATATAGATTGAATGCAATAGAAAGGCAATTTATCTTCATTTCCTTCTTGTCAATTTTGGAAAGTACTTCATAATATTGTGGGCTATCAAGATACTTTGGATCTAACTAAAATGACTGAATGTTGATTATGCAAAGATTTCTTTCTCCTAATATATTTTACCTTAATAATTGGATATTCAGCATTGAATTTTAATATGGTGTTAGTCACTCAGTTGTATTTGACTCTTTGTGACCCCATGGATTGTCACCCACCAGGCTCCTCTGTCCATGAAAGTCTTCAGGCAATAATATTGGAGTGGGTTGTCATTCTCTTCTCAAGGGGACTTTCCCAACCCAGGGATTGAACTTGGTCTCCTGCATTGCAGGCAGACTCTTTACTGTCTGAGCATCTTAAATGTGTCAGTCTCTGTCGTTAATTCTTCTACTTACAATACAAGCATTCCTTGAGCAATTCTACTACAGCTAAGTACTGAATTATAAGTTAGAGATTAAATGAAAACTAAAACATAAAACCCCATTTATTGGATTTAACAATTTAATAGTTGAAAATTACAGGCAAATACATAATTAAAACATCTCTTTACACATGCTACAATAAGCATGACCTCAATGTGAGAATATGTACTCAGCTAATTATGATGCAAATGGGGGGAAGGCAGAAGGTCCATCAAAATTGAATACTTCTATGACAATGTACCAGAGAAGGCAATGGCACCCCACTCCAGTACTCTTGCCTGGAGAATCCCATGGATGGAGGAGCCTGGTAGGCTGCAGTCCATGGGGTAACTAAGAATCAGACACGACTGAGTGACTTCACTTTCACTTTTCACTTTCATGCATTGGAGAAGGAAATGGCAACCCACTCCAGTGTTCTTGCCTGGAGAATCCCAGGGTTGAGGGAGCCTGGTGGGCTGCCGTCTATGGAGCTGCACAGAATCGGACATGACTGAAGCGACTTAGCAGCAGCAGCAGCAGCATGACTATGTACATGTCATTCCTTCTATCATAACATTTGTTACTACTTATTGGAATGATACTATTATTAAAGCTTAGTGCAGATGTCACATATATGATGCCTTTCCTCTTTGCAATTGCAGAAGATTTTGTTCATTATTCTATTTATCATATCATTTATGCACTAATGTTACCTCTAACATTAAACTGTGAATGAAGTTTGTGAGTTCAAAGACTTAGTTCTTCCTGTTTGTGTCCTTAATACTAAATCAATATTTGATAAATGCTTTGCAGTAATGAGGAGCCAAGGATTTGGAGCCAAACAGCAAGAATTCAAATACTAAACTTGGGGCTTGTTAACTGTGTCACATTGGATAAGACAGTTTCTCCTTTTCCCAGCAGTCTTGATTCCAGCTTGTGCTTCATCCAGTCCAGCATTTCTCATAATATACTCTGCATATAAGCTAAATAAGCAGGGTGACAATATAAATCCTTGACATACTCCTTTCCTGATTTGGAACCAGTCTGTTGTTCCACGTCCATTTCTAACTGTTGCTTCCTGACCTGCATACAGATTTCTCAGGAGGCAGGTCAGGTGGTCTGGTATTCCCATCTCTTGAAGAATTTTCCACAGCATTTTGTGATCCACACAGTCAAAGACATTGGCATAGTCAATAAAGCAGAAGTAAATGTTGTCTGGAACCTTCTTGCTTTTTTAATGATACATCGGATGTGGCAATTTGATCTCTGGTTCCTCTGCCTTTTCTAAATCCAGTTGAACATCTGTAAGTTCATCACTCACGTACTGTGAAGCCTGGCTTGGAGAATTTTGAGCATTACTTTACTAGCATGTGAGATGAGTGCAATTGTATGGTAGTTTGAGCATTCTTTGGCACTGTCCTTCTTTAGTATTGGAATGAAAACTGACCTTTTCCAGTCAGTCCAGCGGCCACTGCTGAGTTTTCCAAATTTGTTGGCGTATTGAATGCAACACTTTCACAACATCATCTTTTAGATTTGAAATAGCTCAACTGGGATTCCATCACCTCCACTAGCTTTGTTCATAGCTAGTGGAGCTTCCTAAGGCCCATTTGACTTTGCATTCCAGAATGTCTGGCTCTAGGTGAGTGATCACACCAATGTGATTATCTGGGTCATGAAGATTTTTTTGTTTAGTTTTTCTGTGTATTTTTGCCACCTCTTCTTAATATCTTCTGCTTCTGTTAGGTCGATACCATTTCTGTCCTTTAGTGTGCCCATCTTTGCATGAAAATATCCCTTAGTATCTCTAATTTTCTTGAAGAGATTTCTAGTCTTTCCCATTCTATTGTTTTCCTCTATTTCTTTGCATTGATTGATGAGGAAGGCTTTCTTATCTCTCCTTGCTATTCTTTGGAACTCTGCATTTAAATGGGTATATCTTTCCTTTTCTCCTTTTCCTTTCACTTCTCTTATTTTCATAGCTGTTTGTAAAGCCTCCCCAGACAACCATTTTGCCTTTCCTTTTCTTGGGGATAGTCTTGATCACTGCCTCCTATACAATGTCATGAACCTTCATCCATAGTTCTTTGCTCTGTGTATCAGATCTAATCCCTTAAATCTACTTGTTACTTCCACTGTATAATTGTAAGGGATTTGATTTAGGTCATACCTTAATGGTCTAGTAGTTTCCCTACCTTCTTCAATTTAAGTCTGAATTTGGCAATAAGGAGCTCATGATCTGAGCCATAGTCAGCTTCCAGTCTTGTTTTTGCTGACTGTATAGAGCTTTTCCATCTTTGGCTGCAAATAATCTAATCAATCTGATTTTGGTATTGACCATCTGATGTTCATGTGTAAAGTCTTCTCTTGTGTTGTTGGAAGAGGGTGTTTGCTATGACCAGTGCATTCTCTTGGCAGAACTCTATTAGCCTTTGCCCTGCTTCATTCTGTACTCCAAGGCCAAATTTCCCTGTTACTCCAGGTGTTTCTTGACTTCCTACTTTTGCATTCCAGTCCTCTATAATGAAAAGGACATCTTTTTTGGGTATAGTTCTAGAAGGTCTTGTAGGTCTTCCTAGAACTGTTAAACTTCAGCTTCTTAATTATTGTTGGTTGGGGCATAGACTTGGAATACTGTGATATTGAATGGTTTACCGTGGAAACAAACAGAGATCATTTTGTCATTTTTGAGATTGCATCCAAGTACTGCATTTCGGACTCTTTTGTTGACCATGATGGCTACCTCATTTCTTCTAAGGGATTCTTGCCCAAAATAGTAGATATAAAGGTCATATCAATTAAATTCACCCATTCCAGTCCATTTTAGTTTGCTGATTCCTGAAATGTCTATGTTCACTCTTGTCAACTCCTGTTTGACCACTTCCAATTTGCCTTGACTCATGGACCTAACATTCCAGGCTCCTATGCAATATTGCTCTTTACAGCATCAGAATTTACTTCCATCAACAGTCACATCCACAGCTGGGTGTTGTTTTTGCTTTGGCTCTGTCCCTTGATTCTTTATGGAGTTAATTCTCCACTGATCTCCAGTAGCGTATTGGGTACTTATCAACCTGGTAAGTTCATCTTTCATTGTCCTATCTTTTTGCCTTTTCATATTGTTCATATGGTTCTCAAGGCAAGACCTAAACCTGATTTAAGGAAGGTAAGTTTATAAACATATAATTATAGAGAAATATAAAAGGGGAAGAAAAACAGTATCTTTTAAAATTTATTTTACACTTTCTGAATTAAGTCCAGACTAAGTTATTTGGTACCTTATAATATGAATCATCTGTTATTTTTTGTCATTGTTGAGTCATTAAGTCTTGTCTGACTGTTAGCACTGTAGCCCGCCAGGCTCCTCTGCCCATGGGATTTTTCAGGCAAGAACACTGGAGTGCGTTGCAATGTTCCTTAATCAGTCAAATTAAAAGTATCAGAAAATATGTATGAACAAAAAGTTGACATTTTATTAAAATTGTTTATATGTCTATCCCATCTCTGCTCTTCAAGCAACGCTGCCTGGGAATGCAAAATTGACACACAAAGCCCTGCTGTCCATATAATTACTAGTTCACTACACTTGCTTCCCTTTTTCTACCACATACATTCTGACATTTTCTGTTTTAGAAGCTTACTTTAAGAATAATTTTAATACAGTGGAAATAATTTAAAAGTGAATTTAACTTGAGGCTTTATTTTAAAAAGCAATACTGTGTGTCCTTCTCCTTTCAATGAATTATATTGTTAGGGGAAAACATCTCTAATCTATGCATCTTAAAATCTATATAGTGTAAAACTTTAAAATAAAAAATCTTTTCTTGTTTTTAAATTACCTCATTTGCTTTCAGAGTGCTGTCTTTAGATAACAAGTCAGAACTGAGTTAACAGGTTTATATTTCCTGAGATGGCTGCAAAAGATACCTTTGTTTTTTAAAAAAGGAGTTTAATTCTTTGCTCTTAGAATCTTGGAAGCTACGACTGTGCCAGAAATGAGCTGGGAAACTTTCCAGGTCTGTTTATGAAAGTGGATGTAGCTTTGACCTTTCTTACTGGAAAACTGCCTTACAAGACAGAGGCTCACAAACTTGTTCTGTAAAGGGTCAGATAGTAAATATTTCAGACTCTGCCAGACATGGCTTCTGCTACAACTACCCAGTTCTCTCATTGCAGTGCCAAAGCTTCCATGCATGCCATTGTGTTTCGTCGTGTCCTACTCTTTGTGACCCCATGAACTGCAGCCCACCAGGGACAGAGATCCCTCTGTCCATGGGATTTCCCAGGAAAGAATACTAGGTGGGTTGACATTTCCTTCCCCAGGAGATTTTCTTCATTCAGAGACTGAACCTGTGTCTCCTGTGTCTTCTGCACTGCAGGCAGTTTCTTTCCCTGTTGAACCATCAGTTTGGCTGTGTCCCAGACACTAAAACTTAGTGTATATGAACAGAAGGCCACCCAAAATTGAGTCATGGTTGCCACATTCCCTAACTAAACAGGACGCCCAGTTAAATTTGAATTTCAGATAAAAAACAAACACCTTTTTCTTTAAAGTGTAATTATATTCCAAATATTTTCCAGAACATCACTTCAGTTCAGTTCAGTTGCTCAGTCGTGTCCGACTCTTTGTGACCCCATGAATCGCAGCATGCCAGGCCTCCCTGTCCATCACCAACTCCCGGAGTTCATTCAAACTCATGTCCATTGAGTCAGTGATGCCATCCAGCCATCTCAACTTCTGTTGTCCCCTTCTCCTCCTGCCCCCAATCCCTCCCAGCATCAGAGTCTTTTCCAATGAGTCAACTCTTCGCATCAGGTGGCCAAAGTACTGGAGTTTCAACTTCAGTATCACTCATTCTAATGAACACTCAGGACTGATCTCTAGGATGCACTGGTTGGATCTCCTTGCAGTCCAAGGGACTCTCAGGAGTCTTCTCCAACACCACAATTCAAAAGCATCAATTCTTCAGCGCTCACCTTTCTTCACAGTCCAACTCTCACATCCATACATGACTACAGGAAAAACCATAGCCTTGACTAGATGGACCTTTGTTGGCAAAGTAATGTCTCTGCTTTTCAATATGCTACCTAGGCTGGTCATAACTTTCCTTCCAAGGAGTAAGCGTCTTTTAATTTCATGGTTGCAATCACCATCTGCAGTGATTTTGGATCCCCCCAAAATAGTCTGACACTGTTTCCACTGTTTTCCCATCTATTTCCCATGAAGTGATGGGACCAGATGCTATGATCTTCGTTTTCTTAATGTTGAGCTTTAAGCCAACTTTTTCACTCTCCACTTTCACTTTCATCAAGAGGCTCTTTAGTTCCTGTTCACTTTCTGCCATAAGGGTGGTGTCATCTGCATATCTGAGGTTATTGATATTTCTTCTGGCAATCTTGATTCCAGCTTGTGCTTCTTCCAGCCCAGCATTTCTCATGATATACTCTGCATATAAGATAAATAAGCAGGGTGACAATAGGCAGCATTGACGTACTCCTTTTCCTATTTGGAACCAGTCTGTTTTTCCAGAACATGTTTATACACAAAAAGTTGTTCATGTTTATCTGAAATTTAACTCACTGTCCTATCTTACCTGGCAATTCTATTTATGCTATAGTTTGCTGACTTTTGATGTTAAGTGATCTTAATCACAAGAAGTGGTTATGCTCTGAGGAAGTAGAAAACAGCAAAAAAGAGAGAATTCATGGAAAATGACTAAGACAAAATTAAGACAGTGAAATGCCCAACCTATACCCATCTATTTCACACAACCCCTCCTACTTCAGCTCCAGCTACCATGTTAGCCAGAAGTCTAGAGAAATCCTTGTTCAAATACAGACAGGCAAGACCATGAAAGATAATAAAATGACAACTGTAATAAGCCACTAATTTTTATGTGCTTTATTATGAAGTGATATTAAGTGGAATATCCCTGCTACTCATTGTTTTTCTTTCTGTCTTTCCATTTTTCCCCTTTTTAAAAAACATTTTCAGTTTTCCTATTTGCATCTGGAGTTTAATAACTCCATAATGAATGATACCTTAGAAAGATTGTTCATATTAGAAATATTTTAACATCAGCCATTATATCTTAATTTTCTAGTTCAGTGCCAACACAAGTAAAACAGTAGCATTATATAGAAACCTATGCATTCCACATTTAGATTTTGTTTTTCACAAAATTCAAATATTAGGGATAGTCCTTCTGCTCTTATTCATTAGAAATTTATTTGCAACCAAATCATAACATACAATGATGTTTATTCAAACTTTAGCAATGCAGAGCTGAAATGACTCCTGCTAAGTGGATAAAGGCTTTGACACCCATTTCATAATTTGCTTTTGGTCACTGACTATTAAAAAAAAAAAATCCTCTCAGAAACAGAAGTAGAAGTTTTCTATGATCAATAAAGAAGACTATTTCTCAGACTATGTTATGAAAAATTGGACTAACTGTCACTGGGAAATTATTAACAAATGATCTCATGGTTTGAAAATATATTTGGATTAGAAAGGTGCCTAGAATATAAATTTCTAACATTTTTACTGGTCAACTTTGGAAAACACTGAAATGAAGCTAAAACACAGAGTGATCTTAGTGTCATTTAAAAAAATACATCCTTATTCTTTTTTATTTATCTTTCAAATTCCTAGAGTAATGGAAATAAAAACTAAAATACACAAATGGGACCTAGTTAAACTTAAATTCTTTTGCACAATGAAGGAAACTATAATCAAAGTGACAAGACAGCCCTCAGAATAGGATAAAATACAGAAAATGAAACAATTGACAAAGAATTAATCTCCAAACTGTACAAGCAGCTAATGCAGCTCAATGGGGCTTCTCTGATAGCTTAGTTGGGAAAAAATCCACCTGCAATGCAGGAGACCCTGGTTCAATTCCTGGGTCGGGAAGATGTGCTGAAGAAGGGACAGGCTACCCACTCCATTAATCTTGGGCTTCCCTTGTGTCTTAGCTGGTAAAGAATCCGTCTGCAGTGTGGGAGACCTGGTTTCAATACCTGTGTTGGCAAGAAATGCTGGAGAAGGGAAAGGTACCCACACCAGTATTCTGGCATGGAGAATTCAATGGACTGTAGAGTCTATGGGGTCGCAAAGAGTTGGACACAACTGAACAACTTTCACTTCACAATGCAGCTCAATACCAGAAAATGAACAACCCAATAAAAAAATGGACAAAAGACCTAAACAGACATTTCTTCAAAGAAGACATATAGATGGCTAATAAACACATGAAAAGTTGCTCAACCTCACTCATTATTACAGAAATGCAAATTAAAAGCACAATGAAGTATCATCTCACACCTGTCAGAATGACCATCATCAAAACGTCTACAATGAATAAATGCTTCAGAAGGTGTGGAGAAAAGGGAACCCCCTTACACTGTTGGTGGGTATGAAAACTGGTACAGCCACCATGGAAAACTGGAGATTCCTTAAAAAACTTGGAATAGAACTGCTATACAACCCAGCAATCCCACCGCTACACATAGACCCCAAGGTAACCAGAAGTGAAAGAGACACATGTACCCCAGTGTTCATCATAGCACTATTTAAAATAGCTAGGACATGGAAGCAACATAGATGTTCATTGGCAGATTAATGGATAACGAAGTTGTGGTACATATATACAATGGAACATTACTCAGCTATTAAAAGGAACTCTTTTGAGTCAGTTCTAATGATGTGAATGAACATGGGGTCTATTATACTGAGTGAAGTAAGTCAGAAAGTGAAAGATAAATACTGTATATTAATGCATATATATGGAATTTAGAAAGACGGTACCAATAATCTTACATACAGGGCAGCAAAGGAAACACAGATGTAAAGAACAGACTTTTGGACTTAGCAGGAGGTTAGGATGGGATGATTTGAGAGAGGCATTGAAACATGTACATAACCATATGTAAAACAGATGATCAGTGCAAGTTCAATGCATGAGGCAGGGGACCCAAAGCCAGTGCTCTGGGACAACTAAGAGGGATAGGGTGGGGAGGCAAGTGGAAGTGGGCTTCAGGATGGGGGGGAACAGGTTACACCTATGGCCAATTCATACTGATGTATGGCAAAAACCACCATCACAATATGGTAAAATAATTATCCTCCAATTAAATTAATTATAATAAACTCAAAATTCATTGAGATTCTGTCCTGCATCTTGGCAGAAAGTTCTCAGATTTTGTAAATCTGTCCAATATATGTCCTGGACTTACACATTCTTTTTCTCAGTTTTCTTCAAATAATATTTATGTTGCTTCTCTAAAAACATAAGAAGCAAAGCTGCTAGAAATAAATCATTAATGGCTGCATTAGACAGATGCTGAATGGCCCCATGTTGCTTAATTTTTAATGCCATAATTAACATCACCTTGTAATTATCTTATAGTCCTTATAGTTCTCTTACTGTTTTCTTTGGTCCCTTTTTTTCAAACTTTTTTCCTGATTTGATGACATGTCTTCTCAAAAAATTTGGATTTTTACCTAATATTTTAGTAATCTTTTTATCGGACACCAAGGGTTGATTTCTAAGAAAATCTTCCATTTCTCTCTTTATTAAAATAGCTATCTTTCACAAACTCTATATTTGTAAACTTCTGAAGTGTTTTCAGCACGTCCTGCAACAGAAGTTAGTTTGCAATTACACAATAGTATTTTGATTGACTTCTCCCAATGTTATATAATTTATTAGGTAAGTGACATATACTTCGTTTTATGAAACTTGGTTAAGTCATAAAGCTTTTTTATTACTCCATGTTAGAATCTTCTAATATCTTCTGAACATATTTATTACAATTTGTATATAACCCTGAGATGATCATGTGAAAACCCCAGTAAAGTAGCATTTCTGGTAGTAATACTTGTTTGAAGCATAGAAAAAATGTCAATATTCACACATTAAGATTATAAAAGAAGGTATCCTAAGGAATTCCCTGGTGGTCCAATGTTTAGGACTCTGCACTCCCACTGACAAGGGCCTGGGTCCCCTCCCTTGTCAGAGAACTAGGATCCTGCATGCTACATGACAGAGTCAAAAAAATTAAAAGGTTAAATTAAATGAAATAAAATGAGTTATCTTTTACAGACTTCACTTCACATTACAGATATAGATGAATAAATACACAAATGGGTAGATAGTAATAGATAGGTAGATAGACACATATAATAGAAAAAATAAATTCAAAGAAGTTTAAAATAAGGTACACCCAAAGAGGTAGAGTGGGGAGAGTAGGAGGGAGGTTCAAGAGGTAGGGGATATCTGTATGTATATATAGTAAATTCACTTCATTGTACAGCAGAAACTAACACAAAATTTTAAAGCAATTTTACTCCAATAAAATTAAATAAATAAATAAAAATATAAAAACAATTTTTTAAAATTGATGTCCTGATAATATCGTGTTAAAAATCAGGGTAATAGGTATTATAACTTATTTATTTTAGTTCAGTTCAATTCAGTCGCTCAGTCGTGTCGGACTCTTTGCGACCCCATGAATCGCAGCACGCCAGGCCTCCCTGTCCATCACCAACTCCCAGAGTTCACTGTGACTCACGTCCATCGAGTCAGTGATGCCATCTGGTATCTGGCGCCATCTGGCGTCCCCTTCTCCTCCTGCCCCCAATCCCTCCCAGCATCAGAGTCTTTTCCAAGGGTCAACTCTTCGCATGAGATGGCCAAAGTACTGGAGTTTCAGCTTCAGCATCATTCCTTCCAAAGAAATCCCAGGGCTGACCTCCTTCAGAATGGACTGGTTGAATCTCCTTGCAGTCCAAGGGACTCTCAAGAGTTCTCCAACACCACAGTTCAAAAGCATCAATTCTCCGGCACTCAGCTTTCTTCACAGTCCAACTCTCACATCCATACATGACCCTAGCCTTGTGTGAATCACAATAAACTGTGGAAAATTCTGAAATACCCTAGCCTTGACTAGATGGACCTTTGTTGGCAAAGTAATGTCTTTGCTTTTCAATACGCTATCTAGGTTGGTCATAACTTTTCTTCCAAGGAGTAAGCGTCTTTTAATTTCATGGCTGCAATCACCATCTGCAGTGATTTTGGAGCCCCCAAAAATAAAGTGTGACACTATTTCCACTGTTTCCCCATCTATTTCCCATGAAGTGATGGGACCAGATGCCATGATTTTCATTTTCTGAATGTTGAGGTTTAAGCCAACTTTTTCACTCTCCTCTATCACTTTCATCAAGAGGCTTTTTAGTTCCTGTTCACTTTCTGCCATAAGGGTGGTGTCATCTGCATATCTGAGGTTACTGATATTTCTCCCAGCTATCTTGATTCCAGCTTGTGCTTTTTCCAGCCCAGCGTTTCTCATGATGTACTCTGCATATAAGATAAATAAGCAGGGTGACAATATACAGCCTTGACGTACTCCTTTTCCTATTTGGAACCAGTCTGTTGTTCCATGTCCAGTTCTAACTGTTGCTTCCTGACCTGCATACAAATTTCTCAAGAGGCAGGTCAAGTGGTCTGGTATTCCCATCTCTTTCAGAATTTTCCACAGTTTATTGTGATTCACACAGTCAAAGGCTTTGGCATAGTCAATAAAGCAGAAAGATATGTTTTTCTGGAACTCTCTTGCTTTTTTGATGATCCAGCAGATGTTGGCAATTTGGTCTCTGGTTCCTCTGCCTTTTCTAAAACCAGCTTGAACATCTGGAAGTTCACAGTTCACGTATTGCTGAAGCCTGCCTTGGAGAATTTTGAGCATTACTTTACTAGCTTGACAGATGAATTCAACTGTGCGGTAGTTTGAGCATTCTTTGCCATTGCCTTTCTTTGGGATTGGAATGAAAACTGACCTTTTCCAGTCCTGTGGCCACTGCTCAGTTTTCCAAATTTGCTGGCATATTGAGTGCAGCACTTTCACAGCATCATCTTTCAGGATTTGAAAGAGCTCAACTGGAATTCCATCACCTCCACTAGCTTTGTTCGTGGTGATGCTTTCTAAGGCCCACTTGACTTCAGGTTCCAGGATGTCTGGCTCTAGGTGAGTGATCACACCATCGTGATTATATGGGTCATGAAGAACTTTTTGGCCTAGTTCTTCTGTGTATTCTTTCCACCTCTACTTAATACTTTCTGCTTCTGTTAGGTCCATACCGTTTCTGTCCTTTATTGAGCCCATCTTTGCATGAAAAATTCCCTTGGTATCTCTAATTTTCTTGAGGAGATGTCTAGTCTTTCCCATTCTGTTATTTTTCTCTATTTCTTTGCATTGATCCCTGAGGAAGGCTTTCTTATCTCTTCTTGCTATTCTTTGGAACTCTGCATTCAGATGCTTATATCTTTCCTTTTCTCCTTTGCTTTTCGCGTCTCTTTTTTTCACAGCAATTTGTAAGGCCTCCTCAGACAGCCATTTTGCTTTTTTGCATTTCTTTTCCATGGGGATGGTCTTGATCCCTGTCTCCTGTACAATGTCACGAACCTCAGTCCATAGTTCATCAGGCACTCTATCTATCAGATCTAGATTTATAAATTTAAAATTATAAATTATAGAAAAGTCTTGCATGTGTGATGAGGAAATTTCTAAAATATTGCTACCAATACTTGTGCCTTTGAGGTATCACAAATAAAGAGAAAAGTGTGTGATTCAGAACTGTACACCTCAGTGGATTATCACAACATAGTCTCATCTTTGTAACTACAACTATCAAGAAACAGAAAACTAATAGCAAACCAGAATACCCTTCATACCCTCTCCTATCACTGTTCATTCTTTCCTCCACAAAGGCAAGCCTATCCTGATTACTAACAGTCCTTTAATTTTGATTCTTTTTGATCTTTACAAGAATGATATCACAGCACAAATACTTTTATGTTTGCTTTATTGCATTCCACATTATGTTTTTAAGAGTCACTCCATTTGGGGGAGTAATTCTAATTTATTTTTATTAATGTATAATAAATAATTGCATGAATATATTTATTTTATACATATTTTCTACTGATATACATTTAGATTGTAGTAGCTATTACAAATAATGTCCTGTGTATTTTGGGGGCACGTCATATTTTGCACATTTCTACATGTGACTCTTACATATATAATTAAAATAGGATTTTCTGCTAAGACACCTGTATGTTGATCCACAGCTCAAACTTCTGAAGTGAATATCCCCTTTTGTAGTCAACTAATAGAATATATAGTTAAAATTGCTCTGCATTCTTGAAAATGCCTGGTAGTAAAAAAATAATAATTTAGCCATTCTGGTGGGCACTGGCGGTATTTCATTATGAGTTAGATTCAGATTGGAGTGATTACTTGTAATCTGGACAAGTTTATGCATGCTATTTTTCCAAGTAACTTTATCATTTAAAATTTTATGCATTTTTTCACTTAATTGATGTAATTAATTGATATTTATATGTTCTATACAGAAAACCTATGTGGGATACATGTATCACAAATATTTTCTCAATAGTTCATCTTTTTAAGCTTATCTAAATACTTTTTAAAAAATAGATCTTAATTTTAATGAAATCTTATTTATCGAGATTTCCATTTTTGGAAAAGTGCTTTTGTATTAAATTTAAAAAATATTTCCCTACCTCAAGATTTTCTCTTACTGTCTTCTAGTGAAGTTATCTGGAGAAGGCAATGGCACCCCGCTCCAGTACTCTTGCCTGGAAAATTCCAGGGACAGAGAAGCCTGGTAGGCTGCAGTCCATGGGGTCGCTAAGAGTAGGACACGACTGAGCGACTTCACTTTCACTTTTCACTGTCATGCATTGTAAAAGGAAATGGCAACCCACTCCAGTATTCTTGCCTGGAGAATCCCAGTTACAGAGTAGCCTGGTGGGCTGCCGTCTATGGGGTAGCACAGAGTGGGACACAACTGAAGCTACTTAGCAGCAGCAGTGAAATTATATTTCTTAATTCAAATTGACTACTATCATTGATATAAACCTAAAATTAAACAAATATTGACTATAAAACAATAGTAACAAAATGAAGGGTACACAGAACCTCTCTTCATTATTTCTTATACTAGTGTGTGAATCTATAATTATCTTAAAATGTTTTAAAATAATGAAACAAATAAGCAAGTAGACTTTATCACAAAAAGAGCTATTGAGAGAAATTTCATAACATCACAATGTTTAAAACCTGAGGGAAATCTCGTTGTACTACTAAATGAATTTGTTTAAATAACTGTCTACTTTAAAGTATCCATAGGAAATTTAACTGAAAATTAAGATATGCAACAAAAATACTGATTAATATTAATTTTTGTTATTAATAATGCTGATGCATGTACACATAAGAGCTTTTCATTTGTTTACAATTTATGTTATTTAAATATTCATATACTCCTTTTCAAATATTCTAATTATTTCAAGTCATATCTCAGCAATACTGCAACTTCAGTAATGAAGAAAATTGTAAAGAAGCAAATCACAAAATTTTTTTCATTTCCCAGTGCAGGTAAATGTTATGTTTACACTATATTGTAGTCTATTAAGTATGCAATAGCATTATCTAAAATAACAATGTTCAGTTCTGTTCAGTTCAGTCGCTCAGTCATTCTGACTCTTTGCAACCCCATGAATTGCAGCACGCCAGGCTTCCCTGTCCATCACCATCTCCAGGACTTCACTCAAACTCATATCCATCTAGTCAGTGATGCCATCCAGCCATCTCATCCTCTGTCGTCCCCTTCTCCTCCTGCCCCCTATCCCTCCCAGCATCAGAGTCTTTTCCAATGAGTCAACTCTTCGCATGAGGTGGCCAAAGTATTGGAGTTTCAGCTTTAGCATCCTTCCTTCCAAATAACAATGTGCATATATTAATAAAAATACTTTATTGCTAAAATATGTTAACCATCATGTGAACCTTCTGGGGACCAAAGTCTCATTGCTGGTGGTGGGTCTTACCTCAGTGCTGATGGCTGAGATTGAAAAGGGTGGGGTGACTGGGGTGGCTGTAGCAATTTCTTAAAATAAAATGACAAAAACTACTGTTTTGATTGACTTTTACAATTTATCTGTAGCACATAATGTTGTTTGATAGCATTTTAGTCACAACAGAACTTCTTTAAAAATTGGAGTTAATCCTCTTAAACCTGCCACTGTTTTATGAACTAAATTTAGGTAATATGCTCAATTCTTTGTTGTCATTTCTACAAACATCACAGCATCTTCATCATCTCAAAAACTGCTTTATTTGCTTATCCATAAGAAGCAACTTCTCATCCATGAAAACTGTATCATGAGATTGCATCAATTCAGTCACATTTTCAGGCTCCACTTTCAATTCTATTTTTATTGCTACGTTCCATCACATATCCTCCACTGAAATCTTGAACCCCTAAAAGTCATCCTTGAGGGTTGGAACTAACTCTTTACAAACTCCTATTAATGTTGATATTTTGACCTTTTCTTATGAATCATGAATGTCCTTAATGGCATCTGGAGTGGTGAATCCTTTTCCAACAGGTTTTCAATTTACTGTGTCCAGATTCACCAGAAGAATCACTATATATGGCAGCTATATCCTTATGAAATAGGCTTACATAATAAGACTTGAAATTACTCATTGATCCATGGGCTACAGAGTGGATGTTGTATTAGCAGACATGATAACAAAATTAATTTTATTGTATATCTCCATCAAAGCTCTTGGGTGACAGGTACATTGTCAATCAGCTGTAATAATTTGAAAGTAGTCTTTTTTCTTTTTCTGAGTGCAGGTCTCAACAGTGGGTTTAAAATATTCAGTTAACCATATTGTAAACAAATCTGCTGTCATCCAGGCTTTGTTATTTCATTTACAGAACATACACAGAGGAGATTTAGCATAATTCTTAAGGGCCCTAGAACTTTCAAATCAGTAAAAAAAATTGTCTTCAACTTAAAGACAGCAGCTGTGTTAGCTCCTCACAAGAGAGTCAGCCTGTGCTTTGAAGCTTTGAAGTCAGGCATTGACTTCTCTCTAGATATTAAAGTCCTTAGGTAGACATAGGTAGATATTTCCTTCAATGGTAGATGTGTTTTCTCCTTTGCCACTCTTTCACATTTTAGCTGGAGCCCATTTGGACTTAGTAGTAGTAGTATTATCGCTTAGTTGTATCCGACTCTTTGTGACCCCATGGACTGTAGTCTACAAGGCTCCTCTGTCCATGAGGTTCTCCAGTCAAGAATACTGGAGTGGGTAGCCATTCCCATCTCCAGAGTTTCTTCCAACCCAGGGATTGAACCTGGGTCTCCTGCATTGCAGGCAGATTCTTTACCATCTGAGCAACAGGGAAGTTCTATTAAAGTCCTAGATGGCATATTCTTCCAATATAAAGCTGCGTCCAAGGAGCGGTGGCTGAGTGGGCGCAGGAGGGCTGAGAGGAGCTACTCCACGTCCAAGGTCAGGAGGGGCAGCTGTGAGGAGATACCCCTTGTCCAAGGTAAGGAGCACTGGTTGTGTTTTGCGGGAGCAGCCGTGAAGAGATACCCCACGTCCAAGGTAAGAGAAACCCAAGTACGATGGTAGGTGCTGCGAGAGGGCATCAGAGGCAGACACTGAAACCATAATCACAGAAAACTAGCCAATCTGATGATACAGACCACAGCCTTGTCTAACTCAATGAAACTAAGCCATGCTGTGTGGGGCCACCCAAGATGGATAGGTCATGGTGGAGAGGTCTAAAAGCATGTGGTCCACTGGAAAAGGGAATGGCAAACCACTTCAGTATTCTTGCCTTGAGAACCCCATGAACAGTATGAAAAGGCAAAATGACAGGATACAAAAGAGAAATTCCCCAGATCAGTAAGTGCCCAATATGCTACTGGAGATCAGTGGAGAAATAACTCCAGAAAGAATGAAGGGATGAGGCCAAAGCAAAACAATACCCAGTTGTGGATGTGACTGGTGATAGAAGCAAGGTCCAATGCTGTAAAGAGCAATATTGCACAGGAACCTGGAATGTTAGGTTCATGAATCAAGGCAAATTGGAAGTGGTCAAACAGGACATGACAAGAATGAATGTTGACATTCTAGAAATCAGCGAACTAAAATGGACTGGAGTGGGTGAATTTAACTTAGATGCTTTTTATATCTACTACTGTGGGCAGGATTCCTTTAGGAGAAATAGAGTAGCCATCATGGTCAAAAAAACAGTTTGAAATACAGTATTTGGATGCAATTTCAAAAATGACAGAATGATCTCTGTTTGTTTCCAAAGCAAACCATTCAATATCACAGTAATCCAAGTCTATGCCCCAACCAGTAATGCTGAAGAAGCTGAAGTTGAACTGTACTATGAAGACCTACAAGACCTTTTAGAACTAACACCCAAAAAAGATGTCCTTTTTATTATAGGGGACTGGAATGCAAAAGTAGGTAGTTAAGAAACACCTGGAATAACAGGTAAATTTGGCCTTGGAGTATGGAAAGAAGTAGGGCAAAGGCTAATAGAGTTTTGCCAAGAGGACACACTGGTCATAGCAAACACCCTCTTCCAACAACACAATAGAAGCCTCTACACCTGGATATCACCAGATGGTCAACACCAAAATAAGACTGAGTATATTCTTTGCAGCCAAAGATGGAAAAGCTCTATACAGTCAGCAAAAACAAGACCAGGAGCTGACTGTGGCTCAGATCATGAACTCTTTATTGCCAAATTCAGACTTAAATTGAAGAAAGTAGGGAAAACCACTAGACCATTCAGGTATGACTTAAGTCAAATCTCTTATGATTATACATTGGAAGTGAGAAATAGATTTAAGGGACTAGATCTGATAGATAGAGTGCCTGATGAACTATGGACTGAGGTTCATGACATTGTACAGGAGACAGGGATCAAGACCACCCTCATGGAAAAAAAAATGCAAAAAAGAAAAATGGCTGTCTGGGGAGGTCTTAAAATAGCTGTGAAAAGAAGAGAAGCAAAAAGCAAAGGAGAAAAGGAAAGATATAAGCATCTGAATGCAGAGTTCCAAAGAATAGCAAGGAGAGAAAAGAAAGCCTTCCTCAGTGATCAATGCAAAGAAATAGAGGAAAATAACAGAATGGGAAAGACTAGACATCTCCTCAAGAAAATTAGAGGTACCAAGGGAATATTTCATGCAAAGCTGGGCTCAATAAAGGACAGAAACGGTATGGACCTAACAGAAGAAGAAGATATTAAGATGAGGTGGCAAGAATACACAGAAGAACTATACAAAAAAAGATCTTCATGACCCAGATAATCACGATGCTGTGATCACTTACATAGAGCCAGACATCCTGGAACCTGAAGTCAAGTGGGCCTTAGAAAGCATCACCACGAACAAAGCTAGTGGAGGTGATGGAACTCCAGTTGAGCTCTTTCAAATTCTGAAAGATGATGCTGTGAAAGTGCTGCACTCAATATGCCAGCAAATTTGGAAAGCTCAGCAGTGGCCACAGGACTGGAAAAGGTCAGTTTTCATTCCAATCCCAAAGTAAGGCAATGCCAAAGAATGCTCAAACTACTGCACAATTGAACTCATCTGTCAAGCTAGTAAAGTAATGCTCAAAATTCTCCAAGGCAGGCTTCAGCAATACGTGAACCATGAGCTTCCAGATGTTCAAGCTGGTTTTAGAAAAGGCAGAGGACCAGAGATCAAATTGTCAACATCCGCTGGATCGTTAAAAAAGCAAGAGCATTCCAGAAAAATATCTCTTTCTGCTTTATTGACTATGCCAAAGCCTTTGACTGTGTGAATCACAATAAACTGTGGAAAATTCTGAAAGAGATGGGAATACCAGACCATCTGACCTGCCTCTTGAAAAACCTGTATGCAGGTCAGGAAGCAACAGTTAGAACTGGACATGGAACAACAGATTGGTTCCAAATAGGAAAAGGAGTATGTCAAGGCTGCATACTGTCACCCTGCTTATTTAACTTATATGCAGAGTACATCATGAGAAACGCTGGGCTGGAAGAAGCACAAGCTGGAATCAGATTGCTGATAGAAATATCCATAACATCAGATATGCAGATGACACCACCCTTATGGCAGAAAGTGAAGAAGAACTAAAGGGCCTCTTTATGAAAGTAAAAGAGGAGGGTCAAAAAATTGGCTTAAAGCTCAACATTCAGAAAACTAAGATCATGACATCTGGTCCCATCACTTCTTGGCAAATAAATGGGGAAACAGTGGAAACAGTGGCTGACTTTATTTTGGGGGGGGCTCCAAAATTACTGCAGATGGTAATTGCAGCTATGAAATTAAAATAATTTGCTCCTTGGAAGGAAAGTTATGACCAACCTAGATATCATATTCAAAAGCAAAGACATTACTTTGCCGACAAAGGTACACCTAGTCAAGGCTACGGTTTTACCAGTAGTCATGTATGGATGTGATAGTTGGACTGTGAAGAAAGCTGAGCGCTGAAGAATCGATGCTTTTGAACTGTGGTGTTGGGGAAGACTCTTGAGAGTCCCTTGGACTCTCAAGGAGATCCAACCAGTCCATCCTAAAGGAGATCAGCCCTGGGTGTTCATTGGAAGGACTCATGTTGAAGCTGAAACTCCAATACTTTGGCTACCTGATGGGAAGAAATGACTCATTGGAAAAGACCCTGATGCTGGGAAAGACTGTAGGTAGGAGGAGAAGGGGATGTCAGAGAATGAGATGGTTGGACTGATTCAATGGACATGAGTTTGGGTAAACTCTGGGAGTTGGTGAGTGACAGGGAGGCCTGGCATGCTGCAGTACATGGAGTCACAAAGAGTTGGACACACTGAGGGACTGAACTGAACTGAACTCATATAGTCCATGGGGTTGCAAAGAGTTGGATATGACTGAGTGACTTTCACTTTCACTTTCAAAGCTGCTCTATTTACACTGAAAGTCTGTTTTAGTGAGGCCACCTTCTTTAGTTAACTGAGTCAGATTTTCTGAGTAACTTGCTGAAGCTTCTACATCAGCACCTGCTTCACCTTGTACATTTATGTTATGGAGAGGGCTTCTTTCCTTAAACCTTGGGAGCCATACTCTGCTAGTGTCACACTTTTCTCCTGCACCTTCCTCACCTCTATTGGTCTTCAAAAAATTTAAGAGTTAGAGGCTTGCTCTGGGTTAAACCATTGCTTAAAGGAATGATATGGCTAGTTTGACTTTTTATCCAAATCACTAAAACTTTCCCCATATTTGCAATAATGCTGCCTTGCTTTCCTATTTGTGGGTTGACTTTGATTCTTAATCTCCTTCAAGTACTTTTCCTGTGCATTCCCAACTTGACTAACTGGCACAAGATTTCTAGATACCAGCCTATTTAGGCTTTTGGCAGAACTTCCCTCCTGAGCTTATTTATTTCTAGCTTTTGATTTAAAGAGAGAGATCTGCAACTTTTCACTTTAACAACTTACAGGGAACTGTAGGATTATTTATTGGCCTAATTTCAATACTGTTGTATCTGAGAAAAGGGAGGTCGAGAAGAGGAAGAAAGGTGAGTAAGGGTCAGTCAAAACACATGCAAAAATTATCAATTAAGGGCATCATCCTACCTGAGTGACGCCATGGCACCCCTAAGCAATTACAATAGTAACATCAAAAATCTCTGATTACCTATTGCCATTACAAATATAATAATATTTACAAAGTTTGAAATTTTGGGAAAATTACTAAAATGTGACATGGAGTCATGAACTGAACAAATGCTGTCAGAAAAATGGCATCCATTGAGTTACTAAACTAAGAGTTGCTACAAATCTGCAATTTATTAAAACCCTGTATCTGTGAAGCTCAATAAAGTAGAGCACAGTAAAATGAGGTATGCTGGTATTGAATAGGAAATTAGCAGATGTCCATTATTTTGAAAACAAGTGTATGAATATTTAAAGTATAAACTATAAGCAAATGAAAAGCTACTGTGTACACATAGTAACACCATTAATTACAAAGATTAAGAATAATCAGTATTTAATTTCATATCTTAAATTTCAACTAAATTTACTATGGATACTTAAAAATAAACAATTTTTTAAGCATATGCATTTTGTAGTACATCATGATTTCACTCAGGCTTTAAACATTTATATTTCCTTTGCTGGCCTTTGCATATTGGCTATTCTCAGGACTAAATTTTTAACCAGGGGGGAAAATTATTGAACCACTAAAAAAAGATTACTTTTCTATTAAGTTACTAAAATAGCCTTTCAGTTTGCAATCATTTCTAATGCTCTTAGACTTTTATTCTAAATAACTCAATGAAAATTCATACATTCACATATAAATATCATTATGGGGCTTCAGAGTCAATGTGCATTAGGCACATGTCTAAAAAAATATATGAATTGATTTTACAGGAAGATATATTTCTATGCTTACATTTCTATGAACATTTTATTGAGAATTTTTAAATTTGCTATTTATTTTCTGTCTTAGAATTCTAGTTTATAGAAATAAACATACATACTGTTTCAGAAATTATCTGCAAATAAGTGTGATATATTAAAGTATGTAGATTTTTTATATTTCACATATAGTTAATATTTCACAGATGAGTATTTCTGCATTTTTTTGTTTAAATACATTAAATTATTTTCAGAGAATATTCAATTTGTTTTAGTATTTTCCAAATGAAAAGGATCATGGGAATTTTTTAATTGACTTTACATGTTCTTAGTTTAAACTAGAAAGAAAAAAACACTCAAAAGTAGGAATTAATTAATTGGCAATTGCTTTAAGTCTTGAGACTAATGCTGACTTGAAACTCTATAATAGTTAATCAGAATGTAAGACAAAACCTCTATTTTAAATATGAGAGTTTGCTAATAAAAGGCAGTGTTTCAGCCAAGTTCTTATGCTTTGCTGGGAAAAATATGCTTAACTGCACATATTTCTTCTACAGTATGAATTATACATGTAAAGGAAAATTACACATAATAGTGTCAGATTATAAATCTCTATGGCTTTTCTGTAAAATAAAAGCCTCAACACTTTCCTTTATAGTCAAGAGTAATTTATAATGAAGTTTTTTATTAGATTCTTAGATTCTAAGACATTTTATTACAAAAAATACTATGAACTTAGAAGCCCTGAAATCTACTAAAAATCCCTAGAAGTACAAAATTCATTAAACCCTTGTTACTAATACAGGGACTTCCTATAGGCCTCAAGGATAGACTAATCATCTGAAACAAGATGACAGGTAGATATACACAAAGAAATAATAAATCTTACTTGATTAAACTGAAAACTTTTCTATGAAGAAGGCATTATAAAAAAAAATATGATAAGTCAACTTTCAGTGCTTATGCACAAAAATAATATACAAAATAGAGAAAGACGTTTTACCAAATCCATATGAAATCAAGCAAAATCTCAATGTGCATATATACACTACCATTGTAAAACAGTGGGAACTGCTGTGTAGAACAGGGAGCTCAGCACAGTGCTCTGTGATGATCTAGAGAGGTAAGATAGGGGTGGGAAGGAGGCTCAAGAGGTTTGGGATATATGTGTATATTTATAGGTGATTTATGTTGTTGTACAGCAGAAACTAACACAATATTGTAAAGCAATTATCTTCCAATTAAAATATTAAAAACATCTCAAAATGATAAGCGGCAAAATATATAAACAAGCAATTTACAAAGGCAGGAAAATGGACAAAAAATGTTAAAAGACAGTTTAACTCTCTACAGACTAAGGAATAAAAATTAAAAGGCCGTGGGATACATTTTCATATTCATCAGAATGCTATAATTTACTAAAGGAAGAACAAGAGAGAAATAGAAAGATGGCAGGAAGGAAAAGAGGGATGAATATAAGAAGGAAGTAAAGAGGGAAGGAAGCATTGCAGTTTGATGTGTTACGTTTTGCTTCTATAATTTTGAAAGCAAGAAAATGCAAGGAGGTATAGTGATTATTCACTTTGCAGAAAAAAATGAATGGAACAAACACTAAATCTGAACAAGATTTTTAAAGCTAGTAAATGTTCACATGTTTTTACACCTGAGTTCAATTGAAAGACACTTAATACTATATTAGTAATTCAGCACAATTACTAAGAAGTCATTAAGGAACTCTATTTGGGGTTTTGAATTTCTACACTTGAGTTAAATCCTGCTAAGCTACCTAATAGTTGCCACCTGCTTAATCATTTACAGTGTCATATTAATCACTGCCTATGTTAATGGTCTGCTTAAAAGACATTTAGTAGAGGGGATGTTCTCTGGGTGATGACATAGTTCTAACTGAAGCTCAACATTTAGATATGCTCTAGAGTCTTTCTTAGTATCACATGCAAGCAGCAGCCCTCATAATTTAAGGTTTCAAATCATATTAATATGTTAGTAATCTAGAAGGTCATTTGTAGGTGCTTATTATGTGTAATATACAGTCTATTCAAATTATTACTCTTTTAACTGTAAAAATAAAATCTCATCATTTGAACAAAACAAAAATCAAGTATTTGCAAGCTTTCTTTCTCCACATCTTATTTTAATGCCAAAAACAATGGTAAGGAACATTATCTCCAGTAATCAAAGAAGAAATAGATATATAAAAGTTTGTCTGTGTATCAGTATGCTCTTTAGAGTTGAAAACAGTATAATAAAGTTTGGCTATTTTCCCAGTTGAGCATACAGAAAACCTACTAATACACCTTTCTAAAATGCTGAACATTTGCAATTTAAAACATTAAATTAGATACTGTCATGATGATACTGATAATTATAAGAGAAAATGGTAAGACGGAAACATTCTAAAAACTTGCTTTGTGATTCATCAACCAACCTTAAACCACAAAGACAAAGTTAATAGATAGGGACTTGGAAGCACTCTCAAGCAGCACATGGCATTAATTATAAGACCTTTCCTATGATAACTGTCTGGACCCACCCCCAAAATATAACTTTTCACAAAGGCTACTTAGTGTTTATGCCACTGCCTGCTCCTCCACATCCCTGTCCTTATATGTGTATTAGAACCAAATAAAGGAATTATTAATACATTTGACTTGGGAGCATTCTAAGATCTTTTTCTTGCTGCTGCTGCTAAGTCACTTCAGTTGTGTCCGACTCTGTGCGACCCCATAGACGGCAGCCCACCAGGCTCCTCTGTCCCTGGGATTCTCCAGGCAAGAACACTGGAGTGGGTTGCCATTTCCTTCTCCAATGCATGAAAGTGAAAAGTGAAGTCGCTCAGTCGTGTCCGACTCTTAGCAACCCCATGGACTGCAGCCTACTAGGCACCTCCATCCATGGGATTTTCCAGGCAAGAGTACTGGAGTGGGGTGCCATTGCCTTCTCCAATCTTTTTCTTAGGGGCTCTTAAAAACAGAATTCTGATCAGTACCTTTTGATCAGTACCTTTTTTTTTTTTTCCAGAGAGATCATTCAAGTCAGTGCTAATCTATATTTCAGGTTGCTATGGCCAGAAGTAATAAAAGCAGGACTTGGTTCATTTACAGAGCATATATCATCACTATCTTAAGATGCTCCCTGTAATGTTACATAAATAATCAACAACCATTTCTTATTTCCCGGCACAGTCCTTTTTTTCTGAAATGACAAATTTCACCTTGCATGCCCACAACTTACTAAAAACTTCCACTAAGAACTAGGTAGAAGAATTTCTATAATCATGGTAAGGATATAATTTACTCTAATTCCTAGTCAAGTAGGAAAGGGAATATGTGAAAAGGTGAACATTGAAATCATCCTTCTACTTCTAAAACCAACTCAATTCTAGTCACTGATATATTTCTAAGAAACTTCTTAATTATTTTCAAGTTTTTCTATTTAGCAGAAATCTTCCCTCTCTGCCTTTCTCTCTCTCTCCTCTCTCTCTCTCTCTCTCTCTCTCTCTCTCATACATATATATGTATTTAGTTTTGAGATAAAATACATTTTTCAGCTAATATTGACCAGAGTGTCTGAAACAACAATATTATGAGATTTTTTTCTTTTACCTTGATTAGATAAAAGCATCATATTGTCCATTTATTCAGTGTATTTTCTTATTGTGAATCTCAAGTAGGACATAAGCATCATCCTGGTAACCTGGAAAGTAACCATAAAATAAACTGTGATCTATGTTCAAGATAAGAAAATAAGCATTCTGGATAGTCAAGACCATGTTTAAATAAGACATTTCTATTTTACATCGAGTGAAAATATTAATTTTATCCAAAGCAGTGGTATAATATAAATTTAGAAATCTGTAAGTTAAAAATGTGAATATTTATACTGCTGACTCAACATTCCCACCAGGATATCTAATAAGCATCACAAAATTAATATTTCTAAGTACTAACTCTTGTTTCTCACTGACAACTTTTATGCCTTTTGCTTATTTCCCTATTCCCTCACCTAATTAAAAACAAATGTTGTTTCAGCTACTCACAAAGATTGAAATTAACATTCATCGGTCAGACACTAATTCTAATCCACTAACAAATCTGTCAATTTTTCTTTTGAATATATCAAGAAAGCAAATTCTTTTTACTTCCTGTACCTATATTCTGACCCTATGATTTCTTTCATAGACAATTAAAAAAATCTCATACATGGTCTCTCTGCATTATACTTGCTTCCCTATACTCCTTTCTTCACATAATAAATAGAGACTTGTTTTCAAAACTGCAACTCCCAGCAAGGAGATTTTAACATTCCTCCCCATTTCATGCAGCAGAACCCAAAGAAAACACCATGATGTATACTGTCACTTACGATATAGTTCCTAGCTGTCTTTACATCATTTTTCACTCTCCATCTTCTTTATTCTGTTCTAATTCAGTTGCCACCCCATTATTAGACAAGCCTAGCACACTCCTGCCTTAGAGTCTAGATGTTTCTTATTCACATCGACTCATGCTCCCCAGATATTCACAAGGCATTCCTCACTCCTTTTGGATGGATCTCTATTCAAGTTTCCAGTATCTCTGGCACTTCATCACTCCATATAAAACAGCACTGTTCTTTCACATTTTTTCATAATTTATCACTTGTATTGTTTTGTGTAAAACAACACTCGCAGACATTTTGACTTTATACAATTATTTTCTTAAGTTGGTCTCTCACATGAACACTGGAATATTTATGGACAAAGAGGAGGAATTCTGTATTTTATTTACTGCTCTATTCTCACTACTTAGCATGATTCCTGGCATACAACAGGTAGTTAATATGAGTTGAAACTTGTTGTTGAATGATAGAACCTGGTATTATACTGCACATAAGTTTACAATGTGTCTATTTTTATCAACAAATTTCTAATGTACTTCTCAATTAGTAGGGACATTTTCTAGAATGTCAATATTTAGGTGTTCTCTAATTTCAATCATCAGAATTGTGTGGCTTATATAAAGCTTGAATATGTTTTATTAGATATGCACATAAGCATTTTATTTTTATGGGTGCTAATATAAATGGTATTGTGTTTTTAATTGCTAATTCCACTTATTTATTGCTGCTTTTTGGAACTTTTTGGAATTTCTCATCCATGCTTGAAATCCTTAGATGAATACATGGATATTGAGAACCGACTGTATGTCCTTACTGATTTTCTACCTGATGGAACTTCTTATTTTTGATAAATAAATCTTGAAGTCTTCAACTATGGTAAAGAATCTGACTATTTCTCCTTGCAGTTCTATTAGTGTTTGCCTCACATAGGTTGATGCTCTCTAAACTTAAATTTTTAACTGTAAAAGTAAATTACAATTTCAGCACCAAATAAATGTTTTTTTATCTTATTCTATATACTGAGATACCACGAATCTTTCTTCTTTATTCCATAATACAGCATCTTTCAATTCACTGTATCTTGGCAATAGTCAAAAAGCTTTCTACTAGCTATGCACATTTATCAAATGAGTCCTGTGATACAAATTATCTTGCTATCGATTTTAATAAATTGAAATATGATTAATACATAAGAAAAAAGAGAATCCATCAGAGATTGTATAAATATTAAAATAGATTTGTATTTAAAGCTTCAACAACAAGATCCTACTATATATCACATGGAACTATATTCAATATCTTGTAATAAACTATAATGGAAAAGGCAAAAAATAATTACTAAAATGTAATATATCTTTGAGTTGTAAACTTTCATTACTTAAGACTATATTTTTAAATAATGAACATAAAATATAAAATCAGTTCAGTTCAGTTGCTCAGTCATGTCTGACTCTTTGAGACCCCATGGACTGCAGCACAGCAAGCTTTCCTGTCCATCACCAACTCCTGGAGCTTGCTCAAACTCATGTCCATCGAATTGGTGATGCCATCCAACCATCTCTTCCTCTGTCATCCCCTTTATATTAAACATAAAATAACAAGTATAAAATACATATACGCTTCAGGTACTGCAACTTTTTTCCTTCTTAGAATAACTTATTTACTATATAAATAAACCCAAAAAGAATGAATACAGAAACAAAATATATTTTAATTATAAATACACTTTAACATTATTAAAAATATTGCATTACTCACTTGTCACATAATTATTCCCTATGTAGCATGCATGTTTATAAGTACTTCTGTTAAAGCTCTGAAATTTCTAATTTTTTGACCCCAAGATGCCAACTTTTTAATGGGAAAAGAAATACCAAACAAGTAATAAATGTATAATGCAATTACAGATATTGATGTTTCATCTAAAATTTTTTGGTTTTGTTCAGTCGCCACACAGTGTCCAGCTCTTTGTGACACCATGGACTGCAGTACTCCAGGCTTCCCTTTCCCTCACCATCTCCCAGAGGGTGCCCAAGTTTATGTCCATTGAATCAGTGATGCTAACCATTTCATCCTCTGCTTCCACCTTCTCCTTTTGCCTTCAATCTTTCCCAGCATCAGGGACTTTAAAAATATACCAAGGTAAATGCAGATGAATCTGAGAGACACGATACTAATTTTGCCTAGAATGGGTCAAGGAAGCGTTCCAGAAGAATGCTGTCATATAAAAAGATGTTTGGGCTTCCCTGGTGGTCCAGGGATTACAAGTCCACTTCGCAATGTGGGGTACACTGGTTCCATCTCAGTGCAGGAGAGGCAACACGGGCAACACGGGCTCTCACATAAGGAGAGGCAACTGGGCTGTGCACCACGACTACTGAGCCTGGCCTCTGGAGCCTGTGAGCTGCAACTACTGAGCCCATGTGCAGCAATTACTAAAGCCCACAAATCTTAGAGCCTGTGCTACTCAAGAGAAACCACTGCAATGAGAAGCCAGTACATGACAATTAGAGAGTGACCCCTGCACTTTGTAACTAGAGATGGCCCATGCAGAGCAATGAAGATCCAGTGCAGCAAAAATAAGTAAATATTTAAAAGACCCTTGAATGAGGAAAAGGGACCCATTGTATAGAATTTTCTTGAGAAGAAGATTCTAGGTACATGGAACAAAAAATTCAAAGGTCCAGAGGCAAAAATAATTTTAGAAATTTAAGGCGTCATAAACTGAAGTGTCATTCACTCAAGGCTGATGTAGGAGGGTAGGGAGAATGTTGGAAATAAAGCCCATGGAGATGGGAAGAAATTTTAGAACCTCAATTCTCATAGTAAAATATATGCATAACATAAGGATAACAACAACTCTCTTCTTTTAAAAAGATTTACTTACTTATACATTATTTATGGCTGTGCTGGGTCTTTGTTGTGCATAGGTTTTCTCTACTCAAGGCAACCAGGGTTTCTCATCTTTGCAGCGTGTGGGCTCCTCATTGCAGTGGCTTCTCTTGCCGTGGAGCACGAGCTCCAGGTGTGTGGGCTTTAGTAGTTGAGGCTCATGGGCTCGAGAGCAGAGGCTCAGTAGTTGTGGTACACCAGAAAAATATTTCTTTCATGAGGTTGTTATGGAGACCATTAAGAACAGCCTAAGAAAACCACCAACCACTTTATCTGGTGATGAAGAGAATCTTAATAAATGATATTTAAGATAACTATTCATATTTCCATATGTGAAATAGTATTTTCTTCAACCATTTATATTTTCCCCAACAGTGAATTTATCCTTGCTTTAGCAAATTTATACAATCAATTTAGGCAGAACCAAACAAACAGAAGTATACAATTAAAGGCTAGAGGTGGAAAGTATTCATGGTTAGTAAACAAATCTCAGGGTCACACTGATTCTGACAAATTGCAAATAAATGAGCACAGCTGCTGCAGAACTAGAGTACGTGTGCATGTGTGCAGAAGGGAACAGAGGGAGGATTGGTTATTGGCTACAGGGTATTGTGATAGCTCTCCCATTACCTTGTCAATACAGAATCTCATATAGTTCTAATATATGACATCTTATTCATGTAATAGCTTGACTTACATTCAAAACTGTAGCTATGGCTCTTTATAATATCAGTCCATTTTTGCAGATAAAAAGCTAAGGCCCCCTCTTTGTCCTATCTCCTGACTAAAAGAGAGGATCACTGTTCAGACATAAATGATTCTTACAGATGTTCCTCTTTTGCTGCTCAATATCCCTATTAATCATGAGCAAATCATTGTTTTCAAATTGGAGATATAAAGTTTCCATATGGAAAAAAAAAACATTTATTTGTCACTTGAATATATGCTTATCAAGGTGTTGTATATACATGACACTTTGGGATGTGACAATCTAGTGTTTGTCCAACAGAGAGAACCAGATGCTAAGCCTGAGAATCCAGCTCCCCTAACCAAGTAGGATATGTTGGGGAGTAGGCAATATAGTGACAAATAAAAATGTTGTTAGGAAAACAACTAGGAACTTCCCTGGTCATCTGGTGGTTAACAAACTGCCTGACAACGCAGGGGACACTGGCTCAATTCCTGGTCCGAGAAGATTCCGCATGCCACAGGGAAACTAAGCCCACACGCTACAACTACTGAGCCTGTGCCCTAGAGCCCTCGTGGTTGCAATGAGAGAAGCTACTGCAATGAGAAACCTGTGCACTGCAACTGGAGAGTAACCTCCGCTTGCCGCAATTACAGAAGGCCCTTGTGCAGCAACAAAGACCCAGCACAGCCTAAAATAAACAAATATAAAAAAATGTAGATTTTAAAAATTAGGTCATTATATGCCCCAACAAAGGAATATGGTGGATGATATGGAGTCAACACAAATACTGTCAGAGAAATCTTGCATAAAATCAAGAGCATAGGAGCAAAAACATTACTAGTGATAGAGAATGACATAGCAAACTGCCTTCCCAATCAGATAAGTAGGGGAAAAAAAAAAAAAGACAGCCAAAAAGAGGGTCAGATTCAAACATTAACTTTCACAAAAAATTCTACTTATCAGAAAGTGAAAGAAAGTGAAGTCGCTCAGTCATGTCTGACTCTTTGCAACCCCATGGACTGTAACCTATCAGGCTTCTCTGTCCATGGGATTTTCTAGGCAAGAGTACTGGAGTGGGGTGCCATTTCCTTCTCCAAGAGATCTTCCAGACCCAAGGATCAAACCCAGGTCTCCCACATTGTAGGCAGGTGCTTTACCGTCTGAGCCACCAGGGAAGTCACTTATCAGATATGGGATATAATTTAGAAACTATATCTAAGACAGTTAAGGAGTATTTATCAGAAACCAATCATAAGATCAGGGTGAGATGAGCAGCAAGGATAGTGATGCAAAATTCAAAAACATGGGCTTCAGAACTTTAGTTTCTCTTCATAAATTCTTTTTTTTTTTTAATTTTATTTTTAAACTTTACAATATTGAATTAGTTTTGCCAAATATTGAAATGAATCCGCCACAGGTATACCCGCGTTCCCCATCCTGAACCCTCCACCCTCCTCCCTCCCCTCCCCTCCCTCTGGGTCATCCCAGTGCACCAGCCCCAAGCATCCAGTACCGTGCATTGAACCTGGACTGGCAAACCACAGAACAGTGGTTCTCAAAATTCACTGTGCCTAATAAGAATGTGTGATACTTCATAAAGATGCAGATTTCTGGGCATCATCTACAGAAATTCTAATTCAGTAGGTCTGGAGTAGACTCAGAAATTTATTCTAGATTAACATTAAATGGTTTTCCATGCAGGCTGTCCCTGAAGTTTCCTTTGCAAACCATTATTTAGAAGCTGCTGCTGCTGCTGCTAAGTCGCTTCAGTCCTGTTCGACTCTGTATGACCCCATAGACAGCAGCCCACCAGGCTCCCCCGTCCCTGGGATTCTCCAGGCAAGAACACTGGAGTGGGTTGCCATTTCCTTCTCCAATGCATGAAAGTGAAAAGTGAAAGTGAAGTCACTCAGTTGTGTCCGACTCTTCGCGACCCCATGGACTGCAGCCTACCAGGCTCCTCCATCCATGGGATTTTCTAAGCAAGAGTACTGGAGTGGGGTGCCATCACCTTCTCCCTATTTAGAAGCTAAGGCATGCTTAAGCCATAAATTATTTAGTCTCAAAGCTGAGCAGAAGAATTGGGCTTAAAAAGGAAAAAAGACAGTGATAGAAACCACAGGGAATCAAAAAAGGAAAGGAATACTGCCTACAAATATTCTCAGTTCCTGGTATTGCTGACAGATACAAACACACACATGACAACAGTTAGTCTCATAGAGTTGAGCTTTTATATTTTTGTCACTGAATATTTTAAAGAGATTATCATATTTCAGTGTACTTCTGATAATACTCTTGAAAAACAATTAATACCTTAATTTTTAGAGAAAACATGCATAATGGGTGGTATACTGATCAACCCTTCCACTGATATATTTATATATTTATAGTCACTTTTGAAAGGGAATTTGTTTTATGAATCCAGCTCCAAAGAGGGGAACTTCAACTTAGCATCAGGAATGGCAGACAAAATGGAAAATTCTATATATCTATTTACCTATCAACTATTCCACAGAATTGAGTTGGAGAAAGTCAGCTCTTGGTAAGTGATTCATGAGACTGTTATATGCCAGAGACTTTTAAAAACTGCTAACCTCATATACTTTAATTCTCGTGTTAATCCCACTAGATGGTTACTATTACTACCACCTTTACTGGACAGAGGAAAGAGAGGCAGAGGAGTTTCAGCACCTTGGTCTAGGTCACATACTTATTAAGTATTAATACCTGAATTTCTATCTGGGCAGTCCATTTTGAAAGTATGTTTTTTTTTCTGTTATAAAAACAATTTTTTTTAAAAGGGAGTGAATTAAGTTTAAAAAGTTTCATGAAAATTGGTTTTTAAAAAGAAAATAGATAAATGAATACGATGAAAGCTTGTTTAATATGAATAGAAGTACTATTTAATTTTTTAAATAATGTTATAATTTTTACTTATCAATGAAAAGATGCCAGAAGAAAAGGAAGATATTAATTTGTAACTTAGAAAGAGGGAAACAGTAATGTAACAGTTGTTTTTAGTTAAAATAGTGACATAGTTCTAAACTGCTTATTTACCCTACCCAAATTATTTTCTTCTTCTCTCAGCATCATTACCTAAAATTATACATACACCAAATTACACAAAAGAAAAATGCCAATGCCATTTTGTTCAGAAAAAAATGCATTGTTTAAAACTATTTGTTTTACATAAAACTTATAATCAAAATAAGCTATTTAGGGTCAATAATATTTTCCAAGTATCCTTCATGATATGAGAAGCAATTGCCAGCAAGTTTTTCACTCAGGACAGTAATCAAATATAATGTAAAAGGAATTAACATTATCAATGAAAACAAATAAAATTGCTATATAATCACCAATCAGGCAGCATCCTTCTAAGCTTAGTAATCACAGCCATATGCACGACTCATTGAGATAGGAAACACAATTTAAATATTGTAGAAATCCAGTATTTTTACTCCAAGAATTTATTGGACTCAGAGGCTCAAAGAAAACAATGAGGGAGATTTGTGGCTGTCCATATCTGTACTAATGGATAGAGTAGCCACAGGTGGTAAACCAGATGATTACACATAAACACTGTCTAGCATTTTGAAAAAGGAAAAATGCATCAATAATTAGAAACACTTTAGGTGGGTAGACCCAGCTAGACTAACAGTGGGGTTTGCTAGTGCAAAGGTAATTGCTGCTGGTGGTATAAAACACTGTGATAGACTGTAGAATGCACAGCAGCAAACTGAATGCAGGAAAAGATGCCAAATTTTGCATGACATCCTTACTTTTATTTCCTAATGTAACATATATCAAAATGGAAGATAAACCACTCAGTTGTGAATAGCTAATGGGGGGATTATCAAAATTGCATAATTTTATTAATAAAAAGAATCTCAGAAACAATCTAATTCTTTACACTCATCTTCAGATGTGAAAAGTTCCAGTAGGAAATAACATCACATTGCGATCAGAAGATATGAAAGCTACAGCTCTGAGATCAGAAGCCAACTTTGCTGACAGCATGGTCAATATTTCTTTGTGCAGAGTACATCATGAAAAATGCTGGACTGGAAGAAACACAAGCTGGAATCAAGATTGCCGGGAGAAATATCAATAACCTCAGATGTACAGATGACACCACCCTTATGGCAGAGAGTGAAGAGGAACTCAAAAGCCTCTTGATGAAAGTGAAAGTGGAGAGTGAAAACGTTGGCTTAAAGCTCAACATTCGGAAAACGAAGATCATGGCATCCAGTCCCACCACTTCATGGGAAATAGATGGGGAAACAGTGGAAATAGTGTCAGGCTTTATTTTTCTGAGCTCCAAAATCACTGCAGATGGTGACTGCAACAATGAAATTAAAAGACGCTTACTCCTTGGAAGGAAAGTTATGACCAACCTAAATAGCATATTCAAAAGCAGAGACATTACTTTGCCAACAAAGGTTCGTCTAGTCAAGGCTATGGTTTTTCCTGTGGTCATGTATGGATGTGAGAGTTGGACTATAAAGAAAGCTGAGTGCTGAAGAATTGATGCTTTTGAACTGTGGTGTTGGAGAAGACTCTTGAGAGTCCCCTGGACTGCAAGGAGATCCAACCAGTCCATTCTGATGGAGATCAGCCCTGGGATTTCTTTGGAAGGAATGATGCTAAAGCTGAAACTCCAGTACTTTGGCCACCTCATGCGAAGAGTTGACTCACTGGAAAAGACTCTGATGCTGGGAGGGATTGGGGGCAAGAGGAGAAGGGGATGCCAGAGGATGAGATGGCTGGATGGCATCACTGACTCGATGGACATGAGTCTGAGTGAACTCCGGGAGTTGGTGATGGACAGGGAGGCCTGGCATGCTGCGATTCATGGGGTCACAAAGAGTCGGACATGACTGAGTGACTGATCTGATCTGATCTGATCTGATGTAATGTTATTGTCATTGATGTTCTTACCTAAATTGTGTCCTAGATTTATTCATTTAACTTTTTTTTTTTTTTTAAGAAAATCATGTGTCAAACACTGAAAGCCACAAAATTTCTATTTAGGGGAAAAAAAGTTTTCTAGGTTATTTAGGTTCTGAGGGTCCTGAGGAGTCATTTCCTTCTTTGGTGGTAACACCAGCAGTGCAGATATTACAAAAAGTTGTGTTGCTTTGATGTTTAGATCAAAATATATCATGTAGTCATTTACCTGAGTTACTGATAGAAACAAAGCCTGGCAGGTTATTTATCACTATGCACTATGGGCTTACTTATTTTCTTGCTTCTCTGTATAGACTCTTACCAGAATCCATATCCCAACACTCCCCTCTTTTCACAGATTCTCACTTTTCCCTTAGGAACAGGAACTTTATATAGGAACATCCACTCTTAAAAAAAAAAAAAAAAAAAAAACTTCTTCTCTTAGTGTTCCTTTCCAATTTTTGCTGTGAGGAGAACCTAATTCTTCCTGAGAATTTGATTCCTCCTGATGCATTCTCCAAATGAACCTCTTATTTTTCTGCTTTGAGTCAGGTGCCTTACATGGAAGAAGGTTAGTTAACTTTTTCACTTCCCACTTCTATCATCCAACTGTTAAGATGATAGCAGTTGGTGAGAGATCACAGAAATAATTACTGAGATATGAAATTACAAAATATATTATTTCATAGGAATCTTTCCTAGGATTTTTTCTTTTTTTAATTTTATTTTATTTTTAAACTTTACATAATTGTTTTAGTTTTGCCAAATATCAAAATGAATCCACCACAGGTATACCCGTGCTCCCCATCCTGAATCCACCTCCCTCCTCCCTCCCCATACCATCCCTCTGGGTCGTGCCAGTGCTCTAGCCCCAAGCATCCAGTATCGTGCATCAAACCTGGACTGGCATCTCGTTTCATACATGATATTTTACATGTTTCAATGTCATTCTCCCAAATCTTCGCACCCTCTCCCTCTTCCACAGAGTCCATAAGACTGTACATCAGTGTCTCTTTTGCTGTCTCATACACAAGTTTATTGTTACCATCTTTCTAAATTCCATATATATGCATTAGTATACTGTATTGGTGTTTTTCCTTCTGGCTTACTTCACTCTGTATAATAGGCTCCAGTTTAATCCACCTCATTAGAACTGTTTCCTAGGATTTTTTAAAAACTACATTATGTAAGATATTACTTCTTACTGATGGATATTGAAGAAACAAATACAGGAGGTTAGAAGAATGGTTAACTAGTTAGGTGATAGAAAAACACTAAATAAACTCTTTTGCAATTTCTTGGAAAGCAGTTCATGTATCTAATGAAATCTTGGCCAAAGCCTTTGACTGTGTGGATCACAATAAACTGTGGAAAATTCTGAAAGAGATGGGAATACCAGACACCTGATCTGCCTCTTGAGAAATTTGTATACATGTCAGGAAGCAACAGTTAGAACTGGACATGGAACAAGAGACTGGTTCCAAATAGGAAAAGGAGTATGTCAAGGCTGTATATTGTCACCCTGTTTATTTAACTTATATGCAGAGTACATCATGAGAAACGCTGGACTGGAAGAAACACAAGCTGGAATCAAGATTGCCAGGAGAAATATCAATAACCTCAGATATGCAGATGACACCCACCTTTATGGCAGAAAGTGAACAGGAACTAAAAAGCCTCTTGATGAAAGTGAAAGAGGAGAGGGAAAAAGTTGGCTTAAAGCTCAACATTCAGAAAATAAAGATCATGGCATCTGGTTCCACCACTTCATGGGAAATAGATGGGGAAACAGTGTCAGACTTTATTTTGGGGGGCTCCAAAATCACTGCAGATGGTGACTGCAACAATGAAATTAAAAGACGCTTACTCCTTGGAAGGAAAGTTATGACCAACCTAAATAGCATATTCAAAAGCAGAGACATTACTTTGCCAACAAAGTTTCGTCTAGTCAAGGCTAAGGTTTTTCCTGTGGTCATGTATGGATGTGAGAGTTGGACTGTGAAGAAGGCTGAGCGCTGAAGAATTGATGCTTTTGAACTGTGGTGTTGGAGAAGACTCTTGAGAGTCGCTTGGACTGCAAGGAGATCCAATCAGTCCATTCTGAAGGAGATCAGCCCTGGGATTTCTTTGGAAGGAATGATGCTGAAGCTGAAACTCCAGTACTTTGGCCACCTCATGCGAAGAGTTGACTCACTGGAAAAGATTCTGATGCTGGGAGGGATTGGGGGCAAGAGGAGAAGGGGAGGCCAGAGGATGAGATGGCTGGATGGCATCACTGACTCGATGGACGTGAGTCTGGGTGAATGGGAGTTGGTGATGGACAGGGAGGCCTGGCATGCTGTGATTCATGGGGTCTCAAAGAGTCGGACATGACTGAGCGACTGAACTGAACTGAACTGAAGGGGACCTGGATACAGAATAAAGACTATAACAAATTAATCTGTACAAATTTCTCTCATAAACATTGAAACTAATGGGCAATAAAGATGCCACACTAACTGTAGATTCTAAATACAAGATGGAATATATGTAAACACGGGACTCTAGATGGTAAGCTTTTTCCTATGTGAATATGGGTAAATAATTCTAAAACCATTAAACATTGAAACTGAACAAAGAAGTGAATGGATGACAGATGGTAGAATCCAAATTTCTCACTATTTGAAAATGTGGTTATAGATATGCAAGGGGGCAATGGTTAGGAGGAAGCATGTCCTACTTTATAAATTTCAGAAACCTCAGCAACTGATCTCATATTCAACTCAGTATAGGTACAAATATATGGAGAGATAGATTAGTATATACAAATATGTTTCCTACTTCTGTCCACTAAAGGGCATAAAAGACACTCAGTTTATAACAGCACATCATTTCCCAGATCTTGGCTTCTAATGACATTCTTCAATAAAAGGAATATATAGAGAGATTCTTTAAAGAAATAGATGATTATAGGGTTAAGGTAAGGAATGAAAAAAAACAATGGGCCAGAGCATCTTGCAGTAAAGAAATGGTAACAAAACAATTAAAAGCAAAATATATCACAATATTGGGGTCAAACAAACTCAAGATATGGAAGGTCTAAATTAAGAAAAAATTAGAACAATTCTGGAACCAGTTGAGCAACAAGAAAATTATATGATATTAAATTATAACCCCAAATTTTAGGTATCCTTTAGCCCATACTTATATAAATGACTAACTGAATACATACATAAATAAATGACAAATTTCCAGCAAAGAATTCCAAAAAAATTTTTGAAGTTACTATCCCTCCATGATGTGGAGTATAACTCTCTAGCCCTTAAGTGTCAGATGAGCAAGGTAACTTTCTATTAAAAGATTAATCATTCTATAATTGAAAAGGGGTACATCAAGACTGTATATTGTTACCCTGTTTATTTAACTTATATACAGAGTACATCATGCAAAATATCAGGCTGAATGAAGCACAAGCTGGAATCAAGATTGCTGAGAGAAATATCAATAACCTCAGATATGCAAATGACACCATCCTTATGGCAGAAAGTGAAGAAGAACTAAAGAGCCTCTTGATGAAAGTGAAAGAGGAGAGTGAAAAAGTTGGCTTAAAACTCAACCTTCAAAAAACTAAGATTATAGCATCTGGTCCCATTACTTCATGGTAAATAGATGGCTAAACAATTGAAACAATGACTGACTTTATTTTCTTGGGCTCCAAAGTCACTGCATATGGTGATGGAAGCCATAAAATTAAAAGATGCTTGCTCCGTGGAAGAAAAGCTATGACCAACCTAGACAGAGTATTAAAAAGCAGAGATGTTACTTTGCTGACAAAAGTCTGTCTAGTCAAAGCTATGGTTTTTCCAGCAGTCATGTATGGATGTGAGAGCTGGACTATAAAGAAAGCTGAGTGCCAAAGAATAGATACTTTTGAACTGTGGTGTTGGAGAAGACTCTTGAGAGTCCCTTGGACTACAAGGAGATCCAACCAGTCAATCCTAAAGGAAATCAGTCCTGAATACTGATTGGAAGGACTGATGTTGAAGCTGAAGCTACAAAACTTTGTCCACCTGATGCGAAGAACTGACTCACTGGAAAATACCCTGATGCTGGGAAAGAATGAAGGCAAGAAAGAAGGGGATGACAGAAGATGAAATGGTTGGATGGCATCACTGACTCAATGCACATGAGTTTGGGCAAGCTCTGGGAGTTGGTGATGAACAGTGAAATCTGGAGTGCTGCAGTTCATGGGGTCACAAAAATTTCAACATGACTGAATGAGTGAACTGAACTTGACAAACAGCATACCAGCTGGGTAATAAAGGTCAATACCAGGAGTGATATCATGTTGATAGCATAGGATATACCTTTGATATGAACTGATGAGAATGACACTTAACCTCTGTGGTCTTCATAGCCAAACCCACAGCCACTGTATAATGATAAAAAAAAAAAAAAAAACACACACATCAATCCAAACTAACTACTCATACCTGACAATTACTTCTGAAAACAGTCAAGGTCATCAAAAGAAAGGGAAATCTCAAAAACTTACAATTCAAAGAATCCTAAGGAAGCATGGAAACTAAATGCAGTGTGGGACCCTGAATAATATTTTGGAACAGCAGCAATAGGTAGAAACAAAAGTGAAAGTGAAGTGAAAGTGAAAGTCGCTCAGCCGAGTTCAACTCTTTGTGACCCCATGGACTAGCAGATCTGTCCTCACCCAGGAATCAAGCTGGGGTCTCCTGCATTGCAGGCAGATTCTTTACCAACTGAGCTATAAAGGAAACCCTAAAAGCAATGGCACCCCACTCCTGTACTCTTGCCTGGAAAATCCCATGGATGGAGAAGCCTGGTAGGCTGCAGTCCATGGGATTGCTAAGAGTGGGGCACGACTGAGCGACTTGACTTTCACTTTTCACTTTCATGCATTGGAGAAGGAAATGGAAACCCACTCCAGTGTTCTTGCCTGGAGAATTCCAGGGACGGGGGAGCCTGGTGGGCTGCTGTCTATGGGGTCGCACAGAGTCAGACACGACTGAAGTGACTTAGCAGCAAAGGAAATCCAAATAAGGTCTGAAGTTAGATAACAGTAACATGTCAATATTGGTTCATTGTGTTACTTGAATGTGATAAGTGCACCATAATAACAACAGGGACATCTGACCATGGATATATTTAAGAACTCTCTATAATATTCTTTCAATTTGCTTATAAATCTAAAACAAATTTAAAATAAAACTTTATTACATATGAAAAAACAAAAATAACCATGGATTTGAATGAAGGCACATAGTTAGGACTTACAGGAATTTCAGGTTTACCATTCTGAAAAGGTCAGTTTACACAGTTTTTAAAATACTACTTTGTAATCAATCAAAAATCAAATTAATAAAATTAAAACACAAAATGAAGCAGGTTTGATTTATGTGTGTTGTTATGTATCTCATAAAAGTTTGCCTGAATTTTGCATGTGGAAATACCATAATAATAGGAAAGAGATCACATAGTCAGGACAAATCAATAAACTGATATTTTCAATTATGTCATAGTATTAAGTTTAGAACGTAATGATACATTCACTGTTTTGCCAATTATAGGTCATCTGTAATAGATATACCATTTGAGGAAACTTGGTGTTTAATGCTTTTTAATTTATTTACTGTGGAAAATTCTGAAAGAGATGGGATTATGAGACCACCTGACCTGCCTCTTGAGAAACCTATGTGCAGGTCAGGAAGCAACAGTTAGAACTGGACATGGAACAACAGACTAGTTCCAAATAGGAAAAGGAGTATGTCAATGCTGTATATTGTCACACTGCTTATTTAACTTATATGCAGAGTACATCATGAGAAATCCTGGGCTGGAAGAAGCACAAGCTGGAATCAAGATTGCCAGGAGAAATATCAATAACCTCAGATATGCAGATGACACCACCCTTACGGCAGAAAGTGAACAGGAACTAAAAAGCCTCTTGATGAAAGTGAAAGAGGAGAGTGAAAAAGTTGGCTTAAAGCTCAACATTCAGAAAACTAAGATCATGGCATCTGGTTCCATCACTTCATGGGAAATAGATGGGGAAACAGTGGAAACAGTGTCAGACTTTATTTTTCTGGGCTCCAAAATCACTGCAAATGGTGACCTCAGCCATGAAATTAAAAAATGCTTACTCCTTGGAAGGTAAGTTATGACCAACCTAGATAGCATATTCAAAAGGAGAGACATTACTTTGCCAACAAAGGTTCGTCTAGTCAAGGCTAAGGTTTTTCCAGTGGTCATGTATGGATGTGAGAGTTGGAGTGTGAAGAAAGCTGAGCGCTGAAGAATTGATGCTTTTGAACTGTGGTGTTGGAGAAGACTTTTGAGAGTCCCTCGGACTGCAAGGAGATCCAACCAGTCTATTCTAAAGGAGATCGGCCCTGGGTGTCCTCTGGAAGGAATGATGCTAAAGCTGAAACTCCAGTACTTTGGCCACCTCATGCAAAGAGTTGACTCATTGGAAAAGACTCTGATACTAGGAGGGATTGGGGGAAGGAGGAAAAGGGGATGACAGAGAATGAGATGGCTGGATGGCATCACCAACTTGATGGATCTGAGTTTGAGTGAACTCTGGGAGTTGGTGATGGACAGGGAGGCCTGGCGTGTTGTGATTCATGGTGTCGCAAAGACTCGGACACCACTGAGCAACTGAACTGAACTGAACTAAACTGAATTTATTTATTTAAATAAATTAATTTAATTTATTTAATGGTAAATAAATACTGTGCTGTGCTTAGTCTCTCAGTCATGTCTGAGACCTCTTTGTGACCCCATGGACTGTATAGCCTTCCATGCTCCTCTATCCATGGGGATTTTCCAGGCACGAATATGGAGTGGGTTTCTATGCTCTTCTCCAGGGGGATCTTCCCAACCCAGGGATTGAACCCAGGTTTTCTGCGTTACGGGTGGATTCTTTACCCTCTGAGCCACCAGGGAAGCCCAAATAAATACTAACATAAAGCAAATCTAGAACACAGAGGCTGCTGATGTAGAGTTCCATGGAGGAGAAGATTTTCCCTCTTCACTGCAGTTGCCTTACTATTTACTTAAAACCTTCTAGGGGAAAGTTTCTCAAGTGAATTCTTAAGGTACAGGCTGTCATTGTTTGCAAAATTTCAGTGCTATAACCTGTAAAAATGTATACACAAATTAGTGAGAATAACAGCTAGATTGCTGTTATGAAGAGGAGGATAAGGAGCTGGACACTGAGGAAATGCAGAGAAGAGGATATGAGCCAATCATTTTGCATGATAATTTTTAGAAAAGGAGTAACCTTTAAAATTAACTATATTAGGGATTCTGTAAGGTATTCAAATAACGTATCATACCTCTTGACCCTGAGGGAGTGTCTTGTAAAATTCAGAAGACAGATGTAGATAAAGGTTATGTACTTTTTATTTACACTAATTTTTATCCCATCATTCCAGTATATCATATATATATATATATATATATAAACAAAACATTTCTCTACTCATGTAGTCTTCAAAATAATGAGATTCCTGGAGAGGGGAATATCTTGTATGTTTTTTGCTAAGCCTTCTAATTCAGGTCAGACTCCAATAGCTGCTGTTTCAGCATGATTCCACCCTTTATGATAAGAAACTTGTGAAGCAGCCTTCAATGGGTTATACATCCTTTGCTTGGGGAAAGAGAAAAAATAAAAATAGGACAGACTGTCCTTGGGAATTATACCCTTGCCTACTCACTAGGATGGGTTCTTAGTCCATTGGGTGTTGTTGTTCAGTCAGTGGATACTGGATTTGTAAAAATCATACTGACAATATGAGCACATATTATGTCTCGAGTTCACTGAATATTCATGACATCTTGATATCTTAATAAGGCATGTGTTATTTATTTTTTTCTATTTGCCAAAGAGAAAACAGATGCACAGACAGTTTAAAGTAATTATCCACATTTAATCAACTATGAAGTGCCTGGGCACATATTAAAATCCTGTGAGCCTGATTTAAGAGTACATGCTTATAAACTTTATAATTTATCACCAACATTAAATAAATTCTAAATATTTTACTATGAGTAGTTGGATTGTATTCCTGGCAACTGAAAGATTTCTACTATCTCTCAGACTTCAAACAAATTGAGCAAAATAATAAACCATGGCTACCAGGGTCAAAAGCATTAATGCAATGAGATCAATTTAGTGTAAAATTGTTATCACCTTCAAGACACCTTCAACACACAGAAGATGCGACATCTGGAGAATCTCTGTGTCATTTGGTTCCAGAGGCCTAACTGCCAAGTCTGACAGAAATTCAGAAGATTTCAGCCTAATGTTGTAGGACTTGAGATGGAATGGAACTATTTCAAAGCTTGGCTATGCAAGGGTGAAATAATTTTAAAAGTTATGATAGGAGGGGAAGCACATAAAGTTTAATTTTACTGTAATCAGCATCAACATCATTTAGTGTTTGAATTCTCTTCTTTGGTCCTCCATCTTGTACAAACTTGTACTTCTTTCCCTTTTTCAGAGATACAATACTTACATGGTCTACATTTTCCTAAACAATATGAGTATTTGCATCAAGTATATGATATAAAACAAAAGCCTAAAAATGAAACTTTAAGTACCAACTATTGTGAGAGGAAAGATACTCAGATGTCGTTTTGTAAAAACACACATTTATTCCCCAGATCTGCTCAAAATAACAAATGGTGAGGCTGAAATGCATATGAAACTGAGCCCTGTGAAGCATTCCTGGGGACAAGATCCTTGTTTGTCCCCCATTTCTTGTTTGCAGGAGAAAAGGATTTAGTCTCCTAGGCCTTCCCTGAGTTTCAAAAAGCAGACTCAAGCAGTTATTAGTTTAGAGTAGTGGTGGAATGGAGAAATAAAGGAAAAGCAATAAAGTAAGACAGCTTGAAAAATAAATAAGTTCAGTGATAAGAGTCTCATTCCAATCCCAAAGAAAGGCAATGCCAAAGAATGTTCAAACTACCACACAATTGCACTCATCTCACACACTAGCAAATTAATGCTCAAAATTCTCCAAGCTAGGCTTCAAAAGTACATGAACTGAGAACTTCAAGATGTTCAAGCTGGATTTTAAAAAGGCAGAGGAACCAGAGATCAAATTGCCAGCATCTGTTGGATCATAGAAAAAGGCAATAAAATTCCAGAAAAAGCATCTACTTCTGCTTCATTGGGGGCTTCTCTGGTGGCACAGATTGTAAAGAATCTCCCTGCAATGCAGGAGACCCAGGTTCAATCCCTGGGTTATGAAGATCCCCTGGAGGAGGAAATGGCAACCCACTCCAGTATACTTGCCTGGAGAATTCCATGGGCAGAAGAGCCTGGTAGGCTCTCGTTGGACTACATGGTGTCACACAGAGTCAGACATGACTGAGCGGCTAACACTACTACACTACTACCGGTTCATTGACTACGCTAAAGCCTTTGACTGTGTGGATCCCAACAAACAGTGGAAAATTCTTAAAGAGATGGAGTACCAAACCACCCTGCCTGCCTCCTGAGAAACTGGTATGCAGGTCAAGAAGCAACAGTTAGAACTGGACATGAAACAACAGACTGTTTGTAAATTGGGCAAGGAGTACGTCAAGAATGCATATTCTCACCCTGCTTATTTAGCTTACATGCAGAGTACATCATGCGAAATGCTGGACTGGATGAAGCACAAGCAGACTCAAGACTGCTAGAGAAATATCAATCACCTCAGATATGCAGAGGTTAACCTCTTATTGGCAGAAAGCAAGGAGAACCTAAAGATCATCTTGATGAAAGTGAAAGAGAAGAGTGAAAAAGATGGCTTAAAACTTAATATTTAAAAGAACAAAGATCCTGGCATCAGGTCTCATCACTTCTTGGCAAGTAGAAGGGGAAACAATGGAAATAGGGTAAACTTTATTTTCTTGGGTTGAAAAATCACTGCAGATGGTGACTGCAGCCATGAAATTAAAAGACGCTTGCTCAAGGGAATTTGTCTATGACCAACCTAGGGAAGGTAATGATATTAAAAGAGACATTACTTTGCAAAGTTACGTATAGTCAATGCTGTGGTTTTTCCAGTAGTCATGTATGGATGTGAGAGTTGGACTATAAAGAAAACTGAGCACCAAAGAATTGATGCTTTTGAGCTGTGGTGTTGGAGAAGACTCTTGAGAGTCCCTTGGACTGCAAGGATGTGAAACCAGTCAATCCTAAATGAAATCAGTCCTGAACATTCATGAGAAAGACTGATGCTGAAGCTGAAGCTCCAACAATTTGGCCACCTGATGCAAGGAACTGACTCATTAGAAAAGACCCTGATGCTGGAAAAAATTGAAGGCAGGAGGAGAAGGGGAGAATAAAGTATGACATGGTTGGATGGCATCACAGACTTGATGGACAAGAGTTTGGGCAAGCTTCAGGAGTTCATGATGGACAGACAGTCCATGGGGTCTCAAAGAGTCAGACAGGACTGAGCGACTGAACTGAACTGAACTGAATTCCTCCTTAGGAGAAGACAGAACAATATATATCTGTATTGAGCTGCATGTAGAAACTAAGATCCCTTCTCAGGTGGAGGATGCTGACTACATGCTAACCACAAGCACAAAGATCCTAGACTGGCTGAAACCAGAAGGTTAATGATTAAAATTACTAAAACACCACCCTGTTAACTTACCACCTACCAATCAGAAGAAAGTTGTGCACCCTCAAACTCTCCACCCCTATTGCTACCTTTAAAAACCCTTCCCTGAAAGCCATCAGGGAGTTTGAGTCTTTTGATCATGAGCTGTTCATTCTCCTTGCTTGACACACTGAAAATAAAAGCTATACTTTCCTTCATCACAAACTGGTGTCAGTGGGTCAGTTTTGCTCTCCTGCAGGTGAGAAGACCTAAATTCATTTTAGTAACCTGTATACTGTATTTCTGATATGAAGCATACACTGACCATAATTCAATGAGGAAGAGTCCTTATTCTTCCCCATTTCATCTGGAACATATTTGCAGATGGCAAAACTGTGAGTTGTCTACAAATTATAAATGAAATTTGGTCAAGAAACTCAATATTCCTCTGAGCATGAACATTTGCACTACAGTTTTTTATGGACTCTAGATGCCTGACCACCTTTTCTTATTTACCCTAAAAAACTGGCAATTGTAATTTCTTTCTCTGTCCCTTTGACATGTAAATCTTCTCTCAAACTCCTGCCAGTGTTTTACAACCCTAGAATATCTTTTTCAAGGACTTGGGAGCCATCCCTTTACAATGTAATAACTGGGAAAAAATAGTGTTCTAATCTCTTGGTTTCTATGATAATTAGCAAACACACAAGACCTAATTGCACTGACTAACCTCACCCCTAACATCCTCTGGTATATTTACACTAGCTGACTCCAGTACTTAAAAATTATATTTCTGTTTGTTTTATTGGAGTTGAGTTCTATCCCTCTTTCCTACTGCAGTAGTCTTAAATAAAGCCTCTCTTCTTGTTTAAACTGTCTGGTGCAATTTTTTAAAATTTTGTCATAAATGCATAATATCTAGATAACTGATTTATGAATAACTTAATCTACATACATTTCCCATATAATTGAAGTGAAGTGAAGAGAATTGAAAGTCACTCAGTCATTTCCAACTCTTTGCTACCCCATGGATTATAGCCTGCCAGGCTCTTCTGTCCATGGGTTTAGCCCAGCAAGAATACTGGAGTGGGTTGCCATTCCCTTCTCTTGGGATCTTCCCAACCCGTGGATCAAACCCTGGCATCCCGCATTGCAGGTGGATTCTTTACCATCTGAGCCACCAGGGAAGCCCTCCCATATAATCAATCTTTCATTTTTTGACAAATGACTCTTCAAAATCTATATTAGATATCCTCAAATTCTAAACCCATTTAAAATCTCCACTTTAAATGTTTCTTTTATTGTTGTTGTTGCTGCTGTAGTTTTTTTTTTTTTAATTTTATTTTATTTTTAAACTTTACAATATTGTATTGGTTTTGCCAAATATCGAAATGAATCCGCCACAGGTATACATGTGTTCCCCATCCTGAACCCTCCTCCCTCCTCCCTCCCCATACCATCCCCCTGCTGTAGTTTTTCTCTGTATACATTCATCATAAATCTTCAAAAAAAATTAGGAGAATGTGAAAAAAATCACACAAAATCCTGTTACTATTTCTTTCTTATTTCTTTCTTTGTCAGTATTGAGATTGCTGAGACATAGTCTATATTATTAAGCAGAAAGTTGTACCTTCAGCTTCAAGTAAAATATACCTTATTCAAATTCTTCTAACTCATAGAGGCTTTTGTTAGTTCTAAGTCCAGAAATAAGTTTTTTAGGGCTGTTGACTGCTCAAAGATTTTATTAATACCTCATCTTCCTGTTTTCCTTGTTAACTCTCCTGACACATGTTTCTGTTCTCATGGCTATGACACGATGGCTGTCAATTCAGTTTTATATCCACATTTGAAAAGTAGAAGTGCAAGGGGTACACCAGTAACATTGAAGGGTTGAAGGAGTCCTTACAGTAAGCTTCTGCCTTTAATAAACTTTCCTGGAAATTGAGTGACTTCACTTCTAATTTTATTAGCTAGAGTTAGGCTAAAAGACAAGCCATAGCTACAAGGTATTCTGAGAAGTAAGTCCATTTGTTCAATATCCATGTTAGATGAAGTCAAGAGAGAAAGACTATGAAGGACTTTGGAATAGTCAATTCACAAAGTCAGCTTTTACATTTTTATTTGTGTTTTATCAGTGTTATGCAAAATAATTTACGTCAAAGCAGGTATATTTTATTTTACTTCAATGGATGTCGCTTTCTCTCACACACAGACACACACACACAGACACACACACATGCAATCACAATCACATTTAAGCATCACTGGGTTGAGAAGATCCTGGAGAAGGGAATAGCAACCCACTCCAGTATCTTGACTGGAGAATTCAATGGACAGAGGAGCCTGGTGGGCTACAGTCCATGGGGTTGCAAAGAGTAGGACATGGCTGAGCAACTAATACTTTCACTTTCTATAGTGGTAATATTATAGACAGAATATGTACAAAGTACTTGAAGAGGTAGAAAAAGTTCATTTTTCCTAGACAAGTCTAAAACAACCTCAAAGGAAAGGTCATGTTTGGCTAGTCCCTGGAGGTGATATGTTCTGAAGATGGGAATAAAAGGTGATATTAAAGGACATTGCAAGAAGAAAAACAGCATGGATACAAACAAAACATTGTACAAGTGCATGATATGTTCTGGGAGATGTAAGTAATTTAACTTTTCTAGATATGACATTTTTTCACACTTTTTAATGTATCACTTCTTATAAGTGAGTCTTTTTTTTATTCTAACTCATTTAATGAGCACTTGGCAAGATGAAAGATATAAGCAGCAAGTAGCACTGAGCTTACTCTCAAGGAATTCATAGTTTCACTGGAAAATATGGCAGTAATATTCCAGTAAACAAAACAGGTATTTTGAAATTTTAGTAAAGTGACCTCTGGTTACAAAAAATACAAAGTTCTTATTGAAAAAGTTATCCTAATGATATTCTAGGCTTATTATTTTGTGACAAGATACCAGAATATGGTGATCTCCATGTAACCTTTAAAAGATGGCTTCCCGGGTGGTGCTAGTGGTAAAGAGACAGCCTGCCAATGTAGGAGACCTAAGAATTGTTTGAAAAGGCATTTAGGATCATGAAATGCTAAAACTGCATGTGTTATTTCTGGATGTATGGGTGAAGTCAGTCTTAATTCCAAAAATCTTAACTCTTTGCAAGCTTCCTATTTTTCATCAGAATAGGGGCAGGGATACATTTTCATCCAATATTGAACATCAACATCTATTGTATTTGGTACAGGTCTCAATGGTATTTCTGACTAATATAATAAAACTATATATTTTATACTGAAACATGTTCACTTTGTAAACTCAAGAACTTTTCTTGAGGCTTGGTTTACGACATGACATTTAATGAAGAAATAATTTTAAAATTTACCTTTAGAAGATTCACCTTATATAGTCTTAACCATTCTTACTTTCATTTATCTCATCTCTTGGGGAAAGCATATCATGTATAAGTGCATACCCAGACATACACAGACATACTTTCCTACTAAGGAAAAATATGTTAGAATATTAAAACAAAAAATTGAAGATTATTTTTAAAACTTTGAAAATATGATACTCATTGAGGTGTGCTTTTGTAAAAAGAGCAGAAAAGCACTGGATTTTTGCAGAAGGAGTTCAGCATACTGACATTTTATAAATTGATTAAAATACTTTTGTGTGCATGTGTATTGTTTTTCTTGATTTCCTTATAACATTACTTGAAAATAAGCTAAATATGGAGAAGTTCTTCAGGACAAGAATTTAGGGTTAGAGAATCTTTTAATTTATTTTTAGTTGGAGACAGAATTATAAGTTGCAGATGTTTATACAATTCAAGAAAATTGTGTAATGTATGATAAAACAAAACCTATGAGCTTCACAATGTGAATCCACTTCATTTTTGGCAAGTACAAGACTTCCCCCAACAGACTAATTACAAGCTCAGATTGGTTACTTTCTCTTCCAAGGTTAATATTGCCATGATTCTGTCATGAAAATCCACTCAGCCTACTAAAGAGGTGACCATCTCTTCTCTGATATCCCTAGAATACGGTTCAAAATTTTATAGGAAATAATTTTTATTTTATTAGTTTTCTCTTTAAGGGCTTCCCTGGTAGCTCAGCTGGTAAAGAATCTGCCTGCAATGCAGGAGACCCCGGTTCGATTCCTGGGTTGGGAAGATCTGCTGGAGAAGGGATAGACTATTCACTCCAGTACTCTTGTGCCTCCTTGGTGCCTCAGCTTGTAAAGAATCCGACTACAAGGTGAGAAACCTGGGTTCGATCCCTGGGTTGGGAAGATTCCCTGGAGAAGGGAAAGGCTACCCACTCCAGTATTCAGGCCTGGAGAATTCCATGGACTAGACAGTCCATGTCGGACACGACTAAGCAACTTTCACTTTCTCTTTGAAATAATGTCTATATCTGAATATCTCAGCTCATTCTCTGTATACCATCTCTTTAGTACCATCTCTAATGGGCTTGTGGTGTATATGTCTGTGTGTATGCATGTGCTTGTGTATTCCTCATATTTTCATGCCTGTTTTAGTCACCTGAGGCCACTGGAAAGGTTTTAAACTTGAGCTGTGTCTGTCTGAGTGATTACTGGTATATTAGGAAGCCTGCTGATGCCAAGCAGCCTAAAGAGAGAAACAATGAACTTGCATTCTTGTAGCTCTCTCCTGTGAGCAGTTGGTAATAAGTTATAGATGAAAAGCTCATGGTTTGTTCAGTTCAGTCGCTCAGTTGTGTCCCAACTCTTTGAGAACCCATGGGCACCATGGACAGCACACCAAGCCTCCCTATCCATCACCAACTCCAGGAATTTACCCAAACTCATGTCCATTGAGTCAGTGATGCCATTCAACCATCTCATCCTCTGTTATCCCCTTCCAATCTTGCATTCAATCTTTCCCAGCATCAGAGTCTTTTCAAATGAGTCAGTTCTCCCCATCAGGTGGCCAAAGTATTGGAGTTTCAGCTTCAATATCAGTCGTTCCAATGAATATTTAGGACTGATTTCCTTTGCGATGGTCTAGTTGGATCTCCTTGCAGTCCAAGGGTCTTCTTCAACACCACAGTTCAAACGCATCTATTCTTTGGTGCTCAGCTTTCTTTATAGTCCAACTCTCACATGCATACATGACTACTGGAAAAATCATAACTTTGATTAGATGAACCTTGGTTGGCAAAGCAATGTCTCTGCTTTTTAATACTCTGTCTAGGTTGGTCATAACTTTTCTTCCAAGGAGGAAGAGTCTTTTAATTTCATGGCTGTAGTCACCATATGCAGTGATTTTGGAGCCCCCAAAAATAGTCAGTCACTGTTCGCACTGTTTCCCCATCTATTTCCCATGAAGCGATGGGACCAGATGTCATGATCTTACTTTCAGAATGTTGAGTTTTAAGCCAACTTTTTCACTCTTCTCTTTCACTTTCTTCAAGAGACTGTTTAGTTCTTCTTCACTTTCTACCATAAATGTGATGTCATCTGCATATCTGAGGCTATTGATATTTCTCCTAGCAATCTTGATTCCAGCTCGTGCATCATACAGCCAAGCACTTCTCATGATGCATTCTGCCTATAAGCTAAATAAGCAGGGTGAGAATACATAGCCTTGACGTACTCCTTGTCCAATTTGGAACCAGTCTGTTGTTACATGTCCAGTTCTAACTGCTATTTCTTGACCTGCATACATATTTCTCAGGAGGGAGGTCAAGTGGTTTTGTATTCCCATCTCTTGAAAAATTTTCAGCAGTTTGTTGTGATCCACACAGTCAAACACTTTGGCATAATCAATATAACAGAAGTTGATGTTTTTCTGGAACACTCTTGCTTTTTCAGTGACCCAACGGACATTGGCAATTTGATCTCTGGTTCTTCAGCTTTTTCTAAATCCAGCTTGAGCATCTGGAAGGTCACAGTTCACGTACTGTTGAAGCCTGGCTTGGAGAATTCTGAGCATTACTTTGCTAGTGTGTGCAATGAGTGCAGTTGTGTGGTAGTTTGAACATTCTTTGGCATTGTCTTTATTTGGGATTGGAATGAAAACTGACCTTTTCCAGTCCTGTGGCCACTGCTGACTTTTCCAAATTTGCTGGCATATTGAGTGCAACAGTTTCACAGCATCGTCTTTTAGAATTTGAAATAGCTCAACTTGAATTCCATCACCTCTTCTAGCTTTTTTCGTAGTGATGGTTGCTAAGGTCCACTTGACTTCACATTCCAGGATGTCTGGCTCTAGGTGAGTGATCATATCATCATGATTATTTGGGTTGTGACGATTTTTTTTGGTATATTTCTTCTGTGTATTTTTGCCACCTCTTCTTAATATCTTCTGCTTCTGTTAGGTCCATACTATTTCTGTCCTTTATTGTGCCCATCTTTGCATGAAAATTTCTGTTGGTATCCCTAATTTTCTTGGAAGAGATCTCTAGTCTTCCCATTCTATTGTTTTCTTTTTTTTTTCTTTGTATTGATCACTGAGGAAGCTTTAGGGCTCTATAAGAGGCTGGCACCAAAAGAAGTCATTCTGTCATAATTGTAAGAATCATGGGTCAGGTGCCACGTTGCTAGAAGTGACTTGGGTCAGGTGCACATACTAGTTGATTGACTGTTCAGATTCTATCAGAACACTTTTGTAGCAGTTATGAGTATGACAGAGACAGTTATAGAGTCACTGTGATAGATATCTTTCAAACCTAGTAAAGACAATAAAATAATTTCATTTCCTTTAAGAAAGACCATCAAAAATATGCCCAGCTCTATTTTCAAAACAACAAAATTGGAGGGGGAGTATAAATAACTCAAGAATTATTTAAAATTTAAAGTTAATTACATCTCTGTATTGAGAATAATCAAAACATTTGTCTCCATTGGATGAAACATTTTATGTGCACTCTTTCCCAATATTTTGAGATTTTCCATTAGCCACAGATCTAAGATATCTGACAACCAAGTCACTGATATTTTAAAAATATTATAAAAGTGTTCAAGGAAACCTGGAAAAAAACCCAAATTTTTCTACAATGAGTTGTATATCAAATAACCTTTAATTATCTCATTTTTATTGTTTTACTCAGATGTCTTTGTCAGTGATAGTTCTTAGTGACTTTACCCTCTAATGGAATATAGCACTTAATAAGTAAACCTAAATAGAGAAGACCTGGTACCGCAAACATAAATCTCCTAGTGTTTTCCTGATACATCTTCCTGGTTATATAACAGACCCTAACACCAAATTTTTTCATAAGCACTCACAAACAAAAAAAGAGAGAAAAAATAGTGAAATTAATTAAGCCTGATCAGTAAAATAAGTAAGATATATTTAATAAAACTGAATAAATATCAAATTCTAATGACTATATCACTGATTCAAGGTCTAATATATTTGCTCATATAGAGTCCAATTGACATATTGCAATTCTTCTAAATAGATAAAGTAACTAGCAAATTGCAAGGCTGTATAACAACAGCTCAATATAATCAAACTTTTAAAGACCACAGGCAATAAAATTGTATAATTCACTGGTACTTTGCATTAGCTTTTACAATATTAAAACACTTCACTTGTCACTAAAAATAAAAATACTTTAAAAATACTAACTGACTTAGAATTTCTTTTTTTTTTAATGTGAAAGAAGAGTTTTTTTTTTTTTTTAATTTTTTAAACTTTATTTTTTAATTTTTTTTCCAACTACAATTTTATTTTATTTTTAAACTTTACAAAATTGTATTAGTTTTGCCAAATATCAAAATGAATCCACCACAGGTATACATGTGTTCCCCATCCTGAACCCTCCTCCCTCCTCCCTCCCCATACCATCCCTCTGGGTCGTCCCAGTGCACCAACCCCAAGCATCCAGTATTGTGCATCGAACCTGGACTGGCGACTTGTTTCATACATGATATTATACATGTTTCAATGCCATTCTCCCAAATCTTCCCACCCTCTCCCTCTCCCACAGAGTCCATAAGACTGTTCTATACATCAGTGTCTCTTTTGCTGTCTCGTACACAGGGTTATTGTTACCATCTTTCTAAATTCCATATATATGTGTTAATATACTGTATTGGTGTTTTTCTTTCTGGCTTACTTCACTCTGTATAATAGGCTCCAGTTTCATCCACCTCATTAGAACTGATTCGAATGTATTCTTTTTAATGGCTGAGTAATACTCCATTGTGTATATGTACCACAGCTTTCTTATCCATTCATCTGCTGATGGATATCTAGGTTGCTTCCATGACTTAAAATTTCTAAGCCAAGAGGTGTCTCTGTTCATGTTTCAAACTTTCTTGACTCTTCAGTCTAGCATTCTTTATTCTACCATTGCATATAATTTTAAAAAGCATCCCTATGTATACCTGTGGCGGATCCATTTTGATATTTGGCAAAACTAATACAATTTTGTAAAGTTTAAAAATAAAATTAAATTAAAAAAAAAATAAAAAGCATCCCTAATTTTTCTTTCAGAATTTTGTTATCAAAGCTGATATTATAACAACTTTACATTAAAACTGTTGAAATTTTACCACAGGTTCTGCATAATAAATATTCTCTCTGCCAACTGTCATTTAACCTTTAATCTATGTTTTTTTATACACAGTTGTATTATTAAATTTCCACACACTTGAAATGTACTCAGCTATTTTACTTTTATCTAGTCTCTAACTTTACTGTGGTTGGGATAGATATTCTCTAGGTGGTAAATTATTTTAAATCCATGAAAACTTGTTTCATTGATTAGAATATGTTTTGTCTTGGTATGTCTTATGTGTATTTGAATGGGCTGGGCATTCCTATGCTGTTGAATAGAATTTTATATACCAGATTTTATTCTATATTTTGAGAATGAAATTGGGTACTTAATAATTTTAGCACAGTGTCTTCTTGATAAACTGATCCTTTATTACAATGCACTGTTCTTCTTTATCTTTGGTATTATTCTTTGAGTTCTACTTTGTCTGATATTAATCTAATTTTAAAACCTTTTTATTAGTGTTGCACAGGATATATTTTCAGTATATTTAAATGGTATAGATACCATATAGTAGATTACCTTCTCTTTGAATCCAGTGTGACAGCCTGCTTTTTTTTTTTTTTTAATTTGGGCTATTTGTATCATTTATATTAACTTTAATTTTGGATGCATTTACATTCAAGCATGGCTTCCCAGGTGACCCAGTGGTAAACAATCTGCCTGCCAATGCAGGAGATGCGAGAGAAGCAGGTTAGATCCCTGGGTTGGGAAGATCCCCCAGAGTAGGAAATGGCAACATGCTCCAGTATTCTTGCCTGGAAAATTATATGGACATAGGAGACTGGTGAGCTCCTTGTAGTCCATGTGGTTGCAAAGAGTCAGACATGACTGAGCAACTGAGCACATAAGCTCAGTGTCATTATTTTACTATGTTCTCTTAAAAATATTTTATTTTCCTGTCTCCTTTTCTATTAAATTTAAAAACACTAGTTTTGTACTTTACTATATGTCTACAATTGATTTTTCAGCTCTTCTTCATTGTTTGATTCTTATTTTTCTTGTGGTTACACTAGATTACACTAAATTTTCAATGTGTGTTTTAGTTTTCTACAACACACCTTCAAGAAATATTATACTTCTTTGCACAAAATGGAAAAGCCTTACAAAAATGGAATCTTGTATCCTTTGTCTCCCATAATTTTATCAAAAACACAGGCAACAGAAGCAAAAACAGACAAGTGAAAAACATCAAGCTTACAAACCCTTAGCATTAAAGAAACAGTCAATAGATTGAAAGGTAATTTATGAAATGGAAGAAAATATTTTAAAATTATATATCTTTTTTTTTTAATTTCAAATTTTAAATTTTATTTTGTTTTTCAACTTTATATAATTGTATTAGTTTTGCCAAATATCAAAATGAATCCATCACAGGTATACAATAAAATTGTATATCTTATAACAGATAAACAATAGGAAAGATATACAGTAGATATAAAAATACGTAAACTCTTACAACTCAACAACAATAATAATAATATTAATAATAATAAACCCAATGAAAAATAGGCAAAAGACTTTGTCATTTCTCCAAAGAAGACACACAATGAAAAATCAGTTCAGTTCAGTTTAGCCGCTCAGTTGTGTCTGACTCTTTGCGACCCCATGAATCGCAGCACACCAGGCCTCCCTGTCCATCACCAACTCCTGGAGTTCACTCAAACTCATGTCCATCAAGTCGGTGGTGCCATCCAGCCATCTCATCCTATGTCGTCTCCTTCTCCTCCTGCCCTCAATCCCTCCCAGCATCAGGGTCTTTTCCAATGAGTCAACTCTGCATGAGGTGGCCAAAGTATTGGAGTTTCAGTTTCAGCATCAATCCTTCCAATGAACACTGAGGACCGAACTCCTTTAGAATGGACTGGTTGGATCTCCTTGCAGTCCAAGGAACTCTCAAGAGTCTTCTCCAACACCACAGTTCAAAACCATTGATTCTTTGGCACTCAGCTTTCTTCACAGTCCAACTTTCACATCCATACATGACCACTGGAAAAACCTTAGCCTTGACTAGATGGACCTTTGTTGGCAAAGTAATGCCTCTGCTTTTTAATATGCTGTCTAGTTTGGTTATAACTTTCCTTCCAAGGAGTAACGTCTTTTAATTTCATGGCTGCAATCACCATCTGCAGTGATTTTGGAGCCCCCAAAAATAAAGTCTGACACTGCTTCCACATCTATTTCCCATGAAGTGATGGGGCCAGATGCCATGATCTTTGTTATCTGAATGTTGAGCTTTAAGCCAACTTTTTCACTCTCTACTTTCACTTTCATCAAGAGGCTTTTTAGTTCCTCTTCATTTTTTGCCATAGGGTGGTGTCATCTGCAAATCTGAAGTTATTGATATTTTTTCCAGCAATCTTGATTCCAGCTTGTGTTTCTTGTATGTGTGTGTACATGTGTCACATTATTTTAATCCATTCATCTGTGGATGGATGTTTAGTCTAATTTCATGTCTTAGATTTTGTGAATAAATGCTGCAATGAACATGGGAGTGCACATACCTCTTTGTGACCTTGTTTTCAGTTTCTTTGGATATATATAAGGAAATGGGATTGCTGGAAAGTTATATTTTTAAGGTTTTGATGAATCTCCATACTGTTTTCCATTGCATATTCAAAATTCAGGGTATATACTTGGTTCCAGTTTCTCCACATGCTTAGGAAATAAAATGATAATAAGTATTTGTAAGCATGTGGAGAAACTGGAACCAAATATATACCCTGTTGGTGGAAATGTGAAGTATTGAATATGCAATGGAAAACAGTATAGAGGTTTATCAAAAACTTAAAAATAAAACTGTCCAGCAATCCCATTTCCCTTTATATATCTAAAGGAACTGAAAACAAGATCACAAAGAGGTATGGGCACTCCCATATTCATTGCAGCATTTATTCACAAAATCCAAGACATGAAATTAGACTAAACATCCATCCACAGATGAATGGATTAAAATAATGTGACTCATGTACTCACACACACACACACACAAGAAGCACAAGCTGGAATCAAGATTGCCGGAAGAAATATCAATAACCTCAGATTTGCAGATGACACCACCTTATGGCAAAAAGTGAAGAGGAACTAAAAAGCCTCTTGATGAAAGTGAAAGTAGAGAGTGAAAAAGTTGGCTTAGAGCTCAACATTCGGAAAACAAAGATCATGTCATCTGCTCCTATCACTTCATGGGAAATAGATGGGGAAACAGTGTCAGACTTTATTTTTGGGGGCTCCAAAATCACTACAGATGGTGACTGCAGCCATGAAATTAAAAGATGCTTACTCCTTGGATGAAAAGTTATGACCAACCTAGATAGCATATTCAAAAGCAGAGACATTACTTTGCCAACAAAGGTCCATCTAGTCAAGGCTAAGGTTTTTCCAGTGGTCATGTATGGATGTGAGAGTTGGACTGTGAAGAAGGCTGAGCACCAAAGAACTGATGCTTTTAAACTGTGGTGTTGGAGAAGACTCTTGAGGGTCCCTTGGACTACAAGGAGATCCAACCAGTCCATTCTGAAGAAGATCAGTCCTGGGATTTCTCTGGAAGGAATGATGTTAAAGCTGAAACTCCAGTACTTTGGCCACCTCATGTGAAGTGTTGACTCATTGGAAAAGACTCTGATGCTGGGAGGGATTGGGGGCAGGAGGAGAAGGGGACGACAGAGGATGAGATGGCTGGATGGCATCACCGACTCGATGGACGTGAGTCTGAGTGAACTCCAGGAGTTAGTGATGGACAGGGAGGCCTGGTGTGCTGCGATTCATGGGGTCGCAAATTGTCCAACGCGACTGAGCAACTGAACTGAACTGAATTCCAAACAATTTTACCAACATAATAAAATTTGTAGGACTGACACATATTTGTATTTTTTTCTTTTTTTTTATAGCTAAACTTAGTGCATTAGAAATGTATTCTATATATAATACTACTATATTCTGAGTTAAAAAAAATATTGTTTAGGAAATGCAAGAATGAATTCATTGGAATTTTTCCTTCAATTTTTCCCGTCCAAAAGAAAGTTATGTGTGTGCTCAGTTGTGTCCGACTCTTTGAAGTCCCATGGACTGGGATCTGTCAGACTCCTCTGTCCATAGACTATTCCAGGCAAGAATTCTGGAGCGGGTTGCCATTTCCTGCAGGGGATCTTCCAACCCAGGGATCAAACCTGCATTGGCAAGTGGGTCCTATACCACTAGCGCTACCTGGGAAGCCTTAAAAGGAAGTTGCATCTATGCAACTATAAGATAAGGTTATACATATTAAAGTTACTAATTTGCACAATTTCAATAATTTGCCAACTAAGTGATGCAACAAACTCCACATTTTTACTATTCTATATGTAAATATGCATCACATCAGGTCATGGCTGCACCTGGCTTATTTCTGACAAGGACAGAGAGCTTTCATCTCTAACCTCAGGGATAAAACTGGCCTTCACGTATTAGTCAGCAGTTTAGACTAACCCATTTTCTTTTAAATATATAACATGTATCTTTAAGAACTTTCTTTTGTACTATCTTTGCTGGCATATATGCATTCATCTACAACATTCTAAGACAATATTTTATCTCATAAAATTGTCTAGTACAGAAATTTTCAATGAAGTAATTTTTGTAATAAAGGAATTTTGATGCTGGCTACTTTCCTGCATACCTCTCAATTCACATTAAGAAATTCTGATTAAGAATAGAGTGAAGTCTGGTTTATAATCTTTCCATTTGTGATATAAGGACACAGGGACCCTTCATAGATCAGTTCTCTGCTATCAGAAAAGAAAAGTGTTGGTAAAATACATGTTTCATATAAAATATTGCAGTAGAATTAACTAATGCAACCTTGTGCAAAATGTAGGTTTGCCATTCAAATAAAATGCCCCTGAACTTGTGTAACACCCTATTCCTGAAATAAAAACAGCAAAACAATAGAAATACATTGTGAAACATGACTTGTTTTTGTTGCTTTATGATCAACTCAATCTTTATAGAGACTCTTCTAATTTATTCTAACAACTATTATTACCTTTATAAAAGGACCTATCAAGCCTCACTTCCTTTTACTCTTGTTTTCATTAAAAGTTAAGAATCTACCTTGAAAATAAAAATTGTTAGTTATTACTCATTATTGGCTGAACACACCAGCAATTTAAGAATCATAGACAATTCTAAGCACTGATTCTTTGTTATAATAAAGAATAGACATAAATAGGAAAGAGTCTGTATTGTCAAAGCGGATATTACTTTTTAGCACATTGACTACTCTATATGTGTGTCACAATTACGGCTTTTTGGCTTATAGTCCACAAACTAAAAGTGCTGAAATTGGCTTTGACAGGCCCAGCTAATTGGCTCCCAAGGAGCTGTTATGTTCTGTCTGGTGAACAGTCCATGAAGTACACAGCCACTTGTCCAAACAATGCACAGAGCTAATTATAAAGCAGCAGGAGATATCACATGGTAATAGGCCATACACTGTTATTAGTACATAATAATTCCATATTCAAATCATCAATTACAGTACTCTTGCTACCTTGAAGAAATAGTATTGTGCAGGAATGATTACTTGGGGACCTTCTGTGAGTAAAAGCCATGTTATTTTTATTTTTTCAAATGACTAATTCTTATTTTCCCTAGGACATTAGATATACTAACACCAAAAACAAACAAAAATTAAATGAAACAAAAAAAGAAACAAAGAAAAGTTTCTTTCTGCTTTGTAATCAGAAAAAGAAATATGATTCAAAAGCTATTTATTTGAAAAGTAGAGTGCTACTGATCAATTTTATTCTTTGCACTTCAACATGCTACAATATTTTATTAAATTCTTTAACTTATAACCAGTTTAGGAAATATTAAAGGCATCATTAATAATAAGTTTAATAAATATTTATGTACTAACTATATCAATACATGCATATCAAAGATGCCATTACTATCAATCTTTCAGAATGATCAATTTATATTCTTACAGAAGTGTTCTGCTTTAGCTTAGTTAATTATTTGAAAGTAATAAGTTCAAAAAAAATTTTTAAGCTCAATTTATTCCAGACTAAGTCTAAGAATTTTTTCCGCTTACTTAATTACCTTCTTTCAACGATTTATTTTACTATCAGATTCAGTCTTATCCCAGGCTTGTTTGATCTTGGTTTGGGGTCATTAACTCCGATCTGCTCTTGTCTTTAAGTGAAAACATGAAAATTCTTGTCATTAGGCACCCTTCTAAAGTTTTTCTTTCTTCTTTTCACTTGTTTTTCTTGAAAAGTGTTCTTTAATTATATTAAAAGTGTTCTTTAAAAATATTGTTCTTTAATTATAATTTAAGCCACATATATTTCAAAACATAGCTTTATCTTTACCTGCTAAAACAGAGTATAATTCTTTCATTCTTATCCATTTTAGTAATATTAGAATTTCTCCTTAACTAAATGCCTGGAATTCAGTGGGGAAATAGAAATGAAGACAAAGTGAGACTTAATATCCATAAGAAGGGCCATCTCACAGATTTTGTATACTATAAAATGAAGGACTCATGCAACGAATAGGATTGAATGAGGACTTTCAATTCTCTGTAGTTGTTTAGAAAATTCAAAAGGATAAGCAGGCCAGTATATATCAGTTTGTTATATGAATCATTTTATCTTACAAATGTGATTTCTGTTAAAAATTCTTTACCTATTAATTACTATTTATCTAAAACAATTCAGAATTTGGCCACATAAAAATTAACCTATAAGATGAGTTTTGAAGGTATATCTCTCCTTGTGGGATCAAAGGGGACTTAAAAATTAATTTTTAAAAAATTGTTTCTGTGATTGTGATCTGGATTCCTAAAATCCCCATATCCCAAGCATAGCTATTTTCTATTACTTTTTCATCACCATGAATATTCTTGAAGCAGAAATACTACTCAACTTGGGGCCACATTGTCACGGAGCTTAAGCCATAATTCAAAAGTATTCATTAGGTTAGTTAACATGTTGAGAAAATTTCACAAGAGAGTCAGGGAGATTTATGATTTATTGTCCACTGTCTATTTCTACTGTTTATTGAACAATAATTGGAAGCTATTCAAATCCTGTAAATCTGTATCTTTTTAATAGTACCTAAGGATTGGATGTGTTTTGAACTGGAAATAATTGGATCTTATGCATTTAAGCCAATAACAAGTTCTAGGCCTTCATGCAAATTTCATTTTGATAGGGGCTTTTTGTGTAGTCTAGCTAACTACATCTAATTGTTACATCTTAAAGATGGTTAATTTGCATTAACCATAAGATGTTACCACATCTTAAAAGTGAAAAGCAATCCAAGGAATAGGAAGACATATTTACAAAACATATATCTGATAAGGAACTAATATCTGAAATATATAAAAACTCTCCTATAGTTCATCAGTAAAAAAAAAGCAACCTCAAACTACAATTATACAACAAGTAAAGGACTTGAATATATATCTCTCCAAAGAAAACATACAAGAGGCCAAAAATTTTAAAGTGTATAAAAAGATGGTCACCCTCATAAAAATCTTCCTATAAAAAATCTTCCTATATGTTACTGCATCATCACCCTTCATTAAAACTCTCATACATTTTCCTATGTACCATATCATCATACATGTAAGTAATAGTCCAAGTGAATGAGGTTGCTTTGTTCCAGTGGTGAATTACCTGTTTCCTGTTTACAATACCACCCTGTTTCATTTATTGTTGCATTCGATACATGGAACAATACATTGCTGTTGTTCAGTCACTAATTTGCATCAAACTCTTTGTGACCACATGAACTACAGCACTTTGGGTCTCCCTGGTGCAATAAATAGGAGTACAAATATTTTATATTAGTTCTTTTTTTTTAAGTTGTTTGGATATTATTGGTTCTTTGTATTTCTGTACATATGTTAAAATCAGGCTTTCACTTTCACAAAAAAATGGGATTTTTATTAGGATAAGATGAAATCTATAAATTGCTTCAGGGAGAACTGACAATTTGGAGTAATATGATTTGTTAGTTGCTTTATCTTTGAACATTTCATGTTTTTGATATACCTTTTAAGGCTATCACTGTGATCATTACATAATAATGCAAATTATGTTTGAATACCAATCTATAATTTAATCATTGTGCTAAATTAATATATCAGTCCTATAGTTCATCTGCAATCTTTTCAGATAGTCTGTATATAAAGTCAAGATATATGCAGACTTACAGCTTTATTATTTCCTTTCCAATATTTATGTGTCCCATTACTTTTGCTCATTTTCTCACATTGCCTTGGATCTGTAATAAAGTGTTAAATAGAAGTGGGCATCATGCCAAGTTTCTGAACTAAAAGGGAATTTCTTTTTGTTTCACTAAAAAGTATGATATTTGTTTTAATTTTTGTAGGCATCCTTAACCGGATTAAAGGTGTGTTTTTACATTCTTTTTGGGAAGTGAAAACTTTAATGTGCAACAATAGAGTGTTTTGTAAAATGCTTTCAGCATCAAATACCATGCCTCAGAGGCTAAAGTATCTGCCTGCAATGAAGAAGACCTGGGTTCGATCCCTGGGTCAGGAAGATCCCCTGGAGAAGGAAACAGCAACCCACTCCAGTATCCTTGCTTGGAGAATCCCATGGATGGAGGAGCGTGGTGGGCTACAGTCCATGGGTTACAAAGAGTCGGACACGACTGAGCGACTTCACTTTCCCATCATATTAATGCAGAGAATTAAAATAATATTTTTTATTTTTGGATGATAAACCAACTTGCATTCCTAAAATCAACCATAAAATTGAGCACAATGCACTGTCACTTAAATATATATATGCATATATGCTAAGTTGTTTCTGTTGTGTCTGACTTTTTGCAACCCCATGGACTGTAGCCTGCCAGGCTCCTCCCTCCATGGGATTCTCCAGGCAAGAATACTGGAGTGGGTAGCCGTTCCTTTCTTCAGGGCATCTTCCCCACCCAGGAATCAAACTAGGGTGTCCTGCATTGCAGGAGGATTCGTTACCAGCTGAGCTCCCTGGGAAGCCTTGCTTCTCCATATATATAAATATGTATATATAGAAAGAGATAGAGATATGTGTGCATGCTAAGTCACTTCAGTCACGTCTGACTTTTTGCAACCCCGTGGACTGTAGCCCACCAGGCTCCTCTGTCCATGGGATTCTCTAGGCAAGAATACTAGAGATAGCTGCCATGCCCTCCTCCAGGGGATCTTCCTGACCCAGGGATCAAACCCAGGTCTCTTACATCTCCTGGATTTGCAGGTGGGTTCTTTACCACTAGCGCCACCTGGGAAGCCTATATATGTATAAAGGCTTATATATATGTATATATATATATATGTGTGTGTATATATATATGTATATGTATATGTATATATATATATGTATATATAAAATCAGTTCAATTAGTTCTGGAGAAGGAAATGGCAACCAACTCCAGTACTCTTGCCTGGAGAATCCCATGGAGGGAGGAGCCTGGTAGGCTACAGTTCATCGGGTCGCAAAGAGTCGGACACAACTGAGCGACTTCAGTTTTACTTTAACTTTTCAGTTAGCTCAGTTCAGTTGCTCAGTTGTATCCGACTCTTTGCAATACCATGGACTGCAGCATGCCAGGCTTCCCTGTCCATCACCAACTCCTGGAGCCTAGTCAAACTCATATGCATCTCATCGGTGATACCGTCCAAACATCTCATCTTGTCATCCCCTTCTCCCGCCTTCAATCTTTCACAGCATCTGGCTCTTTTCAAATGAGTCGGTTCTTTGCAACAGGTTGCCAAAGTATTGGAGTTTCAGCTTTAGCATCAGTCCTTCCAATGAATATTCAAAACTGCTTTCCTTTAGGATGGACTGGTTGAATCTCCTTGCAATCCAAAGGACTCTCAAGAGTCTTTTCCAACACCACAGTTCAAAAGCATCAATCCTTTGGCACTCAGCTTTCTTTACAGTCCAACTCTCACATCCATACATGACTACTGAAAAAACCATAGCTTTGACTAGAAAGACCTTTGTTGGTAAAATAATGTCTCTGCTTTTTAATATGCTTTCCAGGTTGGTCATAGCTTTTCTTCCAAGGAGCAAGTGTCTTTTCATTTCATGGCTGCAGTCACCATCTGCAGTGATTTTGGAGCCCAAGAAAATAGTCTGTTACTATATCCATTGTTTCCCCATCTATTTGCCATAAAGTGATGGGACTGGTTGCCATGATATATATACATACATACACACACACACTAGTTTTTGTTTTTGGCAAAAAGTGAATGATGGCCTCTTAAAACACATTTGCAATTTTTATTTTATATATTCCATGAAATAATTTATAAACTTTACATTTTGTGTTCATTCAAAAGTGAAGACTTTTGAGTTATTTCCTAAGTAGGATCATGCATTTAATTTTCTTGTTCATTTTAGTGACATATTTATAGTGATGTTCCCTTTGTTATCTTCATAATGGTAATCTGTGGTTTCTTTCATAATTTTTTTTTCAGATTTGCAAGGAGTTTTTCAGGTTGGTTTTTAAGACTTGCAAAATTTTACCACTTGGATTACTGATGTTTCTCATTGCTTAATCTCTTTGCCAAATTGTTATTGGATTTATTAAAAGATATATTGATAAAAGTTTCCTATCTCAATTTGAATTTGTCTAGTTCTCATTTTACAGGTATCCTCTACTTTTAAAAAGTTTGGTTTGCATATTTTCACTTTTTTTTAGCCTTTTATTTTGTATCGAGTTATAGCCATTTAGCAAACAACATTTTGATAGCTTCAGGTGAACAGAGGAGACTCAGTCATACATATACAAGTACCCATTCTCACCCAAACTCCCCTCCACTCCTGGCTGCCACATATCATTGAGCAGAGTTCCACATGCTATACAGTAGAACTTTGTTGACTATCAATTTTAAAAACAGCAATGTGTACATATCCATCTGAAACTCCCTATCTATTCATTACCACCATCCTTCTCCCTGTCAACCAGAAGCTCTTTTTCAAGAACTTGACTAGTACCTGTTTTCACTGCATGCTCAGTTGCTTAGTCGTGTCCAACTCTTTGAGACCCCATGGACTGTTCAGGGGATTCTCTAGACAATAATACTAGAGTGGGTTGCCATTTTGTTCTCCAGGAGATCTTCCCAACCCAGGGATCAAACCCAGGTCTCCTACATTGCAGACAGATGCTTTACCATCTGAGCTACCAGGGAAGCCCTGTTTTCACTAGCCAAAATAAAATTTTGCACTAGCCAAAAGAAATCTGGGGACTTCTCCGGCAGTCTAGTGGTTAAGACTTCAGGCTTCCAAACGGAGGATGAGGGTTCCATCCCTGGCTGGGGAACTAAGAATCTGTACATCTATATGATCTGTGGTGTGGCAAAAAAAAAAAAAAATGAAGAGGATTTTTTTGCTTTTATTAAAAATTAATTGCTTCTTTGTTTTATATCATTTTGGTTTATGAAAGTGTTTAGAGGATTGCTCTACTTTAGGATAGTGGGGGAAACCTGTATTTCATTATATATTATTATATTTTTTATATATTCTATATATGTTGATATTATATTACCAGGTCATATAATTCTAAAATTGTTATGTCTTTTATTAAATGACCATTTTATCATTTTGAAGTAACTCTCTTTGCCTCTGTGTTTCTATAACATAATTTTTCTGTTTTTCTTATTTCAGGGTTTCCATTGAAAATATCTATTTCATGTAGCATTTTGTTTTCATCTAATTTGGCAATTTTTTAAAATGACAGCGTATGATCCATTCTTTTTCAAGTGTGATTAAAAATGAGGTTCACATCTACCATGGTACTTTCTAGAGTGTTTTCCTTTTTTACTTGTTTTGATCTGTTTCTCTGTATTTTGTTTTTGTTCTCTTAATTATTATTTTCCTCTACTAAGGTATTTTTATTACCCCATTTCCCTTTTTGTTAATTATGCATTTTTTTTACAATTCATTAAATAAAAATTCTATGGATTATAAAATTTATCGTAGCTTTATTAAAGGTTTATTAAAAGTAATACGCTTATGCTTTTCAGAAAAATACAACAACATTAAAATATGTTAACTTCTGTTCTTCTTTCATAGTTTTTAACATTCTTTCATGGTACATAAACATGTACTTTATCCCATAATATTTCTTTCACCTTGTGTTTCTGTGTTTTCATCTGGGTCAGTTATTCTGTGCAAAGAATGTTTTCTAATATTACTTTTAATGTACACCTTCAAACAATATGTTTGTGATTTTTACTTTGAAATGTCTGTTTTTTTTAAATTTCTGTTGGAATATAGTTGATTTGCAATGCTGTGTTAGTTTCAGGTGCACAGTATATATGCACAGTATTGATTCAGTTATATGTATATTTATTCCTTTTCAGATTCATGCCACATATAGGTAATTAAACAATATTGAGTAGAGTTCCCTATATTATATGGTAGGTCTTTGTTGGTTACCTGTTATATATATAGTACTGTGTATATTGGAGAAGGCGATGGCACCCCACTCCAGTACTCTCGCCTGGAAAATCCCATGGACAGAGGAGCCTGGTAGGCTGCAGTCCATGGGGTGGCGAAGAGTCGGACACGACTGAGCGACTTCACTTTCACTTTTCACTTTCATGTATTGGAGAAGGAAATGGCAACTCGCTCCAGTGTTCTTGCCTGGAGAATCCCAAGGATGGGGGAGCCTGTTGGGCTGCCGTCTCTGGGGTCGCACAGAGTCAGACACGACTGAAGTGACTTAGCAGCAGCAGTAGTAGCAGTGTGTATATGTTGATACCAGACTCCTAATTTATCCCTCCCACTCCACGTTTACCCTTTGGTAACTGTAAGCTTGTTTTCTAAATTTGTGAATCTGTTTCGATTTTGTAAATAAGTTCATTTGCATGCTCAGTTGCTCGATCCTGTCCACCTCTTTGCAACCCCATGGACTGTAGCCTGCCAGGCTCGTCTGTCCATGGCTTTAGCCCAGCAAGAATACTGGAGTGTGTTGCCATTTCCTCCTCCAGGGGATCTTCCCAGCCCAGGGGTCAGACCCAGGTCTCCTGAGTCTCCTGCATTGGCAGGTGGATTCTTTACCATTGAGCTAGTTTAGAAGCCCAAATAAGTTTATTTATATCATTTTAAATTTGATCCCACATATGAGTGATATGATATTTCTCTTTCTCTGTGTGATTTACTTCATTTCTTTGAAGGATATATACAGGAGTAAACAATTTCATCTTAAAGCTCATTTTATTTCAGCTCTTTAATAATGTAATTTCTTTATCTTCTGGCTTCCACTATTTTTCTTGAGAATTAAGCAACCAATCTTATTTTTCTTCATTTGAAGAAACTCTTTTTCTCTGTATAATTTGTTTTTGGTGTTTAACAGTTTTACCCTGATATATCTTGGTATTTTTTGCTTTTCTATTTACTTTTCCTAGATTTATAGTGCCTCTTGAATCTGTGGCGTGGTATTTTCTATTTTGGAAAGTTATTCAATCAGTTCAGTTCAGTCACTTAGTTGTGTTCGACTCTGTGACTCCATGGACTGCAGCAAGCCAGGCTTCCCTGTCCATCACCAACTCCTGGAGCTTACTCCAACTCATGTCCATTGAGTCAGTGATGCCATCCAACCATCTCATCCTCTGGCTTCCCCTTCTCCCGCCTTCAATCTTTCCCAGCATCAGGGTCTTTTCCATTGAGTCAATTCTTTGCATCAGGTAGCCAAAGTACTGGAGTTTCAGCTTCAGCATCAGTCCTTCCAATGAACATTCAGACTGGAAAATTATTAGCAACTATTTATTTAAATGTTGTGTCTGTGTTATTTTTTTCTGTAACTCAGATTATAAATCTCATTTACATGTATGTATGACTTTATGCTTTTGGGATTTGCCATAATTTTTCTCTCTATTAAAAAAAAATAAAAGGATGGGTTTGGGACTCCATGCTATTGCTTGCAATGTGGGAGACTTCGGTTTGATCTCTGGGTTGGGATGATCCCTTGGAGAGGGATATGGCAACCCATTCCAGTATTGTTGCCTGGAGAATCACATGGACAGAAGAGCTTGGCAGGCTACAGTCCATGGGATTATAAAGAGTTAGACACGGCTGAGAGACCAAACACAGTATAGCACATGTATGCGGTTGCTGTCCTATCCTTTCCTAAACAGTAAATACAGAGTGGTTTTATAACTACATGTAATGTCCAATTTTGACTAATCACTTTGTTCACTGCACTCATTAGGAAACATGCAAGTATTCCTTATGCTAGTATTCAGTATGATATAGCCTAGCAGTGAATGTGTTTTCTGTAACTCCAAAAATTCAAGGAAGTTGAAAGATTTAACTCTGTATAATCTATAGTGAAGATAGTGGTTTGAATTAATACTTGAGCAAATTTTCTAAAAGAATGAGTAACTGATAAAACCTTTCTGTTAGCACCATGTTCATACTGAAATGTCTGCACTGTTTTCCCATTATTGTTATACAGTACAAAATTGAACCCAAGATTTTCTTTATCAAAATATAGTAAGTAGGCAACTGAGTTTTTTTATTAACTTGGAATTTAGTATGGTGTTTTGGAATATATATGTGTAAATAATAGATTATTAGGTAAGAATATATTCCTTTTGTAGAATTCTATTTTAACAGATAATCTCTTCCTGTGTGTTACTCATTATGTGTAACAAACCATCCAAAAATGAAATGCCTTAACAAAAAAAAAAAAATGTTTTTTCCTTTAAAGATAATGATTCCTTGGGCAAAAAATTGGGGCGGGGCTCAGCAGAGAAAACTTGTGTGTGCTCTATAAAGAATTGGCTTGGGCAGTTCAACTGGGGTTCTGAGATCTACTATGACCTATTGATACAGTAGACATGGATGGAACTCCGAGCTCTCATTACTGTTTTGTTGTTTTTTTTTTTTTTTTTCAATACTAAAGGGTGCTTTTTCCTTCATGATATTTCAGACTCCAGAGTCTCTTCAGTAGTGTGTATAAACATTTATACAGTGGCTTAAGATTTTAGGAGGGCAAAAATGGAAGTTATAATATAAGGCCTCTTAAACGGTTGTTTTCCAAGTGGACAAGGCTGTTTCTGGTACATTATTTTGGTAAAAACAGGTCTTAAAATAATATTCAAGATGAAGAGGGGTAGACTTCATTTGCTGATGGAAAAAGTGACAAAGTCACATAGGAAACCAGTTTACAAAATATGAAAGATTCTTGGAGTCATCTCTGGAGAAAATCTTTGAACACTATGTTTTATAATTTATATATATTATAATCATGCTTCTCTCTTTGACTTAAAAAAATCACACATGCACACACTACACATATATGTATACATACCTATAGGTACAAATATATGGGTGCATTACATGAATATTTACGTACAGTCAGTTCTCATTATTCATGGCAGTTATTTTCTATAAAGTTGTCAAGAACATTGAATTAAAGAATATCGAAACATTGCTTTACAATAGATACAGGTTTATCTTCCTAGGAGCCTCTGGTCTCAATATTTTCATCAAGTAATCAGTATACAACCTTGCTCTGCATGTGTTTCTTTTAAAAGATAATTTACTCACTATATATTGTTGATTAATTAACACTAAATTCACATCTAATACCTCTATAACTTATGCCTGAATGAAACTGGTATAACCAGAACTAATCAGATTTATTTTCTTATATGGCACATTGCAGTCTTGTTACACTTAGGAACACCAGGCAGTATTATTGAGGGCCATTTTAAGCAGTGGAATCACTAATACACACACACAGACTTGGTAAACAAGCTACCAGAAAAATTTTCAGATAATCTGTTCAGAATAGTTTTTTAACTAGAATTAAATTGTCTATGATGCAGAATACTTGTAGCAGTATATGGATTCATGTAATTTCTGATATTGTGTCATGTGAACTTTATGTTAGATAGTTACAAAGAATTTACTGAAAAAATAAAGCTGGTAGTCCTGACTTTACATTTGAGTCTTACAATTATATCTTACTTGTGATACTGTTGCAATAAAAACCTGCATTGTTATGGTCAATTTCCCTTTATAAAATTCTTTCAAAGTAGTTATTTTATCTACCCTAACCTTTTTTACTGTTAAGTCCATCCTTGAATAAACATAAGAGGAAAACTTTTGTTATGCAATTATATTTAAAACAATGCATCTTATCTCAATATTTTATAACTATTTATGTGCACTCATAGCTTAATATCAGTCAAATCTCCCAATTATTTCTCTTAGTATATCTATTTTTCTAGTACTGGAAAACACTTTAAACTATTTATAATTTTATTGAACAGTTATATAACCAGAATTAAATTAGTCAAATGGAGCTAAAAAAAATATTTAAAAAAAGAAGTCACTTGCCCTATCACAATGTTATCACAATTTTCAAATGGTGTGGGGAAAAATTTTAAACAAGCAAAGTCACAGAAAACTAAATATTTCTGATGCATGTTATCTCTGGAAAAAATCTGAGGATAAAACATAGGTAAAACTCAGGCAAACAGATCTAGGATCTACAGATCAATGGATTCAATACAGAATATAAAAAGAAGAAACACCCTGGATGTCAGCACACACCTTCAAACACTATGCATAATCTCCTCTCTTTTGATTCATTAGTTTTAGAAATTACCAATTAATTTTCTATTATGATAGTTTGGATTTTTTATAACAGATTATCATTGAAAATTCTGTCTGAATTCGGATGCATCACTACTGTTTTCTATATTTTATTAGCTATTGAACATCTCAATGCTATTTATTCCTATTCATTTCATGGTATCTCTTGCGCAAGTTTTATTAGAAAGCTCCTTTGATGTTTTGTGAAGAATTTCAGTGTGGTAAAGGATTAATACACAAACTATATAGGGACCTTTTACAATTCATTCAATAGCAAAAAAAAAAAAAAAAAAAAACAACTCAAACAATGAGCTAAGGAAATGAATAGACATTTCTCCAAAATTGCTTAAATCAACCTCAGGTAAATTTTCCCAAAGACAAAGAAACTATCTTTTACTTTCATTCTGCTCCTTGTATTGCCTCCTACTGAATAGTCTGAGTCAAGAAATCATTCATCCATAAAACTCTAGGAGTTTTCCATATTCTAAAAGTGTTTCTTCAAACTGGGATATGGTTATCTCTCTACATACACCAAGATTTTACCTAGCGTGTGCAGCATGAATTATATGCTGCTGCTGCTGCTGCTAAGTCACTTCAGTCGTGTCCGACTCTGTGCGACCCCATAGACGGCAGCCCACCTGGCTCTGCCATCCCTGGGATTCTCCAGGCAAGAACACTGGAATGGGTTGTCATTTCCTTCTCCAATGCATGAAGTGAAAAGTGAAAATGAAGTCGCTCAGTCATGTCCGACTCTTATCGACCCCATGGACTGCAGCCTACCAGGCTCCTCCGTCCATGGGATTTTTCAGGCAAGAGTACTGGAGTGGGGTCCGATGAATAATATGATGGAATATATATTCTGAATCCCCTAGTTTTCTTAAAAATGAAGTACTTAAAATTCACTTAAGATTGAGGCATCACGCTAGATCTGTTTCAATTTTTCTTTTGAAATTACCCTCCACCTGTGTAAAATAAACGGAGAAGGCAGTGGCACCCCACTGAAGTACTCTGGCCTGGAAAATTCCATGGATGGAGGAGCTAGGTAGGCTGCAGTTCCTGGGGTCGCTAAGAGTCAGACATGACTGAGTGACTTCACTTTCACTTTTCACTTTCATGCATTGGAGAAGGAAATGGAAACCCACTCCAGTGTTCTTGCCTGGAGAATCCAAGGGACGGCGGAGCCTGTTGGGCTGCCGACTATGGGGTCGCACAGAGTCGGACACGACTGAAGCGACTTAGCAGCAAAGAGTATTAAAACTTCTAGCATCAAAATATATTCTTACGTCAATATTTTAAATATGTCAACAGTTACGTTCATGTAACCATTATCTTGGATGAGATACCCCTCGTCCGAGGTAAGGAGTAGTGGCTGCACTTTGCTGGAGTAGCTGTGAAGAAATACCGCACGTCCAAGGTAAGAGAAACCCAAGTAAGATGGTAGGTGTTGCAAGAGGGCATCAGAGGGCAGACACACTGAAACCATAATCACAGAAAACAGGTCAATCTAATCACACTAGGACCACAGCCTTGTCTAATTCAATGAAACTAAGCCATGCCCATGGAGCAACCCAAGATGGGCAGGACATGGTGAAGATCTGACAGAATGTGGTTCACTGGAGAAGGGAATGGCAAACCACTTCAGTATCATTGCCTTGAGAACCCCATGAACAGTATGAAAAGGCAAAATGATAGGATACTGAAAGAGCAACTCTCCAGGTCAGTAGGTGCCCAATATGCTACTGGAGATCAGTGGAGAAATAACTTCAGAAAGAATGAAGGGATGGAGCCAAAGCAAAAAGAATACCCAGCTGTGGATGTGACTGGTGATAGAAGCAAGGTCCGATGCTGTAAAGAGCAATATTGCATAGGAACCTGGAATGTCAGGTCCATGAATCAAGGCAAATTGGAAGTGGTCAAACAAGAGACGGCAAGAGTGAATGTCGACATTCTAGGAATCAGCGAACTCAAATGGACTGGAATGGGTGAATTTAACTCAGATGACCATTGTATCTACTACTGTGGGAGGAATCCCTCAGAAGAAATTGAGTAGCCATGATGGTCAACAAAAGAGTCTGAAATGCAATACTTGAATGCAATCTCAAAAACGACAGAATGATCTCTGTTTGTTTCCAAGGCAAACCATTCAATATCACAGTAATCCAAGTCTATGCCTCAACCAGTAACGCTGAAGAAGTTGAAGTTGAACGGTTCTATGAGGACCTCCAAGACCTTCTAGAACTAACAGCCAAAAAAGATGTCCTCTTCATTATAGGGGACTGGAATGAAAAAGTAGGAAGTCAAGAAACACCTGGAGTAACAGGCAAATTTGGCCTTGGAATACGGAATGAAGGAGGGCAAAGACTAATAGAGTTTTGCCAAGAAAATGCACTGGTAATAGCAAACACCCTCTTTCAACAACACAAGAGAAGACTCTACACGTGGACATCACCAGATGGTCAACACCAAAATCAGAATGATTATGTTCTTTGCAGCCAAAGATGGAGAAGTTCTATACAGTCAATGAAAACAAGACCTGGAGCTGACTGTGGCTCAGATCATGAACTCCTTATTGCCAAATTCAGATTTAAATTGAAGAAAGTAGGGAAAACCACTAGACCATTCAGGCATGACCTAAATCAAATCCTTTATGATTATACATTGGAAGTGAGAAATAGATTTAAGGGCCTAGATCTGATAGATAGAGTGCCTGATGAACTATGGAATGAGGTTTGTCACATTGTACAGGAGACAGGGATCAAGACCATCCCCATGGAAAAGAAATGCAAAAAATCAAAATGGCTGTCTGGAGAGGCCTTACAAATAGCTGTGAAAAGAAGAGAAGTGAAAAGCAAAGGAGAAAAGGAAAAATATAAGCATCTGAATGCAGAGTTCCAAAGAATAGCAAGAAGAGATGAGAAAGCCTTCCTCAGCGATCAATGCAAAGAAATAGAGGAAAACAACAGAATGGAAAAGACTAGAGATCCCTTCAAGAAAATTAGAGATACCAAGGGAACATTTCATTCAAAGATGGGCTCAATAAAGGACAGAAATGGTATGGGCCTAACAGAAGCAGAAGATATTAAGAAGAGGTGGCAAGAATACACAGAACAACGGTACAAAAAAGATCTTCATGACCCAGATAATCACAATGGTATTATCACTGACCTAGAGCCAGACATCCTGGAATGTGAAGTAAAGGGGGGCTTAGAAAGCATCACTACAAACAAAGCTAGTGGAGGTGATAGAATTCCAGTTGAGCTATTTCAAATCCTGAAAGATGATGCTGTGAAAGTACTGCACTCAATATGCCAGCAAATTTGGAAAACTCAGCAGTGGCCACAGGACTGGAAAAGGTCAGTTTTCCTTCCAGTCCCAAAGAAAGGCAATGCCAAAGAATGCTCAAACTACCGCACAATTGCAGTCATCTCACATGCTAGTAAAGTAATGCTCAAATTCTCCAAGCCAGGCTTCAGCAATACATGAACCATGAACTTCCTGATGTTCAAGCTGGTTTTAGAAAAGGCAGAGGAACCAGAGATCAAGTTGCCAACATCCGCTGGATCATCGAAAAAGCAAGACAGTTCCAGAAAAACATCTATTTCTGCTTTATTGACTATGCCAAAGCCTTTGACTGTGTGGATCACAATAAACTGTGGAAAATTCTGAAAGAGATGGGAATACCAGACCACCTGATCTGCCTCTTGAGAAATTTGTATGCAGGTCAGGAAGCAACAAATAGAACTGGACGTGGAACAACAGACTGGTTCCAAATTGAAAAAGGAGTACGTCAAGGCTGTATATTGTCACCCTGCTTATTTATCTTATATGCAGTGTACATCATGAGAAACGCTGGGCTGGAAGAAACACAAGCTGGAATCAAGATTGCCAGAAGAAATATCAATAACCTCAGATATACAGATGACACCACGCTTATGGCAGAGAGTGAAAAGGAACTAAAAAGCCTCTTGATGAAAGTGAAAGTGGAGAGTGAAAAAGTTGGCTTAAAGCTAAACATTCAGAAAACGAAGATCATGGCATCCGGTCACATCACTTCATGGGAAATAGATGGGGAAACAGTGGAAACAGTGTCAGACTTTATTTTGGGGGGCTCCAAAATCACTGTAAATGGTGACTGCAGCCATGAAATTAAAAGACACTTACTCCTTGGAAGGAAAGTTCTGACCAACCTAGATAGCATATTGAAAAGCAGAGACATTACTTTGCCAACAAAGGTCCGTCTAGTCAAGGCTATGGTTTTTCCTGTGGTCATGTATGGATGTGAGAGTTGGACTGTGAAGAAGGCTGAGCACCCAAGAATTGATGCTTTTGAACTGTGGTGTTGGAGAAGACTCTTGAGAGTCCCTTGGACTGCAAGGAGATCCAACCAATCCATTCTGAAGGAGATCAGCCCTGGGATTTCTTTGGAAGGAATGATGCTGAAGCTGAAACTCCAGTACTTTGACCACCTCATGGGAAGAGCTGACTCATTGGTAAAGACTCTGATGCTGGGAGGGTTTGGGGCCAGAAGGAGAAGGGGACGACAGAGGATGAGATGGCTGGATGGCATCACTGACTCAATGGACGTGAGTCTGAGTGAACTCCGGGAGTTGGTGATGGACAGGGAGGCCTGGCGTGCTGCGATTCATGGCGTCATAAAGAGTCGGACACAACTGAGCGACTGAACTGAACTGAACTGAACCATTCATGTTACAAAACTTTAGGTACCTTAGTTTTTCAAAATGTTTCAAGGGCAGGTGAGGAAAATACTGGAATATCTCTTGTATAGTTTCAGTGTAGGGCTTCCCTGGTGGTCCAGATTGTAAAAAATCTGCCTGCAATGCAGGAGATATAAGAGACATGTGTTTGATAACTGGGTCAGGAAGATCTCCTGGATGGGGCCATGGCAACTCAGTCCAGTATTCTTGCCTGGAGAATCCCATGGACAGAGGAGCCTGGTGGGTTACAGTCCATGAGATCGCAAAAAATAGAACATGACTTAAGCAACTTTGCATGCATGCACACATGATTTAATTCGTATACTATTTTGATCTGTTGAACTATGTGTCTTTTTTTATGCCAATAAATAAATCAGAAAGAGAAAACCATATACTGCAGGTTTTCACTTTTATGTAGAATTTAAAAAATGAGACAAAGGAATGTATATAACAAAATAGAAACAATCTCAGAGATACAGAGAGCAAATTAGTGTTTCAGTTCAGTTCCATTCAGCTCAGTCGCTCAGTCGTGTCCGACTCTTTGCGACCCCATGAATCGCAGCACGCCAGCCCTCCCTGTCCATCACCAACTCCCGGAGTTCACTCAGGCTCATGTCCATCGAGTCAGTGATGCCATCCAGCCATCTCATCCTCTGTCGTCCCCTTCTCCTCCTGCCCCCAATCCCTTCCAGCATCAGAGTCTTTTCCAATGAGTCAACTCTTCCCATGAGGTGGCCAAAGTACTGGAGTTATAGCTTCAGCATCATTCCTTCCAAAGAAATCCCAGGGCTGATCTCCTTCAGAATGGACTGGTTGGATCTCCTGGCAGTCCAAGGGACTCTCAAGAGTCTTCTCCAACACCACAGTTCAAAAGCATCAATTCTTCGGCGCTCAGCCTTCTTCACAGTCCAACTCTCACATCCATACATGACCACAGGAAAAACCATAGCCTTGACTAGACGGACCTTTGTTGGCAAAGTAATGTCTCTGCTTTTGAATATACTATCTAGGTTGGACATAACTTTCCTTCCAAGGAGTGTCTTTTAATTTCATGGATGCAGTCACCATCTGCAGTGGTTTTGGAGGCTCCAAAAAATAAAGTCTGACACTGTTTCCACTGTTTCCCCATCTATTTCCCATGAAGTGATGAGACCAGATGCCATGATCTTCATTTTCTGAATGTTCAGCTTTATGCCAACTTTTTCACTCTCCACTTTCACTCTCATGAAGAGGCTTTTGAGTTTCTCTTCACTTTCTGCCATAAGGATGGTGTCATCTGCATATCTGAGGTATATTGATATTTCTCCCAGCAATCTTGATTCCAGCCTTTGTTTCTTCCAGTCCAGCATTTCTCATGATGTACTCTGCATATAAGTTAAATAACAAGGTGACAATATACAGCCTTGACGTACTCCTAGTGGTTACCAGTGTATATAGGGTTGAGTGGTGAGTAAAACAAGTACAGGGTACAAACTAGGTATAAAACAAACAAATTACAGGGATGTAATGTACAGCACAGGGATCACAGCCAATATTTTATAACTTTGTATGGAATGTAATCTCTAAAAATACTGAATCACCATGTTGTATACCTGAAACCAATACAATATTGCAAGTCAACTACATTTAAATAAAAAACATGCATTTATTACTTAGATATGAAAAAAAAACTTTAAAAATACAATTGAAAGAAAGCCTTCAAAATATCCAACATTAAGAGTTGAGTAAAGGGAAATGAACTTCACATATAAAAGTATTGAAAACACGAACCTACATATATATCCTTTTAAAGTGCTTGCACCATACATGAAATCAATTTTGATGGTGCTTATGTTTCAACATCCACATGAAAAGGCTAACAAAAAATGGATTGGATAACAGAAACTATCAGAACATTTGTCTCCCTGAAGTCTTTAAAAACTTATAATACACTCTTATCAAAGGAGATATAAAAATAAGATTTTTAATTTGTCATTTGAATATCATTCCTATAAACATAATTTGGTGCACTTTTGGAATAATACAGCATTCAGTTTTAAATTGTGATGAAAGGGAATGAATATGTTCTACTTCCTCTCCCCAAGCAATTGAGGCAGATTAAGACCACTTTTTTGGAAATGATTAAGAAAAGCAGAATGAGTCACAAATGCTGGAAGTTAGATAGAACTGAAGTGGTAAATTATTTCAGAGCAGATGTTTAAAGGAAAATAAATCAACATCTGAGAGGAAAGAAAGGGTGTTGGAGAACTGGCATAGTGACCTGTCCGGTACTTGACTTTTGAGATACACAACATGCCATATCACTGACTGTTTGAAAACAGTTGCTTTGAGTGGAAACATTTTAACAATCCTAACTGCTCTAAATCTAATGACTGAAAACAGTTCTGCAGGCAGGTATTCTGTAATGATAATAACACTAGTACTATTTATTGACACCTGCACCCTGAAATACTTGTCATAATAAGACTGAAGTATTAATAATAATCTAATGTTGTGTACTAAGAAATAGAGAGACTATATGAATCACCCTTGCTTTTACAAATCACTTGAATGATTTCTGGAGACAAAAATTTCAGTTACTTTTTTCTTCCCAAGACCCAAACATTTCACAGCACTATGATGCTTTATATAGTTATAATAATTCCATTCTTTTTTGTTTGTTTATTCTGAGGGAGAATATTGTCAATAAAAAATGTGAAAATAAAAATAAAATTTTATTAATTGTGAATACATGTTTAAGAATAATCCAAGGTTACCTAACTGTCTACCCTTTGAAAAGAAAACAACAAATTTATAAATACCTACTGTAGAAAGATCACTCTAGTGGCTCAGACAGTAAAGTGTCTGTCTGCTATGCAGAAGACCCAGGTTCAATCCCTGGGTTGGGAAGATTCCCCTGGAGAAGGAAATGGCAGCCCACTCAGTATTCGTGTCTGGAAAATCCTGTGGATCTCAGAGCCTGGTAGGCTACCGTCCATGGGGTCGCAGAGTCGGACACGACTGAGCAACTTCACTTTCACTGTAGAAGGCACACTAATGGGCTTCCCAATATTTTATGTCTCACCTTTCAATACATGTGAATTTGTAAAGTTACATGACAATGGATTGTTAAGGTCCAGATAAAATTAAGGTTGCTAATTAGTTGACCTCGAAATGTGGAGATTATTGTGGATTATCCAGCTTCTGGAGGAGGGCATGGCAACCCACTCCAGTGGGTTGGAGTGGGTTGGAAATTTCCTGGGGAATTCCATGGACAGAGGAGACTGGTGGATTACAATCCACAGAGTCACAAAGAGTGGGATATGACTCAAATGACTTGGCAAGCATGCTTCCAGCTGGGTCTAATATGATAACAAGCATTCTTATAAAAGGAAGAGAGAGGCAAGAGAAAGAACTAGAGAGACAGTATTATGATGAAAATTCAACGTTGCTGGCTTTATAGATGAAGGAATGGGGCCCTGAACCAAGAAATGTGGACAGCCTCTTGAAGCTGGAATAGTCTGGGAAGTGGATTTTCCCAGAGCCATTGGAAGAGGCAGCTCTGAATGTGAACTTGATTTTACCTTGATTTTACCTTTTTAGACCCATTTTAGACTCTTGACTTCCAGAACTATAAGGCGATAAATTTGTATTATTTTAAGTCACTAACTGTATCATATTTTTTTTTAACATCAGATATAGGAAATTATTGCAACTACTGTAGAAGAGGTAAACTTTACATCTAGCCGTCTTAGGTTTTCAACTGGTACTCTAGCAAAAAGATCAGCAAGATAAAATCAGTTTATTCACATGTACCGTACACATCATGCAGAGGAAACATAAAAGGCAAATGAAAAACAGTGTTTTATAAGTCCATTTTATACACCATCTTCAACAAAGAACGCTAAATTTGTAGAGAAATAAAAATAAATGAAAGCAGGCTCCAGGTGTGGCAATCTCTGAAAGCATACAAATATGGAAGGAAACTAATGGAGTAAGATTTGTTGGTAGCTTCCTAAACGGTATCTCTGGGGCTAGTAAGAGTCTCTCTCCAGTAAAATGTCTCCCACCTTAGGCAAAAAAGGAGAGGGCGTAAAGTGTTTTCCCTGCATTTGTTTCTTCTTAACTGAATTCAGCTCAAAGTATTTTTTTTTTTTTTAACGTCAAAGAGGCAAATTTTAGGGAAACATATTCTGGTTCCCTTTACTATACCCTAGTATCTTACCTAGGTACTAGCAACAGACTATTAAACAAGACAGAAATGTGACTTGCCCTATAAGAGTTCAAATTTTAGAAATTACTAAAACTAAAGAAAGAAGCATAAAAAAGAAAAAAAAAATTAGGTTGTTAATATCTATAAAGGGAAAAGCATGATGTTAGGCGACAAATAAAAGACCTAGTTAGATGTTGCTGTTGTTTAGTCGTTCAATTGTGTCCAGCTCTTTGCGACCCCATGGACCACAGCACACCAGCTTCTCTGTAGTTCTGTAGTTTTAAAAGGGCTAAACTGTCAGAAAACAACACCGGGACTGACAACTATAAAATTAGAAGTCAGCTATGCTTATGCTCAGAACATTGTAGCATAACATTTCCAAGACAGAATAGTGAGTTCACAAATTGTAAAGAGCATTTTCAAAAGTTGCTCAGAGTATAGAATTATGCCATTTTGACGAGAGAAAGTTTACCAACTGGAAGGGTGCAAATGTTGATTTTGGAAAAGCACTGGAATTAAGATTACACAGAAAATTGTAGACTACGGTAGGTAGTTTAGTACTTACACAAAGTACAACAAAAACTATCATATGACTAAAAGATGACTTAAAAGGTGTTATTGAATATAAATATTTTTAAGATGATTTCTTGCTGATGGATAATGCTAGGTGGAACATGAATAAAAGCAGTTTTGGAGAAGTATAGTGGTCTTGATTAGTTTAATTGCAGCATTATAGAGAGGGTTAAATAAAAATGAGATAGGGCAAGAAGAATTGCTAATGGAATTAATATAACAAATGGGGAGGTGAAACATGGAAAAACTCTGAGTGACTATTAGGTCTCTAACTTAATTAACTAGACAAATGCCAACGCAGTTTACTAAAATGGGAGAGAATTGCTAAAAAACAGTTTTGGGAAAACAATATAACATTTCATTTTAATAGACTGACTTTAAAAGGACTAAGAGAAATCTAAAGAAAAATATTAAGTATATAAAATATTCAATATATAGATATACACGTCTATAGGTGTATGTATATATGCATATACATACACATACATAAAGCATATATGTATGCGTGAACAAACATACATATAGGTTTGTCCTTGTGTATAAAATTGAATGAGCTAGGCCACTGCATTTTGTCTGAGATTTTAAAATATAAAATACTTTAGCAATTTATGGATACAAAATTACAATTTGTTGAGTATATTAATAATAGATTCTTAAGGTTACAGTTAACAACCTATCATGATGTTGGTGAATAAAATGGATCTATAGGAAAAATAGATACGACTTTAAATGAAGTCTAAGTTAACATCTATTGTTACAGGATTATAAATTAACAGTGAACCAAGCACAAAACCAAACAAACAACATTTTGATATCATAGGAAAATATTTTTGCTGTTTTTTAAATAGACAATTAAATATCAAGACAGACAAAAAATAAATTTAAATTTAAATTGAATTAAATTATGGTACCTGGTAAGTGAAAGTGAAAGTCACTCAGTTGTGTCAGACGCTTTTCAGCCCCATGGACTACATGGTCCATGGAATTCTCCAGGCCAGTACTTGTTATGTAAATATTTATTAATATGCTTCCTTTTCTATCAAAACAATACTAACTGTTATGTGCTTTGATTCTCAAAAGCATCTGTGTCCTGTCAAGTTTTCTGCTATTGACATGAGGCATATGGTATTAATCAAATTTCAACAAGGCTAAATTAAAGGTATTTATGGCCTATGATGATAATTATAAAAGTGTGGAAACACCAGCCAGAAGCCAGGGAGATGATCAGCATAGATTCGTATATGAAACCACAGGAATAGAAGGGATGACTCACAAAGTGTGAAGAGAAAAGAAAGGAAAACTCAGGAATGGATCATCTGGAGCTTCATGATAAGATACTGGCTAAAGAAGATAGGAAAAATGAGGTGGGAGGAAAACCCCAAGAAACTGGGGGTATGATATTCATCTAAGATCTCCAGAGAATCATTACCTGTATTAAATAAGAGGTTGAGCCTGATGAGGACAGATGTCTATATCAAAACCTAATTAGTGTATCCCAGGTTTCATTCCCTGCAATGGAAAAACTAAGGAACTTACCATGAGTGACAAAGGGAAAAGTCAGATTGTTGACTGAATGCAGGGTTGGGCGTATTTCCCAATTTTACAGCAGTAGTTGAAAGCTCTCTTCAGATTGGCTTCCAGTGCAGACAGTAATTAGGTGTTTCCCTGGCCTGAAGAAAGGATGCAGAGACACCTGTGCAAATGGAAACCAAGACTGCTGACTGTCGTTTAAAATAATCATTAATTTACCAATCTCATTTCTGAATTCCATAACTATTTTTTCTAGGAGGGAATAATTTATGGCTTAAGATAACATTCTTAACCTAGCAAAATGGAATAAAAATTCAATAGTTCTTCATTAAATATAGGATTAAATTATGTCCCTATTTAAAATTTAAGTGTTGTTCACAATTTCATTCCAGCTTTCACTGAAAACATATTTTCCTATTATCCTTTACATGGATTTTTTTAGCTATCAACTAATTATAAAACCATGTGTATTCTTAATCAAACTTGACACCCTCATTCTCTTTGCTAACTACCCCTAGTTATTTTACACTAGTCATTTTATAAAACCTTTTAAATTGCAGTGTAACCTTCATAAAGAAAAATCACACTAATGATCTCAGTGAATTATTTCAAAGTGAACCTATTGGAGGCAGACGCTTTAACCTCTGAGCCACCAGGGAAGCCCATTGTAAAACTACACAGGATCCAAAAATAGAATATCACCTGCATACCACAGAAGCCTCTTTAGTGCCTTCCCTATCACTATATCCTATTCTTCTCTTACAGACACAATATTAAATTCTAATTCTTGTTTACAAGTTTTGAGCTTTATACAAACAGAATAACAGAATAGGTATCTACCTTACTTCAGTCATTAACTTGATGAATTTCATCTATGTCACGTAGCAGTATTTTCACTTATTTTACTGTTGTACAGTTTTTTATCTTATGATTATACACATTGTACTCAAATGTGTACAATTGCAAATAATGCTGCTATTACTATTTGTGTACATCATGAAAGTGTATGTATACATTTAAACTAATACAAATATCTGAATGATTAGACATTAAAGGATTAGAGAGAAGTTATCCCTGGCTGAAAACCATAAAATCAAGGTCTGAATAAAAAATAAAATAGAGTTTAACATCATCATGAAACAGAGCACACACACACAAATACAAACACCTATTCACAATGGGGAGAGTAATAGGGAATAAAATGATAAAACAGGACCCAGATCTTGTAGGTCTTGTTATTTACTACAATTAAGTTTGAATTTCAATGAGAGATACTGAGAGATTTTTAAGTTGGTTTATTGAAGTATAATTGGAATATAAAATTCTCTTGTTATATGAAGTGATATATTCAGGCAAAAGATATTCTTGATTTGTTTTCCATTGTTATAGTGTAGATGAAGGGTAAACTGAATTTCTTTGTGAGTTACTGTTGAAAAATTAGTAGGGGAAACACTTAAAGAAGGAAAGACAAATCAGAGATAATTCTGAAGTTTTAAAATGAGCAACTAGGCAGATGTGACCCCTACTTTCCAAAGACTGGAGGAGGCTCAGAATTGGTGATGAGTAAAGAGGGAAATAAGCAGGGTGACAATATACAGCCTTGACGTAGTCTTTTTCCTATTTGGAACCAGTCGGGTTGTTCCATTCCAGTTCTAACTGTTGTTTCCTGACCTGTATACAAATTTCTCAAGAGGCAGGTCAGGTGGTCTGGTATTCCAGTCTCTTTCAAAATTTCCCACAGTTTATTGTGATCCACACAGTCAAAGGCTTTGGCATAGTCAATAAAGCAGAAATAGATGTTTTTCTGGAACTCTCTTGCTTTTTCCATGATCCAGCAGATGTTGGCAACTTGATCTCTGGTTCCTCTGCCTTTTCTAAAACCAGCTTGAACATCAGGAAGTTCACGGTTCACATATTGCTGAAGCCTGGCTTGGAGAATTTTGAGCATTATTTTACTAGTGTGTGAGATGAGTGCAATTGTGCAGTAGTTTGAGCATTGTTTGACATTGCCTTTCTTTGGGATTGGAATGAAAACTGACCTTTTCCAGTCCTGTGGCCACTGCTGAGTTTTCCAAATTTGCTGGCATATTGAGTGCAGCACTTTCACAGCATCATCTTTCAGGATTTGGAATAGCTCAACTGGAATTCCATCACCTCCACTAGCTTTGTTCGTAGTGATGCTTTCTAAGGCCCACTTGATTTCACCTTCTAGGATGTCTGGCTCTAGGTCAGTGATCACATCATTGTGATTATCTGGGTCGTGAAGATCTTTTTTATACAGTCCTTCTGTGTATTCTTGCCATCTCTTCTTAATATCTTCTGCTTATGTTACTGTTCTTCTTCTGGACTGGAAGAAACACAAGTTGGAATCAAGATTGCAGGGAGAAATATCAATAACCTCAGATATGCAGATGACACCATCCTTATGGCAGAAAGTGAAGAGGAACTCAAAAGCCTCTTCATGAAAGTAAAAGTGGAGAGTGAAAACATTGACTTAAAGCTCAACATTCAGAAAACGAAGATCATGGCATCCAGTCCCATCATTTCATGGGAAATAGATGGGGAAACAGTTGAAACCGTGTCAGATTTTATTTTGGGGGGCTCCAAAATCACTGCAGGTGGTGACTGCAGCCATGAAATTAAAAGACGTTTACTCCTTGAAAGGAAAGTTATGACCAACCTAGATAGCATATTCAAAAGGAGAGACATTACTTTGCCAACAAAGGTCCGTCTAGTCAAGGCTATGGTTTTTCCTGTGGTCATGTATGGATGTGAGAGTTGGACTGTGAAGAAGGCTGAGCGCCGAACAATTGATGCTTTTGAACTGTGGTGTTGGAGAAGACTCTTGAGAGTCTCTTAGACTGCAAGGAGATCCAACCAGTCCATTCTGAAGGAGATCAGCCCTGGGATTTCTTTGGAAGGAATGATGCTAAAGCTGAAACTCCAGTACTTTGGCCACCTCATGCGAAGAGTTGACTCATTGGAAAAGACTCTGATGCTGGGAGGGATTGGGGGCAGGAGGAGAAGGGGATGACAGAGGATGAGATGGCTGGATGGCATCACTGACTCGATGGACATGAGTCTGAGTGAACTCTGGGAGTTGGTGATGGACAGGGAGGCCTGGTGTGCTGCGATTCATGGGGTCGTAAAGAGTCAGACACGACTGAGCGACTGATCTGATCTGATCTGAAAGAGGGAAATGGAGCTTCGCTAATGGCTCAGTGGGGAAAGAATCCACCTGCAATGCAGGAGATACAGGAGATGCAGATTTGATCCCTGGGTCAGGAAGATCCTCTGGAGGAGGAAACAGTGACCCACTCCAGTATTCTTACCTGAAAAATCCCATGGACAAAGGAGCCTGGTATGCTACAGTCCAAAGAATTACAGAGATGGACATGACTAAGCACATCATAGCACACAGAGGGAAATAAAAAAAAAACTTTTTTGATCATGTTGATATAAGGAATAATGCCAAAGGCAGAGAAAGTGCTCAGAAATATTGGTTTCTCTTTTCTACCTTTGGACTGTTAAAAATAATACTTTCTCATTCCAAAATACTGTAACTCATCTAGTAGATGACTTGTCATTTAAAGCAACAGAAAATAATGGATAAGAAAAAAAAGCTATGTGTATGTGTGTATATATATATATATACACACACTCATGGAGGAAATAATAGTTATTATGTTAGATATTTTATAAATATACTGTTTAATTTTTTAAAACAATTTGGGAGTAGAGCTAATGATGAGAGATAATGGTATGCTATTGTTAAAAAAGTTTAAGTAATTCTCCATGACATGGTTTTCCCATAAAATATGATGCATCAGGATCATACAGTTTTTGTAATATAAATTATTGTATATAAATTTTACTTAAGTTTTCAAACTTATTTTCCCAAGGACATCAGGGTACTCTTTCATAGAAATGTTACAGTGTGACAACTCTGAAACAGAGACATAAATATAACTGTAAACTAGCCATGGAGAAAGGGGGTTGGTGACAAGACAATCATGGATATTGCAATAAGGGTGGAACACTATATGTGCAGAAGGTATACATCTGTTATGTCCCATTTTACATCAAAGAAAGGTAGAATCACAACTCAAATATTCTGATTTTTTTCCCTTAGAAATAAATTAGCTGCCACTGCATGTATGAAAAGTTGCTTTAGTCATGTCTGACTCTTTGTGACCCCATGGACTGTAGCCTAGGGGCTCCTCTGTCCATGGGATTCTCCAGGCAAGAATACTGGAGTGGGTTGCCATGCCCTTCTCCTGGGGATCTTCCTGACCCAGGGATCGAGTCCATGTCTCTTCTGTCTCTTGTACTGGCAGGCAGGTCCTTTACCACTAGCACCACCTGGGACAGGTGCCAGAAACTAAGTTAAAGAGCAGATGTCTAGGACATTTTCCAATTTCCATTAAAATAATGAAGCATTTTGCAAATATTTTCATATAGAGGTTTTTAAGTGGTCAGCAATAATGTGAAAAATTTCCCAGCCTAAATATACATCTAAGAGTGTAATAAAATGATAGCTTAGGGAAACTCCCCATATAAGGATGTGAAACTACAGTGTCATAAAGCAGACACTTTGATTTGTGATTAAAATGGGATTGCTCTGAATGCAATTACTCTGTTTATGTTTTTGCTTTTACTACTTTACATGAGTATAATATTATTATTATTGTCCTAATGTATTTACATTTTTTTGGTTTTATATTTTTCCAATTGATCAAGTTTTCATCGTTTAGTTAACAGCTTGTACATTTGAATAAAATGACACTGTTATCAAATATTACTAGCAATAATCATGAATGTAATGACTTGGAAACCTCATCTTTATTCTTGGAAATAGTTTTTCAATGTCACTTGATTGATCTAATTTTGTATATGTATTTAGAATATAATTTAATTAATTATGGAGATAAAATAAAATCCATAAATTTCATGCCATAGTATTAAACAAATCAGTTTTTATCTGTAAAGAACTAAATTTTTATTTTATTTTATTTTTTCTTTTTTTAATATAAATTTATTTCTTTTAATTGGAGGCTAATTACTTTACAATATTTTATTGGTTTTGCCATACATCAACAGGAATTCGCCACGGGTGTACATGTGTTCCCCATCCTGAACCCCTCTCACCTCCCTACCCATAGCATCCCTCTGGGTCATCCCAGTGCAACAGCCCCGAGCATCCTGTATCATACATCAAACCTGGACTGGTGATTCGTTTCATATATGATAATATACATGCTTCAGTGCCATTCTCCCAAATCATTCCATCCTCGCCCTCTCCCACAGAGTCCAAAATACTGTTCTATACATCTGTGTCTCTTTTGCTGTCTCACATACAGGGTTATTGTTACCATCTTTCTAAATTCCATATATATGCCTTAGTATACTGTATTAGTGCTTTTCTTTCTGGCTTTTAAATTGTAAGAGTAACTTAAAAGCCTTTCCAATGAAGTGTTTATAATTAGACATTTTATGGTTAAAAAAATAGTATAGAATTCCATTAACAGTAGAACTATATTTGTGTGCAGTACTCCTTAAGTGTTTTTGTGTGTTATCATAGTTTAAAGGTTTACAGATCACTCTGACGTATTGATGGAAGAAGATTTTGCTCTATTAACTCTAGTTCTGTCATTAAACATTTCATCCTCATTAATTTTTTTTCACTGTATGCCAATTCCCACCCCAATCACTAGACTGGCTTTCATGGTTCAGGAAGTAGCTTGAGGAATGAGTTTTTGTCCTTTAATATTCAAAAATTAAGAATTAGAAAAATTGAGACTCTGAAGACAAATATAGATATATTATGAGACTCTACTGGATGTAATATATACATGCGTATATATATATACACACACATACATTTTATATATAGACATTCACACATACATTTTATATATAGACATTCACACACACAAATCAAAGCACAGAAGAAAACCTTGAATAGCATGACTTTACCCTGAACTGTATAAATATAATTTTATTTTATAACCAACTATATAAAAGTATGCTGCTGCTGCTAAGTCGCTTCAGTCATGTCCGACTCTGTGCGATCCCATAGATGGCAGCCCACCAGGCTCCCCCGTCCCTGGGATTCTCCAGGCAAGAACACTGGAGTGGGTTGCCATTTCCTTCTCCAATGCATGAAAGTGAAAAGTGAAAGTGAAGTCGCTGAGTTGTGTCCTACCCTCAGTGACCCCATGGACTGCAGCCTACCAGGCTCCTCCATCCTTGGGATTTTCCAGGCAAGAGTACTGGAGTAGGGTGCATAGTCTGTGATTAAAATTAACTCCCCTGGTCACCCCACAAATCTGAATTAGTTATCAAGAGAATACAACCCTCCGACTTACATTAATCAATTAACTGAAGAAAAGAGAGGTTAAGTGACTTGCAATAGTTACAAACCTAGACACTAACAAATGTGATGCTTAAACTTCTTTTAACCATAAATCTAGGGCAAGGTTCAGTACTGCAATAAATTCTTTAAGTGATGGAGATAAACAATGACCTAGAATGATCAAGTACAACATGTAGAGGAATCATCTCTCTAAGATGGTGAGATTTCAACTGTTCAAGGAAGGCTCAGTGTTGGGGTTTAACTAAATTGGTTTATGCTGGCAATGACATATATCTAGTAATTTTTATTCTTTGCCATTTTTTCTGAAGTTGTCAGATACTGCTGCTGCTGCTGCTGCTGCTGCTGCTGCTGCTAAGTCATTTCAGTTGTGTTCGACTCTGTGCGACCCCAGAGACTGCAGCCCACCAGGCTTCCCCATCCCTGGGATTCTCCAGGCAAGAACACTGGAGTGGGTTGCCATTTCCTTCTCTAGTGCATGAAAGTGAAAAGTGAAAGGGAAGTCGCTCAGTCGTGTCCGACTCTCAGCGACCTCATGGACTGCAGCCCACCAGGCTCCTCCATCCATGGGATTTTCCAGGCAAGAGTACTGGAGTGGGTTATCATTACTGTGAACTGTTAACTATGTAATGTACAATGGAAATGAATTGCTTGCTTCTATTTTAAGTACAGAAAATGAAATATTGCATTAAAGAAAAGCTACCAGATGTTGGAATTTGTATCTGTATCCTGATTTATGAATAATAACTGAGGAAATTTTAAAAATAAGGTAGACCTACCTTATCTTGATGTTTTTCTATGTAACCGAGAATTACTTTTTTTATTCATGACAAATTTAAGGAGGAGTAAGAATTAAGATCTCTTATTTTTCTGGCTTGACAATATGAATGTTAATATTTTATTTAGAATGTTTATTAAAGAATGAAGAAAAACATTTTCAGTGTCATGAGGTAGTTTTAATTATTTGTACATTGAGAAGATATCTGGACTATAAAAGTCAAATATTAGGTGATAAAAACAAAATAAAATGCAAATATCTAGAAGGTAATTAAATTTTAAATCCTCAAATTACACGCCTTTACTCAAGACCAGTAAGTTTTACACAAAGGCTATTTCCAAACCAAAGAGAGAGCAGAGCAAAAGCTTGTGGCTCCTCTATACACAGATTTAATTCTTTTTTGGCAACCAGAATGGGCCAACCACATCCAAGAGATTCTGAATAGAATGTGCAGACATCATGAATTTTAATGGTAAAAAAATTACATCTTTAATTTTATTTAAAGATTGTATCACCTTCTCAATGTAATTTAATTTTTCTTTCAATTATGAATCTTGATCATGAACCACATTATAAGAATTGTTGCTAAGACGTTTTTAGAAAGAGTTGTCACAGATACTAACATATCCCATTATACTTGCATATTACCCTAACAGTTGTTTATGCTCATCACTTATTTGAAACTATGGTGCTTTATTAACATGATATTGCATGTTCAGGATCACAATAAACTGTGGAAAATTCTGAAAGAGATGGGAATACCAGACCACCTGATCTGCCTCTTGAGAAATCTTTATGCAGGTCAGGAAGCAACAGTTAGAACTGGACATGGAACAACAGACTGGTTCCAAATAGAAAAAGGAGTACGTCAAGGTGTTATATTGTCACCCTGCTTATTTAACTTCTATGCAGAGTACATCATGAGAAACGGTGGGCTGGAAGAAGCACAAGCTGGAATCAAGATTGCCGGGAGACATATCAATAACTTCAGATATGCAGATGACACCACCCTTATGGCAGAGAGTGAAGAGGAACTAAAAAGCCTCTTGATGAAAGTGAAAGTGGAGAGTGAAAAAGTTGGCTTAAAGCTCAACATTCAGAAAACCAGGATCATGGCATCTGGGGAAACAGTAGAAACAGTGTCAGACTTTATTTTTTTGGTCTCCAAAATCACTGCAGATGGTGACTGCAGCCATGAAATTAAAAGACACTTACTCCTTGGAAGGAAAGTTCTAACCAACCTAGATAGCATATTGAAAAGCAGAGACATTACTTTGCCAACAAAGGTCCGTCTAGTCAAGGCTATGGTTTTTCCTGTGGTCATGTATGGATGTGAGAGTTGGACTGTGAAGAAGGCTGAGTGCCAAAGAATTGATGCTTTTGAACTGTGGTATTGGAGAAGACGCTTGAGAGTCCCTTAGACTGCCAGGAGATCCAACCAGTCCATTCTGAAGGAGATCAGCCCTGGGATTTCTTTGGAAGGAATGATACTAAAGCTGAAACTCCAGTACTTTGGCCACCTCATGCTAAGAGTTGACTCATTGGAAAAGACTCTGATGCTGGGAGGGATTGGGGGCAGGAGGAGAAGGGGACGCCAGAAGATGAGATGGCTGGATGGCATCACTGACTTGATGGACGTGAGTCTCAGTGAACTCCGGGAGTTGGTGATGGACAGGGAGGCCTGGCGTGCTGCGATTCATGGGGTCGGGAAGAGTCGGACACGACTGAGCTACTGAAGTGAACTGAACTGAACTGAACAGAAGTGGATCCCTTTATAACCCCATCTATTTTAGTTATTTATTTAAAAACACTAGTTTGAAAAGAAATCCATAGGCTTCATCATATTGCCAAAAATGTCCATTGTAGCACACACAAAAATGGTTAAAGCTCTTTTTAGGAGTGAGCCAGGGGAGAGGAGAGGAGAAAGAAACAAGGCAAGAAGGAGAGAGAAGAGGAAGATCAGGAGAGGAAGGAGAGAGGGAGAGAGCAATGACAACAGAATGGAAAATAGAACTACTGATTCTCGTGGTCTAACTTTCCCCTACTTCACTTAGTACTGGCAGAAAAAATATCCATGGATAATAGTCAGAGACATGACTGAGTGACTGAGCACAGCACAAAGAAAATATAGCAGAAATTGTACTTATCTCTCTAGGTAACTATTGCAATTTGAAGCATTATTAGCATAATTATTTTTATTGTACATAAGTTTCACTGATCTGCCACTATAAAATCTTAAATCATATGTCAGCAAGGAATTTCCATGCTTCTAATTTTAAAAAAAATAGTAACTATAATAGAAATAGTAACACAAAGTGATTGAGGTATCCATTACTCCTTATGTGATAGTCGCTCAGTCGTGTCTGACTGTCTGTCTGTGACCACTGTTGCCCACCAGGCTCCTCTGTCCATGGGATTCTCCAGGCAAAAATAATGGAGTGGGTTGGCATTCCCTTTTCCAGAGGATCTTCCCGACCATGGGGTCAAACCTGGGCATCCTGGATTGCAAGAAGATTCTTTTTTTTTGTTTTGTTTTAAGAGAGATGTATTTATTTTCTATTTTTTTTTTAATTTTCTTTTGTCCACACTGTGCAGCATGTGGGATCTTAAGTTTCTCAAGCAGAGACAGAATCTGTGCCCCCTGCAGTGGAAATGCAGACAGAATTTTAACCACTGGACCACCAGGGAAGTCCCCAAGTAGATTCTTTATCATTTGAAATACCAGGGAAGCCCTTTATATTCATGATTCAACATTAAAAAAAAAAACTCCAGACGCTCAATATTTTTTTTTCAAACAATTATATACTTGCTTTACAGTATTGTGTTAGTTTCTGGTATAAAACGAAGTGAATCAGCTATATGTATACATGATATATCCTTTTCCTCTTAGACCTCCCACTCACCACACCCCTTCATCCTGTTACCAAGTCCAAGCCCACTGCTTGCCACAGGACTGGTAAGTAAATCCAAGACAAGGTGTTGGGGCAAGGAAGGGACTTGACTTGGGAGCTGGCAGACCGAGATAATGGCAGGGTAGTGCCTCCAAACAACCATCTTGCCAGGGCCCAGATGCCAGGTTCTTTTATGGATCAGAGATGGAAGAAGGTGAGGAAACGAAGTAAAGAGACTATTCAATCCTTGCAAATGTCCCCTGGAGTCACAAGCCTCAGGCAGGGGGATGTGTTAGTTTCACTTCCTTACAGTCCTCCATAGGCAGATGGGCTCAAGGTCATTTCCCAGAGATAGGCCATTACACATGCCTACCTTAAGGAGAGCTGCAAGATGAGGGTTAAAGTCAAAGAAGCAGATCCAGCATGAGTTCAAAATTAATCTTTCCAGGTTATAATCCCATCCACATAGGTCACCAAAGAACACTGAGCTGAGCTCCCTGTGCTATACTGCAAGTTCCCACAAGCCATCTATTTCACACGTGGTAGTGTATAGGTGTCAATCCCAATCTCCCAGTTCATCCTACTCCCCCTTTCCCTTCTTGGTATCCATGTCTGTTCTCTACGTCAGCATCTCTATTCCTGGCCTACAAAAATGTTCATCTGCTCCATTTTTCTAGATTCCACATATATGCATTAACATATGGCATCTGTTTTTCTCTTTCTGACTTACTTCACTCTGACAGTCTCTAGGTCCATCCACAGCTCTACAAATGACCCAATTTCATTTCTTTTAATAACTGAGTCATATTTTATTGTATATATGTACCATATCTTCTTTATCCATTCATCTATATATGGATATTTAGGCTGCTTCGATGTCCTGGCTACTGTAAATACTCATGAGAAATGCTGGACTGGAAGAAACACAAGCTGGAATCAAGATTGCCGGGAGAAATATCAATAACCTCAGATATGCAGATGACACCATTCTTATGGCAGAAAGTGAAGAGGAACTAAAGAGCCTCTTGATGAAAGTGCAAGTGGAGAGTGAAAAAGTTGGCTTAAAGCTCAACATTCAGAAAACAAAGATCATGGTATCCGGTCCCACCACTTCATGGGAAATAGATGGGGAAACAGTGGAAACAGTGTCAGACTTTATTCTTTTGGGCTCCAAAATCACTACAGATGGTGACTGCAGCCATGAAATTAAAAGACGCTTACTCCTTGGAAGGAAAGTTATGACCAACCTAGATAGCATATTCAAAAGCAGAGACATTACTTTGCCAACAAAGGTCCATCTAGTCAAGGCTGTGGTTTTTCCTGTGGTCATATATGGATGTGAGAGTTGCACTGTGAAGAAGGCTGAGTGCCGAAGAATTGATGCTTTTGAACTGTGGTGTTGGAGAAGACTCTTGAGAGTCCCTTGGACTGCAAGGAGATCCAACCAGTCCATTCTGAAGGAGATCAGCCCTGGGATTTCTTTGGAAGGAATGATGCTAAAGCTGAAACTCCAGTACTTTGGCCACTTCATGCGAAGAGTTGACTCATTGGAAAAGACCCTGATGCTGGGAGGGATTGGGGGCAGGAGGAGAAGGGGATGACAGAGGATGAGATGGCTGGATGGCATCACTGACTTGATGGACGTGAGTCTCAGTGAACTCCGGGAGTTGGTGATGGACAGGGAGGCCTGGAGTGCTGCGATTCATGGGGTCGCGAAGAGTTGGACAGGACTGAGCGACTGATCTGATCTGATCTCTTTGAATTAAGATGCTGTCAGGATATATGCCCAACAATGAGAATGTTAAATTATATGGTAGCTCTATTCCTAGTTTTTCAAGGAATCTCCATACTGTTCTCCATAGTGGCTATATCAATTTACGTTCCTACCAACAGTGCAAGAGGGCTTCCTTCCCTCAATATCCTCTCCAGCATTTATTATTTGTAGATTTTTTTTAACAATGGCCATTTTGATGGTGCGAGGTGATACCTCATTGTAGTTTTGATTTGCATTGTAGTCTGCTGATTTTTAAATGCAGGCTTTAATAACATATTGTTTAATACATAAAAAACATTTGACTATTATGTTGGTGTTTTGAATTTTTATTAAAAATTTGTGATTTTTTTCTCCTGTCTCATTGTGAAATTTGAAACATATCCACATATTTTTCCATGTGTTAATAAGAAGTATTTGATTTCTGCCTGATTTCCTGTATCATCATTTTGGAAATAATTTCAGCTCCTTTAATCAAAATATTTAATACAGGAATTTTATTTCATGTGGATTTTTTTCCCCAAAAGGATAGCTATTTTGTGAGTACAGTAAGTCTGAAATCATACACATTTCTATGAATGTGTATACTTAGTGTGAATCAGCAACACATGTGATTTCTATAAGTAGAATCCATTACATCCCTTTATTATCAAAACATGATGCTCACCAACAGCTGAAGACTCTTCTGTGTGTTTTCTCCTGTTGGAAACATAATTTATTTCTTTCCTTTCTTCTTTCTCTTTGGTATTTACCATTTACTGTATTTCTCCTGAGATAGTTGTTTTCCCTGGGTGATGAGTGAGCATAATATTTTCTTTGTGACTCTTTATTCTCTACCAAAAATAATTTCAAATGTTGAACTTGATTAATCTGTGTACAGACTTTCTTGAATTTTACTCAATGGGTATTATTTGGATACTTGTTATCCTTGGTCCTCTATTTGACACTTTGTTTAAAAAGAAGCATTTAAAATGTAATATCAAATAATCCTCTAAAAGCCTACACATATGGGGTATGTGTTTGGGGGTGGGGGGAAGCAAATACATAAATGCAGCAATATTATCTCACCTAAAAAGTACATTTATTGAGAAATATACATGAAATCCAACTTGAGAATATATCAAACCTTACTACTTAAGAAAAAAGACTAAAGTAAACTAACAGAAATGAGGAACAAAATATCATTGTAAATAATTAAAAATACTTTAACATTTATTGTGAACATTAAAATTAAATATTATTGTAATAAAGAATTCATCTTGCATTTGTATTTATTTACATTAACAAAATATAAGTTATATTTATATATTTGTTGATTCTTGCATCAGAATTTGAATCCAATGGTGATTATCTGTTTTCATTTTCTTAATACTACAATATAAAACCATGTCATCAAGTCTCACATTTAGGTCTGAATTTTTTAATCATAATCATAAAGGGAAGTATTGTTTTCAAAAATAATCACAGGAGGCCTCAACTGTCTACAGAATCATTTTATTGTTTCCTTTCATGCATCTATCATTTTCTCCAAACTTTTTGTCATTCTTTTACTGTGATTTTTAGCATTTCTCCAGGATCATTCAGTTATCATATGCTTATTGAAATTATTTTGGCTATATTTGCAATTTTACTTTGCAATTAATATATGATGCATATTTATTGCAGATTTCACAAATCTGTAAGAATCTGATTCACAAATAGATCGATATTAAAAATAAGGAATAGAATTCAGACTTTTAAAAAAGACTTAAGAAGACTAATTTAATAATTTGTCATTTAATGATGCTTGTCATGATTCATTTTGCTTCTATACACAGCAGGAATTCAAGTAAGAAACCCTTGGATAATTAGGATCCCTGTAGCTAGATAGAATAAGAAAGTAGTAGAGTGAAGCAAGGGCAGGACAGGACAGGAAAGACATTCCAGATGGATGGAGCAAAATAACAGATAGTATAACATGCTTGTAAAGCAAATTATGTAAATTCTGCTACATCATGGTTAGATATGTAGTCAGCAGAGACAAATGTGCAAGGTACTAGAGATGTGAGAGAAGCAAGTCCAAGATACTGTCAGGGGAGTGTGTAATTTCCTCTGTTCTGTCTCATCACAACAAAAATTTGAAGCGACGGACCAGTGTTACAGCCCTCAGATGGACCACTGTTACAGCTCCATGTTACAGCTCAGTTTTATTTAGAAAATAAAGGAAAATACATCCTTGAGGCGTGACAGCATGCCAACCCAAAAGACACGAAGAGAAGAGAGAGAGACCACTGGCCCTTAGGCTCCTCTTTTTGTATGTTTTTTGTCCTCCCCCTGGGCTTGCCTTATGTAAATTGGGCTAGTCAGAAGTGCTGTTTGTTTCACTTGAGGTCCTCACTCTGGCCCTCCGACCTTCCTTTGTTCTATTTTCAGGGGCTTTTCCCTTTCTTATCTTTTGGCCACTGCCATTTTGGACTCCTTTTTCCTATTCTAACTATCTAACAATACTGAAAAGAATGTATTTTATCACAAAGGGAATAAAAAACTACTGCAAAGCTCCCAGTTGAGAATTCACCGATCAGATTATGTTTAAGACAGAGACTTTACTGGCAACAAGACAAATTGGCCTAATGGGGAAAAGCTGGAGGAAAAGAGACAAGTTAGGAAGTTAAACAATTATTAAGGAGGAATGTTTTGTTAGTCGACATTCCTTGACACATAAGATTAACCAACAAAAGTGGTGAAGACAAAGACAAAAAGGATAAATCTATTATGCAACAAAGAAGCAAAATAAGCAAAACATTAATTGACTATATGTCCAAGGTTTTAAAAAAAAGAAGTTAAAGGCAAATAATAAATTTCTGACTTGGGATTTTAAAAGATCATGAAGGCAGAAGATGAAAAATACTGACATTGAAGGAATGGATTTGGGACAGGCATATGTAGAATCTAAAATGTCTGTGGCAAATACATACGAGGCTATATAGCAGGAAACTGGGCTATGAGTCTGAAGCACATTTTTGAAAACTGTCTTAGGGATCTGTATGTTTGCTGATCCTTGTCTGACAGGTGTTATTGGAAATGGAATGCAGGAAAGGAATACTAAAAGTGATTTTCTAAAAGTATGTTGAAGTGGAGATACACACACACACACACACACATATACACACACACACACACACAAAGCAATAAAAATAAACATTAATAATAAAATTTTAGGGGACTTTTGACTGAAACCACCCACTGTGGCCTGGGCTGCTTGCCTGATCTGTCTCACAGTAAGAAGTTTGGATGTGTCTCACAATAAGAGATCTAGATAAAGAAAAGGGAATGGCACAGATGGTAAAAAAAAAAAAAAAAATCAGCCTGCAATGCAGGAGACTTGGGTTTGATCCCTGGGTCAGGAAGATCCCCTGGGGAAGGGAATGGCAACTCATTCCAATACTCTTGCCTGGGAAATCCCATGGACAGAGAAGCCTGGCAGGCTACAATCCATGTCATTCAGTTGTTCAATCCTATCTAACTCTTTGTGACCCCATAGATTGCAGCATGCCAGGCTTCCCTGTCCTTCACCATCTCCTGAAGCTTGCTCAAACTCATGTCCATTGAGTTGGTGTTGCCATCCAACCATCTTGTCCTCTGTCATCCCTTTCTCCTCCTGCTTTCAATCTTTCCCAGCATCAGTGTCTTTTCTAATGAGTCAGCTCTTCGCATGAAGTGGCCAAAGTACTGGAGCTTCAGCTTCAGCATCAGTCCTTCCAATGAATATTCAGAACTGATTTCCTTTAGGATTGACTGGTTTGATTTCCTAGTTGTCCAAGGCACTCTCAAGCATCTTTTCCAATACCACAGTTCAAAAGCATAAATTCTTCAGCTTTCTTTATCATCCAACTCTCACATCCATACATGGGGCTATAGCCCATGGGGTCGCAAAGAGTCAGACACGACTTAGCAACTAACACAATCATTAGGAACATGGAAAAAAATAAAACAAAAAACTGGTATGGAAAGCTAACCTCGGCAATTCAGGAGGGGTCCAAAAGAGAGAGGAGTCAACCATCCTCTCAGAGCCCATCTTGTTGGACTCTATCTTGGCTGAGAGATGTGTGTGCAACCAGGAAGGACCCTGAGTGAGACTATGGGCCAAGCAAGATAACTGACCAGGACAATCCAGAAATTAGCTGCATTACCATAAAACCTGAGACTGTGAGCCACATGGTAGAGAAGTTCACTCAGGCTCCCTTACCCTGCCATTCTCTCCCTGGATCCCCTTCCCAATAAAATCTTTTGCTGTATCAGCACATGTATCTCTTCAAACAATTTATTTCCAAGTGTTAGACAAGAGTCCACACTCAGCCCTTGGGAAGGCCCCCCTTCCTGCAACAAAATAATAAAATAAAAATTTTAAATAATACTTTAGAGATAGATAGATTCTAATTTTATACAGGACATCCATATGAGACCATCTGAAAAGATGGCTGAAGATTCAAAAATGTTCCTTGCAAAGTGTGCCAATCTGAGCTGAATCTAAGGATTTGTCCGTACTTAAAAAGAAGTATCAGTTGAAGCCATAAGTATAAATTTCTTAGGGAAAATGTACAGAAAATAGAGAGAGCACTTTAGAGAGAAAAATGGAAGGGATGACAATCAAAGAATGATGCTAAATAAGGTTCTGGAAAGAGATCTAGAACAAAAGTGTAAAAAGCAGAAATAGAATCAATAAAATATGTTTGAAAAGAATTGAAAGGTGTAGAGAATCCAAGAAAGAGGCTGTAATGAATAACATAAAATATCTTCTAGATTTTCCTGTAAAAAAAAATTGAGAGGGTATCTAATGAAATGACAAATCACTAGAACAACCATGATTTCATTGTGAAGATGAAGGAAGAGCTCAGATTGAAGTATGTTGAGAGCTGAGGGGTAGATAATAAAATGGCACTTTCTATTTCATGGAAAGCTATCACGGGGTGCAGGGATAGAGGGATTTGTGGTTTTCCTGTTTTTTTTTTTTTTAAAGGCCTGAGCATGTTCCTAGAATGACTTGAACAGTGAAGCAACAATAGATGCACTGTATTGAAAAAGGTAAAAAAATGAAATAGATATGGATAGTAAGTACTAGGACAACCAGTGGAGGAGCTGGAAGAAGACAGAGTGCTCAGGAGTGTGCAGGTGCATGTTTGTTCTGAGTTTGCGTGTTTATAGAATATTTTTTTAGGGAAAAAATATTGAAACTTATGCAGTTCTGACCCAACAACTTCAGTTTTCTTGAAGGAAGAGATGGTTGCCCAGGGAAGTTCTACTAGCAGCAGAATGGAGATGTGCAAACATCATTGAGATACATGAAGAGGAAAAATAACTGAGGAATAGTGCCAATTGCCCTACACAGATTAGAAATCATTTATCTGAAGTCGTTCAGCAGTACTGGAGTTCTTAAACCTTATTAATTATTGGCCATAGACAGGAAAAGGCTGTCACACTACACTTTAAAAATTTTCAGGAATATTTCCCTTCCCCCTTTTTGTTAACCAAACATATGATATATGCCTAATTTTGGCACATAAAGTTGTGAAAAATGAATCTAGTAAAGGTTATCTCCCTAGAGGGCTGCCCTGAATGGTAAATCAATTCTTGGCTTCCTTTTTCTTAGATTCACTTTGCCTTCAGAGCAAGTACAGGCACTGACACGAGCAGTGAAGGCCATGAAACAGAAGTAAATCCAAGATAATAGGTCAAATTACATTTGCTATGCTCCCAGTGGGCACTCGTCTATGAGAAAGTATGCTTCAAATATGCTATCTAAACACAGTGCAAAATGTAGAGAATAGGAACTATCCTGAGGGTGAAAATTCCTGCTGTTTTCTTCAGGAAACAGAATAGAAACACAGAAGCATCCAGAAGCATTTTTCTGAAAATAGTGTCTTCTAAGCACTTGGCCTTTGCAGTGAATATAATTCTCTGAACAAAGTAGTACAAATAGCCAGGAGGCCCTCATAGCTGATTCCAAGAGTACAAAGGGAAAATATGAGATTACAGAATCAATGTCAATAAACACAAACATGAAAGACAGGGCTGTCCAACTGATGCCCCTAAACTCTCTCTCTCTCAGGCACACACATACACACACACACATTCACACACACACATACACACACACACACACACACAGGCACAGTTGGAGAGAATACCTGATTTTTTAGATGGGATCATCTCCCCCTTACTTGGTCAGGGAAGTAGCTATCCCTCTCCATCAATCAAGTCTTTGAGAATTTCCTTTCTATATCCGTGGATACAGTTTTCTCAAAAGCTGTCTGGGTGGGTTTACTTAGAATTACTTGCAGACACTCCTCAAGAGTCAAAATCACCTGACTCTAAAATATACATACCATTGACAGAATGGCAGCAATCATCAGAGCCATCAACACCATACAATGATAGTTAATACAAACCCCACAGCTCTAAACCTATGTGTTTCCTTCTCTACCACAACATTCATGGCTGGCACTCCTTTTTATTTATGATACTGCTTTAAATGCAAGTTTTCTATCTTCTTCAGAACAGAACCCTAATATTGTGTTCAGCTGTTAAAATTGGTCTCTATTGGTTATTTCTAGTCAGTGTCTGTTTGTCTGTTCTGATTATTTGGTGCCTTACCATGCTGATTTGTTGGGTATTTAGTTTAAATAACTCACTACCAGGATCTGTGCTTGTAGGTTCTGTATCTGATGATTCAACTAAAATTTGGATAAAAGAATATTTTTACAAATTCCAGAAAGTTCCAAAAAACAAAACCTGAATTTGCCAAATGCTGGCAAATAGTTACATAACAATTACATTGTACTTACAACTATTTACATAGCATTACACTGCATTAGGTATGATAACTAATCTAGAGATGATTTTAATAAAGTATATAGGAGGATGTGAGTATGTTTACATAAGAGACTTGAGCATTCTCAGATTTTTCTGTATGCAGAGTATTCAGGAAACAATACCCCACCAATATACATGGGCAACTGTATTTAAAAGTTTTCTTCATTCAACTAACTTTTCTAGAATGTATTTTAAAAATTCAATTTATGATCAGCAAATGTTCCTCTGAATGTTAATATTTATTTTTATTAAAAGATTACTATCATCAGTGGTTGTTATTTTTCTTACTGTATTATTTTTCTTTCATGCTACATATTTATTTAACTTAGGCTATGAAAAAGATGGCCTTGGTATCACCCTTGCTTCCAAACACAATTTTCAAAATAACACTTTTTCTATCATGTGGCAAAAGTGGCAGCTCCTCCAAGTGTCATTTTATATCTATTGCGTTCCTGTGGCTTTCATATGCAGATTATTAATTTACCTTCTCTTAAGTCCAATCATCCTTTAACAGCTTAAACTCCTGTATCACATTTCACTACCATATTAAACTCTTCTCACTAACATATATCATTTAAACATTCATGTGAATAGCCCATTCATCACGGTCCGTCCCTTCTAGTCTACTTTCACAACCCCTATCTAGTATAAACTTGAATTTTTCATCATCTAAAGCAAGTCATCTCTTCAAGAATAAACTCAAAACAAACTTTTAAATTGCAACCTCTTAACTTGCTTATCCAAGTACCTTCTCCCTTTGCTCTTTTTCTTCATCAGATTTTCTCTCCTCTAATACACTCACATCCTATTCATCATCAACTTTATTTTTTCTCTATTTTCTTCATATCTCATTTTATTGATATACTCTGAATATGCTGGGTTCTCTGAAAAAATATTACACTTTTATTATCTAAGTTTATATCAACTCTATTTAAAGACAACCATCTGTCTTGTCCATATGCAAGAAGTAAGGTACTTCTAAAGAAAACAAAATCACATAAACAGTAATAGAACTGTAATTTAAACTGTTCATCATCAGTCTCAAATAGGCCCTGAGATTTCTGGATATGTTACCATGGTGATAAATCCAGGAAATATAGAGTAAAATTTTGGATGTCATCTGGCACAAGAATTTTGATCAGAGCATGATCAGACTTGACATTCACATATCGGGAAGAGTCAAGAGGCTTCATGAACTGTTGCAGTGGGAGAAAATCCATAGGTCTAAAAACACTGAAGGTCCCTGCATTGCAGTAGGCAACTTTCTGAGATTGATTTTCCTTTCATACTCCATCTTCATTTTGTTATTTTCATTAACCACACATGATGATAGGTAGAATCCAGTTCCACCAAATGTCCACATCCTTATCTCTGGAACCTGAGAATATGTTACCTCATGTGGTGAAAGGGGCTGCAGATGAAATAAAGTTATGAACACTAAGGTGGGAAATTTATTCTGGATTATCCAAATGAGTTATTAGTAAATATAGGCAAATAGGTTATTAAGATAGGAGAATATTCTCTGGCTGAGTTCAGAGTCACAGAATCATGCCAGAGAGATGCAATGTTGATGACAATGTAGGCATGTGGGTGAGTTCTAGAATCTAGAAAGGCAAGGACCCTGATCCTCCGAAAAGGAACAAGGTATGACAAAATAATAATTTTAGCCCCCTGAGACCCATATCCAACTTCTACAGGACTGTGAGATAATAAATTTGTGACTTTTTAAGTGGATGATGGTTTGCAACAACACCAATGGAAAACTGTTACATGTAAAAAAATAATAATAATTCAATCCCAAATATTTAAAGTTTGATTATCAATGTTATGTTGACTTTACCACATATTTGACCAGAGAATTTTTATGAAGATGCAGTTACGCAGCCCTCATGTGACACTGATGAGATATAGTATCTACATCACTTCCACTTCCACTTTGCAATCAAAACTTTACCATGATCCATAAATAATAACACATTTTCACTTCTATAGTTTTGTGAAATATCTTAATATCTAGTGAAAATATTAACTACTTTTATGTTTTATATTATAACTGATCTTGCTATTGTGATTTTTAATTCTTCCACGTATATTTTAAGTAATGTTTATAAAGTTTCTAAGTCTAAGTGCTAAGTCACTTCAGTCATGTCCAACTCCTTGCGACCCCATGGACTATAGCCTGCCAGACTCTCTGTCTGTAGGATTCTCCTGGCATGAATACTGGAGTGAGTTGCCATTTCCTTCTCCAGGGGATCTTCCTGACCCAAGGATCAAACCTGTATCTCTTATGTCTTCTGCACTGGCAGGGGGATTCTAGTGCCACCTGGGAAGCCCGCATGAAGTTTCAAACTATATAGACAAATGGAATTTTTATCTAGAAGTATTAAAATAGAAAATTAATTGAAAAACAGAACATGTATATAGGCATACCTTGGAAATATTGCAGGTTTGGTTCTAGACACCCACAATAAAGCAAATGTAGAAATAAAGAAAGTCATATGAACTTTTTTGGTTTCCCAGTGCATATAAATTTATAGTGTACTATGCTGTGGTGTGTTATGTGTGCAACAGCATTGTATCTAAGAAAACAATGTACACACCTTATTTTAAAAGAATAAAACTGACACCAAATTTCAGAGCATAAAAAATGTTTTTTATTTGATTTCAACCTTCCAAATCTAACACTATTTTCTATCATGTGTGTGCTTATTCAGTCATGTCCAAATCTTTGTGACCCAACAGACTATAGCCTACCAGGCCTCTCTGTGAATGGGATTTTCCAGGCAAGAATACTGGAGCAGGTTGTCATTTCTTACTCCAGAGGAACATTCCAGATGAGGAATTGAACCTGTGTCTCCTGCATTGGCAGGCAGATTTTTTATCAGCACAATTTCTATCATAGCTGACCATATTTTAAACCTAAAGAGGAATTTTTCAAAGTATTATTCCAACTTTGATAGGTTGGTAGAATACAAAGTCACCACAGCATCTAATGTTTAGAAATCATATTGGAATTTTCATGATAAAGTAAAATAATTTTAAGTTGATCTTGGAGATGCTATCCTTTTGAACTGCTATGAATTTTAAAAACATTGATTCTGTATCTGGTCTTATAGACACTCTTTAACATCTAATTACCTCTTCCCTCCTCATGCTAAAAAAATTACTATATTCCTTTTTCTTTCCTTACAGCATTGACCAGGACCGTTAAGTATTACGGTACTAACCACAACCATTAGCATTGATCAAGCCTATGTTAAGTAATCATGATAGTGGTAATCCTTCTCTCAAGCTTAAAAAGAATATGCTTTAAGAGTCTTGAGATAGAGTACTAACCTACATTAGCTGTTAGTACTAAATATGTTCACAAGTGTCCTTAAAAGTCAGAGGGAGTCAGAAGGAGATGCAAGTACAGAAGAGAAGAATGTGATTAGATGTTAGAAGCAGAGACTGGAGTAACAGACTATTGAAACCAAAGGTAATTATTAGTTAAATCCATTACACCTGATTTGCAAATACACTTGGTGGCTCAGATAGTAAAGAATCTGCCTGAAATGTGGGAGACCTGGGTTTGATCCCTGGGTTAAGAAGATTCCCTGGAGAATGGAGTGGAAACCCACTCCAGGATTCTTGCCAGGAGAATTCCATGGACAGAGGAGCCTGGTGGGATATAAGTCTGGGGGATTGCAAAGAGTCAAGCATCACTGTGAACAAAGCTAGTGTAGATGATGGAATTCCAGCAGAGCAATTTCAAACCCTAAAAAATGATGCTGTGAAAGTACTGCACTCAATATGCCAGCAAATTTGGAAAACTCAGCAGTAGCCACAGGACTGGAAAAATTAATTTTCATTCCAATCCCTAAGAAAGGCAATGTAAAAGGATGTTCAAATTACCACACAACTGTACTCATTAACACGCTAGCAAAGTAATGCTCAAAATCCTCCAGGCAAGGCTTCAACAATATATGAAACAAGAACTTCCAGATATCCAAGCTGGATTTAGAAAAGGCAGAGAAACAAGAGATCAACTTGCCAATATCTGTCAGATCACAGAAAAAACAAGAGAATTCCAGGAAAACATCTACTTCTGATTTCTTGGCTACACTAAAGCCTTTGGCTGTGTGGATCAACAAATTGTGGAAAATTCTTAAAGAGATGGGAATACCATCCACCTGACCTTCCTCCAGAGAAATCTGATTGCAGGTCAAGAAACAACAGTTAGAACTGGTCATGGAACAACAGACTGGTTCCAAAAGGGGAAAGGGGGACATAAAGGCTATATATTGTCACCCTGCTTATTTAACTTTTATGCAAAGTTCAGTTCAGTTCCGTCACTCAGTCTTGTCCAACTCTTTGCAACCCTACGGACTGCAGCACACAAGGCCTCCCTGTCCATCACCAACTCCTGGAGTTAACTTAAACTCATGTCCATTGAGTCAGTGATGCAATCCAACCATCTCATCCTCTGTCACCCGCTTCTCCTCCTGCCTTCATTCTTTCCCAGCATCAGGGTCTCTTCCAATGAGTCAGTTCTTCACATCAGGTGGCCAAAGAATTGGAGCTTCAGCTTCAGCATCAATCCTTCCAATGAACACTCAAGATTGATCTCCTTTAGGATGGATTGGTTGGATCTCCTTGCAGTCCAAGGGACTCTCAAGAATCTTCTCCAACACCACAGTTCAAAAGCATCAATTCTTCTGTGCTCAGCTTTCTTTATAGTCCAAATCTCACATCCATACATGACCACTGGAAAAACCATAGATTTGACTAGGTGGACCTTAGTTGGCAAAGTAATGTGTATGCTTTTTAATATGCTGTCTAGGTTGGTCATAACTTTTCTTCCAATGAGCAAGCACCTTTTAATTTCACAGCTTCAGTCACCATCTGCAGTGATTTTGGAACCCCCTAAAATAAAGTCTGTCACTGTTTCCAATGTTTCCCCATCTATTTGCCATGAAGTGATGGGACCAGATGCCATGATCTTAGTTTTCTGAATGTTGAGGTTTAAGCCAACTTTTTCACTCTCATCTTTCACTTTCATCAAGAAGCTCTTTAGGTCTTCTTCACTTTCAGCCATAAGTGTGGTGTCATCTGAATATCTGAGGTTATTGATATTTCTCCCAGGTATTTTTGATTCCACCTTGAGCTCCATCCAGCCCAGCATTTCTCATCATGTGCTCTGCATATAAGTTAAATAAGCAAGGTGACAATATACAGCCTTGATGTACTCCTTTCCACTAGCTTTGTTCATAGTGATGCTTCCTAAGGCCCACTTGACTTCACATTCCAGGATGTCTGGCTCTAGGTGAGTGATCATACCACCGTGATTATCTGGGTCATTAAGTTCTTTTTTGTATAGTTCTTCTGTGTATTCTTGCCACCTCTTCTTAATATCTTTTGCTTCTGTTAGGTCTTTACCATTTCTGTCTTTTATTGAGCCCATCTTTGCATGAAATGTTCCCTTGGTATCTCTAATTTTCTTGAAGGGATATCTAGTCTTTCCCATTCTATTGTATTCCTCTATTTCTTTGCATTGACCACTGAAGACTTTCTTATCTCTCCTTGATATTCTTTGGAACTCTGCATTCAAATGGGTATATCTTTCCTTTTCTCCTTTGCCTGTTACTTCTTTTCTTTTCATAGTTATTTGTAAGTCCTCCTCAGACAATCATTTTGACTTTTTCCACTTCTTTTTCTTGGGGATTGTCTTGATCCCTGCCTCCTGTACAATGTCACACACTTCTGTCCATAGTTCTTCTGGCACTCTGTCTATAAGATTTAATCCTTTGAATCTATTTCTCACTTCCACTGTATAATTGTAATGGATTTTATTTAGGTCATACCTGAATGGACAAGGAAGCCTGGTGTGCTGCAGTCTATGGGGTCACAAAAGTCAGACATGACTGAGCGACTGAACTGAACTGAATGGTCTAGTGGTTTTCTCTCCTTTATTCAATGTAAGTCTGAATTTGGCAATAAGTAATTTATGATCTGAGCCACAGTCTGCTACCAGTCTTGTTTTTGATGACTGTATAGAGCTTCTCCATCTTTGGCTGCAAAGAATATAGTCAATCTGATTGCAGTATTGACCATCTAGTGATGTCCATGTGTAGAGTCTTCTCTTGTGTTTTTAGAAAAGGGTGTTTGCTATGACCAGTGAATTTTCTTGGCAAAACTCTATTAAACTTTGCCCTGCTTCATTCTGTACTGCAAGGCCAAATTTGCCTCTTACTCCAGGTATTTCTTGACTTTCTACTTTTGCATTCCAGTTCACCATAACAAAAAGGACATCTTTTGTTGGGTGTTAGTTATAGAAGGTCTGGTCGGTCTTCAAAGAACCGTTCAACATCAGCGTCAGCATTACTGGTTGGATTACTGTGATATTGAATAGTTTGCCTTGGAAACAAACAGAGCTCATTCTGTCATTTTTGAGACTACATCCAAGTACTGCATTTTGGACTCTTTTGTTGACTATGATGGCTACTCCATTTCTTCTAAGGGATTCTTGCCCACAGTAGTAGATATAATGGTCATTTTATTTAAATTCACCCATTGCAGTCCATTTTAGTTCGCTGATTCCTAAAATGTCGATGTTCACTCTTGCCATCTCCTATTTGACCACTTCCAATTTGCCTTGATTCATGGACCTAACATTCCAGGTTTCTATACACATTGTTCTTTACAGTATCAGACTTCACTTCCATCATCAGTCCCATCCACAACTGGGTGTTGTTTTTTCTTTGGTTCCATCTCATCATTCTTTCTGGAGTTTCTTTTTTTTTTTTTTTCCCCCACTGGTCTCCAGTAGCATATTGGGCCACCTTCTGACCAAGGAGTTCATCTTTCATTGTCTTATCTTTTTGCCTTTTCATACTGTTCATGCAGTTCTCAAGGCAAGAATACTGAAGTGGTTTGCCATTTCCTTCTCCAGTTGTATGCAAAATGCATGATTTGAAATGCAGGCTGGATGAAGCATAAGCTGGAATCAGGATTTTGGGGGAAATAAATTACCTCTGATATTCAGATGAAACCACCCTTATGACAGAAAGCAAAGAGGAACTTAGAGCCTCTTGATAAAGGTGAGCAAGGAGAGTAAAAATGCTGGTTTGAAACTCAACATTCAAAATAAAGGACAGGGAAGCCTTGTGTGTTGTAGCCCATGGGGTTGCAAAGAGTTGCACATGATGAGTGGCCGAACAACATCCATTACACCAGTAACCTGCCTTCACTGTTCAAGCTCACCTTGTTTTTACAAAAATGTGCATGTGTTCCAAGTTTCACTTAGCCTAAACAATAAGATGGATGCCTAAGCTGTTTTTCAAGGACTCGGAATCAGCTCTGTCGAGTCTGAGCTCAAGCCAATTAAGACAGGTTAAGGACACTGCTCTCCAACTGAGCATATACCAGTGGCTGCTTTTAAAACATCAGAGGGCCAAAATCTCCATCCTCAGAGCATGCTAAAGCTGCTGATTTCTGAACATTGCATCCCATGAAGAATCCTGTAGCTCAGTTTCCTCTCTGCAGAACAATGATGGTATAACCTTTTTATTTTCTTCATCTAATAACCCTTCCCTATGCTCCTATCTTGGTTTTATCCCATACATCTGCTGAGCCCCTTTCCTTCATGGAGGCAGATCTGAAACTTGTTCTCCTGTCTCCTCTCTTGGTCGCCTTGTTAATAAAATATTTCTCTGCTGCAAACCTTAATGTGTCAGCCTTCAGCTAGCTGTGTATTAGGCAAACAAACTTGGATCAGTAACACTATGAAGAAAGAGAGAGTGTCCACAAGTCAGAGAATATAGTCAGCTAAAAGGAAATGGATCACTGCTCAGAATCTCCAAAAGGAATCAACTTTAGTCCAGGGAAACTAATTTTGAACTTCTGGTCTACTGAAATGTAATGAATTTGTGTTTGTTAAACCTAATGTGTATATTGGAGAAGGCAATGGCACCCCACTCCAGTACTCTGGCCTAGAAAATCCCATGGATGGAGGAGCCTGGTAGGCTGCAGTCCATGGGGTCGCTAAGAGTCAAACACGACTGAGCGACTTCCCTTTCACTTTTCACTTTCATGCACTGGAGAAGGAAATGGCAACCCACTCCAGTGTTCTTGCCTGGAGAATCCCAGGGACGGAGGGGAGCCTGATGGTCTGCCGTCTATGGGGTCGCATAGAGTCGGTCACGACTGAAGCGACTTAGCAGCAGCAATGTGTATATTATAACCATCTTCTGGTTCCTCACAAATTTAAGTCAATTAAATTGAACATATTTACATTTCAAATATATTAAACATTATAAAATAAAAATATTAAAAATAGGTAAAATACTATGAATCATTATAATATTTTTTTAAAATTTGCAGTAGACTACTGTATAATCTATAGTAATGAAAAAAGGAGATGAAAAACATTAAAGTAACGTGAGTTTTGAAATGAAAGAACTGGAAGAGTGAAGATAGATCTTTAATATTCAGCCTTTATCTCTACTTTCTTTAATAAACATGCTTAAATCACTCTTCAGGAAAAACAACAAACAAACAAAAAACCTTGCAATTAATAGCTCTCTCCAAGGAATGCTGTGGCTTAGCATTTGGAAACTGACACCTGGACTTATTAGGTCCTATGAACACATAAAATTTGAATATTAATGATTATGACCACAGTTATGTATATGTGTATACGTGTGTGTGTATTTTAACTTGAAGTCTAATTGTTCTCTTCAGCTTCTTAAAGATGAATAAATAAATAAAGCCTTTCTAATACCTATCAGAAACGTCCTACCTTTTTTATTTTGAAAAACTATTTAAGCTTATGAAATTTTCAGGTATGATTTTAAATCAAGTTAAATGTTTAGAATAATGTCTCTAAATCTGTAAAAGTTTAAACTGATAACTTTCAGGAACAGAACACACATAGTATACATTTAAAATCAAATGTTCATATTTGTAAAAGCATTTTTTTTTAATTAGACAAACTTCAGCTGCAGATGCATGCATATAAACGTTCTAAAGCCTGAAGAAACTGATTATTTTAGCTATCTCACTGAGTGAAAAGTGAATCAGTCACAGTCCAGCTGATAAAAGAGTGAAAGTGAAAAGTGAAAGAAAGTGAAAATGAAGTCTTTAGGTCGTGCCTGACTCTTTGCAACCACATGGAATGTAGCCTATAAGGTTCCTCCATCCATGGGATTTTTCAGGCAAGAGTACTGGAGTGGATTGCCATTTCCTTCTCTAGGGGATCTTCCCAAACCAAGGATCGAACTTGGGTCTTTCGAATTGCAGGGGGATGCTTTACTGTCTGAGCCACTGAATTAATCTTTAAAATGTTCAGAACACACTTCCAATAAGTGATTTCAAGCTCAAAAAGGATGAGGTAAAGAATAGCCTTTCTGTGGTTTCAACTGAATGATCTAGGTGCTCAATGAGGTCTCTCCTCTCTGGTTTGGTGGGGACCTCAAAGATCCTCAGCATCACACAAATTGTCATTCAACTCTTGTCTCTTCAGGAAGAAATCTCTCCTCAGCCACGTGTTTGAAGTATTTAACCTTTTTTTTTTTTTTTTTAATTGGTCTTTTTCATGCAGGGACAATTAAAATTCATCTGATTTAAGAGTTTCATTATACAGATGATATCATTTGGTGCTCATATAGTTTCAGTGACTTCTACAAGGACACTAACCAAAGATCTTATCCTCAGTTCAGTTCAGTTCAGTCACTCAGTCACGTCCGACTCTTTGCAACCCCATGGACTGTAGCATGCCAGGCTTCCATGTCCATCACCAACTCTTGGAACTTGCTCATACTCATGTCCATTGAGTTGATGATGCCATCCAACCATCTCATCCTCTGGCATCCCCTTCTCCCCCTGCCTTCAATCTTTCCCAGTATCTGGGTCTTTTCCAATGAGTCAGTTCTGCACATCAGGAGGACTAAGTATTGGAGTTGCAGCTACAGCATCAGTTCGTACAATGAATATTCAGCATTGATTTCCTTTAGGATTGACTGTTTTGATCTCTTTTAGTCCAAGGGACTCTCAAAAGTCTTCTCCTAAGCCACAGTTCAAAAGTATCAATTCATCGGTGCTCAGCTTTATTTATGGTCCAACTCTCACATGCATACATGACTACTGGAAAAACCATAGCCTTGACTAGACACACCTTTGTTGGCAAAGTAATGTCTCTACTGTCTATGTTAGTCATAGCTTTTATTCCAAGGAGCAAGCATCTTTTAATTTCATGACTGCAGTCAACATCTGCAGTGATTTTGGAGCCCAAGAAAATAAAGTCTGCCACTGTTTCTATTGTTTCCCCATCTATTTGCCATGAAGTGATGGGACTGGATGCCATGATCTTCATTTTTTTGAATGTTGAGTTTTAAGCCAGTTTTTTCACTCTCCTCTTTCACTTTCATCAAGAGGCTCTTTAGTTCTTCACTTTCTGCCATAAGGGTGGTGTTATCTGTCTATCTGAGGTTGCTGATATTTCTCCTGGCAATCTTAATTCCAGCTTGTACTTCATTCAGTCCAGCATTTTGCATGATATGTACTTCATATAAGTTAAATAAGCAGGGTGACAATAGGCAGCCTTGATGTCCTCCTTTCCTGATTTGGAACCAGTCCATTGTTCCATGTCTGGTTCTAACTGTTGCTTCTTGACCTGCATACAGATTTCTCAGGAGGCAGGTAAGGAGGTCCGGTATTCCCATCTCTTGAAGAATTTTCCAGGTTGTTGTGATCCACACAGTCAAAGGCTTGACATAGTAAATAAAGCAGAAGTAGATGTTTTTCCGGAACTCTCTTGATTTTTCTGTGCTCCAGTGGATGTTGGCAATTTGATCCCTTGTTCCTCTGCCTTTTTGAAATCCAGCTTGAACATCTGGAAGTTCTCAGTTCACACACTGTTGAAGACTGGCTTGGAGAATTTTGAGCATTATTTTACTAGTGTGTGCAATGAGTGCAATTGTGTGGTAGTTTGAACATTCTTTGGCATTGCCTTTCTTTGCGATTGGAATGAAAACTGACCTTTTCCAGTCCTGTGGCCACTGCTGAGCTTTCCAAATTTGTTGGCATATTGAGTGCAGTACTTTCACAGCATCATCTTTTGGACTTGAAATAGCTCAACTGGAATTCTATCACTTCTACTAGTTTTGTTCGTAGAAATGCTTCCTAAGGCCCACCTGACTTTGCATTCCAGGATGTCTGGCTCTAGTTGATTGATCATCTATCAACCACCATCGTGGTTATCTGGGTCATTAAGATCTTTTTTGTATAGTTCTTCTTGTATTCTTGCCTCCTTTTCTTAATATCTTTTGCTTCTGTTAGGTCCATACTATTTCTGTCCTTTATTGTGGCCATCTTTGCATGCAATGTTCCCTTGGTGTCTCTAATTTTTTGAAGTGATCTCTAATCTAATCCCATTCTGCTGTTTTCCTCTATTTCTTTGCATTGATCAGTGAGAAAAGTTTTCTCATCTCTCCTTGGTATTCTTTGGAACTCTGCATTCAGATGGGTATATCTTTCCTTTTGTCCTTGCATTCAGCTTGTGTCTACATAATTGTGTTACAATTGTGTCTACATAAATATATATTCATATATTCCATTATTTTGTCTAAACACCTTATTTGTCTTAAGAAGGTTAATAGTTAAAGGAATGAAATCATAGGAATTACATAATATATGACCAATTCTTACAAATGTTACTCTTCCCAAAAGTTCCCAAAATAGGAACTTATATTACCATACCAAAAATACTGTACTCTAGAGTTTCAAGAACTAAGTCTTCTTTATTCCCCTTATTACTCATAAAGAGTAGAAAGATGGCATGTCAGGTTAATGAAAATTTCTTCTTTTTATTAATAGATGCAGAGGAGGTGAAATGTTACCTCCATCTCTTTGGGTGTTTGGCTGGGACCAATAATTAAGATGACATAAGACAGGTTAACAAGAAAAAAGTATACTAATTTAAGTTTTATATAATAGCAGAATCCTCATAATAAAGACTCAAAGAAATGACAAAATTAAAAACTTTTAAGTTGAGGTTGAACAAAGAGAGAATTGTGGAGATGTAACTAAACTATGTGGGGAAACTGAAAGAAGAGAAGAATTATTTTAGCAATGTCTCCGTACAGAATTTTCTCTTGAGTCTAACTCCCTGTTGAAGAAAGTTTCTCTTTTCTTGCTACAGGGAGGGGACCTTTCACATGGAGTTTTTATCTACCCTTTTCACAAAGAAAAGAGGAGATTAGAATGTTCTTCTAGCATCTGCTATTTCTCAAGTACCTTCAGCTCAAAATAATATTATGTCAAAGTGTCACATTTTTGGATCGTGTATTCTGGCATCCTTCATAAGCTAATTGGAGAAAGTGGATTCAAATCTGAGTATCTGAATATACATCAACATCTTGAAATCCAGAAAAGCCCATCCTAGAAAAATATTGGTAAAAATGACTAGATACATTTATACAGGCTTGCATTCTCACAGAGTGTAGAGTAGAGGAAAAACAAAAGAGAAAAAAACTCTTGTGACTTTGCCACTTTTTTCTGAATTTATATTTTATCATCCGACTCACCTATATTATGTCTTCAAGTTCAGTCATATCCAACTCTTTGTGACCCCCCTGGACTGTAGCCTGCCAGAATCCTCTGTCCATGGGATCTTCCAGGCAAGAATACTGGAGAAAGTTGCCATTCGCTTCTCTAGGGCATCTTCCCGACCCAGGGATTGAACCCGTGTCTGTTGCATCTTCTGCGCAAGCAGCTGGGTTATTTAACACTGAGCCACCTGGCAAGCCCATCTTATGCAATTAGTGACAACCTATATTCTGATTTCACTCTGACTCCTTTCTCAGTTTTCCCACAGCTTCATGTTTCTACCCTACTGGGGTTTGAGGCCAGAAACTTGTATGATCCTTGATAAGTTAGTTTATTTCTCTATGTCTTGATTTTTATCTGTAAATTGAGAAAACTGTGCATCCCACCTCATAAGTTGTAATAAAAAATAAATGAAGTAACCTATGTAGAAATATGAAAATTTGAATGATACAAGGTAAGTACTCAATGTTAACACTATTATTATTATAATTTCCTCCTTTATTTTCACCTTCCAATTAAAAGGACTGAACTCTATTTATTAAATTTCAGCTAAACAAAAGCAATAAATATATCATATTTTTATATTAGTAAATATGCCCTTTAGATGAAAGTGGGCTTCAGTAAATACTTAAGTGCTTAAACAATTTCAGACCAAGAAAATGATTACCAATGAAACTTCACTGCAAATCGCCACCAATATCCATCTGAAACTAATATCTATATTTGAAAGAACAGGTACCACTAGAAATAATAAAACTAATTCATCTTCTTAGTTGAGATATTGGGGAAACAAAATATATAAACAATTGTTAGGAGATAGTCCACTTCCCTGGAGAAGGAAATGGCAACCCACTCCAGTGTTCTTGCCTGGAGAATCCCAAGGACAGGGGAGCCTGGTGGGCTGCCATCTATGGGGTCACACAGAGTCAGACACGACTGAAGTGGCTTAGCAGCAGCAGTCCACTTCCCAGACTTGAATAAGTATCACAGATTTTATTTATTTTAAAGATTTCTATTTGATGTGGTCCATTTTTAAAGTCTTAATTGAATTTGTTAAAATATAGCTTCTGTTTTATGTTTTAGCTTTTTGGCCACTAGGCTTATGGCATCTTTAGTTCCTTAGTAACTAAAGAATATCATAATGAAGGTGAAGGAGGAGAGTGAAAAAACCAGCTTAAAGCTAAACATTAAAAAAACAAAAACTAAGATCATTGCATACAGCCCCATCATTTCATGGCAAATAGAAAGGACAAAGGTGGAATCAGCAATGGATTTCCTCCTTTTGGGCTCTAAAATCACCACAGATAGTGACTGCTGCCATGAAATTAAATGATTGCTTCCTGGCCGGAAATCAATGACAAAAAAAAAAAAGAGAGAGAGAGAGAGAGAAAGTGTGTTGAAAAGCAAAACATCACTTGCCAAAAAAGGTCTGGATAGCCAAGGCTATGGTCTTTCCAGTAGTCACATATGGCTGTGAGAGCTGAACCATAAAGAAGGCAGAATGCTGAAGAATCAATGCCTTTGAACCATGGTACTGGAGAAGACGCTTGAGAGTCCCTTGGACAGCAAGGAGGTCAAATCAGTCAATTTTAGAAAAAATAAACACTGAATACTCATTGGAAGGATTGATGCTAAAGCTGAAGCTGAAGCTCCAATATTTTGGTCACCTGATGTGAACAGCTGACTCATTGGAAAAGACCCTGATGCTGGGAAAAATTGAAGGCAGGAGAAGAGGGTGTCAGTGGATGAGATGGCTGGATGGCATCACTGATGCAATGGACAGGAGATGGTGAGGGTCAGGGAGAACTGGCATGCTGCAGTCCAGCAGGTCACAAAGAGTCATACATGACTGGACAACAGAACAACAACAACAACGTGTGGGATCTTAGCTCCTTGACCAGTATCAAACCCACACCCTCTGCATTAGAAGATGAAGTCTTAACCACTGGACTGCCAGGGAAGTGTCAGTTATCACAAATTTTAGAGTTGACATCTGAAAGCGACTTTTCTGGAAGTACAGAAAGCATTAATGAGCTTCCACTTACCGTCTTAGTAATCCAGAGAAATGTTTTCAACCTTTCAACATTTGCACATAACAAAGATTCTGGCAAGGTTATAAGCAAAGCAGAGAAGTTACATTTTCTCTGCCAGGCTATTTAGTGGACTATATGGTCCATCTGGTCATAATTTTCTTGGAACTATTTTTTTCCAATTATCTGGCTTCTTGAAAATTATATCTTAAAATTAAAGCAAGAGAAATCTTTTCAAAAAGTGTAATACAGATTTGTAAATAATCATGCCTTCCTTCCTCTATGGTCCTATGTATTTGTCCTCTCTTTGGGGTCATTTTCCTATCAACTACACTGTCTAGGATTCATTCCGTATCTTGTTTCTCTCCAAACTAAGCTATTATGTATGAACTTAGTATCTCTTCTGTGTTCAAGAATTAGAAGTCTTCCTGCATGTAATAAATGTGTCAGTTCTATATGAAATTGTAGTAACTACAATGCACATGTATCACTTTTTCAAGCATGCTGCTAATCTTACTTTATATATTTTATTATGTAGTAATCACAAGTGCAGAGATATCTTATTTTTAATCATATGAAACTGTAATTCCCTAAATAAAAAGTTATTTCATACTGGCAGTTCATGTGTTTCACTTAATATTATTATAGCAGTTTCAAAAACATGGAAGTAGATGCTTATAGCTAAATTACTCACAGTCACTTAAGTAAACTGTTCATTCTAAATACACATAAAAGCTCATGGTCTCTAGATCATTATGAGCAATGACAAACTATTCCCACCTTAATCACATGAAGTATTTTGTTGCTTGGAATATTTAAATATTTAGTAAACTTAGTGCTGCTAGTAGTAAAGAATCCACCTGCCAATGCAGGAGACATAAGAGACATGGGTTCGATCCCTGGGTCAGGAAGATCCTCTGGAGTTGGAAATTGCAACCCACTCCAATATTCTTGTCTGGAAAAATTCCCTGGACAGAGGAGCTTGGTGGGCTACAATCCATGAGGTCACAGAATTGAACACAACTCAACACAGACACACAACAACGACGATTACACTCTTATAGGAACATCCACGAAGCATATAGTCTGCATAGTAGACAGAATAATAGCTTCCTTAAGAAGTCCAAACCTTAAACTCCAGGACCTGTGAATATGTCATTTTACATGGAAAATGAGACTTTGCAGGTATGATTAAATTAAGGGTCTTCCATGGGGAAATATGACTTCCCTGGTGGCTCAGTGGTAATCAACCTGCCAATGCAGGACCTGGGTCAGATCCCTGGATCAGGAAGATCCCCAGAAAATGAAATGGCAATCCACCCCAGTATTGTGGACTAGGGAATCCCATGGACAGAGTCTGATGGACTACAGTCTATGGGGTCACGAAAGAGCTGGACAATTTAGCAACTAAACAAAAACAACAACCACAACAATGGGGAAATTACCCTGGATTACCTGAGTGGGCTCAATGAAATCATAGAGGTGTTTGTTAGAGGGAAACAAAGGAACAAAAGACAGAGCAAAAGTTATTTAATAATAGAAGCAGAGAGAAAGAGAGTGGTTGGAAGATGATACACTACTGGCTTTGAAGAATGAGGATGAGGCTGTAAGCCAAGGAAGGCAGATGGCCTCTAGACCCTAGAAATGATATAGAAACTGATTTTCTGTTGCAGTATAGAAGGAATAGTTCTGACCTCCAGAACTGTAAGAGAATATATGTGTTGTTTCAAAGCTGGTAATTTGTTACAGCTGCTATAAGAAATTTATACAGTCTGCTTAATTCTAAATTTATATATTGATTTATAGGCACATTGAGATATTAAATGTTATCACTTGAATTCAATAGCCCATTGTACGATACTATGACACAGATTCCTATAAAAACATGTATAAAAATACATTTGAAGGTTAGTGTTCAAGTTAATAACAAATTACTTTTAGTTCAATTTATCCTCCTTGAGAGATTTACAATTAAAGGAAACAAAACTTTCAAACTGAAGCCACCATTTCTAGGCTTCAGTGCAGATCTGCTTGAATAGATATAAGCAAGAGACTATTCAAGCAGTAAATTTATTGGTATAGTTCTTGTCTTTGTAATTTGAAGGCTTATACTGGAAGGTGCAAAATATGTGGGTCTGATAAAGTGGCTTGAATAAATAGTGGAAATAAATTATGGTGAGAAAGAATTAATCTCCCATAGATTGACATAACCTTAGATGCAAGGGATATTTCACTCTTATTTATATGCAAATTAGATGCTCCGCTTGAGTTTTAAGAATTTCTTAGTTATTTAATTGGTATTTCTTATGTTATCTGGCAATATCTAAATAAGAAAAGAGGAACCTACTGTGTTTATTCATTCAGTTTAATACTGATCAATTTTGCATCTGGTACAGAAATTTGCTTAGGATCTGTTTTACTGCTTAACAAGCTTTCTCAATTTCTTCTTCAACACCCCAGTGTCCTGACATTTTACCAATATATTTAACTTAGTCTTCCATTAAAAATTCTTCATATTATCAAAAATATTCTGTCTCTACTGTCTCTCTCTCTTACTTTCATGCCTTTAACATATGGTGAAATAGTGGCAAGTTGTACATTTTCTCATAGATTTTCATTTTTCTTTTTAGACATTTTCTGAATAAAATCATTTCTTTTGCATGCCATGCTCAAGCTGAACTTAGAAAATCACTAAATCTCTAACAGAAAATAACAGTAGAAACAGTCTGATAATAAATATTTGTGAAAGCAAATAAATGGATTACAAATACCATGAAGCTAATATAAAACAGAATTCAAAACCTTGTTAGTCATAAGGTATAGGTTGCTGGGAGCAACTTTATATATACTTGGTTGGGGTTTGGATTCAGCCTAAAAAAAAATTGGCTTACAAAGAAAACTAGGAGAATATCCCTATGGGAATCATGGAATTAATATTGTTGCTTTTGACTTAGCTTTGATCTATAAATATACATACATATTTGCAACAAGATTCTTTCACTCACATCCTCTCCAGCATGTTCAGAAACGTCAATACTCAAATAATTCCCATGAATCATATCCGTGAAGTGTCGCTTTTTCTTTACAAGCTGAAGATGCTGCTAATGAAAAAAGTGTTCTTATGCCAGGTGCATCTTCATATTCATGACACATACTTTTCCTCTGGCTCACTTCATGTATAAAAATATGAAGATGTGTCCATGGACTTGAAAACTATGCATATTAATGCATTATATCACTTTTTCTGTGAGCTTTACCAGAGTTTATATTTTCCTGGTATGATATTCTCACCAATTATACTCCAGAATTCTGTTTTTAAGAAGTTTTCTATTTGTGATGTAAAGCCTCTAGAACAATCTGAGAAATGTAATTAACATCGCTTGTAAATATTTACTCTTAATAGTTGCATTTCCCAAATATTAATACAATTTAGGTCATATTTACCTAATTAAGGTATTCTGTACTTTCTCTTTTAATTATTCTATGATCTGTAATTGCATCTCACTGGCTAAAATCTCTCTTTCACTTGTTAATCTTAAGCAGAGAACAGGTATATATTTTTACTTATTGTAAACTTCTTTAAGTCATAATAAATTAAGCTAAACTGAACTAAATATTGTTTTAAGAATTCAGTTGTGAGAATAAGACAATAATATGAATGTTACTGCCTGGTTTAGACTACATTTTCCTTATTGTTATTTTAATAACTATTTAATCTTAGTAAATTTGTATTACTAAAAAAAAATTACCCTGCCCTGCTCCAGGGGATCTTCCCAACCCAGGGATTGAACCCAGGTTTCCCACATTGCAGGTGGATTCTCTACTGACTGAGCCACCAGGGAAGCCCGTTAAAATTTATTAAATTTTATTAAAGGCAGTGGAAGTTTATTTGATGAGATAAACAAATGTTGCCATAAAAGTTTTATCAGTACTCTCAATATTAGGGTTACTTGATTCAATTATTTATGTAAGCCTATACAATTTTTTTTTAATTTTATTTTATTTTTAATCTTTACATAATTGTATTAGTTTTGCCAAATATCAAAATGAATCCGCCACAGGTATACAATTTTTTCTACATCATGCCTATGTCTGTTTCAACACACATTAAAAACAATAAAATTAATCAAATATTTGAAATATAATTAAAGACTGGCATTATTTAAATACATAAGACTGTATTTGCCTCAAGATGATGTTTTTAATTTTTTCCCTCTAAGGTAATCTTGACATGACTAAGAATGTTGAGGTCAAATCTGAATGTAGACCTTGACCTTGATACAGCTTTAGCAGATCAGGCAAACACAGAAATCATGCGTCCTGTTTTAACTTTCAAAATTTATAACGGAAAACAAATTATTTTATAGATAGAAAACATGGAACATGCTGTACACTTCCTTGTTATAAAAAGGTAGAAATTGTAGAGTTGTCAGTTTATCAATTTAGATAAGTATTGTTGATCAATAAATCTAACAATGAATAAGTTTAGTGTATCTTTCAAGTAATTTTTGATAAATGGAAAAGACAGGATTGCCTAATAGATAATTATATAACTTATAACTAGAATGGTGATCAATTGAATAATCTTAATAAGAAGGAGGATTTATTTTGGTGTTATCCAGGACTTTTTCCTTTGTACCATTCAATACTCTTTTTTTTTTTTTTTAAACTTTACAAAATTGTATTAGTTTTGCCAAATATCAAAATGAATCCGCCACAGGTATTCTTATAATAAATCCATATCTTAAAAATATGCATACATACTAATACAAGTAGTTTAGAAAGTTAATATAAATATATTATATGACAAGACTGGAATTCAAAATATTTGTTGCCAGAAACCAATAATAGCACAAATTTAATTATGTAGTATTTACAGTATGTCAGTAGATATACCTTAAAAATATAAAATTAATCATACCTATCACTACTATAAGAAGAAGGAGGAGCACAGATGATCACAGAAGGAGAAAAAGGAGTTGGGAAAATAAAGTCTGGTGTCCTACAAGGAAGCTGGGCTATCATGGCTGACTTTGGCTAGAAGTACTTGAGTGTCATAGTCTGTATGACTAAGCCTCTGATAAGCATGGTTAAAACTGATTTTATAATCTCTGTTTGAGTGGATGCCTTTGTGGTTCCTCACAGAGTATTTATCAAAGTTGAATCACAAACTAAATTTTTAGTTAGCATAAGTGGTAACTAAAGTATCTTATCTGGTATGTGCATTCAGACTTGCCCAGTGTGATCATGAATAGAGTAGATAAACCCATAAACCCTTAGAACTGATTCACAACATCACTGCCTGTCAGCTTGGAGGATCTCACAATATACTAATACATTTGGATTACATGGAGAGAAAGGGGATAAAACCTTGTAAGATCTGAGGCAAGTGGGATTTTTAACCCACAATAGGAATAGTTGTATTTAGAGTTGAGTTATTTGATTATCACTAATTTTTTCATGTCAGTTACATAAAGATTGAATTTGCTACTGACCACACCAGCCCTAGAATATAACAATTGTAGAGACTGTAGTTGTGTTTCCAATATTCATAATTTAGAACCCTGATATTTAGGTGGTACAAGACCATCTGGAATTCTTTACATTTGTTCAGTTCAGTTCAGTTCAGTTCAGTTGCTCAGTTGTGTCCGACTCTTTGCGACCCCATGAATAGCAGCACGCCAGGCCTCCCTGTCCATCACCAACTCCAGGAGTTCACTCAGACTCACGTCCATCGAGTCAGTGATGCCATCCAGCCATCTCATCCTCTGTCATCCCATTCTCCTCCTGCCCCTAATCCCTCCCAGCATCAGAGTCTTTTCCAATGAGTCAACTCTTGGCATGAGGTGGCCAAAGTACTGGAGTTTCAGCTTCAACATTTGTTAGTTCTCCTTAAAACTGGATTTTTTTAAAAATAAATTCTGATTAATGGGATGGAATATGATTACAGTGGTCAGGTAAGATGCAAAAATTTTGGATAGTTTGCAGAGGTTGGGAGTGGGGAAGGGATATATTGGGATTTGGAATTAGCAGATACAAACTATTATATATAGAATGGATAAACAGCAAGATCCTACTATATGGCATAGACATCTGTATTTAATATTCTCTGACAAATCTTAATATAAATCAATATGAAAAAGAATATATATACATATGAATTGCTTTGTTGTACAGTAGAAATTAACATGACATTGTAGATCAACCATACTTCAGTAAAATAAATTAAAAAATAATTTTGAATAAATGTTATATATATATATAAAATCATGGTATTTTAATATGAATGTGTTCCAGTAATGTTTGGGATATATTTATATTAACATATTTGTTGTGTATCAAAGTTAGCTGAACATTCTAAAATTTTATTTACTTAATTTCTTAACTGGAGATTTGAGTAGAGATAATATATATAGTTCTATGATGTTTCCATCAAGGAAACTGAACATGAGTCTACACTTATTTTTTTATCAGTTGCCAGGAATATGCCTTGCTTCCCTGATAGCTCAGTTGGTAAAGAATAGACCTGCTATGCCAGAGACACTGGTTCAATTTCTGGATCGGGAAGATCCACTGGAGAAGAGATAGGCTACCCACTCCAGTACTCTTGAGCTTCCCTTGTGGCTCGTTGGTAAAGAATCCACCTGCAATGCAGGAGACCTGGGTTCAATCCCTGGGTTGGGAAGATTCCCTGCAGAAGGGAACAGCTGCCCACTCCAGGATTCTGGCCTGGAAAATTCCATTGATTCTATAGTCCATGGGTTCACAAAGAGTTGCACACGACTGAGTGACTTTCACTTTCACTTGCCAGGAATGTGGTCAACATAATCTCATTTTGGAAAATGCTAATTAATCATCACACTGAAAACAATGCAGCAACAAGACAGAAGGGAACAGGGTAATAGATTACATTTTGGTACAGATATTTCACTACTACAGATTATCTAAGATATTACATTGGAAAAAATAAACGTCAATTCTGCTCAAGCAATTGTCAAATTTTGTTCTCTATTATGTACAGAAATTATATCCTAGCTGATATACTGTACTAACAAGTTATCCTCATCATCATTAATTAGTCTTAAATTATTTTCTTTTCCCCTTTTCCCTTTTTTTTTCTTCATTTGATACTTTGAGATAAATTATACTGTTTGTCAGAACTGCTAATAGCCTAATTATGATTAATTGCTTTCCTTCTATGTTCATTAATTGGCCTTAATAAATTGAAAACAATTTAAACTGTGTCTTGCCCTGAAGAACCCTATCATAATTATGTAAGTACAAAAAAGACTGAATATTTAGTAAAGTCATTTAAGAAATGAGTAATGAAATGGATTTTTAATAATTAGGATACTTTTTAAAATAACACTATATTAGATAATTTTTAGGCTCATAGGAAAATTGAGGGAAAAGTACAGAAATTTGTCATACAGTCCTGGCCCCTGCACATGGTTGTCCTCCCCATTTTATATATCCTCCAACCAGAATTACATCAATATGTTATAACTGATGAACCTACACTGCCTCATCACTGTCACTCAAAGTCCATTATTTACCTTATGGTTTACATTTGCTAGTGTGTACTCTATGGATTTGGACAAAAATGTAACAGTATGTGCCCATCCTTATGGTAGCATATAGAATATTTTCAAAGACCTAAAAATCCTCTGCTGTCTGTCTACCCTCTTTCCTTCCAAACCTCTGTTAATCCCTGATCCTTTTACTGTCTCCATCGTTCTGCCTTTTCCAGAATGTCACACGGTTATGGACGGAGGAGCCTCGTAGGCTGCAGTCCATGGGGTCGCTAAGAGTCAGGCACGACTGAGCGACTTCACTTTCACTTTTCACTTTCATGCATTGAAGAAGGAAATAGCAACCCATTCCAGTGTTCTTGCCTGGAGAATCCCAGGGACGGCGGAGCCTGGTGGGCTGCCATCTATGGGGTCGCAAAGAGTCGGACACGACTGAAGTGACTTAGCAGCAGCAGCAGCATACCAGTCAGAATCAAATACAATGTAGATTTTTCACACCGGCCTATTTCCCTTCAGTTCAATTCAGTTCAGTTGCTCAGTCATGTTCGACTCGTTGCAACCCCATGAATCGCAGCATGCCAGGCCTCCCTGTCCATTACCAACTCCCGGAGTTCACTCAGACTCACGTCCATCGAGTCGGTGATGCCATCCAGCCATCTCATCCTCTGTTGTCCCCTTCTCCTCCTGCCCCCAATCCCTCCCAGCATCAGAGTCTTTTCCAATGAGTCAACTCTTCGCATGAGGTGGCCAAAGTACTGGAGTTTCAGCTTTAGCATCATTCCTTCCAAAGAAATCCCAGGGCTGATCTCCTTCAGAATGGACTGGTTGGATCTCCTTGCAGTCCAAGAGACTCTCAAGAGTCTTCTCCAACACCACAGTTCAAAAGCATCGATTTTTCTGCACTCAGCTTTCTTTATAGTCCAACTCTCACATCCATACATGACTCTTTCCCTTATCATTACTCATTTAAAGCTCCTCCCTGTCTATTCATGGCTTGACAGTTTCTTTTTACTGATGAATGATATTATCTGGACATACCACTTTTTATTTATCTGTTCACCCATTGAAGAACATCTTGGTTGTTTATAAGCCTGGCTACTTATGAATAAAGCTTCTACAAAGATCCATGTACAAATGTTCATAAGTTCATAAGTTTTAACTTCTTTGAACAAATGCCAAGGACTGCAACTGCTGGCTCATGGCTGTTAATTTTTTAAGAAACTGCCAAATTGGCTTATAGAGTGACTATACCACACCAGCCATGAATGAGCTCCTGTTGTTCCACATCCTCATCAGTATTTGATGTTGTTGGCATTTGGGTTATTAGTCATTCTCTTAAGTGTGTAGTGGTATCTATTTTAATTTTGTTTTAACTGACATTTCCCTGATGACATGTGGTCTTGAGTACTTTTTCATGTGCCTATTTACCATATGTCTGTCTTCATTGGTCAGGTCTCTGTCAAGGTCTTTGGCCAAATTTTAATCAAATTTTTGTTATCTTACTGCTGAGGTTTAAGACTTTTTATATTTTTAAAACAATTTTTAAAATCAAATGTGTCTTTAGCAACTATTTTCTCTCAGTCTGTGACTTACTATAAATTCTTCTCTAAGTGCTATTTTTACTGCATCCTGCAAATTTTGATAAGCTGCTTTTATTTTGATTTAGTTCAAAATATTTTAAAATCTGTCATGTATGGTTGGTTTTCTCTGAGCTTTCTTGATCTGCTTGGTGTCTGACATTATCCTGGGGAAATTAATTGTTTCAAATTTTACTTTTCATCCTTTATCTCTTCTCCAATATCCCCATAATGTATTTGTTGCACCTTTTGTAGATGTTCCATAGTTGTTGTATATTGTTTTGTATTTTTCAGTCATTGTTCTGTTTTTCATATTTGAGGATTCTACTGATCATATATTTAGAGATGAGATTTTTTTTTTCCTCAGCTGTATCTAATGTGTTGTTGAGTCTATGACAGACATTCTTCATTTCTACTAAAGTATTGTTTATCTCTAGCATTTCTTCTTACATCTTTCTTAGGATTTTCATCTGTTTCCCTACATGCCCATGGATTCTTTCATGCTATCATCTTTATACATTAGAGCTTTTGCACATTAATTATAGGTGCTAAAATTCTAGGTTTGATAATCCCAACATCTCTGTCATGTACAGTCCTGATGCTTGATCTATGTCTTAAAATTGTGTTTTTTGCCTTTTAGTAAGCTTTGTAATTTTTCTTGGTAGCTAGGCATGATGTATTGGGCTAAAAGGATTGCTGTATATAGACATTTAGTACTATGGTGGGGAGGGGTGTGGAGAAACAAAATATACTATTGCCCTATGATTAACCGTATTAGTGAGTTTATGTCTCTGGATGGTGAACTTTACAAATGTTTCTCAGTTTTATACTTCTCTGGGTAGGACAGGATGGTTAATGTGGACTGAAGTTGGGTGTTTACTTTACTTAGGCTCTGATAACACTTCATCAGATGGGTGGTAGTGGTTTAGTCGCTAAGTTATGCCTGACTTGAGACTACATGGACTGTGGCCTTTTGTAAACTAGTTTCCTTTGAGGGCAGGGCTTTTTAAGAAGGACACAGTGATTAGGATACTTTTTATTGACACAGTTAGACTCCTGATATTCTAAAGTTACATCTTTCAATTGGCAAATTTTTCAATTTCAATTGTTTTGACACATTTCCATGATGGAATGAAAATAGTTTACTGAAAGACAAACAATCTAGCCCATCTTTTTAGAATAGCCAGAAGTTCTATGTAGTCTAATAATTCTCTTTTTCTGTTTCAAACCTGAGATGGACTTGTTAATAGCCAGTATCCTTGAAAACAACCATTTGTGTTTGAAGAGATAGAGACATGTCTACAAACAGAAATAAATTTATACCATCTGAGAATCAAAACATAATTTATCTTCAAATAGGGACTCTGTATCAATCTAGAGGGGTGGGATGGGGTGGGAGATGGGAGGGATGTTCAAAAAGGAGGGGATATATGTATACCTATGGCTGATTCATGTTGAAGTTTGACAGAAAACAATAAAATTCTGTAAAGCAATTATCCTTTAATAAAACAATAAATTAAAAAATAACATAATTTATCTAAAACTTATCCCACCTCTAGGTTAGATCTTTCAGTATTCAGAAAGACTCAAGTTAATTCATGTTTACAGTATGGTAGTCATGCAGTAGGGAGACTACATTTATTTCTCCATATGCCCCTGCTGTTCCTTTGTTTATTTTGACCTGAGCAAATTTCTTATTTATTTATTTAGCTAGGTTTAGCTAAGATAGAATAATATGGGGACCCATGCCACACAGCACTTAGTCATTGTTTCTGGAATAATAAAACTTAAATAAGATCATTTGACTTTCTGAACTTTAGATTTCATTGGCGCATGGAATAACCTGTAGAATAGAAGGAAAAGAATGTCTGGTTTAAGCATAAGGGAACAATATTGAATATTAAACAGATTTAAAAGCAATATAAGAACAAAAATCTTCTCATTATTCCTCCCAATTAGCTTTCTTCCCAATAGAATATACTGTCTTCCAATGGCACATAATAGAAAAGAAAGGACAATTAAAAACCGTAAAAGTAGTTGCAGAATAATTTAGTTTGTTATGGTCCCTTTTATTTTCTGTCCTGGGAAGCCCTTCAGATTATTTTTCTTTTTGAAACTATTATTTTGTATTTAACATCTGTCTATATATGGGACTATCTGGACTTAAGGATGACTTTTTCTCGCAGTACTCCATAGATCCAGTGACTTTAACAGAGAAGGGAAATAAAAATTACAAAATATTATGTATCACTTGAATTAATACGTAATCTCTAGGATGTATTAACAGGATGATTGTGATCAATAGACATAGATACATTCTGGTCAGCTTCCATGCTGCTGAGTGCAGATATGGAGGAACATGAAACATTGACTAAGTATTAAGACATATAACCCAATTTAAATGTCTAAGTTGTAAGAAGGTCAAAATATTTTCTCACTTCCAAATTCTATCCTATCATGATACACTGAGTAAACCAACAACATTGTATAGACAGATTACTTTTTTTCTTTTTCAGCTTTATGATCATTTAATTAAATGGCTGATAATTTCTGACTATGAGAGTACCAAATAGGAAAAGGAGTACGTCAAGGTTGTATATTGTCACCCTGCTTATTTAACTTATACGCAGAGTACATCATGATAAGGGCTGGGCTGGAAAAAGCACAAACTGGAATCAAGATTTCCGGGAGAAATATCAATAACCTCAGATATGAAGATGACACCATCCTTATGGCAGAAAGTGAAGAGGAACTAAAAAGCCTCTTGATGAAAGTGAAAGAGGACAGTGAAAAAGTTGGCTTGAAGCTCAACATTCAGAAAACTAAGATCATGGCATCTGGTTCCATTACTTCATGGCAAATAGATGGGGAAACAGTGTCAGACTTCATTTTTCTGGGCTCCAAAATCACTGCAGATGGTGATTGCAGCCATGGAATTAAAAGATGCTTACTCCTTGGAAGGAAAGTTATGACCAACCTAGATAGCATATTCAAAAGCAGAGACATTACTTTGCCAACAAAGGTCGGTCTAATCAAGGCTGTGGTTTTTCCAATGGTCATGTATGGATGTGAGAGTTGGACTATAAAGAAAGCTGAGTGCAGAAAAATCGATGCTTTGAATTGTGGTGTTGGAGAAGACTCTTGAGAGTCCCTTGGACTGCAAGGAGATCCAACTGGTCCATTCTAAAGGAGATCCGTCCTGGTTGTCCTTTGGAAGGACTGATGCTAAAGCTGAAACTCCAGTACTTTGGCCACCTCATGTGAAGAGTTGACTCACTGGAAAAGACTCTGATGTTGGGAGGGATTGGGGGCAGGAGGAAAAGGGGACGACAGAGGGTGAGATGGCTGGATGGCATCACTGACTCGATGGACATGAGTTTGAGTGAACTCTGGGAGTTGGTGATGGACAGGGAAGCCTGGTGTGCTGCAATTTATGGGGTCACAAAGAGTCAGACATGACTGAGCTACTGAACTGACTGAACTGATGAGACTATAATATACATAAACTTATGTATTATACACACAAACATCCACATATACATAATTTTCTTTTTTTCTGCACAAGAAGTTGTTGGTTCACCTTTCATTTTCTCTGCTTCAACTATGAAATTACCAATTCCCTAAGGTCCTCTTATTCCTTTTCATAAGAAATATTTATAAAGTAAGATCTGGGTACTAAGTCTACTCATCACTAGTGGAATATCATTGTTTCTTTCATTGGAATGTATAGAAAAGTGCCAATTTCATATGGTTAGCTAAAAGCCTTAGGTTCATATGGATAGTTCTGGTTCTACTCCAAAGCAAAAGGATTCTTCCTTGTTTCTCTTCATGTACATAAGGGAATTCTGAAACCCAACATTATAGATGCATTAAAAAATTGCTTAATCTGATAATGCACAAAAAGCTTCAGAATTCTTGAAAAACTCCAAAGAGTACTATATCTACATATATGTCTCACAAAATCAATGCAAGTGGATTAGAAATTCTAGGTAAAAGGAAGTTTTGTGTTATAAATAGCTGCCTTTACTCATCCTTCAGTTCATTTTTCAGTCTGTTATGCTGCTAGGGCTCTAATTATTTTATTTTTCCACTTTAAATTGTCAAATACTTTCTAATATCCATAAAAATGTATAATTTGCTCTTTGAACATGTTGGTCATTTATTATTTGTTTTATATGCCATATCTACTTCTATACGTGCTCTCCATTTCACCCTTTTTTTTTTTTTCACCACAATAGACCCTACTATTTCCCAGTCCTGATAATATTGCATCTATTTAAAAAAAAAAAAAAAACCCTCTTTTTCTTCTCCAGCAATAAATCCCACTCAACCCTCAAATTTGAATACAGTCTTAAAAAGATTTCAGTTTTGAAGTCTTCCTTTTATGAAAACATTTTTTTCAAAATATTTGAAAATATTTGCATAATCTACTGTAATATTTTGAGATGATAATTCCAACAAACATTTAACAGGGTTCTAATCTGACCCTTACAAGTTGCTACTTTGAGACAGTACTTAGAATGTATTTTTTAATTATAATCATTTTTTGTACATAGAATAGATTTTAATATTAAAGAACTGTGACTGATAACTAATATATGTAGACTGATGAGCTATAAGAGGCTTCTATCAAAGGTTTTCAATGAACCATAGTTAAGAATACTAAAATAATATTTTGGAATTGTTAATCAACAATATTATCCATTATTTATGGAATATGCAGTTTAATCCTAAACACATTTGAATATACTGCTGTCTGTAAGTTAATACAAAACATAATTTTCAAAACTAACACCCTTCAAAAGACTGTCTTTTAGTACATTTTAAAGTTCATTAGTAATGTGAAATAATGATCATTTTACAAAGTCAGCATACTGAGTTAGATGGATTAGCAGTCAGTTCAAATGAGATCAACATTATATTGCAACTGGGAAAATCACATTGGCCTTGGTAAATACTGCTCTCTCAGCAGTTGCAAGTTAGTCATAATAAGGTATAGAGTAATCCAAAAAGTAATATATATTTTAAAATCAATTTTAAGTCTATGAACCTTGCTGTGTATGTGTGTTTGAAGATTCTTAGTAAAATAAACACAAACATACATACATACAAACTTCTCATAGCCCCTGTAGATTTTCTTGAGCTTTGCAAATATTCTTGACATACAAGATACCTAAAGTCCTGGTTTCCCTGCTGTTACTCCAAGAATAAGGGTTTCACAGCATGCATATCCACTGAATAAATCACTACCTGAGCCCATTATCAGGGTCATCTAAGAAGTGTACTGCTTCCCTGCTGTTCAAAAAACTTTGGATCCAGCAGGAAGAACATGTATCTATCTTACGTAATTTATTTTTTTTTACTTTTATGGAAAGAATTAGTTCATTAAAATGAAGAAGAAAGAAGTAAGCTTTACTGGACTGATGGATGTTTCTCAATGTTATCTATATTAGGATAGCTAACTTCTTTTAAGCACCATTTTTATGTTGACTTCTGACTCAAAACCAGAATGTTCTATGTTAATTGAATGAATTATTACAAATTCTTTAGTATTTTAGTCAAAATGTTTTCCTCATGTGGTTCAAGATACTTAGCACTTGGGATTAACATCAGTATCAACTTACATATTTTTCACAATTTATCATGTATTCAACTTAATATAACTCATTTTAAAAAACTAATCAGTGAGTGCACAAAGTCCTTACTTTAAACATTGGATGTACTCAAAGAGATTTCAATTAGCCTATGTTAATTGGCCAGTGGCCAATACACTGAATTAGTATTCAAAGAGATACAATATAGTCTTGACTCTAAAATTGCATCTTATGCCAGATTTAGGATTAAAATATCCTGTGAAATTTGATAAAACTATTATTATAACTGTTTATTTAATTTTCTTTAAAAATTACCTCTCTGTGCACTACCAGGTATCTATAGTTTGCAATTTTTTTTTTAGTAACTAGAATATCTATCGCTTTCTTATAAATATCTCGATACATCATGCAAAATGCCAGAATGGATGCAGCACAAGACAGAATCAAGATTTCCAGGAGAAATATCAATAACTTCAGATATGCAGATGACACCACCCTTATGGAGAAGGCAAAGAAGAACTAAAGAGCCTCTTGATGAAGGTGAAAGAGAAGAGTGAAAAAGCTAGCTTAAAACTCAACATTCAAAAAAATGAAGATCATGGCATCTGGTAACATTGCTTCCTGGCAAATAGATGGGGAAACAATGGAAACAGTGACAGACTATTTTCTTGGGCTCCAAAATCACTGCAGATGTTGACTGTAGCCATCAAATTAGAAGATGTTTGCCCCTTGGAAGGAAGACTATGACAAATTTAGACTGCATATTAGAAAGCAAAGATATCAATTTGCTGACAAAGGTCCATATAGTTGCATCTATGATTTTTCCAATAGTCATGTATGGATGTGAGAGTTGGACCAAAAAGAAAACTGAACACTGAAAGACTGATGGTTTTGAACTGTGACATTGGAAAAGACTCTTGAGAGTCCCTTGGACTGTAAGAAGATCAAACCAGTTAATCCTAAAGAAATCAGTTCCGAATATTCATTGGAAGGACTGATGCTGAAGTTGAAGCTCCAATACTTTGGCCACCTGATGGGAAGAACTGACCCATTAGAAAAGACCCTGATGCTAGGAAAGATTCAAGGTGGGAGGAGAAGGGAGTGACAGAGAATGAGATGGTTGAATAGCAGCACTGATTCTATGGACATGAGTTTATGCAAGCTCGAGGAGTTGGTGATGGACAGGGAAGCCTGGCATACTGTAATCTTTGGGGTTGCAAAGAATTGGACGCTACTGAGCAATTGAACTGAACTGAACTGATCTGCATGAATGCCATGCATATTATAGTATGAACAAAATGTTAGCAGATATTTGAATAAACATCAAATAAGAATTGCAATTTCACTTTGTTAAAATCTGAATATAATTTTTCCCATATATATTTGTGAGACTTGTTCCAAGATACAGTTTATTGAGAGTTTGAATGTTCAGGTTCATTATGAGCTTATGATTTTCTAGGTTTGTTTGGAATACTTCTCTGTTTAGAATATGTTATTTGCAATTTCTGAGGTTAGATTTTTCTGAGAATTCTATCCATTATCATATAAATTATTAAGGTTTCCTGGTCTGACTGGTGGGATAAGCACTTTCTCAGCCTTGTGTGAGAAACTGGGCATTGTTCTTCAACATTTTTGCATTTTTTTTACTCTTACCAAACACTAGTATTGATCAGTATTCAGACTCTATTCAGATATGCAGAGCTCTTTGTGAATATCTGCTTTCTCAGAAATCTGTGTTGTAATTTCCAGCCACATTTTTCTCTCTGAACTCTCAGCTGTCTTCTAAATTCATGTGCTCCTTGGAATCATGTCTTGCTTTGCCTTTCCCTGCTTTGGCCTGGGAACTCTGTCAAGGTAGCTAGTGAGAAAAAGTATCTTTTTTTCATTTGTCCAAAAACATTAGCCACTACTGTCTGCAGTTTTGAAAAGAAAACCATTGTGTGTGTTCTTTTTTTTTTAATATCTGGGGAGGTTCTACTTTTTATTTTTATTTTTTAATTATTGTTATTTTTTTTTACTTTACAATATTGTATTGGTTTTGCCATACATCAACATGTATCTGCCACGTGTGTACACGTGTACCCCATTAAAGATGATATATATAGCTAGAGATACAGATTATATAGATGATGTAAGTATAGACATAAAGTCTGTTGTTTTTTGGTTGTTCCACACATGAGGGCAAATCTGGTCACGGATAACCTACCTTGGAAGGAGATGATAGCTTCTCACACTATGTTTCTTTTGAATGAATCCATTACTAAAGTTTTAGAGACATTGAGAAATATTGATACCAAGTTAAATATTATATTGTTGTACAGAATAAGCTCTTCCTTCACTAAGGATGAAGCCTTGATCTTTCAAGGAAGCATAAGCTTAATGGCCACAGAACTTGAAATTTACTCTTCCTATTTACCCAATTGATTTTCTTGCACAAATATGCAACAAAATCACTTGGCCTAATAAAAATGCAGATGCCTATGCACTGTTTTATCCCCTGGAGAAGGAAATGGTAACCCACTTCAGTATCCTTGCCGGGGAAATCCCATGGACAGAGGAGCCTGGTGGCCCACAGTACATGGGGTTGCAAAACAGTTGGACATGACTGAGCAACTGAGCACCTGAGCACAGACACATGCAGTGCTTTAGACTAAATGAAGCCAAATCTCTGGGTCTGGGCCATTGAGGTAAGCAACACAATAATTTTCATATTTATACTCTTAAATTTTGAAAACTCCTGTGCTATAATACTCATGTGCTCTCTTCATCTTAGTAATCCTGTTCTTTTTTTAACATGTAAAATACTTGTACTGTTGCAGTTTGCAGTAGCAGCCATTGTGAAGAAATAAATATAACTAACATGTATTGAGGACTTAGTTTTCATCAAACACTGTGCAAGGTATAATTCAGACATTATTTCATTAAATATTGACTGTTATAATTTTTGATAAGAAATCATAGGTTATTTATATATCTTTTTGCATAGACTCTTACAGCTCAGGTTTCAAACTCCATATGTCTGACTCCAAAACTAACTCTTCTTCACAAAACCTCTCCAATATGTTTGCTGTTGTTGTTGTTCAGCTGCTAAGTTTAGTCCAATTCTCTGTGACCCCACAGACTGCAGCACACCAGGCTCCTCACCCCTCACTATCTCCCAGATTTTGTTCAAATCCATGTCTATTGAATCAGTGATGCTATCCAACTCTCTCATCCTCTGTAGCCCTCTTCCCTTGTTACTGTCAATCTTTCCCAGCATCATGTTGTCCCTATTCCTTGCTTTTGCTTGCTATTGCATTCTAAACTATTAGAATATATCTTCACCTTGCTCCAACAACATCGCCCCCGCCCCTTGCATCAACCCCACACTCTGTTTGTTTGGTTTTTTTTTTGGTATGTGTGTATATATGTGTGTCCTTTTATGCAGTGTCAGACCATTCCAATCCTGGCTCACTAAATGGTTAATGGGAAACATATAAAATTTTAGTATAACATAGGGGTGGCAATAACACGAGTAAAGTTTTGTACATAAAATATCAACTGTATCAAGTAGCTATTTTAATTATTCATAAACATAAAATAAAAATTAGTAATATGTAACAAAAATTGATGGCTGATTATCTATATTTTAATGACTTTGGAAATATATTTCCAGTCAATAATATAAGATTTTTCAAGAAGATTTTTAAAGATCAATTAAAATACAAATGATGTAATATTTGCTAAAAGAGTAACGTATTTCAAGAGACTATTTTTCTAGAATTAATAAATGGCAATCCAAATAACAGCATCAGATTTTCAGCTATTCATTTAAGCCGATGAAAAAATATCATATTTAAATAAATCTCACATTTATTTGAGAATGAAAAAATTAAAACTTTTCCAGGAACAATAAACAGATAAGGATGCATGATCACTCAGAAATAAAACTTCTATTAATGTCTTAAACTAAAATCATAAAATAAGAATAAGTCAACTTTTTAAAAGTTAAGTAATTATAACTAGAAAACACTTGAAAGCTATTTCCAAACCTTTTAGTTTTAACCTGCCATGTAGGCATTAGTTGTTCATTTGTTTAAAAAAATAGAATAGCTATTGAATTTGACAAATGTATGAGGAATCCACTCTATGAAAAAAAATATAAATCAATTCTCTCTTCTCTGGCCAACATAAATCTTTATAAACTCTGTGATTATTCAGCCTAATGAATGCTTAACAAAAAATCTTTTAAAACTTTAAAAAAAAATAAAATTATCTTTTGTATTTTCATTCATTTTATATCTTACTAATGCACTATTACTATCTAACAGAGGACAGGTAAAAGGTAATAAATGACTGCTGCTAAGTCACTTCAGTCGTGTCCGACTCTGTGCGAGCCCAGAGACGGCAGCCCACCAGGCTCCCCCGTCCCGGGGATTCTCCAGGCAAGAACACTGGAGTGGGTTGCCATTTCCTTCTCCAGTGCATGAAAGTGAAAAGTGAAAGTGAAATTGCTCAATCGTGTCTGACTCTTCTCGACCCCATGGACTGCAGCCTACCAGGCTCCTCCACCCATGGGATTTTCCAGGCAAGAGTACTGGAGTGGGTTGCCATTGCCTTAGGAAAACATATAAGTGGCTATGCAATGGCAACCCACTCCAGTATTCTTGCCTGGAAAATCCCATGGACGGAGGAGCCTGGTAGGCTGCAGTCCATGGGGTCACTAAGACTCGGGCACCACTGAGCGACTTCACTTTCACTTTTCACTTTCATGCATTGAAGAAGGAAATGGCGACCCACTCCACTGTTCTTGCCTGGAGAATCCCAGGGACAGAGGAACCTAGTGGGCTGCTGTCTATGGGGTTGCACAGAATCAGACACAACTGACCCGACTTAGCAACAGTAGCAGCAGCACCATGATTATATATATGCTTATCAGTGACGTATAACTTTGTAATGTTATAAAAAAAACTGGCAAGAACTGTGGGAGTTTCTGAGGGCTCTGAATTAATACATTCCCAATGTATCTCAGGATTCCTAGAAAATGTCATATCTCATAATTTTACCTGGTTCCCCTCTCACACCACCACAGCTCTGAAATAATATATACTATATTGCCTTACACTTTGTTTATATCTATCTTTTCTATGTTGTCTTTACAAGGGTAGATTTTGTATCTCTGTTGAGGCTTGCATCCCTAGCAACTGATTCAGAGCCTGACTTAGAGCATGTGGTGAATGAACACTTATTTGCTGTAGGTTTATGATTTAATGTGACTAGATTTTTATTCTCAAAAGCATAGGATGTGGTTGGAAGGATAAGTATCATTTGTTTGAAATAATACAACGCAGTATCAATTCAGTTCAGTCGCTCAGTTGTGTCTGACTCTTTGCGACCCTATGAACCGCAGCACTCCAGGCCTCCCTGTCCACCACCAACTCCCAGAGTCCACCCAAACCCAGGTCCACTGAGTAGGTGATGCCATCCAACCACCTTATCCTCTGTCGTCCCCTCCTCCTCCTGCCCTCAATCTTTCCCAGCATCAGGGTCTTTTCAATGAGTCAGCTTTTCGCATCAGTTGGCCAAAGTACTGGAGTTTGAGTTTCAACATCTGTCCTTTCAAAGAACACCCAGGACTGATCTCCTTTAGGATGGACTGGTTGGATCTCCTTGCAGTCCATGGGACTCTCAAGGATCTTCTCCAATACCACAGTTCAAAAGCATCAATCCTACTGCACTCAGCTTTCTTTATAGTCCAACTCTGAAATCCATACATGACCACTGGAAAAACCATAACCTTGACTAGACCGACCTTTGTTGACAAAGTAATGTCTCTGCTTTTGAATATGCTATCTAGGTTGGTCGTAACTTTCCTTCCAAAGAGTAAGCGTCTTTTAATTTCATGGCTGCAATCACCATTTGCAGTGATTTTGGAACCCAGAAAAATAAAGTTTGACACTGTTTCCACTGTTTCCCCATCTATTTCCCATGAAGTGATGGGACCGGATGCCATGATCTTAGTTTTCTGAATGTTGAGCTTTAAGCCAACTTTTTCACTCTCCTCTTTCACTTTCGTTAAGAGGCTTTTTAGTTCTTCACCTTCTGCCATAAGGGTGGTGTCATCTGCATATCCGAGGTTATTGATATTTCTCCTGATAGTCCTGATTCCAGTGTGTGCTTCATCCAGCTCAGGGTTTCTCATGATGTACTCTGCATATAAGATATATAAGAAAGGGTGACAATATATAGCTTTGATGTACTCCTTTTCGTATTTGGAACCAGTCTGTTGTTCCATATCCAGTTCTAACTGTTGCTTCCTGACCTGCATATAGGTTTCTCAAGAGGTAAGTCAGGTGGTCTGGTATTCCCATATCTTTCAGAATTGTCCACAGTTTATTGTGATCCACACAGTCAAAAGCTTTGTCATAGTCAATAAAACAGAAATAGATATATATTTTTTTTAACTCTCTTGCTTTTTTGAGGAGCCAGTGGATGTGGCATTTTGATCTCTGGTTCCTGTTCCTTTTCTAAAACCAGCTTGAACATCTGGAAGTTCACAGTTTATGTATTGCTGAAGCCTGGCTTGGAGAATTTTAAGCATCATTTTACTAGCATGTGAGATGAGTGCAATTGTGCAGTAGTTTGAGCATTCTTTGGCATTGCCTTTCTTTAGGATTGGAATGAAAACTAACCTTTTCCAATCCTGTGGCCACTGCTGAGTTTCCCAAATTTCTGGCATATTGAATGCAGCACTTAACAGCATCATCATTCAGGATTTGAAATAGCTCAACTGGAATTCCATCACCTCCACTAGCTTTGTTCATAGTGATGCTTTCTAAGGTCCACTTGACTTCACATTCCAGGATGTCTGGCTCTAGGTGAATGATCATGCCATTGTGATTATCTGGGTTGTTAAGATCTTTTTTGTACAGTTCTTGTGTGTATTCTTGCCACCTCTTCTTAATATCTTCTGCTTGTGTTAGGTGCTTATCATTTCTATCCTTTATTAAACCTATCTTTGCATAAACTATTCCTTTGGTATCTCTAATTTTTTGAAGAGATCTATAGTCTTTCGCATTCTATTATTTTCCTCTATTTCTTTGCATTGATCCCTGAGGAAGACTTTCTTATGTCTTCTTGCTATTCTTTGGAACTCTGCATTCAAATGGGTATATCTTTCCTTCTCTTCTTTGCTTTTCGCTTCCCTTTTTTTTCACAGCTATTTGTAAGGCCTCCTTAGACAGCCATTTTGCTTTTTTGCATTTCTTTTTCTTGGGGATGTTCTTGATTCCTGTATCTTGTACAGTGTCATGAACCTCCATCCATAGTTCATCAGGCACTCTGCCTATCAGATCTAGTCTCTTAAATCTATTTCTCACCTCCACTATATAGTCATAAGCAATTTGATTTAGGCAGTGTGTGTGTGTATATATACATATATATATATATATATATGTATACATATGTCAAGTGCTCAATCAGTAGCATAGAACTAAAGTTTTGAGAGTATAGAATCATTTTATGACATTTACAGATATAATTCATAAATTATGAAAAAATATGTAGCTACATAAAACTGAAGTTTTATCTCCTTCTTACCAAGACAATCAGATATTAAATCAGTTAAAAGTTTAGTGATTTAGTAGAAACCTGGAAATAAGCCAGTTGAAAAAAACAAGGCAGGCATGTGCTTCAGTTTTCACAGCTTAGCATAGCTCTGTTCTATTTTCAGTGCAACATTTTTTTTTTTAATGTGGGATTGACTTCAACTAGCTAAAAATACTGTACCTTTTTTTAGTTTAATATTTGAGCTTTTTTAAAAAATTGTTCACTATAAATATTGGGTTAAGTTCTGTCTGATTTTAAGTTCTATCATTTGCAACACAGAGACAGAAATCTGCTTCTTTAATAGCATAGCATACAAAAGGCACTACTTTGTTTATTTATTTTATATTGATGATCATAATATGAACTGATTTTTAAAGCAGGATCGATTTATCCAGTTATTTTATATATGTAAGTGTCCACATGTGTTCTTATATTGGGAATTACCATGCTCACCATGTTCTTTTTTTTTTTTTAACTTTACATAATTGTATTAGTTTTGCCAAATATCAAAATGAATCCATCACAGGTATACATGTGCTCCCCATCCTGAACCCTCCTCCCTCCCCATACCATCCCTCTGGGTCATCCCAGTGCACTGAAATATGAACTGGGTCGATATATTTACCATTAACTTAATGCAAGACATAAGATTTTTCAACTTGCAGTTTCTGTTCAGCACATAAATGGCTTGAATACTAAACTGGCATGAAAAAAACAACTGTCTTTTATCTTAGCCATTTGGATTCATCTTCTCCCTGGATTAAATACTAGTAGTATCAATCATACTAAGGTTCAGTTTAGTTCAGTCACTCAGTCGTGTCCAATTCTTTGCGAGCCCATGAACTGCAACACGCCAGGCCTCCCTGTCCATCACCAACTCCCAGAGTTTACTCAAACTCATGTCCATTGAGTTGGTGATGCCATCCAACCATCTAGACCTCTGTCATCCCCTTCTCATCCCACTTTCAATCTCTCCCAGAATCAGGGTCTTTTCAAATGAATCAGTTCTTTGCATCAGGTGGCCAAAGTATTGGAGCTTCAGTTTCAGCATCAATCCTTCCAGTGAATATTTAGAACTGATTTTCTTTAGGATGGACTGAGTGGATCTCCTTGCAGTCCAGGGGACTCTCAAGAGTCTTCTCCAATGCCACAGTTCAAAAGCATCAATTTTTTGGTGCTCAGCTTTCTTTATAGTCCAACTCTGACATACTAAGGTGCTAATATTTTAATTCTAACATTGATTGTTCCTTTAACTATATAATCTGCGAATACACAAAAGCTTGAAATTCTTTTTGGTGAACAGCCTTACCTGGTTGATTTTAATTAAGATTTGCCTTTCTTGCAATGAACTCTATGACTGCTGAGTACTTGCTATATGCATTAGTCAAGAAAATAGTTCACTCCCTTTTTCAAAATGTGGACTTACTATGTTAGATATCTCTGTCATAATTACTGTTCCTCCAAAAAGTAGCTTAATTTGCCTTTTCAAATGTTGAGAGTTTAGCCAAGCTGATCCATTGAACTGCTGCCTTGGCATCCATTTTGTTTGGCCAAGCAGCCTGTGGGTGTTGTTGCTGTTCAGTTGCTCAGTCATGTCTGACTCTTTGAGATCCCATGGACTGCAGCACATTAGGCCTCCCTGTCTATAACAATCTCCCAGAGCTTGTTCAAACCCATGTCCATTGAGTCAACGATGCCGTCCAACCATCTTGTCCTCTGTTTTCCCCTTCTCCCTCCTTCAGTCTTTCCCAGCATCAGGGTTTTTTTAATGAGATGGTTCTTCTCATCAGGTGGTCAAAGTATTGGAGCTTCAGCTTCAGCCCTTCCAATGAATATTCAGGACTGATTTCCTTTAGAAATGACTGTTTTTTTCTCCTTGTATTTCATAGGACTCTCAAGAGTCTTCTCCAACACCACAGTTCAAAAGTATCAAATCTCTGGTGCTCAACTTTCTTTACGGTCCAATTCTCACATCCATACGTGACTACTGGAAAAACCATAGCCTTGACTAGATGGACCTTTGTCAATAAAGTAATGTCTCTGCTTTTTAATATGCTGTCTAGCTTGGTCATAACTTTACTTCCAAGGAGCAAGTGTCTTTTAATTTCATGGCTAGAGTCACCAACTGCAGTGATTTTTGAGCCTGAGAAAATAAAGTCTGTTGCTGTTTCCATTGTTTCCCCATCTATTTGCCATGAAGTGATGGGACCAGATGCCATGATCCTAGTTTTCTGAATGCTGAGTTTTAAGTCAGCTTTTTCACTCTTTTCTTTTGCCTTCATCAAGAGGCTCTTTAATTCCTCTTCACTTTCTTCCATAATGGTGGTGTCATCTGCATATCTGAGGTTATTGATATTTCTCCAGGCAATCTTGATTCCACCTTGTGCCTCATCCAGCCTGGCATTTCGCATGATGTACTCTGCATATAAGTTAAATAAGCAGGGTGACAAAAAGTGAAAAAAGAACTATAAGACCTATTTAAGAAGAAAAATGCCTCTACCCTGATGAGGCTATAAGAATCAGCCAGTGCACTCTCTGAATCCAGGAGATGATGTGTAACACTTGATCCTTTGGGTGAGTTGGGGTGGACCATAAGATTAGATAAGGAAGAATTTATTGGTATAAGTGAATCCTCCCATGAAATAATTACCAGCACATATGCAAAAACCTAGAGGTTAGTATTAACTCTCAGTGAAAATGGCACTTAGAAGCTTTTTGAAAGAGATAACCTATGCTAAATAGAGTAGAAATACTAGGACTGTCCTGGCTGATGGTGGGAGAAGGGAAAACTTTGTTCAGAGAAATGGGGAAGTGATATTACTATAAAGAACATATGTTTTGCTTGACAGAATTCCCACATTGAATCCTTGGTCTGCAGGTTAACAGTTATTGTAATGACAAATGCCAAATAGAACATTTTGGAATTACCTCTGAGCCTAGCCAAGGGGATAATAATATACCCTAATGGAATGGAGAGGTTTGTGCCACACTTAAAACTGTATCAGTTCAATTCAATCGCTCAGTTGTGTCCGACTCTGCAACCCCGTGAATCACAGCAGGCCAGGCCTCCCTGTCCATCACCAACTCCCAGAGTTCACCCAAACTCAAGTGCATCGAGTCAGTGATGCCATCCAGCCATCTCATCCTCTGTCATCCCCTTCTCCTCCTGCCCCCAATCCCTCCCAGCATCAGGGTTTTTTCCAATGAGTCAACTCTTCTTATCAGGTGGCCAAAGTATTGGAGTTTCAGCTTCAACATAAGTCCTTCCAGTGAACACCCAGTACTGATCTCCTTTAGAATGGACTGGTTGGATCTCCTTGCAGCCCAAGGGACTCTCAAGAGTCTTGTCCAACACCACAGTTCAAAAGCATCAATTCTTTGGCACTCAGCTTTCTTCACAGTCCAACTCTCACATCCATACATGACCACTGGAAAAACCATAGCCTTGACTAGATGGACCTTTGTTGGCAAAGTAATGTCTCTGCTTTTGAACATGCTATCTAGGTTGGTCATAACTTTCCTTCCAAGGAGTATGGTACTCCCCATTATATTTCTGTTTAATTCATAATTCTCACCCCTATAAAAACTAAGTGGATACTCCAGTGTTCAAAGAATAGCTCACTGGTATCCACAGTAGATCGAGATGATATTAGAAAAACGGTAAATGGCCATTGATCAGGGCAATCTATTACTTTCCATTCCTATTATTCAAAGCATTTTGGAGGATAAACAGGAATACAGATTTACATTTTTGCCCTAAGAAAATTCTGATATTTTTGCTTTCTGAAATAGCATGGTCCAGAGAGACTTGGAGCTTTTGTTTATCCTCCTAAATATTTAATTGATCCATTAAATTGATGACATAATGTTAATCTATCTGGATAAGAAAGAACTGTCAAATATGATGGAAGGGCCCAGTAAGATACATGACCCTAGTGGTTGGGACAGAACCCTTAGGAAGACTCAATAACTACTGTAACATCAGTGAGATTTTTAGCAGCACAGTGATTTGGGAAGTGTTACTTAACTCCTTTATAGTATTGGACAGATTACTAAACTTTTTCCAAATAAGGAGGAATAACATTGTTTGTGGATATCTCTGGAGTCTGGACCCATTTTATTGAATTCTTGGGAATAGTACTCTGATTAATTTACCAAGTGATGTAAACAGAAGAGGCTGTTAGTACTGCATATATTTCAGTAGAGAAAAACACTCGAACAGGACTATTTTGTATTAAAATATGTTTTCAATTAGGTCCTCATGACCTGAGTGAAAGTCACTCAGTCATGCCTGACTCTTTGTGACCTCATAGGCTATACAGTTCGTGGAATTCTCCAGGCTTGAATACTAGAGTGGGTAGCCTTTCCCTTCTTCAGGGGACCTTCCCAGTCCAGGGATTGAACCCAGGTCTCCCACATTGCAGGTGGATTATTTACCAGGTGAGCCACAAGGGAAGCCCAATCACTTCCAAGAGGCCCCTGTCTTAATACTATCATCTTGGGATTAGGATTTAACATATACATCTTAGGGAGACACAAATATTCAGACTATAGAAGACTAGTATCTAGAATATAAAAAGAACTCTCACATTTGGACATAAATCGATAACAATTCAATCAGAATATGGTCAGAAAACACACAGGCATTTTATAGAAGAGCACTAAATATGTTCATCTGACATGCGTGTAAAATAGTCACCATTATTAGCCATTATAGAAATATTAATAAAATCATAACAAAATATCACTATACACCTATCAGATCATTTAAACAGTGATATCACTAAATGCTGATAAGAAAGCTGAAAAACTATCTCTCATATACTAATGATTAGAATGCAACATAGTTCACCATTCTGAAAAAAGAGTTTGGCAATTCCTTTTAAAACTAAAAGAGTTACCATAACACCCACTAACTACCCTCTTGAACATTTATCCCAGATAAATGAAAGCATATATATGTGTAGAATCTTGGTACATATGAGATATGAGTAAATACAAACACCTTTTTGGAAACCCTGAATGAGAGCGGTATCATCCATGGATAACCAAATAAAATTTTCACAAAGCTTGACAGAGGAAGGAACTTGATAGCAAGGATATAAAGCATCAGGGAATTAATTACTGGAAGGCAATAATATCCAATGAACAAAGGAAAGAGTTGGCATGGCTGCTTGTTGCAAAGCTCTGTGATCTCATTCAACCCCAAGGCTTTCAATACCAACTAGGGACAAATGACTTTCAAGTCTACATAAGTAGCAGCTAACATCTTCTTGAAATCTAGAATTTTTTTTTCCAATTATGTAATGAACAACATCTCCATCTGGTTGTTTAACAAGCATCATACAACTGACACATCCAAGATAGAATGCATGGTATTTCTACTCCCAAATCTTTCTCTAATTTTTCTCTTCTTAATCATTTTATTATCATTTGTTTTGATGATCAAATGTAAACCCTTAGGTCATCTTTGATTTTTTTTCACTTCAAAGCTCCTATCTCATCACCTAAAATTGTCAGTTCTATTAAACATTATATCCTCAACTTAACAACTTATGACCAGTTCTAATACTAAACTTAACTGCAAGACATTAGCATCCCTGACTGGAGCAGGTGGTTTACCTTTCATTCCAATTCTTTCTATCACTCATATACCTGGTGCCATTTTACCTTCCTTACAGTCTGTTCTCTAAATCAATTTGGTTGATACTAAGGCCATGGCACCCCACTCCAGTACTCTTGCCTGGAAAATCCCATGGGCAGAGGAGCCTGGTGGGCTGCAGTCCATAGGGTCGCTAAGAGTCTGACCCGACTGAACAACTTCACTTTTACTTTTCACTTTCATGCATTGGAGAAGGAAATGGCAACCCACTCCAGTGTTCTTGCCTGGAGAATCCCAGGGACGGGGGAGCCTGGTGGGCTGCCATCTATGGGGTCGCACAGAGTTGGACACGACTGAAGCGACTTAGCAGCAACAGCATATTCTGTGTATCATATTACTCTTTTGATAAAAATTCTTAAATGCCTTCCTGCCACATTAGATTAATATCTTCTAGAACCACATACACATGGAGACATATCTTTCTTTACAAAGACCCTCAAAGTAATCACTTGAATCTTCTCTACCTACCTTTTTCAAATCTCTCCTATCCACTCTACAGATGGTAAAGTGCTTAATGCAAAATGGCATAGTATTTACATATAACCTCCACATATCTGCCTGTATACTTTAAATCATCTCTAGATTATTTTTAATATCTATTCTTAATGTAAATTCTGTGTAAATAGTTGCCAAGTACATTGCTTTTTGAAACTTTCTGGAATTTAAAAAGAAGATAGTTTCAAACTGCAGTCAGTAGAGTCCACAGATGCAAAGCCTGTAGATACAGAGTATGGAATGTATAAAGTTCAGTAAGAAAAGGTAAAGTGTTAGTTGCTCAGTTGTGTCTGACTCTTTTGTGACCCCATGGACTATAGTACGCCAGGTTACTCTACCATGGAATTCTTCAGGCAAGAATACTGGAGTGGGTGGCCATTTCTTTCTCCAGGGAATCTCCGGACTCAGTGAATGAAACCAGGTCTCTTGCATTGCAGGCAGATTCTTTGCTGTCTGAGCCACCATGGAAACCCTCAGTAAGAAGCAGATATAAACAAAAATGATCATGTGGTTTATAGATCAAAATCAAGCAAAGAAATGAAAAGGAAATATCTTTTGGAAGAAGATTGTATTCTACAGTTTGCAGCTTGGAGAATGAATAAAAGAACTACAAAGTATGCATTGTCTTAATGCCAAATATGTATCAGAGAATTTATTGAGAAAATGTTTGTGGTTACGGAGAAGAAACCAGCATGAGGTAGATTGAGGTATTAGCATGAGGTAAAGAACTAGTACCGAAGAGCTGACTCATTGGAAAAGACTCTGATGCTGGGAAAGATTGAGGGCAGGAGGAGAAGGGGACGACAGAGGATGAGATGGTTGGATGGCATCACCGACTTGATGGACATGGTTTGGGTGGACTCAGGGAGCTGGTGATGGACAGGGAGTCCTGGCGTGCTGCGGTTCATGGGGTCACAAAGAGTTGGACACGACTGAGTGACTGAGTTGAACTGAAGTCACACTATTTATATTTTTTACTTGAAAATACAAAGCTTACTCATGCCTTATAAATTTTATAATACTTGCTGCCTTCTAGCATGAAATGATTTCCCCGTAGATAATCAGAGATTAAGTTTTTGTTTAAATGTCACCGCCTTGGAGAATATATTAGTGATTTTTATCTGAAACACCTGGCCTTACTACACATCACTCACTACACATTCTGATTTGCTTTTCTTCACAGCACTGAGCATTATATGAAATTGTATTGTTCAGTTTTTCCTCTTTATTTTATTCTGTTAGCGCAAAAATTTAAGTTCTGTAAGTCAGGTTGATGTAACACCAGCAATAAAAACAGTGACTTGCACATAATGGGTAATCAGCAAATATATTTTGAATGGATATAAATTAATAATCTGATTGAGTAAAAAATTAACAATAATCAAAAAGGAAATCTCATACACAAGGCTAAAATACAAAAAAAAAATAGGATAAATAGTGAAATTAGAGAACATCATGCTATAATACGATATATCAATACAAACTGAATTTTTAAAATATGCAACCTTACATTGGGAAAACTGTTGCAGAGAATGGTTATCCTTATTTTAAATAATGTTACTCATATTTTGCCTCTATTTTATGCCAAAGACCGGGGCTTGCCTGGTGGCTCAGGTGGTAAAGAATCTGCCTGCAATGCAGGAGACCAGGGTTCAGTGTCTGGGTTGGGAAGATCCCCTGGAGAAGGGAATGGCTACCCACTCCAGTATTCTTGCCTGGGGAATTCCACGGATAGTGGAACCAGGCAGCTACAGTCCATGGGGTCTCAAAGAGTTGAACACAACTGAGCAACTAACAGTTTCACTTTCACTTATGCCAATGACTAGCTCACATTTAGTATAAATTAATAAACTAATACTCTTCAAATATATCCTTATAGTTGAGGATAAAAATGGAAACAATTTGTGGAAGACTTTTTTAGCTATATAGGTATTGAGTTCTTGTGATCATATTTCTTTACTCCAAAACAGATAACTTCTAAAAGATCAGTCAACATTGGAGTCTCTACTTGATTAAGTTATTATAATTTTGAGTCATTCTTTAAAACCCATCCGTTTTTCACACTTGCCAAACTGGTAATTGAAAGGAAATGAAGTAGGAATAACCCATACAAATCTCATTTATTTTTTATGGTTACATCACTAGATATGTCTCAGCATTCATTTAATATATAAAAGGAATTTGTTACACCAGAAAACATTTCTAAGTCTATGCCTGGTGATAATGTTTATGGTTATAATAACAAAAAGGGAAATAAAATTATGCTATAAGATATGATTCTTTGAGCTTTGGACTTTAAAGTTTGCTAAACCCATGGAGAAACTGATAATTAATATAATATACTTCATGTAATACATTATCTGTGCAGTGATAGATTAACCTAAACATGGGCTAAGTGTGGTACCTGGCTTGGCATATGACTGAGATAGTTAAAGACAATTCAGAACAAGTATCCTGAAGAAAAGAAAAGAGAAAGATTCATAAATCAGGACACTTGTATCTGAACTTTACATCAGTGATTCTGTGAGAAAATATTTCTCTTATAATGTTTCATGCATAATTTTAACTATCTATATACTCTCTAAGATTTATTCATTGCTACTTAAATGGATGTTAAGTAAACAGAATATTGATTTACTCTTCAATGCAGGTATGGTTCTTAATATCCAAATACCTTTGTTATAATAGTCTTTCCTGGGCTACTAAACAAAGGCATCTAAGGCATAAATTAGACTCAAATGTCAATAACTGTCCAAATATTGATGAAACATACTATCTATAATAGGTAAACATTTTCTGTACACAATTTATCTAGCAAAATCATATTTTTTAAACTTGAGTCATGCAAAATATTATTTAAATTATAATTATAACCTTTTAAAATATACAGGCTATAAATTCCATCTTAATATACATACTTATTTCTCCTGGGAATGTGAGTGAATGATTGTTTCTATTTTGGATATCTTGATATTTCAGTTCCATGGTATGTGTGAATCATATTTGTCTTTCATTTAGGGGACAGTGATTTAATGCATTGAATAATGACATGAACTAAAACCAAGTTGAAATGCTTGCGACACAGAGAATTTAAGGTAAACCTTTACTGAGTGCTATCACAATATATACATTTTGTTAGGAGGGGTTCTCGACATGGAAAATAGGGGCACCTCTTTCAGGAATACCAGGTAAATTAGTTGTAAAAAATGTATAGAAAAATGAGCCCTATAACAAGAGATATAGGGATCATGACAGTGATTAGTTGGAAAACATGTATTTTTTGAAATTCAGTGATGCTAGGAATTGTTTTTACAATGTTCTTGAATAATGTTGAAGTCAGATTTCATTTAGATAATCATTACTTAGTTTTATTACACATTTTATGTTTTAACAAGTGCTATTATATTTGTTTTGTCAAGAACTGTGTCAACAATTTTTAATCAATGCATAACAACTTGACATTTTCCAAAGCTCTCAAAATTCCTATCCATATGTATCATATACTTGAATTAAATTCAAAATCCCTATGCTCTCCTTAGGTTGTTAACACCAGGGTTTCGTTTTGAATATGCATAATGTTTACGTAACTAAGTGAAAATATGCATGTTGAATCAATGAAAAATTATGACATTGAGAAAATATTATTGATTGAAATTATATGTCTGGATATATATATATATATATATATATATATATATATATATATATAATTATCCTACCTGATGATGACCTGCCAACAAAGTTCTGTCCAGTCAAAGCTATGGTTTTCCCCGTAGTCATGTATGGATGTAAGAGTAGGACTATAAAGAAAGTTGAGCACTGAAGAACTTATGCTTTTGAACTGTGGTGATGGAGAAGACTCTTGAGAGTCCCTTGGACTGCAAGGAGATCCAACCAGTCCATCCTAAAGGAAGTAAGTCCTGAGTATTCATTGGAAGGACTGATGCTAAAGCTAAAACTCCAGTACTTTGGCCATCTCACGTGAGGAACTGACTCATTTGAAAAGATCCTGATGCTGGGAAAGATTGAAGGTGGGAGAAGGGGATGACAGAGGATGATATAGTTGAATGGCACCACTGACTCAATGGACATGGGTTTGAGTAAGCTCTTGGAGTTGGTAATAGATAGGGAATCCTAGCTTGCTGCAGTCCATGTGGTCCCTAAGAGTCAGACACAACTGAGCAACTGAACTGAACTGAACTCATATACAATCATACATAGGATATAGTCATATATGCATTATTCTTTCATATATATTTCCTCCTGAGAAGGAAATGGGAACCCACTCCAGTATTCTCCAGTGAAGAACCTGATGGACAGAGGAGCCTGGCAGGCTGCAGTCCACGGGGTCACAAAGATTTGGACGTGACTGAGCGACAGATGGATGGACAACTGCATTTCCTGAAAGAAAACGTTAAAACGTGAGCAACCTTTTTGGCCAACTCACTTAATATTTAATAAAATTTTAGAGTATTTATCTCTGTCCCTCCAGGAGGATGTTTCTTTTAAAGTCATATATGCATATGTATATATGATGATGATAACAATTATAAGAGCTAACACAAGTGCTCATTCAAGAATTTTGCTTTGAAAGAGTCATTTAACCCATCAAGTTGATAATAATCCCATTTAAAGATGAGACACCCAAGGTATTAAAAGGTTATAAAACATGTCTGTAATGGGTTAAATTATGTCACATAATGGGATAAATTATTTAAGACCTAATCTCCAGTACCCCAGAATATGAATTTATTTGCAAATAGGGTCACTGAAGACCCTAATAAAATCACCTGTAGGAAAACAAAAAAAGCAAATCATAATTTGCAGAATTTACAGGGAGAAGTAGTTCAGTTTTTGTGCAATTACATAAATGTAATTTGAGACACTTCCGTAATTAACTCTTGAACATAATTGAGAGTGACCAAGTGATTATAATCATCCCTAATTGTTGTTGTGTTAAGTCACTTCAGTTGTGTCCGACTCTTTACAACCCTATGGACTGTAGCCCGCCAGGCTGCTCCGTCCATGAGATTCTCCAGGCAAGAAGACCGGAGTGGACTGCATGCCATCTTCCAGGGGATCTTCTCAACACAGCAACCGAACCTGCCTCTCATTGTCTCCTACAGTGGCAAGCACCACCTAATTACTTCTCATTTATCTTGACAAAATTTAATCAAACTTCTATCTGCTTTATAGCCTCCTAAACTTTGGATGGTCCCAAGTTTAAACTAAGGTGCAGAACTTCCCACCTTAATTGTTCATTCTGAAATTTGGCTGACCAGACACATATTTCCTGTAGAAAAGCCCTAGTGTTTTGCTTCTTTTTTTTTTTTCTTTTTTCCCCTATCTGGTCAGCCCATTTTGCTTCCCCACTTTCCACAACGTTCTTGCTTTTCTCTCCTTAGTAAAGAGAACTCTTTTCCTTTGATTTAGAGATGCTCATGGATCATGAGATCTGAGTCCTCTCCCTACTGCAATTTTGAATAAAATGTCTGCTTACCTAAGTTCAGATTTGCTTTATTTGACAAGTGCTTAGATTTTCCATGAATATTAAGCTTTCTTACATACAATATCCTGTTACTTTTAGAGTTTACAGGGAACATAAAAGTAATAAAACAAAGGTCTCTGTAAACAGGTTCAACAATTATGTGTATATATACACGCACACGTACACATATATATACATATACACACATACATGCATATACACTTCTGTGCAAGTGTGTGTAGAGACTGTGATAGGGACAGGGTACACATATACATAAAAAAGAAAAAAAAATTTAACTACATAACTGAGAGATGAAGTATCTATCTATCTATCTATGTACTTATTTTGACTTGCAAAGCATCAGTGACTTTACTAAGCTCCATAGCAGTATAGTGAAAGACATCTTATTTCAAAACAACTTGACATTTTCCAAAGCTCTCAATACTCAGCTTCATTTTAATTCAACATTCTTATACTTCTTTTGAGTGGATAATGTTGTAAGTCATGTAACAGGAATTTTAAAGATACAAGAACACTGTTTACGCTAGTCATGTATGTAATACAGTTTTATAATAAATAGTAATTTCTGGGAGGAAACAAACTCTCTATAAATAAATATACAAAATAAATTGACCCTTATTCTTTGAATACAAATTTTCAAAACACATATATGCAAATGCATAGTTAGATAAGAACATGTACAAATTTAAATGACTTAATGTTAAGCTGTTACTACTTTTCTCTAAAAATATATATTGATATACTTCTGTTTGTGATAATACATTATACCAGTCATAATTTATTAATTAAACAACAAATTTATTGAGATATGATTGGCATGCCAAAAAATTAAATGATTTTGAGTCAGTTATTTTTTTATTTTTTAGTTGGTGGAAAATTGCTTTACAGTGTTGTGTTGATTTCTGCCACACAACATGTAAATCAGTCATAATTTTACACACACACACACACACACACAGCCTCCCTTCTGAGCCTCCTTTCCCTCCCCCATCCCACTCCTCTAGGTCATTACAGAGAGCCAGGCTGGGCTCCCTGTGTTACGCAGCAACTTCCCATCAACTATTTCACACAAGACAGTGTATATATGTCAATGATACTTCCTCAATTCATCCCACCTCACCTTCCCCCACTGTGTCCACAAGTCTCTTTACTAGGTCAGTACCTAGTACTAGGTTAGTACCATTTTTCTATATTTCATGTACATGTGTTAATATATGATACTTGTTTTTCTCTCTGTATGAGTCCGCTATTTTTACTTTATTGATAGAGTTGTACAACCACCCCTACTCTATAATTTCAGAACATTTCTATAACCCAACAAAGAAATCCTGTATATTTTTGTAGTTACTCCTTGTTGTCCTCTGCCTGTAGCCCCTGGCAACCACCATTCTGCTTTTTGTTATTATGGATTTGCTTACTTTCAACACATATAAATTTCAATTAAATTTCATATATTTTTCTATTCAGCACATGAACCTTTTGTAAATGAATTATTTTCCTTATAATGTTCTCCAAATGTATTCATGTTGTAGAATTTAAATACTTTTTCATTTATTGGTACACACAATTTGATTATCCATTCATCTGTTGCTGGGTATTTGGATTGTTTCTGCTGGCTACAGGCACATCTCAGAGACATTGCAGTTCATTTCCAGACTACCATAATAAAGCAAATGTCACAATAAAGTGAGTCACACACATCTTTTTTGGTTTCCAAGTGCCTACAAAAGTTATGGTTACACTATACTACTGTATTTTAAATATACAATAGCATTATGTCTAAAAAGTGGTATAATTAAAAATACAAAACAAAACCCCCAATTACAATAGTAACATTAAAGATCTCTGATCACAGGTTTCCATAACAAATAAAATAACAATGATTAAGTTGGAAAGATTTCAATAATTACCAAAATGTGACACATAAACAAGGGGGTGAATGCTGCTGGAAGATGGTGGCCATAGACTTGCTCCAGGCAAGGTTGCCACAGCCTTCAATTTTAAAAAAGGCAACATCTGCAAAATGCAATAAAGCAAGGCTCTATTAAAGTATGCTTGTGTTATGAATAAGGCTGCTATGTGCTTAGGTGTACAAATTTTTGTTTAGAGTTAATTTTTGTCTTTTGTGTATCTATGTGGGACTGGAATTTTGGGTCATATTGTAAACTAACATTCAATATTTTAAGAAAGTGCCAACTGTTTTTAAAGTGGCTACATCATTTTTTGGGCTTCCCTTGTGGTTCAGCTGGTAAAGAATCCACCTGCAATGTGGGAGACCTGGGTTTGATCCCTGGGTAGGGAAGATCCCCTGGTGAAGGGAGAAGCTACCCACTCCAGTATTCTGGCCTGGAGAATTCCATGGACTGTATAGTCCTTGGGGTTGCAAAGAGTCGGACACAATTGAGTGACATCATTTTACAACCTTGTTCCCAAAGCACAATGGTTTCAATTTTCCACATGCTAGACAAAATTTGTATTTATCTTATTAAAAAATTTTAGCCAGTCTAGTGAGATTATTATCTTATATGGTTTTTAATTTTTCATTTTCCTGATAACTAATGAAGCTGAACATCTTTTCTAGTGCTTCTTTGCTACTTATGCATTTCTTTGAAGAAACGTCTATTCAAATTCTCAGCCATTTTAAAAATCAGATGTTCTGCCTTCAGATTTTTGAATTGTGAGAATTCTTGATGTGTACTGGATATCAGTTTTTTATCAGATGTTTGATATATACCTGATAAATAGATCTGATATCGATATCACAAATATATCTGATATAATAGATATCAGATCTGATAATATAAATATTTCTGATATTATACAACTAATAAATCACATTTATTTTTCCCTATAATGGGTCATCTTTATTTTCCTAAAAGCATCATTTGAAGCAAAAATATTATTAATTTTGATGACATCAAAAATTTTTGTGCTTTGTTTCTATATTTAAGATTCAGTTACCCAATCCAATATTACAAGGACTTATGTCTACATTTTTGTCAAAGAGTTTTATAGTTTTAGTTCCTACTTTCAGGCATATGGCAAAATTTTAATTAATTTTGTATATGATATGTCCAAACACATTATGTTCTATGAGGATAATTTATTATCCCACCTCTGCTTCTTATAAAGACTGGATATTGGTTGATAATCTTTTTAAGCACCTTTAATATGTCATCTCACTGTATTTTGTCCTCTTTAGTTCTTAAATGAAATTAGCTGATAATCTCATTTGACTCCTTGTACATTCTGAGTAATTTCTCTGTTTTTACTTTTGAAAACCTCTCTTTGTCTTTCAAGAGTTTGTTATGGATAATATAAGTGTACCTCTTTATATGCATTATACTTCTTTTGCTAAGATCCTTGGATATATAAATTAATGTTCTTAATAAAATTTGAGTTTTAAATTATTATATCTTCAAATATTCCTGCTACCCTTTTATTTCTTTCCTCACTTCCTATGAATTACCATATGTGCATTTTGGTACTGTTGATGGTGTTCTAAAGATCGCAGAGGCTTTAATCATTTTTCTTTTTCATTTTTCTTTCTCTTCCTCTGACTGGATACTTTCAGTTGACCTATATTCAAGTTTTCAAAATTAATTTTTCTGCTAGCACTGAGTACCTTCTTCAGCTGCTGAGTTCCTCTAGTGAATTTTATATTTCAGTTCTTTTACTTTTCAATTCCAGAATTATATTTGGTTTTTTTAAGTCATTGTCTAATAACACATGGACTCTTTCTGGGAGAGTGTCTACTGACAATTATTTTTGTCCATTATATGAAGCATCCTTTCCTCTATCTTCACTACCTGGATGTTTTTGTTTGTTTCTAAATTGGAAAGTTTTTTTCTTTTTTTTTTTAAATTTTATTTTATTTTTAAACTTTACATAATTGTATTAGTTTTGCCAAATATCAAAATGAATCCGCCACAGGTATACATGTGTTCCCCATCCTGAACCCTCCTCCCTCCTCCCTCCCCATACCATCCCTCTGGGTTGTCCCAGTGCACTAGCCCCAAGCATCCAGTATCATGCATTGAACCTGGACTGGCATAATATGATAGATATGATAGTCAAATGCCCCACTCAGGATGCATCGTCAATGCTGTTTGTTGTTTTCGTCACTGCTCTTGTTTTTTGACTTTTGTAGACTACATTAATTCACTAAAATATGTATCATTTGTCCGGTGATGCCTCTGCTTCATTACTGTAATCATCACCTAAAGATCATAAAGAGATCGTAGTTCCTTGAACTAAGAAGTCTTCCAGTCTCAATCAAGGAGCTCCATGTGCACACTCTGACAATTTACAACCCTGACTTAGTCTTCACTTTCTGATTGTGCAGAGCCGCATTATGAGCTGGAGATGAGAGGTAAGTGCTTTCTCAGATATTTCCTGGGCATGTACAGAGGCCTGCACATATGCACAACCTTCCGCATTTGCAGGAACATCTTGGAGTTTTTCAGAGCACCCTATGGCCATCCCACTCCTCTGCTTTAAGTTGTTTAGTCAATCTCTTGTTTTCTGCGTCTGTTATCTCTGCTTCAGACACGTGCAAAGCTAATTAATTTTTGCCTATTGATTACAACAAATGCTGCAGGGAAATTGCTGCTCACACTGAATGAGCTCTCATTTAGTTAACACAAATGAGTTCTATGAGTCAGAATTTCCAAATAGTGGCCGACCATGTTGAGTATAGAAGGTCTCCAGGATTAGAGCTTTTGGGGACTTTCAAACCCATTTTGCCATCTAGTGGGTGCTAGGTTTCTAGCTTTCATGGCTATTGTAGTTGAGAAGCTGATGTTTTCAAGGCTCAGTAGAAATGAGTAAAGGGGGACTGCAATAATACAAGTAAAACATGACACACTTCTCCATTTGTTCTGGTATTCAGCCACTTCTCTTGAATAAATGATCCTCTGCTACTGCTAAGTCGCTTCAGTTGTGTCTGACTCTGTGCGACCCCACAGACGGCAGCCCACCAGGCTCCCCCGTCCCTGGGATTCTCCAGGCAAGAACACCAGAGAAGGTTGCCATTTCCTTCTCCAACGCATGAAAGTGAAAAGTGAAAGTGAAGTCCCTCAGTCATGTCCGACTCTTAGCGACCCCATGGACTGCAGCCTACCAGGCTCCTCCGTCCATGGAATTTTCCAGGCAAGAGTACCATAGTGGATTGCCATTGCCTTCTCCGAAATGATCCTCATATGTTGGTAAATTGTGAAAGTGTTAGCTACTCAGTCATGTCTTGACTCTTTGCGACGCCAAGGACTGTAATCCACCAGGTTCCTCTGTCCATGGGATTCGCCTGGCAAGAATACTAGAGTGGTTAGTTATTCACTTCTCCAGGGGAATTTTCCCAACTCAGGGATTGAACCCAGATCTCCAGCATTGCAGGCAGATTCTTTACCATCTGAGCCACTGGAGAAGCAGCCTTTAGTTAATTTATTAGAGTTCTGCTCTTATAAGAAGGAAAAATGGCCATGAGAAGATATAGATTCATAGGGAGAATGCCATTTTGATGATGAAAGCAGAGACTGGAATGAAGCATTTGCAAGCCCCCAAATACCAAGAATTGAAGCTAGGAAGAGTCAAGAAATATTCGTCCCCACTGAAGCTTCCCAAGTTCCAGAATAAAAATGGCTCTGCTGACACCTTAATTTAAGACTCTAGCCCCTATAACTGTGAGATAATAAATTTCTCTTCTTTTAAGCCACCTAATTTGTGTCACTCTGATATGGCAGCCTCAGGAAATAACTATAGTGATCAAAGGAATGTACTTCTCTATGAGTATCACATCTGGAAGTACGTACTATCAATGCCATTTTACTGGTTATGCTAACTTTTATCACTTAATTTGAGGTGCTGTCATACTGCTTCACTGTAAAGCTATGCTTTTGTTTTGTAATTAGTAATTATCTTGTGAGAAATACATTAAGATTATGCAGCTATCCTATTTCTCATTATAGTGTCACATACTAAATTTGCATTTATTAATGAATCTTGCCTCAGTTCAGTTCAGCCACTCAGCCATGTCCCAATCTTTGCAACCCCATGGACTGCAGCACACCAAGCCTCCCCGCCCATCATCACCAACTCCCAGAGTTTACTGAAACTCATGTCCATTGAGTCAGTGATGCCATCCAACCATCTCATCCTCTGTCGTCCCCTTCTCCTCCCACCTTCAACATTTCCCAGCATCAGGGTCTTTTCAAATGAGTCAGTTCTTCACATCAGGTGGACAAAGTATTGGAGTTTCAGCTTCAACATCAGTCTTTCCAATGAATGCTGCTGCTGCTGCTAAGTCGCTTCAGTCGTGTCCGACTCTGTGCGACCCCACAGACGGCAGCCCACCAGGCTCCCCCGTCCCTGGAATTCTCCAGGCAAGAACACTGGAGTGGGTTGCCATTTCCTTCTCCAATGCATGAAAGTGAGAAGAGAAAGTGAGGTCGCTCAGTCGTGTCCAACTCTTAGCAATTCCAATGAATATTCCAATGAATATTCAGGACTTATTTCCTTTAGGATGGACTGGTTGGATGTCCCTGCAGTCCAAGGGACTCTCAAGAGTCTTCTCCAACACCACAGTTCAAAAGCATCAATTCTTAGGTGCTCAGCTTTCTTTATAGTCCAACTCTCACATCCATACATGACTACTGGAAAAAACATAGCTTTGACTAGACGGACCTTTGTTGACAAAGTAATGTCTCTGCTTTTTAATATGCTGTCTAGGTTAGTCATAACTTTCCTTCCTAGGAGGAAGCACCTTTTAATTTCATGGCTGCAGTCACCATCTGCAGTGATTTTGGAAACTAAGAAAATAAAGTCTCTCACTGTTTCCATTGTTTCCCCATCTATTTGCCATGCATCTTATTTTTCTAGGACCAGTTTTCATGGGACCAAATGCCATGATTTTAGTTTTCTGAATGTTGAGTTTAAAGCCAACTTTTTCACTCTCCTCTTTCACTTTCATCAAGAGGCTCTTTAGTTCTTCGCTTTCTGCCATAAGGGTGGTGTCATCTGCATATCTGAGGTTATTGATATTTCTCTCAGCAATCATGATTTGTTATTGTCTTGTTTGACTAACGTTGGCTTCTATTTCTGTTCTTTCTTCTGCATTTGTTTCTTAGAATTCTCCAATAGAATAGAGGTCTTCCTTTCCCACTAATTATCCACACAGTTGTTTATTTAGATTTTTATGGATTTACTGATACCTATTTTACTTCATGCATTACACTACCTCACCACTACTCCCCCCACCTCAAATTACCCCAGACTTGGCCACTAGGCGCTCCTTTAAACTGTCTGCTTTTTCCTTTGAATATACATTTTAGATAATTTTCTTTTTTTCTAGCACCACAATTTGTTCTGATTTCCTCTTCTATTTTCCCTGTCTCCATTCTAGAATCAACCATTTCTTTTTTACTGGTGAATTAAAAAGTTTAAAGAACAATGTTCCCAGGAATTTTTCTGAGGTCTGATGCACAAAAATGTCTTATTAAAAAAACTCATATTTGAGAGATATGATGGTATAAAACATCTGACAATCACTGAATTAAGGAGTATTTTAAGACTAAAATAAAAAACAGAATTGTCTACTACCAGTAACTGAAGCAAACTGTTTTAAATTTATTTTACACTACATTGATTTGTAGGAATAATTTAAACATTTTGAATATTAAATCTCTATTGTTTATATGCTGCAAATATTTGCGCTCATTTCAGAACTTCATTTTTGTAGTTGCATATTATGATAAAAGAAGCTATTGTTAATATAAACAATTATAATTTTTCTATATATTGAATATTTTGACTTAACTTTTTTCTTCCTTCCTGAGACAATATCAGCCCTCTTTGCCTCTTTCCTCAGATCTCCTTGTTAAACTGTTGGTTTGGTATTATTATTATTTTTTTATCAGTAGTAAAGCTGATATTTTGATTTCCCAAATGTTTAAATAATTTGTCCATCTTTCAGCTAATTCTGAACTTGAGTGAGTAGGAGCATAGTTACATATTGGACCCTATTTTTTTTATTTTATCTTTTTTTTTCCTTTGTTAGTATCATTTTTAAAAAATTATAATCATGTAATATATACCATTATTCATCTCTTCCAGTTAGCAATATAACATATATAATTTGATGTTGGTGCATGTCACAGTATTCCATGTCATACATATTTTTCTACTTCATTCTTTTTAAAGTCTGTATAAGTCTTTCTATGAAAGTTTCAGGATTTATTGAACCTACCGGTGCAAAACACGAGACAGTAACAGTCAGGGCTGTCTACTCCAGATACATGTGGCAATTCTGAGACCTGATTCAGATTACAGAATTCAAAACAAGATTTTCCTTCCCACAGTATTTGACAGCCAATGAGTCAACTTCTCACTAACTTTTTTACCAGTTATGTTGATCCTCAAATAGGTTAAGAAAAAACAAATTTACTTTTATACTTGCACTCCTAAAAAAGATACTAGTCTAGCATTATTCCACAAATGAGATACCCAGCATTATCCCACAAAATTCTAAAATTTCTTATGTCTGACTCACAGACATATAAAAAAAACTTATGGTTACCAAAGGGGAAAGGGGGTTAGGGATGGATAAATTAAGAGTTTGAGATTACCTAATATAAACCACTATATAAAAAAATAGATAAACTATTATATATAAAACAGATAAACAGGCCCTATTATAAAGCACAAGGAACTACACTCAAAATACTGTAATAAGCTATAATGGAGAAAATATGAAAAAGAATATGTGTATATACATATGTACCATGTCAACAAAGGTCTGTATAGTCAAGGCTATGGTCTTCCCGGTGGTCACATACAGTTGAGGGAGCTGGACCATAAAGAAGGCAGAAAGCCAAAGAATTGATGTCTTAAAACTGTGGTGCTGGAGAAGACTACTGAGGGTTCCTTGGACAGCAAGGAGATCAAACCAGTCAATGTTAAGGAAAATCAATCCTGAATACTCATTGGAAGGACTGATGCTGAAGCTGAAGCTCCAGTATTTTGGTCACAAACAGCTGATTGTTTTGATATGAACAGCCGATTCACTGGAGAACTCCCTGATGCTGCGAAAGATTGAGGGCAGAAGGGGGTGTCAGAGGATGAGATGGCTAGATGACATCACCAATGCAGTGGACATAAACTTGGGGAAACTTTGGGAGATGGTAAGGAACAGGGAGGCCTGGCCTGCTGCAGTCCATAGTGTCACAAATAGTTGGACACAACTGAGCAAATGATCAACATTACATATATACACATACATATGTAATATGAGTGGCTTGGACTTCAAGGAGATCGAACCAGTCAATCCTAAAGGAAATCAATCCTGAATACTCATTGGAATTACTGATGCTGAAACTGAATTCCAATACTTTGGCCACCTGATGGGAAGAGCCGACTCACTGGAAAAAACTCTGATGCTGGGAAAGATTGACGGTGAAAGGATATGAGGAAGAGGATAAGATAGTTAGATAGTATCACCATCTCAATGGACATGAATTTGAGCAAACTCTGGGAGATAGTGGATGACAGAGGATCCTGATGCGCTACAGTCTAGGGTGTTGCAAAGAGTTGGTCACAACTTAGTAAATGAAGAACAACAGCAATGACATGCATTAATATATAATAAATCACTTTGCTGTAAACCAGCAGCTAACGCAACATTGTAAATCAACTATCTTCAATAATAAATAAATACATAAATATAATTTCTCATGTCTATTAGTAGCCACCAATCAATAATGCATGAGGTCCACATGTAAATATCGAGAGAGGATCTAACAGACCAGCATTGACAATGAACCCTTAACTTATAGGTCACTAATAAATAATTTGAAATACATGTAATACAACATCTACCAATAGCTTTCTGAAAACTGATACATATAAAATACAATAATAGAAAATCTCTTTTCCTAGACTATCCATTAAAAAGAAGGCTTAGATTTTCTCAGTCACTTTACATAGAAGAAACTTATCACATCTTATGCACTTATATCAGGAGAAGGCAATAGCACACCACTCCAGTACTCTTGCCTGGAAAATCCCATGGACAGAGGAACCTGGTGGGCTGCAGTCCATGGGGTCGCAACTGAGCGACTTCGCTTTCACTTTTCACTTTCATGCATTGGAGAAGGAGGTGGCAGCCCGGGGTCGTGACTGAGCGACTTCTCTTTCACTTTTCACTTTCATGCATTGGAGAAGGAGGTGGCAGCCCACTCCAGTGTTCTTGCCTGGAGAATCCCAGGGATGGCGGAGTCTGGTGGGCTGCTGTCTGTGGGGTCACGCAGAGTCGGACACAATTGGAGCGACTTAGCAGCAGCAGCAGCATGCACTTATATCTGTCACATACTTGCATTTACTTCTCTTCTTAGCTTATGTTCCAGATATTTGTGATTTCATCACTTAACACAGCATCCTAAAACTTGAAGTATTATTCTACAGTTAGAGCATATATTTGTGCAAGTCATGTGAAGTGAAAGTGAGTCACTTAGTTGAGTCTGACTCTTTGCAACCCGATGGACTGTAGCCTGGCAGGCTCCTCTGTCCATGGAATTCTGCAGGCAAGAATACTGGAGTAGGTTTCCATTACCTTCTCCAGAGGATCTTCCTCATCCAGGGATCAAACCCAGGTCTCCCACATTGCAGGCAGATTCTTTACCATCTGAATCACCAGGGAAGTGGCTTGTGCAAGACATAAACCTATATAAAACTAACTGCCCTTTCCAACCATGTAGGATTTTGGGCACTGTTTATATGAGTTCATTCCATCATAAATTCAAATATTTTAACCATTAATGGTCACTGAACAATGCCCTGAATCACAACTCTTTCCTACATTACTCATCTTTATACAATAGTTTTTAAAATAAATTGCAGTCTCTGCAATACTTGGCAACTGTATCTTCTTCCTTATTCTTAACAGAAGACATTACCTCTTACTACACAATGGAATGGACTAAGGTGGCTCAGTAGTAGAGCCACTGAGCCTTGCCTACCTATCCAGGACATGCAGATGTGGGTTCAATCCCTAGGTTGGGAGGATCCCCTAGGGTAGGAAAAAGCAACCCACTCCAATACTCTTGCCTGGACCTGGCAGGCTACAATCCACGGGGTTGCAGAGTTGGACATGACTGAACGACTGAGCTTGCACGCAAACAGTGGAATAGAAAACACTGGCTTGATAGACTCTCCTGTTTTATCTTCCAAATGCCTGACATCTGGGTCCATCACATCTTTTTCACTTCTTTTATACTGGAGAGAGCTACTACACTTTCTACATGCTCTCATCTCATTCACTCATAATCTTATATGTTATGTTTTCTTATTTCCAGCCATCTTCTCCTCTTGTTCTTTCTCATCCAGCCTCTTTCAGTAGACATATATACAAACATAAAGTGTTCTCAACTGCCATAATACTTTCCCAACATCTTTATATATTGTTCTTTCCCCCTCTTTCCTTTCAAAATATATCAAAATAACTGTTTATCTTGATATCTCCATTTCTTCACACAACACAAATAACTGAACTCATTGATGACTTCTGAGCTTACCACATATTGAAACAACTTGTATACCTTTTATTAATGCCATTCCATGTCACATATTCTAGGTTTCCATTTTTAATCCTGACCTTCTTTTTGGAGAAAATGTTGATCCAGCTGAACAAATTTGTACTTCTTGAAATAGTCTTACCCTTGCCTTTCAAAAAACAGCTTCTTTTGGATTCCCTACTTATCCATGGGCTTCTCCATCTCCATTTAGCTTCCTCCTCTTTTACCAAACATTTAAGTGAGGGAAACTATCATTTCATCTAAGGTGCTCTTACTGTGTATGACCTGGTTTATTTCATCCATTCAAATGTTTTCAATTGTATTGATGATTCCCTAAATAAAAATTATATCTGTGGTCATTTCTCTTAGGTTCAGAAAAATGCAATTGTCTAAAAGAATCTTTGACATTAACGACTCTTACGCACATAAAAATCCACAACACTAAACTGAGCTCATAATTAATCTTCATTCCTTTCAAAGCAACCTCGTTTTTCACTGTCCCTATATTGTGAATAACATTACCTTTCAAGCTATTAAAGTAAAAAATCTAAACTAATTTATTGCCTTGAATCTTCCTTACAGTCAACCTATCACTACATCTACAGATAATCTATTAATTACCTGCTCTTTACACTTCTGTACATTTAAATTAACTACACTTCCACTGTCCCTGGACATCTTTGCTTCAGCTTAGTATTCTTTTAATACTTAGTATATCCAGTACATAGTCTTTTTTTAGGCAACTAGTCCATTCTGAGGTTCTTCTGTATTGAGTTATCTCATCTAATAAATTCTTACTCAGCAGATCTTGGATTACCCATCACTTCTTCAAGAAAACCTTCCAGATTAAATTAGATGCCCATGACATAGCTTCTAGAATACCATTTGCTTTCTTTTTTATAATATTCGTAACATTCCCAACATTACTTGTTTTTTTGTTGTTTTGTTTTTTGAATTTCAGTTATCTCTCAAAGGAAGTTCCATAAGCACAGAGCCTGTTCATGAATTATTATATTGTGCATGAAAAACAGGCCCCCAAAAAGAGAATTTCAAAAGTGTATGTTATTTGTTTTACAATGAGTACCTTCAAGATGGTACCTGCAAACAATGCTGCAGTAAATATCTTGAAAATTTGTCTCCCCCCCTATTTTGAAAAAATACTTATGTTAAACTCAGAAAAAGCTTTAAATTCATTTGTATATATTTTTTCACAAGTCACATCTATTAAAATTAAACATTCTTATCAATCTATATACTTCCATTAAAGACTGTATGAGGATGTCTAGTTTTCCAAGCCATTATTTTGTAAATATGACTAATGGAAATGAGTTTCCATCACTATCTTAGTTAGAAAGTCTATTTATCAGTCAGTGGTTTTAGAATATTTTACTAATAGGAAACATATTTCTTTGTAAATCAGGCTGTTTTGATACTTGTCCATTTCATTTTTGAAATTTTTAATTCATAAGATTCATTATTACTTCAAGGATAACTATAACTGCTGATTTGGAAGCAGTGCAGTTGCAGAAAATGTCGTGTGTCTCAATTAATTTGAAGAACTCTTTCACAGATTATAGACAGTGTACAAATAAAAAGTGAAATATGTTTTAACTATAATTATTTCTAAATAGTGCCTGAAAACACATTTAATAGTAACTGTAACCATTATGATTTACAAAGTAATAGATACTGTAAATTCCATTTGCAAATACTAATTATATTACCAAATAAATGAGTGTTTAACTGCGTAATTATGTGAATGGAGACCTTTGACATGACCAAATCAATATAATAATGGGCATTTCATTCATGTTAATAAAATTTCAAAATTTTTATAATTACAGACTCTTTCTAAATTCAGAAGAAAAACAAAAGAACCAAAGTGAAGACAAGAGTATGATTTGTTGTCTTACCCAAGAATATCTAAGAAGTTAAATTGCATGAAGATTGATTTACCCTTTATCTTTTATGTGTACAGACCTTTGAAGTCTGGATGGCTGTCACTATTATGATTAGGATTGAACATTAGTTCTCTTCATACAACATTGGGTAGATTAGAAGTAACGTTTGAGTTTCTGACAGCCATGACTGGGATATAACCACCCTGTTCATTTTCTCCTACTTATTCTTGTTACATTTCTTATTTGATGTTAGAAAACAGACACAAATTATAATATTCCCTGTAAGACAGCCAGTATAGCATGGCTTCTTGTCATAATACAGTAATATATTTTCACAGTGAGATGAAAAACCTATAAAAATATAACATTATCTGATATTATTTTAAAGTATAACTTGTTTCTCTCATATTAGTTACCAAAACATTAATAACCAGAGTAAGGCATAAACTAAATAATATGTGAATATAATTTAAAAAGTGATTTTTGCTATTGCAAATAAGTTTTATGATATTACATGGTTATTAAATGATTATGTTTACATATGTGTGCCTCTGTTGAATGTATATTTTTAAAATATTTTCATTTGCACTTTAAAAAGATACTAATATTTCTTGCTATATAAATATAACTGCATATGACATATGCTTTAGAAATAATTGGGAATAGAAACCTATGTGGCTCAATAAATAGTTTCAAACTGAACTAATAGAATACATCAGATCTCATAGCTAATATATACTGAAAATGTTCACTTATGAATCAGAACTTATTCATAGTACAGAAAACATATATTGAAGTAAATTCAACATTCTGAGTAAAAAAGATAAGGGATTTTCATCTACTTACTTTACTATATTAAACTTATACACACTCTCATTTGGCCTCTTTTTGTGCATGTGTGTGCTTTATCTTTCCAGATACATATCATATTTTATGTTACATTTTATTCTTGAAAGCAGTGACCACAAGGCTTACTATACATGCATGCTAAGTCGCTTCAGTCATGTCCGAGTCTGTGCGACCCTATAGACAGCAGCCCCCAGGCTCCTCTGTCCACAGGATTCTCTAGACAAGAATACTGGGGTGGGTTGCCAAGGCTTACTATACAGTATGCACCAAATATGTGTTTAACTTTTAATGACAAGTATTTTATGTATGCTATATATTCTATCACACACTGAGTGTACATTCCTAGAGACTACAATAAATAATAGATATTTGTTAGCTATTAAGTAATGCCTTGCATATCCATATGGTGCACACACAAATAATCTTATAATAGTAGAATATTTAAAGACATTAATAAATGTTCTTGATTAAAGTTTGGATAACATTTTGAAATAAAGCAGATAAAATATATATATATATATATATAAATTTAAAATATAAATGTATGCCATTATATAAGTATAATGCCAAATGGAGAATCCCAGGGACGGAGCAGCCTGGTGCGCTGCCTTCTATGGGGTCGCGGAGAGTCGGACACGATTGAAGCGACTTAGCAGCAGCAGCAGTAGACTTGTGAATTTTAAAACAGAAAATGAAAACTTCAAAATATCAGAGTAATTTCAGTGTTTAAGGTATCTCCCCTTTACTTTTATATATAGAAACAGAATGGAAACATTATCATAATTGACAAACATTAATATATCAACAAGAGCTTAAAAATTATTGCATGATGAAGCACTCTGGTGAGGATCCTGATTTATAGCTAAAAACCTAGGATATTTGTCTTGTAAATATCTTGGAGAAAACACAAACGTCTAACTCTTTCTATATTCCTAGCCAGCCAGCTATCCAGTCACCCAACTATCTATTAATCTAGTGATTTTTTTTTCAGGTATATGTCTCTCCAACAAATACAATAAAACTTATAAGAAAGGAGGCACATCCACACATGTATATGAGATAATATATGATTCCTTTGACTTTTACATATATTATTTGTATACATGTGCAAATCTGTTTGTCTACATGTCCGTCTCTGTTATCTCTCCCATAGGGTCCTTAAAGGCCAGGCAGCAACTTTTGCTGTATGTGGCAGTTTAATTTCATACAATTTGTACCCTTTTTTGAAATTATAATTATGAATAATTTCCTTGAATGATCTGTACATAATTTTATAAAATCATAAATGCAAGAATATGCATTTATTTTAAAAGTTTATCTAGTTTTGGAAAATATCTTTCCATCCTCACCTGAACTCATTATTTAGCCTCTAAATGTGCATTCCCATTTCCTGTTTCTTTTCCTATAAAGCATCCTTCACATTTAAAACATATATCTAACTTTGCCACATCTCCACATAAAATTTTCTTCACCTGTTCTATAAGAACATGTCCAAAGTTATGAGCTTAAGACCATAAAAAGTTAAAAAAAGACACTTATGCTGAAATTAGTAAAATTAAATAAACAATTTTGGTGCGTTCTAAAAGTGAGACACTTTATAAAATCATTTACACTTAATAGCAAATTTAGTCTTCTAGATCACAATGTGCTAAGGTGTGTCTTCAATTTAACCATGAAGAACTGAAGCAATTTCACGAAGATAATAAATGAGAAATTCAAATGAAAGCCTTGATTTCTTTCTCTAATGTGAATCTTGTGCATTAAAGCTACACTACCTGTGTTATTTAAGATTCTCTAAGATTCTAAGATTGGGCCTCATCCTAACTTTGTCTCTGCTATTTTTTCACACCAGCAGAGAGCCATTAGCTGCTATACAGGTTTTAACATCCTTTTATTTATATGATATTTTATTAAACATAAACCATATATGAAATACCCATTATAAAGCATCACTAAGTATTAAAACAATAATTGTTCTATTTACCTAAATTTTTCTCTGGTACCTCAGATATCTCTCTATCCCTCTCTCTATACATTGCTACCTCTATATGTGTGTGTATGTGTGTGTGTGTTAATTGTTCAGCCGTGTCTAACTCTTTTTGACCCCAAGGACTGTAGCCCATCAAGCTCTTTTGTCCAAGGAATTTTCCAGGCAAGAATACTGCAGTGGATTATCATTCCCTTCTCCAGGGATCCTCCCAACCCAGGAATCAAATCTGGGTCTCCTGCATTGCAGGCAGATTCTTCACCATCTGAACCACGAGGGAAACCCATCCATCTCTATCTCTATCTCAATCATTTCTATGTTTATATCATTACATGTAAGGAGGTTACAACTGTATTGTTACTAAGTACTTTTCACTAGCCTTTTGCAAAATGTATAAAAAGAGCTTGCAAGTAAAATACTGAAAAAAAGATTATAACTAGTACAATGAAAAAATATAGAACACTTAAATGTAATTTCACTTTAAGAGCAAAATGAAAAAAAAAATAACATTACTATTGCCAATACTTTTGAGGGCATAATATATACTTAAGTTTTACTCTCTTTTTGTACTTAGATTAAGTCTCTAAAAAAAAAAAAAAAAATATATATATATATATATATATATATATATATATACTTAGCTTACATTTATCTATGGGCAATATTTTCACTAGTTTCTTGGCAAATTATATTTTATTATGCTTTTATAAATTAAATGTTTGTATTTATATATGCTTTAAATATATATTATGAACATTCAATTGTATTGAATTGTAACGGAGAAGGCAATTGGCACCCCATTCCAGTACTCTTGCCTGGAAAATCCCATGGACGGAGGAGCCTGGTAGGCTGCAGTCCATGGGGTCGATAAGAGTCAGACACGACTGAGCGACTTCACTTTCACGCATTGGAGAAGGAAATGGCAACCCACTCCAGTGTTCTTGCCTGGAGAATCCCAGGGACGGGGGAGCCTGGTGGGCTGCTGTCTATGGGGTTGCATAGAGTCGGACACGACTGAAGTGACTTAGCATTGAATTGTAAAATCAATGTATTGTTTCAAATGCAGTCTCTAAAACATATTTGTTTGCTTTAAATCACTAATTATAAATAATAAAAAATTAAAAAAAATATTAAAAATTGTTATGCTAGTGTGTTGCATACTGGCATGTGTTGTAAATATTCATGTGTGTGTGTGTGTGTGTGTGTGTGTTATGTACATAGTACTTCCCTGGTGATTGAGACAGCTGATATGTTATTGAGGCACTATTTTTCCACACTAGTTTATAACACATAAGCTCCCAGTGTTGACCATACTTACTATTACACTTAATTAACATCATCTTTTTTAATCTCCTTTTATTATCTGATATACTCTCAATTGGATCAACATTGAAAAATATGGACCGGTATCTTGTTAAATTAAAATGCAGAACAATCAATTTACAAATGTAAACAATGATTACCAAAGCCACATGTCCTGCAATGTATGCTGAATCCCGTTCTTGGTCTGCTTATAGATGCAAAGATGTATTTTCACATGAATGTCTACAAATATTTCCCCTATGCTTCTAATACTGACACATGCCAAAGAGATCAAGTTGAGCATACACATTCCTTATGATTGATTACCTGTCATTCACAATTTCCACTATATGGCTTTAGTTTTAATGTTGCTGTGTGTTCAAAATATTGAGAGTGAGTAAAACCTGAAATTGCCCAGGATCTTAGTGAAATAATCTTTATTTTTTAATAAATATCCATTCATATCTAGGGCTTCCCTGGTGGCTCAGCCCTAAAGAATCCACTTTCAGGAGACAGGAGATTTGATCCCTAGGTTGGGAATATCCCCTGGAGAAGGAAATCACAACGCATTCCAGTATTCTTGCCTGGAAATTCCCATGGGCAGAGGGGCCCAGTGGGCTACAGTCCATGGGGTCACAGGAATCAGACACAACTTAGTGATTAAACCACCCACCACATTCATATTTAACTTATCAGGAAATACCATTGGCTATACTTTAAATACATATTTAGCTTAAGATATTAGTCTGAACTAAGCTTCCCAATGAATCACCACACTTCAACCTAATATTGTTATGAGCCAACAGCAAGTTCATAACAAAAAAGTCAGCATGATCCTTTAAATACAAAAGCCAGTTCATATTACTCATTAGCTCAAAATTCTATACATCTCTAATTTTATCCATAATGAAAACCAAAATTATAAAATTGGGATACATAGTTATAAATAACCTGACTTTCTAACACCACCCTGACTTCATAGCCTTCCACTTTTCACCTTATAGTCTTGCTCCAAACACTACTGGCTTCTCTGGTAGTTAAACTTTTAACCAGGTCCCTTTCACTAAGTGTTTATTCTGCCCCAAACAGTCTTTCATAAAATAACCAAATAACTAACTCCATCATCTTCCTCACATTTTTGCTTATAAACCATTTTATCAATGAGACTTATCTCAATTACTAATTTAATTTGCAACCTGGCCTCAGTACTCTACATCAGCTTTATTTTTTCCATAGCATTTACCACCTCCAATGTTTAATATCAATCAGGAACTCAAACATAAAAAACTTATCATATTATTGGATTTTATTATTGTAGAGGGATTTCATGTGAGTACTATTTACAAAGTATTTGAAATGAATGAACTATGGAGTATGGTATAGAACATTATTATGATGGGTAGGTCCAGAAAAGCAAGGCAAGAGAGCAGTTATAGAAAAATGGTGGGAGTCATGTACAGAGACTGTATTGGTAGTATACTGACCATGGGTCAAAGGATACAGTCTGAAATAAAGAGCTAGACCCAGAGGGAGGATTTGGAGGAATAAACTATGGTATCTATTCTCCATCCCTCCCTACTCTGCAGGAGTATAAAACATGTTAACCTGTTGGTACAAAACATGATAAAGAATTGGAAAGATTTGAATCTTTGAAATTGAGCAAAAAAAAATTGCCTTCTACATGTCCCACTTTTATCCTTCCTCCATGCCACTGTACTTCTGAACCCTTAATTACCATCTTTTGAAAAAAGGTAGGCTGAGGGGAATTTTCAGATTTACTTGAACATTTCTTTGTATTCAAATTTTGTGTTTCCTGAACAAAATAAGGGAAAGTGATTGTGTAACCTCGTAGATCGTGACCTTTGGAGTTTTGTTTGACATCATGAAAAGTGATCATGAAAAGTGATCAAGTGAGTAGAATTAAACTTTAGTGTCACAAAATCGTCAATAAACTGTCATGAGGCAATAAGTAATTTGTGACATATGGTGCAAGCTTCTTTTTGTGTATCATCTATTCAATTCTCTAAACAATCCAAATGAATGATGCCTCCTATTATTATCATTTTCAGAGTGAAACACTGAGACATTAAATGTTGGGTGACTTGCTTAAAGTCAATTTTAAGCAATATAAACTTTGTTAATTGCACAATAAATGTTGCATATTTTCACACTGCCATCTGTATTTGTATTTAAATTTTTTATTTCTTATAAATACCTCAAAAGCTTTCATCATGCAGCAAGTAAAGTCATAAATTTGATTTTGCACTTTCGTAAAATTAAATAATACATATATCTTGTACTGCTGCCGCTGCTGCTGCTGCTAAGTTGCTTCACTCTGTGCGACCCCATAGACGGCAGCCCACCAGGCTCCCCAGTCCCTGGGATTCTCCAGGCAAGAACACTGGAGTGGGTTGCTATTTCCTTCTCCAGTGCATGAAAGTGAAAGTGAAGTGACTCAGTCGTGTCCAACTCTTAGCGACCCCATGGACTGCAGCCTACGGTCCTATTTTCCAGGCAAGAGTACCAGAGTGGGTTGCCATTGCCTTCTCCATATCTTGTACTAGACGCCATCTAATATTATTGTTACCCTGTAATGTGTCTTTATCATATGATTGAGATAAATACAAATAACATATATAATGTATGTATGTATGTGTGTATATACATATATAATACATTAAATTAAATAAATGTAAACATATTATAGGTATGTTAATCTTATTCTTAATGTGATTTTTTAAATCTATTTTCATATAATATGGCACAACTGAAATACAATGGCACAGCTACACATGGCACAAATGGAGAATTCTTGTGGCAAGTTTTCTCAAAGCAAACACTTTTTGGTCTTAAATATGTATCCCTACTTTGATGAATTCTTTTTTCTGATATCCTCACCTCATTTTAGGCATAAACCTAAAATGATGACAAGCTCTAAGATTTAATCCTGTGGCTATTGAAAGCTTTCTAATATTCAAAGAAATCCTATTTCTAAGGAATAGTTCTTAGGACTCCATACAATCATTATCTACTTATACTTTGGTGTTAATTTCCTAAGAGCTGAAAGTAAGATAGAGGATTTAGCAATGAATGTGTCTCCTAAGAAAGGAATGTGCCATTAAAGTATAATTAAACAGTAGTCACTCAGGCAGAAAACATTTATTTCTGAACTTTGCCTAATCATAGAGCAACGGAACAATCTGTAAGGGAGGTTTAAGAATTATAAAAAGAGAGGCCAGTGGTTTATTTTAGAAATGAAAAAATGCAGAAACGGTCACTTAGTAGTCATGTGTTAACCTAGAGTATTGCAATCACCATTTAGGAAAACTCACTGATTTACAAAATTGAACAGTGGACATCCTAAATAGGACAGCTGAGACTCCCAAATTACATTGTATAAGAGCCTCTGGAGCATGGATGTGAGTTAAATGTAAAAACAATGTGCTGTACTCACAAGCCATTTTTATTTGCAACAAGGAATTTTAATGACCATGGTCTCATTGCTTCCTTCCAAGCTCAAATATCCTACAAATAACTCTCTTGGGAAATAAGATATCTGAGTAGTAGAAACAATACTTCCTCCCTCGTCAACAATTACTTGTGTGATTAGTGATTTGAAATAGACTCCAATTTAACACATTTCTCAGGGTTTTGTGGTTTACTTACATCATGTCAAGAGTATTTTTAACAATCATCCAGTCATGTATTGAGCAATATGTGTGTTTCCCAAAATCCATATAAACTTAAATATGAATATTGACCATAAAATGATATTGACATATCAGGAAAAAATACATTACTATATTACAACTATATGCTTTATAAACAGATATTCAATAAGATTAAACTTAGCCAAGTTACTAGGAAACAGTGTTCTTCCTGGTTTTTATCTTCAAACAAATAAATACTCCTTTAGTCATTTTTCAGTTTACATTTTAAAACTGAAAGCTTATTATACAGTTTTGTTAATTCTAAATGAACTAGTACCTTACTACTCAAAGCATAATCCACTAGTATCATGTTGGAACTTGTTAGAAACAAAGAATTTTAAGTACCACACTAGATCCACTGAATCAAAGTCTGTATTTTAACAAAATTCTTAGGTGATTTACATGTTCACTGAAGTTTTAAAAGCACTCTCTTAATAAACATGAGAGAACTGTAAATTACTGCTAACATTTTTTGATTGGTGAGGCTCAAGTTCAAGCATCTCAATAAGCAAAAGCAAGCAAGCAAATAAAAAGCCATCTTGCAACTGTAAACCTGATTTCTTCTGGTTACATCTGGCTGGTACTGTTCATTTACAAGGATTCTGCCTCCTTTTGCCACCTGCCTTGTTTGTTGCCTGCATTTCAGTGTGAGGTCCCTGACTTAAAGAACAACAGGACTAATTTTACAATTCTGTTTCACCCATAAATGTTAACATTCTCTTTAAGCCATAACATAATTTATGCAGCCCCGATTCCAGCCCTGATAAAATGTATTTTGCATATCTTTCTAACTCCTCAGGGAGTGGTCTGAGGCAGGAGTTCTGAGCACTGCCATGTGTAACCAAATTAAGAATCCTGGGAAGGTTAGAAACTTAACTGGGTATTTATATTGGATTAGAGAACATGAATGGAGAAGGCAATGGCAACCCACTCCAGTATTCTTGCCTGGAAAATCCCATGGACAGAAGAGCCTGGCAGGCTATAGTCCATGGAGTCGCAAAGAGTCAGACACGATTGATCGACTTCACTTTTTACTTCCTGATACACAGCACCACAGTCAAAGAGCCACCCAGCTCTCCTGTTGGGCTTAGAACTAGGATGTATTACTGTCCTGAAACCAAAATTATGATTTACAGATATTCTGAAATTTATATTTATACTATTAAACCCTTTATATTTTATTCATTAAAAAAAACTATTGTGGTATGATGACATACTAGAGCAGTGTGTATTTCATATATACAGCTTGATGAGTTTGGATACAATATACAGTCGAGAAATCATCACCACACTTAGGCTATAAACATATCCATCACTTTCAAAAGTTTCTTCTTGCCCCATTAATTTGTTAGTATTAATATTATTGGTGTCATCTGCATATCTGAGGTTATTGATATTTCTCCTGGCAATCTTTATTCCAGCTTGTGCTTCCTCCAGCCCAGCATTTCTCATGATGTACTCTGCATATAAGTTAAATAAGCAGGGTGATAATATACAGCCTTGACGTACTCCTTTTCCTATTTGGAACAAGTCTGTTTCTTGTCCAGTTCTAACTATTGCTTCCTGACCTGCATAGAGGTTTCTCAAGAAGCAGGTCAGATGGTCTGGTATTCCCATCTCTTTCAGAATTTTCCACAGTTGATTATGAGCCACACAGTCAAAGGCTTTGGCATAGTCAATAAAGCAGAAATAGATGTATTTCTGTAACTCTCTTGCTTTTTCCATGATCCAGTGGATATTGGCAATTTGATTTCTGGTTCTTCTGCCTTTCCTAAAACCAGCTTGAACATCTGTAAGTTCACGGTTCATGTATTGCTGAAGCCTGGCTTGGAGAATTTTGAGCATCACTTTACTAGTGTGTGAGATGAGTGCAATTGTGTGGCAGTTTGAACATTCTTTGGCATTGCCTTTCTTTGGGATTGGAATGAAATCTGACCTTTACTTGTCCTGTGGCCACTGGTGAGTTTTCCAAATTTGTTGGCATATTGAGTGCAGCACTTTCACAGCATCATCTTTCAAGATTTGAAATAGCTCAACTGGAATTCTATCGCTTCCACTAGCTTTGTTCATAGTGATGCTTCCTAAGGCCCACTTGACTTCACATTCCAGGATGTCTGGCTCTAAGTGAGTGATCACACCATCATGATTATCTGGGTCGTGAAGATCTTTTTTGTACAGTTCTTCTGTGTATTCTTGCCACCTTTTCTTAATATCTTCTGCTTCTATTAGGTCCAAACAATTTCTGTCCTTTATCGAGTCCATCTTTGCATGAAATGTTCGCTTGGTATCTCTAATTTTCTTGAGATCTCTAGTCTTTCCCATTCTGTTGTTTTCCTCTATTTCTTTGCATTGATTGCTGAGGAAGGCTTTCTTATCATTCCTTGCTATTATTTGGAACTCTGCATTCAAATGGGTATGTCTTTCCTTTTCTCCTTTGCTTTTTGCTTCCCTTCTTTTCACAGCTATTTGTAAGGCCTCCTCAGACAGCCATTTTGCTTTTTTGCATTTCTTTTTTTTGGGGATTGCCTTGATTCCTGTCTCCTGTAAATGTCATGAATCTCTGTCCATGGTTCTTCAGGCACTCTGTCTATCAGATCTAGTACCTTAAATCTATTTCTCACTTTCACTGTATAATCATAAGGGATTTGATTTAGGTCATATCTGAATGGTCTAGTGGTTTTCTCCACTTTCTTCAATTTCAGTCTGAATTTGAAAGCCTCTTGGTAAAAGTGCCTTGATGATCTTGATAAAAGAAAGATCTGAGCCTCTTGATGAAAATGAAAGAGGAGAGTGAAAAAGTTGGCTTAAAGCTCAACATTCAGAAAACTAAGAGCATGGCATCCGGTCCCATCACTTCATGGGAAATAGATGGGGAAACAGTGGATAAGTTTATTTTTCTGGGCTCCAAAATCACTGCAGATGGTGATTGCAGCCATGAAATTAAAAGATGCTTACTCCTTGGAAGGAAAGTTATGACCAACCTAGACAGCATATTAAAAAGCAGACACATTACTTTGTCAACAACAAAGGTCCATCTAGTTAAGGCTATGGTTTTTTCTAGTGGTCATGTATGGATGTGAGAGTTGGACAATAAAGAAAGCTGAGTGCAGAAGGATTAATGCTTTTGAACTGTGGTGTTGGAGAAGTCTCTTGAGAGTCCCTTGGACTGCGAGGAGATCCAACCAGTCCATCCTAAAGGAGATCAGTCCTGGGTGTTCATTGGAAGGACTGATGTTGAAGCTGAAACTCCAATACTTTGGCCACCTGATGTGAAGAGCTGACTCATTGGAAAAGACCCTGATGCTGGGAAACATTGAGAGCAGGAGGAGAAGAGGGCAACAGAGGATGAGATGGTTGGATGGCAACACTGACTCAATGGACATGGGTTTTGGTGGACTCTGGGAGTTTGGTGATGGACAGGGAGGCCTGGCGTGCTGCGGTTCATGGGGTCACAAATAGTCAGACTCAACTGAGTGAACTGACTGAGTTTTATTGATAAGAATACTTAACAGATAATCTATTTTCTTATTAAATATTAAAGTATACAGTACAGCATTATTGACTATACCACTGCTCTGTACACTACATATCTAGAATTTTTTCAGTACTGAAACTTTACCCTTTTCCCCCTCCCCTATACCCTGGCAATGGCTATTTTACTATCTGCCTCTATGAGTCTATTTTAGATAAAGTGAAATTTATCAAAAACTATGTCATATACATACAAAGAAATATTATTTGGCCTTATAAAAAGAAATATTGCCTTTTGCAATCATTTGGATGACCTTGGAAGATGTTATACTTTGTGAAATAAACAGGACACATAATACCATTTCTATGAGGGAACTAAAGTATTAAAGTTTCTTTTCCATTTCTGGTATCAAAGGTTGTGATTGGTGGTTTAATGGCTAAATCGTGTCCAACTCTTTCTGACCCCATGGTCTGTAATCCACCAGGCTCCTCTGTCCATGGGATTTTTCAGGCAACAATACTAGAGTGGGTTGCCATTTCCTACTCCAGGGAATCTTCCAGACCCAGGGGTCAAACTTGTGTTTCTTGTGTCTCTTACTTTGGCAGGCATGTTCTTTATCAGTGGCACCACCTGGGAAGCCAAAGTGATTCTATTGTTATTTAATGAGGTTTATTCTTCTAGTGATTCCTATATGCATAACTCTGATAGGTCCATGTTTCAATATTCAGCATATTTATTCTTCCCTTTATTGGTAATGATTTAACAAAATGTAGTTCAACAAAGCAACATTTAGAGAAAGTTTAAATACAAATAGACAATTACATTTCCACATTATACGCAGTCATCAATTGTATTTACTACCAAGTTAGAGGCTGTTTTATTAAAATTGTGTTCTTTGAGTTGGCTTTTTTATTTCATATTTATGGTATGCACATTTTCAGGAAAATTCAACATAATCACTTAAAAATGCACTGTCAAAAGGTATTCTACAATAAAATTTATCTTGGTCATTCTCCTCTGGTACTCAGTCATCTAAGCTTCCTCTTCAGAGTTACAAACAACATAACTGATTGTGTATCCTTCTAGAGAAAGTACACAACACAAACATATATAAAACACATGTATATGTGTATATATACATATATATGTTTGTAAGTGAAGTTGCTCAGTTGTGTCCGACTCTTTGCGACCCAGTCAACTGTAGCCTACCAGGCTCCTCTGTCCATGGGATTCTCCAGGCAAGAATACTGGAATGGGTTTCCATTTCCTTCTCCAGGGGATATTCCCGAACAAGGGATCGAATCTGGGTCTCCCATATTGCAAGCAGATGTTTTACCCTCTGAGCCACCAGGGAAACCCCATATATGTTTGTAGTATGTGATTAAATAAGATATTGTACTTATTAGGTTTAATGATGAATACTATATATTGTTTTTAATGTATGATAGAAGTGAAGTGAAGTGAAGTCTCTCAGTCGTGTCCGACTTTTTGCGACCCCATAGACTGTAGCCTACCAGGCTCCTCCATCCATGGGATTTTCCAGGCAAGAGTACTGAAGTGGGTTGCCACTTCCTTCTCCAGATTATGTATCATAAGTGGTAATAAAATATAGTAAAAGGAAGTGGGAATTCGGGCATCTAATTGCATGGGTTTTCTTTTATGTATTTTTTTTATAAATCAGTTTCACTAGTTCTTACCTTTTCTCTTGAGCAAGCTGTTTATTCTTTTGGTGCATTGTTTTTCTAATCTGTATTTATTTGAAATGCTGCTAAAATGAATCAGAATGCTCGTTGTGAATATAAACTAGCAATAAAAATAAAAACTTTGGAAAAATACCTAAGGATCTAGAAAATGCCAAACAAATTAATTTTGTATATTTAACACTTATCTATTGATGATAAACACTTAAATTGTTCATGTATATGTGAATTTTAAATCTGTAAATTTCTGGCAATTTCTAAAAGTAACTTTCAATCTATAAAATGAATCTGTAGAAGTAGAATTGCAAATTCAAACATGTTGCTATTTTTACTACACTCTGATAATTCCAAATGTCTTTCCAAAGATTGTGCCAGTTTTACCCACACTATGTATGCTTGTGTCTTTCTTATAAAGTCATCAGATCTTTATATCGTTCAATTTTTCAATTTTTGTCAAATATTGGATTTGTTGGGGGAGTGTGTAATTTCCTTGGTTCTGTCTAATCACAACAAAAATTTGAAGTGATGGACGAGTGTTTCAGCTCCGTGTTGCAACTCAGTTTTTTTTAAGAAAGTAAAGAAAAATACATCCTTGAGGCATGAGGGCATGCTGATCCAAAAGACCCAAAGAGAAACACGGTCACCTCCAAATTTTGGCTCTTTTTTTTATATGTTTTTTCCTCCTCCCCCGGGCCTGCCCTATATAAATTGGGCTAGCCAGGAGTGCCGTTTGTTTTACCTGAGGTCCTTCTGGCCCTCGGACCTTCCTTTGTTTTATTTTCATGGGCTTTTCCCTTCCTTTTAGCCACCGCCATTCTGGACTCCTTTTCCCTATTTTAATTGCCTAACATTCCCCCCTCAAGAGATGAGAAGCCTAATTCTTTGAATAAGGGCATCGAGGTCTTGCTGGCTACTTCATGTTGAACTGGGATGGCAAGAGGCATTGGGCCTCCCCCTCTTGCTAGTCTCAATCCTTGGAGTCCTTATAGTGGTGTCCATCTACAGGTGAGTGATATTTTCTGTGGTCGGCTATAGTTTTATATATCCTTGTTGAACTGGTACTGCATGTTGTAGCCTGTTGACTTGAGTAGAGACAAACGGGTTATACAATTGATAACACATGGAGCAACCATAAGCAGCATCAATATGGTGATGACAGGGATTAGTAGGGGCACTGTGAAGTGAATGTGAAGCTGCTCAGTCATGTCTGACTCTTTGTGACCCCATGGACTGCAGCCCACCAGGCTCCTCTGTCCATGGTATTTTCCAGGTAAGAGTACTGGAGTGGGTTGCCATTACTAGCCAACTCCAAATTCCCATTGCCAGGAGGATCCCCCAAAGAGAGATTGTAACCACCCCGAGAACTCTCCAGCTTGTTCTTTGAGATCCAGTAGACTCTGAATGTTTTTCTTAAGGACTGTGAGACTTTCTTTAACTTAGCTGGAGGTATTTACCCAAAAAACATCACATCTCATTCAAGATGGCTCAAGTCCCTCCTTGTTCAGGGATCAGATTTATCTCCTGTCTGTTTTGGAGTACAATGCCTGCCAAGTTGTTTTGGCTCTTTAGAGCTGTCCTGAGAAATCTTATTCCCAGAAACTTAATTTGGGGTTTTTATTAGAATGGCACTAATTTGTAATTCTGAATAAGTATCTGAGATCTCACAGGGGCTCACAGGTGTATTAAGTGTCCTCTTCTGCTTTCTTCCATGGCTTGACTCATGAATAGTGAATCCAGGAGTCACGTCCTGGTACCTTGACTGCTGTGGGGGTAGAAAGTATTACAGGGTAGGGGCCCTTCCAAGTGGCCTGGAGTTGAGCTTTTGGGGACCCATCTTTCCAGACTTTAATTAGGACTTGAGTCCCTGGAGCATATAGTCCATGGAGCACGTTTGGATACAAGGAAGGAGCTCTTTAGAATCTTTTGGGTCCTGGTTGACACCCCACAAGCATATATCCTGTTGGAACTGCCCAATGGCCATGGTATAAGACTGGATGGTCTGAGTGTCTGGATCTAGGAAGAAGTCATTGACATAAACAAAATGTCTCCCAGATAGCATCTCATAAGGACTAAGACCAACCTGTTCCTTAGGGGCAATACAGGTGTGGAGGAGCCCTATTGATAAAGCCTCCTTCCATCCAAGGGAGGTCTCCTGGGTTATCTTTTTCATCACTGATTTTAAGAATTGATTGGCTCTTTCCACTTTTCCTGAAGACTGAGGCATTCAGGCACAATGGAGATAATAAGTAATGCACAATGCTTTAGAGACTCGGGTGACTTAGAAGTAAATGTTGTCCCATTGTCACTTTGTAATGACCTGGGCAGACCAAATCTCAGAATGATTTCATGGAGAAATTTTTTTACCACCTCCTCAGCCTTCTCAATCCAGGTGCGAAAACCTTCAATCCATGCTCTGAATGTATCTATCATGCTTAATAGGTATTTAAACCCTTGAGAAACTGGTATCTGGGTGAAATCCATCTGCCAGTCCTCTCCTGTGTAGGTCCCATGTCTTTGGACAGGCTGGGCCAACTGGGGTCTTTGGGCTCCTTGGGGGTTGTTTAATTGGCAAGTGGGACAAGAGAAGATCACTTGCCTTATAGTCATTTGTAGGCCTGTTCCTCTGAAGGACCTTTCCGGTAATCTTTGGAGGGCTTTTTCCCCTAAATGAGTGGTGGCATGTAAGGAGTTAACCAACTTCCATTGGAGGTTCCCAGGCAGAAAACGGAGTCCCTCCTTTTGGAGCCACTCCATATAATCTTCTTGAAAGCCCTCAGTCTTAGCTTTAAGAGTATCACCTTAAGTATATGAAGGAGTTTCTGGCAAAGTAGCCTATGGAACTAAGGTGGCAACCCCTATTAGGTCATTGTTCTGTAATGCTACTCTCTTAGCTGCCTGATCGGCTGTTTGGTTCCCTCATGCCACTTCTGTGCTCCCTTTTTGGTGTCCTTTACAATGGGAGACTGAAACCTCAGGAGGAAGATGAACTACCTCCAAGAGCCTAAGGATTTGATATCCATATTTGATTGGGTGACCTCCCTGGAATGGAAGGAGGTTTTACCATAGCTCTCCTCCACACCCATATTGCCCCTAAGGAACTGGTTGGTCTTAGTCCTTATGAGATGCTATATGGGATACCTTTTGTTTATGTCAAATAGCAGCATGTGCATGCAGCACCAGAAAGGCATACTTGGAGTCAGTGTAAATGGCTACTCTTTTTTCTTTTCCCAGCTCTAAAGCTCAAGTCAGGGCTATCAGCTCAGCTAATTGGGCTAAAGTACCTGGTGGCAAAGGTTTAGTTAGCCTCTATGGTCTCAAAATAGGAGACTACTGCATATCAGGTTCTTCTTTTTCTGTCCAAGACAAAGCTGCTTCCACCAGTTTACCAGATGTCCTCAGGATTGGTCAGAGGTCCTTCTGACAATCCCTCTTGGGGTTTTGACCAGTGGCCCAAGGTTTCTAGGCAAGAGTGAAAGAGGAGAGAGCCCTTGGGGTAGGCAAGAGGGTGGTTGGGTTAAGAACATCACAAGGGAAATAGTGAGGCCTGGATTTTCCATCAGCACTACTCGATATCTGAGCATTCTTGATACCTACGGATTCTGATATCTGAGGCCATAAATGGTCTCTCCCATTTAGGAGTTGTTTTACTTGGTGGCTGGTAAAAATAGTTAATTTGCCCCCAAAAGAGATTTTTAAAGCATCTTCTATTAGAATTGAAATAGCTGCAAGATTTTGAAGGCAGGGAGGCCAGCCTCAGGCTGTTTAGTTGAGCCTCTTGGATAAGTAAGCTACAGGCTGGGGCTTAGATCCCAATCTTTGAGTTAACACTCACAAGGCTATTTCTTCTTTTTCGTGGACATAAAGTTGGAATGCTTTTTCTGGGTCTGGCAACCTCAAGGCAGGTGCTTGAGTTAAGGCTTTAGTGTAGCCTCTGCCTTCTTTTGAGGAGTTCCCCACATCAGTGGGATTGAATCATCCTGTCGCTTCAAGCTTTAATATAAGGGCTGGGCAATTAGACCATACTTGGGTATCCAGATTCTACAATACCCAGTTAGCCCCAGGAAAGCTAACAGTTGTTTTCGAGTTATGGGGAGGGCAACTGAAGGATTCCTTGTACCGGATCAGAGGACAGGCTCCTGGACACATGTGTAATCTGAACTCCCAGGTAAGTGACCTTTGTCTCGACCATCTGTGTCTTAGCACAGGAGACTTTATATCCCCTCTCTGCCAAAATGTTTAGAACCTGAATTTCATGTTGTCTCATCTGGAGAGCAGGTTAGCAGGTCATCTATGTATTATAATATTTTCCCATTAGGTCCTAGGTCCATATCTAGGAGATCCCAGCTAAGAGCTTACCCAACCAGGGTATCTCTGAAACCCTGAGGTAATACTGTCCAAGTCATCTGTTGGTGTTTTTCTCCTGGAGCTTCCCACTCAAACACAAAAAAGATACTGGGATTCTTTAGCCAGTAGTATGAAAAGTAATGCATCTTTGAGATCCAAGACTGTAAACCACTTGGCACTGGGCAGGATTTCTCCCAAGATTACACATGAATTGGGTACTGTGAGATGGAGGGGGACTACAGCTTTATCTGTGATCCAGAGATCTTGAACCTTTCACCAGGTCCCATCCTTTTTCTTTACAGGGAGGATCGGGATGTTACACAGTGAATTGGTGGGGACCGATAGCCCACAGGCAAGGAATTTATTTATTAGAGGCTGTAGTCCTTCCTGAGCTTCCCTTCTGAGGGGATATTGTTTCTGGTTAGGAAACTGAGTGGGATCTCGGAGGACAATGATGACTGGTTCAGCTTGGTGGGCTAGTCCAGGAGTCCCCTGGTCTCACACCTGGGGGTTAATTTTGTCCTCCCATAGTTTTTGGTCCCTCTTTATTGGAGATGGTGTAATGGGTTCTTCAGTAGTAACCAGAAGCTGTAGGGCTCTAGGAGCTAGGGTGGTCCCCAGTTCTGTCCCCAGATCTGTCCCCAGCTTGTGTTTCTTCCAGTCCAGTGTGTCTCATGATGTACTCTGCATAGAAGTCAAATAAACAGAGTGACAATATACAGCCTTGATGGACTCCTTTTCCTATTTGGAACCAGTCTGTTGTTCCATGTCCAGTTCTAACTGTTGCTTCCTGACCTGCATACAGGTTTCTCAGGAGGCAGGTCAGGTGGTCTGGTATTCCCATTTCTTGAAGAATTTTCACAGTTTATTGTGATCCACACAGTGAGCATAGTAGCGCCGAAGAATTGATGCTTTTGAACTGTGGTGTTAGAGAAAACTCTTGAGAGTCCCTTGGACTGCAAGGATATCCAACCAGTCCATTCTGAAGGAGATCAGCCCTGGGATTTCTTTGGGGAGAATGATGCTAAAGCTGAAACTCCAGTACTTTCGCCACCTCATGCGACGAGTTGACTCATTGGAAAAGACTCTGATGCTGGGAGGGATTGGGGGCAAGAGGAGAAGGGGACGACAGAGGATGAGATGGCTGGATGGCATCACTGACTTGATGGACGTGAGTCTGAGTGAACTCCAGGAGTTAGTGATGGACAGGGAGGCCTGGCATGCTACAATTCATGGGGTCACAGAGTTGGACCTGACTGAGCGACTGAACTGAACTGAACTGATGTTCAGGGTCAGATAAAGTTTGAGTAAATATGACCATGATATTTTTCCATGTCAAGTCAAAGGCCAAGGTAATGTGTTGGAATGTATCTATATATTTGCCTCAGTCATCTGTATAGCTTCTCAGGTCTTGTTTGATCTGTCTTAGTTCTAAGAGGGGGAAGGGCTTATGGACCTTGGTTGGTCCAAATTCTCCTCCAGTTTTGACTAAGGGACATACCTGAGTTGGCTTTTGTTGAGGGGGTGCTCCTGGATATGAGGGCATGTTTGGATACAAGGAAGGAGCACTAGGCAACTCAGGAGCTGTGGCAGGTGAGTCTTCATGGGGGGCTTCCTTCTCTTGGTTGTCTATGCCTAACACCATTTGTCTAGTAGGCTCACTTTTAGGGCATACAACAACCTCATATTTAGACATATTTAAGACAGAGTTCCTTCAAACCTCTTAGTCAGAAGAAAATTTGGATATAGGGGATCTCTGTCCATTTCCCTTGTCTTTTGCAGAATAAGTCTAGCTGCAGGATGATATTGTAATTTAAACTCCCATCTTCAAGCCAGTGTTCCTTGTCCCCCAGATGATACTGTGGCCATGCAGTGGCACAAAAGAATTTTAAGTGAGTTCTCCTTCCAGTTACCAAGAATGCATCTCAAGGGCATCGGTAGGGAAGTGGATTGGTTGTTTCCCTTCTGAAAGACAGTGATGACAGGGAGGAAAAGAAAAAAGCTAATAGGCCTCCTTCAATTTCTATGGGCGGACTTCCTTAAGGGTGAGTCTTTTTGAAGCTTATCCTACCCAGTACTGTTGCAACCTGCAAGCCAGGTATCCCTAGGTCAGGGTGCAGATCCCCAGGCAAGCTGAGGCATGGCAGCCTTCTGGAGATCGAATCCCTGGACAGGTCGAGGCATGTCACCCTCCCAATAATTGGGTCCCTAGGCAGGTCGAGGCAGGTCTACCTCCTGGGACCCCTGGACTGAAGTTGGGCATCCCCAAGGTCTCCAGCATGACCAGTAATGGGTAGGATTAAAGGGTTGTAATTTTTACTCATTGCCAATTTTGTTTACTGCAGATGGAAACAGATATCATGATGTAAAGCAATCCAAGCCTGTGCCCTGAGACTGGGAACCTGGTGAAGCAGCCATAAGTCTTATCCCCTTACTGCTCTAAGGGAATATATATCACTGATTTCCTCCCTTAGTCTTCCATAAGAGGAAGTTAGGGTGTCTCAAATGGTAAACATTTCATTGTCTTGGATCCACTTTAGGTAATAGGAGAAGTAATTACAAAGGAGTGGATTATCTGGTCCTGTTAGGGGCATTAAGAGTATCTTAATAATAATAATTGGGGTGGAGCAATGTTGCCTACAAGGGGGCAGGGTCCTGTTTGTAGGAGTTAGTAGTTGGCTTAAGAACAAATTGATTTAAGAGGCAACAGACCAGATGTTCCATAAAAGTGGAGTGGAGATTTGACCTGGGGGTACGTTTGTAACTTTAGGAGAAGGGTGGTAAGAGTTTAGGCACAAAGGGCATGCAGGGCTAACTTCCAACGTGGCAAACATTATCCCTGGAAGCCCAATTTCCCTTGAAGGGATGCCACCAACAGATGGACTTCTAGCAGGCATTGTGTGCCTGTCACCTGCCCTAGTGGGTTCACTGAGTGATGCTGTTGTTGCACATGTTGTAGGAAACATGGAAGATGAAGGCCTGAATATCTAAAGGGATTGGATATTATACAGTATTTCCCTCCTAAGGGCAAGCTATTTTCTGGTTGTCCCTCCAGAAGATTGTAGAAGCAACATTGTGGGTCCGAACAGAGCTCAGCAAAATAGCATGAAATAGGAGGGAAGGGGGCAGGGCACAACTTTTGAAAGAATGACAAAGCCCAAGGGCATAACATAAACTGATTAAAATCAAATAGGTCCAAGATGACAAGTCAAATTCAACTAAACCTTGATCCCAAATCTGCAAGCTAAATGAGGCACCCAGAGGTGACAGGACAGTTCCAAGGCACTGTCAAAAGACAGAGGAGTAGGTGGTTCCCCAATGGCTGGGAAGATCCTCCCACTCATTAGCATATTAATTCACTAGCTGGCAAAAACTAGCCACACCACATTCCATGGCTACAGCACTTGCCCTCTGTAATTGCCCAAACCCTGCGGAATGTGCTTCTCTCTGAATTTGAACAAATTCACTTCTTACCTATTGCTGTGTCTCTAAATGAATTTTTGCAATGAGACATCAGAGCCTGAACTTCATTAGGTCCTGAAGCCAGGCACCATGGATTTCGGCTGGGCTCAAGTCCCAGGAGAGAGTAGCTGAAGGACAGGAGGAAAAAGCAAGGGAAAAAATTTGCCAAGGAATCCCCTTCATAACCTGCTGGAAAATCTGCTAAATACCTGATCTGTGCTCACAGTTTTCATTGACCTGATCCTTGGCACAAAGAAGATTAAGGAAAGAAGAACCCCCACAGGCTTGGGCAACAGTTACTGGGACCCAGCAGATAGGGGAGACTTTGGGACACACTGAGTAGTAGCTCCTGCCAGAGCTCAATTGCACCCAGTACCACTTGCCTGTTCATGGGGGGGTTCGAGGAAACAAGAAATGAAAGATTGTAAAGGAATAAATATTTTGTTAGGCATATATCCTTCCAGCCATAGGAGTAAGGACCTTCTGGAATCTGAGACTGAGCTGCGTGAGCTTTCTGCTGAGTTCGTTTTTCGCTGTCCCAGTTTTCAGCATGCTGGGCTTCTTGTCACTTCCCCTGCGCTGGGTTTTCTTTGTGTTCAGCTTCCTCCGTGTGAGCTTTCGCTGAGTTGGGCTCCTGCTTGATGGGGCCCAGCCGAGGTTGTTTCAGCCAGGTTAAATCCTAATGACGGCACCATAGATGTTGGGGGAGTGTGTAATTTCCTCGGTTCTGTCACGTCGCGACAAAAATTTGAAGCGACAGAACAGTGTTACAGCCCTCAGATGGACCAGTGGTAGAGCCCTCACATGGACCAGTGTTTCAGCTCTATGTTACAGCTCAATTTTATCTAGAAAATAAAGGAAAAAACATCCTCAAGGCTTGAGGGCATGCTGACCCAGAAGACAGGAAAAGAGAGGACCCCACTCGCCCAATTTTGGCTCCTCTTTTTATATTCTTTTTCTCCTCCCCAGGGCCTGCCCTATGTAAATTGGGCTAGCCAGGAGTGCTGTTTGTTTTACCTGAGGTCCTCACTCTGGTCCTGGACCTTCCTTTATTCTATTTTTGAGGGATTTTCCCTTCCTTGTCTTTTAGCCACAGTCATTCTGGACTCCTTTTTCCTATTCTAACTACCTAAGAGATTGAACATACTTTAGTACATTTTAGATATCGCCAATTTTATTTGCCCGGTCCATTTTAACTGAATGTTATTCTTTATTAATTGCAAATACTAACAGTAATCTATGTAGTATTAATTGACCTTAAATCTACTTTTACCATCTATAAATATTTCATATACAGTTGCACATTATATAATATGTACCACATATCCATGTATTTGTTTACATTAATTAGTCTGCTGAATAATATATTAATACCAAGAATTTAATATTATTATACATATAAAAACATAGTCAAATATCTGGAAGGGTTAATCCACAGCCTTCCATTTTTTATATTAGCATTTGACAATTCTTAAATAATTATTATTTTATAAATAATAATCTAGCTGCAATGCTAAGAAAGAAAAATATTACTTTTAAATGGATTCACAAAAAGTTTATAGAATAATTTAGCTAAATTACAGCATTTATATTTACAGTGTTTATCATTTAGCTACCAAAACTTCTGGTATTTAATATATTCAAAAACATTTTTAAATATAAGTTTCAAGTGTGTTACAGATTTTTTTATATTAACTTGCAGTAGAACACTTATTTCTAATGTGATTTTAGGTGGAAGAAATAATATACCTTGGAGTAGGACACAGCTGTACTGAAAATGTCACCATGCATTTTTAAATATAACTATATGCAACTTATTATATAATATCAATATAAGGATATGTCACACAGACAAATATTGATCATTCAAAACAAGAATGATTTATTCCACAAGAGGGGCTCATATACAATTCTAGAGAAGTTAGAATTCAGAAAAATCACCCCTTCCTAAGCCTTTAGGAGTATGTAGCCTGTTGGAGGCTAAAAGGATGGTTTGTTGAGAGAAGAGAGAACACTAGTCAGGCCAAGGAAGTAGGATATTACATTTGTAATGCATGCAGTCCAGTTTGGTGATTAGTGGAAGACAAACCTTTAAAGATAGGTTAAGGTCAGACAGAGGAGCTCTGTTCCTTCCCAGAGCTGAGAGGGTATGTGTGGTTTAGGTATTTGCAGTGCTTGTAGGCTCCCTCTTATTTTTGAAACACAGGAAATGAATTGATGGTCTCTCCTTGCCATTAGAGTTCAGTATACTCAACTAGCTATTAATACCTTTTGTGAAAAACCAATTTCTTCAGAACTAAAAAAGCCACAGGATGTACAATTCTTACATGTTCTCAGGACTACATGACCTTTTTCTGCTTCTAAATCCAAGTTTGCTCATATTCACAACTTTTAGTATAACAAGCTAAATGTGTGTGTGTGTGTGTGTAGTTTTACCTTCAGAACAAACTTCAGAACAGAACCAGCTCTCAGCAAAGGGAGCCAGGCTAATTTACCACTAGAATTCTAAAATTACTATATGCTTATTCCACATTTTAATTTTACTAGATAAAATTACATATATTAATGTAGTAATGATTGATTTTTAAAAACTCTGTTCTAGATGCTCAGGATTCAAAATCAATAAAGGAACACACTGCCATTGGTATTAAGAAGAAAGACAAGTGAACAGTCAATTGCACTACAGTGTAACGCATGCTGTGATAGAAAATATGTACACTGTTGGGAAAAAGTTCTTTGGTCTCCTGTGTTTCCTCATGTCATGAAAGCAAGGCACTAACCACCATTTCGTTCCAGATTATCTTTCTGTCCTTTTTAAGAATGTCTGTACTATAAATACCCATAGAATGTATAAACAGTGTTTCCACTGGTGCAAAGAGAACTGTTTATTACCCAGTATGATAAAGACAACACTTCCCTCTGCTGCAAATGTTATGAAGGTTTTCAGCCCATCATAAAACATGGGGATTCCTTAGTTTGAGATTCCTCAGTTATGATGTAAACCAACTGCATGCACAGCACTCTGTCCTTGGCCCTTCTGGACCCCTCATTCCCACGCCTGGCCCAGAGTCTTGGGATCCAGGGAAACTGGTATAATGACAAAGCTTATGCAGTTTAGTGTACAATGAGCCTTAAAGTCCTTTGTTTCTGATTAGGAGCCTGTGACTTCCGTTTTCATTCATGAAGATGACTGGGCTAGTACACAGCATAAAAATCTCAGACTCTATACAATTTGTGACATTCACAAAATTGTCTTGGTCTTTGTTTAAAGTCAGCATGTGAACATCACCCTAGGTTTCAGTTATTCCATGTAGAGCATGTTGAACTCCTTTTAAGAAGTAAAGATTTACTGATTTACAAAGATTAATGACAGAGGAACATAGAACTATTACTAAGAGGAGCACTTTCCAGTTGGTATGCACAAATTAAACAAGAAATTATAGAGATACAAAGTTTTAGTTATTCAAGATGAATAAATTCTAGAGATTTGCTGTACAATATGGTGTCTATAGTTAAAAATTCTGTACTGTCCATTTGAAAATTGTTAAGACAGTAGCACTCATATCAAGTTTTCTTACCACAGTAAAAATAAATTTTGGTATATTGGCTAAATAAAAATATATTCCATGATCAGGTACTACTACAGTAAAAATACTGAGAATAGAACTGTCACCTTGCTAATGAGAAAAATAAGGCCACAGGTTCAATTAGAAAGAGACTTTCCCTTCAGAAAAAAAAAAAAAATTACTTGTGTTATTTTTAAAGAAAGGATAAAAAATAGTCTGGGTAGGCCAGATCAAATTACTTATCATTAAACAAAGGTATCATCTTTGGCTGAAAGTTAACAGCAGCAATAGAATGAAAAAGAGAAAAATATCCAGATTATATAAGAAGGCATTTTGAGTGGAGTCTATTCATATAATTGTTTTTTAATACGCTTACTTAACATAAAGCTTATGAAAATCTCATGAGCTATTCTTGCTTCAAGAAACACAATTTTGTAAATATATGTCATTATAAAACACATTTATTTTCATATATATGGAATATAATGTACATGTTAGCATGATGAATTGCAATGAAAGCATAAGAATATAAATATAAAATATAGAATATAACACCACACAAATGCACCTACATGACCAAACACACAACACATGATCACATGACACAGAAAAACACATAAACTGAGATAACATAAATATTTGTACCAATAATTCAGTTCAGTTCAGTCACTCAGTCCTATCCAACTCTTTGTGATCCCAAGGACTGCAGCAAACAGGCTGCCCTGCCTATCACCAGGTCCCAGAGCTTATTCAAACTCATGCCCATCAAGTTGGTGATTCCATCAACCACCTCATTCTCTGCCATCCCCTTCTCCTGCCTTCAATCTTTCCCAGCAACTGGGTTTCTTCCAATGAGACAATTCTTCGCATCAGGTGGCCAAAGAATTGGAGCTTCAGCTTCAGCATTAGTCCTTCCAATGAACATTCAAAATTGATCTCCTTTAGGATGGACTGGTTGGATCTCCTTGCAGTCCTAAGGGCTCTCAAGAATCTTCTCCAACACCACAGTTCGAAAGCATCAATCCTTCTGCACTCAGCTTTCGTTATAGTCCAACTTTCACATCCATACATGACCATTGGAAAAACCATAGTTTTGACTGAACGGACCTTTGTTGGCAAAGTAATTTCTCTACTTTTTAATATGCTGTCTAGGTTGGTCATAATTTTTCTTCCAAGGAGCAAGTGGCTTTTAATTTCATGGCTTCAATCACCATCTGCAGTGATTTTGGAGCCCCCAAAAATAAAGTCTGACACTGTTTGTATTGCTTCCCCATCTGTTTACCATGAAATGATGGAACCAGATACCATGATCTTAGTTTTCTGAATGTTGAGTTTTAAGCCAACTTTTTCACTCTCCTCTTTCACTTTCATCAAGAGACTCTTTAGTTCTTTGCTTTCTGTCATAAGAGTAGTGTCATCTGCATATCTGAGGTTACTGATATTTCTCCCAGCAATCTTGATTCCAGCTTGTGCTTCATCCACTCCAGCGTTTCTTATGATGTACTCGGCATATAAGTTAAATAAGCAGGGTGACAATATACAGCCTTGACATACTCCTTTACCAATTTGGAACCAGTCCATTTTTCCATGTCAAGTTCTAACTGCTGCTTTTAAACTTGCATACAGTTTTCTCAAGAGACAGGTCAGGTGGTCTGGTATTCCCATCTCTAAGAATTTTCCACAGTTTGTTGTGATCCAAACAGTCAAAGTCTTTGGCATAGTCAATAAAGCAGAAGTTTTTCTGGAACTCTCCTGATTTTTCTATGATCCAGTGGGTGTTGGCAATTTGATCCCTGGGTCTCCCCTAGCATATTGGGCACCTACCGACCTGGGGAGTGCATCTTTCAATGTCCTATCTTTTTGCCTTTTCATACTGTTCATGGGGTTCTCAAGGCAAGAATACTGAAGTGGTTTGACATTCCTTTCTCCAGTGGACCACGTTTTGGCAGAACTTTCCACCATGACCCCTCCATCTTGGGTGGCCCTACATGGCATGGCTTATAGTTTCACTGAGTTAGACAAGGCTGTGGTCCACGTGATCAGATTGGTTAGTATTCTGTGTTTTCAGTCTGTCTGCCCTCTGATAGAAGGATAAGAGCCTTATGGAAGCTTCCTGATGGGAGTGACTGACTAAAGGTGAAATTGTTCTGATTGATGGGGCCTTGCTCTAAATCTTTAGTCCAATCTTCTGTTGATGGGTGGGGCTGTGTTCCCTCCCTGCTATTCACCTGGGGCCAAACTATGGTGGAAGTAATGAAGATAATGGTGACCTCCTTCAAAAGGTCCTGTGCAGGCACTGTTGCCCTCAGTGCCCCCAGCTTGCAGTAAGCCACTGCCAAATGTCTCTCTGGAGACTCCTGGACACTCAAGTCTGGGTCAATCTCTTGTGGGGTCACAGCTCCTTTTTCCTGGGTCCTGTTGTGTATTCACATGGATATACAAAGATACTGGTGACATTCTATTTTTTAGTACATCAGTAGATGTATTTGCTTAACTTATGTATTATAATATGCATACATATCAGTTCAGTTCAGTTCAGTTGCTCAGTCGTGTCCAACTCTTTCACATTTCATATTAATCCACTTCAAATACAATGCAAAAACTTTACAACAGTTAATTCTATTTATTTCTCATATTCTTTGTGGGTTTTTGCATATATTTACTTATATAATTATTATATTACTCCAAAATGAATATTTACCATTTTCTTTAACAGTACATTTACTTTAAATAATGTAGTTTTCTAACAGTAAATCAACATCAGAGAATATGTTAAAGGAGAGAAAAGTAGTCTTTATTCACACAAACACATTTATCACATTTGTAAAATGAAGATAATTTTAGCTCATTATGTGTTATAAAATTCAAATATATAATACATAAATAATTCAGAAATCAGTCTCTTATAGAAGCAGTCCTCAACCAGAGATAACTACTAACAATATAATTCTTATTTATAATAAAATAACTAACCCAGTTTCCTAGCTTCTGCAAGAGTAATTGCAAACCCTAGGTCCAGAACTATCTGTGCTGTGATGTGGTCTCTGCTTACTACTTCTGACTTAATTCTGAGAATACATAATATTGTGTACAAAAACAGACTATTGACTACTTTCTGAAAACAATCTTAGTTTTTCCATCACAGTACTTTCATTCACATTTTTACTAATTAGCACCCTCTTTCTCTCTTTTCTGTATTGTACATTTTCTCTCATTTCTCACTGAATATGTATCCATTCTAATGAGGCTTTTTCCTAATGATTCTTTAGTAAACTTTCACATGAGCTCCATTTTTAACACTTGAAGTAGTAATGGAAATTCAAGAAAGATCTCTATGGAAGATGTTCTTATCAAGCTTCCATCAGAAATCTCCTCAATAAATAGTTGGAATGGCAGAGGTAAGTTTTATTTCTCTGAGTTTTTATTTTACAGATAGGAAACACTGCTCATGAGACAGCTTATTATTCAAATTTCTATAAAGAAGTTTATTTATTGTGATGGTCATTTTTGTTGTTTTAGCTACTAATTTTTAAGTTTTCCTAAATACTGTGTATTCAATTCATACAGAACTCTGGATCTTATCTTATATACAAAGAAAACATCAAACATATTACTCTGAACAGGGAAACTCTGAAGCCTGGAGTTTAGGAAGATTAATTAAAATTTTTACTGCTAATTGATATTATATGAAGGACAGCTTGATAATTCAACTTGATAGAAATTTATCAATATAAATCACACATGATACACAGGGAAACATATTTGAGAATACCTTTTATTTGCGATAAATTTGGAATAATTTAAACCAGGATAAGGATAGGATATACTGTCCAAGTATGCTAATATTTAAATAATGTAAAAAATATCTAATTAGTCTAACACCTAATACACTTACAGATATTATAAATGTTAAGCCTCAAGTGCAAGTGTTAATGACTAATTTAGCAATATAGGATAATCAGGGGTAGGTGGAAACCAATTTATAGTATACAAGTTCACAATTCTGAGCATACTGAAAGGAGATAATACATGGAAAAGCAAGGACCTCCAGTTATAGGAACTGCTGAGATATCAACACATTCAGCAATTATATAGGACCCATACCAAATGGGAAGATGCTGAAGACAGGGAAATTAAAATATCACTGACCTCAAGAAGTTTATAAAATGCATACAAAAAACAATTATAACTCCTGAAAAGGGATGGCAAGTTCAGCTCTTGCCATTTACAAAGCAGCTAAAGATAAGATTTACCAAGACTAGAATTGTGATAAACTTGAACCTTGATTCTTGCTGTCTGTAGTAAGAATCCCTTTCTCAATGTCTGCAAGACTTATTCCCTCTTCTTCAAGTCTTGTGCAAATTATATGTCCTCAATGAAACTGTTTCTGTCCACATTGTTGAAAATGTAACTCATATACTATTCTTCTGCAGATCCCTCTGTTCTTCTCTCCTGCTTTGTTTTTTCTGAAATGCAACTATAGCCATTGACTTTAGTAGATGCTGAGTTTATTTATCATTTGTCTCCACTTATTAATTCCATAAATAAAAGACTATTTTCTTTTCATTTTTTTTTCTGCAATCCCTGGAAAAGTACCTGTTATAGAATAGGTGCTCAATAAAGAAGAGGCTTGCTGTTTTTTAGTGAATGTACATAATTACTAAGTTATAATACTCAATGCAACAGTTCTTAGTATAAGACAAAATACATGGTCTTGCTGCTGCTGCTGCTGTGTAGTTGCTAAGTTGTGTCCAACTCTTATAACCCCATGGACTCTAGCCGACCAGGCTCCTCTGTCCATGGGATTTCCCAGGCAAGAATACTGGAGTGGGTTATCATTTCCTTCTTCAGGTTTCTTTCCGACCTAGGGGTCAACCCATGTCTCTTGTTTGACAGGTGAGTTCTTTGTCACTGAGCCACCTGGGAAGCCCCATTTGGTCTTCACATTATAACAATTACTTTAATTGCATTTAAAGCCCAAAGCTACCTAAAAATTATCTCTTTTTCTTTCATTTTATCTTTTGTGAATTCTTTTGATAAAATCTTAAAACATGGGCATAAGAGACTTATTTCAGTGCTTTTAGTTCTCAGAATAGCCAATATCTCTGGTTGCAAGATGGGTTCCATCATTTTTTTTTTTTTTTAAGAATAAGTTCTGTTCTCTTAAACTATTTGTGGAAATTAAGAGTCCATTTTATAATTGAGAGTATTGTAAGGCTTCAATATTACAGCAACCATAAAAGTTCAGTCCCAATGATAATATACATTGATTAGAAGACACTGGAGAAATGCTATACAAATAATGTTCTCTAGAAAAGAAATGGGGCTTCCCAGGTGGTACTAGGGGTAAAGAATCCACCTGCCAATGCAGGAGACACAAGAGATGCAGGTCTGATCCTTGGGTCTGGAAGATCCCCTGGAGTAGGAAATGGCAACCCACTCCAGTAATCTTTCCTAGAAAATTCCATGGACAGAAGAGCCTGGTAGGCTACAGTCCATGGGGTCACAAAGTGTTGGACATGACTGAGCACATACACAGTAAAGAAATAATAATCTCTAAGACAATCTGACAGACACACAAAAAGTAATGATCAGTTTCCCATGGCCTCTCTAAATAGCAAGTAAATGGTCAGGCTCTTGCAAATCATTTTCTTTGATACAATAATTAATAAAGAAAATATCTCTGCATAATATGTTTCACTGCCAGGAGAAGATCAGTCTATACTTCATTTTGCATTCAAAATTTCAATATTCTTCCTGTCAAGAAAGGACCCCTAAAGTAAAATTGACTTCAGAATCCACAAAGGCTTGGCTCATTATAGAGAACCAGAGTTAATATTACTAAAGTTTTCTCCCACTCCCAAGAGCACGTTAATGTTAATGAGGTTACATTAGGCTTAGCAGATAGCATCCCATCAAACATGGCCAGGGACTACTCTCCTGCACTCCAGAGAACTTCTCCAGGCTCCACATCTCAAATGAGCTTACTGTTTACCCTCTCTTTCTAATCCATGTACTTGCTTTTTCTACTGCCTTTAACATAGTATGCTTTTATCTATTGTCTGAGTAACTGACTCTCCCTTAATATCAATGTTTGGATTGAACTGTGTGTTTGATTAATGATCTCAGATGTGTTCCTGAAAACTGTTTTGAGATCGTTGTTTTTTTTTTTTTTTTCCAGCTTTATTGATACATATTTGACATATAGTGTACATGCCTAAGGTATATACATATTGATTTGATACACATATTTTGCAAAACTATTATCACCATACCATTAGCTAAGTCTCCATCACCTCACATAATATATTTTTTGTATGCTAATAAAATTTAACATCTACTCTCTCAGCAACTTTCAACTATATAACACAGTATCATCAACTATAATCACCTTTCTGTACATCACATCCCCAGAAATTATCTGTTTTATCGGTGGAAGTTTGTATCCATTGACTAAAATCTCTCCTTACACCCCATCTTCAGTCCCTGATAGCCACCATTCTACTCTGTTTCTATGAGTTTGGGTTTTTTCAGATTCCACATATAAGTGATACATACAGTATTTGTCTTCCTCTAATTTCAAGATCCCTCAGGGTCCATACATATAGTCATAAAGGGCAAGATTTCCTTTTTCCTCATGGTTGAATAATATTCCATTGTATTCAAAAATGGAAATTAGAGGATATTTAATATATCTTCAGAGTTGTGCAACCATCACAACAACAGATGTTAGAATAGACTGAAGGCCAAAGAACTGATGCTTTCAAATTGTGGTGCTGGAAAAGACCCTTAAGAGTCCCTTAGACTGCAAAGAGAACAAAGCAGTCAATCCTAAAGGAAATCAGTTTTGAATATTCATTAGAAAAACTGATGCTGAAGCTCTGATTCTTTGGCCGCCTGATGTGAAGAGTCAATTCATCGGAAAAGACCCTGATCCTGGGAAAGATTGAGGGCAAGAGGAGAAGAAGGCAACAGAGGATTAGATGATTGAACAGCATCACCAATTCAATGGACATGAGTTTGAGCTAACTCTGGGTGATAGTGAAGGAAAGGGAAGCTTGATGTGCTACAGGGGGTCAAAAAGAGTCAGAGATGGCTTAACAACTAAACAACAGTGAAGTGTGAGGTACTATTCTGTGTATACAGCTTGAGAAAAGTACAATGATAATTTCACACACACACACACACACATATATATATATATATATATATATATATATATATAATGCAAAGGGCCTGGAAAGTATACTGCAGTATGGATTACTCACATGGCTGACAAGTTAGTGATATAACAGAGAATAGGAAAAACCTGATAAGACTTGAGACAGAAAATGGAATCGCTTTTGCCATATTCCATTGGTCAAAAGTGCTTCCCTGGTGGCTCAGTTGATAAATAATCCACCTGCAAGGCAGGAGACCTGGGTTTGTTTCCTGGGTTGGGAAGATCCCCTGGAGGAGGGCATGGCAACCCACTCCAATATTCCTACCTGGAAAACCCATGAACAGAGGAGCCTGGCAGGATGCAATCCATGGGGTTGCAAAGAGATAGACATGACTCTGCAATATCATGTCATGCCATTGGTCAAAAAAAGCACCATAACCACACAGATTCAAAGTGCAAGGTCATAGATTCACATTCTGATATGAGAAATATCAATTAATTTGTAGACATTCTTAATCCAACACAGGAGATATATCTATAAAGTGTCCCATAAACACAACACAATAAAAGTTTGGAAATAGCTTATTTCCTCATTTATATTTCTTTTTTCCTTTGAAATATTCAGTTCAGCTCAGTTCAGTTCACTTTCTCAGTCATGTCCGACTCTTTGCCACCCCATGATTGAAGCACGCCAGGCCTCCCTGTCTATCACCAACTCCCAGAGTTCACCCAAACACATGTCCATCGAGTCGGTGAAGCCACTCAGCTATCTCATTCTCTGTCATCCCCTTCTCCTCCTGCCCCCAATCCTTCCCAGCATCAGGGTCTTTTCCAATGAATCAGCTCTTCACATGAGGTGGCCAAAGTATTGGAGTTTCAGCTTCAGCATCAGTCCTTCCAATGAACACCCAAGACTGATGTCCTTTAGGATGGACTGGTTGGATCTCCTTGCAGTCCAAGGGACTCTCAAGAGTCTTCTCCAACACCACAATTCAAAAGCATCAGTTCTTTGGTGCTCAGATTTATTCATAGTCCAACTCTCCCATCCATACATGACCACAGGAAAAACCATAGCCTTGACTAGACGGACCTTTGTTGGCAAAGTAATGTCTCTGCTTTTGAATACACTATCTAGGTTGGTTATAACTTTCCTCCCAAGGAGTAAGCATCTTTTAATTTCATGGCTGCAATCACCATCTGCAGTGACTTTGGAGACCAAAAAGATAAAGTCTGACACTGTTTCCACTGTTTCCCTATCAATTTCCCATGAAGTGATGGGACCAGATGCCATGATCTTTATTTTCTGAATGTTGAGCTTTAAGCCAACTTTTTCACTCTCCACTTTCACTTTCATCAAGAGGCTTTCTAGTTCCTCTTCACGTTAGGCCATAAGGGTGGTGTCATCTGCATATCTGAGGTTATTGATATTTTTCCCGGCAATCTTGATTCCAGCTTGTGCTTCTTCCAGCCCAGCGTTTCTCATGATGTACTCTGCATATAAGTTAAATAAGCAGGGTGACAATATACAACCTTGATGTACTCCTTTTCCTATTTGGAACCAGTCTGTTGTTCCATGTCCAGTTCTAACTGTTGCTTCCTGGCATGCATATAGGTTTCTCAGGAGGCAGGTCAGGTGCTCTGGTATTCCCATCCCTTTCAGAATTTTCCACAGTTTATTGTGATCCACACAGTCAAAGGCTTTGGCATAGTCAATAAAGCAGAAATAGATGTTTTTCTGGAACGCTCTTGCTTTTTTGATGATCCAGCAGATGTTGGCAATTTAGTCTCTGGTTCCTCTGCCTTTTCTAAAACCAGCTTGAACATCTGGAAGTTCATGGTTCACGTACTGCTGAAGCCTGGCTTTGAGAATTTTGAGCATTACTTTACTAGCATGTGAGATGAGTGCAATTGTGCAGTAGTTTGAGAATTCTTTGGCATTGCCTTTCTTTGGGATTGGAATAAAAACAACCTTTTCCAATCTTGTGGCCACTGCTGAGTTTTCCAAATTTGCTGGCCCATTGAGTGAAGCACTTTCACATCATCATCTTTCAGGATTTGAAACAGCTCAACTGGAATTCCATCACCTCCACTAGCTTTGTTCATAGTGATGCTTTCTAAGGCCCACTTGATTTCACATTCAAGGATGTCTGGCTCTAGGTGAGTGATCACAACATCATGATTATCTGGGTCATGAAAATCTTTTTTGTACAGTTCTTCTGTGTTCTTGCCACCTCTTCTTAATATCTTCTGCTTCTGTTAGGTCCATACCATTTCTGTCCTTTATCGAGTCCATCTTTGCATGAAATGTTCACTTGGTATCTCTAATTTTCTTGAAGAGATCTCTAGTCTTTCTCATTCTGTTGTTTCCCTCTATTTCTTTGCATTGATCGCTGAGGAAGTCTTCCTTATCTCTTCTTGCTATTCTTTGGAACTCTACATTCAGATGCTTATATCTTTCCTTTTCTCCTTTGCTTTTCACTTCTCTTCTTTTCACAGCTATTTGTAAGGCCTCCCCAGACAGCCATTTTGCTTTTTTGCATTTCTTTTACATGCGGATGATCTTGATCCCTGTCTCCTATACAATGTCAGGAACCTCCGTCCATAGTCATCAGGCACTCTATCAGATCTAGTCCCTTAAATCTATTTCTCACTTCCACTGTATAATCATAAGGGATTTATTATTAACATAAATAAAACTATAATGTTATGATTTTAATGAAATGAAAGTATAAAAGTAAAACCATATGTATCTGAGGCACCATTATTGCTTTATATGATTTTAAGTACTTATAAAATATTCCTAAGGAACATCTCTTACTATTTAGCTTTCCAAAGAAATATTTAGAAGATAAATACACTGTTGGACCTTGAGGAGGACTCCTATTGGCTATAAAAAATGTTTTTAATTATTCTTACATAATAGGATTTTTGATTTCCTTATGAGCTAATTTTTCTCAGTGCAATTGAGAGACAATTCTCTAAGACTTAAATTTCTATGTTTCTAATTTCAATTTATTAATATTTTATTTCATTTTGTGTGAGCATATTGTTTCCTCAGGTCAGATATTAACTCTATCCTAATTTCTTGATAGTTAGAAACCAATAAAGATTTAATAGGAGGAACCTGCGGCAAAGTATATATTTAAATCAGGTGGTGGTATTTTATTTTTCAAACAACTTTCATCTATGTGACAATAAATTTAATTTCAAAAGTTTAAATGAAAGGAACACACGATTTATTCTGCCGGATGTTCACAAATCCCTTAAGTGCTTTTTCCATAAAATAAACAGCCTAATGTTGCCTTTCTCATAGTGTGTTTTCAAAACACTGATTCAAGAGAATGTTAACGGAACATAATAAAACTTAGAGGATTAACAAAAAATTATGTTTTTAAATTTATAGTTTTTCTCAGAGTTGTAAATCTTGTAACTTTGCATTCTACATCTCCAAACAAATATATGACACACATTTAAAATAAGTAAGTAAATAAATCTATTCAAGGAACATCACTGAGGCTGCTGCTTCCAGTTTCGCTCTGAGGAAACTGATGTTATTTTAATTTGAAAAAGAGTTAATAAAGAGAGTTTAATTCTTAAAAACTTACTGAAACCATGAGAGGTCAGGTTCTTGGACTGCTTCTGAGAGTATCTTCCTGCATTACAGAGAAGTAACCTGTTAGGATCCTGTAACTCACACCACACTCAGAACACTCCACTGAATAATATGTGATCGTGCTGGGACCCCTGAATCAGTGGAAGCCAAGCCCGAGGACCTGGTGTCACTGCCATGTCCACATGCATAACTGGTAAACAGACACGACTTCTGAACTCCCCCTTATTCATAATTGCTTTTTGATACCCACAAGACTGACCACTGCATGTTAGTATATAAGGATTTCTGTTTCTTTTTAGTTCAACCAAGACACTGTCTAATTGAATCCAATTTCATAAGCATTTTCAGGTAATATAAATTAATTTGCTAAACTCTTCAGTATATAAACAGGCGGAAATAGATTCTGAATGCTATAGCTTCAAAATCATTTTGTGTCAGAATTGTAAGGAATTGCTTCATTATCTCATTGGTGCTGAGATGGCTAATAAGATGTCTTCTCTTGGTTTGACTTATTGCATCTTATTCTGTGGCATTGTGTATGAATATATCTATTACTGTTGTGCACTTCCAACTACCACTGCTACAGAATATAACTGTATTTACTCTTTGACCTGATGTTCTGAAATATAGAAAACAGAAAGGCTTTTCTTCCCCATTGTCCTTGTCTCACATTTAGTTGCTCTTTTTAATTTAACTGATGTGGGAGTGAAAATGGTAAACTGCTCATCAGCATCTGCTGCTTTAATCTTTTTCTAGTGTGCCTTCTCTATATCAGAACCTAAATAGCTAACATAATATTGCAGATGCTTTTTTTTTTTTTTTGCAACCATGTTTTTAAGTGAAAATTAATTTGTGAAAATTAATCTGAAATTCATTGCAATTGTTCAAAATTTGGAGAGTGGAAATGAAGAAGTCATCTTGCTGCTGCTTTTGTTTGGTTCTGCAAAGTGAGATTGTGGACACTGATTTTCTGCATCAGCATTCTGGTGACTAGACCTTAGCTTTGTGACTACTGAAAGGTATCTGCATCCATAGCAACAACAATTTCCTGATTCCTGGATGGCAGCACTTGTAGTTTGTTCTTGAATCAAGAACTTCAAATATAACCTATTTTCCACCTACCTCTTTGTGAAAAAAGCAGCAACTCTCTGGTTGTCCCAATTCAATAGCTTTTTTCTGAGAACCATTGATGGCCAATTCACTAGCTTTTTTTGGAGAGCCATTCTTGGAGATTCATCTTAGAGTCCACTGTTCTATCCATTTGGAATGATTCTGTAACACCAAATTGAAGGTATTCAGCATATGCAGAACTTAGAGTAGTTTAAAACAATTTCCATTTCTTAGAATTGCATTGCTGCAACCAAATATTTTCAGATAACAGATCTTCAAAATTATAAAAAAGGAATTGGTTATATGTTTAATTTTGAGAGGAATGAAAATCTGATTATCATAATAAAATAGGACTCTGCTAGTTCAGGACCTAAATAGGTAAAAGAGGTCCTTCATTAACACATGGGATGACCAACCTAGACAGCATATTAAAAAGCAAAGACATTACATTGCCAACATAGGTCTGTCTAGTCAAGGCTATGGTTTTTCCAGTGGTCATGTATGGATGTGAGAGTTGGACTGTGAAGAAAGCTGAGTGCAGGATTGATGCTTTTGAACTGTGGTGTTGGAGAAGACCCTTGAGAGTCCCTTGGACTGCAAGGAGATCCAACCAGTCCATCCTAAAGGAGATCAGTCCTGGGTGTTCATTGGAAGGAGTGATGTTGAAACTGAAACTCCAATACTTTGGCCACCTGATGAGAAGAGCTGACTCATTGGAAAAGACCCTGATGCTGGGAAAGACTGAAGGCAAGAGGAGAAGGGGACAGCAGAGGATGAGATGGTTGGATGGCATCAATGACTTGATGGACATGGGTTTGGGTGGATTCTGGGAGTTGGTGATGGACAGGGAGGCCTGGCATGCTGCGGTTCATGGGGTCGCAAAGAGTTGGACATGACTGAGTGACTGAACTGAACTGAACTGATTACCCAAAATAAAGTGTTATAGAATGCAAACTTGGAATATGGAGTAGGTATTAAGATAACCCCTTAAAATGCAAATTAGGAGAGTACCATCACAGAACAAGCGAGTTGTCAGGAACAAAATAGGCACTTTGCCAAGGTAGTCACTGTGCTGGCGGAGGAATCTATTTTCACAGACAGCTAATATGAGAGATACCAATTCTGCTTGATTAGAAATGGTTGGCCATTTTTTTTTCTATAGCCATTCTGTGATTCTAATAACCCCAAAGAGAATCCACATTAATTAATTATATACAATTATAGGAATAAAATATGCAGCATTAATGAGAATATAGAAGAATATATATTGACCATGAGTTATTTGTGGAGAGAAAAAATGTAAGGGCAGGAAATACAGAGATTATCACTAAGATTTCACAAATCATTATAAATGCAAATGATTTCCCAGATCATCCTTGTAGAGACAGTAGCAAAGCAGCAGCAATATCAGTTAAGAGGAATGCAGGCCATTTATTACATAGGAGGGAGAATAACTGTTGCATTGTCTTTATACCTGAGCAAGAAGGTCCTGTGTATAACAGACACACTGAGCAACACAATTATTAAAGGAAACATATGCATTACTATCATATAATACACACTGTGTATAACTGATACTGTACCAAGTCCAAACCCAATATATTCACTTTCCTGACAAACACCAATGGTCACTAGCCCATTCGGATTCCATCCAGGTCCCTTTTATATCTTGCCCTGTTTCCTCAAAACAAATGAAGACTGTTCAGATGGTCTGAAAGTTTGCAAGCTGCATTGCTATCAATATAGAGGAGGGACGTGGCTTCAGAGTATAGTGACATATTAGCAGCAAAAAAGTTAATTTGTCAAACTCTTCCTCTCAGATGTTGCATAGTAAAAATTATTTCCTAGTGGCTCCAAGGAACAAAATATTAACAACAACAGTGTTTAAGAATTATGTGTTCTTATTTTATTAACCATTCATTAACACAATACACACACACAATGGAATATTACTCATCCATAAAAAATAATGAAATAATGCCAATGGCAGCAACATAGATGGACCTAGAGATTACCACATTAAGCAAAGCTAGCTAGACAGGAGAAGACAGATATCATATTATATTGCTTATATGTAAGATAAAAATCAAAAATATTAATAGATACAAATGAACTTATATACAAAACAAATATAAACAGACATGCAAAACAAACATATGGTTACCAAAAGGGAAGCAGGGGAGGGATAAATTAGGTGTTTAGCATTACTATATGTGTTACTATATATAAGATAGATATTCAACAAGGACCTACTACAGAGCACAGAGGCTATACTCAGTATTTTGTAATAACCTATAAGAGATCACTGTCATTATCTGTAAAGTCAATAAATAAACTCACTGTTATGACTGGTATAATTTTCCAATGTTCAAATGGAAATGTTGGGGCAGAAGCATATTCAGTGTTCCATTTTTAGATATTAGGTAACCCCCTAAACTTATACAAAAACACAAACCAAAAGCCCTTGGAATTACATGAATTCAAGGAAACTTAAATTTACAAGAAATATGAGATTCCTTTCTGATTGTCCTTAAGATTTTATCTTCAAAAATGTAGAAATGACAACTTCTGTGTGATCTTCAGGAAATACAATAGGTAATAATGATTTAATTGCACCATGAATGATTTAAAGCCAAAGCATTTTCTGTGTAAGAATATGTGTTTAGGAGGGATGGAGAAAGGGTCCAAATCACAGTTTGTAAAGTTCTGTCTGGGGCATTATGTATACATTGCACACTTTTATCTAATCTAAGATAAAAATAATTTTTAAAAATCCCCACTGAAAGATACTGTTTAATACAATTGAGAGAGTAGTCTAGCAATTATATCTTAGAAGGTTTTACAGTTTGTGTTAACTGAATTTGTCAGATTATGTGTTTATGTTTAATGATAAAAACCTCTTTAATTCCGAAACAGTATAAAATACACTGCAACTAACTCCTCAATAATATGTATTAAAATGTATAAGTTGTAAATGAGATTAATACATTAAATCACATTTGCTTTTAAGACAGACCTTCATGTAGTCTATTTTATATCTTTCTTGTACATGAGATTTACATACTAGTATACAATATCAAATTAATCCAGATTAGGTTTATTACTCTACTATTCCATTTTGCTTCCTAAAGAAAAATAACATAAACACTAGAATTAAAAAATATGTACATATACTGTGGTTATCACTACACACTGATGAAAAAACTTTTTAGAAGATAACTTGATAGATTCTCAACCATTTTTTGCTTCTACCAATGGATTATATGAGTTACAGTTGCTCCACATTTTCACCTGTACTTGAGATCTTCAGTTTTACTTTAGTCATTCTATTGAGTATGTAATGGAACACATTTTGGATTTGACTTGTGCATTTCTAATTATTAGTAAGGTTGTATTAACTTGGCTATTTAAATATCTTCTCTGAGTACAAATTTTCTAATGGGTTCTGGGTTTTCTTTCTTTGATTTGAGGATTTATTTATTAATTGTATTACTGCAAACAATCATTGATTTGCAAATTTATTGTGACTCACTATATAAAAGGTTTAATTGGTAAGGAAGGATTATTTGATATGTGTAATTTAATAGACATAGATGTTTAATTTGAAGACAGGAAATCAAATGTCTCACTTCTAAAATGTTAGACATATTAATTACTGTATCAACATATCCAAATGTAATATACTAGCATTTGATAACTTGGTAATATTATGATATACTATATAATGTAATTTTAATCAGTAATTTTGTTTTTTGGGGTCACATTAAAAAAAATTGGACTGTGTTGTCCAACTAATGTCTAAATCAATTATACGAGATTTTTTTTAAAGTAAATCATTACTGATTTTCTTATTTTGTTATTTTGTGTATTTAATAATTATTGGCACAGATATGATGATAAGCTGTTATACATTTGGCATACAAATTGAACTATTGTTCTTCCTTGTTATGATTATATTTCAACATCATTAAATAATTAGTAACTGCACCTCAAAGTCAATTTAGATGTTTTCATTTTAAAAAGCTGAGCACAACCATTATTTCAACCAGAGTATATATTTTGTGATTTATGATATGATACAATATATAATCTATGATATCAACCAAAATCTGAAATTCAAGAACTTGGTTTTATAGACCCACTGTTTTCAAAGAATAAGCATTTATAAGGAAAACCAAAAATCTTAAGTTTACTGTTTATAAGGGCTATCATATTTTTATTTCTTTCTAAACATCTGCTGACTGCCTCAGAACTCTTTATACTGTCTTTGATATGGACAAGCTTTGTATATCTATGTGGAATAAATCTATAGGCTACAATGTCTGTAGCATTTAAAAAGTACTAGAGGAAATAGGATGAGGAATTACAGTATTGCAACACAGGCACAACTTAGCTCACAGCCGTTAATTACCAAAGGTAGCACTGAGTTATAATTTTCCAAATGAATTAAGAATCCTCCATCCCCAGTGAGCGGGTTAATGGTGGATAGAGGAAGAGCCAACAGGTATTCCATTTTAGGGCAGAAAAAAATTATATAGTAATAACTTGGGCAGTAATGTTTGGGCAAGCACTGCTCTTTTACATAGTTTGCCAACATTTTTCTTAAAAATGCTGGTGTACAGGCATGCAGATAAAGAACTAGGGTGAAATAAATTTGAGTTTCTATTTTCCCAATAAAAGAAAGAAAGTTACAACCATGTTTGAAGCTGTCCAAATGTAGATCACAATTGTTGCTCTGAGGATTGTTTTTCCTTAAATTGACTTTCTCATCTAAATGGATTTGTTAGTTACTGAATTTATAGTCATGAATCTCAAAGAAAATGCTTAATTAATTTTTAATAAGTCCTAATTGGTTATTTATTAACAATCCACTGTGAAAGTGAAAAGTGAAAGTGAAAGTTGCTCAGTTGTGTCTGACTCTTTGTGACTGTATGAACTCTACAGTTCATTGAATCCTCCATGCAAGAATACTGGAGTGGGTAGTTCTTCCCTTCTCCAAGGGATCTTCCCAACCCAGGGACCAAACCCAGATCTCCCACATTGCAGGCAGAGTCTTTACCATTTCTATTTTTACTCTAGCAAGTATTCATATGATACTACTAGGATTCACTTCACTTTGAGATAGAAAATGGACTTTGCTCAAAGAAGTTGACTAGACATTTTAGTAAACTTCTGAATGACCACAGAGGAATATGAAGTCTGTGATGCATAGTACAAAACTAACATCATATATAATAGTCTTTCTCTCTTCAAAATACATGATTTTTTAACCATAATATAAAAACTTCAAATTCAAGAGCTGAGCTGCTTAACATAATGGTCAACACCGATCTGCTCTTTTAAATTTTTGTTTGAATGCATTTATGAAAATAAAAATGATTGTCTATAATGTCTTTCAGAGAAGGCAGTGGCACCCCACTACAGTAGTCTTGCCAGGAAAACCCCATGGATGGAGGAGCCTGGTAGGCTGCATCCATGGGGTTGTGAAGAGTTGGACACAACTGAGCGGCTTCATTTTCACTTTTCACTTTCATGCATTGGAGAAGGAAATGACAACCCATTACAATGTTGTTGCCTCGAGAATACCACGGACGGGGGAGCCTGGTAGAAGGCCATCTATGGGGTTGCATAGAGTCGGACACGACTGAAGTGACTTAGCAGCAGCAGCATACTAAAGGCTATGGCAATTGTCAAGCAGCTGAGCAGGCATTAATCACGCAGCTGAGCAGGCCCTGATCACGTGACTGTGCAGGCACTGATCACGTGGCTGATCAAGTACTGATCACGTGATGAGCATGCGCTGATCATGGGGATGATCCTGCAGTGATCACGTGACTGAATGGCGCTGATCATGTGACTGATCATGTGCTGATCACGTGGCTATCATGCACTGATGATGTGCCTCAGGAGGCAATAATCAAAGAGCTGAGCAGGCACGAACCACGCAATCAGCAGGCAACAATCATGGAGCCCGCTGTGACTAATCATGCTGCTCAGCAGGCAATAATCAAGCAGGTGTGCTGGCAGGAATCACAGAGCTCAGCTGGCAATTGTCAAGCAGCTGAGCAGGCAGGAATCACGCAGCTCAGCAGGCTCTGATCACGTGACTGTGCAGGCCCTGATCTCGTGGCTGATCAAGTACTGATCACGTGACTGAGCATGCACTGATCACGTGACTGAATGGCACTGATCATGTGACTGATCATGCACTGATCACCTGGCTACCATGCACTGATGATGTGCCTCAGGAGGCAATAACGGGGTCGCACAGAGTCGGACACAACTGAAGCAATTTAGCAACAGCAGCAGCAGCATAATCAGTTCAGTTCAGTTCAGTTGCTCAGTTGTCCAACTCTTTGCAACCCCATGAACTGCAGCATGCCAGGCCTCCCTGTCCATCACCATCTCCCAGAGTTCACTCAAACTCCTGTCCATCAAGTCGGTGATGCCATACAGCCATTTCATCCTCTGTCGTCCTCTTCTCCTCCTGTCCCCAATCCCTCCCAGCATCAGTCTTTTCCAATGAGTCAACTCTTCGCATGAGGTGGCCAAAGTATTGCAGTTTCAGCTTTAGCATCATTCCTTCCAAAAAACACCCAGGACTGATCTCCTTTAGAATGGACTGGGTGGATCCCCTTGCAGTCCAAGGGACTCTCAAGAGTCTTCTCCAACACCACAGTGCAAGAGCATCAGTTCTTCAGCACTCAGCTTTCTTCACAGTCCAACTCTCACATCAATACATGACTTCTGGAAAAACCATAGCCTTGACTAGATGGACTTTTGTTGGCAAAGTAATGTCTCTGCTTTTCAATATGCTATCTAGGTTGGTTATAACTTTCCTTCCAAGGAGAAAGAATCTTTTAATTTCATGGCTGCAATCACCATCTGCAGTGATTTGGAGCCCCCCAAAAATAAAGTCTGATACTGTTTCCACAGTTTCCCCATCTGTTTCCCATGAAGTGATGGGACCAGATGCCATGATCTTCGTTTTCTGAATGTTGAGCTTTAAGCCAACTTTTTCACTCTCCTCTTTCACTTTCATCAAGAGGCTTTTTAGTTCCTCTTCTCTTTCTGCCATAAGGGTGGTGTCATCTGCATATCTGAAGTTATTGATATTTCTCCTGGCAATCTTGATTCCAGCTTGTGTTTCTTCCAGTCCAGCATTCCTCATGATGTACTCTGCATATAAGTTAAATAAGCAGGGTGACAATATACAGCCTTGACATACTCCTTTTCCTATTTGGAACCAATCTGTTGTTCCATGTCTAGTTCTAACTGGTGCTTCCTGACCTGCATAGAGATTTCTTAAGAGGCAAGTCAGGTGGTCTGGTATTCCCATCTCTTTCAGAATTTTCCACAGTTTATTGTGATCCACACAGTCAAAGGCTTTGGCATAGTCAATAAAGCAGAAATAGATGTTCTTTTGGAACTCTCTTGCTTTTTCCATGATCCAGCGGATGTTGGCAATTTGGTCTCTGGTTCCTCTGCCTTTTCTAAAACTAGCTTGAACCTCTGGAAGTTCATGGTTCACGTATTGCTGAAGCCTGGAGAATTTTGAGCATTACTTTACTAGCATGTGAGATGAGTGCAATTGTGTGGTAGTTTGAGCATTCTTTGGCATTGCCTTTTTTGGGACTGGAATGAAAACTGACCTTTTCCAGTCCTGTGACCACTGCTGAGTTTTCCAAATTTGCTGGCATATTGAGTGCAGCACTTTCACAGATCATCTTTCAGGATTTGGAATAGCTCACTGGAATTCCATCACCTCCACTAGCTTTGTTCGTAGTGATGCTTTCTAAGGCCCACTTGACTTCACATTCCAGGATGTCTGGCTCTAGGTCAGTGATCACATCATCATGATTATCTGGGTATGAAGAACTTTTTGGATAGTTCTTCTGTGTATTCTTGCCATCTCTTCTTAATGTCTTCTGCTTCTGTTAGGTCCATACCATTTCTGTCCTTTATCGAGTCCATCTTTGAATGAAATATTCGCTTGGTATCTCTAATTTTCCTGAAGAGATCTCTAGTCTTTCCCATTCTGTTGTTTTCCTCTATTTCTTTGTATTGATCACTGAGGAAGGCTTTCTCATCTCTTCTTGCTATTCTTTGGAACTCTGCATTCAGATGCTTATATCTTTCCTTTTCTCCTTTGCTTTTTGCTTCTCTTCTTTTCACAGCTATTTGTAAGACCTCCTCAGACAGCCATTTTGCTTTTTTGCATTTCTTTTCCATGGGGATGGTCTTGATCCCTGTCTCCTGTACAATGTCATGAACCTCATTCCATAGTTCATCAGGCACTCTATCTTTCAGATCTAGTCCCTTAAATCCATTCCTCACTTGCACTCTATAATCATAAGGGATTTGATTTAGGTCATACCTGAATGGTCTAGTGGTTTTCCCTACTTTCTTCAATTTCAGTCTGAATTTGGTATTAAGGAGTTCATGATCTGAGCCACAGTCAGCTCCTGGTCTTGTTTTTGCTGCCTGTATAGAGCTTCTCCATCTTTGGCTGCAAAGAATATAATCAATCTGATTTCGGTGTTGACCATCTAGTGATGTCCATGTGTAGAGTCTTCTCTTGTGTTGTTGGAAAAGGGTGTTTGCTAAGACCAGTACATTTTCTTGGAAAAACTCTATTAGTCTTTTCCCTGCTTCATTCCATATTCCAAGGCCAAATTTGCCTGTTACTCTAGGTGTTTCTTGACTTCCTACTTTTGCATTCCAGTCCCCTATAATGAAAAGGACATCTAAGCACTGCAGCGGCGGCTGTGACTGGAGAACTAAGTGCAGCCTAGAGGAGCTACCCCATGTCCGAGGTCAGGGGCAGAAGCCAGGAGGACCCCACGCCCGAAGGGTGGTGGCCAAGAGGAGTTACCCCACGTCTGAGGTCAGGGGCAGCAGCCGAGAGTTCCAGGCTGCGACGGCGCAGGAACGGCCAAGAAGAGCTACCCAAGTCAGAGGTCAGGGGAGGCGGCCAAGAGGAGATACCCCGCGAACAAGGTCAGGGGCGGCAGCCGGGAGGAGCTACCCCACGCCCCCATGCCCAAGGCCAGGGGCAGCGGCTGGGAGGAGCTACCCTACGCCCGAGGCCAGGGGCAGCGGCCGGGAGGACCAACCCCATGTCCAAGGTGCAGTGGCTGCATGGGCTTAGGACGGTCTAGAGGAGCTATACCATGTTGCAGGTCACAAAGGGCGGTGGTGAGGAGATACCCCTCATCCTAGGTAAGGAGCAGCAGCTGCGCTTTGCTGGAGCAGCCATGAAGAGATATCCCACACCCAAGGTAAGAGAAACCCAAGTAAGATTGTAGGTGTTGCAAGAGGGCATCAGAGGGCAGACATACTGAAACCATACTCAGAGAAAACTAGTCAATCTAACTACACTAGGACCACAGCCTTTTCTAACTTAATGAAGCTAAGCCATGCCCATGGGGCAACCCTGGACGAAGGTCATGGTGGAGAGATCTGACAGAATGTGGTCCACTGGAGAAGGGAATGGCAAACCACTTCAGTATTCTTGCCTTGAGAACCCCATGAACAGTATGAAAAGGCAAAATGATAGGATACTGAAAGAGGAACTCCTCAGGTCAGTAGGGGCCCAATATGCTACTGGAGATCAGTGGAGAAATAACTCCAGAAAGAATGAAGGGATACGGCCAAAGCAAAAAGAACACCCAGCTGTGGATGTGACTGATGATAGAAGCAAGGTCCGATGCTGTAAAGAGCAATATTGCATAGGAACCTGGAATGTCAGGTCCATGAATCAAGGCAAATTGGAAGTGGTCAAACAAGAGATGGCAAGAGTGAATGTCGACATTCTAGGAATCAGTGAACTCAAATGGACTGGAATGGGTTTGACCATTATATCTACTACTGTGGGCAGGAATCCCTCAGAAGAACTGGAGTAGCCATCATGGTCAACAAAAGAGTCCGAAATGCAGTACTTGGATGCAATCTCAAAAACGACAGAATGATCTCTGTTCGTTTCCAAGGCAAACCATTCAATATCACAGTAATCCAAGTCTATGCCCCAACCAGTAATGCTGAAGAAGCTGAAGTTGAAAGGTTCTATGAAGACCTACAAGACCTCTTAGAACTATCACCACCCCCCCCCCAAAAAAAAAAGAATGGCACTTGGTGAATATTAAACTAGTGTTGGGGGAATACAAGAAGTTATCCTATGGCATAACTGAAAATTCCTATAGAAGTTCTTTCATAACAGAGTATACACAATTTTTTTTTAAATTTTCATTAAAAATTTTAAAACACAATTTTCACTCAGGAAGTATGAACTGTATTATAAATAGAAAATCCACAAATACTATAAAAGACTTTCAATCTCTTTATCTTCTTTAGTAAGTATATGATAATAACACTTGATCTTTCTACAGAAATTATTCTCTTCTTGTCTGCACACTAACATGTGTTTTCATTCAGAGTCTACTGACCCCAACATCCCCAGGTGATTGGAAACTGATATCCCAAGACAACATTTACTGAATCTAGACTTTCTGTCACCCATATAATCTTTGTGACTGTGGCCTTCACTGCACACACATCCAGTGGACTAAATGGAATGGAATAATGCATGAGGTGCCTGCACATGAACTCATGTATTACATAACCAGTCTTAACCTTAACCTGGGGATATTTCTATGGGGAGAATGAATAGAGGTCTAATCCTTGTATTTTCTTGCTAACTGTGGTTTCACACATACACACACACACACACACATATATATATATATATTTTTTTTTTTCATCCAAACTAAATTCACCTTGCTATGATATTGATGAATTTCTCCCAAGCCCTACTGCATATAGGAACCAACCTTGCATGACGCTGGAACAATGGGAGCTCACATAGATTGGAGATGTAAATGTAAATGAAAAAAGTAATTAACAGTGAAACTTTATGTGTCTAGTAAAATTGAAGCTCTGCATATGCTTTGAACAGTATGGCCCTTAGCTCCATGCCCTATAGAAATGGTGTCAGAGTCACAACATGAAAATCTAGTGAAGCACTGCTTCTAATGACAAAATATTAAAGACATTCAAAATATCCTGAGATGCTGAATCAATGAATATTCTGAGGTATAATCATACAGGTATGAAATAGATAATAGAGTTATTGATATAAACATGTATAAATTATACTAGTTTGCTAGAGTGGAAAAGTTGCAGAATAATATATACACTATGTAGGATATGCCTCACAATGGGTAACATCTTAGATATAGGACATAAAAATAAAAAATACAAAAATAATATTATTTTTCTCTAACCTAAACGGTGAAAATTGACCACTACCTGAAATTCTGTGTCCTTGATGAAGTACCAATGATGACTTCTCTTACACTCAGGAAACACAGGCTTAAAAAGTCCATACACAGTAACAGAGGGGTGGAGGTAGATTATGTGATTTAAACCTGGCCAATTACAGTCACCAGGAAACTTTTAGTAGAGTTATAGGAGAAATTTCTCACCAAATGAGTTTATTTATTTATTTTTTTCCAAATGAGTTTAATAAGCTGGGAACACACAGTTCCTGGGTTATTGTGGCAAGCATGCCTGTCACCTGAGGGAAGTTTGCCTTATAGGCAGGGAGAGACTAATTTTGGTTTCAACATATTCTTTACTCAGCTTCCCTGGAGGCTCAGATGGTAAAGAATCTGCCTGCAGTGCAAAAGACCTGGGTTTGATCCCTGGTTTAGGAAGATCCCCTGGAGTAGGAAATAGAAACCTACTCCAGTATTCTTGCCTACAGAATTCCATGGACAGAAGAGCCTGGCAGGTACAGTCCATGGGGTTGCAAAGAGTCAAACAGGACTGAGCGAGTAACACTTTCACTTTCATGTAATAAACAGTATTTCTGAGTTTTAATGCCCTCTTTCAGCACATTTATTCTTTCACAAATGTTTGAGCAATCATTTAAAATTATTAAATTAATACTTGGATCAGAGCATTTACATAGAGATAATGTAATTGATTAAAAAAAATTGGAATTCGTAAACCAGTGTGATATCAGTGAGGAATGGAGAAAATAAAATCAAGAAACAAGATTCAGAACCCCAGTGGTATGCTGAAAAAATTGCTTAATATTTTTGTTCAAAATAATTTAGACACCTATCCAAATTATTTAAAAATTAATACCAGATGGACTAATTTGTTCAATAAAAGTAGAATATAAATAAGTAGAACTAAATTTAGGCATTTATTTTCTGGAATGGGAAGGAAGAAATTATAAAAGAGCAAGTGAAATTTTAAAATTTTCCATATCATTAATTCTATGAAATCAGATTGAAACAACTTGATAGCATTTTCTCTATGAGTTTGTAAAAAAAAATATAATTTCTTTTGCTAAATGTTGCACAAGTTGTAATTGAATGAACATTTTAATGCATTCTTGAGAATATACTTAATTTTAAAGCTTTCTGAGAAACATTTACTAGGTCTATCCCAAAATTCATAATTCAGTGTACAATTCAACTCTGTAATTCTACTTTCAGTAGTTTTCAAGATAGCTATCACTGATATATAAATATTATTATGTACAGTAAAAATAAATTCTAAGTGTTCATCTATGATGAGTTGACCAAACAAATTATGGCAGGTACTTTGTAGATTACTTAGCGCTAATGTTAAAGAACCTGCCTGCTAATGCAGAGACATAAAGAGACTTGGATTTGATCCTTGGGTCAGGAAGATCCTCTGGAGAAAGGGATGGCAACCCACTCCAGTATTCTTGCCTGGAGAATCCCACGGACAGAGGAGCCTAGTGGACCCCAGCCCATAGCGTCGTAAGGACTGGGGTCTTAAGGAGTCAGACACAAAAGCAATTTAGCATGCACGCACACATGCATGCATTTATTGAGTTTCATTTTTAAATGTGATAAAATATACTTAAGAATCACTTAGTGATGATTTCAAGGTTCAAAATATGTTTGAATTATTCAAAATTTATATTACTATGTTGTAAAAAATATCGAGTAATTTTTTAATGTGAAACCTTAATAATGCCATTGATTTTTTTTTTTGCCTATTTTCTATGTTGAACATGTATTTCCTTTATATCAGAATGATTCCAAATTCTAAAATAACACAAAAACATTTAAATCCTTACAGTCAGGTAGATATAACTATAATGAGGATGGTGAGTTGTACAAAATAAGTAGAACTAAATATAGGCATTCATTTTCTGGAAGATTTGACATTAGTTTTTGTGTGTATGTTTGTTTTTTCTTAATATATATATATTTTACTGAAGCATATTGAGAAAATGTTTTAGGTGCACAACAAGGTAATTCAGTTATACATATACACATATATTATTTCTCAGATTATGTTCCATTATAGGTTATTTCAAGATATTGACTATAGTTACCCATGCTATATAGTAAACCTTTGGTGCTTATTGTGTATCTATTTTTTTAATTAGAAATCTAGCATTCTATTCATATTAAGCAGATTTGACACTTTTACAAAAGTTTTCTATAAAGTATTTTCAAGAAAGTACAGTTAACACAGAATGCCCACTGGAAAATGAAAAAGCTAATCAAATTTCTAAAATAACAATATTTCTTTGCTTTGTTTGTGGAATTATCTAGAGGATCCAGTTTTTAGCTTTATAATCATACTTTATAATACATGCTGAGAACAAAATCATAAATTATATTTTAGCAAAGAAAATATTTTATATTCTGTACTAAATTCTTATTGATGCTATAAAAAATCCCACACATTTTGTGGCTTAAAACAATACAAATTTCTTATTGTAGAGCTTTGGATGTCAGAAGCCAAAGAGGTTTCACTGAGCTAAAAATTTTTCCTCAGAACTGTGTTTCTTCCGGTAGCTTTAAGACATGTTTCTTTGCTTTTCAGGCTTCTAAAATAAAACTATCCGAATTCCTTGATGTGTAGCCCCATGTAACTCTTGCCTGAGCTTCTTTTGTCAGTTCTCTTTTCCTCTGCTCTGGTTAACACATTGCTTTTCTCTTTGCTTTCACTGTGATGTAACATTCTCTCACTCTGATCCATTCTCTCACTTTAGACTCATACCAATAATGTAGGATAATTTTCCCTTCTCTAAAATCCTTAACTCCATCTGCAAGGCACACATAAGACCTCTTTTGCTTTATGAGTTTAGTTCAGTTGCTCAGTCGTGTCTCATACCAGGCTTTGTTTTCCATCACCAAATCCCAAAGCTTGCTCAAACTCATGCTCATAAAGTTGGTGATGACATCCAACTGTTCCATCCTCTGTCGTCCTCTTCTCCTCCTGCCTTCAATCTTTCCCAGCATCAAGGTCTTTTCCAAGGAGTCAGTTCTTTGCATCAGGTGGCCAAAGTATTGGAGTTTCAGCTTCAATACCAGTCCTTCCAATGAACACCCAGGCCTGATCTCCTTTAGGATGGACTGGTTGGATCTCCTTGTAGTCCAAGGGACTCTCAAGAGTCTTCTCCAACTCCACAGTTCAGAAGTATCAATTCTTCAGTGCTCAGCTTTCTTTACAGTCCAACTCTCACATCCATACATGACTACTGGCAGAACCATAACTTTGACTAGATGGACCTTTGTTGGCTAAGTAACATCTGTGCTTTTTACTATGCTGTCTAGGTTGGTCATAGCTTTTCTTCCAAGGAGCAAACATCTTTTAATTTCATGGCTGCAATCACCATCTGAAGTGATTTTGGAGCCCCCTCAAAAGTAATCTCTCACTGTTTTCATTGTTTTCCCATCTATTTGCCATGAAGCAATGGGACTGGATGCAATGATCTTCATTTTTTGTTTTATAAGATAATATAATCACAGGTCCAGGGATCAGGGTATGAACATGCTTTTAAGTTATTTTTTAGCCTATCAGTGAATATTAACATTAATTTGAAAGATCAATTAAATAGCTCCTTTGTGGATAAACTGATGGTCTAATACTTAATATCAAATTCTTCTCTATAAATGGGTAATTTCTGGTTAAATTCATGACCATTAGAGATGCTGACTAAACAAACACATTGGCTTTAGTGGATAGATTAGTTAAGACTAAACAACTTTTATATATTTGACACCTTCAGTAGTATCAGTAAAATGTGCACACAGCATACATACAACAATGTATGCTGTTTGAAAATCAGGAAATCAGGTAATGAACTACAGCCTGTGTATGATTTACTAGTTCTATGCAGTAAACTCTATTATCCTTTTCTTCAAGATTCAGAGTAAATGTTCCTTCCTCTGGCATCCTCCTTAGTCATTCTAGATATACTAAGTTGATCCTGCTGTGATTTCACAGATCACTTGTCTTTCATATCTGCTATTGTATCACATTTGGTTTATTGACTTAAATAATCATGTCTCCCACCGAATAAAGACCTCTGGTAGCAGGAATATCATATTTATCTTTGCAATGCCTATAACTTGAACAGAGGATAGCAGCCAAATGTGCTCAATGAACATTTACTGTTTATTAAGTGAGTGATTAAATATATAGAGAAGACTGAATCATTGAATAAGTAATTTAAAAAGACAGATATTGCAAGGCTGATTTAAACAAAAACACTGAGAATTTAAATATGACTGTCACTTTACTGTCTCTTTTATCCATTTCTCTGGCTTTTAATATTAAGGCCAGTCACAGTGGGAATTTTACATTTGGTACTTTAGTCTTCCCTTATGCTCATAAATGCAGTTGTTTTATGGAAAAGCAATTGGCTCTGTATTTCTGGAAGTCACTCTGAGAGCTTTCACCCAGGGGTTTATTATGCTGAAAGTTCTGAAGAGTCATTTTCATGTCAACTATTATACTCTACAGTGCTTTACAGTAAGTGACTCTGGCCTGATTCCCTTTGTTCTCTAAGTATCGTATCGTCAGTTCTAAAGGAATCCATTATAACTAGATGGTATTCATGTTATTTAAATATCTGCTGACAGTCAAAGAACTATTTCTGTTCTGTCATGCCATTTTTGTTCATTCAGTGCTTACTGAAATTTCTCTGAGATTCCCAGGAAAAAGCTATTTAAAAATTTCATCTTCATATGAAATTGCTAGTGAGTAAAGGAATAGAAGTAAAAAAAAAATACAAACAATACAAATTAAACATAGTCAAATTGTAATTTAAGAATAAGCATATGATATTAAAGCATGACACTTCAAGCTTAATTTGCATTCATATTTGGAAATAAGTAAATAATTGGATTTCTTTGCTGCCAGTAAAGGCACCTTTCCCTTAACTGTATCCTGACATTCCACTTATTTCCTTAATTAGTTGTCCATTGATTAATAAAAGAGACACTGATGTATAGAACAGTCTTATGGACTCTGTGGGAGAGGGAGAGGGTGGGAAGATTTGGGAGAATGACATTGAAACATGTAAAATATCATGTAAGAAATGAGTTGCCAGTCCAGGTTCGATGCACGATACTGGATGCTTGGGGCTAGTGCACTGGGACGACCCAGAGGGATGGTATGGGGAGGGAGGAGGGAGGAGGGTTCAGGATGGGGAACACATGTATACCTGTGGCGGATTCATTTTGATATTTGGCAAAACAAATACAATTATGTAAAGTTTAAAAATAAAATAAAATTAAACTCGCCTCAAAAAAAAAAAAAAAAATAACCAATAGCCATCACTTGCACTCTTATCCCATGGCATCCAGCCCAAATAAAACACAGTGATTTTATCTGCTACTGGAGATAAAATATGAATATACATAGTTCACCTCTTTTTGATTCTTTGTTAAATATTTAATTATCCTTTCTACAATCAGGAGTTGGAAAAAATAAAGGAAAGTCTCTTGTATTAGGGGTAGTAATTTGCCTTGTATTGAGCTAGATTTGAGTTATTAGTTCTGTAAAACAATGCATTCCAAAATTTAGACATGAAGGGAATTGTGAAAAGCCTTTTTTCATCTATACATCTAAGTTGCGTTTCATATTCCAGATATACCACCAAAAATAGAATGTGATTCTTACCAAATACCTTACCAAATATTCTTACCAAATACACATATTTCTCACAAAGTTTGGAAGACATAAGAGAATAGTTATGATAAAAACTTCATAATAGCTACAGTACAGCATAACTTGGCTAAAACCTCTGGAGAAAATACATTTTGAGATACCTGTGAAGAGTGATGCTTCTGTTATAACCAGGGTGGAAAGGTTTATTTTTTTTTATGTAAACAATGAATCATTGTGATTCTAACTTTATAATTGGTCACCAATATCAGAAAGTAGGTAGCAGGTTTATAGCTGCTTCAGGTTGCCTGGCCTCAACCTTCTAGAGCATAATTATGAAAGGATCAATCCCTTGTGCCAGACAACCAGAAAAAGGGAGGCAAGGAGTCCCAACGAAGGCCATACTTTAAGTGGATAGACTGTTAGCTTAGCAGTTTGTTAGGCTTGGGGGAGTGAAAAGACATTCTGCTACTTAGTGTATAAGTCACAAAAGGTCTTCAGAGCTGGGATTCATGAAGGAGTTAATTTTCTAATTGTTGCATAAGACTGAATTTTAAATTTAAGTACTGGGCATTTGTGGTATTTGGCCAGTTTGATACTGTTTTTATCTGATTTTGCACCTATTCAAAGTTAGAAAAAATATATTGATAGACCAATCTCTTGAATGCAAGTGAATTTTCCAGATTCATCCCTTAACAAAGTTTTTTTTAGAGCTGTAGCAATCGCACATACATTATTGGCTAGGCCCAGGAATACCATCCACTGTGAACCAGCATCAGCTCTCTGTCATTTTTTTAAAATTTATTTTTAATTGGAGGGTGATTGCTGTACAATGTTGTGTTGGTTTCTGCCATGTGCGCATGTGTGTAAGTCACTTCAGTCCTGTCTGACTCCTCGCAACACAATGGACTGTAGCCCACTGATTTCCCCTGTCCATGGGATTCTCCAGGCAAGAATATGGAGACAAATATATATATATATATATACACACTAGAGTGGGTTGCCGTTTCCTTCTCTAGGTGATCTTCCCCAGAGCTAGTGATCAAACTCGCATCTCCTGCAGGCAGGCAGATTCTTTACTGCTAAGCCACCTGGGAAGCACCTGGTTTCTACCATACAACAATGTGAATCAGCCCTAAGTATACATGTGCCCCCTCCCTCTGGAAACTCCTTCCCATCCTCCACCCCATCCCACTCCTCTAGGTTGTTACAGAGCACCGTGTTGAATTCCCCGTGTTACAGAGCAATTTCCTATTAGCTATCTATTTTACATATAGTAATTGTGTATGTGTCCATGCTATTCTTTCAATTCGTCCTACCATCTCCTTCCCCCATCCACAAGTCTGTTCTCTATCTCTGTGTCTCTATTCCTGTCCTGCAAACAGGTTCATCAATACCATTTTTCTAGATTCCATATATGTGCATTAATACACGATATTTGTTTTTCTCTTTCCGACTTACTTCACTCTGTAAAACAGGCTATAGGTTCATCCACCTCACTAGAACTGACTCAAATTGTTCGCTTTTATGGCTGAAATAACCTTCCATTGTATATTTGTACCACATAGTTTTATTATGTTTGTGTGCTTGTTGCATATATAAGCACTGACCAGGGATTAGGTATTCACATAGCAAGACTATAGATCCATGACATACAGATATCTTCTATTTAAAGATTATGCTATGCTAAGTCACTTCAGTTGTGTCCGACTCTGTGCGACCCCATAGACGGCAGCCCACCAGGCTCCCCCGTCCCTGGGATTCTCCAGGTAAGAACACTAGAGTGGGCTGCCATTTCCTTCTCCAATGCATGAAAGTGAAAAGTGAAAGTGAAGTCACTCAGTCCTGTCTGACTCTTAGCGACCCCATGGATTGCAGCCTAATAGGCTCCTCCATCCACGGGATTTTCCAATGGAGTGGGGTGCCATTGCCTTCTCCGATTTAAGGATTATAGCTAATATATAAAATATAAGCATAAATGATATCAATGATAAAACCCAAGCTGCTTTTTTTTCTTTCAATATTGCTGTCTGATCATTTGTATTATACTGCAATATTTACTTAAGAATCATCATATTTCATTTTCCTAAATTGATATTTGATATAATTAATTCTGTTGATACATACTTATTTCTATTGTGTCATTAAGATAGATATCTTTCCTATTAATATTTATCCTGAAAAGTTATTAAAAACCTAGCTCTTAAACTTTTAAAATTCAATTTTATTACTAAGAGCACTGTGGTTTAAAAGAATGGAAAAATTCTCCCAAATCACAATGAAGTGTTTTTATCATTTACCCTACTCTTAAGAGTTTTCATGCATACTAGCAAAGGGAATAAATTGATATACTTAGTATAAATGGTGTGTCACTTGCTCTTTCTGCAAGAGAAAATGTTAGCAGCCATGAAATTAAAAGATGCTTACTCCTTGGAAGGAAAGTTATGACCAACCTAGACAGCATATTCAAAAGCAGAGACATTACTTTGCCAACAAAGTCCATCTAGTCAAGGCTCTGGTTTTTCCAGTGGTCATGTATGGATGCGAGAGTTGGACTGTGAAGAAAGCTGAGCACTGAAGAATTGATGCTTTTGAACTGTGGTGTTGGAGAAGACTTTTGAGAGTCCCTTGGACTACAAGGAGATCTAACCAGTCCATTTTAAAGGAGATTAGTCCTGGGTGTCCTTTGGAAGGAATGATGCTAAAGCTGAAACTCCAGTACTTTGGCCACCTCATGCAAAGAGTTGACTCATTGGAAAAGACCCTGATGCTGGGAGGGACTGAGGGCAGGAGGAGAAGGGGACGCTAGAGGATGAGATGGCTGGATGACATCACCAACTTGATGGACATGAGTTTGAGTGAACTCCAGAAGTTAGTGATGGACAGGGAGGCCTGGCGTGCTGCAATTCATGGGGTCGCAAAGAGTCGGACACAACTGAGAGACTGAACTGAACTGAACTGAGACTATCGAGGCAAGTGGGATTTTTCAGACACATAAACATGGCATCAAACATAGAGGACACTATGAATGGTCTCATCTGTTTTCAAAGATACACAGAGAACATTTTCACCACTGCTCTGTCAACTATTATCTTTCTTGACAATTGATGTGCAGGAAGTACTCTTGGGTGTTACTTTCTTGATTCAAGATAGTTAGAGGCTTCTGAAAGATTGGTAGCATGAAGAGAGACAGCAATGTTTTACTATGATAGAGCTGGAATTTGATTAAAAAGATTCTAACACCTTTCCATCAGCAGAGATGGTGACATGATGGATAGCTGAATACGACAAGCAATAGTTAATGAGTTGCCTATCTTTATATGTGACAAATCCATGCAACTGAAAATTCACAATGCTTTCTATAAATTAATTTTGCAATTATAATAAATGTTTAGAAAGTTGCCTGCATATCTTTTGGTAGACTTTAATTATGCTAATTATTGTCATTGCTCTAATAGACATATGCAACTTTGGAAGCTTTTACACTACATTGAAAGCCAAGAAAATATACATGGAACCATTTGAAAAAGACTAGATTACTTTTGTCTTTTTAACGGTACATTCTACAATTGGAATTTCTCCCTTTACTTATTCCATTAAGGCACCTTTTCTAACTTAAAGGGTAAATAAATGTTGATCAACATAGCATATATATATATAAAGGAAACTGGCTACTTTTTCCCATAGAGTAATTAACTTTTAATGAGGAAGAGACAGAGTTGAGTTGCTGTATTAGTTTCTAAAGGCTATCATAACAAAATTCCACAAACTGGATAACTTAAAATAACAAAAATTCCTTGTCATCGTAGTTTTGGACTCTATAAGTCTGAAATCAAGGTGGTATCAGAGCCAAAACTTCCAAAAACATCTGAAAGAAAACCCTTCCTTGTCTTTTCGAGCTTCTGGGTATCCTAAGTTGAGCAATATTAATTTAATCGCTACCTCAATCTTCACATGATTGTATATGTGTCTCTGTTTTTGTCTCTAAATTTCTCTCTTCTTGTAAGAACCAGCCATATTGAATTAAGGGCCTGCCTTACTCCAATATGACATTTTAACTAATTACATCTGCAATGGCCCTATTTTCAAATAAGGTCATGTTCTGGAGGTTTAAGTCTCAATATGTCTTTGGGGGGATGAAAATCAAGCTGAAATTGATATATCTGCAGGAAAAGGAAGAGAGAAAATGAGAAGAAAATGGATTTTTGCTAGATACTTTTCTGAACTCTGAATGAAATATGAATCACAGACCTTTTATTGTAAGGTTTTAAAGATGTTAATTTTAAAAAGGTCAAACTATTTACACATGTTTTTACAAAAGCTGAAGTTTTCTATCTAAAAAGGATCTTTAGGAAATATTTGGTCATGACAATATCATACAATGTACTGTTGTTGGGAAAATTTGTGTATATTGTTAATGCATATGCATCATACTGATATGTTTTACTGGAAAATAATGTATAGATGTGAGAGTTGGAACATAAAGAAGGCTGAGTGCCAAAGAACTGATGATTTTGAACTGTGGTGTTGGAGAAGACTCTTGAGAGTCCCTTGGATTGCAAGGAGATCAAACCAGTCATTTCTAAAGGAATTCAGTCCTGATTATTCATTGGAAGGACTGATGCTGAAGCTTAGGCTCTAATACTTTGGCCACCAGATGCTAAGAGCAGACTCATTAGTAAAGATCTTGATGCTGGGAAAGATTAAAGGCAGGAGGAGAAGGGGATGACATAGGACAAGATGGTTGGATGGCATCACTGACTCAATGGACATGAGTTTGAGCAAGCACTGGGAGATGATGAAGGACAGGGAAGCCTGGACATGACTGAGTGACTGAACAACTCTAATCTATAGGGCTTCTCTGGTGCCTCAGTGTAAAGAATCTCCCTGCCAAAGTAAGGGATGAAAGTTTGATCCCTCGGTCAAGAAGATGACCTAGAGAAGGAAATAGAAACCCATTGCAGTATTCTTGCATGGGAAATCCCATGGACAGAGGATCCTGGTGGTCTAGTCTCAGTTCAGTTCAGTTCAGTCGCTCAGTCGTGTACAACTCTTTACAAGCCCATGAACCTCAGCATGCCAGGCCTCCCTGTCCATCACCAACTCTCGGAGTCCACCCAAACCCATGTCCATTGAGTTGGTGATGCCATCCAACCATCTCATACTCTGTTGTCCCCATCTCCTCCTGCCCTCAATTTTTCCCAGCATCAGGGTCTTTTCCAATGAGTCAGCTCTTCACATGAGGTGGACAAAGTATTGGAGTTTCAGCTTTAACATCAGACCTTCCAATGAACACCCAGGACTGGTCTTCTTTAGGATGGACTGGTTGGATCTCCTTGCAGTCCAAGGGACTCTCAAGAGTCTTCTCCAACACCACAGTTCAAAAGCATCAATTCTTCGGTGCTCAGCTTTCTTCACAGTCCAACTCTCACATCCATACATGACCACTGGAAAAACCATAGCCTTGACTAGACAGACCTTTGTTGGCAAAATAATGTCTTTGCCTTTTAATATGCTGTCTACATTGGTCATAACTTTCCTTCCAAGGAGTAAGCATCTTTTAATTTCATCACTGCAATCACCATCTGCAGTGATTTTGGAGCCCAGAAAATAAAGTCAGCCACTGTTTCCACTGTTTCCCCATCTATTTGCCATGAAGTGATGGGACCGGATGCCATGATCTTAGTTTTCTGAATGTTGAGCTTTAAGCCAACTTTGTTACACTCCTCTTTCACTTTCATCAAGAGGCTCTTTAGTTCTTCTTCACTTTCTGCATAAGGGTGGTGTCATCTGCATATCTGAGCTTATTGATATTTCTCCTGGGAATCTTGATTCCAGCTTGTGCTTCTTCCAGCCCAGTGTTTCTCATGATGTACTCTGCATTTAAGTTAAATAAGCAGGGTGACAATATACAGCTTTGACGTATTCCTTTTCCTATTTGGAACCAGTTTGTTGTTCGATGTCCAGCTCTAACTGTTGCTTCCTGCCCTGCATACAAGATTCTCAAGAGGCAGATCAGGTGCCCTGGTATTCCCATCTCTTGAAGAATTTTCCACAGTTTATTGTGATCCACACAGTCAAAGGCTTTGGCATAGTCAACAAAGCAGAAATAGATGTTTTTCTGGAACTCTCTTGCTTTTTTGAGGATCCAGCGGATGTTGGCAATTTGATCTCTGGTTCCTCTGCCTTTTTTAAAACCAGCTTGAACATCTGGAAGTTCATGGTTCATGTATGCTACGAGGCGGCAAAGAGTCAGATATGACTTAGCAACTAAACAATAACTCTAATCTTCATGGTTTGACAGAGGGTGAGATGGTTGGATGGCATCACTGACTCAATGGATATGAGTTTGAGCAAGCTCTGGGAGTTGGTGATAGACAGGACAGGTGATAGGAAGCCTGGCATGCTACAGTCCATGGGACTGAACTGAACTGAACACAGTTTGAAGCTTGGATATTAATGATACACAAAAGGACAGTGATATCTCTAATAAATCAGTAGTTTTAAAATATCAGAAAACATGAATTGCAAAAGTATCATTGTCTTTATATCAATGTGTCAAATAAAGATCCCACAATCACATTAAATCAACTAAAAGGCATAAAGATAAATGCACAAACAAAAGCACAGACAGAGCATGTTTTAAAGTGAAGGGAATTTCCTCATCAACCCTAATTGTTTGGCTGCTTTATAATTATATATATATATATATATTACCATAGACTAAAGAATAATAATTAAAATATTAAGAAATTGTATATACTTGAGATATTAAAAGCTAATTAAACCCAGAGATCCTATAAGATGTAGCCCAAGTTTAAACCTTGACCATCAGTAAATGTATTTCAGGTATGGTAATATGTAAATGCATATTTTATTAACACCTTTAATTTTTCTCATTTTTTTGCATTCAAAAAATTTTATTATGTTCACCATTTTAATAAAAACAATATCCATTTACTTTTGAATATATTTTGATGCTATGTAGACACAATATTTAATGCTATAGACCACCTCTAATTTTCTATGAGAGAAACTACTCTTGAAAGTTTCATCAATATATATAAAAGTAATATATTTCTATATGCAAATGTCTTAGAATATGAACATATCTCTCTAATCACCTAATTTATGTAAAAGGATAAAGTCAGTTAATTTTACTTTGGCTATTTGAATTTTTCATTTAATTGCTGCAATATTTTATATTAAGAAACTGAGTAATAAGTGCATAGAACTTTACCTTAGGGGGCATTTCAATTAATTAAATCCCACACTATGTATTAAATTTTATCTATCTATATATAATATATATATCAATATATCTATATCTGTGAATATATGTCTAGGTATGCACACATATTTATATGTGTGTGTCAGTTGTGTATCCTCATAAATACAAACTCTAACCACTTTCAGTGATTTACAGTGGTTTCAGAAATTCTCTCCACTTTCATATTTTCTTCATTTTGATTATTTAATTTGCCTCTTAATGCCATCAGCTAAATCGGTCTTGTAAACTTGTTTGAAGCTTATCAGAAGGGGTAAATCACTTTAATGAGAGCTATCCTCATTCCTTGAGTATGAGTTATGGATAAGTTGAACTTTATATATATATACACATATACATATATTATACAGATATAAATATGAAAAATAAATCTAGTATTTATTCCCTAAGTGTTAATTTTGTAAGTTAGATTTCAAAATGTTCCTAAGGGTTAAAATTCTGAGTAGAAAATGTTTGAAATACAGCAATAAATTTTGTCCCTTGTTTTACTAAGGTCAACCACAGACGGCTGATTTCTTACAAACTAACTTAAAAAAAAACACAAATAATTATATATATATATATAATATATATTATATATAATATTATATAATGCAAATTTATATAATTATATTAAATTATATATATAATTATATATATAATAAATTATTATATATATATAATTATTTGGGTTTTTTTTAAAGTTAGTTTGTAAGGAATCAGCCGTCTGTGGTTGACCTTAGTAAAACAAAGGACAAAATTTATTGCTGTATTTCTTGACTATGCCAAAGCCTTTGACTGTGTGGATCACAATAAACTGTGGAAAATTCTGAAAGAGATGGGAATAACAGACCACCTGATCTGCCTCTTGAGAAATTTGTATGCAGGTCAGGAAGCAACAGTTAAAACTGGACATGGAACAACAGACTGGTTCCAAATAGGAAAAGGAGTATGTCAAGGCTGTATATTGTCATCCTGTTTATTTAACTTACATGCAGAGTACATCATGAGAAATGCTGGACTGGAAGAAACACAAGCTGGAATCAAGATTGCCGGGAGAAATATCAATAACCTCAGATAGGAATATGACACCACCCTTATGGCAGAAAGTGAAGAGGAACTCAAAAGCCTCTTTATGAAAGTGAGAGGAGATTGAAAAAGTTGGCTTAAAGCTCAACATTCAGAAAACGAAGATCATGGCATCTGGTCCCATCACTTCATGGGAAATCGATGGGGAAACAGTGGAAACAGTGTCAGACTTTATTTTTCTGGGCTCCAAAATCACTACAGATGGTGACTGCAGCCATGAAATTAAAAGACGCTTACTCCTTGGAAGGAAAGTTATGACCAACCCAGATAGCATATTCAAAAGCAGAGACATTACTTTGCCAACAAAGGTTCATCTAGTCAAGGCTATGGTTTTTCCAGTAGTCATGTATGGATGTGAGAGTTAGACTGTGAAGAAGGCTGAGCGCCGAAGAATTGATGCTTTTGAACTGTGGTGTTGGAGAGGACTCTTGAGAGTCCCTTGGACTGCAAGGAGATCCAACCAGTCCATCCTAAAGAAGACCAGTCCTGGGTGTTCATTGGAAGGTCTGATGCTAAAGCTGAAACTCCAGTACTTTGGCCACCTCATGCGAAGAGTTGACTCATTGGAAAAGACTCTGATGCTGGGAGGGATTGGGGGCAGGAGGAGAAGGGGACGTCAGAGGATGAGACGGCTGGATGGCATCACTGACTCTATGGATGTGAGTCTCAGTGAACTCTGGGAGTTGGTGATGGACAGGGAGGCCTGGCGTGCTGCGATTCTTGGGGTTGCAAAGAGTCAGACACGACTGAGCAACTGGTCTGATATATATATATATAGTTTCAGTGTGTCTGCCCTCTGATGCCCTCTTGCAACATCTACTATCTTACTTGGGTTTCTCTTACCTTGGACGTGGGGTGTCTCTTCACGGCTGCTCCAGAAAAGCACAGCCACTGCTCCTTACCTTGGATGAGGGGTATCTCCTCACTGCTGCCCCTCCTGAACTTGAATGTGGAGTAGCTCCTCTAGGCCCTCCTGCACCCACACAGCCACCACTCCTTGGACAGAAAACTAGTCAATCTAATCACACTAGGACCACAGCCTTGTCTAACTCAATGAAACTGAGCCATGCCCTGTGGGGCCACCTAAGATGGGTGGGTCATGGTGGAGAGGTCTGACAGAATGTGGTCCACTGGAGAAGGGAATGGCAAACCACTTCAGTATTTTTGCCTTGAGAACCCCATGAACAGTATGAAAAGGCAAAATGATAGGATACTGAAAGAGGAATTCCCCAGGTCAGTAGGTGCCCAATATGCTACTGGAGATCAATGGGGAAATAACTCCAGAAAGAATGAAGGGATGGAGCCAAAGCAAAAACAATACCCGGTTGTGGATGGGACTGGTGATAGCAGCAAGGTCCAATGCTGTAAAGAGCAATATTGCATAGGAACCTAGAATGTTAGGTCCATGAATCAAGGCAAATTGGAAGTGGTCAAACAAGAGATGGCAAGAGTGAATTTCGACATTCTAGGAATTGGCGAACTGAAATGGACTGGAATGGGTGAATTTAACTCAGATGACCGTTAATCTACTACTGCAGGCAGGAATCCCTCAGAAGAAATGGAGTAGCCATCATGGTCAACAAAAGAGTCCAAAATGCAGTACTTGGATGCAGTCTCAAAAACGACAGAATGATCTGTTCGTTTCCAAGGCAAACCACTCAATATCACAGTAATCCAAGTCTATGCCCTAACCAGAAGCTGAAGTTGAATGGTTCTATGAAGACCTACAAGAACTTTTAGAACTAACACCCAAAAAAGATGTCCTTTTCATTATAGGGGACTGGAATGCAAAAGTAGGAAGTCAAGAAACACCTGGAGTAACAGGCAAATTTGGCCTTGGAATACGGAATGAAGCAGGGCAAAGGCTAATAGAGTTTTGCCAAAAGAATGCACTGGTCATAGCAAACACCCTTTTCCAACAACACAAGAGAAGACTCTACACATGGACATCACTAGATGGTCAACACAGAAATCAGATTGATTATATTCTTTGCAGCCAAAGATGGAGAAGCTCTATACAGGCAGCAAAAGCAAGACCAGGAGCTGACTGTGGCTCAGATCATGAGCATCTTATTGCCAAATTCAGACTGGAATTGAAGAAAGTGAGGAAAATCACCAGACCATTCAGGTATCACCTAAATCAAATCCCTTATGATTATACAGTGGAAGTGAGAAATAGATTTAAGGGACTAGATCTGTTAGATAGAGTGCCTGGTGAACTATGGATGGAGGTTTGTGACATTGTACAGGAGACAGGGATCAAGACCATCCCCATGGAAAAGAAATGCAAAAAAGCAAAATGGCTGTCTGGGGATGCCTGACAAATAGTTGTGAAAAGAAGAGAAGTGAAAAGCAAAGGAGAAAAGGAAAGATATAAGCATTTGAATGCAGAGTTCCAAAGAATAGCAAGGAGAGATAAGAAACACTTCCTCAGCAATCAATGCAAAGAAATAGAGGAAAATATCAGAATGGGAAAGACTAGAGATCTCTTCAAGAAAATTAGAGATACCAAGGGAACATTTCATTCAAAGATGGGCTCAATAAAGGACATAAATGGTATGAACCTAACAGAAGCAGAAGATATTAAGAAGAGGTGGCAAGAATACACAGAAGAACTGTACAAAAAAGATCTTCATGACCAAGAAAATCACGATGTTGTGATCACTCACCTAGAATCAGACATCCTGGAATGTGAAGTTAAGTGGGCCTTAGAAAGCATCACTACAAACAAAGCTAGTGGAGGTGATGGAATTCCAGTTGAGCTGTATCAAATCCTGAAAGATGATGCTGTGAAAGTGCTGCACTCAGTATGCCAGCACATATGGAAAACTCAGCAGTGGCCACAGGACTGGAAAAGGTCCGTTTTCATTCCAATCCCAAAGAAAGGCAATGCCAAACAATGCTAAAACTACTACACAATTGCACTCATTTCACATGCCAGTAAAGTAATGCTCAAAATTCTCCAAGCCAGGCTAAGCAATATGTAAACCGTGAACTTACAGATGTTCAAGCTGGTTTTGAATAAGGCAGAGGAACCAGAGATCAAATTGCCAACATCCACTGCATCCTCGAAAAAGCAAGAGAGTTCCAGAAAAACATCTATTTCTGCTTTATTGACTATGCCAAAGCCTTTGACTGTGTGGATCACAATAAACTGTGGAAAATTCTTCAAGAGATGGGAATACCAGACCATCTGACCTGCCTCTTGAGAAACCTGTATGCAGATCAGGAAGCAACAGTTAGAACTGGACATGGAGCAACAGACTGGTTCCAAATAGGAAAAGGAGTACGTCAAGGCTGTATACTGTCACCCTGCTTGTTTAATTTATATGCAGAGTACATCATGAGAAACGCTGGGCTGGAAGAAGCACAACCTGGAATCAAGATTGCCAGGAGAAATATCAATAACCTCAGATATGCAGATGACCCACCCTTATGGCACAAAGTGAAGAGGAACTAAAAAACCTCTTAACGAAAGTGAAAGAGGAGAGTGAAAAAGTTGGCTTAAAGCTCAACATTCAGAAAACGAAGATCATGGCATCTGGTCCCATCACTTCATGGGAAATAGATGGGGAAACAGTGGAAACAGTGTCAGGATTTATATTTTGGGCTACAAAATCACTGCAGATGGTGATTGCAGCCGTGAAATTAAAAGACACTTACTCCTTGGAAGGAAAATTATGACCAACCTAGCTAACATATTCAAAAGCAGAGACATTACTTTGCCGACAAAGGTCCGTCTAGTCAAGGCTATGGTTTTTCCAGTAGTCATGTATAGATGTGAGAGTTGGACTGTGAAGAAAGCTGAGTGCTGAAGAATTGATGCTTTTGAACTATTGTGTTGTAGAAGACTCTTGAAAGTCCCTTGGACTGCATGGAGATCCAACCAGTCCATTCTAGAGAAGATCAGTCCTGGGTGTTCTTTGGAAGGAATGATGCTAAAGCTGAAACTCCAGTACTTTGGCCATCTCATGTTGCGTTAACTCATTGGAAAAGACTCTGATGCTGGGAGGGATTGGGGCAGGAGGAGAAGGGGACGACAGAGGATGAGATGGCTGGATGGCATCACCGACTCGATGGACAAGAGTTTGAGTGAACTCTGGGTGATGGACAGGGAGGCCTGGCGTGCTGCAATTCATTGGGTTGCAAACAGTCAGACACGACTAAGCGGCTGAACTGACTGAACTGATATGAGCAGAGAAGCCAGAAAACGTAAGTGTCCATCAAATGGAGGATAGAAAAATAGTTTGAACTACCTTCATGCATATGTACTGTATATAAGATGAAAAATCCAGTAATTGCAATGAATCTCAGAAGAATGTTTGATGCAAAATCAAGCAGGAAAACATTTCATAGAATTATACATTTACATAAAATATATATTATAAATATTATTAAATACTTAACATTGATTAGGAATACATATATATTAAGTAAAAGACAATGAATTTATGTGATGATAAATGCTAAATTCTGGACCCAAGAATTTGTCTGGAATTATAAACCATCTGGAATAGCCAAAGAAATTCTGAAAAAGATAAACAAAGCTGAAAGCATGACACCTTCTGATTCCAAACTATATTACAAAACTTTAATAATCCAAATGATATGCTACTGTCATAAAAATATTCCCATAGACCAATGAACAAAATCAAGAGCCCAGAAATAGACCCTGCCTATATAGTTAACTAATAATTTGTTAAATGTACCAAGAATACTTAATGGGAAAGGTTAGTTTCTTAAATAAATTGTGCTGGGAAAACTGCATAACAACATATCCATGAATGAAACTGAACACCTGTCTTATACAACTACAAAAAATAATTCAAAATGGGATAAAAACTTAAATGCAAAACAAAAAATTAAACCTAAAATTCCTAGAAGAAAACATAGAGAAAAACTCCTTGACATTGGTCTTGACAACACTTTTTTGGATATGACACAAAAAACACAAGCAATAAAGAAAAAAAAGAAACAAAATACAAGCAATGAAAGCAAAAAATAAGTGGGACTACATCAAACTAAGCATATTATTCACAACAAAAGAAACAATCAAAATGAAATTGCAACCTATGGAATGTGAGAAAAATTTGCAAACCATTTAACTCACAAGACTCAATAGCACAAAAGCAAACAATCTGATTAAAATTTGAGCAGAGGAACTGGACAGACACTTCTTTTTCCCAAAGAAGACTCACAAATAGCCAACAGATACATGAAAACATGCCCAGCATCACTAATTTTCTAGGAAGTGCAAATCAAACTCACAGTAAGATATTCACACTTGTTAGAATGACCGTCCTCAAAAAGAGGACATTTGGCAACACTGTGAAGATAAGAGAAGCAGATAGTTTCACCCTTATAGGCATTTGTAAATATAGCAAAGTAGTCTTTTGCTTTCAATCTCTCACTGGGCACCAAAATAAAATTAGCTTTTAGTTTTGGCATTGGCCACTTACTGGTTTCCTTTCCATCAGCAATTCTCTCCATATTTGCAATTGTCATAAAATTTTTTTGACAGACCTAAACCTTCTTTCTATAGGAAGACTTATCAACTTCCGCCAGAGGGTTGACACATCTAGCTAACAAGAATACAAGTCTGCCCAACACTTATCCCTTTGTCCATTCCCAGTTACATGGGGCAGATGGAGCAAAGCTGAATACATGTTACCTTATAAAACTGTTTCATACATTAAATAAGAAAGAAGCAGCAACTATTAATACTAGTTTAGGTAGATGAGAAGAAAATATAAGCCATCTCACTATTTCCCATGAATTCAAGGGGTAATATTTGGAGTTATTCTCATAGTATCATATTTAGAAATTGATCCTTTCACCAGAAATTATAAACACAACTCAGATCCTGGTACTAAATGAAAAGAAAAAATAAAGGAAAGGAAAAGAAAATGGCCCATTTACCCTAAAACAGTTAAACAACATACATATTAAGTTTTAGTATACATTCATTTAATCTTTATAGTCTCATCATATGGTTGAGTAAGAAAGTATCTCAACTGTGCATTCCAATTTCCAATTAATCTTTTTTTATGTCTAATAAGATACATGGAAATTTCATAAGATATTTCTTGATCTATTATTGCATGATATCAGCAATAAAATAATTTCCTTGAGTAGGTGATAAATATGAGGTCCAAATTGAAATAATATTTTCAGTTGTAAACCTCTTACCATGTTAGACTTGTCTGCTTCAGTTAATGAATATGCAAATTCAAATCAAGGATGAGTAAGTATGCTGGTCAAGACTTATCAGTATCGACTTGAAACTATGGTAAAAGGTCAATGTAATATGCCTGACATGGGCTCCCCTGCTGGCTCAGTGGTGAAGAATCTGCCTGCTGATGCAGGAGATGCCAGTTTGATCCCTAGTTTGGGAAGATCCCTTGGAGAAGGAGATGGCAATCCAATTCAGAATTCTTGCCTGGGAAATTCCATGGACAGAGGAGCCTGGCAGGCTACAGTTCATGGGGTCACAAAGAGTTGGATACGGCTTAGTGACAAACAACAACAAAAACAACAAATCTGCCTGTCAGCTATGGGTGGTCCAGATTTTGCCTACAAACAGTGTATTTCTGCTTTTAGTGGTTTTTTTTTTTTTTTTTTTTCCCCCCTCCTTGTTCATGAAGTTGAGTATGGCAAAAAGTTGTGCCATACCCATACTGCAATCTGGTTAAGTTTCTTCTCCATCCCCAGGGCATTTTACTCATTCTAATACAAATGTCTTTGGTTACTCTCTTGAGATTTGGGACAAGAAACCTGGCTATCTAATTTCAAAGTGTCAAAAAATCCTTTCTCCTTGGTAGTATTACATATATATACATCTGTGTGTGTGTGTGTGTGTGTGTGTGTGTGTGTCTGTACACATGCGTGCTCAGCTGTGTCTGACTCTCTGCAAAGATTTATGTATATATATTTGCATTTAACAAAGCTAGAATAAATTGAACAAACCTGTGTCTTGTTTGAGGAGTTGATGAGACCTGAAAAATAACATAAAAATCAAGGAAATAAATGGAGTTGGTATGAAATTTTTGATGGATCATTCTTAAAAGCGTTTCACTGGAGTGAGTCCACCTCTTGTTGGTTGATTTCAAAGTGAGATCCTGACAGTAAATGGCTGTTTTTCACAGCTGTTCACTGATTTCATAGCTATTCCATTTATTTTCTCTGTTTTAATGTCATTTTCAAGAAAATATCCCAACACTTGCAACCAATTTAATTTTTCCAAAAATTTCCCATCACTTTTATTTTTATTTAATTTTAGAGAATACTAGTTATTTTCTTCTTATTCAATCCTACTTTAGGGAAGCTGAGAAAGACCATGACAAATTACTTCACATTATCCTGTTCCTCCAACATTAGTCACATAGGGAGTCTTAACAGTTGGAGCCTTTTTTTATTACATCATTAATCATAACCTGAGTTAAAGGAATGAGGACAAATTTAGTATCATTATATGACCAATACAATGTTGCTTGCATTCTTAACATTCAGCAACCTCAGAAGTAGAATTCCGTTTATTTATTTTTTTTTTAATTTAATTTTATTTTTTAAACTTTACATAAAATTACGGCTGGAGTATGACAATTCTCCTTTACCGGAAATGTGTTAAACACTTCTGCCTTTATTCAAATTGGCATATTGAGAGCTTTTGTAATTAGCTACATTTCTTCAAAAGCATCAGCTACCTGTTTCCCAAGTAACAATGAACATACTTTTCCAAGCACAGTGTCTGATGCAAAAGAAAGAGGTCACTAATATCAATAACTGTTCTACAAGGGGTCAACAAAATAATAATCTTAACCTTAAATGTACATAGTCACAATATGCCAATGAAAGGCAAAGATTGGCAGGGTGAATTTTAAAAGTTGGTGCATCAAAGTGCTTCTAATAAGAAACTCATTTCAAATTCAAAAATGTAAATTGATTTAGTGAATTTCTATTTAAACTTTAATCAAAAACTTTGTTTTCTGTATAGAAATTGACTTTCTTATTTTAAAACTTACATAGAAAGCAACTATATATAAAACAGCTGAAACAAACATGACAAAAAAGAAAATGGGGAAATTACTCAATCTGATATTAAAGCTTACTAAAACTATAGTAACCAAGAGTGAAAAAGACAGGGCACACACACTGAACATGGAAAAGAACAGAGGCTTTAGAAATAGACAAACAAAAACAGGCTGCAACTTTATTTTTGACAAGGTTGGAAAACTATTTCAACTGAGAAAAGATAGCCTTTTCCACAAACAGTGCTAGAGCAATTAGGCATAGAAAGAAAAATTATTAAAAATAAACAACAGAAATAAAAACTCATTTTTAATCACATGACACACTCACACATCTTATACAAAATTAATATCAGAAGGGTCATGTATTTAAATGTAGGAAACAAACCTACATTTTTTTTTTTTTTAAACAAGGCCACATAAGAGAAATCCTCAGGATCTAAACCTAGGAAAATTTTTTAGGATCTTTGCCATCAAAGGAAAAATATAGTTGAACCTTATCAAAATTTAACACCACAGTTCTGCAAAAGATCATATTAATAGTATGAAACAACATGTTAAAGTCTGGGATAATATGTTCTTAAATCATCTATCTGACATATGATAAGTATTTAAAGTATATTAAAAAAAACTTCAACTCAGGAAGCCAAAAGTAAAATTAGAAAATGGGCAAGAGACATAAATGGCCATTTCAAAATAAAGGTATAAAATTGGCAAATAAGCATAAGAAACAATGTCTAAAATCATTACTAACTCGATGTATACAAATTAAAACCAGAATGATGAAAATAAAAATAGCAACACTATCAGATGTTGGTGAGGAAGCAGAGACATTGAATCACATTTTGAGGAAAATAAAACAGTACTCTACCCTACAAAACAGTGTTTAGATTCTTATAAAATCTCCATAAGCTCAGCAGTATCACTCTTAAGCATTTATACCAGATAAATGTAAATTACATTCACATAAAAACCTGTACATTCATTTTAATAGTAGATTTATACTTAATAGTTTCAAACTGGAAACCACCCAGATGTCCTTAGAATGGTGAATGGTTAAGCAACCTGTAATAATTACTTCATAAAATGGAATAATAAGGAATAAACAGGAACAAAACAGTGATAATACACAAGAACTTGGATGAATCTGAGGAAATTGTGGTGAGTAAAGAAAGAAATCAATGTCAAAAAAGTTACATGTTGTATGATTCTAGTTATTTGGCATGCTTGAAGTCACAAAGAGAAACATAGAGCAGATTAGTGGCTGCCAGGGGTTAGCAATAGGATGGGGTAGGGGAATAAGAAAGTGGGTAGAGTTATAAAAGTCAACAGTAGGATCTGTGTGGTGACTATTTTATATTGACTGTGGTGGTAGATACATGAAGTACACACGTGTTGAAACAGCACATTCATACACACACACACACACACACACACACACACACGAATGCTAGTAAAACTTGGAGATCTAAGTAATGTATTGTATCAATGCCAATAGCCTGGTCGTTACACTTAATGTTACACTACAGTTTTACAAAGCAGCTTCTTGGTGGAAACTGGGTAAAATTTGTACAGGATCTTTTTGTATCATTTCTAACAACTGCATGTAAGTCTACAAACAATCTCAAAATTTTTATCAGTTTAAAAATTGTAGTTGTCAGAAATATTTGAAGCTTAATGCCATTTTCTTTCATAGAGGACTTCCATCTTAACTGCTTTGAAGTGTTCTCAGATGTCTAGTGCAAAAGGGAAGTCACTCAGTCGAGTCCAACTCTTTGCAACCCTGTGGACCATAGCCCGCCAGCCTCCTCTGTCCATGGGATGCTCCAGGCAAGAATACTGGAGTGGTTTGCCATTTCCTTCTCCAGGGGATCTTCCCAACCCAGGGATCGAACCTGGGTCTCCTGCATTGCAGGCCGATAGATGCTTTATCCTCTGAGCCACCAGGGAATCCCTTTGTCTAGTACAAAGAGGCAAATAAAAGAAAAAAAAAAGGAAAATCCTTTAGAGACTCTAGACTCCAAAAACTTCTACTAACAGTTTTCATGAACAGGAGGCAAGGGAGAGGAAGCAATTTGCATTCTTAACTCACAAACTCAGGAAACATTTGGCAATGGGTGGAAAAAAAATTGGCTGCCACAGTTGGAAAAGTGCCACTGGCATCTACTCATTGTAGAACTGGATAAAGACTAGATGGTATTGTGCGTACATGTGTGCTAAGTCCCTAAGTTTGCAGTCATGTCCGACTCTCTGCAAACCTGTGGATCATAGCTGTACAGGCTCCTCTGTTCATGGGGTTCTCCAGGCAATATGGAAATATTTAAATATTAAAATCCACTCCAGAATATTGGAGTGGATTGCCACGCTCTCCTCCAAGGCATCTTACCAACCCAGGGTTCAAACCTGTGGTCTCTTTTGTACATCTCCTGCATTGGTAGGAGAATTCTTTACCACTAGCATCACCTGGGAAGCCCTCTAGATGGTATAAACCACTACAAAATTTATTCTCATCTTCAGGGTCCCATAATCTCTTAACTACCGGCCTAGTAAATTTTTGTTATCTTGTTAACTCTCTAATGCCCTGAAGCAGAGAAGATTGGTACACATTTTTTTTTTTTTTTTCATTTTGGTCCAGAGTTTCTAGTTTTTCTCTATATTAATTCTACACTACCTTATCAACATGAGAACTTGAAATCCATATATATATATATTTTATTTTAGGAGAATTTATGATTCTGATTCTTTTCTAAAAAAATTATTTATTTAATTGGAGGCTAATTACTTTACAATATTGTAGTGGTTTTTACCATACATTGAGGTGAATCAGCCATTGGTGTACATGTGTCCCTCATCCTGAACCACCTTCCTACCTCCTTCCCTATTCCATCCCTCAGGGTCATTCCAGTGCACTGGCCCTCATCTCCCTGTCTCATTCATTGAACCTGGACTGGCGATCTATTTCACATATGATAATATACATGTTTCAATGCTATTCTCTCAAATAGACTCACCTTCGCCTTCTCCCAGAGTCCAAAAGTCTGTTCTTTATATCTGTGTCTCTTTAGCTGTCTCACATATAGGGTCATCATTACCATCTTTCTAAATTCCATATATATGCATTAACATACTATATGGTGTTTTTCTTTCTGACTTACTTCACTCTGTAAAATAGGCCCCAGTTTCATCCACCTCATTAGAAGTGATTCAAATGCATTCTTTTTAATGGCTGAATAATATTTCATTCTGTATATGTACCACAGCTTTCTTATCCATTCATTTGCTGATGGACATCTAGGTTGCTACCATTTCCTAGCTATTGTAAACAGTGCTATGATGACCACTGGGGTACCCACGTCTCTTTCAATTCTGGTTTCCTCCGTGTGTATGCCCAGCAGTGGGATTGCTGGGTCGTATGGCAGTTCTATTTCCAGTTTTTAAAGGAATCGCCACACTGTTCTCCATAGTGGCTGTACTAGTTTGGATTCCCACCAACAGTGTAAGAGGGTTCCCTTTTCTCTACACCCTCTCCAGCATTTATTGTTTGTAGACTTTTTGATAGCAGTCATTCTGATCAGCATGAGATGGTACCTCATTGTGGTTTTGATTTGCATTTCTCTGATAATGAGTGTTGTTAAGCATCTTTTCATATGTTTGTTATCCATCTTTATGTTTTCTTTGGAGAAATGTCTGTTTAGTTCTTTGGCCCATTTTTTGATTGGGTTGTTTATTTTTCTGGAATTGAACTGCATGAGCTGCTTGTATATTTTGGAGATTGATGCGTTGTCAGTTGCTTCACTTGCTACTATTTTCTCCCATTCTGAAGGCTGTCTTTTCACCTTGCTTATAGTTTCCTTCATTGTGCGAAAGCTTTTAAGTTCAATTAGGTCCCATTTGTTTATTTTTGCTTTTATTTCCATTACTCTGGGAGGTGAGTCATAGAGGATTCTGCTGTGATTTATGTCGAGAGTGTTTTGCCCGTGTTTTACTCTAGCAGTTTTAGTTTCTGGTCTTATATTTAGATCTTTAATCCATTTTGAATTTATTTTTGTGTATGGTGTTGGTTAGAAAGTGTTCTAGTTTCATTCTTTTACAAGTGGTTGACCAGTTTTCCCAGCACCACTTGTTAAAAGAGTGTCTTTATTCCATTGTACATTCTTGCCTCCTTTGTAAAAAATAAGGTGTCTATAGATGTGTGGATTTATCTCTGGGCTTTCTATTTTGCTCCATTGATCTATATTTCTGTCTTTGTGCCAGCAATATACTGTCTTAATGACTGTAGCTTTGTAGTATAGTCTGAAATCAGGCAGGTTGATTCCTCCAGTTCCATTCTTCTTTCTCAAGATTGCTTTGCCTATTTGGTTTTTTTTTTTTTTGTATTTCCAAACAAATTGTGAAATTATTTGTTCTAGTTCTCTGATAAATAATGTTGGTAGCTTGATAGGGATTGCATTGAATCTATAGATTGCTTTTAGTAGTATACTCATTTTCACTATATTGATTCTTCCAATCCATGAACATGGTATATTTTTCCATTTATTTGTGTCCTCTTTGATTTCTTTCATCAGTGTTTTATAGTTTTCCATATATAGGTCTTTTGTTTCTTTAGGTAAATTTATTCCTCAGTATTTTATTGTTTCCATCACAATGGTGAATGTAATTGTTTCCTTAATTTCTATTTTCTCATTGTTAGTGTATAGGAATGTAAAGGATTTCTGTATGTTAATTTTATATCCTGCAACTTTACTATATTCATTGATTAGCTCTAGTAATTTTCTGGTGGTGTCTTTAGGGTTTTCTACAGAGAGAATCATGTCATCTGCAAACAGTGAGAGTTTTACTTCTTCTTTTCCAATCTATTCCTTTTACTGCTTTTTCTTCTCTTATTGTTGTGTCTAAAACTTCCAAAACAATGTTGAACAGGAGTGGTGAGAGTGGCACCCTTGTGTTGTTCCTGACTTTAGGGGAAATGTTTTCAATTTTTCACCATTGAGGATAATGTTTGCTGTGGGTTTACCATATATGGATTTTATTATGTTGAGGTATGTTCCTTTTATGCCTTCTTTCTGGAGGGTTTTTAACATAAATGGATGTTTAATTTTGTCAAAGGCTTTCTCTGCATCTATTGAGATAATCATATGGTTTTTATCTTTCAATTTGTTAATGTGGTGTATCGTATTGATTGATTTGCAAATATTGAAGAATCCTAGCATCCCTGGGATAAAGCCCACTTGGTCATGATGTATGATCTTTTTAAGATGTTGTTGGATTCTGCTTGCTAGAATTTTGTTAAGGATTTTTGCGTCTATGTTCATCAGTGATATTGGCCTGTCGTTTTCTTTTCTTGTGGCATCTTTTTCTGGTTTTGGTATTAGGATTATGGTGGCCTCATAGAATGAGTTTGGGAGTTTACTTTCCTCTGCAATTTTCTGGAAGATTTTAAGTAGTATTGTTAGCTCTTCTCTAAATTTTTGGTACAATTCAGCTGTGAAGCCATCTGGTCCTGGGTTTTTGTTTGTTGGGAGATTTCTGACTACAGTTTCAATATCCGTGCTTGTGATAAGTATGTTAAGATTTTCTTTCTTCCTGGTTCAGCTTTGGGAGGTTTTACTTTTCTAAGAATTCGACCATTTCTTCCAAGTTGTCCATTTTATTGGCATGTAGTTGCTGATAGTAGTCTCTTATGATACTTTGTATTTCTGTGTTGTCTGTTGTGATTTCTCCATTTTCATTTCTAATTTAACTGATTTGATTTTTCTCCCTTTTTTCTTGATAAGTCTGGCTAATGGTTTGTCTATTTTATTTATATTCTCAAAGAACCAGCTTTTAAGTTTTGTTAATTTTTGCTATAGTCTCCTTTGTTTCTTTTTCATTTCTTTCTGCCCTAATTTTATGATATCTTTCCTTCCACTAACACTGGGGTTCTTCATTTCTTCATTTTCTAGTTGCTTTAAGATTAGAGTTAGGTTACTTATTTGATTTTTCTCAGCTTGTACTGCTATGAACCATTCCCTTACACTGCTTTTACTGAATCCCATAGGTTTTGGTTTTTTGTATTTTCATTTTCATTCATTTCTATGCGTATTTTCTTTTTTTTAAATTTCTTCTGTGATTTGTTGCTTATTCAGAAGCATGTTGTTTAGCCTCTGTATGTTTGCATTTTAATAGCTTTTTCCCTGTTGAGTTGAATTCAGTTCAGTCACTCAGTCGTGTCCAACTCTTTGCAACCCCATGAATTGCAGCACCCCAGGTCTCCCTGTCCATCACCACTCCCGGGATTCACTCAAACTCATGTCCATCGAGTCAGTGATACCATCCAACCATCTCATCCTCTGTCATCCCCTTCTCCTCTTGCCCCCAATCCCTCCCAGCATCAGAGTCTTTTCCAATGAGTCAATTCTTCGCATGAGGTGGCCAAAGTACTGGAGTTTCAGCTTTAGCATCATTCCTTCCAAAGAAATCCCAGGGCTGATCTCCTCTAGAATGGACTGGTTGGATCTCCTTGCAGTCCAAGGGACTCTCAAGAGTCTTCTCCAATACCAATTTGAATTGATGATTCAAAAGTATCAGTTCTTCGGTGCTCAGCTTTCTTCACAGTCCAACTCTCACATCCATACATGACTACTGGAAAAACCATAGCCTTGACTAGATGTACCTTTGTGGGCAAAGTATATCTCTGCTTTTGAATATGCTAGCTAGGTTGGTCATAGCTTTCCTTCCAAGGAGTAAGCGTCTTTTAATTTCATGGCTGCAATCACCATCTGCAGTGATTTTGGAGCCCAAAAAAATAAAGTCGGACACAGTTTCTACTGTTTTCCATCTATTTCCCATGAAGTGATGGGACCGGATGCCATGATCTTTGTTTTCTGAATGTTGAGTTTTAAGCCAACTTTTTCACTCTCCTCTTTAACTTTCATCAAGAGGCTTTTGAGTTCCTCTTCACTTTCTGCCATAAGGGTGGTGTCATCTGCATATCTGAGGTTATTGATATTTCTCCTGGCAATCTTGATTCCAGCTTGTGCTTCTTCCAGCCCAGCGTTTCTCATGATGTACTGTGTATATAAGTTAAATAAGCAGGGTGACAATATCCAGCCTTGACATACTCCTTTTCCTATTTGGAACCAGTCTATTGTTCCATGTCCAGTTCTAACAGTTGCTTCCTGACCTGTATATAGGTTTCTCAAGAGGCAAGTAAGGTGGTCTGGTATTCCCATCTCTTGAAGAATTTTCCACAGTTTATTGTGATCCACATGGTCAAACGCTTTGGCATAGTCAATAAAGCAGAAATAGATATTTTGCTGGAACTCTCTTGCTTTTTTGATGATCTACTGGATGTTGGCAATTTGATCTCTGCTTCCTCTGCCTTTTCTAAAACCAGCTTGAACATCTGGAAGTTCACGGTTCACGTATTGCTGAAGCCTGGCTTGGAGAATTTTGAGCATTACTTTACTAGTGTGTGAGATGAGTGCAATTGTGTGGTAGTTTGAGCATTATTTGGCCTGTAGTTGGCATCTAATCTTACTGCATTGTGATCAGAAAAGATGCTTGAAAAGATTTCAATTTTTTTGAATTTACCAAGGCTAGATCTATGGCCCAGGATATGATCTATACTGGAGAATGTTCCATGTGCACTTGAGGAAAAGGTGAAATTCACTGTTTTGGGATGAAATGTCCTATAGATATAGATATTAGGTCTAAATGATCCATTGCATCATTTAAAGTTTGTGTTTCCTTGATAATTTTCTGTTTAGTTGATCTACCCATAGGTGTGAGTGGGATATTAAAGTCTCCCACTATTGTTGTGTTACTGTTAATTTCTTCTTTCATATTTGTTAGCATTTGCCTTACATATTGCAGTGCTCCTACATTGGGTGCATATATATTTATAATTGTTATAACTTCTTCTTGGATTGATCCGTTGATCATTATGTAGTATCCTTGTCTCTTTTCATGGCCTTCATTTCAAAGTGTATTTTATCTGATATGAGTATTTCTACTCCTGCTTACTTTTGGTCTCCATTTACATGAAATATCTTTTTCCAGCCCTTCACCTGCAGTCTGTATGTGTCCCTTGTTTCAAGGTGGGTCTCTTCCTAGGTCTCAGCTGCTCAGGTTCAGGTTCCCAGGTATTCCACCAAGGCACAGACTTGGCTAGGCATGTGTTTTGTGCCCTTACCAGGTTTGAGGAGCTCAGACAACCAGGTGCTTGGCCAGTACACTGTCCCAGATGGACATTGCATTTTAATAACCTCCCCACTCCCAGCCACTCAGTTTCCTAGGTGCGCCGCAAGAGTGCTGTCACAGGTGTGCTGTGTGTCTCATCTGGGGAGCTGATCTCTGGCAGCGACCCTCCTGGCACATGTCAACTTTTCAGGATCCCAGAAAGGCTTGGTTAACACTAGGAGCCTGGTCATATTTTGGTAGAGGATGCCATCTCTGGGGCTGAGATTGCCCCTTGCCTTCTGACTCTGGCTGTCACCCACCTCCCTCTCTGCCTCTGGCAGGACTATGCACTGGTCTGCAGGTGGCTAGCTTTTCTTTGGTATTCACTCAATCCTTTGTTCTGTGAGTGGGCCAGGCTGTGCCCTAGGTTAGAGCTATTTGTGGGAAAGTATTTTTTTTTCCTCTCTCTGGCTATCCCACAGTTTGGGTTGCTGTCCCATGTTAGCTCCTTCAGATTATTCTCAGGGCATTCAGGCTCGGCCCATACCTTAAGCATGCAACCCGTGCCTCCCTGTTTAGCCCCAGCTTGCTGGTGGTGGAGGTGAGCGTCTGGGTGCTTCTCTGTTGGGAGTTGCAGTTAGGCATGTATTCTGTGGGGGTTTTTTCCTCCTAGTTATGCTACCCTCTGAGATTTCAAAGCTCTCCACAGACGTGCTGGTGAAAGGGTTTCCTGGTGTTTGGAAACTTCTCCTCCTTCACGACTCCCTCCTCGGGATGGGTCTCCATCATTAACTCTTTTGTTTCTCTTTTTGTCTTTTATATTTTGTCCTATCTCCTTTTGAAGAGAATGGGCTGGCTTTCTGGGTGCCTGGTGTCCTCCGCATTCAGATGTTGTTTTGTGGAAGCTGCTCAGCATTCAAAAAATCTTTTGATAAATTAGTAGGGGAGAAAGTGGTCTCCCTGTCCTATTCCTCTGCCATCTTAGGATCGCCAAGCCGATTCTGTTTCTTTTTTTGGCTGGTCTCCACTGACTGCAGGATCTTAGTTCCCTGAGCAGGGACTGAACTTATGTCTCAGCATTGAAAGTGTATACAGTCTTAAAAACTGCAGTGCCAAAGAATTCCTAAGATCTTTTTGATTCTTTGTTAAGTATGTTCATTCTCCATTTAGAAAGTATATTTGATCTTTATCAAGTTTGCTTATTTAAAATATATACTCATGTTATACAGTAATTTTCACTCAACATATTTTAGTTTGTCTTTTATTTCTTCAAATATATCTATTTGAGGATTCCCAGGTAGCAATAGTGGTAAAGAACCTGCCTGCCAATGAAGGAGACTTAAGAAACTTGGGTTTGATCCCTAGGTTGGGAAGATCCCCTGTAGGAGGACATGGTAACCCACTCAAGTATTCTTGTTCAGAGAATCCCATGGACAGAGGAGCCTGGTGGGCTACAGCCCATGGGGTTGCAAACAGTTGGACACAACTTAAGTGACAGAGCATGCACAAATATCTGTTACATATATTGTGTTTATTATGTCTAATGTCTAAAAGTCCATACTGATGTGCCACATTTTTTCATTTCTTCTGCTGGTTCTTGCCTATTGTTACTTTTTCCTTAAGTATTTTTTTAAATAAAAACAGATTAATTAATTTACAAATGATATGTGAAAAAATCCCATGTTTAAAATAAAATGAATTTTTCCAAGTAGAATTGGTGTAAGAATTTATCAAAGGCTGTGGACACCACTGTAATAAAATATAAGCAGGAAGTTCAGGCATATGCTACATAGATTTTAGATTGGAAACAGTGGCCTTTGTCACTGAAATAACTCAAATTGATTGTAATAAAAACCTGATGTGAAAATAAAAATATATGTGTGTGTGTGTACATATATATATACACACACACAGAGACACATATATATGTTGTCATCAGTTTAATTTGTATCCAATTACTTGTTTTCTACATTTTTGACTATTTTATTTACATCACTTAAATAACATCAAATAAAAATAAAATTACTATTATACTTAATAAAAACAGTTATTTGAAAAGAGACTTCAAGGAATGGAAAACTAGGAATGGTAGTTAAATGGTAGAAATATATATTCTGCTAAATGCATTAATTATGTTCTTTTATTTTTTTAAATACCTCAAGGCATATAGAGCACATAATGCCACTCTGTGTAAATTGGAAAATTTTGTAGTAAAAATCAATCACAACATCATTTCCTTTTCAGCCTGGCCACAAGTTGAAATATCATTCAAAATATAGAAAAAATCCATTGCCAACAGATCATAATTGACTTATAAAAGGAAGCCTATTTCCTTTGCTTAAAATAACCTCAGGTATGCAGATGACACCACTCTTATGGCAGAAAGTGAAGAGGAACTAAAGACACTCTTGATGAAAGTGAAAGAGGAGAGAGAAAAAAAGCTGGCTTAAAACTCAACGTTCAAAAAACTAAGATCATGGCATCTGGTCCCATCACTTCGTGGAAAATAGATGGGGAAACAATGGAAAAAGTAACAGACTTTATTTTCTTGGGCTCCAAAATCACTGCAGATGGTGACTGCAGTCATGAAGTTAACGGACATTTGCTCCTTGGGAGCAAAGTTATGACCAGCCTAGACAGCATATTAAAAAGCACAGACATTACTTTGCTGACAAAGGTCCATCTAGTCAAAGTTATGGTTCTTCCAGTAGTCATGTATGGATGTGACAGTTGGACTGTGAAGAAGGCTGGGGGCTGAAGAATTGATGCTTTTGAACTGTGATGTTGGATAAGACTCTTGAGAGTCCCTTGGACTGCAAAGAGACCAAACCAGTCAGTTCTAAAGGAAATCAGTCCTGAGTATTCACTGGAAGGACTGATGTTAAAGTTGAAACTCCAATACTTTGGTCACTTAATGTGAAGTACTGACTCATTGGAAAAGACGCTGATGCTGGGAAAGATTGAAGGTGGGAGAAGGGAATGACAGAGGATGAGATGGTTGGACGGCATCACCGATGGCATCGGCATGAGTTTGAGTAAGCTCCGGGAGTTGGTGATGGTCAGGGAAGCGTGGCATGCTGCACTTCATGCAGTCGCAAACGGTTGGACACAACTGATTGACTGAACTGAACTGAAAATAAATTAATTTTGTTCTGTTCAAACTGGATGACAGAGAAGTGGTCATTCAGAAAAAAAAAAAAAAAGACAAAAAATACAGTATTTTCTGAAAATTAAATTAGTATGAGATACCACCTTTGGATCTGTTTTTAAGGAATTTAGAAACATATTATCCAGAGTTATTTGGTTTTACACAAGAGAAACTCCATTAATAAAATTATAAATGCATAAACATATGTCTATACACTCAACAAAAATAATTATGAGTTAACGTCTACTTAAAACTATAATACTTTAACAATATTATTTGAATTTTTGCAATTATTGTCATATGAAAGTTCTTAATTTTTATATCTGAAGACTTTGTGCTTGAGAAATCTTAGCTACAATTTAAATAATATTCTTGGAAAATACTAAATATTCATTTAGCCACTTCTATTGTAAACTTTATATATTTATTTAATATATAAAAATACATTCATAAAATAGAGTGCATGGTTCAATAGAACAAGAGCAGTGTATGTCTGAGACAATTCAGAAGATAATTTTAAATATTATATCACAAACATATTTAACAAAATAGATTTAAGACAGAATTTTCTCTGGAAATACCTGTGTATAATACATACAGTATTTTATACAATAAAGAATTGTATTAATAACAATTTTCCTCATGATTTCATGATCAGAATATTGATAACATTTATAAGAAAAGTTTAAATACAACTTATGTAAATGAACTGTTTTGCTTTTGAAAATTTAAAAACAACTACTATCTTGTAGTTATCAAAAATCAGATGAATTTTTGACTAATATAGTGTGATTTTGGACAAATTAAATCTGTAGATGGAAGAATGCTCTGAACTAATCTGATCAAAAAAGGTTCTGAGTTTATACAATTGATCATGAAAGAGGCTATAAAAATTGTCATAAGTAGGATTAAAAACATCTTGATCTCTATGTATGTGAAGAAATCTGACAGTCTTGTCCATGAAAGTACTTTTTTCTCCCCAGATAAAAAGATAGTTGGTTTTAGAGTTCTATGGTATTTTGAGTTTTTTTTCCATAACTTGAAAATTCAGACTTTAGTTCCAGGATTATTATAGTAGTTTATCAGTGCAACCTGAGGCCCCTGACTTCATTTCAAAATATTCATGTAAGATTCTTGAATTTTTTTAGATTCATAGTTTCCCTAAAAATGTATTTATAAAACTTAAAATATATTTTAAAGATTATTTTGCAAAAAAAATATAAATTTTATCTTTTGCTTTCTGTCTCTGCCTTTCTCTCTCTCTTTCTCTGTATATCATGGAATAGATAAGTTGCATAACTGTTAACCTAAAGATCGCTTAAATCTCGAAACATATAAACATGGCCTTATTCTTGGGAAAATGACAGAACCATCCTAGGATTTTTCAGTACACTGCTATCAACCATCACTGTAGGTTTTATTACCTTTGACAGGTCTCTTCTTCCTTGAATGAGAGCTACTAATTTGTGGGACAAAAAAACAGCATACTACTGCTGCTTGGGGCATTTGTTGCTATTCTCTGGTTGCTAAATCATGTCTGACTCTTTGTGACCCCATGGACTGCTGTACTCCATGCTTCCCTGTCCTTCACTATCTCCTGGAGTTTGCTCAAATTCGTGTCCATTGAGTTGGTGATGCTATCAAACTACCTTATCCTCTGTCGCCCCCTTCTCATCTTGCCCTCAATCAATTCTTTGGTGCTCAGCTTACATTCCAATTCTTAATCTGTACACTACTACTGGAAAACTATAGCTTTGACTTTACAAATGGAATTTTGTCGGCAAGGTGATCTCTGCTTTTCAATACACTAAGTTTGTCATAGCTTTTCTTCCAAGGAGCAAGCATCTTTTAATTTCATGTCTGCAGTCACTGTTCACAATGAATTTGGAGTCCAAGAAAAGAAAATCTGTCACTGTTTCTCTATATGGTCTTTGTGGAAAGGGTTAGTGTCTAAGTCAGTTTCACTCTCCAGGAACTGATGTTCATAATTGAATGCTACCAAAGTTATGTGACCTTGATTATAATTTCTTTGTTGACTCTAATGATGTGTGGAACAATGTTTTTAAGACCCGTTTTTTTCTCTGACTCTCTGAAGGTTATGTCATTTATAACATAAAACCTGAATAGCTCAATATCATCACATTAAATAAATATGCTGTCACTACATTATATAAAAAAACTTTTGTGTTAGAAATATGTTAGTAGAAAATGCAGTCCATAAATATAAAGAAAGAAATAGTTATCCAGTATAGGATAAAGTAAATGGTATAATTTGCAAGTGCTACAGAAATTTTGAGAATTGGAGTTATCACTAGAGCAGGCTGGGCAATTTTTTCTGGAAGCAATCAGGTCCTGGCAGACAGGAAGAATTTTGGTGAATGAAAAAACAAAATATAATCTTCCCTAAAAATATAGAATATTTTGAAAAATTCTTAAGATAAATAAATATCTGTGGTTCTGTATAGAGAAAATGAGAAAAGTAATGTTTTTAGAACAAAAAAAATTTAGGAAAATATAGTATGAAAAAATTAGGAAAGGTACAATGAAGTAGATGGTAATGGATCATCACTTAAGGGCCTTTGATTACATTCTATAGACAATTAAAATAGCTACTGTTCAGGGGATAAGACAGAGAATTAACACCAAGAGACATTTACTGCTATAGTAGTAATGAAAATCTGAACCTATTTTGACATCAGAAGTCGCTGATCAAGGCTGATTTTTTTAACAGTAGAAGTTATATAAGACTTCATTCCAAAACACTATTGATTTCTTTGAGATAATTCATTCTTCTATACCATAAATACTGACTTTATAACTATCTGGCAGGCCTGTATATGTACTGAGTATACAGTGATGGACAGAGGACACATCCCATCTGTACTTAAGGAATCCAGAACAGAGATTGAAAGCAAGCGTATGCATGTTCAAATCATTAGACCCTACCACGGTTAAATTTCCCTAACTGACTCCACAGAATGATTTCATCCTTCATGGCATGATAATAGAATATTTGACATAGTTTCATCAAGGCATTTATTTCAAGATTTTTTAAGTATATATTTCTGTCTCTCAAGCTAATGTGACCCATTTATGTAAAGAGAACTTGGCACTGTGAACACAACAGAACTTAATATTTAATATTCTGATATGTGTGTAGGTATATGTACACCTACTTATATTTTCAGACATTATTAAATTCAAACTTCCATCCTCATCACTATCTCTATTCCCATGAATAAGAAAGTGGAAGTGAAATGAGTCAAGGATTAATCTCAATTGCGCAATAAAATTTCCAGTGTTAATAGGCATATGCTTGGATCTTTTCAAGAGATGATATCCTATTCAAGACATAATTGGCTACACTATTCAGAAACTCATTTTTCTTCAATTAGAGTCATCCATTTACAGTACTATCTAGACCTACAGTTATTTTTGTTTGCTCATAAGTAAATAAATCAAAACACACAAAAAACAAATTTCCATAGATACCTATAGTCCCTATTTTCAACAACATATGAGCATAAAGCATATTTATGCTTTTACTTCCATATTAATAAGATCTTTTTATAATCAATGTTCATGTTTCATGACTTTATTCACTACATAGACCTGTATATGACTATTTAATGAATAAAATACAATAGAAAGGAAACTAAATTAAAGGATATAAATAACAAATAATTGATTTGAAAGTCAGTATTTTATAACATTACTAAAATAGTCTGCTAAAGTGAGTAATGTAGTGAACCATGCTTTTTTTCCATGAGTCTGCCAACACTTTGAGGAAATTTTTTTCCTAAGAAAATATCAAATTCTGTACTATCAATTAAATATTAACCAGGATGCTGTTGCTTCCTAGAAGTACTTAATAAAACATCAAATCGATCTACATTACTTTCATTTTTGAAACTGTAAAAGAAAAGTATATTCCTTGAAGTACACTTAGAAAATAATTTAGAAAGTATAATTTTAGAATTCATACAAAAATATGCTATTAATTTGCTAGGGCTGTCTTAGCAAGGAACCATAAACTGGATGTCTTAAATAGACAAAAATGAAGTTTCACTGTTATGGAGGCTAGGAATCAGATATTATACAAGGTTGATGTTTTCTGAGGATAGTGAATAAGAATCTTTCTTTACTTCCATCTTTTTCAGGTGACTTGCCAGCCATCTTTCGCTTTCCATCGCTTGTAAATGCATCATCTCAATCTTTGCCTTGATGTTCCCATGGAATTATCCATAAGTGTGTGTTGTCTTCAAATTTTCCTTTTTTATGAGGACACCAGTCCTACTGGATTAAGGCCCACTCTGATGTCCTCATTTTAACTTGATTACATCTATAAAGCCTCGGTCTCCAAATAAGGGCATAATCTAAGGTACAGAGCAGAGTAATTAGGATTTTAACATATGAATTTGGGTTGGGCATAATTCAACCCAGAACAGATACTTTTGACCTTGTGTTAAATATATTTTTGTCAAACATGGCTTTGGATCTTTCAGGAATCACTCTTCATACGTCACTTTTTCCTACAATATCCTCATTAAATATTATAGCTATAACATTCCTTTAAAAATATTACTGTTTGATAATATTATCAATCAGAGTTCAACCATAAAGACAGAACCAGTAGGAGAATTTATTAGTAAATGTGCACGTACATACTTACGCATGTGTGTACGTACATATGTATGTATTATTTTTTGGTCTTTTATGGGGAACTGGTTTATGAAACTTCAAATCTTGTTCACCAGTCTCTGCAAGGCTGCTGTCTCTGTGTCTGATGCTGGAGCCTAAAATCCACAAGGCAAACAAGCATTGGGGAAGGAGACATCATGAGCAGGCTGCACCCCTGAGCATGAGCTGCACCTCACAAGGATAAATTGAAATCTGTCTGATCTTGTTCCCTCTGAACTTGATAAGAAGAGTGTCTTACAGAAGCCAGGAAGTTTACCAATGGAGCTAAACTCACATGCACATCCCAGGAGTTAGGGAAGCTGAAGGAGGATTCATAGGAAGGTAAAGGAACCACAAGCCATATCAAGGCTGTATCAAGAATGAGTGACCAACCACACATTCATTGCTTGGATAGCTAGTGAACATGGACACTAAGGTACCAAATTTAGTGTGGCAAACATGCTATGTCCTGGATCTTGATGAAAATCCTGCCTCTGGAAATCACTCTTCTTTTACAATTTCCACTTTCTTTCACATGAAAGGAAGCCTAATCTCAAAAATCAGAATTGGATAAATTATACTTATTTCTTCACAATATGATGCTTTAGCTAAACTACAAAATCATTTTAATATGGAGTTAAGCCTAATGGAGTCATTTTTGCATTGTTAAATGTAAAACTTAGGAAACTAAAGTCATGTATCTACTTGTTGCCATGATACAGTTTGCAAACTGAAGTAAATAATACCAGTTTGTTGAACAAAAAGAAAATGCATTACATTGTTCATCTTCTAAATACTAATGAATGTCAACTTGTGTTCTAATGATCTCTCTAAGGGGAAGCCTATTGATCAAGAAAAGGCTAGACACAAGTAAAAATAATCCCATGGCAGCATTTCTATCCTAGTCATAAAGCCAATTATAATCAAACACATGATGATTTATTCTTTTTATGTTACACAAATTTTAATATACTGAAATTCATAACAATGGATTTATTTTTAGGAAACTTCTCTTCATAGAGCTGTTCAATTTGGGAAGAAAGCACAGAGTAAGAAATAACAAGTCAGGCATATATCTTTTTAATGACATATTTCAGGTTTAACAATGTCAGTTTCTGATGCTGTTTCAATATTTATTATATTGTACAAAAATGAACGGCATTAGCTGCTATACAAATGAAAAATGATAAAAATTCAGGAAGAGATTAGATGGTTTCATTAACTGATTCAAGAAATACTTCTCGATCACTTAATCACTTACTATATAGGCCAGACCCTATCCCAGGAGGATGATGTATATCAGGCAGCAAAATCAATAAAAAAAGCTACCATCTTACATTTTAAAAGAGATCAGTAGATCATTTTTTAAACTTATGGTTAACAAGGGAAAAAAGGGGGAAAGGGATAAACTGGGAGACTGGGATAGACATATATGCATATATATATATATATGAGTGAATGAAATAGATAACCAATAAGGGCCTACTATTTAGCAGAGCCTGGTGGGCTACAGTCCATGGGGTCGCAAGAGTCGGACATAACTGAGTGACTAAATCACAACCACCACATACAACAGAGGGAACTCTACTCAATACTCTGTAATGACCTATATCAGAAATGAATATAAAAAAGAGTGGATTTATGTATACATGATTCACTTTGCTGTACAGCAGAAACTAATGTAACTTTGTAAATCAAGTATATTCCAATAAAAATTAATAAAAATCTAGTAACTAAGAAAAGCATATGAATACTAAGAAATAGTAAGTTCTAACAGAAAAAAAAAAGAAATTACGATAAATTAAGGGAGATTGGAAGAAATAAAATTATTATGTTTAAAAGAGGGGGTCATGATCAGCATTTTTAGGAAGATTACATCTCATCAAGTATTTGATGAATGTAACACAACATTGTAAATAACATAAAATTAGATTGTATCTCAAAATATTGAAAAACTAATTCCTAAGCCACACAGCCCTTTATAAATCTTGGGTCTCAAGCAGTGATTTGACACATAAAAGGTATTCCAAAAAACAGAAATTGAGTTCTAGTAAATAGTTTAGACAAATTAACACGTTGAGAAACTATGGAATTAGTTGACATTCATTTCAAGAGATTTTAAGAGGTTCTCATTCCTATTCATTTCAAGAGACTTGAAGAGGTTCTCATTCCTATGAATCTTTGCTCATATAAGAGAGCATCATAAGCAATCAATCACACTGTACATAGAGTAGTTAGCTACCAGAGTTGTGCACCATTCAAGTGAAGTCATGCCAAGTAGTCATGTGAGTTGGCACTGCACTGAGCAGGATCTTGGTAACAGTGTTAATAAAATTCCTCTTTGACTCGTCTTCTGACAGAAAACCTCAACAAGAAAACATATAAAGAAACACAGAAGGTGGTAATGCAGCAAAACCTTGGAACAAAAGCAGTCTATAACCAGAAATGATAAATGTGATTTTTCCCCAAAGTAGGAGGATAATTTATTCATTCATAAATAGAGGCAACTAGAATAACTCCGAACTACACATCAGTTGATTTTAGACAGTGGAAGAGTTTTGTCAAAAAGAGAAACGGCAATAAAATTAGTAATACCATTTCTGGATTCATTCCTCAGTAGCCCCTATATCACTACCTAGGCAATTCAGGGTTTCAGTTAATATATGAAAGGAAAATTTTATAGCATTCAGGTAGAAATTGAGATTATGTAATAATAAATATGCTAGCTGGGGATGAATACAGTCTGTTCTTAATGGTATATAAATATTACCGAATAAAAGGTCTAAAAATATAATGAAGTAGAACAAAACATGTGACATTCAGGTGTTAGACAAAAGGAATTTTGGAAATTCATTTAAATTATTTTACGATTCTGCTTATAATTCAGAATAATCCTGGGCTCTCTTTTATCCTTATTTCTCTTCTCTTTTGAAGATATCAATATCATTTAAACCATTTGAGTTATTAGAAGGTACCTTCTGCATCAATGTACACCCTATGGAATATGCTATTAAGTTTACATGCCCTTCCTTAGCTTCTGGAACCCATTTGGGAAGTGTATGAATCAGGTTCATTTTGATACTGCCACATTATCCCTATGCCTCTAAAGCCTTAGCAGAGCAGACAGAATAAACACAGGCACATTTCCTTCCTGAAATATCAACTGTAGTTAATGTAAGCAGATAAGTAGAGCATAATCAAACTTCAGGCTTCTGAGATAACTTGAACTTATTTAATGTCATGCTATAGGGACTTTAGACTTCTACAACCATAACTGTCCCCTAAACTAGCTTGGCTCCCTTAAATTCATATTCATGACAGCAAGTACTCCAGGTAGTTATGTATTACACAATAGGCACATTAATCATATGTTCAAGGCACTTGAAGAAGAGAATTTTGAATAATCAGAATATAGGTATATTTTGGAAATAATATATATAATATGTATATGTAATATACATTATATGTGTGTATGATATTTTATATATATATAACAGATGTGAGTGAAATTATCTTTGTGCAAAATCAGAAATATGTAGGATTTTCTTAGATATGTATTTAATACATGTGGTCGTGCAATCCTAAACCACCAGTTCTTATAGCTTCAGTAAGACATAAATCATTCCTGCTGAAAGAAAAACCCAGTTCAAATACTGTAAAAATGGAGCATTTTCTCTTTCACATCTCCTTTTAGCTTTTCACTATAGTTAAGTAATAGAGCTGCTAATTTCTTCTATTTGAGATACATAGTGGGAGTATTACTCGATACATAAAGCTAAGTTTTTGTTCAAGGAGAGCACAGTTATAAGGCATCTGAGGTTAAAAAAAAAAATATATATATATATATATATATATATATATATATACACATATATACTCTCTCGGCTATCAGCAGGGTCTAGAATTGCTTTCAATAACATGTAATACACTGAGAAGATCCTGGTAGTTTTTTTGGTGAATCCATGCAACTATAGACATCACAATTAGCCACATTCATTTTATTTATTTTTGTAAGTACTGATTTTGTATGTACTACTGATTTTGTATGTAACTATTGCTTACAATAGTTAAAATATTAGTAAAACATTTGAGTAACTACTTTTTGGATTAAGAACTTTAGTGCCATGAATTTAGAAACCACTGTAGACACTCAGAGCTCATAAATCAACCATTATTCTAGTCTTATTATAAACCCTTCTGATTATTTTATATTAACTATATATTTTAGTATTATAAATATCCTATATTTTTATTAAATATATGTTCTACTATATCATTATACATAAGCCAAAGTCTTTTGTAAAGTGCCTTTAAAGTATCCCTCATAAGAGTGAGTGGAATCTGGGCAGTGTGGAGGGTAAAGCGAGTCTCTCTTCAGTCTCATCAGATGCAATGTTTAACAGGGAACCAAGATTCAATAACTAAATAAATGACATTTTAATACAATTTTGGAATTCAAACAAATTTAATGTTAAATGGCTCATGATTTTAAAATACTGAAATTCTAAATAAGTTCCAGCTTGTACCTTTCAGCTTCACAGCTTTTCCTCAATAGCTTCATCTTAATCTTGACCCTTGACAGGGTACATTTTTCTTCCCCACTGATGTTGTGGTTGTCCATGTGCTTTGCTTTGATAAGTAGAATGCTAGTATATGTGAAGCAAATATACTCTTTCACTGTGACTGTGAGGAGATCCAACCAGTCCATTCTGAAGGAGATCAGTCCTGGATGTTCTTTGGAAGGAATGATGCTAAAGCTGAAACTCCAGTACTTTGGCCACCTCATGCGAAGAGTTGACTCATTGGAAAAGACTCTGAGGCTAGGAGGGATTGGGGGCAGGAGGAGAAGGGGACGACAGAGGATGAGATGGCTGGATGGCATCACTGACTCGATGGACGTGAGTCTGAGTGAACTCCGGGAGTTGGTGATGGACAGGGAGGGCTGGCGTGCTGTGATTCATGGAGTCGCAAAGTGTTGGACATGACTGAGTAACTGAACTGAACTGTGACTGTGAAGGTTGACTTAACCTCTTGTTCTCTTATGGTCCTGAATGAAAAGAAAGTATTTGGAGAGCAGCATGTCCTAGCACATGAATATGAGAGAAATAGATAAATATGACTCACAAGTTGGAATTAAAATCAGCCAAACTGGGCCAAGATCAACTGAACCCTAGTAGAATGTGTACTCACTTTCAGACTGAAGCACAAATTTGAGGCAGAGGCACATAGAAGTTGTAGTTTATTAAACAGTATTATTGTTATAATAGAGAAATATATAGAAAATGCATTTATGAATTTAAAGAGATATATCATGAGAAGATAGCTTGCATATAGAGTAAGTAATACATTGAAAACAAAACAATCATAGAGACAAAATAGAGAAGGTCAAAATGGAAGAACATATCATCATAAAGTATTGAAATTTGCAGTTGTATAGCTTTAAATATTAATAAACAGAAAATGTTAAAACCTGTTTTAACAGACTCTAATATAATTTATTAAATATATTAATAAATATTAAAAGATGATCAAAAGTATGTAGTGTCATGATTTATCAAAAAGCACATTCTTATACCTATTGATGAGGTAAAGACATAATATTATCAGCAGCTCAAAAAGAGCTTTGCTGTTTTAGAATACCATGTTTCAAGTATAGTGCTATTTTATAACACCATGTTTCAAGTATATTAATGCATAAATACAGAAATAAGAAGGAAATCATCAATGAATCTTAGGTAAGCATATCTGGGACATTTAATTAAAATGTTAGAAAAACTAAGTAAATTACAGTTATTAGAATACTGAGTAAACAATTCTGGCTGCATGTGGAAGAAAATCATCTTTAAAATGTTTTAAGAATAAAAATGTCAAATTAAGAGAAAAGAGGTAGCAGTAAATATACTGGGTGACATTTTTGATAAACAATGTGCACCACAATTTTTGGTAGTGAAATATATGGGAGGATATATGTCATATATTTAGTAATATTTTTCAAAAGGTGAGAGATTTCTCATTGCTTTAAAATTTGAATTTTTAATTATATTTTATATATTATAGTTTTTATATTATATATTATACTATATTTAAATATATAATATATATTTATTGTATATATTATATAAATATCTTCAAATTTTTATATATATTATATTATATATGCTTTTATCAAATGTGAGTTTCTTGTAAATCAAAGATCCATTCTATTTATTTCCATATTTCCTACCATGAATAAGGAGACTGGGTGAGAGGTGGTGTACTTTAGATAAACAATTTTAATGAATTACCTCTGATCTGAAAACTAGTGGATTTACTTAAAGACTTCACCATATAAAGAGATGGGAATACCAGACCACCTGACCTGCCTCTTGAGAAATCGGTATGCAGGTCAGGAAGCAACAGTTAGAACTGGACATGGAACAACAGACTAGTTCCAAATTGGGAAAGGAGTACGTCAAGGCTGTCTATTGTCACCCTGCTTATTTAACTTATATGCAGAGTACATCATGAGAAACACTGGGTTGGATGAAGCACAAGCTGGAATCAAGATTTCCAGGAGAAATATCAATAACCTCAGATATGCAGATGACATCACTCATATGGCAAAAAGCAAAGAAGAACTAAAGAGCCTCTTGATGAAAGTGAAAGAGGAGAGTGAAAATGTTGGCTTAAAACTCAACATTCAGAAAAGTAAGGTCATGGTATCTAGTCCCATCAATTCATGGCAAATAGATGGGGAAACAGTGGAAACAGTGACAGGTTGCATTTTGGGGGGGCTCCAAAATCACTGCAGATGGTGACTGCAGCCATGAAATTAAAAGACACTTGTTTTTGGAAGAAAAGTTATGACCAACCTAGACAGCATATTAAAAAGCACACACATTACTTTGCCAACAAAGGTCCGTCTAGTCAAAGCTGTTGTTTTTCCAGTGGTCATGTATGGATGCGAGAGTTGGACTATAAAGAAAGCTGCTGCTACTGTTAAGTCGCTTCAGTCATGTCCGACTCTGTGCGACCCCATAGACGGCAGCCCACCAGGCTCCCCCATCCCTGGGATTTTCCAGGCAAGAACACTGGAGTGGGTTGCCATTTCCTTTTCCAATGCATGAAAGTGAAAAGTGAAAGTGAAGTTGCTCAGTTGTGTCTGAATCTTCGAGACCCCATGGACTGCAGCCTAGCTGAGTGCCAAAGAATTGATGCTTTTGAACTGTGGTGTTGGAGAAGATTCTTAAGAGTCCCTTGGACTGCAAGGAGATCCAACCAGTCCATCCTAAAGCAAATCAGTCCTGAATATTCATTGAAGGACTGATCCTGAAGCTGAAACTCCAATACTTTGGCCACCTGATGCGAAGAACTGACTCATTAGAAAAGACCCTGCTGCTGGGAATAACTGAAGGCAGGAGGAGAAGGAGACAACAGAGGATGAGGTGATTGGATAGCATCACCGACTTGATGGACATGAGTTTGAGTAAACTCCAGGAGTTGGTGATGAACAGGAAGGCCTGACGTCCTGCGGTCCATGGGGTCACAAAGAGTTGGACATGACTGAGCAACTGAACTGAACTGATACATAAACACGAAATCAGGCATCCATTTTGTACCTAATAAATATTTGTTGAGTGAAAGATTTTGAGTAGATTATTTAATATCAAGGGCCTTCAAGCTTACAATTGCAGAAAAGAGAAATAATAGCTGCCTTTTAAAATCATGTGCTAGGATAGGTTGGTCAGGGATTGAGTTATTAAGAGATTAACACTTGGTCACCAGCCAATTTCAAGAAAATTTCTATGTAGTGATGTAAACTGTAAAACACCACAAAACCCCCAACCCAGTGGCACATCCCTTCATTTGATTCTGAGAGACCTATTGTTTAACCAGAGAAATAAAGATTAAAGGTAACCTATGTAAACTCTCTGAAGCACTGTATATATTGGATTGTTAGGAGTTCAAAGAATACTAATGAGAACTCAACAATAAAGATATTTTTCCTGTTTCAACATATATTACACACTTAGCCAAATGATAATACAAATTAAATTATCCTATTCAGTCTCTTAGTACTAGATATTTACTATATCTATTAGAATATATTTATTATAAATTGTAGCCATCTATGGGGTCGCACAGAGTCGGACACGACTGAAGCAACTTAGCAACAGCAGCAGCAGTAGCTGATTTAGTATATATGTGCATGTATGTTGAGGATATGTCTCAGATATATACAAATGTGCCTCAGTTAAGAGTCAAGAAACTATCCATTGCAATAGGATCAGAGAAAGAGGATCTATAAAGATGCTGAAATTGTGGTTAATCCATAGGAGTAAATTTGAATTACAGATGATCTTACTATGAAATCCTACTTTCACCTGAATATCAATGTGAAAAAAAGTAACCAGGGGAGTTAATAGAGAAAAAAATTGAGAAACTGAACTAACGATAGCTACCTTAATTTTCACTGTCACCACAAAAAGTGCCAAGTTTAAATGCATGCAAAGGTTAAATCTCAAGCATATTTAAGAATTGATAGTTTAGATATAGTGGAAACTATTCTAAAGCATAGAGAAAATGAGAACTTATTTTTTTTCTTATAGATCAGTATACAAATAATAAAGATGCCTAATACAGTTAAGAATTGTGAAATACTTACATACATATAATATTTAATTAGGTAAAAGTACTTTAAAAACCTGTTGACAAAGTGAAGATAACACCTGTTTGACTTAGTCTGCCCCCCTCTCACATACACCTATTTATAGATATATGAAGGCAATGGCACCCCACTCCAGTACTCTTGCCTGGAAAATCCCATGGACGGAGGAGCCTGGTGGGCTTGCAGTCCATAGGGTCGCTGAGGGTCGGACACAACTGAGCGACTTCACTTTCACTTTTCACTTTCATGCATTGGAGAAGGAAATGGCAACCCACTCCAGTGTTCTTGCCTGGAGAATCCCAGGGATGGGGGAGCCTGGTGGGCTGCTGTCTATGGGGTCGCACAGAGTCGGACACAATTGAAGTGACTTAGCAATAGCAGTAGCATATGTATTAAATACTGTCTTATAAATATGTGTCTTACATATAATAAATATATCATATTTAAATATATACATTTAAATATATTAAATATATAAATATATGGTTATATAAGTACAAAGATTTTTGAGTGACAAAATTTTTAACACAAAACAATATTTGTCAAAAATAGCATCTGATAAAACTTAATAGCAATTCTGAATAAAAGAGAAGTTAAATTTAGAGTTGCTATGCTAGCAAAATACATACTGTAGCTTTTATAAGTCATAGCTCTATTGTATGCTATTATTTAACAGATATTTAAATTTACTCTCATAATAATATACTGAAAAGTGCATTAGATACTAAATATATAACAGAATCCCTCATTGACTTCATTAGGTTTTATGTCTATTACCTATCTGACCATATTTTCTTTTTCTTTTCTTGCTGACTGAATTCAACCTTGCCAAACCCCTCTACAGTAATTCACTAGGACCCTCCATGGATAGACATTTTCTATCAACTATGAAATAATAATAATAATAATATGTTTCAAATGCTCTATGAATCACCTAGTTTTTAACTCAACTTATGTGAATTTCTCTTCAACTGTTTATATAACAGCTTCACATATATACAATAGTATATCTTATTTCAGATTCATCCTTCCCAGATCTTCCCTGGTGGCTCAGACAGTAAAGCGTCTGCCTACAATGCGGGACACCTGGATTCAACCCCTAGGTTGGGAAGATTTCCTGGAGAAGGAAATGGTAACCCACTCAAGTATTCTTGCCTGGAAAATTTCATGGATAGACAAGCCTGGAAGGCTACAGTCCATGGGGTCACAAATAGTCAGACATGACTGAGCAACTTCATTTTCTTTCATCCTGCCCAAAGGTGAGTAATATATCTTAATTTTGATCCTTACTTTTATTGGAATTCTGACTCTTTTTCTTGTTAGATAATAATATCAAGACATTTTAAAAAGCTAACAGAGGCAATCATTTTTAAGGATTGACTCTACTTAATGGCAGAGTAACTTTAGCATGTCACTGGGCAGATTTAACGCTGCTGCTGCTGCTGCTAAGTCACTTCAGTCGTGTCCGACTCTGTGCGACCCCATAGACGGCAGCCCAGCAGGCTCCCCCATCCCTGGGATTCTCCAGGCAAGAACACTGGAGTGGGTTGCCATTTCCTTCTCCAATGCATGAAAGTGAAAAGTGAAAGTGGAGTTGCTCAGTCGTGTCCGACTGTTCGCGACCCCATGGATGGCAGCCTACCAGGCTCCTATACAGCTTTTAATAACAGAATGTGTCTGTTTTATTTTCAACAATATATTCTAAGAGTCTGTAGAAGTGGTAGAGAACAATTATGGTTAGTGTTTCTAACAACGTGAAGCTAACAATTAGTAACTACTTGACGTTAGCACTTAAGGCATAGATGGCTCTAAAGTAATCATGCATGACATACATAATTCTGTTCCTAATAAACAGCTACTAAGATTTTAAGAGGCACACTTTATGACTGATTATAGAATATGGCCATATCATTTTACTGACATTATAGTACAAAGAAAAAATGATTTAAATACTCAAATATGTTTAACTATAGTTCTCAAAATTAATGTAGCTTGAAAATTCAACACACATGTTTTTCAAAGTTATTGAAAGTCACTAAGATAAATAATTTTATTATAATTCTCAAAAAAAAAAAAAAGTTTAACAAGAGAGTTCGTGTACTAACACATGGCAAAACTCTCTAGAGAATTTTTTTTCTCTTTTGGGCCATCAGCCAGTGATAAACTTTGTAGACCTTCCTGATAAGTCTCTACTACCTTGGCCACAAATAAAACAATTTTCTACATTTCCTTATACACTGCGAAGGATCCATTTATACTGAGAAAACAATGACACATGACTGGGATGATTCCTCACAAGTTGAGAATTTTCTCTTCCTGTTAACTATACCCCTAAAATTAACTCTCATTACTACTAATAGCCCAATATTAATGTAATCAAATATCAATATTCTGTGAATTCAAGTGTCTTCTCATAAAATATTCATGAAACTCTGATTGAATATTTGAATAATGTAAAGAGCACAGAATTATGTCATTTTGAGTTGTAGGGCAGTTACTGATAATCCATTTCACTTTAGAACTAGAAAAAAAAAGGTAAAGAAAAGAGTGTCTGAGACAAAAAATATACAGCATCTTAGGAAGACCATTTCTTCTCATACTCAAGGCTTAAAACTGAACACCAATGTTCTCTGCTACCATCTTTTGTTCCTCAGTACCTTCTGGGTAAATGTTTTCCATTCTCTCCTTTTCTTAGCTATTACTGAGTTCAATAAACCACATATTATAATTCTTCAAAGCAACAAATGTTTCTGTTCATTTTTGTATCTCATTTATACAAATCACTCATACCCCAAAGATATGTAGTTTATACAAACTTAAGAAATTTTTACAGTGTCAGAAAGTATTCTAAATTTGAAGTAGACTTATTGGTTTATTCTCACCACAAATTTAACAAAGCAAATATAACTGAATCCAAAGAGTGTAGGTGATGTGATAATATTGCTGAAACTGGAGACTTTTAATATGACTGTGAGCATTATAAAAGCTAGAATTTGAGATATAGCCAAAATGTAGACTTTTAAATTGTTTCCTACATTGGAACCTAATAAAGTAGGTTGAATTGCTTTGTTGAAATTCATAGTCTTTAGTGCAGGGGTACTGAAAGTAATAAGGTATAAAACAAAACACTCTCCTGAGGAAGGATAAGTCTTTTTTTTTTAACCATTTATCATTTATTATTATTATTTTACTTTACAATATTGTATTGGTTTTGCCATAGTCTAAAAGCAATAAATGCTAGAGAGGATGTGGAGAAAAGGGAACCTTCTTACACTGTTGGTGGGAATGCAAACTAGTACAGCCACTGTGGAGAACAGTGTGGAGAATAAGTCTTTATAATGCACTATTTCTTCCTTTTATTTAAAAACTTTATGGTAAACCAGCAGCTAAAAGCATGCTGTCAGTGATAACAGAAAATTAGAAATGTCCCTGACTGTTTAAACCAGGTGTTGTTTAAAACTCAGCTTTTCAAGGGATATTGTATCTAATATTTGTTTTAATGACAATTAAATTACATAACAATACATTCCAGCTCACTATGGTTACCAATGGGCTTCCCCGGTGGCTTTTGATGCTAAAGAATCCACCTGCCAATGCAGGTAGACATAACAGACATGTGTCTGGATCCCTGGGTTGGGAAGAACCCCTTGAGGAGGGCATGGCAACCCACTCCAGTATTCTTGCCTGGAAAAATCCCATAGACAGAGGAACCTGGTGGTCTAGAGTCCATAGGGTGGCACAAAGTCAGACACGACTAAAGCAATTTAGCATGGTTTCAAATATTTTACAGTAAGAAAAGTGTCACCTTAAGCCTAAAGATTTTTTTAAATTTTAACATCAGGTTTATGAAGTTTGAACTATGATTATTTCCATGAAATATAAAAAAAATGTTTTAACTAGTGTATTTTAGCCTGATGCATTCCTTTCACAGATGGCAATGCAAGCTTTAAAAGTTTTATCACATATGTATTTGCATTTTATTGACAAGTATGTGTGCTGAGTTTCTCAGTCGTGTCCAATTCTTTGGAGCCCCATGGACTGTAGCCTGACAGCCTCCTCTGTCCATGGAATTTTCCAGACAAGAATACTGGAGTCACTTCCTGGTTGCCACTTTCTACTCCAGGGGATCTTCCCAACCCAGGGATCAAGCCTGCATTTCTTATGTCTCCTGCATTAGCAGGTGGATTCCTTATCACTGTGCCACCTGGGAAGCATGTCTACCTGATTGAAATTAGAGCTGAGTGGTCCATGTCACTCAATGAAAATACAAGTAAAGCAGAATGACATCTAATTATGTTTTAGCTTGTAAAATCTAACCAGCACCAATTAGTGTATATTTACCAAATAATCTAAGAAATTTTCTGCCTGAACATTTAAATTTAAGAAAGTGATGGGTCTAGGTAAGTAGTTATGTAGGCCTGCTGATCAACCAAGTAAATAAAGACTATGAAAGATAGTTATTTGATAGAAAGTTGCAATTTAATTATTGTCTAATTTGTAATGTTGCTCCAACTACCTTATTTCTCTTGTAGTGTGTTTGCCAAATCCTAATATTTGGATATGTGCTTCAAAAGAAAAAAAAAAAACTCAAAAAGATTGCAAATGAACTGGATGGAGCCAGATGGCTGGCAATGTAATATAACAGCATAATCTAATATTAGCTAAGAAGCACAATGAAATATCTTAAGGCCAAATTGAACTAACTTATAGATGAATATTTATGGAAATCCTAAAGGTGAACAACCCACAACAAAGTAAAATCTTTCTTTCAACTCTTATGTAAGTGTAGAACAATCAGAGCACTAAAACAGAAATTCAAAGAAAGGCACAAGACTAGAGAGATATTTTACTAAAAATGGGAGAAATTTCAATAAAGACCAAAGGATAACAACTTGTGTGGCTCTGACAAAAGAATGACTTGCTGCCTACTCACTCTATCAACTTAATCTATGCCAGTCAATTAGTTGGCCAGTGCTGCCTGGTCACAGAAATTCCTATCAGATTTTAGGTGCCTCACTCCTAAACATAAGCATTCAGTCAAAAATCATAAAATAATTGACTAAAGTTCTCAATAAAAATACAGATAAAAATAGGACAATGGAACATTAAATATGGAAGAAAGTTAAACTGAGCAAAAATAAGACTGAAAAATAATCTCACTTATTAGAAGCAAAGAAAATTATAAGTCACATTAACAATATAACTTAAGTAAGAGTACACAAAACAAATCAACACATCAGGAAAGAACATTTGGAAATTCTTCCATCACAATTTTTTCCAACCTTGATAGCATGAATGCTTTTATGTTGTTATTTATGATATCAAAGTGATGGTAACTTTTATTTGTTTTTATAACCAAAGCATTAGAAAATAATCCTTGCCATGTCTCCCTGAAAACAGAATTACATGATAAATGAAAGATGAAATGAGAAAATACCATTGACTTTTGAACAACTCAAGGGCTAAGAGTGCTTATTCACTGAGCTGTCAAAAATCCATGTACTGCTTGGTAACTCTGCCTTCAAAAAAAAAGGAATTGATAAATGACTCACTCAAAGGTAAGAAGCTGAAACCGTCTGGATAGATTCAAGACTACTTCTTTTGATTTCACATACAGTGATCCTGGATCAGGAAGATCCCCTGGAGGAGGACATAGCAATGCACTCCAGTATTCTTGCTTGGAGAATCCCATGGACAAAGGAGCCTGATGGGGTACAGTATATAGAGTTGCAAAGAGCTGGACATGACTGAAGCAATTTATCCTGGAATGCAAAGTCAAGTGGGTCTTAGAAAGCATCACTGCGAACAAAGCTAGTGGAAATGACGGAATTCAAGTTGAGCTATTTCAAATCCTAAAAGATGATGCTCTGAAAGTGCCACACTCAATATGTCAGCAAATTTGAAAAACTCAGCAGTGGCCACAGGATTGGAAAATGTCAGTTTTCATTCCAGTTCCAAAGAAAAGCAATGTTAAAGAATGTACAAAGAACTGCAGAATTGCACTCATCTCACACGCTAGCAAAGTAATGCTCAAAATTCTCTAAGCCAGGCTTCAACAGTATGTGAAGCATGAAATAGACACTCAAGCTGGATTTAGAAAAGGCAGAGGAACCAGAGATCAAATTGCCAACATCCTCTGGATCATCAAAAAAGTATGAGAGTTTCAGAAAAACATCTACCTCTGCTTTATTGACTATGCCAAAGCCTTTGACTGAGTGGATCACAATAAACTGTGGGAAATTCTTCAAGAGATGGGAATACTAGACCACATGACCTGCATCCTGAGAAATCTGCATGCAGGTCAAGAAACCACAGTTACAACTGCACATGGAAGAACAGATTGGTTCCAAATTGGGAAAGGAGTATGTCAAGGCTGTCTATTGTCACGCTGCTTATTTAACTTATATGCAGAGTACATCACGAGAAATGCTGAGCTGGGTGAAGCACAAGCTGGAATCAAGATTGCCAGGAGAAATATCAATAACCTCAGATATGCAGATGACACCATTCTTATGGCAGAAAACAAAGAACTAAAGAGCCTCTTGATGAAAATGAAAGAGGAGAGTGAAAATGTTGGCTTAAAGCTCAACATTCAGAAAACTAAGATCATGGCATCCCATCCCATCCCATCATTTCATGCAAATAGTTGGGGAAACAGTGGAAACAGTGACAGACTTTACTTTGGGGGGCTCCAAAATCACTGCAAATGGTGACTGCAGCTATGAAATTAAAAGATGTTTGCTCCTTGGAAGAAATGCTATGACCAACCTAGACAGTATATTAAAAAGCAGAGACATTACTTTGCTAATAAAGGTCCACCTATTCAAGGCTATGGCTTTTCCAGTAGTCATGTATGGATGCGAGAGTTGGACTGTAGAGAAAGCTGACCACCAAAGAATCAATGTTTTTGAACTGTGGTATTGGAGAAGATTCTTGAGAGTCCCTTGGACTGCAAGGAGATCCAACCAGTCCATCCTAGAGCAAATCAGTCCTGAATGTTCATTGGAAGGACTGATGCTGAAGCTGAAACTCTAATACCCTGGCCACCTGATGTGAAGTACTGACTCATTTGAAAAGATCCTGATGCTGGGAAAGATTTAAGGCAGGAGGAGAAGGGGACAACAGAGGATGAGATGGTTGGATGACATCACCAACTCAGTGGACATGAGTTTGGGTAAACTCTGGGAGTTGGTGATGGACAGGGAGGCCTGGCATGCTGTGGTCCATGCAGTCACAGAGTCAGACAAGACTGAGCAACTGAACTGGACTGAACAAAAGCAACTTAGCAACCATGTACACATTGTTGTCCTTAATAGAACACTAACTTTTCTCCACATTTAATCTAAACATATGTAAAATGAAAATATAGCTACTCTGTTTATTGAGAAAATGTCTGCATACACATGTACATCTGCACAATTCAAACTCATGTTGTTTGAAAGTCAATCATACATATAAATAAGGTCAGTCTATGTCTAGGATCCAAATATAGAATGAGAAAAACAGAACTAAGGGGTAAAAAAAATTCTCGAAAGTTAAACTAAACTTTCAAACAAAGATTTGCTTGCATATATATGTGTTAATACAGTTATAACAGCCTCCTTCCTCTTCTGAGGTCTGAACTGTTAGATAAATAAGGCAGAATTATCATATAGAGACCACAGTATCATATTCATGACCTTGGCTTATAGTTGAATGCAGTTGGGATGCCAAGACCTAAATATCAGCATCTGATAGTCAAATCCACCCAAATACAGCCAGTGAAAGACAACTCAAACTCCTGTTCCTCAAGGGGACCTTCCCTTGGGAAACATATGCCATGGTAAACAGAAACCAAACATCTGCTGGCTAGGATTCTGTGTAACAGCTTGTTTCCAAGAGGGAAAAAAGAGAGAATGAGCAATCTTGCCTAGTTTATTATTCCTCAGTATTTCAATTACTAAAGCACTATTTATTTTCTAGAAAGAAAATCACAGGATGTAGATCAATGCCAGGAGTATTAAATGACTGGGGCATCTTCCGCAGGAGAAAGAATAGTAGAAATACAAGAGATACCAGAAGTATGATTATATGCCCTTTAAAAGGAAAGCTGTTGTTCATTTATGTATCATCTTGGGATCTCTGAAATGCACTGTGAATTTTTGCAAAAACATGAAAAAATGGTCATGAATTAGAAAATTCCACTAAGGCTACCTGCCTCTCAAGACTGATAATTCATTCACTATTCAGTTGTCCAAACCAAAGCATGTTCAACTGCACAGCCAACTTTCACAAAGACATAAATGATTCCAGGTTATTTCAGTAATAAAAGCTAAATACAAAGATACCCAAATTTCAGTGCAAATCCTTTGAAACTATCAAAAAGATCTGGTAAGTATATTTATTAAGGAAGAATTTAAAGCTTAATTTTAAATTCTGTTAAATGTGCAAAACCAAAAGGTCAATTTCTAAAAAGAAGTAAATTTTGCAATCACATTCTCCTGTTTTGGTGAGTGAATAGGATAATAAATTTAAATTTATCTATCATCTATGTATCTACCTGCGCAGATTTTCATATGAAATTCAGATCCTTTCAGCAAATGCAGCTTGATGGTGCTTTTACAAGAATGAGTTTGGTTTCTTTACAAATTCAAATGTGTTTCAGTCTCTCACATGCTCAATTAGAGAACAAAGAATTAAGAGAACATACAAATGACCACATTCCACATTACGGGGTCCAGTGTATTTTGAAGTCAAACCAATTCCTAGTTCCTTAACAACATTTCCAGTTAATTTTTTTGCCTTGCAAATCATTCAATTTGTACTATTCTAATCCAAAGGCATTTGACAAACATTAACACAGAAATGTAAAAGTTATCTGTGTGACACTCTATGCAGATAAAAATCTTAAATTTCAAAAAGTTTATGCTAATTGTTTAGAGTTTACAACTTATGAACTTAAATTTAACTAGATGAACATACCTGTCAACTGGCTATAGTTTAAATCATGTATATGGCACCAAGTGAATGACACTATGTATAATGCCTTCTTGTAGCAGAGAGTAGAAGTGCTCATCAAAACCTACACCTTCTCTCAAGCTATGCAGATAAATTAAATGTCCTACTCTCATGTGTGTCAGTAGCAGTTGTGTGGAAGTAATGTATGTCACCCCAGAATCGCTCCTCCTTTCTCCTCTGCTTTCTAATACCAAGGATGCAAATGGACTCTGTATTTCTAAAGGATGGTAGAAATATATGCTGGAAAGAACACAGATCTCTAAAATATGGAAAGGGATGCTATTATGCCAGACATATTAATAAATATTAAACTGTTCAATAATCAGTGAAAACAACAGTAAACCTTCAATTTTGCTAATCCTCAGATATCTGGATAGCATATTACAAAGAAAAGAGATGCTTACTCCAATAAAATCTAAAATATGTGGCATGGGTTTTGCAACTGGGAAACAAATAACAGAAGAAACAGATGTAAAAGGTGAGAGATGACAATCCTTTTATGTGTTACAAAACACTCAGTAAAATGTTATCTGTGATAAATAGGAACACATACAATGAGATCAGTGAATCTGTTAGTGGTTAACTAATTATTTGTAAAAGGTCAAACAGGGAATATTTTCAGCTTTGTATGCCATATGTTCTTTACCACAACTGCACAACCTTACTATTATAATGAGAAAATGTTCATAGACTATTAGTAGAAGAAGAGTCATGCCTGGATTTGGCCAACTGGAACTAGTTTAGAGACTTTCTTCTGGGAAACTTTTTCCAGTGAATCAGAATAACGATAAATGTTGGATGGGAAAAACAAAAAGAATTCCCACAGGCATATTGGCCCACAAAACAAATCAACTATAGTACAAAAATGAATTTAGCTGTGTTATCTTCCCAACTCAGCTATAGTTTCAGGTGGCTTCAACACTGGCAATATTGAGAGATATCAAACATGGCATGAATAATAAATGATATAACTCAGATCATAAGCTGTGTCTAGTGCAGAACTTCAGTAGGTTCACTCCCACATGTAACTGACAAGGGGTCAATAGATCACAAGGTGCTTGGTAACTTTGAAAGAGTTATACTGCCAGAGAAAACACAAACCATAACAAACCAAAAAAAGAAAAACACAGATCATTTTTGTTTTAAAACAGCCTATGAGTCCTCAAACATATACCAGCCATCCACTCCAGTACTCTTGCCTGGAAAATCCCATGGATGGAGGAGCCTGGTAGGCTGCAGTCCATGGGGTTGCTAAGAGTCGGACACGACTGAGTGACTTCACTTTCACTTTTCACTTTTCACTTTCATGCACTGGAGAAGGAAATGGCAACCCACTCCAGTGTTCTTGCCTGGAGAATCCCAGGGACGGTGGAGCCTGGTGGGCTGCCATTTATGGGGTCGCACAGAGTTGGACACTACTGAAGCGACTTAGCAGCAGCAGCAGTGGGCCTATCTGACAACACCCAACACAAATAAAGATATAAAGATGGAAGGAAGAAACCTCCCAAAGGGCATGAGAAAAATTAGCAAAGGAACCCATCCCAGGGAGAAAAATCAGGGCATGATCAATAAATTTCTATCTACCACCCCAAGTTGATATAGACCAGTAACTTTTGTGCTCACGTTTTCATTTTACAAATTCATGTCTTCTGCTCAGTTTTTTCTTTGTGGATTTCTGTCTCATTTTCTCTATTGTACACAGACTATGCATGGAAATGACAACAGAATTAACACTGGACAGATAACAGATTTCTTTCTTTAGGTCACATGTCACAAGGCCAAAGGAAACCACGTCCATACATCATGGAAAAGTCTGCAAAAAAAAATCTACAAATTCTGGATTTTAACTTGCATGTAGTAAATGCAAGGTATTTGGAGCTGTCTCCCTTTGAAAACAGTGGGTATATTTCATGGTAGGAAGAAGTGAGATCTTTGTGACCATGAAGAGACAGATTGAAAAGACAGATGACAGAGAAATTTGGGGGCACATGAAAACAATTCCTTCTTCTTGCCAGTCACAGGGACAGCCTATTTTCCAACCTTAGTTTTTGCTAGTGTGGTCATATGACTGGGTTATAACCAATACGAGTAAAAAATACGGTCACTTACATGACTATTCCATAAAATAAAATCCTCTTGCAAATTCCCTCATGACCTTTCTGTACCACATGTTTCAGGGCATCCCACTTAGGATTCTGAGGCTGAAGGGAAGGATGTACTATATAGATGGAAGAAACCTAGGTCATTATATCTATACGGGAAAAGTCCACTCAGGGAGTATAACTATCAAACTGTTAAGAATGTGATGGAAATAATTTCTCTTGTGTTGAGATATGTTAAGCTTTGTTTTATGACAGTGTATCCTAAATACTATGGTTCCCTTTCAGAGAGCAAAATCTAAGACACACTTTACAAGCTAATTTGAGATGGTTTTATTTGATCATATATATATTTAATTTCCATTTCTACATTTATCAAACATAAATGCTGAACTGATTCTGGGATTTATTTTATAATATATTTTCTACATTGTTGGGAGTAGACATTATTTTTTTATCCTTTTCACAGTGTTCATTGCCAGCCTTTCTTCTGCAGAATTGCTTAAGAAAACATCTGTTTGCTTTTGTTGTGAACTCACGTAGAACAAACACAGTGAGCATGAAGGAGATGGATATCTTCCTTAAGATGTGCACGTTAGGCTCGTGCAACCTTGAGGCCACTAGTACCTTTTGAAGGCCACCCTTTCATTAAGAACAGTATTAGGAACATCTGTTCTCTAAGCATTGTTAATGTCTTTCAAGATATTAAATGATCTGAAAAATTATGCTCACTAAAACAGAAACATATTATCTTTTATACAACCATGGCTTGCAGTAACTTTTTCATTTCTGTAGCAACTAATATGGTTTGCATGTGGACGAAAACCCACACTACAGTATCTCTCAACTTCCCTTATCTTCTATGTCTGGGACCATACTTTAGGGAAATAAACACATTCCACAAGTACGTTGTTTGTTGTTCAGTCACTCGCTCAGTCATGTCCAACTCTTGAGGACGGCAGCACTTCAGGCTTCCCTGTCCTTCACCATCTCCGGGATCTTACTCACTCATGTCCATCGAGTCATTGATGCCATCCAACCATCTCACCATCTGCAGTCCTCTTCTCCTCCTCCCTTCAAACTTTCCCACATTAGGGTCTTTTCCAATGAGTCACTTCTTCACATCAGGTGACCAAAGTATTGGAGCTTCAGCTTTAGCATCAGTCCCGTTAATGAATATTCAGGATTGCTTTCCTTTAGGATGGACTGGTTTGATGTCCTTGCAGTCAAAGGGAATCTCAAGAGTCTTCTCCAATACTACAGCTCAAAAGCATCAATTTTTTGGCATTCAGCCTTCTTTATGGTCTAACTCTTACATCCATACATGACTACTGGAAAAACTATAAGTTTGACTAGCAGGATCTTTGTCAGCAAAGTAATGTCTCTACTTTTTAATATGCTGTCTAGGTTTTTTCATAGCTTTTCTTTCAAGGAGCAAGTGTCTTTTAATTCTGTGGCTGCAGTCACTATCTGCAGTGATTTTGGAGCCCAAAAAAATAAAGTCTGTCACCGTCTCCATGGCTTCCCCATCTATTTGCCATGAAGTGATGGGGCAAATATGTTAACTCCTTCCAAACTTTATTTTTTTCTAAATGAGAAGAGTATGATTAAATTTTATGGTAAGATAATATACGTTCTTAAAGAGTTCAAAATTACCTTTAAATTCTTTTAAAAAACTTAAAAAAAGTCTTTCTTATCTACAGTCTACAAGAAGTCCTTGTGCTTAAATCTCTCATTGTATTAAAACGATTTACATACTTTTGATTTTGGTACTAAACAGTTTGTTTCTCAATTTCTATTTTAACAGAATTGATTAGTTCAAAAAATTCATGATGAACCCAAATGAATATAATATCAGATCAGATCAGATTAGTCTCTCAGTCGTGTCCGACTCTTTCTGACCCCATGAACTGCAGCACGCCAGGCCTCCCTGTCCATCACCAACAACCGGAGTTCACTCAGACTCACGTCCATCGAGTCAGTGATGTCATCCAGCCATCTCATCCTCTGTCGTCCCCTTCTCCTCCTGCCCTCAATCCCTCCCAGCATCAGAGTCTTTTCCAATGAGTCAACTCTTCGCGTGAGGTGGCCAAAGTACTGGAGTTTCAGCTTTAGTATCATTCCTTCCAAAGCAATCCCAGGGCTGATCTCCTTCAGAATGGACTGGTTGGATCTCCTTGCAGTCCAAGGGACTCTCAAGAGTCTTCTCCAACACCACAGTTCAAAAGCCTCGATTCTTCGGTGCTCAGTCTTCTTCACAGTCCAACTCTCACGTCCATACATGACCACAGGAAAAACCATAGCCTTGACTAGACGAACCTTTGTTGGCAAAGTAATGTCTCTGCTTTTGAATATGCTATCTAGGTTGGTCATAACTTTCCTTCCAAGGAGTAAGTGTCTTTTAATTTCATGGCTGCAGTCACCATCTGCAGTGATTTTGGAGCCCAGAAAAATAAAGTCTGACACTGTTTCCACTGTTTCCCCATCTATTTCCCATGAAGTGATGGAACGGGAGGCCATGATCTTCGTTTTCTGAATGTTGAGCTTTAAGCCAACTTTTTCACTCTCCAATTTCACCTTCATCAAGAAGCTTTTTAGTTCCTCTCCACTTTCTGCCATAAGGGTGGTGTCATCTGCATATCTGAGGTTATTGATATTTCTCCCAGCAATCTTGATTCCAGCTTGTGTTTCTTCCAGTCCAGCGTTTCTCATGATGTACTCTGCATATAAGTTAAATAAACAGGGTGACAATATACAGCCTTGACGTACTCCTTTTCCTAGTTGGAACCAGTCTGTTGTTCCATGTCCAGTTCTAACTGGTGCTTCCTGACCTGCATACAAATTAAACATTAGTATCTCCAACATTTGAAACATACTGTGTAACCAATAAATATTTTGTAAAATGAAAGCTTTATGAATAATAATTTTAAGTTATTTACGTTATGAAATTTGTTGAAGAGTAATCTTCAAGATAAAAATAAAACAGGTTATTTTAGGGAAATAGCTATTTTCATTAAAAGAAAAAAGATAATATAATGCAGATAACCTTTCTTTGACTGCTGGTCTTCTGATTTAAGTGGTTCTGTAAAATAATTTTATCAGAGCATATTTTCAGACTCAAAACTTCCCACTTATATTGTACTCTAAGTATAATTGCTTCCCCAATCTTATATTTAATCTCACCATTAAAGATGTTTCCTGGTTATCTATAGTTCAGCAAATGGCAGCTCATTTTTTTTGTTGCAGATTTTAAAACTACAACTAATTCACTTAGACACTGAATTTGTTCTAAAATATAATTTCAAGAATTTAGCATTTTAAGTCTGTTCTTCACTAATATTCTGCTCTTACCAATGTCTGCTCTTACCAGTAAATTTATTTGTTTTCTTATTTGTATTGCCATAATAGTTCTATTACAGCAGTTTTCTCTTTACATTTAATGCACTTGAAGTGCATTAAATATATATTTATATAATATAAATATATATATATTATATATATATATTATATAAATATATATTTATATATATATATATTATAGCTTTCATTATTTTTTAAGAGATATATAAGTAAGTTATATAGGGAATGCTGTATTACCAATGTTGGCCCCTAAACAATTAAGTGCATTTTTTTCCCAAGATTTAAATTGCCCATTATTAAGAAAACAGCTATTGAGGGCAATTTAAAGTAGACAATAATTACAGATTAATTTATATTCCAAAGCTACCAAACCTAGTCTGAAGTCAGGAAGCCTGATTCCTTCAACACCCGTTACAAACAATTAATGCTCGAGAGAATGTGGTGAGAAGGGATCTCTCCTACACTGTCGGTGGGAATGTAAACTTTTACAGCCACTAAGAAAAACAGTTTGAAGGTCCCTTAAAAACTAAAAATAGAGTGACCATATGATCCTACATGGTCAATCCTACTCCTGGGCATATATCTGGAGAAAACCATAATTCAAAAAGATACTTTCACCCAATGTTCACTGCAGCATTATTACAATAGTCAGGACATGAAAACAACCTAAATGTCCATCAACAGGGGATAAAGAGGTAGTACATATATACAACGAAATATTAGTCGTTCATAAAAAAGGATGAAATAATGCCAAATGCAGCAACATGAATGGACCTAGAGTAAAGTGAGTTCAGACAGGGAAAGATAAATATCATATGATATTGCTTATATGTGAAATATAAAAAATGGTACAAATGAATGATACTTTCTAGAAAACAGAAACAGCTACAGATGTAGAAAGCAAACTTGCAGTTACCAGGGAATAAGTGAGGGGGAAGGATAAATTGGGAGACTGAGTGAAGCAGTGAAGCAAGCCAGAAGGAAAAACACCAATACAGTATACTAACGCATATATATGGAATTTAGAAAGATGATAACAATAACCCTGTGTACGAGACAGCAAAAGTGACGCTGATGTATGGAACAGTCTTATGGACTCTGTGGGAGAGGGAGAGGGTGGGAAGATTTGGGAGAATGGCATTGAAACATGTAAAATATCATGTATGAAACGAGATGCCAGTCCAGGTTCAATGCACGATACTGGATGCTTGGGGCTAGTGCACTGGGACAACCCAGAGGGATGGTATGGGGAGGGAGGAGGGAGGAGGGTTCAGGATGGGGAGCACATGTATACCTGTGATGGATTCATTTTGATATTTGGCAAAACTAATACAATTATGTAAAGTTTAAAAATAAAATAAAATTTAAAAAAATAAAAAATAAATAAATTGGGAGACTGAGACATACACTGCTGCTACTAAGCCGCTTCAGTCGTGTCCGACTCTGTGCAACCCCAGAGACGGCAGCCCACCAGGCTCCCCCGTCCCTGGGATTCTCCAGGCAAGAACACTGGAGTGGGGTGCCATTTCCTGCTCCAATGCATGAAAGTGAAAAGTGAAAAGGAAGTCGCTCAGTCGTGTCCGACTCTTAGCGACCCCATGGACTGCAGCCTACCAGGCTCCTCTATCCATGGGATTTTCCAGGCAAGAGTACTGGAGTGGGGTGCCATTGCCTTCTCCGATATATACACTACTACATATAAAATAGATAATTAATGAGGACCTACTCTATAGCACAGGAAATTGTACTTAATATTCTGTAATGGGCTACATGGGAAAAGAATCTAAATAAAGTTTGCCATGGCTATGGAAAACGGTCTTAAACAGCCTGAGAAAAAGGCCCAGCGGGGCCCAGGTGAAAAGGGATGGGCTTGCTATTACTGTGGAAAGGAAGGGCATCTCAAGTGGGATTGCCCTCAGGCATCTAAGCCACCCCCGGCTCCATGTCCGGTCTGCAAAAGACCACACTGTAAGAGAGACTGCCCCCAGAGGCGTAGGTCTCCAGGGTCAGACTCTCAAGACAATCAGGACTGAAGGTGCTCGGGGGTCCCCACACAAGCTCCCATCCTAATTACACCTGAGGAACCCCGGGTATTAATAATTGTGGGGGGCCAATCCGTCGATTTCCTTTTAGATACTGGGGCAACTTATTCTGTGCTTACTGAAGCCCCTGGCCCACTTTCTTCCTGATCTGCTTCCATAATGGGACTGTCTGGACAAGCCAAAAGGCATTATTTCAGTTATTCTTTATCTTGCAACTGGGATTCTGTGCTGTTTTCACACGAGTTTCTGATCATGCCAGAACCTCCCTCACCCCTTTTGGGAAGGGACCCCACTCCAGTACTCTTGCCTGGTAAATCCCATGGACAGAGGAGCCTGGTAGGCTGCAGTCCATGGGGTCGGTAAGAGTCATACACGATTGAGCAACTTCACTTTCACTTTTCACTTTCATGCACTGGAGAAGGAAATGGCAACCCACTCCAGTGTTCTTGCCTGGAGAATCCCAGGGACGGGGGAGCCTGGTGGCCTGCCATCTATGGAGTCGCACAAAGTCGGACACGACTGAAGTGACTTAGCAGCTTAAAAGCAAAGTAGACATATGTTTATGTATAAACCATTCACTTTGCTATATACCTGGTAACACAACATTGTAAATCAACTATATGTCAATTAAAAAAAAAAAAAAAGTTACCAAGTCTTACCAGAGGAAGGAACTACATATCTGAATAGAAAAGTAGAGGTCATCACTTATTCATGAGCAATAAATACAACACCATGAACTCTATGTTCATGTTTCATGAAGTTTGCATTTAGAGAAAAAGTCAATAAACACACACGAATATACATATACATGCATATACAATGGTATTGTAAGTTACTAAGAACTTTGAGGGAGAATAAAGATAGAAAATAAGAATCTTGACATTTACTGTAAGAGAATTGGGAAGTTACCATTAAAGGCACACAATGACTTCGGTTACTTTTTTGAGAAAAGACTCTAGGCATAAAGGCTGAAGCTGGGAGTGAGTTAGGTTACCACTGATATCATTTAGACAACAGAGTATGTATAGTGATTTAAACAGGTTGGTAATTGTGGAGGTGGTGAGGAATCATCATATTCTACATATATTCTGAATGTAAATCTACTGAAATTTGCTAAAAAAGAGACTAAAAGAGAAACGATACTCTAGAATTTGATCTGAGAAATGGAAAAAATGGAGTTGTTGTTCATTAAGATGGCAAAAACTACAGAATGAATGAGCCTCTAGAGGAACAATGAGATTTTATTTCACAAATGTAAGTCTGAAATATTAGATATCCATTGAGTAATTTAATGAAGAGTTATACTAAATCTGACAAAATAGATAAGTAAAAAAGCATTGTGAGAGAGAAGATGGCAAATTTAGCATAAAGGTAAAAGAATTAGTTCACTAAAACAGTATTCTAAATTTGCTCATACCTAATTACACAATGGTACATTAACTGTAAAGAGAAAATATTAGTTAAATATTTTCAGAAATAAAAGTGGATATAGAGAGAATTAGAGGGATCCACAATCATTGTTAGACTTTATCACACTTTTGTCTTTGTCTTATAGATAAGAAAAGTATAGCAAGCTATATAAAATCCAAAAAACATAAGACTCTACAGTTGCAAAACAAAATTCCTTTGAAGTGCACATGATTCCTGAGTTCTCTCCTAGCAGTAGTATTAAGCTAAAAATAAATAATAAGAAATAACCAATTCCTCAATTAAAAAATACTCATTTTAAGTAACTCTTAGTTCTATAAGAAAATGCAATAAGTATTAGAAACAGCTGAAAATTATTTTAGCATCCATGTCAAGAAGAAAGTTTAAACATATCAAGAAAAAAAAAAGTAAGCTGTCACTTATTTCCTTCACTCCAAACCCCTTGAAGTCACTATACTTTCTATGTACTAATGTATGAAGAATCACTAAGTTGTAAACTTTAAATGGGTGAATTGTGTGGTACTGTATTAGATCTCAATAAAGTTGTTATTAAAATTTTTTTAGAAGAAAAATAGTAAGAAAAAGTGGGGGGAAAGTTTTCCAATACTAGGTATGAAAACAAAGTTTTTTGCAGCACTATTCAGGCTATAGCCCAAGCTGGAAACTAAACAAATAGCCCTCAGTTGAAAACTAGCAAATAAATTTTTACATATTTCTGCAGTGAAACAATATGTTCCTATGGGAAGGAGTAAATGACAACCTAAGGGAACAACATGGATGAATCTAACAAGACAATATTTAGTAAGAGAATCTAGACACAATAAAATAACTTTATGGTTATATTTATATATTGTTTTAAAACAGACAAAGCTCCTATTCTGTTTAAGTGTCAGAATGCCAGTTAATTAGGGAGCCTTGAAAGGGACACAGTGGGGCTTTTGGAATTTCAATAATATATCACTGTGTGCTTGTTACACAGGTATGATAACTTCATGAAATCTTACCTAACTATGTGCAATCAGCATTTGGGAAATATAAATGTCACACTTTAGTTAAATATATTGAACAATCTGAGTAACCATAATTTTATATATGATATTCCAGGAGACTGGATAAGGACATGAAAGTGTGAATGTTCCATCATGTCTGACTGTTCACTACCCCACAAACTGTAGCCTGTCAAGTGGCTCTGTCCATGAAATTTTCCAGGCAAGAATACTGGAGTGAGTTGTCATTTCCTTCTCCAAGGACATGAAAGAGGCATGTAAACGTGGTGTGAAAGAAAGATGTCTAAGAAGTGAATCATTGATCACAGTGTCATAGAGAGGAGAATAATGCAACAAAGGAAAACAAGAACAAAGGCAGGGATTTCTTTTTTACACCGGGACAAACTGAACATGTGGAAGAGAATGGTAACCCTTTCTAGACTGACATCTTAAACTATGGGAGAAGTGATGGAATCCAAAAGTAATTGCCTAGGTTTAGGTAGGCTCAGTACAGTTTATTCATAAAAATGGGAGTGGCAATGGACATATGTGCTCTCAAGCTGATAAGTAGACAAGGCAGTAAAAGTTGGAAAGTGTCTCACCTCATTGTTTCAGTTTTCTTGGAAAAAAGGAAACAGGTCAAATCTGAGAAAGAAAAGGAAAAAGGAACTATTCAAAGTGAAAATCAGAGTCACCATAAATTATTTCTAGTAAAGTGGCAGAGGCATAGTCAAGGCAATGCATAATTGTGTTATTGCCAGGTTTACTGGCCTTTAGTAGTCATATATTTGAAGTGGGCTCAGTCACCCATGTGTGTGTATATGTGTTTGTTTGTGTATGTGCATGCACAAATACATTCAAGACTACTGGATGCTTTTTGTAATCATTCTTTACTATCCATAGTCAACTATACAAGTGAAGGGGCAGAAAAAAACAGAGAGCTGAATTTAACCAGTATTGGAGTATTTCTAAGTTGAGAAGATTAAGGAGGGGAAGAGCAACACTATTGAGTAATCACAGATTTTAGTAGGAAAATGAGAAGAAAGATGAAAATACTGGCTGGGAATGGGAGTTAGAAAGTGACATAAAATAACACTCAAATGAACAGATAGTAAGCCCCAGTGAAACTGAAACAATGTTGAGAGTCAGTAATAGATAGTGTTGGGGTCGCAGAGAGTCGGACACAACTGAGTGAACTGAATAGATAGTGTGAGTTTAGAGAATGGAATGCAGAGAGTATGATCTTTGAACCTGAGATGATGTGTTAAATCTGAAATTAACAGTGATTGTAAGAATAAGACAAAGAAAGAGTATCACCAAGAAAAGAAGAAGGATAAATATGTCGGAGGAAAAGAGGGCACTAAATTGACAGCATATGGTACTAGAATCAGTGTAATGGCATTATAACCCACAAGAATTCTGACAAAAGCACAATTTGAAAGTTGCAGTGAGATACTGTCTTAGAGAAGTAAGGAGTGGTCACAATGACTGCACATTACTGCAAAAAAAAAAGTTTTTGAATTATATTTTGATGACATAAAATTCAAAATCTGGCAGTATTAGAGAGGAATGAGAAAGGCCGGTCTGAAAATAGTACATAGGTGTTAGAAAAAACCTAAACCATTTCAAGGCTGAGTATGAAATTATGGGAGATGTGCAAAGGAGTTTAGCTAGTTTCAGCCAGCAGCTCAGCAGAACGGAAAACCCTTACAAAACCATTTGGGGACACAGAAGGCTCTCACTTTGTTGGAGTGTGAGCTCCAGGGGGCATAGGATAAGTATGCTACAAGTTCAAGAGGTACTGGCGTTTAGAAAAGAAAAAGGGATACAGAGATATACAGTGATTAGTATGCAGGTACTGAGGGTTTATTTATGTGGTGGTGACTAGCATGAATTTATACAAAAGTAAATGTAATTAATCTGATGTATTGATATGAGTGCATTCATTGCGGCAAATACACTAAAAGGAAACAGAGTGTGAAGTATATAAGAACTCTATGTACTAACTTAACAATTTTTCTATAAATCAAATATTGTTCTAAAATTTTTAAGTTACTGAACCCAGGTCTCCTGCATTGCAGGCCTATTCTTTACTGTCTGAACTACTAGGGAAGTCACCTTAAAAAACATAAAACATGCTTAAAATTTCAAAATATATCCTACTGCTCAAATATAAGGACAATTCAAACTGAAAATACTGTTAAAATGATAATAAAATACTAATATAAAAAGTGCCACAGTATACAATATGAGTTTATGCAAAAAATAACTGATATATTAAAAATAATATAATAAGTAAACATAAGTATTATTAATCAAAGTTACCATTGCATCTTGCCTGGACAATTGTAATAATTTATAAGGTCATCTTTCTGCATTACCTCTGGCTTTTTCTAATCCATTTTTTTGCATTACAGCCTAAGTGATGTTCTCAAAATGCAAATCTGAACAGATCACTATTACACTTATCTGACAGTCACTTCAATACATTATCACACAAAACCTTTTATGATATATCCCCCAGCTACTTCTATAAAATGAATATACACAAGTGGCCTCAAAACTGACCTATTTTCTGTTTTCTTTTTTTCTAATTACATCATACTAGAGTCACATTCTATATTGCTTAGAAACACCTATGCTTCCTTCATCTAACCAGTTTTAATCTTTCTTAAGTCTTAGCTCAATCATTAGTTCCTCAAGAAGACTGCTCCTTATTCACCATTCTAGGAAATGGTCTTTGTGATATATGCTTATAAAACTTTATTCTCTTTCTTCACATCAGCTCAGTCTGTAAATAGACTGCAATTAGCAAAACAGTGCACTTGAATTCCTTTCTCACTAGACTGTAATCACCTCAGAACCTGAATTATGTCTACTCAACACTGTATGCTCAGAGCCTACCAAAATGCCTGTCATAACATTATTAATGTAGAATATTTTCACTAAAAAGATGTAGAGGAATGAATGAGAAACAGAAAAGGTGGTTTTGTTAAAGTAAATATATGCAATTGTGTACAAGATCTAACATTATAAAGACATCAGCCTTCCTGAATTTAGTTTAGTAATTTATTATAATTATAATCAAAATTCAGTTTTTAGGAAGTAACTTGAAATAGCTGTGTATTTCATCTATAAAATTAAAACCAACAAAATATAGAAAATGAGTGACATGGATTAATGAAAAATAAATATAGTTTTTAATGCTGAAATTTTGTATTAGATAAATAGCATAGGGAAAATAAAGGAACCAGAATACACAATAATTACAAAAATGTACTTTATTTTTCAATAGTGGTAGTAATATAAAATCCATCTAGATCCATAGATCATACCTAACAGCAGTGTAAATTCTCTCTAAAGGTAAGTGTTTAATATAAAAAAAGTCACTAAAATATAAAACATATCTGTGAACATATGTTTAACTAATAAAAATTTACTGCTCACACGATGTGAAATATACATTTATTATACATTTGTGTACATATTTAAAATATTTTTTTAACAACTCAACCACTTTTAACTTTTTTTGTTTTTTTGAAGGGTTTGTGTACCAATTGATGTCAATTAAATCAGCTGCTTTGGTTTTCTTTCTTCCACTCAATTGAAAAAAAAAAAAAAAAAACTTGTCAGAGTACTGTTATTCTTCTCAATTGGTAATGAGATCTAGTGGCCTATGTATGTCATAGAACTGGAAGGAAATCTAAGGCTCATGAGTTTGGAGCTGGCACTCTATGGGAAGTATACTTCTATTTCCTTCTATTGTGATCCAATTCTCTACTATATTCATTTTATCCCTCAATCCTGCCCTACCCTAAACATGTCCATCTTCATTGGTCTTAATTAGTTTGGTCCATGCTCAACATCACTTATTATCAGAGAAATGCAAATCAAAACCACTATGAGGTACCATTTCATGCCAGTCAGAATGGCTGCGATCCAAAAGTCTACAAGCAATAAATGCTGGAGAGGGTGTGGAGAAAAGGGAACCCTCTTATACTGTTGGTAGGAATGCAAACTAGTAGAGCCACTATGGAGAAGAGTGTGGAGATTCCTTAAAAAACTGGAAACAGAACTGCCTTATGATCTAGCAATCCCACTGCTGGGCATATACACTGAGGAAACCAGAAGGGAAAGAGACACGTGTACCCCAATGTTCATCACAGCACTGTTTATAATAGCCAGGACATGGAAGCAACCTAGATGTCCATCAGCAGATGAATGGATAAGAAAGCTGTGGTACATATACACAATGGAGTATTACTCAGCCATTAAAAAGAATAAATTTGAATCAGTTCTAATGAGGTGGATGAAACTGGAGTCTATTATACAGAGTGAAGTAAGCCAGAAAGAAAAACACCAATACAGTATACTAACGCATATATATGGAATTTAGAAAGATGCTAACAATAACCCTGTATACGAGACAGCAAAAGAGACACTGATGTATAGAACAGTCTTTTGGACTCTGTGGGACAGGGAGAGGGTGGGATGATTTGGGAGAATGGCATGGAAATACGTATAATATCATATATGAAACGAGTCACCAGTCCAGGTTCGATGCACGATACTGGATGCTTGGGGCTGGTGCACTGGGACGACCCAGAGGGATGGTATGGGGAGGGAGGAGGGAGGAGGGTTCAGGATGGGGAACACATGTATACCTGTGGCGGATTCATTTCGGTATTTGGCAAAACCAATACAATATTGTAAAGTTTAAAAATAAAATAAAATTTAAAAAAGAAGAAGAAAAAAAAAAGAAAATGACAACTTTCAGAATCCAGTTGGTCTCACCAAAAGGCAATTTCATGTCACCTGCTTTTAATCAGGGATTTCCCTGATAGCTCAGTTGGTAAAGAATCTGCCTACAATCCAGGAGACCCTGTTTCAATTCCTGGGTTGGGAAGAACCCCTGGAGAAGGGAAAGGCTTTTAATCAAGTCTACTTTATTCTTAACTGCACAGAAAAAGAATATATGGTTATGTGATAGTTAATTTTATGTGCCAACTTGACTGAGCAACATGGTAGCCAGGTTAAACATTACTTCAGGGTCTGTCTATGAGGTTGTGTCTAGATAAGATTAGCATCTGAATCAGTAGATTCTGTAAAGCAGATTACCCTCTCCAGTATGAGTGGGTATCATACAATCCCTGAGAGCCTGAATAGACCAAAAGATGAAGGTAGGATGAATTAGACCTTTTTTCTTCCTGCTTTCCTGATTGACCTGGGGCATAGGTCTTCCCCTGCTCCTTGGACATCCCTTGGGCATCAAGGCTTTGAACTCAAACCAAAACTATATCATAATCTTTCCTGGGTCCCCAACTTGTAGACAGAAAGTCATGGGACTAGCCTCTATAATTGCATAAACCATATATATGTATATATGATATATACTGTATCAGTTCAGTTCAGTTTAGTCACTCAGTCACATCCCACTCTTTGCGACCCCATGGACTGCAGCATGCCAGGCTTCCCTGTTCATCACCAATACCCGGAATTTACTCAAACCCATGTCCATTGATTCTGTGATGCCATCCAACCATCTCATCCTCTGTCATCCCCTTCCCCTCCTGCATTCAATCTTTGCCAGCATCAGGGTCTTTTCAAATGAGTCAGTTCTTCACATCAGGTGGCCAAAGTATTGGAATTTCAGCTTCAGCATCAGTCTCTCCAATGAATATGCAGGACTGATTTGCTTTAGGATAGACAGATTGGATCTCCTTGCAGTCCAAGGGACTCTCAAGAGTCTTCTCCAACACCACGGTTCAAAAGCATCAGTTCTCTGGTGCTCAGCTTTCCTTATAGTCCAACTCTCACATCCATACATGACCACTGGAAAAACCATAGCCTTGACTAGAGAGACCTTTGTTGGCAAAGTAACATCTCTGCTTTTTAGTATACTGTCTCAGTTCAGTTCAGTCACTTAGTCATGTCCGACTCTTTGCGACCCCATAAACAGCAGCATGCCAGGCCTCTCTGTCCATCACCAACTCCTGGAGTCCACCCAAACCCATGTCCATTGTGTCAGTGATGCCATCCAACTATCTCATCCTCTGTCATCCCCTTTTCCTCCTGCCCTCAATCTTTCCCAGCATCAGGGTCTTTTCAAATGAGTCAGCTCTCCGCATCAGGTGGGCCAAAGTATTGGAGTTTCAGCTTCAACATCAGTCCCCCCATGAACACCCAGGACTGATCTCCTTTAGGATGGACTGGTTTGATATCCTTGCAGGCCAAGGGACTCTCAAGAGTCTTCTCCAACACCACAGTTCAAAAGCATCAATTCTTCGGCGCTCAGCTTTCTTTATAGTCCAACTCTCACATCCATACATGACTACTGGAAAAACCATAGCCTTGACTTAGATGGACCTATGTTGGCAGAGTAATGTCTGCTTTTAAATATGCGGTCAAGGTTGGTCATAACTTTCCTTCCAAGGAATAAGCGTCTTTTAATTTCATGGTTGCAGTCACCATCCTCAGTGATTTTGGAGCCCAGAAAAATAAAGTCAACCACTGTTTCCACTGTTTTCCCATCTATTTTCCATGAAGTAATGGGACTAGATGCCATGATCTTAGTTTTGTGAATGTTGAACTTTAAGCCAACTTTTTCATTCTCCTCTTTCACTTTCATCAAGAGGCTCTTTAGTTCCTCTTCACTTTCTGCCATAAGGTGGTGTCATCTGCATATCTGAGGTTATTGATATTTCTCCCGGCAATCTTGATTCCAGCTTGTGCTTCTTCCAGCCCAGCGTTTCTCATGATGTACTCTGCATATAAGTTAAATAAGCAAGGAGACAATATACAGCCTTGATGTACTCCTTTTCCTATTTGGAACCAGTCTGTTGTTCCATGTCTAGTTCTAACTATTGCTTCCTGACCTGCATACAGGTTTCTCAAGAGGCAGGTCAGATGGTCTGGTATTCCCATCTCTTTCAGAATTTTCCACAGTTTATTGTGATCCACTCAGTCAAAGGCTTTGACATAGCCAATAAAGCAGATGTGTTTCTGGAACTCTCTTGCTTTTTCAATGATCCAGCAGATGTTGGCAATTTGATCTCTGGTTCCTCTGCCTTTTCAAAATTCAGTACTGTATATTATATACAGTATACATATACTATACATGTCTATATATCCTATTGGTTATACTTCTTTTGAGAATCATGATGAATACAAGCCGCTTTATGTATCCAGTCAGAATACAAAGGAACACTTTCAGCACACATGTCTAAGGCATTTAATACTTCTATTAACAGAAGGTGTGATCTCATGTAAAATTTTGGTTGGATATTTTCCATGTAAAACATGCAGATATTAGTGTAGACATGGTTTTCCAGTTCCTTGAATCTCAAAATTAGGAGTTTCCTGGAAATTCTGACCATATTTAATCCAAATCATTGAATTTGCCAGAGAATTATATCAGTATCTTGCTATATTGTTCTACATTTCAACTCATTCCTTAGCTCATCCCAGAGAATTCTAATTTTTATTCCAGTTGTTTAAGATTACAACCTCAACAAGTAAGAAAATATTCTCTTGAAGTGGAGCTAATGATGGGATCTCAGCTGTTGAAACTCTTTGAAGATGTTCATGTCTTTTACCTTAAAGCTGTAAGGAAGTAATCATAAATGGAGACACATTTTTTTCCCTAGGATGAAAATATACCATTCTTTTATTTTTAATTAGCTCAGGTGGCAAAGAATCCACCTGTAATGCAGGAGACTCCAGTTCGATTCCTAGGTTGGGAAGATCTGCTGGAGAAGGGACAGGTTGCTCACTCCAGTATTCTTGGGCTCCCTTTGTGACTCAGCTGGTAAAGAATTCACCTGCAATGCAGGAGACTTGGATTTGATCCCTGGGTTGCAAAGATTCCCTGGAGAAAGGAAAGGCTACCCATTCCAGTATACGGAGTGGATAATTCCATGAACTGTATAGTCCATGGTGTCTCAAAGAGTTGGACATGACTGAGAGACTTTCACTTTTTAATTAAATAAACACTATCTTTTTATACCAAGAATGTCAGTTAAAATTCTTCCATAAAATAAATGATTGCAAACAAATGTCTATGAAGATTTTAAATGATGTGGTAGGCATATTTAGTTCAGTTCAGTCACTCAGTCGTGTCTGACTCTTTGCGACCCCATGAATTACAGCATGCCAGGTCCCTGTCCATCACCAAGTCCCGGAGTTCACTCAAACTCATGTCCATCGAGTAGGTGATGCCATCCAGCCATCCCATCCTCTGTCATCCCCTTCTCCTTCTGCTCCTAATCCCACCCAGCATCAGAGTCTTTTCCAATGAATCAACTCTTTGCATGAGGTGGCCGAAGTACTGGAGTTTCAGCTTTAGCATCAGTCCTTCCAATGAACACCCAGGACTGATCTCCTTTAGAATGGACTAGTTGGATCTCCTTGTAGTCCAAGGCACTCTCAAGAGTCTTCTCCAACACCACAGTTCAAAAGCGTCAATTTTTCAGCGCTCAGCTTTCTTCACAGTCCAACTCTCACATCCATATATGACCACTGGAAAAACCACAGCCTTGACTAGACGGTAGGCATATTAGCATGCTTAAATAGATATGGTTCTAACTTACCAACAAAGTCTTTGTTCCTAAGATAGCTTTCTTATGATAAAATAATGCTTTGTGTTTAATACTTCTTGAATTTTAAGTCTACATAACATAGAGGAAAAAATAAATACAAAGACAACTCAGTAGTCACTGAGAAATGTAGATAAATAAATATTTTAGAAAGTAGAGCAGAGCATAAAATTATAAATTATATAATCAGATTATTCATCTAGAAATATAAATAAAATGATTTATTGACATTAAATGACTATATTTAATGATCACATTTTTCTGTTAATGTTGTTTTTAGCTTACATACTTTTAGACTGACAGTCTAAACATCCTGATGTTGAGGCATAACCAGATATATGAATAATTTAATAAAATTAATTTTAAAATAATTTGTTAGTAAACCTAACATATTTAAACCAATTATCTGTACTAAAAAGTTCATTTTCAAGTTTATATTGCCACAAATATATTCTATGTAGTAGAAAGTTAATATAATGGCAAGAACTAGGAAAGGTGAAAATGAATATGTAAAATCCAGAATGTGTGTACAGCAGGTACTGAGGCAGTGATAATTATACATTAATAATTCCATTTGTTTAAGAAGAAAATTAGAGATTTCAAATAATTATTTCAACGCCTGAAAAGGGAAACCTCTCATTGTGTCTCTATTAAAGTAAAAGTTACACAGGCTACTGCAACTCATGTCAATAATACATTGTGTATTTCTGTAATTAAGAACTTGAATTCATAAAATTGTTTTGCTCTTGTATCATTTTATTAGGACTTTTGTCAAATATATAATTATTTTTCATGATTCAGAGGAATTACAAAAGTTTAATTTCTTGAGATTATACATGTTCCTGCTGTTTCTCTTCTGGAGAATTTTTTCTGGGATCTATTAATAAACAAAGTAATATCAATACTTTAATATGTATTACTACAATGGTTTCAGAGTTATATATTTTTAAGTTTTTATCATTAATAAAATTTAGCTTTTACCCTTTCTCCCCTAAAGAGCACTATATCAATATCCTAAAATAGAATTCTGAATACATATTTAATTAGTCATGAAGTGCTTGAGATATTTCTGAAAACTTACTGAACATACAGCAAAATACTTAACTCTTTGAAGGAAAATTATGTTGCATCCAACTATTAACTTTGAATCAAGACTCATTTTATGTGCTGTCAGGTGAAAGCTTTCACATTCATTCTTTTTTACCTATATTTGTCAGTTTCAAAATTATACATGGCTCAGTCTATAATGCTATTTTGATCCTAAATTTACTCTATAGCACTATCCTACTTGTGTCAGTTGATCAAACCAAACTATAAAGAAATAAATGTCATAAAGAAGAAAAAGCAATAATTAAATAAACATATTCACATAAATAATAGAGCTATGCCCTATTTGCAATTATATTTCTAAAACTTTCTGTATACATTTCATGCAATTTTTGATGTTATCCCATTTGATTTTAGCATTAATACCTCAAAGTATATTTGTTAAGAATATGTAACTTCAGTAGAATCTAAGCTAGAGAAGGGAATGGCAACCCACCCAGTATTCTTGCCTGGAGAATCCGAGGAACAGAGGAGCCTGGTGGGCTACAGTCCATAGGGTGGCAAACAGTTAGATATGACTGAGTGACTAACATAAACACAGCATCATTATCTAAACAGAGTCAATATTCAAATTTCAAACTTTCCCAGGAATACTTGAGACTACTTGCCATTATTCTGGCCCACTGTGCAAATCATATCACGTTATATTTATTTCCCATATCACTTTATTCTCATTCAATTTGAAAATATTTCTCAATATTTCCTCGTCTTTCACGACTGAATTATTAAAGCATTTAGGATATTCATTGGGTAGAATGTCAAATTTAGGTTTGCCTGTATTTTCCTCATAATAATATTCAAGCTATTCATTTTTAGTAAGAATACTACAGAAGTGGTGGTGTGCCTTTCTATAAGCATTGTGTCATGATCTTACCATGCTGACCATTTCCATTCTTGGTAATGCTGACTTTGACCACTTGGTAAGGATGGTGTCTCTAAGGCTATTTCCCCTGTAAAGTAAAATTTTTCACTCTAAATTTAAACAATAAATGTGGAGAGATACTCTGAAACAAATTTTCTGTTTCTCATTAAACATGCATTGGCTAATTCTAATATTCAGTGATATTAAATCAAATCTTACTATCATTGCTGACAAGCATTATTTTACTAACACCGTAATGTATTCTATATTTATCATATCATTTATATGATACCCTTATATAACATTTATACATATCCTATATATAAAATAATTTCACTTCCTATTACTGTATCACTTTATTACCCAATTTATTAATATGGTGGACTCAGAGACACTTATTTTATGTAATGGGTATATTACATTATCATCATTATCTATTTTGGATGATTTTATTATCCCATATTTGGCCAGTGCATGCACCCTTTATACCTGGAAAACTTACCTTATGGTACAACAAAATATTCCAAGAACATTGTAAAGTTTCCCTCTTCTAGTTCTTGAGTTAGCCATTATTTTCAGGAGCCAATAGAAACATAATATTTAGAAAAGAATATTTTGGTACTAGATGTGTTTTCTGCAATTAGTAGTCATCACATTTAAGCTGTGAAGTGAAGTGAAAAGTGAAAGTGTAGTCTCTCGGTTGTGTCCGATTCTTTGAGACCCCATGGACAGTAAGCCGCCAGGTTTCTCTGTTCATGGAGTTTTCCAGGAAAGAATATTGGCGTGAATAGCTATTCCCTTCTGCAGGGAATCTTCCTGACCCAGGGATTGAATCCGGGTCTCCTACATTGCAGGCAGATTCCTTACTGTCTGAGCTACCAGGGAAGCCACGTTCAAGCTCTGCTGCTGCTGCTGCTGCTGCTAATTCACTTCATTTGTGTCCAACTCTGTGCGACCCCTGAGACGGCAGCCCACCAGGCACCCCCGTCCCTGGGATTCTCCAGGCAAGAATACTGGAGTGGGTTGCCATTTCCTCCTCCAATGCATGAAAGTGAAAAGTGAAAGTGAAGTCGCTCAGTCATGTCCGACTCTTAGCAACCCCATAGACTGCAGTCTACCAGGCTCTTCTGTCCATGCGATTTTCCAGGCAAGAGTACTGGAGTGGGGTGCCATTGTCTTCTCCGACATTCAAGCTCTACACATATTTAAATATACATTTGTGCTATACACATACATATATCAATATTTCTATCCATCATTTTGTGAATTGTTTATTCATGTATCTACTTATTTAATTTGTATCTTAGTTTTCTCTCATTTCTAGCATTTCTTTATATACTTTATAATAGTAAACCTAAATTAGTTCTGAATATCTTTTCCAAGTGACAATTCAATTTTAACATAGATGTTTATAAGTATGTTTCAACTCCTTAGGTGTAATTCATCCCTCATAGAGTCTACTAGACATTTATGATTATTATTTTAGTATGAACATTTGTAACTACATGAATTGTGATTTTATCAGGATTATATGAAACATAAAAATTACCTTAGAATTGACATCTTTAGAATGTTTAACTCAATTTCCAAAAATAAGGGATGCCTTTCTATTTTCTGAAATATGTTTTTTCATATATACATATATAATATATATATATATAAAATTCATATAGATATTGCCCATTTATTTCAGGTTTATTTCTAAGAATTTTATTTTCTCACTGGCTATTATAGAGTTTTTGTTTCAACAATTTTGTCTTCTAACTGGTTACTGTGTGTCTATGGAAGGTTATTTATTTCTGTATGTTAATTTTTTACTTTCTACCTCATCAAATTATTTATTACTTTAGTCAGATATATGCTAGCTTTTGTTTCATTTATGCTACCATATCCTCTGAAAATAGGAAATGCTAACTCTTTTTTCTTTGTCTGAAATCTCTGATTTCTCTTGTCTAGTTGCATTGACTAAAACCTTCAGTACAATGTTTATAGTAGTAGAAATAATGGATATCGCTGTCTTATTTCTAATCTCAGTGGATGGATCACTTGTGTTTCAACTAAAATCAAGATTCATGCTTGAGTAATCTGTTGTATCCTATTAAAGAATAATCCTTCAATTCCTATCCTCTAAGTTTTACTATCAACAATGTTTACTGAATTGCACTGGAGTCCTTTTTTTCTGTATCTATAAGAAAAATGATAAGTTGTCTCTTTTTTGTTGATTTTTTATCATGGTAAAATATACATTCCATACAATTTACCATTTTAATCATTTTTAAGTGAACATTCAGTGGCATTAAAAACTTTCACATTATTGTGATAACATCACCACCATTCATCTCCAGAAGTTTTGCATCTTCCCCAGCTGAAACCCTATACCTGAAAAGAACAGCTCAGTCATGTCCAACTCTTCATGACCCCATGGACTGTAGCCTTCCAGGCTCCTCTGTCCATGGAATTCTCCAGGCAAAAATACTGGAGTGGGCAGCCATTACCTTCTCCAGGGGATCTTCCTAACCCAGGGATTGAACCCAGGTCTCCTGTATTGTAAGCAAATTCTTTACATCTGAGCCACATTACTAAAATTACTATTTTAACCATTTTTAAGTGAATAGTCAGTGACATTAAGAACATTCACATTATTATGATACCATCACTATCATTCATTTTTCATCTTCCCCAGATTAACCTCTGTACCTATAAACACTAATATCCCATTTCCCTATCCTTTAAACCCATGGAAACCATCATTATACTTCCTGTCTCTAGAATCTGACTGTTTTATATATCTCATTTGAGTATATAAGTGGAATTAAACAATATGTTATTTTGTGAAAGGCTAATTCTACTTAGTATAATGTCTCCAACATTTATCCATCTCATAGCATATGTCCAAATTCCCTTCCTTTTCTAAGACTGAATGATATTCCATCAAATCCATATAGCACATTTGTTTAAAATTCCATTAATTATTGATAGACACTGTCTTCCAACTTTTAGCTATTGTGAACATATGAGTACAAATACCTGTTTAATTTTCTAATTTTATTTCTTTGGAGCACATAGAAATAGAATTACTAGATGAATGCCAATTATAGGTTAATGTTTTGAGAAACTGCATCCTGGTTTCCACAGTGGCTACAGCATTTTGCATTCCCTCCAACAATGGCAAAGATTTAAATAACTCAACAACGTTGCCAATGCTTTTTTTCTTTTTATGTTCTTTTTGGTTTTGTATCCTAATGAGTATAAAATATTATCTCATTGTGGTTTTGAAGATCTCTTTCTTTAAATCTACTATTGTGATGTATAACAGTAATGGATTTACTAATATTAAAACAACCTTTAATTACTGGAGTAAATCCCACCTTATCATGGTTAAAGATTTTTTATGTGGTATTAGACATTCAGTCAGTCAGTTCAGTCACTCAGTCGTGTCCGACTCTTTGCGACCCTATGAATCGCAGCACGCCAGGCCTCCCTGTCCATCACAAACTCCTGGAGTTCACTCAGACTCAAGTCCATAGAGTGAGTGATGCCATCCAGCCATCTCATCCTCTGTCGTCCCCTTCTCTTTCTGCCCCCAATCCCTCCCAGCATCAGAGTCTTTTCCAATGAGTCAGCTCTTCGCATGAGGTGGCCAAAGTACTGGAGTTTCAGCTTCAGCATCATTCCCTCCAAAGAAATCCCAGGGCTGATCTCCCTCAGAATGGACTGGTTGGATCTCCTTGCAGTCCAAGGGACTCTCAAGAGTCTTCTCCAACACCACAGTTCAAAAGCATTAATTCTTCGGCGCTCAGTCTTCTTCACAGTCCAACTCTCATATCCATACATGACCACAGGAAAAGCCATAGCCTTGACTAGATGGACCTTTGTTGGCAAAGTAATGTCTCTGCTTTTGAATATGCTATCTAGGTTGGTCATAACCTTCCTTCGATCATTTTAATAATATTTAATTTATCAATTTTTATCATTTTAACTATGTTTTGGCTGAAAATTGAATTTACCTGCTACAGCTGAGGTAAAGAGATGTTTCTGGATGCAAGAAAAATAAGCAAAACAAGAAGAATCAAGTCTTTTCTCTCATGTTTATTACATAGTTTCTCCCTTATCTCTCTACTTGATATAAACTCACAGGAAGCCATCTGAGCCTGTATCCCAGTCCCAGGGTCACAGAACAAAGTATATATAGAAGCTTGGATTTGGAAGCATTTTCTTAAATTATATATTTATTTTACTCAGTTGCTTAATATTAATTGTATCTAAAGTACTCCTAGTATGGGCTTCCCAGGAAGCTCAATGGTAAAGAATCCACCTGCCAGTGCAGGAGAGACAGGTTCAGTCCCTGGGTTGGGAAGATCCTCTGGAAAAGGAAATAGCAACCACTTCAGTATTCTTGCCTGAAAAATCCCATAGACAGGGGAGCCTACCAGGCTATAGTCCATGGGGCTGCAAAAGAGCTGGACACGACTTAGCGACTAAACAACAACAAAAAAACTTCTAGTATGTATCTGTATGTTTTCTCTAAAGTACTGATGTGTTCTAATTGCAGTAAAAATAATGTTTACATGTCTGTTGGGAAGTGAGGAGAAAGTAGACTTTACAGTATTGAAGTGAAAAACCTTAATTTTACAAAGTTTACACTAAAAAAAGATCTTATTAGTTGTTCGTTACCTTCATTGTCACAGAAAACTTTATTCAAATTATTTTAATAGGTTTCTTAAGACTTTTTTCATTGAATGTCCAAATACATTTTTATTTCACAGCTATTATATTGGAAAAAAAAAAAAAAAGATTTCTCTGCTTGAAACAATAACAGTGTTACAGATTTACTTCATGGAGGGAAAAAAAAAAGAAAAGAAATAGCCTGCAGATGTCCTATGTTCCTTTTGATCCTATTTCTTTTACTCAGCAATTTTCATTTAGTGCTTTATAAAATCAGTTGTCTTCCATTCCTTTACTAAAGGTCAAAATGTTCAGGTTTCATCTGAACTTCCCACAGACTTTAAACCGAAGCTCAATTTTAGTCATTTTCAGTGGGCAAAGTAAAGAATACTATGAAAAATCTTGAACTATTTAGAGTTAAATTATACTCTAACTGTAATTTCAAGGTTTTAGACTTTTGGCACTACTTAGAAGGCAATGGCACCCCACTCCAGTACTCTTGCCTGGAAGATCCCATGGATGGAGGAGCCTGGTAGGCTGCAGTCCATGGGGTCGCTGGGAGTCAGGCACGACTGAAGTGACTTAGCAGCAGCAGCAACCTGTATAAAAACAATTCTTCATACGTCCTCATAGCAGTGGCATTTCTGATTTCTATTCTAGTGTTCCAAAGAATTACACCTACATTATCAAAGGTAAAAATTAAAACATTTTCAATTTTTTTCACACGAGTAAAACACCCCAACATTTCTTTTTATAATTAAGATAGCCTAAATAACAAAATAATAAACACATACAAATATACAGGCATGTAAATCTCACTTAGTCTTGCATTTAAGGAAAATATTCATGTTAAAATTATCTGATTTTTCAGTTTCTTATACACCAATATGGCTATACAAATAGCTGCTTTGTAACAGTGTCAGTTAGAATTGTCAGACACAAAAGTGATTCATCTAAAGGATTAATGTGAGAGTTTAATGAAAGCAGAGTTTAAAGAGCTGTGTATAAGATTAAAGAAGCACAAGGGTTTGATGACGCACTCAGGTACTGGCTTCAGAAAGAAGTCATTACACTGAGTCCTAAAGGCGAAAGGGAAGAACATAGTATTACCCAGACTTCATGGCTATTCGAAAAGTGACTGACACCAATTGAAAAACTGTAGAACACAGTCATCGCTAAAATGAGGGTAATGAAGGGAGCAAGAACGAGAATACATATATACTGTGTTTCTCTGTTTTTAATTTTCTGTTGAGGCTTTCTGTATATTGAACCTAGGGGAAATCAGAGGGCAAGGGAGTCTACCATGGTGATATAGTATGTAGTGATTTGATTTAAACCCTAAGTATTTCATTTTGGTGGATACTAATGTAAATGGTATTGTATTTTTAAATTCAAAGTCCACTTGTTCATTGTTGGTATATAGGAAAATGACTGACTTGATTTAAATAGTCCCTCAAAGCTATGCATTTACTCTTGCCACCTCAAAATAAAAACAAACAAAAAAAACCCACTCCAGAATCTAGCATAAAGGAAAACTATGAAACAATATAAATGACTGCAGTTCAGCCACCAGCAACAACAATGAATATATCTCACAAAAAATACTGAATGCAAAAAAGCAACAGAAAAAAATCATATACTTATGATATATTTACATAAATTTCAAAACAGGCAAAAGTAGCACTTATGTTTAAAAGTGAAGATAAGGTTTAACTCTTGGAAAGATGATACTTTAGAGAGCAAGCAGATGCACATGTCAGGCTCTCTAAGATATGGATACACTGTTTTGCCATTAAGGTGGTAAAAGCAAGTTTGTATCTACATATGATACATGTAAATTAACATTTGTATAATACACTTATGTACATTTTAAAGCCAAATTTATTCACCATTTCTGAAGGTATTTTTCAGTATAAAGAATTTTCAGCATATCCATGGCATTTACCCATTTGATGAGATTCTCTGCCAGTAAAGGGTTATTTTCTCTCATCTTTGGTTATTCTAAAATGTAAATTCTCTTTCAAGATAGGAGTGAAAAGAACCACTTGAGGGAATAATTATAGTAAAATAAAAATCTCAATTTTGCAGTGAGGCAATTTATAATCTTAATTAACTTACATTTTCATAATGTTTCTATTGATTTCTTCTGGACTCTCAGAAGAAAAACACATAATAGTATTTCTAATTTACTTGCACATTTGCATTTAATAAAAATATAATACTTCTCCTTATATCACTAGGTAAATAGTTGTGTTTGATTTTTATTTCTATGCACTACACTCTTTCAGGTAAAAATTGATTAAATGGGCTTGTTTCAATTATACTGATGCGCACTAAATTGAAGCAATGTTTAATATTGTTTTCCTTGCTTGCTTTTCATTTACTTTTAAAAACACAAAACATGAAATGGGGAAATCTATTCTTCAGATGCTACTCAGAATAATTTAGCAAATACAAAATATTATTTTATGCTTGTAAGGCACTACAAAAAATGTGAATTCATTTTTAACATAGCATAAGGCAGTTCAATTATTGTAGCTAGAACTAGCAAGAGTATAGAGAAAAGAAACAGCAAACAATTTAAAGTTTAAATGACACACAAAATCACAGAGACTTTTTTAAAGCACCGTTCTGTCTGTGCCTGAATCTCTAGAATTAAGTTAACCTCCTCCAGAAAATTTTTAGACGGGTAAGAAATGCTAGTTTTTACTTCAGATTTTTAATGTTATTTTTTACTTCCTGCCACTAACCTCTGAGTAAATATGTGCCATCCTCTTCACAGAAGCCAAAAAAGACCTCAGGTATAAATTTTAAGTATGGTGGCACCAAGCCTGTAAGCTGGAATTCCAACCTCATATATTAGGTAGGATAATGACCTCTGCTGCTGCTGCTAAGTCGCTTCAGTCGTGTCCGACTCTGTACAACCCCATAGACAGCAGTCCACCAGGCTCTGCCCCATCCCTGGGATTCTCCAGGCAAGAACACTGGAGTAGGTTGCCGTTTCCTTCCCCATTGCGTGAAAGTGAAAAGTGAAAGTGAAGTCGCTCAGTTGCGGCCGACTCAGAGCGACCCGATGGACTGCAGCCTACCAGGCTCCTCCATCCATGGGATTTTCTAGGCAAGAGTACTGGAGTGGCTTGCCATTGCCTTCTCTGGATAAGGACCTCTGCCTACCTCCAATTCCAGGCGAGCTCACAGGCGGCATAGCATCCTCAGGAAAGAACGGAGAACCGGACGCAGGCTTGAGACATAAGACCAGAGAACTGAGCCCTGAAGGGCCACGGAGGAAGGACAGCCCAGGGGGCCACGGCCGGAGGGTGGGCTGCCTGCACCGCCTCTTCTGTCCCCCAACAAGTCCCTTTTCAAAGCATCCTTATTCTTCGTGGCTGCCTCTGTCTTCTCTCGCCGTCTATTGTGGAGAGAGCACCTGGGAACCTCCACGGTGGCCACAAGAAGAACGCTGAGCACCCCTTCAGCAGATAGGGGCCCCGCCTTGCGCCCCCTGGGCTGTTGGCTCACCCTTCAAGCCCCACAATCCCCTGGGGCGGCGCGAAGACCTTGTCTCAGAGCCGTGGAAGCTGCGGGAGGAGGACGTAACCACAGGCCCACCAGGAACTGCCCAGGGCTGTGGAAAGCTCCTAAGGCCTCCCTGTCCTCGGAATGTATGTTCTGCCCAGCATTCCCGTAGCCAAGGCCTTTTCTAGGTCAAGCTTTGTGAAAGCAGGGTGCTGTTGAGACCCTCACGATGGTGCAGTGACTGACTGACCCCATTAAGGCGGTTAACCCTGAGACACTGACGGGCAGGGCGGACAGCTAGCTGCTTGTCTTGGAGCTGCTAAAGACAGGCCAGGTAAGTTCCTTTGCTGATTTAAGTTGCCATCTACCACCTGGCGTGGGCCGCTTCTTTTTGGGCCTCTCTCTGCCCTGGAGGCCGGGTTGTGAACCCACAGAATCCCCTAAGCTAGTGCCTCTGCCACAGGGCCTAGGCCTGAGGTGTAGGGTGGGCGTAGGGGCCGCCTTTCACCTCAGAGCGCACCCTTGTGGCCTGTGCCTGGCAATACAGGTTGTCTCTGTAAAGATTCAGAAAAACAAAAACAGAAAGTAAACTCTCTTTCCAATTGTTAAATTTTTTAACGGAAAACAATGAGGAAAAAAATAGCATGCTGTCACTTCAGAAGTGTGCGAAGTAACAATAAAATAGGGTTGGTGATACAATGTAAATATTAAATTTATGGGTCCCTGCTGCTGCTGCTGCTGCTGCTAAGTCACTTCAGTCGTGTCCGACTCTGTGCGACCCCATAGACGGCGGCCCTCCAGGCTCCCCCGTCCCTGGGATTCTCCAGGCAAGAACACTGGAGTGGGTTGCCATTTCCTTCTCCAATGCATGAAAGGGAAAAGTGAAAGTCGAGGCGCTCAGTCGTGTCCAACTCTTCGCGACCCCATTGTCTGCAGCCTACCAGGCTCCTCAGTCCATGGGATTTTCTCACTAAGAGGAAAAAAAAAAAAGCATACCTGGTGAGGAAGGATGTAGACACAGGAGGCTTGTTCACTCCCTGATTCTGCCACTAACATGGCCCATTAATCTGCATGAGTAATTTAAATTCGTTGGCAAAAGTATTTAATGATAGTGTTTTAAAAGCGTAATGTTAGTTAATATGTGCAATTTAAATCAGTGCCTGCAACAAATAAGTGCTATATATTGCAGTTATAATTAGTTTGTTGTCCAAATACTTTATAAAGTAAGAGGCAGATAAACTTTATTCTCTTTAGAAAGAGAAAAAAAATCATGCCAAGCCCTGAAATCAGGGTTCTTTTATCTATTTGTGTTTTTCTGTGACCTTGATAAAGGCATTAAGTCGCTAAGGCCTATTTTGCATCTATTTGAAAAGTATAATTTCAGAAGAACCTTAAGATAATTATATTTAATAATAATATGTTTTAAATGAAAGAATGAGAATGTTATTGAATTTCACTTCTAGTATCAATTCGCTAATTTTTACAAGCAGTGTTTAAAATGTATAAAATAAATGTTTAGTTATCCTATGAGGATACTTTTACACACTCTATTTTCAGTTTCTTTTCTAATTAAATCTTAAATTAATATAAACATTAGGGAATAAATATAATTCTCATTATTTTATAAAATTCAGGAAATAATCCAACACTGATAATCAGTAAATTGATTATATTGATTGTAACAAAAAGTGATAGTGAACTGTAGCAAAATCATAATCAAATATAGACATGAGTGCATGCTAAGACACTTCAGTCATGTCCGACTCTTGGCGACCCTATGGACTGTAGCCCCGCCAGGCTCCTCTGTCCATGGGAATTCTCTAGGAAAGAATACTGGAGTGGGTTGCCATGACCTCCTCCATGGAATCTTCCCAACCCAGGAACTGAATCCCTGTTCCTTATGTCTCCTGCACTGGCAGGCAGATTCTTTACCTCTAGTACCACCTGGGAATGGGAAGCCCCAAATGTAAGCATACTTTGTTTCATTGTGTTTCACTTTATTCAGAAAATGTGTTTATTACAAATGAAGGTTTGTGGTAACCTTGTGTAAAGCAAGTCTATCAGCCCCATTTTTTTTTTCAACAGCAGTATTTTTTAGTTAAGGTATGTACAGTTTTTTTAGACATAATGCTATTGTACACTTGATAAACTTTTACAATGTAAACAACTTTATACACCCTGGGAAACAATCAAAAAGCTATGTGACTTGCTTTATTGTGATGATCTAAAACCAAACCTGAGGTATGCCTGTAATTAAAATCTGCCCATAGAAAAAATTGAAGTATTTATAGATTACTCTAGTAGGAGTTGAAGAAGGCAATGGCACCCCACTCCAGTACTTTTGCCTGGAAAATCCCATGGACAGAGGAGCCTGGTGGGCTGCAGTCCATGGGGTTGCTAGAGTTGGACACGACTGAGCGACTTCACTTTCACTTTTCACTTTCATGCATTGGAGAAGGAAATGGCAACCCACTCCAGTGTCCTTGCCTGGAGAATCCCAAGGACAGGGGAGCCTGGTAGGCTGCTGTCTATCGGGTCACACAGAGTCGGACACGACTGAAGCAACTTAGCAGCAGCAGCAGCAGCTAGTAGGAGTCATATAAGCTATTGTTGGTAAGGCTGCTACAATTGATTTTTTGGCAGTAGTTATCCTTTGTAATTGGAGAAGGAAATGGCAATCCACTCCAGCACTCTTGCCTGGAAAATCCCATGGATGGAGGAGCCCTTCCCACATGGCTTAGTGGTAAAGAATCCACCTACCAATGCGGGAGAGTCAGGTTCAATCTCTGGGTCAGAAAGATTCCCTGGAGCAAGAAATGGCAACCCACTCCAGTATTCTTGCCTGGAAAATTTCATGGACAAAGGAGCCTAGCGGACTGAAGTCCATGGGGTCGCAACTATTCTGATATGACTGAAAAGCTGAGCACCATCTTCTATAATAGTGCCATAATACTGAGTGAGTGAGTACTGAACCAATTATCCTACAGGAAAAACAGGGCTAGACTCCTGTGAGCCTCTAGTTACCATATTTTATCAATTGATCAATACATAATCTCATTTTATGTATGTTTCTCTTTTCAAACTCTTTATTTAATACATATATGTATTCATTAACATTGAATTAACTTCCAACAGCTCTGTAACTCATGCCTGAACAAAACTTATCTTAGACACCTATCTTCTCTGTAAGACACCTCACAGCCCTCTTAGGAACACTAGACAGCACTTCCGCACTATGCTTCGGGGGCATTTTAAACAGTGAAATCATATTTTAAAAGCACAAAAATGTAAAAATATGGCATTAAATCTAGCACAGAAGGGACACTTGTGTACAACATGAAAACTGAAACAAGAAGCAGAGCACCCCCTTGTTTCACCTCAGTTGGGAACAAGTGATTCAAAGTTTTCAATACTGAGCATATCTGAATAACTGTGAAAGTGCAGTAAAAACAGATTTTCCAATTATTAAGACATTTTAACAAGTGAGCAGATTTGTAAATATGGAATCTGCTAGTGAAAATGTTCACCTATATTTTATGCCATGTTTCAGATTGTTATTTCAAAGATGCTGTTTTACCCTTTTGCACACAAAAACATAAAGCTAAGCTATAAACATAATAAATATATAACTATAATACATAAACATAAAGCTAAGTCAACAAAATACACATTATGCTTTTGAGCCATTTCTGCCCAGGGCTTCAGATTTATCATTTTGCCATTTTACTAAGGTGAGCATTGACTCTTATCCATGAATTTGTTTTGGTTCACCCTTCTGAATTTTGGGATTGCAAACTGTTCTATAGAATAACCCACCTGAGCATTGACCACAATTTAGCTGAAGCTTCCCAACAGCTTCTTTATAGCTGTTTTATTCAATATACAAATGCGGGGGATTTATGTGATGTTATATAGGCATTCTTGCCATAGATTCCCCCATTTACACCTTATATTATTTCCTGCATAACACACTTGGCATTTCAACTTTACCATTATGAATCTGGAAATTAAACCAATTAGGTAGAGCTCTCTGTTCATTCTCTGTCCACTTCTCTGATCTTGACTATTCGTGTGTATTATTACCCAGCAGAAATACACAAACAGCCTGTATATACATTGAAAATTTTCTTTTTTTTTTAGGTGATGATTATATTTTATTTTTTAACCATTTATCATTTCTTTATTATTATTATTATTATTATTTACTTTACAATATTGTATTGGTTTTGCCATACATTAACAGGAATCTGCCACAGGTGTACACGTGTTCCCCTTCCTGAACCCCCCTCCCAACTCCCTCCCCGTACCATCCCGCTGGGTCATCCCAGTGCACCAGCCCCAAGCATCCTGTATCCTGCATCGAACCTGGACTGGGGATTCGTTTCTTATATGATATTATACATGTTTCTATGCCATTCTCCCAAATCATCCCACCCTCTTCCTCTCCTACAGAGTCCAAAAGACTGTTCTATACATTTCATGAGACATTTTAATTATTAACTTTTTGTTACCTTGATTGATGAAGTCAAGTGTCATAAAGATTCTAATCATCAATATCTTTGAAGTAATATCATAAACTTTATGGTTAGCTTTGCCTTAGAAAAAAAGAAAAGAAAAAATACTTAAGGCTTTTCACTGAAAAGACCTGAAAATAATCACCAAGTCTATAAAAATAATATTCTTAGTGCAAAGATTATGATTTAAAAATAACATTGTAAGAAGAGATTTGCTTACCTCAAGTTACTGAGAATATTGTACTGTGTTAAACTAGAGAATCTGTATCCATTTACATGTTATATTTAGGCCTACAATCCTACTGAAATTGATTTTTTGTGTATAGTGTCAGGGAAGGGTAATGGCATATTAAGTTCTCATGTCAATGTTTAATTGACTATGGACAATTTAATAAAAACACCAGCAATCAAAAGATATGGTCATCAAGCCTAATCTGTTTTTGTATAACCTCTGAGCTAAGAAAAATTTTATATTTTTCAAAAGTTGTAAAAGTTTATAATATTTTGCAACATGAAAATTGTATGACTAAATTTCTTTATTCATTTATACAGTTTTATTGCCATATATACCCAAGCCCTTTTGTGGACATCTTCAGTTCCGTTTAGTTCACTCACTCAGTCATGTCCGACTCTTTGCAACTCCATGAATTGAAGCATGCCAGGCCTCCATTTCCATCACCAACTCCCAGAGTTCACTCAAACTCAGTGTCCATCGAGTCGATGATGCCATCCAGCCATCTCATCCTCTGTTGTCCCCTTCTCATCCTGCCCCCAATCCCTCCCAGCGTTAGATCTTTTGATATTTTCAGATTGAATTGAATCACTGGAATAGAGACTGTGTGGTCTGAAAAACCTAAAATGTTTATTTAGCACCTCATAGAAAAAGTTGGCTGATTCCTTGGAAATGTTCACTTTCTTATTGTACTGCAGTCATTTCTGACAAAAATCAAGTTACCAATAATATGGTCAGGTATATGATTCAGCTGTCTGAGTGACTCATTTTTCTGTGGTGCCTGTCTTTGCACCAAAAATGCACTTAGCAAATTACTGTAACTTGGAGAAGTTCTATACAGTCAGCAAAAACAAGACCGGGAGCTGACTGTGGCTCAGATCATGAACTCCTTATTGCCAAATTCAGACTTAAATAGAAGAAAGTAGGGAAAACCACTAGACCATTCAAGTATGACCTAAATCAAATCCATTAAGATTATACAGTGAAGTGAGAAATAGATTTAAGGGACTAGATCTGATAGATAGAGTGTCTGATGTACTATGGACGGAGGTTCATGACATTGTACAGGAGACAGGGATCAAGACCATTCCCATGAAAAAGGAATGCAAATAAAGCAAAGGAGAGGAGGCCTTTCAAATAGCTGTAAAAAAAGAGAAGCAAAAAGCAAAGGAGAAAAGGAAAGACATACCCATTTGAATGCAGAGTTCCAAAGAATAGCAAGGAGACATAAGAAAGTATTCCTCAGCGATCAATGCAAAGAAATAGAGGGAAACAACAGAATAGGAAAGACTAGAGATCTCTTCAGGAAAATTAGAGATACCAAGGGAATATTTCATGCAAAGATGGGCTTGATAAAGGACAGAAATGGTATGGACCTAACAGAAGCAGAAGATATTAAGAAGAGGTGGCAAGAATACACAGAAGAACTGTACAAAAAAGATCTTCATGACCCAGATAATCACGTTGGTGTGATCACTGAACTAGAGCCAGACATCCTAGAATGTGAAGTCAAGTGGGCCTTAGAAAGCATCACTATGAACAAAGCTAGTGGAGCTGATGGAATTCCAGTAGAGCTATTTCAAATTTTGGAAAATGATGCTATGAAAGTGCTGCACTCAATATGCAGAAAATGTGGAAAACCCAGCCATGGCCACAGGACTAGAAAAGGTCAGTTTTCATTCCAATATCAAAGAAATGCAATGCCAAAAAATGCTCAAACTACTGCACAATTGCACTCATCTCACACACTAGTAAAGTAATGCTCAAAATTCTCCAAGCCAGGCTTCAGCAATAGGTGAACCATGAACTTCCAGATGTTCAAGCTGGTTTTAGAAAAGGCAAAAGAACCAGAGATCAAATTGCCAACATCTGCTGGATCATGGAAAAAGCAAGAGAGTTCCAGAAAACATCTATTTCTGCTTTATTGACTATGCCAAAGTCTTTGACTGTGTGGATCACAATAAACTGTGGAAAATTCTGAAAGAGATGGGAATACCAGACCACCTGACTTGCCTCTTGAGAAACCTATATGCAGGTCAGGAAGCAACAGTTAGAACTGGACATGGAACAACAGACTGGTTCCAAGTAAGAAAAGAAGTACATCAAGGCTGTATATTGTCACCCTGCTTATTTAACTTCTATGCAGACTACATCATGAGAAATGCGGGGCTGGAAAAAGCACAAGCTGGAATCAAGATTGCTGGGAGAAATATCAATAACCTCAGATATGCAGATGACACCACCCTTATGGCAGAAAGTGAAGAGAAACTAAAAAGCCTCTTGATGAAAATGAAAGAAGAGAGTGCAAAAGTTGGCTTAAAGCTCAACATTCAGAAAACGAAGATCATGGCATCTGGCCCATCACTTCATGGGAAATAGATGGGGAAACAGTGGAAACAGTGTCAGACTTTATTTTGGGGGCTCCAAAATCACTGCAGATGGTGATTGCAGCCATGAAATTAAAAGACACTTACTCCTTGGAAGGAAAGTTATGACCAACCTAGGTAGCATATTCAAAAGCAGAGACATTACTTTGCCAACAAAGGTCCATCTAGTCAAAGCTATGGTTTTTCCAATGATCATGTATGGATGTGAGAGTTGGACTGTGAAGAAAGCTGAGCACCAAAGAATTGATGCTTTTTAAAAAAATTTTTTAATATAAATTTATTTAATTGGAGGTTAATTACTTTACAGTATTGTTTTGGTTTTGCCATACATCAAGATTAATCTGCCACAGGTATACACATGTTCCACATCCTGAACCCCCCTCCCTCCTCCCTCCCTGTACCATCCCTCTGGGTCGTCCCAGTGCACCAGCCCCATGCATCCAGTATAATGCATCAAACCTGGACTGGTGATTTGTTTCATATATGATATTATACTTGTTTCAATTCCATTCTCCCAAATCATCCCACCCTCTCCCTCTCCCACAGAGTCCAAAAGACTATTCCATACATCTGTGTCTCTTTTGCTGTCTTGCTTACAGGGTTATTGTTACCATCTTTCTAAATTCCATATATATGCATTAGTATACTGTATGGGTGTTTTTCTTTCTGGCTTACTTCACTCTGTATAATAGGCTCCAGTTTCATCCACCTCATTAGAACTGTTTTATATGTATTCTTTTTAATGGCTGAGTAATACTCCATTGAGTATATGTACCACAACTTTCTTATCCATTCGTCTGCTGATGGAGATCTAGGTTGCTTCCATGTCCTGGCTATTATAAACAGTGCTGTGATGAACATTGGGGTACACATGTCTCCTTCAATTCTGCTTTCCTTGGTGTGTATGCCCAGCAGTGGGATTACTGGGTCATAAGGCAGATCTATTTCCAGTTCTATAAGGAATCTCCACACTGTTCTCCATAGTGGCTGTACTAGTTCGCATTCCCATCAACTGTGTAAGAGGGTTCCCTTTTGTCCACATCCTCTCCAGCATTTATTGCTTATAGACTTGGATCGCAGCCATTCTGACTGGCGTGTAATGGTACCTCATTGTGGTTCTGATTTGCATTTCTCTGATAATGAGTGATGTTGAGCATCTTTTCATGTGTTTGTTAGCCATCTGTATGTCTTCTTTGGAGAAATGTCTATTTAGTTCTTTGGCCCATTTTTTGATTGGGTCATTTATTTTTCTGGAATTGAGCTGCAGAAGTTGCTTGTATCTTTTTGAGATTAGTTGTTTGTCAGTTGCTTCATTAGCTATTATTTTCTCCCATTCTGAAGGCTGCCTTTTCACCTTGTTTATAGTTTCCTTTGTTGTGCAAAAGCTTTTAAGTTTAATTAGGTCCCATTTGTTTATTTTTACTTTTATTTCCAATATTCTGGGAGGTGGGTCCTAGAGGATCCTGCTGTGATCTATGTCGGAGAGTGTTTTGCCTATGTTCTCCTCTAGAAGTTTTATAGTTTCTGGTCTTACATTTAGATCTTTAATCCATTTTAAGTTTATTTTTGTGTATGGTATTAGAAAGTGTTCTAGTTTCATTCTTTTACAAGTGGTTGACCAGCTTTCCCAGAACCACTTGTTAAAGAGATTGTCTTTAATCCCTTGTATATGCTTGCCTCCTTTGTCAAAGATAAGGTGTCCATAGGTGCATGGATTTATCTCTGGGCTTTCTATTTTGTTCCATTGATCTGTATTTCTGTCTTTGTGCCAGTACCATACTGTCTTGATGACTGTGGCTATGTAGTAGAGCCTGAAGTCAGGCAAGTTGATTCCTCCAGTTCCATTCTTCTTTCTCAAGATTGCTTTGATGTTTTTGAACTGTGGTTTTGGAGAAGACTCTTGAGAGTCCCTTGGACTGCAAGGAGATCCAACCAGTCCATTCTGAAGGAGATCAGCCCTGGGATTTCTTTGGAAGGAATCATGCTAAAGCTGTAATTCCAGTTCTTTGGCCACCTCATGTGAAGAGTTGACTCATTGGAAAAGACTCTGCTGCTGCGGGGGGATTCAGGGCAGGAGGAAAAGGGGATGACAGAGGATGAGATGGCTGGATGGCATCACCGACTCTATGGACGTGAGTTTAGGTGAACTCTGGAAGTTGGTGATGGACAGGGAGGCCTGGCGTGCTGCGATTCAAGGGGTCGCAAATGTCGGACATGACTGAGTGACTGAACTGAACTGAACTGAATAATGTATCTTCATGTATCAAAGTATAATTTCTCCAGTTGTGTTTATATAGCTATTTTTTGTTCTTTCCTTTTTATAGTTTTTATCAATTTTTGTACCAATATGTTGATTTTTTCACAAAATAGCTCCTTACTAGAAGGAAATGGCAACCCACTCCAGTAATCTTGCCTGGAAAAATCCCACGAATAGAGGAGCCTGGTAGGCTATAGTCCATGGGGTTGCAAAGTTTTGGACACGACTGAGTGACTTCACTTTAGAATTGCATTAAAGTATATATCAATCTGTGCAAAATTTATATATATATATATAAATATATGACAATAAGACTTCTAATACATGACTGTTAAATATTCTTTTATAAAATTAGCTTTCAATTTCTCTCAATATTTAAGAAAATTTTGTGTAGATATCTTATATATCTTTTATTATATCTGTCTATCTATTTGATTTTTATCCTACTGTGAGAATATGTTAATTTTTTTTCCTGCTGTTGGAGTAGTTTGGAAATATATTTTGAATTCCCTATATATAATATTCAGAGAAGGCAATGGCACCCCACTCCAGTACTCTTGCCTGGAAAATCCCATGGACAGAGGAGCCTGGAAGGCTGCAGTCCATGGGGTCGCTGAGGGTCGGACACAACTGAGCAACTTCACTTTCACTTTTCATTTTCATGCATTGGAGAAGGAAATGGCAACCCACTCCAGTGTTCTTGCCTGGAGAATCCCAGGGACGGGGAAGCCTGGTTGGCTGCCGTCTATGGGGTCACACAGAGTTGGACACGACTGAAGTGACTTAGCAATAGCAAATATATAATATTATTGCCTACAAATATTGACTTTTTATTTCCCAATACCAACACTTATAATTTTAATTTTGTTTCCTTGCCTTTGTTGAAATAACTTTCTAGGCCCAAGATTGAGTTACGTCTACCTCAAGTACCACATCAGCAAAACAAAACATTTATCTTCCTATAAATGCTTGCCTTGGCCAGAAATGCAATACATCCATTCAGTCCATCATCAAACACCAAGCCAATCCTCAGCCTTCTCACCTGAACAAGGCTGACTATGTAGTCCCAGCCAATCAGATATTTTCTATCTATTTCATTTTTCTTTAACATTTATCCTATAATAACTTTCTGCTTTCCATCTCATTTTGCAGTTACTCAAAAGAAGACTGTCCACTTTTCATGATGTGTTAAATAAAATTTGTTTGCATTACCTATACTGTTTATTTTGATCATTTTTAAAGTTTTTGTAGATAAGAAATGGGATCTAAGTGCTAATGGCTTGCAAGATAAGACACACAGGTCAGGTGCCACAGAATCCTTTGAGTTCACTGATCCTCTAGCCTTGGATAAGTCACTGTTGGATTTGAGTTCTACTTCTTGCATGTGACTCTGAAATTCAAAAAAAAAAAAACCTTTATTTAAAAACATATATATATATATATATATATATATATATATATATATATAGTGAGAGAGAAAGAGAATGTATGTGAGAGAGAGAGAGATTGTTTTCAGAAAGAATATGGGGTAGTAGTTATTTTGGAGTCCACTGGGTGACAGCCATCAGGGGACTCACAAAGCCTCTAGGTTAAGTACACAGCAAAAACAGTAAACAGCTGGGGAACTTGGGAAAATAAATTAAGATGAGATCCGGACTATTTTGACCATCAAAATTAAAATCTAAATAGGCACAGGCCAGACAATTAAAATATATTAGGGCTTCTACCACTATAAAGAAGCCTCCAAGTGAAAGGAATAATAGATTTATTCTAATGGGACTCTCAGAAGCCAAAGTCACAATATCAGTGGGCATGGTTGGAGTTCTTAAAGACTGTTAATGTTTTCTCCACATAACTGTAAGACTCTTATGCTGAGATAGATTGGTCATGGAACGGATTAGATTGACTCTTGGTCACTAGCCAATCTTAAGAAGATCTCTGTGTAATGACAGTGTAAAACACCATAAAATCCTCAACTCAGTGGCACATGCTTAGTTTGGTTCTGAGGGCTTGAAGATTTAGTTAAAGAAATAAGATCCTTAAATTTCAAAGAACTGAGTGTGCATGCACTTGCTTATTTTATGTCTAAGAACTGTAGTCCTGGAAGCTGTAGATATCTACAAATATGGTAAAATCTTACTAAGACAATCTAGAATTACAGTGGCTATTATGGGAATACTCTAAGTAGATGAAATAATTCATTTGAAAAGTTTACTTAAAAGCAGGAGCTCAAAAATAAAACATATGGGATAACTATTTTAATTGGTATGCAGAAGCCTTCAAATGGCCTCAAGATTCCAAATAGCTTTTTTGAAAGATTCCTTACAAAAAGCTAATGAAAAATTAAAGATATAAAAGGTACCTAAAGCCAATGATTATAAGACTCATTTGATTATTACTACTCCCCTCTATCCTCTTAGAATACTCATTCTACCCATTCTTTATCTGAATTGCCTTTCCACTTTGAAGGGACCATCAGAATGTAAACAAAAGTTCACCATATTAGTGATCTGACAGGCTGCAATAGCTCCACTGCCAGAAGCCCAAAGCAATGACTGGGCCTCCCTCATGACACTTTCATAAGAGCCCATCATCAAAATACTGGTCTGGAAAATGGTATCTCATTTGCAATCAACTAGTATACTAGAATAAAGATTGTCCTTGAAGATTTTGTGCAAAGCCTTTCATATCAACTTTTATATCCCTATATCTACCCTTGCAGGAAACCCCCCACTTGGACCCCTCCTAGGGTAGATGAGATCCCAAGGAATTCTTCAGTAAATGCTACCAGTTACTACCTTAAACAACCTAGGGGAAACTAAAACTAAAGTTAATGGAAAACCTTGCCAAATTCTGGTAGATACTGGAGCTAAACTCTTTTCTTTAAAGCTACTTGCTCCAGAGCCTGCTGATGGGATCCTGGGAGAACTGGCAGAAGCCAGGAAAGGATGGGAATTCTTCATACAATCGGTTCTCCCTCATCTCTGCAGTGCCTGGTCGAGAAAGGAAGGTAAACTTTCGTGTGCATGTTCCATCCCAGATCCAGACTCCTGTGACTCTGGCTTTTAACTACCTATTGGTTGAACATCCTTACTCTCCAGGGACAACTATTACCTTCTTGTTTGCCTCCTTTTATGTTCTGAGAACTTGCCTTGGCTTTCTGCCTGCATGGGGCACTCAGGTTGTTGGTTCTTGTGTACACAAGCAGTCCAACCCTCAGATTGGGGGCCCAAAAATATGGTCAGAAAGAAATGTGGATTGTTTTCTATTTGTGGCTAGGGTCTTGCTCCCTGTTGCCACTCTCAGTGGAATTGTCTAAGTCTTTCTTTCTTTTGGGTATATTTTTTGAGTGTTTCTGGATCTTGGAAGGATGGCATCTTTTTCACCCTCTTAGGATAAACCTCTTCCACCTATGGAGTCATTCAATACTGCAAAAAATATTTGCTACTTGTACTGACTGAAGTCTGACAAGTTGTGAGAGGATTTAAAAAAAATTATTGGAGTGTAGTTGATTTGTAATGTTATGCAGCAAAGTGACTCAGTTATACATGTACATAAATATACACTCTTTTTAAAGATTATTTTCCCATATAGGCTGTTACAGAGTATAGAGTCGAGTTCCCTGTGCTGTACAATAGGTTCTTATTTGTTATCTATTTTATATATAGAAGTTTGTATGTGTCAATCCCAATCTCCCAATTTATTCCTACCCGATTTTATTTTTAAGTAGCTCTGTAGTAGAAAATTGGCTAGCTTGGAAACTGATATTCAGAGTCTTATAGAAACCTTGTTTTTAGGTTTTCTCTACTAACCTCAGTAAAACTATATGTCCAGAGGGAGAGTGAAACATTTGAAAGACACATAGCTCTAAATCTAGAATATAAGAATCATGTAATTTCTATTAGTCAGCAAACTGAAATTTAGATGACTTTTGTATTCCTGTAAATACTTCCCTTCACCAGAAATGTAGTATATTCAGTCAGTTCATCCCCAAACCCCATGCCAACTATGATCATTCTCACCCAAACCAGATTGACTGTGTGGCCTCAGACAATCAGATATTTTCTTTTTGTTTCTTCCTTGTTTTTCAACCTTGTCTTATGAAAGCTTCCTGTCTTATACCCATGCAGTTCTCCAAAAGAACACTGTTCATGTCAAGAAGGTTTTGTTACAGTTTGTTTTCAGCACCTAAATAATTTCCTTTAATCATTTTTAACACCTGATTAATCTGACTACTGTCTATAGGACATCGTGGATATGGTGAGTATCATTTTCTCATTCCTAATGTCAGGGCAAAAGTTTTCAATATTTTGATATTTATTTTGTTGTAGGGGTCATTTATGAAATTGGAACTGTCTTTTCTATTTTTGTCTTTCTAGATTTAATCATAAATTGATGTTGATTTTAATATTATATTTCATCTGTTGCTATGCTCATATGGTTTTTCTCCTTTTTTAATTGATGTTTTGAATTATTTTTTAAATATCACATATATATCATGAAAACTAACTTAATTAAACAAACAAAAAGCTTATAAGATAGTCAAGTAAATAAGTGGAGAGAAATCTCTTATACTTCTAACTAATGCTATCTCATTGTGTTACACCTTAGGAATAGTTTTCTGAAGAGATGGGAAGATATCTAAGGTTTTGACATATACTGATTTTAGATCTTCTAAAAGTATATCCAACCTGTGTGCCTAGATCTATCTTTCTCTTGTGTACAAAAGATCATATTTTCCATATTATCTGATCAGTTCTTCAAATTTCTTTGTGACAAAACTGCAATTATTTAAATAAAATAAGAAGAACTATGAGTATTTCTACTAATCCCTTAAAATGGCAAAAATATCAATTTACCTACCTAAGTAGGTATTACCTGATTATACAAGACTGGAATAATACAGGGTTATAAAAATGATTCATAGTATTGTGTATTCAAATTACTTAGAATTAGTATTGAATAGTCATTTATTTTGGTAGATCCTTAAGATTTTATTTACAGATTATTTGTGCATTTGAAAGATAACTTTGATACCTATTTTGTGTCTGGAAACCTTTTAATCACTAGGGATACAAGACCCACGTCATAGACCTTAGAGTGTGGACATAGATACGATATCTTTATCTATCTTCTCAACCAAACTTCAGACCTCAACTTTATACTTCTGAATTTCAGCTCTTAAATATTACCAGTCTAAAGTTTAAAATAAAATATTTCATTAGTGGAAATGGATACTTGTTTATATAGGTAAATTCATTTTGTTCTACAAAAGAAATCCCCTTTTTCTTTTCCTCAGACAAATTGACATTCTCCAAACCTTTACATCTTTCTTCTCAATTTGTTAGATTCAGAGGACTTAAATGAAAGAAGGCTTTATCAAGTAAAACTCATATGTAGTAAAATATGTGAGAAAGCTCATAAATCTCTCTCAGATCTCAGCACCATAGTATGATGGATAGAAAACCATGCACAGATCCAGGGAAGTCAGAGGTCAAACAGGAGATCAAGAGAGCAACAGGCAGCCCTTCCTATGTGTGGTTCCAGTATGTATGAATTGATATTACCATGATTTAGTTATGCAATACCAGTTCCCCAGCAACACGGTTCAAATTTCCATTACCACAAAATATTAACTGAATATTCTGCATGAAATACAGACATATGTGGTAACTCTTCAGTTCATAAATCACTGTATAAGTGATGCATGTGCTTTCAAATCTATGATCAGCCTTTCCACTTTCTTCAGTCTGTTAGTGATTGTTCACTATGCACCTGTTATTCAGCTTATATAGAGAAGCAAGGCATGCAATGTTATTTCCTCCCTGTCTTCTAATGATAAAGTCATCTGCTGTTTTATAAAAATATATAAATAAAAAATGAAATTGGTCAATAATGATAAAAATGTGGCAATGTAAAAAAATGTGAAAATGCTGGAATTGAAATTATAGTGGGTCGGAGATACTGAAGAAAGAGCTGGCCATGGAAGTATGGCAGTCCATCCTCTGAAGGACTATATAGCCAGAGAAACTAATTAAGTTGAACTTATGAACATAAATGAGGAAAGTGATTGTGACAATATGAATGACGGTGTCTCAGAAATGATACCAGCAAAAACTTAACATTAAGAGAATTCCATAGATATTTTACAATATTGAAAGTACAAAACAGAAAATCTTAATCCATTGACCTCCAGGAGAGGAATAGGGAGGTAGGATTGACATGTATGAACACTCTGGACTGATTCAGAGAGCTTCTGGATAGGTGGACACACCAAAGTACTGCCCCTGTACCTTGCCCTATGCACTCTTCAGTTTGTTGCTGAGTTGAGCCCTTTATAATAAAATGGCAAACATAAGTGTTTCCTGAGTTCTGTGAGTCATTCTAGCAAATTATCAAACCTGAAGAAGCCTTTGTGGGAGCTGCTGAGTTTATAGATGGTCAGGTCAAAATATGGTTGGCGCCTTGGACTTACAGTTGGTGTCTGAAGTGTGGCAGTTTTTTGGAACTGAATTCTTACACTGTGGAGACTGTACAAACTCCACATATTGTCAGAATTGAATGCAATTCTTTGATATCCCATTGTCACAGATTCAGAGTATGAAAAACCCACATGATTTGGTATCAAGAGTAATGTCAAGAAAAAAAAACCTCAGTATTAAATAATTATTAGCTTTATATTTTTTAATTTCACTGTAAATGCATAGATAAAATTTTTAATGTTTTGAGAACAGTTTTAAAGATTGAATAATCATATTTTTTCTTCAGTGATTATTAATCTAGCTTTGTATGGTTTCAGTGTTCATAATCATGTTTATATTCTGGCACTATCATGCAAAGTGAGGACAACCTACAGAAAGTTTTCTTAAGTTTATTTATCTGTTTTTCCCCTTTTATAGTAAGGAATAAGCCTTAGCCAAAGTATGATTTAGATGAAAAGAGAATATACAAAGAAGCAAAAGTAAAATCTGAAGCTTTGTAGACATTCCTTAGTTTTTTATTATTCCAGCTATGATGCAGAAAGAGGAAGGAAAATGTCATCCCAATCTTGTGCCAAAAATTTAAGCCCTGGAACCCTGGCCTCTGGTTTTAAGTTTCCTTTTTTGTCTTCAGGACCCTAGCATTTAACTGGTATTTCAGTTTATAAATGAGTAGCTGAACAATACAAACGTTCCTTCTAAAACTGTGTTAATTGCCAAATAAAGAATTAATTAAATGTAATCAGTGGAACAAACCCAGTGTGTCCTATTAGATAATTGTTTTGTTAGGCTTGGTTACCACATTTTGCTAAAACAGTGTGAGATCTAGTAAAAATATTTCCAAGTTTTAGCCAAATCTGTTATTAGCAATAGACAACGAGATATATTCATGGGAGCTATATCCTCCAGAAATTTCATAAAAAATGCTACCCTATTTATTACTGAAGAGCTACAGTAGTCTGGAAAATAACTGTGCACATGTTTAAATTAATAAAAATGCACATATAGAAAATAGATATATTTTTGGTCTTTATACAACAAATTAGCATGTCATATCATGTATGAATCCAGGGCACAGTCAAATAGTCATCTCTCTTCAGAAGATAATAATAAAATCAGCATCTTTTTGACATACCATATTCAGTGTCTAGTATAAAATAATAAAATATATAAAATAAATAGATTTCAAAAGGAATGTGATATATGGCCTAGTCAATGGAAAAAGATGGCAAAAGAGACAACCTGAAATGACTCAGATAATGAAATTAGCATAAAATGCATTAATCCAGTTATAATATATTTTAATGTAGAGGATAATAGGGTAATAAAGAAAGAATACATCAGGAATCCTAGTAGATAAACATTTAGAAAATTAACATTTTTATAAATGAAATTTATAATATATGAAATGAAAAATTAACTGAGTAGAATTACACTGTATATGAAAAAGATAAGGCCAATTGACTTAGAGATAGGTAAAATTAAATTATTGAACTGAAGACCAAAAAGAAAAATTTTGGCAAAAAGTAAAAAAAGCCTCATTGATAAGTGGGCAGTATCAACCTACATATATGTAATTTGAATTCTACAAGAAGATGAGAGAAAATGCCAAAGTAAAAAAGTATTTGAAGTAATAATGATGCACAGTTTTCCAAATTGTTTAATATAAGCCTATGGATTTCAGACAGAGGAGCCTGGTAGGCCGCAGTCCATGGGGTCGCTGAATCAGACATGACAGCGACTTCACTTTCACTTTTCACTTCCATGCATTGGATAAGGAAATGGCAACCCACTCCAGTGTTCTTGCGTGGAGAATCCCAGGGACGGGGGAGCCTGGTGGGCTGCCGTCTATGGGGTCACACAGAGTCGGACATGACTGACGCAACTTAGCAGCAGCAGCAGCACGGATACCAGAAGCTCAGGAAAACTCAAGCAAAATACATAGAAAGAAAACCACACCTATGCAAAACAGCCAAACTGCTCAAAAGTAAAAGCAGAGTAAACTTTAAAATGCTCAGATGAATAAAACAAACTACACACTAAAACCCCAGAGATTTATGAGCGATGCTTAGCCTTTTGTCAAAAGCAATGGAGACAGGAAATCAGTTGAAAAACAGCTTAAAGTACTAAAGTACTAAAATAAAAATAAATATCAAACACAATTCTATATGCCTAAAATTATGCCTTGAAAAAGGAGGCAACATAAGAATATGTCTCAGTAACTAAGTAACAACTGGGAGAATTTGTTTCCAGCTACTTAAACACTGGTCTGACTGTTAGCCCTCCTCACACACCTAGCTGAGACCAGTAGTGCCACTTGGAAAGCCACTTAAAGTGCACTTCTCAACAAAGATTGAGCCAGTCCCACATCAGTCAGAGAGCTCAGATCTGGTCTCAGCTAGGAAGTAATGTGGCTAGAACCTGCTGAGTTAAACAGTCCCCAAGCCTTGACTAGACTGATCTCAATCCATGATATGCTATGCTGTTATGCTAAGTCACTTCAGTCGTGTCCAACTCTGTGTGACCCCATAGACGGCAGCCACCAGGCTCCCCCGTCCCTGGGATTCTCCAGGCAAGAACACTGGAGTGGGTTGCCATTTCCTTCTCCAACGCATGCAAGTGAAAAATGAAAGCAAAGTAGCTCAATCGTGTCCGACTCTTAACGACCCCATGGACTGCAGCCTTCCAGGCTCCTCCATCCATGGGATTTTCCAGGCAAGAGTACTGGAGTGGGGTGCCATTGCTGTCTCCACAATTCATGATATAGAGGATTAAAATATTAGAAGACAGTCTGGTTTATCTGTGAGCTTCTGCCACACAGCAAAAACAATATATAACCAAAACCTCGTTTAATGGCATGGAGAAATTCTCTTCGTTCATGGCTCCTGACTCCTTCCTCCCTCTCTACCTATATAACCTCTAGTCATTTTTGTCCTCATTTTCTGCTTCCTGAGTATTCCATTGAAGAATTAGTTCTTCTTCAATTGATGCTAAATGCGGTAAATTCAGTTTCCCTGAATTTGGTTCATGAACATGGGATTCAAAATTAGTCCCTCAGCCTCTGTCTTTTAGTGTTTGCCTCATGAGAAATAATGTAAGAATAAGTTGTTACACTACTTATCCTGAAAGTTGTCCAAGGACATTACCTTTAATTCTTGCTAATTAGATCTCATCTTAGATTTCATGGCCTTTTCCCCATTCTGAGATTTGAATATTCAGCTTTACTTTGAAATCTCTAGTTTTCTCTTGGTCTTTTCTGTGCTTCTGAAATTAGCCAGAGCTAGTGTCTTTGTTTGTATTCAGAGATAAGTGAAAAAACATCATTTATTTTTCACTTGTTTAGTGACATAACCTAAAGTACAATGGTATGCTAATATCAAATTATCTAATTATTCATAATTACTCATTCTATATGTCATATTGTTTCATGAAAATATCAATTTGCCAAATTATAGTCTGAATAAAATTCTGTTCATTATACTCATTTTTGTCCTTTTCTACATGAATATATTATATCATCATGAAACTTAAATTCTTCTTAAAGATAATTCATTCAATATTTACCCTTTGAGGAAAGCATTAAAATTAACTTTGAAATAGCAGTGTGTTACAATTATGTCATCATCACAGTGGTACAAAGGAGATACACAATGTAGTTTCTGAATTAGAAAGCCATGAGTGTGACTAATAACTAACCCATTTGCTTACTATGTAACATTAGTCATTGAAATTAAGGTCTCAAATTCCTCAGCTACTAAAAAGGGTGATTATAAGATTTACCCTGTTAGAATTCTCATGAATTTTGTGAAAATTAAGCAAAATTATGTATTTAAAGAGTACTTGCCTTGATGCCTAGGCAATCACGATAGACTCTATGTGTTGACTACTTTTATTAAGTAGATGGGTTATTCCCCTTTACATCTCCATGTCATGTGGACAGTGTGATTGGTATCAATTTTATTATAATAAAATATAAACATGGAAAATGCAAACACCATGAGGTTGAGGCTACAAAATGAAACAACATAAAATTGCTGATCAATTACCTTTGCCTCATGGGCTACTTAATTTATACCACTCTTAATATTGAAATTAATGTAGATCTTCTTCATGTTTCTGGGATATCTTCCCTGGTAATGTTTCTCACCTTTTATTAACCCTGGGAATATGAGATATGACTAAATTCCATCCCTCACAAATGTTTCCTCTTGTTCCAAAGACAATATGATCACTAAAAGCAGTCATTAGTTACTGTGGGTATATATGAGATGAAATATTGATTATGAAAACCATATGACCCCTAATATGTCACTTGGTTTCAATATTCATATGTGGAAACACTTCTGAAAAAACAAATATTTAGGCTCTATTTAAAGCAGAAAAAGTGTTTTTGTTCTTATTTTGATTTGCTTTTGTTATTTTTAAAAATATTTATAACCATAAAAGAAAGTCAAATTTCTCATTAATACAATATCATACATTAATTCAGTTGATTCAGAGACTGATTGCATTACATGTATTATAGTCATATCAAAAGTGCTAAAAGTTTAAGGAATATAGTTTTTATTTTGAAAAAAGTTGTTTTAGTATGAACATTTAAATTTATTTGTAATTGATGACTCATAATTGAACACGTATTTTATGAAACCTAGTTTATTTTATTTCAGTTCAGTTCAGTCGCTCAGTCATGTCCGACTCTTTGTGACCCCATGAACCGCAGCGCGCCAGGCCTCCCTGTCCATCACCAACTCCCAGAGTTCACTCAGACTCACGTCCATTGAGTCAGTGATGCCATCCAGCCATCTCATCCTCTGTCGTCCCCTTCTCCTCCTGCCCCCAATCCCTCCCAGCATCAGAGTCTTTTCCAATGAGTCAACTACTTTTTAGAAATACTTTTAAACCTATTACAAAATATTTCGTGATAAATTCCATATGTTTGATATGCCAGCTTATTCTGTTTTATATGAGGTACTTATATTTAATATAACAATACCTTATTATCGTCATTCTACAAACAGCAAATACTAACAGAACATTTACTTCCACCCTGTATTCCTGCTTTACTTGCCTTGATGTTTATCACTATGTGAAATAACTGGTATGTTTATTTCCTTGTTGGTGCCTGTGCCCTCCATTCACACAACAGGGCCAGAAATCAGAAATTACATCTGTAGTCTCTACCTGCACATGTCTCTAATATGTAGTTGAGTGTGTGAGAAACAGAATCATCCAAAAAACATTTGATGAAAGTATTTCTCACATAATGTGAGAAATGCTTAGAAAATATATACTTTATCTGTGGAAAAGTGTTTTGTATTATGAGTAATAATCTTAAATTTATGTATTTTATACCATCCTTGATGATCTACCTTTTTAAAAAATATAATGAGAAACTAGAGAAACTAGAGAAACTTTTACTAGAGAAACTAAGGAGACAAAAAATAAATTGAAGTAACAAGGAAAAATACACTGGCATATATATTTACTCTCATTTTTCAAGTTAAATATCAAATCTGATAATCAAGCATATTTAAATACTGAAAAAGATAATTTGTCTTCTACAACTCTGGTGAACGCATTTATATTCTTAATCCTACTTTTAAACTCATCTCATAGAAATAGTTTTGTAAATAAAGTATAAAGAAAGCTAGATGTCATATAAATTGTGGAAAGACTAATACAAAACCAGGGCATAGTCACAAAAAACGATGGCTATAAGCTTCTTTAGAACTAAGTTCTTACACAGTGCTATATATTGTATAAAGGCTGATTCATGTCAATGTATGGCAAAACACACCACAGTCTTGTAAAGTAATTATCCTCCAATTGAAACATCAATAAATTAATTTTAAAAAAGGTAAATATGTATTTGTAAAGCAAAATGCTTTATTATTCCCCCCAAATCTTGTGCTTTCTTTGGAAGGAAACTGATGTACTGAGAATATTGAAGATATTAGTTAACATTTGGTTATTATGTGTATTTTATCAAATATTTGTTATTCTGAGACATGTAGCTAACATTTTTATTTAGTATACTGTGATGTAATATGGGAAATATATGATAAAGTTTTCTACCCCAAAATTCAATACCAAAATAATCACACTATTCAGCTATATAACAGCATATTAGTAATAAATTGTTTAGAACAAAGTAAATTTTCCTTGACTATGAAGTCATGTTTCCATAAGGAAAAAGAAAAAATGATTGCCAACATTCGTCTTTCATTTCCACCTATATAACTGATATATTAGTTTGTTGCTTATTCTTATTTTAGAAGAGGTTTATTTAAATTTCAATAATAAATATTTTAAAGTATAATTTTGAAATATTACTACACAGAGTCTAAAATTTATTTTTGCCTCAGAAAATATAAATGTAGTATAAAGTTTCTACAATAGGTCACCTCAAAATTGTCTTGATTCATCATTATCAAAGGACTATTTAAAATCCACGGGGGATTTTAAAATAAAACATTATTTTAGCAACATTACAGTTCCTTCTAAATGTTTTCTTTTACTTTTCTCATTTCTTTCAAAAATATTTTTAAGTTAAGTCATCTTTATGGGCATTTAAATATCTGTTTATATTTCCAATTACATATCAAGTAGATTCAGCACAGAGACTGTTATTAACTTGAGAAATTTCTGCGAAGTTGATATTATGTTGTCTTTTCAGTCACAAAAATAACTGATTCTTTGGGGGAAAACAAATAGCAGAAAGCCTTTATTGTGCATTATGTCTTCAAGGTATTATTCTAATCCCTGTGAACTTGAAATTGTATTACACATTACAGATGATAAAATTATGTTTTAGATGTCAGTGATTTGTCCCAGGCTGAAATTTAAACTCATATTATTCTAACTTCACAGCCTCTGTTTTCACTCAGAGAGCTGCTGGCTTTTCCTTATTAACAAGCCAAAAAGAATACATTTATGAAATTCCCAGTAAGAAAATTGCAGGGTAATACAGTGGGCTTTTAGTAACCAGTTAAGAGATTACTTCCTCATTTCCAGAAATTGGATAGCAAAATCTCCCCCACATCCAAAAATGAGTTCTGTCTAGATCACTGCCACCTCTGAAAAGTTTGAGATCCTATAAAAAGATTGTCAAGATAAATGTTAGAAATGCATTGATTGGGTAAATAAATTTTTAAATAAATGACAAACTGATCTTCAAACTGTTTTTATCTTTACTTTTTGTTTAATTGTAAACTTTTTGTTTTTTCCCATTTCTTCTCTTGTTTCTATTTTCATAGAATTTTTAGAAGAAACTTGTCAGATTCTGCCAAAAACCTGTTAGCATATTTTTGCATTTATTAACCTGTTGCATTTATTCACAAATTTGGGGAAAATTAAGATCACAACAATATTAAAACTTCCAGTTTCTGAATAAGGTGTATCTCTTCATTTATTTCAAGTCTTCTTGAATTTTTCTTATCTATGCTTTCTAGTTTTTAATATGAACATCTTGGCACTTTGCACATATTTGTTTTCCTACATTTTTTTTTTTTGGCTTTTGACACTGATATAAAATGAATTTTTGACATTGTATTTAAATTTTTCTTTTTTATAAAAATGATTGATTTTTAAAATTCTATACCCTGTTACTGTAGTTTTTAATTCTAGGAGATTATTTTTTACAGATTCCTTAGGATTCCGCATATAAGCAATCATATCATCTGAAAATAGAGACAGTTGTACTACTTTCTGAGGTATAAGTGGGTTCCTTATATCCTTATTTAATATCTAGGAATCCACTATAGTATTGAATAGAAAAAATGACAATGCATGTCCTTGCCTTGTGCTAATATTAAGGGAAAAGTGGTCTACTTTTCACTACAAGATACACTGTTAAAGTAGACCGGAGGCAAACATCAATTTTCCTTAGCAAAAAGCAAAAATAATTAGGTAAATAATAAAGATCTGTAGATATCAAAATAATTTATTTAAATGTAGCACATAATCCTAATTTTTTAATATAAATATACACTAAGGTCCTTATTTCAAACATATGCACAGGCACGTGCACGTGCACAAGTTACAGGAATGTGCTGCTGCCGCTGCTGCTGCTAAATCGCTTCAGTCGTGCCCGACTCTGCACGACCCCATAGACGGCAGCCCACCAGGCTCCCCCGTCCCTGGGATTCTCCGGGCAAGAACACTGGAGTGGGTTGCCATTTCCTTAGGAATATAAAAATATATATAAAATTTTCAGTAAGTTATCTGTAAGTGATATCTATGTTAATTTTTGTTCACTTTTAATTGATAGTCTATATTCAGTCTTTTGTTTTACTCCAACAAGTAAGTAAAAATAGAAATGGTAAAGAATCCACCTGCAATTCAAGAGACCTATTTTTACCTGGATCTCCCACATTGGCAGGTGAATCATTCTTTGCTGTCTGAATCACCAGGGAAGCCCACTGTACTTACCATGAACTTACTAAGTACTCGTTTATGAGTTTAAGACTCATCTGCCTATCACTATGTGAATCTGAATTGTATCTCTTTAGAGAATTATTTAAAGAAAAGATCAAATAACACATTTTCTACAATGCAAAGCCTTCTTTGAGTTCCTGTGTTAGAACTGTCTTTTTCTGTATTGCTGCTATTGAATGTCTTGATTATTCCTAGTTATCAGACTAAGAAAAAGGGGCTTTTCATCAAATAAATAAAAGTCTACGCTATGAAAAGTAATAAAAATTGGTTTATTGACTCTTTAGAGCAAATTCAATGTCCTTTTTAGATCAGAGTAAATATTGTGTCAAACTTTACCCATATCACAAGATTATGAAGCAAAGTCTATACAGAAATATGTGCCTTACCTGATAATGTTTATCAAACTACTAATAAAAGTAAAAACTCATACTTTATTTTTTAAAAACAGTATATTAAGGGAGTAAGATTATACCCTTCTCAAATAGTTGGACCTTGGATTAAGGAATGAATAGTTGCCGAATGATAGAAATGAGTTATTAGCTACCACTTCTAGATAAACCTCTGAAAAATACTTGTAGTATTGTCTTTCTTTTTAAAATAGCTGCATTATTATATTTTAGCTCATTTATGATAAAGTAAGAATAGTGTAATTTTATAAATTTTATCATAGATTTAACTATAGTTTCAAATAAAAATATAATCTTTTCTTCTTACTGTCAAAAGAAAGCAAGTATTTGTCAAAATGCAAAAGCATCCTGTTTCATAAAACCCTTAGTTAAAATTTGAAAGCATACCTCCACTGACTGTCTTCACTTATATTTATAATTAATTTTATATAGGAGAAGTCATTGCTACTTTCCACATCATGTTAAATATTCATCCTTGTAAGGTTGAATATAGGGCTTCCCAGGTGGTTCAATGGTAAAAAATTTGCCTGCCAATTCAGGAGACACGTTTGATTCCAAATTGGGAAGATCCCCTGAAGGAGGAAATGGCAACCTACTCTAGTATTCTTGCCTGAAATACCATGGATGAGGAGCCTGGCAGAGTATAGTCCACAAGGTCACAAGAGAGTTGGACATGACTTAGTGACTGAGCATGCATGCATGAGCTCAAGGGCTGAATATATTTCACTGACCTCTTTGACAATGCCTCTAAAATAGTATAAAACATCCATGAGAATACACTATAAGGTTAAAATGTACTACTTTAGAAAAGTTTGCAAATGACTGTGATAGTTCAAAAGCTTATATATATTTGTTAGAGAATCCAAAGATGTTATGATACAGGAGGGATAAAGAAGTTTTATCTGACTTTTTAATATTTAATACCTTATGCTAGCTGGGAGGTACTTTGTTATACATTAGATTTTTTTAAAACTGCACCTATATGCTCAGATATGCAGATGACACCACCCTTATGCAGAAAATGAAGAGGAACTAAAAAGCCTCTTGATGAAAGTTAAAGAGGAGAATGAAAAAGTTGGCTTAAAGCTCAACATTCAGAAAACTAAGATCATGGCATCTGGTCCCATCTCTTCATGGGAAATAGATGGGAAAACAGTGGAAACAGTGTCAGACTTTATTTTGGGGGGCTCCAAAATCACTGCAGATGGTGATAGCAGCCATGAAATTAAAAGACCCTTACTCCTTGGAAGGAAAGTTCTGACCAACCTAGATAGCATATTCAAAAGCAGAAACATTACTTTGCCAACAAAGGTCTGTCTAGTCAAGGCTATGGTTTTTCCAGTGGTCATGTATGGATGTGAGAGTTGGACTGTGAAGAAAGCTGAGCACCAAAGATTGATGCTTTTGAACTGTGGTATTGGAGAAGACTCTTGAGAGTCCCTTGGACTGCAACGAGGTCCAACCAGTCCATCCTAAAGGAGGTCAGTCCTGGGTGTTCATTGGAAGGACTGATGCTGAAGCTGAAACTTCTATACTTTGGCCACCTCATGCGAAGAGTTGACTCATTGGAAAAGACTCTGATCCTGGGAGGGATTGAGGGCAGGAGAAGAAGGGGGCGACAGAGGATGAGATGGCTGGATGGCATCATTGACTTGATGGACATGAGTCTGAGTGAACTCCGGGAGTTGGTGATGGACAGGCGTTTTGTGATTCATGGCGTCCCAAAGAGTCAGACATGACTGAGCAACTGAACTGAACTGATATACTATCAGTTCTCATTAATTATATTTGTATTTGTTGTACAAAAGCAAATAAAGATTTCAAATTATTTTTGTCTAAAATTATCTATGGTGCACCAGTTAGTTACATCCCAATAGTAGTGAAGCAGCTTAGAATTTTCATATAAATAGACACAGCTGGAATGATGTATTCATAAGACATTAATACCTTATATTGTAAAACTAATGATTCTTGTTCAGTGAGTATCTCTCATGAGTTTCTTATATTAATAATCCATGATGAATTATGAAATTGTAAATTCCTAACTTTTGACACAATAGTGAATCCTAAATCTGTGTCCAGGTTCAGGGACTGTGTGCCATGCTGTTATAATAAGCTAATTTGCTGGGTGTATCTTAAATCTTTATCATCTTTACATCTTTGATCTCCAGAGGTATTGGCCAAGTTTTATCTAAGATATCATAGTAAAGAATTGCCCACTGGTGAAGCCTCTAGGGAAGAGATTAATAATTCCACAGCTCACATTATACTTTTTATGTAGTTATGTTAATGTATGGTTGCTTGATTATTTTAATGTCTGTTTTGCTTGATTATTTTGATGTCTGTTTTGCCCCACTAAACTATCAGCTTTTAAAGACTTAACTTTATATCTAATCTTCTTTGCAGTACTGGCTCATAAAAATGGTTTGCAGATTATTCTTTTTCTGAATGATGACATGTACTGAATACGTATTAATAGAATAATATAATCAGCTTGGAAGAAGTCCCTCTGTTGAAAATTAAATTCAAACTCTATTTACTCCTCATACTATCTAAACACATGCATTTACTGACCATTTTCATAAAGATAATATTATTTCATATGGTACTATATGTCTAAAGCAAGATAAGGTATAGTAAAAGTAATAAAGGTTGCCTTTTCCTAGTTGAGAAACTTAATTCTTTAAATTTTTCAATCAGTCAGACAATATATCTCATAAGATCCCCTCTCTCTCTCTCTCTCTCTCTCTCTATATATATATATATATATATATATATTTTATTAGCTAAAAGTTCCAGTATATGACTGCAGGTTTTTTCTTTTTGTTGTAAATTGTAAACCAACCTGAAAAAATATTGCCCTGTATTTAGGCTAATTCTCATATTGCCTTTCATTGGAATTTAAACTAGGAATAATGATATTAATAAAACAATTTTAGAAGTATAATTTTCAGTAGTGAATAAAGTCTACAACTACCCTAATAAGGTTTTAATTATATCAAACGGAAAAATTACTGGTGTTGCAAAATTGTGAAATCTTGCAAATACATAAATCTGAGAAATAAGATTTTCTATGAATAGGGTTGTCAGTGATTAGTGTGTTAATGCATTGAAAATACGTTTAAAATTCATGCTAAAATCTTATGAAAATTTAAGAATTAAATTCTAACTTTTTAATTTCAAATTTTATTACAAAACCATAAGGATATCAGTTACATGTAATGCATAGAATACATAAAATTGAGAATAAATAGATAATTTAATGATTAGAAAACACACACTTATGAGAATTCTAACAGAGTACATGCATAGATAGTATATTTGTATACAGCAGTAATTAATTAACTAGAAATTATGATTATCAACATATTTATATAATAAAGATGAAAACATAGGACTATAATTCATCCTTTATCCCTCAGTAAGATATGGATTTATTGTGCTGACTTTGGAATTTATATTACGTAGAATATGTCACTTCTATACTGTTCCAAAGGCAGTGATGCTTATCTATTAATTATTTTCTTTACTATTTTCTTACCTAATTCAATTTGATGTTTAAATGTAAAAAGCCATCCTGTAAGAACTGTAAAGTGTAAAAAGTTATGCCCTTTGCATTTATTTAGTCAATAATTTAGTCATTAAGCATGTAACACATACCAGTTGCAAAATTAAGATATTGAATTTATCATTTTTATTTATATAAAATGGAATAAAAAAGGAAACATTTACTTTCATTGTAATCTCTAGTCTTTATCAGAATATTTACTGTACATACAAAGTTGGATACAGATAGACCATGGAATGAGTACACTTCTAGGACAATTTCATTAATGTGATGCAGAGAAATATCACATTTTCACTGGTTAAATGCTGTGATGTAAAGTAGAGCTAAAAGATATAAACTTTTTTTCAGTTATTTGGGATGAGAAATTATAGATATTGCATAATAAAATCAGGCACATCATAGTTTTCTTTTTAATTTGTATCGGGCTTCCCAGGTGGCTCAGTGGTAAAGAATCTGCCCACAATGTGGAAGACTGAGATCAGTTCCTGGGACAGGAAGAACCCCTGGAAAAGGGAATGGCAACCCACTCCACTATTTTTGCCTGAAGAATCCATGGACAGAGGAGCCTGGCAAGTTACAGTCCATGGGGTTGCAAAGAGTTGGACATGATTAAGTGCACACACCCACAATAGATTAATAAGAATTGATAATAGGATTAATTAAAATATAATTAAGACTTATAATGAAGAAAAAACACAATTATTAGAAGAATACTATGTAGATTCAATGGAGAGAAATATAAAGTACTTTTAAGTAATCTAAATGCCCTCAAGAAGACAATAAACTTTGAGTTAAGGAATGAAAAATGAGCAAAGTTCTTAAAAAAGGAGAAAATTATGAGCTATGGATATGATTCTGCACAAGTGACTATATATGTCACTTAGAAATATTTTTCCATCTGTTCATCCATTCACCAAATATTTGTTGCAAATTAAAATGAATCTGAACCAGTGATATATGTGGGGCTTCCCTGATGGCTCAAACATTAAGGAATCTGCAGTGTGGGAGACCTGGTTTTGATCCCTGAGTTGAGAAGATCCCCTGGAGAAGGGAATGGAAACCACTCCAGTATTCTTGCCAGGAGAATTACATGGATAGAGGAGCCTGGTGGGCTCAGTGTATCAGATTGCAAAGAAGTCAGACAGGACTGAGCGACTAACACACACACAGTGATACATGTTGAGGGCATGATAAAGAGAAAAGCAAACTATATTCTGGTGAAGAAATTAAGTAATAACAAAAATGTAAGGATCAGAGATTTTATATGGGTTAGAAGGAAAATAAAACATAGATATTATGATAGAAAATGAGGTAGATGTTGGGAGGTAACAAGTAATCCAGTTTGTTAGGGAGGCCCTATCTAAGGAGGAAGGATTTTAATTGAATTACACCTTAGGAAAAGATGCCAGCTAAATAAAATCAGAAGAAAAATATTTTCATCAGAGGGAGTTGCAGATTCATAACCTAGACTATTAAATAAATGATTGGTGAATTGTGGGAGCAAGCTTTCTCATGGTTGGAATGGTAATTTGCCAATAAGTGAGACTAGAATTATCCATGTGGCAATGACTTATGAGTTTGAGTTCATATTTAGCTTAATATGGATGCAAGAGTTACATACAGAAGTATTTATACATCTGTGCAGATCAGCAAGTAAGCTGATATATCTCTTTGCTGTGTGAGCTGGGCAGTCTTAAACAAAACAATATCCCTTTAGCAATGAGCATGCCTATCATCCAGATCTTTATTTCTAATATCATTACCTGATGAAAGCAACCAAGACTCCTTGGAAAGTGATTGATTTTGATATTGGAGCAAGAAATACCCAAAAGAAGCCTGAAGTATCTTGTGATATTAGAAATTATCCTTAAAAATAAAAAGAAAAAAATCTGTAATGATGCTGATGTATTAAAGGAAGAGACTCAGAACCAATGAGTTCCCAAAACCAAAACCAGGAACAGTTTGAGCAGCATGACAAATTATTATTGCTTTATAACTCAAAATATAAAATAAATAGCTTGTGTCCTTGATGGTTATAAATTAACAAGTGAATAAATAGTAAGTTTAAGAGAAAAAAACTAAATAATTATTATAGGAAAATTCTAAATTTGTGTAGATATTTCACCCTCAAGGATGGGGCTTTCTTCTAAAGAGTACAACACATGTATGAGGGAAAAATACAATGCACATACAGCGGAGAAAGCTGAGAGACACCACCTCAACCTGGTGATCAAGGTCAATATCATCAACTATAAAATCAAACTGACAGTGTATATTCATGATAGATTGTTGAAGATCACACTTTATATATTTGATCTTTCTCTTGAAAAATCATAGAGCCACTCTAAATGTGGGGGGAAAATAGACAAATTTCATTAGAAGAGCATCTTTCAGAATCCCTGACCTATATACTCTCCAGAATTTTCAAGGTTACTGAAAAACAAGAATTCTGAGAAATTGTCACAGCTAAAGGAAGCATAAAGAGACATGATGATGAAATTTAAAACAATGTCCTGGAATGGAAAAAGACATTAAGCAGAACTGAATGATTTTATTTAATATTTGATTCAGTTTCTAATAAATACTGGATTTAATATTGATTCATTAATAGTAATATATGGAGAAGGAAATAGCAATCCACTCCAGTATTCTTGCCTGGAGAATCCCATGGACAGAGGAGCCTGGCAGGCTACAGTCCGTGGGGTCGCAAAGAGTTGGACACAAGTGTGTAATTATGATTCAGTTCAGTTCAGTTCAGTCGCTCAGCCTTGTCCTACTCTTCGCAACCCCATGAATCGAAGCACGCCAGGCCTCCTTGTCCATCACCAACTCATGGATTTCACCCAAACTCATGTGCATCGAGTAGGTGGTGCCATCCAGCCATCTCATCCTCTGTTGTCCCCTTCTCCTCCTACCCCCAATCCCTTCCAGCATCAGGATCTTTTCCAATGAGTCAACACTTCGCATGAGGTGGCCAAAGTATAGGAGTTTCAGCTTCAGCATCGGTCCTTCCAATGAACACCCAGGACCCATCTCCTTTAGGATGGACTGGTTGGATCTCCTTGCAGTCCATGGGACTATCAAGAGTCTTCTTCAACACCACAGTTCAAAAGCATCAATCTTCGGCGCTCAGCCTTCTTCACAGTCCAACTCTCACATCCATACAGGACCACTGGAAAAACCATAGCCTTAACTAGACGGACCTTTGTTGGCAAGGTAATCTCTCTGCTTTTGAATATGCTATCTCAGTTGGTCATGACTTTCCTTCTAAGGAGTAAGCGTCTTTTAATTTCATGGCTGCAATCACCATCCGCAGTGATTTTGCAGCCCCAGAAAATAAAGTCCGACACTGTTTCCACTGTTTCCCTATCTATTTCCCATGAAGTAATAGGACCAGATGCCATGATCTTATTAAACAATAGTATTAGGGCTTCCCGGGTGGCACTAGTGGTAAAGAATCTGCCTGCCAATGCAGGAGATGCAATAGTTGTGGGTTCAGTCCTTTAGGTTGGCAAGATTCCCTGGAATAGGAAATGGCAACCTGCTCCAGTATTCTTGCCTCAAAAATCCCATGGACAGAAGAACCTGACAGGTTACAGTCCATGGGGCTGCAAAGAGTCAGACACAACTGAGAAACTAGAGAGCTCCCTACTAATGTAAGGTATTATATATAAAGAGAAACTAGGTGAGTGGGTATATGAAAATTCACCATACAATTTTCTAAATTTTTCTGTAAATTGAAACCTATTCTCAAATATAAAGACAAATTTACATGCTGTCCAGCATTCACTGCAGTTAGTGGCAAGTTTTCAGAGATTAAAACTAAGGATTTGCAGGAAAACTTTCTACCCTTTCCTACTTTGCTTCCATTCCCATTCTTCACTTAGTCAGGAATGAGGCTACAATGCCTGGAAGAGCAGTGGCTACATCACATAATGAACATAAGGTGACATGCTTGAAGACAAGATGATATGCTGAGCATGGCAGTTTAGAATGAATAAAAAGAAATTATGTTTTAAACTACCGTGGAATCATTGTATTCCTAGACTGCCACTGCAGACATTCTTTTGCACTGAATTCTTAGCTGTATTAATAAAAAAGAATCCTGAGAAATGATTGTCTTGACTAAAAATTTCTATTTTAATGAAGGATGTATCTCAACATATATTGATTGGTATATATTTTATTCTGATTCATATATTTACATTACAATATATGCCATAAAACTGATATTTTGTAACACCACATTTTCACTAAAGCACTTTGATATAGATTATATTAATTAGTGTACCAACACACAGTTTGGCCAACAGATCATAGTGTTTGAAAACACACATTTTCATACTAATGACTTCAATTATTAAAGCAGAGAATCATCAGCAAATAAACAAGATCGGTCATGTAACTACAGACTCAAATACCCTAATATGCAATTGGATTATGAAAACAAGCAGCTGTACCAACAAGATAGGCAATCAAATTGACAAAGTGTGTCTCTGAATTAATGGAGTACATTCCACTTGACAAATTTAAGTGAGTGCTGAAATGGTGAAACAAGTTCGTATGGATTATCACATTTGTTCAGAGTAGACCCAAGTTAAATAAGATAATTATGCATCTGCATCAGGGAAATACATAATAATATATTACAATAACAGCACATAAAATTTGATCTAGAAGTGTATTAAAAGCAAAGCATATTGATATTTAAAATAATGCAATAGCTTCCCTGGAGTCTCGGATGGTAAAGAATCTGCCTGCAATGCATGAGACCTGGGTTCAATCCCTGGATTGGGAAGATCCCCTGGAGAAGGGAATGGCTACCTACTCCAGTATTCTTCCCTGGAGAATTCCATGGACAGAGGAGCCTGGCAGGCTATAGTCCATGGAGTAGCAAAGAAACAGACACAGCTGAGTGACTTTCACTTTCACTAGACCACAAGTTAGCTGATATTGATATTTCAGACTCAATTGTTAGAATGTATTAAGAATACATAATTCTCAGTAAAGACGTAGTCTTGTTCACTTCAACTTTATAATCAAGTCCAGGTGAAAGCCAATAAACTATAAGCAATTATCAATAAGTAAAAATAGTTAAGTATGTGACCTTATTTGATTATTTTGCTTGATCTGTTACAAAATGCACATGATAAGAGTTTTAACATAATGATCATGAAAGAAACAAAGTGACTCCAAATAAAATATTTGATTTTTAATAGTCAATAAGTTTCATATAGATTAGGAAAAGCAATATAAATGAGCTTGTCTTTATCATGGTATCTGCTGCTGCTAAGTCGCTAAGTCGCTTCAGTCGTGTCCGACTCTGCGACCCCATGGACTGCAGCCTACCAGGCTCCGCCATCCCTGGGATTCTCCAGGCAAGAACACTGGAGTGGGTTGCCATTTCCTTCTCCAGTGCATGAAAGTGAAAGGTGAAAGTGAAGTCGCTCAGTCGTGTCCGACTCTTAGCGACCCCATGGACTGCAGCCTTCCAAGCTCCTCCATCCATGGGATTTTCCAAGCAAGAGTACTAGAGTGGGATGCCATTGCCTTCTCCGATCATGGTATCTAGTACTGCTCAAATGGAATATGTATGAGTGCATGTGTACTAGTTACTGGTCAATTAAGGGCCCATAACTATTCAGTGTTAACAGAATAGTCACCTATATTTGTTATGTTTCACCTCAGTTCAGTTCAGTCCCTCAGTCATGTCTGACTCTTTGCAACCCCTTGGACTGCAGCACACCAGGCCTCCCTGTCCATCACCAACTTCCGGAGCTTGCCCAAAAACATATCCACCAAGTCAGTGATGCCATCCAACCATCTTTCACCTACTTAAAGATAAAAAACTTGAAATAATTTTAAAATCACATAAATATACTGAGGATGAAACATAAAAATTGCATTTACCCTGAGTAGTTCGAGAAACACTGCCATTTCTTAGCTGTTCTATGCATAGATTTCAAATCCATCTTTTGGTCTCCGTGTTTTTCTTCTCACCTGTAAATATTACCAAAATTGTTACCTAAAATATAAAATATTATTCTCTTGAAATACTTTTTAATGTCTCCCTCCTGTGAAGTTACTTTTTTCATCCTTTTCATGGTATAATCTTTGAAAGAAAATCACTATGTACAGCTCAGATAAGAGTGTGGAGTGAGTGAGGAAGGAGAAAGGGGCTAATTGAATCACTTAAATTCTTCAGCACAGGAGATCTGCCATCCTCCCTGATTTATTTATTTATTCAACCATTTATTTATATAAATATAGACTTACAGGTATTGTCTTCATAGTAAGGGTTAAAATCCAATACTATTTTATTTATTTTGTTGCTTATAATTATTTTCAGGTTTGGCCACTGGCCAGTATTTCTCTTTGCTTCTAACTCCCTTTGACATACCCCATTTAGGAGTTGGCTTTGTTTCTTTGCTTTCTTGTTTTTGAGTACGTCTTTACTTATTATCAATACAAGATGCTTCATGTTTGTCTTGTATAATTCTTCTAGTTTAAGATTAAGCCATCTTTCCAAGGAGCTCTGATTCCTTTTTACTGAATAATGGTATTAGAAACCAAGATCTGAGCTCTATGTGTGCTCATTACTATTGAGGTGTCTTTGCTTCCAGGCACTCTCAGTTGACAGAGTAACACAATATATGAAGTATACAAATCTGTGCATTATACTTATTTATAAATATTTCAATATTCATCTGTATGTGTATTAAGGTAATATAAATCCATTCTTATATCCCCAACTCTAAAATACTACTGTTTGTAATTTTAAAAGGTAGTAATTACTGCCTTCTCCACTTGCTTGTCTGTCTCACAATGAGTGAGAAACCTTATTCCAATCATTAGACATCCATTTACTAAACTTTTTAGTTACTATATATATATATATATAGTGAGTTCTGAATTATTAACCTGTACATGCATAGAAACAACTATCAACTAAAGTGCAGCTGTTATGTGCAGTTGCTTTCCCACTAATATCCAAAGTTATGTATATCAGCACCTCACCTCCCCTCAGAACTCTTATATATGAGGTTGTTTCATCCATTTTAAAATAGTCAAACTTTGTGAATTTTGAATTCTACCCTGGGATTTCCAAACTTTTAAATATATATATTTTTTAATTTGCATTCATCTGTTTTCATTTTCTGTGCTTTATAGTTATATGGGTTTTAACCAACTTGTTATTTGTCTATCATTCCAGTATTGAACAAAATAGTTTTATCACCCTAAAAAAATCCTTTTTTTACACACATTACACATATTAAAAACAAATAATACTTTTGTAAATACAATTTATACCCTCAATCCCATTAGCATGTTGTATAGAAAATAAAATTTTTATTTTACCATCTGATTTATACTGGCAAAGTGAAAGTGTAAGTTGCTCAGTCATGTCTGACTCTTTTCAACCCCATGGACTTTTCTGGCCAGAATACTGGAGTGGGTAGCCTTTCTCTTTTCCAGGGGATCTTCCCAACCAAGGGAACCCAGGTCTTCTGCATTGCAGGCACATTGTTACCAGCTAAGTCACAAAGGAAGCCCAAGAATACTGGAGTGGGTAGCCTATCCAGTCTCCAGTGGATCTTCCCAACCCAGGAACTGAACTGGGGTCATCTGCATTGCAGGTGGATTCTTTACCAACTGAGCTATCAGGGAAGCCCCTTATACTTGCAAATGTATGTTTTTTTCTTGTTTTCCTCTCTATGTATTTATAAGTTAAATATAATACAAATGAATGAAAATATGTTTTAGGAAAATAGTTTGGTGATTATGACACTGTGTTAATAAAAATTATATTTTATTTTCTTTTATTTTATATAGAGCCATTTAAATGCTCCTTTGATTTATGGTGAAAACTGTTTACATCATGGATATGTTGAGTGAGCACTAGTCTAGGTACAGGAAACCTCTCTTTAGACTGGTTCCATTAATGATCAGATTGGTGATCTTGTCTGTGAGTTTCACATTAATACTTTGGAATAAGATATTGATGATACCTAGCATAATTTTTTTTCTCTCTGATGGACAATAATATATTAAGCTATCATCTCATATTATTAATTTTATTGATTTAATAAATATCTCAGTGAACCAGATTTTGGTTCCATTTATTCTTTTTATCTATTTAATTGATTTTTTCTTCTCTCTTAATTTAGCTGATTTTTCCTCTTCCTTATTTATTTTCTTTTTTTAATTTAAATTTATTATTTTAATTGGCGGCTAATTACTTTACAATATTGTATTGATTTTGCCATACATCGACATGAATCCACCATGGGTGTACACATGTTCCCCATCCTGAATCCCCCTCCCCACTCCCTCCCTGTACCAGGGTCATCCCAGTGCACCAGCCCCAAGCATGCTGTATCCTGCATGGAACCTACACCTAGGTTGTGTTTATTTTATTATATTCAAAAATGAGGTCATTCATTTGAGACCTTTTATTTTTCCTAATTCACCAATAAGTACTAATATAACAGCAGCTCAATATTTTGTTTTTATTTTCATTCAGTTCAAACTATTTTCAAATTCTGTTATCTCTTCAATGTGTAAATTTAAAAGTTCTTTTATTTACTTTGCACATAGTTACTTCACATATTTGTTTTTATTATTAGTTGAAAAAAACTTTAGAATTGTCATACCTCTTGCTCAATTGAATCATTAATCGCTCATCTTAATCTTTAATCTCATCTTGAATTAATCTTCAATCTTAAATCTATTTTATTCTGAGATTAATAAAGTTACTCCATACTTCTTTTGATTGTTGTTAGCCTATCTTCATCCTTTTATTTATAATATATTTGTGTCTTTATTTTCAAAGTCTCTTTCTTTAAGGCATTATATAGTTGAGTCTTTTTTAAAAATCCATTTCAAAAATTTCAGCTGTCTAATCAGATGTTTATATTATTTATATATGATTGATGTAGTTATGTTTGCTTCTGTCATGGTCCTATCCATTTTTCTATTTTTCTATCATTTTCTGCTTATTGTTTTTCTTTTGCTGACTTCTTTTATTTACTAAGTATGTGTTTATTATTTCATTTGGAGGTATTTTTATTGCTACAACTATTTGCTATGCTAACTCAGGTGTAAAGAATTTTTGACATACAATACAGTGTGACATTATACAATGTTACATAATGTATAAAAACTACAATAGCACACTTTCAGTTTTCCCCCTTCTAAGCAATTATCTGGAAGAAACACAAGCTGGAATCAAGATTGCCAGGAGAAATATCAATAACCTCAGATATGCAGATGACACCACCCTTATGGCAGACAGTGAAGAGGAACTCAAAAGCCTCTTGATGAAAGTGAAAGTGGAGAGTGAAAAACTTGGCTTAAAGCTCAACATTTAGAAAATGAAAATCATGGCATCTGGTTCCATCACTTCATGGGAAATAGATGGGGAAACAGTGGAAACAGTGTCAGACTTTATTTTTCTGGGCTCCAAAATCACTGCAGATGGTGACTGCAGCCATGAAATAAAAAGACGCTTACTCCTTGGAAGGAAAGTTATGACCAACCTAGACAGCATATTCAAAAGCAGAGACATTGCTTTGCCAACAAAGGTTCATCTAGTCAAGGCCATGGTTTTTCCTGTGGTCATGTATGGATGTGAGAGTTGGACTGTGAAGAAGGCTGAGCGCCGATGAATTGATGCCTTTGAACTGTGGTGTTGGAGAAGACTGTTGAGAGTCCCTTGGACTGCATGAGATCCAACCAGTCCATTCTGAAGGATATCAGCCCTGGGATTTCTTTGGAAGGAATGATGCTAAAGCTGAAACTCCAGTACTTTGGCCACCTCATGCAAAGAGTTGACTCATTGGAAAAGACTCTGATGCTGGGAGGGATTGGGGGCAGGAGGAGAAGGGGATGACAGGATGAGATGGCTGGATGGCATCACTGACTTGATGGACATGAGTCTGGGTGAACTCTGGGAGTTGGTGATGGACAGGGAGGCCTGGCGTGCTGCGGTTCATGGGGTTGCAAAGAGTCGGACACGACTGAGCGACTGAACTGAACTGAACTGAACTGAAAGGTTCTACTGCACCAGAAATACACTATATGCAGTCAACAAAATCCCAAACACCAAGACCACTCTGGACCTTCTCACCCCAAACAAGGTGGCTAAGTGGCCCCAGCCAGATATTTTCTTTGTTTGTCCTTTGTTCTTTACTCTTTACTGTAAAAGCTTCTTCCCGCCTTCCTCATTTTTCAGTTATCTGAATGGAGACTATCCTTTTAATTACCGTTAAATAAAGTTTGTTTGTACCACCAAAAAATTCAGGTCCTCCTTTCATGACATACATTTATCTCCTAACAAAAAAATAGCATATACTTGAAAAAATTGTTTTAATATCCTTGGCTGCTCATTCTAACACCTCTGTTACCAGTAGATCATATTTTATTGATTGATATCTCTCATCCTTGTGTTGTAAAATTCTGTTTCTGCATGTCTTATACTTTTTAATCAGATGCAAGATATTGTGAATTTTACATAGTTGTGTACTGAATATTTTTATTTAAATAAACATTTCTGAACTTTGTTCTGGTTTTAGGCTAGTTACTTGTAGACAGTAACATCACTCTGTAGTCCTGATATTAATATTTGTTAAGGAATAACCAAAGACGTGTTTAGTATAGTGTTGATTATTCTCCTTGGAAGATACTTCTGAGAATTCTACTCAATTATAAAATTTTTTCAGTATAGCTGATTGAAACATGAAGCATTCCCCATACTGTGTGTGGGGAAATAGTGGAAACAGTGAGAGACTTTATTTTGGCGTCTCCAAAGTCACTGCAGATGGTGACTGCAGCCATGAAATTAAAAGACAATTGCTCCTTGGAAGAAAAGTTATGACCAACCTAGATAGCATATTAAAAAGCAGAGACATTACTTTGCTGACAAAGGTCTGTCTAGTCAAGGCTATGGTTTTTCCAGTAGTCATATATGGACGTGAGTGTTGGACTAGAAAGAAAGCTGAGCACCGAAGAATTGATGCTTTTGAACTGTGATGTTGGAGAAGATTCTTGAGAGTCCCTTGGGCTGCAAGGAGATCCAACCAGTCCATCTTAAAGGAAATCAATTCTGAATGTTCATTGTACCGACTGATGCTGTAGCTGAAACTCCAATACTTTGGCCACCTGATGTGAAGAACTGACTCATTTGAAAAACCCCTGATGCTGGGAAAGATTGAAGGCTAGAGGAGAAGGGGACAACAGAGGATGAGATGGTTGGATAAGTTTGAGTAAACTCCGGGAGTTGGTGTTGGACAGGGAAGCATGGCATGCTGCAGTCCATGGGATCACAAAGAGTTGGACTGGACTGAGTAATTGAACTAAACTGTGTATGTGGCAAGCACTCTTATCTTTCTGAATAGTGTTGCCCAAGTCTTGGATAATTTTCTCTTGTGTGTACCATTCATTATTGTGCTGAATATTTCTGGACATTTTTCTAAAATATTTGTGTTTCTTTTTCCTGTTTGGTGCCTATCTATGTTTGTTTTCCTGGACTATGAACTCAATCCTTGGTATTTATTGAGGATGTTTCTCTTGTTCCACAGTCTGGTAACTCTCTCAAGGCAGTAAGCTGGGACATTCACAGTGTTCAACCTGTTTGCTTCCCATCTCTCATGGGTAAGTATTATTTGTTTTTCTTGATGTAGTGTGTAGAAAACCATTACAGGTCTCTCCCCACATCTGAAAATAGAATGTTTTTAATGAAGCCTTTTGTAATCTGAAATGGTATAAAGCAAAGGGGCAATAACCTAGTTTTGTAAAAATGAAAATCTTTAAATTTCCTTCAGTTTTCCACAACAAGTACTAATGTAAGTTTTTCATAAAAGTGGCATAAAGTGAATTTTTGAAAAGCAGGAAATACCTGTATTTCATTTACTTAGCCCATTTATTTTATAGCTTCATATGTAAGATTATCTTTCCTGTTACTCCATCTTGGCCAGAAACAGAAGTTCCATGTTGGACTTTATTCACATTGGCATATCAATGTGTCATATCACTCTGCTTAAAATTCACTGGACTAGGAAAAAGGATAAAATAATAATATGGGAGCCATGAGTAAAACATAGAACAGCAGTCCATGAAGATACAAAAGTACACAGTATCTGGTTGAATGAATGTTAAAGCAGCCTATAAGGATGGAGGAGGCATTAAGCTTAGCTTAGCAAACAAGTCAATTTCACTCTAAAACTCTCTTTGGGTGTTTCAATTCTGAACAAGTTGTTTAACCTATGTAAGTGTTAGTTTCCTCAAGTGTAAAATTGGGATAAAATAATGTTCAACTCATAGAGTTGTTCAGAAGAATTATGTGAGTTAACATGCAAAATGCTTGGAATATTACATTTGCTCAGACATTGAAGTTCCCATTTATCTGCCATAAAGATTATTGCAGCATGTGGGAAGAAATATCATTTAAGCCATTTTTTGCTGAAGGGAGAGCATAAATTGAACATACTTTCACCCTTGAGTGTAAATTCTCAACAGAAAATTGCAAAAGTATATTTAGGGAATGGATAAAAAATAAGGAAAAGAAAACTACGTTTCAAGTTTTATCTTATAGAAACAAGGGAACCCTGGCTCTCAACATGTAAACTTTTTATGAATGCTTAAGGGATTTGGAACTCCATAGTGGTAGCTCAACAACTTATTTTGCTGCCAATTTCAGTTGAATAATTTCAAAGTTGTGCTGACATTTTCTCCCTTAAAGTGTTCTAGTATAATCAGCTAGTTGCCTTCACTTTGCTTACATTTCTCATTTCCATTGTGTCACTTAGTTTGGTATCTTTCCCTCTTGAATACACTACCATTCTACCAATTAGGGCAGATAATCAATTACAGAATCTTATCTTTGAAGTTCTCTCCACAGTCATCCCATATAAAAAGTGTTATGTTCTTTAGATTTTAGTGCATATTTTTCGAGGGGTACAGTCATCCACACTGTAAATAAAACACAATGGTGATCATTAGACTGAGAGTGTCTAAGTGAAGTAAACCAAAGTGCATAGAATTCTTTTAGACTCCCTAAGCATTCAATAGAGTAGTTTGCAGTAGAAGCTGAGAAAGTTGTACTATGAAGAGATTCCTGCAGAAAAAAAAAACAAAAACAAAACAAAAAACAAGAGACCAATAATCCCAGGTAATGACCTTGAGGAGACATTGCAACTTAGGGAAAGTATATATTGATGTTATTGATATCAGCTGGAAGATTTGAAATTCTTAAGTAAGATGGTGTGGTGAGTAGGGAAACCTCATGGCCATGACTCTAAATGAGATCTTTAGCAATTGTTCATAGTCTTAGAAGCCCAATTACCCTGGGAGATAAGAGGAGAAAATGAGTCTTACTCTGCCAGAGAAGACAGAGTTCGATACAGTTTATATGACTGTCAGGAAGAGCACCAAGATAGGCAACAAGGTCTTCTGTTAATTTCAGAAAGAGAGGATTCTTAAAGCCTTATCTGGGATGTTTATCTTCTTAAAGAAGATATCTTTTTGAGTCATATTATGCTAATAATAACATTTCAAGAAAATCATGCTGCATTTTGACTGCACAGGCTGTTCAAGAATGTCTGCCTATTCATGTTATATGAAATAAGAAAAATAGAATTATTCAATGTAAACACCCTCTTCCCTAGTGAACTTCCTTCTTTCTTTTGTGACTAAGACCTGTCCATTCCTGGCCACCAGAATTTTACCATTCCTGCTGGGGATTAGCATACCTGTATCCTTTTCTTGGAGCAACAAAGAATGTTCCTGAAAATGAATAGGGGTGACTTCAGGGCACATGAACTCATTGAAAATGAATAAGAAATGGGACAATAATTTCTTCTTTCAGAATAGAAATTCAACAAAATGTACAAATACTCCAGTTATAACTAATGTTCAACTTGTACCTACAGTAGGAGAGCCTCAAAGGTACCATTCTGAAAAATGAAAAAGGTTAATTAAAGTTTGCGTTCATCAAGCCATCCTCATTGTAAACAATGTGAACCTCCTGGGCCATTCACTGTGGTCACTTTGGGAGTAGAAAGTAGAGATGAGTACACAGAGATAAGATATGGAAATTTTAGGTCTATGGGGATGTATCTATGGAAATACATCAGCTAGAACTATTTCCATCGCTTCTCCCTACTATACTAGAAAAAAAAAAAAAAAACCAACTTGACCAACTCACAGAGACCTTTGCAGATTATATTAATGTTCAGAGTGTAAACATCAGAAGTGGGGTGGATCAACTAGTCTGTAAAAGTTACTGTTAGGAAGCTGTTAGTCTTTCCATGTTGCCATTGGGTAATGGGAGACCTGGAATAACTAATTAATTCTATGCCATAGAGTCCATTCTTGGCTAGCTACAGCTGCAAAAAGAATGTGCTCACTTAATTATAATATGCACTCATCTCACATGCTGGCAAAGTAATGCTCAAAATTCTCCAAGGAAGGCTTCAACAGTACGTGAACTGTGAACTTCAAGATGTTCAAGATGGATGTAGAAAAGGCAGAGGAACCAGAGATCAAATTGCCAACATCTGTTGGATCATCTAAAAAGCAAGAATATAACAGAAAAACATCTACTGCTTTATTGATTACACCAGAGCCTTTAACTTTGTAGATCACAACGAATTGTGGAAAATTCTTCAAGAGATGGGAATACCAGACCACCCTACCTGCCTCCTGAGAAATATGTATGCAGGTCAAGAAACAACAGTTGGAACCAGACATGGAACAACAGACTGGTTCCAAAATGGGGAAGGAATACATCAAGGCTGTATATTGTCTCCCTGCTTGTTTAAATTATATGCAGAGTACATCATGCAAAATTCTGGGCTGGATGAAGCACAAGCTGGAATCAAGATTGCAGGGATAAATATCAATAACCTCAGATATGCAGATGACATCACCCTTATGGAAGAAAGTGAAGAGGAACTGAAGAGCCTCTTGATGAAATTGAAAGAGGAGAGTGAAAAGTTGGTTTAAAGCTCAACATTCAGAAAACTAAGATCATGGCATCCAGTCCCATCACTGCATGGCCTGTAAATGGGGAAACAACAGAAACAGTGAGAGGATTTATTTTCTTGGGCTCCAAAATCACTGCAGATGGTGGCTGGAGCCGTGAAATTAAAAGACACTTGCTCCTTGGAAGAAAAGTTATGACCAACCTAGACAGCATATTAAAAAGCAGAGACATTACTTTGCTGACAAAGATCCATCTAGTCAAAGCTATGGTTTTTCCAGTAGTCATGTATGGATGTGAGTGTTGGACTATAAAGAAAGCAGAACACTGAAGAATTGATGTTTTTGAACTATGGTGTTGGAGAAGAATCTTGAAAGTCCATTGGACAGCAAGGAGATCCAACCAGTCCATTCTAAAGGAAATCAGTCCTGAATATTGGCAGGACTGATGCTGAAGCTGAAACTCCAATACTTTGGCCACCTGATGTGAAAAACTGACTCATAGGAAAAGATCCTAATGCTGGGGATGATTGAAGAGAGGAGGAGAAGGGGATGACAGAGGATGGGATGGTTGGATGGCATCACCGGCTTAATGGACATGAGTTTGAGCAAGCTCCGGGAATTAGTGATGGACAAGGAAGCATGGTGTGCTTCAGTCCATGGGGTCGCCAAGAGTCAGACACAACTGAACGACTGAACTGAATTGAATTGAATTATAATATCAAGGAATATTAGTATTTAGGAAAAAATATATGGTAATTTAGGGCTTTAATTGAGGAGGGCATGGCATCCTACCCCAGTATTCTTTCCTGGAGTATTCCATGGATAGAGGAGCCTGGTGGCCCTTGTCCTTGGGGTCAAAAATAGTTGGATATGACTGAAGGCACTTAGCAGCAGCAGTAGCAGGGCTTTAATTGCATGTGGATTTTGCCTTCTCCTGCAGGAAGCATAATAATTCCACATCCTGGAAAAATACATATGACAAAATACATTATAGATTCTTGTTCAAAAGTGTATATTTTATCAAAGCTGTCTGAGAAATGCAAACTGTCCTTGTCCACAAATTATTTGCTAATATATCTCAATATCTGTGTCCTTGGAGAACCTCAAAAATAGCTTCTATTTTGTGAGCATTGATCAATTAGGCATGAATCCCTTATTTAGTACTAAATTCCTTCATGGTGGTTTTGTTTTCCTTGTGAATTCAAGTGTTGACCCAGAGAGCTAATGTAAATACTAATCAGTATTAGTAAGTTAGTAAATAATTACTTTTTCAAGTTGCTTTCCTCCATTTACTCCCTCTTCTTAAGGGCTCATACCTGTTGTATTTCCTCCCATTGGAGTTGGCTCTTCATATGGATATACTTTGGCATTATTGGTTGGGTTATAGACTTGGATTACTGTGATACTGAATGATTTGCCTTGGAAATTAACAGAGTTCATTCTGTCATTTTTGAGACTGCTCCCAAGTACTGCATTTTGGACTCTTTTGTTGTCTATGAGGGCTACTCATTTTTTCTAAGGGATTCTTGCCCACAGTAGATATCATGGTTATCTGAGTTAAATTTGCCCATTCCGGTCCATTTTAGTTCACTGATTCCTAAAATGTCAATGTTCACTCTTGACATGCTCTGTTTGACTACTTTCAATTTATCTTGATTCATGGACCTAACATTCCAGGTTCCTATGCAATATTGTTCTTTACAGCATTGGACTTTACTTCCATCACCAGTCGTATCAACAACTGGGTGTTGTTTTCACTTTGGCTCAGTCTATTCATTCCTTCTGGAGCTATTTATCCACTCTTCTGCAGTAGCATATTGGGTACCTACCAACCTGAGGAGTTCATCTGTCAGTGTCATATCTTTTGGCATTCTCATACCATTCATGGGGTTCTCAAGGAAAGAATACTGAAGTGGTTTGCTATGCTCTTCTCCAGTGGACCATGTTTTGTCAGAACTCTCTACCATGACTTGTTCATTTTAGGTGGCCCTACATGGCATGATTCATAGTTTTATTGAGTTAGATAAGGCTGTGATCCAAGGCCACTCTTGACCCACACCTCTACCAGAGACTCCTGGATACTCACAGGGAAGTCTGGCCCAGTCTCTTGTGGGGTCACTGCTCCTTTCTCCTGGATCCTGATGCACACAAGAAGTTCTATAATCAAATCCCACTGACCTTCAAAGTCAAATTCCCTGGGGGTTCTCAGTCTCTTTGCCAGATCCCCAGGTTGAGAAATCAGTTGTGGGCCCTAGAACTTTCACAACAGTGCAAGAAATTCTTTGATATAATTGTTCTCCAGTTTGTGGATTGTCTGCTCAGTGGCTCTGTGGTGGGATTCATAGGTCATGCCTCCCAGGTCTACTGCAGCCAGAGCCCCTGTCCCCGTGGCAGGCCACTGCTGACCCATGCCTCTGCAGGAGACACTCAAATACACAAAGATGGGTCTAGCTCAGTCTCTTGTGGGGTCCCTGAGTCCTGGTGTACACAAGGTTTTGTTGGAGCCCTCTGAGTGTCTCTGGCAGTCATGGGGCTTGATTCTAAACACAATTTCACCCCTCCTACCACCTTGTTGGGGCTTCTCCTTTGCCCTTGGACATGGGTTATCTTTTTTTGGTGGGATCCAGTATTCTACTCTTGACAGTCGTTCAGTGATTAATTGCAATTACCTTCTATAACTAACACCACCACTCCCCTACCCCGACCCCTGCCAAAAAAAAATGTTCTTTGCTTCATAGGATACTGGAATTCAAAAGTAAGAAGTCAAGAGATACCTGGAGTAACAGGCAAATTTGGTCTTAGAGTACAAAATGAAGCAGGCGAAGGTTAACAGAGATTTGCCAAGAGAACACAGTGGTCATAGCAAACACCACTTCAAAAAACACAAGGGACAACTCTACACATGGACATCACCAGATGGTCAATACCAAAATCAAATTGATTATATTCTTTGCAGCAAAAGATGGAGAAGCTCTATACAGTAAGTGAAAGCAAGACCAGGAGCTGACTATGGCTCAGATCATGAACTCCTTATTGCCAAATTCAGACTTAAATTGGAGGAAGTAGGGAAAACCACTAGACCATTCAGGTATGACCTAATCAAATCCCTTACAATTATACAGTGGATGTGACAAATATATTCAATGGATTAGATCTAATAGACAGAGTGCCTGAAGAACAATGAACAGAGGTTCATGACATTGTACAGGAGGCAGAGATCAAGATCATCCCCAAGAAAAAGAAATGCAAAAAGGCAAAATGGTTGTCTGAGGAGGCCTTATAAATAGCTGAGAAAAGAAGAGAAGCTAAAGGCAAAGGAGAAAAGGAAAGGTACACCTGCAATGTGGGAGACCTGGGTTCAGTCCCTGGGTTGGGAAGATCCCCTGGAGGAGGGCATGGCAATCCACTCCAGTATTCTTGCCTGGAGAATACCCATGGCAGAGGAGCCTGGTGGGCTACAGTCCATGGGGTTGCAAAAAGTTGGACACAACTGAGTGACTAAGCACATACCAGAGCTCTAAGGAATATCAAGGAGACATAAGAAAGCCTTCCTAAGTGATCAGTGCAAAGAAATATAGGAAAACAATAGAATGGGTAAGACTAGAGATATCTACAAGAAAATTAGAAATACCAAGGGAACATTGCATACAAAGATGGGCACAATAAAGGACAGAAATGGTATGGACCTAACAAAAGCAGAAGATATTAAGAGGTGGGAAGAATACACAGAAGAACTATGCAAAAGAGATCTTAATGACCAGATAATCACAGTTGTGTGATCACTCACCTAGAGCCAGGCATCCTGGATTATGAAGTCAAGGGGATATCACTATGAACAAAGCTAGGGAAGGTGATGGAATTCCAGTTGAGCTATTTCAAATCCTAAAAGATGATGCTGTTAAAATGCTGCACTCAATATGCCAGCAAATTTGGAAAACTCAGCAGTGGAAAACCAGGACTGGAAAAGGTCAGTTTTCATTCCAATTCCAAAGAAAGGCAATGCCAAAAAATGTTCAAATACCGCACAATTGCATGCATCTCACTAGCAAAGTATGCTTAAAATTTTCCAAACAAGGCTTCAACAGTTCATGAACTGAGAGATTCCAGATATTCAAGCTGGATTTAGAAAAGGAAGAGGAACCAGAGATCAAATTGTTAACATCTGTTGGGTCACAGAAAAGGCAAAGGTAAAATTCCAGGAAACACATCTACTTCTGCTTCACTGACTACACTAAAACTTTTGACTGTGTGTACCACAACAAACTGTGAAAATTCTTAAGGAGATGGGAATACCAGACTACCTTACCTGGCTCCTAAGAAATTTGTATACAGGTCAAGAAGCAACAGTTAGAACTGGATAAGGAACAATGGACTGATTCCAAATTGGAAAAGGGATAATTCAAGGCTGTATATTGTCGCCCTGTTTATTTAACTTTTATACAGAGTAGATCATGCAAAATGCTTGACTGGATGAAGCACAGCCTGGAATCAAGATTGCAGGGAGAAATATCAATAACCTCAGATATGTAGGTGACACCACCCTTATGGCAAAAAGCAAAGAGGAACTAAAGAGCCTCTTAAGTTCAGTCACTCAGTCGTGCCCTACTCTTTGTGACCCCATGAATTGTGGCACACTAGTCTTCCATGTCCATTGCCAACTCCTGGAGCTTGCTCAACTCATGTACATGGATGGTGATGCCATCCAACCATCTCATCCTCTGTAGTCCTGTTCTCCTTCTGCCTTCAATTTTTTGCAGCATCAAGATCTTTTCCAATGAATCAATTCTTCCCAACAGGTGGCCAAAGTATTGGAGCTTCAAGTTCAGCATCAGCCATTCCAGTGAATATTCAGAACTGATTTCCTTTAGGACTAACCTAAAGAGCCTCTTGATGAAAATGAAAGAGGAAAGTGAAAAAGCTGGCTTAAAACTCAACATTCAAAAACTAAGATCATGGTATCCAGTCCCGTCACTTCATGGTGGATAGACAGGGAAATGATGGAAACAGTGTGAGTGAAAGTTGCTGAGTCATGTCTGATTCACTGTCCAGTCCATGGAATTCTCCAGTTAAGAATACTGGAGTGGGTAGCCTTTCCCTTCTCCACCCAACTCAGGGATCAAACTATGGTCTCCTGCATTGCAAGATACCAGCTAAGCCACAAGGGAAGCCCAAGAATACTGGAGTGGTTAGCCTATCCTTTCTCCAGGGAATCTTCTGGACTCAGGAATAGGACTGGGTCTCCTGCATTGCAGGATTCTTTACCAACTGTGCTATCAGGGAAGCCTGGAAACAGCGAGAGACTCTAGTTTTGGGGGCTGCAGTATCATTGCAGCCATGAAATTAAAAGATACTTGCTCCTTGGAAGAAAAGCTATGACAAACTAGACAACATATTAAAAACCAGAGATGTTACTTTGCCGACAAAGGTCTATCTAGTCAAAGCTATGGTTTTTCCAGTAGTCATATATGGATGTGAGTTGGACCGTAAAGAAAGCTCAGCACTGAATAATTGATACTTTTTAACACCACCCTTATAGCACAAAGTGAAGAGGAACTAAAAAGCCTCTTGATGAAAGTGAAAGTAGAGAGTGAAAAAGTTGGCTTATAGCTCAAAGTCAGAAAACTAACACCATGGCATCTGGTCCCATCACTTCATGGCAAATAGGTGGGGAAACAATATCAGACTTTATTTTGGGGGGCTCCAAAATCACTGCAGATGGTGATTACAGCCATGAAATTAAAAGACACTTACTCTTCGGAAGGAAAGTTATGACCAACCTAGATAGCATATTCAAAAGCAGAGACATTACTTTGCCAACAAAGGTCTGTCTAGTCAAGGCTATGGTTTTTCCAATGGTCATGTATGGATGTGAGAGTTGGACTGTGAAGAAAGCTGAGCGCTGAAAATTTGATGCTTTTGAACTGTGGTGTTGGAGAAGACTCTTGAGAGTCCCACGGACTGCAAGGAGATCCAACCAGTCCATTCTAAAGGAGATCAGTCCTGGGTGTTCTTTGGAAGGAATGATGCTAAAGTTGAAACTCCAGTACTTTGGCTACCTCATGCGAAGAGTTGACTCATTGGAAAAGACTGATGCTGGGAGGGATTGGGAGCAGGAGGAGAAGGGGACGGCAGAGGATGGGATGGCTGGATGGCATCACTGACTCGATTGGCGTGGGTTTGGGTGAACTCCAGGAGTTGGTGATGGACAGGGAGGCCTGGCGTGCTGCAATTCATGGGGTCGCAAAGAGTCGGACACGACTGAGTAACTGAACTGAACTGAACTGAACTGAACTCTTGTGTTGGAGAAGACTCCTGAGAGTCCTTTAAACTACAAGGAGATTGAACCAGTCAATCCTAAAATAAATCAGTCCTGGATAGTCATTAGAAAGACTGATACTGAAGCTGAAGCTCCAATACTTTGGCCACCTGATGGGAAGAACCGACTCTTTGGATAAGTCTCTGATCCTGGCAAGAATGAAGGCAAGAGGCAAAGGGGACTACAGAGAATTAGATGGCTGGATGGCATCACCAACTTGATAGACATGAGTTTGAGCATGTTATGGATGCTAGTGATGGACAGGGAAGCCTGGCATACTACAGTCCATGAAGTCTCAAAGAGTCGGACACAAATGAGCAACTGAACTGAACTGATGGATATCCTTTGAATAATCCAGTCCTTGAGGAGTCAAGGGATCTATCTCTATGAGTTATTAACATTAGCACTCAGATCATAAGAGAGGTATATTTCAGTGGATCTCAGAATCACATATTCTCTGGCAAAGAACTTGAGCTTAATCAGTTACATTGAATATATAATACCATGTGCTGCCAACAGTTTGGTGTAATTATAGTGAATTGCTGCTACAGGCTTTTGAATTTGCCCATCTTTTAAGTTCCATCACAGAATCATGCTCTGTTATGTGTAAAATCAAACTTGTGGATAACATTCCCCACTGGAACAGTGTTTTTGTTAAATATCTGGTGGAATCAGTTCTATACGCAGCAGTTGAATTGCTGCTCAGGTTTTCAGTGTTTTGTTTTTCTTTTTTCCTCAGAAGTTAATTTTTTTCCATTGATTGTATGTGACATTTCCTTTTCATGAATAACTATTCTCATAGTTTTACTATGAACTTCTGGTTCAGAAACAACTAATTGCAGTATGGGAACGTCCTATTAGAAGACTACAATTTACCCCTTCAGTGAGGTGAAATGTTTCCAAAGCCAACAGCCAGGATTAGTTCCCACTCAAAGGAGAGCAGAAGAAAGTTCTTGAGTCACAAATTCTGGGACCAGAAATCACAAATAACTTTCACCACCTATAAGGGGACCTTAGACAATCTAACTCCATAGAGGTTACAACTTCATAACTAGAGCAGAAAGGGTATTTGAAGACAGAGAGTGTTTTGCCAGCATCCGGACTCCAGTTTTGCAAACTATAATTACAAGACCTCCATTAAACTTTGCCACTTACTGATTTTTTTTAAGTGCAAGCTATCTTCCAAGATATGGAATATGTTGCCTCTGTGTCAGTTCTACTTTACACATCTGTCTGGAGTGCATATCTCTGACAAAACAAATTAAATCCTAAAACAGCACCAGTGGGTCCTGTGAGGACAAACAAAATACAACGAAACCGATTTTAGCCTTTAGGTCTCTGAAAGTCAAGCTAAGTATCAAAAGAGATAGAACTGAAAGCTGAGCACTAAAGCGATAGAACTGAAAGCTGAGCACTAAAGCACAATAGCCACAAGAATATTTTAATTACAGAGTTTCTCATTTACCTGTAGTCTAAGGGAAAAACAATATGGTGTTGCAGAGATTCTGGCATTCTCCTCAGTGTCATGTAAAAGTGTCTGAGGTAAAAGTCAGAGGTTGGTGAATGGCTCAACATGATAAATACACATGATAAATACATTATTCTTTTTTGTTGTTGTTCTGAGGTTTTTTTTTTTTTTCTTTTTTTTTTAATTTCTTCTCCACCTAATACTCATAAATCCCTAGCGTTTCAAATTCACTTATTGTGGAAGAGCTTTGAGATTTCTTGTTTCAAATCTTCAAATGAATAAATGAGAAAAACCTCTCCTGACAGCAAGAGCAAGCATGTTAAACTGTAAACTCTAACAAGTATATTCATGTTTTTCCATTCACTTGATATAAAATTCTAGCTTCAATGTCTTAACACCATCAGAATACATTTTATTATTAATATTTATTTATTCAATTATTGTTATTTTTAACATGCAGCATTCAAAACATATTTTAGAAATGTTTTAGAATATTTAACATGATATATAGGATAAATATACACATATATATTATTTTTAACATATATATATATATATATATATATATATATATATATATATATATATATATGGCTTCCCTGGTGGCTCAGACGGTAAAAAATCTGCCTGCAATGCAGGAGATCCAGGTTCAACCCCTGGGTCAGTAAGATCCTCAGTAAGATACCCACTTATTCTTGCATGGAGAATTCCATGGACAGAGGAGCCTTGGCAGTCTACTTTCAATGATGTTGCAAAGAGTCAGACACAACTGAGCAACTAACACACACACACACACTACATATACATATACATATACATATATATATATATATATATATATTCTTTCCCATTATGGTTTATCACAGGATATTGAATATAGTTCTCTGTGCTATACAGTAGACCTTGTTCTTTGTCCATTCGATATATAAAAGCTACATATGCTAACCCCAACCTCTTCCTCCATCCCTAGACCAACTCCCTCCCTCTTAGCATCCATAAGACTGTTCTCTATGTATGTGATTCTGTTACTGTTTCATAGATATGTTCATCTGTGTTGTATTTTAGATTGCACATATATGTGATATCATGTGGTATTTGTCTTTCTTTCTGAATTACTTCACTTAGAATGATAATCTTTAGTTATATCCATGTTGTTGAAAATGGCATTATTTCACACTCTTTATATGGCTAAGTATTATAGTATTCCATTATGTATTTGTACTATAGTCTGCTACAGAGTATACTGAGATATGAGTTTAATTACGGGTTCAGAGTGCTGCAACACAGAAAAGTTTGAGAGTTCAGCCTAATGAGATATGCTTTCCTTTGTGAAGTCTGCCCCATGGTCATTAAGAAAAGCTAATACTATCTTCTGGTGGGGAAGAAGCTGTCTCTGCAGAGGAATGGGAATTAGGGAGAACTGGGACATTCATTTGATTCCTTTAACTCCTGCATTTGCTCCTTTTTCAATTCTCAGGTCACTGATCTTTTCCTAAGAAATGCCTTAGCTTCATTATGAAGAGTTGACAGATCTCCACAACTTTCTGCAAGTCTGAAATAATTTCAAAATAAAAAGTAAAGAAGAAAATTAAAAACTGACAAATCTATTAAAATTATATAATTTGACAATTGAAAATTTTGATAATTTGGGTGCTTAAATTTTGAATTCCTGATAAACTCAGCCCTTTGGAAGTTAGGATAGAGCTTCCACATCAAGTCAGAGAAAGTTACTGGTTATCAGGCCATACTTCATATGAACTTATTTATTTAAACTCTCTAGTTTAATTAGAAGACCTAACACATACTGGATCCTCATATTCTCCATGTCCCACATACTGTTCTTTGGTAGAACCTACTGATTTCTCCTAAGACCTTATATTTGATAGGCAAACACAAACAGGCTTTGTTCTAAAACATGCATTTGCCCGTTTCATGTCAAAGCCTACCAGATTCTCATCTTTTCCTGGCTGAATTTAAAGCCTTTCAGACTCACAAAAACATAAGAAATATCAGAATCTCATTTCATAAGAGTGTTACCTACAATAATCCATCTCAGGGGCCAAATTCTATATCCATAGAGTTGGTAGTTAACCAACTATAGTTTCAGTCAGTTCAGTTCAGTCGATCAGTCATGTCCAACTCTGTGCGACCCCATGGACTGCAGGACCCCAGGCTTCCTTGTCCATCACCAACTTGCGGAGTTTACTCAAACTCATGTCCATTGAGTTAGTGATGCCATCCAAATATCTCATCCTCTGTTGTCCCTTTCTCCTCCCACCTTCAATCCTTCCCAGCATCAGGGTCTTTTCAAATGAGTCAGTTTCTTCACATCAGGTGGCCAAAGTATTGGAGTTTCAGCTTCAGCATCAGTCCTTCCAATGAACATTCAGGACTGATTTCCTTTAGGATGGACTGGTTGGATCTCCTTGCAATACAAGGGACTCTTAAGTCTTCTCCAACACCACAGTTCAAAAGCATCAATTCTTCAGCACTCAGCTTTCTTCACAGTCCAACTCTCACATCCATACAAGACTATTGGAAAAACCATAGCTTTGACTAGACGGACCTTTGTTGGCAAAGTAATGCCTCTGCTTTTTAATATGCTATCTAGGTTGGTCATAACTTTTCTTCCAAGGAACAAGCGTCTTTTAATTTCATGGCTGCAGTTACCATCTGCAGTGATTTTGGAGCCCCCAAAAATAAAGTCTGTCACTGTTTCCAGTTACCCCATCTATTTTCCATGAAGTGATGGGACCACATGCCATGATCTTAGTTTTCTGAGTGTTGAATTGTAAGCCAACTTTTTCCCTCTCCTCTTTCACTTTCATCAAGAGGCTTTTTAGCTCTTCGCTTTCTTCCATAAGGGTGGTGTCATCTGCATATCTGAGGTTATTGATATTTCTCCCGGCGATCTTGATTCTAGCTTGTGCCTCATCCAGCCCAGGATTTCTCATAATGTACTCTGCATAAAAGTTAAATAAGCAGGGTGATAACATACAACCTTGACATACTCTTTTTCCTATTTGGAACGAGTCTGTTGTTCCATGTCCAGTTCTAACTGTTGCTTCCTGACCTGCATACAGATTTTTCAAAAGGCCAGTAAGGTGGTCTGGTATTCTCATCTCTTGAAGAATTTTCCACAGTTTTTGGTGATCCACACAGTCAAAGGCTTTGGCATAGTCAATAAAACAAAAATAGATGTTTTTCTGGAACTCTCTTGCTTTTCTGATAATCCAACAGATGTCGGCAATTTGATCTCTGGTTCGTCTGCCTTTTCTAATCTGGATCAACATTAGTTACATGATATAATTTCATAGAATTGTTGAAAGGATAAAAGTTTGGAGTTCTAGTCACATAATAATACTAATGTTACTATCAACCATGACCCATAGATGCTGTCCCAGGACATGCATAGTACAGTTCACCTAACTGAGGTTGTCCATTATACACTGCCACGTTCATTGCAATAGACTGGGCCCTTTCCTGAAGATAGATTATAAGAAGTACCTGCTTCTTCAGGTTTTTTTTTTTTTTTTTTAAGCTTGATTATGTCATGTGACTATACTCTCATTGTCACAGAGCTTGGGGATATAAATATTTATTTTCTAAGATAAATATTTCAAAGATTTCAAATGTTTCAAAGGCTCAGTGATAAAAATGTGGGAAGCATTTTTCCCACTCTAAATTAAAATTACATTATAGAACAGTATTTTACTGAGATAATTGTTTAATATTGAAAAAAATTGGGCAGGTCCAAGGGGTCTTAGAAATTAAAGAAAATAATTGATATTTGTAATAAGTAAAATGTTTCTTCAAATAAAGAATAAAATAGTCAACAACGCTATAACTAGAGACAGGGAAAGAATATCAATAGAAAAAGAAATTTAACTTCAAATTTCTCTTTCTTGTACGAAAAACTGTTAGTTTGATCAAAGTAAGAGAAATGAAAGCTAAAAGTACACTGACAATATGATTTATTTATCAAATATCAAGTTTTTTCTAATTTTGCTGTAGCTGCATGAAAACAAACACGCATATGTTGTAGGTATGGACTGCAAAAATAATGCAACCTCTACATAAGATTTATAACTCTGGAACTAGAAGCCTATCCTAAAGATACACTAGTAAAATTATGAAAAGTGATACTTTTCATGACTGTTATTTTCAGCACTGTTTCTAACAGAGATTCTATGAATCACTATCTATCATAGAATCTATCATGATTCTATGACCAGCACAGTTGTTCATTATTAGCGTATGGGTTGAATGTATTATACTGAATTTATAATAGGTTACTATTTGAAATTATAATAATTTCATAATTATAAAAGTTGACCACAATAGGTCAACTTTTTAAAAAAAGAAATATAAAAATAGTAAATGATCTCTGGAATTTCATATCAAATTAAAAAGTAGAGTGTTTGAATTTTTTGTTCCTCATAGCTCAGTTGGTAAAGAATCTGCCTGAAATGCAGGAGACCAGAGTTTGATTCCTGGGTTGGGAAGATCCTCTAAAGAAGGAAATGGCAATCCACTCCAATATTCTCGCCCGGAGAATCCCATGGACAGAGGAACCTGGCAGGCTACAGTCCATGGGATTTCAAGAGTCAAACACAATTTAGCAACTAAACCAACACCATGCTTCCATTAAATAAAATCTTCAGTCTTTACTTGCAAGACTGCAGTTGAAAACAAAGATTGGCAAGGAACTGCTTTACTCCATTTTGGGATGCTGGGAATTATGTATGGTATTAATATATATGGTTATGATTGATCAAAGCATAGTTGTATGAAGTTTCACATGTTTAACAGGTCAGTGAATTTGTGTCATTATTTAATGTTAATTGCTAATGTCCAAATACGAGCAACAACAACAAAAATGATAATTCTGATACTAGATAGAAGCAGGATATAGGGCTAGAGAGAGAAGCTTTCAATTGAGTGAATGGCAAATCACTGGGGAAGAAGATTAGGGCCTTGACAATTAATATATATGTATGTGTTACAGTTTTAATATATAAATGTATGCATGCATGCTAAGTCTCTGCAGTCATGTCCAGCTCTTTGCAAACCTGTGGACTGTAGCCCACCAGGCCCTTCTGTCCAAAGGACTCTCCAGATTAGAATACTACAGTGGTTTGCTGTGCCCTCCTTATTTAAACATATACTGATACATATGTATAAATTCACACTTCTAGCCATATGCATGTATTCATATATCTACTCACATTAAAGAAAAAATGGAAGAAAAAAGTATAAATTAGAAAAACTAACTATAAAAGTAAATAAACACATTTGAGAGGACAAGAATAAAGTAGAATACAGATTTCTGGGAACATACTGTTGTTGAATTTATAACATGGATCATATTGCATAATTGTAATAAAAATTTAATTTTAAAAAGAATCATGAAAATTAAATAAAAATAAAGTAGAAAATATATGCCTTTAAAATGCTGTAAAACAATTTTTGACTCTGCTGTTATAGAATTTAAGTATTGAACAACTAAAACATTTCTCAGCAGATTTTTCTCTGTAGCAATATCTTTTGTGTTAGTTCTTGATTTTTCTCAGAGTGTTATCAATTTGTCAATGTACTATAAGATAAAACAGGACTTCCCAGGTGGCACTAGTGATAAAGACCCCACCTGCCAATGCAGGTAGACATAAGAAATGTAGGTTTGATCCCTGAATCAGGAGAATCCCCTGGAGAAGGGCACAGCAACACATGCTAGTATTTTTGCCCAGAAAATCCAATGGACAGAGGAGTCTGGTGAGCTATGGTACAGTGTTGCAGAGTCAGACACAACAGAAGGAACTTAGCATGCACATGCATTAGATAAAACAGATGAGTAATTCTGAGAGTTCATCAAGAACAGAGACTTCCCCTGCCTCGGAGTAGCACAGATTTTTGCTGCTGCTGCTGCTGCTAAGTCACTTCAGTCGTGTCCGGCTCTGTGCGACCCCATAGATGGCAACCTACCAGGCTCCCCCATCCCTGGGATTCTCCAGGCAAGAACACTGGAGTGGGTTGCCATTTCCTTCTCCAATGCGTGGAAGTGAACTCGCTCAGTCGTGTCCAACTCTTAGCGACCCCATGGACTGCAGCCTACCAGGCTCCTCCGCCCATGGGATTTTCCAGGCAAGAGTACTGAAGTGGGGTGCCATTGCCTTCTCCGATATAGATTTTTAAAGTTATATAAAAATTTTGGCCTTGAATTGAAAATTTTTCATGGTTTCATGTATCTTATCCTTAACATACATATTTCCTAGTTTCATCCATTGAAAATTACTTGAAACCTGAATCAAACCAGAGCACCAAGCAACCCTAGTACAAAAATGGGGATCAGTATTTACTATTTCTCACTATAAGTAGCCGGCCCATCTTAGAGAAATTGCTGATTCTGGATATAGGGTACATGGTGATTCCAGAATATCTTGACATTAAAGAAAATAAGTTGGTTTTCAAAAACTACTGATCATGGATACTTGTCATGGATATGGCTCATGACTACATATCAAGAAACGTCTCAAAGTTTAAGAAGCCACTCATTGACCAAACTGGAACATTTTAAATATCAACAAGAATAATCACTGCTATAGATTAAATATATATTAAATGTTTTTAAATCCACAAGTTCAGGGCTTCCCTGGTGAAGTCCTCCTGCCAGTGCAGGACATGCAGTTTTGATCCCTGATCTAGGAGGATCTCAAATGACTTTGAGCAACTGGGCCCATGCAGCACAACTATTGAGCTTGTGGTTTAGAGCCTGGGAGCCACTACTGAGCCTGTATGCCCTCAAGTCCATGCTCTACAGCAAGAGACGCCACAGCAGTGAGAAGACTGGGAACAGCAATTAGAGAGTAGCCCCCGCTTGCCTGCAGCAACGAAGACCCAGCACAGCCAGAAATAAATAAATAAAATTATTTTTAAAAAATCCACAAGTTCTTAATACATGTGAAAGTATCCTAGTTTGCTTTCATAATCTTTGGAAATTTTTTTTAAAAATTCAGAACATGCTATAAGATTAAAAAAAATAATAATAAAGCAATCATTTACCTTGCTACTGCTGCTAAGTCACTTCAGTCGTGTCCTACTCTGTGCAACCCCATAGATGGCAGCCCACTAGGCTCCCCTGTCCCTGGGATTCTCCAGGCAAGAACACGGGAGTGGGTTGCCATTGCCTTCTCCAATGCATGAAAGTGAAAAGTGAAAGTGAAGTTGCTCAGTCGTGTCCGACTCTTCGCGACCCCATGGACTGCAGCCTACTAGGCTCCTCCATCGATGGGATTTTCGAGGCAAGAGTAGTGGAGTAGGGTGCCATTGCCTTCTTGCCTTTTATTAAATATCTTAATTATCTTTACTAAATGCCTTAATCCTTTAGCCAAATAGTTAATAAGTGTTGTGTTAGTCACTCAATTGTGTCTGACTCTTTGTGACCAATGAACTGTAGCTCACCAGGTTCCTCTGTCCATGGGATTCTCCAGGCAAGAATACTGGAGTGGGTTGCCATTCCCTTCTCCAGGGGATCTTCCCAACACAGGGATAGAAGCCTGGTCTCCCTCACTGCAGGAATATTCTTTACTGTCTGAGTCACCAGGGACAATCCAAAATAGTTAATAAATTGAAGTTAATTTAGAGATATATTATTGATAACGTAAGAAAATAAAGGAAAGAATTAGAATATACATATTTTTTTCCAACTCATCGTGAGTTAATAGGATCCAGACAATGATCCTCACTGGTTGGTACACCAAAAAGAGTGATATTCAAACTTGCACTCCTAGTGGAAATATAGTATATCATCCCTCTTATATAACATTGAAATGGAATCTGATTAAGCCTCTTAATCAAACTTCTAATTTATTTTCAGGTATAAAAAGGAACAGGAAAATACTTGGAAAAGCATTACAAGATTATAATCAGCAAAATTCAGACCATGGCAAACTAAACATGATAAAAAAATCTAATTTCTTCAATAGCAAGAATAACAAACATTGCAAGCAAAAAGAACAGAGAAAAGTAGAACCTAAAGATTGAAAGACTTAAGATGCTTGTTAAAAGATTGTACTATCTGGACCTTATTTGGATCCTATTTCAAGCAAATGGCAAAATCAACCAACCAAATAAAAAAATATTTATAAGACAACTGGCTAAATGCAAATATTGGCTGGGTATTTTATAAGATAAAAAATTTTAATTCACTTTGATATGATAATGGCATTCATGCTTTTCAAAACCCCTTATCTCTTAGAAATGCATAATGAAAATTTACAAAAGGAATATGTTGTCTTGGGTTGATTTTAAATAATGCAATAGTAAGGGAGTATACTGAAACATGATTGGCCATGTGATTAAGATAGTTAAAGCTGAGTGATAGGTCACTCTTCCTTCTAGTTTTATACACAGATCTTCTTTGACTTACCGTGGAATTATGTCCTGATTAACCCGCTGAAAGTTGAAAATAGTATATGTTAAAAATGCACTTAATTCATGTAACTTCCAGAACATCATAGCTTAGCCTAGCCTACCTTAAACACACTCAGAATACTTACACGCTTAGATTAGCCTATAATTTGGCAAAAGCATCTAACACAAAACCTATTTTCTAATAAAGTGCTGAATATCTCATGTAATTTATTGAATACAGTATGAAAGTGAAAAACAGAATGGCTGCCTGGGTACAGAATGGTTGTAAGTGTATTGTTTGTTTACCCTGTGATCATGTGGTTACTGGAGTTGCAGCTCCTTGCTGTTGCTTAACATCATGAGAGTGTATCTTACATGTGTAATAAGCATATTCTTGGGCTTCCCTGGTGGCACAGAGGTTAAAGCATCTGCCTGCAATGTGGGAGACCTGGGTTTGATCCCTGGGTTGGGAAGATCCCCTGGAGAAGGAAATGGCATCCCACTCCAGTATTCTTGCCTGGAGAATCCCATGGACAGAGGAGCTTGGTGGGCTACAGTCCATGGGTCGCAAAGAGTTGGACACGACTGGGCAACTTCACTTCACTTTCCTATAGAATATACAGAAGAGCTATACAAAAAAAGATCTTAAAGACCCAGATATTATGATGGTGTGATCCCTCACCTAGAGCCAGACATCCTGGAACACAAAGTCAAATGGGCTTTAGGAAGCATCACTACAAACAAAGCTAGTGGACGTGATGGAAATCCAGCTGAGCTGTTTCAAGCCCTAAAAGATGATGCTGTGAAAGTGCTGCACTCAATATGCCAGCAAATTTGGAAAGCTCAGCAGTGGCCACAAAGCAGAAAAAATTCAGTTTTCATTCCAATCCCACAGAAAGGCAAAGCCAAAGAATGTTCAAACTACCACACAATTGCTCTCATCTCACACGCTAGCAAATTAATGCTCAAAATTCTCCAAACGAGGCATCAACAACACATGAACAGAGAACTTCCAGATGTTCAAGCTGGATTTAGAAAAGGAGAGGAACCAGAGATTGAATTGCCAACAACCATTAGATCATAGAAAGAAAAAGAGTCCCAGAAAAAACATCTATTTCTGCTTTATTGGCTATGTCAAAGCCTTTGACTGTATGGATCACAACAAACTGTGGAATGCCTGCCTCCTGAGAAATCTGTATGCAGCTCAAGAAGCAGCAGTTAGAACTGGACACGGAATAACAGGCTGGTTCCAAATCAGGAAAGGAGTATGTCAAGACTATATATTGTCACCCTACTTATTTAACTTATATGCAGAGTACATCATGTGAAATGCTGGGCTGGATGAAGCACAAGCTGGAATCAAGATTGCCAGGAGAAATATCAATAACCTAAGATATGCAGATGGTACCACACTATGGCAGAAAGTTCAGAAGAACTGAAGACCCTCATGATGAAATTGAAAGAGGAGAGTGAAAAAGCTGGCTTAAAACTCGATAGGCAGAAAACTAAAATCATGGCATCGGGTCCCATCACTTCATGACAAATAGATGGGGAAACAATGAAAACAATGAGAGACTATATTTGGGGGCTCCAAAATCACTGCAGATGGTGATTGCAGCCATGAAATTAAAAGACTCTTGCTCCTTGGAAGAAAAGCTATGACCAACCTAGACAGCATATTAAAAAGCAGAGATATTACTTTGCCAACAAAGGTCCATGTAGTCAAAGCTATGGTTTTCCCAATAGTCATGTATGGATGTGAGAGTTGGACCATAAAGAAAGCTGAGTGCCAAAGAAGTACTGCTTTTAAACAGTGGTGTTGAAGAAGACTCTTGAGAGTCCCTTGGACTGCAATATCAAATCAGTCCTGAATATTCATTGGAAGGACTGATGCTGAAGCTGAAATTCCAATAATTTGGCCACCTGATGCAAAGAACTGTCTCATTGGGAAAGAGCCTGATGCTAGGATAGATTTAAGGCAGGGAGAGAAGGGGACGACAAAGGATGAAATGTTTGGATGGCATCACCGAATGAATGTACATGAGTTTGAGCAAGCTCCAGAAGATGGTGATGAACAGGGAAGCCTGGTATGTTGCAGTCCATGGGATTGCAAAGAGTTGGACATGACTGAGAGACTGAACTGACTGGTATTACACATTTTATTCTAAGATCTTTTTTCTCTGTTAATATATAACAGATGATAAAAATGTTATATGGTGCTTTTACACAAACTAGTTAAAGAAACATACAGAGTAACATCAAGAGATATAATTTTATTGTATAAACTACTATTCATTATTATATTATGCATGTTCCTATAAGAGTAACTGTGGTGTTCTCAGTGATTATTTATTAATAACTAACGTGGGCCATAGAGATATCCAAAGCTCTTCATGGATACATTTTTGTCTCATTCTCCAGCTTCCACTTGCTCATGCATGGCACACACACTTTGAATTGCCATACTCAAATATTTCCAATTTTTCATACTTGTCATTCTTTATATACCCTGGACTTTGTTCATTTCTTCCTTACTCCTGAATGCACTTCTTCTCTCCTTCCCTGTTGCACAAAACAGAAGTAGCAAATAGCTACTCCATTTTTCAGACTCTACTCAAGACAACATTATATGTCATCTTCTCCCTACCAGGAAAGTATTAATCATATCCTTCTTTGGGCTATGACATTTGTAATGCATTATCAAACTGATACTTAACAAATCTGTCTCTTCATTCCAAACATGATCATTTTTTCCTATGCTGCCAGTATTAAGGATTTTCACTGGTTGTTTGAATGCATCCTGTGGTTTATCTAAAATTGCCCATTAGACTATTTCAAGATGATTAATGGGTTATTTGTTTATTTTTAAGATTCAAATGCCAAGACCCCTGAATTCGATCAGTCTTAGGGATAGTTTAGGGATAATTTAAGATATACTTGTAGGTGGCTATAATGGTAAAGAACTTGTCTGCCAGTACAGGAGACATGAGAGATGCAGGTTCGATCTCTGGGTTGGGAAGGTCCCCTGGAGGAATGTGTGGCAACGTGCTCCAGTGTTCTTGCCTGGAGAATCCCATGGACAGAGGAGCCTGGCAGGCTACAGTCCATAGGGTCTCACAAGTCAGACATGACTGAGGACTTAGCACATATACAATACACTGTAAAATTATGGATTATATATATATATATATATAAAATATATATAACCAGATATATAACCAAGAAAGCTGAGTGCTGAAGAACTGATGATTTGAACTGAAATGTTGAGAAGACTCTTTAGAATCCCTTGGACAGCAAGGAGATCAAACCAGTCAATCCTAAAGGAGATCAGTCCTGGGTGTTCATTGGAAGGACTGATGCTGAAGCTCCAATACTTTGGCCACCTGATGCGAAGAGCCGATTCATTGGAAAAGACCCTGATGCTGGGAAAGATTGCAGGCAGGAGGATGAAGGGGCAACTGAGGATGAGATAGTTGGTTGGCATCATTGACTCAATGGACATGAGTTTGAGCAAACTCCAGGAGACAGTGAAGGACAGAGAAGCCTGGTGTGCTGCAGTCCATGAGGTCACAAAGAGTCAGACACGACTGAGTCACTGCACAACAATATAACAGATAATGTTGAAATATCATCCTCTTGAGAAGCAGTAACCAGTAAGACGTTGTGCAGTGATGGAAATGTTCTGTATATGAAGTGTCTGATAATATAATAACTGCTAGTTATATGTTGCTATTGAGCATTTGAAATGACCAGCATGACTGATAAGATAAATATATTGTTTCATTACACTTAATTGATCAATATTTAAATTTCAGTAGCCACATATAACCAGTTTCTGTCTTTTAGACAGCACCACTTTTGAGTTAGAAGGTAGTTAAAATTCAAACATTTTCTATGCCATGGCATATACTAAGCAAGCATCCTATAGAGTGCCATTTATTTAAATAACTTCATTAATGGATGAAGCTCCATTGCTGTGCACAGGGAATTCAAATATAGTAGAGAGTCTCAGAAATATAGACATTTTTACTTTTGCAAAAAGAAGATCTGATAAATTCTATGGCAAACTTCACACATAAATATGTGTATTTACATGTGAACACATAACAAGTGTTTGCCCTTAACTATATTTCCTCACCGAAACACTATACTTTGCAGAAAAAGGATAGAATAATGTGAAAAACAGAATAGGCTTAATAGAGCAGGGAGACATATATGAAAGAGAGAGTGAGAATATGGATTAAAGATTTAGAAGATTCAAAATGAATGTGGGGGATCCAGATCAGAATCTGGATCTGATTGAATCCAGAATTTTGGGGGATCTCCTTCTTCAGGGATCCAGAAGAAGAAATCCTGGATAATACTAGAATAATGAACATTCTTTCAGAGAAATAATCTTTAAAAATTTTCTAAATTTAATAGAAATGCTTAAGATTTCAGATTTTATGTCTTCTGTTTTTTTTTTTACTTTCCATAAAGAGATCAATTTTTCTTTTTTTAATTAATTATTATTATTATTATTTTTTACTTTACAATATTGTATTTGTTTTGCCATATATCAACATGCATCCACCACGGGTGTACACATGTTCCCCATCCTGAACCCCCCTTCCATCTCCCTCCCCATACCATCCCTCTGGGTCATCCCAGCGCACCAGCCCCAAGCTTCCTGTATCCTGCATCGAACCTGGGCTGGCGATTCGTTTCTTATATGATATTATACATGTTTTAATGCCATTCTCCCAAATCATCCCCCCGCGCCCCCGCCACAGAGTCCAAAAGACTGTTCTATACATCTGTGTTTGTTTTGCTGTCTCGCTTACAGGGTTGTCATTACCATCTTTCTAAATTCCATATATATGCGTTCGTATACTGTATTGGTGTTTTTCTTTCTGGCTTGCTTCACTCTGTATAATAGGCTCCAGTTTCATCCATCTCATTAGAACTGATTCAAACGTATTCTTTTTAATGGCTGAGTAATTCAGTGATCAATGCAAAGAAATAGAGGAAAACAACAGAGTGGGAGAGACTAGACTTTTTTCTTCAAGAAAATCAGAGATGCCAAAGGAACATTTCATGCAAAGATGGGCTTGATAAAGGACAGAAATGGTATGGACCTAACAGAAGCAGAAGATATTAAGAAGAGGTGGCAAGAATACACAGAAGAACTGTACAAAAAAGATCTTCATGACCCAGATAATCATGATGGTGTGATCACTGACCTAGAGCCAGACATCCTGAAATGTGAAGTCAAGTGGGCCTTAGAAAGCATCACTACGAACAAAGCTAGTGGAGATGATAGAATTCCAGTTGAGCTATTCCAAATCCTGAAAGATGATGCTGTGAAAGTGCTGCACTCAATATGCCAGCAAATTTGGAAAACTCAGCAGTGGCCACAGGACTGGAAAAGGTCAGTTTTCATTCCAATCCCAAAGAAAGGCAATGCCAAAGAATGCTCAAACTACCACACAATTGCACTCATCTCACACGCTAGTAAAGTAATGCTCAAAATTCTCCAAGTCAGGCTTCAGCAAAATGTGAACCGTGAACTTCCTGATGTTCAAGCTGGTTTTAGAAAAAGCAGAAGAACCATAGATCAAATTGCCAACATCAGCTGGATCATGGAAAAAGCAAGAGAGTTCCAGAAAAACATCTATTTCTGCTTTATTGACTATGCCAAAGCCTTTGACTATGTGGATCACAATAAACTGTGGAAAATTCTGAAAGAGATGGGAATACCAGACCACCTGATCTGCTTCTTGAGAAATCTGTATGCAGGTCAGGAAGCAACCGTTAGAACTGGACATGGAACAACAGACTGGTTCCAAATAGGAAAAGGAGTATGTCAAGGCTGTATATTGTCACCCTGCTTATTTAACTTACATGCAGAGTACATCATGAGAAACGCTGGACTGGAAGAAAGACAAGCTGGAATCAAGATTGCCGGGAGAAGTATCAATAGCCTCAGATATGCAGATGACACCACCCTTTGGCAGAAAGTGAAGAGGAACTCAAAAGCCTCTTGATGAAAGTGAATGTGGAGAGTGAAAAAGTTGGCTTAAAGCTCAACACTCAGAAAACGAAGATCATGGCATCCGGTTCCATCACTTCATGGGAAATCGATGGGGAAACAGTGGAAACAGTGTCAGACTTTATTTTTCTGGGCTCCAAAATCACTGCAAATGGTGACTGCAGCCATGAAGTTAAAAGACGCTTACTCCTTGGAAGGAAAGTTATGACCAACCTAGATAGCATATTCAAAAGCAGAGACACTACTTTGCCAACAAAGGTTCATCTAGTCAAGGCTATGATTTTTCCTTTGGTCATGTATGGATGTGAGAGTTGGACTGTGAAGAAAGCTGATTGCTGAAGAATTGATGCTTTTGAACTGTGGTGTTGGAGAAGACCCTTGAGAGTCCCTTGGGCTGCAAGGAGATCCAACCAGTCCATTCTGAAGGAGATCAGCCCTGAGATTTCTTTGGAAGGAATGATGCTCAAGCTGAAACTCCAGTACTTTGCCCACCTCATGCGAAGTGTTTCCAATGAAACTCTTCGCATGAGGTGGAAAAGACTCTGATGCTTGGACAACGACTAAGACTCTGATGCTGGGAAGGATTGGGGGCAAGAGGAGAAGGGGATGACAGAGGATGAGATGGCTGGATGGCATCACTGACTCGATGGACGTGAGTCTCAACTCCAGGAGTTGGCGATGGACAGGGAGGCCTGGCGTGCTGCAATTAATGGGGTGGCAAAGAGTCGGAAACGACTGAGGGACTGATCTGATCTCATCTGATCTGAATACTCCATTGAGTGTATGTACCACAGCTTTCTTATCCATTCATCTGCTGATGGACAACTAGGTTGCCTTCCATGTCCTGGCTATTATAAACAGTGCTGTGATGAACATTGGGGTACACGTGTCTCTTTCAATTCTCATTTCCTTGATGTATATGCCAGGCAGTGGGATTGCTGGGTCATAAGGCAGTTCTATTTCCAGTTGTTTAAGGAATCTCCACACTGTTCTCCATAGTGGCTGTACTAGTTTGCATTCCCACCAACAGTGTAAGAGGGTTACCTTTTCTCCACACCCTCTCCAGCATTTATTGCTTGTAGACTTTTGGATCGCAGCCATTCTGATTGGCGTGAAATGGTACCTCATTGCGGTTTTGATTTTCATTTCTCTGATAATGAATGATGTTGAGCATCTTTTCATGTGTTTGTTAGCCACCTGTATGTCTTCTTTGGAGAAATGTCTATTTAGTTCTTTGGCCCATTTTTTGATTGGGTCATTTATTTTTCTGGAATTGAGCTGCAGGTCTTGCTTGTATATTTTTGAGATCAGTTGTTTGTCAATTGCTTCATTTGCTATTATTTTCTTCCATTCTGAAGGCTGTCTTTTCACCTTGCTTATAGTTTCTTTTGTTTTGCAGTTGTTTAGAAAGCTTTTCCTCCTAGAATAGCAGTTGGCCAATAGGAAGTCCTCAGTAAATAGTAAATGAGAAAATGATTTTTTTATGTATCCTGAAACATATCACACAAAAAGGATAAATCCACATAAAAATGTGGATGAATCTGAACATAAAAGATAATAAATATTGGAAGCACCTTGGAAATTTCAAATTATTTGAAGTGGGTGACAGAGGATGAGATGGTTAAATAACTTCACTGACTCAATGGACATGAGTTTGAGCAAACTCCAGAAGAATAGTGAAGGACAGGGAAGCCAGGAGTATTGCATTACATGGGGTCACAAAGAGTTGGACATGACTCAGTGACTGAACAATGCAACAATAGCAACATAATTCTCATTAGCAACAGGATGTAAGAGTAGAAAAAGAAATATCTTTCAAGTGGCATCATACACTAATGATGACAAATTAAAATTATAATGGAGTAATAATAGTTTTGTATACAACAATGGAGTCTGACAACCATTGAGGATCTAGTCTCAGACAAGTCACTGCACCACTAAGAATTTGTACTTTATTTGATCTGTACTAGCCTCAAGGACACCACCAATTATATTCAGAATAATACCTGCCAGCTTTAAACTTATGTCCCCAAGGTTTCCCCTTATAACTATGCGACCATTTTTTACCCCAATCAATACTTACTTAACAAACACCCTACTGTCCTGCTCAGGTACTCAGTCTTGTCTGATTCTTTGTGACCCCATGGTCACAAAGACCATAACTCGTCAGTCCATGGGATTTTGCAGGCAAGAGTACTAAAGTGGATTGCCATTTCCTCCTCCAGGGGATCTTCCCAACCCAGGAAACTATCCCATGTCTCCTGCATTGGCAGGTGGATTCTTTACCACTGAACCACTGGGAATGCCAACAAAAGCCCTTATTTCTTGCCAGTTCAAATTATGTTTCTTGATAAGCAACACATATAACTGATTGTAACCTTGAGACTTTTGCCTTTATGAGTCTCCCGCATTTTGTAGTAAGGCAGAAAACAGTTTAAGTGCTTCTTAGATCTGTGTCACCCAGACGGCAGTTTTTAAAAAAAATCCTCAAATAAGTATCTTTTAATTTCAATCATGTCTAAAATTTTGGTTAAGCTAACAGTGTCTATAGGTTGTTTTGTTGATGTCAGAAAGTTAGCATTCAACTATCACATTTCCTTTTCCTTTCTCAAGGGCTATTTTCCTTTTTGAGATGCATGTGTTTAATTTTTTCCAGTGTTTTAATACATACAATATTACTGTGCATATGTGTGTTCACATGCACACATGGGTGCTTTCACAAATTTTATTTTGGACAAAAACTCAAAGCAAATCCTGAAACACAGTGTTCTCAGTGGAAACAAAGAAGGGCAAACTGCTTAAAACTGTCTTAATATTTTATTTCATATGTTATTTATGAAATATGTTATTTCAAAAAATCTTAAGTATATTATGGCAATACATAATTGAAATCATGAGCCTCCCTATTAGCTCAGACGGTAACGCATCCGCCTGCAATGCAGGAGACCTGGGTTTGATCCCTGGGTCAGGATGATCCCCTGGAGAAGGAAATGGCAATCCACTCCAGTGTTCTTGCCTGGAGAATTCTAGGAACAGAGGAGCCTGGAAGGCCACAGTCCATGAGGTTGCAGAGTTAGACACATCTGAGTGAATAACATACACATAATTGAAATCTGAATGGAAAGACTTGCTTCCTTGTATATCATTAGTCTTTACATTTATTTTTTTAGAATATGTCATAATTAAAAATTCAACCAAAATATTTGTGTGATGTAAATCTGAATTTGTGGCACTGTTATATATTCCTAAAACCTGAAAAAAGCATTGCATAAATAAATTATGTACAGATTAACATGAATCCACAACTTTTATTGCATGCCAACCATGATGAATTCTTGAAAGTATGCAAGTTATTTAAAATTATTCCTTATTATTAGCTCCATTGTCATATACTTATTGTGACACTATTCTTATTTAAGTAAATAATAGTTTACAGTTTAAAAACCAACCTTAGAAGTATCTAAAGTGTTATTTTTAATAACTTTCACTAGCAACTGCATTTTAGATAAATGAATCTACATTTCTTTCAGTTAAGGAACATATTTACAAAAAAAAAAAAGGAACATATTTACTTACATCTAATTTATATTTGAGCAAAACATAGAAAATTATTAATTATAATTTTACTCCATATTCATAAAATATAACATTTTTATTCCTGATGATTGTTTTCACCTACTTCACAGATTTCATTTTTTTTACCCTTTCAATAGAGCTCTTGATGAATATTTTCCATAAAAGATTTTATTCTAGTATTGAGTCATATTAAAATATGAAAAAGTTAAAGTTGGCAGGAAACACATGAAATCAGCAAAATTAAGAAGAACATAGTAATACTGGGGGATTTAAGAAAACGATGCTTATCCAGCATCACTGTGCTGGCTGCCTAGAGGCTAGTTTAATTAGGCTACAATTCATATGGAAGAAAGCAGTTTTGTAATTACTTTCAAATGACCAAACTATATAGAACTCTAAGGAGAGTTTCATATTCCCAGTAATGAACCAATTTGCAATTGGCTGGACTTTTTATCTAAAGCATTTATTGGCCAAACAATATTTAAATATATGTCACTTCATTTCCATAACCTTGTAAATATTTGAATTTTAAGACCTTATTTCAGAATGTATAACATGATGTTAAAATAAATCCTATCAATCTTTAAAGACCTGCCTTGCTTAAAGTAAAAATACTGAGTCAAACCCAGAGATACTTATAGCAATTAACTAAACTTCAGGTTATACCAAAAAAATGTTTAATTAGTTAATTATGAAAAATAGTTAATTAAGCATTTAATTAAAATCTGTATTCCTTAATGGTGAGGTAATGTAAATACCTCATTTTCTGTGCAAATTTCTACAGTCAGTTCTTCTTTGCTATCATATTGACTCAAATATCTTAGCTTCTTCATAACATATCTTATCTGTATTTATGTCTTTTCCAAGGGATAAATCACTAGCATGCAGGCATACCTCAGAATGCTAAAGGTTAAGTTCCAGATCACAGCAATAAAGCAAATAGCACAATAAAGAGTATCACACAATATTTTTGGTTTCCCAATGCATATTAAAGTCATGTTTACACTGCAGAGTGGTCTATTAAGTGTGTACAAACAGTATATCTAAAAACAATATTTATGTCTTAATTAAAAATACTTCATTGCTAAAATAGGATAATCATTATCTATGGCTTCAGTGAGTCATGGTCTTTGGCTGGTGAAGGGTCTTGCATTGATATAGATGGCTGCTGACTGATCTAGTGGTTGCTGAAGATTGTGGTGGCTTCAGCACGCTCTTAAATTAAGAAAAATTAAGTTTGCCATGTCAACTGACCCTTCCTTTTATGAAAAATTTCTCTGTAGCATGTGATGCTATTGATGGCATTTTACTCACAGTTGAATTCCTTTCAAAACTGAAGTGAGTCCTATCAGACCTGGCCGTAGCTTTAACAACTATGTTTACGTAATATTCTAAATCCTTAGTTGTCAATTCTATAATCTTCACAACATCTCCACTGGGAATAGATTCCATCTCAAGAAATCACTCTATGTCCCCATCCATAAGAAGCAGTTCCTCATCTATAACAGTTGTGCCATGAGATTGGGGCAATTCAGTCACATCTTCAGGCTTTACTTCTAATTCTAGGTCTTTTGCTATTTTTACCACACTTGTAGTCACTTCCTCCACTGAAGTCTTAAATCTCCCAAGTCATCCAAGAGGACTAGAATTAACTCCTTCCAAATTCCTGTTAATGTTGATATTTTGACCTCTTTCCATGAATCAGAATGCTCTTAATGGCATCTAGAATGATGAATCCTTTCCAGAAGGTTTTCAATTTATTTTGCCCAGATCCATCCGAGGAATTACTATGTATGGCTGATATAACCTTGTGAATTGTAGTTCTTAAATGTACAAAGATTTGAAAATTGAAATAATTCTTTATGCATGGGCTGCAGAACAGATAGTGTGCTAGTAAGCATGAAAACAACATATAATCTCATTGTACATCTCCATCAGAACTCTCGAGTGACCGGGCACATGATAATTTGAAAAGATTCTTTTCTTCTGAGCAAGAAGTCTCAATAGTGAGCTAAATATAGTTAGGAAACCATGTTGTAAACAGATGTGCTGTCATCAGACCTTGTTTTTTCACTGATAGGACACAGGCAGAGTAGACTGAACATAATTTTTAAAGGCCCTAGAAATTTTTAGAATTGTAAAAGAGCATTAGCTTCAAGGGAGGCCTGGTGTGCTGTGATTCATGGGGTCGCAAAGACTTGGACATGACTGAGCGACTGAACTGAACTGAAATGTCCCCAACTGCATTAGCCCCTAACAAGAGAGTCAACCTGTCCTTTGAAGCTTGAAGCCAGGCATTGACTTTCCTCCTCCAGTTATACTAGTTTTAGATGACATCTTCTTCCAAGATAAATCTATTTAGTCTACATTAAAAATCTGTTTTTTAGAATCACCACCTTCATTAGTAGTTTTAGCAAAATATTTTGAATAACTTGCTGTAGCTTCTATATCAGCACTGGCTGCTTTATCTTGCTCTTGATGGTATGGAGATGGCTTCTTTCTCTAAACTTCATGAACCAGCCTCTGAGAGTTTCAAGCTTTTCTTCTGCAACTTCCTCACCTCTCTCAGCCTTCAGAGAAGTGAAGAGAGTTAGGGCTTTGTTCTGTATTAGGGTTTAACTTAATTAGGAAGGGCTGATGCTGAAGCTGAAATGCCAATATTTTGGTCATCTGATGTAAACAGTTGATTGTTTGGAAAAGTTCCTGATGCTGGGAAAGATTGAAGGCAGAAGGAGAAGAGGGTATCAGAGGATGAGATGGCTGGATGGCATCACTGATCTAATGGACTTGAACTCAGGCAGACTCCAGGAATGGTGAGGGACAGGGAAGCCTGGCATGCTACAGTTCATGAAGGCACAAAGAGTCGGACATGAATGGATGACTAAATAACACCAACAAGGCTTTGACTTAAGGGAATGTTGTGTCTGGCTTGGTCTATCTGAACTACTAAAACTTGCTTCATCAGCAATAAGATTATTTCACTTTATTTTCATCCATGGATTCACTGAAAGGAGATCCAACCAGTCCATTCTGAGGGAGATCTGCCCTGGGATTTCTTTGGAAGGAATGATGCTAAAGCTGAAACTCCAGTACTTTGGCCACCTCATGGGAAGAGTTGACTCATTGGAAAAGACTCTGATTCTGGGAGGGATTGGGGGCAGGAGGAGAAGGGGGCGACAGAGGATGAGACGGCTGGATGGCATCACTGACTCGATGGACGTGAGTCTGAGTGAACTACGGGAGTTGGTGATAGACAGGGAGGCCTGGCGTGCTGCGATTCATGGGGTCGCAAAGAGTCGGACACGACTGAGCAACTGAACTAAACTGAACTGAACTCACTGCAGTAGTACTTTAAAAAAAAATCTATTTATTTGGCTGACTGGGTCTTAGCTGTGTCATTCAGGATCTTTAGTTGTTACATGTGGGATCTAGTTCTCTGACCAGAGCCCTAGTCTGGGGCCCTTCATTTGGAGCTCAGATTCCAAGCCACTGGACCACCAGGGACATCCCTGAAATAGCACTGTTAATTTCCTTCAATAATTTTTCCTTTGCATCCACAACTTGGCTAACTTTGTTGCCAGATGCCTAGCTTTTGCCCTACCTTGACTTTGTACATGCCTTCCTCACTAAGCTCAATCTTTTCTAACTTCTATTTAAAGTGAGAGATGTGCAACATGTTCTTTCACTTGAATGCTTAGAAGCCATTGTATGATTATTAGCTGGCCTAATTTCAATACTGTTATGTTTCAGGGAGTAGGTAGGCATGCAGAGAGGGACAGAAATGGTAGAACAGCAGGTTACTTGAGCACTCAGAACACACATCAGTATGTATTAAGTTTGCCATCTTGTATGGGCTCAGTTCCTGGCACCTCAAAACACTTAAAATAGTAACTTCAAATCACTAATCACGGGTCACCACAGCAAACATAAAGAGTTAGTTGCTAAGTCATGTCCAACTCATTGTGACCCCATGGACTGTGGCCTACCAGGCTCCTTTGTCCATGGGATACTCCAGGCAAGAATATTGGAGTGGGTTGCCATTTCCTTCTCCAGGGAATCTTCTGCACCCAAGAATCAAATCTGGGTCTCCTGTATTATGGGCAAATTCCTTGCCATCTGAGCCACCAGGAAAACCCAAAAACATAGTAATAATGAAAAAACTGTGACATATTGAAGAATTACTAAAATGTGGCGCAAAACCATGAAGTAAGCAAATGCTGTTGAAAAAAATGATGTCAATAGACTTTGTTCCACTCAGGGTTGCCACAAAATACTTGCTTTTCTAGAGATTATCAAGAGGAAACATGGCTCTGAATACAGAAAAATTTTTAAAAATTATAAGGAATTGTGAAGTGAAAGTCATTCAGTTGTATCTGACTCTTTGTGACCCCATGGACTGCAGGCTGTCAGGCTCCTCTGTCCATGCAATTCTCCAGGCAAGAATATTTTAGTGAGTAGCTGTTCCCTTCTCCAGGGGATCTTCCCAACCCAGGGATCGAACCCAGGTCTCCCACATCTCAGGCAGATTCTTTACAATCTGAGCCACCAGAAAAGCCCTATAAGGAATTAAGAATACCTAAATTAGTATGTTTTAATACTTTGAGGATAGAATTATGAGGAAAAAGCAACTATTTCTTATAAATGCATGATGTTACAAAAATAAAAGTTAGAGATGGAAACATGTATATATGTTTCATATAGACTGAAAAGTTGTAGATAAGTAATTTTTACAGCTCCTGTAAAATTTTAATTAAAGCACAAAATGCCTAAAGAATAACAGTTTTTATTACATTTTCTATTAAGTACTTATAATATTTGTTTATAGACTTTATGAGTAGTAATTAATTTAATTCTCACAGCTGAGTTAACTATTATTATGTACTTCATTTAGCAGACCAAAATAGCTGAGATAAAGAAGTTGCATGATTTGCCAAGGCACACATGAGAAGTATTATTAGAGACAAAATTTAACTCTAAGCAAACAATTAAGTTGAAAATCCATTTTAAATATGACAAATGCAGTCTTATACAAGATTAATAAAATTAAATTAGGAAAAATATATGTGTAAAGAAAAATTACATTCTCATTTATTTCTTTATCTTGAATAGTTTTTGCTATGAACTTGCCATGCATATATTAGGGAGAGAAAGTGTATAAATTTCAGAGAAAGAAATAACAGTAACAAAACTATATAAACACTAAACTTTAAAAGTTAAAACTTCAAGCACAGCTATGAAAAGGATTGTTAGCTACAGCTATCACCCCAGAAGTTGGAATAATGTATTGAAGGGTAAATTAATCTATTGAAGGGCCCCAGGAGAAAGGTCAATTTAAACAAGTTTTCTGTCTAAGGTGTTTGTTATAGTCTACAGTCATCCATACACAATAAAAAGAATTTTATGTGGGGCCTTAATGTGAGCCTAAGGGTGAGAAGAACTCAAATGACTATTTTAATAATGTTTTACCTACCAACTAAAATTGCTTAGATAGAAAATAAATCTGGATAGAGAGAAAAGGAGAAAGGAAAAGGGGATGGGGAAGAATAGAAGGGGAGAAAAAAGAAAGAAGAGGAAACGCAGGAATAGAAGGGAGAGGAGGAAGAGAAATGGGAAGAGGAGGGAAAACACGAGGGGAAAGAAGAGGATGAGGAGGGTCAAAAGCAGGAGGGGGACAAGAAAGGAAACACAAATTTTTAAGTAACTATGCAAGAAACCCTTCTTTTCTTTGAAACAGTTCTCAATCCTTCAGATACAGGAAGTCTTCAGTTTCCTTGTGTATTTGTAGCACCAATATAAAGAAAAACATGACTAGCAGAAAGAATATCTTTCTTCCTTATGCACTACTCTTTAATTCAGTCTCAATACTCACAAAAGGAAATTAGTGAAACTTTGTAGGATTTGTATATACAGCATAATTGTACTTGTCTCACATGCTAGCAAAGTAATGCTCAAAATTCTCTGAGCCAAGCTTCTACAGTACATGAGCTGTGAACTTTCAGGCATTCAAGCTGGATTTAGAAAAGGCAGAGGAAGCAGAGATCAAATTTCCAAAATCCATTGGATTATCGGAAAAGCAAGAGTTCCAGAAAAACATCTTCTTCTGCTTTATTGACTATGCCAAAGCCTTTGACTATGTGGATCACAACAAACTGTGGAAAATTCTGACAGAGATGGGAATACCAGACCACCTGTCTTGCCTCCTGAGAAATCTGTATGCAGGTCAAGAAGCAACAGTTGAAACTGGACATGGAACAACAGACTGGTTCCAAACTGGGAAAGGAGTATGCCAAAGCTGTATATTGTCACCCTGCTTATTTAACTTATACGCAGAGTACATCATGTGAAATGTTGAGCTGGATGAAGCACAAGCTGGAATCAAGATTGCCAGGAGAAATATCAATAACCTCAGATATGCAGATGACTCCACTCTTACAGCAGAAAGCAAAGAAGAAATAAAGAGCCTCTTGATGAAAGTGAAAGAGGAGAATGAAAAGTTTGGTTTACAACTCAACATTCAGAAAACTGAGATCATGGCGTGTGGTCCCATCACTTCATGGCAAATAGGGAAAAAGTGGAAACAGTGACAGACTTTATTTTGGGGGGCTCCAAAATCACTGCAAATGGTGACTGCAGCCATGAAATTAAAAGACGCTTACTCCTTGGAAGAAAAAGTTATGACCAACCTAGACAGCATATTGAAAAGCAGAGACATTACTTTGCCAACAAAGGTCTGTCTAGTCAAGGCTGTGGTTTTTCCAGTGGTCATGTATGGATGTGACAGTTGGACTGTGAAGAAAGCTGATCGCCAAAGAATTGATGCTTTTGAACTTTGGTGTTGGAGAAGACTCTTGAGAGTCCCTTCGACTGCAAGGAAATCCAACCAGTCCATTCTAAAGGAGATTGGTCCTGGGTGTTCACTGGAAGAACTGATGCTAAAGCTGAAACTCCAATACTTTGGCCACCTGATGCGAAGAACTGACTCATTGAAAAAGACTCTAATGCTGGGAAAGATTGAAGGCAGGAGGAGAAGGGGACGACAAAGGATGAGATGGCTGGATGGCATCATGGACTTGATGGACATGAGTTTGAGCAAGCTCCAGAAGTTGGTGATGGACATGGAGTCCCAGTGTGCTGCAGTCCATGCAGTGACAAATTGTCGGACAAGACTGAGCGATTGAACTGATCATCAGTCTGGTCCATATTGATTGTTGAATGAAGTGCCAAAAAACATAAAGAAAATATGAAGAATAGAAAAACATTAAAATTATCTCTGAGAAAATATAATCCTGATTGAAAATAAATGTATAAATTTATTTTATGTATACACATATATGTTTATGTGTATTTGTGTGAGATGCACACACACGGTATGGAATGGGATATAGCCCTCTGCATAGGCAGACATCTGTCTCATCCCACCTGTGTGACCCCTTCTGGATTTGGTGCCAAGGGAAACTGAAAAAAGTATGCTGTTCATTCTGCTTTGTCATATGATGCTTTTTTCTCTGACCCAAGAATTTTGTGTTCCTCATGAAAAATCCATGAATGTTTAGCAGGCCGATATTTTCTTGCAAGTCAGCTAAAATATCGGGCCTTTCACTATCTTTACAACTATACTTTAGCATTGATATTGGATCTGAATCTACCAACCAATCAACAAACAAAAACCTGAAAAATATATTTTAACAATTGAAGTAGAAAAATCAATAGGATTGTATATATATATATTTTTATTTGTCTCAGAAAAGAGAGGTTAAAATGTCTTCCTGCAATGTGGGAGACCTGGGCTCGATCCCTGGGTGGAGAAGATCCCTTGGAGAAGGAAATAGCAACCCACTCCAGTATTCTTGCCTGGAGAATCCCATGGACAGAGGAGCCTGGTGGGCTACAGTCCATGGGGTTGCAAAGAGTTGGACATGACTGAACGACTTAACTAACTAACTAAAAAAAGATGACATTGAAATTTATATAGTAAAAATTACGTAGATAGGACAGGTTTGGAAATACAAATATATATATATATACATATATATATATATATATGTATATATATATAAATGAGTAAAAATAATAAAAGTAACTATTAACCCAAGAACTGAAGAAAAGTGGCTAACAAGATGCAGAGACAGACCTAAGGAATTATAACTGATGAACTAGAATTTTTTTTTGAAGGCATAAAATTAAGTAACTATTGGAAAATCTAATAAAGAAAATCAATGTCAGGAAAAGTCACATTTATAATACTAGAAGTAGACAGCTGAATATAAGATTGACAAATCAACAATTTCAATAGTTATAAAAGAAATATTCCTGTACTATTTTCTAGTAAATGTGGAAATCTGGAGGAAATAGGTACTCTCAAGGAAATATGAATTTGTGTAGGAAAGAGAGCACCTACATTAAAAACACAGAGCATGAAGGGTATTAAAAACTTTAGTAGAAAGTATAAATTTAAAGCACTCATGAAAAGATAAACTACCGATAGGTTAACCTAAACCTGGCATTGTGATTAATTATCAGATAGTATACAAAAGAATTAGGAACAAATGTTTGTGGAATTCCTTCCTGAAATCAATTCCAGTAGTTGTCTCATTAACTTTTCCACCTCACTGTTTTGTTGTTGTTATTTTGTATTTCAATTTGTTTGCTGTCCATTTGTTTATGGGTTGTAGGTGGTGATGTGAATATTTTTAAACCCAAGCAAATATACTTGATCGCACTTACTCAAGTGTAAATTATCAGTGCTTGATTTACATTGTCTTAATTCTTTTAGAATAAAGCCATGGGAAAATTACATTCAAAATATTAGAGTGGACAGTTTAACTTACTTAGTCTTCAAAAAGTAACATATAAGATGGAAATAAAATTCATTTTCTCGTAGATTCATGTCTTTTATTTTTCTGGTCCAGTTTTATATAATTAATCTCAAGGCCAACAATATTGAGTTCAGATTAAATTCAGTGAGAATGAAATTCATTGCTGGGTTGTTTAGAATATCAATATTAAAATAAAATTAACTTTAAAAAAAGAAATTATTCTTAGCAATTATTACATGAGTGTCCTCTGATATTATATAATTAACAATATTCATACAGAAAAAAGTTATAGTCAATGTTTTTGTAAATGAAAGTTAGTCACTTATTACATAGCTTAACATTATGCTTCCTAGACATAATATTTAAAATATGTACTTATTTAAATAATGAGTCACAAAATAAAGCATTAAAACACACAAAACATTTATTTTGGAGGATGTGATCTGATCTGTTTGAAGAAATAAACTTGAAGAGTTCTCTAAAGAAATAAATTGAAATAGGAAAAGTTTATAAATATATATATATATATAATACACACACAAACACACATATATATACATACATCAGTTCAGTTCAGTTGCTCAGTTGTGTCCAACTCTTTGTGACCCCATGGACTGCAGCACACCAGGCTTCCCTGTCCATCACCAACTCCCGGAGTATACTCAAACTCGTGTCCATTGAGTCAGTGATGCCATCCAGCCATCTCATCCTCTGTCGTCCCCTTCTCCTTCTGCCTTCAATCTTAACCAGCACCAGAGTCTTTTTCAATTAGTCAGTTCTTCGCATCAGGTGGCCAGAGTGTTGGATCTTCAGCTTCAGCATCGGTCCTTCCAGTATTCAGGACTGATTTCTTTAGGACTGACTGATTTGATCTCCTTGTTATCCAAGGGAATCTCAGGAGTGTTCTCCAACAAAACAGTTTAAAACCATCAATTCATCAATGCTCAGCTTTTTTTATAGTTTAACATCCGTGTAGTTCAGTTCATTTCAGTTCAGTCGCTCAGTCGTGTCCATCTCTTTGAAACCCCATGGACTACATCACCCAGCCCTCCCTGTCCACCACCAACTCAAGGCTGCTGCTGCTGCTGCTAAGTTGCGTCAGTTGTGTCCGACTCTGTGCGACCCCATAGACAGCAGCCCAACAGGCTCCTCAGTTCCTGGGATTCTCCAGGCAAGAACACTGGAGTGGGTTGCCATTTCCTTCTCCAATGCATGAAAGTGAAAAGTGAAAGTGAAGTCGCTCAGTCGTGTCCAACTCTTAACGACCCCATGGACTGTAGCCTACCAGACTCCTCCGTCCAAGGGATTCTCTAGGCAAGAGTAGTGGAGTGGGTTGCCATTGCCTTCTCCAACCAACTCACAGAATTTACCCAAACTCATGCCCATTGAGTTGGTGATGCCATCCAACCATCTTATCCTCTGTCGTCCCCTTTTCTCCTGCCTTCAATCTTTCCCAGCATAAGGGTCTTTTCAAATGAGTCAGTTCTTTGCATGAGGTGGCCAAAGTATAGGAGTTTCAGCATCAGGATCAGTCCTTCCAATCAACACTCAGGACTGATCTCCTTTAGGATTGACTGGTTGGATCTCCTTGCAGTCGAAGGGACTCTCAAGAGTCTTCTCCAACACCACAGTTCAAAAGCATCAATTCTTCTGTGCTCAGCTTTCTTTATAGTCCAACTCTCACATCCATACATGACTACTGGAAAAACCATAGCCTTGACTAGACGGACCTTTGTTGGCAAAGAATTGTCTCTGCTTTTTAATATGCTGTCTAGGTCGATCATTGCTTTTCTTCCAAAGAACAAGTGTCTTTTAATTTCATGGCTGCATTCACCAACTGCAGTGATTTTGGAGCCCCCAAAAATAAAGTCAGCCACTGTTTCCACTGTTTCCCCATCCATTTGCCATGAAGTGATGAGATAGGATGCCATGATCTTAGCTTTCTGAATGTCGAGTTGTAAGCCAACATTTTCACTCTCCTCTTTCACTTTCATCAAGAGGCTCTTTAGTTCTTCTTCACTTTCTGCCATAAGAGTGGAGTCATCTGCATATCTGGGGTTATTGGTATTTCTCCTGGAAATCTTGATTCCAGCTTGTGCTTCTTCCAGGCCAGCATTTCTCGTGATATACTCTGCATATGTTAAATAAGCTGGGTGACAATATACAGCCTTGACGTACTCCTTTTCCTATTTGGAACCAGTCTGTTGTTCCATGTCCAGCTCTAACTGTTGCTTCCTGAGCTGTGAAGATATTTCTCAAGAGGCAGGTCAGGTGGTCTGGTATTGCCATCTCATTCAGAATTTTCCAAAGTTTATTGTGATCCACACAGTCAAAGACTTTGGCATAGTCAATAAAGCAGAAAGAGATGTGTTTCTGGAACTCTCTTGCTTTTTCAATGATACAGAGGATGTTGTGCTGGAGTCCAGCTCCAGTAGCCAGGGATTCAACCTGAAGAGATGAACGGTGTTGGCGATGAGGCAGCTTCTCAGTTTTCTTTTGGACTGCCTGTTTATTTCAAGCTTATGATTCTCTTTTATACTTTTACAAAAGCATTAGGTCAGAGGTTTGATATCTTAAGTTCCCACTGACCCAGATTTATTTTCTCCATAAATCATTGTTGCTCTTCAAACAGAGTTCCTGCTTCAGTGATTCTCTCAGAATCAGCCTTATCATCTGTTATCTACCTACTCTAATGTGTCCTATAGTTAACTTGTGATTACACTGTACCTCATGCTACATTCCTCAGTTTACTACTTATCTTCCTAAATCCTGTTTGCCCCTAACATCCTGAGTTCACTATCTCTTAAAAAGGCTTCTAGCTATAGTGTCTCTAAAAATTCCTAACTTCTATAAACTATAGTAAAATATGCTAACTTTACAACATTCCTTAAATCTTTAACTTCTAACTGTTTTAATTATTTCTAAGCCCTAAATTCAGTAAACTCCTTTGCCATAAACATTCTTCTCACAAATAGGCTTCAGATAGCAATCCCTCCCATGGCCTCAAGCTACAGCCTATGTGCCCATCCTGGAACACTCTTTTGTATAAGTTCTTGAACAAATGTCAGTGATTAGCTTTATGAATTATTTTCTGAGCATAGCTGCAGAAGACTGTGCCTTCTCATGCTCCTCTCAAGAACAATAAGCACCTTAATATTCCTTTTCAGTCAACTCAGCCGAGGAGAGGAAAAGACAAGTCAGAATTACAAGGCCTAACTCCTTAATCCCGGGTCTGTGCCTGCGGAATGAGGAGAGGGGTCTGGGGGCCATGCCTCCATTTTGTCAGTAATGCCTAACGTGGCTCCCGACAATGTTGTCAATTGGATCTCTGCCTTTCCTAAAACCAGCTTAAACATCTGGAAGTTCATGGTTCACATATAGCTGAAGCCTGGCTTGGAGAATTTTGAGCATTACTTTACTAGCGTGTGAGATGAGTGCAATTGTGTGGTAGTTTGAACATTCTTTGGCATTGCCTTTCGTTGGGACTGGAATGAAAACACCTTTTCCAGTCCTGTGGCCACTGCTGAGTTTTCCAAATTTGCTGGCATATTGAGGTCAGTACTTTCATAGCATCATCTTTTAGGATTTGAAATAGCTCACCTGAAATTCTATCACCTCCACTAGCTTTGTTTGTAGTGATGCTTCCTAAGGCCCGATGACTTCCCATTCCAGGATGCCTGGCTCTAGGTGAGTGATCACACCATTGTGATTATCTGGGTCATGAAGATCTTTTTTGTACACTTCTGTCTATTCTTGCCACTTGTTCTTAATATCTTCTGCCTCTTCTAGGTCCATACCATTTCTGTCCTTTACTGAGCCCATCTTAGCATGAAATGTTCCCTTTGCATCTCTAATTTTCTTGAAGCCATCCCTAGTCTTTCCCATTCTGTTGTTTTCCTCTATTTATTTGCATTGATCACTAGGAAGGCTTTCTTATCTCTCCTTGCTATTCTTTGGAACTCTGCATTCAGATGCTTATATCTTTCCTTTTCTTCTTTGCTTTTTACTTCTCTTCTATTTACAGCTATTTGTAAGGCCTCCTCAGACAGCCATTTTGCTTTTTTTGCATTTATTTTTCTTGGCAATGGTCTTGACTTCTGTCCGTAGTTCATCAGGCACTCTGTCTATCAGATCTAGTCCCTTAAATCTATTTCTCACTTCCACTGTATAATCGTATGGGATTTGATTTAGGTCATACCTGAGTGGTCTAGTGGTTTTCCCTACTTTCTTCAATTTAAGTCTGAATTTGGAAATAAGGACTTCATGATCTGAGCCACAGTCAGCTCCCGGTCTTGTTTTTACTGATTGTTTAAAGCTCTCCATCTTTGGTTGCAAAGAATATAATCGATCTGATTTCAGTGTTGGCCATCTGGTGATGTCACAGTCTTCTCTTGTGTTATTTAAGAGGGTGTTTGCTATGACCAATGCATTCTCCATATGTGACCACTGGAAAAACCATAGCTCTGACTAGATGGACCTTTGTCAGCAAAGTGTTTTCTCTGTTTTTTAATATACTGTCTAGGTTTGTCTTAGCTTTTCTTCCAAGGAGCAAGCGTCTTTTAATTTCATGGCTGCGGTCACTATCTGCAGTGATTTTGGAGCCCAAAAAAGTAAAGTCTCTCACTGTTTTCATTATGTCCTCATCTATTTGCCATGAAGTGATGGGACCAGATTCAATGTGCTTAGTTTTTTGAATGTGAGTTTTCAGCCAGCTTTTTCACTCTCCTCTTTCACCTTCATCAAGAGGTTCTTTAGTTCCTCTCCACTTTATTGATATTTCTTCAGCAATTTTGTTATTGATATTTCTTCCAGCAATTTTGATTCCAGCTTGTGCTTCATCCAGCCTTGCATTTCACATGACGTACTCTGCATCCATAAGCAGGCTGACAATATATAGCCTTGATGTATTCATTTCCCAATTTGGAACCAATCTGTTATTCCATGTCCAGTTCTAACTGTTGCTTCTTTACCTGCATACAGATGGAATTCTCCATGCCAGAATACTATAGTGGGAACCCTTTCCCTTTTCTAGGGGATCTTCACAACTCAGGGATTGAACTCAGGTCTTTACATTGCAGGTGGATTCTTTACCAGCTGAGCTACAATGGAAGCCCAAGAATACTGGAGTGGGTAGCCTATCTCTTCTCCAATGGATCTTCTAGACCAGGAATCGAACCACAGTCTCCTGCATTGCAGGCAGATAGGCAGATAGGTGTAAGCCCATATAGATGTTTATCAGATCAGATCAATCAGTAGCTCAGTCTTGTCTGACTCTTTGCGACCCCATGAATCGCAGCACGCCAGGCCTCCCTGTCCATCACCAACTCCCGGAGTTCACTCAGACTCACGTCCATCGAGTCAGTGATGCCATCCAGCCATCTCATCCTCTGTCATCCCCTTCTCCTCTTGCCCCCAATCCCTCCCAGCATCAGAGTCTTTTCCAATAAGTCAACTCTTCACATGAGGTGGCCAAAGTACTGGAGTTTCAGCTTTAGCATCATTCCTTCCAAAGAAATCCCATGGCTGATCTCCATCAGAATGGACTCGTTGGATCTCCATGCAGTCCAAGAGACTCTCAAGAGTCTTCTCCAACACCACCGTTCAAAAGCATCAATTCTTTGGCAATCAGCCTTCTTCACAGTCCAATTGTCACATCCATACATGACCACAGGAAAAACCATAACCTTGACTAGACGGACCTTTGTTGGCAAAGTAATGTCTCTGCTTTTGAATATGCTATCTAGGTTGGTCATAACTTTCCTTCCAAGGAGTAAGCGTCTTTTAATTTCATGGCTGCAGTCACCATCTGTAGTGATTTTGGAGCCCAGAAAAATAAAGTCTGACACTGTTGCCACTGTTTCCCCATCTGTTTCCCACGAAGTGATGGGACCGGATGCCATGATCTTAGTTTTCTGAATGTTGAGCTTTAAGCCAACTTTTTCACTCTCCACTTTCACTTTCATCAAGAGGCTTTTGAGTTCCTCTTCACTTTCTGCTATAAGGGTGGTGTCATGTGCATATCTAAGGTTATTGATATTTCTCCCAGCAATCTTGATTCCAGCTTGTGTTTCTTCCAGTTCAGCGTTTCTCATGATGTACTCTGCATATAAGTTAAATAAGCAGGGTGACAATATACAGCCTTGACGTACTCCTTTTCCTATTTGGAACCAGTCTGTTGTTCCATGTCCAGTTCTAACTGTTGCTTCCTGACCTGCATACAAATTTCTCAAGAGGCAGATCAGGTGGTCTGGTATTCCCATCTCTTTCAGGATTTTCCCCAGTTTATTGTGATCCACACAGTCAAAGGCTTTGGCATAGTCAATAAAGCAGAAATAGATGTTTTTCTGGAACTCACTTGCTTTTTCCATGATCCAGCAGATGTTGGAATTTGATCTCTGGTTCCTCTGCCTTTTCTAAAACCAGCTTGAACATCAGGAAGTTCACGGTTCACATATTGCTGAAGCCTGGCCTGGAGAATTTTGAGCATTACTTTACTAGCGTGTGAGATGAGTGCAATTGTGCGGTAGTTTGAACATTCTTTGGCATTGCCTTTCTTTGGGATTGGAATGAAAACTGACCTTTTCCAGTCCTGTGGCCACTGCTGAGTTTTCCAAATGTGCTGGCATATTGAGTGCAGCACTTTCAAAGCATCATCTTTCAGGATTTGAAATAGCTCAGCTGGAATTCCATCACCTCCACTAGCTTTGTTTGTAGTGATGCTTTCTAAGGCCCACTTGACTTCACATTCCAGAATGTCTGGTTCTAGGTCAGTGATCACACCATGATTATCTGGGTTGTGAAGATCTTTTTTGTACAGTTTCTCTGTGTATTCTTGCCACCTCTTCTTAATATCTTCTGCTTCTGTTAGGTCCATACCATTTCTGTCCTTTATTGAGCCCATTTTTGCATGAAATGCTCCTTTGGTATCTCTAATTTTCTTGAAGAGATCCCTAGTCTTTCCCATTCTGTTGTTTTCCACTATTTCTTTGCATTGATCGCTGAAGAAGGCTTTCTTATCTCTTCTTGCTATTCTTTGGAACTCTGCATTCAGATGCTTATATCTTTCCTTTTCTCCTTTGCTTTTTGCTTCTCTTTTTTTCACAGATATTTGTAAGGCCTCCACAGACAGCCATTTTGCTTTTTTGCATTTCTTTTCCATGGGGACGGTCTTGATCCCTGTCTCCTGTACAGTGTCACAAACCTCATTCCATAGTTCATCAGGCACTCTATCTGTCAGATCTAGGCCTTTAAATCTATTTCTCATTTCCACTGTATAATCATAAGGGATTTGATTTAGGTCATACCTGAATGGTCTAGTGGTTTTCCCTACTTTCTTCAATTTGAGTCTGAATTTGGCAATAAGGAGTTCATGGTCTGAGCCACAGTCAGCTCCTGGTCTTGTTTTTGCTGACTGTATAGAGCATCTCCATCTTTGGCTGCAAAGAATATAATCAATCTGATTTCGGTGTTGACCATCTGGTGATGTCCATGTATAGAGTCTTCTCTTGTGTTGTTGGAAAATGGTGTTTGTATTTAATGTAGTTTATGTCTCTATATATTTCTGAACATCTTAAATGACTATTAGCATATATCAAGTCAGGATATTGTATATTTGGACAACAATTAAAGGAATGCTATTCCCTGTGCCTGGAAACTTTTTTTTTGATCTAAATCATCTGATAAGAGAAAACAAATGGTGACAAGTCAAAAAATAAAAAAAAAATGTGAATGATAATAACTGACAAGTAGAAAATAAGAATAGACATGAATTTTTGAGAAGCTAAAAGTAGTGTCTCAGTATATATTTCCTTGTTTCAAATAATTGTTTTCTGAGGAAAGATGTACAAATGTTCACAAAGTATTTCATCTTCTATATCAAATTTATCAACTTACCTAAATCCATACCAGAGCTTTTGAGGGAAAAGAAAAGAATCACTGTGCTTATCAAAAGTCAATCTGCCCAAGGAAGTTGAATGTCAAAATTTTCTGTGTACTTAATGTAGTATTCCAGAAACTTACTGTTTTTTTCCCCAGTAGGCATAAATTCATCATGTACTAACTCCCATGTATTAAGAGAAAAAAAAAAAAAAAAAGAGAGAGAGAGAGACAGAAAATGAAAGAGAAATGAGGATGAAGGAAAAAGGGAAATAAGTCTATCCCATGGAGCCAAATTGTTTCCATCAGTTGTTCAAATTAAAAATCTTGAGGTTATCTTTGTTTCTTAAACTTTATCTTTCCACCATTCAATTTATCAGCTAATTCTGTTTGCTATATTATTGAAATATATACCATATCTCATAAATATAAAAATTAACTCAGCCATCATCCATAACTATCCACCATCTCCTTTTGACTGGGCAATTGCACTAGTATCCTAACCTTTCTCCTACTCTATATGTTCCTCTTATAATCCATTCTTCAGACAGAAACCACAGGTAGCATTATTTTATCCTTCAAATATTCCAAGCATTTATTTCCCCTGTTTTAAAAATGTGCACTTGCTGTTCTTGCTGATGACTGGATATTTTCTTCCTATTATTTTAGTCTAGCTCAAATGCTCTCTAATTCAAACATTTTTATTTTATTTTTCCTGGCTACTCTAAATTATGATTTCTTCATTCTCTTTTGGAAACAATGCTTTAGGCTCTTAAGAGCACTTCTCACTATTGGAAAATATTTTATTCTACTTTGTTTCTCAAAATATAAGCTTATTTTGAGTGAGTATTTTTATGTCTTTTTCAGTGGATTACTTATACACCCCATAATGAATATTGTTTAATATCTGAGTAAATGGAAAAATGTATTTATTTTCCCAATAATATTCATAAAATATAAGCAAATAAAAATTTAATCACATTAAAACATTGAAGATTAACTTTGTAAACTATTTGGCTTTATTCTTAAACAAACATATAATGAGGAATTCTTTATAAATTTAAAAAGTTATACAACAGATTTAGAAATTTTAAAATGCATGTATCATACATGAATGCTTGAATTGTTCTGGATTAAATGAACAGTTCAAAGGTTATTTGCATTTTATTTCTACAGTAATATTGATAGACCAATAAAATAATACATTTGGCCTTCAAGTATTACATTTATTCATCCATCCATTTATTTAATAAACATTTACCAAGTGTTGTCATGTTCTAAGGTCTGTATTAGAACGAAGGACCCAGTTTGAGAAGCAGCAATATAACACAGGGCTTCCCTTGTGGCTCAGCTGGTAAAGAATCCACCTGCAATGTGGGAGACCTGGGTTCGATCCCTTGGTTGGCAAGATCCCCTGGAGAAGGGAAAGGCTAGCCACTCCAGTATTCTGGCCTGGAGAATTCCATGGACTGTATAGTCCATGGGGTCACAAAGAGTCAGACACAACTGAGCAACTTTCACTTTCATTTTTCCATATAACACATCTCTTGAAATTTAGCAATAATTCTAATGGATGTATTATTCAATAATAATTTTCTTTCAAGAATAATCTGATCATCATAAAAATACCAAAAACATAGCCTACTGTGAACTAAGCTTTAGTATTTAGTTGTTGATACTCTATCACAACATCATCAGCACCAATACTAGAAGACGGCATCATTATGAGAATGACTGCACAAGGAATATTCATAGGGACTGCCTGATTAAACAGTGTTTAAAAGGTAACTCAAATGTCAAACACATAACCTAAATCATTGTAAGTGCTTTAAGAATAGAATAAACAGTATCGAAAAGCAAACAAACAATGTGTTAAAAGGAACTCAGAAACTCTCCTACACTGTTGATAAGAACTACATAGGAGAATCTTGTTTAGAGGATAGTCTTCTTATCTAAGCAAACTCATGTTTCACAAAAGTGATATTTAAATGCATATTCTAAAGTTGTCTGTGTTACTATATGTTTGTTATATGTTAATGATCTTCCTAAAATAACATCAAAATTTGAAGATTTTGAAAATGCCTCATCACATTTGTCTCCCATAGTTACTATTGTAATCCTATTCATAAATGGTAAAGTTATCAGATATTTATTAAGTCAGCAATTCAGAATAAACTTTTAATGAAGTGCATATGCAGTATTCATTAAAATCTGTTTCCTTTATTTGAGGTCATTGCTGCTGAAAGTATTTATTACAAAAGAAAAGTGTCATGATGAATGGAAAAACACATTTGCTGAATAAAAAGTGTTTAATTTATATCATACACTTATAGGTGAAGTTGATACTAGCACAATAATAGCAGGGGACTTTAACACCCCACTTATATCAATGGACAGAAAATCCAGGCAGAAAATCAATAAGGAAACACTTGCCTTAAAGGACATATTTTACCAGATCAACTTAATAGTTTTCTATAGAACATTCCATCCAAAAGCAGCAGAATACAGAGGAATAAAAGCAGTAATCATAAAAGTACTAAAATACAGCACAGGATATAGTACATGCTGGGATACAAAAGAAGTCTCAATAAACAGAAGAAGATTAAAATTGTATCAAGCATCTTTTCTAACTACAGTGGTATGAAGGAAGAAATCAACTACAAGAAGAAACTGGAAAAAACACAAGCACAGGAAGTTAAATGACATGTTACCAAATTACCAGTAGGTCACTGAAGAAATCAAATATATTTTTTTAATCTAGAGACAAATGAAATTGGACCCAGAATCTATGGGATGCAGCAAAAGCAGTTCTAAGAGGGTTTGGAATAAGAAAAATTTCAAATAAACAATTTAACCTTGCCCCTAAAGAAACCAGAACAGGCAAAACCCAAAGTTAATAGAAGAAATTAAATAATAAAGATCAGAGCAGAAATGAATGAAATAGAGGCTAAAAAGACATATTAAAAAATGAAACTAAGAACTGATTCTTTCAGAAGATAAAGAAAATTGATAGACCTTTAGTCAGACTCATCAATAAAACAGAGCCAAATAAATCAGAAATGAAAGAGAAAAAAGTCACAGATGACACCACAGAAATACAAAGGATCATAAGGGATTACTAAGAGTAATTATGTGCTAAACAAATAGACAGCCTGGAAGAAATTAATAAAAGCCTAGAAATGTACAATTCCGATGACTGAATCGGGAAGAAATAGAAAATACGAACAGACCAAGTACCAGTAATGAAATTGGATTGTAATTTAAACAACAACAACAAAAGTCTAGCACCAGGGAGTTTCACAGGTGAATTCTACCTAAGATCTAAAGATATGCTAACATCTGTTTAAAGAAGTTTTATCACCCATCCTTCTCAAATTATTCCAAACAATTGAAAAGACAGGGATCCTTTTGAACTCACTCTTTGAGGCCTGCATCACCCTCATATCAAAACCAGATAAAAACACCAAATAAAGAGAAAAAACAAACAGACCAAAAACCCTCTAAAGACCCTGTATGGCAAAATAAATCTTCAGAAAGAACAAAGTTGGAGGTAGCACATTCCCTGACCTCAGACTCAAAATATCATGAGACCGGCATAAAAAACAAACAAACAAACAACCAGAGATCAAAGGAATAAAATAGACACCCCATAAATGAACCCCTACTTATATGGGAAATAAATTGATGACAAAAGAGGCAAGAATATACAATGGAGAAACACAGCCTCTTCAATAAATAATGTTGGGAAAACTGGACTACTTTCTCATACTATACCAAAATAAATTCAAAATGGATGAGAGACTTAAATGTAAGGTCTAAAATTACAAAACTCATTTTAAAAAATAGTATGCTCTTTGACATTGGTGTGGCAATATGGTTTTGGATCTGTCTCCTCAAGCAAGGGAAACAAGAACAAATAAACAAATGGGACCACATCAAACAACATCAAACTAAAAAGTTTTTGCACAGTGAAGACTTAGCAAAATGAAAAAGCCAGCTACTGAATAGAAGACTCTTTTACAAATGATATATCCAATAAAGGTTTAATAAAATATACAAAGAACTGATATAACTCACCATCAGAAACAACCAATTGGGCTAAAAATGGACAGATGACCTGAGCAGACATTTATACACAGAAAGAGATGGCCAACCAACATGTTAAAAAATGCTCAACATCACTAATAATCAAGGAAATGCATGTCAAAATGACAATGAGATACTCCTGTACACCTGGCTATCAGAATGGTTATCATCAAAAAAAACAACCAATCAACCAACCAAACAACAACAACAAAAAACACCCACAAATAGTAAGTGTTGGCAAGAATGTGGACAGCAAGGGAACCTGTCTGTACTATTGATGGGATTGAAAATTGTAGCCATCATGAACAACAGTATAGCATTTCCTCTAAAATCTAAAAGTAGAGCTTGCATATGATCCAGCTATTTCACTTCTAGATATATACCTAAAGAAAGCAAAACTCCAATGCTTACTGCAACTTTTACAATGGCCAAGTTATGGAAGCATTCTAAGTATCCATCCATATTTGCATGGATAAAGAAGATATGGCATAGACACACACACACATATGTGATTATTATTCAGCCATTAAAAAGGACAGAAAAAGAATTTTGCAACATGACAACATGGATGAATCAAGAGGGTATTAAAAAATGTCACAGGATCTCACTTATATGAGGAATATAAAAATCAAAACAAACAAAAGAAAAATAGAAATACACAGAGAAAAAAACAGATGGTTTCTGAAAGGAAGTAGTGAGAGAGTGGGTGAAACAGCTGAAGAGATTAAGAGATACCAACTTCTGGTTTCAAATAAGTCATAGGGATGTAATATTCAGCACAGGAAATGTGGTCAGTAATATAGTAATAACTGTATGGGGACAGATGGTTACTAGATTTTTTTGTGTTAATGATTTCATAATGTATAGAAATATCAAATCATTATATAGTCCACCTGAAACTAATATAATAATGTGTGTCAACCATTTTTCAGTTTAAAAAAAATGCAGTTGGTGAAGGGATGAATTCTGTTTCTTCTCTTTCCAAGTGAATTTACCACATCACAGACAAATTCTTTACCATAAGAGCCACACTGCTGCTGCTGCTGCTGCTAAGTCACTTTAGTCGTGTCTGACTTTGTGTGACCCCATAGACGGCAGCCCACCAGGCTCCGCCATCCCTGGGATTCTCCAGGCAAGAGCACTGGAGTGGGTTGCCATTTCCTTCTCCAATGCATGAAAGTGAAAATTGAAAGTGAAGTTGCTCAGTCGTGTCTGACTCTTAGCAACCTCATGGACTGCAGCCCACCAGGCTCCTCCGTCCATGGCATTTTCCAGGCAAGAGTATTGGAGTGGGGTGCCATTGCCTTCTCTGAAAAGAGCCACAAGGGAAGCCCAAGTTTACTTTTATCAGAGAACAACCCAATACACAGCTTTTGAAAGTGAGATTCTAGTTTCTTTACATCATAAAATGGTATGAAAAAGAAGGCTAGCTAGTGGTACTGTTCTTTCATATTTAAATTCTTAACTATTTATGAATTCATTGCTTGTTATCACAAGATACCAGATTAGATATTGATAGAATCTAGAAAAACAAATTGGAGGTCTATATATTAAAATGCTTTGTTTTTAAATTATTGTTCATAATACAGCTTATCAAAAAAAGAAAACTAACAAAAATGCTAGATTAGAAGTGATATTGAGCAAATATGAAAGCTAAGAAATATTGGCACACCAGGAATAAGTAATGTTGAAGAAGTAATGACTAAGGATTTTTCTACCATAATCAAGAGGACAAATATTACTAAATCACACATTATTGTTGTTTTATTCAGTTGTTAAGTCATGTCCAACTTTTGCAACATCATGGACTATAACACACAAGGCTCCTCTGTCCTCTAATATCTCCCTGTTGTTGGTGGTGTTTAGTCACTAAGTCGTGTCCAGTAATTTGCTACCCCATGGACTGTAGCCCACTAGGCTCCTCTGTCCATAAAATTTTCCAGATAAGAATACTGGAGTGGGTTGACATTTCCTTTTCCACGGGATCTTCTGTACCCAGGAACTGAACCTGTGTACCATGCATTGCCAGGCAGATTCATTACCACTGAGCCAACAGGGAAGACCACAAAAGAAGGGGGTGGTAGAGGATGAGATGGTTAGATGGCATCACCAACTCAGTGGACATGAATTTGAGCAAACCCTGGGAGATAGTTTCCTCAAATTCATGTCCATTGAGTTGGTGATGTCATCCAACCATCTCACACTCTGTCCCCCTCTTCTCTTATCCTCAAACTTCCCCAGCATCTGGGTCTTTTCAAATGATTCAACTCTTCACATCAGGTGGCTAAAGTACCAGGGTCCAGCCCCAGTTGGATCCAGGGATTCCCTCGGGAGGATGGCGTTGGCAAAAGGATAGCAAAGCGGAGAAAGACAGAGGCTTGAACAAACTGGTTTACGCAGAAAGCCAATAAAACCTGTGACATCAAGTTTGCACTGACCACGGAGGCCACAGACACCCTCTCAAATCGCGGAAAGTGCCCCACCTTAGGCACCGTCTTGAGTGGGTCTTAGAAGCCCAGGCAAATAAGTGGTCTCAGAGGGCCCCCATGCTCCAAATTAGTCATCCTGAAGGAAGAACAGAGAAGAAAAGGAGAGAAAAGGAAACAAGAAAGAATGACATGGGGAGACCAAGCCTGATGAGCAAGGTCCACAACTTTATTTTCCAAAGTAGTTTTTATACCTTAAGTTGTGCATAGAGGATAATAGGGGGTGTAGAGTCATGTAAGGTTAGCAGTCCTTGACTCATTGAAGCCAGGCTTTCTTTCTGCAAACTTATCATATGCAAAGGCTTTAGGTGATTTACATCATCTTCTGGCCAGGAGGCCTGTTAACATTTTATGACCCTTTCTTCTGAGTAATGGTTAGTCAATCAGAAAACTTATTTTCTCTAAAGGTGATTATTCTAAAGTCAGGCACCACCCTCTGAAAGCATTAGATAAAGTTGCATTCCTATAGGGCAAAAGTGTGGTGGGCTATAACAAGAAAAGAATTAACTCAAGGGTCCAAGGTTACAAACATTAAAGCTACTACTTACATTTCTATACACCAACTATATTAATCAATACACTCCCAGGGACACAATACATAAGGGATATGGAAACTTGGCAGCAAGCATTAGGTCAACAAGGAAATCCTCTACTAGTTCTATTCTAACAATTTTAAATCTCTGAGAAGCTCTGCATTGTTAGAATGTCTTAAGCTTCCCATGCCTCTCGTGGTTGGGAGGCTGTGAACAATCACATGCGTAGCTGCGGGAGTCCGAACAAACCTGTCATGCAAGCTAGAAAGTCATCAGAGGGGTTTGAGTTGAAACACTCCTATTATGCCCAGGAGACATATTAACTAGAGCTCTAAGTTGATTTTCTTCAGAGAAAGGTGGTCGTGTTGGTGGAAGTCGTGAAATAGTAAAACAGACAGATTATGGTTTTGGGGTAGATGCTCAGGCAGATTAATGGGGGGCCCTCAAGCCCTGACTTGCCTTGCCCATCAGGGCTCTCCTGCATGACCTTGTCATGGGTGGGAACTCCCATGCTGGCTCCCGGCACTAAAGTATTGGAACTTTATTATCAGTCTTTCCAATGAATATTCAGGATTGATTTCCTGTTGAATACTTATCTTGTTCTATTTTTTTCCATCCTCCTTACAATTTCTACCTTCCATTGTCAAGGCAAATATTCCCCCAAAGTTAAATCGGCAAGACTTTATTCAAGGCTCTTTCAATAGAGAGAGAATCCTAAACTCAGTCTTAGCTCAACTCTACTGAAAAGGGAGCTGGAGAGATTTTAAAAGCTAGGGCAGAGGGATTTTAAGCCAATTGTGTTTGCTAAGTAGTTTGATTCAAAGAAAGGTAAACATCCTCTTACTGTACCAAGAGGCAATTTTATAAGTTGGAGCAAGTCTGTTTCTTCAATTGGTATTTTGCTTCTTCCCTGTTCCCCTTTCCCAGCCCCCAGGTAGACTGAGAGCTTGAAAGGGAATCCAAGTTCTCGTTTTCAGAGTCAAAGAATGAACTTAACAAACCTGCAAACACTTATGGTAGCAAACAAATAGGATTTATTAAAGAGAAAGAAAGTGCAAAGCCCTCAGCATAGGCACTGAGAGGGGCTAAAGTGTCCCCCAAAGTCTTAGAGCAGTTTATATCCTTATCAGTATTAATTTGTACATTTTTGGTTGGCTCCTGTCCCTAAAATATGCCCTTTTTAACCAATCAGTTTAAATTTCAAAATGTTTAACATAACTTCTTTATGGCTTCTCTTGATTCTTGGATTAAGTTGCCACCTTTTTCATGCCCCCTAGCCATTTTACAATGGAGCAGCTGTATGGGCTAAAGATTATTGATCACCAGTTGTTTTTCTCTAGGTATATGGAACAGAGGTTAACTACTGCTCTTCCTGGATCTGAGTGCTGATGATTTATCAGACTAAAGACATACATAAGTGCTAAATCACTTCAGTCCTGTCTGACTGTCTGTGACCCTATGGACTGTAGCCTGCTAGGCTCTTTGTCCATGGGATTCTCCAGGCAAGAACTCTGGAGTGGGTTGCCATGCCCTTCTCCAGGGGATCTTCTCAACTCAGGGATCAAACCCAGATCTCCTGCATTGCAGGCAGATACTTTACCATCTGAGCCACTAGGGAACCCCAAGGACATATTCCAGGAATTTGGGACAAAGTGTATAGCTCTAGGTTAATGGAGCAGGATGTTGATTGAAAACAAGACCTAGGTCTTAAAATCCTTCACTGAGTGCCTAGCATTTTCTACCTCAAGGTAGGGTCGGTATTGTCTTTGAGCATCACATTTCAAAGGAATGGCTCCCAGCTCCTGGAGAAAGACAGTCCTGGGTTATATGTGCCTTTAAAAATTTTTACATTTTGAAAAGGCAGAGTGAAAATTTACAACTATAAGAATTCTGAAATAAATAATCTCTTTTGGAGAGGTCCAAGGCTTAGAGCCAGACTTCCCTGGTGGCTCAGATTGTAAGAGTCTGCCTGCAATGCAGGAGACCTCATTTCAATCCCTGTCTTTGGAAGATCCCCTGGAGGAGGGCATGGCAACCCACTCCAGTATTCTTGCCTGGAGAATCCCCATGGACAGAGGAGCCTGACAGTCCATGGGGTCGCAAAGAGTCAGACACGACTGAGTGACTAAGCTCAGCACACAGCACAGTGCTTAGAGGCAGGAAGAAACCAGTCTAAATTTTTGTCTTAGAGGAATGGTAAGGTTGTCTTTGACACTATCTAACAGGTAGTGACCAATAAAGCAAGGAAAAGTCATTTTATGACCTTCTGGGTCTCTTTCTTCAACACTCTCCTATTCACTTTTAGAAGTGACATGGTGATATTACAACTTGGAGCCTCATACAGCCTTGTACTTTGATTAACTGTGTAGAACACAGCTCAACCACTGACCTGAGTTGGACATGGAGACTAAGCAAAATGTGTGTTTTTAAAACCACTAATGCTTTGGATTTCTTTGATATTGTAGCATGATCTGGCACTGCCTTTCTAATACAGATAATAGTTTGGGGAGTAGAGTGCCATTTCAACAAATCTAAAATGTGTAACAAGCTTATAAGTTGAAAGTGGAGGAAACAACTAGCAGAGGCTGGATAGATGTCACTTTTAAATAGTAGAAGAATATTTGATGACATCACATCTCTGAAAAATCTTGCAAGGCTGATTGCATGTCCAATTATTTTATAGTTCTAGGGGAAGTGGTTAAAAAAAAACAACTGTATTAGTGTTTTTAGTTGTTACTGACTGAATTTTATCAAGTATTACCAGAAAGAGATAAGATAAGGAAAGAATTTGATGAAAAGCAGAAATGAAAGGAAGCAAAAATATTCTGGAACTTTGGATCTTGATGCTATGAAGTTCAAACCATAGGAGATAATTGATAAAGATTTTGAGAGGCAACACCATATCAAAACTAAGCATTTTGGCAAAGATAAAAGAGTGTAGTCTTCCCATTTATTTAAAACAATTCTCAGGATTCAAGTGCCTCAGGGGCAAAGATCAGATTAAGGATATGGAGGAAAATTAACCTCAGAATCAGATTAACAGATTTTGAGAAAATTGGGCTATAACTTTTGCCCAGAAGCCCAACATGAGAATATATACACAGCACATTTATATACACACATATATATGTGTGTATGTTTATATATATATATATATATATATATATATATATATATATTCAGATATAAAATATGCAAAATAATATATCTCAATATGAAATTATACCTTGAGAATTATGTTTGAATATTTTCTAACATACACAATGGGCTAACAGCAAATAGATAAAAATTTTACTCAGTTTTGAGAAAGTAATACTGCTAAAGCAAGTACAAACCTGAGATAACAATAATCAAACCAAAATTGCTGTTACTATTTGAGACTTTTGCTCCTTCCCTCAAATTCTTTAATTGGTCATGAGTTTAAAAATTTGACCAAGTCTAGGATAGGCTCATACCCTCATCAGAAGCTAAAAAGAAAAAGAAGTATCTGCCTGAATGCAGGGTAGCATCATAGAAAACAATTCACCATGAAACAGATCCTATATAGCAGAATCAGGATCTAATCAATTAATATTCACCAACACTGTTTATACGTGAACTGTGAACTTCTTGATGTTCAAGCTGGTTTTAGAAAAGGTAGAGGAACCAGAGATCAAATTCCAACATCCGCTGGATCATGGAAAAAGCAAGAGAGTTGCAGAAAAACATCTATTTCTGCTTTATTGACTATGCCAAAGCCTTTGACTGTGTGGATCACAATAAACTGTGGAAAATTCTGAAAGAGATGGGAATACCAGACCACCTGATCTGCCTCTTGAGAAACCTGTATGCAGGTCAGGAAGCAACAGTTAGAACTGGACATGGAACAACAGACTGGTTCCAAATAGGAAAAGGAGTACATCAAGGCTGTATATTGTCACCCTGTTTATTTAACTTATATGCAGAGTACATCATGAGAAACGCTGAACTGGAAGAAACACAAGCTGGAATCAAGATTGCCAGGAGAAATATCAATAACCTCAGATATGCAGATGACACCACCCTTATGGCAGAAAGTGAAGAGGAACTCAAAAGCCTCTTGATGAAAGTGAAAGTGGAGAGCGAAAAAGTTGGCTTAAAGCTCAACATTCAGAAAACTAAGATCATGGCATCTGGTCCCATTTCTTCATGGGAAATAGATGGGGAAACAGTGGCAACAGTGTCAGACTTTATTTTTGGGGGGGCTCCAAAATCACTGCAGATGGTGACTGCAGCCATGAAATTAAAAGACGCTTACTCCTTGGAAGGAAAGTTATGACCAACCTAGATAGCATATTAAAAAGCAGAGACATTACTTTGCCAACAAAGGTCCGTCTAGTCAAGACTATGGTTTTTCCTGTGGTCATTTATGGATGTGAGAGTTGGACTGTGAAGAAGGCTGAGCGCCGTTGATGCTTTTGAACGGTGGTGTTGGAGAAGACTCTTGAGAGTCCCTTGGACTGCAGGGAGATCCAGCCAGTCCATTCTGAAGGAGATCAGCCCTCTGATTTCTTTGGAGGGAATGATGCTCAAGCTGAAACTCCAGTACTTTGGCCACCTCATGCGAAGAGCTGACTCATTGGAAGACTCTGATGCTGGGAGGGATTGAAGGCAGAAGGAGAAGGGGACGCCAGAGGATGAGATGGCTGGATGGCATCACTGACTCGATGGGCGTGAGTCTGAGTGAACTCCGGGAGTTGGTGATGGACAGGGAGGCCTGGCGTGCTGAGATTCATGGGGTCGCAAAGAGTCGGACAGGACTGAGCGACTGAACTGAACTGAACTGAACAATGTTTATTGTAGAGCCTGTTCACAATGTCTGTTCAGCAGGATTTTACAAAAACTACAATCCTGTAACTGTTCAGAGTTACTTCTTCCTTTCTGATAAGAAGAATTTAGTGCAGATAGATGGCCAGAGCTTATTTCACCACTGACTATTAGGAGTGTGTATGTCCTTTAGTTCATTGTTTGATTGTTTTTTCAAATTAAGAGCCACTGCAATTAAACCTGTTGTTGAAATTACTTCACAGAACACAGACATTTTTGGAATTTGAGCTGGATACTGTGACTGAATGGATTGTTAGGTTGTTTCCTGTGGGGATGGTTGATGTCTTAAAAAATAAAACATGCAAAAACAGAAACAAAGTGGTATTTGACAACAAAAACATTAATAAAATTAATGTTTGACAAATAATTTGTTTGACACCTTACATTAACCAGTCCTTTTGCACTTGAGCTCAGAATTGACATGTGACAAGCCTGACCAATGAAATAAGAGGCAGAGTGATTGTATGCTACTCTGAAATTTTATTTTCCCTCTGACACAGTGTACTCTGAGGTCACTTATTGAGATGCTGTTACCATAATGAATCTGAGTCTCTAGATGACTTCATATAATAAAGGACCGTCTCAACTATGGCCCACAGTTCCTACATGGGACTTGCAGTGTGGAATAGAAATGAATACTTAATCCACTGAGAGTTTATGGAAAGTGTTTCCATAGCATAACCTAGATTATCTGTAATAAAACACACTTGATTGACAGAAAAGAAACATATTAAAAAGATCAGTGATCCTTGCTCATGTTCTATTATGTTCTGAAATCAATGCCTTCTTATGAAACATGTACATGGATAATCACTCTGTATGTACTAGTATTGAAATCTGAGAAAATAATACAGAATTTTGCAGGAATTGTAAACTAATTGGAATTATAAATTAATTTAAAAATATGAACCAAGTGTCAGGATGAGGTACAAATCTGATAAATGATGGTTGATATCTGTTAGCTTTAAAAACCATCAATTCTAGGTAATATTTATAATTTAATAAAACCTCTCAAGTGCTATGTGAATCTATTCCAGAAGTCTCCACTGAATAAATTTGGCTCTCATTATCCACTGGTCAAGAATTGTTTCTAAGAGTGAATACATGTCATGCATGATATTAATGAGTAAGTACAAAATAGATTTAAGTATATATTTTTTATATTTTTGCCTGAAAAATTCTGTGAACAGAGAAAGCTGGCAACTACAGTCCAAAGGGTCACAAAGAGTTGGACACAACTGAGCAACTAAGCATGCACAATATGTATAATAGATCACACAAGATACGCAGTCACCTATCACAATAACATGAATGTTCTGTACTTGCCACTGTCTTTAATAGACCCATGTATTTTCTAAAACAGAAAATATTAATGCTATGAATTTTAAATAGTAACCCCAAATCAGATAAAATTTTTTTGTAAAATTAAAAATATAATACAAAATATGACTATTTCAAATATTTAAAGATGAGTCTTGTATGAATATAGGACAGGGTACAAATTTATCATGATCATCTTACATTCATTTGGTTGTGAGAAAATTTGCACAGTTTATATACAATAGGGGAAAAAATGTTTGTTTCAGAGATGTTTAATATATTTTGAATAGCATGTTTAACTTATCGGTAGGAATATTAAAACAAGAAAAGTAACAGCTTTTCTTCACATAATAAGTACATGGTTATTGCCTGCATTTTAAGAATCCTGAATCCAAATTCTCTTTCATATGTATCTTGGATAAGATGCTACCTTTAATGAACTTATAAATAATGTGGAGTCAGAATATATTCTTTTCATTAAAAGTAGTATTGGAAGATACATCACACAAATGAGATATGACTTGACTTTCTCTAGTTATAGGCAAGAGTAAAAGGTTGATGCCCACTATTACTGATATGATTTAATTATTTCCTGGAAATTTCAATAATTTGTATCAAAAGAGATGAAAATTTCCATTATCAGTAGTTGACATAATAGTCTACCTTTAAACCTTAGAGAAATCAATTGAAAAGCTATTACATCAACAAATAAGATTCACTAAAGTGCCCACTTACATAGTGAAAATACAAAAATCAATATTCATGCAAGTTAGTAATCCTTTAAGTATCAGTTTAAATATTATCCTCCAGATTAAATTTTAAATAAGCTCTTACATCACTGTCATACCTTCTAATTTTCCTTCATAGTTTTACCACCTTGGTAATATTGTGATTGTTTATGTTATAAAAATTGTAAATTTACTATTTCAAACATAATACTAAAGAAATGTTTACAATGTGACCATTTTTAAAGTTCACTTGGAAGAATAAATCAGTGCAAATAATTAAAACATTTCTATGAAGGAAAATGATAAGTGAATAACTATACCACAATCAATTAAATGCATTACCACTTTAAAAGCTTAAAATTATGTGGTTTTGGCACAGGAACAGAAAAATATTTCACATAGCCAAACAATGTGATCAAATAAGTAAGAAAAGAAAACTGGCTTTGAAATTTAATATCTTAATTTTATTTTTTTACTTAATAACATGACATAGATGATTTTTTCCAAAATTATTAATGAAAACAAATAATTTAAAATGAGGCGTTGGATTTAAAATATGACATATTTACCCACTGATTTGAAAATCCAGATTGCTATTAAACCCATTCTGATCAGTCTTTACCTGTTTTTTTCACCTCCTCACAATTTTATGTCTTCTGTCCAATATCAATGAAATCCCTGCAACAGTGGTATGTGTCATCACTGGTATGTGAGCAAATAGTGATTATACAAATTCAGTGGCAGGTCAAAAGTCAGGGCAGAGAGCCAATATTTCTCTCCATGTTTTAAACACCCACACACCCCTATTTAAAAAAAAAAAAATCCTTCCTCCTCAGGATTTCTGATCATTTTCTACAATTTTTTTCCCTTCAATATTCAAAATATCCATATGTTATTCTGGGGAGTGAAAAAAGCATACTTGGTACATATTCAGAATTTTGGCAAGGCAAGTTTTTTTAGTCATATCTGAAGTGGGTGGTACTGGAAAATATGCTTTCTTTGGGGATCATGTAGTTTTTCAACTTATTTTTTTCTAATTGTTAAGTGCAGCCTCAAAGGTGATTTTTAAGTCTCAGTGACAGAATTTTTTACAGCTGTGAAACTGTCTTTAAAAAAATTAGTACTCTGTGACAACCTAGAGGAGTGGGATGGGGTAGAGGGTAGGAAAGAGGTTCAAGAGAGAGAGCATATGTATACTAATGGCTGGTTCACATTGTTGTATAGCTAAAACCAACACAATATCATAAACCAATTATCTTCCAATTAAAAATTAAAAAAATTTGTAAAGCAATTATCCTTCAATAAAAAAATTAATAAAATAAAATTAAAAACTCTTAAAAAATTAATATGTTCCCATAGAAGCCCTTGGACGCCACCATCATATGTCATTGAAAGGACATGTTGTCCACCTTTTAATCTTATTTCCTAGTATTCAAGTTTTATATAATTTTTCTGATACATACTTCTACAATCTCTGTGTAGTAAGAAAAAAATATGGTGAATCATGTAATGGCTCTCCAAATCTTTGCCTAAAATTGACAAATGCTGTTTCTATTCATATTTAATTGATTAAAAAAAAAAAAAAAAAACAGTAACATGGCCATGCTGATGCTACTGCTGCTAAGTCACTTCAGTCATGTCCGACTCTGTGCGACCCCATAGATGGCAGCCCACCAGGCTCCATCGCCCCTGGGATTCTCCAGGCAAGAACACTGGAGTGGGTTGCCATTCCCTTCTCCAATGCATGAAAGTGAAAAGTGAAAGTGAAGTCATTTAGTCGTGTCCGACTCCTAGTGACCCCATGGACTGCAGCCTACCAGGCTCCTCCATCCATGGGATTTTCCAGGCAAGAGTACTGGAGTGGGGTGCCATTGCCTTCTCTAACATGGCCATACCGAACAACAAACATGGTAGGACATTGCATTTCCATCATGTGCCTGAAAACTAGATAGACAGAAGCAGTAATGATAACAACACAGAGTTGGAGAGAGCATAAAATGGAGTTTTTCAAGGACAAAATAATTGGAATTGGTTCCATCATTTAGCAAACTCAGTGTAAGGCTTATTTTTTGCAGTATTCTGTATTTCCTGGATTTCATCTACCTTATTAGTCTTTTTAAAAGTGTTAGTTGCTCAGCCATGTCCAACTTTTTGCAACCCCATGGACTGTAGCCTGCCAGGCACCTCTGTCCATGGAATTCTCCAGTCAAGAATACTGGAGTGGGTTGCCATTCCCTTCTCCAGGGGATCTTCCTGACCTAGGGATCAAACCTGGGTCTCCTGCATTGCAGGCAGAGTCTTTACCAGTCTTTTTAAGGAAACATCTTTTCTTGGTCTTAATCCTCTATATTTTAGCTTTCTTACTCCCCCTACCCCAGCTTTATTGAAGTATAATTGATGAATAAAACGTGTACAGATTTAAGATGTACAGTGCATTTTGAAATAATCCATATTCAAAGTAATTAATAATATCCTTCATTTAACATAGAACCTATGTGTATGTGTGTGTGTGTGTGATGAGAACACTTACAATGGATATTTACCCAGAAGTGGGTTTGCTGGATCACAACATAGGTCTATTTTTGATTTATTTTTAAACTGCATAGTTTTCCATTATAATTGCATCAATTTAGAGTCTCACAAACAGTATATTAGCATTTCTGTTTCTCCACATCCTTGCCAATGCTTATCATTTGTCTTTTTGATATTAGCCATTCCAACAGATGTGAAGTAGTATCTCATTGTGGTTTTAATTTGCATTTCCTGCTGACTAGTGAAGTTGAGCATATTTTCAAGTCAATTGTTTCTTTGTTGATGTTATGTCTGGGTGATCTATTTAGTAAGGTTTGCTTAATAATTTAGGTGCTTTTATGTTAGGAGCATATATGTTTATAGTTGTTACAACTTTCTATTGAATTGGCCCATTTATCATATAATTAGCTTCTTTGTCTTTAGAGATAGCTTTAAATTTAAAGTCTATTTTGCTTCATGTAATTATAGTGATAGATTTTTATTGATAACAGAATTGATAAGGGAATCTTCATGCTAATATCAATGATCTATGCTCAGGGAACTCTAAGAAGTGGGAGTTATTTGGAATAGGTTGAAATATTACCTATTATATAAAACTATAAAGGTAGATGGAATCCAGTCTGTGGCTCCTTCTATCACCATCAAATTACATAGTCCATACATTTGATGGGAATTAGTTTGATATTCTCCTAATCTTTATCAATTCTGATTCTTCTAAGCTTTCTATAAGAAGATTAAGTGAAGAATGTTGTGCTTTAAAAACTTACTATTATTAATTGGGTCCATAAATGGGTAAATGGCTTTACTTTCAGTTTAAAGTTATATGTGAGTTGAGAAAGGTCAGAGAGCTTGAGTTTGTAAGTCTAAAGATAATTTCAGACAATGACTATAAGATCTCTTTTCCACCAAGTTGTTCTGAATTGATGGTATCAACTTCAGAGGTGTTTTGCAATGTAACTAATTGTGTAGACTAGGAGATACTAGAGAAGGCAACGGCACCCCACACCAGTACTCTTGCCTGGAAAATGCCATGGATGGAGGAGCCTGGTAGGCTGCAGTCCCTGGGGTTGCTAGGAGTCAGACACAACTGAGCGACTTCATTTTCACTTTTCACTTTCATGCATTGGAGAAGGAAATGACAACCCACTCCAGTGTTCTTGCCTGGAGAATCCCAGGGATGGGGGAGCCTGGTGGGCTGCTGTCTCTGGGGTCGCACAGAGTCAGACACGACTGAAGCAACTTAGCAGCAGGAGTAGCAGCAGCAGGAGATACTGGTTCTGTTTCACAGGTGATAACATCAAACATCTGGAGTCAATATTGCTGAGTGAGAAATTTAAAAATGGCATCATTAGTATTATTTACACTAATAGAAACTAATAGAAGTTTAAGGTATAATATAGATATAAAATTTAAAATGTGTTTTTTCCTCTTCATTTATTAAGTTTTATGTATTTTTGTCTTAAAACATATCTTAATATTATTATTTCGATGTTGGGCAAAACTAATACAATATTGTAAAGTTTAAAAATAAAACAAAATTAAAAGGTAAAAAATTATTATTATATTTCTGTTTTACCATTATAGTTTTAAAATTGCCATAGTGCTTTCTTTCACAAAACTCAAATAGTACCTGAATAAATAAACCTTGTCTTTACAAAAGCTTTTTGCTTCTACTGAGGCTATAAACTAGAGACTTGCAAAATCATGCTGTCTAACATTTTATTTGCAAGTGCTGAAACAGCTAGATAGATAGAAAGACAGAGATATAGAGAGATAAACCCCTGAACTAAATAGCTAAAAATGAATGGATTTTATGCATTTAAAAAAAAAGTATATTTAGTTCAGTTCACTCGCTCAGTCGTGTGCGACTCTTTGTGACCCCATGAATCACAGCACACTAGGCCTCCCTGTCCATCACCAATTCCCAGAGTTCACTCAGACTCATGTCCATCAAGTCAGTGATGCCATCCAGCCATCTCATCCTCTGTCGTTCCCTTCCCCTCCTGCCCCCAATCCCTCCCAGTATCAGAGTCTTTTCCAGTGAGTCAACTCTTCACATGAGGTGGTCAAAGTACTGGAGTTTCAGCTTTAGCATCATTCCTTCCAAAGAAAACCAAGGGCTGATCTCCTTCGGAATGGACTGGTTGGATCTCCTTGCAGTCCAAGGGATTCTCAAGAGCCTTAGGGCTTATAAATTTTGTTTTTTATATTTTAGTTTTTTACTTGAGTACTTGCCTAAATATTAGCAAACATTTTTATTTATCATATATAATATATGAGAGATAATTTATTGTATCTTTAACAAAATAATACTGATTTTCAGATCTTACATATTATTCACAAATGGTATGCCCATCTTACTGTTGATCCAGTCATTAATAAATGCAGGTAATGTGGGCCAAATCAAAGATGAGTGTTTTTGTTTTTTGTTTTTTTGTTTTGTGGACCAAGAGTGGATTTCAAACCCTAACTCTACTGTAAAAATGATCATTCAATATTGGGGTATTTGCTTAATGATCTGGAAAATATATAAATTCATAGCTTCCACTCTATACCATATCATATACCTGTAGCATATTAAGCATGTGTTAAACTATAAATTTTAAAAAATTAGTTAAAATACATTCTAAACCTAAATACAATTAAATCAATGATAAAAATGCTTTTAGAAATACATTTTGTATTTAGTAATACCTTTATATAGCATTATTATATCTATCCATGTCATTGATGATAAATAGAAAAAATAATTACCAAATTAGATTGAGAGTCAGCAAACTATTGTTTTCAGACCAATCCCAAACTATTTCACATTTATGTACTATATATGAACTAAAAGTGAATTTTAAATATTTAAATATTATTTGAAAACAAAAGAAGGGATCATAACTTACTATTTCTAAATGTGAGCTGTGTATACTGACTTACCTCTAAAGGGTATAGAGAAATGAGGGAAACAAGCAACTCTGCAATGGAGAAATTTTACAAAACTGCCTCATCTAGGTGATCAAGGCCAATATTAACAACCATAAATCATGTTGATAGTGTGTACCCTTGAAATAATATGAGAAAATGACATTTTACCTCTGTGATCTTCCATTCCAAAACCATATCTCTAGTCTAATAATGAGAAAAATGTTGGACAAATTCCATTAGAGAGGCATATTTCCTAATACCTCAAGACTTTCAAAATCATGGAAAACAAAAAAAAGTCTGAGAAACTGCCACAGTCAAGAGGAGCTTAATAAGATGTGACAAGTAAATATGATGTCAAATCTTGGATAGGATCAGGGGACATAGAAAGGATTATAGGAAAAGACTAAGAATATGTTACCAAAAAAAAAAAAGAAAGAATATGTGAACAAATTATGGCCTTATGTTAATAATAGTGTGATAATATTTGTTCATTATAACAAATGTACATGTTAATATAAATTGTTAATAATTGGTACAGTTGTACAAAGAACATATTGGAACTCTATATTATATGCTTACAATTCTAAAAATTAAAAGTCTATTAATAAAAATAATAAGAACATGTAACAAGATACATTTGCTCCACAAAGCCTAAAATGTTTGCCATCTGGCAATTTACAGAAATGTTTTTTGATATCTGAGTTACATTTTAAAATATATTTAATCTCACCAGACTAATTCAGTTGATAGAGAATGAGACTTTTAAAACTATATATTCTATTAATATTATGTTATGGTGAAACAATGGCCCAAAATCTCAGCAGTTTATTTAAGTTTAGGTAGCAAAAACATCCTAGTTTTTCCCTTTAATAATCTAATTTCAATAATGTTTCTTTTCTTATTGGTCTTACTATATTGAAGTTATATTTTGAGTGTATGTCTTGCCTACCAGACAGTCAAATCTTAGGAGAAAGGAACTATGCCTGTTTATATTTCCATTACCAAGTATATGACTTGGAACATAGAATGAGTGAAAACAATATATATTCAACAGAACTAAAGTCTTTAAATATAATTCCAGGTAAATATAACTTCTCAGTAGCAGGATGTAATATATTATCATGAATTTTCATACTGAAGGGATTCCCAAGAGGCTCAGATGATAAAGAATCCACCTGCAATGAAGGAGGCTTGAGTTCCATCCCTAGGGTTGAGAAGATCCCTTGGAGAAGAGAATGGCTATCCATTCCAGTATTCTTGCCTGGAGAATTCCATGAACAGAGGAGCCTGGTGGGCTACAGGCCATGGAGTTGCAAAGAGTAAGATGTGACTGAGCAACTAACACTATCATACTAAAATCTGTCTCACCTATAGTGGAGAATAGACTTCAGAAAATGAAACAGAAATAAGTACTGCAGAGGAGAAATTAATAAGGTCAGTTTTGCAGAGTTCAGATTTTAATGTATGATAAATTGGGTTTCAAACTGCTGAAAAGATAACATACTAACTCTGTGACTTTTAAGATGTACTCTTTTTTTTTTTTTTTTTGGCTGCAGTATCTAACCTGTGCCTCTTGCAGTGGAAGCATAGAGCCTTAAGCACAGTATTACCAGGGAAGTCCGAATGTACTCTTTTTATATACCTCATTTTCATTATATTTTTGAGCATAGTAACAATATTTACTGCATAAAAATGTTGTGATGAATAAATGAATCTGTTCATGCAACTTCTCAGGCAACTTTGAGACAAGAAATCAAACATTAATTTTACTACATTGTAAGACTAAGATAATTACTCATATTTTTATAAAACCTATGAGTGCTATACTATATTAATTTTACATTAAGGTGTTTGTTCAAGCAAATGTAAATTGTAAGTATATTTTTAAACATAGAATAATTTATTCACATGTCCCTTGATTTGCTGACATTTATTTTCAAGAGAGTAATTGTGTTTGTCTTTGTCATTCTTAGGTTTTATGAAATAGCTACAGAACTGTAGAAAGAAAGCTTTGTAGTTGTCATTCAAACCATCATAATTAATTTAGGAATCATGGTGTGCCTGAGAAATTATTTTCTTTAATGGATTTTCCCATATGTTTCAAATATAAGTATTTGACATAGCATCAAATCACGTTGTTACAGATATGCTTCTTAACTGTAACAATGGTGATACATTTTTGTGAAAAAGTCACTGCTGTTTTAGTTTGTGTTAAAGTTACATCTTTTAATTATTTTGCAGCATCACAATGTAGTAATTAGTTTCCTTTATTAAGCTGAAGTTATAACCCCTAAATTAGAAGTAGTTTCAAAAAATAACTAATAAAACTATATATTACCACTATTTAACATTAATAATCATTACATTTATATCTCTGAAGTTATTTTCTGAATATGCTAAATTAAAACATTTTTAAATTAATTTTTTATTTAATCATATTGGGAAACTGATATTCCTGAAGTGATTCATTTTAAAATGGAGTACTGGAAGATTTCTCTAGCACATCATTTTCTGTTCCCCATGAGCATTTTACAGTGAGATAAACTTTTGTCATATATAGTAATTGGATGATTCTGTGCCAATAAAATAAATAGTGTACTAGTTCTAAAATGCATGAAATATCACTTTACTGAGTCATGTTTGGGCATTTATTGAGAAGTAAAATTACTATATCTTATCAAGAAGAATGGAAAGTGCATGAAACATAGAGAAATATTAAACATTTAAAATAGTTTCTTCTAAATATACAGACAGGATCTGTAGTGTGTACATGTGTGTATTTGTGCATGCACATGCCTGCATGCCTAATTTTTATTTGTAAATTAAAGAAAAAGATAGATTTGATTATCATAACATATTAATTTTTAAAGATTTTTATGTGGACCATTTTTAATTCAATTCAAAATTTTGAATTAAAAATATTGAATTTGTTTCAGCATTGCTTCTGTTTTGTTTTGATTTTTTGACCATGAAGCATGTAGGACCTTAGCTCCCTGACCAGGGATTTAACCCATGCTCAACATGCTGGAAGGTGAAGTCCAAACCACTTGACCATTAGGGAAATCTCAAGACATACTATTTTTTTTTTTTATTTTAATTGGAGGCTAATTACTTTACAATATTTTGGTGATTTTTGCCACACACAGGCATGAATCAGCCATGGGTGTACATGTGTCCCCTTTTACAAGCCCCCCTCCCACATCCCTCTGCATCCCATCCCTATGGGTTGTCCCAGTGCACCAACTTTGAGTGCCCTGTTTCATGAATCAAACTTAAACTGGATATCTATTTCACATATGGTAATATGCATGTTTCAATGCTATTCTCTCAAATCATCCAACCCTCAGCTTTTCCCACAGAGTCCAAAACTCTGTTCTTTATATCTATGTCTCTTTTTCTGTCTTGCACATGGAGTCATCATTACTGTCTTTCTAAATTCCATATATATGGGTTAATATCCTGTATTAGTGTTTTTCTTTCTGACTTACTTCACTCTGTATAATAGACTCCAGTTTCATCCACCTCATTAGAATTGATTTGAGTGTGTTCTTTTTAATGGCTGAGTAATATTCCATTGTGTATATGTACCACACCTTTATTATCCATTTGTCTGCTGATGGACTTCTAGGTTGCTTCCATGTCCTAGTTATGGTAAACAGTGCTGTGATGAACATTGGGGTACCTGCATCTCTTTAAATTCTGGTTTCCTCAGTGTATATATCTAGCAGTGGGATTGCTGGGCTGTTTGGAAGTTCTGTTCCTAGTTTTTTAAGGACTCTCCACACTGTTCTCCATAGTGGCTATACTAGTTTACATTCCCACCAACAGTGTAAGAGGGTTCCCTTTTCTCCACACCCTCTCTAACATTTATTATTTGCAGACTTTTTGATGGCAGCCATTCTGACTGGAAGGAAATGGTACCTCATTGTGGTTTTGGTTTGCATTTCTCTGATAATGAGTGATGTTTAGCATCTTGTGTGTGTGTGTGTGTGTGTGTGTGTGTTAGCCATCTGCATGTCTTTGGAGAAACGTCTGTTAAGTTCTTTGGCCCATTTTGTGATCGGGTTGTTTATTTTTCTGGTATTGAGCTGCATGAGCTGCTTGTCTATTTTGGAGATTAAGTCTTTGTCAGTTGTTTCATTTGCTATTATTTTCTCCCTTTCTTAAGGCTGTCTTTTTATCTTGCTTATGGTTTCTTTCGTTGTGCAAAATTTTTTAAGTTTAATCAGGTCCCATTTGTTTATTTTTGCTTTTATTTCCGTTACTCTGGAAGGTGGGTCATAGAGAATCTTGTTGTGATTTATTTCAGTGAGTGTTCCCCTTATGTTTTCCTCTAGGAGTTTTATAGTTTCTGGTCTTACATTTAGATCTTTAATTCATTTTGAGTTGACTTTTGTGTGTGGTGTTAGAAAGCATTCAAGTTTTCTTCTTTTACAGGTGATTGATCAGTCTTCTCACCACTTGTTAAAGAGACTGTCTTTTCTCCATAGTATTTTTTTTCCTTTGTCAAAGATAAAGTGTCTGTAGGTATGTGGATTCATCTCAAGACTTTCTACTTTGTTCCATTGATCTATATTTCTGTCTTTGTGCCAGTAGCATACTGTCTCGATGACTGTAGCTTTGTAGTGTATACTGTAGTCAGGCAGGTTGATTCCTCCAGTTCCATTCTTCTTTCTCAAGATGGCTTTGGCTATTTGAGGTTTTTGTATTTCCATACAAATTGTGAAATTACTTGTTCTAGTTCTGTGAAAAATACCATTGATAGCTTGATAGGGATTGCATTGAATCTATAGATTGCTTTGGGTAGTATACTCATTTTCACTATATTGATTCTTCTGCACCATTAACATGGTATATTTCTCCATCTATTTGTGTCATCTTTGATTTCTTTCATCAGTGTTTGATAGGTTTCTATACGTAGATCTTTTGTTTCTTTAGGTAAATTTATTCCTAAGTATTTTACTCCTTTCTTTGCAATGGTAAATGGGATTGTTTCCTTAATTTCTCTATTTTCTCATTGTTAAGGTATAGAAATGGAAGGGATTTCTGTGTGTTAATTTTATATCCTGCAACTTTACTATATTCATTGATTAGCTCTAGTAATTTTCTGATGATGTCTTTAAGATTTTCTATATAGAGGATCATGTCATCTGCAAATAGAGTTTTACTTCTTCTTTTCTAATCTGGATTCCTCTTATTTCTTTTTCTTTTCTGATTGCTGTGGCTAAAATTTCCAAAACTATGTTGAATAGTACTGGTGAGAGTGGGCACCCTTATCTTGTTCCTGACTTTAGAGGAAATGCTTTCAATTTTTCACCATTGAGGATAATGTTTGCTGTGGTTTTATTGTAAATGGCTTTTATTTTGCCAAGGTATGTTCCTTCTATGCCTGCTTTCTGGACAATTTTTATCATAAATTGGTGTTCAATTTTTTCAAAGTCTTTCTCTGCATCTACTGAGATAATCATATGGTATTATTTCTCAATTTGTTAATGCAGTGTATCACATTCATTGATTTGTGAATATTGAAGAATCCTTGCATCCCTGGGATAAAACCCACTTTGTCATGATGTATGATCTTTATAATATGTTGTTGGATTCTGTTTGCTAGAATTTTGTTGAGGATTTTTGCATATTCACCAGTGATATTGGCCTGTTGATTTCTTTTTTGTGGCATCTTATTCTGGTTTTGGTATTAGGGTGATGGTGGCTTCATGAATGAGTTTGGGAGTTTACCTTCCTCTGCAATTTTCTGGAAGAGTTTGAGTACTATAGTTGTTAGTTCTTCTCTAAATTTTTGGTAGAATTCACCTGTGAAGCCATCTGGTCCTGGGCTTTTGTTTGTTGAAAGATTTTTTATTACAGTTTTGATTTCTGTGCTTGTGATGGGTCTGTTAAGATTTTGTATTTCTACCTAGTTTGGTTTTGAAAGGTTATACTTTTCTAAGAATTTGTCCATTTCTTCCAAGTTGTCCATTTTATTTGCATATAGTCACTGATAGTAGTCTCTTATGATACTTTGTATTTCTGTGTTGTCTGTGTGATTTCTCCATTTAAATTTCTAATTTTACTGGATTCTTCTCCATTTTTTTCTTGATGAGTCTGAATAATGGTTTCTCTATTTTATTTATCTTTTCAAAGAGCCAGCTTTTAGTTTTGTTGATTTTTTTTTTTTTTTTTTTGCTATTGTCTCCTTTGTTTCTTTTTCATTTATTTCTGCTCTGATTTTTATGACTTTTTTCCCTTCTACTAACTTTGGGGTTCTTCATTTATTCTATTTCTTGTTGCTTTAGGTGTAAAGTTAGTTTATTTATTTGATGTTTCTCTTGTTTCTTGAGGTAAGCTTGTACTGGTTTGAACCTTCCTCTTAGCACTGCTTTAACTGATTCTCATAGGTTTTTGGGTTGTCATGTTTTCATTTTCATTTGTTTCTATGCATATTTTGATTTCCTTTCTGATTTCTTCAGTGATCTGTTGGTTATTCAGAAGTGTGTTGTTTAGCCTCCATATGTTTGCATTTTAATAGTTTTTTTTTTTTTTTTTCTCCTGTAGTTGATATCTAATCCTACCTCATTGCGATCAGAAAAGATGCTTGAAATGATTTCTTTCTTCTTTTTTTATTTACCAAGGCTAGATTTATGGCCCAGGATGTGACCTATCCTGGAGAATGTTCCGTGTGCACTTGGAAAAAGGTTAAATTCACTGTTTTGAGGGGAAATGTCCTATAGATATCAATTACATCTGACTGGTCCATTGTCTTATTTAAAGTTTGTGTTTCCTTGCTAATTTTCTGTTTGGCTGATCATAGGTGTGAGTGGGGTATTAAAGTTGCCCACTACTATTGTGTTAGTGTTAATTTTTCCATTCACACTTGTTAGTATTTGCCTTAAGTATTGAGGTGCTCCTATGCTGGGTGCATGTATATTTATAATTGTTATATCTTCTTCTTGAATTGATCCTTTGATCATTATGTAGTGTCTTTCTTGGTCTCTTTTCATGGTCTTTATTCCAAAGTCTATTTTGTCTAATATAAGTATTGCTACTCCTGCTTTCTTTCAGTCTCCATTTGCATGAAATATATTTTTACAGCCCTTCACTTTCAGTCTGTATGTGTCCCTTGTTTTGAGATGGGTCTCTTGTGGACAGCATTTATAGGGGTCTTGTTTTGTGTCTATTCAGCCAGTCTTGGTCTTTTAGTTGAGGCATTCAACCCATTTACATTTAAGGTAATTATTGACAGGTATGATCCCGTTGTCATTTACTTTGTTGTTTTGGGTTCAATTTTATAAACCTTTTCTGTGTTTCCTGTCTAAAGAAGATCCTTTAGCATTTGTTGAAGAGCTTGTTTGATGGTGCTGAATTTTCTCAGCTTTTGCTTGCCTGTAAAGCTTTTAATTACTCCTTCATATTTGAATGAGATACTTGCTGAATTCAGTAATCTTGATTGTAGGTTTTTCTTTTTCATCACTTTAAGTATATCCTGCCATTCCCTTCTGGCCTGAAGAGTTTCTATTGAAAGATTAGCTGTTATCCTTATGGGAATCCCCTTGTGTGTTATCTGTTGCTTTTACCTTGCTGTTTTAATATTTGCTCTTTGTGTTTGATCTTTGTTAGTTTGATTAATATGTGTCTTGGGGTGTTTTGCCTTGGGTTTATCCTGTTTGGGACTCTCTGGATTTCTTGGACTTAGGTGGTTATTTCCTTCCTCATTTTAGGGAAGTTTTCAACTATTATCTCCTCAAGTATTTTCTCATGCCCTTTCCTTTTGTCTTCTTCTGGCACACCTATGATTTGAATCTTGGGGCATTTAACATTGTCCCAGAGGTCTCTGAGGTTGTCCTCATTTCTTTTCATTCTTTTTTCTTTTTTCCTCTATGCTTCATTTATTTCCACCATTCTATCTTCCACCTCACTTATCCTCTCTTCTGCCTCAGTTATTCTACTGTTGTTCCCCTGCAGAGCACTTTTGATCTCAGTTATTGCATTATTCATTATTGATTGACTATTCTTTATTTCTTCTAGGACCTTGTTAAACATTTCTTACATCTTCTCAATCCTTATCCCTAGTCTATTTATCTATAACTCCATTTTGTTTTCAAGATTTTGGATCATCTTGACTATCATTCTGAATACTTTTTTTTCAGGTTGACTCCCTATCTCCTACTCTTTTTTTTTTTTTTTTTGGTTTAGTGGGTATTTATCATGCTCCTTTACATGCTGAATATTTCTCTGCCTTTTCATTTTGTTTAGATTGCTGTGTTTGGGGTGCCCTTTCTGTAGGCTGGATGTTCATGATTCCTCTTTATTGTAGAGTCTCCTCCCTGTGAGTGAGGTTGGACTAGTGGCTTGTCAAGGTTTCCTGGTTGGGGGAGCTTGCCTCTGTGTTCTGGTGGGTGGAGCTGGATCTCTTCTCTCTGGAGTGCAATGAAGTGTCCAGTAGTGAGTTTTGAGGTATCTATGAGTTTGGCACAGATTTGGGCAGCCTGTCTTTTAATGCTCCAGGTTGTGCTCCTGCATTGCTGGAGAATTAGCATGGTGTGTCTTGCACTGGGACTTGTTGGCTCTCGGGTGGAGCTTGGTTTCAGTGTAGGTATGGAGATTTTGGGGTGAGCCCTTACCTATTAATGTTCCCTGGGGTCAGGAGTTCTCTGATGTTCTCAAGTTTTGGAGGTAGGCCTCCTGTTTCTGGCTTTCATTCCTTCTCTTACAGTAGCCTCAAGACTTCTCCATCCATACAGCAAAAATGATAAAACATCCAGGTTAATGGTGAAACACTTCTCCACAGTGAAGGACACCCAGAGAGATTCACAGAGTTGCATAGAGAAGAGAAGAGGGAGGAGGGAGATGGAGGAGACCACAAGGAGAAGAGGGAGAGTCAAAAGGGGAGAGAGCAATCTAGCCAGTAACCAGTTCCCTAAGTGTTTTCTACAGCTCAGAACACCCAGAAAGATTCACAGAATCAAGTAGAGAAGAGAAGGTGGAGGTAGGATATAAAGATGACCTTGGGGAAAAAAGGGAGAGACAAAGGGGAGAGAGCAATCAAGCCAGTAATCAAATCCCTAAGTGAAAATGGATATTGAATATTAGATTCTTAAAGGAATAAAACTGATAATACCAAAAAGCAAAGATTAAAAATCTAGAACAGAGGTTAGACTGTCAAAAACACAGTATAAAAAATAAAACACAAAACCAGTCACAAAAATTACAAAACACATATATATGAAATATGCTGTAAAAATAGGGTCTTTTTTTTTTTTAATCTGTTGCACCTGTTGCTTCCAGAGCAGTTTTCTCTTCTTTGTTTTGGCTTCCTCTGTTTGCAAGTCTCTTCAGTATCTAATTTCTGTGCTGACACAAGGGGGCAAAGGTGGTCACGTCCCAGGAAGACATGGTTGGCAACTGGGAGACTGCTCACAGTTTGATGAAAGATGCCATCTCTGGGGCCAAGACTGCTGCAGCCCCTTGCCTTCTGGCTCTGGCTGTTGCTTGCCCGCCTCTCTGCCTGTGGGTGGGGGAGAGGCCTATATGCAGCCAGCTAGCTATGCTTTGGTATTTGCTCAATCCTTTGTTCTATGAGTGTGCCAGGCTGCACATTAGAGCCTTCTGTGGGAAAAGTTTTTTTATTCTCTCTGGTGATCCCACGGTTTGGGGTGCTATCTCACATTAGCTCCTTCAGACTGTCTTCAGGGCACTCAGGCCCAGTCCTTACCCTAAGAACCAATGATGCAGCATGCGCCTTCCACCCAGCCCTGCTTGCTGGTGCTGGATGAAAGAGTCTGGGCTACTTCTCTGCTGGAAGTTGTGGTTATGCATGTATTGTGTGTGTGTGTATGTGTGTGTGTGTGTGTGTATTTTCCTCCTGGTTATGTTGCCCTCTGAGATTCCAAAACTCCCCACAGACCCACCTGTGGGAGGGTTTCCTACTGGATGGAAACTTCTCCTTCTTCACAACTCCCCCAGGACAGGTCTCTGTCCCTAAGTCTTTTGTCTCCCTTTTTTTTTTTTTTTGGTCTTTTATATTTTGTCCTACCTCCTTTCCAAGAGAATCAGCTGCCTTTCTCGGTGCCTGGTATCCTCCACCAACATTTAAAAGTTGTTTTCTGAAAGTTGCTCAACATTTAAATGAGCTTATGGTGAATTTTTAGGGAAGAAAGTAGTCTCCCTGTCCTATTCCTCTACCATCTTGGGATCGCCTCCAAGATACTACTTTTTAAAAATTAGTGAGCAAGGAACTTAAGACTGGAAATATATATGTACATGATTGCAATAGTTATATATTTTTGTTGTAAAATATATAGTAAATAAATAAATTTATTTAAAAAATAAAGTTTATCATAATACAGTCTTTTTATCTTTAATCATGTGATTTTATCTTCTAATCATATTTTGAGTATTTACCCGCCCAAAAAAAAGTCAATGAAAGATGGCAAAGCAGTAAAAATGTTGCATTGTCAAAAGTACTGAGACCTGGGAGATAGAAAAGCATTTACCCCTTATTATTTTATATCCAACCCATAAAACTTAAAGTTTATGCAATGTCAATGGGCATTCAAAACCATTTTAAAGCTTTTATTTTTTCTTATCAGTTACACAAGTTATGCCACTAATTCATAGCAGAAAACAAGTAGAAAATTCAGCAATTGCAACCAGGATGCCCTTCAGTAGGTGAATGTATAAATAAACTAAGTATGTTCCAGTAATGGAATTCACACCAAAAAAAAAAAAAAAAAAGAGTTGTTAATGCATGCAAAGGCATGGAGGAAACTTAAATGCATATTACTAATGAAAGAATCCAATATATTCTGTATGATGTCATATGATGGGCACATGTTATTATACTTTTGTCCAAACTCAGAATGGACAACAAAGAGTGAACTGTAATGTAAACTATGGACTTTGGATAAAAATGATGTGTCAGTGTAGGATTCATTACTTATAACGAATGTACCACTCTTGTGGCAGTGTGAATAAAAATAGGGAGGCTATGAACCTGTAGGAGAGATATATGGAAAATATCTGTACCTTCCCCTCAATTTTACAGTAAATTCAAAACTTCTATAAAAAATAGTTATTTTGTATTTCAGAATTATAGGTTATGAATTATGTTAATCATCACCTAAAACTGTAAAATTAAATATATATATATACAAAAGACATTGGCCAATTTTTATCTAGAAAATATTTTATGAAATTGATACAGAATACTGTAATAATGTAATATGTCTTCTGATACTCAATTTATAACCATAAGGTGTATGATTATTATCTGATTAAGTTTCCTTTCTTTTTATAACTTGCAGCTCCATTTCTAAGCTCCCATTTGCTCCTCAAGTCACACTAATAAAGCATCTATCTCTATATGCTTATAAAGTAATTGTTGTTAAGTAGAATCCAATATTCATCACCCTGATAATTCCAATAGCACCACATCTATATTTTCATTTTATAGTCTCTTACCAGTTTTTGTCGAACTGGCAAATAGTTTTATTTTCAAATTTGTTTTATTCTTGATCTCTGTGTTGTATAATTTAAACACAATTTTAAACTGTCTTCACTTGGTCAGTTATTTTCAATGAATACTTAAAAATCTAGAGTGGTAAGAACTTGATGTATATACACGATGGATATTATTATTGTGGCTCTTAGGTATTCATTGTAGTGTTTTATATCTGTTATATTTGAGCATTATGTGGCATCTATTAACTTGCTGATACTTACTGTATGAACTTTCAGTAGCACATAATTTGCAAAAAAGTTTTTTTGTTTCCATTCCATTGTGTAGATGCCTTGATGAACTGTAGATAGACATTTTTTTCTTTAATATATAGGTACATTATATCCATATTATCCTGTTTTCCAGGACTTTCATTTGAAGTATTAAGCAATGTGATTTAACTGTCACAGACTAAAGCCTGTATTTGTGAAATCTATTTCATCATTGCTAATAAAGCATATCCAAAAATAAAATACAGAAGTAGAAATCAACATCAAATTATTTTGTGCTCTATAAAAGACAGCTGTTTCATTAAGCTTTCTTGCACATTATAAATACCAAATTAAATGATTCTTAAATTCCTAATTATTTTTGACTCAGTGCCGTACTCTACATATACCAGAAACTATTGGAAAACTGTTCTGGAAAAACATCTATAATAGAGTAATAAAATTGTAAAATTCAGAATTATATTTATGTTCGTATTTAATTGAGTCCCTTACTGTAGATACTTCAGTATTTTGATCTGTTCGTATCAAATCTTGGTGAATAATATTTCACTCCTCTACAGTAAATCTTATTAAGTGAAACTGGATACAATTTCATGCTGGCTCAGAAGATACAGTTGGATGCACATTGATGTTTTGGAGTTTCTGACGGAAATTTGTTTTAAGGAGGTTGCAATAATCCAATTTCATTTTGACAAGTTACTGCTAAATGTCACTCAGGGATATTTAAAAATATTTTTCAACTTCAAAAATAAAATTTTAAAGTTGAAAAAGGGATAATGTATATCATTTATGTCAAAACCATTCATTCTAAATTTGAGAAAACTGTTGCACAGAGGTTATAAGTAATGTGCTTAGTCACATAGCTAATGGAGATGTGAAATTAGAAAATAATTTTTTGCTGTGACTACATTTTAATTTGTATTGCTTTGCAGCAAGAAAGCCACAGAAAGAGACATTTGGGAGTGGAGCCAAGTCTTTTAAATGCAAGGTTAAAGAAACTTTTCCAGAAAAAGATTGTGACTTAGAGATTATTTCTTGTTACTTTTCCTGAGCCTCTAGTCCAAGGAGTGTGTCAGTAGATCCTTGTATATAACATAAGACTATATGAAACCACGTCTTTCTGAGACTGACTCAGTGAGTAGTAGCACTGAGTTTTCTTATTGAATCACAGATGAGGGCTCTGAGCACATTGCTTCACTGAAGGAGTTTAGTTATTTGGTGGAGCTGTAGGGGTATTGATGTAAATTGTTCTCACAAAGTTTTTAGACAATGTCCTTAAGATAGTTTAGCTCACTATAGGCTTAGTTAATGTTTAAGAAGTAAAAGAACTCAGAACATAAAATGGACACAAAGTTTCAGAACTGAGATAAACTGAGGATGCTAAACAGCACACTTTAAGAATAGCCAACAGAGCCAGATTCAAAGTCAATAGAATCCTCAGAACATACACATATAGATTAAAAATCCACTTTATAAAATCATTCATAAGAAAAATTTTCAAGATATATGCCACTGCTGCTAAGTCGCTTCAGTCATGTCTGACTCTGTGCGACCCCAGAGACGGCAGCCCACCAGGCTCCCCTGTCCCTGGGATTCTCCAGGCAAGAACACTGGAGTGGGTTGCCATTTCCTTCTCCAATGCATGAAAGTGAAAAGTGAAAGTGAAGTCGCTCAGTCATGTCCGACTCCTAGCGACCCCATGGACTGCAGCCTACCAGGCTCCTCCATTCATGGGATTTTCCAGGCAAGAGTATTGGAGTGGGGTGCCATTGCCTTCTCCATATATGCCACATAAAAGAAAATAATGACAAGTAAATAAGATTGTTTTGCCTAGTAATCATCCATTCCAAATTAATTTAGATACTATAGTATAGCTGATAATATTTTAGATACTAGGTAAACAATAGAAAATAAGACACAGTCTTAACCTCGGTTATTTCAAAATATGCAGAGAAATGCACATTCAAAAGTCAAGATGTATAAGAAATCTAATGAAAGAAAGTAGATAGGTTATGAAAGTAAAAGTGATAAAATCGCTCAGTCATGTCCGACTCTTTGCGACCCATGGGCTATACAGTCCATGGAATTCTCCAGGCCAGAATACTGGAGTGGGTAACCTTCCCCTTCTCGAGTGAATCTTCCCAACCTAGGGATTGAACCCAGGTCTCCCACATTGCAGGCGGATTCTTTACCAGCTGAGCCACAGGGAAGATAGGTTATAAAGTTAAAGAATAATAGAGATGATTCTTTGACTGTTTTAATGAAGCAGTAAGACTTTTCTAGTAAATAATGGTGGAGGAGAATTCCAATGATAGTGATGAAAATTGCACTTTTGCAGATGAAAGTCCCTGACATTTTCACTTAACTTCTCTTGCCTAAAGAATAGCTACCCAGTCCAGTATTCTTGCCTGGAGAATTCTATGGACAGAGGAACCTGGTGGGCTACAGTCCACGGGGCTGCAAAGAATCAGGCATGACTGAGTGAATAACACTTTTCTTTTGCCTAAAGAGTATTCATAAATCTTTGCCAAACTAAATGTTTTTGTAGTCTGATACAAGGCATGCAGATTTTAGAACAGTGGCTGAGAATAAGTATTTTTGATACATTAAAAAAAAAAAAAACTGGATGTAAGAAATAAGTTATGTGACAAAAAAAGACTTTGAATACTTAAAAAACTGAATAAGTGGTTGAATTATTAAAATATAAAACTTTTTAGAAAAGCTTTCCTATGAGTCTGTCATGTTGTTTTCTCATGTTGTTTGTAATTCAAGGCACTGCCATTCTCCAACATCATGTCTTTCTGTCAGCCTCAGTGTCTATTCAGTTTCTACTTTGATCATGGGTTGTATGTGCATGCATGCTGTCACTCAATCATGTCTGACTCTTTGCAACCCATAGGCCGTAGCCTGCAGACTTCTTTCTCTATGGAATTTTCAAGGCAAGAATACTGGAGTGGGTTGCCATTTCCTACTCCAGGGGATCTTCCCGACCCAGGGATCAAACTCGTGTGTCTTGCATTTCCTGCATTGGCAGGAGGATTCTTTACCACTGTGCCACCTGGGAAGCTCAATCATGGGCTGTTTGTATCCAATTTGTTTGCATTGGTCAAATTGTTAAACAGATTGTTGCCAGATAGCCATGTCAAGTACTCTGCTAGAAGCCAGTTGCAGTGATTATCCCAGATGTCACTTTCTAGTGCCAAGTATTATATTTTTTTGCATGTTTTTGTTTTTGCATTGCAATTATCATTGTATAAAGCCTGCTAAAATATATCTATATTTTCTACTAGAGATAAAAATTGGGGAGATCTGTTAATGTCCCATATGGGTATGTCTGCAATACAAATAAGGCATTATTCACATAATGAAGTCATAGAATAAACGTTCTTATCACTTACGGATCTCCTATTTTCTCTTTGTTTCTTATCTGTGAACTTTCTTCCATTATTTAAAGTAAAATACTTGTATTTGAGAATTTTCACTCTTCATTTTTCCCTTTTCTAAAAGAAGAGGGTGATCTTACTTTGCATTCCTACTTTTATCTCTTCAAGTTCAAAACAGGAAACTGTCTCTAAATAAGGAAATTTATTATATTAATTATCATGTATGTCAAAATGGAAACATTGTCAAATGTGTCAGGCCAAGCCTTATCTACTCTGTATTCCATTCTCTCAGGTCATTAAACAATGAATATAAATTATTAGATTTAATTGCAACATTTTAATCAATATAGTTTGGTTACTTAGTAATCATGAAATATCTATTTGTATCATACTATTTCAAATTTATATAAATTTGCAAATTTACAGAACATATTTTATAGAAGTATATCAATTTTAAACATGCTTAATGTAAGGGATGTATCTTGTTATATATGGGAGGTATCGTGCTCTTTACTTTGTTACTAACAAATGCTAGATAAAAAATATGTTTTCAATTAAATAGAGCTGTTTCCCAAAGTGATAAAGCCTCATTGGGACAAACATGTCTTTCAAATTTAAAATAAACTTAAAGTATTATAATTGGGCTAATTTGACCATGTGAAAAGATATACTTTATTAGTGTATTGCATCTTTACATGTAATTAAAATAAATCCAAAAGCTTGGGTTTTGACTGACAGTTACTTTCTTTCCACAATGATTATAGAACTTTAGCATAGTACATCTCCTGAACATCTTCTTTCAAATCTGGAAGAAAGATATTCAAATCTTCCTTCCTTCAAAAGCAAATCTTGCTTCACAATACTCATCAAAACACTGCATCGTACTATAGGTTGATGAAGTGTGAAGGTCAAAAGCATAGATTCTGCATAGAGACTCTGCTGCTGCTTAGTTGTGATGGCCTAGATTCAAGTCTCGGTTTGTTCAATTTCTCCTTTTTGATCAAAGTCAAGTCACCTAAAAAGTCTAATCCACAATCCTACTTATTTTACAGTTATTTCTGTGTATTTTAAGAGTTCATCAAGGTAAAGAATAGTGTTCTGCAAATGGTAGGAATACAAAAAAATGTTGATGTTTAATTAAATATATAAAACACACAGCCAAAATAATTGCAGATACTAAGTTCCTTGATATTCAGTTTCTCTAGTTCTATTTATTTTGTTCCTTCATTCATGTATCTGTGAAATTATCCATTCATTTTTTCAAGCCAATCTAAACTTATGAATATATGAATAAGTATATCAGTTAATCAATTTGAAATGGACTTGTTCTCACTAATTGTTATTCAGAGTGTTTATTATTCTAGTCATTTTTTTAACAGTCTAACTATGGGACTGTCAATTAAAAAATAATAAAATATTTCAAGCCAGAGTTATAAGAACATCAGAGAATTCCAAGTGGGATAATTAAATACATATTATCATTATTTATTGTTAATTCAATTAGTAATAATAATACCAGACACTCCACTAGGAAACACATCATATCCAAAATTCAGAAAAGCCAACTATGATAGACAGAGATTAAAAAAAAAAAAAAAAAAACGCTGATGGCAGAAAAAAAGATACAAACAGAAGCAGATTTTATACAGAAAACAGCAAACTAGAAGTTGTACAGAAAGGAAAAAATAATCCTACTGAACAAGTATTCCATCACAAGCAAAAATATTTTGCAAAAAAATTAGTTAAAAAAAAACATTGTCAGAAGAGTAAAATGTGAGAGAATACAATGCCAGCATATCAGTGACATAGGAAAATGTAAAGGAAATTTTTCAGACAGGCACTAGACATATAGTTGTATATGTCAAACATGAGGAATGCTGGAGAGAATTAATAAAGGAGATGTTAATTTTTTTTTCATTTTAATTGCTAAAATATAGTTCAGTTCAGTTCAGTCACTCAGTCGTGTCCGACTCTTTGCAACCCCATGAATCGCAGCATGCCAGGCCTCCCTGTCTATTACCAACTTTCGGAGTCTACTCAAACCCATGTCCATCCAGTCAGTGATGCTAACCAACCTCTGTCGTCCCCTTCTCCTCCTGCCCTCAATCTTTCCCAACATCAGGGTCTGTTCAAATGAGTCAATTCTTCACATCAGGTGGCCAAAGTACTGGAGTTTCAGCTTCAACATCAGTCCTTCCAATGAACACCCAGGACTGATTTCCTTTAGGATGGACTGGTTGGATCTCCTTGCAGTCCAAGGAACTCTCAAGAGTCTTCTCCAACACCACAGCTCAAAAGCATCAATTCTTTGGTACTCAGCTTTCTTTATAGTTCAACTCTCACATCAATACATGACTACTGGAAAAACCATAGCCTTGACTAGATGGACCTTTGTTGACAAAGTAATGTCTCTGCTTTTTAATATGCTGTCTAGTTTGGTCGTAACTTTCCTTCCAAGGAGTAAGCATCTATTAATTTCATGGCTGCAATCACCATCTGCAGTGATTTTGAAGCCCAGAAAAATAAAGTCAGCAATTGTTTCCACTGTTTCCCCATCTATTTGCCATGAAGTGATGGGATCAGATGCCATGATCTTAGTTTTCTGAATGTTGAGCTTTAAGCCAACTTTTTGACTCTCCTCTTTCACTTTCATCAAGAGGCTTTTTAGTTCTTCTTCACTCGCTGCCATAAGGGTGGTGTCATCTGCATATCTGAGGTTATTGATATTTCTCCTGGCAATCTTGATTCCAGCTTGTGCTTCCTCCAGCCCAGCATTTCTCATGATGTACTCTGCATATAAGTTAAATAAGCAGGGTGACAATATACAGCCTTGACATACTCCTTTTCCCATTTGGAACCAGTCTGTTGTTCCATGTCCAGTTCTAACGGTTGCTTCCTGACCTGCATCCAGGTTTCTCAAGAGGCAGATCAGGTGGTCTGGTATTCCCATCTCTTTCAGAATTTTCCACAGTTTATTGTGATCCACACAGTCAAAGGCTTTGGCATAGTCAATAAAGCAGAAATAGATGTTTTTCTGGAACTCTCTTGCTTTTTCAATAATCCAGCGGATGTTGGAATTTGATCTCTGGTTCCTCTACCTTTTCTAAAACCAGCTTGAACATCTGGAAGTTCATGGTTCACGTACTGCTGAAGCCTGGCTTGGAGAATTTTGAGCATTACTTTACTAGCATGTGCTGCTGCTGCTGCTAAGTCATGTCAGTCGTGTCCAACTCTGTGCGACTCCACAGACGGCAGCCCATCAAGCTCCGCCATCCCTGGGATTCTCCAGGCAAGAATACTGGAGTGGGTTGCCGTTTCCTTCTTCAATGCATGAAAGTGAAAAGTGAAAGTGAAGTTAATTAGTTGTATCTGACTCTTTACGACCCCATGGACTGCAGCCTACCAGGCTCCTCTGTCCATGGGATTTTCCAGGCAAGAGTACTGGAGTGGGTTGCCATTGCCTTCTCTGTTACCAGTGTGTGAGATGAGTGCAATTATGCGGTAGTTTAGCATTCTTTGGCATTGCATTTCTTTGGGCATTCTTTGGCATTGCCTTTCTTTGGGCTAAAAGATATTTAGCTGTCTAAAGTGAAAGTAATATACCTGCAGTATGGTATTTATGTTCTTCCCACATGTTACTGGTTGTAAAGAATCTGCCTGCCAATGCAGGAGATATGAGATGCAGGTTTGATCCCTGGGTTGGGAAGATCCCTTGGAGGAAGACAAGGCAGCCCACTCCAGTACTCTTGTCTGAAGAATCCCATGGACAGAGGAGCCTGTTGGGCTATTGGAAAGAGTCAGACATGATTGAATTGACTTAGAACACACACATACATGGTATTTATAATCCATGAAAAATAAAATGGCGATATTACAGAGGAGGTTTTAGAAGAATTTTAACTATATCTGAAATAAAATAATAAGGTTATAATTTATAAGTTATTTGGAAGTTCAATGTGATAATTACATATATTATATGCCTAATGATTGTTTATCATATTTTTAAAAAGAGATATAACTAACTAGTTAGTAAAACTCGTATCTTCCTTCAGAAACTGGACATAGTGGGGCACCAGCCTTCATGATTATATTTCAAAGGCTTTTTTCCCAGAGCTCTTGAGAAAGACAGTCTTGGGAAAGACTACCAAGAAGCTTTAAAATGTTTACATCTCAAAGGGTCAGAGAAACTTTTTAAAATGACAACTTTTCTAAAGTAAATGCTTCAGTGAAAGAGAAATCAGGTATAAAAAGTCAGGAGAAAACTGTCTAAAGTTTGTCATATTGCAAGGAACATTAGAGGTATCTTGGTCATATTATTTTTTTTTCAGCTTTGAAAATAAAAATAAATATATTGCCTGAGTACTTCTTATTTATCTGGAAACTTGTGCATCATATACTTGATTCAAAATTTATGATCTCTTGATCCCATTGTTTAATGAAAATTTTAAATTTAATGTGTATACTTATTTTAAATTTGACATATATACATGTGTGTGTGTGCACATTAAGTCCCTTTAGTCATGTCCGACTCTTTGAGACCCTAGGGACTGTAGCCCTCCAGGCTCCTCTCTTCATAGGATTCTCCTGGCAAGAATAATGGTGTGGGTTGCCTTGCCTTCTTCCAGGGGGTCTTCTGACCCAGTGATTGAACCCTCAGCTTTTAGTCTCCTGCATTGTCAGGTGGGTTCTCTTCCACTAGAGCCATCTGGGAAGCCATATATGTATATATATATATATATGTGTGTGTGTGTGTGTGTGTGTATGTATTCAGACACATATATAACTCCCTATATTAAGGTAAACTAATTTTATACTGATGTCTCCAACTCTGCTTACCATTTGGGTATTTTAGCCTTCTCTCCATTCTTTTCTGTAAGCTCACCTTCTAATAATGAGAAACATGGTTCCCACTAGAGGCCTTCAGTTTACTTAATTGTTCAGTTTCAGCACTCATGAGCAATGTTATCATAGTTTTTCACCTATAATTTTATGGGAAAGAAATATTTGTCAACCAGAATCAAGTGTTAATGTGTAATTATTTTGTCTCTAATCTAACAAACACCAATCATTTCCAAAGTCAGCAACTTTTTCTCTCCACCCATTTATAGACTTTGTTTTCATGCATTTTAATTACCATTAGACTGTTAGATCAGAGTTTGCATTCCATTTTAGAATCCTTTGATTGCTATAAAGTTTTTTTTTTTTTTTTTAATATTTGTGAACACAAACTTCCCTTATGTGCTCTGAAGACCTATGGGTTTGACAGGACACAATACCATGTAATCACCATTGCAGTATCATACAAAATAGCTTCACCACTATAAAATATTCCTTCACCTCAAAAATTCAATATTTTTCTACTTCCCCTGAATTAGTTTGCTAAGGCTAACTAACTAAACACACACACACACTAACACACACACACACACACACACACACACTGGGTACAAAAATGGAAATTTATTTTCTCTTAGTTCTGGAGGTTGGAATCTAAGATCAATGTGAAGGCATAAAAAATTACTATATACTGGTTGGCTTAAAAATGGAAATTTATTTTCTTAGAACTGGGGAGGTTGAAAGTCTAATCAAGGTTGTTTTCCACTGAGGCCTCTCTCCCTGGCTTGCAGTTGGTAATCCTCTTGCTACCTCTTTACAAGGTCATCTTTCTGAGCTTGCACACTCCTAGTCTCTCAGTGTGCCCTAATTTCTTCTGCTCATAAGGACACCAAGCATATGTATTAGGGCCCACTCTGAATGCCTGGTTTTAACTTTCTTGCCTTTTTAAGACCCTATCTCCAAATGCTGTTACATTCTGAGTGACTGTGGATTTAGGGCTTCAATATATGAATTTTGAGGGATAAACATCAGCCTGTAACAATCCCAAAACTCATGGTAATCAATGATCTTTTAATCTTTGTCACAGCTTTGCTTTTTATAGAATGTCCTATAATTAGAATCATACACATTCAGCCTTCACAGACTGGATCCTTTCACTTGCAGTATGAGTTTAAGATTATTTCTTGTTTAATGATATTTAATTGCATTGATATGCCTTAGCTTGTTCATCTGTTCACCTATTCAAGGATACCTTGATTGCTTCTACTTTTTTATAAGTATGAATGAAACTGATCTAAACAGTTGTATGAAGTTCTTTGCATGCACTTGTTTTAAATCAGTTCAGTAAATACCTCGAAGTGTGATTACTTGGTGTCAACTTCCTTTCCAATCTGTATATTTAATGAAATTTGTCATGCTCAATGCACAGGAAGAACAACTGATTAATTTTGTAGGCATGGTATTTGTATAGAGTACATGATGTTGTAACATACACTTTGAAAGTGATAATTACTTGCATAACTAGTAAACAATACCTTATTTTTCACTTAATACTGAAGAGAACCATCTGTTCACAGTGATTCATTTTGTTAAGCATTGTCTTATGATTCAAAGCTTTTCTGAAGTAAATTTATGATATCTTTCTGCATTTTTAATATTGAATGCAGTTTCTTTAATACTTTTATTCTTTTGTATCACAAAAACAATGCTTTTAGAAAATTCTAATATAGTATTCCTGCTGCTGCTGCTAAGTCACTTCAGTTGTGTCTGACTCTGTGCTACCCCATAGATGGCAGCCCACCAGACTTGCCCGTCCCTGGGATTCTCCAGGCAAGAACAGTGGAGTGGGTTGCCATTTCCTTCTCCAATGCATGAAAGTGAAAAGTGAAAGTGAAGTTGCTCAGTTGTGTCTGATTCTTAGCGACCCCATGGACTGCAGCATACCAGGATCCTCCATCCATGAGATTTCCAGGCAAGAGTACTGAAGTAGGGTGCCATTGCCTTCTCTGTAATGTTCCTAGAAGGACGTTACTATGCTCCTCTATCCTGGATTCTTTGTTTCCATTCTGGAGCACTGTTGTTATATCAGGGCTACCCTTTACTTTACCAGATTAATTCTTTATTTCCTACATTCCGTGCATTAACCTTTCATGGGTAACTCCCCCATGCTAAACAAATATCTCCTCAGGTGACATTTCAAAGGGAACATCAGTTCAGTTCAGTTAAGTCCCTCAGTCGAGTCTGACTCTTTGTAACCCCATGAACCACACAGCATGCCAGGCCTCCCTGTCCATCACCAACTCTTAGAGTCCACCCAAACTCATGTCCATAGAGTTGGTGATGCCATCCAAACATCTCATCCTCTGTCGTAACCTTCTCCTCCTGCCCTCAATCTTTCCCAACATCAGGGTCTTTTCAAATGAGTCAGCCCTTCACATCAGGTGGCCAAAATATTGGAGTTTCGCTTCAGCATCAGTCCTTCCAATGAACACCCATGACTGATCTCCTTTAGGATGGACTGGTTGGATCTCCTTGCAGTCCAAGGGACTCTCAAGAGTCTTCTCCAACACCACAGTTCAAAAGCATCAATTCTTCAGCACTCAGCCTTCTTTACAGTCCACTCTCACATCCATACATGACCACAGGAAAAACCATAGCCTTGACTAGACGGGCCTTTGTTGGCAAACTGATGTCTCTGCTTTTGAACATGCTATCTAGGTTGGTCATAACTTTCCTTCCAAGGAGTAAGCGTCTTTTCATTTCATGGTTGCATTCACCATCTGCAGTGATTTTGGAGCCCAAAAAAATATAGTCAACCACTGTTTCTACTGTTTCCCCATCTATTTGCCATGAAGTGATGGGATCAGATGCCATGATCTTAGTTTTCCGAATGTTGAGCTTTAAGCCAACTTTTTGACTCTCCTCTTTCACTTTCATTAAGAGGCTCTTTAGTTCTTCTTCACTTTCTGCCATAAGGGTTGCGTCATCTGCATATCTGAGGTTATTGATATTTCTCCCCGCAATCTTCATTCTAGCTTGTGCTTCCTCCAGCCCAGCATTTCTCATGATGTACTCTGCATATAAGTTAAATAAGCAGGGTGACAATATACAGCCTTGACATACTCCTTTTCCCATTTGGAACCAGTCTGTTGTTCCATGTCCAGTTCTAACGGTTGCTTCCTGACCTGCATCCAGGTTTCTCAAGAGGCAGATCAGGTGGTCTGGTATTCCCATCTCTTTCAGAATTTTCCACATTGTTGTGATCCACACAGTCAAAGGCTTTGGCATAGTCAATAAAGCAGAAATAGATGTTTTTCTGGAACTCTCTTGCTCTTATGATGATCCAGCGGATGTTGGCAATTTGATCTCTGGTTCCTTTGCCTTTTCTAAAACCGGCTTGAACATCTGGAAGCTCACGGTTCACGTATTAGTGAAGCCTGGCTTGGAGAATTTTGATCATTAATTTAATAGCATGTGAGTTGAGTGCAATGGTGTGGTAGCTTGAGTATCTCTGCCATTGCCTTTCTTTGGGATTGGAATGAAAACTGACCTTTCCAGTCCTGTGGTCACTGCTGAGTTTTCCATATTTGCTGGCTTAGTAAGGGCAGCACTTTCACAGCATCATCTTTTAGGATTTGAAATAGCTCAACTGGAATTCCATCACCTCCACTATCTTTGTTTGTAGTGTTGCTTCCTAAGGCCCACTTTGACTTCCTGTTCCAGGATGTCTGGCTCTAGGTGAGTGTGAGTGATCACACCATCATGATTATCTGGGTCGTGAAGATCTTATTTTGTACAGTTCTTCTATGTATTCTTGCCATCTCTTCCTAATATCTTCTGCTTCTGTTAGGTCCATACCATTTCTGTCCTCTATTTTGCCCATCTTTTCATGAAAAGTTCCCTTGGTATCTTTAATTTTCTTGAAGACATCTCTAGTCTTTCCCATTCTATTGTTTTCCTCTATTTCTTTGCATTGATCACTGAGGAAAGCTTTCTTATCTCTCCTTGATATTCTTTGGAACTTTGCATTCAAATGGATATATCTTTCCTTTTTTCCTTTGCTTTTTGGTTCTTTTCTATTTACAGCTATTTGAGGGCCTCCTCGGACAGCCATTTTGCTTTTTTGCATTTCTTTTTCTTGGGGATGGTCTTGTTCCCTGTGTCCTGTACAATGGCACGAACCTCCATCCATAGTTCATCAGTCACTCTGTCTATCAGATCTAGTCCCTAAAATCTATTTCTTACTTCCACTGTATAATCATATGGGATTTGATTTAGGTCATACCTGAATAATAGTGGGTTCCCTTACTTTCTTCAATTTAAGTCTGAGTTTGGCAATAAGGAGAACAAATGTGGCAATAAGGAGTACAAAAAGGGAACATAAGGATTGTTAAAAAATATCTTTATTTGGATTTCACATGTGATTAATAGTTGACTGAACACAGGACTCTGAATTTAAAACAATTGCCTATCTTAATTTTAAAGTATTACTTTGTTGCTGTCTAGGACTCTTCTTTTATTATGAAAATCCCAAGACTACTATCATGTTTATTATTGTCTAAGATACTTCTTTTTCTCCCTTGAACATCTTTTTATTTTTGATTATATGAAATTTCACAAAGATTTGTAGTGCTCTCTTTCTCTAAGTTGGTGAATTTAAAACATTTATTTTGTGTAGAACTCGAGCAATTTAAACTGAGGAAGACATCATCTCAAAACAATATAGCAGTAGGACTTTTTTTTGCTTTATTATTATTATTTTTTAAGATTTTTCAGGTAGATTTGATTCTCTTATTCAGCCATGCTTGTTGTATAAGTGGATCTTTGTTCCTTATAGCAAAGGATGTATATTCCATTTCTGTTAGGTCCTTTATAAATTCCTAAAGTCTACAAGTGACACATCTCTTTCAAATATTCACATTTAAAACCAGCCTTTGCAACAAAATATCCCGAAGAAATTTCCATCTGTAATCATCCATTGCTCTCATTAAACATAATTATAGTTTAAAACTGTATTTGACCAAAACTTACTGCTCAATTTTTTTCTTTTTTTTTCATCTTTGGATGTTAGCATAAAGATATATTACTCATGAATGATTAAATGTGTTAAGGACTGTAAAATATGTGCTATTTTCTACCTATGTATCCAGATATATTAATAACATTATCATTTATGTCCCACTTTATGGCTAGCACTGGCTTTGTATTTTTATAAAATTATTATCATTATTTAATAAATTCTTCCTAGGTACAACATTTAGTATAATATCTTTGTACAGTTTTATTTGTGAATGGATATTAAGACTTGAGGTGATGAGAATGTAAATGTTGGTGAAATTGCACTCATTTATGATTAAATTGCAACAATCACATATTTCATGACAATGTATAAATGTATGTCCATTAATAATATAGGGCTTCCCTGGTGGCCTAGTGGTAAAGTATCCACCTGCCAATGTAAAAGATGCAGTCTCAGTCCCTGGGTCAGGATGATTCCTGGAGAAGGAAATGGCAACCCACTCCAGTATTCTTGCCTGAGAAATCCTTCAGGAACAGAAGGAGCCTGGCAGACCATAGCCCATGGGGTCACAAAAGAGTCAGATACAACTTAGCAACTAAACAACAATATTAATAATATAAATATGTTGGCATATATCATATATAATTTAGAATCAGACAGATATAATGGAGTTTACAAAGACTGGAAGATGTTTGCAACACATTTTGTAATAATAATTATTCAATATTGGTAAGTGCATTTAGTAGAAATTTTATTTTATTAAAACATATTGGTTCTGTTGTTTCATTTTGAGGTAGTGTGTTCATTTGCTTTTCTTCTTCCATTTGACCATTTCCCTCCCCAGTCCCCATCATCCTTTTCCGTTCACCCAGCACTATTAGTCTTTGTTTTCCCCTGTCTCAGGGAAGGTATGTGCTGGTAAGGTGAGAAGCAGAAATTGTCTCTATGAATCCTAACTAATATTTCAAGATTCCATCTGAGATAGAAGAGAGATGTAAGAATGCAGAAATGGTAAGTTAGCTTTCAAAAATCGAAAAAGAAAGAGTTAACTTAAAAGAGATTTGTGTTGATTGAGAAAAAGAGTTCTTTGGACCCAGAGCAGTGGCTACTACTTGCATTGCAGGGCAGCACCCGAGTGGAGATGACAAAGCTCTAAGAAGACAAAGGCAATATGATTCAGCTAGGCAGATATTAATAGCATCCTAGATTTCAGCCTTTTTAAGACTGAGAAGAAATGTCAGTGTTTCAAACTTGTCATAATAACAGTTGGAAATTTGCCAATCTTGAAGGGGACAGATGTAATGGAAGATACAGGTGACTGAAGATAAAGGAACATTTTTCATCCAACCCAATACATTCCTTAACTCTTTGGAAGCCTTAATGTCTCACTGTTGTGATGAGGAAAAAGCTATTTTGAGTTGCTGCCTAGGCATGACACTGCTGCTGACACACAGAGTCTGGACATTTAGATAAGAACCTGAATTTAGGATTTCAGTGTCAAGTTCTCGCTTTTATTTTCCTTGGGCACCTTTTAAAATAACTAGAGTTAATCCTCAAAAAGTTAGTGATGTTGGTCTTAACCATTTTATTATTATAGGTGCTTCTACCCTGCTTTCTATCTCTTGTTTGCTGGTGACATGGGATAGAGGACAGCCCTTCTTCAATCTCATTGTGACACTGCCCCATTCTGGGATGTGTAAGTAATGAATCTTGTTACTTTACTTCTTTTGAAGTATTGAAACAGCTTTCAATCAAAATGACCCCAGTGTTTGCATTTCCCAAAAGTGGGAACTTGGATGCTGAGGGAGCTGCTTGTCGACCCTGAGTGGGTAGCTTGTATTTCCTCTTTCAGAAGATCATAATCTGCATATTTTAATTTTAATACATCAGATATTGCCCTCCCCCAACATAACTGCTTTCTCAAAAGTTATGTCTTTGAATGTTAATTGCAAAGCATGAGAGATAAATTGCATGTTTCAAGTTTTCCATGCAATTCCTTTATGTATAATTTACTTTATATAGGCTAACTCTAGCAGCATTTTATGGCAGAAATGCACACTCAGCTACTTCTGATCATGTAAATTTAGTGAAAAGAACCTACATAGGATTTGCAGTTAGAAGACATCTCAAACCTTGTGTCTGTTGCTATTAACATCAGTGCCTTACACAAATCATTGATCAACTCAGACCAATTTCTCTACTCATAAAAATTATGATAATATTTCCAAAGTCTTTTACTTGTATTAAGAATCAAATGATTTAGTGAATAAATTATAAATTGTAATAGATTATCATAGAGCAGAAGCTATATAAAATCATAGAAAATTTTAATAATTAAAAACCCTGTATTAAAGTTGAAACCTCAACATTTTTAACAAATCATAAAATCTTAAGGAATGTTGTTAAGAAATTGCATCCTGATATATCTTTGGCAGATGATTGTAACTTAAGATATTGCATAAAATTACATCAACTGTAATTACGAATGGATTTGGTGTAATAATTTAATCTGATAAAATTTTATAAATGAGTAGTTATTTGAGCAGTGATTTTAAAAGTTACTATATGGTATATGCTACCCTGTTTAGTAAAATATCAGAAGTAGATCTAGAATAAAACTGTTTTTGAGTCATTAATGCTATTTGTCTCTGAAACAGAACTTTTTCCTCTTCATTCAGCACTCAGCAGTGCTGTGAACATATTGATCTGTAATCAACTGCTGACATGGTTATTTGGCTTAAGCCATATATTTACTAAACTGCAAACACAGCATCATGACAGGCATATATAAAACAGTTTTCTAGTACACACAAAAACTCATTGCAAACACTTTATCTAAGTGACAATTTTATCTACAGTTTTCTTTCTTTAATTTGTTCATTAAAAAGGGTGTATGTTAGTCCCCATAAAACTAGCATATTGCTATAAATCATCTCCTAAAACAAAATTAATTTTGCATTTTCTCATTTATAATAAATATCTTAATAGATTTTAAAAGCTTATGAATAGCACATATTCAATATAGCTTGATTGCAGAGCATTAGCATTTTGAGTATTAATTTATCAGTAATATTTAAAAATGGTGGGTCAACTTTTCATTTAAAGATTTATTAAGTTAATTAATATTGCAAAAATGGTTCCAGTTTTACTACTTTATAACACATTTTATATATGAGGCCAACTATGTTTCAATATATATCACTAAGCAAATATAATGAAAAATCATTGATATGCATGACAGTGATAGCTTTAAGGAATTATACTTTTCTTATTTAATACCTATTTCATAATGTAGTATTTTCTGAGGTTTACAACGAGAGCGTATATACATGTCATGTGTCAAGCACTGTGCTTGGTGCTTAAGAGTTTAAAAATGGGAAAAAAAAATAATTTTTATATATCTAGTTTATGAAAACTTCTATGTGTATAAGACTCCTATATATATATATATATATATATATAAACACACACATAGGTGTATATACATAGATGTATATATATATATATATACACACACATATAGGTGTAAAGAAGATATAACTGGTTTCAATTTTCTCTTGATTATCTTAGAAGGCATTTCAAAAGAAGAGTTGTAGGTTCTGGGTTTCACTTTGACTTCCATATGTAACATACAGAGAAGTATATGCCATAAATTAGGAAATGAATCTGATATTATTAAATAAATGACATATTGTTTTCAGAGTTTTCTGGTCATATATGACCAAGTTTTTGACTATCTGAATATGTTTGTAACTCAAACAAGTATATTATTATAAAATGCCCCACAATTTAATTGTGGATCAGGTGGTTGGATGCCATCACTGACTCAATGAATGTGAGTTTGCTTAAACTCCAGGACATAGTGAATGACAGGCAAGTCTGGTGTGCTGCATTCCATGGGGTCGAAAAGTGTCAGACACAACTTAGTAAATGAAAAACAGCAATTTAATTGCACATAACTTTAAATGACATTTGCTAAACAGTGTTTTGAAGAGTGCATCTTTCAGGAATGATATTAAGTGCCACAATCTTCACTTTGTGATGTATGAAAAGTATCATGAAAATATTCCTGAAGAAAATACCAGATAATTGCATATTCTAGAAATCCCTGTTCAATGGCAGAAAAATATGGGAATTTCTTGGAAATCAGAAACAAAAGGAATTGCAAGTTCAGATATGTCAGTGGTCACTAGATCCGGGGTATCTGCAAATCTCTACTGCCCTTAAAACTGCACTTAAAGGATTGCACAGACCAGTGTCAGAGCTGCCACGTGGGACACCAGACAAAACCTAGCACCCAGACACTTCCATGTTTTAATCCAGAGACTAGAGGAGATTTTTAATGTCTAATCAGATTGACAGAAAATTAAATAGAGAATTGGGAAGGACTGATGCTAAACTCCAGTACTTTGGCCACCTCATGCGAAGAGTTGACTCATTGGAAAAGACTCTGATGCTGGGAGGGATTGGGGGCAGGAGGAGAAAGGGACGACAGAGGATGAGATGCTTGGATGGCATCACCGACTCAATGGACATGGGTTTGGGTGGACTCCGGAAGTTGGTGATGGACAAGGAGGCCTGGCGTGCTGCAGTTCATGGGGTTGCAAAGAGTCGGACACAACTGAGCAACTGAACTGAACTGAAAAAAAAAAAAAAAATAAGATTCATATGTTCCAGAGTTGTTCAAAAAGCACAAATCAGGAAGCCCAAAGAATTCCAAACAGGTTTAAACTAAGGAAAAACTATGCGTAAACCTGCTTTGTTGTGTTGTGGTTAGTCTCTCAGTCATGTCCTACTCTTTTCGACACCATGGACTGTAGCCCGCCAGGTTCCTCTGTCCATGGAGATTCTCCAGGCAAGAATATTTGAGTAGGTTGCCATACCTTCCTTCAGGTGATCTTCTCAACCCAGGAATTGAACCTAGGTCTCTCCTGCATTGCAGGTGGATTATTCTTTACCATCTGAGCCATCAGGGAAGTGACCCCCCCCACCCCCACCACCCTCCGCAAAACCTGCTAATGAATATTAAAAGACAACATAACTAAAGTAGGTTAAATTAAGTCAGGATAAATTAAATTAAATAGGAGATTGATTTGAATAGGAAGATGAAGTAGTACGACTATAGATAGTTCAAGGTGAAAATAGATCTCAAAGGGGGATTTTTTTTTTTTAAGGAAAATCATACAATTGTTTCCTGACCCTCATTAAAATCTGTTATTGAAATACATGGCATGTCTGAATGAAAACGTCTTCCTTTAACCAAACAGTTGGCAAAGGGAAATAGTGCAGATCTGCTCTTCATCCTGCTTAATATGGCATGCAAAATGGTGAAATTTTAGAATTACCTAAACCCAGTCAAGTAGCTAATTTAAAACATTTGGGCTGAGGCCAGGGGTGAGGGGGGCAATTGGAAAATTTCAACTAATTAGCCACTATTAATTAGAAGAATTACTCCAAAATCACTGCAGATGGCTCCAAAATCACTGCAGATGGTGACTGAAGCCATGAAATTAAAAGACACTTACTCCTTGGAAGAAAAGTTATGACCAACCTGGATAGCATGTTGAAAAGCAGAGACATTACTTTGCCAACAAAGGTCTGTCTAGTCAAGGCCATGGTTTTTCCAGTGGTCATGTATGCATGTGAGAGTTGGACTGTGAAAAAGGCTGAGCACTGAAGAATTGATGCTTTGGAACTGTGGTGTTGGAGAAGACTTTTGAGAGTCCCTTGGACTGCAAGGAGATCCAACCAGTCCATTCTAAAGGAGATCAGCCCTGGGATTTCTTTGGAAGGAATGATGCTGAATCTGAAACTCCAGTACTTTGGCTACCTCATGCGAAGAGTTGACTCATTGGAAAAGACTCTGATGCTGGGAGGGGTTGGGGGCAGGAGGAGAAGAGGACGACAGAGGACGAGATGGCTGGATGGCATCACTGACTCGATGGATGTGAGTCTGAGTGAACTTTGGGAGTTGGTGATGGACAGGGAGGCGTGGCGTGCCGCGATTTGTCGGGTCGCAAAGAGTTGGACATGACTGAGTGACTGAACTGAACTGAATTGAATTAGAAGAAATATCTGTAATGTCCACCTCACAGACTGGAGACTCTGTAAAGGCGTGTGGCAGCCAGTTACCATCTACTGTTGAAATTTGATGCAGTTTCAAGGTACATGCCATTTGAAAGGAATTGGTTGACTTGTCACTGAGTTTTCACTGAAAAATCCCTAATTCCAGGAGAATATAACATGTGTGTGCTATGTGCTAAGTTGCTTCAGTTGTATCTGATTCTTTGTGACCCTGTGGACCATGGCCCGCCAGGCTCCTCTGTCCATGGGAGTCTTCAAGCAAGAATACTGAAGTGGTTTGCTATGCCCTCCTCCAGGGGATTTTCCTGATCAGAAATTGAAGCCCTGTCTCTTATGTCTCCTGCATCGTCAGGTGGATTCTTTATCAGTAGCATCACTTGGGCAGCCTGAATGTAACATATTGTAAGCTAAAATAACCCTCTTTCTTGGGTTTGACAAATTCTATCCCCAAAGAGATGAGAATGGCCAGATTTCCCACATTAAATGGAAATGCATTAAAGCATACATGACATTGGTAACCATTGGAGTTTCAGGGACTATATTAACTGGTGGCTGCCATGCTTTTTGGCTGGGCCAACATAGATCCACCCCCAGGAGTTACCTAATCCTGTAGTCAAACAGTTTTCTTCTTATGATCAGTTATTGGAAGATGTCAAGCTGTATGGTTTACAGGAGGTAAATCAGAGGTATATAAGTGGTACTTGGTCTGAAAAGCAACTGCATTACAAATAGTTGATGGCTGTACTTTGAAAAGAAAGGGAAAACAGGGAGTCACACAATTGGCATAATTAAGATTGATGTTTCTGGAAAGATAGGAGGAGATGGATAATAACAACTACATAGTGATATGGATTTTTAGTCATTCTTGAACAGTAGGCACTAGAGTTGTGAAAATGTAAGTTGCTTTGTTATAGTAAGCTTTATGGAATTGGAAAGAGAAAATTAAATGAGCATGTTGATAGCCATTAAAATTTAGAATGAGATAAAAGTCAACAAATTGTTGCCTTCATTGGAAGTTGTACCATGAGGACATAGATAAGTGACCATACAGACATTTAAGAAATGCATCAATAGGTAGTTAAATGTATCTCACAGTTTAAGTCAGAATCTCACAATGTAATGAACAGTCATTCAGTTTACCAACAAGATCACTAGGGACTAAAAACAGCTATAGACTGTCTAGTAGAGGATCTTGGTCAGACCATATCTAGCAGGAGGCCCATAGAGAAATCCATTTCAGTATAACCACGGTATAAGCAGTACATGTGGCTACACCCTCAAGAGACTTGCTATTCCAATTTATTGAGTTAAACCCTCTCGTCTGTTCCCCAATCCAGGAAAATATCTGAATGGATAAATGCTCCTCTTGTTTGGAAGACCAAGAAAATGGGAATCAAACTAATGTACTTTGCAATGATTTTACTCCAACTCATTAATGTAACTGCTATTTGGTATATATTTCTGTACTGTTGATATGATTCATTTGATTGATTTAACCAAGTATGTAATACAATGGTGAACAAATGTATCGAGGCTTCTCAGGTGGTGCTAGTAGTAAAGAACTCACCTGCCAATGCAGGAGATGTAAGAAATGTCAGTTTGATCCCTGGGTCAGGAAAACCCTCCTGGAGGAGGGCATGACAACCCACTCCAGTATTCTTGCCTGGAGAATTCCATGGACAGAAGAGCTTGATGGAGTATCGTCCATAGGATCCCAAAGAGTCAGACATGACTGAAGCGACTTAACATGCACAAGTGTATTGGGAGTTTGAATTAAAATCCCTACAGAATACTCTTCTAATGGCAGGTGACTGGCAAAACCATGAAGTCAAGTTAGTTAACAATCACAATTATTTTTAAAAAATATTTACTCATTTTTGCTGTGCCGGTCTCCATTGCTATGTGGCTTTCTCTAGTTGCTCAGGGAGGCTACTCTTTGTTGTGCTTTGTGGGCTTCTTATTGCAGTGGGCTCTCCTGTTGCAGCTTTCTGGTGGCTCAGATGGTCGAGAATTTGCCTGTAATGGGGGAGACCTGAATTTGATCCCTGGGTCAGGAAGATCCCCTGGAGGAGACCATGGCAACCCACTCCAGTATTCTTTCCTGGAGAATTCCCTGGACAGCAGAGCCTGGAAGGCTAGAGTCCAGAGGGTCGCAAAGAGCTGGACACAACTGAGCAACTAATACTTTCACTTTCACCCCTGTTGTGGCACACGGGTTTAGTTGATTTGCAGCTTGTGGGATACTCCTGGACCAGGGATCAAACCCTTTTCCTATGCTTTAGCAGTCAGATTCTCAACTACTGGACCACTGTCGAGGTCCCAATTACTTAATTCTTACATGGAATCAACTTTTCATTAAGTTCAATTTTCTGTAGTTGAAGGAAGTAAAAGTGTAGTTTGGGGAGTAATTAGCAGAACACTTGAGTTTGGATATTGATATGGTAAATGTAAATGTATCTTTAAAAAATAACTGCACCTCATTGGAATATAAAAATAGTGTGCCCTTTGTTTTGCTCTATAATGAATACAAATGATGCAGAAAAAAATAATAACTAACAATTTAGAAACAACATTTGCAGGATGAATTATGTAAGACCCAGTTAATTTGCAGGTGAACTGGGACAATGTCCTGCTTATCTCCAGTGTTTCTTCAAATATTAGTACTGAGTCTTGGTGGTGATAAGGACCAACTGGCTAAATAATAGTATGTAGTGTGCCATTTAAAATTAAAAACTCTACCAGCAACACTCATTGTAAGCTTGTTTATCATATGTTACATTTGGTATCACTGAATAATAAAGTGTTGTTATAAAATAAGGGCTTCCCTGGTGGCTTACATGGTAAAGAAACCACCTATAATTCAGGAGATCTGGGTTCAATCCCTGGATCAGGAGGATCCCCAAAAGAAGTCATTAGTTAATAGGTAAATAAAAATGCATGGTTGCTATATTTCTGGTTTTCTATAACTTGTAAGCCCACGACACTCTTCTGTATATTTTTTTCCAATAATCATGTCATGTTCCACCCTCCCATCTCAGCCTACCAGTAGGGTAACACTCCTTCCTTATTGTTGGCTCAGCATCCACTAGGATAATGACTAATTGTTGGTATGTTTTCATTAATTTATCTTGAAACCAGTTTCCTTTAACACAAACTGCTTTTGTTTTATTACTTCTTTGCTTACTGTTTCTAGTAATTTTTAAACTTTGTGTTATTCATCAATTACTGGTATGTGAGGCCACCATTCTCTTCTGTAGGGATATATTCTTTCATTTCATCAATTTAATCATTTTTCCTTTTACCCTGCATTCCTTACTGTTATATCTTTATAGATTGCCTATAAAACTGCCTTATATTTTGTGTATGTTCAGATCTTCTCTGTAGGTTAAGAGGTTTTGATTTTATTTACATTTTTCATTCAATTATTTTTTTTCAGGCTGCCTCCTATTCATCCTTTATTTCAGTTCAGGCCATTATGTTGTGTGATTCAAAATATTTAATCATATCACTACTTTAAACATTATTTTCCCAAATATTATAATAAATGTTTCTACATTTCACATTTCTTATAAAAATTATTTTTTAAAAATACTATAGATAAAATTTAGATTAAATAACTTACATATTATCCAGGTGAGGGAAATGACAACTCACTCCAGTATTCATGATGTGAAAAATGTAGAATGTAAGAAGTTAACACTTTATTTATATTACATAGAAAATGTATTTTCCCTTTGATGTATTGTTCTGTGGGAGTTAATCTAAATATTTAAATTTATATTGAAGGGTCTTTAATTGACATCAGATATAAACCTTTTACCAGCATAGATAGATCAAAGAAATACAAATCTATCATTTGGAGATGGGATTGGTAAATTCAACATCTGCCATTTGTCACCAAAGGTTACCAAAATGAGAGATGAGTTTGGAAAGAGATTTTCAGTGAGATCTTTTCTCCTTCCCTTTCTTCTTCCTTTTTTCCTTCTTTCTTTCTTAAAACTCAATCCACATAGATTATATAAGAATTTAATTCTTAGGCAAGCACTGAATATTCCTTTTTTTCCTCTTCTTCCCGAGTATACAAGATCTGTGTATGAAAACAAACATATGCAGTTGCCTACCCCATTCCAAGCAATATTTCATTTCAGGAAATAATATCTCCTGAATATATGGAATAAAGTGAGATATGAACAAAAGAAATATGCACTGAAAAAATAATGAGATATGACTTGTATGGGAGATTGAAGCACAGTGCTTCCCAGGTGGCTCAGCAGTAAAGAATCTTCCTGCAATGTGGGAGACCCCGGTTCAATCCCTGGGTCAGGAAAATGCTCTGGAAGAGGGCATGGCAACCCTCTCCATGGACAGAAGGGCCTGGAGAATCCCATAGACAGAAGGGCCAGGCTGGCTACAGTCCATGTGGTCACAAAGAGTCAGTCACGACTGGAGTGACTGAGTGCCCAGGCACAGAAGCACAGTAAGCCCTACTGGTTATTGAAATCACCAGCAGGTTCATATCTCACTTGGGCATATTTTTTTTCCTCAGAGATTCAAGGAAAACTTTGGTTTTACTTTTATTTTGTATTTAAAGTTAGCTTTCAATAAGTTAAAAACAATTCCAAAACCTAGAACAACAACCAATTATTTAATTTATGCTTTTAAGGGTGAATGATAGACTGGAATGAACTAAATAGTTCTGCAGGATGGCTCACCTTGGCAGGGTTCACTGCTGGGTCGTTTGGAGGCTGGCTTATCTGTGATGGTTCTGCAAAGATTTTTCATCTCTGCTTCCTGTGGTAGCTCATCCTCCGGGTTACATTTCACTGCTGTTGCTCAGATGGTGGACAAGCAGGTTCCAAGAGGAAAGTAGAGGCATGAAAGCTCTTTATAGAACAAATTCATCAGATAAAATGTTGCTTAGACTATATTTTAATGTCCAAATCAAGTCACAGTGCTAGACCAGATTTTAGGAATGAAGGACTAAATTTATCCCCATTAGAGGGAGAATTACACGGGGATCATTACATGTGGAGAAGAATTTATGGTTATTTTCATAGTATACTGTATCATACCTTATCCGGTTTTTCTTCAACAATTACTTTCTCAAAGCATGTCAACTAGATTAGATTAAATTTAAAAAGAATTAGAATTTAAATCAATTTTAAAAGTTTGGAAAAAAAAATCTTTCTCATGGCATTGTCTTCATTCCAAACTGCCATGTTAAAATTATTAATTTGGGGTATTTCCTGGTGGTCTGATAGGTAAGACTCCCCATTCCCAATGCAATGGCTTAGGTTCGATCCCAGGTCCCACATGCCACAAGTAAGAGTTTGTGTGTCACAACTGAAAGATCCTGCATGCCACAACTAAGACCCAGTGCAATCAAATAAATATTTTAAAATATTAATTTGTCCCTAATGACAACATATCCTAATTATAGGGAAAATTAATCTTTTTACTGTGTGTAGTGGTAAATCTTATTGTACAACTGTTTTTAGTGTAGTGTTCATTGCTGGCTTCTGAACTTTTGTAAAATTCTTGAGGAATAAGGTAAAATTTTTGAATGCATATGCATTTTCTGAGTTGATCGTCTACAGTCAATCAGACTTTTGTCTCCTATATACAGTACACAAATGTTATAAGGAATATTATTACTTCTTGAAAAAATACATATTTTATTTGCTTATCAATTGATTCATTATTTATGTGTAAGTTTTAGTTTTTACCAAAATTTGGGTGACTTATGCCTTTAATTGATCGTTTGTTTGCAGTTATCAATATTCCATTTACTGAATAAACAAATTATTTTAAAAGTTGAAAAAAGTATTTTGATAGTAGCAGACTTATATATTATGACTAATGTCTACTTAAAAGGCATTGTATTCTTGGCTTCCTATCTGGTGACAAATATAGGACTTCTCCTAAAGTGAGAGGTTATCAAGATCTACATTGCATTAGAGCCTTTCAATTGTAAAGAATAAAGGTCTGATGGCAGATGGCATGCCTGCTGAGGAATTCAAGGGCACTGATGAGATAATACTGAAGTGACAAGAGTCTTTTTGGTCTACATATGTAATACTTGATATAAAGAGATTTCAGAACTTCTGTTGGCATTACTATCTTTGTGATAAAAAGATGAATATTCTAGCTGCCTCTATGGTTATCTGCCAATAATTATGAAATTGAGACAGGGAAAAATAAGTGTAAATGAATACCATGCATAATCCCTAAATTTAGATCTTAACTACATTTGAACATTACAATTTAGTCAAGCCACAGTTTTCACAGATGGTGAAACTTGAAAATTTTAATAATAGAATCACATAAATTAAAAAAAAACAAACCGGGAGATACATGACGCAGTAATGAATGCCTCATGATGAATCATATTTTTAAAGTAACAATGAACATTAATTAAACTATATGTTTGTCCTACCTTCCTTTTTAAATATCATCAAACATTTTATAGAATATAGGGAATATACAGACACACAAAGAAGATTCCCTAGTCTTGAAGGAACTTGAGTGCACTAACTTCATTATAATTTATATATGTACTGAGATTATAGTGCTGAATTAAGGTTCATAGGGTTCTCAGTATCAAGTATATTAAGTATACTTACATACTTAATATAATACTGTTCATGGGGTTGATACTGAGAACCCTATGAACAGTATTATATTAAGTATGTATACTTAATTCAGTGACTGCAGTCATGGAATTAAAAGACACTTACTCCTTGGAAGGAAAGTTATGACCAAACTAGATAGCATATTGGAAAGCAGAGACATTACTTTGCCAACAAAGGTCCGTCTAGTCAAGGCTATGGTTTTTCCAGTGGTCATGTATGGATGTGAGAGTTGGACTGTGAAGAAGGCTGAGCGCCAAAGAATTGATGCTTTTGAACTGTGGTGTTGGAGAAGACTCTTGAGAGTCCCTTGGACTGCAAGAAGATCCAACCTGTCCATCCTAAAGGAGATCAGCCCTGGGTGTTCATTGGAAGGACTGATGCTGAGGCTGAAACTCCAATACTTTGGCCACCTCATGTGAAGAGTTGACTCATTGGAAAAGACCTGGATGCTGGGAGGGATTTAGGGCAGGAGGAGAAGGGGACGACAGAGGATGAGATGGCTGGATGGCATCACTTACTCGATGGATGTGAGTCTGAGTGAACTCCAGGAGTTGGTGATGGATAGGGAGGCCTGGCGTGCTGCGATTCATGGGGTCGCAAAGACTACCGAGTGACTGAACTGAACTGAACTTAATATAATTTTATTAAAATATACATGTGGACTCTAAAGGTTATATTAGAGTGTGTCATACAAGTGCATATCAAAGACCATTGTTAAATATTTGAAAATTCTGTGAGGCAGCTAATTTTGTGTTGATTGCTTGAAATTCAGTTTGTTAGAGGTATTTTTAATCATGGGAGTTGCAAATGCCATGGATCAATGTTTGTTCTTTTCCTCTAGAAGAAGATTATTAAACAGTTACCATCACATTATTGCTTATAAGTAAACCTTTGAAAAATGTTACATGCCTTTTATTTTATTTTTTTTATTCAATTTTATTTTATTATTTTTTTAAATTTTATTTTATTTTTAAACTTTACAATATTGTATTAGTTTTGCCAAATATCGAAATGAATCCACCACAGATATACCTGTGTTCCCCATCCTGAACCCTCCTCCCTCCTACCTCCCCATATCCTCCCTCTGGGTCGTCCCAGTGCACCAGCCCCAAGCATCCAGTATCGTGCATCAAACCTGGACTGGCGACTCGTTTCATACATGATATTATACATGTTTCAATGCCATTCTCCCAAATCTCCCCACCCTCTCCCTCTCCCACAGAGTCCATAAGACTGATCTATACATCAGTGTCTCTTTTGCTGTCTCATACACAGGGTTATTGTTAGCATCTTTCTAAATTCCATATATATGCATTAGTATACTGTATTGGTGTTTTTCTTTCTGGCTTACTTCACTCTGTATACTAGGTTCCAGTTTCATCCATCTCATTAGACATGCCTTTTAAACACTTTCCTTCAGTCTCTATTACTCCTCTCTCTTGGCTTTTGTGAGATGTTTTTAATTTGAAAGCCATAATAATATTAATGATATATGTTTAAAAACTGAAGCAAATATAGAAAATACACAAATTAAATGTATTATTTTATATCAGATAACAATATATGGAAATATATAATACAATTATAATTTTAATTCTTTTTAAGTAATTTTTTCTCTGATGCTTCTGTAATAGAAATGATAGAAATCCAAGTGACTGGTCACTACCTTTTTTACCAGAGGAGCAAATTATAGGAAAAATTTTCAGGTTATAATAAGAAAGACACTATTTCTCATACTTAAAACAGAAAAAAATATCACATATCTGAAATATCCTTGGTGAGAAATATCTCACCTCCATAAATATTCGTGTGCTCTGTAGTCTCTAACTTGTATAGTTTCATTATTGCTGGTCATACTGATGTAAGAATTTCTTTCAGGTACACTTACCATTTACTCTGCAAGCTCAGACAGTGTCATGATAGAAAAGTACAGGGCATATATTTATACAATCAAAACTACAGCTTCTGGTAGTATTGTACAGTAAGGAAAACAAAATTCTCTAGCAAAACAAATTGATCCATATATGCTAAACTTTTATAACTTATTGATTTTATTTTTCTAATATTTTGTCTAAGATATCTGCTTCATCATGTCATTGACAATTTATACCTTTTTCCTGAAAAATCTTTTCCCCTACATGTATAGCAATTTATGAATCTTTGAGATAATCTGCTTTTATATTATATGTTTTTACCTTTAAAGACATCTGTGTCTTGTGTTTTCTCAACTGAATTTTTAAAAAGTCCCATTCCATTTCTTCCTGATTATAGGAATTTTCATTCCATTCATTTTTGAAACAGACATGTTAAATAATATGTTCTCCAAGTTTACTATATTCATCTAAATTTTAAATTTTAGTAGTAGTTTTTACACACTGATTTTTCAACTGCATGAACAGTTAGGTATATCTTTCTTAATACCTTAGTTACCTTAAAAACCTATAACATCTTGCTAAATTCAATCTAATAGAACATGAGGAATGTCAGGAAAACATAAAAGGCAGAATAAGAATAATAATTTGAAGAATACTAGGAATATACACTAGAAGTATGCTCTTGGAATTATTTTAGCTTTATATGGGAATTCAGAGGTGAAATAGTTTAATATTGTGTGCAGTAAGAACTAAAACAGAGAAAATGCATATCCTCCCACATGCTCCCCCAAAATTCAGTAGCAATCATCTGAGCATCAGAAGGAGTTGTATGGTAGTTATTTGAGGCAGACTAATTTAACTTTCCAATGTGATATATTTTTCTGCCTGTATACTTACATTTTGTGTTGCATCCAATAATACCATTCCTATTTTATTTGCCCTTGGCCTTCTTGAAATTTCTTTTCTTAGGTGATTTTTTTTTTGGTTGAATATATCTATCTTTATATTTTTATGATGTATTTCAGACTTTATTTTTCTGGGCTCCAAAATCACCACAGATGGTGACTGCAGCCATGAAATTAAAAGACGCTTTCTCCTTGGAAGGAAGGTTATGACCAACCTAGATAGCATATTCAAAAGCAGAGACATTACTTTGCCAACAAAGGTTCGTCTAGCCAAGGCTATGGTTTTTCCTGTGGTCATGTATGGATGTGAGAGTTGAACTGTGAAGAAGGCTGAGCGCCGAAGAATTGATGCTTTTGAACTGTGGTGTTGGAGAAGACTCTTGAGAGTCCCTTGGACTGCAAGGAGATCCAACCAGTCCATTCTGAAGGAGATCAGCCCTGGGATTTCTTTGGAAGGAATGATGCTAAAGCTGAAACTCCAGTACTTTGGCCACCTCATGTGAAGGGTTGACTCATTGGAAAAGACTCTGATGGGAGGGATTGGGGGCAGGAGGAGAAGGGGACAACAGAGGATGAGATGGCTAGATGGCATCACTGACTCGATGGACGTGAGTGTCAGTGAACTCTGGGAGTTGGTGATGGACAGGGAGGCCTGGTGTGCTGCGATTCATAGGGTCTCAAAGAGTCAGACACGACTGAGCGACTGATCTGATCTGATAGACATTCTTCCAATATCACTTTATTTTACCTAATCCTCCAACCATGTGATATCACTTGTTCTTTCCATCACAGTCTGCTATACAAAATAAATTATTTTGCCCTTATAGTCTCCTCATATGAGTGTACTCATATTAAGGCATCATCAAATTATAATATTTTTATCATTAAGGATGTAGTACACTGTTCTCTGTAATGTCACTTCAAGGTCAACTTACTTAAGGACTTTGCAAATAATAAGTGACCAAATTATGTTTTTATATTTAGGTAATTTTTTTTTTCTTTCAGGGTTTATCCATTCAGTACTTAAAGTTAAAATGGTAATTTTTTTCTTTGATGAGTTTATTCACAGAAGTACCGTAAAATGAAGCTAATCATTCAAGAAAGACAACCAATTATTAAAGAAATTTTAAAATTTCAGGATACGATATGAGTCTTTGACAATAATTATTTACACAGAAATAAAAATATATGATACAAACAGCAACATAAATTTCTGATGTTTGTGAACTAATTTTTATTTTTGTCATATATTTCTTCTTGAATGTGAAATAGCTTTTACTGTGACTGGGTTTATCTGACCTCTAATTTACCATAGCTATTTAGGTAACCATTGTTACATAAAGTAAGGGATGTTATAGTGGTAAACTGCAATGATTCATACATCTTTACAGTAGAATTCCAAGATGTTTGTCTTTCTCAAAGTAAGCCTTTTTTCCCCCCTCTGCAATAAAATAATACTATTCCCTGTCAGAAAAGAAAAATGTACTTTTCAGACTTATTCAAAGAACATAACCCTGTGAGAAAAATACAGTTAAGTCATGTCCTGATTTATGTTCTGTGTGTGATATTATAATGTAATATAAAAGCACATTCAGTTAATCAATAAATCATTTTAAAATACTCTAATAAATATATGATTCAGTTTAAATCAGTGCAAAATATGATATTATCATGGCTACAACATGAAAATAAAGTCAGTGCAATTGAAATATTGGAAGTATTACTACATATATTTCTTGAGGTGAATTATACTCTTTGGGTGTTTATTTCATGCCTTGTATTTTTCTGTTGTCATGGAAATAAATTATTAGAGAACCATATCTACTACATAAGAACAGAATATTTATATATATATATATATATATATATATATATATATATGAGAGAGAGAGAAAGAGAGAGAGAGAGAGACACTTCCCTGTAGCTTAAATGGTAAAGAATATGCCTGTGGGGAAGGAAACCAAGGTTTGATCCCTGGGTTGGGACAGAGAAGCCTGGCAGGCTACAGCCCATGGGGTCACAAAAAGTCGGACGCGACTGAGTGACTAACACATTATATATTTATATATAGTCTGAACTTTTCCCGTTTGTTCTGTATTTTCCATTTGAAAGTGAAAGTCGCTCAGTCATGTCCGACTCTTTGCAACCCCATGGACTGTACAGTCCATGGAATTCTCCAGGCCGAACACTGGAGTGGGTAGCCTTTCCCTTCTCCAGGGGAGCTTCCCAACAAAGGGATTTAACCCAGGTCTCTTGCCTTGCAGGCAGATTCTTTACCAGCTGAGCCATAAGGAATTCCAAGAATACTGGAGTGGGCAGCCTATCCCTTCTCCAGCAGATCTTCCCAACCCAGGAATCGAACCGGGGTCTCCTGCATCGCAGGTGGATTCTTTACCAACTGAACTATCAGGGAAGCACATTTTCTATTTATTGGTTGACAATAAATCCCTATACGCATGCCAAATTAATGGTCCTTGATTATTGATAGATAACCATTTATGGATATCAATGAATAAACTTGTAGCACACTTATAAAGATTGATTCTATAACTGCCCTAATCATAATGACTTCTATCAGTTAAATATTACATAAGAATGTTTTCAGTTTTCCTATAAGTTGAAACTTTTAATTAACAAAGTGAATATATAGCAGCAACTATGTTTATAGGCAAAATTGTATTCCATAAACTTCTATATGTTCTAATATGTATATACAATTCTATCCACTTCAAGCTACTCTCTACAATCTTCAGCATCGTCTATATTCTCAATTTTTGTAACCACTTTTTCTTTATCCCTTGAGTCCATATAGTCAGTCTTTGGACTCTAAAACATAAACGGACCATGTTTTCTAAGGTCATCAATGAATTTCATTATTCCAAATTCAATGACTATTTCTCAGTTCTTTTTATTTTTCTCTTCATCTTGAAAAATGTTCTTCACTTGACTTTTAGACAGCATATACTCCTGCTCCCCATGCTAACTCAATGGATGTTTTGCCTTTGTTTTCTTTGCTGGATCTTCTTCCCCTTTAAAATCTTTAAGTAAGTCAGGATTCAATCCATGTGCTTCTTTTACTCTCTGTCTATAGTAGCTTCCTAGGTGCTCTTATTTATATGCTTTAATATGGCTCTGGATGTGCCTGGAATCCAAACTTGGACAACAATTGCATGCTGAATGTTTAATAGACACCTCAAATATAATATGTTTAAGCCCACATATTTGCTTCACCTACCAATCCTGTAAATTTTTAATTCCCTGCAAAAGGGAATTAAAATATATTAAATTAGTTTAATGATTCCCATTTAATAAAGTATTCTGAGTCTCTCTCTCCCTCCCACCCTCTCTCTCTCCCCCGCTCTTTCTCTTTATATATATATATATTATTTTGTGCACTTAAAAACCTAAAAATGTATATGGGAAGATGTGTTAATTAACTTGAATATAGTAATTGTTCAACTAAGTATATGAATAACATTATTTGTATAACTTAAATATACACAATTCTTGTTTTTAAAGTTGTATCTTAAAAATAAAATTTAAAGGTAGATCTCATGGTAAGTGTTCTGACAACAAAACAAAACCAAAAGCAGCAAACAAGCAAAAAATAAACAGAAATATCAAAGGGACATGAGAAAATTTTCAGAGGTGATGTATGCATGCTAAGTCTCTTCAGTCGTGTCTGACTCTTTGTGACCCCGTGGACTGTATCCCCCTCAGGTTCCTCTGTCCATGGGATTCTCCAGGCAAGAATACTGGAGTGGGTTCCCATGCCCTTCTCCAGGGAATCTTACCGACCCAGGGATCAAAGCCACATCTCTTACATCTCCTGCATTGACACTGTTTACCATTAGTGTCACCTGGGAAACCTCTCAGTGGTGCTGGATATGTTTATTACCTAGTTTGTGGTGTTGGCATCACGAATCTCTCTCTCTCTCTGTCTCTCTCTCTGTATATATATATATATATATATATATCCAAAATCACCAAATTGTATACCTTAGTATGTGAAATTTTTAAAATATCAATTGTAACCTCAATGAATCTGTTAAGAAACCTACAGAAACAAACAAAAAATACCTTTCAGATTATATGATATATACTCTTCCCTTCTAAAAGAAGAAAGCAATAGTTTTCTAAGGATACTTTTCACTTACCATTATTATTCTAAATAAATTAATTATATTAATCATTCAATAATGTTCCCATAAATAAAGATTATGGAAAAGTCTAATTAATACAATTTCTGAAAATTATGAAAGAATATAGTCTCCTGAAATCTTGGCGGTGTGAAAGCATATAGATAGTACATCTATGGGTGTGAATTTTACAGAATGGCTTCTTCATGGACTATGCCCAGACTCTTCTCTTAGATACAAAATGGAAACCTCTCTACCTACTGTGCCTTTGAAAATAAATATTGATATTTCATGTCTATGAAACACTTAAGTGCTCAAGCCAAATTAATATATTAACTTGCTAGTACATGCTCCATTCTTTACTGTGTGTAGCATTACAAATAATTTATAGCATGTATAAGCAGCTTGCAAGTACTCTGGGTCACTAATTCCAACAGTATAATATATATTATTACACATGAGTGTTCATGGTACTCTACAATAGACATTATATTACCACATTAGGAATACAGTATTTTTACTCAGGAAAAAAGTGTATATAATCCATAACTGATGGGAATAGACAACAGACACAGACACTAGGGAGAGCACCAGAAAGAAGGATGGATCAAGTCAGGGAACGCTTCAAAGCAAAACAAAACAATACATTGTTTTAATTTGAACTAGTAAGAAAATTTCAGCACTTTTTAGAATATATGTGTGGATACTATCCCTATAGAAACAATATAGTAAATTATTATGAATAACCTGCTCCAGGGAAAAGGCCCATAGTCATTCAGAGAAATTAGAAAGAAGAGCTCTAAAGTAGAAAAGGGACAACATCTACAGACTTTCTAAACAAAAATATGGTTTTAGAAAAAAGATAGCTGAACCTGGGAAAATAGGAACTAGGAGTAGGAGAAAATATTTTTGTCACTGTTTTACTGAAAATGAATAATGGAAGACAGAGGAGCCTGGTTGGCTACATTCCATGGGGTTGCAAAGAGTCAAACACGACTGAGCGACTAAGCATACACAGTAGAAAGAAAGATATGAAAATGAAAAAATAAATTCCAATCAATACCATTTCCAGGAATGCAAATGTATATAGCAGCATTGTAAATTATATATTTCCTATTTGAGTTTCCATTTGGAAAAATAGTTGTCCGTTTTTACTAGGATCTAAATCAATTTTCATTATTGATGTTTTATATAGAGATAAATAATAGATAAGATCAATAGAAATAGACATGGATTGAGTTCATTCCTTTTGTATTGTCTGATATTAATATTTCCCTTAATTGTGGTAAGACTCTCAAAACTAAGACTAATGATCATACTTTGATTTCACCAGTGTTCAAGCCAATACATTTTCTCTCAATCTGGACCCCGTCTTGAATCATATATTGTATTCATTGGTAAAGATTTTTATCCTCCAGTAAATGGTTCTTTAGTCTGTCCTTAGTTTTCATGACCTTGATAGTTTTGAGTATCACCAGGTACCCTGTAAATTGTCACTCAGTTTGAGTTTATTTTATATTTACTGTAATAGAGGCTATGGATTTGTTTAAAGGGAAATACTTCACAGTTATTGTGCCCTTCTTAGGACATGTATTAGGGGACACTGATATTCATATCTTTGATATTGATATGTCTCATCACCACTGGTACTAACCCTGATACTGTACTTAATGTGGTGTCTACCCAGTTCTTCAATACAAAATTACCATTTTCCTCTTTTGTATTCAACAAATATTTTGGTGAAGACATAAAAAAGCTATAAAGATATATATAAAACTGACAATTTTAGATTTCATATGTTGGGCCAACAGGAATTATTGTTCTGCTGTTCTAATGGTTATTTATATTTTCCTCATTCCATCAACTTTTATTAATTGCATTTTTCTGTAAACAGAAGTTATCTGTTTACTTATATTAATATAAACTCATTGATATTTATTTTATCCTTTGGGTTATAATCAAAACTATCATTATCATTATTTACTTGCTGCTCAATTTTTTTCAGTGTTAAGACACTAAAATATATATTTGCATATGTGTATATGTATGTATCTGGTATTTCTCCAGACCTTGGCAACTCCCATTCTACCCTTTGATCCTATGAATTTAACTATTTTAGATACCTCATATATGTGGAATCATACAGTATTTGTATTTCTTTGGCTTATTTTATCTTGTATGATGTTCTCAAGGTTCATCTATACTGTCACATATTGAAGAATTTCCTCTTTTTTTTTTTTTTTTTAAAGGCTGAATACTTTCCATTGTATGTATATACCCTATTTCTTCGTTAAGTGAACTCCCATGATCATTGCAGCACAATTCACAATAGCCAAAATGTGGAAACAAAAGTCCATGGACAAAAGAATTAACAAGGGGCCCATTTGCCTGTATCTTTTAGTTAAAGTCCTAAGTAGGTTACTCTGCCAGAGTTTAGTGAAATTACCATGTTCTTTTTAGAACAATGATGAATTTTGAAAGTCAAGTAATAAATTAAAGTCTCAGAAAGTTTCCAAAGAAAAAATCTTGCACAAATAATCAGCAACATTTAGGTTCAGTAAAGAACAATGTGAGAGTCTAAAAAAGGAATAAATGTCAAAATGATGGGTAAGCTCCCTAGACTCCTACATAATTTCTATTTTTAGCCATTCTAAAAGAGATAAAAGCTTGCTAAGATTAGATTTCTTTTCAGGCAGCTTTCTTTGCCTAAATTAGCTGGGTATTCCAGACTCTCTAAAATAAATTTTGAATTTTTTTGTTAGTTTAGTTTTCTTTGTAATGCAAATAAGGACGGTCTCATAATGGAAGTTTTCAAATCAATCAATGACTGGGAAGATTTTTTTTTCCAGAAGATATTTGGTTATCATGTTTGTATATGCCATTTGATTTATGTTTGATCTTTTTTTTTTTTTTTAGCATCTGTCTTTTAGACCTTGTGGTATATTTTCATTTTCATTGCCATGAACATAATTGAAAAAAGAATTAAACAGAAGTCAATAATAAAACACACTCTTTAGTAAATAACTTAGATACCCATTTCAATCTTCTCTGTTCCTCTTAAGCAATATATTCACTTAGCAAATGAAAATTCTGCCATTATTAGAATTTCTCATCTAACATTCCAAAACCTTGCAGCCACATTTAGGGAAGTAAAGGAGATAAACACATTAGCATTAAAGAATGACTAACAGTGGCAGTTGTATTCAGTTGCTAATCCCAGAAATGTAGGGAGCACAGACCTGTATATGAAGATACATAGGAACATTTAGCCCTTGGAGATGGGCACCTTATTACATTTTTCTACAGTATTCATTGAAGAAATTCCTTTTTTCTAGAAATTCATCTTTTCTAGTGCTTCTAAACCACAATTTCCCACACTTAATGGGAAAGGTCTTTCTTCATTCACCCTATACTCCTTTACCTTCTTTTCTTATCCCACTGCTCTGCTTCTCTGGCCTCTTGTGCTGCAATTTTCCTTCCATGTGCTTTCTCCTTACTTTTGAAGAAAGCAAAAGTACTTACTTACTTTTGAATGTAAGTTACCTGGGAGCAAAACAGTAATAGTTGAAAAATTATCAAAGGCAATGTTTAACTTGAGAAAGCACTGGTTTTGTTGCTTAAGTAAATGTAGGAATATAGCAGATATCATTTTATCTTTTGTATCAGGCGATCCTGCTTGTTGGTCTGAGGAATTATTCCATGTATTAATCTCTGTATGATGTCTTTAGTCACTATAGGCAGTTCACACACAAAAAACCTAAGGTGGTTATCAGGCCAGTATATACAGTATGATGGTAATTTATTTTAATTGGCATGATTATCATTGTGTGTTTAGTCTCTCAGTTGTGTCCAACTCTTTGTGACCCCATGGACTGTAACCCACCAGACTCCTCTGGCCATGGGATTCTCCAGGCAAGAATACTGGAGTGAGATGCCATGCCTTCCACCAGGGGATCTTCCCGACCCAAGGATTGAACCCATGTCTCCTATGTCAACTGCATTGGCAACTGGGTACTTTACCACTGGTGCCACCTGGGAAGCCCATTTTATCATCTAATTACTGTCATTTTCCACCAAAGTGGACACTAGTTATTAATATTTTGTATTAAACCATTGTCTGAATTTCTCATAATTTATTTTTTAGCTGATAGATAACTAAACATATACAGAATATACAGATACACATATATATATAACTAAATATATACAGAAAATTGGAGCAAAGTAATTTTTGACTATTCTGATTATAAAAGTGACAAAATTCCCATTTAATCATAGTCTATATAAAGTAGCAAAATGAATATAGTATGTTCAGCAGTATACGGAAAAGATGATGCTTTTTTGAATATCTAGTATACAATTCTGTCCTCAGACTCATTAGAAACTAGCTGGAAAAAACATAAGTAAGTGAATTAGATAGTGGCCTATTTAACGTCTGATGTGAGTAACACTTTCATAAGCGAGAGCATCTAAGGAAAGTGCCTTTAGTGGGAAAACTCCCTTTTGATTACTGCTCTCTGGAGGGTTCTAGTGGACTTTGTTGGTGGCTTCCTAGACATTCCAAATTCTAATTCCCTTTGTAATTCTCTACTGCTATCCTAGACTTGCGACTTTGGTTTGATTACTAGGTCAGTAGTGTTTGACTTCACACACGCATCTACCAGTGCATGAGATGAGATTAATCTATGGTTATCTAATTCTAAATCAAAAGGGGCAGATAGATGACAGTTAATTTGGGAACTTTTGAGCTATTGAGAAAATAAAACCTGCATTTCGTTTTAAATAAGAATAAGGATGCTTGCAACCCCAATAGTTTCTGGCACAATCTAGTGAACGAGAAAGAAGATCATTACAAGAATAGAGTAAAAACTTTATAAGAGACATAGAAATTGATTTGGATCTTGAAGAATTAGTTACAATTAAGTAGAAAATCATTGTATAAAATGAATTAATAAGCCAACATTACTCTCTTAGAATAATGATACAGCTAAGAAGTTGTATTGATTATCTATAAAACTCACTGTCTCCATAACGAATCATTATATTAATGACTAAAAATAATACAATGAATGATAAAAAATTTGAATAGTAACAATTATCTTTAAACAGAATGTTCTCAGCAAAATAAAATCTTCATTAAAAAATACAAGCAACGGAGACAGCCAGTTGTTCTTAAGAGGTAATTCAAAGCCACAAGAACTAGAAATATACAATAATCCAAAAGTATATTTTCACTAATATGTGATGAGATTTATGAGCGAAATGAAAAGAAAATAAGAATAGGAAAAAGGAGAAGCAAATTAGAAAGGAAGCAAGGTTGTATAAATGAATTACAAATAATGAATAACAACTCAATGATTAGATTAAATAATAGAATAGACCCTCTGGAGGAAAGAACTAATGACATTAATGTTATATCTTTAAGAATCAGCCAAAAGGAGGTTAAGATGTGGGAAAGAATGAGAATATCTAACACATCAAATAACAGTTCTAAAAGGAATGAATTGATGGGATGGGAGAGTAATGATTTTAAAAGATAATAGACTTAGGAATATATATAAATTATCAGATTGAAGAAGCATACCTAGATTCAGCCAGACCATGAAAATATATCATAACCAAAATTGTATACGATGTTTTTAGAAATGTCCTATGAACTATTCTGAACTCTGATCAAAACATATCAGTAGAGAAAATGGAGACAGGTAAAGTACCAGTTCCTCTTTCTCTAGGTGCCAATCATTTCAGTAGGTGAGTCACCTCATTTTTTAAATTATATGTTGAAATATATAATATTCCAGCACTTTCTTTTTACCCAATTTTGCAACATTCCTTAAGGAAATAGTAGAACTATGTTAAAAAAAAAAAAAAGGTCTACTGAATGATTGTAAGCACTGTATGATAAGAATTGGTAAACTGATAAGAATTGGCAAACTGCAGACCACTACCACTGTGAGATTGGTTCAGATCATACCTTCATTGACTTTGTAAAAATTTCATAACATCTGGTAAAACAGCCATCATTGGCCTATACAAAACATCTAGTAAAGCTCTCAGGCCCATCATTATCAAGCCCAAAAAATATTGATAACAGCCTTTCAGGTGTTCAACTGAGCACACACTCACCACCCTGCTGTCGAGTGGTTAAGACTCAACCTTTCCAATGCAGGGGGCTCAGGTTCCATTCCTGCTCAGGGAACTAAGATCCCACTTGCCATGTAACATGGCCAAAAACAACAATAAGGCATATCCGTGGTGTTGAGACTCTTCAGAGTCTCTTGGACTGCAAGGAGGTCCAACCAGTCCATCCTAAAGGAGATCAGTCCTGGGTGTTTATTGGAAGGACTGAGGCTAAAGCTGAAACTCCAGTACTTTGGCCACCTCATGCGAAGAGTTGACTCATTGGAAAATACCCTGATGCTGGGAGGGATTGGGGGCAGGAGGAGTAGGAGAAGTAGAAGACAGAGGATGAGATGGCTGGATGGCATCACCAACTCTATGGATATGAGTTTGGGTAAACTCCAGGAGTTGGTGGTGGACAGGGAAACCAAGCGTGCTGCAATTAATGGGGTCACAAAGAGTCGGACACGACTGAGTGACTGAACTGAACTGAAGACATATCCATGAATGTTCTAATATGCAGTTGTTTTAAAAAAGAAAGGAAAAGAAGTTTCACTCATAGAACACAAAAAATCCAAGAAATTGTTAATTTGAAAAAAAAGCATATGCCTTTAATCTAAAGATATAAAGAATTATAAAAATAAACTTTACTCAGTAGGATTATGCTGCTGCTAAGTCTCTTCAGTCGTGTCCGACTCTGTGCGACCCCACAGACGGCAGCCCACCAGGTTCCCCCTTCTTTGGGATTCTCCAGGCAAGAACACTGGAGTGGGCTGCCATTTCCTTTTCCAATGCATGAAAGTGAAAAGTGAAAGTGAAGTCGCTCAGTCGTGTCCAACTCCTAGCGACCCCATGGACTGCAGCCTACCAGGCTCCTCTGTCCATGGGATTTTCCAGGCAAGAGTACTTCTCCACAGTAGGATTGTATTTCACACTAACATTAGCTTACAATTACTGAAAAAGCTTTCAACAGATTGCAGGATGTTAGGGGATAATTTTCTCAATTTGAGAAACAAGTGACACAAATATGGAACATGGGAAGACTCAAAAGAAGCTGAGGTGCTGTCTCAAAATGTAAATTTCAAAATAAATCCATGATTTCAATACCCACATGTAAACATATGTGTATGTAAATATGTGTGTGTTTATAATAGATGCGTATATATATATACACACACATACACACATTTGTGCATGTTTATTTCATAACTCTGTTTGCTGAACAGACCTAGAAACAATGACTTTCAGTAGTATCAACAGCAATAAACAAACCTTGACATGCTTTTGGTTTCTAAATACTATCCCTTAATAAAAATATCCAATGTACCTTTGAGAGATGGCTGAGTTTAGCTCTCAGGCAGAGAAAGTACCAGCACAAATTCCACATCCTGTTGTGCCAAAAACTAAGGTAATTGCCCAAAAATTATGGGGTATTATCAAAATGACACCTGAACTAGATTTAAGGGCCTTCACTTATTAAAATCTCTGGCATACTGAACTTCAGAAGAGATATTAGTAGTTTAGGATTATAACCCTCTGATTAAAAAATAAACCCATGAGTCCATCCAGATAATAAATGAGGATGAATAAATAGCAAATGAATGAAAGATAGACATATACATACAAACTTGAACATGACTGATTGACTATGCAGCAACTTATATACATACCAGTGGAAAAAACAGCTCTCCACTACAGTAGAATATTCATTATTAAAGTACTAAGAAAAAATTATGTTAAAAGCAACTTTTTTGAAACATGGGTAATGATAATGTACTTACATATGAATTATCTATGGATGTTCAAACTATAAGTTAAAGATTAATGGGGAGAAGAACGTTTACATAGTTCCAAAGTGTACGACTTTTTATTACACACACACTTATGTAAAGAAAGAGAGAATGATTAAGAACACATCACAGTTTAACAGTTGGATAATCTGGTGAGGAGTATAAATTCAGGGATAAACTTGCCTATTTTCTTTAGGTTTGAAATGATCTTTGAACAAAAATTTTATAAAATCACTTTGTAAAGCTTCATTTTCTTCAGTTTTACTTTGGTTTAGAATCCAGGGTCTAAATAGTGAAAGAAAGTAAAAATAGAAAACAAAACCACATTTCTGTTAAAAACAAGTGAGTTAGATGCAATTCAAATTAAAATACTAAATCAGGTACTGTGATTTGAAATATGCAATAATATGAGATAAATTTTTCATTTATGTTCTTGGATGTGTGATGGGACAGTTTTCTAATAGGTGTAAGTTATATTGATGACTTTCTCTCTGAGAGCAGCAGTGATTTTCACACATTCAAATGATTAATATTTGCATTAAAACTACAGGTTCAATAACACACTCAGTTAATTTTGTGCTCCACAGGATGTTAGATTTACTTTACACCATAGTTTCTTTGATTTATTTTCTATTAACCGCAGTTTGTGTCATCAAATTTAATATAATACCTTAACCTAGATAAGCTCCTCCTCCAGAACATGTGCTTTAGGAGAGTTTTATTAAAATCTCTGTCTTCAAATATATGTTCAAAATTCAGAATGTCATGTAACGAGTAATTTGACTCAAATTCTTGAGTTTTTTAGAGGCTTATTTGATTGTGTGTTTATTTTTTCTTAAAAATTATCTCATGTTCAGAACTGTCACCTTTTCATTTATCTTTATTAATTCACCATTTTCATACACAAATTGTATTCTATGCTACTTTCTCTAATAATGTTCCAAATCTTTGTATTCCTCATCATAATTAGTTACTAAAAATATTCATATTTGATTTAAGTACAGTAGTATCAACACAGTTGTTTATATATAGCAAATTCTAGATATTTGAGAATGTAATATTCTTTCCCTTACTTTATGACCATTTTCAGTAGACCATTTTCAGTATGACCATTTTCAAGATAGATGAGATACCCTTTATAAAATTTATAGTAATGTTGAATTATATAGACCATGATGTTGGTAGCAATCTGCTAGATAATTAACTAAAATTATTTTGTATATTCTCCCATTGTTTTGAGTCTGTTGCTAACTGCTACTCACATGCTTTGTTATTTAGTCCCCCACAAATAACTCATAGATTATTACTGATTTCATGCAATAATAAGGGCTTCCCCAGTGGCTCACCAGGTAAAGAGTCCACCTGCCATGCAGGAGACACAGGAGAAAACTGAAAAAAAAAAAAAAAAATAGAATGTGCCTTTACACCGGTGGCGGATGCATATTGATGTATGGCAGAACCAATACAATATTGTAAAGTAAAAAATAAAAAAAATAAAAAAATAAAAAATAAACTCTTTATACATTAAAAAAAAAAAGAAAACAAATGGCAGATGTGAACTTGGATTCAAGTTTTTCAGGTGGTGGAGTGTAGTTCATTAAGATCAGGACCCTGGATCTAAATTTCTTCAGGGACTTAATACTATATCACTATCAAGTGGACAAATTCCTGCTAGTGTTTATTCCCTCCTATATTTCCCTCCCACAATGCTCTCAGCTTTCTTTTCTCTAAGAAAAGGTTTACTTCTTTACTCCCTGAATCTGCTTACTATATACAATTCCCATTACGTAGGATTAAAGTATTTTATGTACTCTCATTGAATATTCCTTTTTTATCTTATTTTGAAGGCTGAGTCTTTATAGAGAAAGATTTTCCAGACAATTCCTCTCATAACTCTGAGACATTTATTTGCTTCTAAAACCCAGAAACCTGTTTCATGTTATCAAGACTGTTCTACTTACTTATTTCATCAAAGATTGGATCTTCTCATCAGTTCAGTTCAGTTCAGTAGAATTCTACTACTCAAGATCATATGTGCTGAGTCATATCCAACTCTCTGTGACCCCAGACTCTTCTGTCTGTGGGATTTTCTAGGCAAGAATATTAGGGTGGGCTGCCATTCCCTTCTCCAGAGGATCCTCCCTACCCAGAGATTGAAACTGGGTCCCTTGTGTCTCCTGCATTGGCAAGCAGGTTCTTTACCACTAGTGCCATCTGGGAAGAAAGATCATATAAGATCTAGCAAATACTGTACTACTAAACATATAGTAAGTTGTTCCAACATTTTCTACTGGACTGTGTAGAGGTAAATAAATCCAGTTTGGGTTAGGAGATTGGGCAGTTGGAGGATTCTGAAATCAGTTTTTGTCTATGTAGCATTGATTGGGATCCCAAGTAAAGAGCAGGAACAATTGAGAGCCAAAACTGCTAAAACGTAAAAAATACATTTGCAATCCAAGGAAAAATTAACTTTCCTCCATAATACTTTGCAGTAAGAACAGGGTGAATTCTCTAGTTTAAATGACCAATTTACTCACATAAAAAGAAAGATGACATGACATCCCAGGATTCAGAAAAACAAATGGCAGGCTCTCTTTGTATATGTATCAAAATGCTAAGTATTGGAAATAGGCCTTAAGAAGAACTAATAACTGGTGTTATTGGCTATGTCTACTATCACCTTCTGTAATGTGAATGTTCCTTTTTATTATTTCCTTGGACTCTTAAACATATTGTGGCAGTCAACTACTTATTTTGTTACTTAGGGCTGTCCTGAGGTTTCACTAAGAATACAAAGATACTATATGACAAGAAAGGTAAAGACAGATTATCAGATGAAATGAGTAAAGGTTTGCATAAGATATCTGTAAATAAAATTATGCCTATGGACAATAAAATTATGTAAAGTTAATTCTAAATTAACTTTAATTCTAAATTTTTTGTTAGCAATTGAATGGGGACCTGAAAATAAATGAGCAATTCTGATTTTCAGTTCAGTTCAGTCGCTCAGTAATGTCTGACTCTTGGCGACTCCAAGAATCACAGAATACCCTGTCCATCACAGACTCCCGGAGTTCACCCAAACTCATGTCCATCGAGTCGGTGATGCAAACCAACCATCTCATCCTCTGTCCCCTTCTCCTCCTGCCCCCAATCCGTTAGCATTAAGGTCTTTTCCAATGAGTCAACTCTTTGCATGAGGTGGCCAAAGTATTGGAGTTTCAGCTTCAGCATCAGTCATTCCAATGAACAGCCAGGACTGATCTCTTTTAGGATGGACTGGTTGGATCTCCTTGCAGTCCAAGGGACTCTCAAGAGTCTTCTCCAACACCACAATTCAAAAACATCAATTCTTTGTCACTCAGCTGTCTTCATAGTCTGATTCTCACATCCATACATGACCACTGGAAAAACCATAGCCTTGACTAGACGGACCTTTGTTGGCAAAGTAATGTCTCTGCTTTTGAATATGCTATCTAGGTTGGTCATAACTTTCCTGCCAAGGAGTAAGCATCTTTTAATTTCATGGCTGCAGTCACCATCTGCAGTGATTTTGGAGCCCAGAAAAATAAAGTCAGGCACTGTGTCCCCATTTATTTCCCATGAAGTGATGGGACTGGATGCCATGATCTTCGTTTTCTGAATGTTGAGCTTTAAGCCAACTTTCTCACTCTCCTCTTTCACTTTCATTAAGAGGCTTTTTAGTTCCTCTTCATTTTCTGCCACAAGGGTTGCGTCATCTGCATATCTGAGGTTATTGATATTTCTCCCGGTAATCTTGATTCCAGCTTGTGCTTCCTCCAGCCCAGCGTTTTCATGATGTACTCTGCATAGAAGTTAAATAAGCAGGGTGACAATATACAGCCTTGATGTACTCCTTTCCCCATTTGGAACCAGTCTGTTTTTCCATGTCCAGTTCTAACTGTTGCTTCCTGACCTGAATATAGATTTCTCAAGAGGTAGATACCCACATTCAATATCATGTGAAATCTTAGCTCTTAGTTCCTTAGCTTCTTATCTTCAATATTCTTAAACTTCCAGAGTGTATCAGTCATTCCAAACTATAATGATAGCCTAGACCAGACCAGTTTCTTCTTCATGAGAAGAAACTGAAATATTTAGGAAACATTAAAACTTGCTGGTAATTTGAGTTACCTGTACTGAATCTGTTAATTGACCTTATCAAGCCATTCAGTGCTGTTTGCAGCCCTCTCTGTTTTATCCCAGGGCTTCCCTGGTAGCTCCCTAGTAAAGAACCTGCCTGCTAATGCAGAAGACTCAGATTCTATCCCTGGGTAGGAAAGATCCCCTAAGGAAGGAAATGGTAACCCACTTCAGTACTCTTACCTGGAAAATCCCATGGACAGAGGAGCCAGGTGGGATATAATCCATGAGGTCACAAAAGAGCTGAACATGAGTTAGTGACTAAACAACAACATCAACAAGAACACCCTTCTTTATGGTACAACTCTCACATCTATACATGACTATGGAAAAACCATGGCTTTGACTCTATGGACCTTTATTGGCAAAGTGATGTGTCTGCTTTATAATTTGCTATCTAGGTTTGTCATAGGTTTCCTTCCAAGGAGCAAGCATCTTTTGATTTCATGGTTACCATCACCATCTGCAGTGGTTTTGGATCCCCCCAAAATAAAATCTGTCATTTTTTCCACTTTTTCCCAATCTATTTGCCAGGAAGTGATGGGACAGGATGTCATGATCTTAGTTTTTTGAATGTTGAGTTTTAAACCAGCTTTTTCACTTTCCTCTTTCACCCTCATCAAGAAGCTCTTTAGTTCATCCTCACTCTCCGGCATTAGAGTGGTGTAATGTGTATATCTGAGGTTGTTGATATTTCTTCCAGCGCACTTGATTCTAGCTTATGAGTCATCCAGCCTGGCACTTCCTGTGATGTACTCTACATATAAATTAAATAAGCAGGTGACAATATACAGCCTTGATATACTCCTTTCTCAATTTTGAACCAGTAAGTTATTCTAAGTAAGGTTTTAACCGTTGTTTTTTGACTTGCATACAGGTTTCTCAGGAGATAGGTAATGTGGTCTGTTATTCCCATGTCTTTAAGAATTTTCCATACTTTTCTGTGATCCAGACAGTCAAAGGCTTTGGCATAGTCAATGAAGCAGAAGCAGATTTTTTTTTTCTGGAATTGCCTTGCTTTTTCTCTATGAATCAACAGATGTTGGCAATTTGATCTGGTTCCTCTGCCTTTTGTAAATACTGCTTGTGCATCTGTAAGTTCTTGGTTCATGTACTATTGTAGTCTAGTTTGAAGGATTTTGAGCATTACTTTGCTAGCATGTGAAATGAGAGCAATTGTACTATAGCTGAACATCTGTAGCATTACCCTTCTCTGGGACTGGAATGAAAACTGAACTTTTCCAATTGTGTGGCCACTGCTGAGTTTTCAAGGAAACTTTACTTAATGTGCTATGGTTACTTGAATGGGAAGGGAGTCCAAAAGGGAGGGGATATATGTATATGTATGGCTGATTCATTTTGCTCTATAGTAGAAATGAACATAGAATTGTAAAGCATCTATATTCCAATAAAATTAATTTATAAAATAATAAGCATGTAAACAGATAGATAATAACAAATTCATTGTTCTTCCTTTCATGCAAGTTTATTAGCTTGTTTTTTTTTTTTTTTCTTTCCAGTCTGACAAACAAATGAAAACTAATTGTGATGTGAACTCAAGTGACAGTTTCAATGATCTTTCTTGGTTTCTTGACACTTTCTTGCTTTAAGGGAAACTGATGCAGTGCTACTTTAAAATTATTAAAAATGCTTAAATTGCTTAGAGGTAATCACTTTTGTATATATAATGGTCATCTGAATTAAATTTGCCCATTCCTGTCCATTTTAGTTCACTGATTCCTAAATGCTGGTGTCACTCTTGCCATCTCCTGTTTGACCACTTCCAATTTACCTTGATTCATGGACCAAACATTCCAGGTTCCTATGCAATATTGTTCTTTACAATATCAGGCTTTACATTCATCACCACACATATCCATAACTGGGCATTGTTTCTGCTTTGGCTTAGCCTCTTTATTCCTTTTGGAGTTATTTCTCTGGTCTTTTTCAGTAGCATACTGGACACATCCCAACCTGGGGGGGTTCATCATTCAGTGTCATATCTTTTTCCCTTTTCGTACTGCTCATGAGGTTCTCAAGGCAAGAATGCTGAAGTGGTTTGCCATTTCCTTCTCCAATGGACCGTCAGAACTCTCCACCATGACCCATCCATCTTGGGTTGCCCTACACTGTATGACTCAGTTTCATTGAGTTAGGCAAGGTTCTAATCTATGTGACCAATTTTGTTAGTTTACTGTAATTGTGGTTTTCATTCTCATCTGCTCCTGATGGATGAGGGTAGTTTGCTTGTGTAAACTGACTGATGGGAGGAACTTGTTCTGGGTCTTGTTCTGGTGGGCAAGTCTGTGCTCAGTAAATTTTTAATCCAATTTTCTTTTGATGGGGGTGCTGTGTTCCTTCCCTGAAGTTTGGCCTAAGGCCAAATTGCAGCAGGGTTAATGGCAATAAAGGCGACCTCCTTCAAAATGACTTATGCCAGCACACTGTGCCTCCCAGGACTGTTGTAGACAGTGGCCTGTGGCAGGCCATTTTTAACCCACATCTCCTCCAGAGACTCCCAAACACACACAGGAAAGTCTGGCTCAGTCTCCTGTAGAGTCACTGCTCCGTTCTCCTGGGTCCTAGTGTGCACAAGGTTTTGTTTGTGCCCTCCAAGAATCTGTTTCCCCAGTCCTGTGGAAGTTCTGTAGTCAGATCCTGCAGACCTTCAAAGTCAGATTCCCTGGAGATACTCAGTCCCTTTGCCAGATCCTCAGGTTAGGAAGCCTGTTGTGAGGCTTAGAACTTTTGCAACAGTGTAAGAACTTCTTTGGTATAATTGTTCTCCTGTTTGTGAGTTGTCTGACCAGTGGCTCTATGATGGGGCTAATGGTGACCTACTTGAAGAGGAATTATGCCACATGCTGCACCTCCCAGGATTGCTGCTGCCAGAGACTCTGTCCCCATGGCAGGGTACTGCTGACACAAACAGACAGGAGAGCCTCAAACAGGCAAAGGAAGGTCTGGTTCAGTCTCTCATGGGGATCACTGCTCCTTTCCCTCAATCCTGGTGCACACAAGGTTTGTTTGTTCCTTCTAAGAGTCTCTGGCAGGTATGAGGTTTGATTTTTAAAGTAATTGTGCCTATCCTACTGTCTGTTGCAGCTTCTCCTTTGCCCTTGGCCATTCATATCTTTTTTTGGTAGGTTCCAACATTCTCCTGTTGATGGTTTTTCAGCATATAGTTGTGATTTTGGAATTCTTGCAGGAGAAGATGAGTGCATGTCCTTCTACTCTGAATAGATAGCTAAGAGAAAACCTGCAGATTGAAGGGTTTTTTCCAAAAGAGTGAGGAGTTCAAGCTCCACATCCAGCTCCCCAGCTCCAGGTCCTACAATGGCAAGGCAGGCTGCAGAACAACTTAGAAGAAATGGAGTAGCCCTCATAGTCAACAGAATTCTGAAATGCAGTTCAGTTCAGTTCAGGTCAGTCGCTCAGTTGTGTCCGACTCTTTGCAACCCCATGAACTGCAGCATGCCAGGCTTCCTGACCATCACCAACTCCTGCGGTTTGCTCAAACTTATGTCCATCGAGTTGGTGATGCCATCCAACCATCTCATCCTCTGTCGTCCACTTCTTCTCCTGCCCTAAATTTTTCCCAGCATCAAGGTCTTTTCAAATGGGTCAGCTCTTTGCATCAGGTGGCCAAAGTATTGGAGTTTCAACTTCAGCATCAGTCTTTCCAATGAATATTCAGCACTGATTTCCTTTAGGATTGACTGGTTGGATCTTCTTGCAGTCCAAGGGACTCTCAAGAGTCTTCTCCAACACCACATTTCAAAAGCTTCAATTCTTCCGTGCTCAGCTTTTTTCACAGTCCAACTCTCACATCCATATATGACCACTGGAAAAATCTCTCCGACCAGCACAGTAACAGCAGGCGGCTGCGACCGGCGCTCTAAGCGTGGCTGAGAGGAGCTACCCCACCTCCGAGGTCAGGGGCAGAAGCCGGGAGGACCCCATGCCCAAAGGGCGGCGGCCAAGAGGAGTTACCCCACGTCCGAGGTCAGGGGCAGCGGCCGAGAGTGCCAGACTGTGACGGCGCAGGAACGGCTGAGAGGAGCTACCCCGCGTCCGAGGTCAGGAGGGGCGGCCGAGAGGAGATACCCAAAGGACAAGGTCAGGGGCGGCAACGAGGGGAGTTACCCCACGTCCGAGGTCAGGGGCGGCGGCCGGGAGGAGCAACCCCACGTCCAAAGAGCCCTGGCTGCACAGGAGCAGGAGGGCCTAGAGGAGCTATCCCACGTTGAAAGTCAGGAAGGGCAGCAGTGAGGAGATACCCCTCGTACAAGGTAAGGAGCAATGGCTGCGCTTTGCTGGAGCAACTGTGAAGAGATACCCCAAGTCCAAGGTAAGAGAAACCCAAGTAAGACAGTAGGTGTTGCAAGAGGGCATCAGAGGACAAACACACTGAAACCGTACTCACAGAAAACTAGTCAATCTAATCACACTAGGACCACAGCCTTGTCTAACTCAATGAAACTAAGCCATGCCCGTGGGGCAACCCAAAATGGGTGGGTAATGGTGGAGAGATCTGACAGAATGTGGTCCACTGGAGAAGGGAATGGCAAACCACTTCAGTATTCTTGCCTTGAGAACCCCATGAACAGTATGAAAAGGAAAAATGACAGGATACTGAAAGAGAAACTCCCCAGGTCAGTAGGTGCCCAATATGCTACTGGAGATCAGTGGAGAAATAACTCCAGAAAGAATGAAGGGATGGAGCCAAAGCAAAAAGAATACCCAGCTGTGGATGTGACTGGTGATAGAAGCAAAGTCTGATGCTGTAAAGAGCAATATTGCATAGGAACCTGGAATGTCAGGTTCATGAATCAAGGCAAATTGGAAGTGATCAAAAAAGAGATGGCAAGAGTGAATGTCGACATTCTAGGAGTCAGCGAACTGAAATGGACTGGAATGGGTGAATTTTAATCAGATGACCATTATATCTACTACTGCAGGCAGGAATCCCTCAGAAGAAATGGAGTAGCATCATGGTCAACAAAAGAGTCCGAAATGCAGTATTTGGATGCGATCACAAAAACGACAGAATGATCTCTGTTCGTTTCCAAGGCAAACCATTCAATATCACAGTAATCCAAGTCTATGCCCCAACCAGTAACGCTGAAGAAGCTGAAGTTGAATGGTTCTATGAAGACCTACAAGGCCTTTTAATACTAACAACACCCCAAAAAGATGTCCTTTTCATTATAGGGGACTGGAAGGCAAAAGAAGGAAGTCAAGAAACACCTGGAGTAACAGGCAAATTTGGCCTTGGAATATGGAATGAAGCAGGGCAAAGACTAATAGAGTTTTGCCAAGAAAATGCACTGGTCATAGCAAACACCCTCTTCCAACAACACAAGAGAAGACTCTACACATGGACATCACCAGATGGTCAACACCGAAATCAGATTGATTATATTCTTTGCAGCCAAAGATGGAGAAGCTCTATACAGCCAGCAAAAACAAGACCAGGAGCTGACTGTGGCTCAGACCATTAACTCCTTATTGCCAAATTCGGACTGAAATTGAAGAAAGTAGGGAAAACCACTAGATCATTCAGGTGTGACCTAAAACAAATCCCTTATTGATTATACAGTGGAAGTGAGAAATAGATTTAAGGGCCTAGATCTGATAGATAGAGTGCCTGATGAACTATGGAATGAGGTTCATGACATTGTACAGGAGACAGGGATCAAGACCATCCCCATGGAAAAGAAAGGCAAAAAAGCAAAATGGCTGTTTGGGGAGGCCTTACAAATAGCTGTGAAAAGAAGAGAAGTGAAAAGCAAAGGAGAAAAGTAAAGATATAAACATCTGAATGCAGTGTTCCAAAGAATAGCAAGAAGAGATAAGAAAGCCTTCTTCAGCAATCAATGCAAAGACATAGAGGAAAACAACAGAATGGGAAAAACTAGAGATCTCTTCAAGAAAATCAGAGACACCAAAGGAATATTTCATGAAAAGATGAGCTTGAAAGGACAGAAATGGTATGAACCTAACAAAAGCAGACGATATTAAGAAGAGATAGCAAGAATACACAGAAGGACTGTACAAAAATGATCTTCACGACCCAGATAATCACGATGGTGTGATCACTGACCTAGAGCCAGACATCCTGGAATGTGAAGTCAAGTGGGCCTTAGAAAGCATCACTAGGAACAAAGCTAGTGGAGGTGATAGAATTCCAGTTGAGCTATTCCAAATCCTGAAAGATGATGCTATGAAAGTGTTGCACTCAATATGCCAGCAAATTTGGAAAACTCAGCAGTGGCCACAGGACTGGAAAAGGTCAGTTTTCATTCCAATCCCAAAGAAAGGCAATGCCAAAGGATGCTCAAACTACCACACAATTGCACTCATCTCACACACTAGTAAAGTAATGCTCAAAATTCTCCAGGCCAGGCTTCAGCAATATGTGAACCTTGAACTTCCTGAGGTTCAAGCTGGTTTTAGAAAAGGCAGAGGAACCAGAGATCAAATTGCCAACATCTGCTGGATCATGGAAAAAGCAAGAGAGTTCCAGAAAAACATCTATTTCTGCTTTATTGACTATGCCAAAGCCTTTGACTGTGTGGATCACAATAAACTGTGGAAAATTCTGAAAGAGATGGGAATACCAGACCACCTGATCTGCCTCTTGACAAATCTGTATGCAGGTCAGGAAGCAACAGTTAAAACTGGACATGGAACAACAGACTGGTTCCAAATAGGAAAAGGAGTTCGTCAAGCCTGTATATTGTCACTCTGTTTATTTAACTTCTATGCAGAGTACATCATGAGACACACTGGACTGGAAGAAACACAAGCTGGAATCAAGATTGACAGGAGAAATATCAATAACTTCAGATATGCAGAAGACACCACCCTTATGGCGGAAAGTGAAGAGGAACTAAAAAGCCTCTTGATGAAAGTGAAAATGGAGAGGGAAAAAGTTGGCTTAAAGCTCAACATTCAGAAAATGAAGAGCATGGCATCCGGTCCCATCACTTCATGGGAAATAGATGGGGAAACAGTGGAAACAGTGTCAGACTTTATTTTGGGGGGCTCCAAAATCACTGCAGATGGTGACTGCTTACTCCTTGGAAGGAAAGTTATGACCAACCTAGATAGCATGTTCAAAAGCAGAGACATTACTTTGCCAACAAGGTTTGTCTAGTCAAGACTAGGGTTTTTCCTGTGGTCATGTATGGATGTGAGAGTTGGACTGTGAAGAAGGCTGAGTGCTGAAGAATTGATGCTTTTGAACTGCGGTGTTGGAGAAGATTCTTGAGAGTCCCTGGGACTGCAAGGAGATCCAACCAGTCCATTCTAAAGGAGATCAGCCCTGGGATTTCTTTGGAAGGAATGATGCTAAAGCTGAAACTCCAGTACTTTGGCCACCTCATGCGAAGGGTTGACTCATTGGAAAAGACTCTGATGCTGGGAGGGATTGGGGGCAAGAGCAGAAGGGATCGACAGAGGATGAGATGGCTGGATGGCATCACTGACTCGATGGACGTGAGTCTCAGTGAACTCTGGGAGTTGGTGATGGACAGGGAGGCCTGGCGTCCTGTGATTCATGGGGTTGCAAAGAGTTGGACACGACTGAGCGACTGATCTGATCTGATGTGATCTGAGTAGACGGACCTTTGTTGACAAAGTAATGTCTCTGTTTTTCAATATGCTATCTAGGTTGGTCATAACTTTCCTTCCAAGAAGCAACCATCTTTTAATTTCATGGTTGCAATCACCATATACAATGATTTTGGAGCCCAGAAAAAATAAAGTCAGCCACTGTTTCTACTGTTTCCCCATCTATTTGCCATGAAGTGATGGGACTGGATGCCAGGATCTTAGTTTTCTGAATGTTGAGCTTTAAGCCAACTTTTTCACTCTCCTCTTTCACTTTCATCAAGAGGCTCTTTATTTCTTCTTCACTTTCTGCCATAAGGGTGGTATCATCTGCATATCTGAGGTTATTGATATTTCTCCCATCAATCTTGATTCCAGCTTGTGCTTCTTGCAGCCCAGAGTTTCTCATGCTGTACTTTGCATATAAGTTAAATAAGTAGAGTGACAATATACAGCCTTGACATACTCCTTTTCCCATTTGACATCAGTCTGTTGTTCCATGTCCAGTTATAACTGTTGCTTCCTGACCTGCACACAGGTTTCTCATGAGGCAGGTCAGGTGGTCTGGTATTCCCATCTCTTTCAGAATTTTCCACAGTTTATTGTGATCCACACAGTCAAAGGCTTTGGCATAGTCTATAAATCAGAAATAGATGTTTTTTTCTGGAACTCTCTTGCTTTTTTGATGATTCAGAGGATGCTGGCATTTTGATCTCTGGTTCCTCTGCCTTTTCTAAAGCCAGGTTGAACATCCAGAAGTTCACAGTTCACATATTGCTGAAGTTTTTGTCAATCTCAAAAACAACAGAATGATCTCTGTTTATTTCTAAGTCAAACCATTCAATATCACAATACTCCAAGTCTAGGCCCCAACCACTAATGCTGAAGAAGCTGAAGTTGGCGTTTCTATGAAGACTTATAAGACCACCTATAACTAACACACAAAAATGATGGCATTTTCATCATAGGGGATGGGAATACAAAAGTAGGAAGTCAAGAGATACCTGTAATAACAGGTAAGTTTGACATTGGAGTACAAAATGAAGCAGGGAAAAAGCTAACAAAGTTTTGCCAAGAGAACACACTGGTCATAGCAAGCACACTCTTCCAATAAGAGAAAGGATGACACTACACATAGACATCACCAGATGTTCAATACCGAAATCAGATTGAGTATATTCTTTGTAGCTGAAGGAGTTGTATACAGTTGGCAAAAATAAGACTGGGAGCTGGCTGTGGCTCAGATCGTGAACTCCTTATTGCAAAATTAATACTTAAATTGAAGAAAGGAGGGAGAATCCCTAGACCATTCAGTGACCTAATATGACCTAAATCAAATCCCTTATGTTTATACAGTATAAGTAACAAAGAGATTCAAGGAATTAGATCTGATAGACAAGACTGCCTAAATATCTAGGAACAGAGGTTAGCAACATTGTATAGGAGGCAGTGATCAAAACCATCCCAAACAAAAAAGAAATGCAAAAGGGCAAAATGATTGTCTGAGGAAGCCTTGCAAATAGCTGAGAAAAGAAGAGAAGCAAAAGGCAAAGCAGAAAAGGAAAGATATACTCATCTGAATGCAGAGTTCCAAAGAATAGCCAGGAGAGATAAGAAAGTCTTCCTAAGTGAATAATGCAAAGAAATATATGAAAAGAACAAAATGGGAAAGACTAGAGATCTCTTCAAGAAAATTAGAGATACCAGGGGAACATTTCATGCAAAGGTTTGCACAATAAAGGACAGAAATTGTATGTAACTAACAGGACCAGAAGATATTAAAAAGAGGTGGCAAGAATGCACAGAAGAACTGTACAAAAAAGATCTTCACGACCAAGATAATCACGATGGTGTAATCACTCAGCTAGAATGTGAGGTAAACTGGCCCTCGGAAGCATCACTACAAACAAAGCTAGTGGAGGTGATGCAATTCCAGCTGAGGTATTTTAAATCCTAAAAGATGATGCTGTGAAAGTGCTGCATTCAGTATGCAGGAAAATTTGGAAAATTCAGCAGTGGCCACAGGACTGGAAAGGGTCAGTTTTCATTCCAATCCCAAAGAAGAGCAATGCTAATGAATGTTCAAACTATCACACAATTGCAGTCATTTCACAGGCTAGCAAGGTAATGCTCAAAACCTTCAATTAGGAATCAACAGTATGTGAACCTAGAACTTCCAGATGTACAAACTAGATTTAGAAAAGGCAGAGGAACCAGAGATCAAATTGCCAGTATCCACTGGATCATAGACAAAGCAAGAAAATTCCAGACAAAACATCTACTTCTGCTTTATTGACTATGCTAAAGCCTTTGACTCTGTGGATAACAAAAATCTGTGGAAAATTTTTAAAGAGATGGGAATACCAGACCACCTTACTTGCCTCCTGAAATACCTGTATGCAGGTCAAGAAGCAACAGTAAGAACTGACCATGGGACAATAGACTGGTTCCAAATTGGTAAAGGAGTACATCAAGGCTGTATATTTTCACACTGGTTATTTAGCTTCTATGCAGATTACATCATGCGAAATGCTGGGGTGGATGAAGTAGAAGCTGGAATCAAGATTGCTGGGAGAAATATCAATAACCTCAGATATGCAGATAACACCACCCTTATGGCAGTAAGGAAAGAGGAATTAAAGGGCCTCTTGATGAAGGTAAAAGTGGAGAGTGAAAAGGCTGACTTAAAACTCAGCATTCAAAATATGAAGATCATGGCATCCGGTCCGATCACTTCATTGCAAATAGATGGGTAAACAATGGAAACAGTGACAGACTTTTTTTACTTGGGCACCAAAATCACTGTGGATGGTGACTGTAGCCATGAAATTAAAAGATGCTTGCTCCTTGAAAGAAAAGTTATTCTAGACAGTGTATTAAAAAGCAGAGACATCACTTTGCCAACAAAGATCCATATAGTCAAAGCTATAGTTTTTCAAGTAGTCATGTATGGATAGGAGTGCTGGCCAGTAAAAAAAAACACTGAGTGCCAAAAAATTGATTCCTTTGAGCTGTGGTGTTGGAGAAGACTTCTGGGAGTCCCTTTGTTGGCAAGGAGATCAAACCTGTCAATGCTAAAGGAAATCAACCCTTAATATTCATTGGGAGAACTGATGCTGAAGCTGGAGCTCCAATCCTTTGGCCACCTGATGTGAAGGGCCAACTCACTGGGGACAAACCCTGAGGCTGGGCAAGACTGAAGGCAGGAGGAGAAGGGGATGACTGAGAACAAGATGTTTGGATGGCATCACCAACTTGATGGACATGAGTTTGAGCAGACTTTGGGAAATAGGGAAGGACATGGAAGCCTGGCATGCCGCAGTTCACTGGGTTACAAAAAGCTGAACATGACTGAGTGACTGAACATCAACAACAACAACCAGCTTCATAATTTTTAACAAATAGAATGCCATAAATAATCCTGGTGGTCTTAATCTTCATGAAAAATTTGAAAAATTTTAAAAATAATTCAGAGTTACAGACATTTGAGAAGAGAAATAATTATAAAGTAGACAACTGACTTAGGTTATGATCCCAAATGACTTGTTTTCAAAAGTCACAATTTTACATTAACTATGGTTTTACATTGCAATTAATTTCTTTCTTCTTCTTCTTTTTTTTTTTTTACATTGCAAGTAATTTTTTTGCATCAGTCTTTCAGAAACTTTTATCAGGCCTAGGTGTCCTGACAAAAATAACTGCCTTTATGCTTGAAACAAATAGTGTATTTTTTTCAATGTGTTCTTTCTTTGTTTCCCTCTTTCTTCACCCCACTTTCTCTCCAGTTATAACAGTAATTTATTTAGTCTGTTTCATACACACTGGCTAATCAAAAATCTATTACCATGGCTGTGGTAGAGAAGTAAATTGCTGATTAGGCATACCTTGTCTCTAGCATACTTTAGTATAATATGCTTATTTTAAGTATGTTAAATGGCTCATCTTTTCTTATGTTGGTAGACATTTGAGCACTTATTTTATACTGAAAATTATCAGTTAATCGGAAGTGAGTCCTTATGACAGTGTTTTGAAAAGCATGTGTATCATTGTTTTTTATTCTTCTTTGGTTATGAACTCATGGCTATTTTTAAATCTACTTTATTATCATGAAAGAAATCATTTCAAGAGACAGATCACTTATTGGACATTTAGTTTATTTCAACACTGGTGTTGTTCATTATTGTTGAGATTTTTTTTTTTTTGAAAACTCTTCACTATTAGAGCAATTAGTAATTTTAAAAATTCTATGATATTTGATTTCAGAAGTTCTATTCAGATTTTGGGTGCACCTTTTGGGTGGATTGACTACTTTGGATCAATTTTACTGACAGTTCCATTTCATCAACTTCAAAACTTCTCAAAAGCTGACAGCCATCTTCTTAAAATTAAAGCATTATGGTTTTATGCTTATAATTACTATAATGAAGTATTTAAAAAGTATAATTTGACATGCCAAAATACTTTGTGGATTTGCTTTGACCATAAGAAAAAAATGATTCTTTACTTCCATTGAACTGAGCATTTAAATCCCTGGAAATTTTACTTTTTTCTTGCTTTCATTTTATGTTGAAATAACTCTTCTATTTTATGTCATCATTATTGAACCATGGTTGATTTGTTTGTTTGTTTGTTTCTTGTTCAGTAAAGGACAACCTAAAAATGTACAAATTTCATCATCTTTATATATATTTATGTATCAAGGATATGCAAATAATATTTAGCAATTGAAATTTTAAGTGCTCAAATACATGAGATAATAATGTCCATTCTTGGAATAATCTAGTGAACAATGAAATAAACAGAAGCTTAGCCATTACTTGAGCCTTTCATCCTCTATACAATTTAAGGAAATAAATTTTTGTTCATTAATATAATCATGTATCCTGGTAGGTTATATCATTCAACAGCTAAATATTTTAAAATAAATGTACCACTTTCCAGTTGCTGACAGGCTTCCAAAAGGAGTGTTTTCAGGGCGAGATATATATATATATATATATATATATATATACACACACACACACACACACACATATAACATTTAGCCCATTTTCAATAACTGATTAAGTTAATTAGGGCTTAGGACCCTACATTGGAGGTAACCAAAACTGGTCACATTACCTGTGTATTTCCATATGCATACACTCAGTGAAGGCAGACTTACTATAAAAACATCAAACTGGAAAGCTCACTCCACCCCTAGAAAATTTTTTTATTAATTTATACCAGAGTCAGACATGACTGAGAGACTTAACTGAACTGATCTAACCATATATAAAAGCATAATGAATTGTTTATACCTTCTTATCATTTGCTATGCTATGTATTGTTAATATTTTAAATTAGTAGAAAAACTAGTGTTTAATTACCTGAATATCTGGGTGTTAACCATCTTCTTAAGTATAATAATCATGGTTATCACTTGCGTAAATTGGCATTTTATGCATTTTTGTCATTTTTAAGTTCATTTTGCCTTCTAACTCAATTGTGGGAAATTCTGAAGAATATAAGTTTTATTATAACTCATTTGACAGTTGAAATATGACAAGTTGTGAAATGTCCTAGTCTTTTTGCTGTCTTTTGAAAATTCTAATTTTGTAAGTGTTCATAGATTTCAATGTAGAAATATAAATGTGTTTCTTTAATACATAATATTGTGAACCTTGCTAGGGACTGTATGCATAATTTTTCTAAAGCCTACCCTTTGAAACAATTTTTGAATTCCAAAACACATTTGGCAAACATGAGTTCAGATAAAAGAATTAAGAAATCAGAAGTAAATATTAACTTTATAAAGTATTTTCCTGACATTTATAGAGATTTTTACTTTTTGATATAATATTGATGTTAGTAAATCTTAGTAAAATATTTTATAATACAAACTATTTTATTCTTTACTAGACCAAATTAAACTTGGTTAGAATTTTTAAAACCTTTTAATTGAAGTCCATACACAAATATATATATAGGCATTTACATTTTAAGCTCTCAATTGAAGTATAAATGAAAGAGGATAACATTAATTTTCACAAGCTAAAAATACATCATTTGCACCCAGTTTATAAGACAGAATATTACCATAGTACTAGTGCCCCAGAAGTCTGCCTTTGTCCACTTCTAGACAATGGCCATTCCCCTAAACCTGCCTTCTAGTAGCAAATACAAATTTTGGTAATGCTTATGTTATTAAATATGATACTATAACTTCTACTGTCTCTTGTGTGTATGTTCAGTATACATTTCATGCTTTTGTGATTCATCTGTTCTCACATGTATAATTAGAATTTGTTCATTTCCATCTCTACGTAGTAATTGCTATGGATCCCACTCTGAAAATACAATGAACTTTTTTGGAAAATATTTTGGGAGAATCTATGAAAACTGAAGATATACATAGTCTACAACTGTGAAACTCCATTACTAATTATATACCTAAAAGAATTGTTCCACAAAATGTATATTCTAAATTTGGACATTGTAAACTAGCTGTAATTTTGAGTACCACATAAAAATTAATCCTTAAGATCTGTTTATAGTATCTCCTTTAGCCTAGATTTAATTGCAAAACTTTGTTGATTTTGTTAAGTAAATTAGGGAAGTCTTTTTTAAAAAAACAAATCCTCTCTCTCTCTCTTCTCATTTTTCTTTTTCTTAAATCAGACCAAATACAATTCTGGTTTGGTGTTACTTACAAGTTTTAAGAGTTCATGTGTGAAAATAACTGGAACTGGTACTTATAGAACTTTCCCTATTCCTTTCATACAACTTTTCCTCTTTCAGCTTTTGCTTCTCTGATGATAGTTTTTGGTACTTTTTCCTAGAAAATAATCAAATTCATCCATGTTTTGAAGCACATAAATATATTCTAATTTTTTTTTTAATTCCTGGATACTTCAGAATTTTTTTCCCATTTTCACTTAGAGATTTATCAGTGTTGTCCACTATTCTCTGATTAGGTAAGTAAAAGGGTTATCTATTTTAGTTATAGTTTGTTTTTTAACCTAGTTCTTTGATTTGTTTGTAATTCGATATTATTTTGCTTTAACGGTAATTCTTTCCTTGGATTTGATACATACTTATCTCTAACATTTTCCCAGTTTGGAGATTTTGTTATTTATCTGATTATTACTTTATATTATCCCTCTTCTGTGCCACCATGAACCATGTATCACTGTGGAAATTCAATGAAAATGTTATATACAGAATTTTAGGCAAGCATATGAAGGACATGATACTAGGCAGTGAGCTAGACTCAAAGTCAGTGTTCATTAAATAGTGTGTAATCACCTGAATATTTATTGATCTAATTTTTGATATAATATTTAAATATAAAAATGTGTGTGTAAATGTATATATTATCATTGAATTACAGTATAATCTACCAAGATTCATGTGTAGACATATGATATAAACATTAATATGACTATATCCATTTTACAAAAAGGAAATTAATGATAGAGCTGTATAGCTAATGTTATTAAGTGTCAGAACCAGGATTTAGAACTACTTAGCAATGTGATTTCCTTTGCTAAAATTCATAGTTTAATTCAGAGTTAAAGATAATCGAACTATTTAACAAATTATGTTTCGATAATAAAGCATGATGTATTCAGTTCAGTCGATCAGTCATGTCTCACTCTCTGCAACCCCATGGACTGCAGCACGCCAGGCTTCCCTGTCCATCACCAACTCTCGAACCTTGCTCAAACTTATGTCCATCGAGTCAGTGATGCCATCCAACCATCTCATCCTCTGTTATCCCCTTCTCCTCCCGCCTTCAATCTTTCCCAGCATCAGGGTCTTTTCCAATGAGTAAGTTATTCACATCAAGTGGCCAAAGTATTGGAATTTCAGATTCAGCATCAGTCCTTCCAATGAATATTCAGGACTGATTTCCTTTAGGATGGACTAGTTGGATCTCCTTGCAGTCCAAGGGACTCTCAAGAGTCTTTTCCAATACCACAGTTCAAAAGCACCAATTATTCGGTGCTCAGCTTTCTTTATAGTCCAACTCTCACGTCCATACATGATTACTGGTAAAACCATAGTTGTGACTATATGGACCTTTGTTTGCAAAGTAATATCTTCTTTTTAATACACTCTCTATGTTTGTCAGGGCTATTCTTTCAAGGAGCAAGGGTCTTTTAATTTAGTGGCTGCAGTCACCATCTGCAGTGGTTTTGGAGTCCAAGAAAAAAAAAGTATCCTACTGTTTCCATTGTTTCTCCATCTATTTGCCATGAAGTGACAGCCTTGATGGATTCCTTTCCTGATTTGGAACCAGTCTGTTGTTTCATGCCCAGTTCTTACTATTGCTTCTTGACCCCACATACAGATTTCTCAGGAGGCATGTAAGGTGGTCTGGTATTCCCATCTCTTTAAAAATTTCCACAGTTGTGATGCATACGGTCAAAGGCTTTGGCATAGTCAATAAAGCAGAAATAGATGTTTTTTCTGGAACTCTCATGCTTTTCCAATGATCCAATGGATGATGGCAATTTGATCTCTGGTTCCTCTGCCTCTTCTAAATCCAGCTTGAGGCCCTCAGCCTAGCGCCGGTCTAGCACTCCCCTCCCGGGGCTGAGGTGGCGCGGAAGACGCCGGCCGCAGCGTGGCCGCCTCCGCCTCTGCGTGTGAGCCCGGGGGGGGGGGGGGGGGGGGGGGGGGGGGGGGGGGGGGTCGGCGAGGGCGTCGGGGAAGCCGGAGTATAGTATTTAATGAAAAAAAAAAAAGAAAGAAAAAATAAATAAATAAATCCAGCTTGAACATCTGGAAGTTCATGGTTCATGTACTGTTGAAGCCTGGCTTGGAGAATTTTGAACATAACTTTATTAGTGTGTGAGATGAGTGCAATTGTGCAGTAGTTTGAACATTCTTTGGCATTGCCTTTGGGATTGGAATGAAAACTGACCTTTTCCAGTCCTGTGTCTTGTGGCCATTGCTGAGTTTTCCAAATTTGCTGGCATATTGAGTGCAGTACTTTCACAGCATCATCTTTCAGGATTTGAAATAGCTCTGCTGGAATTCCATCACCTCCACCAGCTTTGTTCAGAGTGATGTTTCCTAAGGCACATTTGACTGCATTTCAGGATGTCTGGCTCTAGGTGACTGATCACACCATTGTGGTTATCTGGGTCATGAAGATCTTTTTTGTATAGTTCTGTGTATTCCTGCCACGTTTTCTTAATATCTTTTGCTTCTGTAAGGTCCATACCATTTCTGTCCTTTATTGTGCACATCTTTGCATGAAATGTTCCCTTGGTATCTCTAATTTTCTTGAAGAGATCTCTAGTCATTCCCATTCTATTGTTTTCCTCCATTTTCCTCTATTTCTTTGCATTGATCACTGAGGAAGGTGTTTTGTTGTTGTTGTTGTTGTTGTTGTTGTTGTTGTTTTTATCTCTCCTTGCTATTCTTTGGAACTCTACATTCAAATGGATATATCTTTCCTTTTCTCCTTTGCCTTTAGCTTCTCTTCTTTTCTCAGCTATTTTCAAGGCTTCCTCAGAAAGACATTTTGCCTTTTTGCATTTCTTTTTCTTGGAGATAGTCTTGATCACTGCCTCCTATATAATATCATGAACCTCTGTGCATAGTTCTTCAGGCACTTTATCAGATCTAGTCTCTTGTATTGATTTGTCATGCCCACTGTATAATTGTAAGGGATTTAACTTAAGTCACACCTGATTGGTCTAGTGGTTTTCCCTTTCTTTAAGTCTGAATTTTGTGATAAGGAGTTCATGATCTGAGCCATAGTCAGCTCCCAGTCTTGTTTTTGCTGACTGTATAAAGCTTCTCCATCTTTGGCTGCAAAGAATATAATCAACCTGATTTTGGTATTGACCATCTGATGATGTCCATGTGTAGATTCGTCCCTTGTGTTGTTGGAAGAGTGTGTTTGCCATGACCAGTGTGTTCTCTTGGCAAAACACTTTTAGCCTTTGCCCTGCTTCATTTGTACTCCAAGGCAAAATTTCCCTGTTATTCCAGATATCTCTTGACTTCCTACTTTTGCATTCCTATCCCCTATTATGACAATGACATCTTTTTTGGGTGTTAGTTCTAAAAGGTCTTGTAAGTCTTCATAGAACCGTTCAACTTCAGCTTCTTCATTATTACTTGTTGGGCGTAGACTTGGATTACAGTGATATTGAATGGTGTGCCTTGGAAACGAACAGAGATCATTCTGTCATTTTTGAGGTTGCATTCAAGTACTGAATTTCAGACTCTTTTGTTGACTATGAGGGCTACTCCATTTCTTCTTAGGGATTCTTGCCCACAGTAGTAGATATAATGGTCATCTGAGTCAAATCATCTGTTTCAGTCCATTTTAGTTCACTGATGCCTAAAATGTCAATGTTCACTCTTGCCATCTCCTGTTTGACCACTTCCAATTTATCTTGATTCATGGATCTAACATTCCAGGTTCCTATGCAATATTGTTCTTTGCAGCATCAAACTTTACTTCCATCACCAGTCACATGCATAACTGGGCATTGTTTTTGCTTGGCTCTGTCTCTTCATTCCTTCTGGAGCTATTTCTCCACTCTTCTCCAGTAGCATATTGGGCACCTACCAACCTGGGGTGTTCATCTTTCAGTGTCATATCTTTTTGCCTTTTCATATGGTTTATGGGGTTCTCAAGGCAAGAATACTGAAGTGGTTTGCCATTCGCTTTTCCAGTGGACTAGGTTTTGTCAGAACTCTCCACCATGACCTTTTCCTCTTGGGTGGCCCTCCACAGCATTGCTCATAGTTTCATTGAGTTAGACAAGGCCGTGGCCCATGTGATCAGTTTGATTAGTTTTCTGTGCTTTTCGTTCTGTCTGCCCTCTGAGGGTTAAGGGTAAGAGGCTTATGGAGGCTTCATGATAGGAGAGACTGATTGTGTGGGAAACCAGGTCTTTTTCTGATGGGCAGGGCCATGCTCAGTAAATCTTTATTCCAAATCTGTTGATAGGCTGGGCTGTGTTCCCTCCCTGTTGTTTGACCTGAGTCCAAACTATGGTGGAGTTAATGAAAATAATAGTGAGCTCCTTCAAAAGGTCCCATGCACTGCCACACTCAGTGCCCCCAACTCTGCAGCAGGCCACTGCCAACCCATGCCTCAGCCAGAGATTCCTGGACACCACAGGCAAGTTTGGATCAGTCTCTTGTGGGGTCACTGCTCCTTTCTCCTGGTCCTGGTGCACACAAGGCTTGGTTTGTGTCCTCCAACAGTTTCCCCAGTCCTGTGTAAGTTCTGGCAGCTCTATGATGGGGCTAATGGTGACCTCTTCCATGAGGGCTTATGCCCCACCCAGGTCTGCTGCACCCAGAGCCCTTGCCTTTGCAGCAGGCCACTGCTGACCCATACCTCAGCAGGAGATACTTAAACACTCAAAAGCAGATCTGGCTCAGTCTCTATGGGGTCTCCTGATGTGCACAAGGTTTTGTTTAAGCCATCTGAGCATCTCTGATTGGTATGGGGTTTGATTCTAAATATGATTTTGCCCTTCCTATGACCTTACTGGGGCTTCTCCTTTACCCTTGGATATGAGATATCTTTTTTTTGGTGGGATCCAACATTCTCCTGTCAATGATTGTTCAGCAGTGACTTGTAATTTTGTAGATATTGCAGAAGATGAGCACATATCCTTCTACTCCACTATCTTGTGGTATACAAGCATGATGTATGGGTACAGAAAAAAAATTATTTTCTATACTGAAAGATCTTAAAATCTGTGTGCACCACAAAAGATAAATGTGCATACCTGAAAATATAAATGTAAATTAATATTTGAATAACTTGAAGTTGTGATAGAAGATAAATAAAGGAACATAGTATGGTCAAACTGGATTCAAACTGAAAAGGGGATTCAAATCCTGACTCTTCTATTCACTTTTTTTCATTTGACAACTGTGTTTCAGTTATTTTTCAGGCAGTTTTCTTGGCACTGGAAGTCAGCAGTGACTAACAAAGAAAATATCCTACTCTTTTACTTTATAGTGGGAGGAAAGATGAACAATGAACAAATAAATATACTATGTACTAGATAACAGTTTGTGCCATGAAGAAGGGCTTCCCAGATTGTGCAACTGGTAAAGAACCTGTGTGCCAGTGCAGGAGACATAAGAGACATGAGTTTGATCCCTGGGTTGGGAAGAGCCCCTGGAGTAAGAAATAGCACCCTTCTCCAGTATGTTGCCTGGAGAATTGCATGGACAGAGGAGACTGGTGGTCTACAGTCCATTGGGTCGCAAGGAGTCAGACATAACTGAAGCAACTTAACATGCATGCATGCCATGAAGAAAGGTAATGCAGGACATGTGTACAGAGACGGTAAGGTTCTATTTTATATAAAGTTAAGGAAGAGACCACTCTGATAAGAAGATATTTGAGCAAAACCTGAAGAAGATTGAGAAACTAGCTAGGTATATATCTGGCAGAAGAATGTTTTAGGCAGTGGCACTATGATACTTAGCGTTGATAGTCTTAACCGGACAGACTGAATTCAAATTTTGGTTCTTTCATTTGCTGTATTATCTTGGCAAAGTTAATAATTTTCTCTGCCATCTCTTTCTTCAGATGTGCAGCACATTTTACAGATTGCTTAGAGTATTAATTGATTAAGAACTTAAAAGTCAGGGCCTAGCACCTAAGTACTCAGAGATTTCATTAGTTACTATTTTCGGTAGACAAAACTGCAAGAGCCAATAGTCCTAAAGCACGAATGTATTACTATTCCAGTAGTGATAGAAAATTAGTGGGAGAAAATGGAGATGAGAATATGGGTACATTAGAGGAGAGACTAGGAATGAAATCAGAGAGCTTGCAGAGAAGCAGATCATTCAGAACCTTGCAAGTCAAGGGTTAAGGATTTGGATTTAACTTTGAGTGATAAGCAAAATTACTAGGAAATTTAAAGCAGAATATATGATCTCTTCTGCTTTATGCATATATGAATGACTTTCACTGTGTCTTGAAAATACAATATAGGTTCAACTTGTCTAATGCATGTGTGCTAATTGTGCCTGCTAAGTCGCTTCGGTTGTGCCAACTCTATGCAACCATATGGAGTGTAGCCCACAAGACTCCTCTGTCCATGGGATTCTCCAAGCAAGAATACTGGAGTGAGTTGCCATGCCCTTGGGGATCTTCCTGACCCAGGGATCAAACCCACATATCTTATATCTCCTGCATTGGCAGGTAGGTTCTTTACCACTAGCATCACCTGAAAAGCCCAACATGTCTAATACCTGTTACCAAAAATCCATAAACTTCAGTTTATTTATTTCTGCTACAGTATTAGTTTCTCAGCCATGTCTGACTCTTTGTGACCCCATGGACTGTAGCCTACCAGGCTCTTGTGTCCATGGAATTCTCCAGGCAAGAATACTGGAGTGGATTGTCATTACTTTCTCCAGGGATCTTCCCAACCCATGGAGTGAACCTAGGTCTCCTGCATTGCAGGTAGATTCTTTACTGTCTGAGCCACCAGGAAAACTGACATAATATTATTAGTGGCTCTGTGTTAGGACTGTTTAAAAGACAAAATAATATTAGCCATGAAAATGAGTCAAAAGTCAATGTTACCTGGCTTCCTTTGTTATGGCAATGCTCATGGATTACAGCTTTGATGATTGGGTTCCGAGTTCACCACAAAAGTTAGTGTTCATTAGTGCAATAACGAACTGTTGTGTGTATGTCATCAGTCTCTCAGTTGTGTTCAATTCTTTGTCACCCCATGGACTGCAGCCAGCAAGGCTCTTCTGTCCATGGAATTTTACAGGCAAGAATCCTGGGGCAGGTTGCCATTTCCTTCTCAAGGGTATCTCTTCTTAGGGAAGATCTACCTTCCAGGGCCTCTTCCTCTCCATTTGGCTTTTCCACACACTCTATCCTCATACATCTACAACTGAGAAGCTATACTTCTTATTGGACAGCTCAAGGTTCCCAAAAGGCCATGCCTTCTTGAGGCTTAGTCCCAAAGTCGGCTCTATGTTACGCCTGCACTCTCCGTGGCTAAAGTGAATCTTAGGGCCCGATCACTTTCACTGTATCAAGAGACCACAAAACAAGGTAAATACCAGAAATTGTAGTTCATTAGGAGACATTTTAGTTCAAGAGCTACCACATGCACCCTAGATTTTCTTTTCTTCATCCAGGCATGTCTAGAACCTCAGTGTTTCACTAACTCTAGGATTGTAAAACACTGTGGATGAGATTAAATACCTCTGAATATTTTATTTTTGCATGAAAAAAATGTGGAAGACACATTCTTTGTTTTATAATTAAATTCAGAAAAATAGAAGATATTTCAAAAATTGATAAATGTAAGCAAAATTACTCAAGAGATTCAGATAAATGACAATAAAATAAAAATAATTAAAAAATAAGAATACTTTAATTGCCCCCATTCCACTGTTTTCAAAATGCATGTAGATTAGGCACCTGTCAGCCTCAGTCTGCATGTTAAAGACCTTCTGCTTAAAATTGTCTTTTACTACAACTAAAATGCATCTGGAATTGAAAAGAGCAACACAGTTATTCTTTTTTTTTTTTTGCTGTATAATAGTTGCAGAAAAAATTGAAATCAGTATGTATTTTTTTAAAGTCAAAATTATTCACTAATGCACATAGGTATAATCTAATTTTAATTTTTTAAGATGCTTTTATTTTTAAGCATAAAATGGAGTCCTGGTTTCCTGAAAGAACATTTTCACCTTTTATAGATGTCCAAATGGCCTTGCAAGAAAGTGCATGAGCCCAATTTGCCAAATTATTATATCAAATAATAATAATGAACATTTTTATGATCACCCACAGTGAGCTTCCTGTGCCTAAGAACAGCTGCAAAAATGCATTCTTTTCCTGGTGGGCTCAAATAAAAGAAAACTGTTATCTGTAGTTCTTCATCAGGAGACCACTGCTGACTAATCTGATGAAGGAAGTCTGTAGAGGATTGCTGATTGAAAAAGGAAAGTACTCATTAGGATGTACTATTTCTTTAAATGTCAGGAGAGGGACTTTTATTTTTCTTGTGGGCCAATATGAGAGAATGGGAGCAAATGGTGACTAATCTAGATATTCTATTTTTATCACAAAAATTAGAGATTTGCTTGTTGACCTGTTTCAGTAAAGTCCTTTTGTTCTGAACACTAAAATGCTGATAACTTGAACAAATGAAGGCCTAAGGTTACTATATATTAGTAAGAATTCTTACTTTATCCATGGCATAATTTATAAAGAAAAAATAAGTTTTAGCCCATGTGACACTGATAACCCATCTCCTGACTTCTGGGAAGCCCTATTGCAATCACCAATTATTGCTCATGTTAATCTATTTCTTTATTACTGCTTTACAGTCATCCCACTGTGTCATGTTTCTGCATTTCATACTGCTTTTGGGTTTGAAATCTCCCTGTTTGTGAGTTGTTTCTTACTCACCTTCTCTGAATTTTCTTTTAAGTGCATAAGGGAAAATAGCATTTTCCCTATTATGGAACAGAGTTAAATGGAAATAAGCAAACATTAATGTTGCTTAATATAGCCATACATGCAAAGAGCCAGTTGAAATATCTGAGTGGATGTAGAGGCCTGGCATATAGGTCAATGGAGCATCAGAGGTAAAACTGAGAGTCTTTGGCATCTTTATTGAAATTGGTGTCCAGATCCTTGAGGAGCCTCAGCCCTTACCAATGTGACACTACTGTTTTCACTATATCCTGGGCCAAATGTACTGAGATGTCCAGTTGACTTATCTAAGGTGCTCTGATACATTAAAGGTGCCTGAAATTGTACGTATCTCCATGTGTTTCAAGAAGTTTTCTTCAAGGAATCTGCGAGAAATTCCTGTGTTTGTGTGTGTGTGTGTGTGTTATTTTATTTTTTATTCAGCTGGAAGGATTTCTTTAAGTGGTGGCTGAAGCTAAGGACAACCTCTTAACTCTAAAAGGGGCACTCTTGCTCAGAATTTCTCTGGACCTAAATGATGCATACCCCTCACTGCAGCTCTGATCCTAATTGTTAAGCCAGAGAGAATTTTTCCCAAGGTGGAAAAGGGAGATCTGTATGAGTGCAGATTCAAGGATGGAATTAAATCTAGCTAGGCTTGTAGAGTCTGTGATACAATTGTTACACTCAGGAGTTTTTCTCACACATACCCACACAGAGGCATACACGTCATAAGGTGTATTAGCCCACCTATGTCCTAGGTGGGTGAAGTTATCTCAAAGACCTTCTCCATTTGATATACAGACTAAGTGTTGTGTTTTTGTTTTTGTTTTTTTTTTCCCCCTCATAACACCTTCCACTATAAATAAGATCCTCCATGAGGAAAATCATTTTAGTTACTTTTTTTTTTTTTTTCATTTTGATCACTCCAGAATGTAGAACAGTGCTTGAGGCATTATCGTTTCTCAATATTTATTAATTGAATGGATAGATAAATACATGTCTCAAAACTGAGCTTAATATAATACATTATTGCAGTATAGAAGGAATGTAGAGGGAGCAAATTGTATAAGCTGAGAATCAGAAAATATATTTATAAAGCAGTTACTAGAGCTTGGTTGGCCCCTGAACATATATTTAAAACTCATTTTTACTGATTTCCAATTACTTGTATGCCTTTATTCCACTCTTAACTGTTTAGAAATTTCTTGTGTTTGAATTTGTCAAGCATCTGATGTCTCATATATATTGACTATTCAAGCATATTCTGCACTAGAGAATATCATCAGTATTGGCCTTTATTCAAAATACAAAGTGCTTGAAAATTATATTTTGCTCCTTCACCTCTCCAATTCTACTCCATATAAACTACCCACTCATGTTTTCTCTAGTTGGATTCTTGTTAAATAGTCCAAGAGCTCCAGTCCTTAAATTGAAAGCCTCTAATCCCTTAATTGAATCTGGTCTAAATTCAGAAAGAACTTCATTAACTGTTGATGGCACTGCTATGTTAGTAGAGATTGGGGATGGATACTGGATTGTTAGTTAGTTAGTTCAGTCACTCAGTCATGTCCAACTCCTTGAGACCCCATGAATCACAGTACACCAGGCCTCCCTGTCCATCACCAACTCCCAGAGTTTACCCAAACTCATGTCCATCGAGTCAGTGATGCCATCCAGCTATCTCATCCTTTGCCATCCCCTCCTCCTCCTGTCCCCAATCCCTCCCAGCATCAGGGTCTTCTCAAATGAGTCAACTCTTCAAATGAAGTGGCCAAAGTATTGGAGTTTCAGCTTGAGCATCAGTCCTTCCAATGAACATTCAGGACTGATTTCCTTTAGGATGGACTGGTTGGATCTTCTTACAGTCCAAGGGACTCTCAAGAGTCTTCTCCAACACCACAGTTCAAAAGCATCAATTCTTTGGTGCTCAGCTTTCTTCACAGTCCTATTCTAACATCCATACATGATCACTGGAAAAACCATAGCCTTGACTAGACAGACCTTTGTTGTCAAAGTAATGTCTCTGCTTTTTAATATGGTACCTAAGTTGGTCATAACTTCCTTCCAAGGAATAAGCGTCTTTTAATTTCATGGCTGCAATCACCATCTGCAGGGATTTAAACTTAAAAGTAATTCGGCTTGTTAAACTCTATGAAATTCTAATTGGTGGAATTTTGTGCTGTGAAGAGATACCCCACGTCCAAGGTAAGAGAAACCCAAGTAAGACAGTAGGTGTTGCAAGAGGGCATCAGAGGACAAACACACTGAAACCATACTCACAGAAAACTAGTCAATCTAACCACACTAGGACCACAGCCTTTTCTAACTCAGTGAAACTAAGCAATGCCCGTGGGGCAATCCAAGATGGGCGGGTCATGGTAGAGATCTGATAGAATGTGGTCTATTGGAGAAGGGAATGGCAAACCACTTCAGTATGCTTGCCTTGAGAACCCCATGAACAGTATGAAAAGGCAAAATGATAGGATACTGAAAGAAAAACTCCTCAGATCAGTAGGTGACCAATATGCTACTGGAGATCAGTGGAGAAATAACTCCAGAAAGAATGAAGAGATGGAGCCAAAGCATAAACAATACCCAGCTGTAGATGTGACTGGTGATAGAAGCAAAGTCTGATGCTGTAAAGAGCAATATTGCATAGGAACCTGGAATGTCAGGTCCATGAATCAAGGCAAATTGGAAGTGGTCAAACAAGAGATGGCAAGAGTGAATGTCGACATTCTTGGAATCAGCGAACTGAAATGGACTGGAATGGGTGAATTTAACTCAGATGACCATTATATCTACTACTGTAGGCAGGAATCCCTCAAAAGAAATGGAGTAGCCATCATGATCAACAAAAGAGTCCAAAATGCAGTACTTGGATGCAATCTCAAAAACGACAGAATGACCTCTGTTCGTTTCTAAGGCAAACCATTCAATATCACAGTAATCCAAGCCTATGCCCCAACCAGTAATGCTGAAGAAGCTGAAGTTCAACGGTTCTACGAAGACCTACAAGACCTTTTAGAACTAACACCCCAAAAAGATGTCCGTTTAATTGTGAGGGACTGGAATGCAAAAGTAGGAAGTCAAGAAACACCGGGAGTAACAGGCAAATTTGGCCTTGGAATACGGAATGAAGCAGGAAAAAGACTAATAGAGTTTTGCCAAGAAAATGCACTGGTCATAACAAACACCCTCTTCCAACAACACAAGAGAAGACTGTATGCATGGACATCACCAGATGGTCAACACCAAAATCAGATTGATAATATTCTTTGCAGCCAAAGATGGAGAAGCTCTATACAGTCAGCAACAACAATACCAGAAGCTGACTGTGGCTCAGACCATGAACTCCTTATTGCCAAATTCAGACTTAAATTGAAGAAAGTAAGGAAAACCACTAGACCATTCAGGTATGACCTAAATCAAATCCCTTATGATTATACAGTGGAAGTGAGAAATAGATTTAAGGGCCTAGATCTGATAGATAGAGTGCCTGATGAACTATGGAATGAGGTTCGTGACATTGTACAGGAGACAGGGATCAAGACCATCCCCATAGAAAAGAAATGCAAAAAAGCAAAATGGCTGTCTGGGGAGGCCTTACAAATAGCTGTGAAAAGAGCAGTGAAAAGCAAAGGAGAAAAGGAAAGATATAAACATCTGAATGCAGAGTTCCAAAGAATAGCAAGAAGAGATAAGAAAGCCTTCTTCAGCGATCAATGCAAAGAAATAGAGGAAAACAACAGAATGGGAAAGACTAGAGATCTCTTCAAGAAAATCAGAGATACCAAAGGACCATTTCATGCAAAGATGGGCTCGATAAAGGACAGAAATGGTATGGACCTAACAGAAGCAGAAGATATTAAGAAGAGATGGCAAGAATACACAGAAGAACTGTACAAAAAAGATCTTCATGACCCAGATAATCATGATGGTGTGATCACTGACCTAGAGCCAGACATCCTGGAATGTGAAGTCAAGTGGACCTTAGAAAGCATCACTATGAACAAAGCTAGTGGAGGTGATAGAATTCCAGTTGAGCTTTTCCAAATCCTGAAAGATGATGCTGTGAAAGTGCTGAACTCAATATGCCAGCAAATTTGGAAAACTCAGCAGTGGCCACAGGACTGGAAAAGGCCAGTTTTCATTCCAATCCCAAAGAAAGGCAATGCCAAAGAGTGCTCAAATTACTGCACAATTGCACTCATCTCACACACTAGTAAAGTAATGCTCAAAATTCTCCAGGCCAGGCTTCAGCAATATGTGAACCGTGAACTTCCTGAGGTTCAAGCTGGTTTTAGAAAAGGCAGAGGAACCAGAGATCAAATTGCCAACATCCACTGGATCATGGACAAAGCAAGAGAGTTCCAGAAAAACATCTATTTCTGCTTTATTGACTATGCCAAAGCCTTTGACTGGTGGATCACAAGAAACTGTGGAAAATTCTGAAAGAGATGGGAATACCAGACCACCTCATCTGCCTCCTGAGAAATCTGTATGCAGGTCAGGAAGCAACAGTTAGAACTGGACACAGAACAACAGACTGGTTCCAAATAGGGAAAGGAGTACATCAAGGCTGTATATTGTCACCCTGTTTATTTAACTTATATGCAGAGTACATCATGAGAAACGCTGGGCTGGAAGAAACACAAGCTGGAATCAAGATTGCCGGGAGAAATATCAATAACCTCAGATATGCAGACGACAACACCCTTATGGCAGAAAGTAAAGAGGAACTAAAAAGCCTCTTGATGAAAGGGAAAGTGAAGAGCGAAAAAGTTGGCTTAAAGCTCAACATTCAGAAAATGAAGATCATGGCATCCGGTCCCATCACTTCATGGGAAATAGATGGGGAAACAGTGGAAACAGTGTCAGACTTTATTTTTCTGGGCTCCAAAATCACTGCAGATGGTGACTGCAGCCATGAAATTAAAAGACGCTTACTCCTTGGAAGGAAAATTATGTCCAACCTAGATAGCATATTCAAAAGCAGAGACATTACTTTGCCAACAAAGTTCATCTAGTCAGGGCTATGGTTTTTCCTGTGGTCATGTATGGATGTGAGAGTTGGACTGTGAAGAAGGCTGAGAGCCGAAGAATTGATGCTTTTGAACTGTGGTGTTGGAGAAGACTCTTGAGAGTCCCTTGGACTGCAAGGAGATCCAACCTGTCCATTCTAAAGGAGATCAGCCCTGGGATTTCTTTGGAAGGAATGATGCTATAGCTGAAACTCCAGTACTTTGGCCACCTCATGTGAAGAGCTGACTCATTGGAAAAGACCCTGATGCTGGGAGGTTTTGGGGGCAAGGGAAGGGGATGACAGAGGATGAGATGGCTGTATGGCGTCACTGACTGGATGAACGTGAGTCTGTGTGAACTCCAGGAGTTGGTGATGGACAGGGAGGCCTGGCGTGCTGCGATTCATGGGGTCGCAAAGAGTCAGACACGACTGAGGAACTGATCTGATCTGATCTGATCTGTGTCATATTTGGGAAATATTTTAGAGAAGGGTAATCTTCCCAGAATCTATATTTAGCACTGAAATTTTATCTATACATTCAGCCCTCAAAGAAGTGTTTTATCAGCTACCTCCCTGTGAGGCCTAATCCTCCTGCTATACAAATATATACAATTTACCAGTAGACTTTACAGTGTATATTCATTCTAAATGATGTTCTATTCATAGGCCTCAAAGTTTGAAAAATATAGATATTTTCTATTATATGCCCACTAACTTAATTGCTGAGAAGTTCATATGAATATACCTAAGATGGTTCATACCTTTTGATTTTTACTGCATACTTTTATGCCATGTCCTTCTATTGAAAATAAAGGCAGATGGAAAATGGAGTGTATATCAAAATGATCACATATGCATAAACACACATATTTCTGTGTAGCCAATTTTTCTGTCATTGTAGAGGTTAGTTCCTAATGCTTTACTCATTAATAACTCTTTTAAACTTTTTGAAGTCTTTGTTCAGGAGACTCAAAGCCATAAAGAAATCAAAATCCATTATATACTTTTCAAATTTCAGCTAATAATCTACTCTAGTATGCATTGGGCTGTCAGTTTTAATCTGAACCTCATCAGATGTGGAGAAATAAAAATTATTAGAAGCAAAATATTGCAAAGTGTTATTTCAGTAGATATTCAGTTCTTTCCTTTTGAATGGATTTTGAAATTAGTCTGAGTTATAAGCAATATTACATAACAAATAAGTGATTAACAGGTGTTAAGAATAAAGCAAGCATAAGGATTTTAAATAAATAAAAAGTGAACAATTTGGCATAAAGTACTATTTCTTTTTTTCCAATATTTATATTTGCATTTTTACTAAATGCTGGACATTTATGATGGAAATTGTTGCCTATTTATTGTGAACATAAAATTTTAAACCCTTTAAAATCAAATTATTGAGATATAATTGACATATAATAAACTATAGATATTTGCAATGTAAACTTTTATAAGTTTTGACATATGTAGATACTTGTGAAACCATCACTGCAATCAAGAAAAAGCGCATATCCTCTGCAATTTCTGGTAGAATCTGTATAGAATTAGCATTATTGTTCTCTTAAATGTTTGGTAGAATTTGGCAATAAACTATTTAGCTCTGGAGATTTCCTTGTGGAAAGATATTTAACTAGAAATTTATTTTTTTAATTGAAGTGTAGTTGATTTACAGTATTTCAGGTGTATAGCATGTGTGTTTATATATATGTGTATGTGCTGTGTGCTGTGCCTAGTTACTCAGTCATGTCTGACTCTTTGCGACCCCAGGAGTATGGCCCACCAGTCTCCTCTGTGGAATTCTCCAGGTAAGAATACTGAATTGGGTAGCCATTCCCTTCTCCAGGGATGGAACCTGGGTCTCCTGCATAGCAGGCAGATTCTTTACCATATGACCCACCCGGGAAGCCTCGTGAAAAAATTAGAATTACTTTTAACAGGTAAACCAGTTGTTGTCTACATAGCCCAGAATTTACATATAAAATAGTCCTGAAATATTTTACCAAAGGGAAAAAAATGATGGAGACTCGACTTTATTACCCTTGCCTTCATTGTAGAAAAGAGGATATTCTGCCTGTTGAGATTCAAATAGTTTGGACTAACTTCTTCCTCAATCCAGTGTCACATTTCAACTTTACTGCTCCTACCAAGCAATAATTCCAGTCCTAGATCTTTAATATATCAGAAAAAATGCATGTATAGTCAACATTTAATGAACACTAAACTCTGAGCTTTATTATTGTTTCCTTGTTTACTTAAATTTGCATATATTCCATTGTTCAATGGATATACCAACAAGTTAAGAGTATATGAAAATGCATGGAATTTAGTGACATGCAAAATTATTTCATGTTTTTTTTCTCAAAATCTGAGCTCCCCAAATTATCTATGAATATGGATAGTATTAATATAAAGATATTTAATGAAAATAAGTGGGAGACAATAAGAGAGAGACAAAACACTTATTTAAACAGAAATCAGTTCAGTTCAGTCGCTCAGCCATGTCAGACTCTTTGCAACCTCATGGACTGAAGCATGCCAGGCTTCCCTGTCCATCACTGTCTCCCGGATTTTGCTCAAACTCATGTCCATCGGGTGGGTGATGACATCCAACCATCTCATCCTTAGTTATCCCCTTCTCCTCCTGCCTTCAATCTGTCCCAGCATCAGGGTCTTTTCCAATGAGTCAGTTCTTCATATCAGGTGGCCAAAGTATTGATGCTTCAGCTTCAGCATCAATCCTTCCAATGAATATTCAGGACTGATTTCCTTTAGGATTGACTGGTTGGATCTCCTCGCAGTCCAAGGGACTCTCAAGAGTCTTCTGCAACACCACAGTTCAAAAGCATCAATTCTTTGGTGCTCAGCTTTCTTCAGAGTCCAAATCTCACATCTGTACATGACTACTGGAAAAACCATAACCTTTGTCAACAAAGTAATGTCTCTGCTTTTTAATATGCTGTCTAGGTTAGTCATAGCTTTTCTTCCAAGGAGCAAGTGTCTTTTAATTTCATGGCTTCAGTCACCATATGCAGTGATTTTGGAGCCCCCCAAAATAAAGTCTCTCACTGTTTCCATTGTTTCCCCATCATTTACCATGAAGTGATGGGACTGGATGCCATGATCTTCATTTTTTGAATGTTGAATTTTAAGCCAGAGTTTTTCACTCTCTTCTTTCACTTTCATCAAGAGGCTCTTTAATTCCTCTTCGCTTTCTGCCATAAGGGTGATGTCATCTGCCTTACAAACATCCACCTTATAAACATCCATTCTTAGAAACAGAAATAGAGAAATAAAAATATTGTGAAGCAGATTATTTTTAACTTAAGCATGTAGTTTCTTTTCAAAAAAGTATTACATATTTAGTGTATTGTAGTAGGATATATTTAAGTGTAATAGAATTCTACATTAGTACTTTTAGTAGTATTTTGTGTTAACCTATGATCCCACTGATGATACTATTTTCTTCCAAATTATTAGGCTCATTTGCTAAAGGGATCTTAAATATTACTTTGGGTTAATTAATTAAATTATAGCAAAAAAGTTTAAAGACCCATGTGAATAACCAATCATATTTTCAAATTACAACCTTAATTAAAATGTTATGGTCGAGTAATTACAAACTCATTAGTTAAAGCTCCCATAGTGTTCTATAATTGTTTTAAAGTAATCATATTTATTTATGTAATTCATATCTTCCCCTCTTGTCTTCCATTTAATGCAGAAAAAAATTAAGTGCATAATTTCCATCAAATCACAGCTATCCTGACATCCATATCATATATTCAGTGTTTTTCTCTATTTTAAACAACAGCACTTTCAGCAACAGAAACACTCTGAGTAATTTTGAAATATCAACTAATCATTTGGATAAGGTCCTTCCAAACATTTAGTAGCAAGATAGATGTCATTGATGGGGAAGGAGATCTAGATAGGGACTAATAAATGGGCATTTCTTGTTTTACTGCCAGCTGATTTGCTCTTTTTTTTTTCTTTCCTTCTCTGTGTCTCTCCATCTCTGTCTCTCTTTAGCTAGCAGCCTCTGTCTATCTCAGCTTGTTGGTTTGTTGGTGTTGTTCAGTTGCTAAATTGCACCTGACTCTTTGCGACCCCATGGAATGCAGCACACCAGACTTATAGTAAATACTGGTGCTTATCTCCAAATAAGTTCAACAGGGAAAAATTTAATTTATTCAATAAAATATTTGGTCACTAGATAAAGCTTCACATTTACCACTCATCCTATGTAGTCAGTGAACTATAACTGCTGGAGTTGGTTGATTGTTTAACTAGCAAAACAAATGGGTACTTATACCACAGTCTAAGGATCTCAACAGATAAATATTTAATAAAGGCATAATATTTCAATCACTGCACAGATTATCTTGGATTGGTGAAGAAAAGCCTAGTCTTGGAGTTGGTATACTTTGAAAGTGAGTTTTAACCATTTAACCATGTGTGGGCACTGCTTAAGATACTTAAACTCTTTGAGGTTTTTGTTTTTGTTTTGCTGTATAATAGAAACTGGTTAACCAATAAACTTCTAATTCAGTGCAAATAGTTTAGGTTTGAGGTGTGTGTGTGCTTGTTTGCATGTCTGTATGGGAAGGAGTTTATATATTTGGCATTGTTTTATTGGAAGTGCTCCTACGACATCCAATTGTCTGTTGGGATTCAACAAAAACAAATGGATTATAGATTTAGAATGTATAGACAGAATGCCATTTGAACCCTAAGAGAGTAACATTTTCTATACGAGGAGTTCTAAATCAGTGTTATACACATCTGTATAACTTAAATGAAAACTCAGGGCGATAGTGAAGGACAGAGAAACCTGTGTGCTGCAGTCCATGGGGCTGCAAAGCATCAGACATGACTGAGAAAGTGAACAACAACAAAGACTATTAGATTTTTTAAATGAGGCACTGACATTTTGTGAATTAATTTATAGACTTTTTTGACTAAGAATCAGGACAATATCCCAACCATGCTAGAAACAGAAAACAAGGATGACTCACAGCATGAATACAACAAACAAGAAAGTCTGAATATCTATTCTGTCACAAAATATTAAATATGTCAGAAAATGGCTCTTTATATCACGAACAGGACATAAGAGAAATACTGACACCAAATATGCAAAACTTGAAATCCGGAAAAGCAAATGTTTAAGAAGCTTCTAGCTGTCCTGTGGATAACTAAAACTCTAAGGAATTTAGATTTTTAGGGTCCTTCCCATGTAGAGATAATGAAAGAAGTTGGTAACATAAAGCTACAAAATTCAAAACTGAAATCCTTATTGAAAAGGTAATCTAGAATAAAACTAAACTCACAAGAAATGCCACAAGAAATCACCTGTATCAAACACTGAATAGTTGGAAAGTAGGAGAAAACAAAGCAAAACTTAGAAAATTTACAACTGCAAACCACATGTGAGTTTCTATCCAAATACAAAGCATCCTCAGATCCAGCAATCCTGGAGGCAAGGGGTTACTTTAAAACATTTCTTGGTTGTTGGTAAGCCTGGTACCTAGTAAAGCAAACAAAGTCCTCTCTAGAGGTCTTCTTTTTTCCAAGAATATCACAGATAAAGTTTGATCACATATGATCACACAATAAAAATCTCAAAATATGTGGGGAGATAAGGGTCCATAATGGAGTCCCAAGGGTTTCTCTGGTAGCTCAGCTGGTAAAGAATTCACCTACAATGCAGGGGACCTCAGTTTGACTCCTGGGTCAGAAAGATTCCCTGGAGAAGGAATAGGCTACCCACTCCAGTATTCATGGGCCTCTCAGTGGCTCAGCTGGTAAAGCATCTGCCCGCAATGCGGGAGACCAAGATTCAATCCCTGGGTTGGGAAGATCCCTTGGAGAAGGGCATGCAACCCACTCCAGTATCCTTGCCTGGAGAATTCCCATGCACAGAGGAACCTGGTGGAGTCGCAAAGAGTCAGATACAACTGAGCGACTAAGCATAGCACAGCCCAGCACAGCAATGGAGTCCTGAAAGAAAAAATAGTTGTGGAATAATCAGAAACATTATAAAATACATGCACACATACACACACACAGTTGAGGAACTATTTCATATATGTGCATAATAAGTAACCTGGAGAAAAATGTTAATAGCAGCAGAAATGTAGTCTAAATATGGCTCCAGAGTATAATAACAATTTGTGATAGGACTATTTCCTCTTGGGCTTCTCTAGTGGCTTAGTGGTAAAGAATACAGCTGCCAATGCAGGAAACACAGGAGTTGGGGGGTTGATTCCTAGGTTGGGAAGACCTTCTGGAGGAAGAAGTGGCAACCCAACTCCGATATTCTTGCCTGAAAAATCCCACAGATGGAGGAACATGGTGGGTTCAAAGAGTTGCACACGTAATGACTGAGCAGCATGCATTTCCTCTTGCTAACTGCAATATGTATCTTTCCTCATTCTGTTGTTTTCCTCTATTTCTTTGCATTGATCCCTTAGGAAGGCTTTCTTACTACCCTTGATATTCTTTGGAACTCTAGCAAAGAGAAATAAGAAAACCTTCCTAAGTGATCAATAGAATAGGAAACAATGGGAATGGGAAAGACTAGAGGTCTTTTCAAGCAAATTAGATATCCAAGGGAACATTTCATGCAAAGATGGGCACAATAAAGGACAGAAACAGTACGGACCTAACAGAAACAGAAGATATTAAGAGGTGGCAAGAATACACAGAAGAACTATACAAAAAAGATCTTCATGACCAAAATAATCACGATGGTGTAATCACTTATCTATCTATAGCCAGACATCCTGGAGTCTGAAGTCAGGTGGGCCTTACGAAGCATTACTAAAAATAAAGCTAGTGGAGGTGATGGAATTCCAGTGGAGCTATTTCAAATCCTAAAAGATGATCCTGTAAAAGTGCTGCACTCAATATGCCAGCAAATTTGGAAAACTCACCAGTGGCCACAGGACTGGAAAAGGTCAGTTTTCTTTCCAAACCAAAGAAAGGCAATACCCTGGAATGTTCAAACTACTGCACAATTGCACTCATACCACACACTAACAACATAATGCTCAAAATTCTACAAGTGAGGCTTCAACAATATGTGAACTGAGAACTTCTAGATGTTCAAGCTGAATTTAGAAAAGGCAGAGGAACCAGAGATCAAATTGTCAACATCTGTTGGATCAGAAAAAGCAAGAGAGTTCCATAAAAATATCTACTTCTGCTTTATTGACTATACCAGAGCCTTTGACTGTGTGGATCACAACAAACTATGGAAAATTCTGAAAGAGATGGGAATACCAGTCTACATTACCTGCCTATTGAGTAATCTTTATGCAGGTCAAGTAGCAGTTAGAACCATACATGAAACAACAGACTAGTCCCAAATTGGGAAAGGATTACATCAAGGCTGTATATTGCCACTCTAGTTATTTAACTTATATGCAGGGTACATCATGCAAAATGCTGGGCAGGATGAAGCACAAGATGGAATCAAGATTGCCAGGAGAAATATCAATAACCTCAGATATGCAGATAACGCCACCCTTATAGCTCAGATGGTAAAGAATCTGCCTGTAATGCGGGAGACCCATGTTTGATTCATGGGTCAGGAAGATCCCCTGGAGAAGGGAATGGCAACTCACTCCAGTACTCTTGCCTGGAGAATCCAGTGGACAAAGGAAACTGGCAGGCTACAGTCCACAGGGTTGCAAACAGTCAGACATGACTGAGTGACTAACACTACTACTACTATGGCAGACAGCAAAGAGGAACTAAAGAGCCTCTTGATGAAGGTGAAAGAGGAGAGTGAAAAATCTGGCTTAAAACATTCAGAAAACTAAAATCATGACATCTGGTCCCATCATCTCATGGCAAATGGATGGGGAAATAGTGGAAACAGTAGCAGACTTTATTTTCTTGGACTCCAAAATCACTGCAGATATTGACTGCAGCTACAAAATTAAAAGACTCTTGCTCCTTTGAAGAAAAGCTATGACCAACCTAGACAGCATATCAAAAAGCAGAGACATTACTTTGCCAACAAAGGTCTGTGTAGTCAAAGCTATGTTTTCTCCAGTAGTCATGTATGGATGTGAGAGCTGGACCATAATGAAAGCTGAGTGCTGAAGAATTGATGCTTTTGAACTGTGGTGTTGGAGAAGACTCTTGAGAATCCCTTGGATTGCAAGGAGATCCAACCAGTCATTCCTAAAGGAAATCAATCCTGAATATTAATTGGAAGGACTGATGCTAAAGCTGAAACCAATATTTTAGCCACCTGATGTGAAGAACTGACTCATTTGAAAAGACCCTGACATTGGGAAAGATTGAAGGCAGGAGGAGAAGCGGACAACAGAAGATGAGATGGTTGGATGGCATCACCAACTTAAAGGACATACGTTTGAGCAAGCTCTGGGAGTTGGTGATGGACACAGAAGCCTGGCATACTGCCATTCATGGAATCGCAAAGAGCTGGACACGACTGAGTGGCTGAACTGAAGTGATTTTTCCTCCCCCAGCTCTCAATTCATACCTGTTACACCCTTTCCTCAGCATGATTTCAGGAGAGGATTGTTGTAGGGAAACCTTGAGAATTGTGCATACTGTGTCAAAAATTTTACTTCATAGTACCTCAAATACCGTAAGAAAAAACATTAGCGTTCTTACAGACTAATGACTCAGCATTTAACTAAGGAAAACAAATGGTTCAGAATACTAGAACCAAAACATATGAATTAAATATGATAACAGTTAGGGGGCTTCCTTCATGCAATACTTATTGTCATAAGTATTTCGGAAAGTGATCTATATTATATCATTATTGCCTGGCTTTTCAGAAACAGGAGACTAAACCAAGCTGTAGTCAGAATGTGTTATTAGGAAAATTGTCTGTTGTATGGCCTGGTGGGTTATCTCTATGAGCAAATTCTAGAAATACTCTTCAGTAAAATGACTTTAGATTTCAAACGAGGATTCCACAATAAAATATATTTGACCAAAGTAAATGATTACTACTCAATGAAATCTCTAATTTTTAAAATTAGCAAACCATAAATTTATATTTGACATTCTCTTTCTCCTAAATGTTAGTGAGAAAAATTTAGGTTATTATCAAATGGTTATTTTTTAAAAATCTAATTCTGTTTTTATGCTTCCATTTTCAATTTTCATGCATTTTGATTAGAGATAATTATCAGAGAATTTTAAATTAAACTTGGGAATTTTTCTTTTATTTTTATAGTATACATAATCTTAATTTTGCATAAATATGTATATAATGGAATATTACTCAACCATAAAGAAGGAAGAAGGTTTGCCATTTGTAACAACATGGAGAGACCTAGAGGGTATTATGCTAAGTGAAATAAGTCATACAGAGAAAGACAAAAACTCCTTGATTTCACTCGTATCTGGAATCTAAAAAACAAATGAAGAAACCTACGAAAACTGAAACAAAACCATAAATACAGTGAACAAGGAGGTGGTTGCCAGAATGAAAGTGTGTGGAGAGAGAATAGAAGTAGTAAGGGAGATTAATAAATACAAACTTCCAGTTACAAAATGAATAAATCAACAGTATGAAATTTATGATGTGAGTTAATGTTATGTGTAATAAATTAATAGCTTTGTATGATACTGGATGGTAACTAGACTTATCTTGGTGATCACTTTGTAATGCATAGCGTATATCACTCTGTTGTGCACTGGGGGCACACATAGTGTTACAGGTCAATTATACTTCAAAAATGAAGAAATAAATAAACTCATGGAAAAAGACCAGCTTTGTGGTTCCTCAGAGTCAGGAGGTGGAGGGAGGAGGAACTGGATGAAGATGGTCAAAACCACAGCCTTTTGGTCGTAAAGTAAGTACCTGGGATGAATATAACATACAACATGATAAATATAATCAACACTTTGTTGTTTGGTCACTAATTTGTGTTGAACTCTTTTGTGACCCTGTGGATTGTGGCCCACCAGTCCCCTCTGTCCATGGGATTCTCCAGGCAAGAATACTGTAATGGGTTGCCATTTCCTTCTCCAGAGGATCTTCCCAACCCAGGGATTGAACCCACCTCTTTTGCATTGTAGGTGAGCTCTTACTGCTGAACCACCAGGGAAACCCACCTAAGGCACTTCCATTATGAGCCTCAACCTTACTGCCCCTCTGATGTAGAGAAAGCTGCCATTAAAGTGCCAGCCAATCCCTGGGCTGAGTACTGCATCCTAGGAATGCCTTGATTTGCTGTAAGGAGGTTCTGTTACTGTTTGTTCCACCTCTTTGGACTTTTCAGATAACCCCTCTGTCTGCTCTTACTCATTCTAGTTCTTGCACTGTAATGAACTCAAGGAAGCATCATTTTTATCCTTTGCTGAAACTCAGATCAGGAAATCTTCCTGATCCAGGGATCAAACTCATGTCTCCTGAATTGTATATGGATTCTTTACTGCTGAGCCATCAGGGAAGCCCCATAATTAACACTAATGTATGTTAAATGTGAAAGTTATTAAGAGTGTATGTCCTAAGAGTGCTCACCAGAAGGAAGATGTTTTTTTTTTTCTTTTCCTTTGTATCTATATGCAATACAGATGTTCATTAAATGTATTGTGGTAATCATTTCAATGAGTCAATTATTATACTCACACCTTAAACTGATAAAATAGTGTATGTTAACTATATCTCAATAAAACTGGAAGGAAAAAATCTGTTTTCTTTAATGCAGTGATTTTTGTTCCTTCACTTCAGTTCAGTTCAGTCGCTCATTTGTGTCTGACTCTTTGCAACCCCACGAATCGCAGCACGCCAGGCCTCCCTGTCCATCACCAACTCCCAGAGTTCACTCAGACTCACGTCCATCAAGTCAGTGATGCCATCCAGCCATCTCATCCTCTGCTGTCCCCTTCCCTTGCCCCCAATACCTCCCAGCATCAGAGTCTTTTCCAATGAGTCAACTCTTCGCATGAGGTGGCCAAAGTACTGGAGTTTCAGCTTTAGCATCATTCCTTCCAAAGAAATCCCAGGGCTGATCTCCTTCAGAATGGACTGGTTGGATCTCCTTGCAGTCCAAGGGACTCTCAAGAGTCTTCTCCAACACCACAGTTCAAAAGCATCAATTCTTCGGCTCTCAGCCTTCTTCACAGTCCAACTCTCACACCCATACATGACCAGTGGAAAAACCATAGCCTTGACTAGACGGACCTTTGTTGGCAAAGTAATGTCTCTGCTTTTCAATATGCTATCTAGGTTGGTCATAACTTTCCTTCCAAGGAGTAAGCATCTTTTAATTTAATGGCTGCAGTCACCATCTGCAGTGATTTTGGAGCCCCAAAAAATAAAGTCTGACACTGTTTCCACTGTTTCCTCATCTATTTCCCAGGAAGTGATGGGACCAGATGCCATGATCTTCGTTTTCTGAATGTTGAGCTTTAAGCCAACTTTTTCACTCTCCTCTTTCACTTTCATCAAGAGGCTTTTTAGTTCCTCTTCACTTTGTGCCATAAGGGTGGTGTCATCTGCATATCTGAGGTTATTGATATTTCTCCCGGCAAGACTGGTAAAAAGCAGAGACACTACTTTGCCAACAAAGGTCCATCTAGTCAAGGCTATGGTTTTTCCAGTAGTCATGTATGGATGTGAGAGTTGGACTATAAGGAAAGCTGAGCCCGGAATAATCGATACTTTTGAACTGTGGCGTTGGAGAAGACTCTTGAAAGTCCCTTGGACTATAAGGAGATCCAATCAGTCCATCCTAAAGGAAATCAGTCCTGAATATTCACTGGAAGGACTGATACTGAAGCATCAATACTTTGGCCACCTGATGCAAAGAACTGACTCACTGGAAAAGACCCTGATGCTGGGAAAGATGAAGGTGGGAGGATAAGGGGATGACAGAGAATGAGATGGTTGGATGGCATCACCAACTCAGTCATGAGTTTGAGTAAGCTCTGGGAGTTGGTGATGGACAGGGAAGTCTGGCATGCTGCAGTTCATGGGGTCACAAAGAATCAGACATGACTGAGTGACTGAACTGAACTGAAAGACTGGTAGAAATACTTATGTTATCTCAGTTTATGTGTTTTTCTGTGTTTCATGTGATCATGTGCTGTGTGGTCATGTAGGTGTGCTTGTGTGGTTTGTATGTGTATATCTGTGTATGCACAAGTGGTATATGTGAAATTTGTCTGTGCATATGTATACGCATCAGAGAAGGCAATGGCACCCCACTCCAGTACTCTTGCCTGGAAAATCCCATGGACGGAGGAGACTGGTAGGCTGCGGTCCATGGGGTTGCTAAGAGTCCAGCATGGCTGAGCAACTTCACTTTCACTTTTCACTTTCATGCATTGGAGAAGGAAATGGCAACCCACTCCAGTGTTCTTGCCTGGAGAATCCCAGGGATGGGGGAGCCTGGTGGGCTGCCATCTATGGGGTTGCACAGAGTCGGACACCACTGAAGCTACTTAGCAGCAGCAGCAGCAGCAGCATGTATACACATGAGCATCTAATGTATGACTATGCAACTAGTATGTTCATATACACATGTGCATTTTTGATTATGTGAGTTTGTAGGTGTGTGGGTATCTGTATGTGAGTGTTCCTTTGTATATAATGTGTGTGTTTATGAATCGGTGACATGTGTGTCATTGCACATTTGTTTGTTGTCGTACATGTGCTTCCTTTCAGTTTTATATTCCTTCTTGATTTGACCCATGACATTCTTTTGTAATGAACATGTTTCAACATTTAAATTGGCAACTTTGCTTCTAAATAACATTTAATAGTTTTTATTGCAGATGTGTCCTTCCCTGTGAAGGCTAGCTGCTTTCTCAGAAAAAAACTATTCTCTGATCTTTTGAAGATAGGAGTTGCACATTTTCTACATTACTGCCTGCTCTGAACAATAAATCTAGTTCAAAGAAAGTTATTACCTCAATCATTTAGGGTACTCCTCTTATGTATCTTTCAGTAGACCATTTTTTTCCCCAATTGTTTTACTGCTTTGACTTTCTGCTTGTTATGTGATTTTCTTTACTATGGAAAAGCGTCACCAAAAAGTTTTATTTTTTCCCTCCTTGTAGTTCTCTTTGTAACCCTCTCAATTCACTGGCATTAGTAAGGTTTCTATTTTATTCTCCAGAAATATTCCTTCCAGCAATGTTGTTATGTCACTAAAAACAGTTTTATCATCTAGGTGTCATTTTCTGTTTTTATTTATTTATTTGTTTAAGTTCCATCTCATTATAGATAAACATTTAATAAGGATTTTGTCTTTTTATTTTTTTTACCAGAATTGGGAAAAAGAAAGAATTAGAAACCACACTATTATGATCTTACAAGTGACAAATATTATACTAGAAAAAATGAAAGAATTTAGCTTTTTAAAAAATTTATAGGAACAGGAGCTAGTCTCTATTCCATATAATTATGACTAAACATATTATCATGCTATATTTGTGAACATAATCCTTCTTGAGTCCTGGTACACATAACGTTCTATACTTAACATACGAATGACCTTTCTTTTTACTACTACCCACTGCCTCAGTTCTACTTCCTGAAAAGCCCCATATTCTTTCTTTTGTAATAAATATTCTGATCTGGTATCTCTCTATACTCATCTTCTGACTAATTCTTATGTAAACAGTACTATCTTTTGTTTTGTTTGTGTTCCAGAAAACTGAGGAGTGCAATAATCAAGCCACTAACATAGATTATATAGACCAAGGAGACTGAGCACTAGGACTATTACGAAAGCCCCTAAAAAGAAACAAAGAATTTTATACCAATATGTTTCAGACACCAAAAGAGAGAATCAATTTAAGAAATAATTATAATATTAAAGGAGTTTAGAATCATGTCAATAACATAACTGACACAAGGAGAAAAAATTAAGGATGTGGAAGAAAAGAGGGTTATTTGTAATCTTAACGTATTAAGGAGTTTGCAACTAATTTTAATTTAATTCAGATATGCAACTAAAATTCAAGGGGCAGCTGCACAAGGCTACAGTGCTATTCAGTAGTTATTATTGGATTTAATACAGTTTTCAATCTCTGTATTTCTTAAACCATACTTATCCTTTTATATCTTCTCCACAGCTGTTGATTCAGTTCAGTTCAGTCACTCAGTCGTGTTTGACTCTTTGTGACCCCATGGATGGGGGGACACCAGGCTTCCCCGCTGCTGCTGCTGCTGCTAAGTTGCTTCAGTCATGTCTGACTCTGTGCAACCCCACAGATGGCAGCCCACCAGGCTCCCCCGTCCCTGGGATTCTCCAGGCAAGAACACTGGAGTGGGTTGCCATTTCCTTCTCCAATGCATGAAAGTGAAAAGTGAAAACAAAGCCGCTTACTCGTGTCTAACTCTTCGCCACCCCATGGACTGCAGCCTACCAGGCTCCTCCATCCATGGGATTTTCCAGGCAAGAGTACTGGAGTGGGTTGCCATTGCCTTCTCCTAACCCATCACCATCTCCCAGAGTTTGCTCAAACTCACGTCCATGGAATTGGTGAGGCCATCCAACCCTCTCATCCTCTGTTGTCCCCTTCTCTTCCTGCCTTCAGTCTTTCACAGCATCAGGATCTTTCCCAAGGAGTCAGTTCTTCATATCAGGTGGCCAAAGTATTGGAGTTTCAGCTTCAGCATCAGTCCTTCCAATGAACATTCAGAACTGATTTCCTTTAGGATGGACAGGTTGGATCTCCTTGCAGTCCAAGGGACTTTCAAGATTCTTATCCAACACCACCATTCAAAAGCATCAATTCTTCTGTGCTCAGCTTTCTTTATAGTCCAACCCTCACATCCAACATGACTACTGGAAAAGCCATAGCCTTGACTAGACGGACCTTGTTGGCAAAGTAATGTCTCTGCTTTTGAATATGCTATCTAGGTTGGTCATAACTTTCCTTCCAAGGAGTAAGCGTCTTTTAATTTCATGGCTGCAGTCACCATCTGCAGTGATTTTGGAGCCCAGAAAAATAAAGTCAGCCACTGTTTCCACTGTTTCCCCATCTATTTCCCATGAAGTTATGGGACCAGATGCCATGATCTTCGTTTTCTGAATGTTGAGCTTTAAGCCAACTTTTTCACCCTCCACTTTCACTTTCATCAAGAGGCTTTTGAGTTCCTCTTCACTTTCTGCCATAAGGGTGGTGTCATCTGCATATCTGAGGTTATTGATATTTCTCCCAGCAGTCTTGATTCCAGCTTGTGCTTCTTCTAGTCCAGCGAGTACATCATGCTAAATGTAAAATTCAGCATTCAAAAAATGAAGATTATGGCATCCAATCCCATCACTTCATGGCAAATGGATGGGGAACAATGGTTACAGTGCGAGACTTTATTTTCTTGGGCTCTAAAATCACTGCAGATGGTGATTGCAGCCATGTTATTAAATGATGCTTGCTCCTTGGGAGGAAAGCTATAACAAACCTAGATAGCATATTAAAAGCAGACAGATTACTTTGCTGACAAAGGTCCATGTATGTGAGAGTTGGACCATAAACAAAGCCGAGCACCGAAGAATGCTTTTGAACTGTGGTGTTGGAGAAGACTCTTGAGAGTCCCTTGGACTGCAAGGAGATACAGCCAGTCAATCCTCAAGGAAATCAGTCCTGAATATTCATTGGAAGGACTAATGCTGAAGCTGAAGTTCCAATACTTTGACTATCTGATACAAATAACTGACTCACTGGAAAAAGCCCTGATGCTGGAAATGATTGAAGTAGGGAGAAGAAGGGGACGACAGAGGATGAGATGTTTGGATGGTATTACCGACTCCATGGACAAGAGTTTGAGTAAGCTTAGGGGGTTGGTGAAGCACACAGGGAAGCCTGGTGTGCTGCAGTCTATGGGATCACAAAGAGTCGGACTGGACTGAGTGACTGAATTGAACTGAACTACTATGTTTTACACATAATCATGTTTTTTTTTTTTAATTTCTTTCTTTCATTAGGACACATTTATAAATATACCACTCAAAAATTGTTTTTTTAAATTTCATTGCATTACAGGGCTCTTTGCAGTATTTTCTTATTTTATTAATTTTCATATCATTTTGTTTTAGTTTTTTCTTTCTATCCTGTTTGTTCTTTATGTGTAACCATATATTTCATAAACAACTTATTTTCTTGCATTCTATTGAAATTGATGTTTATTTTTCCTAAAATTTTATGTTCAATCATGAATTAAAAAGTTATTTTCAAACTAGATAATCTTAACACTTTGGCCACTCTTCCTTTTACTTGTCATTTTCTGAAATTTTAGATTGGCATTAACATTAAATATATTTCCTGACAATTATATGTAGCTGTCATAAAAGTGAAATTCTTTCAAAGTTAATATTTGTCAACCATAGCATGTTTGGATTGTCTTTTCCTCATTAAGTTCAACCCTCACAATAAGAAGGTTTTTCTTTCTAGAACCACTGCACTACGTGAGTTTATGTTCCCAAAACCAATTCCCAGTTCCAGCAAAAGTTCTCCCAGGACAACTTTCATTCAGTACAGCTTTGTTCCATGACAATGGTGATTCACTTATTTTAACCATTTTGCTGCATTTCTGATAGTGAAGTAGAGTAAATTCATATATTTACTGGTTGCTTAAGGAGACTTTGAGGCAGGGTGTCCCTTATATAGTAAAAATACATTGAAGGGATATTTATTTAAGTGTATGCAATAGTTATGAATCAGATTCCAAACAATGTAATGACCTGTTTTACTAAGTGAAAAAAAATGGACTTTGATTCAATTTGTTAAACGTTAAAAGCAGTAGGATGTTCCTCAAGTTGACAGGGGTAAAAGGCCCATCCTGCAGTCAGCTTTGAAGTTTAGATTGCATAATTTGCCTTCAGAATCTAATATAGTAGCATTAATACCTCCCACTTTTTCCAGGCTAAGACTATTGTCTGTCATTAACTATTAGTTTCTCTCTCTTTCTGTCTGTTATTTAATTGCTAAGTTGTGTCTGACTCTTTTGTGACCTCATGAACTGTAAGCTGTCAGGTTTCTCTGTCCATGGAATTTCTCAGGTAAGAATAATGGAGTGGGTTGCCATTTCCTCCTCCAGGGGATATTCCTGGCCCAGGAGGCAAACCAATGTCTTCTGCATTGCAGGAGGATTCTTTACCACTGAGGCACTGGGGAAGGCCTGTGTCTGTATCTAGATATCCATAATCTGTATCTGTTGGGAAGAGGAGAAAGTCAGCTTAATGAGAAAAATATTTGTGTGTGGTTAATTAATCAATAAAGATTTATTGATAACAAACCAAGATATTAAAAAAAATTTGATCTTTATCTAAGGTATATGTAATTCATTGGGTGCAGTGGGGCATTTCCAAGTGGAATAATATTTTCAGGCATTAAATAATGAGTTACAGTTCACATACTTTCTCAAGGTTTTTTTGACATTGATGTTATTCAATGCACCACTAGGGATGAATGCACTTTGTTCACAGAAACAGTGCGAAAGTAGTTTTCTGATATTTTTCATCATGTAACATTTCCATTTATTATGTGATAATTAATAGTAACTTCAATTCCTGGAAGCATAAGAAATTCAAGTTAGAAGAGTGCTTTGAGGTCAGCTGATCCAATCCATTCGTTTTACCACTGAGGAAAATAAAATACTTTCTTTCATTTAATTTCAGAACAGCTGAGAATTAAGGTCAAAGACTTTATAAGATTCCTTTAACTGCACTCCTACATAAATTGCTGTGCTTTTATTATTCTATAATTCTTTAACTTCTCAACTTTCTTCCTCATTAGTTTTTCTTTTGCTTCCTCCTCCCACACTATTTTCAGGACTTCCCACAGTGCTGTTTTATGAATCTAGAGTAGCCTTATGCTTCAAATTTATTCCCCAAGATGCTGTTTTTCTCTTTTTTTTTTTTCTTGCCAATGCCATATTAACAGAGATGCAACAGAAAAAACATTGAAAAGCATTTATTCTATAGTATTTTAACAATGGTTTGATTAAATATAAGTCACATTTCCAAATAATGTTCATGTAAAATATAGAATAACTTGACATAAACTCATCATGAAAGAAATACTCAGGTCTTTTTTGGTAACTCTGTATATTATGATCTTGGCTATACTGGTCAATTGGTGTTTAAATCATTTTGTATATATTAAAAAATGACAAGTATTATTTAGAGTTAATAGAGGTTTATTTTTAAAATAAGAATTATATATTTTGGTATGACATTATAATAAACCTGACTTATTGATAAAATACATATTGAAATAAATATCATTTAAATATCTTTGACTATGTCATTATTAATAGAATATGTCAGTTTTATGGTTATAATTTCTAAGTCTTTCTACTAATACACGTAAAGAATCTTGTACATAAGTTTACATATTCTGCCTGTCAGGAATTTAGGTAAATTTATCACAAATCCTCTAGCTTGACCTATGAGAATATAGAGACAACCAAAAGATGTTAGTGGATTAAGAGTTTCTCCCTATGATTATGAATGTTCCCTCACCTGTGTGCAAGCAGACCATTTCAATTCCATCCTAACCATCTAAAAGCCAAACTCAATCCTTATACTAATTTCTATAAAAATCTATTAATCAAAATATAATGAAAAGATATTATTGAGCTAGTAGTTTCCTTACCACATTACTGGTAAAGGACACTCTCATGAGCCAGTCTGTGGTATCTGGCTTGTGAATGCCCCTAGATTGTGCCTCCTTTCATCTGCCTTCTCTCTGCCATTCCTCTAATGTCACTGACTAGGATTGGGGCCTTTCTATTATTAACCTTTTCCAAGTTAGTTTATAAAATAGTTTTAGCAAAAAAGCTGAATCACAGTCAACCAAATTCTGGTACCTACCAAGACTAAAGTATTTCCACCATTACCTTACAGAAAAGGCTGACATGAATCCTTAAATGAATTTCAAGTGGATAGTCAGAGCAGGGCATTCTTCTGGGTCCTACTGGAACTTCACCAATTTTTCTTAGGTTTCTACTGCCTATCATTTAGTCAGTGACTTTCTTAATGCAGAACATTTCTCTGGACTTCTATATGAGGCTTTGTACAATCTTCCTTTTAAAATAGCTCAGTAGATTTTTCAACAAATTATTTCTAAGCATTTTAATTTTATCTTATACTTATTACAGATATCAATTACCAGTGGATCTGACTTTAGCTGTTTCTATTTCCTTATGGTCTTCCTGATGATATATCAGCTCTTATGTCTGCTTTTATCCTCTACGTCACCAGCATTCTCCAAGTACTATATCAGTGAGGGGCTATTTCAGAAATCCTTTTAGCAAAATGAGTCACTTTCTGGTTGAGAAATCATCTAAAAAAATTCATTCTATCATTATGCAATATTATATATCTTTATTTTTATAATATTAAACACATTATTGTACTTTACTAGATAATAGTCACATCTTACTGCTATATAATGCATGTTAAAATGGTATGCTAGTAAGAATCTAAAACATTTATATTTTCAGTGCAGTCCACTATGTTGTAAAGTTTATCAGATATTTTTTCATAACTCTAATATTGGTTAGCAGTTTGAAAGTATATCAGTTCAGTTGCTCAGTTGTGTCCGACTCTTGCGACCCCATGGACTGTAGCACACTAGGCTTCCCTGTCCATCACCAACTCCTGGGGTTTGCTCAAACTCATGTCCGTTGAGTCGGTGATGCCATCCAACCATCTCATCCTCTGTAATCCCCTTCTCTTCCTGCCTTCAATCTTTTCCAGCATCAGGGTCTTTTCAAATGAGTCAGTTCTTCGCATCAGATGGTCAAAGTATTGGAGCTTCAGCATCAGTCCTTCCAATGAATATTCAGGACTGATTTCACTTTGGATTGACTGGTTTGATCTTCTTGCAGTCCAAGGGACTCTTAAGAGTCTTCTCCAATGCCATAGTTCAAAAGCATTGATTCTTTTGCACTCAGCTTTCTTATAGTCCAACTCTCATATCCATACATGACTACTGGAAAAACTATAGCTTCGACTAGACAGACCTTTGTTGCCAGTGTCTCTGATTTTTAATATGCTGTCTAGGTTGGTCATAGCTTTCCTCCCAAGGAGCTAGCATGATTTAATTTCATGACTGCAGTCACTGTCTGCAGTGATTTTGGAGCCCTCAAAAATAAAGTCTGCTACTATTTCCACTATTTCCCCATCTATAAGCCAAGAAGAATGGGACCGTATGCAATTATCTTAGTTTTTTGATTGCTGAGTTTTAAGCCAACTTTTTCACTGTCCTTGAAAGTATATGGTACTTTAAAACAATCACTTGAAATTACAATGTATTAAAATTTTGACACATATTTTCATATTTAACCTGTATTTTGTCTAACCCGTTGAACCTATCTAAACAAGGTCATGAGTAATCTAAGTGTTCTTAAATCCAAAGAGCAAAATTCAATTTCTATTTTGCTTGTTTTATTTTGCTTTAGTTTTTGATTGAGCAACAGTAAAATGTTCTGATCATTCTTTCATCTATGGAATATCATTTACCCTTGTATTCCATGGTATCTCATCTTTGTTATGTTTTCTTCCTACTAACTTGGCTACTTTTGAGAATTCTTTGAGGTCTACATTTCCCCTGTGCTGTGCCTAGTCATTCAGTCATGTCCGATTTTTTGGGACCCTGTGGACTGTAGCCCATTCCTCCAGGCTCCTCTGTCCATGGGGATTCTCCAGGAAAGAATACTGGAGTGGGTTCCCATGCCCTCCTTCAGGGGATCATCCCTACCCAGGAACCGAGCCCAGGTCTCCCACATTGCAGGCAGATTTTTTTTATCATGTGAGCCACCAGGGAAGCCCGAAGACAGGGCAGGATTTGGACCTGTGCAAGGATACCCCAGTGGATTTCTAGTCCATCACCTTAACCGCTTGGTCACGACTACAATCCTTTATCATGGAAAGCAATCAAGTTTAACTTATAGTCTTCATTTCTAACTCTAATGACTTTCCAGGCCTATCACCTGCTTTCTTTTTCTCAGTTACCACACATATTCTCAAGTCTTCTGTTTGTCTATCTCAAAGACATTAAAGCCCAACATACTCCAAATAAAATAATTGCCTCTCTGGGAATATCTGTGTCATTTTTACTACAACGTACTCTGTACAAGATGCTATCATCCATGTATTAGCCCCAAATATCCATGAACATGGGGCTTCCTCAGTGGCTCAGACAGTAAAGAATCAGCCTGCAATGCAGGAGACCTGGGTTTGATCCCTGGGTGAGGAAGATCTCCTGGAGAAAGGAATGGCTATCCACTCCAATATTCTTGCCTAGAGAATTTCATGAATAGAGGAGCCTAGCAGTCTGCAGAGTCCATTGGGTTGCAAATAGTCAGACACAATTGAGCGACTAACACAAACACATTCTAAACATAGAAGTTATTAGAATTTTTCTTTCTTTCTACACAGTTAATTTACCAATTCAAGACTATTTACCTCATAATTGTATTTCACATATGTTAATTCTTTATGTTATAACCAAAATATATTTAGTAGAGTCAACTATAAATGGGCACTTCTATAAATGCTTCTATTACTGTTTCCACTTTGATTCTTACTTTCTCTGATTTCATTATTCTCTACTTGGCCCTCCTGTATTAACAACTTCTGACTGATATAATGTCAATATGTAGTTACATTTTGACCTTCAGTCAGAAACCCTTTCCTTCAAAACCCATTGTTATCTCTGTATGGTGAGAAGTTGCCATTTTAGTTTACCTAAATATTGACTTAAATATGTATTTATGGAGGTCTAAATGTTCTTCTCATAGCAATCAATCAAAAAGTAAATGATGTTATTGAGAGATCCTGTCCAATATATCATATCCATCATGTATTATTGAATATCTTCTTTATGTTTCTTGAAGTTTGATATAGTTATTTCACTTATTTATGTTCAGATATTGAGGTATTAGGAGGAGATTCTTATTGCTTCAGTAGCTTGTGTGTGTTTGTGTGTGCATGAATAAATGAAGAAGCCATCTTCTATAAATTACTATTGCTCTTAAAGAGGTCTAACTTACATTCATCTAAGCCTACAGATATTTATTGTGTGTATCGATCACTATAAAAGCATCTGGAATATAGTACTAAGAAACACACACATGTACACACAATAAAATTCTCTTTTCCTGGAGCTTACTGTCAAGTAAGAGTGATGAGGAGATATGGAAAATAGTTAATAACAGAAAGAGAAAAGACTCATATAGTATGTAGAAGGTAAAACATGATACAATGAAAAATAAATCAAAAGCTGAAATGGAGAGTATAGAGGACTCATTTTTTAAAAGATTGCCAGGAAAAACTAACCAGTTTTAACAAAACCCTAATGGTAAAGATGCCTATCATAGGACTTTCTAGGCAAAAACACTGATGCCAGGACAAAAAGAAACAACAACAAAGCAAGTACCCTGGAAGTTCAAGGAAAATCAGGAATACATGAGACTAGAAGAGACTGAATGAGAGATAGTATGAAAAAGAGAGCATATGGGATCCTGGGGTTGTTATGTAGTTACTTGTTGACTTTACTCTGAATGAGTGGAGTTGGGAAGCAGAGCAAGCATGGCCTGACATTTTTAAAAGTATATGCCTTGAAAATGGAAACCAAGAATATTATTACAAAGATTAAAAAGAAGGTCATTAGGTAATATGTCAGGAGGCAAACGATGGAGAGTCAAATCATAGTGGTGTTGGTGAAAGAGAGAAGAAAGAACCAGACCAGAAAAGGGTTGGAGTTAGGGCATTAGAACTGAGCAGGAAGTCTTGGCATCATGTTGGTGATGGCCATAAGTAGGTGTCACGGGCATTATATGATTTGTGCCACAAACCAAGCATGGGCTTTATGAGGAAGTGGGAAAGGAAACCAGAGGCTTTCAAATGATATTTGAAATTAATTTCTGTGCTAGTGTGGAAGCTGTTTACGACGACTTATACATGCAGTTGCCTAAAACACAACTTTGCTTATTGACAAAATATCTTAGAACCTAATTTAATTCTACTTTATTTGCAGTGAAGGAAAGGAAATTGTTGAATAAAACTAAAGGAACACTGTTGTAGTTACACAAAGGGTTAAATTGAATCCCGCCTTGCCCAAGGACAGTGTGATCTGACAGGAATTCAAGATAAGAAAAACAAGATGAGACATTCTATGAGCAAGACCTTGATGATGGGAAAGATTGAAACCAAAAGGAGAAGGAGGCATCAGAGGATAAGATGGTCATTGAGTCAGCAACTCAATGGACATGAAGTGAAGTGTTGGTCGCTCAGTCGTGCTCAGCTCTTTGTGATCCGATGAAGTGTAAATCGGAGCAAACTCTGGGAGATACTAGAGGATAGAGGAGCCTGGCATACTACAGTCCACAAGGTTGCTAAGAGTCCAAGATGACTTTGCAATTGAACCGTAGCAACAATGGGCTCCCTACAGGATTAAGAGGCATGTCTCAGAAGAATTCCAATGACCTCAGATTCTTGTATCTTCGCATAATGAAAGAGCACTCAAATCATCAATGTGAGATACTTTTTTTGGTGTGTGATTAGCAGTAATCATTTACCAGATGTGTACTTGACTATATATGTATATTACCTTGCCAAACAAAGTCATGTATATATACTGGCTATTCTCCTACCGCTTCAGAGCAGCTGCTGAATGGCTGTCTCCAAGGCTTTCATCCTAGTAGATCCTGAATAAACTTTAAATTTGCAACTATCATGTTGTGTTTTTTTCTGTAGGTTCACGGTTTTTGTGGCCAGTGAAAGACCCAGAGCCGACTTTTCCTCTTCTTAGTTCCATGAAGATCTGGAGCCTTGGTACCACTGCTATTTAAAAGATCAAGTTTCAATCTCCTTCTGAAATAGTTTACCTCAGACTGGGACTTGAACACATATGCTGGGACACATATTCTGGGACTCAAATTTAGCCAAAACCCAGTCTGGGACTTGAACCCATGTCGATGGGACTCAAACCCAGCAGAAATCCATGGTACCTGGTTTTAGGACCTAATGAAGCTCTGGTACTTGATATCTCATTGCAGAAAGAATTCAGAGACAAAGTGATAAGAAATGCATTTATTCAGATTGCGAGAAAAGCACACTCCACAGACAGAGACTGGGCCATCTCAGAGAGCAAGTGCATATGCAAAATGTTTCTATACACAGGGTCTATAAAAAGCATATTTCATATGCTAATGGTGAGAGGATTATTCCATTTTGAGTTCAGTTCAGTTGCTAAAACATGTCCGACTCTTTGCAACTCCGTGGACAGCAGGATGCCAGGCTTCCCTGTCCATCACCAAGCTCTGGGGCTTGCTCAAACTCATGTCCATCAAGTCAGTGACGCCATCCAAACAGCTCATCCTCTGTCGTCCCCTTTACCTCCTGTCTTCAATCTTTCCCAGCATCAGGGTCTTTTCCAATGAGTCAGTTCTTTGCACCAGGTGGCCAAAGTATGGATGCTTCAGTTTCAGCATCAGTCCTTCTGATGAATATTCAGAACTGATTTCCCTTTGGATTGACTGGTTTGATCTACTTGCAGTCCAAGGGACTCTGAAGAGTCTTCAACACCACAGTTCAAAAGCATCAATTCTTCAGTGCTCAGCTTTCTTTATGGTCCAACTCTCACATCCATTTTTACTGAAAAAAACGTCTCTCACTGTTTCCATTGTTTCCCCATCAATTTGCAGTGAGGTGATGGGACCAGATGCAATGATCTTCGTTTTTTGAATGTAGAGTTTTAAGCCAGCTTGTTCACTCTCTTTCACTCACTTTTATCAAGAGGCTTTTCAGTTCTTTGCTTTCTGCAATAAGGATAGTGTCATCTGCATATCTGAGGTTACTGATATTTCTCCTGGCAACTTTGATTCCAGGTTGTGCTTCATCCAGCCCGACATTTCGCATGACGTACTCTGGTCAGATTAGAGAAATATTTAATGCATAGGTTTAGATGGAGTGCAGGTCCTTCTTCAGTGTCCTTCTTCAGTTGGATCTGGGACTGTGAATGTGTTCTGATGTGTGAAGTAACATTGGATTGAATTTTCATTGTGATATTTAATACCAGATTTCTGCTTCTTAGCTTTCAAATTTTTACAATTGAATGAATTCAGTAGCACCTTGGTTGGCTTTTATTTGTCATACCTCTGGAAGATTAATGTCTTTTAGCAATGACTCCAGTCTGTATCTCCATTGAGGTAATTATGGTAATTCCTTGAGCTAAATGAGGTAATTCCTTGCCTATGGCTGTTGTATTTCTCCTTGGCTTTACAAATCATATAAATATATTAGACGATAGTGTGTAGGTATTTACAGCTATCAGTATCTATATATTTATTTAGGGAGAGAGAGGAAGAAAAGGATATCAATAATTCTAGAATATGGATTTGTGAGTGTATAAGATAACCAGACTAAGCCTCATGGAAAAAGTGGTATCTGAGCAAAGATTGATGAAGGGGAGGAAATTTAAAAATTTGTTAAGAGGGTAAGTAGATATCTGGAAACAAAATCTTTCCAATAAAGGGACAATTAAACTAAAAATCCAGGCCGGAAATGTTTTTCACATTTGAAGTCTAGCATGTTCAGAATGCAGTAACTATGTTCAGTAAGATCAGTATGTTCAGAATGGAGTAAGCAAGAGGAGAGTAGTAAAAAGACAAATCAGTTTCTGTAGCACCTTGTAGATAATTTTAAGTAATTAGGATTTTATTTTCAATAAAATGCAAAATCATCAGAAGGTTTTAGCTAGAGGAGACTAGATCTGTTTTTTTCTTATTTTAATTTTTACTCAGGAGACTGTTGCTTCTTTTTGTAAATCTTAAGCATTTTCCCATATTAGATATAATTTCTAATGTTTTGGATCCTTTGTAAATAATTTATTCCTTATATAATTTTGATTAATACAGAAATGCAGTACTTGGATGCAATCTCAAAAACGACAGAATGATCACTGTTCATTTCCAAGGCAAACCATTCAATACCACGGTAATCCAAGCCTATACCCCAACCAGTAAAGAAGCTGGAATGGAACGGTTCCATGAAGACCTACAAGGCCTTTTAGAACTAACACCCAAAAAAGATGTCCTTTTCATTATAGGGGACTGAAATGCAAAAGTAGAAAGTCAAGAAATACCTGGAATAACAGTCAAATTTGGCCTTGAAGTATAGAATGAAGCAGGGCAAAGGTTAATAGAGCTTTGCAAAGAGAACACACTGGTCATAGCAAACACCCTCTTCCAACAACACAGAAGAAGACTCCACACATGGACATCACCAGATGGTCAACACCGAAATCATATTGATTATATTCTTTGCAGCCAAAGATGGAGAAGCTCTATATAGGCAGCAAAAAAAAGACTTGGAGCTGACTGTGGCTCAGATCATGAACTCCTTAATTCCAAATAAAGACTTAAATTTAAGAAAGTAGGGAAAACCAATAGACCATTCACATATGACCTAAATCAAATCCCTTATGATTATACAGTGGAAGTGAGAAATAGATTTAAGAGACTAGATCTGATAGATGAAGGGCCTGATGAACTATGAATGGAGGTTCATGACATTGTACATGAGACAGGGATCAAGACCATTCCCATGGAAAAGAAAGGCAAAAAAGCAAAATGGCTGTCTGGGGAGGCCTTACAAACAGCTGTGAAAAGAAGAGAAGTGAAAAGCAAAGGAGAAAAGGAAAGATATAAGCATCTGAATGCAGAATTCCAAAGTATAGCAAGGAGAGATAAGAAAGCCTTCCTCAGTGATCAATGCAAAGAAATAGAGGGAAACAACAGAATGGAAAAGACTAGAGATCTCTTCAAAAAAATTAGAGATACCAAGGGAACATTTCATGCAAAGATGAGCTCGACGAAGGACAGAAATGGTATGGACCTAACAGAAGCAGAAGATACTAAGAGGTGGCAAGAATACACAGAGAAACTGTACAAAAAAGATCTTCACAACCCAAATAATCACAATGGTGTGATCACTGACCTAGAGCCAGACATCCTGGAATGGGAAGTCAAGTGGGCCTTAGAAAGCATCACTATGAACAAAGCTAGTGGAGGTGATGGAATTCCAGTTGAGCTATTTCCAATCCTGAAGGATGATGCTGTGAAAGTGCTGCACTCAATATGCCAGCAAATTTGGAAAACTCAGCAGTGGCCACAAGACTGGAAAAGCTCAGTTTTCATTCCAATCCCAAAGAAGACAATGCCAAAGAATGCTCAAACTACCGCACAATTGCACTCATCTCACACACTAGTAAAGTAATGCTCAAAATCTCCAAGCCAGGCTTCAGCAGTATGTGAACCATGAACTTTCAGATGTTCAAGCTGGTTTTTAAAAAGGCAGAAGAACCAGAGATCAAATTGCCAACATCCACTGGATCATTGAAAAAGCAAGAGAGTTCCAGAAAAACATCAACTTCTGCTTTATTGATATGCCAAAAACTTTGACTATGTGGATCACAATAAACTGTGGAAAATTCTGAAAGAGATAGGAATACCAGACCACCTGACCTGCCTCTTGAGAAACCTATATGCAGGTCAGGAAGCAACAGTTATAACTGGACATGGAACAACATACTGGTTCCAAATATTAAAAGAAGTATGTCAAGGCTGTATACTGTCACCCTGCTTATTTAACTTATATGCAGAGTACATCATGAGAAACACGGGGCTGGAAGAACCACAAGCTGGAATCAAGATTGCCAGGAGAAATATCAATAACCTCAGATATGCAGATGACACCACCCTAATGGCAAAAAGTGAAGAGGAACTAAAAAGCTTCTTGAAGAAAGTGAAAGAGGAGAGTGAAAAAGTTGGCTTAAAACTCAACATTCAGAAAACCAAGATCATGGCCTCTGGTCCCATCACTTCATGGGAAATAGATGGGGACACGGTGGCAACAGTGTCAGACTTTATTTTTCTGGGCTCCAAAATCACTGCAGATGGTGATTGCTTACTCCTTGGAAGGATAGTTATGACCAGCCTAGATAGCATATTGGAAAGCAGAGGTATTACCTTGCCAACAAAGGTCCACCTAGTCAAGGTTATATTTTTTCCAGTGGTCATGTATGGATGTGAGAATTGGACTGTGAAGAAAGCTGAGCGCTGAAGAATCGATGCTTTTGAACTGTGGTGTTGGAGAAGACTCTTGAGAATCCCTTGGACTTCAAGGAGATCCAACCAGTCCATCTAAAGGAGATCAGTCCTGGGTTTTCATTGGAAGAACTGGTGCTAAGACTGAAACTCCAATACTTGGCCACTCATGAGAAGAGTTGACTCATTGGAAAAGACCCTGATGCTGGGAGGGATTTAGGGCAGGAGGAGAAGGGGACGACAGACAATGAGATCCTGGATGGATCACCGACTCGATGGACATGAGTTTGGGTGAACTCCTGGAGTAGTGGTGGGCTGGGGGGCCTGCCGTGCTGGGATTCATGGGGTCGCAAAAAGTCAGACACGACTGAGCAACGGAACGGAACTCAAGGACCTGACAAGAGCCTAAAGAAGAAATGATTGATTAAATTGTTTGGTTGTGAAACAATACCTATGTGTGATATTATTTAAAAAATAATAACAACAATTCTGAATTAGAGAATGTTTTGCTTAATAGCAAGAAATTTGTAGGCATTATATATAGTTTTGAACACTAATGTCCATCTTTAAACACTGCTCTTTTCTCACTAACCAACTTCTAAAACCTCCTGGTCCACAGTTTCTGCTTATAAAATGTGTGGAATGATGGATATTAATATATGTATAAACTCCTTAACACAGTACTTGTCCTAAGAATTTAGTACTAAGAGTTTGCCCTTACATAGAGCACTGCACATACACACACACATTTATGCATGAATAAGACACTGGAGCATATTTTTAAAAAGATTATTAGTGGACTTGTAATGCCATTTGTTCTAAAACAGAATAAGGCTATTTTTAGTTTATTGTTGTACATAAAATAAATATCAGATGGGTTATGTAATTTTGGTTTTATTTTGTTATTATTTTAGAAATTTTCTTAAAAAACAATTTTATATCTATCATATAGGAACAATACCAAAATCTATGATAGAAGCAAGAAAAAACTATTAAAAGGAATTTTCATGTCCAGAATCTTTACAATTTAACTATAGTATTGTAAGGAATAATAGTATGTAGTTACAGCAAAGAAAAGAAAAAGGATGATGTATTTATGATATATTAATTAACATTTATTGTATTCATAATTGATAATTAGTTTTATTTGTAGTTAAACTGTTAGAATTGCACTAACAAAGGGGCTGGAGTTACATGGGATATAAAAGGAATTTATTTGACTGTTATAGCTACAAGTTCATAAAAAGCAATCAAACTTTTTGTACATCATCATTTTCTCTTTATATTCCTGACTTTTGAAGTTTGTAGGATTATAAAAATTAACTTGCACTCAACTGCTTACAACTATTGTGCTCTGAAAGAGTTGTCCATAAATTTTATGACTTCTCCCTTAAAAGAAAATAAGAAATAGAATTTTTATATTTTCAATCGCATCACTACATCTGTGTCAAGAAGAATGCTTTTCTGCTCTTTATTCATTCCTTCATAAAACATTTGGTGCCAGATTACTCATTTATTTTCAGACCCAGTGTTTTTGTTGAAAATCACAAAAGAATAAGACAATATCTATATTCCAAATAGCTCAGCAATAGTTACCTTATTACAGTAATATTAGCAGGAGAAGGATAGGAAGAGAAAACTCAAACTTTTTCAACACCTAATATATAACAGGCATTCTCTTCAGAGATTTGCAAACATTCTTTTATGTATTCTTCATAAGTAAGTGATGCATTACTATTGTAAATGTGTAGATGAGGAAGCCAAAAGAATAAAGGGTAAGAAACTCCCTCAGATCGCAGTGCCAGTAAGTTGTGAGCCTGAATTTGATAAGCTTATCCACTTAAAAGTAAAGTAGTCACTGAGAAACAAAGAGGCCATGTTTACAATACTTAATATTGCGAAAGTCAATTCCTAGGCAGGTTGATAAGAAGTCTGGGGTCCCTGAGGAGGAGAAAGGGGTCTGGGGTTCTCAAGAAGGAATAGGGGTCTGGAATTCTCAAGGAGGAGGAAAGGACAAATGTCTTTTTTTTCTCTCTCTACATTCCTTAGTCTTAGTCATATAAAACTTTTTTTACTTTAAGCCTGGAATTGATTACACAACAGGAAACTCCGTTTAAACTCTGTACTAAGGATTATATAACAACAGTGTATCCTGCTTGAGGACAGTTTCTCCTTCCTGACTGGCTAATCCTGTTATCTTAAAATGTATACTATGAGTGGGTCTGGTAAAATTTTTATAACCTAGAGACATTATTTTGATTTATTGTAATAACTAATTAAAAAAGTATATAACTCCCTTGCTTAGACTAGTGAGGGGGGCACTCTCCATCCCCCTTCTTTTTTTTTTTAATTTAAATGTATTTATTTTAATTGGAGTCTAATTACTTTACAATATTGTATTGGTTTTGCCATACATCAACATGAATCCGCTACAGGTGTACACATGTTCCCCATCTTGAACCCCCTTCCCACCTCCCTCCCTGTACCATCCCTCTGGGTCATCCCAGTGCATCAGCCCCAAGCATCCTGTATCCTGCATTGAACCTGGACTGCCAATTAGTTTCTTATATGATATTATACCGGAGAAGGCAATGGCAAGCCACTCCAGTACACTTGCCTAGAAAATCCCATGGATGAAGGTAGGCTGCAGTCCAGGGGATCGCTACTAGTAGGCCGTGACTGAGCAACTTCACTTTCACTTTTCACTTTCACACAATGGAGAAGGAAATAGCAACCCACTCCAGTGTTCTTGCCTGGAGAATCCCAGGGATGGCAGAGCCTGGTGGGCGGCTGTCTATGGGGTCACACAGAGTTGGACATGACTGAAGCGACTTAGCAGCAGCAGCAGCATGATATTATACATGTTTCAATGCCGTTCTCCCAAATCGTCCCACCATCTCCCTCTCCCACAGAGTCCAAAAGACTGTTCTATACATCTGTGTCTTTTTTGCTGTCTCGCATACAGGGTTATTGTTACCATCTTTCTAAATTCCATATATATGCCTTAGTATACTGTATTGGTGTTTTTCTTTCTGGCTTACTTCACTCTGTATAATAGGCTCCAGTTTCATCCACCTCATTAAAACTGATTCAAATGTATTCTTTTTAATGGCTGAGTAATACTCCATTGTGTTTATGTACCACAGCTTTCTTATCCATTCATCTGCTGATGGACATCTAGGTTGCTTCCACGTCCTGGCTATTATAAACAGTGCTGCGATGCACATTGGGGTACACATGTCTCTTTCCCTTCTGGTTTCCTCGGTGTGTATGCCCAGCAGTGGGATTGCTGGGTCATAAGGCAGTTCTATTTCCAGTTTTTAAAGGAATCTCCACACTATTCTCCATAGTGGCTGTACTAGTTTGCATTCCCACCGACAGTGTAAGAGGATTCCCTTTTCTCCACACCCTCTCCAGCATTTATTGCTTGTAGACTTTTGGATCACAGCCATTCTGACTGGTGTGAAATGGTACCTCATAGTGGTTTTGATTTGCATTTCTCTGATAATGAGTGATGTTGAGCATCTTTTCATGTGTTTGTTAGCCATCTATATGTCTTCCTTGGAGAAATGTCTATTTAGTTCTTTGGCCCATTTTTTGATTGGGTCGTTCATTTTTCTGGAATTGAGCTGCAGGACTTGCTTGTATATTTTTGAGATTAGTTGTTTGTCAGTTGCTTCATTTGCTATTATTTTCTCCCATTCTGAAGGCTGTCTTTTAACCTTGCTTATAGTTTCCTTAGTTGTACAGAAGCTTTTAATTTTAATTAAGTCCCATTTGTTTATTTTTGCTTTTATTCTAGGAGGTGGGTCATCGAGGATCCTGCTGTGACTGGGAAAACTGGTCAACCACTTGTAAAAGAATGAAACTAGAACACTAACACCATACACAAAAATAAACTCAAAATGGGTCAAAGATCTAAACGTAAGACCAGAAACTATAAACATAGGCAAAACACTCTCCGACATAAATCACAGCAGGATCCTCTATAACCCTTTTCTTACTTTAATAAAACTCTGCTACACAAAAGCTCTTGAGTGATCAAACTTGGTCCCCAGTCCCAAAGCTAAATCTTCTTCAGAGATCAAGAATCTGACACTGTTCACCATAAGCTATCATCAAATATACTCCATTTTCTTTCTCTTTTTATTTATTTGAACTTAATGTTAAAGGATGAACATTCTTTTAGTCCATACATGATCTCTAACATTCTTTTTAAGGGGCTCTGTAAGTTTTATATATAGCTTTTAATCTTGATTACTCTAATATGTATTATTTATATTTTATTCTGAAAATACAAATTTTATGTATTCTGACTCAGTATACAATGGCTCATTCAGTTTCTTTGTGCCTAATTAACTAGGATAGAGGAGTAATTTCTTTAAAAAAAATCACAAAAGTACAAATGGTTTTAAAAGAATTACTACACAAAGAACCACATGTTGAAAGTAAACCTAATAATGTAATGAAGTGAAGTGAAGTCGCTCAGTCGTGTCCAACTCTTTGCGACCCCATGGACTGTAGCCCATCAGGCTCCTCTGTCCCTGGCTTCTCCAGGCAGGAATACTGGAGTGAAGGAGGAAATGGCAGCTTTTCAAGGTCTCTTCTATATAATTATATTTATAATCAACTATTGTGTAGCCTAATTAATGATGATATAATAAACTCAGATGAGAAATTAGGCATCAATTTTGAATTTATGGATAAGGATGCTTAAATATGGATTTATATCCAATCTTCTGTAAATGAGAGGGAAGTCTTCTGTAAGATGTGTTTCTTGGAAAAGAACTAGGGTTACAAGTCATTATTTGCTGGTACCAGTTATGGGATGAAGGGTGGAAAAAGCCAAAAACTTCTTTCAAGTATTTGTTATCATGTTAGGTAAGAACTGAACTCCTCACTGAAGAGAATAATACAGATGCTAATATCTTTTATATGTTAGTCTTATTGGTACCTTATACCAATATATTTAGGGTCTTTTAAAAGAAGTATACAATTTTCGTTTTAATTTTTTCTATTTTCTCCTTTAAAAATTTTCTCTTTCGGTTGGAGGATTTAGTCTATTCTAATTACTGAAATTGCTATTATATTCAGGCTTAAGTCTATCATCTTATAATTTGTGTGTTTCACCTCTTCTCTTTTATATTTACTTTTTCTTCTTCTTATCTTCTTTTTGTAATTTATTTTTTAATTGAAGGATAATTGGTTTACAAAATTTGTTGTTTTCTGTCAAACCTCAGCATGAATCAGCCATAGATATACCTACATCCCCTCCCTCTTATCTTCTTATAGATTAACCTAGCATTTTTTATTCACTAATTTTTAATTCATTAAACTTTCCCTTTATTTGCTTGTAAATTATATATTAATTTTATTATTTTTATTTCTTCTAGACTCACAGTGCTCTATATATCTTATGAAAATCTTCCTTAGGTTTATAGGTATATATTTATACACAAGTATGCATGTGTGTGTATATATACATATATATAATCTCAAATAAATGAACATGACCATTAAGATAATTGTCAGGCTCTTCCTAAAGTAGTCTATGAAGAAATTATGATTCTTATTCATATTGTCTAGGTTTTATTGCAGTTTTATGTACATTTAATAATGTGTACCTATTGGTAATGAGCATTAATAATTCAGGATAGAAATGAAGAACTCCAGAGCTAGATCACTGCCTTTGCTTCTTAGAAGGCTTAAGATTTACTTTATAGATTGTTCTGACCTTATTAAAATAGATCACAGAAACACTTTCAACAGATTGTATGCTTCCGTTCTGTACAGTGATTGAAAAAAAAAAAACAGAAAAATAGTTATTGGCTTCAAACGTTGCTCAGGCCTTCTTTAAAGAACATTGGGTCAGTAAGCACACCTACTTCTCACAACATCTTGAAGGAGTAAATAATATTCACCTTTTTAAAATTTGGAAGACAGTCCTTGGTTGATATATATGTAATTATGGCTGATTTGTGTTGTTCTATGGCAGAAACCACTAGACCATTCAGGTATGACCTAAATCAAATCCCTTATGATTATACAGTGAAAGTGAGAAATAGATTTAAGGGTTTAGATCTGATAGATAAGAGTGCCTGATGAACTATGGAATGAGGTTCCTGACGTTGTACAGGAGACAGGGATCAAGACCACACCCATGGAAAAAAAATGCAAAAAAGCAAAATGGCTGTCTGGTGAGGCCTTACAAATAGCTGTGAAGAGAAGAGAAGCAAAAAGCAAAGGAGAAAACGAAAGATATAAGCATCTGAATGCCGAGTTCCAAAGAATAGCAAGAAGAGATAAGAAAGCCTTCCTCAGCGATCAATGCAAAGAAATAGAGAGAAACAACAGAATGGGAAGACTAGAGATCTCTTCAAGAAAATTAAAGATACCAAGGGAATACTTCATGCAAAGATGGGCTCAATAAAGGACAAAAATGGTATGGACCTAACAGAAGCAGAAGATATTAAGAAGAAGTGTCAAGAATAAACAGAAGAACTGTACAAAAAAGATCTTCACAACCCAGATAATCACAATGGTGTGATCACTGACCTAGAGCCAGACATCATGGAATGTAAAGTAAAGGGTGCCTTAAAAAGCATCACTACAAACAAAGCTAGTGGAGGTGATGGAATTCCAGTGGAGCTATTTCAAATCCTGAAAGATGATGCTGTGAAAGTGCTGCACTCATATGCCAGCAAATTTGGAAAACTCAGCAGTGGCCACAAGACTGGAAAAGGTCAGTTTTCATTCCAATCCCAAAGAAAGGCAATGCCAAAGAATGCTCAGACTGCCGCACAATTGCACTCATCTCACATGCTAGTAAAGTAATGCTCAAAATTTTCCAAGCCAGGCTTCAGCAATACATGAACCGTGAACTTCCAGATGTTAAAGCTGGTTTTAGAAAAGGCAGAGGAACCAGAGATCAAATTGCCAACATCTGCTGGATCATGGAAAAAGCAAGAGAGTTCCAGAAAAACATCTATTTCTGTTTTGTTGACTGTGCCAAATCCTCTGACTGTGTGGATCACAATAAACTGTGGAAAATTCTGAAAGAGATGGGAATACCAGGCCACCTGATCTGCCTCTTGAGAAATCTGTATGCAGGTCAGGAAGCAATAGTTAGAACTGGACATGGAACAACAGACTGGTTACAAATAGGAAAAGGAGTTCGTCAAGGCTGTATATTGTCACCCTGTTTATTTAACTTATATGCAGAGTACATCATGAGAAACGCTGGACTGGAAGAAATACAAGCTGGAATCAAGATTGCTGGGAGAAATATTAATAACTTCAGATATGCAGATAACACCACCCTTATGGCAGAAAGTGAAGAGGAACTAAAAAGCCTCTTGATGAAAGTGCAAGTGGAGAGTAAAAAAGTTGGCTTAAAGCTCAACATTCAGAAAATGAAGATCATGTCATCTGGTCCCATCACTTCATGGCAAATAGATGGGGAAACAGTGGAAACAGTGTCAGACTTTATTTTGGGGGGCTCCAAAATCACTGCAGATGGTGACTGCAGCCATGAAATTAAAAGACGCTTACTCCTTGGAAGGAAAGTTATGACCACCTAAATAGCATATTCAAAAGCAAAGACATTACTTTGCCAACAAAGGTCCAGCTATTCAAGGCTACGGTTTTCCCTGTGGTCATGTATGGATGTGAGAGTTGGACTGTGAAGAAGACTGAGCACCAAAGAATTGATGCTTTTGAACTGTGGTGTTGGAGAAGACTCTTGCGAGTCCCTTTGACTGCAAGGAGATCCAACCAGTCCATTCTGAAGGAGATCAGCCCTGGGATTTCTTTGGAAGGAATGATGCTAAAGCTGAAACTCCAGTACTTTGGCCACCTCATGTGAAGAGTTGACTTACTGGAAAAGACTCTGATGCTGGGAGGGATTATGGGCAGGAGGAGAAGGGAATGACAGAGGATGAGATGGCTGGATGGCATCACTGACTCAATGGACGTGAGTCTGAGTGAACTCCGGGAGTTGGTGATGGACAGGGAGGCCTGGTGTGCTGAGATTCATGGGGTGGCAAAGAGTCGGACATGACTGTGTGACTGAACTTAACTGAACTGAAAGAGTTTTTCTTATTATTATCTAATTAAAAACTGTCATGGTTGGTAATATTCTTCATTTTTCCTGTGTGTGTCAGTCCACATGAAAAAAGTTTAGAACTCTTTTGCCATAAACCAACTATGTTTTCCATTTGGTCTATTCAGACATTTGATGTTTACAGGTTACATCAATTTGATATCTGTGTTTTGTGTGTTTTTTAACATTGTAAAATGGTCAGGAATCTGAAAGACTGAGTGTACTTAAGCATATTTTTGGTAACAAGATTTTGAGCAAACTTGGTGAAAAAATTTGGAGAGTATCCATCCTTGAGTGTTAAGCAAAGGTACTATTTGCTAACGTGTCCTCCCCAATATATCTTGTCACAGCTAGCAATGGCAAGTTACTTGTGAAGTCAGTGGGAGGAAGGGAATCAGAAAAGTGATTGAAAGGTATTTCATGAGAGGAAACAGTCAGTTCAGTGCAGTCACTCAGTCATGTCCAACTCTTTGCAAAATCATGAGTCGCAGCATGCCAGGCCTCCTGGTCCATCACCAACTCCCAGAGTCCACCCAAACCCGTGTCCATCTAGTCAGTGATGCCATCCAGCCATCTCATCCTCTATCATCCCCTTCTCCTTTTGCCCCCAATCCCTCTCAGCCTCAGGGTTTTTTCCAATGAGTCAACTCTTCCCATGAGGTGGTCAAAGTATTGGAGTTTCAGCTTCAACATCAGTCCTTCACCCAGGACTGATCTCCTTTAGGATGGACTGGTTGGATCCCCTGGCAGTCCAAGGGACTTTTAAGTGTCTTCTCCAATACCACAGTTCAAAAGCATCAATTCTTCAGTGCTCAGCTTTCTTCACAGTCCAAATCTCACATCCATACATGACCACTGGGAAAACCATAACCTTGACTAGACGGACCTTTGTTGACCAAGTAATGTCTCTGCTTTTTAATGTGCTATCTAGTTTGGTCATAACTTTCCTTCCAAGGAGTAAGCGTCTTTTAATTTCATGGCTGCAATCACCATCTGCAGTGATTTTGGAGCCCCAAAAATAAAGTCTGACACTGTTTCCACTGCTTCCCCATCTATTTCCCATGAAGTGATGGGAGCAGATGCTATGATCTTAGTTTTCTGAATGTTGAGTCTTAAGTCAACTTTTTCACTCTCCTCTTTTACTTTCATCAAGAGGCTTTTTAGTTCCTCTTCACTTTCTGCCATAAGGGTGGTGTCATCTGCGTATCTGAGGTTATTAATATTTCTCCCAGCAATCTTGATTCCAGCTTGTGCTTCCTTCAGCCCAGTGTTTCTCATGATGTACTCTGCATATAAGTTAAATAATTAGGGTGACAGTATACAGCCTTGACGAACTCCTTTTCCTATTTGTAACCAGTCTGTTGTTCCATGTCCAGTTCTAACTGTTGCTTCCTGACCTGCATATAGGTTTCTCAAGAGGCAAGTCAGGTGGTCTGGTATTCCCATCTCTTTCAGAATTTTCCACAGTTTATTGTGATCCACACAGTCAAAGGGTTTGGCATAGTCAACAAAGCAGAAATAGATGTTTTTCTGGAACTCTCTTGCTTTTTCGATGTTCCAGTGGATGTTGGCAATTTGATCTCTGGTTCCTCTGCCTTTTCTAGAACTGTCAACTCAAATTCACTTTTTAAAAACTGCTCTGTAAATTGGTCCCCGAAGTCAATAAAGTCCCCTAGAATCTAGCAGGATTCCTAGCAAAGGAAAAAAGCAAAGGGGTGTCTTAGAATCAGTGACAGAGCAGTTCCCAGAGCAAAAGAAACATTAATTAGAGTAAAAATAGCTTGGAATACATTTACATTTAAATTTAGGATAAGCTGTAGGAAATCTTATTCCACATTTGAAGAATTTTGAAAATATCAGTGGATACCTGGACAGATCTGAGAGCCCTCTGATAGAATATGACAGGATGAAAATTACACTTAAAACAACAATTTGACAGCAGTGCAATAGGTAGATTGAACAGAGAAGCAGGGGGTTGAAGGCTGAGTGAAGAATTAGAGGGTCAGTCATGATTGAATCATTTTAAACTAGTGTTTCAGAGAATGAAAAATGTTCAAATACTGGCACTTTCATAAGGTTAGATCTAATGGCATTCCAGACATGATGCAATAAGGTACTAAAGTGGTGTTAGTGAAAGAGAATAAAATAAGAAGACAGATGCAAAAATATTGCCAATTTCAAGAATGTAATTCCAGTGAAGTATCAGTATATGGATTAAACTTCTTTTTGGAACTCCCTAGGTATGAATAGAGCATCTATGCAAATAGTTAATATTTATGAAGTGTTCAGAATAAGCCCCACACTACTCTGTGTCCTATATGGATGGCTCTTGGAATTACCACAACAACTATAAGAGATAGATATTTTATTACTTGTTTAGTAAATTAGGAAACATAAGGAAAGGGAGTATTTCCAATTTGCCCAAGCTAACACAGCTAGTAAGACCTGAGGCCAGTATTTGAATCCCAAGTGAATCTATAGATCATACTCTGAATTGCTAAACTACACTATTTAGAATAATAGGTTAGTCTCCAAATTACCGATTCTACATACAGTACTAATTGCATGGGTTTGTTTGTTTGTTTTGGCAATTAAAAGAAACATTTAGGTTGCTTCCGTGTCCTGGCTATTATAAACAGTGCTGCGATGAACATTGGGGTACACGTGTCTGTTTCCCTTTTGGTTTCCTCAGTGTGTATGCCCAGCAGTGGGATTGCTGGATCATAAGGCAGTTCTATTTCCAGTTTTTTAAGGAATCTCCACACTGTTCTCCATAGTGGCTGTACTAGTTTGCATTCCCACCAACAGTGTGAGAGGGTTCCCTTTTCTCCACACCCTCTCCAGCATTTATTATTTGTAGACTTTTGGATTGCAGCCATTCTGACTGGCGTGAAATGGTACCTCATAGTGGTTTTGATTTGCATTTCTCTGATAATGAGTGATGTTGAGCATCTTTTCATGTGTTTGTTAGCCATCTGTATGTCTTCTTTGGAGAAATGTCTATTTAGATCTTTGGCCCATTTTTTGATTGGGTCATTTATTTTTCTGGAGTTGAGCTATAGGAGTTGCTTATATATTTTTGAGATTAGTTGTTTGTCGGTTGCTTCATTTGCTATTATTTTCTCCCATTCTGAAGGCTGTCTTTTCACCTTGCTAATGGTTTCCTTTGATGTGCAGAAGCTTTCCATCAGCAGATGAATGGATAAGAAAGCTATGGTACATATACACAATGGAGTATTACTCAGCCATTAAAAAGAATACATTTGAATCAGTTCTAATGAGGTGGATGAAACTGGAGCCTATTATACAGAGTGAAGTAAGCCAGAAGGAAAAACACCAATACAGTATACTAACACATATATATGGAATTTAGAAAGATGGTAACGATAACCCTGTATACGAGACAGCAAAAGAGATACTGACGTATAGAACAGTCTTATGGACTCTGTGGGAGAGGGAGAGGGTGGGAAGATTTGGGAGAATGGCATTGAAACATGTAAAATATCATGTATGAAACGAGATGCCAGTCCAGGTTCGATGCACGATACTGGATGCTTGGGGCTGGTGCACTGGGACGACCCAGAGGGATGGTATGGGGAGGGAGGAGGGAGGAGGGTTCAGGATGGGGAACACATGTATACCTGTGGTGGATTCATTTCAATATTTGGCAAAACTAATACAATTATGTAAAGTTTAAAAATAAAAAAAAATCAGAAAGTTAAAAACTAAAAAAAAAAAAAAAGAAATATTTAGGACCTAGATTATGTCCAATTGGAAAGTGGATGAAATTTTTATACATAGAAACCTTCAGATCTGACCTACAGTTCTAGGACCCTAAGCCCTTAGATTTTTGGTTCTTCCATTGATTTAGTAGTATTAATAATTATTCTCCAAAATCGTTACACTCTATTAATGTTTTGCTCTTCCATAGTCTCTTATATTTCTAGTTCTACCCCTTGACCAAATATATAAATGAATTAAAGTTATATTTTAATATTCATAATGGTTCCTTTGTTCCCTTATGGAGAATATTTGCTTTGTAACTTAACTTTTTTGGCCTTAACCTAAAAAAGTAGCCAGTTTATAAACTTCAGAAAACATATCAGCAAGTCATTCTAGGATAAAATTCAGAAATTTTATGGTAAAGAAGACTGACATCTCCTTGTAAATTCTACCCCTTCATATTGGACTTTCCCAATTGTAGAATGAATCTTTGTAAAGTATGTTTATGTTAGAATGATTACATCCCTTTAGCATAAATTCTACTTATGCTCATTGAGTTCAGTTCAGTTCAGTCACTCATTCATGTCTGACTCTTTGTGACCTCATGCACTGCAGGATGCCAGGCCTCCCTGTCCATCACCAACTTCTGAGTGAGTCAGTTCTTCACATCAGGTGGCCAAAGTATTGGAGCTTCAGCTTCAGCATCAGTCCTTCCAATGAATATTCAGGACTGATTTTCTTTAGGATTGACTTGTTGGATCTTGCTGTCCAAGGGACTCTCAAGAGTCTTCTCCAACACCACAGTTCAAAAGCATCAATTTCTTCGGTGCTCAGCTTTCTTTATAGTCCAACTCTCACATTCATACGTGACTACTGGAGAAACTGTAGCCTTGACTAGACGGACCTTTATTGGCAAAGTAATGTCTCTGCTTTTTAATAGGCTATCTAGGTTGTCAAAAGTTTTCTTCCAAGGAGCAAGCGTCTTTTAATTTCATTGCTGCAGTCACAATCTGCAGTGATTTTGGAGCCCCTCAAAATAAAGTGTGCCACTGTTTCCACTGTTTCCCCTTCTATTTTCCATAAAGGGATGGGACTGGATACCATGATCTTAGTTTTCTGAATGTTGAGCTCATACTTATGTTCATATCCACCTTATATGCTTAATTGATAATTATTTGAGAAGCATTGACCATGTAGATGAGGTTAGCTCTATCAAACACCTGAGGAATCTTTGCTTGTCTTCACAATAAGCATCTAATCAAGTAAGCAAAGGAACAAGGAAACCTAACATATGTGAATGAGTGTGTCTCAGTAAGTGTTAGTCGCTCAGTCGTGCCCAACTCTTTGTGACCACATAAACTGCAGCCCTCCGGGCTTCTCTGTCCATTGTACTTTCCAGGCAAGGATACTAGAGTGGCTTACCATTTCCTTCTCCAGGGTATCTTCCTGACCCAGGAATTAAACCCAGGTCTCCTGCATTGCAGGCAGATTCTTTACCAACTGAGCAACCAGGGAAGTCTGTGTCTCAGTAAACTATTTCCTAATTGTTTTGTGACAGTGAATTTTCCTTTAAAATCTAAACTTTAACTTTACTAACAAAAATGGCACCACATATGACAATTCACAAATTTTAAATCATAAATATGATATCTTAGTTGAACATTAACAATTATGTTCTTGCAGTCCAAAGATGGCTATCTTTTATATTTTTCTACCAATTTGTTTCATTGAAGATCAGTATCATCCATCATTTGTCTAAACAACTATAATGGGATCAGATCATACATATTCTTGTTTAAATTACATAGAACCTGGTCACACAGGGTTTTAAAAGTTAATTTAGTTAATAGCTAACTGAAGGTTTCAATAACTTAACCTATGTAAGTTTATCTCTGAATTGATAATAACAGATTGACTTTGTGTGTTAATATCAAATGTGCAAAAGCACTCTACTTATACATTTGAATGAGATTGGAGAAAATAAGTGATTTCTTTTTGAATCTTCTTGCTAAAAGACTTTGATATGTCCAGCAAAATAAAGGGTTATGGTACTAAAAAGGAAGGAGGGAAACAGGTAATGGAGAAAACTGTTAGTCCCAACCATAATTGTAGTACAACACAGAGAAAATTAATAGAGCCATAAACATATACTTTGAACAAGATAACACCTCACGTACTTACTTCTAGTTCTTTGCTTGTTTCTTTCTGTCTCTGTCTTTCTCTTTCTCTCTCTGATTCTCTCTCTCTCTCTCTCTCTCTCTCTCTCTCTCTCTCTCTGTATTCATGCATGCTAAGTTGCTTCAGTCATGACTGACTCTGTGTGATCCTATGGACTGTAGCCTCTCAGGCTCCTCTATCTATGGGATTCTCCAGGCAAGAATACTGGAGTGGGTTGTCATGCCCTATTCCAGGGGATCTTCCTGACCCAGGGATCGAACCTGCTTCTCTTATGTCTCCTACATTGGCAGATAGGTTCTTTACTACTAGTGTCACCTGGGAAGCCCCTATCTGTGTGTATATGTGCTGTGTGTGGTCTCAGTTGTGTCCAACTCTTTGCGACCCCATAGACTGTAGCCCCGACTGCAAACTCTTCTCTCCCTGGAGATTCTTCAGGCAAGAATACTGGAGTGGGTTGCCATGCCCTCCTCCAAGGTATCTTCCCAACCCAGGGATCGAACTCAGGTCCTGCATTATAGGTGGATTCTTTACCATTTGAGCCACCAGAAAAGTCCATATATATACGTGTGTATATTCAATGTATTGTGTGTGTGTGTGTATATATATATATACACACACACAATGTAACTGGACATATTAAAAGTGCAAAGAAAATTTGATAAAAATATGTTTGGTTTTACTGAAAACTTCTGGTTGTTTTCTAGTTAGAAACCATTTTGTTCATTTCTTTTTGCTTAGAGAAAGGAAAAGAAAAATGTGTCATCAGTTTTCAGCCTGAAAAGACAAATCACAGCTTATCTGAACTTGTCACAGCAAATGAGGTCCCTTTTGCTAGATACTCAATGTCTTTATTTCTCTTCCAGTTAGAAGTGATCTAATAAGCTTATTCTCATCTTGAAAACAAAACCCAAAGTGTGCCATGGGTTTCTATTGAACATTTTCTTGGTTTAACACAAGAAGTGACAGATTACTGTGAATGATGTTGGATTTGTGATCTCCAAAGAAGATTTAGCTTCAGGACCAGGGACCAGCATTGATCACTCAAGAGCATTTGTGTAGCAGAGTTTTATTAATGTATAAAAAGGGGACAGAGATAGCTTCTGACATAGACATCAGAAAGGGGACAGAGAGTGCCCCCCTCACTAGTCTTAGCAAAGGAGCTATATATATATATATATATATATATATATATATATATATATATATTAGTTATTACAATAAATCAAAAGAATGTCTCAAAGTTGTAAAGGTCTTATCAGACCCACTGCCAAATTTACATTTTAAGATGACAGGATTGGAACTAACAATAGAAAGATCTTACTAGACCTACTTCCATAATATACATTTTAAGATAACAGGTATAGTCAGAAGGTTCTCAAGAAGGAGAAACACATCCTCAAGGAGGATACATTGTTGTTATATTAAGACAAAGCAATATAGGGGTAAAAAAAGAAAAGAAAAGAAAAGAAAACACTTGTTCTTTTCTCCTCCTTGAGAGCCCCAGACTCCTTTCTCCTCCTCAGGAGGAACCCCAGGCTCCTCTCTCCTCCAGGGGGACCCCGGACTTCTTATGAACCTTCTTAGGAATTGACTCTCTCAGGAGTAAATTTCTTTCCTCATTTGGAGCATAACATTAAATATTTTAGTGATTTGGCATAGCATTTTGAAATAAAAATTAAACTATAGTTTTTTTTTTTTTTTTTTTTTTTACTTTTAAAATGAATTTGTAAGTTCTAGACTCTTTACAAATAGATCTGTACTCTGTAGATTAGATGCAAAAAAATTACAATGCTGGATTATTGCAACTGATTTAAAAACTTAAGAGGACAAAGTATATAGTGATAGCTTTGGGGGGAAAATAAAAAGGATACAAATAAAAATAGAAAAATATGTAAATAAAGTGTTTTAGTATAGAATGTAATTATTCTAATGTCTTATGAAACAAACATGTATATCAGGTACAATTTATATATGAAGTAAAATTTCTAGCTCTGAAAATTCACAAATATTTCTCAACTTGAAAACAACTTTCCAAAATTAATTGAGCTTTAATCAAATGTGGAAACATTAGAGTCCATAAGAGTATCGACAAATAATGAAAAAACAAACCATCCTCCCAGTAAGGAAAATATTTATTCTTTTCTGTTTGTGGATGAACAATTCTGGTTTACATAAACAATATAAACATTAGAGGAGTATATACACACACTGCAAATGACCTGCTGAGCCTCCTCAACACCATTTTACTCTTTTTCTCTGTGTAACATGTGTTCGTCTGCCCTTTAGATCTCTTTAGTTATGGCACTTTCTCCTTTTCATTTATTCATGCATCTATATACAGCTGATTATGAATTTTATCATTTTCTTAACTGAAATTTCTATTTAGTGTTCTATACCTCCATAATTCTCTTCAAATTCTAAAAATTAGCCTACAAGTGGTTATATGATCCATGTCTTTAGCTGAAGAGATAATATTTTGCAAGTCTGAATGTTAAGGAAAAAAAAAGAGAGAGAGAAAATGAGCTACTTTTTATTCATTCAGCTCCCAGCTACAATTAAACTAGTGAGCTGGGGAAAAAGTCCCTACACATTTATTAATTAAAACTTTTTTAAAGTATGGAATATATAATGTAATTATAAATCTACACCATAAAACTCAATGTTTCTTACTGCTATAGAATTTGTAAAAAGATTTTCACATATATCTTTTCTTATAATTTATCTCAGCAAACAGAAAAAATTTGGGCCAGCCTCTTTCACTTCATGTGCCCTTTATAATTTTATCTGTTTTATTCTCAAAATAAGTATCATTATCTAATGGATAAATTCTAATCTATTAACTTACTTTTTAATTTTGTTTTTTAGGTCTCTCTCTACCCCTACTTCACCAAATTATTTAAGATTTTGAAAACAAATGTTTGGTTTTGTTCAATGCTATGTCTCTAGCAGCCGGAATACTTACTGGAACATAGCTGGAGCTCAATAAGTAATGGCTGGATAAATATAAAATTAACCATCCTAAACTTGATTTTACAAATGAAGAGAAAAATATAAGGATATAGACATTTCCCAAAGAACTATTTAAACGGAGTCAGCACTTAAAATTGTAAAATAATGATATCCACCATCTTACTCTACAAGAATTAAGTCAGTAGCCTCTGCATCACTAAACTACATTACACCCTAGAGGAAATTCAGAGATCAGGATGAGGTACTCTGTGCTCTGGGAACAATGGCAAAACAGGCCCTTAGAAATTTAGATACTTCAAGAGAAATTTTCTATGAACCTGAATTCTTTCAACTCCCCATACTTAGTGAAGGGCTATCAACTGAGTGCCTAGCAACAACCTTCTATTGAGATGTGTGCTTCGATGCATTTACCCCTTTGCCAGAATCACATCTCCACATCTGCCTCTTCAGAATAGTTCCCCAAAACTCCATGAGAGTCCATATTCAGGGTTATAAGTTCAGTTCAGTAGCTCAGTCGTGTCCGACTCTTTGCGACTCATGAATTGCAGCACACCAGGCTTCCCTGTCCATCACCAACTCTGGGAGTTCACCCAAACTCATGTCCATCGAGTCAGTGATGCCATCCAGCCATCTCATCCTCTGTCATCCCCTTCTCCTCCTGCCCCCAATACTTCCCAGCATCAGAGTCTTTTCCAATGAGTCAACTCTTCCCATGAAGTGGCCAAAGTATTAGAGTTCCAGCTTTAGCATCAGTCCTTCCAAAGAACACCCAGGACTGATCTCCTTTAGAATGGACTGGTTGGATATTCTTGCAGTGCAAGGAATTCTCAAGAGTCTTCTCCAGCACCACAGTACAAAAACATAAACCCTTTGGCACTCAGCTGTCTTGACAGTCCAACTCTCACATCCATACATGACCACAGGAAAAACCATAGCCTTGACTGGACGGACCTTTGTTGGCAAACTAATGTCTCTGCTTTTGAATGTGCTATGTATGTTGGTCATAACTTTCCTTCCAAGGAGTAAGCATCTTTTAATTTCATGGCTGCAGTCATCATCTGCAGTGATTTTGGAGCCCAGAAAGATAAAGTCTGACATTGTTTCCACTATTTCCCCATCTATTTCCCATGAAGTGATGGGACCAGATGCCATGATCTTCATTTTCTGAATGTTGAGCTTTAGGCCAACTTTTTCACTCTCCACTTTCACTTTCATCAAGAGGCTTTTTAGTTCCTCTTCACTTTCTGCCATAAGGATAGTGTCATCTGCATATCTGAGGTTATAGATATTTCTTTGGCAATCTTGAGACCAGCTTGTGTTTCTTCCAGCCCAGCATTTCTCATGATGTAATCTGCATATAAGTTAAATAAGCAGGGTGAAAGTATACAACCTCGATGTACTCCTTTTCCTATTTGAAACCAATCTGCTGTTCCATGTCCAGTTCTAACTGTTGATTCCAGACCTGAATATACGTTTCTCAACCTACAGGTCAGGTGGTCTGGTATTCCCATCTCTTTCAGAATTTTCCACAGTTTATTGTGATCCACACAGTCAAAGGCTTTGGCATAGTCAATAAAGCAGAAATAGATGCTTTTCTGGAACTCTCTTGCTTTTTCTATGATCCAGAGGATGTTGGCAATTTGATCTCTGGTTCCTCTGCCTTTTCTAAAACCAGCTTGAACACCTGGAAGGTCATGGTTCACTTACTGCTGAAGCCTGGCTTGGAGAATTTTGAGCATTACTTTACTAGCTTGTGAGATGAGTGCAATTGTGCGGTAGTTTGAGCATTCTTTGTCATTGCCTTTCTTTGGGATTGAAATGAAAACTGACCTTTTCCAGTCCTGTGGCCACTGCTGAGTTTTCCAAATTTGCTGGCATATTTAGTGCAGGACTTTCACAGCATCATCATTCAGGATTTGAAATAGCTCAACTGGAATTCCATCACCTCCACTAGCTTTGTTCGTAGTGATGCTTTCTATGTTCCACTTGACTTCACATTTCAGGAGTCTGACTCTAGGTGAGTGATCACACCATCGTAATTATTTTGGTCATGAAAATCTTTTTTTGTACAGTTCTTATACATATTCTTGCTACCTCTTCTTAATATCTTCTGCTTCTGTTAGGTCCATACCATTTCTGTCCTTTATCGAACCCATCTTTGCATGAAATGTTCCCTGAGTATCTTAATTTTCCTGCAGAGATCTCTAGTCTTTCCCATTCTGTTGTTTTCCTCTATTTCTTTGCATTGATCGCTGAGGAAGGTGTTCTTTTCTTTCCTTGCTATTCTTTGAATCTCTGCATTCAGATGCTTATATCTTTCGTTTTCACTTCTCTCCTTTTCACAGCTATTTGTAAGGCCTCCCCAGACAGCCATTTTGTCTTTTTGCATTTCTTTTCCATGGGGATGGTCTTGATCCCTGTCTCCTGTACAATGTCACAAACCTCCGTCCATAGTTCATCAGGCACATAGTTTACCAGGACTAGAACTAGCAGATCTAGTCCCTTAAATCTATTTCTCACTTCCACTGTATAATCATAAGGGATTTGACTTAAGTCATACCTCAATGGCCTAGCCAGACATCCTGGAATGTGAAGTCAAGTGGGCCTTAGAAAGCATCACTACGAACAAAGCTAGTGGAGGTGATGGAATTCCAGTTCACTTACTTCAAATCCTGAAAGATGATGCTGTGAAAGTGTTGCACTCAATATGTCAGCAAATTTGGAAAACTCAGCAGTGGCCACAGGACTGGAAAAGGTCAGTTTTCATTTCAATCCCAAAGAAAGGCAACGCCAAAGAATCCTCAAACTACCACACAATTGCACTCATCTCACATGCTAGTAAAGTAATGCTCAAAATTCTCCAAGCCAGGCTTCAGCAATATGTGAACCGTGAACTTCCTGATGTTCAAGCTGGTTTTAGAAAAGGCAGAGGAACCAGAGATCAAATTGACAACATCCGCTGGATCATGGAAAAAGCAAGAGATTTCCAGAAAAGCATCTATTTCTGCTTGCTGACTATGCCAAAGCCTTTGACTGTGTGGATCACAATAAACTGTGGAAAATTCTGAAAGAGATGGGAATACCAGGCCACCTGACCTGCCTCTTGAGAAATCTATATGCAGGTCAGGAAGCAACACTTAGAACTGGACATGGAACAACAGACTGGTTACAAATAGGAAAAGGAGTACGTCAAGGCTGTATATTGTCACCCTGCTTATTTAACTTATATGCAGAGTACATCGTGAGAAACACTGGACTGGAAGAACCACAAGCTGGAATCAAGATTGCCGGGAGAAATATCAATAACCTCAGATATGCAGATGACACCACCCTTATGGCAGAAAGTGAAGAGGAACTAAAAAGCCTCTTGATGAAAGTGAAAGTGGAGAGTGAAAAGGTTGGCTTAAAGCTCAACATTCAGAAAACGGAGATCATGGCATCCGGTCTCATCACTTCATGGGAAATAGATGGGGAAACAGTGGAAACAGTGTCAGACTTTATTTTGGGGGCTCCAAAATTACTGCACATGGTGACTGCAGCCTTGAAACTAAAAGACGCTTACTCCTTGCAAGGAAAGTTATGATCAACCTAGATAGCATATTCAAAAGCAGAGACACTACTTTGCCAACAAAGGTCCATCTAGTCAAGGCTATGGTTTTTCCAGTGGTCATGTATGGATGTGAGAGTTCGACTGTGAAGAAGGCTGAGCACCAAAGAATTGATGCTTTTGAACTGTGGTGTTGGAGAAGACTCTTGCGAGTCCCTTGGACTGCAAGGAGATCCAACCAGTCCATTCTAAAGGAGATCAGTCCTGGGTGTTCTTTGGAAGGAATGATGCTAAAGCTGAAACTCCAGTACCTTGGCCACCTCATGCAAAGAGTTGACTCATTGGAAAAGACTCTGATGCTGGGGGGGATTGGGGGCAATAGGGGAAGGGGATGACAGAGGATGAGATGGCTTGATGGCATCACCGACTCGATGGACATGAGTCTGAGTGAACTCCAGGAGTTGGTGATGGACAGGAAGGCCTGGCATGCTGCAATTCATGGAGTTGCAAAGTGTCGGACATGACTGAGCCACTGAACTGAACTGAACTGAATGAATGGTCTAGTGGTTTTCCCTACTTTCTTCAATTTAAGTCTGAATTTGGCAATAAGGAGTTCATGATCTGAGTCACAGTCAGCTCCCGGTCTTGTTTTTGCTGACTGTATAGAGCTTCTCCATCTTTGGCTGCAAAGAATATCGTCAGTCTGATTTCGGTGTTGACCATCTAGTGATGGCCATGTGTAGAGTCTTCTCTTGTGTTGTTTGAAGAGGGTGTTTGCTATGACAAGTGCATTCTCTTTGCAAAACTATAATCTTTGGACTATGCTTCATTCCATATTCCAAGGCCAAATTTGCCTGTTATTCCAGGTGTTTCTTGACTTCCTACTTTTGCATTCCAGTCCCCAATAATGAAAAGGATATCTTTTTTGGGTGTTAGTTCTAAAAGGTCTTGGAGATCTTCATAGAACCGTTCAACTTCAGCTTCTTCAGTGTTACTGGTTGGGGCATAGAGTTGGATTACCGTGATATTGAATGGTTTGCCTTGGAAAGTAACAGAAATCATTGTGTCGTTTTTGAGATTGCATCCAGGTACTGCATTTTGGACTCTTTTGTTGACCATGATGGCTACTAATACACTTCTTCTAAGGTATTTCTGCCCACAGTAGTAGATATAATGGTCATCTACTGGGTGAGTTAAATTCACCCATTCCAGTCCATTTTAGTTCACTGATTCCTAGAATGTTGATGTTCACTCTTGCCATCTCCTGTTTGACTACTTCAACTTTGCCTTGATTCATGAACCTAACATTCCAGGTTCCTATGCAATATTGCTCTTTACAGCATCAGACCTTGCTCTATCACCAGTCACATCCACAACTGGGTATTGTTTTTGCTTTGGCTCCGTCCCTTCATTCTTTCTGGAGTTATTTCTCCACTGATCTCCAGTAGCATATTGGGCACCTACTGACCTGGGGAGTTCCTCTTTCAGTATCCTATCATTTTGCCTTTTCATGCTGTTCATAGGGTTCTCAAGGCAAGAATACTGAAGTGGTTTGCCATTCCCTTCTCCAGTGGACCACATTCTGTCAGACCTCTCCACCATGACCCGTTCGTCTTACGTGGCCCCACACGGCATGGCTTAGTTTCATTGATTTAGACAAGGCTGTGGTCCGTGTGATTAGATTGACTAGTTTTCTGTGATTATGGTTTGTGTGTCTGCCCTCTGATGCCTCTCGCAACACATACCATTATAGTCCTCAGCAAGTCCTCAGAAAAAAACTTACGCTCACTACTCTCAGTTTGTGCATTTTTATTTCAGTAGATAAAATTGCATCTTTTGCTTCTAAATCAAAGTTCTTTCAACAATTTTATGCCCATCTGTTGATTTTTTCTATTTAAATGATTAAAATGCATTTTCCAAAACATAAAAAGGAATCTCCAGTTAATGAAAGCTATTGAAAGAAAAAGGAAAATGATCCTAAGTTGTTTTACTTCTACAGCAGCTTCCATAGTTTCCGAGAACTCAAGAGTCATCTAAAGAAATCATCCTAAATTAAATTATATAGCGTTAAAATATTGAAAAAGAGAAACACTTGAAATTTGTTGAAGTGACAGATGGAGCATAATTTCCAGCAATGGGTTGTCAGTTCCCTATAAATGCAAAGTCTTTCTGTTTTATAAGTGCTAAAGTGCTATAGAGGCACTTGTAATATGAAACTCAACTAAAGAAGGAATTTGAGACGATGAGCAGTAGTTCCAGGAGTGAACTTAAAGTGAATTGAATGTATTTTAAACAATTTATAAACAGTGAAAAGGGAGAATTATGTACATAATGCAATTTGCTATGCAAAGCTTAAACAATGCGACCAGATTATATGTAAAATGAGTATATTTTGAAAGAAAACAACTCCATTCAAATACTTTTCAGTATGTAACTGCAAAGGGAGTACCCACCTCATATTTTAAGAAAAATATCTATACTTTTTGGAAAAGTAGCTCTTTTACAACCTGCTGCATTGAACATTATGGTCTCGTATTACTATTTTAGACACTGATGGGACAGCAATCATTTTCTTTGTTGAATTTCCTACATATAATTGAAATATATTTGTGCTTATAATCATTTAGTGATATATTTTAGAAATTGCCTTTAAGTTTGTGTCATAAGTTTCCTATAAGAATATTTGTTTTATATTGCTTTCAGTCTTATGGATGGATAGAAATTTAAGTCAGAATTTCAAATCTTGAATAATGGAGAATATCAAAATACCATGATCAAATATATTTGATCATCAAATGTACTTGATCAAGTTTTTATGACTCTTTCGTACAATATTATGATATTCTTCAAGTGAATTAATTGACAGCATTAAAAATAATGACCTTTTTAATTTTAATAAGAAAGAATTTTCACTATTCTCATTTAGCTGGTTTTCTTTCAGATAAAACTTTAAAATAACAACTAGTATGATATATTCAAGTGAATTTCCTTTTGAGTGAACCTTCAAGGCATAACTAATTTGTTGTTCTATGTTCCTTTTTTTTAAGAGAATAAGAGTAATAGATAACAGTGTATTGAATTGCTACCCTGTCTCAGATATTTTTCTAAACTTTCCACATAGTTGAAAGTATTTAAATAAGATGACAGCCATACTAAATGGAAGTGATTTATTTCCTTAGTTTTCTCATAGAGATAGTTAATACCTTTCTCTAGATCACACTGATAGCATGGCAGAATGGAGTAAGGAATTAATACCAGAAATTTCACAAAGGGTTAAACAACCATACATGAAAATACCCCAATAGCATGAAGGTAAATATTCCTATACATATTGCCTTTTAGGATAGTTCTTTAATAATTTATATAAGTATGATTTTTTTAATTCATTTTTCTGAGAACCTTCAACTGTTCTAATAACTCTACATTGAAATCAGCAATTTTACCATGGCATTATATTTTGAACCATTATTATTATTTCTGGCATGTTTATTTTTTTTTTTTAATTCTGTTCAGTTATCTCACTTCCCAAACAAGGCCAAACTATGTTCTCCATATACAAATTTAAACTTTGAAAATAAGACTAAAGTCCTTCTCAAACAAGTTCCCAGACTCAAATGATCAGTTTTATGCATTTGATTTCAACTTATGTCTCTCTACCTATTTCTCAACTTTTATAGGCTCCATGAAAATATTTAATGATCTTTTGTCCTTAAATATGTATTTGATATTTAATTTGTCCGATTTATTGTTTTGCAGCATTATAATAAATCCCTTCTTTCTAGCCCATATATTCCAGTATGTTGTTTGATTGCTATATTTCATTATACGGCTTACTTTTCAAAACATCTTTTCCTTTTCACTTTCATCACAGTGCTTCAATGTTTTCTTACAGCAGGAATGCTTAGCTTGCTTCAGTCATTTGAGTTACGTAATAAAAAGTGTCACTTTTGTATCATGGTGTTTTTACCTCTGTGAGGCTTAATTGTACTCACAATATTGCTAAGATAATTTTTGTTCACATTAGATATCATAGTCATTTAAAAAAATTTTTAAGCTTTTCAATGCAATGCTAGGAAAGTAATGCTCAAAATTTTCCAAGCTAGGCTTCAACAGTATGTAAACAGAGAACTTCCAGATGTTCAAATTGGAAGGCAGAGGAACCAGAGATCAATCTGTTGGATCATAGATCTGGAACGAGAGTTCCAGAAAAACATCTACTTCTGCTTCATTGATTACACTGAAGCCTTTGACTCTGTGGATCACAAAAAACTGTGGAAAATTCTTCAAGAGATGGGAATATCAGACCGTCCTTTCCTCCTGAGAAAACTGTATGCAGATTAGGAAGCAACAGTTAGAATGGGACATGGAACTGAGGACTGTTCCAAACTGGCAAAGGAGTACATCAAGGCTGTACTGCTAATTTAACTTATATCAGAGTACATCATGAAAAATGCCATGCTGGAAGAAACACAAGCTGGAATCAAGATTTCTGGGAGAAATATCAATAACCTCAAATATGCAGATGACACCACCCTTTTGGCAGAAAGCAAAGAAGAACTAAAGAGCCTCTAGATGAAGGTGAAAGGAGAGTGAACAAGTTGGCTTAAAATCAACAAAGAATGAAATCACAGCATTCTGCCCCATCACTTCATGGCTAATAGTTGGGGAAACAATGGAAACAGTGACAGACTTTATTTTCTTGGGTTCCAAAATCACTGCAGATGGTGACTGCAGCCATGAAATTAAAAGACACTTGCTCTGTGGAAGAAATGCTATGACCAAACTAGACAGCATATTAAAAAGCAGAGACATCACTTTGCTGACAAAGATTTATCTATCAAAGCTGTGATTTTTCCAGTAGTCATGCATGAATGTGAGACTGGGACCATAAAGAAGGCTGAGTGCTGAAGAATTGATGCTTCTGAACTGTAGGGTTGTAGAAGACTCTGGAGATTTCTTTGGACTGCAAGTAGATCAAACCAGTCAATCCTAAAGGAAATCAACCCTGAATATTCACTGAAGGACTGATGTTGAAGCTGAAGCTCCAATACTTTGGCCACCTGATGTGAAGAGCTGACTCATTAGAAAAAAATCTGATTCTGCAAAAGACTGAAGGCAGGAGGAGAAGAGGATGACAGAGGATGAGATGGTTGGATGGCATCACTGACTCAATCAATGGACATGAGTTTGAGCAAGTTCTGGGAGATAATGAATTACAAGGAAGCCTGGCATGCTGCATTCCATGGGGTTATGAAGAGTTGGACATGGCTGAGCAGCTGAAAAACAACACAAGCAAGGGAGACTTTATCATGTCAATTAGAATAGGGGTCAAGACCATTGCAAAAGAAAGAAACTGAACCAAAGTCTACTGAAACAAAAGAGATTTAAGTACTGGGGTGAGCTAGTGGAAAAGAAATGGAGGCCTTTAGAGGAACACTTGTCAATGTTATTAGGCCAACATTGTTTCATGTTTTCTAACTGCTGGTAATTGAGGTTCAGCCCCTCTCCTCCCTCAGAAACTGGGAGATTGGCTTTTTCTTGACTACTACGTTTTGAAGGGATAGCTCCCAAATCCTTGAGAGAAGCATGGCTGAGTTACAACATTTTCAAAAGGCTAGGAGAAGATTTTCACTTAAAAGAAACAGAGAAAAGATTTGATTGCAAGTTTTCTAATGTAAATGCTCTGAGAAAAGGGAGGTCAGGCACCTAGAGTTAAGAAGAAATCTTTCGTAAGTTTAGTCAAGCTGAGGAGAACGTTACAGCTATTGTGGTCACAACATAGGTTTAATTTATTTATGTACCCTATCTGTCACATTAATAAAAAGGTCTATTTCTGAGCCATTTCTCACTTAATTGCTTGCTAGTACTTTACTATATTCTGGAGGAGGAAATGGCACCCCACTCCAGTATTCTTGCCCGGAAAATTTCATGGACAGAGGAGTCTGGTGGGCTGCAGTCCATGGGATCACAAAGAGTCGGACACGACTGAGCAACTGAGCACTTTACTATATGGACATTTAAAACTCCTTTCTGTTGCCTTCTTTTTATTAAACTTTTCTTGGTTTTGTTTTGTTACGGAGCAATTTTCTTGTCTATATGAGTTTAATTTCAGCTTGTCAGCTTCAATGAAAGATTACGTTGAAATACACATGGAATATAAAAGACACTGATACTTGTCTATACAAATTCCAGTCTTCTGTTATTGCTTACTAATAAAATACACAACTTTGTTCAGTGTAATAATATATTCAGCAAAAAAAGAGACAGAGAAACATTTGTCAGTATCAGATAAATGATGACCAATGATTATTAGTAAATTAAATTCCAATGAAAATATCTAAAGTTATTTCATTTCCTGACACAGATCCTATTATTTCCTCATCATTACTTCTTTTTTTTTTTTTTTTTCTTTTTGGAGAGGTGGGCAGAAAGTTGAAATTGAAATAAACATCCACAACAAGAGCAGAACCATTCAAAGATTCACACGATTACATCTATTCACATGTTTTTCCCAGCTGTTAATCTACAAATTATTTATGATTCTATCAAAATTAGATCTTCCCATATGTACCCTCGATTCTAACCCTTTTCATCTACATAAGGACACTGATCAAACAGCTTTCTTGTCCTCTGAAACATGAGTTTAGTTTTTATTGAAGACTATATTTATATACGTGTATACTAAGTTGCTTCATTCTTGTCCAACTCTTTGCCACCCTATGGACTGTAGTCTGCTAGGTTCCTCTATCCATGGAGTTTTCCAGACAGGAATACATAAGTGGGTTTCCATGCCCTCATCCAGGGGATTGTGTCAACTCAGGGACTGAATCCATGTCTCTTACATCTCCTGCCTTGGCAGGCGGGTTCTTTACTGCTAGTGCCATCTGGGAAGGCTTCCACCCCTCATCCCGCATACAGTGGTAAATAATCCACCTGCCAATGCAGGAGATGTAAGTGATACAGGTTCAATCCCTGGGTTGGGAAGATCCTCTGGAGGAGGGCATGGAAACCTATTCTAGTATTCTTGCCTGGAAAATTCTGTGGACAGAGGACCCTCGTGGGCTACAGTCCATAGCGTGCAGAGTTTGAGAAGACACAGTGACACAACAGCAACACACACATATATACAATCTGCCCAATTACAGCTAGCATATTGAAAAGCAGAGACATTATTTTGCCAACAAAGGTCAATCTAGTCAACGCTATGATTTTTCCAGTAGTCATGTATGGATGTGAGAGTTGGACTGCGAAGAAAGCTGAGCGCTGAAGAATTGATGCTTTTGAACTGTGGTGTTGGAGAAGACTTTGAGAGTCCCTTGGACTGCAAGGAGATCCAACCAGTCAATTCTAAAGGAGATCAGTCCTGGGTGTTCTTTGGAAGGAATGATGCTAAAGCTGAAACTCCAATACTTTGGCCACTTCATGGGAAGAGTTGACTTATCGGAAAAGACTCTGATGCTGGGAGGGATTGGGGGCAGGAGGAAAAGGGGATGACAGAGGATGAGATGGCTGGATGGCATCACCGACTCAATGGACATGAGTTTGAGTGAACTCCGGGAGTTGGTAATGGACAGGGAGGCCTGGCATGCTGCAATTTATGGGGTTGCAAATAGTTGGACACAACTGAATGACTGAACTGAACTGAACTGAATTACAGCTGTAATTATTTAATTCCCAAGAGCAAAATACTTTTCAAAATATAAAATAATTGTGTAATCCCACTAGTATCAATTCTTTTCTTATTTCTGCCTAATTCAACATCAGTTGAACTTCATTACTACATTACAAAACCTGTACAACTGAATACCAGTGATTCAGTGTTGTTGAAACCATGTTACTGAAACTCAGTCTTCACTTTTTGCTTCATTCACATGAACATTATACATAGGCCCTCAATTCATTCTTTTCATTTCTTTTCCATGTCATTTCATTCTGTTAGCTTTCCCCCTAAGTCAGTAGGTACTCCTTTTAACACAGTTGTTTTCTCCTCTTCTGCATAGACTTATGTTATTGGACTGTCTCAAAACCCAGTCCTAGACCTTCTTTTCTGTCTGCATTTATTCTCTTGGAGAAGAATTTTTGCGCCATGTCTTTAAATGGTGTCTATATAATCACAATCTCTAAATTTCATCTCTAGTATAGACTTTGCCAGACTTGTGTATGGATGTCCTTACTCAAGTTTTTCCTGAGGGATGTTCCAAAATGAATCCCTGAACTATCCTAACACTACCCAGCATTCTGTCCTCAGTTGATGGCAAAACTGTTCTTCAAGTGGATTATGCAAAACTTTGGAGTTATTGAGATTTCTAACATATATTTACAGCCTAATAACCTGTATTTAACTGGATTCTATTTTTCATCTAAATACAGTTATGCTAAGGTTAAGACAAGAGAAAGACAGAGGAACCTGAGATATTGATATCTTCATGGAGCTGTTTCATCAATCCATATAGGCTGTCCAAAAAGTTGAATGAGTAAAACAAACATTGGTTACACTATTTGTTTTGCTATATATATCTTATACTATCCAATCAATTTTAACTGAAACAGAAAATTATTTTCTGTACAATATTCAGTGTATCATTCCATGAGCTTCTTATGTCTCATTGTGACCTTCAGTGATATACTCCTGGTTTTCTCTAGTTTTTTTCCTACTGCAAGCCTTAAAAAAAAACTGTTCCTGGAAACTTTATACCTGCCACTATGATTATGATTTTATATATATATATATTTTTTATATATTTCCTGATTAGATTTTTAAAGAAACTGCTAGTATTACTAGTAATGTATTTACGGTTGGTTAACTTTGGCTGACCGGAGAAGGCACTGGCAACCCACTCCAGTACTTTTGCCTGGAAAATCCCATGGAAGGAGGAGCCTGGTAGGCTGCAGTCCATGGGGTCGCGAAGAGTCGGGCACGACTGAGCGACTTCACTTTCACTTTTCACTTTCATGCATTGGAGAAGGAAATGGCAACCCACTCCAGTGTTCTTGCCTGGAGAATCCCAGGGACAGGGGTGCCTGGTGGGCTGCCGTCTATGGGGTCGCACAGAGTCAGACATGACTGAAGTGACTTAGCAGCAGCAGCAGCAGCTTTGGCTGAATGCTTCAGACAAGTATCCGGTATTAAATAGAACTCATGAAGGCAGTGTTTACATCATTTGACTTTAAAGATATTGTCTGTTATGATACCTTCCATATTAAAACTTTAACAGATTAAAGTCTCTTTTACTTGTTGACTATATAGCAGTTTATTTTCTTTAATCAATCTGGAATACTTTATCTATTTTAAGAGAATTATAATCTCTCTTCTTTAATCAGTTGATAAGATGAGTACACATTCTTTCCATTCTCTCTGAGAATCATTTGCTCCCAATTAGGCCTTGAACAAAACTAACTCAGAGAGAATCTATGCATGCCTATACTATCTAGGGTTGAAGCTCTTCTTTACCCAACCATATTGTCATACAAGCCTGGTACATAAATATCCTTCTCTATTCTTACTCATATAAATTCTTCCCTTGCCTTAAGAGTGGAATCCTGCAAAAGCACTTAAAAAATATGATATAAAATGGCTTGGAAATCAAACCTTGTCTTACCCTAATTTGCTAAGTGGAAATACTATTGTCCATGAAGAGATCTCCTAATTGAAAATTGCTCAAGAATTTAGAAAATTAACATTGAAGAATTCTGTCTGAATTCCTTCCTGTTAAAAAAATAGTCATATGATTATAACCACATTTGGGGGTTTGCTAATTCTAGACTAGCACTCTAAAGGACTAAACTGCAACTTTAGACTGTACTTATTTTCCATACCACATTTATGGAGTTAGCCTGAACAATATCCCATTAAATGCCTCATCCGTGCTATGTCATGCTTGATCTAGTCTAACATTTTTCACACTAGTTACCAAACTTATCAGTCCATCTTATACAAGTCTCAATATAGAAATAATTCTGTGATTGTATGTTTGTCACAAGACTAGAAGAAACATGCCTCTGTTTTCACAGAAGATCTTAGTAGAATTTTAATGACTTTTAATAAATTGAAAAATTAAGAGTCTGCTCTCAAGAAGTTAAATAAATTAGTCTCTAATATTTATATCAGACATTGTTTTGAAAACCTTATGTATGGCAAAACCAATACAATATTGTAAAGTTAAAAAAAATAAAATTAAAATAAATTAAAAAATTTAAAAAAACAACATTCAAAAACCTAAAAAAAAAAGAAAACCTTATATTTTATTCCTTTTTGTAATAAACATTTGCATTTGACTTTTACTTTAGTGAGAAATTCAAGAAATTCTAGCATAAACTTGCTAAATTGGTCCCTCATTGGTGCATAAAACCTTTTAAAAAATTTATTGGAGTATAATTGATTTACAGTGCTGTGTTACTTTCAAGTGTACAGTAAAGTGAATCATATGTATATGCACAATGCCTTTTATAAGGCTCGTGGTTTTAAATATTTGAAAGGCATGGGGATCTCTAGGAGAATAGATCACTTAGTAATTTGCAATTCTTTATTCTCAGTATCTTTGCTTAAACTAGCACTTCCTTTATTGATGACTACTTTAATACAACAGACTATTTGTTAGGAATTCAAACCACTCTGAAGGGAGAGTGAATGTTAGGATATCTAAATTCCAATTAAGTGTTCTGCTGCACTTTATTCCTGCATTTGAGAAACTAAGAACAAGAAACACAGACTGAAACAGCAACTTGAAAGATACTTGACTGATAATGTTACAGTGTCCAAGCTGGCTTTGCTCACCACATGATAGACCAATGAATCTGAGACGAGGTGTTGAGGCATGGAAGAGACTTTAATCACGGAGCAGGCAGACTAGATGGCAGTCTAGCTCCTCAAAATAATCATCTTATTGGAGTCTGAATACCAGCTTCTATTATAGATTAGAGATGAGGGCAGGTGAGGAAGCAAAGTAAAAAGGCCATTAATCTTGCAAACATCTCCTAGAATGGCTAGTCTCAAGCAGGAGATATGTTAATTTCTTTCTTCCTGACATCCATCAGGTGGACAGGGTTCTGAACAAAGGCGTTTTAGTTTTAACAGTCAGGCGGAGGGCTGGGATTCTCTGAGGGAAACCATTCTGTATGATTTTATTTATTTATTTATTTTTTTTGCCATGAAGATCTGTACCTATATTTTCTTTTTTTTTTTTTTTTATTTTTTTATTCTTCCAATTTTATTTTATTTTTAAACTTTACATAATTGTATTAGTTTTGCCAAATATCAAAATGAATCCGCCACAGGTATACATGTGTTCCCCATCCCGAACCCTCCTCCCTCCTCCCTCCCCATACCATCCCTCTGGGCCGTCCCAGTGCACCAGCCCCAAGCATCCAGCATCATGCATTGAACCTGGACTGGCAACTCGTTTCCTACATGATATTTTACATGTTTCATTGCCATTCTCCCAAATCTTCCCACCCTCTCCCTCTCCCAGAGTCCATAAGACTGTTCTATACATCAGTGTCTCTTTTGCTGTCTCGTACACCGGGTTATTGTTACCATCTTTCTAAATTCCATATATGTGCTTTAGTATACTGTATTTATGTTTTTCCTTCTGGCTTACTTCACTCTGTATAATAGGCTCCAGTTTCATCCACCTCATTAGAACTGATTCAAATGTATTCTTTTTAATGGCTGAGTAATACTCCATTGTGTATATGTACCACATTCTGTATGATTTTAATAGCAAAAGCAATGAAAAGCAAGTCAAAGGAACAGTTCCAACACTGAGCCAGAACTGGCTTCCTCCCTGCAACAATTTGAGAATTATTTTTATTTTATTTTAAAATGGGTTCTATGAAAGTAAAGCATTATGGAATGAGCTAATGGGAGGAACATTGTACACAGCCATATAATATAGTACAGCTAACAACAACTGTCCAGATAGCTGTTGCCAAAAATATAATAATTTTGGCCAGATCATTTTAATGTTCTTAAAGTACTGTTATGTTTTATGGACTGTGATTTTAAAGTTTTCATATTTACAACGCATAATTTTCAAGGTTGATGCATGTTCTCTTATTTTTAATATCCATTCAAATACTGTGATGGTTGAGTATATGCAAATCCTTGTTTCTCTGTGTAAAGAAAGAATGTGTACCAGCAAATGTTTCAACTGAAAAGTAATAGGCTAAATTATTTTCAAAGATAGTCACATTGTAAATTAATAAAATAATGTAGGAATGTGAAAAACAATTTGCATTTTCCAAAATAGAATTTCTACATGTTTTTCTAGAAATATTTTGGACTAAAGACAAGAATTTGACCAAGCAAATGTGATTAGAATGTAGATGTTTCCAAAATTTCAGCAGTCACTTTCACTGAAACTGTAAGTCATAAAAATAAACTATGTCAAATAAGCAGCTCTTTATTTTAGCCACTGATTTGTCAGAGACTCTTGTTTTGTTTTGAATGTTTCTTAATGTATAAAAATTGATAATTTGTCCATTGGAGAGAGAGTACGGCTCTCTTATTTGACATTATTATATTAAATATTCTATTCTACTTCTATTCTATTCTATATAAAATTAAATGCCTCATAGCGGAGAAGGCAATGGCAACCCACTCCAGTACTCTTGCCTGGAGAATCCCATTGATGGAGGAGCCTGGTAGGCTGCAGTCCGTGGGGTTGCTGAGGGTCAGACATGACTGAACGACTTCACTTTCACTTTTCACTTTCATGCATTGGAGAAGGAAATGGCAACCCACTCCAGTGTTCTTGCCTGGAGAATCCCAGGGACAGGGGAGCCTGGTGGGCTGCCGTCTGTGGGGTTGCACAGAGTCGGACACGACTGATGTGACTTAGCAGCATTCTATATCAACATAAAATGTCTTCCTTGCAAGTCTAATAATTTTTAAAGTGAAAATTTTTTTCTGATAAAACCTGAATTCGAATCCAACTCCAGCATGAGTTAATATCTATATGTAAGATTCTTAGGTGACTAAACTCAATAAGCCTGTTTCTTGGCATAATAAAAGTGTTTTTTCTTTTTTAATTTCACTCAACTTTTGTGAAGAGTAAGTAAAGTCTATACAAATGATATTTTTTCCCTTCTTTGAAATACATCATGATAAATATACATATTCCTTTGTGTCCTATTAAAATGGGAATCTGAGTTCTTATTCATGGAGTTGAGAAATAAACTTCACAAACACACAAACACTCACAGTAGTAAGCCAATAGGATTTATTTAAAAGAAAAGAACAAAGTTCTCAGTATAGACAGTGAGGGGGTAAAGTGTCCCCCCAAAAGTTAGGACTTACAGCAGTTCATATCCTTACTAGTATTGATATTGATCTGTACATTTTTGGTTGGCTCCTATCCTTAAACTATATCATTTCTAACCAATCAGTTTAAAGGTCACAATGTTTAACTTACTATTTTTATGGCTTCTCTTGATCCTCTGATTAAGTTGCCACTCTTTTTAATCCCCTGGCCATTTTACAACGGACCAGATGTATGGGCTAAAGATGAATGATCACCAGAAGTTTTTCCCTCAGGCATATGGAATAGAAGTTAATTACTCTCCTTTCCTGGATCTGAGTGCTGGTAATTTATCACCCACAGAAATATTCCAGGAATTCGGGACAAAGTGTTTAGTTTTAAGTTAATGGAGTAAAGTGTTTATTGAAAACAGGACTGAGGTCTCAGAGTCATACACTGACTGCCTAGCAATTTCTACCTATTATTTCAACTGGGAACTGAGATATACACATATACGTATTTCTTTGAATTCTGTTTACTTCCAAAGGACCATTCCAGTTACAAGCGTCAAACAGAGATAACTGGATGTTGCTAGGTGCAGCCAAATAGAGTTCCCTTCAAAAACTGATAGTAGCTCTTTTTCCCCTACTTATAGTAATGGTTCCTTGATGTCTCTTTCTATGTGTGTGGGTAGTGGCATGAGGGGAAAGCAGGGGAAGATTCATCTTACACTTAAATATGCTTAACATATGTAATTTTATGTTTGATCACTAAATTATTTTGCATATATATATTTTACCCCCATACAATGCACACACACACACACATACATATCAATGTTTGTGTATTTTACACTCACACCTAAGTCTATAACTTCAATGAATATTCCTAGTTCTAAGAGTTGCTGATTCTGGAGAGCATTTTTATTGCATTCACATGATGTACACGTAGCCCTTACACTACCATGGTAAAAGCCCCAGCATTTAATCTAGTCCTTCATTTCAAAATCTTCCTCAAATATCAAAGATATTTGAGATAACTTCAAACTATTAAAAATGGAAGTTAGCTAAAATTCTTCTCTTTCAGGTATTCGCTTTTACAGAATGCACAACTATCAGCCCATCCCATGCAACCTAGAAACCTATGTGACAAATGATGAAGGTAATGTTGAGGTAAAATTAACAGAGCAAAACGTCCCTGATTTATGTGTTTGTGAAGAAAAATAAATTGTCAGCTTCCTAATTTTTTCTTTGCTTTATTTAGAACCTCTAAACAAAATTATAAATTTTGTTTCTATCCTAATTTTTCCCTAAGGACATATAAGTTAGAAAATAATCAGTAAGATTTAAAAGATAGATTAGATATACAGTGCAATGAAAGAAAAATAAGAAAAGCCAGAGATACTGTTAATACGCAAACACAACAGTCATAAAACATTCTACACATTTGCTCAAATGGACCACAAATTTGATTGTAAAATTCCTTACTGCCAAAGGCAAGATCCATATAAAGAGTTAGATTGTCCCTATGGGCTAACAACAAACAATTCCTCAAGAGAAGCACAGCTCTTCTGATACTAAGACTGAAATAAATGTCTCCTGTGGGCCTCATAATGAAAGGATCTCAGAAGTTGTAGGGATATTAGTGTTCAACCAGTCCAAGAGCCTATTCTTTCTACCCTAGCTTTTCTAAAAGACCATATGTCTATTTGAATGAGTTCATTGGCAAAAAAACTCACTACTAATGAGACATTTCATTATTTAGCAGACAATTTCTGGCTTTTAAAAATATATTTCTTTTGGTTAGCCTCCTTCTATGCATAACTCTTTAGTCATAATTTTAATTCTCTCAAGGAAAGTAGAACAAGAGTACTCAATATTCTGTTTTTAAATAATTAAAGAATAACTGCCACTGCTCCCTTATTCTTGCATACATTCATTAAAAATATGCATTATGCTTCTAAAATTTACTGTATAGAAAGTTTTGTGGCTATAAATGTGAACAGTGAAAAGCACAGCTCTTACTTCCACTGGGTTTACATAAGAATTTTTTTTAATCTATTTTTTTTCCAGTTATTTCCTTAGGTTGAATATCCTGGGTTTTTCTTTTCAGAATCACTCTTTATCCTTCACTGCCAAGCCCTGTGCCCCAATAGCCTGACTTGAATGAAATAGATCAGTGTGTCCTTTGCCTGGGTAATTCTCAGACAGGTGGAGTTCAGTGAAGAGGAAGAGAGGATTGTAGTCAGTTATTAATTCTTTTGGTCAAGTCTCTGTGAGGACATCATTAACTGACTTCATCTGTCAACTAAAGGTCACAGCTTCTGAAAATCAGCTTTGTTTCCAGTATTTCGTAATCCCTTTGTCTACCTCTCTATTTGCCTAGGGTCTTCCATTCTTCCTAGTTCAGGGGTACTCAGCTTTCCCTTGTGGTTTTCCTATACCCTGAATTTTTTTTTTTAATCTATTTAAACTCTTCCCAAATCACTCATTTATTTTGTTTGTTTCTTCCTAAGAAAGTGACTGGGCAATTTACGATGCCAGATAATGCCGAGAACATAGTAAAGACATCTGTTGCTTCTGCTGCTGCTAAGTTGCTTCAGTCGTGTCCAACTCTGTGCAACCCAACAGACGGCAGCCCACCAGGCTCCCCCGTCCCTGGGATTCTCCAGGCAAGAACACTGGAGTGGGTTGCCATTTCCTTCTCCAATGCATGAAAGTGAGAAGTGAAAGTGAAGTCACTCAGTCGTATCCGACTCTTCTCGACCCCAGGGACTGCAGCCTACCAGGCTCCTCTGTCCATGGGATTTTCCAGACAAGAGTATAAAGACATCTAGTAAATGCTGAATGAAAAATTGGAAAAAAAAAAAAAAAAACAAACAAACCCAAAACCTGAAATTACAGATTTCACCATATTCTAGGTCTTTTCTTTCTCCTCATTTCCTTCCTCCTCCCTCTCCCTCTTTGTCTCTCTCTCCACACACATGCACATATACACATGTGGGGATGTATATTACATAATGCAAATATGTAATCATACCATTTGTGATTCTTATTTAGAATCTAGGTATCTGTGATTTATGAATCAATATAAATTTCAGTAAGCAATTATCTATGTACTTTATTCAACAGATCTCATTTCTTATCAAATTTAATACATTATAGAGAAAATTTGAATAGTCAAATTAAATTAACAGAAACATTCATGGCACTGTAATCATAAATACAATCATCTGTATATCCTAGTGCCAATTTTTCTGGGAATACTTTAATTTACCAAGGACATGCTTAAAATGTAATGTGTAAAGCTGTATAATTATATGTACTGAAAACACAGCAGTTGTTTCACTCTCTTTAGGTGACTATATTTTGTAATTGGTTTTCTAATGTGCTTATTTTTATTTACTAGCATAAATAGAGCTAAGCGTGGTAACAAAAGAACTTTAGAATAGAGACCAGTGATAGTATCTTTTGACTGACTTCAACTTTCTTTTCACCTACTGGGAATAGGAGATATTACTGATGAAGATATTTCAGTTTTTCTTTCCAAATACTCAAATCATATTTATTCACCTAATGTTCACAAATAAAGTAATAATTATAGTAAATATCCAGCATGTCACTTTCTTGAGAGAATACCATTCTGTGTTTGATAAAGAGACATTTGACTTATTTTGGTGAATGAAATCATATTATAGAATACATCTAAAGAAAGATTTCAATGTTTTGTATGGGTAGAAACCTGCTCTGTCACACTGCACACTATAGGCTTAGTGCAAAGACTAGACTTTGGGACATACTAAATATTCAACAAATATTTTATAACTAATGGATTAATGATGCATACATTTGTTAAATGATTGCCATGTAGTATAGAGGTTGTGCTTCCTTAGTGGCTCAGACTATAAAAATTATGCCTCAGGGAGACCTGGTTTCCATCCCTGGGTGGGGAAGATTCCCTGGAGGAGGGCGTGGCAACCGACTGGAGTATTCTTGCCTGGAGAATCCCCATGGACAGAGGAGCCTGGCAGGCTACAGCCCATGGGGACGCAAAGAGTTGGACATGACTGAGTAACTAAGCAAAGCATAGCACATAGAGATTCTTAAAAACATGGAGTGCTCCTTGAAATAGCTCTACCCTATTCTCCCCTGCGACCCTATTAATTTGGAAATGTACAACACATGGAAAATGGAATTAACATAATGTGCACTTTTAAGTAACAAGAGTACAAAAAAACAACAAAATTACACTCAGAAAGCAGTATCTTATTGAAAGAGAAAAAAGGAGGAGAGAAGTACTGTGTTCTCTAACAAAGTTGAAGGTGAATCAGGAATTATGGCTGTAAAATTATGAAATAATTAAAATACTTCAGTTTAGTTCAGTTCAGTCGCTCAGTTGTGTCCAACTCTTTGAGACCCCATGAACTGCAGCACACCAGGCCTCCCTGTCCATCACCAGCCCCCGGAGTTCACTCAAACTAACGTCCATCCAGTCAGTGATGCCATCCAGCCATCTCATCCTCTGTCATCCCCTTCTCCTCCTGCCCCTAATCCTTCCCAGAATCAGAGTCTTTTCCAATGAGTCAACTCTTCCCATGAGGTGGCCAAAGTACTGGAGTTTCAGCTTTAGCATCATTCCTTCCAAAGAACACCCAGGACTGATCTCCTTTAGAATGGACTGGTTGGATCTCCTTGCAGTCCAAGGGACTCTCAAGAGTCTTCTCCAACACCACAGTTCAAAAGCATCAATTCTTCAGCGCTCAGCTTTCTTCACAGTCCAACTCTCACATCCATACATGACTACTGGAAAAACCATAGCGTTGACTAGATGGACCTTTGTTGGCAAAGTAATGTCTCTGCTTTTGAACATGCTATCTAGGTTGGTCATAACTTTCCTTCCAAGGAGTAAGCATCTTTTAATTTCATGGCTGCAGTCACGATTGCAGTGATTTTGGAGCCCAGAAAAATAAAGTCTGACACTGTTTCCACTGTTTCCCCATCTATTTCCCATGAAGTGGTGGGACCGGATGCCATGATCTTCGTTTTCTGAATGTTGAGCTTTAAGCCAACTTTTTCACTCTCCTCTTTCACTTTCATCAAGAGGCTTTTTAGTTCCTCTTCACTCTCTGCCATAAGGGTGGTGTCATCTGCATATCTGAGGTTATTGATATTTCTCCCGGCAATCTTGATTCCAGCTTGTGTTTTTTCCAGTCCAGCATTTCTCATGATGTACTCTGCATATAAGTTAAATAGACAGGGTGACAATATACAGCCTTGACGAACTCCTTTTCCTATTTGGAACCAGTCTGTTGTTCCATGTCCAGTTCTAAGTGTTACTTCCTGACCTGCATACAAATTTCTCAAGAGGCAGATCAGGTGGTCTGGTATTCCCATCTCTTTCAGAATTTTCCACAGATTATTCTGATCCACACAGTCAAGGCTTTGGCATAGTCAATAAAGCAGAAACAGGTGTTTTTCTGGCTCTCTCTGCAGCCTATTATGATGGCTCCAGCACTAAGTATGGAGGAGGGTATATAAGTGTCCCTGTAAAGTAAAGTGGACAGTACTTTGGAGGATGGCAAATGGATGAATCACTGAGGTGTGGAACAATAGCCCTAATGACCTCCTCTGAAGCCTTGATCAAACATGCTCAAAGGTCACAACTTTCTGTACTCTATGGTTTTGTTTTTTTTTTTCCAAATATATTGTCCACTCTGTTATTGCTTGATAAACCCAGATGGATGTGGGTTTTCTATTATTATAATTTAAAGGATCATACTTCATATTTATAGTCACTTTGTTATAATTTTTAATGAAAGATTTTAAAGCATTTTAACAACTATATGTTCATATGATCACTTCCAGCCCCTGAGGTTGATTCTACCCATACACCATAACTTCTGTTAAAGGGGAATGGCTTGTGTTAAGGATAAGTGGTTCGTTCTTTGATGAATCAATTTCCATATCTATGCAGCATCTCATACATCTGTTTATACTTTCATTCTCACCTAAAATAAAATCTATTCATTCCCTCCCATGAATAAACAATTGAACATTCCTACGGGAGAATATTAACCTTCTTTTCCAGTTCCAGATATATCACTTTATGTGACTAAGTAATCTATTCAAAAATATATAAAATATAAAGTAGTGGACAGAAAGAGGACTAACTGCAATGATAATTACCATTTGGAGATGAGTAGATCAGAAAATCTATATCTCACTTTACTTTGAGCATAGTAAATGGTAGACATCCAGGTAGTGATGTCAGCAGTTTGGGTAGCTGAATAGTGTGTCCTCAGATATACCCTCTGTGAAGTTCTCATGCATGTAGTGTCTTCCATTACCTTGTTTTCCTTATTTAAAAATATCTCCTCTGTTCTTTATGGTCATATTCACAAAGTAATTTGGGGGTGTCTGTATAACTTTAAAAGCCAAATCCATGTTGACAGTAAGTTACATCTTTTAATAAATAATACTGTATTAAGATGCTCTTACTAGTATGGCCAGAATCTGACAGCAGAATCTTTAGGTTAGAATCAGGCATGATTTTATCCCTTTGCATTTGGATTTGGTCTTAGTGCTTTAGTCATTCCTTATCACTGAGATAAATAGCTTCATATTTTGTTCAAATTTAATGTGTCTTAGATTGTGAGGATAGAGTTATTACATAATTTATTATTTTTCTAAAAATGTGTAAGTCCGCCTTTAGGTGGAGAATTTTTAGTCTGAGTTGTTTATGAGAACCTTGGTATGACAGAATTTTCCTGAGTCTAATCTGCTAAAATTCTCACCTCCATGTATCAGCTAACACCAGCCTCACATTTCATAATGCTTTCCTTCATCCGGATGAGCCTCATGCAGCCTAGTTCCACATACCAGTTGAAAAAGGTGTTAGATTCTAATAGTACCTGAGTTTTTGACTTTATTTAGATAGTTCTTGAAAACCATTCATGCTCTAAAACTCGCCCGCAAGAATCAATATGTAATATAAGTTCCAAGAAATGTGTGAAAGAAGGAGGAGTTATTTTGGAAGCAGAAGGGTATTTCCACAGTGTCTTGAAATCATAGTAGTAAAAAAGTTTATTATGCCATCTCATAAGCTCAACCCTATTATATGGAAAACTACTCTTAAAGTGGGTTAAAATATTTTTTCCAACTTTGAGTAGGACTAAAAGTTCAAGAAACTAAAGACAGCTACTTTATAAACAGCTATTTTATGACATAGATTTGACTTTGGAATGAGAAGTGCATAAATACAGAGATAATTTCACACGGAAGAGTCTTTTCTGTAGGTATTTGGATACAGGTGAGCTGCTCCTTCACTGGAGAGGATACTTTACTAAGACCGAAGCCGGAGGGAACCCTGGCATTTTATGATGTAAGCCAGTGTGTTGAGACTACTATCACCCTGTAATATACTTATAACTTATATAATATATAAATATACTTATATAATAACTAGATAATTTAACTTATTAAAACACCAAATAAATATTAACAGTCACAATCATAGTAGACAGTTATTCCCATTTTTACTGTCATTTACCTGTTGCATCCCTTTTCACTCTGGGTCTGACCCAACACTTTTATGCTCCTAGCCTTCCTCCTTGTATCACCCTAACCCTAGGTCCATAAAATTGCCAGAGTCGTTTGTTCTGGGATCTCTCAATAGACAGGATCAATATGTATGTGCTGATTCATCTGACCCTCAATCTGTGTGCCATCCCATGGGGAAGTGGGGAAAAGAAGGAGTCAGTACTTTTTTAAGTTTTAGACTCTTGCTTATCTCAGTAAGTGATTAGAAGCTTTATTATCATTTCTGCTTGTGGCTTCAATCAGCTACTCTTGACACATGAAGATAGCTCAGCTTACTCTTTTCCAGCTCAGCTGAGTTCCTGATAATATGAAAATGACCTAAAAGGAAGTTATTACTGCAGAACTGTGTATCACTAGATATGATCTAATATCAGCACATTGGTTGGCCCATATCTGGCCTCTTAACACTCAGGAATACTGAGGCATCCACTAATGGGCTTCCCTGGTGGCTCAGACAGTAAAAGCTTCTGCCTGCAATGCTGGAGACCCAGGTTCGATCCCTGGGTCAGGAAGATCCCCTGGAGAAGGAAATGGCAACCCACTCCAGTAACCTTGCCTGGAAAATTCATGGGCTGCAGAGTCAGACACGACTGAGGGACTTCACTTTCACTTTTCACTAATGTTGTTGCTGAAACTTCCAAAAATAAGAACACCGCAGGGAAGTTTAAACAAAGGTGTGCCTCCTGTTTGCTTTCCAAATCTTGTAAACGATTCACATTGTCTGAGCCTCAAGCACACAAGAATCCTAACTCCAAAGTAGTCCTGAAAATATAGTTTTTAACCAGTCCAGGCTTTAAATTATAGGGAGAAATATTAGTAAGAGAATGGAACAAATGCTACAAAAATTGTCCACCAAGTCTACCGTAGTCCAAGTATTTTGCTTACAAGATCCACACAAAAACAGGTTTTTTTCACATTGAAATTTCAAAATAATAGCATCTAACTAAAAATGAAACTTTCCAAAGTAATGAAATTGCACTCAACATTTCAACCCCGGGTAATGATCATTACTTCATTTGGTCAAAATCCCATCCAGACATAAAATGTACTATAAATGATTCATGAAGTGAAAACAGACAATACAACATACATTGCATGACATAATAAGGGAAAATGAAGGGAAAATTAAAGAAAAATATAGATAAATAATTCACTTCTTACTTCTGCATCTGATCATATAGCCAAATTAGGCAATATTGGTTTTAATAGCTTTGTTTTCTTTTTGCATGTTTGATGTTCTCCTTTCACTCAGACAGTAATTCAGCAGCTGGTAAGTCATCTGATATGATGGCTAAGAAAATTTTTACTTCTAAAATGAAATTTTGGTATTGTTCATTTCCTGACTATGGAAAAGATTACATCTTATATTTTTCCGTAAGATGTATACTTCATTCTATGGAACAGAACTACAGATTCTAGGGTGTGGTTTGTTTTTTGTTTGTTTGTTTTTTTTTTTTTTTTGTAGTGCTCTTATATGATTCATTGGTTCTTTTTTAAAATTTGTTTTTAACTGGAGGATAATTTGGCTTCTGCTATACAACAACATGAATCATCCATAAGTTCAAGCCCATTGTTGAATTTCTTTGACCATATACATATTTTAGTAAGAGAGGATGTAATATAATATGTAGTTGTCTCTCTGTGTGTAATAAGCAAAGTCAAACAAGTTCTCTGCCTGTACAATAAGGATTACCTTTCCTCCAGATTCTGCTGACATGTTCATTTCCCTCTGAGATCTCATCAAAAGTTTGTTTAAAAGTCTTACTAATAGCAACGTTCTGTCCATGATGATATATGCATGCTTCAGAAGCTTTCTTTACAGTTCTCTTCTTTCTTAGTTCTACCAAAATCTCTTTCAGCACCCATATTTCTACCAACAGTTCTTGAAGGCAAGCTAGACTTTTTATATCAAGCATCTCAAAACTCTTTAAGTCTCTACCTATTACCCAAATCCAAGACCACATCCACATGTCTAGTTATTTGTTACAATATTGCCCACTTGCTTTTGGCATCAAAATCTGTATTACCTGTGGGTACAGAGGACAGACTATAATTATATGTAGGCTTGATATACATAGGCTTCACATAGAAGTTCTGCATATTTTGTAGAAGTCTTTTTCCCCACTATGTGGGATTCTGATGATGCACATGTCTTCAGATTGGCTATCATTAATTATCTATTTTCAAGATCAAGGAACTCTTTTTATTGCTATGAAGTATCTAATACATTTTAATTTCAAAAAAAAAAAAAAATATATATATATATATGCCGGGAGCCGGTGAGGCATTCCACTCGTGACAAAGGTCATGAGGAAGGAGGCTCGGCATACGCAAAGGTGGGATCGAGCCTCAGGAGTCCCCCCGGATATTCTCAAGCAGCTACCCCCAAAAAAACAGAGTCTGCCTACTTTATTGCTTTGTGCTCTCACCTCTGACTTTACTGGGGGCTGTCCCCTACCACCATCTCGCTCTCTCTGACAAAGAGTTAACTTTCAGCTCCAACTAATAAAAGTTCCTGGGCAATTAGGAGTGTTTAAATCCATACCCCTCAGATGGCTCTCTAACTCGCCTGACAAGTTTACCTGGACTCCTACAGCTATGCATAAGATTGTTTACAGTCTCCTAGCCTCAAGAGGCACGGGAAGCTTAAGATATTCAAATAGCTTAGAGCCTCTCAGAGAGTTTGAAACTGTCAGAATAAAACTAGTAAAAGATTTCATTGATGAGCCAATGCTTGCTGCCAAGTTTCCACATCCCCTGTATTGTATCCTTGAATGTGTATTAATTAATATAGTTGGTATGTAGAAAAAATAAGTAGTGGCCTTGTTGTTAGTAACTTTAGGCCCTTAAGGTAATAAATTCTTTCCTTTGTTGTAAACCCCATTACACATCCGCCCTATAGGAATGCAATTTTATCTTCGGAAGATGGCGCCAAACCTTAAAATAATTACTCTTAGGGAAAATAAGTCTTTGTTGATAAGTCTTTGTCAAGAGTCATACAATGTTAATAAGCCTTCTGGCCAGAAGATGATGTAAATCACCTAAACCATTTGTATACGATAAATTTGCAGGAAAGAAACCCTGGTTTTTGATAAGGATCAAAAACTGCTGACTTTGCATCCCCTATTATCCTCTATGTGTAACTTAGGGTATAAAAGCCCCTGTTGAAAATAAAGCTACAGGCCTTGCTCACCAACACTTGGTCTCCCCATGTCATTCTTCCTCTCAATTTCCAGCTGAGTCTCCATCTGGAGCGCGGATATCCTCTGCGACCATTTATTTGCCTGAGCTTCTAAGACCCACTCGAGAAGGTGTCTAAGGTGGGGCACCTTCCGCTATTTGAGAGGGCGCCTGCGGCCTCTGTGGTCAGAGCTAACCTGGTGTCACGGGTTATATTGATTTTCCGCATAAACCAAGCTACTCAGCTTCTTTTCTCCACTGAATTTTCCTACTGAGCTATCCTCATTCTATTACTCTTTATATCTTTGATAAATAAATAAATAAATAGGTCGCCAAAGCCATCTCCTCTTCGAATACCCTGGATCAGCCGGGGCTGGACCCCGGCATATATATATGTATATATATGTATATATATATATGTATATATATGTATATATATGTATATATATATATGTGTATATATATATATATATATATATGTATATATATATATATATGTATATATATATGCCGGGGTCCAGCCCCGGCTGGTCCAGGGTATATATATCAGTTTTGTATCCATTTAGTTCTTTTGCAGAGTTTCCATATCTCATGAAATTCCCCAAATCTTTACCCATTATATTCATCTTCCTCTAAAACATATTTTTAACAATTATTTTTATACCATAAGATATGTTTATTGGAATATAATCACTTTGCAATGTTGTGTTATTTTCTACTTTACAACACTGTGAATCAGCAATATGTATCATTTATCCCCTCCCTCCTGAGCCTCCCTCCCCACGCCTCAATTCTTCTAGTCTCAGTCATCGCAGAGCACCAACTTCAGCTCCCTGTGCTATACAGCAGCTTCCTACTAGCTATCTATTTTATACATGGAAATGTACATATGTCAGTGCTACTGTATCAATTTTTCCCCTTCTCTCTTCCCCTATTGTGTTCACAAGTCCATTCTCTACATCTGTCCCTCTATTCCTGCTCTACAAATAGATTCATCAGTACCATTTTTCTACTATTTTCTAGATTTCATCTATATGCACTAATATATGATATTTGTTTTTCTCTTTCTGACTTACTTCATTCTGTATGACAGGCACTAGGTTTATCCACATCACTTCAAATGACTCAATTCTGTTCCTTTATTATGGCTCTGTAATATTCTATTGTATATATGTACTACATCTTCTTTATCCTTTCATCAGTCAATGGACATGTCCTGACTTATTCCATACCCTGGTTATTGTAAGTAGTGCTGCAATGAACACTGAGGTACATGTGTCTTTTTGAGTTATGGTTTTCTTAGGGTATATGCCCAGTGCTGGGATTGCTGGGTCATATATTAGTTTAATTAATTTTTTGTGTGTATGTGATTCTTATTTTTATTTTTTTTATTTTGTAATTTTATTTTATTTTTAAACTTTACAATATTGTATTGGTTTTGCCATATATCGAAATGATGTGCCACAGGTATACATGTGTTCCCCATCCTAAACCCTCCTCCCTCCCCATACCATCCTTCTGGGTCATCCCAGTGCACCAGCCCCAAGCATCCAGTATCATGCATCGAACCTGGACTGGCGACTCGTATCACATATGATATTATACATATTTCAATGCCATTCTCCCAAATCACCCCACCCTCTCCCTCTCCCACAGAGTCCAAAAGACTGTTCTATACATCAGTGTCTCTTTTGCTGTCTCGTATACAGGGTTATTGTTAGCATCTTTCTAAATTCCATATATATGCATTAGTATACTGTATTGGTGTTTTTCTTTCTGGCTTACTTCACTCTGTATAATAGGCTCCAGTTTCATCCACCTCATTAGAACTGATTCCAGTGTATTCTTTTTAATGGCTGAGTAACACTCCATTGTGTATATATACCACAGCTTTCTTATCCATTCATCTGCTGATGGACATCTAGGTTGCTTCCATGTCCTGGCTATTATAAACAGTGCTGCGATGAACATTGGGGTACATGTGTCTCTTTCCCTTCTGCTTTCCTTGGTGTGTATGCCCAGCAGTGGGATTGCTGGATCATAAGGCAGTTCTATTTCCAGTTTTTTAAGGAATCTCCACACTATTCTTCAGAGTGGCTATACTAGTTTGCATTCCCACCAACAGTGTAAGAGAGTTCCCTTTTCTCTACACCCTCTCCAGCATTTATTGCTTGTAGACTTTTGGATAGCAGCCATTCTGACTGGGGTGAAATGGTACCTCATAGTGGTTTTGATTTGCATTTCTCTGATAATGAGTGATGTTGAGCATCTTTTCATGTGTTTGTTAGCCATCTGTATGTCTTCTTTGGAGAAATGTCTATTTAGTTCTTTGGCCCATTTTCTGATTGGGTCATTTATTTTTCTGAAATTGAGCTGTAGGAGTTGCTTGTATATTTTTGAGATTAGTTGTTTGTCAGTTGCTTCATTTGCTATTATTTTCTCCCATTCTGAAGGCTGTCTTTTCACCTTGCTTATAGTTTCCTTAGTTGTGCAGAAGCTTTTAAGTTTAATTAGGTCCCATTTGTTTATTTTTGCTTTTATTTCCAATATTCTGGGAGGTGGGTCATAGAGGATCCTGCTGTGATGTACGTCGGAGAGTGTTTTGCCTATGTTCTCCTCTAGGAGTTTTATAGTTTCTGATCTTACCTTGAGATCTTTAATCCATTTAGAGTTTATTTTTGTGTATGGTGTTAGAAAGTGCTCTAGTTTAATTCTTTTACAAGTGGTTGACCAGTTTTCCCAGCACCACTTGTTAAAGAGATTGTCTTTAATCCATTGTATATTCTTGCCTCCTTTGTCAAAGATAAGGTGTCCATACGTGTGTGGATTTATCTCTGGGCTTTCTATTTTGTTCCATTGATCTGTATTTCTGTCTTTGTGCCAGTACCATACTGTCTTGATGACTATGGCTTTGTAGTACAGCCTGAAGTCAGGTAGGTTGATTCCTCCAGTTCCATTCTTCTTTCTCAAGATAGCTTTGGCTATTAGAGGTTTTTTGTATTTCCATACAATTGTGAAATTGTTTGTTCTAGCTCTGTGAAGAATACCATTGGTAGCTTGATAGAGATTGCATTGAATCTATAAATTACTTTGGGTAGTATACTCATTTTCACTGTATTGATTCTTCCAATCCATGAACATGGTATATTTCTCCATCTATTAGTGTCCTCTTTGATTTCTTTCACCAGTGTTTTACAGTTTTCTATATATATAAGTCTTTAGTTTCTTTAGGTAGATATATTCCTAAGTATTTTATTTTTTCCATTGCACTGCTGAATGGAATTGTTTCCTTAATTTCTCTTTCTGTTTTCTCATTATTAGTGTATAGGAATGCAAGGAATTTCTGTGTGTTGATTTTATATCCTGCAACTTTACTATAATCATTGATTAGTTCTAGTAATTTTATGATGGAGTCTGTAGGGTTTTCTATGTAGAGGATCATGTCATCTGTAAACAGTGGGAGTTTTACTTCTTCTTTTCCAATTTGGATTCCTTTTATTTCTTTTTCTGCTCTGATTGCTGTGGCCAAAACTTCCAAAACTATGTTGAATAGTAATGGTGAAAGTGGGCACCCTTGTCTTGTTCCTGACTTTAGAGGAAATGCTTTCAATGTTTCACCATTGAGGATAATGCTTGCTGTGGGTTTGTCATATATAGCTTTATTATGTTGAGGTATATTCCTTCTATTCCTGCTTTCTGGAGAGTTTTTATCATAAATGGTGTTGAATTTTGTCAAAGGCTTTCTCTGCATCTATTGAGATAATCATATGGTTTTTATTTTTCAAATTGTTAATGTGGTGTATTACATTGATTGATTTGCGGATGTTGAAGAATCCTTGCATCCTTGGGATAAAGCCCACTTGGTCGTCGTGTATGATCCTTTTAATGTGTTGTTGGATTCCGATTGCTAGAATTTTGTTAAGGATCTTTGCATCTATGTTCATCAGTGATATTGGCCTGTAGTTTTCTTTTTTTATGGGATCTTTGTCAGGTTTTGGTATTAGGGTGATGGTGGCCTCATAGAATGAGTTTGGAAGTTTATCTTCCTCTGCAATATTCTGGAAGAGTTTGAGTAGGATAGGTGTTAGCTCTTCTCTAAATTTTTGGTAGAATTCAGCTGTGAAGCTGTCTGGACCTGGGCTTTTGTTTGCTGGAAGATTTTTTTTTCTTTTTTTTTTAATTTTATTTTATTTTTAAACTTTACATAATTGTATTCGTTTTGCCAAATATCAAAATGAATCCACCACAGGTATACATGTGTTCCCCATCCTAAACCCTCCTCCCTCCTCCCTCCCCATACCATCCCTCTGGGTCGTCCCAGTGCACCAGCCCCAAGCATCCAGTATCATGCATCGAACCTGGACTGGCCTCTCGTTCTATACATGATATTTTACATGTTTCAATGCCATTCTCCCAAATCACCCCACCCTCTCCCTCTCCCACAGAGTCCATAAGACTGTTCTATACATCAGTGTCTCTTTTGCTGTCTCGTACACAGGGTTATTGTTACCATCTTTCTAAATTCCATATATATGCATTAGTATACTGTATTGGTGTTTTTCCTTCTGGCTTACTTCACTCTGTATAATAGGCTGTAATCAAAAATGTTATATAACATTGCTGGAAGATTTTTGATTACAGTTTCAATTTCCGTGCTTGTGATGGGTCTGTTAAGATTTTCATTTCTTCCTGGTCCAGTTTTGGAAAGTTGTACTTTTCTAAGAATTTGTCCATTTCTTCCACGTTGTCCATTTTATTGGCATATAGTTGATGATAGTAGTCTCTTATGATCCTTTGTTTTTCTGTGTTGTCTGTTGTGATCTCTCCATTTTCATTTCTAATTTTATTGATTTGATTTTTCTCCCTTTGTTTCTTGATGAGTCTAGCTAATGGTTTGTCAATTTTATTTATCCTTTCAAAGAACCAGCTTTTGGCTTTGTTGATTTTTGCTATGGTCTCTTTTGTTTCTTTTGCATTTATTTCTGCCCTCATTTTTAAGATTTCTTTCCTTCTACTAACCCTGGGGTTCTTCCTTTCTTCCTTTTCTAGTTGCTTTAGGTGTAGAGTTGGGTTATTTATTTGACTTTTTTCTTGTTTCTTGAGGTATGCCTGTATGGCTATGAACTTTCCCCTTAGGACGGCTTTTACAGTGTCCCACAGGTTTTGGGTTGTTGTGTTTTCATTTTCATTCATTTCTATGTAATTTGATTTCTTTTTTGATTTCTTCTGTGATTTGTTGGTTATTCAGCAGCGTGTTGTTCAGCCTCCATATGTTGGAATTTTTAATAGCTTTTCTCCTGTAATTGAGATCTAATCTTACTGCATTGTGGTCAGAAAAGATGCTTGGAATGATTTCAATTTTTTTGAATTTACCAAGGCTAGATTTATGGCCCAGGATGTGATCTATCCTGGAGAAGGTTCCATGTGCACTTGAGAAAAAGTTGAAATTCATTGTTTTGGGATGAAATGTCCTGTAGATATCAATTAGGTCTAACTGGTCTATTGTATCATTTAAAGTTTGTGTTTCCTTGTTAATTTTCTGTTTAGTTGATTTATCCATAGGTGTGAGTGTGGTATTAAAGTCTCCCACTATTATTGTGTTATTGTTAATTTCCCCTTTCATACTTGTTAGTATTTGTCTTACATATTGCGGTGCTCCCGTGTTGGGTGCATATATATTTATAATTGTTATATCTTCTTCTTGGATTGATCCTTTGATCATTATGTAGTGACCATCTTTGTCTCTTTTCACAGCCTTTGTTTTAAAGTCTATTTTATCTGATATGAGTATTGCTACTTCTGCTTTCTTTTGGTCCCTATTTGCATGGAAAATCTTTTTCCAGCCCTTCACTTTCAGTCTGTATGTGTCCCCTGTTTTGAGGTGGGTCTCTTATAGACAGCATATGTAGGGCTTTTGTTTTTGTATCCATTCAGCCAGTCTTTGTCTTTTGGTTGGAGCATTCAACCCATTTACGTTTAAGGTAAGTATTGATAAGTATGATCCTGTTGCCATTTACTTTATTGTTTTGGGTTCAAATTTATACACCATTTTTGTGTTTCCTGTCTGGAGAATATTCTTTAGTATTTGTTGGAGAGCTGGTTTGGTGGTGCTGAATTCTCTCAGCTTTTGCTTGTCTGTAAAGCTTTTGATTTCTCCTTCATATTTGAATGAGATCCTTGCTGGGTACAATAATCTGGGCTGTAGGTTATTTTCTTTCATCATTTTAAGTATGTCTTGCCATTCCCTCCTGGCTTGGAGAGTTTCTATTGAAAGATCAGCTGTTATCCTTATGGGAATTCCCTTGTGTGTTATTTGTTGTTTTTCCCTTGCTGCTTTTAATATTTGTTCTTTGTGTTTGATCTTTGTTAATTTGATTAATATGTGTCTTGGGGTGTTTCACCTTGGGTTTATCCTGTTTGGGACTCTCTGGGTTTCTTGGACTTGGGTGATTATTTCCTTCCCCATTTTAGGGAAGTTTTCAACTATTATCTCCTCAAGTATTTTCTCATGGTCTTTCTTGTTGTCTTCTTCTTCTGGGACCCCTATGATTTGAATGTTGTCACGTTTAATATTGTCCTGGAGGTCTCTGAGATTGTCCTCATTTCTTTTAATTCATTTTTCTTTTTTCCTCTCTGATTCATTTATTTATACAATCCTATCTTCTGCTTCTGTTATTCTACTATTTGTTGCCTCCAGAGTGTTTTTGATTTGATTTGTTGCATTATTCCTTATATATTGACTCTTTTTTATTTCTTCTAGGTCCTTGTTAAACCTTTCTTGCATCTTCTCAATCCTTGTCTCCAGGCTATTTATCTGTGATTCCATTTTGATTTCAAGATTTTGGATCAATTTCACTATCATTACTCAGAATTCTTTATCAAGTAGATTCCCTATCTCTTCCTCTTTTGTTTGGTTTGGTGGGCATTTATCCTGTTCCTTTACCTTCTGGGTATTCCTCTGTCTCTTCATCTTGTGTAAATTGCTGACTTTCGGGTGTCCTTTCTGTATTCTGGGAGTTTGTAGAGTTCTCTTTATTATGGCATTTCCTCACTGTGTGTGGGTTGTCAAGGTTTCTTGGTTAGGGAAGCTTGTGTTGGTGTTCTGGTGTGTGGAGCTATATTTCTTCTCTCTGGAGTGCAATGAAGTGTCCAGTAATGAGTTATGAGATGTCTATGATTTTGGGGTGACTTTGGGCAGCCTGTATCTTGGAGCTCAGGGCTGTGTTCTTGTGTTGCTGGAGAATTTTCTTGGTATGTCTTGCCCTGGAACTTGTTGGCCCTTGTGTGGTGCTTGGTTTCAGTGTAGGTATGGAGGCGTTTGATGAGCTCCTGTCAATTAATGTTCCCTGGAGTCAGGAGTTCCCTGGAGTCAGGGTTTGGACTTAAGCCTCCTGCTTCCAGTTATCAGTCTTATTTTTACAGTAGTTTCAAAACTTCTCCTTCTATACAGCACCATTGATAAAACATCACAGGATTTTAATCTATATGCCCAGTGCTGGGATTTCTGGGTCATATATTAGTTTAATTAAAAATTTTTAAAAATAGATAAATGAAACAAAACAAATAAAACTTGCTTAGAGGAAAACATAAGAAAAACACCTTTGACATAAATTACAGCAAAATCTTCTTAACTCACATTAAAAATATGAAAAGAAAAACAAACAATTGGGACCTATACTAACTTAAAGATTTTGGACAGCAAAGAAAACTATAAGCAAGATAAAAATACAGCTCTCAGAATGGGAGAAATTATTTGCAAATGAAGCAACAGACAAAGGAGTAACTTCAAAGTATACAAACAGCATATGGAGTTCAATATCAAAGCAATAATCCAATCAAAAACTGAATGGAAGACTTAAAAAGATAAAGAAAACATACAGACGGCCAAGAGGGATGTAAAAAGACTCTCAACTAAGTATTCAGTTCAGTTCAGTCGCTCAGTCGTGCCTGACTCTTTGCGACCCCATGAACTGCAGCACGCCAGGCCTCCCTGTCCATCACCAACTCCCAGAGTTCACTCAAACTCACGTCCATCCAGTCAGTGATGCCATCCAGCCATCTCATCCCCTGTCGTCCTCTTCTTCTCCTGCCCCAAATCCTTCCCAGCATCAGAGTCATTTCCAATGAGTTAACTCTTTGCATGAGGTGGCCAAAGTACTGGAGTTTCAGCTTTAGCATCAGTCCTTCCAAAGAACACCCAGGACTGATCTCCTTTAGAATGAACTAGTTGGATCTCCTTGCAGTCCAAGGGACTCACAAAAGCCTTCTCCAACACCACAGTTCAAAACCATCAATTCTTCAGTGCTCAGCCTTCTTTACAGTCTAACTCTCACATCCATAAATGACTACTGGAAAAACCATAGCCTTGACTAGACAGACCTTTGTTGGCAAAGTAATGTCTCGGCTTTTGAATATGCTACCTAGTTTGGTCATAACTTTCCTGCCAAGGAGTAAGCATCTTTTCATTTCATGGCTGCAACCACCATCTGCAGTGATTTTGGAGCCCCAAAAAATAAAGTCTGACACTGTTTCCACTGTTTCCCCATCTATTTTCCATGAAGTGATGGGACGAGAGCCATGACTTAGGTTTCTGAATGTTGAGCTTTAAGCCAACTTTTTCACTCTCCTCTTTTACTTTCATCAAGAAGCTTTTTAGTTCCTCTTTACTTTCTGCCATAAGGGTGGTGTCATCTGCATATCTGAGGTTATTGATATTTCTCCCAGCAATCTTGATTCCAGCTTGTGTTTCTTCCAGCCCAGCATTTCTTATCATGTACTCTGCATATAAGTTAAATAAGCAGGGTGACAATATACAGCCTTGACGTACTCCTTTTCCTATTTGCAAACAGTCTGTTGTTCCATGTCCAGTTCTAACTGTTGCTTCCTGACCTGCATACGGATTTCTCAAGAGGCAGGTCAGATGGTCTGGTATTCCCATCTTTTTCAGAATTTTACACAGTTTATTGTGATCCACACAGTCAAAGGGTTTGGCATAGTCAACAAAGCAGAAATAGATGTTTTTCTGGAACTCTCTTGATTTTTCGATGTTCCAGTGGATGTTGGCAATTTGATCTCTGGTTCCTCTGCCTTTTCTAAAGGCAGTTTGAACATCTGGAAGTTCACAGTTCATGTATTGCTGAAGCCTAGCTTGGAGAATTTTGAGCATTACTTTACCAGCATGTGAGATTAGTGCAATTGTGCCTTAGTTTGAGCATTATTTGGCATTGCCTTTCTTTGGGATTGGAATGAAAACTGACCTTTTCCAGTCCTGTGTCCACTGCTAAATTTTCCAAATTTGCTGGCATATAGAGTTCAGCACTTTCACAGTATCATCTTTTAGGATTTAAAATAGCTCAACTGTAATTCTGTCACCTCCACTGGGTTTGTTTGTAGTGATGCTTTCTAAGGCCCACTTGACTTATTAGAGAAATCGAAATCAAAACTACAATGAGATATCACCTCATATTGGACAGAATGACAATCAATAAAAAAAAATCTGCCATCAATAAATGCTGGAGAGGGTATAGAGAAAAGGAAATCCTCTTACACTATTGGTAAAAATGCAAAATTGTAAAGCCATTGGGGAAAACATTATGGAGATTCCTTAAAATCCAAACTTAGAACTACAATCAGTTCAGTTCAGTTCAGTTGCTAAGTGTCCAACTCTTGTGACCCCATGGACTGCAGCACACCAGGCTTCCCTGTCCATCATGAACTCCCATAGCTCGCTCAGACTCATGTCCATTGAGTTGGTGATGTCATCCAACCATCTCATCCTCTGTTGTCCCCTTCTTCTCCTGCCTTCAATCTTTCCCAGCATCAGGGTCTTTTCCAATGAGTCAATTCTTCTCATCAGGTGGCCAGAGTATTGGAGCTTCAGCTTCAGCATCAGTCTCTCCAATATTCAGGACTGATTTTTTTTAGGATTGACTGGTTTGATCTCCTTGCAGTCCAAGGGACTCGCAAAAGCCTTCTCCAACACCACAGTTCAAAAGCATCAATTCTTCGGCTCTCAGCTTTCTTCACAGTCCAACTCTCACATCCACACATGACCACTGGAAAAACCATAGCCTTGACTAGACGGAACTTTGTTGGCAAAATAATGTCTCTGCCTTTGAATTTGCTATCTAGGTTGTTCATAACTTTCCTTCCAAGGAGTAAGCATCTTTTAATTTCATGGCTGCAGTCACTATCTGCAGCGATTTTGGAGTCCAAAAAAATAAAGTCTGGCACTGTTTACCCTGTTTCCCCATCTTTTTCCATGAAGTGATGGGACCAGATGCCATGATCTTCGTTTTCTGAATGTTGAGTTTTAAGCCAACTTTTTTACTTTCCTCTTTCACTTTCATCAAGAGGTTTTTCATTTCCTCACTTTCTGTCATAAGGTTGGTGTCATCTGCATATCTGAGGCTATTGATATTTCTCCCGGCAATCTTAATTCCAGCTTGTGCTTCTTCCAGCCCGGCGTTTCTCATGATGTACTCTGCATATAAGTTAAATAAGCAGGGTGACAATACACAACCTTGATGTACTCCTTTTCCTATTTGAAACCTGTCTGTTGTTCCATGTCCAGTTCTATTGTTTGGAAAAACTTTAAAAATGTGTATATTTCTATGAATAGTTAAAAATTTGTATTGTGTTACTTAGAGGGAAAAGTGTTGGATTTGTTCAGGTTAGCTATTAAGTTTCTTGAATGTCATTTCGATGTCGTGAGGCTGTTGTGTTAGACAACGTCTAATAGTAGATACTTAAGAATTTGTCCTTAACCCTAGGGTGCATCTCTTAGCTCTGCAATGTGTTTCTAATTTTTAAAGGTGTTTGATTTGGAGTTTCATTAAAGCCCAAGCATTCATTAAAGCCCTCTCAGTTGGCAGTAATTGAAATCCCAACTCTTTCTCAACAGCATTAGGAAAATACTGCACTTATCCATGTCATTTTGAGCCATCAGTGTGTGATTTCCGCTCTAATGCTTGGAGTCTTACTGTGTAAATGTATAGTTTAAAAGTTAACTGATCATTTGAATGGAGTTTGACACATTTTCAGGTTTGAGTGCCTTCTTCCTTTCAGAAATCTCCCCTTCAGTTCCCAGAAGCTTTTTCTGCTCTGATTCCTACTTCTGAATCCTCAGTCCAATCACACTGCATTTTTTCACTGTACTCTATGTCCTGCATCCCACGTGAGTTGGGGAGTAGTAACTTGAGGTAAAATGACAGTTAAATGTGGAGTCCACCTAGTTTTTTCTCATTTAAGTGATATCAACCTTCTAGTTTCTACTTATTTTTGTTTACTTTCTTATACCTTCAAGCATTTGTTTATATTTAACTTAGTATTTATAAGTGTTGTCAACAGAAGAGATGATTTGTTATAAACTTTTCCTTATTTCCAAAAAGAGAGCAAATCTGCCATTTTTAATAACACTGGAAATATCTCATTGATGGTATCTGTCAGTGTTTCAGGTATTATATTCATGAGAAAAGATGATAGAATGTGGATGTAAATTAAATATATGGAAATTTAGGTTAATACTTTCAATGATGAATCTTCTGATTTCTGAATGCTACATATTAGCATCATTTATCTTCTACCTTTAAAAGTAATAAATTATATTCTGATTTGTACAAAAATAGACATTTATTTTGCTCACCTAATAAGTATATGTGGTGTGAATAATTTTATTTTACTATGATAAATGTTTTCTTTTCAAAAGGAAGCATTCTAGTATGAATAAAATGCTATCATATAAAATCTAACATGATAAAAGATAAATTTACAGAATAAAAAGGCAAATAGATTTGTAGTTACCACTCATTAGATATTAAAGTGAAAGCAAAAGTAAAGTCACTCAGTCTTGTCCAACTCTGTGGCCCCATGGACTAGAGTCCACCCGGCTCCAGTCCATGGAATTTTCCAGGTAAGAGTACTGGAGTAGGTTGCCATTTCCTTCTCCAGGGGATCTTCCTGACCCAGGGATTGAAACTGGGTCTCCAGCATTTCAGGTAGATGCTTTTACTGTCTGAACCACCAGGGAAGCCCTTAGATATTAAAACCTTGGCTGATTGTCATATCTAATGAATTTGTTTTTTTTCTTCTGTAAAATGGAAGTTTTCTTAGGATTATCGTGAGTCTGTACCAGAATATTAAGTGTTTTTTATTTTACCTGTCACAAAGTATATCCTTAATGTTTTTTGACCATTCCTCAGTCAAGTCAGAATTATTTTCAGGAATATACAGAATTCCATTACATGACTAAAAATGCATATGTTTATGTGTGCTTAGACATCACTCTGTAATCTTGCTTGAATTTTTGAAAAGTGTATTTTCCATTAATTAACATGGCACTGTTCGTTCCTTAGTAATTATTTGAATTTTTATCTTGTTTTCAGATAATTGCTTGTATGTGATTAATGCAGTAAACAGAATGATATTAGCCAGATTTTTAACAATTTATCACTTTAGAATTTTTACCATCATAATATTCCTTATGAAAAATACATCAGTCATTAAAATAATTAACAGCTAAGAAATAAATTGGCTCTCCATTGCTTTCATTTACCACAATGTTTTTGATCCATTTTATTATCTATAAATATTTGCATTTCTAGTGATATCTTTCTTCCAATGATTCATTATTTATACCTTTTAAAGTTGTCTGTTATCTATCATTCTTAAACAAATATGCATACTTTTTGAGTTAGCCAAGAGTCAGAATATACCAATCAATAATCATCATATTAATCACTGTCAAGGAAGAGCAATATTAAATTCAAGAGCAGAATGATTTATCTGAAAGAGCCTAGAAATATAAATTAACTAGCACTGATACTGCTTCTGTTTTTTCTGTCAATTCAATTGAAGAAAAATATTGAACTTATCAAAAAATGTTTAAAAGATTAAGAAACTTATCCTTAGTAAAATTAAGTGATTTGCTATTTAAATGAAAGTTATGAAATCAGGATTTAAATCCAAACCTATTTGACTACAAAATCTAACTTCAAAAAAAAAATGTTGATTAAAAGTTGCATAATAAAACCAACAAATAAAAATAATAACTTCCTTCAATCTCATGCACCATTTAACTACATATTTCTGAAGCAAATAATACTGAACAAGCCTAAACCTCATTTTATCATTATACCCTCAAATTCATTTTTCAGTCCCCTACAGAAAGCTTTTCCAGAATTACTGATCTCTTAAATTCTAATTATTAATACATGTTATATTTAATTTGCTTTTATCTTTAAAAAACACAATTTACTATAGTTTGCACTAATTATTATTTATTTAGTTTATTCTTTTAATTTTTTCTTTTTATTTTCTACTCCTTTTCCACACTTTTTACCCCCACTTAATACGGAGTCTGGAGGCAGGTAACTCCTGTTATAAGTGAAGTAACAACAATTATTAGAGCTGGGATCTGTCAGTATCTTGGCTTATTCCTCTAGACCAAATGCTAGTTGCTACAGTTCTGAGTATTGCATCAATGTTCAATTCCAGAAAGTATTAAAGTCTATATATTATTCCTTTGGGGTTTCCCAGGTGACTCAGTGGTAAAGAATCCACCCTCCAAAGCAGGAGATTGTAGGTTCAATCTCTGGATCAGGGAAATCCCCTGGATAACAAAATGACAAGCCATTCCAGTATTCTTGCCTGGGAAGTCTCATGGACAGAGGAGCCATCAGGCTGCAGTCCATGGGGTCACAAAACAGTAGGATGACTTAGTAATTAAACAAAAGCAAATATTATTCCTTTATGATGAAAAACCTCTTCTGGGAAAACTTCCCAAACAATTTTTCTCTTAGGTTTCACTAACAGAAACAGGGTTGATGAAAGTGAAAGAGGAGAGTGAAAAAGTTGGCTTAAAGCTCAACATTCAGAAAACTAAGATCGTGGCATCTGGTCCCATCACTTCATGGGAATTAGATGGGGAAACAGTGGAAACAGTATCAGACTTTATTTTGGGGGGGCTTCAAAATCACTGCAAATGGTGATTGCAGCCATGAAATTAAAAGACGCTTACTCCTTGGAAGGAAAGTTATGAACAACCTAGATAGCATATTCAAAAGCAGAGACATTACTTGGTCAACAAAGGTCCGTCTAGTCAAGGCTATGGTTTTTCCTGTGGTCATGTATGGATGTGAGAGTTGGACTGTGAAGAAGGCTGAGCACCGAAGAATCGATGCTTTTGAACTGTGGTGCTGGAGAAGACTCTTGAGAGTCCCTTGGACTGCAGGAAGATCCAACCAGTCCATTCTGAAGGAGATCAGTCCTGGGTGTTCTTTGGAAGGAATGATGCTAAAGCTGAAACTCCAGTACTTTGGCCACCTCATGTGGAGTTGACTCATTGGAAAAGACTCTGATGCTGGGAGGGATTGGGGGCAGGAGGAGGAGGGGACGACAGAGGATAAGATGGCTGGATGGCATCACCAACTCGATGGACGTGAGTTTGGGTAAACTCCGGGAGTTGGTGATGGACAGGGAGGCCTGGCATGCTGCGATTCACGGGGTGGCAAAGACTTGGACACGACTGAGCGACTGAACTGAACTGAACTGAACTGAATTGCTTAAATGGACAAGAACAGGATTCAAATTTTCCCTATATTCTCAAACTGAGATTCTCTTGGCAAAGAAAAAATTGGGCAAATGTTGTCAGGTAGACAAATAGCAAAAACATTCACCATTACAAAATCATTTCAAGATTTATTGACCTTTCTGCAGCATTTATTTTTCAAGCTCATTCAAATGCTCCTCTTCTATATTCTCTGATATATATGCAAATTTATTTCGGATTCTTATTTCCTACTGAAATTTCTCTTTCAAAACTCAGACTTCTCACTCTTCATGTGTAATTATATGAGTTCCAATGGTTTGAGTTACATATGCTAAATTTCTGATATTTTAATTTCCAGTTCATTGTCTTCCATTCATTACTGAGAGACTGGCAAGAGCATCTGCTGACATGGATCCCAAACTAACTAGGGCCCATCTACCACACACACACACACACACACACCCCCTACAGAGTCAGGAGTAAAGAGAACAAAATATTTCTTTGTAATGCTTGTCCTAAGTCCTAGAAACAAATATTGACTGCTTAAGAATATGATGAAGATAATTAGGGTGTGGCGCTACCAGTTTTGGAAAGATACTGCCTCAGCTGCTACTGCTGCTAAGTCGCTTCAGTCATGTCCGACTCTGTGTGACCCCACAGACGGCAGTCCACCAGGCTCCCCCATCCCTGGTATTCTCCAGGCAAGAACACTGGAGTGGGGTGCCATTGCCTTCTCCGTCTGCCTCAGAGTTCAAGAATTTAATTGGTAGAAGTAAAAAACAATTTCACTGCCTTTTTCAAATCTTCCCTCCTGTGCTGTCTGAATTATATGATTCTTACATAACAAGAAATTGTTCTCCAATAGTGCCAAGCATCAATTCTGTTACTTCATTATATGTTCCAAATTTTGATTCCAGGGACATTCAGTCAGCATGACACTTATAGCCATTGAAATTATGGCTGAAACAAACTTTGGAATATTAAATAACTAATATCAGTAAAACAAGTGGTTCCCAGGTGGCACAGTGGTAAAGAATCTCCCTGTCAATGCAGGAGACACAGAGATGCAGGTTTGATCCCTGGGTTGGGAAGATCCCCTGGAGAAGGGAATGACAATCCACTCTAGTATACTTGCCTGGAAAATTCATGGACTGAAGAGGCTGTCTAGCTACACAGTCCATGGGGTTGCAGAGTTGGACATGAATGAGCACACATACAACACAATACAACATCAGCATAACCAGCTAGTTAACTAGATAGAGTATATGTGAAGAGTGATACCAATTATATTCTTTAACAACTGGATGATATTAAATACTAGAGTTGTGAATAATTTGTATTTAACAAATATATAGTGCAGTATAGTCACATATTTTCAAATAAATAGCTAAATATTTAGTGTTATTTAGTTAACTTATAAAGATTGTCTTTGGACAGATAGACAAATGACCTTGAAAACATGAGATTTTTAAAAGCAGCCAAATTTTGCAAAATGTCCAGAATTTTTTTTTTCACCTTGGCAGGAATAGTTTAAATTTGTCACTATGAAACATGGAATCAAAAGAATCGTTACAGTTTTTACATCAATTCAAAGATTACATAAGATATTTCCTGGAATTATCCATACTTATGAAATTTTTATGGTCACAATACACCTTAACCTATTGTTGCTATTCAGTCACCTAGTCGTGTCTGACTCTTTGCAACCCCATGGTCTGCAGGACATCAGGCCTGCCCGTCCTCATCATCTTCTGAAATTTACCCAAGTTCATATCTACTGCATCAGTGATACTATTTAGCCATGTCATCTTCTGGTGTCCTCTTCTCCTTTTTCCCTCAGTCTTTCCCAGCATCAGGGACTTTTTCAACAAGTTGGCTGTTCACATCAGGTGGCCAAAAAACTGAAGCTTCAGCTTCAGCATCAGTCCTTCCAATGAGTGTTCAGGGTTGATTTCGTTTGAGGTTGACTGATTTGGTCTTCTTGCTATCCAAGGGACTCTCAGGAGTTTTTTCAAGCACCACAGTTTGAAGGCCTCAAACATTTTCAAACACTCAGTGAGAATATAGATTAAGGATTACTGATGCTAGATAAATTTTTAAAATTTAGAAAAATAAAGATTTTATTTTTCTTCATATGAAGAGGTAATCTTAAGATTTCAAATATACTTGTTTTCAATATTCAATATCCACAATTAAGTAACTGTGAGGTAGATTTAGAATATATATTTGAAATATTTATACATAATAAATATACATATAACTAAATATATATTTCCTAATAACGTTGTAGTAGCTAAAAATAACTGATCTAATTTGGCCATTTTCATTTCATAGAATTTAAAAAAATATTTTTAAAACATTTAAAAATTATGTTTCTTGAATCTTAGAGCTGCAATACAAAATATAGACCAACAATTTATCTCAATAAAACTTAAAAATTTAGAACAAGAAAAAGAAATAATAATGAAGGAGAAAATAATTTTAAAAAATTTTTCTTTGGCCATGCCATGGTGCATATTGGATAAGCCCTAATCATTGGACCTTCAGGGAATTCCCAAAAATAAATTTTAAATAATGTACACTCTAATGTCTATATTTTTATTATTATACATCAAAGTAACATCTTTAACATTGGCAAAATATTTGGATAAATTGAAAAGGGAAATGTTTAAATAAATTGAGCACCACACTGCTTTTTTTTTGGGGGGGGAGCATAATAGAATAGCATTTAAAATTTATAGAAGATAAATATAAGCGATACTATGTAGATCTAAATATTGCTTTAAGATTGTAAAATTGCAGTTTATGTAATAAAAAATCATAAAATGAAATTGAACCTAAATTTCTATGGTAAGTATATTGCATATGGTCCCATCACAATGTTAAATCTTATGTATAAACTAAATGATTTATTTCTGATTATAAATATTAAGTTATAAGTAAATTAAAGTAATGCTCAAAATTCTCCAGGCTAGGCTTCAACAGTACATGAACCAAGAACTTCCAGATGTTCAAGGTGGATTTAGAAAACACAGAGGAACCAGAGATCAAATTGCAAACATCCATTGGATCATAGAAAAAGCAAGAGAATGCCAGTAAGACATCTACTTCTGCTTTATTGACTACGCTAAAGCCTTTGACTCTGTGGATCAAAATAAACTGTGCAAAATTCTTCAAGAGATGGGAATACCAGACCATCTCACTTGCCTCCTGTGAAACCTGTATGCACATCAAGAAGCAACAGTTAGAATGGGACATGGAATAACAGACTGGTTCCAAATTGGGAAAGGGATATGTCAGCACTGTATGTTGTTACCCTACTTATTTAACTTATATGCAGAGTGAATGAGTGAGGTAACTCAGTCATGTCCAACTCTTTGCGACTCCATGGACAGTGGCTACCACGCTCTTCCATCCATGGGATTTTCCAGGAAAGAGGACTGGAGTGGATTGCCATTTTCTTCTCCAGGGAATCTTCCTGACCCAGGGATCAAACCCAGGTCTCCCACATTTCAGGCAGATGCTTTACCATCTGAGCCACCAGGGAACACCAGAGTACATCATGCGAAATGCCAGGCTGGAAGAAGCACAAGCACGAATTAAGATTTCTGGGAGAAATATAAATAACCTCAAATATGCAGATGACACCACCCTTATGACAAAAAGCAAAGAGGAACTAAAAAGCCTCTTGATGAAATTGAAAGAGGAGAGTAAAAAAGCTGGCTTAACTCAACACTAGAAAAACTAAGGTCAGAGCATCTGGTCCCATCACTTCATGGCAAAGAGATGGAGAAACAATGGAAACAGTGACAGACTTTATTTTCTTGGGCTCCAAAATCACTGCAGATGGTGACTGCAGTCATGAAATTAAAAGATACTTGCTCCTTGGAAGAAAAGATATGAAAAACCTAGACAGGATATTAAAAAGCAGAGACGTTACTTTGCCAACAAAGGTCCATCTATCAAAGCTATGGTTTTTCTCGTAGTCATGTATGAATGTGAAAGTTGGATCATAAAGAAGGCTGAGCGCCAAAGAATTGATGCTTTTGAATTGTGGTGTTGAAGAAGACTCTTGAGAGTTTCTTGGACTACAAGGAGATCTAACCAGTCAGTCAAAAGGAAATCAGTCCTGAATATTCTTTGAAAGGACTGATGCTGAAGCTGAAACTCTAATACTTTGGCCACCTGATGCAAAGAACTGACTCTTTCCAAAAGACCCTGATGCTGGGAAAGATTGAAAGCAGGATGAGAAGGGGACAACAGAGGATGACATGGTTAGATGGCATCATTGACTCAATGGACATGAATTTGTGCAAACTCTGGAAGATGGTGAAGGACAGGGAAGTCAGTGTGCTGCAGTCCATGAGGTCACAAAGACAGGACTGAGCAACTGAACAACAACATAAATCTTAACTATAACTGATTCAACAGATGTTTCCAAATATACACATTACATATATATATAACAAAGCTATAGTAATTAAAACAGTAGGTTGCTGTTTTAAACAGTAGTGTGCATTAAAACACATTTAAGCTAATAGAATATAATTGAGAGTCCAGAAATAAACACAGGCATGCATAGTAAGCTAAGATTTGATAAGAGAACCAAGAATACTCAATGGGGAATTGATTAATAAATGGTGCTGAGGACACTAAATATTCACACACATAAAAATGACAACTTTGTGAGGTGATGGAATATGTTGCCTTATTATGGTAATAAGTTTGTAATATGTATGTGTGTCAAATCATCACACTGTACACCTTTATTTTATGGTGTATACTGTTCAGCTTAAATTTACACAAGGTTATATGTCAATTATACCTCAATAACACTGGAAAGTTTTATTTTGCCTTCACAGTTTTGCCAGCTTTTGTTTCTATAACCAAAACTTACAACATAGTCTTTTTATTTTTTCTATTGTGGCAATATTATTGTCAAGGAAGGTTGATAAAATATATATTATTTAATTATTTGCAGTTGAAATTATAAATTTTAGAGAGAAAGAAAGTGAAGTCGCTCAGTATTATCCGACTTTGTGACCCCATCACAGGGGTCACAATCCCAGGGGATTTTCCCAATCCAGGGATTGAATCCTGGTCTCCCACACTACAGTCTGTCTGAGCCACCTTTAAGTAGTTAGTATATTTGGATCTCTGTTTGGAAATTTGATCCAGATAAAAGTATCTCAACGTAAGACCAGAAACTATAAAACTCCTAGAGGAGAACATAGGCAAAACACTCTCTGACATACATCACAGTGGGATCCTCTATGACCCACCTCCTAGAATATTGGAAATAAAAGCAAAAATAAACAAATGGGACCTAATTAAACTTAAAACTTCTGCACAACAAAGGAAACTATTAACAAGGTGAAAAGGCAGCCTTCAGAATGGGAGAAAATAATAGCAAATGAAGCAACGGACAAACAACTAATCTCAAAAATATACAAGCAACTCCTACAGCTCAACTCCAGAAAAATAAATGACCCAATCAAAAAATGGGCCAAAGAACTAAATAGACATTTCTCCAAAGAAGACATACAGATGGCTAACAAACACATGAAAAGATGCTCAACATCACTCATTATCAGAGAAATGCAAATCAAAACCACTATGAGGTACCATTTCACCCCAGTCAGAATGGCTGCAATCCAAAAGTCTACAAGCAATAAATGCGGGAGAGGGTGTGGAGAAAAGGGAACCCTCTCACACTGTTGGTGGGAATGCAAACTAGTACAGCCACTATGGAGAACAGTGTGGAGATTCCTTAAAAAACTGGAAATAGAACTGCCTTATGATCCAGCAATCCCACTGCTGGGCATACACACTGAGGAAACCTGAAGGGAAAGAGACACATGTACCCCAATGTTCATCGCAGCACTGTTTATAATAGCCAGGACATGGAAGCAACCGAGATGCCCATCAGCAGATGAATGGATAAGAAAGCTGTGGTACATATACACAATGGAGTATTACTCAGCCATTAAAATGAATACATTTGAATCAGTTCTAATGAGATGGATAAAACTGGAACCTATTATACAGAGTGAAGTAAGCCAGAAGGAAAAACACCAATACAGTATACTAACACATATATATGGAATTTAGAAAGATGGTAACAATAACCCTGTGTACGAGACAGCAAAAGAGACACCGATGTATAGATCAGTCTTATGGACTCTGTGGGAGAGGGAGAGGCTGGGGAGATTTGGGAGAATAGCATTGAAACATGTATAATATCATGTATGAAACGAGTCGCCAGTCTAGGTTCGATGCACGGTACTGGATGCTTGGGGCTGGTGCACTGGGATGACCCAGAGGGAGGGTAGGGGAGGGAGGAGGGAGGTGGGTTCAGGATGGGGAACGCGCGTATACCTGTGGCGGATTCATTTCGATATTTGGCAAAACTAATACAATATTGTAAAGCTTAAAAATAAAATAAAATTTAAAAAAAAATAATCTTAAAGAAAAAGAGGCATCATATATATTAAAAGGACACCTGCCAGCTTAAAAAAAAAAAAAAAGTATAGAGATATGTAACCTTTTCTAAAGAATATGCTTAAAGTGAAAGTGAAAGTGATGTCGCTCAGTCGGGTCCGACTTTTTGCGACCCCATGGACTGTAGCCTACCAGGCTTCTCAGTCCATGGGATTTTCCAGGCAAGAGTACTGGAGTGGGTTGCCATTTCCTTCTCCAGGGGATCTTCCTGACCCAGGGATCAAACCCAGGTCTCCCACATTGTAGGCAGACGCTTAACCCTCTGAGCCACCAGGGAAGCCCAAGAATATGCTTATTACACATATAAAAGTGAGTATATGTTCTTCTCTTCCAGATTTGCTTTTCCTCCCATGTAACTCAGGTCGTGATTCACCTAGTAGATTGAATCTGAAACACTTGATTCATGTGAATGATATGTTAACATAATATGTGCTCTGATTCAAAAACACTGCTGACAGATTTCCCTACTTACTCTCCTAAATCTTAATTTTTAAAAAAATTTTCATTTGATCACTCTTATTAGTACAAATCTTGAGAGTCCCTTGGGCTGCAAGGAGATCCAACCAGTCAATTCTGAAGGAGATCAGCCCTGGGATTTCTTTGGAAGGAATGGTGCTAAAGCTGAAACTCCAGTACTTTGGCCACCTGATGCGAAGAGTTGACTCATTAGAAACACTGATGCTGGGAGGGATTGGGGGCAGGAGGAGAAGGGGACGACAGAGGATGAGATGGCTAGATGGCATCACTGACTCGATGGACATGAGTCTGAGTGAACTCCGGGAGTTGGTGATGGACAGGGAGGCCTGGTGTTCTGTGATTCATGGGGTCGCAAAGAGTCGGACACGACTGAGTGACTGATCGGATCTGATCTGATCAGTACAAAAGCATGATGTTGTTTTCCAAACTTTCTGAAAAGAAGTCTTTGCTTGACTGCATGTCCTTTTAAAACATTTAATATTTATTTATTTATTTATCTTTCATTACTTTGCTCCCCATTGCAATAACTCCTCTTGAAAGAGTCATTTATCTTTCCTGACACAAATTCTTCTCCTCCAGACTCTCTTAACCTTATCACCACTTGCTTTTCCTTGGTTTTTGTTTCTGTACTTCTTATTACTTTGAAATATAATATTGATTTCTATTATGTTGATTGTGCTTTTCTTTATTTCCCTGAGAAAATATAATTTCCATAATGTCTGCAATATTTTCTATCTCTTGTTCACTGATAGTCAGCAAGAATCTATATGGTTGGCCATAAGGTAAGAGCTCAAAAATATTTGCTGAATGAATTGATGAAGGAATGCTTAACAATTGTCTTTCCCTCAGCATTCTAATGTACTTAGTAGTATATGTTTCATATTTCTTGATTTAGTCCACTGTATTATCTTGACAATGTTTAAGCCAATCTACTATTATAGCTAACTGATGTCTCCTGCATTTGCAGGTGGATTCTTTACCACTGAGCCACTTGGGAAGCCCTGTATCTATATAGAGGAATTACGAAATATAGATTTAAAATCCTTGTATGTTATAGTTAGCAAAATAAAAGAATAAAATATATAAGAACAAATAGTGTGAAAAAATGATTAAAATAAAAAGAATTTTTAAATAAAATAAAATAAAATATTGAAATTACAAATCCACTAAACAAGTTGAATAGAATCTTAAACAAAGACTAAGGGAATTAGTAAGGTGAAAATATAAGTGAAAACTTATATAAAATTCAATATACTTTTACATGAAAAGCAAAAATTTGAAATAGGCTCTAAGAATTTAAGATAGAATGAGATATTTTAGAGAATTTTCTTCACATTTCTAGAGAATAAAATAAATGAAATGGAGAAAAAGTATAGATATATAAATACATAGAAAGATAAGTATAAATACACACTTTCAAAGGAGATATTGACCATCACTTATATATTTTCTGATAATGACCATTTTTTCATACCAATGTAACCAACCAAAAGGTAAGCAGGAATACCTGGTATCCATGATTAAATTAGGCATAAAATTGAATGGGCCACATCCAGAACAAGGAAGGAGCAGTGAGATCTGTTTTATCACTCTACCATGTTACTTAAGGAAAATAGAAGTGCACGGAAGGATGACAGTACATCCCAGTTCTCATATGGAGGCAGAGACCTAGAGGAATTAGTTGTTTTTAAAGGCAGAAGAAATAATAGATAACATATATATTATTTGACTTTGTGACCTTGAGGACGTGTGTGTATGTGTGTGTATTCTGCATCTATAAATTACTAAAAGTACAAAGCTTCAAAAAACTGAAAAACTTACCCCCTAAATACTTATACTTGACTCAGAGATACTCACTTCCCCTTACCTGAAGATTTTAACCATTTGCAATATTCACATAAAGTCTTTTTCTCTTTTCTTTTTGTAATTATCAAAGGAATACTGTAAAACTGAGCTGACTTAAAGAGTAAATTATCTTATTTTCTACCTTCCTTTATCCCAAATCTAAATCATGGAAGCTGCCTCTCAGCCAGGATTTTGTACTCAAGGGTGAACATATTAGGCTTATGTGTGTCTAAAATGATGAAGAAACAGAAATCATCACAAAAGCTGTCATCATTAGAGAGATAGAGCTTAAAGAATTTCTCCAAGCATACCTTTTAATAGCACATGTTTGGATTTTTATGTTGTTATTTGATTTTATTCCTGTGGTTTTATTACATACAGATTCGGAGCTGAGAAAATAGAGAAACCTGATTTGATTTTGCTGTACTTACTGATAAAATGTCCTAATTAGTTTAATCCTCAAAGTTAGTGCAGATGTGAAGAAAATGACACTTCCTTTGACAAAAATACTTAACAAAAAAGACATCTGCTTGAGGAATTCTATCCAATGTTTTAGAATATTTAGAGTAGAAAGATTTCCCATTAGTTACAAGTTTCCTGAAGAACTTACTTCCCTTCCTTTTATGCCAAATATTGTGTTTCTGAATAATGAAAGACATTGTATCCTTAGAAAAAGTTAAACTCAAACTCCCAAACTAATTATCTTTCATTTGAACATTCTCTTCACTAAACCTGGAGTCTAGATGACTTAGGTTAACAGTAACTCGTGAATTATGCAAAGAAATGAAAGAGGACAAAAGTGCCTCACAGCATTCAAGGTCATAATGCTGTGTGCAGTACTTGCGGTTAGAAAGTCTAGACTATTGGTTTCTGCATTAGCAAGTTTCCCAATGTTGCTTTTCTTTCCCTTTGGTCACAGAATTTACAGGTGTGAATTCATAAACTGTATTTTTTTTAAGATCTTTTTTTCTTTAAGGCATAAATAAAGGATAAATAGGCTTCCTCTTACATAACTAATACTGAAAATTTCACTGAGCTTTTCTTCTATCTTCAGTAACTCAAAGAAGGTTTTGTCAAAGTTATTGATGCTCAAGTAAAATTTTGTTTTTTAGCTGCACAATAAATAAAATAATAATAATAGAAATAAATGCCACAAAATTTTCTTACTTGGCATTTTTTACAGAAGCAGACGTTTTTAGGTATAGATTATTTTAATCTGTAGATTGTATTTTTAACTTATTTTATATTGATGACAGTTGACTGGCAATGTTGTGTTAGTTTCAGATTACACATTGAAATTTTATTAGTATTATTTTCAAATAATCTGAAAAGTGTCAGGAGTATAACATTTTGAAATTGAAAACTACATTTTCAAACATGTAATTACTATTTCTCATTGTACACACAGCTCACTGCTGTGTAGCTATTGAGTGATCCAAATATTTATGTGCATACTAAAGTACTGGCTTTTAAAGTAAGTTTTACAGCTCAATATAGAGTCATTTTTAAAAACAAAACAAAACAAAAACAACAACACCAAACAGCTTGAACACATTTCAATTATAGTTAAGATTAGTTTTTAATTATTAGTGTTATTATTAGTGACAAATGATATGATAAAATTATTGCTGTAATATTGATTTTAAAACATTTAAAAAGTTTAAGAGGAATGCATGAAACAAAATTGGCAAATACTGATAACTGTTATGTGTGGGTAGTATTTATAAAAGAAGTTTTTCCTCTACTTATGTGTATATATTAAAAAATTAAAACACAAGATAACAAGATTATTACTATTATTCAGAGTCATTTATAGGAAATAGAAATTTTACCACCAAAATATTATTAAATGGTTTAATGGTTAGAGATTTTCTATATTATAAAGCATCGTGTTGTTCGTTGTTCAGTCGCTCAGTTGTGCCAATGCTATAGCCCCTTGGACTGCAGTGCTCCAGGCTTCCCTGTCCTTCACTATCTCCCAGAGCTTGCTCAAACTCATGTACATTGATCAGTGATGCCATCCAACCATCTCATCCTCTGTCATCCACTTCTCCTCCTGCCTTCAATCTTTCCCAGCATCAGGATCTTTTCCAATGAGTCAGTTCTTCCCATCAGGTAGCCAAAGTATTGGAACTTCAGCTTCATCATCAGTCCTTCCAATGAACATTTAGGGTGGATTTCCTTTAGGATTGACTGGTTTGATCTCCTTGCTGTCCAAGGGGGATCTTAGTAGCCTTCTCCAACACAACAGTTCAAAAGCATCAATTCTTCAGTGCTCAGCCTTCTTTATGATCCAACTCACATATCCGTACATGACTACTGGAAAGACCATAGCTTTGGCTATACAGACCTTTGTTAGCAAAGTGATGTCTTCACTTTTTAATACATTGTCACAGCTTTTCTTCAAGGAGCAAGCGTCTTTTAATTTCATGGCTGCAGTCACAGTCCACAGGGATTTTGGAGTACAAGAAATTAAATTCTGTCATTGTTTCCATTGTTTTTCCATCTATTTGCCATAAAGTGATGGAACTGGATGCCATGATCTTAGTTTTTTGAATGCTGAGTTTTAAGCCAGCTTTTTCACTCTCCTCTTTCACTTTCACCAAGAGGTTCTTTAGTTCTTTTTCATTTTCTGCTATTAAGGTGATGTTATCTGCATATCTGAAGTTATTGATATTTCTCCTGGCAATCTTGATTCCAGCTTGTGATTCATCCAGCCTGGCATTTCACATGATATTCTCTGCAGGTGAAAATATACAGCCTTGATGTACTTTTTCCCAATTTTTAACTGTTGTTCCATGTTTGGTTCTAACTGTTCCTTCTTGATCTAAATACAGGTTTCTCAAGAGGCAGGTAATGTGGTCTGGTATTCCATCTCTTAAATAATAATTTTCCACAGTTTATTGTGATCCAGAGTCAAAGGCTTTAGCATAGTCAATGTAGCAGAAGTAGATGTTTTTCTAGAATGCCCTTGATTTCTCTATGATCCAGTGGATGTTGACACTTTGATCTCTGGTTCCTCTGCCTTTTCTAAATCCAGTTTCTACATATGGAAGTTCTTGGTTCACATACTATTAAAGCCTACCTTAAAGGATTTTGAGCATGACCTTGCTAGCATGTGAAATGAGTGCAATTTTGCAGTAGTTTGAACATTCTTTAGCATTGTCCTTCTTTGGGATTGGAATGAAAGCTGACCTTTTCCAGTCCTGTGGTCACTGCTGAGTTTTCCAAATTTGCTGGCATATTGAGTGCAGCACTTTCACAGCATCATCTTTTAGGATTTGAAATAGTTCAGCTAGAATTCCATCATCTCCACTAGTTTTGTTTGTCGTAATGCTTCCTTAGCCCCACTTGACTTCACACTCCAGGGTGTCTGGCTCTAGGTGAGTGACCACACCATCCTGGTTGTCCGGGTCATTAAGACTTTATGGTATAGTTCTTCTGTGTATTCTTGCCAACTCTTCTTAATTTCTTCTTCTTCTATTAGGTACATACTATTTCTGTCCTTTATTGTGCCAGTCTTTGCATGAAATATTCCCTTGGTATTGTTTACTTTTTTTGATGAAATCTCTAGTCTTCCTTATTCTATTGTTTCCCTCTATTTCTTTGCATTGTTCATTTAAGAAGGCTTTAAGAGGTATTGTTTGATCAGTAATGAATATTCTCTTTAGTGGCCACCTAACTTTGAATGAAATACATAAATAAAATGCAAAAATTAGAGAACATCAATGAAAGCAAAAGCTGGTTCTCTAAAAAAAGATAGCAAAAATAAGAAATAAAAATTAAAACAACATTGTAAATCAAACAATAAAAAGAAATCTATAGCCAGCTAACCAAGAAAAATAAATGAGACATAAATTAATATTATGAATGAATGAAGTATCATTATATTCATTCTGTGGACAACAAATTTGATAACAAAGATGAAAATGAACTGATTTCTTAAAAGCCCTAAGGATTCACACAAGGAAAATGCATCACTGGAGCAGGTCTATCACAACTAAAGAGACTGAGTCAATAATAACTAATTTCCCAAAATGAAGACATCAGAACCAGATAGTTTCACTAGTGAATTATTCCAAATATTAAAGCAAGATATACTTCCATTTATCTACAATGTCATCGAGAAAATAGAAGCACAGGGAATACATCCTAGCATCACCATAACACTAAAACCAAGAAAAAGAAAAAGTTTAAAAGGGAAAACTACAATGAAACATTACTCTTGAACATGCATGCCAAAGCCCTCAACATTTTTTAGTAAACTTAATTGAACAATATATTAAAAATATATACAATTGATAAATGTAATTTGTTCCATGTATGCAAGGCTGATTTAACTATAAAATATCAAGATAATATAGTCTGTCAATACAATAATACAAATGATTTTAAAAATCGGACACCTACTCATGATATAAAATAAACAAAAAGACTAAAACAGCCAGAATAGTTAAAAGAGATGAAGATTTCCTAAACTTGATAAAACAATCTACAAAAACATAAAAATCATATAAATTAACATCTTATTTATCAATAAAAAACTAAGATTTTCCACTACAAGTTCTGGAGCAAGATAAAGATATCTTCTCACCACTCCTATAAATGTAATGCTAGGAGCACTAGCCAGTGTGAGACAAGAAAAAGGAATACGAATTATCCATATTGGAAAGGAAAAATAAACTTTGTTCAAAGACAACAAAATTGTCTATCTATATTTGCCAATCATAACATAATTTTGACTTTTTTTTTTTAATCCCAGCTTCTCACTCCCTTTTTCTTCCCACTTCTTCATCCCACTAATTCATCTTGACTTGATAAGGAATAATCTCTATGTATTTTCTGTGTTCCTATAATTAATTGCAAATATATATGTATAGATATTTCTATGCATACTCAAGAGCTTGGTTTTAAGTAATCATTATATACATGTTTCTGACTTTGCTTCTCTCAATAAACAATGACTTCTGAAAATCCTTCTAATATATTTCAAATTTATCACTTTGATTGGATATTGTTTACTAATCAGTATGTAAGATAATTTTGTAAATCTTTCAACTGATATTAATTTTGTTTGGAAATTTTGCCACTGTAAATAGTGAGACAGTAAACACCTTTACATTGATTTTTTTTTTCATTCCTATACTAGTATTTATAAGACATAAATTTCCAGGAATGGGTAGTTGGATTAATGATTATAAATTTACCCTAAAAATGTTGGTTTATATTTTATAATTCAAATATATATGTATTAAAATTTACACATACACTACTATAGCTTACTAATAAATTTGTGTTATTATAATTGCCAAATCATGGCAATCAGTGTTGTTTTTGAAATATACGTTAATTTCATAATAACTTCAATATTAACTTTGGTTTACACAACCTCTTTCTAAACTGCTTATTTCTCATTTTCCTTAACCCTCCATATTATTTTCAAAAGTAGACTTGGGTATCACCTATCCCCAATTAATATTATACTAAATCTAAAATGGAAAAGACTTCCAATGGATCATTTTTAATAGTAATTATTCAAATGCTAAAATGATTTCATTCAGTGAAATCCACATCTATCTTGCTATGATTAAATACAGCTACTTTGGCTCTCACTTCAATAAGTATTCATTTTCTTTAAATATAATGACCCTTCTTATATGGAATACAAGAAATTAGGTCACCTGCCAGCAGTCTTCTCTCAAGCTACCTAATTATTCCTTTAAGCTTTATTCATATCTTATATTTCCGAGATTTAGATCGTTAATTTTTCTGCCTTATCCATGCATTGCATTTTTTTTTTCTACATCTTTTTTGGCCTTAAGACTTTCTGCAAAAGTTAGTCTAGCCAAGTATGGAATGAGGCATTTTTTAGGTTTCTAAATTTTGTAGTTCTAATACTCAAAATTTTAAAACAATCTCTATGAACTTGGAGAAAATTAATCATTTTAGTGAGTATATATCTTAATTCAATGCATTATTACTATATTCAGTGAAATAAATGAAAGGTCTGTTTCAACAAACCATTGCTATTTTTTTTCTAGAAATGTCTGTGAAAGTAATTAAAGAAGGATATATTATTATAAAAAGAGACTAGCAACTTTCTTCCACCCCTTTCTTAGCTGTGCATTTCTGTGCCTCAGAGATAGTTCATGAGTCTGTCCTTCTTAGTGCCCACTCTCTTTGGATGTGCATAGTTTTCATTGTCATGAGTACCATTGTTATGCTCATGACTTCTTGACAGTTACCATATTTACAAATATGTCTTCACCTTCACTCATTTAACTCCACAAAAATACCTGAATGAAAAGAATCACTTATATCTATAGAATGCTGAAGCACAGTCATTATTAGTAAAGCATCTATCAGGTATCCAGTCATCCAAGTCTCCAGCTTTAGAGTTACCAAGACAGTTCATATTCCTTCAAAAACTTTTTACCATTTTTTTACTCTTGACCACCTAAATAAGTTTCAACTTATTTTATGGCCTTAACTTGTTGTTGTTGTTTATTTGCTAAGTCATATCCAACTCTTTTGCGATAGCATAAACCATAGCCAGCCAGTCTAATCTGCCCATGGAATTTTCCAGGCAAGAATATTGGAGTGGGTTTCCTTCTTCTGGGGATCTTCCCAACCCAGGGAAAGAATAATATCTCTTGCATTGGACAGACAGATTCTTTGCCATGGAGTCACCTGGGAAGCTCCATGGCCTTAATATTACTTGACTTTTTTTTTTTTTTTTTCCTTTTTCCTACCTTTGCATAGTAATGGCTAATATCTCTTCTCTACTAACCAAAATCTCTTCTCTACTAAACCAAAATCTTTTCTACTAATCAAAATCTATTCTCTACCAAACCAAAAAAGATATCCATGACCCAGATAACCATGATGGTGTGGTCCCTCACCTAGAACCAGACATACTGGAATGCAAGGTCAAATGGGCCCTAGGAAGCAATATCAGGAACAAAGTTAGTGGAGGTGATGGAATTCCAGTTGAGCTATTTCAAATCTTAAAAGATGATGCTGTTAAGGTATTGTACTCAATATGCCAGCAAATTTGGAAAACTCAGCAGTGGCCACAGAAATAGAAACAGATCAGTTTTCATTACAATCCCAAAGAAGGGCAATGCCAAAGAATGTTCAAACTACTGCACAATTGCACTCTTCTCACACACTAGCAAAGTAATGCTCAAAATTCTCCAAGCCAGGCTTCAGCAATACATGAACCATGAACTTCCAGATGTTCAAGCTGCTTTTAGAAAAGGCAGAGAAACCAGATATCAAATTGCCATCATCTGTTGGATCATCGAGGAAGCAAGAGAGTTCCAGAAATACATCTATTTCTGCTTAATTGACTACAGCAAAGACTTTGACTGTGCGGATCACAGCAACCTGGAAAATTCCTGAAGAGATGGGAATACCAGACTACCTTACCTGTCTCCTGAGAAATCTGTATGCAGGTCAAGAAGGAACAGCTAGAACTGGACATGAAACAATAGACTGGTTACAAATCAGGAAAGTAGTACATCAAGGCTATAAATTGTCACCCTGCTTATTTAACTAATATGCAGAGTACATCATATGAAATGCCAGGATGGATGAAGCACAAGCTGGAGTCAAAATTGTGAGAGAAATATCAATAACCTCAGACATGCAGATGACACAACTCTTATGGCAGAAAGCAAAGAAGAACTAAAGAGCCTCTTGATGAAAGTGAAAGAAGAGAGTGAAAGAGCTTGCTTAAAACTCAGCATTCAGAAAACTAAGATCATGGCATCTGCTCCCATCACTTCATGGCAAATAGATGGGAAAACAATGGAAACAGTGGCTATTTTTTTGGGCTCCAAAATCACTGCAGATGGTGACTGCAGCCATGAAATTAAAAGATGCTTGCTCCTTGGAAGAAAAGCTATGACCAACCTAGACAGGATATTAAAAAGTAGAGACATTACTTTGCCAAAAAATGTCCATCTCGTATAAGCTGTTTTTTTCCAATAGTCATGTATGGAAGTGAGATTTGGACTATAAAGAAATGTAAGTGCTGAAGAATTGATACTTTTGAACTGTGGTGTTAGAAAAGACTCTTGAGAGGCCTTTGGATGACAAGGAGATCCAACCAGTCAATCCTAAAGGAAATCAATCCTGGATATTCATTAGAAGGACTGATGCTGAATCTCTAATACTTTGGCCTCCTGTTGTGAAAAACTGACTCATTGGAAAAGACCCTAATGCTGGGAAAGATTGAAGGCAGGAGTAGAAGCGGACAACAGAGGATGAGATGGTTGGGTGGCATCACAGACTCAATGGACATGGGTTTGTGTAAGCTCCGAGAGTTGGTGATGGACAGGGAGGCCTGGCGTGCTGCAGTCCATGGGGTCACAAAGAGTCGGACACAACTGAGTGACTGAACTGAACTGAACTAACCAAAATATGCATCATCTATTGCAGTGAAATAATCTCTTATTCTTCTTGAGATTACTTTTAACCATGAAAAATTCATCCACATTTCACATTTCAGTCAGCTTCAGAAAGTCAAATGTTATGATATTATTATTTGGTAGAATCCCTTATACGTCTCTCCATATTTCACCAAAGTACATCCTGCTGCAGTGGTACATGAGAACTTCAAAAACTGACATCATCTTCCATCAATAACTGCTTAATAATTTTCAGCTCAGTGATACAAAACTGCTTATGGCCTTATATTAATTTCACTCTTATGATCCCATTTCCTAGTTCATTCTGGGTTTCCCTACTAATTAGTATTTACTGGTCTATAGTATCCACCTTGAAATTACGTCAAGAAGACATCTCTGAGCCCTCTCTAATTACAATTCTTCTTGTGCTTTTCTAGCATTTGGAATGTGACTTTTTCATACCATCTATCAAAATAAATCACATTTTTTAAATTGATGTTCTTCTTTAAAATCCTTGAAGACTGGTAACTTGTTTAATTTTCTTCTTAACCTCAACAGTTGTAATATTGATTGACAGAATAAATTATCTACAAATGTTCTTCAAAATGAAATATTTAAAAATAGTTGCTGAACCCACGTTGTGTAGGGCTTGGGGCCAAATTTAAATTTGTCCAGGTAAGCTCCTACCACAGACTTATATAACAATATAAATTCACATATACCTTGTAAAATTACAATAGCAAAAGTACTTGAAGATACTAGAGAATGAACAAAATCAGGCAGGTTATGAAGTCAAAACTTGAAAGAAGAGTAAGGCATCAGGTAACTGATCACAGTTTTTGGATTTATCTTAAGAGAAGGCTACAGCTGGAGGTACAAATGGTGTCTAATAAAACTTCCAATTAATACTCACAACTTTCTAGTGTGAAGAACATATAACAGAAATTAGTGTAATCTAAACTGTGTAAAGTTAATAGGGAGCATTCTCATATAAAGTTTCTGCCCCACTCTCTCTTTCCTCCTCTTCTGGAAATGTTCAGTTACACTTAAGGTAGAACTTTTAACCATGTTATATAATGTATGTAGTATACTCTTTCCTGATGTTTCCTCATTGTTTCCATTTCTTTTTTAGTTTGTATATTTTTCAGTTGTCTTCTTTTCCATTTTCCAATGTACTCTTCAACTGTGTCCAACCTACTGTAAAATTTATTTTATTTTTAATGTTAGTGATTATATATCTCACTCCAAGAATTCCTTGGTATTCTTTAAAGGGCTTCTTTTTCCCTGATAAAATTTTGTATCTCACTATCTCTTTTCACAAATATATTAATCTCATTAAATTTTTAAAATCCATGTTTGATAAGTTGAGAACCTAGATGATTTGAGTCAATTTTAATCATTGCTATTTTTCACTTGGCCTACTTTATTGGTCTGCCTATTACTTATTTGACAGAATATCTGAAATAGAGTATAAAAATACAAGAGTCTATGGATACTATTGTCTTTACTCAAAGAAGCTGTATTTAGTCATCAGAAAGAGAGTTAAATTAGGGTCAGTTCACCTCAGTTGAAATGCTGGTTTTTAGAATTTGTCTGGTCTCTTTCCTGTTTGCTCTTAACTCTATGAATTAGCCTACCAAAGATTTAATTGAGAGTATGGAATGCTAACTTATGTATACTATTCCTTCTTGATAGTTCCTAATTTTAATCTTTATCTCCTCAGAAATAAGAATTCTGATAATCTCATTGAACTCATCACCATTTTAATGGCAGGTGGTTTCTGCTTAAACAGCCTAGGAATCTGGAATCACATCAACAGGGAAAAGTGTGCAAAAAGTGCAAAATGTCAGATTAATTCCTCACTGAGAATTTACCACTTCAAGTATGGCTGCCTTGGCTGTCCTGAATCCAATATTTCTGTCTCCAGCCCTGTAAACTGCTAAAATCTCTGATTGGCTCAGCTCTTCCTGAGGTTTCTGCTTGTATTTTTAGTCTTCCTCCCTATGATGCATATCAGCAAATGTCTTGTTGGAAAAGCAAAGTGCCAGATTCACCACAGTGATGTTCTCTTCTCTCTAGGAACTTGGTCCCTTCAATCTCAGCCAATTTTGTGGCTTTCTGATGTCTTCAAGCTAAATTTTTTTAACCCATCATACTACTCTTTGATGGGAGTTTTGATCTGCTAAAAATTAGACTATTTTTATCTAGAGGAGACACTATTTTTCATAAATAGGAAATTTAAAAAATACATTGTTGCTGTTCAGTTGCTTCTTCATGTCCGACTCTTCAACTCCACAGACTGCAGCATGCCAGGCTTCCCTGTCCTTCATCATCTCCCAGAGCTTGCTCAGACTCATATCTATTGAGTTGGTGATGCCATCCAACCATCTGATCCTTTGTCGTCCCCTTCTCCTCTTGCCTTCGATCTTTCCCAGCATTAGGACCTTTTCCAAAGAGTCAGATCTTTGCATCAGGTGGCCAAAATATTGGAGATTCAACTGAACAGAAAAATTTCATTGCTAAGTGAAATTCTTATTCTTTATAATTTCCTATTTACTAAAAATATTACTTAATTTTCTATTCCTTTTTATCAATAAAAAGTGAGCTCTATAACCTTAGGATCAGTTCAGTTCAGTTCATTTCAGTCGCTCAGTCGTATCTGACTCTTTGTGACCCCATGAATCGCAGCACGCCAGGCCTCCCTGTCCATCACCAACACCCAGAGTCTACCCAAACCCATGTCCATCGAGTCAGTGATGCCATCCAGCCATCTCATCCTCTGTCATCCCCTTCTCCTCCTGCCCCCAATCCTTCCCAGCATTAGGGTCTTTTCCAGTGAGTCAACTCTTCACAAGAGGTGGCCAAAGTATTGGAGTTTCAGCTTCAACATCAGTCCTTTCAATGAACACCCAGGACTGATCTCCTTTAGGATGGACTGGTTGGATCTTCTTGCAGGCCAAGGGACTCTCAAGAGTCTTCTCCAACACCACAGTTCAAAAGCATCAATTCTTTGGCTTTAGTCTAATTTTATATACTGTTTAATTACCTAATTTACAACAGATATATAACATTTTGCTTATACAGAGCATGTGCTATTTTCATTTCATTTAATCCATAAATGGATTAAAAATGAATTGGGTATTAGAAAATAAGCTAATTCTCTTTTCATTATTTCAAAATTCTGTCCATTTAATTTCATATGAATAGAATAAAAACACAAATTATTTCATGCTTCCATGCATGTCTTTCCATTGACATTTACATATTATTATATATGGGGTTTCCTAGGTAATTCTATGATAAAGAACCTGCCTGCCAATGCAGGAGACATTAGAGATGCAGGTTCAATCCCTTGGTGGGGAAGATCCCTTGGAGGAGGGCATGGCAACCCACTCCAGTATTCTTGCTTGGAGAATCCCATGGGCAGAGGAGCCTGGCAGGCTACAGTCCATAAAGTTGCAGAGTCGGACATCACTGAAGCAACTTAGCATTCAGGCATGCATTATTATATATATCAATATTTATAATACTGATACTACATTTTGCTTTTTGTAAAAGCCTTTTCAGAGAGGGAGAAAGTGGAAGATAGAGAACATTTTTTTTTTAATTTCCCAGGAATAGTTAGGAGTAATGTGTATATATTATTTATTTTACATAATCTTTGAAATACATTATGTTGGATAGGATTATCAGTGCCATCTTACAGAGAAGAAAATTAAGATCTAGAAATGATAAATATTTGTTAAGTGGCAAAAATTAAATTTATTGTATCCACTATATAACTGCACATTTTAAAATCAGTAACTATAATATATATGGTGTGTGTTTGTGTCATTGCTTCCCTGGGTTGGGCAGATGCCCTGAAGAAGAATGTGGCAACCCACTACAGTATTCTTGCCTGGAGAATCCCACGAATATGTCATTGATATTTCAAGATTAATCTTTGACCCATTTTTCAACAAAGTTGTTTTAAGTTTATTACTTATTCTTGAAAGATACCACATATTCGAAAATATCTTTAAAATCCATCAAACTTCAAATTCTCTTTCCTAGGACTAAAATAATAAGATATTTACATATATACTTATTGTATATCTTGGATATTTTTAGAAAGAACAAATTTTAAACTTTCTAACATAAAACTTCAATTACAGAAAATCTTCAGAAATATCAATATTTGTCTTTGTCCAGACTGTTTCCAAATTGCCTCTTATACATACATGGTTATGATAGAAAAATATTTGTAAATTGATAATTCTATATTTCTTCTTTAACATTTTTCAAGAGAGGGCTGAGCTGCCAGGTGTCAGAGTAGTCAACTGTTTCTTTAACAGTGAAAAGTTAAAGAGTTAAGTCTTTAATCTCTTTGTGATGGTAATAAGCAAGAGTCTAAAACTGGAGAAAGCATTGACTCCCCCAGTTCCATTTTCCCCATGAAGCAGTGTACCGATGGAGGGGTGTCTTATTATTAAAGGAGCTTCAACAAGGGCTCTGTCAGCCTTTTCTGATCTGGCCATTGGGGAGAGGGTGAGAAAAGAGGACTAAGTGTGAAAAATTTCTAGATGCTGAGTAAGAGTCTGGCAAAGTGTCTTCAAGGTCCCTTCCTACCTCTACTCCCCTTCTCACACACACAGAAGTAGGCATAGGCAGAGGAAGCTGAAGTCATCTGCACAGGGACTCAAATAGAGATCTAGAAGGGAAATTTCCAGGTGGAGTGCCAATGCACAGAGAGCCTGGCTGGCCAGGGAGCCTGCCTCCTTGACTGGAATTCCCTTTCAGAGACTGCAGTGCGCTGGCTTTACACCAAATTTGGCAGGGCCCCTTTCATGTGAGGACTGTCAGGAGAGCCTTCTTCATAAGTGCATGTGGTCAAGCCCGAAAAGCGGGCTTTACAACAGAAAGGATTTTAACTGGGAGCCAGACTCCCAAATAGAGTTAGGTAAATATCAAGTTTTAAAACATCATTTGCTGATTAAAAGGGAAACAGAATACCATTTTCCCTCACTTTTTCTACTTGGTCTTCCCTGGGTTAGTGAAGGAGGATCTTTCCTTGCTCTCAATAGTGTGACATGTCCAAAGACAGGGACCCTGGAAGAATAAGAGTCACAGCAGCGGATCAGTCACACCTGGTGACTGCGCAGGGGAGGAGAACTCAGAGGTCAGGGGCTCTGCACATGGCGGCCAGGACCCTGGAATGCAGTCAAGACCTATAAATGATGGGCTTTTTTATTAGTTCTGTGGGCTCTCAGGGAAGCAAAATCCATGAGACTGAGAACCAAATGGAAGGCAGCTGCTCTTATTCAGAGAGGAACCAGCTGAGTGAGGAGGAGTCTTTCTCATTAGGACAGAGTACATGTGTGCAAACTAAGTCACTTCAGTCAGTGTCCGACTCTGTGTGACCCTATGGGCTATAGCCTGCCAGGCTCCTCTGTGTATTTCCAAGGTAAGAGTACTGGAGTGGGTTGCCATTTCCTCCTCCAGGGGATCTTCCCAACCACTGGATCAAACCCACGTCTCCTGTGGTTCCTGGACTGCAGGCGGAATCTTAATCGCTGAGCCACCAGGGAAGCCCAAGTCAGAGTACAGACCGGGGAAACTCTTGAACAGGGTTTTGGACTTGTGAGGTTCCAGGTATCAGGGGAGGACTTTATATTTTAGGTCCGCTTGCGTTTCTCAGAATTTAATGCAATAAATTTCCTTTCAGTTCAGTTCAGTTCAGTCGTTCAGTCATGTCCAATTCTTTGCGACCCATGGACTGCAGCATGCCAGGCCTTTATCTGAGTTCTGCATATATTGATACAATATGGTTATTTAATTCATTACAAAATATTTCCTTGTGATTACTTTTCTTTGAGCTTTGAGGCATTTAAAAGTATTCTTTAATTTTCAAATATAAGTGTACGGTACTTTTGTCATTAATTTGTTTGTGTTCCAGGAAGAAAATATACTTGTATGAAGTTAATTTTTAAAAATTTTGTTGTAACTTGTTTTATATACCAGAATATACTTTTTATTGATGGATACTCTTATAAAACTGAATAAAATGTACAATTGTTTTGGTGAATGGATATTCTATAAACATATAATAAGAACATTTTCTGATAGAGTTGTTAAGGTCTTCTATATAATTACAGATTTCCTCTTTATTGTTTTATCACTTATGAGAGAGTTATGTTGAAGTTTGCAACAATAATTGTGAATTTGACTACTATTCCTTCCAATTCTATTATTTTTGTCATCATGTATTATGCAGCACTATTAATAAGTTCATGCACACATAGGATTGTTGTATCTTCTTGAAAAGTTGACTCATATGTCTTTATATATCATTTGTCCTTCTTCCTGTCATGCGGAGAAGGAAATGGCACCTCACTCCAGTACTCTTGCCTGGAGAATTCCATGGACGGAGGAACATGATAGGCTGCAGTCTATGGGGTCGCTAAGAGTCAGATACAACTGAGCGACTTCACTTTCACTTTTCACTTTCATGCATTGGAGAAGGAAATGGCAACCCACTCCAGTGTTCTTGCCTGGAGAATCCCAGGGACTGTGGAGCCTGGTGGGTTGCCTTCTATGGAGTCACACAGAGCCGGACACAACTGAAGCGACTTAGCAGCAGCAGCAGCAGCATTCCTGTCATGAAGCATAATTCGTATGATGTTAATATAGTTACTGAAGTTATTTTTCTTTAGCATTTGAATAGTATATTATATTCAATTAAAGTTTTTCTTTTCTTGTAAGTTGTATATATTTGGATCTAACTTTCATATCTAATTTGACAGTATTATAATTTACACCTCTGCCCAAATTCATCTCTTTATACCTGTTGCCTGGCTTTTATATTAGATATTCATACCCACTTTGATGCAATCAAGTCTTAGAATTGCAACATCAGGGTTCCAGGTCTGTTAATAGCTTTTCCTAACAAGAGATTACTTTCCCTTGCCATTTTGTGTATCATAAACGTTAACTGGATGACAGACTTTGTGTGTGGAAGAAGAAAAGAAACTGGAGTGAATATCATTTACACCTAGAAATGAGCTTGTATTTTCCTAAATTCAAGTCAGGATAGTCCATGTGGGGTTTCCCAAGTGGCTCAGAGGTAAAGAATCTGCCTGCCAATGCAGGAGACGAGGGTTTGATCCTTGGGTGGGGAAGATCACTTGGAGACGAAAGTGCAACCCACTCTGGTATTCTTGACTGGGAAATTCCAAGGACAAAGGAGCCTGGCGGGCTATAGTCCATGGGATCACAAAGAATTGGACACAGCTGAGCATGCATGCAGGCAATAGTCCGTGTAGTCTGTAGTTGTACTGCATTTGTTTTATCATTGCTATAGTTAGTTTCTGTGTTTCACAGGCTTCTAATTGTATCAGCAATCAGCTGATTCTATTGTATGTTTTGCGTGGGACCTACATGTCAGAGGATTTTTCTGTTCCACAGTCAGTCTGAGTATGAAAGCTATATACAGCTTTCCCTGATATCCGGTAGTAAAACATTCCTATGAAACTTTGCAGAAGCAGAAGGTAAAGAAGCAATTACATTAGGACGCATCTTGCAAATGAACGCACAAAATAAATTGAGATAAATCACAGATGCTCACAGACACAGTTCAAAGCTATGGCAGCTTGATGCTGAGATGCTGAGTGTGGTTCCCAAGGAAGGACTTGGCTGTTGCGCTCTCATTGCTGCTCAGGGTGCGAGCTGCAAAACAATGATGGAAAGCTATTTTCAATTTTGCCTTTTTTCATAAAAGTACAGCTTCTCTTCAGATTCTTTCAGTTAGTGAAAACAGGTGCTGATGTAAATCCTTATAAAAGCAAAGTGAGGTAAAGTGAATTTTCCAAAAGAGGGGGATACCTATACAGGTACTGCAGCAAAGGGCTAGTCCTGGGAAGTGGAGTTTAGGTACTACTTGTCACGTGCAAGACTCACAGCAGAGGCCACAAGGTTGTCTGATTCACTGGGGTGGCCTTGGTCTCAAGAATTCCGTGTTTTATGGGACTCATGGTAGAATTTTCTCCCATTGCTTTTCCTCCTCTCCTGTGAGTGTCCGTTCTGTAACTCTGGGTGGTTTGGAGCAGGAGGGTTTCACTAACTCTTTCACAGTGGTAGCAGCTCTCCACTTTGCATCAGTACAAGATTCCAAGCCCATATGTGTTTTCTGCCTCTCCCTAAAAGTACATGGCTTTTACTCCTCCTCCTCCAGGGTGGTATCACAACTTTGTCTGTGCTCCTCCTGCCTCAGTGGAAGACTGCAGATTCTTGTTAATGAGCAAAATATTTTGCCACATGCTAAACATGAAATCCTTAATTTAGTGCTTTAAATAAATGTCTATGTATTATACTTTCTTCATTGTTTTCGTAATCCTTGTACCATTTATTTTAGCTTGACAACTATGTTTACATGATAGAATAATACAAGACATTTATTTTTCTGTGATCCTATTTTTGGCATTTAATAATATGTCCTTGAGTGATATCCTTGTCTGGGAAAATAACTAGTAATAAATACGCACACTAATCTGTTATGATACTCCACTGTAGTCCATAGCCCAATGTACACTACAACACTTAATTTTATCATATTGATAGAAATGCATTTTTTCCATTTCTTTTTATGTTATTATAATACTAAAGGAAGCATATTTGCACATACATCTTTGGACTTATGGGAAAAATGGTCTATAGAACACACACTTAGAAATGTAGTACTGGGTCAAAGGGACAGTGAGCTTTTCTCCTGTTGTCCTTTCCACTTCAATTATAAGATATGTGAATGTAGTATGTTAAATGATTTCACTTAGGAGATTACAAAATAATATTCTTATCATAAAAAATATTTATAAATGTATAAATCTTTTGGGGCTTTCCAGATGGCTCAGTGGAAAAGAATCAACCTGCCAAAGCAAGTGATACAGCTTCAAGTCTTGGGTCAGAAAGATCCCATGGAGAAGGAAATGGCAACCCATTCCAGTATTTTGGCCTGGGAAATCCCATGGACAGAGGGGCCTGGAGGGCTATAGTCCATGAGGTCACAGAATCAGACATGACTGAGTGACTAAACAAGAACAAATAAATCCTTTCTAGTATTTACTTTGATAAGGTAAATAAATTATAAGAAAGTCTACTTTTGTCCAAAAGGAAATAATTTAAATTAATAATTAAAATAATGTTTGGATGCTTTCATAGGCCTGTAAGTTTACTGAATGTGACAAAAAATAAAATAAATTACTCATTAGTAATTTCAACACAATTAAAAGCAAAATTGCTTTCCATGATTTTATAGTCCAGAATTGAGTGATTTAATATTGAAAATTGAAACTAATTTTATATGTTTTACATTTAAATGTTATAAATATGAATAAATCAATGTGATCCTTTTATTTCTTCCATAAAATATAAAGCTTGAATAATGTTTAATCATTTTCAGCAATTATTGTCTCTTCCTTATTTATATAGAGGTTTCCTCTGCATAATAAATTGTTGCATTCAGGCAAGAGGTATATATTAGATAGTAAAACCATTCTGTATGTCAATGTTCTTCAGATAAACAGATCCAGTAGGATATATAGAGATTATATGAGAAACGTTGTAGAAATTGGCTCACATGTTTATAGAGGCCAAGAAGTACTACAATCTGCTGTCTAAAGTTAAAGAACCAGGGAAGCCAGGGTGTAATTCAGTAGCGTCCTAAGACCTGAGAATCCCAAGGCCTATGGTACAAGTCTGAGTACCATAGTAAGGAAGGAATGGTACACTGACTATTGTTTTGACCCCACAGAGCTAAATGGATAATAGAGTTGATATACTACAGGCTTGCATTTTCTCATCTTGCATATACCAAAGAGGATTCTCCCATTCAGTGATCACTGCATGCAGAGATTCTAAAACATGTAAAATTTTCTAGAAACTTATTTTCCAGCCTTTCTCACACAGTCCAGAAGAAGGAAGAGATAATCACAGGAGGAAGAAAGACAATACTTCAGTTAAAGAATTAATCGCAGCCTTAGTACTGAGAAGCCATTTTCCAGGAAAAATATGTTACTTTCCCAGTGTTAACCACCAAGTATTTTTCTTTTGAACCAGCTGAATGCATGCCACACACAGACCTTATAAGTCTCCAGCCTGATATCCACATTTTATAGTGGGTCACTTTAAGTTCTACAAATAACAAAGTGGGCCATCTAAGATTTGCTTGTCAAGTAGAAATTATATTTTCAAGAGCACAGATAGCTTGGCAGCATTTTAGATTTACATAACAAAGTGAAAGCTACCCCTTTGGGGAAATCTTTATCTATCACTTCAGTGCCTTAAGCAAAACTGCTGGCTCAGGGAAGCTTTCCATTCACAGGAATTTCCCTAAATGCCTGGACCTAGTTCACTGATTGCTCATCTATGTTGAAATATGATGGTGTGCATTGTACTGCTGTGGAAAACCATCTGTGCAAAATCAGCACCCGCTATGTATAACCAAAAGCCAATATGGTATATCCACTCAGTTGCCAGAATTTAAAAATGCTCAAAGCCAGGCCAATACTTTCCTTGATGAACTCTGGGATATTTTTATTATTTTCTGGGCTCTTGCCTAAAGCCTAGCTGGCTGGTCTGCCATTTGGGAAACTAAAGGCTGGCAGATTAAAGACATTTCTCTTTGAAGCTGTACACTGGGGGAAAAAAATCCCTTTTGCCAACCAGAAAGTCTGAGTCACAAATGTAGATGCCGTGGTAAGGACATGTTCTCTGATAGGACCATGGAATCAAGCCTTTCTCCAAATAAAGAAATTCCTGTTAAAGAAAACTCAATAGCAATAAATGACACTTTCATTTTGGGGACACCATGTGTACCACCAGGACTATACTTCTTGTGTAGAAGCCTGGCTACAAATTTTCCTGCTCCCAAGACCATAGTAGATTGAACATTATTGTGGTCATAAGAGACCTTCACATTTTTAAGGAATTGCTATCAGCAGACCTAAGACACCTCCACTAATTTCTCCAATGTGAAGTGACCCTTCGCTACTTGGGGAAACTCCCTGGAGTGATAATTGACTCATTATTTATGCACAATCGGTGGGAGTTTATTGCTATGATAGGATCATCTAATTAGAAAAAGTAGTAAGAATTTTTCCCTGACGTTAGCTTACATTATCAATGACACCACCTTGGCCTTGGAAGACTTTCCGCTCAGTTTAATTCACTGGTCAGAGTGGTTATGGATCATAGACTTATCCCACACTTACTCCTTGCAGGTCAAGGCAGAGTCAGTGCAATCAATAATAAATTCTGATGTACCTAGATTACTGCCTTGGAGCAAATGGAAGGTCAAAACAGAGATATAAGGAGAAAGTGTTCTAGTTTTCTAAGACAGACTCTGTGATTCACATTATTTTATTCCCCCATCTGATTGAGCATGGAATCCTGGAGGGCATTGATAGGATAACAGGCAGGAAGGCCAGGGTTCTCCAAACAGAGGAAATAGGCTGCAAATGTCAGACATTTTTTTCTCTCCCTTAAACGGCAGGAGGAACAAACCACAAGTGTCAGATTTTTTTTCCTTCTCCATGCCAAATTAAAAGGAGGTTTCTCTATGGAAATGTTTTTCTTAAGCTATGTTAATGAAACAAAGTATTTGCTTTGGAATTTGCCTTCCTTCAAAATGGTTCCACCTAAGACTAATTTTTCTTCTTTTCTCAATTCTTGGACTAATAATAGCTCAAAACCAGCATTCATATCAAATAAAACCAGTATTCATATCAATTGTTTTATGGCTGGGGGATGACATACCTTGTGCCATCCTATCTCAAAAATGCATATTGTGGGAGAGGGCCTGGTGAAACTCTTTCAGCCTTGAGGTATCTCTCTTATTTGATTAATAGCTTTCTAAGAGACATAAAATAGCTTGCTAAAACTAGCAAGGTGAGACTCTCTCCATCCCCCTTCTGATGTCTGTGTCAGAAGTTTTCTCTGTCCCCTTTTCACTTTAATAACTCTGCTACACAAAAGCTCTTGAGTGATCAAGTCTGGTCCCTGGTCCCAAAGCTCAATCTTATTCGGAGATCACTAATCTGACATCATTCACCATAAGCTATCAGCATGGTTGAGGAAAATATTATTTGTTAGTGCTACTGGCTGAATGTGTGCCCCACCGCCCAACTCAGCCAGATTTCATTCATACATTGAAATCCTGTGCTCAGTAAGATGATATTCAGAGGTGAGCTGTCATGAATGAGATTAATGCCCTTATAAAAAAGGTCTGAGAGAGAGTTCTCTAAATTTTCCTTAATGTGAGGATACAATAAGTATGGAACCTAAGAGGGCCCTCTCCTGACCATACTAGAACTTTGGTCTCAGACATCCAGCCTCCAGAACTATAAGAAACACATTTATGTGGCTTATAAGGCACCTAGGCTATGGTATTTTGTTATAGCAGCAAAGACAGAATAGGATTCTCTGATGGCTCAGTGCATAAGGAATCTGCCCGCAATCCAGGAGATGCAGGTTTGATACCTAGATGGGGAAGATACCCTGGAGGAGGGCATGACAACCCACTACAGTATTCTTGTCTGGGGAATCCCCATAGACAGAGGAGACTGGCAAGCTACAGTCCATAGGATCACAAAGACTAAGACATGACTATCATGCACAGAGCTACCGGAGAAGGAAATGTCAACCCACTCCAGTATTCTTGCCTGGAAAATTCTATCCACAAAGGACTCTGGTGGGCTCCAGGCCATGGGGTGGCAAAGAGTCAGACTTAGCTGAGCACGCACATATACATACGGCCTAAGATAGGTGGTTATTGGGGTCCTGTCGATAGGTACCCTGGAGTGTCTAGTTAAATACTATATGAGGCATATTGAAAGGATTTGATTCTAGCTTCTGTTGGTCAGATTAATTAGACTAGTCAACAAGTAGCTTACTAATGTGAAAATTTCCAGAGGTTAAGACAGCAGCCTCTGTGAGTTGCTAAGTCCACCATGAGCTTCCTTTGCTCATGTAGGTTTTGCTCTGTATATTGGGATCAGAAGGACCTGACTGCTTTGTAACCTGGGCCATTTTTTTTTTTTTTAAACTTTACAAATTGTATTAGTTTTGCCAAATATCGAAATGAATCCACCACAGGTATACATGTGTTCCCCATCCTGAACCCTCCTCCCTCCTCCCTCCCCATACCATCCCTCTGGGTCGTCCCAGTGCACCAGCCCCAAGCATCCAGTATCGTGCATTGAACCTGGACTGGCAACTCGTTTCATACATGATATTATACATGTTTCAATGCCATTCTCCCAAATATTCCCACCCTCTCCCTCTCCAACAGAGTCCATAAGACTGTTCTATACATCAGTGTCTCTTTTGCTGTCTCGTACACAGGGTTATTGTTAGCATCTTTCTAAATTCCATATATATGCGTTAGTATACTGTATTGGTGTTTTTCTTTCTGGCTTACTTCACTCTGTATAATGGGCCATTTTTCAAGATTATTTATGCAAATTAGGTTTCAGGGAGATAATGTAATGTCTCTTTCTACATGGAAAGAAGAAAAGCACTAGTAGTTAGGAAATCTTATGACAGATTCTGTCTCAGAAGTTCACCTTCCATCATATTAAATTCTGCACATGAATTTTTTTTTTACAAAGTGGACTGAATTTCTCATTGTTCTTTTGCTTCACTTAATGTATTAATTTGTCAGAAGAGGAAAAGATATGAGGACAAAATGACTTTAAATACCATTGCCCAGATAATATTTGTAGATAAAAATCCACAAGCATACATAAATGAATCTCTTTTCTTCAAAGAGGAGTTAAATTATTTTACTCTTTCAAAACAGTATAACTAAAGATGAAGTTTTATAATGCTTACCAACATGCTGTTTATACTAAAACATATTCCTCACTTATGTGTTTTATATTTCACTTTATTCATTCCTTTTATTCATTCTATTATGTATCTATTACTTTTAAAATAAATCTCTAACAATGTCAGGCTCTATCAAATTATATCTGAATCAAACCATATGTTAATTAACTTTAATTTGTATCAACATATTGCTTCTCAAGGTACAAAATAAAAGTACAAAACTATATAGATAGCAATGAACAAACCTAAAGTGAAGTTAAGCTAATGATTTAATTTGCAATAAATTAAAAAGAATAAAATACTTAGAACAAACAAGTGCAAGTTTACACTTAAACTCTGAAAAGTATATTACATGAGTGAAAGAAATTAATGAAGATCTAAATTAATGGAAAGGCATCAGTGTTCATAGATCTGAATACTTAATATTGATACTGCTGCTGCTGCTGCTAAGTCGCTTCAGTCATGTCTGACTCTGTGCTACCCCATAGACGGCAGCTAATATTCCCCAAATTAATTTATGAATTCAGTGCTATCAGAATTCCAGTTAGTTTCATTGTAGAAATCAGCAAGCTGACTATAAAAATAATATTGAAACTCAGTGGATGCAAAATACCAAATCAATCTTGACAAGGAGGAAGAGAATTTTTTAATCATACTCCTGCTTTCAAAACTTACTACAATAGTATTTTCCAGAAATGGTGCTGAGACAATTAGATATCCACATACAAAGGAATGAAGTTGTATGTAGCTTAGATACTATATATGTGAATGTATTATTTTTGGTCAATTCTTCTGTAAACCTAAATCAGCACTAAAATTAGTCTATGAAAAGTATAAAATGGGCAAAAGATCTGAATACACATTTCTCAGTAGACGATACACAAATGTCCATTAGACACATATAAAGATGCTCAACATCATTAGTCAACAGAGAAATGAAAAATCAAAAGCACAATGATACCACTAGACATTCACTAGCTTGGCTAGAATCGGAAAGTCAGATAATGTTAAGTGTTGGGAGTGGATAAGTTGAAGCTTTCATGCACTCCTGGTGTATGTAAAATAAAATGGTGCAATCCCTTTGTTAAACAGTGATTCAAACAATTAAACAGAATTATATTTCCAAGATATTCCCCTTCTAGATATCTACATAAAAATGTGTAAATGAACGATAGTCAAATGTGAAAACAACCTAAATCCACATGAACTAACACATGGATCAACAAAATGTGGTATGTCTATATAATGGAATATCATTTAGCCATACAAAATGAAGGAAGTACTTATACATGATACAGTATGAATTAACCTTGAGAATATTATGCTATGAAAGAAGCTAGCTTCAAAAGGCCACATATATGATTCCATTCGTAGAAAACGGATATTGAGGAAGAAATAATTGGGAACAGTATCCTTCTAGGGTGATAGAAATGTTCCAAAATTGATTGTGATATGACTACACAACTCTAACTTTCAAAACTGAATTATAAACTTTAAGTGGATGTATTGTATAGTATGCCAATTACAGTTCAGTAAAGGTGTTACAAATATACAGGGTAAAAAATACAAGGTAATAAAGTAACTTCTGCTACCATAATGGTTAATATTTTAGATTCTAAAGCACAGTGATCTCTGTTCATAAGTTAGCTCTGCTACTTAGTGAGTGTAATATTTCTGTGTCTGAGTTTGGAAAAATCAAGATAGTATTAACTCTTTGCTCAAGAGACTTAATTGTGGTGTGTGTGTGTGTATGTGAAGTAATCCATATAAAACACTTAAGACAGTGCCTTGCACATAGCAAATTGCATACATGTTGGCTTTAAAGGTGTTACTAACTATCCAGCAGAGGAGTTTCTGAGTTTTAGAAATATAGGCCCTTTTTTGAGAAAGTTGTGTGTGTTTAGTCATTCAGTCATGTCCAACTTTTGCGACCCCATGGACAGTAGCCTGCCAGGCTCCTCTGTCCATGGGGATTCTCCAGGCAAGAATATTGGAGTGGGTTGCCATGCTCTCCTTCAGGTGATCTTCTCAAACCAGGAATTGAACCCAGGTATCCCACATTGCAGGCAGATTCTTTACCATCTGAGCCGCCAGGGAGGCCCTTTGAGAAGGTAGGAGATGATATTAATAAACACTAAGCAAATCTGTACATTATAAAACAACAACGTGTGTTGAGCAGGGGTTTTGAAAAGCACCAGAGAAATTTGGAATGAATTTTTTTTTTCCCTTTCTATTGACTCAGTGACCCATCTGTTGTAAAGATGTCCAATAGACAAGATATTTCTCCTGCATTCTCTAATTATTTTGAGAGAAATCTATGTAAAGTAATTTGCTAGCTTGCATCAGTTTAAACTCACCGGGTGGGAAAGCTTCCTTTTTAGATGGTTTCCTTTGCTGCTAAGCTGCTAAGTCATTTCAGTCGTGTCCGACTCTCTGCGACCCCATAGACGGCAGCCCACCAGGCTCCCCCGTCCCTGGGATTCTCCAGGCAAGAACACTGGAGTGGGTTGCCATTTCCTTCTCCAATGCATGAAAGGGAAAAGTGAAAGTGAAGTCGCTCAGTCGTGTCTGACTCTTCGCGACCCCATGGACTGCAGCCCACCAGGCTCCTCCGTCCATGGGATTTTCCAGGCAAGAGTACTGGAGTGGGGTGCCATTGCTTTCTCCGGTTTCTTTTAAATCTGCTCTATTTGTCAGCACTAAATATATAGCGCATTGTTACAGCCAATGGTGAAACCATTTCAACAAGTGTAAACATTCATCATAAGGAACATAATACAAGAGAAGGAAAAAAAGCCAAGGTGGCCTCCTGTGTCGGGACCCAACAGAGTATCTCAGTAAGCAACACTTTAATTCACTATGCTGTCAGAAGATAATGATGAAACCCCAACCCCTTTCTATATTCTGTTCAACCTTCACATCTTTGAATGCATTTTATTGCTTAGAAAAATGTACAGCATACCTGAAATTTTTGTCTTTGAATTGCCAAATTATTTATGATTAAATATTCAGGCAGTCATAAAGGTCAGGCACACATCTCAAAAGAAGGGAATTTAGAAGTCAAGCGAAGATTTAATTCTTCAATTACTTTTTTATGCTTTTCTATTGAATGACTAGATGAGAAAAATGACAAATCAATATTTGAAGGGCTTTTCCTATAAACAAAGAAAATATCATTTAAAATTGGGCTGGCTAACTTTTTTTCTCTCAAAAGAACCTAATTTTTTAAATTTCTCAAAAAAGTTAAAAAAAAGTTTATTTTTATTTTTATTACAACTATGTAGTGGTTAGATATACTCTATGAATTATGATAGTACTAAAGTTAAGACCCAGTTTCTTCTACAGTCAGTCTATCCCAACAGGAAGCTTCCATAAGCCTCTTCTCCTTATCCCTCAGAGGGCAGACAGAATGAAAACCACAATCACAGAAAACTAATCAAACTGATCATAGGGACCAGCCTTGTCTAACTCAATGAAACTATGAGCCATGCTGTGTAGGGCCACCCAAGACAGATGAGTCATGGTGAAGAGTTCTGACAAAACGTGGTCCACTGGACAAGGGAATGGCAAACTAATTCAGTATTCTTGCCTTGAGAACCCCATGAACAGTATGAAAAGGCAAAAGCATAGGACACTGAAAGTTGAACTCCCCAGGTCGGTAGGGTGCCCAATATGCTACTGGAGAAGAGTGGAGAAATAACTCCAGAAAGAATGAAGAGATGGAGCCAAAGTGAAAACAACACCCAGTTGTGGATGTGACTGATGATAGAAGTAAAGTCCTATGCTATAAAGAACAATATTGCATAGGAACCTGGAATGTTAGGTCCATGAATCAAGGTAAATTGGAAGTGATCAAACAGGAGATGGCAAGAGTGAACATTGACATTTTAGGAATCAGTGAACTAAATGGACTGGAATGAATGAATTTAATTCAGATGACCATCATATCTACTACTGTGGGCAAGAATCCCTTAGAAGAAATGGAGTAGTCCTCATAGCCAATAACAGAGTCCTAAATGCAGTACTTGGGTGCAACTTCAAAAACAAAAGAATGATCTCTGTTCATTAAAGGCAAGCCATTCAATATTGTAGTAATCCAAGTCTATGCCCCATCCAGTAATGCTAAAGAAGCTGAAGTTGAACCCTTCTATGAAGACTTACAAGACCTTCTAGAACTTAACACTCAAAAAGATCTCCTTTTCATCGTAAGGGACTGGAATGCAAAAGTAGGAAGTCAAGAGATACCTGGAGTAACTGACAAATTTGGCATTGGCATACAGACTGACGGAGGGCAAAGGATAATAGAGTTTTGCCAAGAGAACACACTTGTCATAGCAAACACCCTCTTCCAACAACAAAAGAGAAGACTACACATGGACATCACCAAATGGTCAATACTGGTATCAGATTGACTATATTCTTTGCAGCCAAAGAGGGAGGAGCTCTATACAGCCAACAAAAGCAAGAAGAGGAGCTGACTGTGGCTCAGATCATGAACTCATTACAAAATTCAGACATAATTGAAGAAAGTAGCGAAAACCACTAGACCATTCAGGTATGACCTAAGTCAAATCCCTTATGATTATACAGTGGAAGTGACAGATTCAAGTGATTAAATCCGATAGACAGAGTACCTGAAGAACTATGGACAGAGGTTCATGACATTGTATAGGAGGGAGTGATCAAGACCATCCCCCAAAAAAGAAATGCAAAAAAGCGAAATGGTTGTCTGAGGAGGCCTTATAAATAGCTGAGAAAAGAAGTGAAGCAAAAGGCAAAGGGAAAAGGAAAGATATACCCATTTGAATGCAGAGTTCCAAAGAACAGCAAGGAGAGATAAGAAAGCCTTCACAGTGATCAATGTGAAGAAATAGAGGAAAACAATAGAATGGAAAGCCTAGAGATCTCTTTATGAAAATTAGAGATACCAAGGAAACTTTTCATGCAAAGATGAGCTCAATAAAGGACAGAAGTGGTATGGACCTAACAGACGCAGAAGATAGTAAGAGGTGGCAAGAATACACAGAAGAACTATATAAAAAAGATCTTCATGACCCAGATAACCACTATGATGTGATCACTCACCTAGAGCCAGACATCCTGAAATGCAAAGTCAAGTGGGAAGCATCTTGATGAACAAAGCTAGTTCAGGTGATGGAATTCCAGGTGAACTATTTCTAATCCTAAAAGATGATGCTGTTAAAGTACTTCACTTAGCACTCCAGCAAACTTGGAAAACTCAGCAGTGGCCCCAGGACTGGAAAAGGTCAGTTTTCATTCCAAGCCCAAAGAAAGGCAATGACAAAGAATGTTCAAATTACTGCACAATTGCACTCATCTCACACACTAGTAAAGTAATACTCAAAACTCTCCAAGCCAGGCTTCAACAGGATGTGAACCATGGTGAACTTCCAAATATTCAAGCTGGATTTAGAAAAAGTAGAGGAACCAGATATCAGATTACCAACATCTGTTGGATCATCGAAAAAGCAAGAGTTTCAGAAAAACATCTATTTCTGTTTTATTGATTATGCCAAAGCCTTTGATTGTGTAGATCACAACAAACTGTGGAAAATTCTTCAAGAGATGGAATAACAGACCACCTTACCTTCCTCCTTAGAAATCTGTCAGTAGATCAAGAAGCAACAGTTAGAACTGAACATGGAACAACAGACTGGTTCCTAATTGGGAATGGAATACGTCAAGGCTGTATATTGTTATGCTGCTTATTTAACTTAAATGCAGAGTACATCATGTGAAATGTTGGGCTGGATGAAGCACAAGCTGGAATCAAGATTGCCTGGAGAAATATCAATAACCTCAGATATGCAGATGACAGCACCCTTTTGACAGAAAATGAAGAAATACTAAAGAGCCTTTTGATGAAAGTGAAAGAGAGTGAAAAAGCTGACCTAAATCTCAGAATTCAGAAAATGAAGATCATGACATCCGATTCCATCACTTCATGGCAAAAAGATGGGGAAACAGTGAGAGATTTTATTTTAGGGGAGCTCCAAAATCACTGCAGATGGTGACTGCAGCCATGAAATGAAAAGACCCTGCTCCTTGATAGAAAAGCTACGACCAACCTAGACAGCATATTAAAAAGCAGAGATATTACTTTGCTGACAAAGGTCTGTCTTATCAAAGATATGGTTTTTCCAGTAGTCAGGTGAGTTGTCATGTGAATTTCCATGAGAGTTGGACTGTAAAGAAAGCTGAGTAGCAAAGAATTGATTCTTTTGAACTGTGGTATTGGAGAAGACCGTTGAGAATTCCTTGGACTGCAAGGAGATCAAACCAGTCAATCCTAAAGGAAATCAGTTCTGAATATTCATTGAAAGGACTGATGCTGCAGGTGAAACTCCAATACTTTGGCTACCTAGTACTACGAACTGACTCCTTGGAAAAGACCCTGATGCTGGGAAGGATTGAAGGCAGGAAGAGAAAGGGGTGACAGAGGATGAGATGGTTCGATGGCATCACCAACTTGATGGACATGAGTTTGAGCAAGCTCCAGGAATTGGTGATGGACAGGGAAGCCTGGCGTGCTGCAGTCCATAGGGCTGCAAAGAGTCGGACATGACTGAGGGATTGAACTGAACTGAATGTTAAGATAAGTTAACCAATTAACAAATATTTTTACATCTCAGCAATCTCAAAAAATGAAGAGGAATACAAAATATGAAGAGGAATACAAAATACTAAAACAGTAGCCCTCTGTCTTTTTTGGTGGATGATAGAAGAGAATTTCTGAAACTTTGGCAATCTAATTATAACTGTGGTCAGGGGGGCTACAGTCCATGGGGGTCTCAAAAGTTTCCGACATGACTAAGCAACTAAACCAACACAACAACACCTCATTTGTTTTAAAGAATGATCATATTTCATTCAGCCCTCAACTGTGATATGGAGCAATATCTGCTAACCCAGCATGTTATCGAGTCAGTTTCTGTCTGCTGCCTCTACATTTACTCCCTAGAAAGACCACATAGTAAACAAAGTGCTGCAGAGAAAGAAATAGTGGAGAGCTGTTCTTTGTTAGATGTTTTGTTTTTGTTTAGTTTAGAATGGGCACTCATGTTTTAATAAAAAATGACATTAACATAATTAGCAGCAAGCTAAAGTGCTAATATATCATCCTGTAGCTAAATGTCTTAATTTTTAAATATTATACATCAATATTTCTCAGAATTTTTGTTCTAAATAATCTATGGATTAAACTTCATATCTTCAAAATATTTACAAAACCTACATAGTCTTTTGCTCACAGCAGTATTTTCAAGAGGTAATGGTGTAGCAGGAAAATAGATGCACATAGAATATGAATTGTTTTGAGTCATTTTTTACCACTTACATCCAAGAGAACAAAGGAGAACCCATCTTCTAGAAGCTAGGCTTCATGTCTAGAATGGATGTCATTTGATTTTATTGTACATATGAAAATGATAGAGACAGACGCCTTGGATCATGGATTTCTGAACCTTGTTTTGTTGCCAATGTTTCCCTACCCTCGTCTCATGTGGACCACATGTAAATATATACACAGAGGGGGTTTTGCTCTTATTGAAGTTTCTTTTCATTTTCCCCATCTCTGTGGCCCAATTTCAGTGGACTCCTTTAAAGACAGAGAAAAACTTGAAGTAGTAAATTCATTCCAGTGCTTATGTCACAGGATGAGGCAACCTCTGGGTAGAATCACACCAGACTCTTCTCATGCAAGCAGCCTGGACAAATAGGATAGAAAAAATTCTCAAAGAAACAAAACTGCAAGCATGAATAAATAAAGATAAATGATGTCCATATTATGGTCTAGTAAATATCTTTAATATTTGGTAACATTATTTGTTCATATATTTGGAGAAGAAATCTAGGAAAGAGAGGACTTGAAATCAATCTAGAATTCCCTCTGGAGGCAAATAAGTATCCTTTATCTCATTAATAATAAGCTATTAATAATTAACTAGAGAGAGTTAACTAGAATTATTAAGCCCTTCAAGAATAAAGACCTAGTTTCAAAAACCTCTATCCAGATGTTGGTACTAATTTGTCAGTAGTGATAGCAACTTGTTGGCTCATTATATGCATGTCTATTATCTGTTATAACCAGAAGCTTCTTAAATTGAACATAACAACACACTAACTAATCTTACCTCAAGACCTTGTATTTCAGTAGCGAAGTCAGTCAAAAAGTTATTACTGATTTGAATCTTACACTGTTGTGTTGCCCAATCAAGCTCAAAGAAAACTGTATGATACTCCAGCTTTGATTCAATGGAATTTAGAAATATAAAACATCACTATTTAGTCAGTTATTTTATACAGAAAAAATTGTATCTCCAGAAAATATTTCTTTCAATAGAATTTCCTGGGTTCTTCTAAAACTTTTTTTTTTTTTTTTTACCCAGCAGCCACAAAAAATACTAGTCTCTCATGTCCCATTTCAGAGAAGGCAATGGCACCCCACTCTAGTACTCTTGCCTGGAAACTCCCATGGACGGAGGAGCCTGGTAGGCTGCAGTCCATGGGGTCATTAAGAGTCGGACACAACTGGACAACTCACTTTCACTTTTCACTTTCATGCATTGGAGAAGGAAATGGCAACACACTCCAGTGTTCTTGCCTGGAGAATCCCAGGGACGAGGGAGCCTGGTGGGCTGCTGTCTATGGGGTCTCACAGAGTCAGACACGACTGAAGCAACATAGCAGCAGCAGCAGCATGTCCCATTTGAATGCCTGAATCACAATTCTGCAATTCCATTTTTATTTTTCTTTTTACCATTTTTAAATGGTAAGCTATTGAGACTGCTTATAACTGCTCAGCTAGATTATATATATATATATATATATATATATATATGTAGGAAACACAAACTCTGACAATATAAGTGGCTGTAAGGATGCTAATGATGGTAGATGATTTCCAAGCCACTCTATATTTCTCAGATGAGCTTAAATTGCGCCGTCTTTTTTTTTTTTCAATGCTAGATGTAAGCCTAAGAGTCTTATTTAATGTTTATTTCTAAAATCATATGCTTTTACAATTTTAATATCCACCTCCAAAAAAAAGACAGATGCAAAGAAGATAACTACCTAAGAGAACAGTTCTACATAAATCTTAGGGCAAAGCTATTTTCGTTGTTGATTTGTAGTGGTTGTTTTTTTCCCTGTTCATACAATTTCATAGTAAGGAAGGTTTGACTAAGAAGGATTGTTACCCCGCCCCGTATTATAATGACTGTGCAGGGAGTTGTTGAGAGACTGAGAGAAAGGTCTTAGAAATCAAACACCAAAAAAAGAAAAAAAAAAGCTCCACTACTGGAATCCGATGAATACTCATTTATTGAATGTTCTGCAGCCATTTTCATGCATGCATTGGAGAGGAACAGTCATATAAGGCTTTCTTTCATTTAACTGGTCTTTCTTCTATGGAGACCTAACAATGCCATTAAAAAGTGAACATTCCATTGACTATTTCTGAGGCCTTTATCAAGATTACCGAAAAGCTTTCTTCTGCCTCAAAATTCTGTTCATTATTTGTTGAAAAGTATTATTTTATATCCTGGATGGCTCATCTCTTTCATACTTTTGTCTTGGTCCCCCTAGAGGGCTTCTGAAATGTATCGGAAAGTATAGTAATTCAACTACAGTTACCCCAGGACCATACTAATCAAAAAAAAAAAAAAAAGAAGAAGAAGAAGTCATCTGCCTCCCATTTCTCATTTCTAATGGTTTAGTTACCTTATGCAACCAACTTATCATATTTATATAATAATAAGCATGTTAAAACATAGCTGGAATTAATTCCACCCTTATAAATGCCCTATAAAAAATGGACTATATATGTCATTATCAAGCTAATTTTTTTAACTGAGGTAATATATAGAGCTCCAAAGCAGTTTATCTGTTCTTTTTTCCTACAAGAAAATTAATTTTTTTTAATATATATACCTTAATTTTTTTTCTCATTCTGCTTGTTTGAAGCCAGATAGTTAATATTAGGTTGGATTATGGTAACTTTTTCAGCAGCTTGAACCATCTTCTAACTTTATTGATATGGGTATAGCTACCTAGTGTTAGTCACTTAGTCGTATCTGACTCTTTGCTACCCCTGGGACTGTAGCCCTCTTGGCTCCTCTGTCCATGGAATTCTCCAGGCAAGAATACTGGAGTGGGTTGCCATTTCCTTCTCGTGAGGATCTTTCTGATCCAGGGATCGAACCCTGATCGCCCGCATTGCAGGCAGATTCTTTACTGTCTGAAACACCAGGGAAGGCCATAGCTACCTAAGGTTTTAAGCCTGCCAAGCAATATTTTGTAGCTACCTAAGGTTTTAACATTTACAAAATATTGCTTGACAGGCTTTTTGCATTTATTTATTTATTCATTTCTTGGAGAGAAGTGCTTACTTTTAGTGTTCCTTTTAAAATGGGTACTTCACAATATTAACACAGAAGCAGTAAGGCTAATATAACAGGACTAGATTCTTCTTCCATTTTAGATAGATACAGAGAACAATGTCATCCATATCCAAGATTTTCTGTCCAAAGCTTAGAAAAATGAACAAACTAAACACTGAAATTACTTGTATGTAATTTTCACTGATTCCTTTTTTATTGTGATTAGAATTTTAACAATTTTAACTTACTCTTTGAACACATTCAGAGATATAGTTGATTCCTATAATTAAAACCAATATAGCAAATGGATAAAGCCTGCCTCTAATTTCACTTACAGCCATAATAAAATTATTACCACCCCCTCTTGCCTTTTGAGGACCTAATGTAGAAAGCTGTGATTTAAATTTCATTCTGTGTAGGCATGCAGGATCCACACTAACTCTGATAATCTAGTACATATATATTTATACTTTTCTCAAATCTCTTTTAATCATATTATTAACATGCAAAAAATCAAGGTTAATCAACTCTCTAACATAATTACTATCTCCTTCTATTTTTAGAGGTTCTCAAAACCTATATTGTACTTTCTTTGCAAAGCATTTAAATTTTATCCTCTTTGCTCCGGGAAAAGCACATGCACTGTTTCTCTAGTCTTGATTTTTTCTTCCCACCTTGCTCTAGAATGGACTGTCTCTTCTCTTTGCATTGATCCTCCCAATACATTTGGTTTATCTCAAGACCCACATGCTTCCTTGTCTTTCTGTAAGATTTTTAAGCAGAATGAGACATATCTTCATAAAAGAGCATTGGTATATTTACTTTATATTTCTACTTCACTATCTCATGTATGTACTTCTAACTTTAATTTCTTTTTGAAAAGATACTTTGTTATTCTTTTAATTCTCCAATGTATTACCACATTGAACATGAGAGTAATGGCATTAAATGAGGGATTCCTTCTAATTTATTTACTTATTTTTTAGTTTTGAATGTTGAGTTTTATTTTTTAAATATAAATTTATTTACTTTAATTGGAGGTTAATTACTTTGCAATATTGTATTGGTTTTGCCATACATAAACATGAATCCACCACAGGTATACACGTGTTCCCCATCCTGAACCCCCCTCCCTCCTCCCTCCTCATACCATCCCTCTGGGTCATCAATTATGTGTATCTTAGTGGGATCACAAAGAGTCAGACATGACTTAGAGATGGAACAATACCTACTCTAAATTATATTGATGGAAAGATATTAACTCCTCAAAATTTCCTTATAAGACTTTCAGTTATACAGTACTGTTCGCATTGATCTGGTCTATCTTAAAGATTTAAAGCGGAGAAGTTTAAAGGAATTAAGATTATTTCTTTTATAATTGATAGACTGCATTCAAGTTTTAGGATAAATTCTCAGACAGTAATTTACAAGTATTAAGAAAAAATAAATAATATCTATAATTTTGATAATACATCAATATAAATTAGAGATATGCATGTGTTTTGACATAAATAACAAATTCAGTTCAGTTCAGTTCAGTCATGTTCAACTCTTTGTGATCACATGGATTGCAGCACACCAGGATTCCCTGTCCATCACCAACTCCTGGAGCTTGCTCAAACTCATGTCCATTGAGTCGGTGATGCCATCCAACCATCTCATCCTCTGTCATCCCCTTTTCCTCCCACCTTCAATCTTTCCCAGCATCATGATCTTTTCCAAGGAATCAGTTCTTCACATAAGGTGGCCAAAATATTGGAGTTTCAATTTCAACATCAATCCTTCCAAAGAATATTCATGACTGTTTTCCTTTAGGATGAACTGGTTTGATCACCTTGCAGTCCAGGGGATTCTCAAGAGTTTTCTGTAACACAACAGTTCAAAAGCATCAGTTCTTCAGCACTCAGCTTTCCTTATGATCCAGCTCTCACATACATACATGACTACTGGAAAAACCATTGCTTTGACTAGATGGATCTTTGTTGGCAAAGTAATGTCTCTGCTTTTTAGTATCCTGTCTAGGTTGGTCATAGCTTTTCTTCCAAGGAGCCAGCATCTTTGAGTTTCATGGCTGCAGTCACCATCTGCAGTGATTTTGAAGCCCAAGAAAATAGTCTCTCACTGTTTCCATTGTTTCCCCATCTACTTGCCATGAAGTAATGGGACCAGAGGCTGTGATCTTCGTTTTTTTGAATGTTGAGTTTTAAGTCAGCTTTTTCACTCTACTCTTTCACTTTCATCAAGAGACTCTTCAGTTCCTCTTCACTTTCTGCCATAAGGGTGGTGTCAATGCATATCTGAGGTTATTGATCTTTTTTCCAGCAATCTTGATTCCAGCTTGTGCTTCATGCAACCTGGCATTTCACATGATGTACTCTGCATATTAGTTAAATAAGTAGGGTGACAATATACAGCCTTGATGTCCTTTCCCAATTTGGAAAGAGTCTGTTATTCCATATCTGGTCCTGTAACTTCTTGACCTGCCTATAGATTTCTCAGGAAGAAGGTAATGTGGTCTGGTATTCCCAACTCTTTTTTCCAGTTTATTGTGATCCCACAGTCAAAGGCTTTGGCATAGTCAATAAAACCGAAGTAGATGTTTTTCTGGAACTCTCTTGCTTTTTTGATGATCCAACAGATTTGACAATCTGATCTGTGGTTCCTCTGCCTTTTCTAAATCCGGCTTGAACATCTGGAAGCTCTCAGTTCATGTACTGTTGAAACCTCAATAATTATTAATGGTGCTTTTGCACTCTGTTAACATTTTAGAAATTAATTTCAATATTCAAATATCAGCTTTCTAACTTACATTTTAAAAAAGTAAATAAAATTCTAAAGAAAACATTAAATATAAGCCTTTAAAATATTTGAATATTTAAGTTCTCATGTTTCAGAAAGATATGTTTTAATTACAAAGAGCTTACAAGAATTATCTACCTATTAAACAACTCCTAGAAAATGCATTTTCCATTAAAGTAAAGATTACTAGGTAACCTCTAACGTATGTGCTACCACTTTCAGTTCAGTGGCTCAGTCGTGTCCGACTCTGCAGCCCCATGAACCGCAGCACACCAGGCCTCCCTGTTCATCACCAACTCCCAGAGTCCACCCAAACCCATGTCCATAGTGACGCCATCCAACCATCTCATCCTCTGTCATCCCCTTCTCCTCCTGCCCTCAACCTTTCTCACCATCAGGGTCTTTTCAAATGAGTCAGCTCTTCGCATCAGGTGGCCAAAGTATTGGAGTTTCTGCTTCAACATCAGTCCTTCTAATGAATACCCAGGACTGATCTCCTTTAGGATGGACTGGTTGGATCTCCTTGCAGTCCAAGGGACTCTCAAGAGTCTTCTTCAACACCACAGATCAAAAGCATCAATTCTTCAGCATGCAGCTTTCTTCACAGTCCAACTCTCACATCCATACATGACAACTGGAAAAACAATAGCCTTGACTAGATGGACCTTTGTAATAATATATAAATTATTTTAGAAAGGAACTTATGAAGAAGAGACTTCATTTCAATTTCCGTTGTTTTTTTTTTTTTTTCCTGTAACAAATACCTCCATCATAAGAATTAATATAATTGCCTAGCTTTTAGCATCATCCTTAATAAACATGTCAGGATGAATAAATACTAAAAGGCTCACCTTTGCCTGGAATGGCATTACCTGTTTGTCTCTAAAGTCTCATTGTTATATTTTTCTATATCCACTTTTAACATGTTGATTGCTTTCTGACTGATGTATTTTGCTTTTGATTTCAAATTGAATTTCGTTACTTTTTAATCAGGTCCTTTAATTTGTAGCTGTAGTCTGAGGCAAATTATTTTGTTTATTAATATTCTCATTTTCCTTTACCCAATTATATAGTGCATATGACAGATTCTCATGGACATTTTCTTGTACTTTTTATCAGACTATCAGTTGATACTTGATATGCACTATTTTTTAAGACTGCTTTGTTTCTGATTTATTTATCATGCCAGAGGAACAATCAAATGATAAATTTGAAAGTAAGGTATAAAATTTAATTATTTTTTTTAAAACATACCTCACAAAAAAAAGTTAGGAGGAAATCTCTAAGAATGAACTGTTCTTAATTCAGGGTAAACATCAAAGTAACAAGTGGATTTCTCTGAACACCAGTTGCTGAGTGTTCTAATGGAGCTGAAATTAGTTGAGGAATTTCTCTATCTTCTCTAGAGTCTTGACTACCCAATCCTATAAGTTTCACAGGAAGTATCTTTATCTTTTTACCAAAAACTAAGTACATTAATGCATTAACAAATGTCTGCATCTATGTCTTAGTTTGTGCCACATTAGGAAGCTAAAAGTCTTAGCTACTTAAAAGGATCATCATGGAACAGAAACAGATGTTTCTGTTTCACAAAACTGAGATTAAGAGGAATGAACTTGGCAAATAAAGTTTAGCCCAAATAACTCATAAAGAGTAACAGAGTTTGTGAAAAAAAAAAATGTTAAATTCAAATCCAAATTCCAAAAATGTGGTTGAAAAATCTAGAGTCCATACTTATTTGTATAATAATGAAGATTTTTTGTATCTCTCAGAGTTCTTGATTGCAAGAAATAAAAGCTCACTATAACTATCATAAGCAAAAATAGAATTTATTGGAATATGCAAAGTGAACCAGGCAGAAACCATGGAAATGAGATTTGATGAAAAAAAAAAAAAAATGAAAGCAAGAAACAGAAAGAACCTGGCCAATGATACACCATCCTAACTTGAGAGCATCACTAATAATGTTTGTGCAAATGGAAACCTCAGCATCCCTTTCCTTTTGCCTCACTTGCTCTGGGAGAGTATTGCATGATCTTTGCCAGGTCATATTTCTGACCTCTGAGTAAAGTTAATTCCAGATCCCCCTGGCCTTGGGATGGCAAATAGAAATCACACACTGTGAAACAATATAGACCAAGGATGCTAGAGCAAAATTAAAAATTATATATTTAGAAAGTGTCTATAAATTATTTTCTTACTGATGATTTTTATTCTAGAATGTTTACATATAAAGTCTTTGAAAATTCCTTGAGCATTAATAACATCAATCACCCCTTGAGTCAGACTGTGAAGGGCAAGTATTAATGTGCCCTGGCACATTATTAATGACCCTGGCAAGTAGTAATGACCCAGTTAAATGTGCACTGGGTCACAGAGTAGATCCTGCAAGCCACACCCTGAAGGCAGAATATAGTCAGTATTGGATATAGTGACTATAATAGGATTGATCTTCACTTTGTTCTCCCTTCCAGGCCAGCAAATAAAGAGTCCCTTTTCTGTGATTCTGATAATTCAGTCTTTATCTCAGCTCATTTTTAGAAACCAAATTTCTTACTTAAAGTATATGTTAGAATGAGTAACTGAATGAATGAATGAATAACTGAATGAATAAAATATTAGATATAAAAGACCTAAAGAATACTATGCTAGCAGATTTAATTGTCTCTTTAGAATTAGAGAATACTAAGCATTGTTTCTTGACCAAATTTTCAAAGATTCTTTCAATGAATGCACCTAACCTAATGTGGTTCTCAAACAATTGGTTCCTAGTCATCTACCTGTATAAACACTTATTCGGTTATCCATAATATTTCATTAAAGTAAAGGGAATATATCATTTTTGAAAATTAAAATATATGAGATAACAGAATTGAATTGATAGAAATTCAATATGAGCTACATTTTTACTTATTTAATTTCCCTCTACTCTGTAAAGTAAAAACTCTGATTTAGAAACTAACGTTGGAGAATAAATTTAAAACAGGCTCTTTACATTATCCAGACTCTGTTCTTAGTACTGTCATTTATCTTTCCTATGACCTAGGTCAAATCACTTAACCTTGCAGTACTGGAAGGTTGCTATAATCTGTTTTCCTGACCAGTCTCCTGAGTACACTGTGCAGTACTGATAAATGCTATTTGAAACAGAAATGCAGTAACCTTATTGCAAAGAGCCCTGAAAGAAAACCAGGAGCCTTGACTCCACATAAGTGTTTATGTTTGTGAGACAAATAAAGAAAAAGAACCAAATAACCAAAAACACAGTTTTCACAATTTCAAGGGCACTAGTGAAATAAAATAGTAATAATTTCAAAATAAATGGTATAGAACTTTAAAATGTAAAAGTTCAGTAAATGTAAAATTGTATAGTTAAACAACCACTGTCAATATCTTACCAGTGCTCCTGTCGAAATGCACCGGAGGCCTAGAAGGTAAAGAATCTGCCTGCAATGTGGGAGACTCAGGTCCAGTGCATGGGTTGGGAAGATCCCCTGGAAAAGGAAATGGAAATGCACTCCAGCATTATTGCCTGGAGAATTTCATGAACAGAGGAGCCTAACAGGCTACAGTTTGTGGGGTCACAAAGAGTTGGACACAACTGAATGAATCTCTGCCTATCTGTGTCTGTCAAAATTCATTTTTGCTTTGTAACTACTAAGTTCTAATGACTAGGTATTAATCAATAAGAATCCTGAAATATGTTAAAATATATTACTGTATTATTTTCCAAATTACTTGTTTACAGTTAGATTTTATCTACTGGCTTTTATGCTAAAGCAATTTTTTTCACATGTATGATTGATTTAGGGATTATGATAAGCATCTTCAATTTTTCATAGTTTACTTAGAATTAATACTATACAATATTATGTAAAAACCTATGGGTCCATTTCTGCCTCCTGAGAAAGCTGTATGCAGGTCAAGAAGCAACAGCTAGAACTGGACATGGAACAACAGACTGGTTCCAAATCAGGAAAGGAGTATGTCAAGGCTGCATATCGCCACCTTGCTTATTTAACTTATATGCAGAGTACAGCATGTAAAATGCTGGGCTGGATGAAGCACAAGCTGGAATTAAGATTGCCCGGAGAATATCAATAACCTCAGATATGCAGATGACACCACCCTAATGGCAGAAAGTGAAGAAGAACTGAAAAGCCTCTTGATGAAAGTGAAAGACGAGAGTGAAAAAGTTGGCTTACAACTCAACATTCAGAAAACAAAGATCACGGCATCCGGTCCCCTCACTTCATGGCAAATAGATGGAGAAACAATGGAAACAGTGAGGGACTTTATTTTGGGGGGCTATAAAATCACTGCAGATGGAGACTGCAGCCATGAAATCAAAAGACACTTGCTCCTTGGAAGAAAAGCAAGACCAATCTAGACAGCATGTTAAAAAGCAGAGACATTATTTTGCCAACAAAGGTCCATCTAGTCAAAGCTATGATTTTTTCCAGTTGTCGTGTCTGGATGTGAGAGTTGGACTATAAACAAAGCTGAGCACAGAAGAATTGATGCTTTTGAACTGTGGTGTTGGAGAAGACTCTTGAGAGTCCCTTGGACTGCAAGGAGATCAAACCAGTCCATCCTAAAGAAAATTAGTTCTGAATATTTATTGGAAGGACTGATGCTGAAGTGGAAACTCCAATACTTTGGCCACCTGTTGTGAAGAACTGACTCACTGGAAAAGACCCTGATGCTGGGAAAGATTGAAAGCAGGAGGAGAAGGCAAAGACAGCAGATGAGGTGGTTGGATGGGATCACCGACTCGATGGACATGAGTCTGAGCAAGCTTCTTGAGTTGGTGATGGATAGGGAAGCCTGGTGTGCTGCAGTCCATGGGGTCACAAAGAGTTGGTCATGACTGAGTTACTGAACTGAATTGAACTGATTGGTCCATTAACTAAACTTTATGCTGTACCTGATGCCATAATTATCTTATGTAATATAGCACAAGAAATTATCTGTTTTAAATATGTCTTTATATTTTAAAGTAATGTTGAGAAAATTTTGTTTTTTATATTTATCCAGATAGTTTCTATTTCTGATGATCTGCATTTCTTTCTACAGACCTGTAATCTTCTGAGAAATCTGGTAGCAACTCTGTAAACATTGGTTTATCTAGGAATGTTCATTTCACCTTATATAAGGATTTTTTTTGCTGGATATAGACTTTGGGGGTTGACAGTTTTTCTCTCTCCACTTGGAGGTGGTTCTCTTGCCTCCCTAGTTTTTGACAAAACTTTAATGGTGATATAAACTTATAGTCCCCTTATGTGCTATGACATTTTTATCATTATCATTATGTTTTTGATATTTATTACATTTTCAATGGAGAAGGCAATGGCACCCTACTCCAATACTCTTGCCTGGAAAATCCCATGGATGGAGGAGCCTGGTAGGCTGCAGTCCATGGGGTCGCTAGGGGTCGGACATGACTGAGCAACTTCACTTTCACTTTTCACTTTCATGCATTGGAGAAGGAAATGGTAACCCACTCCAGTGTTCTTGCCTGGAGAATCCCAGGGGCGATGGAGCCTGGTGGGCTGCCATCTATGGGGTCGCACAGAGTCAGACACGACTGAAGTGACTTAGCAGCAGCAGCAGCACATTTTCAATATTTCTTTTCTTACTTTGCTTCAATTAAAATTTGTTTTCTTTTTTAATGTGGCAGCTCATAGTTTACATTTGATCATGCTGCTTTGAATTTGCTGAACTTGAGTCTAAAAATTTATAGCCTTCACCAAATTTTGGATGTGTTGATTATTATTTTCTCAAGTGTTTCTCCTGCTTATCCTTTTTTTCCCTGTTGTCTGAGACTTCAACTATACATATATGAGACCTTTGTACATTTCCCCAAACATTGCTGAGACAATGCTTTTCATTTTAAAAATAGTTTTCTTTCTTTTCTTTTAAAAGTTTTCTTTTAAAGTTTCTTTTAAAAGTTTTCTTTTCTTTTCTTTCATTTAAAAAATAGTTTTATTTTTCTTTTCTTTAGAAGAGTACATTTATGTTCAAGTTCCCTGGCTCTGCTCTGCTATCACCATGCCAAATAAATATAATTAATATTTTAATCCATACCTAATTTTTAAGTTTGGGAATTTTCATTTGTTTCTTTTTTGAAGTTTACCTGTAGACATTTTCTGTCCTTTCTATCACTGAAAGCATGTTTCTTTTATGTTGTTTAGCATAGTGATAGCTATCTTAAAAATCCATGTTTGCTAATCATAACTTCTGGTCATCTTGGGGTTGTTAATGGTTGTCTGGTCTCTGTTAATGGTTGTCTCTTGATAACCTTTAATAGTTTCCCTTTTATGTTATATTGAGTTTTGATTTTATCCTGGATACTGTAAATTGCAGGTATGGACACTGCTGCTGCTGCTGCTGCTAAGTCGCTTCAGTCGTGTCCGACTCTGTGCGACCCCATGGACTGCAGCCTACCAGGTTCCTCCATCCATGGGACTTTCCAGGCACTAGCAATACTCTGAGTTTTACGTATGCAGTTACTAAATAGACAATCAAAAGTGTTGAAATCAAACCGCCACCTCTGTTTGTTGGGCAGCAACTGCAAACTTTTGTTCAGATCAGTTAAGTGTAGCTAGATTGATCACTGACTTGATAGACGTGAGTCTGAGTAAACTCTGGGAGTTGGTGATGGACAGGGAGGCCTGGCGTGCTGCGATTCATGGGGTCGCGAAGAGTCGGACACGACTGAGTGACTGAACTGAACTGAGATTGATTCATGAATATGCTATCACGATAGAGCCCAAGGATTTGGGGAGAATTTGCACATGGAATTTAGGATTTTCACTGACTTGGAGGACTTTCCACTAGTGCTCTGGTGGCTGTAGTTGCCTTGAATTCTGATCTTTGGTTCCTCAGCCAACAAAGACAAGGGGAGAGAGAGAGAGAGAGAGACAGCATGTGTGTATGTGTGTTTGAGTTTAAGCCATTCTCCATGGTGGCATCTTGGACACACCTTAGGGTGAAAATCATGAAAATAGAGATATTCAAACCAAATCAAACTTGTGAAACTAGAAATATTTAAGACAAATCAAACTCATATTAAATGTCACCACCAGAGCCAATTTTTGTTTACTGTTTAGTGCCTTCAGATTATCATTTATTTGTATTTTTTCCCGAGTTTATAGCTGCAATCTGCAGGCAAGTTGGATTGGGCTGAATCTGATTATGTTATTTGTATTAATCTGTATTAATGTTCACTGTTAGAATACACTTTTAAACCATTGACAACTTTTTGAATCATGTGTTTCTTTGTTTCTTGAAACTTTGTAATTTTAGTTGGTAAAAATGTTATCTAATGTTTATTTCTATTTTTTAGGTAACTCATTTACAAATGTTTCTGTGTATTTATTTACTGACTTAATTTACTCTTCTGAGCTCTGTCCTCATCTATTATTAATTCTTGTTCATGTCTTTAATTTTTTTCAAAACTTTTGAGTGAATTCCCTTTATTTTCATTATAATATATATATTCTTTAGAAATACTTTAACTTATTTATGCATAACATTACATTGTGTATTTGGAATATTATAACCTTAAATGCAATTTCTCTTTAATCAGAAATGTCCTCTTTTACATTTGTTACATATTCAGAAGTAAATTTAGTTTTCAATTATTAACTATTCCTGGTAAAATTCACAGTTATTTTCAATCTCCAAAACAAATTCCATTTTCATACTGATTGAAACATTCCTCAAATATAAAATTAACTTGAAAGAATTGGAAACCTTATTGTCAAGGACTTTTAATTAAAGACATTTGTATCTCCTTGGTTATTTAATTCTGCTTGGATTTACATTTTTAAATTTTATGAGAAACATTTCTTATGGAAATCATATATTTTCTTTTCTTATGATGAATAAGATTTTTAAATAATGTGTTGAAAGTAGATATTACCACTTTGCAAGAAGTTTAATACATTTTATATTAAGACAATTAATTTATTGTTGTAAAATGTTTCTTGATACTCACTTTATATCTGGCACAGTAAATACTTATGAAATATTTTGTTCCTCATCTTTCTCTCTCAGTTAACCATAGTGGGAATACATTTGGTATCCTGTTCTTTTAGAAGTAATAAATTGTGGGTAACAGAAATAACTGTCCAGGAAGAAACTTGATCTAATCTAAGCCAGTCATATACTCTTTAGGGATATAAATTAAGTCATAGAAACTCTGATCAGTTACTTGTGATGGCCCTTGAAGCAGAAAGGTCATGAAGTGTTATACATGACATGGTTTTTGAAGAGTGGAATGATGTATTCTGGACAGAAGGGATGGGGAAGAACCAAGACATAGAAGTAGGTACATAATCTAGGCAGATTTTGCTTCCAATAATTTGGGAATACTCACTAAACTTAATCTCAGACCCTCTGGCACCCACATAATAAATTTCTCTCACTCTAGATTATTTAAATAGGTCTTTTTAAATTTCATTTAATTATGCCTGGTTAAAACTGGCTTGACAAAAAATGTATTCATTTCATACAAAGGTTTAAGAACATTTTATGTAATGGTTTAAGAACTCCTGGTGTACTTGGGAACAATCTGAATATTTTCATCTAGAAGTTTAAAGTACTAAATAAACAACTTACAAATTGAGTTATGTATTTTTCCAGTTTTACTGAAAAATAATTGACATATATCACTGTTTGAATTTAAGGCATACACCATGATGGTTTGATTCTCATATGTTTGAAGTGATTACTACAATAGGTTCAGCTAAAATCCATCTTTTTGTATAGATATAATAAAAAGTAAAGAAAGAATAAAAGGGAAAAATTTCTCCTTATGATGAAAATTCTTAGAATTTATTCTTTTTGCAACTTTCCTATATATTATACAGCAGTATTAGCTACAGTCATCATGTTGTACATTACATAACCGCATGCCTGCTAAATCGCTTCAGTTATGTACCTGAAACACAACTGTTGTGTTGTCTATGGGATTTTACTGGAGTGGATTTCTGTGCCCTCCTCCAGGGCATCTTCCCAACCCAGGGACTGAACCCACGTGTCTTATGTCTCCTTCATTGGCAGGCGGGTTCTTTACCACTAGCATCACCTGGCAAACCCATTACCTCCCTAGCACTTATCTATCTTACAACTGAAAGTTTGTAACTTTTGATCACATTCCTAATATATTATATATAGGGAATCTTCATCTGTTTATAGGTTGATAGACACTTATCTTACTCCGGATTCTTGGCTATTGTGAATAATGTTGCTATGAACATGGGTGTGCAGATATATTGTTGAGTTAGTCTTTTTGTTTCTTTTGGATGTATTCCCAGAAGCAGAATTGCTGAATCATATGGTAGTTCTACTTTTACTTTTTTTGAGGATCCTTCATACTATTTTCTATAGTGGCTTCAAAATTACACTTTGTTTGGCATTGAAAATCAATATGAAATAAATGGATAACTTAATTTAGAGAAAAGTAGTTATTTAAACATTCTACACAGATTTATAAAAGCTACGCAGAGCTCAAAGATATATATTAAAGATATAAAATAAAATATATTATCTCCTTTAGAGTTGGGAGAATTATAAGTATTATAAAATAAAGAAAATCATGATGAAAAAACAATACCTTTGAAAATTTTAAAAAAATAAATTGCTATTCTTTGCCATATTCTTTCCTAAGCATCTAATAGAACAATGAAAGAGATGAACACAGATCCTGATTTCTTGTTGTTCAGTCGTTCAGTCCTATCCAACTCTTGGTGATCCCATGGACTGCAGCACACCAGGCTTCCCTGTCCCTTCACCATCTCCCAGAGTTTGCTCAAACTCACATCCATCAAATTGGTGATGCCATCCAACCATCTCATCCTCTGTTGCCCCCTTCTCCTCCTGCCCTCAATATTTTCCAGCATCAGGGTCTTTTCCAATGAGTCAGATCTTTGCATCAAAAGAGATGAATACAGATCCTGATTTCTTGAGTTTTGCTATTAATATTTAGAAAGGGGATGGATATGAGAAAAAATTCCCAATGTTACGAGTGCTTAGTAAGGAGAAACTGAGGGTTCCATGGAGGCATATAATGTATGAAACATAAATGCTTCCCTGATGAAATGACACTGTAGTATAATACATAATCTAAAAAATGGGTATACAGGAAAATATTTAATTTGCATTTATTTCTTGTTGTCAGTTATCAATTTGTGTTTTTAATCTTTTATAATCCACACTACACAGTAGTGCAATAAAACACATGAACATGCGTGCATGCTAAGTCACTTTAGTCGTGTCTGACTCTTTGTGACCCCATGAACCGTAGCCCACAGGCTTCTCCATCCATGGGATTCTCCCAGCAAGAACACTGGAGTGGGTTGCCATTTCCTTCTCCAAAACACATGAACAGCATATAGTTAAATATGCATACAATTGAAAGGTGTTTGCTTGTATCAGTTATAGTGCCATAAAAATGCTACATATATTTTTTTGGGGAGTGGTAAAAACACAGTATATTCATGGCATACAGCAATTAACATTTAGTTTATTCATGAGTTTTTGGCACACATGTATGGGTCTACTCATCTTAAGCTGGATTCAGCAAAGCTCAAAGTGTCTGTGGTTACCTGAAGGTCAGCTAGGCAGCTTAGCTGATCTTAGCTGGTTTCTCTATATTTCTCAGTGTTGAGTTGGTAGCTGGGGCTGATGTGGCTCATGCTTGTGTCTCACTCTCTCCAGTAGCTCACCTTCAGCATCTCCCATAGTGAAGACAAAAGATAAAAAAAGACATGAGCATTTTGCAAGGCCTGTTGAAGACTACACTCAACACTTGCTGAGTCACTTCAGTCGTGTCCGACTCTGTGCGACCCCATAGATGGCAGTCCACCAGGATGCCCCGTCCCTGGGATTCTCCAGGCAAGAACACTGGAATGGGTTGCCCTTTCCTTTTCCAATGCATGAAAGTGAAGAGTGAAAGTGAAGTCGCTCAGTCATGTCCGACTCTTAGCGACCCCATGGACTGCAGCACACCAGGGTCCTCTGCCCTTCACTCTCTCCTGTAATTTCCTCAAATTCATGTCCATTGAGTCAGTGATGCTAACTCACCATCTCTTCCTTTGCCACCCTCTTCTCCACTGGCCTTCAATCTCTCCCAGCATCAGGGTCTTTTACAATGAGTTGACTTTTCACATGAGGTGGCCAGAGTACTGGAGCTTGAGCTTCAGCATCAGTCCCTCCAGTGAATATTCACAGTTGATTTCCTTTAGGATTTACCTAATTCAACAATGAAAATTATAAACAGATATTTACAAAGGAAATGTCAGTAGATATAAAGTATTCTATACAATAAGGAAATTCACATTTTAATAGCAATTATAAATAATCAAAGATAAAAATCAGATTCTCTCACCAAGGTTTAACAACGACTTGTATTGTTTCCTACCATGTTGCCATCATTGGTGATATCCACCTCGGAAACTCAAAGTGTCATCCTTACTGAAGGACAGTGAGCTCTCTGTGACAGAAACTAGTCGAAGTGTTTGTAGGGAGGAGAACTGTAGCAATTTTCCCTAGATATTTGTATGAGGTATGGTGCAAAAAATTATTTTCAGATATAGTGGCTTTTGATAGAAACAGTGAACATAGAGAAGCCTTACTTCCACCAGGCCCCTACGAACCATCTGGCATCAATAACATTCTGCCCTTTAACTCTGAAGATCCAGAAGGAGCACAATCAACATTTGAAATTGTTAGGGCTAAACCTCTAAAAAAACATTGTCAGAGTATATTTCATAGAAATTTTATATAATTTTAAAACATTGAGAGAGTAGCACTTGCTTTTCTTCAACCTGTGCCAGTGAAAGAGTGATTTCTTTGTCATCATTTCCATAAACAAATTTTTTAGAAGCTTAATTTCACCGCTTAAAACTTTTTTCTTATTTTGAGATTTTGAATATAAATATTATTATACCGGACAAAAGTGATTTCTGGTAGAGTAATTCTCACTCTTCTAATTACTGGCATTCTCTTCTAGTCTTCTTTCCCTAGAACTAAGGAATTCATCTGATTTCAGAGTTTTTCCCCCACATTGAAGTGAATCATACTTCCATAGAGAATTAGTGTGTAGCCAGTATGTCACCTCGGAGAAGGCAATGGCACCCCACTCCAGTACTGTTGCCTGGAAAATCCCATGGATGGAGGAGCCTGGTGGGCTGCAGTCCATGGGGTCACACAGAGTCGGACACTACTGAAGTGACTTAGCAGCAGTATGTCACCTCAGGGTTCAACCTTCCAGCACTGCAGCCACAGCCTTTGAATTCAGAAGTTGTTACTAAAAGGCAGGAATTGCCATTAGCCCTGTGACCAGCCATCAACTTTGACTTCCCTCCTACAGTTTATTTGATACTTATTTGAGATTTATCACAATTTCCCTTTTTCTACTTCACATAGTATCTCACAACTTTTTTGCTCTCTGTAGGGTAAGAGTTAATAACAGAAATTTCCTTTAATGTGCAATCTTCTGCCATGCATTTGGGAAAAATATTTGAGTTTTGAACAATTGCTTTATCCTAATCCTCTTGTTTTTAACATTGATTAAGACCCCCATTTTATTTTTAATCTCCTTTGAACACTTCTGTCAGATTCTAAGGGGAAAAGGAAGGGGTTAAAGTTTGCTATTCTTGATCTGAAACAAATTGGCAGATATTTCTCCGGCAAAGATGGGTTGATTCCAGATGGGTAGAGAATGGCAACATGGGGTCTACAACCAAGGCAATCCATGTGCAAGTCCCTGCAAGGCAAGGGAAGGAGAACACTTCTCTAGAGAGAAAAAGGAGTTCAGAGGGCTGTAGTAAACAGTCCATGGTTTTTCACTTACTGAGTCCTTGCCAAGAAAGAAGTGGAGTCGTTCTTCTTCCTATGGGGCTCTGCTATCAGAGCAGGGCATGGGAGCTCCTCCTTCTGGTCCCCCAATTCTATTTGATTAGTATCTCTTTATTAATTTTTTTTTATTGCACCACTTGAAATCTGCCAAATTCAGAAACTTAATCATAAATGCCTAAATAAAAGATGTAGAACACCTTTAACCTTGAACCATTAAAGATTTGTTTGAGACAATTATCCTTCTAATTATGAAGCTTAAGATAATTTTCTTTGGAAGAAATAAAGCTAACCCTGGGGGTGGAGGGAGGGAAATCACACTCAAGTGAGATACTGAAGTAAACATAATTCTTATTATGATTAGGTTCTAATTTGTTGTTGTTTGTTTAACTAAATAAGTGATATTGATGATTATGTAGGCTGACTTTCCTCACCGTGTGTTTGGGTGAACCAAGTGTGGAGTGGTTTTCCTGACCTCCTCCATCCCAGGAGAGTAGGAACCAAGGTTTTGATGGGGGAGCCGAGGAAGCTGCCAACTAGTTACTAAAATGAATTTACAAGTTCCATAGGCAAAATTATCAGTGCTTATTGGGAAGAAGAAAAACTTGACATGCTATTCTCTGCCTTTCAGCAGGAACCACTGTGTGATATCACTTCTGTCTGGCAGGAGAGGCCTAATGAGCCAGCCCCTCTCAATAATTCTGTGGGTCCCTCAAGAAGGGCTGGGTGCTGGGCTGGGGTAGTCGTTAGGGTTGAGCAACATCCCTGGGGGAGAAGGTGAGAGAAGGTGGTAGAAGCTTTCCTAGGGTTGGAGGAGGGTTATTCATGCACTTCCCTGCCTGAGGAAGATGAGATATTAATTTATGGTCACTGAGGGAGGCCAGCGGACCTCTGGGATGAGCCACCCAATTTGACTGGGGTGATAGTACCGTCCCAGGGGTCTGAACATCAGGCAGAACAAGACATGGCTCTGACTTCCTCCACAGACCCAGTGAGGCCTGAGTTGGTAGGCCTCCTGCTAGCCTCCTGCTCTATGATGCTGCACTGGGTGGGCCACAAAAGGAGGGTGTTCCAGGAAGTGGGAACCTTAAAAGCATGGAGATGGGAATGTCCAGGGAATGAGCTATAGTCCTGAGAGTTCTGGAACAAGCAACAGGAGAGGATGAACTCAAAGAAGGGGCAGGTGGCGGGGTAGGCAAATGTGTGGCTTTGTGGATCACCAGGTGATCAGGAGTCTCAGGCTGAGTATGAACTAGAGAGTGTCAGAAGGCTGGAGTTAAACCAGGGTCTGAAGATGTGTTTAGGGATGACCATTGAGAAGAAGGGGCAGTTCTGGGTCACTCAACATGTATTTGGGCAAAATGAGAATAGAATGGCCAGAATTACTAGTGAGCCAGCCAGCCTGCCCCAGACCAGGGGATGCAGAGGAACTCTCAGACTCACAGTTTAAGGATTTCAAATGCAACATCCGTTTGGATATGCACCATTACAATTTTCATGTTTTGCTGTCACTTTTTAAAAACAAGCTTGTAAAGTGTTGACCAAAAAAATGTTATATTGTACATCACACCTTTAATAATGATTGTTCATTGATATTTGGATTTACCTACATGTGTGTGCTTATGTCGCTTCAGTCGTGTCTGACTTTGTGACCCTATGGACTCTAGCCTGCCAAGCTCCTCTGTCCATGGGAGTCTTCTAGCAAGAATACTGGAGTGGGTTGCCACGCCTTCCTCCAGGGGCTCTTCCTGACCCAGGGATTGAACCCGCATCTCTTAAAGCTGACCTGCATTGGCAGGCATGTTCGTTACCATTAGCACCACCTGCGAGCCCAGAATTACCTATATATTACATTTATTTGATATTTCTGTAAGGCTCTGACTTACGTGAGTTCTAGTTAGCACAGTTATTTAAATAACACTGTTTCCTAATAGTTCATCTTAAATTACTTGGCTATATCAACTGTAAACAAACTTGCTGCTAGCTCCTCCTTCCAAAACACTATATAAATGACAGAAGCAGATATAATCAGTGATCAGTCTCATCACTTCCTTCAGAGTCTGTCAGGATTGGTCTCTCCATCTGTAATTCAATTCACATAAAAGCAGAAAAGCATGGCATTCTATTGCAACCTTGTCTCCCATTGATACATCCAAGTGTCATTTTACAAAAATAGATGAAGTAATAGACCAATAAATACGAAAGTGGAGAAAAGAAAAAATGGTAACAGTGGGAGTAAAACTGGATGTGATTAGGATGGTTGATCATGGGAATATTGATGCTGCCTTCTTTGGGAGACTCAAGATATGTAGTGAGAGGAACACAGTGGAGGCAATTTACCAGCATAACTGAGGAAGTTGGTAATGAAAAATTAGGAGCCTTGAGTTAACATATATGCACTGCTATACATAAAATACACAAACAACAAGGACCTACTGTATGGCACAGGGAACTATGCTCAATATTTTGTAATAACCTTAAGGGAAAGAAATCTGAAAGAAGAATATATATATATGTATATACACACACACATACATACATATATATATATATACATAAATCACTTTGCTGTACATCTGAAAATAATACAACTTTGTAAATCAACTGTACTTCAATGTATTTTTTTAAAATGAAATGTCCCAGAGGAAGTAATATTGGAATATAAATTTCATGTTAATAAAACTTTCAGAGGTATTTCATAACACTGAAAGTACAGAGAATAAAATTTTGAAAGCTGACTCAAACTTATCAGGAAACTTACAATTCACCAAGACATAGAAAAATTATTTTATGTTATAAAAGGAGCTAGAGAAAGAAGCACTATTCAAACTACTTCTCATGAGTTTTATTTAAACAAAGAATATAAAGCACTTTGTCAATGTTCCAATAATTTTAATACAATATATAATAAGTAAATATTAATTTTACTATTTCTTCATTCTCTTATAAATATATAACTAACAAAAAGATAGTTTTTAATATTTTGACAAAAGTTTATGAGCAATCATATTTTTTTCCCATTGAATTTTAAGATAGCTCTGTTTGGTTTTAGCTCACACCATAAATTTTACAGTCCAAATTGAGGACTGCCTGTATGCTAAATGACATGAGAAAAACTACTCATCTATTCAGTTCAATTGAACTCAGAAATGAAGTAAAGCAAAAAACAAAAACAGAGCTTCATTTATATTTACTATTATTAATCATGGTGTTCACAGCTTTTTCCCCAATTTCTCTCCACATTGCTTCTCTTTTTCTTCCTTAGAAAAGCAGACCCACATCTAATTTCTGCTCATATTATGTCAGATTACCAAGAAAGCTCAGACATGCCATATTTTTTTATTTGATATTCAGACTATTTCCCCCACTTCACTCTAGCAGTAATAATAACTTCACCTTCTCTATGACCTTTCTGAAGTGGCCTTCCTCCCTGTCAAATGATTTGCTACTGAGTTCTCCTTCTTCAGAAATGATTTTGTATCTGTATTACAGCATGTTGTTTAATAAGTCAGATATTCAGGCATATTCTTAGGCTCTTATTATTATTTCACTCATCTGTGTTCCCCTAGTATGCCATGCAGTGATGATTCTAATAATGTCTAATTCTATAATTCAGTATACTGTGTTTTTATTAATTAAAATATTTTAATTTGGCCTATTTTTACACTGCAAATAAAAAACATCTTTTAAACTTTTTTGGAACATAAGGGCTTCCGAGCTGGCTCAGTGGTAAAAGAATCCACTGAGTGGTATAAGAATCTCCTGCCAAGCAGGAGAATCTCCTGTCCCATGGACAGAGGAGCCTAGCAGACTACAGACCACAGGGTCCCAAAGAGTCAGACACAACTTAGTGACTAAAATAATAACAACTGAATCGCCTGTTTATTGAGATGTAATGATCTATTGCCGATACTTGTATGGATCTTTTTCATATTGTGAATGACAGAAAAAGGAGTGACTTACATATGCATTGACATTTTTGGGGGGAAATGTCAGGAAAACCAGATTGAAGAAATTGACTTATTTAAGAGACACATATAAATAAGTGAATTAGTAAATTTATACTGATTTCATAATTGCTTGAGATTTAACATACATAATATGCTGCATAATAAATGGTATATGATTTAAATTTACTCTGTCATTTGAATACATAGTTTGCACATTTGCATGCAAGAAATTCTTAATTATTTTTTGAGTGTTAACCACTCCTTATTCATAAACTAACTTCCTCCCAAATGCATTTGTATCTTTTATTAAATAGTCACAAGCAATTTATGACAAAGTGAAAATATACAGTTAAGTATTAAATATGGTTGTGAGTTTCTGAGTATGTAGCAGTTTGATTTTATATTTAGAGGTAAAACAAAAGGGATATTTTTTAAACAGTAAAGTAAGAAGAAAACAAATATTTTACTGATTAAATGAAATTCTTCAGTGAATGAATGCTTCCTAAAACGTGAAGGACATTTCAAAGAAAATATATAGGGTGTTAAGTTTAAAGTTGAAAAACAAAAATATTCAATTTTCTAAACTGACTCGTGTCATTTTAAGCTTATGAATTATTTATTTCATTGTTCTCCAAGATTATAAGTATATTGCAAATGTCACTCCTGATGCCAAGACCAGTATTCCAATTAGATACTTATTGAAGAGTATGCAGTGTGAGAAAATATACCAGAATAATTGAGATTGTGATAGAATTTTACCAAAATATGCTTAGATCAGTTTCCTGTGACATCTGTAACAAATCACAGAAATGTGATTAAATCAACATAAATTTATCATAATTCTAGAAGTCAAAAGTACAAAATTAGTTTGGATCAAAATTAATTTTCTGCAGTACTGTGCTACTTGTGCAGGCTCTAGAGAATTTATTTTCTGCTTCTTCCATCTGCTGGCATTCTTTGGCTTGTGGTCGCATTACTACAGTCTCTCTCTCCATGGATACATCACTTTATCCTCTTCTGTCTATAATTTCCTTCTGCCTTTTAAGGACATCGTGATTACATTCAGTGCACACCATGATGTTAATCAAAGATAGCCTCCCCATTTTGCTACCTGTAATTTAATTACATATGCATAAAATCACATTTGCTACATGAGGTATCATTAACAGATTCCAAGGATTAAACTGTGGCTATCTTCAAGGGGATCATTATTCAGCCCACCACAGCACTAAACACCATTTTTCACAATATTACATGAGCTAACCCAATACTTTGTATTGAAATAATGTGAATCAATATTGAAAAAAATTGCTTTTGATACCCTGTTAACTGGCAGATGGATCAGACGACTTTTAAAGAATTATAATTGATTATTCATTAATGTCTAAAGATAGCTTATGACTTTTTCATTCTGGTTACATAATTGTTTAAAAATCTTTATCAAAACTCTGTTATCACTGTAACATCTATTATCATTGAGTAAAATGAATTGGCTTAATCACCTTTGCACAATTCACGGGGTCTAAAATAATGAGTGAATATAGATAGGTGGAGGGGTTATTTTTAAATGTCAACAGTTACATTTTGAGGGGCATGCAATTGATATAGATATATGATATTCTATGCTTTCTGAAATAATATTACATTCCTCCTCTTCTTGTAAGAAATGGAACAACTTCTCCATTCTGTTCATTCTTGTTCATCTATATATTTCCTTAAAAGTTTTCTTTGGGAAAATGTGATCTGTTACCCTATTCTCTTGGCCATATGCTCAGTCACTCAGTTGTTTCCAACTCTTGCAAACCCATGGACTGTAGCCCACCAGGCTTCTGTGTCCATGGAATTTTCAGGTAAAGAATACTGCAGTTGCCATTTCCTTCTCCAGGGGATCTTTCCCACCTAGGGATGGAACCCGCATCTCTTGTGTCCTGCATTGCAGGCAGATTCTTTACCTGCCTAGATAAACTTAGATCAGTTTATTTTATTTTATCTTTTTTTTACTGCCAACTAACTGATGATTCCAGACGAAAAGGAGATTTACTCCACTGTGTTTAAACAGAATTTAGCTAATACTTTTTTTCCCTTTCATTGCAAATATTTTATTTGATTCTCAGTTGTGTCTCCATATCATATGGGGGTGTCCAGGAAGAAGTAATTTAGGTATTACTCAACCTAGACAAAACAGGATACAGAATAAAGCTCAGAGAAATTTCAAGGTATTCAAACAAAAGCACACCCAACTTTCAAATCAACTGTAAGTCACTACATTAATACAGTAAGGAAGAGAGACATTAAATAGTCTGGGAATTCAAGGACTTTTGAACCACTGTTGAAGTTATTCAGTAATGAGCAAGGACACCTACTGTGTGAGGCAAATTGTGTGTTTCTGTGTCTCTGTGCAGGTGTATGGAGTGCATGTGAGTGGCATGTTTCTTCATTCTTTAATGAAGAAATAAGGGAGGACTCTCAGACATACCAGAGTTTAATCAAATTGTCTTTCTCATGTAATTGCTTTGAGTAATTATAGGACTAAACACTATCGACTTCTACAAACATTTAATCTTATGATGTCACCATCTTTATGTCTAGTCTTAGACGGTAAAGGACAAGAAGAACATATATAGTGTTATTTGAACTCTATTTTCATTTAATGAATTCTGTTTCTTTCACATAGTTGTTTTTTATTTTCTAAATGTAAAGCTTTATTGGAGGGTAGATGGTGTATAGAAATAATATTTTAAATTTTCTACTGATGTATAGTTGATTTACTATATTGATGTATAGTTGATTATATTAGTTTCAGGAATACAACATAGTTTTTCAAAAATTTTATAGATTATACTCCATTTAATGGTATTATAAAATATTGGCTATATTCCCTATGCTGTAAAATATATCCTTGTAGCTTATTTATTTTATACATAGCAGTTAGTGTACCTCTTAATCTCCTACTTGCGTTTTATCTCTCCCTCTCTCCCTCGCCCCACTGATAATCAGAGTTTATTCTCTTATGTCTTAAGTCTTTTTCTGTTTTGTAATATTTATTCATTTGTTTTATTTTTTAGATTCCATGTATCAGTGATAACATACAGTATTTGTCTTTCTCTGTCTGGCTCATTTCATAAAGCATAATGTATTTTTCCAAAGAAGACATACAGATGGCCAGGAGTTACTTAAAAGGATGCTCAACATCACTAATCATCAGAAAATCAAATTAAGACTCCAGCAATGTATCACTTCACACTTGTCAGATTGGCTATCATCAAAAAGACCATACATGACAAATGTTGGTGAGAATGTGGAGAAAAGGGAATAACTGTACTCTGTTGCTGGTACATAAACTGGGCAGCCACTGTGGAAAACAGTATAGAGCTTCTTCAAAACACTAAAAATTTAGCCACCATTTAATCCAGCAGTTTCATTCCAGAAGATATATCTGAAGAAGAAGAAAAAAAAAGCACACTAATGGGAAAAGATACCCACACCCCACTATTATCAGGAGTATTATTTACAATAGCCAGGGTATGACACTGTTCAAAAGATGAATGGATAAAGATATGTGATATGTATATACAATGAAATACTACTCTGCCATAAAAAAGAATGAAACTTTGCCATTGGCAGCAACATGAACAGATCTTTCAAATTGGTTTAAAGTCATTTTATTACTGAAAAGTTTTCCTTGACATGAATGTTTAATCAAATATTTGACGAATTTGATATTTTCAAACATTGTCTTCTATCACATCTTGTAACATCATAACAATGAGAATTTGTATAGCCTATGTATTCAGTAAATTTCTACCGTCAATTTTGAGCAATATTTCTCATCAATATCTCATCCTTTACTTTTTATTTAATTCATTATTTTTTTATTTTATTATTTTTATTTCTCTTATTATGAATGAGTGCAAAGTAGGGAGTGTTTCACACTTTTTAAAGCTTAAGCATCATTTGTCAGATGTATTTCAATTACTACTTCTCTATGTGGTAATATTAGTATTTTTATGACAAAAAAAAAACTATTACCAACCAAATAGTTTATAATCTACATTGACTTTAATATCCTAAAGAATGTTGAATGTTGTAGACTCTGGCAAATTTCACAGAAATTTTAATGAAATCTATTTGCTGAACATTTTAGAACATGGTAAGAGTATTACTTTAAATATTTCTCTTCTTGTTCACATTCTTATTTTCCTTTCCCCCTTCTTCTCTTATTATTTAACACATCATCTCTTAAAACAGTCTTTTATAGTCTCTAGTTAAGGGAGTGCCCAATAGTGCTTTCTCCTATGAATATATTTTATATTCCATTTCTTAATATCTCTTGACTATTTTTTCTAACTCTGAGAGTAATATGATATCACTCTACTAGACAAAAGCACATGAGATAATCTTCTAATAGCATATGTTTCCCCAGTTTTGTCACTGAGGTTATAAGTAAACTGAAATGTGAGGTGTTTACTCTGGAATGACTTTCATATGTCTAAAACATTATAATTATAATAAATGACTTCCTTAAATGAAAAATTGCAACACGTGTTCACCAAGAAAAAACTAGAGATAATATGCTTCACTGCTTTCATTTAACATTGGGGAAATAGACCCAGAGAATTTAACTATACTACTTAAAGTCGTCCTAAGACTAGTAACCAAATTTTCTAGCTCTGAAATTGAATGTGTTGTTTTTCCCCAAATGATGTGATTGAATCATTGGTTTATTGAAAGCTTACATTTTTGATCATCAGGAAAACTCAATCACCATTGTTAATATATAATTTAAAAAATATTTTCTTTAAAAAAATCTATCCAGAGATTGGCAGATTGAATTATTCTATTTTAGAAAATTACAAATTGAACATGACACTGACCTTTCTATACCTAGGATATTCACTTATAAATTTCAAACTGGAACCACCTGCTTTAAGTTCCAAACTGCCGAGGTAAATTATATGTTCAAACGCTTAAGGGGGTATATAAACCATATTACAGTTGAAGGTTTTGGTAGAAATCTATTTGCCTGCACACAGGAAAAGAATCTTATAGTAAAATGTGCTTTCCTTAATAATTATTAAAATTTTAGAAAAGCTGTTTTTAAAAAACAAGTAAATAAATTTATCTTCTACCTAATTTGTGAAATTATATATAACAAGAGGGAAAATATTAATCTCTTCTAAGAAATTCTAGTAATCAACAAAAATATGAATATATTTAATCCATTTGAAGTAATCTTATTATATTTTGGTTTCATACTTTGTGTTAAAAGCAGCAACTTTATGCTATCAAAATTAGGTACTGTTATAAGATTAATTTTTAATTTTACATTTTGTGTTTAAAATTGTTTTTAGCAGTCAAAATTTAACTTCTTTTTACAGAGTGAAGTAAGCCAGAAAGAAAAACACCAATACAGTATACTAACACATATATATGGAATTTAGAAAGATGGTAACAATAACCCTGTGTACAAGACAGCAAAAGAGACACTGATGTATAGATCAGTCTTATGGACTCTGTGGGAGAGGGAGAGGGTGGGGAGATTTGGGAGAATGGCATTGAAACATATATAATATCATGTATGAAACGAGTCGCCAGTCCAGGTTCGATGCAGGATACTGGATGCTTGGGGCTGGTGCACTGGGGACGACCCAGAGGGAGGGTATGGGAAGGGAGGAGGGAGGAGGGTTCAGGATGGGGAACACAGGTATACCTATGGCAGATTCATTTCGATATTTGGCAAAACTAATACAATATTGTAAAGTTTAAAAATAAAATAAAATTTAAAAAATAATAATAAATAAAAAAACCCTTATTTTTAAATAATATATAATTCAAGTCCAAATCTATTAGTATACTAGTTGCAATAAGATACATTTTATAGGAGGATAAATTGACTTTGGGAGAATTAAGTGAATAGTAATATTATATTTTTCTCTTATAAATCACTGGGACTTTCACATTTACAGGAAAAAAAAAATACTACTTCTAAAATGTCATAGACATGTATTTACCTCCAGGCACCCAGTGCAGCAAAATGAATCTATTTCCATTTGCTCTGTGACCAAGGAAAGGAGTCAGCCAACCACGGAGAACATGTTTTGGAAGAATTTGATTTGTGGGCTCTTTCAGATTGATAATGGATATGACGTTTATTCGATTTCATCTCAAGTTTTTTTGGGAAACAATACCAAACACATCTATGTTGTGACTGGAATGCAAATTTATGTGTTGTCACTTATATTTATAATAGACTAACAATTGTTTTACAGATGCACAGAAGACTTAAATGTCATGTTCTTTTTAAAAAAAAGATTTATGAGTTATTAAATTACCGCACTGTGAATTGTTTACAATAGTAATTTGATTAAGTTGGAGAATAGATAAAACATGTTAATATGAGGTTGATGTTTGACATAATTTATTTTAGCCTGAATTATCTCAGTTCTACCCATCACCATAATACACATTTCTCATCTTCCCAAATGAGTCAAGAATCATGAAGTCACTGCTTATGAAAATGTTGTATGTAAATCATTTTAATTACTTGTAGAGAAATTTATTACTAGGGAACACAAAGTATTTTAAAATTTATAGAATGTGAACAATAGAAATGTTCATTAAAAAACCCTCTTTACATATATCACACACAAATTTACGTTAGAAAGGACAATCTGTTATCTTTCTAATGTACATAAAAGTGTTTTGTTATGTGAATATCTTATTATATTTTTTATTTTATATTCAATATGAACTCTTAAAAAGAGTGCTATCCTATTTTAGTTTTCAAGCTATGAATAATTTTACAATTATTATTAATTAATAGCTATATTGTGTGAGTGTATATGAGGAGAGGAAGACTGCAGGAGAAAGAAGAGAATATAAGATTTTATTGGTAATATATAGCCCTCAGAATGATTTATTTCATTTTTATGCAAGTTTGAAAAGTCACAAATGGTTCACAAGCTGAGATGTTTTTAATTAAAAATGATGCTTATAAGCTGACAAAAAACTATTCCACCTATCATCTCTGCCCTTTTTCATTTTGGTTACTGACAAGGGTTCAAAAAAAAGAAAAACAAAAAGGGGACATTGTGATGGTCAGGGCAGGGGTGAATTGCATTCTGAGACATATGACTCTAAGAATGAAACATTATTAATAGTTTTAAAAATAACAAAAGATCATGAAAATGGTGCATTAAACATTATCAGTTTTTATGGACTACCTAAAACATCAAACATCAGTTTTTATGGAATACCTCATTGCAGAACTTCAGAAAAATTGACAATAAGGTGTAAAAATGGGTTCCTATGAGATTTCTTATGCAATATCATTATGAATAATTCTTACTCAAAAAAGCAGTTGTTACAGTAATGCTGAAGAGTGTATGCTTTTAAGTGTTGATTTGTCATAAGAAACACAATTGACTAAATTACTAGTAGAAAAAATAAGATTAAAAAAAAATCACACATATCACTTGTCAAAAACTACAAAACATTATTAAGTATGCATTTGCAGAAAAACAAAAGTAAACTTTAGCATAAGTATTTCAAAATTTGAAATGTAAACTAGATACGAAATATAATCTCCCACATATAAGTATAAATTTTGTATTCTAAAATAATAAAAAAAATTATTTTCAAGCAACATTTAGTTCAGTTCAGTTCAGTCTCTCAGTCATGTCCGACTCTTTGCAACACCATAGACTGCAGCGCGCCAGGCCTCCCATTCCATCACCAACTCCCGGGGTTCATTCAAACTCATGTCCATTGATTTGGTGAGGCCATCCAACCATATCATCCTCTGTCACCCTCTTCTCCTGCCTTCAATCCTTCCCAGCATCAGAGTCTTTTCCAATGAGTCAGTTCTTTGCATCAGGTGGCCAAAGTTTTGGAGTTTCAGCTTTAGCATGAGTCCTTCCAATGAATATTCAAGACTGATTTCCTTTAGAATGGACTAGTTGGATCTCCTTGCTGTCCAAGGGATTCTCAAGAGTCTTCTCCAACACCACAGTTCAAAAGCATCAATTCTTTGGTGCTCAGCTTTCTTTATAGCCCAACTCTCACATCTATATATAACTACTGGAAAAACCATAGACTAGATGGACATTAGTTGGCAAAGTAGTCTCTGCTTTTTAATATACTGTCTAGGTTTATCATAGCTTTTCTTCCAAGGAGTAAGCGTCTTTTAATTTCATGGCTGCAGTCATCATCTGCAGTGATTTTGGAGCCCACAGAAATAAAATCTGTCACTGTCTCCACTGTTTCCCCGTCTATTTGCTATGAAGTGATGGGACTGGATACCATGATCTTTGTTTTCTGAATGTTGAGTTTTAAGCCAACTTTTTCACTTTCCTCTTTCACTTTCATCAAGAGGCTCTTTAGTTCTTCTTCACTTTCTGCTATAAGGGTGGTGTCATCTGCATATCTGATGTTATTGATATTTCTCCTGGCAATCTTGATTCCAGCTTGTGCTTCATCCGGCCCAGGGTTTCTCATGATGCACTCTGCATATAAGTTAAATAATCAGGGTGATATTGCCTTGACGAACTCCTTTCCCTATTTGAAATCAGTCTGTTCTCCCATGTTCAGTTCTAATTGTTGCTTTTTGACCTGCATACTGATTTCTCAGGAGGCAGGTCAGGTATTAAAGAGACTTAAAGAGTATTAAAGACTCTGGTATTCCTGTCTCTTTAACCAGACATTAAATGTATCCAAAAATTACTGAACATTGTGCTGTTAAGGAAATATTTGTAAGTTTTAAAAACTAAATTATTTAGTGCTACATTCTAATACAGAAGGTGTTAAAAGAAGAAATTTTAAAAAATTTGCATAAAATAGACTCAGTTATTTGAAAACTGAATATATTTCTTAATTATTTTAGGATAAGATGAAATCAAAACTTCTTTGCTATCAATTTGAGGCTGAGACACTCATATAAAAAATATACAATGGAACTGTGAGTCTTAAAATTAGGTTATAAAAAGGAAGAGAGCAGTTTAGTTAAGTAACAACAGTCTTGTTTCTGACCATTTTGAAGTTACATGTACTGGACTTACTCTAACACAGAAAACAACTATAAACCTGGAACAACTATTTGAATTGAATCTTTTCAAGTATAGGCAAACTCCTAACTGTGATACTTGATAGGAGAGAGACAGATAAGGGGGATATTACCTGAAATCTGGCCTTCAATATTTATGCACTTTCAGGCTATGGCTGCTGAACGTGAAACAGACAGAGAGAAGTTGTTTTTCTGAGCTGAGGACACACACAACAGAGCTCAGTTTTCAGAAGCAACTGAAATGTGCAGAGAATATCACTGGAGCATTGTGAGCTATCCCAAAAGTTGAGCCCAGAAATCTTCAAAGGGCTTTACTCTGTGTCTTTGGCCAAGAGTTAGTCTGGGCATGTGAAGAACAAGAATTATAAGGTCTTGAAGGGTGTGACAACGGTGGAGTATAGGGAAAAATGGAGATACTAGTTATATGCTCCTTGAACATGTTAGAGTTCCGTTTATCTTGGGTGGAAACATATTACTGAGCACTTCAGGCATTCATTTGTCACTTCAGAAATTCTATGTTTTCAAAGTTAGAGTAATGCTCTAATGTCAGAAAATATCCTAATACTAAAGGAAAAATCTAAATAGATCCAATTTAATCACTAGGGTCAAGTGGTAAGATACTCTCAGCTTTCATCATGCTGGGAGCACTAATCATCCTCTATTAAGTTCAACATAGATTAAGGCATCTCCATAGAAACAAGCAGGAAAACACTTTGAAAGGAAGACGCACTGTAATCAACACCTAGCAAAATGTCGATACTCTCCCATGACCTGTATTGCAGCTGATGGCATATTTCTTGGCCTTCTTTTCCAAAAAAAATTTCTAATCAGAAAACATTTTAAAAAATTATTCAAGAACTTATGATGCTTGGCTTTATTTAAGTCCTGAAACATTTCTGTTCATAGATTTGAATCTAATAGGCTTCAACACTTAATAATATAATTGAACCAGTTGAATACATTTTGATTTCTGCTTTTATATGACAATAAGTTATTCAGGTTTGTTTATTTAATTAGTCATGCATTATTCTGAATTATGGATGAGTTCTAAAGCATTAAATTAAAATATGAAATCCAGCCTTGTAAGCAGAACTTGGAAATTACTATGATCAAGGTCTTTTGGAGTGAGGAATATTAAAAACCTGGAGATATAATCAGGGATTACATGTAAGCTACTGGATATTGGAAATTGAGGTAGTTAAAATTCTGCTGCCAGTCACAGACTAAAATTTGGATTCACTACTCTCCATCATTAAATGTTCCAATAGAAAAGATATCATACATAAAACCTCCACAGTATAACAATGATTGTAAAAACACTGAACCAGAAAATCAAAATGATTTATTTAGATCGATAATATAAAAAATAAGCCCAATATTTTGATAAGTATAGTACTTTGAAATTAGTTTAAAAGTATTACTAGTGCTTATTATCTTTTTGCTTATATATTTAGAATATACAATTCAAAATAATGAGTTAATCTTTATCTTTAAGAGAATAAAGTCTAATCTAAAATGATAAAACTTAAGAAAAATGTAAATATTAATACAGAAAAAGGATGATGTTATATTTAGTTGTTACACAGATTCCATTATTTGTATAATCATGAGATTTCAAGACAAAAATTAATTATCTGCACACACACACACACACACACACACACAATTTCCTTCCTCCCATTCTCCCATTTATCTCCTAAGAGGTTATATACACTTTATGTATTTTGCTTTGTTTTCGTAAAATCTGGACTCTTTAGTAATTTGATTTTTTTTTTTAAATCATAGAATTATTTTTTACTTGCATGCAGACTAAGTTGTTCAGTTGTGTCCGACTCTTTGTAACCCCATGGACTATAGCCAGCCAGGCTCCTCTGTCCATGGGATTCAACAGGCAAGAGTACTGGGGTGAGTTGCCATGTGCTCCTCCAGGGGATCTTTGAGACCTAGGGATCCAACCCAGGTCTCTTATGTCTCCTGCGTTGGCAGGCAGGTTCTTTACCTCTACCACCAGCTGGGAAGCCCATTTACTAATGGTAGTATCCTATTTTTGACCAGACTATTTTTATTTTCTTTCTTGAGGTCATCACTTTAAATACTCACTTGATAAGTTTATTACCTTATTTTGTATGAATTTTTTACTTATGATACTCATTATCTACCTCACTCATAATGATCTTCATTGATTTAAACTCCCTGAAATTACCAAGCCTAACCTTGTTGTTTAATGATGGTGAAACCAATCCAATTGATCTCAAAAAGGAAATCAAGTACTTGATGGCTATTTATGATCACCTGGGAAGTTTCCAATGTTTAGTAAGTGTCTAGTATTTGTGGTTATATTCCACAAAATATATGTGAAAGCTGAAATTTTAATTTCATACAATTTTCACTTTGTACAGAATCATTCTTATTTTGACTTTTTCATCCATTAAAATCTCTGGAAAACATATTTTAGCTTGGAGATTGTTCAGACAGGTCACAGGTTGGATATGGCAGCTTTGTTTTGGCAATCCCTGGCACAGACAGGCTGCAATCTTACATTTGGAGCATCAGGGAATGCTTTTGAATTTAAGAAATAGTAAATTATGACAGATGTGAAAGAATTACATTTTCTAGCTCATAATAGGGACTTAAAAATTAACTATTGACTAAAGAAAGACTTAATCTACAATAATATAAAAAGAAAGGGAAACAGAAAATAGTTATTCTAGAATGAGGGATCAACTATTTTAAAATCTACAACAAAAATACCTATGAAGTTTTGGAGATACCAAAGTACAATTTAGTGAAGCTGGCTTGAAGACAGTGAAATGTGGAGAAGAAAGTGTGTGACATTAGAAGACTCACTTTAAAACTTTCAGCTGAGGACTCTTTCTTTTCAAAGATGAGTAATAGTATTCATTTTCCAGAATTTTTTACATAGATGAGTGAGACAATTGATACAGAACTGCTACATAGGTGGAAAGCATAATTTTTATTCTGTATATATTTCCTTCTTTATAGGACTTTGCCTACTAAAATATTTTATTTTGCCTTATACAATTAAATTTAAATATTTATCTTGATAATCAATGTTCTCAAATCAATATGGTTAAAATCTAAATGCACTGTTTTATTAATTTGGCCAGTTTAATTTCATTATAAAGTTTGTCTTAAAATATTTACAAACTTGTGGCAGTTGCAGATAGTACTGTAGTAGCTTTAGATAAACTGAATTGAAATGTGCTATTTGGTTTTGCTCCATTTTAATACTAGTCATTAAGGGCAGACAGAGATAAAATATCTTGTTTCTATTGCACTAACCTTTAATTTGCTCAACAGGTATTTGTCAGGATGCAATCACATGCAGCAATTATCTCTAAAATTTTGAAAGATAGAAATTACTTTTCCCTTAAGAACATCCAGTATAATCAAGCACCTTAGCAAGAAAGACAACTCTTCAATGCTCTTCACATAATCCTGAAAGGATTATTTATTCCCCCATAAAACAGATGGCCAATTGAACTCCCATCACCTCCTCCCCTTTCCTGCTCTGTGTATTTAGTGCTGAGCACACAGCCCATTGAGCTATCAGCTGTTATTATAGTGTTACTTTTTCTTTAATGTTACTTTTGACTTCTACATTGATAATTTGAATCAGGGCAATTTGATTAAGGTCAATATATCATACAGAAAGTGAACTTACATGAAAAATCTGTCCACTCAATATAAAGATATAGGTAAGAAATACTTTAACAAAACTTTCACTTTCTAAATGAGATTTACTTCACTAGATTCAAGGCTAAATGTTGCTAGTGGATGAAGTTAGGAGATACTTCTCTATGCATTGTGATTGACCTCAAATTGTCTAACATTCACTCTTGACTCTATTTTGCTGATATATGTGTGCTCTTTGGAATGTCATGCAAGGAAGCTCCATGCTACTCATGTGTGAAATGACAGCACAAAGATCCATAGATCTCACACAAAATCAATATTAATAATTATAAAATTTTTAAAAATGTTAAGTAATAAAATTTACCCATGAGATTAGTGCTTCATAACTCCCAGCAATATATGCATTATCCCTCTGATATTAAATCATTACTGAAAATCAGTGGCAGAGTTTATGAGTCAGAGAAATAGATCCATGGGGATTCTTCAGGCAATAAAACTGGAGTGGGTTGCTATGTCCTCTTCCAGGGTGTCTTCCCAACCCAGGGCTTGAACACAGGTCTCCTGCATTGCAGGCGGATTAAAGACCCTGATGCTGGGAAAGACTGAAGACAGGAGGAGAAGGGGACGACAGAGGATAAAATGGCTGGATGGCATCACCAGTTCAATGGACATGAGTTTGAGCAAGCTCTGGGAGTTGGTGATGGACAAGGAAGCCTGACATGGTGCAGTCCATGGGGTCACAAAGAGTCAGACATGACTGAGTGACTGAACTGAACTAATTTATCTTTGATATGTTAAATTTTGATATCCACAAAACTCTATGCAACTCCTTCAGCATTCTATGGCATTCTCTGTCTTCTCTGTTCCAGCCATTCTAAACTCATTCCAGACACTTAGCTATACTAAGAATCAGTTTGTAATATTTATGTTGTTTCTTTAAAACACTGTCTTCTATTACCTTCCTTCAAAGTTTGTCTATTTTTCAGATTAAATATTGGTAGATTCTGGCACAGAAAAAAATCACTGGTCATTACCTGTATCTTTCAATTTAAAACAACTCAATTTAACACTAGCATGCATTAATCATGCATACAGTGCTCTAGCTCCCTGGGATATGTGGTAGAAGCTGTAATGGCTTAGAAGAAATGGAATCCCTTAGAAGAAATGAGTAGCCATCATAGTCAACAAAAGAGTATGAAATGCAGTACTTGGGTGCAACCTCAAAAACGACAGAATGATCTCTGTTTGTTTTCAAGGCAAACCATTCAATATCACAGTAATCCAAGTCTATGCCCAAAAGAGTAATGCTGAAGAAGTTGAAATTGAATGGTTCTATGAAGAACTACAAGACCTTCTAGAACTAACACCCAAAAAAGATGTCCTTTTCATTATAGGGTACTAGAATGCAAAAGTAGGAAGTCAAGAGATACCTGAATAGACAGGCAAATTTGGCCTTCAAGTACAAAAAAAGAAGCAGGGCAAAGGATAACAGAGTTTTGCCAGGAGAGCACGCTGGTCATAGCAAACATGCTGTTCCAACAAGACAAGAGAAGACTACACATGGACATCACCAAATGGTCAATACCAAAATCATATTGACTATATTCTTTGCAGCCAAAGAGGGAGGAGCTCTATACAGGAACTGACTGTGGCCCAGATCATGAACTCATTACAAAATTCAGACTTAATTGAAGAAAGTACGGAAAACCACTAGCCCATTCAGGTATGACCTAAATCAAATCCCCTATGGTTATACAGTGGAAGTAACAAATAGATTCAAGGGATTATATCTGATAGAGTGCCTGAAGAACTATGGATGGAGGTTCATGACATTGTACAGGAGGCAGTGATCAAGACCATCCCCAAGAAAAAGAAATACAAAAAGGCAAAATGGATGTCTGAAGAGGCCTTACAGATAGCTATGAAAAGAAGAGAAACAAAAGACAAAGGAGAAAAGGAAAGATATACCCATTTGAATGCAGAGTTCCAAAGAATAGCAAGGAGAGATAAGAAACCCTTCCTCAGCGTCAATGCAAAGAAATAGAGGAAAACAATAGAATGGGAAAGACTAGAGATGTCTTCAAGAAAACTAAAGTTACCAAGGGAAATTTTCATGCAAAGGTGGGCAAAATAAAGGACAAAAATGGTATGGACCTAACAGAAGCAGAAGATATTAAGAGGTGGCAAGAATATACAGAAGAACTATACAAAAAAGATCTTCATGACCCAGATAATCACGATGGTGTGATCACTCACCTAGAGCCAGACATCCTGGAAAGTGAAGTAAGTGGGCCTTAGGAAGTGTCACTATGACCAAAGCTAGTGGAGGTGATGGAATTCCAGTTGAGTTATTTCAAATACTAAAAGATGATGCTCTGAAAGTGCTGCACTCAGTATGCCATCAAATTTGGAAAACTCAGCAGTTGCCACAGGACTGGAAAATTTCAGTTTTCATTCCAATCCCAAAGAAAGGCAATGCCGAAGAATGTTCAAAGTGAAAGTGAAAGTGAAGTCACTCAGTCATGTCCAACTCTTTGCAGCCCCATGGACTGTAGCCTAACCGGGCTCCTCCGTCCATGGGATTTTCTGGGCAAAGGTACTGGAGTGGGTTGCCATTTCCTTCTCCAGAGGATCTTCCTGACCCAGGGATCAATGCCATGTCTACTTGCATTGCAGGCAAACACTTTACCCTCTGAGCCACTAGGGAAAAGAAAGTCCAAACTACTGCACAATTGCACTCATTTCACATGCTAGCAAAGTAATATCAGAATTCTCCAAGCCAGGCTTCAACAGCATGTGAACTGTGAACTTCCAGATGTTCAAGCTGGATTTAGAAAAGTCAGAGGAAGCAGAAATCAAATTGCTAACTTCTGTTGGATCATCAAAAAAGCAAGAGAGTTCCAGAAAGATACCTATTTCTGCTTTATTGTCTATGCCAAAGCCTTTGACTCTGTGGATCACAACAATTTCTGGAAAATTCTGAAAGAGATGGGAATACCAGACCACCTGACCTGCCTCTTGAGAAATCTGTATGCAGGTCAAGAAGCAGCAGTTAGAACTGGATATGGAACAACAAACTGGTTCTAAATAGGGAAAGGAGTATGTTAAGTCTGTCTATTGTCACCCTGTTTATTTAACTTATATGCAGAGTACCTCATGAGAAATGCTGGGCTGGAAGAAGCACAAGCTGGAATCAAGATTGCCGGGAGAAATGTCAATAACCTCAGATATGCAGATGACACCACCCTTATGGCAGAAAGTGAAGAAGAACTAAAGAGCCTCTTGGTGAAAGTGAAAGAGAAGAGTGAAAAAGTTGGTTTAAAACTCAACATTCAGAAAACTAGGATTATGGCATCTGGTCCCATCATTTCATGGCAATTAGATGGGGAAACTGGCTGACCTTATTTTTGGGGGCTCCAAAATCACTGCAAATGGTGACTGCAGCCATGAAATTAAAAGAGGCTTGCTCCTTGAAAGAAAAGTTATGACCAGCATAGACAGCTTATTAAAAAGCAGAGACATTACTTTGCCAACAAAGGTTCATCTAGTCAAGGCTATGGTTTTTCCTGTGGTCATGTACAGATGTGAGAGTTGGACTATAAAGAAAGCTGAGTGCCAAAGAATTGATGCTTTTGAACTGTGTTATTGGAAAAGACTCTTGAGAGTCCCTTGGACTGTAAGGAGATCCAACCCGTCAATCCTAAAGGAAATCAGTCCTGAATGTTCATTGGAAGGACTGATGCTGAAACTGAAGCTCCAATACTTTGGCCACTTGAAGCTTAAGAACAGATTCATTAGAAAAGTCCCTGATGCTGGAAAAGTTGAAGGCAGGAGGATAAGGGGAAGACTGAATGAGATGTTTGGAATGCATCACCAATTTGATAGATAGGAGACTGAGCAAGCTCCAAAAATAGATGGTGATGGACAGGGAAACCTGGCCTGCTTCAGTTCATGGTGTCGCCAAGAGTTGGACACAACTGAGCGACTGAACTGAACTGAGTTTGTACCTCTTAATCCTCTTCACCTATTTCACCCCCTCCAGCACCCTTCTCCTCTCTGGTAACTGCTAGTTTGTTTTCTGTATCTGTGAGTCTGTTTCTCTTATATGTGTTTTTTTGTTTTTTTTTAATTCTACATATAATTCAAGACATACGGTATTTGTCTTTCTCTATTTGACTTATTTCACTAAGCATAATACATTCCAGATCCACCTATGTTGTCAAAAATGGCAAGATCTCATCTTTTTTTATGGCTGAATAATAAACAAGGGGATACTATCTACCACACCCTATTCATCCATTCAGCTATTTAATGAGTATACCATGTTATTTTATATAAGGGACTTGAGCATCCTGGATTTTGTTATTCACAGGGAATTCTGGAACCAATCCCTTGTGGATACCAAGGGGTGATTGACCGCACTGTGGGACAAAAATAGAGAATAGGTAACAGGTTTTGCTGGTAAAATTGGTTACCCCTAATGCTTTATTATATGTGAGAAATGAGAATATAAAACTATGCTTGTGGAGTAAACAAGCATTAAAACACTTGAAGAAAACAAGGGCTTTTATACAGTGTGGGGACAAGTTCAAGAATATATGCAGTGATTAATAACTATAGTGTAATATTGTCATTTATATCTAATTTTACTTAACAAATACTGAGGAAAATATCCATGTCCTGATAAAGTTTGAATTTTTTTTTTCTTTTTTTGCTTATGTGAAGCACAATTTTCTCCTTCTTTCTTGGTCATTCTCTTTATCAAACCTTAAATTAAATATTAATAAATTATTTTCATATAGTTAATAATGTCTTTTATATTTCAGAAGTAAGGGAGATGCTCTTTTCTTTAAAATATTTTCAAAATGTCTGTCAAAGCAAGGGTGAACTGATGCTGCATAGCTATGTATCTCTTTTTCTATACAAACATATCTGGGATCTTATACTAAAATAAATGAAAATCATTAAGATCATACAGGTCATATTAATATGTATTGGAAAATTCCAAACTTAAAAAATTGCTAGTGATAAGCTTTATGAGGAATACAAAACACTGTTATCATTGCTAAAGAAAAAAAAGCCTTTATTTAGCACACTTAATATACATAAATTTGTTTTAAAAAATGAGTGAATCAGCACACCTTATGGGAGCTTATAATCATTAAAGGCTGGTTTCTGTAGTGTTCCACATTTGCCTTGTATAATTCAGTGAAACTGTTAAATATAAATAATGAAATCAGTGATTGCAATAACAGTAATGAAGAAGAAAGAGGAAGGAAAGGATGAGGAAAAGAAGGAATTTTACTTTTATAAAGACAGGATCATTTTATCCAAAGTTATATTTGTATCATATATACAAAGAAGAATATTTTGGTGTACATTATGTTCTCTTAATTCATTAGGTTGGGAGGGAATCGTATATCCTAGGAGACCAGGAATGTTGCAAAAAGACATTAAAATTTAGAATATTTATATAGAGTGCTGCAACTTACTTTTTCAAGTTTTCTTCTTAGATATTTTATGAAGCAAATAAAGATATATACTTTAAGTCCTTAATTATTTTCATTTAAATAAAAGACACTTATTCTTAATCAAACATGCAATGCTCCTTGAATCACAACTTCTAATGAAATTACTTTTGAAGGCTTTAACCAGATTTTAAATTTTAATTTCTAACATAAATATGGCTGAAGTTCTCACCTTTGCTCTGATCCCAAGTCTTTCTTTTTTTTTTTCCTTCACATCAGCAGAGGCAGTGCTGACAGGAAGGGGATTAAGATGAGAAGTGAATCCCCCTCATGCCTCTCCATCATTCCTTCCCCTATCTTACCCTGTGACCATCGCAACAGTGGGTGAACAGAGCTGGAAAATGTAGCTCAGGGTAGGGGTAGTGCAGTCCATTCTAACAACACACTCTCCCTGGGAGTCTGGGTTGAGTGTGGCAGATCTTAGAAAGCAGCAGGGGAATCCTTGATAAATACCAATATCCACATAGAAGATACAATAAGAATCAACCACATTTTCTTATCTTTACGAAGATAACTAAAAATGTAACAATGAAGAAACTGTGTTGAGAGACAGTCTGCCATTATCAAGAAATCCTCTCACTTTCAGAATGCTTTTTATATAAATTGCACTACATATACAAGATTATTCTTAGAATATTTTTACAATATTAAAATTTATATTAGGATAAATATTAATGACCACACCACCAGCTTGAAAATTTTCATATTTTGGAAATCCATTCACCAGAGCTGTGATTTTTGTGTTAACTTTCCCTTTGATTTTTCTTTAAAGAAAAATCTTCCCAACCTAGGGATTGAACTGGAGTCTCTTACATCTTCTGCATTGGAAGGAGGGCTCTTTAGCACTAGCGTGCCTCTTGGAAATCACATGTATATATATGAAGTGAAAGTCACTCAGTCGTGCCCAACTCATACATACATACATACATACATATATATACATACACAAATTTGCTTGATTTGAACTTTACACAATTAAAAGAAAACTGTGCTCTTTTCAGTACATTTCATCAAATCGGCCCACTATATTTATGACCTATCTGAATTGATGTGTGTTGTCACGGTACATTTATTTTCAGTAATGTCTTTTATTATTTTATGAAGATATACATAATTTATTTGTCTTTTTTACTATCAATGGACAATTCTTAGAAAAATATTTAAAATATTTAGCCATAAATATTGCATAAAAACTGAATAGCAGAAACAAAATCATAACCACTCTGAACACTGTCAGATTTAAAAAAGAAGAAACAGCCGTACCAGTGCATTTCGGCCAAATTCAAACCATTTGAGTAGCTTCCTTTTTTTTCTGCTGAATATAAATTTGATACGAGTATATCTGAATGTGTACCTTTGTGCAATGTATTAACTTATTTTCTTTTTTTTTAATTTTATTTTATTTTTAAACTTTACATAATTGTATTAGTTTTGCCAAATATCAAAATGAATCCACCACAGGCATACATGTTCTTTTCTTAAAAAAACACACACAGAAGAATTGACAAATTGTTGAATACATATATACTTTTTTTTTTTATATATATAATGCCGAATTGCTCACGATGTGTCATTAACAGTATGTGTGAGTTCTCATTAATCCACTTACGCTGCTTCTTGAGTTTTCCAGTCTGGTGTAAGTAAGGAAAATAATAAAATTCCTGCCTCGTCAAGCCTAGTGCAGTAAACTGTGCATAATCCAGACATCTTGAGTTAAAGCTGAATCTGATAATACAATGTTGCTATTTAGTGGTTAAGTCATGTCCGAGTCTTTATGACCCATGGATTGTAGCCCACCAGGCTCCTCTGTCCATGAGATTTCCCAGGCAAGAATACTGGAGTGAGTTGCCATTTCCTTCTTCAGGGTATCTTCCTGACCCAGAGAGATTAAACCCACATCTCCTGCATTGGCAGGCAGATTTTTACCAGTGAATCACCAAGGATGCCTGATAATATGATAGAACTGGTAAAAGTGTAGGTTGTGTTCTTCATAAAGAAAAAGAAAGAACCCGAATATCTGAAATGCTAGTCAAGCAAAATGTAGTGGGATTTGTGGATACTAATTGTTCCCACATTCCATTTGCTCTATAATTTTTAGGTGCCAAATTTTATGTGCACATGTTAACCTGCAGCTAAAAATAAAGTTTTGTGTCCTCCAATAGTTTAGTAGAGTCACATAACTACTTTTGGGCAATTGAATGTAATGGTAATAATGTGGATCATTTCTGAGTCATCTCCTTGCAGATAAATCCACTTGATCTCTACCCTTCACTTGCCTTTTATGCTGTCTGGGAAATGGTAATAATTGGAGTCAATTAGGCAGCTTGGTTTTAAGGATGGCAGCACCAGCATACCCTTAAAGCTAAAAATCTCATTCTGGGATTTTACATGAGTGAATATAATTTCATAGTTAAGCTACTATATTTGTGATCTATTTGTCACAGCATCATTAGCTGATACCTACATAATGCATTTGAAAAAAATAAATGTTTTCTACTATGCATGTCTTAACTTTCAAGTTAAACTTTCTTATGAAATAGAAATCTTTCTAAATATCTACATATATGCTAAAAAGAAATAAATGATGCCCACATTACATAAATCTATCTAACAAGACAAATTAAGCATCACTATCCAAATGACAGGCCATTTCCAGGTGTGCAATCAGCTGGAATAGTAAAGAAATATGATAAATCAAAACCCCAAACAATATATTTTTTCCCTTTTGGCTAGATTTTAGTAAAATATTTTAAGTTTATATTTCTACTCAGAGACCTAAGTTTCCTTCATTTAATAATACTTTTTTCTACCCATAAATTAAAATTCCAACTAATAATGAGAGATGTTTTCATCAAAATGCTATAACTTATAATTCATGGAAACTTAGATGATAAATTACTAAATGTTTCTTGATTAAACAGTATTTCTCTCTTATTTCAAATAGTGAAAGAATACACTAGTGAGTTTTCCTTATATTGGCATGAAATTTTTGCTGCCATGGAAAAGATAATTCCTTAAATTATAGTATATAAAAAATGCGGTAAACATAAACATTTAAAATATAAAGTTATATTTTGTATCATCCTTGTTATGAATATTTGTGGCTAGGAATAAATAAATGTAATAATTAACATTTTAATATTAAATCAATTAAGCAGTTTTAAGATCCAAGTCTCAAAGATGTGTGAGGTATTTATTCATAGCAGCATACTGACATGCAAGTTTCCACTTCTCTCAAATAGAAAAAATATAGTTGTATTTGTTATTTTTTTGATTGTAAGCTTTAATGTTTCCATTTTGATAATTTTTACAGCCACATTATTACCACCCAAATCAAGATATAGTACATTTACAATATTCTAGAAAGTTCTATCATGCTCTTTTGATTTAATCCATCCTCCAAGGGAATCATGTATGTGTGTACACACTTTATATATGTACTTACCAGTTTCAGATGTGAAAGAAGCATTGCATTGTATTTCAGTCCTCAATGTGCAGGGATATAATTGGACTTGTTTGGAGGTTTTAAAGGTATAGTGCCCTTCCACATAATGATAGTGGCAGAAATAGATCTATAAGCTATGTATGTGGGTTTCAAATAAAATACTATTCTTTGATTAAATTTCTATTCCTTATTTATCTACTTTCATATGATTGTTGTAATGTTTCTTTTTCCCCCAGGGAGCTATTACTTTATTATTTTAAATATATTGTGTTAATGATGCTGACTGGTAGTGTGATATTGAAGTTTTGTTGTAATTCTCACAGCATCTGAGAGAGCTCCCAGCATTTGAAGATTAGATCAGTAAATGCACTTAAATGTTAGGTAAAATACCTGGACCTGCTCTCCAGCTGGCAAACTTTCAAAGTAAAGTTGAATTTTAATTATGGTACATTTATGCATTTCAGTAATACCATTTCACCATGATTTTTCAAGGTACTCAAATTTAATTTTTACATACTGTGGTTACAAATCATGATAAAACAATTAATTAATTTTTTTATTATTTAGATATTGCCACCGACACATTTTAAAAATAGGATTTCAGTCACCTTGCAGGGGATAGATTCAAAGAAAAGGAAACTAAAATTCTTTTTGTCTTTTAACTAAAATTTTTATTCAAAAGAAAAATCTAACTTGTTTGAACATGCAGATCAGTTCTAATGCAGACTTTCTTTTTTTTTTTTTTTGCAGATTTTCTATTAACTGTAGTCTCCTGGAGTTGGTATGTGTCACATATGAAGTGAATGAACCAGCTATTACTATCACCTCAGCCACAAAGAGCTAGAAACTGGTGAATATTTTTTTTCTTTTTTTCTTACCTTTATAGTCATCTTTCATTTCACTTTTCTTGCTTAATGATTTATGTGGTACTGATTGAAAAGCAATTCAAAAATAAACCTGAAAGTGTAAGAATTCAACAGGACTGGAATTTGACTCTTCCTGTGCTACAGTTAATTAACATTAGAATAAGAAAAATTTTTTTAAATGTTGTTCACATTTAGAAATATAATGTAAATATCATGTCTATGGAGACTTTTCGAATATCAACTTTTTTCCCTAAACACTATCAGGAAATATGGTTTATTGCAAATAGAGTCAGAAAAGCGTCCTTAATTTGGAATAGATTCTAAAAAGCTGTAAAATTAACGGCTCCAAGTTCTGTGTCAGATGCAGGGAGGGAAGAAAGGGAAAGACAGGTGTGAAATTTATAAACGGGAGAGAGATGGGAAAAGTGTCTTACTTCGTAAAAGTGTTAGTCACTCAGTCATGTCCGACTCTGGGAACCCATGAACTCTAGCCCACCAGGCTCCTCTGACCATGAATTCTCCAGGCAAGAATATAAGAGTGTGTAGCCATTCCCTTCTCCAGGGTATCTTCCTACCCAGGGATCGAATGCAGATCTCTTGCATTGCAGAATTCTTTACTGTCTGAGTTAGCAACTTCTGCTGCTGCTGCTGCTAAGTCACTTCAGTCGTGTCCAACTCTGTATGACCCCATAGACGGCAGCCCACCAGGCTCCCCCGTCCCTGGGATTCTCCAGGCAAGAACACTGGAGTGGGTTGCCATTTCCTTCTCCAATGCATGAAAGTGAAAAGTGAAAGTGAAGTCGCTCAGTCGTGTCCACAGAGAAACCCCTAACTAAGTAAACAGTTGTTCTAACCCTTCAAAATAGGCTAGCCATATGAACATATACTTTTAGAAAAACTTGTGTAAGTCCAATATATTTGAAAATTATCTGAAAGAACTTGTTTATCTCTAAACAGGATAAGGAATGAATATCAGCATTCTGGAAGAATATTTTTCTAGAGTGATTAAAAAGTTGTATGTCTTCATGAGCCCATTTTTTATGTAAAAGAGAACATGCACAGTTGCATTATTGTCCTAAATCAAACTAAAGTTACATAAGCTTTGAGTAATTGATGTGCTTTTTTCATAGTGAGGGTATTTTTTCATGATAAATTTTAAAGCTATACTTCACTTAGAAGAACTGAAAGCACTCGAGCATTTGGTCAGCCTCCCTTAATGATGGGAAAGATGGGGTCTTAAAGACCATGACAAGAAACTCCTTATGTATGCTCATACTGATGCAGAACATTAAATATTACTAAGGCTCAGTGTAGCTGCATGGTCTGTGATCCATTTTGAGTTAAGTTTCGTAAATACTGTGTCTAGATTCATTGTTTTGTCTGTGGATATCCAGTTGTTCTAGCACCACTTCTTGAAAGACTATGTTTGTCTCATTGTATTCCTTTGTTCCTTTGTCCAAGATCAGTTGGCTCCATTTATGTGAGCCTTTAGTACTGTGGTGAGAAGATATGGGGAGATGCAAAGTAAATAAAGAGTCCTGTGATTAGTTTCAGTCTTCTGGTGATCCTGTGCCCCTGGACTGTGATCTTTAGCCGTGCGTATAAGGTTTCTTTCCTGCTTGGGACAGGATGGCTAAAGGAATCTGAAGTTGGATATTTCCTTTCTTGTGGACAGGTTAAGCTCTAATACAGTATCTTCTTCTGAGAGTACATAATACTGTGGAGTATATAAAAATGGTTACTTTTTTCCCCTCACTGCCTGAAGCCAGAGGTTTTTTCAGCTTTGATATTCATTGTGAGGATCAGATCAGGCTTTTGGAGGTAAAACTTATATAAGCATGGAAGCTCCCAGTGGCCAGGTCCTCCTGTAGTTTTTATCTCTCAGGCTTGTCTACAGAGAATGTCTAGTAACTTGTCAGTTACAGTTTAAATTTTCCTACCCTTGCCATGGTTCCCCTGAAGGTTTCTGCTAATGGTTTTCAGCTCTGGTAAGTTATGATTCTCCGTAATCACCTCTGTCTCCTATTTTAAGGGCAGTGGTTTGCTCTGTGACTTCATTTCTGTGCCAGATCTAAGATTAGTTGTTGATTTTTCAGTTTATACAGATATTCAATTTATGTATAACTGAAAACCTTCGATGAATTAGCAACTTCTGCAAACTGGGTTTACTTTCTTAAAAAGAGATATTTTGTTTTTATATTTTCATTAAAGTATAGTTGATTTACGTTATGTTAATTTCTAGTGTCTAGCAAAGTGATTTGGTTATATATGTATATATTTATATTTTCATATTTATGAAAATTTTCATATTCTTTTCCATTACAGTTTTATAAAGTATTGAATATAGTTCCCTGTTCTATCAGTAGGACCTTGTTGTTTCCCTATTTTATATATGTGTTAGTCACTCAATCATGTCTGACTCTTTGGGACCCCATGGACTATAGCCTGTCAGGTTCCTCTGTCCATGGGATTGTATCTGCTATTCCTATACTCTTAATTTATCCCTACCCCACTTTCTCCTTTGGAAACCATAAGTTTGCGTTCTGTATCTGCGAGTCTGTTTCTGTTTTGTAGATAAGTTCATTTGTGTGCTATTTTTGATTCCATATATAAGTAAGAAATACTGTATGATATTTGTCTTTCTCTGTCTGACTTCATTTAGTATGATTATCTCTAGGTCCATCCATGTTGCTGCAAATGGCATTATTGCATTCCTTTTTATGGCTGAATGCTATTCCATCACATTTATATTTATATATAATATTGATATACATCATTATATGTACATATATATGTATATCAACATGATCAGATTATCTATTTATTCTTGATTCAGGTTTAGAGGGCTCTATATTTCTAGAAATTTGTACAGTTCTTCTAGGTTGTTCAATTTGTCAGCATAATTGTTTGTATTATTTTCTTAATTCTTTTCGTATTTTTGTAGTATCAATTTAGATTGCACTGAAGTTACGTGGCATGCTGTGATTCATGGGGTCACAAAGAGTTGAACACAACTGAGCGACTGAACTGAACTGAACTGAAGTTACGTTACAAAATCTCCCCTGTCTACCTATAGTCTCAAATGCTAGCTATGAATTCACATAGCAAAACACATGACAGGGTTATTGTTATTTGTATATCATTCCAGCTTTTAAAAAAGAATCTTAAGGTGTTATTATTTCAATATTATTATAGCACTTAATCTATAGTAATAAATGACACACTTTACCTTTTGAAAAGTATTATGTACTTTATGAAGTTTTACTCAGTATATGATTGTTTATCACTGTAAGAATATTTAGTTCTTTCACTGCAGTAGTTACAAATGATGCATTTCGGTGCTGTTGTTGCCAGTCTCTTGCATTCATTCTATTTTTTTGTTTTTGTGGGGTATTTTGTCCCCATTGTATTATTTCTATATGCCTGCTGCTGCTGCTAAGTCGCTTCAGTCGCGTCCGACTCTGTGCGACCCCATAGACGGCAGCCCACCAGGCCCTTTCCTCCCTGGGATTGTCCAGGCAAGAACACTGGAGTGGGTTGCCATTTCCTAATTCTGTTTAATTTTGCCTCTAGTAATTTGGAGTGCATGCACTCATTTTAAAACCAGTTCTTTGCAAATACATTTTAGCATGTGTATACAGAGGACTTTTTTTCCTTTGAAAAGCTACAAAGTAGCAGACAATGGTGTGGGGGGAGTTACAGAACTAGGTTATTTTGAGCAAGAGTTGGGAAAGTTCCCTGAAGAGGAAAGAGAACATCATCCCACTGGGTGTCCAGTGAGTTTTTTTCTGAGGGGGAGCTGTTGGCCAGCTAGGACAAGTTGTGCTCAGCCCTTCTGAAGCATTTAATATGCAAGTTCTGTCGTGTCCTCTGGAAAAGCTGGCCCTGTTGGATCAAGTAGGGATTGCCAGCACAGTCATTTTTTTAACCTTTAAATATCTTTAAATCTCTCAAAATAGCCATGAACTTTAGCAGCTAAAATGTGCTAGCAATACCGCTGGCCAAATGATTCTCATTATTCTTTTGTTTCCCTTCTGCTGCCCTCTAAAACAGAGGCATTTGTGGACAGGGAGAACTGAATGTCTCTCTGCTATTAATTTTTAAATGTCTGAGTCAGTCTTCAATGTCTTATTTCATAGCTAGCAGGACTTTATAAAGATTTATAGTGTGTTACTTTTCAGTACTAGTGCAAAGATTTTTTTGTGTGAGTGCATCTATTTGGTAAATTAAAGGCGTAAATCAATTCTAACAGAAATATCAAAAAAGCTCTTAGAAAAAATGAATAGATAAATCTAGCCATGAAATATTAAAAAAAATTATTGTATCACTTATATGTGCATTTGCCCTACAATGCTCTGTAATATTATTTACAGAATTAATGGAGCAACTACATTTTAGCAGCTGTCATTGATCCTGTTCCATAACTATATCATAAATGCTGGAATTTTATTTACCTGTAAACAGAATCTGTACTGTTTCTTCATAAAACAATTTGGCACCATTTCTGTGACATTGAATACATTAGTGTTTCTTTCTACAGCTTTTTCCCATAAGTCATGGATTAGATTACCTGAGAATTACTGGATCTGATCTTTACAAACTAATATTTTGCTTGAAAGTCACAGGATGCTTCATTAAGAATGGTTTAAGTAGGTAGGAAAAAAGTGTCCTTAAACATCAAGATAAATGGAATTAGGCAATCCAGTACACCATCCTAAAGGACCCTGGATCTCTTTATTTCCATGTTCCATGTATCTTAACATTTCCTTTCATTCATGACTTAAAAATAACTGCTAATGCTCAGTGAACCTCATCTAAGTTCCAGGCAGTAAGAAGAATGAGGAAGCCAAGAAGAGTCAGGTATAGGTAACTTCATGTGCCATGAGTTTGAATTCTTTAATTTTTTTTTTTTTAATTCTTACTTCTGTATGAAATTCTAAGTAAAAGTGCCTCTGCTGCCCCAATCACAAGAAAAACTTTGATAGTCTACAAAATCATAAATTCCATAATTTCTCCTAATATTCTGTTCTATATACTTATTAACAACACTAAGTTTTATTAAATGAATGAATGAATGGTTGAATGATCCTGTCCTGGGAGTGTAGGAGGTTGTTACTGAAGGAGGAAACAGACAGAACAGGCTCCATCTTGAAAGCAGGACTCCATCTTGGGCCGGACTGTGGACTTTGAGCTATATGCCCAGTATCTATTTTGACATACTATCTGGAAAACCAGATCCCCTAGACGGAAGAGCCCCAGGCTCATACCTAGACTCTCCATCACCTAAAAGAATACCCTAATTATCTGTGTAACCAAATAGAATCATAAATTCTATTATGTTTATTGGGGTATGACCGCAGCCTATGGATAATTGTCCACTGTTAACTACCTAGGCTTAAGGCATATGAATCACGGGTTAACTTTGATTGCATCTTTCTTTTCCTTTGTTCAGACTAGTTTCAGGGAATTTAGGGAGGTGGGTTTGGGCACATACACTTAGGGCATATAAGGTTTTCACAAAAACTGGTCAGGGTCCTCGGCTAAGAGGAGACTCTGCCTTAGGCCCACCAGTGTAATAAACTGCACTCCACTATATGCATTGTCCTTCTGAGTGAGTTTGTTTCCCGGAACATGTGGCTACAACATTACAGTAAGTAAGAGTTTTCTTAGTAGAATAGACATCTCCCTCAGTGGAGATGTCTTATTATTCAAAAATACTGTCAGGGTAAACAGTGCCTTCATTTACAAAAGGTAAAGTTAGAGTGAGTACACTGTAAATTTCTCATTTACAGAGACAGAAACATGTATGTGAGAGAATAAAGAGAGAATAAAGTATGTGACTCCACCAAAATACTATCAAAATATTTGATGAATTAAAAACAGTAGGATCATGAATCAAATTGTCCTTTTCTAAAGTGATAATTTGTAACTAAGTAAAATAAAACCTGAGATGAGAGAGATAGTTCAGTTCAGTCGCTCAGTCGTGTCTGACTCTTTGCGACCCCATGAATTTGCAGCACGCCAGGCCTCCCTGTCCATCACCAACTCCCGGAGTTCACTCAAACTCATGCCCATCGAGTTGGTGATGCCATCCAGCCATCTCATCCTCTTTTGTCCCCTTTTCCTCCTGCACCCAATCACTCCCAGCATCAGGGTCTTTTCCAATGAGTCAACTCTTCTCATGAGGTGGCCAAAGTATTGGAGTTTCAGCTTTAGCATTATTCTTTCCAAAGAAAACCCAGGGATGATCTCCTTTAGAATGGACTGGTTGGATCTCCTTGCAGTCCAAGAGACTGTCAAGAGTCTTCTCTAACACCACAGTTCAAAAGCATCAATTCTTTGACACTCAGCTTTCTTCACAGTCCAACTCTCACATCCGTTCATGACCACAGGAAAAACCATAGCCTTGACTAGATGGACCTTTGTTGGCAAAGTAACTTCTCTGCTTTTGAATATGCTATCTAGGTTGGTCATAACTTTCCTTCCAAGGAGTAAGCTGAAGAGAATTAATTTAATTTTAATTTAATGGCTGCTCCCTTCATAGCTCATTTAGTAAAGAATCCACCTGCAATGCAGGAGACCCCGGTTCAATTCCTGGGTGTGGAAGATCCACCAGAGAAGGGATAGGCTACCCACTCCAGTATTCTTGGGCTTCCCGTGTGGCTCAGTTGGTAAAGAATCCATCTACAATGAAGGAGACCTGGTTCGATCCCTTTGTCGGGAAGATCCCCTGGAGAAGGGAAAGGCTGCTCACTCCAGTATTCTGGCCTGGAGAATTCCATGGACTCTATAGGCCATAGGGTTGCAAAGAGTCCGACACGACTGATTGCCTTTCACTTTCACTTTCCAATGTTAAATTATCAAATAGATGTCAGTGAAATACTTAGAATACAGGCAGTGAACAAAAAATTGTCTTCAAGTACCACAACATCATATGACTTCATTTATATATATATAAAAAAACAAATTATCATTTCCAATCTGAAATAGTATATTTGTTAAAAAATCTATATACCCATACTTCTTGAAATTTTATGAGAATGACACAAGGACAAATTATAATTTATTTTACTAACTGAAATTCCAAGTGCCTGCAGGTATAATATGTAATATGTCATAAAATTTTTAGTTTACATATTTTAAAAAAAGAAAAATGCAGAATGCATAATGTAAGCAAAATAAAAGGCTTTCAGTTCCTGTAATGCACTGTGGAATCCAAGTGTAATTTCCTTATTGACATTATGATAAATTTAGCTTAGAAATTTCAAATAAGCATCTGTTGCCTCCACTCACAAATGTGTTCAACAATTCATGCTTCAAATGCTTATCATATTTTTGCTGCTAAGTCGCTTCAGTCGTGTCTGACTCTGTGCGACCCCATAGACAGCAGCCCACCAGGCTCCCCCGTCCCTGGGATTCTCCAGGCAAGAACATTGGAGTGGGTTGCCATTTCTTTCTCCAATGCAAGAAAGTGAAAAGTGAAAGGGAACCCAATTACAGTGTATCTTTTAGTCTGTTTGAATGTGATACTGAGGGAAAAGTTTATTAATAAACTATTGTTTCTGGGAAAATAATTGAAATGGGAAAAGAAAACATTTAATAAAAAGGATTTTTAGTTTGATTGAGTAGTGAAAAAGCAGAAGTCACTCAGTCGTGTCTGACTCCTTGAGGGCCCATAGACTGCCAGGTTCATCTGACCACAGAATTCTCCAGGCAAGAACACTGAAATGGGTAGCCATTCCCCTCTCCAAGGGATCTTCCTGACCCAAGGATCAAACCCAAGTCTCCTGCATTGCAGACAGATTATTTACCCCTGAGCCACCAAGATTATGACCAGATAATTTCACTTAAATTCTTGTAGTCCACAAACTTGAAATGGCATAAACTTAATATTTCTCATTTGTGTGTTCACAACAAGGAAGAGATATAAAATGTGCCAAAGGGGCATCAGCATTGCTGGGGAGAGGGAAGAAGTTGGAAGAGTGGTAGCTGCTGGATTAAGGGAGAAGAAAGCTGCTGCCATAGAGGAAGATGTGGCCCAAAGAGGAGTCTTCTTTCTAGCACATTGAGAGGCTGAGGTCACTGCAGTGCTGGGTGGCAGAGGGTAGGAGTTAAATGTTGGACTGAAAATGCCATTACTCTCAAGTTTTCCTAGAGAGGACTCCACTTTCCACCCATTCTCCATGCAAAATCTCTACAGACAGTAAGATGCAATAGAAGTAAAAATTTACTTCTCTGAAGAGACTGGAGGGCTCTGGGCAAATTTTCCAATACTTCCCAATTTTAGGTGTTCCTAAATACACTTATATTTAGGTATGTTTCCAAGCTTAAATCTCACTCCTCCATGATGAATCTAAAGTAAAGCTTGTCAGTTCCAAAGCCCCACTGACAAGCACAGAGCAATGAAATACCTTTTTTTTTTTTTTTTATCGCTGATGGTGGTAAATCTTTTAAAATTAATTGAAAATCATAGTAGCTAAATGTACAATGTTATAAATGGGTAAAAGAAAAATTGACTCCACCCCAAAGACAGTATAATTCTGTGAACAAAAAGATGCTTAAATGTGCAGGAATAACTTAGCTGCATTTGTACACAATATGCAACTCTACTAACATTTCAGAGAGAATCAAGACTATAGTACAATTGTGAAAGAACATCTACTTAGTGTAAAAAACTGGCATCAGTTCAGTTCAGTCACTCAGTCATGTCCGACTCTTTGCGACCCCATGAATCGCAGCACGCCAGGCCTCCCTGTCCATCACCAACTCCCGGAGTTCACTCAGACTCACGTCCATCGAGTCAGTGATGCCATCCAGCCATCTCATCCTCTGTCGTCCCCTTCTCCTCCAGTCCCCAATCCCTCTCAGCATCAGAGTCTTTTCCAATTAGTCAACTCTTTGCATGAGGTGGCCAAAGTACTGGAGTTTCAGCTTCAGCATCAGTCCTTCCAAAGAAATCCCAGGGCTGATCTCCTTCAGAATGGACTGGTTGGATCTCCTTGCCGTCCAAGGGACTCTCAAGAGTCTTCTCCAGCACCACAGTTCAAAAGCATCAATTCTTTGGTGCTCAGCCTTCTTCACAGTCCAACTCTCACATCCATACATGACCACAGGGAAAACCATAGCCTTGACTAGATGGACCTTTGTTGGCAAAGTAATGTCTCTGCTTTTGAATATGCTATCTAGGTTGGTCATAACTTTCCTTCCAAGGAGTAAGCATCTTTTAATTTCATGGCTGCAGTCACCATCTGCAGTTTTTTTGGAGCCCAGAGAAATAAAGTCTGATATTGTTTCCAATGTTTCCCCATCTATTTCCCATGAAGTGATGGAACCGGATGCCATGATCTTCATTTTCTGAATGTTGAGCTTTAAGCCAACTTTTTCACTCTCCTCTTTCACTTTCATCTAGAGGATTTTTAGTTTCTCTTCACTTTCTGCCATTAGGGTGGTGTCATCTGCATATCTGAGGTTATTGGTATTTCTCCCAGCAATCTTGATTCCAGCTTGTGCTTCTTCCAGCCCAGCGTTTCTCATGATGTACTCTGCATATAAGTTAAATAAGCAGGGTGACAATATACAGCCTTGACTGGCATAGCACATGGGAAAAATTATTTAAAAACTATTATACATTTAAAATAATAATAATATAAGTAATTAAAAGGTCTGATTTTTAAGGACAGAGAACAAAGGGAAATGCAAGATACATAAAATTCTAAAGTAAAAAATAAGAAAGATGAGAGGGAGAAAGGAAACATAGGGGTAAAAATGATTCCTCAAGGAAATCAAGGGCCTCATACAAAACAAAAACAAAGATAACTTTGAATTATTTAGATCGTCTTAGTCTTGTGTTTAGAGCACCAAACATAGCATTCATCTACTATAGGCATTCACATAGGTAATGAACATACACTTAGTTTTACAGTACATTAATGCTATTTACTCATAGAATATGAAAATATATATAAAAGCTGTAAACCAACACTGCTTAGTTATTTTTGTGTCCTTAGTATTACATATGGTTCTTTTTAGGTAATGTGATTTCATTTTCAGAGTCAATATTTGTTTGCACGTCGTATTTAATTTCTGGACATCTACTGTTGAACAAAATGCAGCAAATTCTCTCACAGCATTGAAATTGTATAGATAAACTTGTAGGATAGTTCTCATTACTACCTTTTTACCCACTAGGAAACTGTGCTTCATCATTGGTTTGGACACCTTTGTAACCAAACATCAGCAGAAGCGTGTTTCCTTTTGAGTGTTAAATGAAATTTCCTGCAATCTTATGCCATGTTTGATAAGAAAGAGGCAGATGTGTTTTAAAATTCATATCTGTCTGTCAGCCACTGCTTCTGCTACATTGGTCAATGAACTGCTCACCACCAGCCTTTGGTTTCTGTACAGATTCCAGATTATAACAAGCTCAAAAACACTAACATGCTGGTCATGGCTGCCAGCCCTTTTCTGTAATTTTCATAAAAGAACAAATAAAACAAGTGTTACAACAATGACAACAAAATTAAAGAAATACAAATAACTATAATTGAATAATGAAGACAATTACAGCTGAGTGAAATTAAGCTGTTTTTGACGATATGAGCTCTTACTTCTTCTTTTCTTTACTTTCAATACTCTTCTGCTTTCTCCAGCCTTCACATTCACAGATATGTCAAGGGCAGGACATTTTAGTATTTGCTGTATCCTGCCAAACATTCCCCCAGGGCCTCTACCTGAATCTGAGGCAGTTGTTTTCATAAACGGTTTTGCATCCATACGAACATCAACTTGCAATGTATCATATATCTGGTAAGTGGTGAAACCAGTATGCAAATGCCTCAAAAGAGTATACACTTTTCACTGTATTTGCTGCCTCAATTATATGAATAAGAGCAATAAATCATGAATAGAACATAGGGAAATGACTTTTGAGAGCATGGCTGTAAGGCAGAAACATACAGCATTTAAGCATTCTGCCTATGGAAACAGCTGAAGTGCATAGGGACTACTATGGGACAGGGAATATGATAAAAGATGCACTCACTGTTTCCTGACCTTCCTAAAATATCCTTAAGAATATATACATATTGTCATCCTCAAGTACCAATAGATAGAGGATTGGCCCATGGTGGTAAGTATGGTAAACTGGGTAGCATCGTCTCAACCGAGTCTGTCTAATTCCAGAGTTTATTGTATTAACTATTATTTTACACTATTGGCACATTATGTAAAATGTTCAGTGGCATTGCAGATTTTACAGAGGTGGATGATAGGGGCTGAGAATCAAATAACTTTCCCAGGGTGATGAAACTGGTAATGATGAGATATCTAAACATCATCTTTTTTCTGTGACTCTAAATTCTTGTTCACTGCACCACACCATGCTTCTGTTTAAATCAGTGCCATTTCAGCTTTTAGCAACCAGGGTTCATCACATCTACAAGTCCTAATTAGATTTAGTCAGCCTTGTTTCTCTGGCTGAGACCATTGTAGTGTGAAGACCAAACTTCCAGTGATCTGTAAATGACATTAACTTAGGCTAATAATGTAGCCCAAGTATGCTATTTTTAAATTTGTCTTCTTTTAACTTTAAAATATGAACTATCAAATGCTATTATGTTAAGTTTGAAAATAATAATCTTTCAGTGTCATACAATGACATTATTTTATTTGATGAATGTAATTTTACAATAAAGGAAATTCTTTCTTAAATTTAAGGAAAGTTTTCCATACTTTAACTTAATATTCCATTTATTCTTGTTCTGTTTTTCATTTCTTTATATTAATAATACATTTTGCCTTTCAACAGCTTATTTTTTGAAGACAGCATATGTAGTGTGCTAGTGTATAATACCATTAGTAGTAGGTTTTTGATTTCAAGTTGTTTCTTAGATTTCATTTTCTTATCATAAAATAGTAACATTTGTCATCTTAAGTGTTACATTATTGATAATTTCATTGACATTATATCAATCCAACATAGCTGCCAGACTTGTGCCTTAAGCAATGAATTACTTTTTTTTTTCTTTTTTACATGTTACAATATATCTTACAATTGATTTTAATATATAATTAATCATTAATTTGGACTTCCAGATGGGGCAGTGGTAAAGAATCCATTTGCCAATGCAGGAAAGGCAGGAGATATGGATGGGTCCCTGGGTTTGGAAGACCTTCTGGAGTAGGAAATGGCAACCCATTTCAGCGTCTTTGCCTGAAAAATTCCTTGGACAGAGGAACCTGGAAGGCTATAGTCCATGGGATTGCAAAGAGTAGGACACGACTGAGCACACCTATACAAAAACAATATTGAAATACTTTTTAAATCATTGATACTCAATGTATTCTCCTAAATTACTTAAGTCATAGAAATGTTTTAAAATAGATAGTACGATTTTAAATGCTTAAGTCTAAGATACTATTTTTTCTTTACACAGTTTTACTTTTATGAAATTGAGATGCATCTTATAATAGTCTGTAATATGTCTTCATTTTCTTCAAAAGTTATTCTTGCGATTTTGTTCTCAAAATGAATGAGTCATAAAATAAACATAGTATTAGTATATTAATAATTGTATTAACTTAGTTAGAAAATATACCAGATAGAAAATCTAAAGTTATTTATGAGATCCTCATTATCATCAGGATAATTATTATTTTTAGCAATAAACAAACTGAATATAAGCATCTTTTTGAGTCACTTAAAATTTATGGAGGTCTTCCAGGTGAATAATACATTTATCTTTCTAAATTTCACTTTGCCAATATTGAAAATTCCAAAGATTAACAAGGAGAGAAAAAATTCCAAAGAATAGCAAAGAGAGATAAGAAAGCCTTCCTCAGTGATCAATGCAAAGAAATAGAAGAAAACAATAGAATGGGAAAGACTAGAGATCTCTTCAAGAAAATAGAGATACCAAGAGAATATTTTATGCAAAGATGGGCACAATAAAGGATAGAAATGGTATGGATCTAACAGAAGCAGAAGAAATTAAGAAGGGGCAAGAATACACAGCACTATGCAAAAAAGATCTTCACGACCCAGATAACCATGATGGTGTGATCACTCACCAAGGGACAGACATGCTGAAGTATGAAGTCAAGTGGGCCTTAGGAAGCACCACTAGGAACAAAGCTAGTGGAGGTGGCGGAATTCCAGTTGAGCTATTTCAAATCCTAAAAAATGATGTTATGAAAGTGCTGCACTCAATATGCCAGCAAATTTGGAAAACAGCAGTGGCCACAGAATGGAAAATATCAGTTTTCATTCCAATCCCAAAGAAAGGCAATGCCAAAGAATGTTCAGATTCAGTTCAGTTCAGTTCAGTTGCTCAGACGTGTCTGATTCTTTGTGACCCAATGGACTGCAGCATGCCAAGCCTCCCTGTCCATCTCCAACTCCCAGAGTTTACTCAAACGCATGCCCATTGAATCAGTGATGCCATCCAAACGTCTCATCCTCTGTCACTCCCTTCTCCTCCCGCCTTCAATCTTTCCCAGCATCAGGGTCCTTTCAAATGAGTCGGTTCTTCCCATCATGTGGCCAAAGAATGTTCAAACTACTACACAACTGCACTCATCTCACACACTAATAAAGTAATGCTCAAAATTCTCCAAGACAGGCTTCAACAGTACATGAACCATGAACTTCCAGATGTTTAATTTGGATTTAGCAAAGGGAGAGTAACCAGAGATCAAATCGCCAACATCTGTTGGATGATCCAAAAAGCAAGAGAGTTCCAGAAAGACATCTTCTTCTGCTTTATTGACTACACCAAAGCCTTTGACTGTGTGGATCATCACAAACTGTGAAAAATTCTTCTAGAGATCAGAATACCAGGCAACCTGATCTGCTTCCTTAGAAACCTGTATGCAGGTGAAGTGGCAACAGTTAGAACTGGACATGGAACCGCAGACTAGTTCCAAATAGGGAAAGGAGGTCATCAAGGTTGTATATTGTCACCCTGATTATTTAACTTATATGCAGAGACATCATGTGAAATTCCAGGCTGGATGAAGCAAAAGCTGGAATCAAGATTGCTGGGAGAAATATCAATAACCTCAGATATGCAGATGACACCACCCTTATGGCAGACAGTGAAGAAGAACTAAAGGGCCTCTTGATGAAAGTTAAAGGGGAGAATGAAAAGTTGGTTAAAAACTCAGCATTCAGAAAACTAAGATCATGGCCTCTGGTCTCATCACTTCATGGCAAATAGATGGGGAAACAATGGAAACAATGAGAGACTTTATTTTCTTGGGCTCCAAAATCACTGCAGATGGTGACTGCTGCCATGAATTTAAAAGACACTTGCTCCTTAGAAGAAAAGTTATGACCAACCTAGATAGCATATTCAAAAGCAGAGACATTACTTTGCCAACAAAGGTCCATCTAGTCGAGGCTATGGTTTTTCCAGTAGTCATGTATGGATGTGAGATTTAGACTGAAAAGAAAGTTGTGTGCCAATTAATTGATGCTTTTGAACTATGGTGTTGAAGAAGACACTTGAGAATTCCTTGGACTGCAAGGAGATCCAATCAGTCAATCCTAAAGGAAATCAGTTAAGTTCAGTTCAGTTGCTCAGTTGTGCCCCACGCTTTGCAATCCAATGGACTGCAGCATACCAGGCCTTCCTGTCCATCACCAACTCCCAGAGTTTACTCAAACTCATGTCCATTGAGTCGGTGATGCCATCCAACCATCTCATCCTCTGTCATCCCCTTCTCCTCTTGCCCTCAATCTTTCCCATCATCAGGGTCTTTTCAAATGAATTAGCTCTTTGCATCAGGTGGCCGAAGTATCGGAGTTTCAGCTTCTACGTCAGTTCTTCCAATGAACACCCAGGACTGATCTCCTTTAGGATGGACTGGTTGGGTCTCCTTGCAGTCCAAGGGACTCTCAAGAGTCTTCTCCAACACCACCATTCAAAAGCATCAGTTCTTTGGTGCTCAGCTTTCTTTATAGTCCAAATAGGAAATCAGTCCTGATTATTCATTGAAAGGATTGATGCTGAAGCTGAAACTCCAATACTTTGGCCACCTGATGCAAAGAGCTGACTCATCTGAAAAGATGCTGATGCTGGGAAATATTGAAAGATGGAGGAGAAGGGGACGGCAGAGGATGAGATGTTTGGGTGGCATCACCGAGTTGATGGACATGAATTTGAGTATGCTCCAGCAGTTGGTGATGGACAGGGAATTCTGGTGTGCTGCAGTCCATGGGGTCACAAAGAGTTGGACATGACTGAGCCATTGAACTGAACTGATATTGAAAATAGGTTATAGCTATTGTCTTATTACAAACAGTTATAGGGTACTTTAAGATAAACTATCATGTCAGAATAAAAGTAAACATCAAAATAGGGAAGATATAACTCAAAATGATCATCTTCTCTAATTTTGACCAACTTATATAGATTTTAAAAATGAGGAAGATTTGTAAAATGTTAATTTGGAGAATTTGAATCTGTCAGACATGGGATGGTGAGTAAGCCTTTATCCAAATTCATGTTCTTTCCCCAAAGGAGCACTATCAGAAAGTTGCAATTGGTGTGCTACAAAAATGTACTTATTATGAACTGACTTCTTTACATGAAAGTCCGTTTGTGTAAAATGTGTGAGGCAAGATAGGAGAGACAATAAAATGTATTTAAGATTTGCATTCACAAGCCATAGTCCACTGTGTGTCCAAACGTACACATACATCTTGAGCATAACAGGACTTCCTGTTTTGTTCTACTGACTGAGTGACTAATCAGCCTGATTCGAGCCTGTGTAACTCTGAAAATAATACTGAAATACTTTGGTAGGAAATGATTTGCCCTCACAGTCTAGCTGTGAATGACTTGGAGAAAAAACATAATTTACTCTATGGCATCTTAGTGCTGTAGTTCCGTCTTTACTTGCCAAGAAGCTGAATAATTAACCAATTTATAAAAATCAATATTTATCATATTATTTATTAGACAATACAAACCAATATCATTCTAGCAAAAGCTATACAACAGAATAAATCAGGGATGAGCAATCTGGAGGTTGATGGTAGCCACCCAATTAAAAAAAAAAAATCACAGTCCCTAATTTCTTTTCTGCACCTGACCCAATTTTCAGACCTGAAATCCAGTAACTGGATGATGTTGTAGTTTCCTGGATTGAAAGGGCATGCAGTTCATAGAAACTCTATACAGTAATATTTCCCAAGTCCTTTTTCCAAAGGAATCCATCACCAGTACTAGGGTAATGATATATAATGATACAAGGAGCAAAGCGGTATACGCACAATTTTGAAAAGTGATAGACACTGACATTACCATGGCCTTGTTACGTGGATTATTTGAGGATCAGGCAATACATTCAGTCCTGGCTGTATCTGACTCAGGGCATCCACTGTCACAAAGACGCACCAAAAATGTATTTCTCTAGCCTCCTTGTATACACTTGTACTTGCATTGAGCAAGCCGTGGAAAACTGTCCAACTCCCACAGTACAGTTTGCCTTGTGAGATAAGGACTATTGTATTATAAAAAATCAAACGGAAGCCTTTGAAACTGTTCCCACCCATGGCTAAACCGTTAATAAAAAATGGTATTGCATGCTAGGGGGATGGCAGAGGTTAGTGCCACTCTTGAAAACGTTTTGGAACTCCCCAAACGGTACAGAGATTGTTTTCTCTGTCACATTTTACTTAAAGATGACAGCAAACTCCTACAGATTCAACCACATGGCAGCCCTTATTGCAGCTGTTGGGCCATTAACCACCATTCTCAAACATTTCACATGGTACAAGTTATATGGTGGACATCAAATTATCTTATGAAGGCATTTTTTTTTTCTTTCTATATGTACCAAGGCCCAGAAATGGTCTGCCTTCATTTATAACATATGTCAATGTAAATTCACAGTATTGGCCAAGGACTAATGTTAATTTTTTTGTTCCTTTTCATAAAATACTTTTAAGGTGTCTGCAGGAATCAGATTTGTTCATTAAATGAATATAATATCATTTTTATCCAATACACTGATAACATCATGTTACTTGGACCACATAAGCAAGAAATAACCCAGTTATATCCTTAAATTATCCCAGATTTAGCCAATGAAAACATCTTCAATTTGGTTCTTTTGTCAAGCCTGCATTAATTTTGGAGTATTTTATTTCTAGCATAGCAAAAGCCTTTGACTGTGTGTATCACAATAAACTGTGGAAAATTCTGAAAGAGATGGGAATACCAGACCACCTGACCTGCCTCTTGAGAAATCTGTATGCAGTTCAGGAAGCAACAGTTAGAACTGGACATGGAACAACAGACTGGTTCCAAATAGGAGAAGGAGTACGTCAAGGCTATATATTGTCACCCTGCTTATTTAACTTCTATGCAGAGTACATCATAAGACGCGCTGGGCTGGAAGAAGCACAAGCTTGAAACAAGATTGCCGAGAGAAATATCAATAACCTCAGATATACAGATGACACCACCCTTATGGCAGAAAGTGAAGAGGAACTAAAAAGCCTCTTGATGAAAGTGAAAGTGGAGAGTGAAAACGTTGGCTTAAAGCTCAACATTCAGAAAATGAAGACCATGGCATCCGGTCCCATCACTTCATGGGAAATAGATGGGGAAACAGTGGAAACAATATGACTTTATTTTTTTTCGGCTCCAAAATCACTGCAGATGGTGACTGCAGCCATGAAATTAAAAGAGGCTTACTCCTTGGAAGGAAAGTTATGACCAACCTAGATAGCATATTCAAAAGCAGAGACATTACTTTGCCAACAAAGGTCCGTCTAGTCAAGGCTATGGTTTTCCCTGTGGTCATGTATGGATGTGAGAGTTGGACTGTGAAGAAAGCTGAGCGCCAAAGAATTGATGCTTTTGAACTGTGGTGTTGGAGAAGACTCTTGAGAGTCCCTTGGACTGCAAAGAGATCCAACCAGTCCATTCTGAAGGAGATCAGTCCTGGGTGTTCTCTGGAAGGAATGATGCTAAAGCTGAAACTCCAGTACTTTGGCCACCTCACGCGAAGAGTTGACTAATTGGAAAAGACTCTGATGCTGGGAGGGATTGGGGGCAGGAGGAGAAGGGGACGACAGAGGATGAGATGGCTGGATGGCATCACTGACTCGATGGACGTGAGTCTGAGTGAACTCCGGGAGTTGGTAATGGACAGGGAGGCCTGGCGTGCTGTGATTCATGGGGTCGCAGAGTCAGACACAACTGAGCAACTGAACTGAACTGAACAGAACTGAAAATGTTTAAGACTCATCTTATACTTTCCTTCTAAGTCCTGCAGTCATTTTTACAAATGATTTAGGTTCTTGGTAATGGAGAAAAAAATGTTTAAAAAAACATATGGAGATATGTGTGCTTATTACTACTGGGACATCAGTGTTTACCAATCCTTTCATCAGACAGAGCAAATGAATTGTGTGCGTGCTTGTGTTTTATGTATTTAGAAATCATGAAATTAAACTGATTTTCCCAGTTCCAACCAATTAGAGAATTCTTGTTAAGCTTCCCACTGAATATTTTATTTAACTATTCTTCAGTGAGAAATCTTTCACCCAACATAATCAATATATTTACACATATATTCAAACTGTCGATATATACAAAAATAGGTGTAGAACCTCTAAAGTACACATTTTAAGATGAGGTGAGATTTGTTTGTTGCTCAATTTTATGCTTTTGGATTAAATGTGTATAGTCAAAAGATTCTCTGTGATTATATTCATCAATTATAAAGAGTTCTGAATCATCCATTTTTTTGTCCAACTTAATTGAGACATAACAATGTAGCCCCACTGGTATATTTTTTATGTTTCCTATTGTATCTGTGTCAAATCCAATAAAAAAAATTCATTCCCAAGGCCAATGTCAAGTAGTTTACTTCTTATATTTTCATATAGAAGTTTTATAGTTTCAGGTCTCATGTTCAAGTCTTTAATCCAATTTGAGTTGATTTTTTATCTTACTTTTTTTGAAATGATATGTGGGAAGATTTATTCAGGTAGATACCACTATTCTAGGACCAACCACAAATGTTTGACTCTCCTATATTACTGTATAGTAATACATGCAGTTTTAAGCCCATAATTTCATCTTAATTTGATCTTACTACTATAGCCTATCATGGTGTAGTACTCAACATATCCTGAAGAATTCTTTGCCTCTTAAAATTCCATGTTTCTGATTTCAATATTTTGTATCATTTTCTTTTTGCTTTATGGTTTGTATATCTATTTCCCTTTTTTACTTTCATCCTTGTTATTCCCTTTTTCAGTTTTGCCACCTGAAGAAATTCTAATAATGGGGCTTCCCTGGTGGCTCAGACAGTAAAGAAACTGTCTGCAATGCAGGAGACCCAGGTTCAACCCCTGGCTTAGGAAGATCCCCTGGAGAAGGGAACGGCTACCCACTCCACTCCAATATCCTTACTTGGGGAATCCCATGGACAGAGGAGCCTGGTGGGCTATAGTACATGGGGTTGTTTTCCACCTGAAGAAATTCTAAAATACGATTATCAAATGTTTTTATGGGTATGACGTCAACACCACAAGCAACAAAATAAAAAGTTGACAAGTAGGACTACATCAAATGAAAAGTCCCTCTGCACAGCAAAAGAAATCATCAACAAAATGAAAAGGCACCAAACACAGTGTAAAAAATATTTGCAAGCTCTCTATATAATAAAGTCATAATATCCAAAATTTATTAAAACTCATAATCATACAGCAAATAGAAAAAAATCCTATTAAAATAATAGTAAATTAAGGACACAGAAAATTTCAAAATTTTTATTTTTAAAGAACAGATTATTTGTGAAGTACATCAGTTCTCTGTTCTCTCAAAATATTACAAGGAACCCAAAAGAGAGGCTTCAACCTGTATTTTTCCCAGTTCTGTTGGTCCCAGTGGATGTAATTCCCCCACAAGATATTTGTTTTACAATGATTTTCTCAGTAAGGATTTTCAATGGGGTAATATTTTGCTCTCTGATTTTTTTTTTAAGTTGGATATTTTAATTCAGTAGAGAAATATGAATTTATAAGAAAATTGATAAACATGGATGAATTTAAATAAGCATTGATTATAAGTGATAAATAATGACGATGGTTTACAAAATAAATAAAAATTCATTATTTTGTAAAAAATAATCACTTGAGTAGGGAGCAATAGTATTGTGTCTGCTAAGAGCTTTGAAAAATATGTGATATTACTTGAGCAATTTATAAATTGCTTGGATTTTTTACCCACCTGGCTAAGTAAATGCAGATACATTATCCCATATTTTATATAGCCTTGATTTTTTTTTAAAATTGTATCAGAGTACAGTTGTTTTACAATGTTATGTTAGTTTCAAATGTTACAAGTGTAATAATGAAACTATTATACCTATCCATATATCCACTCATTTATATTATTTTCCCATATAGGTCATTACAGAGTACTTAGTATAGTTCCCTCTGCTATTTCAGTGGGTCTTTATTAGTTATCTATTTTATATATAGTAGTATATATATAATTGTTATATATAGTAAAGTAATGCTCAAAATTCTCCAAGCCAGGCTTTAGCAATATGTGAACCATGAACCTCCAGATGTTCAAGCTGGTTTTAGAAAAGGCAGAGGAACCAGAGATCAAATTGCCAACATTCGCTGGATCATCAAAAAATCAAGAGAGTTCCAGAAAAACGTCTATTTCCACTTTATTGACTATGCCAAAGCCTTTGACTCTGTGGATCACAATAAACTGGAAAAATCTGAAAGAAATGAGAATACCAGCCCACCTGACCTGCCTCTTGAGAAACTGTATGCAGGCCAGGAAACAACAGTTAGAACTGGACATGGAACAACAGACTGGTTCCAAATAGGAAAAGGAGTACGTCAAGGCTGTATATTGTCACCCTGATTATTTAACTTTTATGCAGAGTACATCATGAGAAATGCTGTATTGAAAGAACACAAGCTGGAATTAACATTGCCAGGAGAAATATCAATAACCTCAGATATGCAGATGACACCACCCTTATGGCAGAAAGTGAAGAAGAACTAAAAAGCTTCTTGATGAAGGTGAAAGAGGAGAGTGAAAAAGTTGGCTTAAAGCTCACCATTCAGAAAATGAAGACCATGGCATCTGGTCCCATCACTTCATGGGAAATAGATGAGGAAACATTGGAAACAGTGTCAGAATTTATTTTTTTTTTTTTTGGCTCCAAAATCACTACAGATGGTGATTGCAGCTGTGAAATTAAAAGACCCTTACTCCTTGGAAAGAAAGTTATGACCAACCTAGGTAGCATATTCAAAAGCAGAGATGTTACTTTGCCAACAAAGGTCCATCTAGTCAAGGCTATGGTTTTTCCAGTGGTCATGTATGGATGTGAGAGTTGGACTGTGAAGAAAGCTAAGCAACCAAAGAATTGATGCTTTTGAACTGTGGTGTTGGAGAAGACTCTTGAGAGTCCCTTGGACTGCAAGGAGATCCAACCAGTCCATTCTAAAGGAGATCAGTCCTGGGATTTCTTTGGAAGGACTGATGTTAAAGCTGAAACTCCAGTACTTTGGCCACCTCATGCGAAGAGTTGACTCATTGGAAAAGACTCTGATGCTGAGAGGGATTGGGGGCAGGAGGAGAAGGGGACGACAGAGGATGAGATGGCTGGATGGCATCACCGATTCGATGGACATGAGTTTGAGTGAACTCCGGCAGTTGGTGATGGACAGGGAGGCCTGGTGTGCTGCGATTCATGGGGTCGCAAAGAGTTGGACACGACTGAGCGACCAAACTGAGCTGATATATACATGTTAGTCCTAATCTTCCAATTTATTCCTCTCCCCAACCAGTAACCATGAGTTTATTTTCTATATCTGTAACTCTATCTCTGTTTTGTATATAAGCTCATTTGTAGGCTTGAATTTTCGTTCTTCAAAGGACTGTTTTTTCCTACTTGAATGCCAAGACATGTTCATACCACAAACCCAGTGTCGTAGGAATAATTTGTTTGTTCTAATGCAATAGTTCTCAAAGGGAGACTCTCTGTCCTCCTTAAGTCCCACTCACATAGACTCTTGACAATACCCAGAGATATTTCTGTTTGTCTCCAAAAATGGGGGTGAGATTTTTCTACTAACAACCGGTGGGTAGAGGTCAGGGGAACAGCTAAACAACTCATCATACAAAAGACAATTCCCCTACAGCAAATAATTAGCCTGCCGAAATATCTACAGTGCTAAAGTTGGAAAGTTAATACAATTAGTTTAAACTACAATTAAAAGCTAAAGTTTATTTTACTGAATAGTCAAAAGTAAAATATTCTTTTTACACTGCTAGACTTTTCTGTTTCTTCACCAGTTTGAAATCCTATAACTTTATTGAGAATATGTTTATATATACTATATATATAACTGATTATAATATACTATGTATCTATACTGTACTTAGTCAGTCATGCCCAACTCTTTGTGACCCCATGAACTGTAGCCCACCATGCTCCTCTGTCCATGGGATTTCTCCAGGCAAGGATACTGAAGTGGGTCACCATGGATTCTTCCAAGGTATCTTCCCAGGCTAGGGGTCGATTAGGGTCTCATGCATTGCAGGTGGATTCTTTATCTTCTGAGCCACCAGGGAAACCCCTATATATATATATATGTACTATACTCTATGTCTATAAGGGAAAACTCATAGATCCTTTTTCTAAAAAAATTAATGAAATAGTCTTTTCTCCCCTAGTGAATTTCTTCTAAGTTTAATTGATTTTTTTTTAATTCCCTAAAATTCAGTTGAGTTCAGTCATTCAGGTGTGTCCAACTCTTTGTAACCCCATGGACTGCAGCATGCCAGGCCTTCCTGTCCATCACCAACTCCCGGAGTTTACTCAAACTCATGTCCATTGAGTCAGTGATGCCATCCAACCATCTCATTCTCTGTCATCCCCTTCTCCTCCTGCCCTCAATCTTTCACAGGATCAGGGTCTTTTCAAATGAGTCAGCTCTTCACATCAGGTGGCCAAAGTATTGGAGTTTTAGTTTCAACATCAGTCCTTGCAAAAAACACCCAGGATTGATCTCCTTTAGAATGGACTGGTTGGATCACCTTGCAGTCCAAGGGACACTCAAGAGTCTTCTCCAACACTACAGTTCTAAAGCATCAGTTCCTTGGTGCTCAGCTTTCTTTATAGACCAACTCTCACATCCATACATGACTACTGGAAAAACCATAACCTTGACTAGATGGACCTTTGTTGTCAAAGTAATGTCACTGTTTCTTAAAATGCTTTCTAGGTTGGTCATAAGTTTCCTTCCAAGGAGTAAGTGTCTTTTAATTTCATGACTGCAGTCACCATCACCATCTGCAGTGATTTTGGAGCCCCCCAAAATAAAGTCAGCCACTGTTTCCACTGTTTCCCCCATCTATTTGTGATGAAGTGATGGGACTGCATGCCATGATCTTAGTTTTCTGAATGTTGAGCTTTAAGCCAACTTTTTCACTCTCCTCTTTCATTTTCATCAAGAGGCTCTTTAGTTCTTCTTCACTTTCTGCCATAAGGGTGGTGTCATCTGCATATCTGAGGTTATTGATTATTGATATTTCTCCCAGCAATCTTGATTCCAGCTTGTGCTTCATCCAGCCCAGTGTTTCTCATGATGCATTCTGCATATAAGTTAAATAAGCCAGGTGACAATATATAGCCTTGACATACTCCTTTTCCTATTTGGAACCAGTCTGTTGTTCCATGTCCAGTTCTAACTGTTGCTTCCTGACCTGCATACAGATTTCTCAAGAGGCAGGTGAGGTGGTCTGGTATTCCAATCTCTTTCAGAATTTACCCCCGTTTACTGTGATCCACACAGTCAAAGGCTTTGGCATAGTCGATAAAGCAGAAATAGATGTTTTCCTGGAACTGTCTTGCTTTTTCAGTGATCCAGCGGATGTTAGCAATTTGATCTCTGGCTCCTCTGCCTTTTCTAAAACGAGCTTGAACATCTGGAAGTTCATGGTTCACATATTGCTGAAGCCTGGTTGGAGAATTTTGAGCATTACTTGACTAGTGTGTGAGATGAGTAAAATTGTGCAGTAGTTTGAACATCTTTGACATTGCCTTTCTTTGGGATTGGAATGAAAACTGACCTTTTCCAATCCTGTGGCCACTGCTGAGTTTTCCAAATTTGTTCACATATTGAGTGCAGCACTTTCTGAGCATCCTTTTTCAGGATTTGAAATAGCTCAACTGGAATTCCATCACCTCCACTATCTTTGTTCCTAGTGATGCTTCCTAAGGCCCACGCGACTTCCCATTCCAGGATGTCTGTCTCTCGGTGAGTGATCACATCATCGTGATTATCTGGGTTGTAAAGAATGTTTTTGTATTGTTCTTCTATGTATTCTTGCCACCTCTTAATATCTTCTGCTTCTGTTATGTCCATACCATTTCTGTCCCTTATTGAGCCCATCTTTGCATGAATGTTCCCTTGGTATCTCTAATTTTCTTGAAGACATCTCTAGTCTTTCCCATTCTATTTTTTTCCTCTATTTCTTTGCACTGAGGAAGACTTTCTTATGTCTCCTTGTTTTTCTTTGCAACTCTGTAATTAGGTTAAGAAAATGTTCATTTTTATAAATTACTTTGAGTGGAATTGTCACCTTTTGTAAATTATATTACAATTCAATATTTTGCATAATACTGGCCTAAAAGACCAATAAATATTCTAACCATCACAAATGAACATGCAAGGTTTAGAATATGCAAACATATGAAAACCTTGTATGTATAAGCTAGTTTCTAATAGATTTACATTTTATGTTTTGTTAGAAATGTATATTATAAAATAATACCATTTAAAAAATTACCTTGTTCTGTATCTTCACTCATTATTATGCTATAGGCAGTAACATTAAATTCTTGCTTCAATAACAATAAATTGTTGCTTATTATTTTTATCCTTTACTTACAGATTCATAGTGGTTTTAATTTTTAGTCCGTGTTTATCCTTTTTAAATTAATGATTATTATTTTGTCTATGGGTGTCACCTGTCAGTGGAAATAATCAAGTGTCTTTCAGAATGAGGTCAACTCCTCTCAGTAACTTTGCAATATATCACTATGATTCAAGTTCCTCCATTATACACAAATGCAGGGGACAAAATGACTTTGTAACCTCTATTACCTGGGAATACTGCCAGAATCAGATTTTGTGCTACATTAATGTAATGGAGAAAGACTCATTCTTGTATTGCACTTATATTATATTGGATTAACAAAAACTCACTATAACCTTGACTAATCATTAAGTAGAAAGCCTTGATTATAAAGTTAAAGTAAAATTAAATGGTATACATATTTCAGATATTATGATAAACAGTAATGTTATAACAAATAAAAAAGTAATATCATATGATAAACAGATATTATAGTAAGTTCAACATAAATTCACATATACATACACCAAATCTATACAAAGTCCTTACTGCATCTATGTCTTCTTCTAGTTACACCTCTAGGAAAATCAGCAAGAGCAACAGATAAGGTCAATCCCTTGTGGAATTTTTCCTTTTTGGGGGGACGGCATACAAGAGACCATTACTTAAATAATCAAGTAATGGCAAGAACTTTGATGAAAAGTAAACAGTGCATTACTGAGCTTTCCATGAAGCACACTTAAGAGAGATAATGTCATGTGCTGAACTGTGTCGTCCAAAGAGCTTTGTTGAAGCTCTAACCCCTGCCCCATGTGGTCTTATATGGATGAAACTGGAACCTATTATACAGAGTGAAGTAAGCCAGAAAGAAAAACACCAATACAGTATACTAACGCATATATATGGAATTTAGAAAGATGGAAACAATAACCCTGTGTACGAGACAGCAAAAGAGACACCAATGTATAGATCAGTCTTATGGACTCTGTGGGAGAGGGAGAGGGTGGGGAGATTTGGGAAAATAGCATTGAAACATGTATAATATCATGTATGAAACGAGTTGCCAGTCCAGGTTCGATGCACGGTACTGGATGCTTGGGGCTGGTGCACTGGGACGACCCAGAGGGATGGTATGGGGAGGGAGGAGGGAGGAGGGTTCAGGATGGGGAACGCGGGTATACCTGTGGCGGATTCATTTCGATATTTGGCAAAACTAATACAACATTGTAAAGTTTAAAAATAAAATAAAATTTAAAAAAAAGAAAGAAAAGAGGATCTTTGAAGATGTAAACAAGTAAAAATGAGGACATTAGGGTCTTAATTCAATATAACTAGTATCCTTATAACAAAAGAAAATTCACCCAAAGCTAATGGGGAGAATCCCATGTGGATGCCATCATTGTGACACAGCAGCTCTGTAATTAGGTTACAAAGTAAGGAGTAGATTCTCCCAGCCATCGCCAAAATCTGGGAGAATGGCAGGGGGTAGATCCTCCCCCACAGACCTCAGAAGGACTCACCTCTGCCAGCCTTGATTTGGGGCCTCTGGCATCCAGAACTGAATCAATAAATTGCTGTTGTTTTCAGCCACCCAGTGTGTGGCACTTTGCTACATTAGGTTACTGTGCTCAGTCACTCAGTCATGTCTGACTCTTTGTGACCTCATGGACCGTAGCCCACCAGTCTCCTCTGTTCAACCCCGGGATGAACCCATCTCCTGCATTGGCAGGCAGATTCTTTACCACTAAGAGAGCAGGAATTAATTCACTTGATATCTAAATTGAGACCTGAATTATGACATAAATCTACTGTATGAAGAATTAGGGAAGATAACTTGGAGTAAAAGTATTAAATATTGGAAAGACATCAGGGCAAACAAGCTCCCTTATGCATAAGAAGCAGAAAGAAGGTGTCTATGGCTATTGTATAAAATATAAAGCAAACAGTTGTAGGAAGTGATATGGAATAAGTAGGTGGACAATAAATCATGTTTTACAACTAAGGAGTTCAGATTTTCTTTTTTTTTTTTTTTTTTTTTCTTTTCGGCGGGGAGAGGAGAAGGCCACGCTCCTCTCAACCCGGCGGCTCCCACAGGAAAAGCTCAGATTTTCTTATAAGTAAATGAAAAAAGCTATTTGAAGATTTTAATAATACTTGAATATAATCAGAAAGGAAATTTGTATTTGAAGAAGAAATTCTGGAGAATGGACAGTGAGGAGAGAAGGTGGGTGAGATAGAAACATGCAGAGCAGTTCAGTAATGTAGTGATCTAAATCATAAATTTGGATGATTTCTGTTAGATTGATAATTACTGAATATGGAGAAGAGTAAAAGATTTGTGGTATGCTGATAGAATCACTGGTAGAGAGAAGTATGTGGAATGAAAAGACAGAATCAAAGCTGACTTGTATAGTTTTGGCTTTATATTTTGGATAGTTATCAATATCATTTCCTGATATCAGGGAAACTCAGGAAGAAACAGTTTCAGGTGGCACAAATTCAATTGTGACATTTCAGATCCATTAGTTATAAGTTTTAAAATGTTAAATTTACAGTTTAGGTATATGAGTTTTGAATTCAGAAGAGATGTTGGGTATGAAGATATACATTTTGGAGTAATCAACACAACGTTGATAGTTAAGGCTGAAAACCTGGATATAAGATAACCTTTAGTAGAGGGATATATCCACATGAATTAGCCCAGAGTCTGCAATTTTTTAAGATGGTAGGGTATAGAACACCTATGGATATTGATAATGAAATCAAAGAAGTAGAAGTAGAAGGAAATTCCAGATTTGATTCAGAAAGGTGAAACAGAAAATGCAAACCAGGACCCAGGAAAGCATTACTCAAAAGACAAAGTTCTAGAATTAAAAAATGGGTAGGATTTAGCTACTGAAATCAATTAAAGATATTTGAGGCAGAAGGATAAGCATATCCAAATTCCTGAGGGGAAAGGAGCACATAATTTAAAAAACCACAACTTTTCAAGGTTAATAATGAAGAATAAGGCCAAGAATATAATCAGGCATCAGATCAGTTGTGCTTAGTAAAGTTCACATTAAGCGTATTGGACTTCATCTTAATGAGTGTGGGACGCCTTCAGATAGTTCAGGTCAGTAAACTGTCTGTACTACATTAAAATATCATTTCATTTGTAAAGAATAGCTTTGAGAGAAGCATTACGAAGCCCCTGGCATGCCTCATTTATGTTTCTTTAGTCATTAGTTTAATAATAAAAACCTCAACTATGATCCACAATGAAGACTAACATACAGTCCAGTTACCTGGAGCAGTCTTGGTTTACTCTGTGTTTTGATATAATTATTAAATATATATCTTTCCATACTCAAAAAATTCTATGTCAGTGATATGCTAGCATATATTCCACAATTGTTGGGGTAGGGGCAGGTGTTAATTTATAGCATTAGCTGAATTTCATGGTGAAAATACTACTACCTTGGTGACCAATTTCAAACCATTTTTAACATCTGGTTCACAAAATTTCTTTTCAACCATCAGTTCATACAAGACAATAAAAGCCAGTTCCAGAGTAACACTGGTTCCATATTTGATAACTTACTATTGATTATTAAAACACTTTCGCTCTCTAATTAGTGTCAGTTTTGATTATGAATCCATTACCTTGCCTAAAATGGAAGGGTGTTATTGGGAATAAATCAGTAGGAATATATTAAGCAAATGTTAACTTGTGTCATGCTTTGTAAATTGAATCAAATTACATTACACAAAGAAATGAAGTATGGATTAAAGAATTCAGTGTAAATGATCCTCTTAGAATAAAAAGAAAAAGATTTATTAGCTAATCAATTTTATAGTTGATATATAGCTCTTTACTAAATAATGACATATGTAGATCCCACCATCATCATAAATGCTATTTTTGAAGATATTTCTACATAAAGATTTTATACACAATTTGTTGCGTTTCCCTGGTGGCTCAGGGGTCAAGAACCCACCTGCCAAGGCAGATGTGAGTTCTATCCCTGGGTCTGGAAGATCCCCTGGCAAAGGAAATGGCAATGCATTCCTGTATTGTTGACTGTGCTGTGCTTAGTCTCTCAGTTGTGTCCAACTTCCTGCAGTCCCATGGACTGTAGCCAGCCAGGCTCCTCTGGCAATGGGATTATCCCAGCAAGAATGTTGGAGGGAGTTGCCAATTCCTACTCCAGTGGATCTTCCCCACCCAGAGATCAAATTCAGGTCCTTTGTATCTCCTGCATTGGCAGATGCATTCTTTATCACTAGCACCACTTGGGAAGTCCCAGTATTGCTGACTAAGAAACTCTATAGACAAAGGAGCCTGGCAGGCTACAGTCTATGGGGTTGCAAAAGAGTCAGACACGACTTAGCCACTAAACAGCAAAACATAATCTTTACAAACATCCCTTAAAGTTTACCTTGGAATATTTTAAAACAAATATATAATCTTTGTTCATAAGATTTGTTGATAAATTGATTGGCTTAAATCATTTATATAATTATTAATAAATTTCTGAGTAAACTTTAAAACAATAGAAATGACTTCTATCAGATTATTATAATAGGAGTTTTAATTAAAGGTCAGAAACTTCTTTAATTACTAGGGGACCAAAATATATATATATGGCTTCCCTGGTGGCTTAGATGGTAAAGCGTCTGCCTGCAATGTGGGAGACCCAGTTTAGATCCCTGGGTTGGGAAGATTCCCTGGAAAAGGAAATGGCAACCCACTCCAGTACCCTTGCCTGGAGAATCCCATGAACAGAGGTAGGCTAAGTCCATGGGGTCGCAAAGAGTCGGACACGACTGAATGAGTGACTTCACTTCACTTAAAATATATATATAATAATTTATAATTAAAAAACATGATTCAATATGTATGAAATAGGCTGCAACAACATCACCATTATCACATTAGATAATTGACCTAAGTGAATAAGTAATCTTTCACATAATAGAATTCCTTTTGTGTCAAGTATCCTCTTGGTCTATTATACATTTGAAAAATATTTTTATGAATTGTAGATGTTAAAAGATTTAAAATGTTAGTAGTACTGGCTAACAGGTACAATTCATAAACTGTTTTAATCATGTTATTTGTCAAATAAAATGTAAATTAGGACCAATTTACAAAAAACATGATAATGTTTTCAAAATTCCAAAGCAATTCATACTTAGATATAATCACAAATTGTGTTAGAGTTCTTTTTTTTTTTTAATCTTTTCTGAGAAAAATCAGAAAAAAGCCTAAAACTTCTGTTGTACATGTAGCACCCATCGTTTTCTGCAATTCATCCAGGATCTGAGTTATAAATGGTTCTTGCAAATGTCAGCCAGAATTCTCCATATTAAGAAGAATATTCAAGGGTATCCTATGGGGGAAGGAGAATTTAGTTTTAATGAGTCAATCTCTTTTTCTGTTTGGTATACTTTAGCTTCTCTGTTCTGAGTCTTAATGGTTATTGCTGGAATGGTCTCACTTGGCACATTTCACTGAGATGGATCTCTATTTTCTCACAGAAAAAGTTTTGTAACTGAGTAATTATGTAACTCATTGCAATATTTTTCTCATCTCAAAACCACAGTCTGGATACAGACTCTCTGTGTTGTTCTGTTTTGTCTTTTATAATTTTGTCTTGATTAAAGTAAGTATAAGATGTTTCAAAATTGTCTCAGAGAAAAATGCCTATTTATACATCTAGAAAAAAAATCCATAACCATGAAATGAAAAATAGAAGATGGTCAAAAAACTCATGACTTCACTAATATTAACAATTCTGTTTCATTGTTATTATAAAGACTTCTTAATTATAAAATATAGGTGTTGGATATTTTTAATGTATCATCTTGAGTTGTTTTTTGAGTTTTTTTTAAGATGGCAATGGGACATCCTTAAAATCAAGGAATTTGTTATCTTATAGGGAACAGGCTTTAAAAAGGAATGTTAAAAGACCACTTGGAAATAATGCCTTCCATACAGAAAGTAGTTCAGAAGAGTTGCGCCCTGTGGTATAAACCCTGACAGTGGGTTTTTCCTTTTTTGTAATGCAAGTGCTTAACTTAAGCTGTGCTTGCCAAGACGTCCACTTCAAAGAAGGGTGGCTGTCTCAAATAAACACATTGCCAGCTTCTGGACTGTATACGGAGCCATTCTGCCCCCTACACTTGTGTTCCTTGGATAAATGTCCCTTAGGACTTAGTTGCTAGGTTTTTTTTTTTTTTTCCCCAATCTTCTGTCCTTTAAATTCTTGCTGACATGTTTTAAATTCACAATAAAGAATTAGCCCTAGAAACCAGCCACAACCATCAACCTCAATAAAGCAAAATACAAAATGCCAGGCACTCACTACCCACTCCCAACCCTCGACCTTACTGTGAGGTCCCAAGCATGTCATGTAATTTCCAGGGCTTAAAAATAAAAAAAAATTTCCTTCCCACCGTAAGCTTCCTAATGGTTATTGCTGAAGATGTCGTATTGTGTGTGTGTGTGTGTGTGTGTGTATGTGTGTGCTCGGTCATGTCCAACTCTTTATGACCCCATGGACTATAGCCCACCTGGGCCCTCTGTTCATGGGATTTCCCAATCAAGAACACTGGGGTGGGTTGCCATTTCCTTCTCCAGGGAATCTTCCTGATCCTGGGATCGACAAACCCATGTCTCCTCTGAGCCATTGCTAACACAGAATGTCCTAACAACATAGCATATGTTAGTTCTCCTAGAGAACTAATTGGTGTGCAACTCTCATACTACGTATTTTGAGAATCAGGGGTTCCTTCTTTTATCTTCCCATCTTCTGTTTGGAGAGCTCTGAACTCTGTCAACACTGGCTTTCTTTTTAACTGAAACAAGAACCTTTATCATACTAAAGGCTCCTTCTATTTACAGAAACAAATGAACAACTGATACTTCGTAATTATGTTTCAAATGATATATTTTAACATTTTATTATAAGAATATAAGATATAAAAATATTAAAACAATTTATATGGATTTTATGAGGAAAAGGTGCAATACACTCAAGTGATCATCTCAGTAAATTTCTCCCCAGTGTTCTATATAATATTGCATAAAGCCCATGGAAGTTTTGTGTCTAGGGTGATTCTGAAAACCTAACTCTCCTATGTTTCAAAGCATGTTTCATTGGTAAAAATTCTACAAATACTCCTATTGACTTTATTCATGCAACCAAAATCTAACTGATCATAACCTAATATTAAAGGAGAAATTTTTCTGGTCAATAACAAAGACATAGAAGATGGAAGTAAGGTATACAAGTAGCTCTGATATCATCAGACAGGTTTTAGCTTGCCAGTTATTCAAGTAAATTGCTGTATGTGTCTGTGCAAAGAATAAAAACTACTATTTGGCATGCTCCTTTCTTTACAGACTGAAGAAATATCAGTTAAGTACAAGAAGTTTAGTCCATGGATTTTACAACATCTTTATAAGTATGAAGAATAATTTTTTCCAGTTTATTATTTCCCATTCATTAGCTGTATCCAGCTCTGTTTTAAGTTGGCAAAAAATTGAACCCCAGACTATCTAAATGTTATACTTTACTTTTATCAACACAAGATTAAAGCCACTGTTAATATTTCATTTCTCTTGTTCCCAAAGTGTCAGTGTTAAACATGTATGCTGTTCTTTGCTTCAAAGTTTTGCATATTCTAAAAAAAAAAAGATTCATTCTTGAGATTATTGATGAGCAGTTCAATTCATTCAGTGTTTAGTAGAAGTCTGGGATGAGAAACATAGAAAAACAGATAAATTTACTAGCAGGAAAAACAAGAAGGAAAGGATACAGAATTATTCGACTGGAATGGTTAAAAAATAAGTCACCAGATTCAGTACGAATTAGCTTAAAATTTTTTTCCATGGAATTTTTAGGTTTTGATACTGATCAACTCTGATTTTTTTTTTTTTTACCAACTTGGTATAATGCATTTTCCTACTTCACAGTTATTTTTGTGTATAATCATGAAACATATATTAATCCATGTGAAGCAGTAATCACAGTTCCTGTCACAAAAAACACATTTGATAAAGTTAGCTATTAATATATATGACTATGGAATACAAAATGGATGCAATCATGATATACATCTAATATATAAAAGTGTTACTGCTCCCTAGATTAAAATAAATAGGAACTAAGCTCATATGGATGAAGGTTAATCAATAATTCCAGTTTTATGCCATATATGCCTGTGAGAATTCTTGATATGTACTAGGCATGCTACTAGGCAGGTAGTCAGTGGGATACATAGAGGGACTACAATTTAGCTTGGAAAAGAGAGAGAATTACAATTGAATATGCTAAAGTACTGTGATCAAGGTATGAAAAGGATACCATAGAAGCACAAGGAAGAATGACTATGCTTAATGTTGGCATTAGGAGGTGATTTCTCTGAGATTATCCCTGAAGACTAAAAGAGTCCTTTGTATGTAAGTAGGGATATAGGGAATATTAGAGCAAAGAGAAGTAAAGAATTCCAAATACTAGGATCACATTTGTAAAGACCTTCCTAAGTGTCAGAAGATAACATTTGGACCACTACAAGGAATTCACCACTAGATTCAGGGTAGAATAAAAGGATGAGAACTAGATAAGGTCTTTTACTTCCCATAAAACATTTCTGGTAAAGCATCTGTATAGTTCTTTTACTATCAGTAGACAGTTATTTTCTATGGCACAAAATGCCTGCTTAATTTTCCTCATGGCATTACTTTAGAATACTCCATTTCAGTGGACTATATCTAGATTTTCTGATGACACTTAAATGAGTGTGAAGGGGACAACAGATGATTAGATGGTTGGATGATATCACTGATTCAATGGACATGAGTTTGAGCAAGCTCTGGGGCTTAGTGATGGACAGGGAAGCCTGGCGTGCTGCAGTCCATGGGGTTCCAAAAAGTCAGACACCACTGAGTGGCTGAAATGATACAGTAAATAGTTTACTACTTCCCAAATGTCTTACCAGTGGGTATTTATTTGAAATGAAATTATATTTTGGAAGTCATAACATACCATTCTTTAGACAGGATGAAATTTAGTGAAGTGTAGCTTAAAGTAACCACTCTATTGTTATCATACATGTTAATTGCAAGCATCTCATTGAAATTATGTCATATAAAACCTGTTTTTTTCTTGGATGACGACTGAGCGACTTCACTTTCACTTTTCACTTTCATGCATTGGAGAAGGAAATGGCAACCCACTCCAGTGTTCTTGCCTGGAGAATCCCAGGGACAGGGGAGCCTGGTGGGCTGCCGTCTATGGGGTCTCACAGAGTCAGACAGGACTGAAGTGACTTAGCAGCAGCAGCAGCATGTACTTATAATTAACTGCACTCTGAATTGCAAATAGATCCCAATAGAAAAATCTGTGTTATTATCCACTTTCTAGCCAATATGCAGCTTGCATCTGTGATATCAATGCTGTTGCTATCTCCCATTTTCACCCAAGGCTACACATAAATGAAAACAAAAAATTTAATGTGTGGTGATATGGGGAGAGTTACAAAGAATAGCAAGGAGAGATAAGAAAGACTTACTCAGCAATCAATGCAAAGAAATAGAGGAAAACAATAGAATGGGAAAGACTAGAGATCTCTTCAAGAAAATTAGAGATTCCAAGGGAAAATTTCATGCAAAGATGGGCTCAATAAACGACATAAATGGTATGGACCTAACAGAAGCAGAAGATACTAAGAACAGGTGGCAAAAATACACAGAAGAACTGTACAAAAAAAGATCTTCACAACCCATATAATCACATTGGTGTGATCACTCACTTAGAGCCAGACATCCTGGAATGTGAAGTCAAGTGGGCCTTAGGAAGCATAACTATGAACAAAGATAGTGGAGGTGATAGAATTCCAGTTGAGCTATTTCAAATCCTGAAAAAGGATGCTCAGAAAGTGCTGCACTCAATATGCGAACAAATTTGGAAAACTCAGCTTGGCCACAGGACTGGAAAAGGTCAGTTTTCATTCCAATCCCAGAGAAAGGCAATGCCAAAGAATGCTCAAACTACTGCACAATTGGACTCATCTCACACACTAGTAAAGTGATGCTTAAAATTCTCCAAGCCAGGCTTCAAAAATACGTGAACTGTGAACTTCCAGATATTGAAGCCGGTTTTAGAAAAAGCAGAGGAACCAGAGATCAAATTGCCAACATCTGCTGGGTCATCAAAAAAGCAAGAGAGTTCCAGAAAAACATCTATTTCTGCTTTATTGACTATGCCGAAGCCTTTGACTGTGTGGATCACAATAAACTTGGATAATTCTGAAAGAGATGGGAATACCAGACCACTTGACCTGCCTCTTAGAAACCTGTATGCAGGTCAGGAAGCAACCGTTAGAACTGGACATGGAACAACAAACTGGTTCCAAATAGGGAAAGGAGTACATCAAGGCTGTATATTGTCACCCTGCTTATTTAATTTACATGCAGAGTATATCATGAGAAACGCTGGGCTGGAAGAAGCACAAGCTGGAATCAAGATTGCCAGGAGAAATATCAATAACCTCAGATATGCAGATGACACCACCCTTATGGCAAAATGTGAAGAAGAACTAAAGAGCCTCTTGATGAAAGTGAAAGAGGAGAGTGAAAAAGTTGACTTAAAGCTCAACATTCAGAAAACTAAGATCATGGCATCCGGTCTCATCACTTCATGACAAATAGTGGAAACAGTGGCTGACTTTGTATTTCTGGGCTTGAAAATCACTGCAGATGTTGATTGCAGCCATGAAATTAAAAGACACTTACTCCTTGGAAGGAAAGTTATGACCAACCTATACAGTATATTAAAAAGCAGACATTACTTTGCCAACAAAGGTCTGTCTAGTCAAGGCTATGGTTTTTCCTGTGGTCATGTATGGATGTGAGAGTTGGACTACAAAGAAAGCTGAGGGCCAAAGAATTGATGCTTTTGAACTGTGGTGTTGGAGAAGACTCTTGCGAGTCACTTGGACTGCAAGGAGATCCAACCAGTCCATCCTAAAGGAGATCAGTCCTGGGTGTTCATTGGAAGGACTGATGTTGAGGCTGAAACTCCAGTACTTTGGCCACCTGATGTGAAGAGCTGACTCATTGAAAAAGACCCTGATGCTGGGAAAAATTGAGGGCAGGAGGAGAAAAGGACAGCACAGGGTAATATGGTTGGATAGTGTCACCGACTCATTGGACATGGGTTTGGGTGGACTCGAGGAATTGGTGATGGACAGGGAGACCTGGTGTTCTGTGGTTCATGGGGTCGCAAAGAGTTGGACACGACTGAGTGACTGAACTGAACTGAACTGATATTGTATTATGGTTAGAGGGGTTTCCCTGGTGGCTTAGTCATAAAGAATCTGCCTGTCAGTGGAGGAGACACATTTTTGATCTTTGTTGCAGGAAGATCACCTGGTGAATGAAATGGCAACCCACTCCAGTATTCTTGCCTCGGAAACTCCATGGACAGGGGAGCCTGTTGGGCAACAATTGATGGGGGTGGCAAAAGAATCAGACATGACTTAGCAGCTAAACAAGCAAACAAATATTAAGGGTAGTGCATCCTTGTCTATAGCTGTTCTTTGTTGCAGTAAACATATGTTGATCAATATTCTTTAATATTAGAGTAGCTACTCCATGAAAAAATATATACTAATTTCACAAGAAAAAATAACAGAATTCTGAAAAAGTAACCTTTTTGGAGTCTAAAAGTGTCTTATTTTCAGTTTTATTTCCAAGTAGGAGATTTCTGCAACAGTTTTTTCAGAAGCCACTAATTCTTCACCAGTTAATATTTCTCAGCATCTGTGCTAAGTATTATGAGACAATTAATAAAATGAAAAAAATTACACATGACTGAAAGAATTAACTACTAAGCAACTTGAGTTTTAAAAAGTCATCCTGATCTAAGGTAAATTTAATGGAATAAAATTCCAGTACTTCTGTTTTGACAGATTAAAAGCAAAGGAAGTGGCCAATGCTATAAATTAGGGAAATTTTTCTTCCTGAAGGTGTAGCACACCCACAAATAAATGTGCATGTACATTTAGTTATCTAATGTACTATTGCAGAGTTCATCATGAGAAACGCTGGGCTGGAAGAAGCACAAGCTGGAATCAAGATTGCCGGGAGAAATATCAATAACCTCAGATATGCAGATGACACCACCCTTATGGCAGAAAGTGAAGAGGACCTAAAAAGCCTCTTGATGAAAGTGAAAGAGGAGAGTGAAATAATTGGCTTAAAGCTCAATATTCAGAAAACAAAGATTATGGCATCCAGTCCCACCACTTCATGGCAAATAGATGGGGAAACAGTGGAAACAATATCAGACTTTATTTTTTGGGGGGCTCCAAAATCACTGCAGATGGTGATTGCAGCCATGAAATTAAAAGACACTTACTCCTGGGAAGGAAAGTTATGACCAACCTAGACAGCATATTAAAAAGCAGAGACATTACTTTGTCAAGAAAGATCCGTCTATTTAAGGCTATGGTTTTTCCAGTAGTCATGTATGGATGTGAGAGTTGGACTGCGAAGAAAGTTGAGCACTGAAGAATTGATGCTTTTGAACTGTGGTGTTGAAGACTCTTGAGAGTCCCTTGGACTACAAGGAGGTCCAACCAATCCATCCTAAAGGAGATCAGTCCTGGATGTTCATTGGAGGGACTGATGCTAAACCTGAAACTCTAATACTTTGGCCACCTCATGCAAACAGTTGACTCATTGGAAAAAAACCCTTATGCTGGGAGGGATTGGGGGCAGGAGGAGAAGGGGATGACAGAGGATGAGATGGCTGGATGGCGTCACTGACTCGATGGACATGAGTTTGAGTGAACTCCGAGAGTTGGTGATGGACAGGGAGGCCTTGCGTGCTGCGATTCATGGGGTCGCAAAGAGTTGGACACACTGACTGAACTGAACTGAACTGAAAATAGACATAAATGCAGTCTGTTTTCTAACAGATTTAGAATTGTTCATGTTCCTCCACCAATAGAGTCATAAATGTACAGAAAGATCAATCTTAAGCACAGCTTTAAAATATATAGAGTGTCAGAAAAATCAGTGAAACATGTTTTTCTATTTTTCCTATTCCAATCCTATTTCATTTTTCCTGTTCCAATTTTCTGAGTCTCTGATTTCCTTATTTATTTTTATCTTGTTTTACTGTATGCTTCTTTCCAAACTACTTCAAATAGTTTTATTTTCTGCTGCTGCTACTGCTGCTAAGTCGCTTCAGTCGTGTCCAACTCTGTGAGACCCCGTAGACGGCAGCCTACCAGGCTCCTCTGTCCCTGGGATTCTCCAGGCAAGAATACTGGAGTGGGTTGCCATTTATTTTCTACTTGGGACTAATATTAAAGTATATAGTTAAATATGTTAAAAACTGTAACAAAAGTATCAATTAAAATACTTAATTTGCATTTAAAATAAATCATTTTTACAAAGAACTGAGCATATGAAAGCACATTTACATTATTTTATTATAATGTTACATTTTTCATCACAATCTTAAAATAATAGAGTAATAACCTAAAAATTTATAACAATGTCTGAGTTATAATTACTTCTTGATATATATTCTCATCCATATTATTATTATTTCTGAAATAACAGGAAGAAAACTAAAAATGTAAGTTTAAGAATTCAAAATATAAATTCAAAGAGAAAAATAAAAGAAAAAAAGAAGCTTAGACAATACACTTTAAAAATAAATTACATCATGAACACCAGCACCACATTTTTAACTGAAGAATTTCTGTTAATAATATAAAGACAGTCTAATGACTTAAGTAAAATAGAATACTTATGGTTAGAGAAAGTATTATGATAATGTTTTTCTTTATTGTAAAAATGCCTTTGAAACTTTGTCTTTGAAATCAAATTCTAATCTGTGTCTTAGCATATTCAGAGATACTAGGGAAAATGACATTCTGGAAATGCAAACATGAGATAAGCCCCACACTTACCCCATTTCTCTACCTAAAAAGAGTTTCCCGAATTTGACTCAGGGAGGTCCTTAGGAAGGCCTAAGGAGAGCACAATGGTACTACTGGATTGAGAAGACAGAGAGCAGACTTCAAGGACTCTATTACTGATGGAACCTGTAGGACAGAGCACCAGAAGGAAGGAGCTGTATGCAATGGGATTCCTGAATGATCACTGACCAAGGGCAGCTTTCTTATTGCTCAGGATGAAATTTCACAAGACCAAACAGGATACAGCTTCTATGGAGTAAAGAGGCTACACAGGGCTGGAGATTTAGGCATTCTGATCCATCTGAGTAAACATGCCTCAACAATACCAAAGCATTCTTTTGAGATGAGAGGCAGATCACACCTTAAAACCATGGACCACATCACATGATAAGATCTTCTCTAAACCCTCCTAAAGAAAGATTAAATTGAAGCTTCAAAATGGTATTAGAAATAGAGAAGAGTTTTAAGGAGCTGTTTAAGGACATACATTTATTTAAGGACATATATTTAAGGACATACATTTTATTGAAAGTTCTTAGAAGGTGATTAGACACTACAGAAGAAAATATCACTGATCTTGAAGAATTTAGCAGTTGAAATAATCCAAATAGAAACACAGATAGAAAAGCAAGTTTTAAATTTAAAAAATGGTACAGTTTTAGTGAGTTATGAGAAAATATCTGGACTTATGAGAAAGTCTCTAGTAATATAGGAGTCATGTACTTGGAATCTTAGAAAAAAGAAGGGAGAGATTAAAATTTAAAAATTGAAGCAGTGATTTCAAATTTTCCAAATGTGTTGAAATTTAAAAGTAATTATGCAGCCTTTAGAGTAAACACTAAACTATGTAAAGATAATTATAGCAAAAAAAAAAAAAAAAGAAGAAGAAGAAGAAACAAGTTGAGTATTAAAAAAAATGTCAAAATTTTCCACATCCTTGCCAATACAGAAATAGAACTGCTGCATCATACTGTAGTTCTATTTTTATTTATTTATTTATTTTTGAGTAACATTCATTGTTTTCCATAGTGGATGTAACTACTTACATTCCTACCAAGAGTGTACAGGAATCTACAGCATTTGGTATCTCTTGTCTTTTTTATAATGGCCATCTAATAGGTATGACCAGAGGAGCCTGGTGGGCTGCAGTCCATGGGGTCACTAAGAGTCGGGCACGACTGAGCGACTTTACTTTCACTTTTCACTTTCATGCATTGGAGAAGGAAATGGCAACCCACTCCAGTATTCTTGCCTGGAGAATCCCAAGGACAGAGGAGCCTAGTGGTCTGCCATCTATGGGGTCGCACAGAGTCAGACACGACTGAAGTGACTTAGCAGCAATAGATATGAGGTGATATGTCACTGTGGTTTTGATTTGTATTTCCCTCATAATTAGTGACGTTGGGCACTTTTTCATGTACTTGGTGGCCATTTTTATATCTTTGGAAAAATATCTATTCAAAGCTGTTGTCCATTTGTTTATTTTTTTTCTTTTTTTGTTCTGTTTTGTTTTTTTACTCTTGAGCTTAGGAGTTTCTTATATATTTTGGATATTAATCTCTTATCAGATATATGACCTGAATTTTTTTTCTCCCATTCTGTAGATTTTGGGTTTATTCTGTAGATTATTTCCTTTGCTTTAATAGAAGGTTTTTAATTTGATATAATCCCACTTTTGTATTTTTATTTTCCTTGCTTATGCTTTTGGTATCATGTGCAGGAAATCATTGCCAAGACTAACATCAAAATTAGATTTTCCCCTATATTGTCTTCTAGGAATTCTGTAGTTTCAGGCCTTACATTTACATATCTTTTTTGAATTTATTTCTGTATATGATATAAGGTAAGTGCCCAATTTCATTCTGTTGCAAGTAGATATTCAGTTTAATAAATAAACAATGTATTTCAGCACTAATTATTGAAAGACTATCATTTTCTCCTTGCATATTCCTAACATATTTCTCATTGCATATTCCTTTGTTGAAGATCACTTGACTGTATATGTGTGGGTTTGTTTCTGGGATTCTTATTCTCTTCCATTGATCTAACTGTACGGCTTTATGGATGTACATTTCTGTTTTGATTACTATATGTTTGGAATATATTTTGAAATCATAGTGTGATGGCTACAGTTTTGTTCTTCTTTCTTGAGTTTATTTTGGCTGCTTGAGGGGTTTATTTTGTCATTTTATATCAATTTTAGGATTTTTTTCTATTTTTGTACAAAATGCCATTGGGATTTTTATAGGGATAGCACATGTCCCCCTCTGCTCAACACAGATTAAAATTAAGCTAAGCCAAAAAAGAAAAAGACAGAAAGGTGAAACAGAGTTGTTTGAAGCATACAAAAAATTGAAACAAACAGGAAATTGGTGGATGTAAACACAAACATACCAATAATTACATTAAATACAAGTGAACTTCATGATTCACAAAAGGAATTATCATATAAAAGGAGAATATAACAATGTAACTACAAGAAATCCAGTGTGCACGTGTTATATATATATGCATACAGGGCTTCCCTGGTAGCTCAGATATAAAGAATCTGCCTTCCATGTGGGAGACCCAGGTTTGATCCTTGGGTTGGGAAGATACCCTGGAGAAGGAAATTGCAAACCACTCCAGTAATCTTGCCTGGAGAATCCCATGGACCAAGGAGCCTGGTAGGTTATAGTCCATGGGGTCACAAAGAGTCAGACATGACTAAGTGACTAAAACTTTCATATGCATACATATATCCAAAGATAGGTTAAAAGAGTAGAAAAAATGTAACATAAATGTTAATCAAAATAAGGCATTTGTGGCTCTTTTTAATAAAAAAAAATGATTTCACCAAAAGATAGAGTGATATGTCATAATGATAAATGAGTCAAATGAATAGGAAGATAAAGCACTCTTAAATGCATATGTACCCCATAAGAGAGCTTCAATATATATAAATCAAAATAAGGCAGAACTAAAGAGAGAAAGAAAGAAATCCTCAATCATTATTAAGATTTTATCATTTATATCTGGACAATATATATATATATATATATATATAATTACTTTTTCCTTTAAACTCGATTCCATAATCCAGTAATTGGGACTATTTTTACTCCTTGGTGAAATATTCTACTTAATAAAGGTAGAAAGAAGGAGCCTATATTTTTGATGAAATAAAATATGTTTTTCTGCACATATTTGATTTTTTAAAATTATTATATACAGTTCAAGTATTAAATAGATAATGCTTAAGCTATTGGTTTTCAGAGAGTGAACTCTGGACCAATAGCAGCACATTACCTATTGACTCATTAAAAATGCAAATTCTTGGTACTTATACATAGGAGCTTCCCAGGTGGCTCAGTGATAAATAACCCACCCACCAATGAGGAAGACATAACAGACTTGGGTTCTATCAAAGGATCGGGAAGATCCCCTGGAGGAGAGCATGGCAACCTACTCCAGTATTCGATCCCAGAGAATCCTATGGACAGAGGAGTCTGGAGGGCTTCAGTCCATAGGGTCGCAAAGAATCCCACATGACTGAAGCAACCTAGCATAGCATACTAGAAATACTGAATTGGAGACTGAGGAGTTGGGATCCATCCAGCAAACTGTGCTTTATCAAGCTCTCCAAATGGTTGTTGTACACACTTAGGTTTGAATACCACTCTCTTTAAGGCATAGTTTCTTCCTGTCAGAGACACATGCTCAATGTTGTTATGAAAGGTAAAGGTGATGCCACGGCATTACTATTTTCTGAACAATTCTTTAAAAAGCAGACAAATGAAAACACAGATTCATGGAAGCATACCTTCTTCCAAATTAATCAAGTTGTATACGTTAAAGATAAACAGTTTCTTGTATGTCAATTACATCTCAATGAAGTTTTAAAAAAAGAAACAAACAACCAACAAACAAACCTGAATAATTACTATTGAAACAGTCTTACCACATTTCCAGTTTGGCAGATTTCAGTGACTGAAGTGAAATAGCCAATAAATTCCCCCCAAAATCCTCCCCAAAATTGTGTTGTTGGAAATCAAAAAAAAACTTTAAAAATGTTCAAGTCTGTGTCTTCCTGAACCTATTTGATCATTTGTTTAATATTTAAAAAACAAATAATTCAGCTAAAATATGAATTTATGTAACAGTGCCTTTGATGAGTGTTTGAACTTTTTGAACATTTGATTCAACTGACTGGTTAATTCAGTCTGGATCTTCAAACCAATTGTATAGAAGTACTTTGGGATACCATAGCGATATAATATAAAGAATACCAACATTTTCAAATGCTCTCATTAAAATTCTAAGCTCATTCAATTATTCTTCTTTTCTTTTGGTCTCATGAATTTATGAAGTTTAATTCAAGCTCTGAATTTCTAAAGTACAAACATCCATACTAATTAAAATTCAGTCACAACAGACAAGTTTAATTGGGACCAAAAGCTCTAGAGAAAATTAGAGTAGATTATTTTGAGTCTGAGTATTTCAAGGACTTCTTTGTTATGCCAAGATCCAGTTATTAAGATTTCTCATGTCCTTTCATGATTTCCTCACAATAAATTTTACTTTCTAGGCAGTTTCACAAATGAGTAACTGGAATACCACTTATAGTTCTCAGAAGAACTTAGTAATGATCAGCAAAATTGCTTTGATTTATGTTATGTAGATAATAAAATGGAATGAAAAGAAAGCTTTGAATTAATTATAAATATAGAGTCAGGATCATCTTACATATATAGGAATATTAAAGGCAAAGAGATTTTTTACAATTTTACTCTTTGGGCACACTCATTTAATTATTTTTTACAATATTCAGTATTAACTAAATTGTAAATTGACAATCAGGAGAGACTAAAATCAAAATAACAGATTTTAAATAATATTGGTAATTAGCTAATTTTGCCTCAAGTGTATGAAAATCTGAACCCTATAATAATGCATATTTATATGTCCAGTTTTAAGGATAAGTAGACACTAATAATAAATATCCCCAAATGCCAAAACTCAAACACAATGAAAGTCTATTCCTCACTCACACAATCTGATGTAGTTGTCCTCATCACTAGCTAGCTGTCCTTCACATGGTGAGTCAGAACTCCAAGTCCTTTAAATTATTTGGCTCTCTCATGTCTAGGGTCTAGTTATTGCAAGAATCCAGCTGGAATAAAAAGAGAGACAGTCTGGAGAGGAAAACACTTGCTAAGCTTAGTCTGGAAATAGAACCCATCACTTATCTTATGTACCACCGTCTACAAGGCAATGCTATGGTTCTATCTAAATGCAAGGGAGGTTGGGAAATGTAGCATTGCTGTAGGCTGAAGAAGAGAACATGAATATCAAATGAACTGGTAGCAGTCTTTGTTGCAGTTACAATTAGTTCAGTATAAATTTAATGCCTCTCATAAATCTTAATTTATAGAAGCAAATCAAATGAAACTGTCATTGTTTAAATTATACCCACAGCAGAGCTTTCTAGATGTTCTGAGGATGAATAAAAGATAAACTAAAATAAATTTTACAAAAATGCATTAAATTCATAAACCTGAAACATAGAATTTTGTGTCTGTGTTTGTGTATATGTTCATGTGTGATATCTATGGCACTTAGCTATAATAGATAAGGAAAAACACTGGTTTTGTGTGTTTATATGCATATAACTCAGATATCATCTTCAATGAGATGCTTCCATTTCTTAATTATCACTCAAGAATAGAATCTGTGTATTTGCAAAAAGCATGAGATTGAAACATTTCAAATATGTAATCTTTGTTAAGCTGCTTATTAAATGTATGGCTTACTGATTGTGTGACTTTGGGCAAGTTTATTAATCTGTTTCAGATCTAATGTCCTGATTTTTAAAAGTGCAGACTTTCTACTTTGAAAATTTTGAGGATTACATGAGTTTAGGCATGACAACTATCTGACTCAGAATGATAAGCCATAGATAGTAACTGCTACTTTTATGCCTCTCATAACACCACTCCTGATCTCTCTCTTGAACTCCTGGCCTATTTTTCCAACTTTTTACTAAATATTTCTATTCTTCATTTCCCTAATTCCACCCCCCAACAGTTGCTCCCCACTGTCACCCAGATAAATAGATTCCACCACTGAGAATCTATTTATCTAGAATGTACCTTCCTTTCTCTTAAAATTTCACTACGAGAGACTCATTATATCTCGTGTATAATGTCTGAGTAGCAAAATATATAGTTTCTGTCCTCAGTCTGCTGTTCCAATGTGCTTTTCTTTAAAAAAAAATAATAATGTTTTCTAAATGTTCCAAGGCATCTTGAAGCTTAAGTGAATTCTCAATCCTCTACCATGACTCTCAAGACTCTAGTGCAAATTTACTCTATCAGAAATTTTTAATCTTCACTGCTTGTCATTCCTTTTGCTTGACTGATCCACATTGTCCTTAATTGTAGCTACTCATCTGCTGCCAATTGCAATTGTTTTTATCAGTCTATGCGTCTGCCCATCCTGGAGCATCTGCTTAGAATATGTTTCCATACTTTTCTCTGCTTTGCCATTGTTGTCTACTCTAAGACTCCTTTAAGACACAGTTGAAATTTAAATTCAGCAACTTAATTTTCTAGGACACCAAAAAAGGCCAAAATTAGCCCCAAATTGAGGATAACTTTCAAGTTAGGGACACATTATTTGTTCTTCTCTCATCCAGCTGTTACTTTCCCTTGCTGTAAAAGATCATTTTACTGGAAAATATGCTTTGAGCTCAGGATGTAGACATAGAGCTGCTAAATGAGAGAAACCCCCAGGTTGGAGTCCATATTTAGCATTAGGAATCAACCAAGTCTGGGGCTTTGGGTATTATACTATGAAACTTTTAGCACCAAATAGAGCTAGGAATGGGTCAGTCGTGGTTTGAAAAGAGTAAGATGATGGCAGTAGTACAGCTAATGAAAGAAGTTTCTGGGCCCCCTGTATTGAAGACACACTGTTTTCAAGTCCATACAAATAACAGAAAAGGATGGAGAGAAGGAAAACCATAGATTACGCTGAGTATTATTGCCTTGGCCTTCAAAAAGGTCCTGCAATTTCTATTAGTTAGGTACTTCTGCATAGCAAATCATCCCCAAATTTAGAAACTTAAGGCAACTTTCATTTGCTATTTCTCACAAGAACATAGTTTATTATCTTAGTCAAGCAAAGCTCATCTTGCTTGGTCTTGCAGTATAATTGGGGTCAACTGGCAGATTGACTGAGTGTTGGCTGGTCTCAGATGCTCTTGGCTGGCATTATTCAGTTTCTATCTATGTAGTCTCATTCTCCAGAGGACTAACTTGGGCTTTTATTCATGGTTTTGCAAGATTCTCAGAAAAAAAAAAAAAATCAGAAACATGCATATAGTTAGCACTACTGTGTTATACCTTAAACATTCCTTAGGCAGGTGAATCTCACGTTGTGTTCTTAACACAATTTAAAATAACAACAACACAACAAAACCCCACACGTCATTTCCATCATATTCTATTAGTCAGAACAAATCACAAGATCAGCCCAGATTCAAGGACTGGAATGATAGTGTTCAATATTGAAGGGAAGAGCAGTAAGTTACCTTGTTAAGAGAACAGATATAGGAAGACCTGAGAGTTTGAGGATATTATTCAACAATCAATCTCCTTCAAACTTTCATCCTTCCAGTCGGTGTGGGAGAAACTAACCCTTATAAACTGCATCAAAGGATTCTCTTATATTTTACATTCCTATTGGGTCTGACAAATGAATGATACCAATAACAGATTACAGACTCCATCAAAGCACGTTGGACGACAAGTTATACATAACTGAAGCCCTTTCCATAAGGCTAAAGCTCCTGCCTGGTGGATTTTATGATATGTTTCTATTCATGATCACAAAAAGCATATTGCCCTTGATTAATCAAAATTGCACTTCAAAGAGCTAATGCTTAGCAATTAATGTTTCAGACATTTTAATTCAAATTCAGTTCTAAATAATCTAAAAGCTTAAACACTCTTCATTATTGCCATTTTTTATTCATTATCTTTAACATTACACAGACAAAATATCTGTAAAATATTTTAATTGAAAGTATAATATTGTGGGGACTTTTTAAATTAAAAATGACTCATGTTTCAAAATGTCTATATCTATTTTATATGATAATGCAGTTATCTTCAAGTTAAAATAATTTAGACTGAGTATTGATTTTATCTAATTATAATTTATGAAAAAGATTATTGAAATCATTATATTTAATACCTGTGTTTTCCTGGATTAAGACATCAACTTGATTATAAATGCTTTAGTCTTTAAGTATTTCAGTTAAACTAGAGTATTTTATATCATGGATACTATAGAAAATGTGTATTTAAACTGTATTGTTATAGTTAGGCCAATGAGAAAAGAGTGATATTTATTTTTAATGTATATTTGACAAATTACAGAGTATACATACGCCAAGTTTATAGAAACTTTTATTTAAAAACAAATCTAATGTATTCTCAAATTTGCTTTATTCAATCTCTGTCTATTGAATAAAGCAAATTTGAGAATACTTATATAATTTCATCATACTAATTATAAACATATGTATATATGTCAAAAAATATTTCATGATGATAATGTATACTCTCTATTGCATCACATTAGTAGCATATATTGTCAGTTATTAACTGTAGACTATTAACTTTGTCAAGTTTGATCATTTGGTAAAGTAGTGCCCACTGTATTTTCCTGTTTTAGAGAAAATTTATTTTTTCTTATTAGTAAAGTAATCCATGCAACTATGTCACCCAGTGTACTTTCACCCAATGATTCAGTTCAGTTCAGTCGCTCAGTCGTGTCTAACTCTTTGAGACCCCATGAACCACAGCACACCAGGCCTCCCTGTCCATCACCAGCTCCTGGAGTCCACCCAAACCCATGTCATCGAGTCAGTGATGCCATCCAACCATTTCATCCTCTGTCATCCCCTTCTCCTGCCCTCAATCTTTCCCAGCATCAGGGTCTTTTCCAGTGAGTCAGCTCTTCACATCAGGTGACCAAAGCATTGGAGTTTCAGCCTCAACATCAGTCCTTCCAATGATTCTAATTAATTATCACACTCGGGGTTGAAAAATGTTTTCTAAAATTTCTAATATGGCATATTATTTATTATATTCTTCTGTAAAGAAGAGGTTTTCTTACCTCTGTGTATTTCTATTTATATATTTGTATATTTAATATCAGTATTGGACCAAAGTTTTAAAAATATAGTCAATTAGGACTATTTTGGTGTTCAAATGATCGATTTTGATTTAATATCAAATCAAAAATTAAATATCATAAATGCTTTTCCCAATCTTTTTATATTTTGAGCTTCATTTCATGAGCTTGTTTCTAATATATATCTAAGGAAGGAATCATGAGTATAGTTTTCTTGTGCTTTTGCATGTTTATTGCTACTTTTTCCTAGAAAATATTCACTTGTGACTTTCTATCTTTCTATTAATAAGTATTAGAGAAATTTTATTTTATTATTTTAATGTAATTATTTTACTTTATTTTTATATCTTCGTGCCTGGGCTGAAGAACCAGGAATTTTTCTACTTATACTGAAAATATATAGCTATTCTAAGATACAGTTGCTTGTTTTCTGTTTTATCACTCCAATCCATTTTTCAAGCATAAGATCAATCCTATCGATACTTAGATTCTCATTATTCTTTCAGTCAGAAAATTTCTTTTTAATATTAAATGTTAGTTGTTTTCCACTTTTTAGCTTTTGCTCCTCAGGGTCTACAACGTACATGTACATAACTCCTCATACCTATATCCACAGCTCTGTTTTTATGCATTAAATCGCATACACGCTCTTTTGGCCCACTCTGTTTTTCCTGGTTACTTTGTCTTGGCTTTTTTCATTCTCCTATTCTGTGTTTGTTACTTTATTTGAAGAGCTTGTCTATTCTTCCATTGGTGACCTGTAACATTTCTGAGATATTTCCTTCTACACTTGTTTTCCTTTGCTCAGTTCGCTCTTATATCACATATTTCTTTTGCCTGTACATTACAATCATGAATTTTTAATAGATAATTGGCCGTGTTTCTTTCATTTCTCTAATGTTTTATTTAATTTTAATCAATTAAAACCAAAAAATTGCTGCATATCTTACTCAACTTTGCTAGGTCCCCATTTTCATCGTAAGAAATTACAATTATTTTCATACCTAAAATTATTGATTAGTATATTTTTATTCTTATACAATTTTGTATGGATATACATTTTTTTTTGCTTATAATAAATTTTGTAGATGTTTTCTGTGCTAGTAGTAATAAATTGAGTGATGGTGCAAAGGACTTTGAATGGTTTACTTATTTTCTGAGAGTTTTCTATTCTGGTGTCACAGCACTTTACTGTGCTTTGTACCACTATACTTTACTGTGTACCATTTAGCTTTAATAAATGATAATTTCCTGTGGACAGGTGGTCACTTGGAGTTGCTCACTGTGCCTTCTGCTTCTGATTCAGTTATACCTTCTTGTTTTCAGAGGTTTATGAACTTGAACAGCATGGTTATTTCTCCCCTTTCACCACAAGCCTCCTTCTTTTTCCTCCTGTTTATTTAGATGTGCTTTCAACATTGCTCCTCTGGAACTGTACACTTTTCAGTTCAGGCCTTTTCATTTGAGCACGCATCTCACTCATTCTCCGTATTCTTTACCCAGGGCAAGAAAGTACCTCTGGGGCAGTTTTATTCCACCACTGTTAGGGTTCCTTTACACGTCTTTCTCTCTTTGCAATATTTTCTAATCTACAGCTTCTCAAAAATGTGTTCCATTTCTGTGTCTGCTATTTATAAGTGTTGATTTTCCCAATTGTATGTAAAATGAGTCTTGTATAGTGTCCTCTGCTTATTGACTATCATTTAGGATGTGTGAAGAATTCCTGATGTAAGGTTGTTAACATTATACATATACCAAGAAGTCTCAAGACAGTGTTTCTTAAGTAATTACAAGTCAATGGAATTATAAAAAGGCTTCCCTGATGGCTAGGATGGTAAAGAATGTGCATTCAATGCAGGAGACCCAGGTTGATCCCTGGGTCAGAAAGATCCCCTCAAGAAGGGAATGGCCACCCACTCCAGTGTTCTTGACTGGAAAATTCCATGGACAGAGGAGAATTAAAATATATGACCCTCTCCTAATATTTTTAATAGATTGATCCATGTAATAAAGAACACTTTGATAAAAACTGCTGCTGCTGCTGCTAAGTCGCTTCAGTCGTATCTGACTATGTGCGACCCCATAGATGGCAGCCCATCAGGCTCCCCCGTCCCTGGGATTCTCCAGGCTAGAACACTGGAGTGGGTTGCCATTTCCTTCTCCAATGCATGAAAGTGAAAAGTGAAAGTGAAGTCGCTCAGTCGTGTCCGACTCTTAGCGACCCCATGGACTGCAGCCTACCAGGCTCCTCCGTCCATGGGATTTTCTAGGCAAATGTACTGGAGTGGGGTGCCATTGCCTTCTCCATTGATAAAAACTAGGAAGAAATAAAAACACATATTTCTCCTGGGAGTAAAGATAAAAACTTAGATTTTTGTAAGTAAAGTCTTAGTAGTTTTTGCAGGAAACAGATTTCATGTGAGGTTAATTAGATTATAGCCAATCTGAAAGAACTGAAGAATAAAATAATGCCTCATCTTTCATGATTTATTTATTTATTCAATACTAAAGGAAATCACTATTTTGCCCTTTTATGATATATTTTTAAATTAAATAACACATAGCAAAGGTTATCATTTATTGATTTTCAGTACTCTAAGCCATAAATTTAGTTACTTGGAGTTAACAGTTCTAACATGTGTTATACACTTGCCTCCTGAATTAGAAAGGCACACATCTTACATTATAGATATATCAGTATAGGAAGTATTGTTATGATTACCCTTCTTTTTTATCCTTCTATTCTTTTCTCTTTTTCCTCCAAATTCTTTGTCTTATCACATATGCATGTCTCCTGTTGAAAACACAAAAGTAAATTACTTTGGAAAAAAGATTTTACATCATATGGGACTGCTGTTAAAGACATTCTCATAACCTTTCCTTATATACTTACCCTGCCTGAAAGGAAAAAATAAATAAGTTCAGTTAATATAAAGAAACCTGGAAAATATAGCTATTGAGCATGACTCTTATGTGCACATGCCAATTATGTGCTTAACTCACACTTCAAGGAGCATATAAGGAACATGATTTCAGGAAGCTTGCTCTTTAGGTGTTTTATTCTAAAAGACTCAGCAAGGTCTATAGTAATAAAGCATCTGTCTTTCCCTGCTTGAATGGAAGTAAGAAATTGAGAAAAACTGGGAAACTATTCGTTGAAACTCCTTATATTTCAAACAATAGTCTGAATTTTTTTAAGCCAAGTTTCAGAGATGCTTTCATTTCATAACAATGTGCTTTGGTTGGACAGTCATTGCAAGAGAAATTTATTTGTTTAGATTTCAGTTTATCAGAATACATTTAAAAAGCATTGATAGATTGAGTGAAAAACCACAGGACTAGGGGTCAAGAGTGTGTGCATTTGTTGGTGGGAGTATAAGGGGTATATAAATAGGTTGAGGAAAACAAAATGTCTTTTCCTTTTCGTGGGGGAAAAAAAACAAAGCAGAAGACAAAGTTACTAGGATGAGCAGTTTTACCAGTATTTGCCTAGACTGGATAATTTCTACATCAACATTCCGTTAGTTTTATGGAAAATTGCTATTTACAAATGTTTTTCTAAACAGTGAGCACGATTATACAATAAATTATAGTGGTATTGAAAACTTCAATTATTCTAAAGAAATATTAATTAAAGCCCTGATCCCATGAAATTTCCATATCACTGAATTAGAGAATCAAAACAAACAACAACAACAAAGCAAGACATGAATAAGGCAATGCTTTGTCCAAACAGTTATGAAGAAACTACTTTCCACACAGTTTAGTGATGCATATGCAAATTTGAAATGCCACCAAAAATTTTGCTACAGTTGTAAAATATACATTTTTTATTATTTAAGTCAGTTATTATGCTCTTGATTATATGAATATCAGCATCTGTCAAGGAACAGTACATACAAATATATACAAATATAAAAATCTACAAGTGTAAAAATATGTTTGATGTCCTAGGAAATGGAAATATTTCAATAATTTAATGTGCCCTCAGTATTACATGCTGAAGACACTTAAAAATAGTTTTTAATACAAATCCTGTCATATGATATATATAAGTTGACAGGAAAATATGGGAACTACACCAAATGCTAACATAGAAAACTTTATGAGCCTTGTTTATAAAATTTCTGTATTTTCTGTATTTCAGAAGTGTGATTATATTACATATGAGGATAAAATATTGTTTTTTTAACTCTGGGAGCCGAACCGTGGATGCATTCAACAGTAGCTTCCACCATTAAATTACTATATAGTTATGTTGTGAACTTTACATTTCCTTGTGAACATGGTTTCCCTTTGAACATCCTTGTGGGTACTTGGTACCACCATATAATTTTTCTTATGAACCTCTTATGTGTGGTTCTTTTGCAGATTAGATGACATTACTGGCCATTTTCAGTTGCTTCTTTATTTCTCTAAATGATTTAAACATTGCAGTTATATAAATTTAGTGTCAGAATTTCTTGGGCATATGATTCAGCTTTTTAGTTTTTCACCCTTACCAACTTTTTTCTGCAGTCATGTTATATTCTGTGTGTGTGTGTGTGTGTGTGTGTTTATGGGCGCGTGCACATGCACATCTTGACCTCATGTTTGTTACCTGAATGTTTAAAATACTGAGGGACTTGGACTGAAGATCTCTTCAGACATTTTGCTTTACTTCTACAAGTCACAACTTGCTATCAACAAAAAATAATTTGTTGAATTAACAATTTGCTGCTAGAAAATACCATTGATTTGCCATTTCCTTCTCCGGGGAATCTTCCCAACCCAGGGATCAAACCCAAGTCTCTGACATTTTAGGAATATTCTTTACTGTCTAAGCCACCAGGGAAGCTCAGAATGCAAGGAGAGTCTTATTTTCCTATCTTTCCTTCCTTTCTTCTGTCTTATCCTTCCATCCTTTCTTCATTTTCTTTCTATTTTTAAAATGTTCTTTCAATATCAAAATATTTAGTTGCTTTTTGTTCCTGTGGTTGATTTTTTTTCACTGACACATACTTCCTATGAAGCTATATCTTTAGCCAGAGGACCTATGCCTCAATGCACACCTGGAGCCAGTCCACACCTTGCCGCCTGAATCCTGACTGGCTTTTCACATTAAGGTTCTATGTTCCTGTTGTCACCGTACACCTTTGACATATTGTGGGTTTTAGTTCAAGCTTATCACTGTGGAATTATGCTTCCTCTTTCTCTTTTAGCACTAGATTTATCTTATGCATCTGTGAACATAAATTGATGTTATTTATGTTCATTATCCTGCCCATCAAAAACTTTATTTCCAGTGAAGGTTTTAAGAATTTCTAATTCACCATTTTGTAGGAAGAGGAGGGCACAAGCTTATGTATAACTTCTGCATTGTTTGACTTTCTCAAAGAAATATTATTACTTTAATATTCTGAAAAAGTAATTCTCTCCTAAACACTAATTATAGAATAAAATGCAAGTTTTCTAATGTGGCAGATAGACTTTTTTTCTTATTATTTATTAAGACTTTTTAATCAAAGTTTAAAATTGATGGCAAAATTAAGGGGGAAGTATAGAGATTTCTTTTATATCTTTTGTCCTCCCATATCAGTTAGGCTCTGATAATAGCCCAGGACATTAGACTCTGGTTAACTAGTTTGCCTGTTCAAGGCAGGTCCAGTTAAGAACAGAGTGCTCTGGAGACTGTCACTTTGGTTCCTTTTCTCTCCTCCCTGCCAGAGGCAAGATGAGACTTTTATATTTACTGTAGGCATCTGGTTGAGCTCCTGGAGGTAAATATTGTGGGATTCTCTCTAAGACTGGGGTACCCTATAGTTTTAACTCTCAGAGATAATCTCACTGAGCATCCAGCCATTTGTCAAATATAGTTCCCATTTTCTTCCTGGGCGTTGGTTGCCACAGCAGTTTTCACTCATGAGTCTCTGCTGCAGTAAATGTGATTGCCTGTATTTTCATGTCTCTCTAATCTTGGGGCGGTGGTTTGTCTTGTCTCCTCCCATACAAGACTTTAAGAATTATGGCCTATAGCTCATTATTGCTTCTTATCTCCCTGTCCTTGAATGCTCCCCTTTCTCCTTACATTCTAAACCTCAGTAATATTAGACTATATATTTTTTAAATGCCTAGAGTACTCATAATTCAACTTAAAAATAACTCCTTGTGATACATTTCATGAACTGTTTAGATATCTAGGCAACATCTTCTGACTTCTACGGGGAAAATTTTGTTATTTATTTAATTTCATTTGAAAGAACACAAGAGCTCTTATTTATTATATTATGCATTTACCTAGTTATTTTTTTTAATTTTATTTTATTTTCAAACTTTACAATATTGTATTGGTTTGCCAAATATTGAAATGAATCCACCACAGGTATACATGTGTTCCCCATCCTGAACCCTCCTCCCTCCTCCCTCCCCATACCATCCCTCTGGGTCATCCCAGTGCACCAGCCCCAAACATCCAGTATCGTGCATCGAACCTGGACTGAAGACTCATTCCATATATGATATTATACGTATTTCAATGCCATTCTCCCAAATCATCCCACCCTCTCCTTCTCCCACAGAGTCCAAAAGACTGTTCTACACATCAGTGTCTCGTATACAGGGTTGTCGTTACCATCTTTCTAAATTCCATATATATGTGTTAGTATACTGTATTGGTGTTTTTCTTTCTGGCTTACTTCACTCTGTATAATAGGCTCCAGTTTCATCCACCTCATTAGAACTGATTCAAATGTATTCTTTTTAATGGCTGAGTAATACTCCATTGTGTATATGTACCACTGCTTTCTTATCCATTCATCTGCTGATGGGCATCTAGGTTGCTTCCATGTCCTGGCTATTATAAACAATTCTGCGATGAACATTAGGGTACACGTGTCTCTTTCCATTCTGGTTTCCTCAGTATGTATGCCCAGCAGTAGGATTGCTGGATCATAAGGCAGTTCTATTTCCAGTTTTTTAAGGAATCTCCACACTGTTCTCCATAGTGGCTGTACTAGTTTGCATTCCCACCAACAGTGTAAGAGGGTTCCTTTTTCTCCATACCCTCTCCAGCATTTATTGCTTGTAGACTTTTGGATCGCAGCCATTCTGACTGGCATGAAATGGTACCTCATAGTGGTTTTGATTTGCAGTTCTCTGATAATGAGTGATGTTGAGCATCTTTTCATGTGTTTGTTAGCCATCTGTATGTCTTCTTTGGAGAAATGTCTATTTAGTTCTTTGGCCCATTTTTTGATTGGGTCATTTATTTTCTGGAATTGAGCTGTAGAAGTTGCTTTGTATATTTGACAAAGGAGGCAAGAATATACAATGGATTAAAGACAATCTCTTTAACAAGTGGTGCTGGGAAAACTGGTCAACCACTTGTAAAAGAATGAAACTAGAGCACTTTCTAATACCATACACAAAAATGAACTCAAAATGGATTAAAGATCTAAACGTAAGACCAGAAACTATAAAACTCCTAGAGAAGAACATAGGCAAAACACTCTCTGACATACGTCACAACAGGATCCTCTATGACCCACCTCCCAGGATATTGGAAATAAAAGCAAAAATAAACAAATGGGACCTAATTAAACTTAAAAGCTTCTGCACAACAATGGAAACTATAAGCAAGGTGAAAAGACAGCCTTCAGAATGGGAGAAAATAATAGCAAATGAAGCAACTGACAAACAACTAATCTCATAAATATACCTAGTTATTAATATACAGTGTCTTCTTATTTGTGGGTATGTATGTACAATTCTATGTATTTTTATGTTTGATAAGTTTATGCTTATGGAATGATCACAAACACCAAACCAAAAGAATGAGGAGAGTTGAATGAGCAGCAACTAAAGATGATCTTGTTAGTGCAATCACTTGGAGACGTGCTGGAGTCACGCATAAGGGAGAAATAACAAATAGTGATTTTGTTGTTGTTGTTGTTATTTTATTCATAGTTAATCCCTAGGTATTTTTTGAGAAGAAAACTTGGCCTAATACCAACTTCTAAAAGGAATGTATTGTAAACAAAGTAAAAGGAACAGTGTTGCTCATCAGCGAGAGCTATAAGGATTTAGCCATTAGCTATTACTGCATTTGCTGAAGGACACTGTACACCGAGAGGAATTCAGGATGTGGCATTCTCTGCTTTGGGTAAACAGCCCCTATTGAGAGTTAGATGCATATCTCAGAAAGAATTTTAATGAACCCAAATTTTTGCATCTTCCCATACATAGAAAAGCACTGAAATCATTATCCTGAGATATCTGTTCGTTGAAAATAGCAGTGCTATTTTTTACCAAGATGCATGCTTGACTGCATGTATTCCCTAGCCAAAAAATCACAGATAAACTGGCTTCTCTCCTACCAATTCAGACTAGTTTTCTCAGAGCTACTGAGAGGCTGTCTCCTGGGGATTTCATACTCAGTAAGATCCTAAATAAAACTTAAACTCACAACACTTGTGCTGTGCATTTTTCTTTAAGTCAACAGTATCATATGGATCCTATTCTCAGGGTCATTGCATCTGAAAATGCACAGTATCTTCAACTTTAAAGCTGAAGCTATTTTTCTTTTTTAATGTGTAACATTTAAAAAAAAAAAAAAAAAGAGCTTCCTATGTCAGACCACGATAGGTTTGCATTTATTTTGTTAAGAGTTTGAAAACTTACTTTAGTAAAAGTGTATGCCCTTGATAATCAAACTTAAAATATGGAGAAGAAAACTTAAAACCTGCAACAATGAATTTTTAGCATGTTCTACTGACTACCAAATATAATTTCAAAAAATGAGTTTTTGGCAGGAACTTAAAAGCAGTTGGCTCAGCATCGTGTCCCCTGGCAAATGAGACATACATGGTTTCTAGTCCAAACATAAAGATGGAAAAGCTGTCATTCTATTTTTTGAATTAAACAAATTCATTTTATTTCACTTCAGAAAGCCAACCATATAATAGAGTTTCTCTATAAAAGTAGCTTATGGTGAGGACAAATTTTATTACATCAATTAGTTTTAAATTTGTACAGATGTCTAAAATAAATTTTCCCCAGCGTTTTGTACCATAAATCATGAGAAATATTTTTATTAGGAAAATTATATTATCAATTGTCAGTTGATATTATCAATTAACTTTTTAGTCATACAGGATAATTATTATGAATCCTAATTTTTTATGTGGTTGTGTATGTACATATATGCTTTTGAGTAAGTCACATATCCACTTTAAAAATAGACTACAGAATGAGTAAGTTAGACTTGCACACTGAGTTATTTGTTAGTATTTCTGTAATTCTAAATAAGTGTTGTTTTACATAAGAGCACCAACCTGAGGAATATGTCAGGGTATTAACTACTAAGAGAAGCTGTGGCTGGTAAGTGGTTTAATTACTCTTATATTAAGATAGTTTCTCTAAAGTCACAAAACATTTATGTATCCCCTTAAGTGTTATGCATTTTGTGAAGTAAAATTTCCCCTAGAACTTTTGATGTGTTCTATTATTTTCTGAGTTTCATCTTCTTTAATTCTTTATTTTTATTGTTGCTGTTGTTTTTATTCCCCTAACTTTTATTGACTTACTAATTTTAGATTGAGGACTTCTTTTTTCTTTCTCCTTGACCAAAACCTAAAAATCCACAAGTTGCTCTTCTAATTATAGGAGACCTCAAATCAACTTTAAAATAACTGAAGGTTTTTAATTGAAGTAAAACTTCACTTTTACTGAAGTAAAACTGATTTTCACCCGACTGCTTTAACAAATGCTTACTACCTCTTGCTTTAAAGGGCTTGTGTCCCTCTTGCCCTCATTTTCTCATGATAGAAATTGCAAGATCTGCAGGGTCTTTCCTCACCCTAAACAGAAAGCTGTTAGTCATCCAGTTGTGAAACCATGAAACAGGTCCAAACGCATAACAATGAATAGATAGCAAACCTTTAATGCTTTATGTTGCAACACGAAAGCTGATATACACAGAGCCTCACTGGTGTCTAATATTGGGAGATAACAGATGTGTTAAGCATTTAGCCTTCTGGGATGTAGGAATAGTTGATGAAGAGCAGTTGAATGACGATTAAAATGTTCCTCTGTGAATTCTTTTAAAAAAAAAAGTTAAGTATCCTGTGTTTTCTTTTTTCTTTCATCATTACCAGCACAGGTGAATTTTTTTTGTTAACAGCATTTACGTTATGCGAAGAGTTGACTCATTGGAAAAGACTCTGATGCTGGGAGGGATTGGGGGCAGGAGGAGAAGGGGACGCCAGAGGATGAGATGGCTGGATGGCATCATTGACTTGATGGACGTGAGTCTGAGTGAACTCCGGGAGTTGGTGATGGACAGGAAGGCCTCACGTGCTGCGATTCATGAGGTCGGAAAGAGTCAGACACGACTGAGCAACTGAACTGAACTGAGCTGATACTTTCAGATATTTTCATTTAAGGAGACTGCATGGTTGAAACTACTGCTAGTGTGTAGCTGCTTGCATTATTTTTATCAGTGTTCTTTTTATTAAGAAAATATGTTGAATTGTTCAACCTCTAAAAAATCAAAAAACAATTTCCTTCATGATTTGAGCTATCAATTGAGCTTTTCTAGGGCAGTAAGCCACTAAAAATAATTTTGCAACCTAGAATAATTTAGGAGTGGTAAAAATTATCAAAAGCAACAAAAAGCTCAATTCCTATTGTTGACACTATTTTATAAAAGGGCAGTGGAAAATTTGCCTTACAAAATCATAGTCTCAAGGAGAAAAGTAATATTTGCTGGGTTCAAGTATGGAAACATTAATAAGGCATTTTGCAGTGAATTTTTAAAATTTGGTGACTCTAATCTGAATAGTATATCTATCATCTTTAGTTCAGTTGCTCAGTCATGTCTGATTCTTTGTGACCCCATGGACTGTAGCATGCCAGGCTTCCCTGTCCATCACCATCTCCCAGAGCTTACTCAAAGTCATGTCCATCGAGTTGGTGATGCAATCCAACCATCTGATCCTCTGTTGTCCCCATCTCCTCCTACCTTCAATCTTTCCCAGCATCAGGTCTTTGCCAATGAGTCAGTTATTCGCATCAGATGGTCAGAGTATTAGAGTTTCAGCTTCAGCATCAGTCCTTCCAATGAATATCATCTTTAAGTGGTAATTATAAAATATATAGTCTTTTAAGTGGTAATTTAAAAATCACTTAAAATATCTCTGCAAAAACCTATTGATAACTACTGAGCAGAGAATTCCCAAATGTAAGTTAATGGGGAAAGCTCTTTTGGGCTTCATCGAGAAATTCATGAACATTTCATTAATTGCTGAAAGGATTCACAATGTGATCAAGATCAAAGTGCTTAAGAAAGCTTAAAAGTCCTCTGCAATTGATTTGTACAAGCACTTCAGTATAGGAACTAATACATTTGCATTGTTCTAATACTTTTTTTAATAAATGAAATTAAAACTTAAGTCAATTATGAAGTGACTGCTTATTGGCAAATACTATCCTTGGTTAGATAACTGTGAAACTTTTAAATAAATAGCTGTACTGCTGTCTTCCTGCTTTACAAAGTCACTTCATTAGAGTAATATTGATTATAGCTTTTTTTTTATATCATTTGAAAAATAGATATTTTCAAGAGAAAATACTTTTGCTTCATTTCCTTTATCCAAAATCTTTATTACTTTCTTATTAATGTTTGATACAGTCTTAATTCATATCTTGCACTAAAGGGAAAAAGCGAAATTTTTTCTGGCCAGTAATATTAAGGTTTTATATAAATAAATTATATTGTGTTTCTCATATTTCCAAATACTTAGTCTTCTCTAGTGGCACAGACAGTAAAGAATCCTCCTGCAATGCAGGAGACCCTGGTTCAATGCCTGGGTCAGGAAGATCCCCTGGAGAAGCTTTTCATATCATTATTCAGATATTTTAACAGTCTCTTTTATTACCAAGTTGTTTGCCAATTCAACTTTTACTTCTATTTATTGTAAAAGACTTTTGCAATTAATATTTTTATGAATACCTTGAAAGATATTTTATTTAAAATCTATGGTATGGCTCATGCCAATTAAACCTCTTTGAACCTGATCATTCTGAGGTTATTCAATATTTCAAGTAACTCAAAGATAATTGCTTAATGAACTTCCTTATTATCTTCAAAGGCTTAAAAACCCATATAGCTTTAAAATATGTAATTTGCTCTGAGCAAGACTGCATCTAATTTTCCTTAAAATTACATTTTTTAATGGATAGAAGTAGTAAAATGCATTTCTTAACAGCAGACTTCAGTAAGGTATTCCAAAGAAGGCTAAAAATCTGGACATTTGTAAGAATCACTTATTTATGAGTTGCTGATGGTATTCTTTGGTGACCATTCCATTAATTAAATCTATGTTTTGTAGTGGTTTTAGAGCTTAGTAATATTGCATTGTATGTCTCATTGATCTCCCTCATAAATATTAAAGCAAATGAACTCTTTCCAGTTTGTTAACATAAATAATGTATCTTTGGAATCTGGAAATTTACTGGAAATTTCCTGCATTTTAAGTAAGGCACTTCTAAACTTAAATAGTTGGACACAGGTTAGGAGAACAATTTTCAGATGAACTGTCTTAGTCCAATAAAAAAACTTAATCACTAGCAAACTTAATAACTTTGATAAATGAAAAATAATGTATTTTTATTCATACATTTCCATTTTTATTAAACCAGTTTAAATTTTTATTGGTGTATGCAATTTCAAGACCAGGTTTGGAAATAGGATATCAGAAATTTATTGAATCTAGACCAGTTCCATTATATGTGTGTGTGTATAATTATATATGTATATATATATACACATATATACTATATATGCACTAATGTATAGCTAATGAACTTTCAGAAATTTTAGTTCTGTGAATTTAGGAAACTCAGAAGTATTCTTAATATGCATAGCAGTCCATCAAATTTACCTTGAAAAGATAGTAGGGTGCTAATGTACTCCTTGGAAATCTGAACCATGATTCTTCCAATTTGAGTTATATAGAACAAAGATCATAATTTCCAGCAGGTTTTCCTTTACCAACTTCTAGATGAAAGGTAGTGTCGTGATGTATCTAACCCAATCACTCTTGCAACACCATATCTGAGTAGTAAGGAACTTTGAATCCTAGCTCTATGTGACCTTCAGTAAACAACTTAAATGTTCCAGATTTGTCTTTTTGCATATGGGACACATATAATGGCTCCTCGAATCTTCTTAGGATTAAATTTAAAAATCTTGTATTTTGCCTCCAATGCATTATAAACACAGTACTTTCCACCTGTTTTTATTCTTTGTGTCTACTTTGAAGGACAAAGACAAATATCACATGATATCACTCATATGTGGAATCTAAAAAAATGGCACAAATGAACTTATTTACCAAACAGAAACAGAGTCACAGATGTAGAAAACAAACCTATGACTGACTGATTTTTAACATCTGATATCTCTACTCTAGGAAGGTCAAATACAAAAAATTGCACTGTTTCTGGTAGCATAACTTTATTTTTGCCAATAGGAAAATTGTTCACATTCCAGGACAGTATTATTAGCTTTACTAGATTAGAAACAAATCATAATTATGAGACATCATTAATGAGCAATGTAAAATTATGTAAAATTTTTTCAAAAAGAAGAAAGTTTACCATCTATATACTTGAATTAGCACTTTCTTTTCAAAACTTTTTTTCCTTATGTTGACTTTTCAAATCTTCTGGCAAAGTGTCAGTTGCATGTCAATTTAGCTACCCTGTATTCATTTGCTTTTCTTAAAGTTTCAGTCATTTGTATGCTTTATTTTTCAACTATCAATTTATTTCTCTGTGTGTATATATATATATATGAGCTACTTAAGTACTTAAGTCTACTTAAGTCTAAGATGAGCTACTTAAGTCTAAGAAGGGAAGAGTTTAAGGCTTTGAGTTTTAAAAGTTGAACAATCCAATTTTTAATCAGAGAGCAATAAGGGCTTAAAATATTTGGTTTAAAATAAAAAAGACATCTTTAATAAACACTCAGTTGTTACCAGTCACCCTTCTAATTTGCTAATCCAGAAAACCATTATAACCTCCCCTTTAAAGTTATTCTTTTTTTCATATTTACCTAATTACCATTTACAAAGCACATAACATTCTTTATAAGCCTGATTCACATTAGAAAGAGATGAAGTGGTTATAACTTCACAATAAAAATCAGTCCTGATAATTACAGTATTCAGCCTGAATACAGGGGTATTCATGCATAGCTGGCGAATAATTGTGGACAATTCAAGAGTTTGTAGAATTCATAAAGACTTACTAATGCGAAGAAAAAGTTCAGGAAATAGGAAAAGCCCAGGCTATTTGAATGATGCTATCTGCATAATCTTTCAAATTCATATCATTTCTAAATGAGCATCACATCTTTGAGGATATATGCTGTCTGCTTTGGTTTATCATCCTTTAGGCGGAGACTGTACATCAAAGCAAGAGAAAAAGTGATAATCATTCACATTCTGTTCAGTCAGTAAAGAGCTTTACCAAATGATATGTAGGAAAAAAGATTGAATTTTTCTATAAAATGAGCAGTACAATCATTAAGGACAACAGTATTAAACACTTCATGAATATTTATGACTCTTCTCTATGTAGTTTGATTAATAGTCTTTGAGAGGTCTCATTATTTAGATAATTTGTGGAGGGTGAGGTTCTTTTAAAGTCAATAATTCTTTTTTTCTAAAATGTATAAAAACTCTCAGGCTGGAAGTTACATAGTTTCCTGCAATTATAAAAACATTGCTGGCAAAACTCAAGTCAATGAAACATCTCCTAAGTTTCTCGTGTATTTCAAGCACTGTTGTAGATCAGGGTGGAATTAGGAGTAACAGGAATTTTTATGGAATCTACAAAAAGGGCACTACAACCCCTAAAGAAAAGAAATCTAAAACATGTTGGGGAATAATAACAGATGTTTCAATGAAAATTAACCAGAAAAGATAAACTAAAGAAGCAAAGCACTATGAAAAACTTGTGAAGTTCAGATTGTATGCATAAAGTATTAAAAGCACCATATTATGTTCAGTTCAATTCAGTCAATTAGTCGTGTCCGACTCTTTGCAACACCATGAATTGCAGCATGCCAGGCCTCCCTGTCCATCACCAACTCCCAGAGTTCACTCAGACTCACGTCCATTGAGTCAGTGATGCCATCCAGCCATCTCATCCTCTGTCGTCCCCTTCTCCTCCTGCCCCCAATCCCTCCCAGCATCAGAGTCTTTTCCAATCAGTCAACTGTTCGCATGAGGTGGCCAAAGTACTGGAGTTTCAGCTTTAGCATCATTCCTTCCAAAGAAATCCCAGGGCTGTTCTCCTTCAGAATGGATTGGTTGGATCTCCTTGCAGTCCAAGGAACTCTCAAGAGTCTTCTCCAACACCACAGTTCAAAAGCATCAATTCTTCGACGCTCAGCCTTCTTCACAGTCCAACTCTCACATCCATACATGACCACTGGAAAAACCATAGCCTTGACTAGATGGACATTTGTTGGCAAAGTAATGTCTCTGCTTTTCAATATGCTATCTAGGTTGGTCATAACCTTCCTTCCAAGGAATAAGCATCTTTTAATTTCATGGCTGCAATCACCATCTGCACTGATTTTGGAGCCCAGAAAAATAAAGTCTGACACTGTTTCCACTGTTTCCCCATCTATTTCCCATGAAGTGATGGGACCGGATGCCATGATCTTCATTTTCTGAATGTTGAGGTTTTTTTTTTTTTTTTTTTTAGAAATATAAGTTATTTATTAATCAATCCACTTACAAAGCAGGTGGCTTAATGCAAGCTTATCGACATCTTCACATATGATCCATGGGAACATGTCTTCCACATACAGACAGTGATGTTACTGACTGATGCATTTGCAATCTGGGGCATATTAAGCATATTTAGACAAATAAAATTAGGCTATCTTGTATATGAAAGTATCTTGATAATATGCATCCTGAAGTGGATTAAAACTTTCTCCAAAAGAGAAATATTAGTACATTAGTACAACATCACTTTGAATGTTGAGTTTTAAGCCAACTTTTTCACTCTCCTCTTTCACTTTCATCAAGAGGCTTTTTAGTTCCTCTTCACTTTCTGCCTTAAGGGTGGTGTCATCTGCATATCTGAGGTTATTGGTATTTCTCCTGGAAATCTTGATTCCAGCTTGTACTTCTTCCAGCCCAGCATTTCTCATGATATTCTTTGTATATAAGTTAAATAAGCAGGGTGACAATATATAGCCTTGATGTACTCCTTTTCCTATTTGGAACCAGTCTGTTGTTCCATGTCCAGTTCTAAGTGTTGCTTCCTGACCTGCATACAAATTTCTCAAGAGGCAGGTCAGGTGGTCTGGTATTCCCATCTCTTTCAGAATTTTCAACAGTTTATAGTATGTTGGGGTATTATTATTCTAAGAAGTCTGTAAACTGGTTGAAGGATAGCTACCTTGTTGCCTGTAACAAAGGATCGAGAACTTCCATAGAAGAGACAGACCTTGGTTTCTAAAATTAAGGTAAGTGTCTCTTTCCTGACTTTCCATAACCTAACCATCCATATATGTCACGAATTCTGAAATGTCAAATCAAACCTTAACAAATAGTTAACAAAAATGATAAAATGTTACAACATAAAAATTGGCTTTCTATTAGTAAAATTAACCACAAAATTATGTTTGTTTGTTTTTTTTTCCCTTCAAAAGTGAGATAGCTAAAGCCTCCAAGTACCTATGATTTAACATTCCTGGTATTATTAAAACACTGTGAAATACAATTTCTGTAAATATTTATTTATCTTTCTATCTAACAGGATGTGCTGCTTTAAGAAAAGTCTGCATACTATCTACTTGAATCTCTGGTAGCCATAATTTGATAAATTGTGATGATTTATTACTCTGTCAATTTAGTCAAGCTACAAACTATATGGGGGCTCTCCAGTAGGCGCTAGTGGTAAAGAACCTGTCTGCCAATGCAGTAGATGTAAGACACACAGGATTGATCCCTGGGTTAGGAAGATCCCCTGGAGGAGGGCATGGCAACCCACTCTAGTATTCTTGCCCAGAGAATCCCCATGGACAGAGGAGCCAGGCGGGCTGCAGCCCACAGGATTGCACACAGTTGGACGTGACCAAAACAACTTAACATGCACGCACAGCTACGTCGTTCAGAAATTTTTTACTACATGGCTTCAAGTTACTTTAGGCCACACTACAAATTTCTGTGAGATTTTAAAGGCAGAAATGAAGTGAAAGTGAAGACGCTCAGTTGTGTCCAACTCTTTGTGAACCCATAGACTGTAGCCCACCAGGCTCCTCTGTCCATGGAATTTTCCAGGCAATAGTACTGGAGTAGATTACCATTTCCTTCTCCAGGGGATCTTCCCAACCCAGGGCTCAAACCCAGGTCTCTCGCATTGTAGACAGACGCTTTACCATCTGAGCCATCAGGGAAGTCTGTGAGACTTTAAAGGCAGAAATGAAGTAGCAGCTATATATTGATACTCTGAAGATTGAGGGAGGGTGCCAATTACTTTGGCAGTTTGATATATTTTCACTAATGTATTTAGTCATCTTATTGGCATGGGGAATCATCTGGACCTGTAGCTTCTCCAGCCCACACTCTATCTTCTTCATCTTCTGTTCTTATGGGCCAGGATAAAGAATGCTGTATGTTCTTCTAAGAGATCCCAACTGCATAGGGCCTAAACTATGTGATAATTCCATATTCTGTTGAACACAAGCTTCCCTGGTGTTCAGTGTTAAAGATTCCACCTGCATTGCAGGAGAAACAGATTTGAATCTTGAGTTGAGAAGATCCCCTGGAAAGGAAATGACTACCCACTCCAATTTTCTTGCCTGGGAAACTCCAAGGACAGAGGAGCCTGGTGGGCTATGATCCATGGGGTCACAAAGTGTCAGACATGATTGAGTGAATAAACACACATATTGAATTCAGGGTGGTTTTTGCATCTCTATGAATAAAAATTTATAGTTAGAAAAATAGGTATAGTAAGAGATTCCAAAGGAAAATAACCTTAAAGGAGGTTCTCTGAATTAGTTATGGGTTATCTAGAAATGATTTCCTGATCTGATTATATTTAAAGACATCGATGACACAGTTTCCAGTGGCAATGTAGCTATTGGTAGTCTATTGCATGGATCAGTCAAGAGGTTACTTAAGTGATCACTGTAGACACTTGTATCAAGCATATATAGGAAACAAAACCTTGGAGGATCAATAAACTGCTATTATAGAATAATTTCATGAAAATAAGTAGTTTAATTGTTTTGCTTGGATTTTTTATATTTGCTAAGTTCACTGGGTGTCATAGGCAAAACTCTAAGATGATCCCCAGTTCATACCACCTGGTGTTCATGCGTTGTATAATCCTTTCCTACTGCATGCCTGCATAAGTAGTGAATGTTACAGGATATCCCTACCATGAATACTTCATCAATCAATTGGTCTTTAATCAAACAGAGATAATAAGGGGTTGTTTTTCTTCAGTCGTTGTGTCTAACCCTTTGCAACCCCATGGACTGCTGCACTCCAGGCTTCCCTGTCCCTTGCCATCCAATCATCTCATCCTCTGTCACCCTCTTCTCCTTCTGCCTTCAGTCATTCCAAGCATAATGTTTTCTTTCCAATGAGTTCACATTTCACATCACATGGCCAAGCTATTGCAGCTTCAACTTCAATATCAATCCTTCCAATGAATATTCAGAGTTGATTTCCTTTAGGATTGACTGGTTTGATCTTGCTGTCGAAGGGATTCTCAAGTCTTCTCCAGCATCACAGTTCGAAAACATCAAGTCTTCTTTGCTCACCCTTCTTTATTGTCCATTTCTCACATCCGAACTTGACCACTGGAAAGACCATAGCCTTGACTATACAGATCTTTGTCAGCAAAATGATGTTTTTGTTCTTTAATATACTGTCTTGGTTTCCCTGGTGGCTCAGATGGTAAAGCGTCTGCCTGCAATGCGGGAGACCCAGGTTCGATCCCTGGGTTGGGAAGATCCTCTGGAGAAGGAAATGGCAAACCACTCCAACTCTTGCCTGGAAAATTCCATGGATGGAGGAGCCTGGTAGGCTACATCCCATGGAGTCGCAAAGAGTCGGACATGACTGAGTGACTTCCCTTTCCCTAGGTTTGTCATAGCTTTCCTGCCAAGAAGAAATTGTCTTCTAATTTCATGGCTACAATCACCACCTGCAGTGATTTTAGAGCTTAAGAAAAGGAAATCTGTCACTGCTTCTACCTTTTCCCTTTATATTTGCCATGAAGTGATGGGACCAGATACCATGATCTTAGTTTTTTTAAATATTGAGTTTTAAGCTGGATTTTTCACTCCTCTCTTTCACCCTCATCAAGAGTCTCTTTAGTTCCTCTTCACTTTCTGCCATTAAAATGGTATCATTTGCACCTGAATTTGCTGGTATTTTTCCCAGCAGTCTTGATTCCAACTTGTGATTCATCCAGCTCAGAATTCCCAATGATGCGCTCTGTATATAAGTTAACTAAACAAGATGATAATAAACAGCCTTGTCATGCTCCTTTTCCAATTTTGAATCAGTCAGTGGTTCCAAATGAGGTTCTAAGTGTTGCTTGTTGACATGTATACAGGTTTTCTCAGGAGACAGGTAGATGGTCTGGGAGCAGCAGCTGAGCTTTGCTGGAGCAGCCATGAAGAGAGACCTCATGTCCGAGGTAAGAGAAACCCAAGTAAGACGGTAGGCACTAAGAGAGAGGATCGGAGGGGAGACAGACTGAAACTACAATCACAGACAACTAGCCAATCTGATCACATGGACCACAGCTTTGTCTAACTGAATGAAACTAAGCCATGCTGTGTGGGGCCACCCAAGATGGCCAGGTCATGGTGGAGAGGTCCGACAGAATGTGGTCCACTGGAGAAGGGAATGGCAAACCACTTCAGTATTCTTGCCTTGAGAACCCCATTGAACAGTATGAAAAGGCAAAAAGATAGGACACTGAAAGATGAACTCCCCAGGTCGGTAGGTGCCAAATATGCTACTGGAGATCAGTGGAGAAAAAACTCCAGAAAGAATGAAGGGATGGAGCCAAAGCAAAAAACACCCAGTTGTGAACGGGACTGATGATGGAAGCAGGGTTTGATGCTGTAAGAGCAATATTACATAGGAACCTGGAAAGTTAAGTCCATCAATCAAGGCAAATTGGAAGTGGTCAAACAGGAGATGACAAGAGTGAATATCGACAATCTAGGGATCAGCAAACTAAGATGGACTGGAATGGATAAATTTAACTCAGATGACCATTATATCTACTCCTATGGGCAGGAATCCCTTAGAAGAAATGGAGTAGCTATTATAGTCAACAAAAGAGTCCAAAATGCAGTACTTGGATGCAATCTCAAAAACGACAGAATGATCTCTGTTCATTTCCAAGGCAAACCATTCAATATCATGGTAATCCAAGTCTATGCCCCAACCAGTAACGCTGAAGAAGCTGAAAGTTAAACAGTTCTATGAAGACCTACAAGACTTTCTAGAACTAACAGCCAAAAAAGATGTCCTTTTCATTATAGGGGACTGGAATGCAAAGTAGGAAGTCAAGAAACACCTGGAGTAACAGGCAAATTTGGCCTTGGAGTACAGAATGAAGCAAGGCAAAGGCTAATAGAGTTCTGCCAAGAGAACGCACTGGTCAAGCAAACACTCTCTTCCAACAACATAAGAGAAGACACTACACATGAACATCACCAGATGGTTGACACTGAAATCAGATTGATTATATTCTTTGCAGCCAAAGATAGAGAAGCTCTATACAGTCAGCAAAAACAAGACTGGGAGCTGACTGTGGCTAGGATCATGAACTCCTTATTGCCAAATTAATACTGAAACTGAAGAAAGTAGAGAAAACCACTAGACCATTCAGGTATGACCTAAATCAAATCCCTTATGACTATACAGTGGAAGTGAGACATAGATTTAAGGGACTGGATCTGATAGCGTGCTGGTAGAACTATGGATAGAAGTTCATGACATTGTACAGCAGACAGGAATCAAGAACATCCCCACGAAAAAAACATGCAAAAGAGCAAAATGGCTGTCTGAGGAGGCCTTACAAACAGCTGTGAAAAAAAGAGAAGTGAAAAGCAAAGGAGAAAAGCAAAGATATACCCATTTGAATGCAGAGTTCCAAAGAATAGCAAGGAGAGATAAGAAAGCCCTTCTCAGCTATAGAGGAAGTAGAGGAAAACAATAGAATGGGAAAGACTAGAGATCTCTTCAAGAAAAACAGAGATACCATGGGAACATTTCGTGCAAAGATGGGCACAATAAAGGACAGAAATGGTAGGGACCTAACAGAAGCAGAAGATATTAAGAAGAGGTGGCAAGAATACACAGAAGAACTGTATGAAAAACATCTTCAGGACCCAGATAATCACGATGGTGTGATCACTGACCTAGAGCCAGACATCCTGGAATGTGAAGTCAAGTGGGCCTTAGAAAGCATCACTATGAACAAAGCTAGTGGAGGTGATGGAATTGCAGTTGAGCTATTTCAAATCCTGAAAGATGATGCTGTGAAAGTGCTTCACTCAATATGCCAACAAATTTGGAAAACTCACCAGTGGCCACAGGACTGGAAAATGTCAGAATTCATTCCAATCCCAAAGAAAGGCAATGCCAAAGAATGCTCAAACTACCGCACAATTGCACTCATCTCACACGCTAGCAAAGTAATCCTTAAAATTCTCCAAGCCAGGCTTCAGCAATATGTGAACCGTGAACTTCCTGATGTTCAAGCTGGTTTTAGAAAAGGCAGAGGATCCCGAGATCAAATGGCCAACACCCGTTGAATCATCAAAAAAGCAAGAGAGTTCCAGAAAAGCATCTATTTCTGCTTTATTGACTATGCCAAAGCCTTTGACTGTGTGGATCATTACAAACTGTGGAAAATTCTTAAAGAGATGAGAATCTCAGACCACCTTACCTGCCTCTTGAGAAACCTGTATGCACGCCAGGAAACAACAGTTAGAACTGGACATGAAACAACAGACTGGTTCCAAATAGGAAAAGGAGTACATCAAGGCTGTATGTTGTCACCCTGCTTATTTAACTTATATGCAGAGTACATCGTGAGAAACGCTGGGCTGGAAGAAGCCCAAGCTGGAATCAAGATTGCCGGGTGAAACATCAATAACCTCAGATATGCAGATGACACCACCTTTATAGCAGAAAGTGAAGAAGAACTAAAGAGCCTATTGAAGAAAGTGAACAAGGAGAGTGAAAAAGTTGGCTTAAAGCTCAACATTCAGAAAACTAAGATCATGGCCTCTGGTCCCACCACTTCATGGCAAATAGATGGGGAAAAATTGGAAACAGTGGCTGACTTTATTTTCTTGGGCTCAAAAATCACTGCAGATGGTGATTGCATCTGCAGTGAAATTAAAAGACACTTACTCCTTGGAAGGAAAGTTATGACCAAGCTAGACAGCATATTAAAAAGCAGAGGAATTACTTTGCCAACAAAGGTCCATCTAGTCAAGGCTATGGTTTTTCCAGTGGTCATGTATGGATGTGAGAATTGGACTATAAAGAAAGCTGAGGGCCAAAGAATTGATGCTTTTGAACTGTGGTGTTGGAGAAGACTCTTGAGAGGTCCTTGGACTGCAAGGAGATCCAAGCAGTCCATCCTAAAGGAGATCAGTCCTTGGTGTTCATTGGAAGGACTGATGTTGAAGCTGAAACTCCAATACTTGGGCCACCTGATGCAAAGAGCTGACTCATTGGAAAAGACCCTGATGCTGGGAGGGATTGAGGGCAGGAGGAGAAGGGGACGACAGAGGATAAGATGGTTGGATGGCATCACCAACTTGATCAACATAGGTTTGGGTGAACTCCGGGAGTTGGTCATGGACAGGGTGGCCTGACTTGCTGCATTCATGGGGTCACAATGAGTCTGACATGACTGAGTGACTGAACTAAACTGAACTAAGTCAAAGACTTTAGTGTATTCAGTGAAACAGAAATAGATGTTTTTCTGGAATTCCTTTGCTTTCTCTATGGTCACACAAATGTTGGCAATTTGACCTCTGGTTCCTCTGCATTTTCTGAATTCAGTTTGAACGTCTGGAAGTTCTCAGTTCATGTACTGTTCAAGCTTAGGTTGAAGGATTTTGAGCATAACCTTACTCTGTGGGAGATAGTAGTTCTTTTCCAGTAGTTTGAGCATTCTTTAGTACTACCCTTCTTGGGAATTGGAATGAAAATTGACCTTTTCCAGTCCTGTGGCCACTGTTGGGTTTTCCAAATATGTTAACGCAATGAGTGCAGCACTTTAATAGCATCATCATTAGGATTTTAAATAGCTCTGCTCTAATGCCATCACTGCCACTAGCTTCATTGGTAGCAGTGCTTTCTAAGACCCACTTGACTTCACACTCCCAAGTCTGGCTCTGGGTAAGTGACTACACCACCATGGTCATCAGGTCATTTAGATCTTTTTTGTATACTTCTTCTGTGTCTTTGTGCCATCTCTTCTTGATCTCTTCTGTTTCTACCAGGTCTTTACCATTTCTGTCCTTTATTGTGCCCATCTATGGATGAAACGTTCCTTTGATATTTCCAGTTTTCTTGAGGAGATCTCTAGTCTTTTCCCTTCTATTGTTTTCCTCTACTTCTTTGCATTGTTCATTGAAGACTTGCTTGTCTCTCCTTGCTATTCTCCGGAACGTTGCATTCAGTTGGGTATACCTTTCCCATTCTCCCTTGCTTTTCACTTCTCTTCTTTCCTCAACTATTTGTAACGTCTCCTCAGACAACCATCTTCCTTCTTGCATTTCTTTTTCTTTGTTATAGTTTTGTTCACTGCCTCCTGTACCGTACTAGGAACTTCTGTCATAGTTCTTCAGGCACTCTGTTTACTAGATCTAAGCCCTTGAATCTATTTGTGACCTCCATTGTATATTCATAGGGATTGATTTAATTCATACTTGACTGGCCTAGTGGTTTTCCCTGCTTACGTTAGCTTATACCTGTATTTTTCTATAAGGAGTTTATGAGCTGAGCCACAGTCAGCTCCAGGTCTTATTTTTGTATACAGCTTCTCCATCTTTGGCTAAAATAGTGCAATCAATCTGATATCAAAATTGACCATTCTGCTGAATCATGGAAAAAGTAAGAGAGTTCCAGAAAAACATCTATTTCTGCTTTATTGACTATGCCAAAGCCTTTGACTGTGTGGATCACAATAAACTGTGGAAAATTCTGAAAGAGATGGGAATACCAGACCACCTGATCTGCCTCTTGAGAAATCTGTATGCAGGTCAGGAAGCAACACTTAGAACTGGACATGGAACAACAGACTGGTTCCAAATAGGAAAAGGAGTACGTCAAGGCTGTATATTGTCACCCTGCTTATTTAACTTATATGCAGAGTACATCATGAGAAACGCTGGACTGGAAGAAACACAAGCTGGAATCAAGATTGCCGGGAGAAATATCAATAACCTCAGATATGCAGATGACACTACCCTTATGGCAGAAAGTGAAGAGGAACTAAAAAGCCCCTTGATAAAAGTGAAAGAGGAGAGTGAAAAAGTTGGCTTAAAGCTCAACATTCAGAAAACGAAGATCATGGCCCCATGGTCCCATCACTTAATGGGAAATAGATGGGGAAACAGGGGAAACCGTGTCAGACTTTATTTTTCTGGGCTCCAAAATCACTACAGATGGTGACTGCAGCCATGAAATTAAAAGACGGTTACTCCTTGGAAAGAAAGTTATGACCAACCTAGATAGCATATTCAAAACAGAGACATTATTTTGCCAACAAAGGTCTATCTAGCCAAGGCTATGGTTTTTCGAGTGGTCATGTATGGATGTGAGAGTTGGACTGTGAAGAAGGCTGAGCTTCGAAGAATTGATACTTTAGAACTGTGGTGTTGGAGAAGACTCTTGAGAGTCCCTTAGACTGCAAGGAGATCCAACCAGTCCATTCTGAAGGAGGTCAGCCCTGGGATTTCTTTGGAAGGACTGATGCTAAAGCTGAAACTCCAGTACTTTGGCCACCTCATGCGAAGAGTTGACTATTTGGAAAAGACTCTGCTGCTGGGAGGGATTGGGGGCAGGAGGAGAAGGGGACGACAGAGGATGAGATGACTGGATGGCATGACTGACTCGATGGACATGAGTTTGAGTGAACTCCGGGAGTTGGTGATGGACAAAGAGGTCTGGCGTGCTGCAATTCATGGGGTGCAAAGAGTCGGACACGACTGAGTGACTGAACTAAACTGAACTGAACTAATGTGTAGAGTCATCTCTTCATTTGTTGAAAAGGGTGTTTGCTATGACCAGTGCATTCTCTCAGAAGAATTCGGTTAGCCTTTCATTTTGTACTCCAAGTCCAAACTTGCCTGTTCCTCCAGGTATCTCTTGACTTCCTACTTTTGCATTCCAACCCCCTATGATGAATAGCACGTCTTTTTTGGTGTTAGTCCTGGGAGGTCTTGTAGGTCTTCATAGAACTGGTAAACTTTATCTTCTTCAGTATCAGTAGTGGGCCATAAACTAGGATTACTGTAATGTTGAATGTCGTGCTTTGAAAATGAAATGAGATCATTCTGTCATTTTTGAGGTGACACCCAAGTACTGCATTTTGTACTTGTTTGTTGATTATGAGGGCTACTCCATTTCTTCTATGGGATTCTTACCCATCAAACCTGGGTCTCTTGCATTACAGGCAGATGCTTTACCATCTGACCCACCAGGGACACCTTTCTTGCCCACAGTAGTAGATATAATGGTCATCTGAAATAAATTCACCCATTCCCATCCATTTTAGTTCACTGATTCCTAAGATGTTGATTTTTACTCTTATCATCTCCAGCTTGACCACATCCAATTTACCTTGATTCAAGTACCTAACATTCCAGGTTTCTATGCAATACTGTTCTTTACATTATCAGATTTTACTTTCATCACCAGACATATCCACAACTGAGCATCGTTTCTGCTTTGGCTCAGCTGCTTAATTCTTTCTGGAGCTGGTGGCAGTTGTCCTCTGCTCTTCCCCAGCAGCATATTGGACATCTTCTAACCTGGCGGGGGGAGGGGGGTTATCTTTTGGTGTCATATCTTTTCGTCTTTTTACAGTTCATGAGGCAGTCTTGGCCTAATTTGTTGAGTCAAACAAAATGAAACATCAGCCAACTTGCCTACTAGCCTTGAAAGAGCAGCTGTGGGGTCACATCATTGGGAATTCCAGTAGCTGAAAACAGCTGCTTGTGGACAACCAGCCAGAAAGCAGGGAGCTTAGTCCACAGGGAAGTTGGTTTTGCCACGAATCCAGATAAGCTTAGAATAAGACCCTGAGCCTCAGATAAGGATGAAGATCTCACTGAGACCTCAATTTTAGCCTAGTGAGACCCTAAGAGATTCCAGTTAACCTGTGCACAGATTCCTGATCCAGAAATATTTTTTAATATAAATTTATTTATTTTAATTGGAGGTTAATTACTTTACAATATTGTGTTGGTTTTGCCAAACATCAACATGAATCTGCCACAGGTATACACGTGTTCTCCATCCTCCTGAACCCCCCTCCCTCCTCCCTCCCCGCACCATCCCTCTGGGTCTTCCCAGTGCACCAAGCATCCAGTATCATGCATGGAACCTGGACTGGCGATTCTTTTTATATATGATATTATACATGTTTCAATGCCATTCTCCCAAATCATCCCACCCTCTCCCTCTCCCACAGTGTCCAAAAGACTGTTCTATACATCTGTGTCTCTTTTGCTGTCTTGCTTACAGGGTTATCATTACCATTTTCTAAATTCCATATATATATGTTAGTATACTGTATGGGTGTTTTTCTTTCTGGCTTACTTCACTCTGTATAATAGGCTCCAGTTTCATCCACCTCATTAGAACTGATTCAAATGTTTTCTTTTTAATGGCTGAGTAATACTCCATTGTGTATATGTACCACAGCTTTCTTATCCATTCATCTGCTGGTGGATATCTAGGTTGCTTCCATGTCCTGGCTATTATAAACAGTGCTGCGATGAACATTTGGGTACATGTGTCTCTTTCCCTTCTGGTTTCCTCAGTGTGTATGCCCAGCAGTGGGATTGCTGGGTCATAAGGCAGCTCTAGTCCCAGTTTTTTAAGGAATCTCCACACTGTTCTCCATAGTGGCTGTACTAGTTTGCATTCCCACCAACAGTGTAAGAGGGTTCCCTTTTCTCCACACCTTCTCCAGCATTTACTGCTTGTAGACTTTTGGATCACAGCCATTCTGACTGGTGAAAAATTTTGACATAATAAATTTGTGTAGCTGTAAGCCACTACTTTTGTAGCAACTTGTTGGAAAACAGTAGAAAATTAATAGAGTGCTATTGCCTAGAAGTAGGGTGCTGTTATAACAAATATCTAAAAATGTAAGAGTCACTTTGGAATCAGGAGTTGGGCAGAGGGTAGAAGAATCTTGAGGAAAGTGATACAGAAAGCCTAAATTTCCTAGAATAGACTGCTAATAGAAATGAGGTTGTTGCAGGGGAGGTCTCAGAGGAAGTGAGGAACATGTCATTGTTAAGGCAGAAGCATCCTTTTTAAGCAGAGGCAAAAGCCAATGTTTAGAATGGGATAGGACACTGGAAATTATGATAAGCATATATTTCAGATTGTGTTAGCTAAGGACTTTGAATTCATAAAATTCTACTGAGCCTCCTTTGGCAGTAGAAGCGCTATTTTCTCCCTGTCTGAAGAAGTAGTCTACTTTTGTCTGAGACAACTTGAGTCACCTCCCCTGTGGCGCTGTTTTTCCTGAGACTTCTGATCTTCATCAAGGCTTAACTCCCCACAATTCATTCTCTAGATCTATAATTGCACTTAAATTTCAGATAGGCCAGAGAGTAAGGTACAGAGTATATCTCATGAGAAGGTCTAATGCCTGCAAAGTGATTAACAAGATTTTGCAAATTTCTATAGCTAGAAACCTGAGAAACATGTCCTGGGATTAATTGTAAAGCTGTTAAATCAGATTTAAAAATATAGTGGGAGAGCAGATTGAATTTATACTCCTTAGATAGATATTTCACATTCAATATTCATATCAACATTCCATAGATATAAGCAGTCACTGCCGTAGTGAAACAGGCTGAGAGAGACTCTAATATTTCACTTGGTCGATTGATTTGGATCCAAATGTGCATCACACTAAATGAGAGGAAAATACCAGCACATTTTAATATGCTGTAGATTAAGGTATTCAAAGCTAAAGGAGATTGGGATGCTTAAATGGATTTACCTATGCCCCACAGAGGTCATAGAGGACAGTCCTTTTCACATCTAGAAAACACATTCCTGAGTGGAACCCTTTCATGCTTGAATAGTTCTGTCATAGCTGTTTTTTAAAGCCAGAAATGATAGTGGGAACTTGCCACTGATCTGAGCTTCCAAATTTCATGAAGATAATCAGATCTGGTTGTGACTGTTAATTACGCACTGTCAAAGGCAGCGCATGTGTGTTTACCATAATGGGTGACAGAACCAACACAGAAATCAGACTCAACAAACCTGCAGAAATTTTTGGCATTGGCCAGAGGAACATTATATTTCTAAACTGAAATAGATGTATAGCCTACTAAATTTGTGTAAGTAACATATTTCAAGTTTGATTAAGCAAAGTATTTCAATTACTGTAATATAAAATCATAGCCTCTGAATGAATTCTCAGACTTTAGCCAGTTTACTAAACTCTAGTCTCTTGATTAGAGTGGAGGCCAGGTCCCCTTAATGAAGAATCCTTCCATAAACCCCAAAAATGAATGCCCTAAATTTCTCTCTGCCTTTACCCAAATACACTGTAGTCATTTACAAGGTTGGTTATGCATAGGCACAGCAGAAATAATCAAACTTTTAGGGGATTACTGGATTGTGTCTCCAAAAAAGATCTTAAACCCGGAGGCCTGAAATGCCTTTCTTGTCCTCTAGTCAGATTTGAGGTTTATGAAGGTCAAGTGAGCAATGGAGTTTTGGCTTGTTCTTCTTTCACAGAGGATCTAACAAATCCCTGAATACAACTGATGGTTATCTCTCATAATTTGAAATAGTCATACTTTGCAACTGGTAGAATTTGCACATTGATTAACAGGCCTTTTTAATAAGAAAGGTCAAGTGGAAGCCAGCAGAACTGGCTCTGTCTAGCAAAAGAATAACTCTAGATCAATCATGTGGGCATTGCAGAGATAAGTGACAGTCTAAAAGACTTGAAAAGTGTAAGAATGGTGATTCATGCTACATTCTCATTCAACTTGCCGATTTGGGTCATGCGCAATCCAGATGGATCTTGGAGAATAATAATGGATTATCATCATCTCAATCATATATTGACTCCAATTGCAGCTGCTGCTACAGATGAAGTTCCATAGCTGGAATAAATTAACATATCCCTCAGCCAGCACCTGTTATGTAGCTATTGATCTGGAAAACGACTTTCTCTATATTTGGTTGTAAAGCACATCAAAAGTGCTTTTCTTTCAGCTGAACTTACCGGTAACATGTCCTCACCGCCCTACCTCGTAACTATGTAACTCTCTAATCCTGTCTGCACTGGAACAACCTTGATTACCTCTCCATTCCAGAAGGGTCATCCGTTTTATTGATTTATTGAATTGAGGATATACTGATTGGACCTGATTATTAGGAAGTAGCTACTATTTTAGACATCTAGTGAAAACATATACATGGCAAAAGATGGAAAATAAATCCCCTCAAAATTCATTGGTTTAGAAAATGTTGAAAGGTCTCTTCAAAGTTAAAAGCCAACTTGGTCCTCAAGCCTCTTCAACCATCATAAAAGAGACAAAATTCTGTCTCAGATCTTGGAGGTACTATTTGTGCACTGATTAACTCCAAAAAGTTATCATTTTTGAGTAGGTCCCAGAATAGGAATACACCTTGGAAGAGGTTTAGGATATAATGCATGGGCATATAAATTAGCTCATTAGATGGTGTTTGAAAATCATGGCAGAATGGTATTATATTGCCTTCTCTCTCTCAACTCACATATATGGACTTTGGGGCAATTTCATATATGTAGCAGCTGATGACCAAAAACTCGGGTTCATTTATAGGTGTTTTTACATAATACTTGAAAGTACACAAGTGTGTGTGTGTGTGTGCATGTGATTAATACTACCTGTAAGTACACAAGGGCAGTACTATATAGGGATTACCCTTGGGTCACCATAAAGGAAGATAACATTAGATGTTTGTTACCTTATAAAGAAATACAAACTTCAAGCATTGTATCTGGTTGTTGATTTTGTGCAGAAAGAGAAATAATCAGAAACGTAGATCTTCACTGATTCATGGACAGTGGTTAATGATTTGGCTTAATGAGTTGAAAAGAATGAAATGGGGAAATCGATACAAAAGGAAGTATGGGTAAGTGGTGCATGGGGAAAAAAAGTTATGAAGGGAGTTGGAAGTGAAGATATGCTTGCCTCATGTGAAAGCTCACCAAAGTGCAAGGAAAATAATAGTAATTAAGTGAACAAGTTCACCCATTGTAAGGATATCAGTAAACTGATCCCTCTAGCTATATTGTTCCTTATCCATTGAGCTCATGAGTTAAATGTTCATGGATGCAGTGATGACAATCCATAGGGTCAGCAAACTTGGCTGACTCAACAAAGATATCGTGGTTATAGGAACAAATACTCTACCAGCTGCCCAAATCAGAGACAACAGTAAGCCCTGAAATAAAATGGCATCATAATCTGGGTTTACTGCCCAGCTACTTGGTAAACCAAAGGTAAATCAAATGCTTAATTAAATAAGATGTGTCCAATCATGGAAGGGACAGCATTTTATTCTCACTGGAATAAAGTTTATACTGCATATGAGTTTGCCTTGCTTTTGCAGAATGCTTCTGCCAAAGCCACCATTCACAAACATAAAAAATGCCTTCTTTTCCATCATAGTATTCCACAAGCATTGCTTCTGACCAAGAAATTCATTCAGAGTAAATGAAGTATAGCGAAGGGCTGATGTTCATTAAATTATGGGCCTTTCCATGTACCCCATTATCTGGAAGAGGGGTCCTGAGTGATGGTATGACCATTAGACGATTCATAGCTGCCATATATTGGGCAATAACAGCTCTACAGAAAAGAAGATAATGTTTTTTTAAATTTTTTAAATTTAGAAATAAAAGGACTTTCCTGGTGGTACAGTGAATAGGAACCTGTCAGCCGGTGCTGGGGAAACAGATTCGATCCCTGCTCCAGGAAGATTCCACAGGCCACAGAACACCTAAGCCCGTGCACCACAACCACTGAGCCTGCGCCCCATAAGAGAAGCCAGCCCAACAAGAAGCCTGCGCACCTCAGTGAAGAGTGGCCCCCTCATCGCAACTAGAGAAAGCCTGCACACAGCAACAAAGACCCAGCAAAACCAAAAATAAGTAATACGCTTTAAAAACTAAGAATTTTTTTTTTTAATCTAGATTAAGAATTTTCTGGGAGGGGCTTTCCGGGTGGCTCAGTGGTAAAGAATCCACCTGCCAGAGCAAGAGACAAGGTTTGATCCCTGATCCAGGAAGATCCCCCATGCCTCAGAGCAGCTAAGCCCATGTGCCACAACTAGTGAGCCTGTGCTCTAGAACCTGGGAGCTGCAACTACTGAGTCCTATCTGCCTAGATCCTGTTCACCGACAGCCTGTGCTTTGCAAGAGGAGAAGCCGCTGCAATGAGAAGCCCATACACCACAACTAGAGAGTGGGCCCCTCTTGTCACAACTAGAGAAAAACCCACACAGCGATGAAGACTTAGCACACCCAATAAATAAATAATTTTTAAAAAATAATTTTCTGGGAATTCCCTGATGGTCCAGTGGTTAGGACTCTGTGCTTTCCCTGTTGAGGACACACATTTGATCCCTGGTTAGGGAACTAAGATCCCACAAGCCATACCATTTTTTTTTTTAATGTGATAAAAAGAAGTATTTTCTATAAGTCCCATAGATAATTATGCGATGGCATATTAGTCAGGATTTCCAGAGAAACAGAAATATTATAAACATTATTGTACACATACATACACACAAGTATAAAAAGATTTATTACAAGGAATCGGTTCATGTGAATATGGTTGTTGAGAAATTTGATAATTTGCTGTTTGCAAGTTGGAGACCCAGGAAAGCTGGAGGTATAATTTTGGTTCAAAACAGAAGGCCTGAGCACCAGAAGAACCCAAGTGCAAGTCCAGCCTGAGTCTGAAGGCCAGAGAATGAGAGGTGCTGGGGATGTAAGTCCCAGTCCACGGGCAGAGGAAGACTGATGTTCCAATTCATTCAGGCAGCCAGAGAGAATGAATTCTCTCTTCCTCTCTCTACCTCTTTGCTTTCTTTGGGCCCTGGATGGACTGGATGATGCTGACTCACATTAACAAGGGCACTCTCTTTACAGAGTCTACCAATTATGCTAATCTCAACCAGGAACATCCTGACAGACACACCCAGAAATAGTTTAACCAATTATCTGGGCACCTCATTAGTTGGCAAGTTGACCCGTAAAATTCTCCATCACAGATGGGAATAAAACTCAGTAATATTGGTATTCAAAGCACATTCTCTTACTTGTTTACTATACCCCTTCTCTTATAACTGAGACTATAATTACATTGTCTACTAGGTACCTGTGTACTTCTATAAGAAAACTTGTGGAACTCATTGTTAATTACACCCTTTATTCAAGTCAAACTAAGATAGCCTCTATTCCTTTTTCCCCCCTCTCCATGGGAACAGAATTTGAAATACTTATAAGAACATCTGTTTTAAACAAAGATGTATTTCAGCATTTCCTCCTTATCCTCTTGGAAACATTGCAAGTCCAAAATTACTTTTTTTAATTTTTAAGAATTCAAAAATTCCATTTTTAGAGACTTTGGAGATAAATATAATCCCCAAACTCAAAAATACATGTCAGGGCTGCCAAAAGCAGCTGAGTCTGAGCAGAAGTTATCTAAATAAAAGTGAAGACAAGAAACACAATAAATGATGAGAGAACTATCCTTGACACCACTCAAAAAACTACAGGTCAAGAAAATCTACAGCTGAAATGCTCATTCTGAAGTCCAAAGCACGTAGGGAAAAAGTAAGCAAAGGACGTATAGCTACACAACGAATTATAAAGACTGGCCATATTTATAGGAACCAGCTTGTCTTTCTAGCAGCAAATAGTTTCCTAATCTTTATGTTAGCACAGTTGCCTAGATAAAGATGAGCATTCCTTTAGTTGTTCTGCCTGGCCACATGAATACGTACTGACTAATAAGACGTAAGCTGAACTTCCTGAAAAATTTCAAAGATGATTCAAATGTTCCATTTGCTCCCATCCTCTCCCTCTAACCCCATGCCTCCAATTCAAAAGTTATGCCAGAGTATGAGAGAAGATAGGAAGAGTTTCATATAAGATAAATAAGCTTCTCTCTTATTGAAGCCAGTATTGTTTTGGATTTTCTTTTTGAATGGCAGCTAAAACTAATCGAAATAATTCTTCACAAATACACATGGGTTCAAATTTCATATGATGATATCTCCTCAGTTCAGTTCAGTTCAGTAACTCAGTTGTGTCTGACTATTTGTGACCCCATGAATTGCAGCACGCCAGGCCTCCCTGTCCATCACCAACTCCTGGAGTTCACTCAGACTCATGTCCATTGAGTCAGTGACGCCATCCAGCCATCTCATCCTCTGTCGTCCCCTTCTCCTCCTGCCCCCAATCCCTCCCAGCATCAGAGTCTTTTCCAATGAGTCAACTCTTCACTAGGTGGCCAAAGTACTGGAGTTTCAGCTTTAGCATCATTCCTTCCAAAGAGCACCCAGGACTGATCTCCTTTAGAATGGACTGGTTGGATCTCCTTGCAGTCCAAGAGATTCTCAAGAGTCCTCCAAACCACAGTTCAAAAGCATTAATTCTTTGGTGCTCAGCTTTCTTCACAGTCCAACTCTCACATAAAACTAACAATTCTAACCATTTATTGCAATTCTAACCAATAACATGGACAGTTGCTTTTTAAAAAAAAAAAAGAAAGAAGAAGAAGAAGAACTCTCAGTGAAAAGGTTGTTATTGTTTCATACAAAAATCCAAAATGTGGTATCTTCATAAAAAAAGTAGCATGTAGATTTATACTTTTAACCCAAAGTTTTCAATAATTTCTTTGCTAGGTCAATATTGGTTTCTACAGAATTGGAATGTTGTCAGGAATAATGAGTATGGGTCATCTCTCCATTTGTGAGTTCAACCTTATGATACACTTGCTTTTCAAATAAAAAGCAAAGAAGAAGTGAACAATGAAATCCAGTATTTGTTGGATCTGAAGGTTGTTGGCAGCTAAGAATAAATAGAGTAAGTAATTAAATTGAAGTAGGCTTATGTAGCAGAATATTATGCATACATGCATAACTTAAAACATATTGCTGATCAACAAAAGTTACAAATGCAAAGAATTATAGAGTTAGAAAATATATCTACATATATAAAAGTATTTTGCTTTGTTTGTCATCTTGTAGAGACAACTGCTCAGTATCGTCTAGAACAGAGAAACAGGGCCATCTTCTCTGCTTACTGTGTTGAGTTGATCTATGCATTTTAAATGGCAGATGCTCACTCTGTGTGTATGTGCATGCGTGTGTGCATTCTTTGCATAAAAGAGAACACAAAAAGCCTTAAACAGCATCTAAGCCTTAAGTTTTGTAGACATCTATTCAAACTTTTTTGCATCACTGGAATATTACTCCTTTTCTATGATCACAAATTGTTCTTAAATTCTAGTTTTTATTCCAAATTATATGTCATACTTTAATCCCTGGTGCTCAGATATGGATCGTTCCCCTCTCATATGTAGTATAGCTCCCTGTGACTATCACTCTTACTATCATTATCATAACCAGACTTGAATTTTCTTTCTTCAGGAAAACTTATTTGACATTTCACTGATATGACAAATGTCATACACAATTCCAGGAGTAGCACATCAATGACAAGGGTTCTCACTTTCTAGATTTAAAACTGATAGTGCAAATGAGTTATTACATATCTGTTCAACTTATTAAAATTGTATGCCTAGTCTTGGGGTGTTTCTGTCACAGCTGAGAAATTATCCCTTCTGTATTACATCAGTGTAGATTTATATTCCAAATGATAGGTATTTTGTAAAGCATATTACAACTAGTTTTAGGAAAAATATAAATGATGTAATAAGCATATGTACTGATTAAAATATTTTGAAAAATACTGATCAACAGACAAAATATCAACAGATATTGCCATTTCAACAGAAGAAAAGCTCCTCTACCTATTATTTTATGATATAAAGTAGAAGAAGTAAATCTTAAAGGTAGGCTGCTTGGGTAAACCACGCAGGTCTGAGCTTTGTGCGAAGGGGTAGAGTGGTAAAGGCCTTGACCCCAGTGGTGAGGCCTTTCTGCGACCACCACGTTAGAGGGCTCTGAGACTGTGCCAACAGATTAACCAGAATTATAAATGTTCAAAATTGGAAGAGACCTTTGAAGCCATTTTATTCAACATCCTATACAATGTATGAATTCCTTTTTAAGCATTTAGAATCCAGGTAGAAGAAAATTTAGGCAAATTCTCAGATAAATCCCAAACACCTGATAGTTATGCTGAAATTTTAAAAGAATATTTCCTAAGGATCTGGAAAGAAGATAGATAACAAAAGCCTCTAGAATGCAGACCTGCTCACTGCACATCAGGACAGTGTCACAACCAGTGTCACAGAACTGAGACATTAGAGCAGAATTTACAATGAACACTGAAGAGTCAGGAGGCAGGCAGAGGAGGTTCAAATTAAAATAAGGTCACATCTGTGTAACCAGGGACCACTTAACTGACAAGTATCAAGCAGCAGCTGGTTTAGAAAATGTATAACAAAAACATGAAGCAAAGTGCCATAAAGACAAAAATCCATTAGCAATGATATTGAGCAGCAAATTTGCATTCTTGTGGTGCTTGCTGTAAGGCTACATAGTAAGCTTCTTGATGATGTTAACTTACGGTTAAATTAAAATTGCAAATAAACAAGAAAATATAAGTGATTTATTTGATTTGGGTTAAAAGTGTGTTGTAATCTTGGAGAAGCAAGAAATTTTTTTTCAGTGGACCCTAATAAAGTCATCTGAAGAATACAAAAGAGGTGAGTTCACCCTCTTCTTTAAATGGTCTGAATAGTAGAAGAGGCAAGTCACAAGGTTAATATAAAATACATTTCTGATTAGGTCTTTTATCACACTCTCAAAAGTCATTTTTCTAAACTCTTTCCTTTGACATTTGGCAAGGAGAGAATATGTCATATTTCACTAAAAATGTCAAACACATATATTATAGTAACATATACTGAGATGGTATAAATATGCTTTAACTCTTCCTCAGATTTAACTTTATAGAATGGATAACTAGGTAATACAATCTCTAGCACACTTATTCTTTATCCCCAAAGCATTTAAAATAAGTTTACAGTGTGGGTACAGGACAAACATCAATCACTTGATAGAAAAAATAATTATCATGGTTGTATAACTTCTTATAAGTACATTATATTTGTAATTTCATTATATTCTAATACAGCAAAATGACTCATTAAAATTTTAATTTGTAATTGTTTTCCGTGTTTATTAGACATTTTCCTCTTATCTTTGATTCCAAAGGAAGAAACAGGCCTTTTACAAATCCTTGCCTAAAAATGTTTGGAAGACAGGGAGGGAAAGCTACTAGAAACAAGCCTCATTTTTGTGGTAATATGAAAGCCCATGCTTCTTTATGGAACTTTGCTATGTGTCCCATTGGGAAGTGCCTTTTATTATTTCAGTGTTAGTAAATTCACTCAGAACAACTCATTATGCTTGCCAAGCTACATAGTATTACAAAACATGTTCCTGTTAAATACTTACAAAGTTTTTTATTTTTTTTTTTAATTTTATTTTATTTTTAAACTTTACATAATTGTATTAGTTTTGCCAAATATCAAAATGAATCCGCCACAGGTATACATGTGTTCCCATCCAAGTTTTTTAGCAAATTTTACTGGATGGGAAGGTTTCAAGAATCTGTGAATACTTTTGAGGTTTTAGTTCAGTTTACTTTTAATATTATTTTTTTTTTTAAATCTCAGGCCTTTGGTTCAGTCACTTAGCAAGGACTCTGAGGGGTAGCTGAACTGAATGCCAGGATGTTCATATTTCAGACATCATCAGCATGAACATCATCTCATGCTTTTTCAATGTACACAAACTAGACATCAGATTGATTTTGTTACAGTTTTAGAGCAGGATTCAAAATGTGTTAAAATTGAGAAAATTTCATGATTTATAAAGCATTGACATTCAACATTCATAAACATTTTAAAATAAGAACACACAAGAAATGCATTTCTAAAAGACATGATAAGTCCAAAATCTAGGAAAAAATCAGTGTATACTGTACTTTGTTAACAGTGGAACGGGTGTGGAAAAACTGCTGCAGGCAAAGAGAAAAGAAACTAAAATTAAACTAAACTGTAAGTCTGAGATGACCAATTATAATTCAGGATGAAGACTCAAAAGCTTTTTAAAGCCATTATATTCTATATAAGCAGTCATTTTTTACAAATATTAAACTTCAAAAATGTACCATTTTGTAGATAGGTAAGTTGTATAATTTAATGACCTAGCCACCTGGTAAATTGTCTTTCAGCCATTTAAATTTTATTATAGATTTCACCAGATTTTTGGCCACCCAGCATTTGGTATTTCCCTGAGTATAGGTGGTATATCCTAACATGGAATATACCTTCTTGTTACCTAAGGAGGCTGGATACTAGGAGAGTTTCCATTCTCTCAAGAAGAACCCAAAATTTGCACAGTCATATTTGGCTTTTAAGGGAGGAGCATCATGGGTAGAAGAAATATGAGACTTCTTTGGAGCTTTGCTAGGTTGCAAAAACCCCAGGATTTCCATAGGAATATACAAGTGTTATGGCAATAAAAAGAGGAGAGAGAGAGAGATAAAGAGAAGAAGTCAGGAAAGGAGAAAGAGAGGAAGGAAGGAAGGGAAGATGGAAATTAATAACTGAAACCAGATTAATAGGATTTGAAATTAGATTTGCATTTTTTTCAAGCACTGTTGACCAAAATGCCATTTCTTCTGCTTCCCTGATTTGTATATTTTACAACTGATTTCCATGGATAATAGGAACATAAAATGGCAGAAATTCTAAATGATAGCCCACCAATACTTGGCAATGAAGCCTAAATAAAAGGAGACCCTCAACAGAAAGAAATGTTACACCTTATTACTTACAACTGTAATTTGGTTAGTTTAATTTTCTAAGAACATTTCCCAATTTGTCTCACTATGTATTATGATGGGAGGTAAAATTCTGATATTTAAAGGCTAAAATTTCTTTAATAAGACTGTATTATTATCTATTAAATATTATGAAATCCTTGCTTGTTTTATTTATTTATTTATTTTTGGCTGTGCTGAGTCTTTGTTGCTGCACAGGCTTTCTCTAGTTGCAGCGAGCAGGGCTGCTCTCCAGCTGCAGTGGTTGGGCTTCTCATTGTGGTAGCTTCTCTTGTTGCAGAGCATGGGCATGATGGCTTGAGTAGTTGTGGTACATGAGCTCAGTAGTTGTGGCTCGAGGGCTGGCTCAGTAGTGATGCACAGGACTTAGTTGCTTTGCTGCATTGTAAATCTTCCCAGCCAGGGATCAATCCCATGTCTCTTGCATTGGCAGGTGTATTCTTTACCACTGAGCCACCAGGGGAGCCCCCTTGCCTCATTTTAATATTTTAATATCTAGAGTTAATAACCTTTAACTGGTAGACAGTTTAATGTTAATGATTAGTACTAATTAGTAACTTTGTTGAATATAGCAACATTGGAAGGTTGATACTGGGAAAAGATAAGACAGATGACAAACCATAAAAGAACCAAGGTCTGGTCATGAAGTATGGTTATAGCACATATCATACAGCAGTTCTTTAATATTTCAATGATACTTGAATCCTTTATGAACGTTCTGATATAAATCAAGGTGTTAGCATTGGTAGAGTTCTAGCATAATCTTCTGGTCAACAGAACTTGTTAGCATTCCATTTATTTTCAAGTATTGATATATCTAGTCTAAGGGTATTGTACAGGGCTTTGGGGTTATGACTGTAAAAACTGGAGAAATAGGCCATTGTTGCCATTTTACCTTTGTTCACAGCAATAAATTCCTGAGATTGTTGAATGCTATTTATCCATAATCATGGTAAAAACATTTTCCATTACCTTAAATTTCTGATCTACTCAGTCTTTTACAAAAAATATATACCTAGTGTATAGAAAATGCCATATACAACATCGCTAAATTTTCCAATGTCATCCAAAAATTAAACTCCATGAAAACAGAGCTACATCTACTTTTCTTGATGCTATATCTCATTGCCTTACCTGTTTTCTAACAAGGAGCTCAGAAGATACTCAATTAATTTTATTAAAATTATTTCAACCAAAAAATGTGTCAGATCAGATCAGATCAGTCGCTCAGTCGTGTCCTACTCTTTGCGACCCCATGTCCATCACCAACTCCCGGAGTTCACTGAGACTCGTGTCTCCTGCCCCCAATCCCTCCCAGCATCAGAGTCTTTTCCAATGAGTCAATTCTTCACATGAGGTGGCCAAAGTATTGGAGTTTCAGCTTCAGCATCATTCCTTCCAAAGAAACCCCAGGGCTGGTCTCCTTCAGAATGGACTGGTTGGAACTCCTTGCAGTCCAAGGGACTCTCAAGAGTCTTCTCCAACACCACAGTTCAAAAGCATCAATTCTTCGGTGCTCAGCCTTCTTCACAGTCCAACTCTCACATCCATACACGACCACAGGAAAAACCATAGCCTTGACTAGACGAACCTTTGTTGGCAAAGTAATGTCTCTGCTTTTGAACATGCTATCTAGGTTGGTCATAACTTTCCTTCCAAGGAGTAAGCATCTTTTAATTTCATGGCTGCAGTCACCATCTGCAGTGATTTTGGAGCCCAGAAAAATAAAGTCTGACACTGTTTCCACTGTTTCCAATCTATTTCCCATGAAGTGTTGGGACCGGATGCCATGATCTTCGTTTTTTGAATGTTGAGCTTTAAGCCAACTTTTTCACTCTCTACTTTCACTTTCATCAAGAGGCTTTTGAGTTCCTCTTCACTTTCTGCCATAAGGGTGTTGTCATCTGCATGTCTGAGGTTATTGATATTTCTCCCGGCAATCTTGATTCCAGCTTGTGTTTCTTCCAGTCCAGCATTTCTCATGATGTACTCTGCATATAAGTTAAATAAACACGGTGACAATATACAGCCTTGATGAACTCCTTTTCCTATTTGGAACCAGTCTGTTGTTCCATGTCCAGTTCTAACTGTTGCTTCCTGACTTGCATACAAATTTCGCAAGAGGCAGATCAGGTGGTCTGGTATTCCCATCTCTTTCAGAATTTTCCACAGTTTATTGTGATCCACACAGTCAAAGGCTTTGGCATAGTCAATAAAGCAGAAATAGATGCTTTTCTGGAACTCTCTTGCTTTTTCCATGATCCAGCAGATGTTGGCAATTTGATCTCTGGTTCCTCTGCCTTTTCTAAAACCAGCTTGAACATCAGGAAGTTCATGGTTCACATATTGCTGAAGCCTGGCTTGGAGAATTTTGAGCATTACTTTACTAGCATGTGAGATAAGTGCAATTGTGCAGTACTTGAGCATTCTTTGGCATTGCCTTTCTTTGGGATTGGAATGAAAACTGACCTTTTCCAGTCCTGTGGCCACTGCTGAGTTTTCCACATTTGCTGGCATATTGAGTGCAGCACTTTCACAGCATCATCTTCAGGATTTGGAATAGCTCAACTGGAATTCCATCACCTCCACTAGCTTTGTTCGTAGTGATGCTTTCTAAGGCCCACTTGACTTCACATTCCAGGATGTCTGGCTCTAGGTCAGTGATCACACCATCATGATTATCTGGGTCGTGAAGATCTTTTTTGTACAATTCTGTGTATTCTTGCCATCTCTTCTTAATATCTTCTGCTTCTGTTAAGTCCATACCATTTATGTCCTTTATCAAGCTCATCTTTGCATGAAATATTCCTTTGGTATCTCTGATTTTCTTGAAGAGATCCCTAGTCTTTCCCATTCTGTTGTTTTCCTCTATTTCTTTGCATTGATCACTGAAGAAGGCTTTCTTATCTCTTCTTGCTATTCTTTCAAACTCTGCATTCAGATGTTTATAACTTTCCTTTTCTCCTTTGCTTTTCACTTCTCTTCTTTTCACAGCTATTTGTAAGGCTTCCCCAGACAGCCATTTTGCCTTTTTGCATTTCTTTTCCATGGGAATGGTCTTGATCCCTGTCTCCTGTACAATGTCACAAACCTCATTCCATAGTTCATCAGGCACTCTATCTATCAGATCTAGGCCCTTAAATCTATTTCTCACTTCTACTGTATAATCATAAGGGATTTGATTTAGGTCATACCTTAATGGTCTAGTGGTTTTCCCTACTTTCTTCAATTTAAGTCTGAATTTGGCAATAAGGAGTTCATGGTCTGAGCCACAGTCAGCTCCTGGTCTTGTTTTTGCTGACTGTATAGAGCTTCTCCATCTTTGGCTGCAAAGAATATAATCAATCTGATTTCAGTGTTGACCATCTGGTGATGTCCATGTGTAGAGTCTTCTCTTGTTTTGTTGGAAGAAGGTGTTTGCTATGACAAGTGCCTTTTCTTGGCAAAACTCTATGAGTCTTTTCCCTGCTTCATTCCATATTCTAAGGCCAAATTTGCCTGTTACTCCAGGTGTTTCTTGACTTCCTACTTTTGCATTTAAGTCCCCTATAATGAAAAGGACATCTTTTTTGGGTGTTAGTTCTAAAAGGTCTTGTAGGTCTTCATAGAGCCGTTCAACTTCAGCTTCTTCAGCATTACTCGTTGGTGCATAGACTTGGATTACTGTGATACTGAATGGTTTGCCTTGGAAACGAACAGAGATCATTCTGTCGTTTTTGAGATTGCTTCCAAGTACTGCATTTCAGACTCTTTTGTTGACCATCATGGCCACTCCGTTTCTTCTGAGGGATTCTTGCCCATAGTAGTAGATATAATGGTCATTTGAGTTAAATTCACCCATTCCAGTCCATTTCAGTTCGCTGATTCCTAGAATGTTGACATTCACTCTTGCCATCTCCTGTTTGACCACTTCCAATTTGCCTTGATTCATGGACCTGACATTCCAGGTTCCTGTGCAATATTGCTCTTTACAGCATTGGACCTTGCTTCTATCACCAGTCACATCCACAGCTGTGTATTCTTTTTGCTTTGGCTCCATCCCTTCATTCTTTCTGGAGTTATTTCTCCTCTGATCTCCAGTAGCATACTGGGCACCTATTGACCTAGGGAGTTTCTCTTTCAGTATCCTATCATTTTGCCTTTTCATACTTAGCAACTATGGTGAAGATTTCTTGTAGTCTTATTGAGTATCTTGAATTTTTTTGTGTGTGTTTTTGCCTCCATGATAGGTAAGCAATAGAATTTTAATATTCTGGACCTCCAATAGCAAGTGTTTCTTCACTAGATGCAGTGTCTTTACAGAGTGCTACCTCTGTTTATATTGGGGTTGTTGCTAAGGCTTGTCCAACTCTGAGACCCTGTGGACTGCAACACACCAGGCTTCCCTATCCCTCAGTATTTCCTGGAGTTTGCTCAAATTCATGGCCATTGTGTCAGTGATGCCATCCAACCATCTCATACTCTGTTGCCTCCCTCTCCTTTTGTCTTCTGCATCTTTCCCAGCATCAGGGTCTTTTCCAGTGAGTTGGCTCTTTGCATCAGAAGGCCAAAGTAATGGAGCTTCAGCATCAGTCCTTCCAATGAATATTCAGGATTTATTTCCTTTAGGATTGACTGATTTGATCTCCTTACAGTCGAAGGGACTCTCAAGAGTCTTCTCCAATACCACAGTTCAAAAGCATCAATTCTTTGGTGCTTTGCTTTCTTTATGGTCCAACTCTCACATCTGTACATGACTACTGGAGGAGAGTGCTATTTACTCTGCTTGAGAATAGTTATTTTCTTATGACCTATGAATTCTGGAACTTGTTTCTTTCTATTTTTCCCCATCAAGATTCCAATAGGTGCCTCTTTTTTTCCAGCTCACCATCATCTCCCTAAAACAGGTACCTTTCTAAGACTGTCATCTCTGTTTCCACACACTTTTATCCATTTCCTTTCTGTTGAATGAAGGTTACTTACTGCTATAATGGGAAAAAAAAAAAGTTCTGTTCCAATATTTTGCTATTTAAGATAAGATATTGGGATGATTAACAAAGTCAACATAAATTTTTGGAAAGGTAACATTTTGGCAATGATGTATAATAAAAAGAACAAAAGAGTATTATCGTCATAATAATAAAATTTGTAGCTAAATTTTTTTAAGGGTAAGAATTAAGGAATTATCAAATGCTTTTGCTAGTCTCATATAATGATGGATGACTAAAAGGTAGCACCAAGTATTTATAGCCTTCATGGATACAGAAATGCCTTCAGTTCAGTTCAGTTCAGTCTCTCAGTCGTGTCCAGCTCTTTGCGACCCCATGAATTGCAGCACTCCAGGCCTCCCTGTCCATCACCAACTCCCGGAGTTCACTCAGACTCATGTCCATCGAGTCAGTGATGCCATCCAGCCATCTCATTCTCTGTCGTCCCCTTTTCCTCCTGCCCCCAATCCCTCCCAGCATCAGAGTCTTTTCCAATGAGTCAATTCTTCACATGAGGTGGCCAAAGTACTAGAATTTCAGCTTCAGCATCATTCCTTCCAAAGAAATCCCAGGGCTGATCTCCTTCAGAATGGACTGGTTGGATCTCCTTGCAGTCCAAGGGACTCTCAAGAGTCTTCTCCAACACCACAATTCCAACGCATCAATTCTTCGGCACTCAGCTTTCTTCACAGTCCAACTCTCACATCCATACATGACCACAGGAAAAACCATAGCCTTGACTAGATGGACCTTTGTTGGCAAAGTAATGTCTCTGCTTTTGAACATGCTATCTAGGTTGGTCATAACTTTCCTTCCAAGGAGTAAGCATCTTTTAATTTCATGGCTGCAGTCACAATCTGCAGTGATTTTGGAGCCCAGAAAAATAAAGTCTGACACTGTTTCTACTATTTCCCCATCTATTTCCCATGAAGTGATGGGACCAGATGCCATGATCTTCATTTTCTGAATGCTGAGCTTTAAGCCAACTTTTTCACTGTCCTTTTTCCACTTTCATCAAGAGGCTTTTTAGTTCCTCTTCACTTTCTGCCATAAGGGTGGTGTCATCTGCATATCTGAGGATATTGATATTTCTCCCGGCAATCTTGATTCCAGCTTGTGCTTCTTCCAGTCCAGCGTTTCTCATGATGTACTCTGCATTTAAGTTAAATAAGCAGGGTGACAATATACAGCCTTGATGTACTCCTTAAATATATGTAAATAACTCTACAAGCTTCATTCTGTACGATAAGTTACCCATAAGGCAGTAGTCTCTACAGGATGCTACTGAGATGTTTAGTGTTAAAAGAAGAGAAACTTAAAACAAGGTAAAATGGTATGAGGAATAGCTAGTGTCATCATATATAATTTATAGCAATAAGAAGACTTTGTGTCGATCACAAAAAACTGGAAAATTCTTAAAGAGATGGGAGTACCACAGCCACCTTACCTGTTTCTTGAGAAACCTGTATGAGGGTCAAGAAGCAACAGAACTGAACACTGAACAAAAGACTGGTTCAAAAATGGAAAAGGAGTACATCAAGGCTGTATTTGTCACCCTGCTTATTTAATTTATGTGCAGAGTACATACATCACGTGAAATGCCAGGTAGGATGAATCAAGCTGGAATTAATATTTCTGGGAGAAATATCAGCAATCTCAGATGTGCAGAAGATACCACCCTATTGGTAGAAAGTGAAGAGCAACTAAAGAATTCTTGATGAGGGTGAAAGAAGAGCATGGAAAAGCCGACTTGAAACTCAACATTAAAAACACAAAGATCATGGCATCCAGTCCTATTACTTTATGGCAAATAGATGGGGGGAAAATTGGAAGTAGTGACAGATTTTATTTGGGGGGGCTCCAGAATCACTGCAGACAGTGAACGCAGCAAGGAAAGTAAAAGATGCTTCTTCTTGGAAGGAAAGCTATGACAAACTTAGACAGTATATTAAAAAGTAGAGATATCACTTTGCTGACAAAAGCCTGTATACTCAAAGCTCTGGTTTATTCATTAGTCATGTATGGATGTGAGAGTTGGACCATAAAGAAGACTGGGCACCAAAGAATTGATGCATATGGATTGTGATGCTGGAAAATACTCTGGAGAGTCTTTTGGACAGCAAGGAGACAAATCAAGCAATCCTAAAGGAAATCAACCCTGAATATTCATTGGAAGGACAGATTCTGAAGCTCCAGTATTTTGAACATCTGATGCGAAGAGTGGACACATTGGAAAAGACATGACTTAGCAACTGATCAACAACAACAAAAATGAGAAATATACAGATTCCAAAAGAATAGTAAGACTGCACATAAAATATTTCATTTGACTTGAAATATTTAATTATTTATGAAATATAAAGAAACTGAAGACAGTTCAGACATAATCTCCAAACATAATAGTGAATAAATAATATTGAAAGAAGACAAAATCATTTCAAATATAAAATTTGATTAGTGACTTTTCATAGTAATAATTTAAAAGTGTGTCTTGATTTCCAAATTAAAACTAACATTGAAAATATGAATAACTGAAGATAACATTCATAGGATGAGGAGTAATTAAGTAAATGAAATGAAAGTTACTAATGAAACATTGAGGGATGCATAAAAAAAGGCTGAACATATTATAAAATAGTTTTCATTGGCCTTCCATTTTTATTTTAAAATATATTTGTGAGAGTCCATTTACGAGTATTCTGTAGAAAAATAATTAGAAGTTACTTTCTCAGATGTAAGTGTAAACAGCCAATTATAAAATATAATATGACAAGCAACTTCAGCTAATTGCAACAGTGTAACTAAGTATTCTCAACTCCACAATACCAACATTCTTCCATGTGACATTTACAAAACATCACAAACAAAGGGGAATGTGGAAGGATAAACACAAAAGAATCCAACAATTGAAATTTTCGAAGCCACGTATAAGTCCATAATACGTTTTATTAGTGACAGAAACACTTTAATGAGTAAATACTCAAATCACAGGCACAAATCAATGTATTACAAGTAAGTTTTGACACTTGTAAATTTTTCAATGTTTTTATTTAAAAAATTGTTAAGTATAAAAATTCTCTCTCATAAATATTTACTTTAAAATCAGTATCTCAATTTGACAGATGAGGCAATTATGTATTTCTCATGTAAAGTTGATCAATTTTACCTATTTAACAAAACTAAAAAAGTAGGGCTTTTTCATTTTGTACCTAATATTGTTTACTATATAATAAAATAATCCATTTTGCAATCTAGAATGAGTTTATGCACATTGAAATTAACTTTCAAATATTGTTGCAAATTTTATTTAGACATCAAAAGCAAAAGTTAAATCAAAGTAACTTTTATCAAAATGATGGTTTTCTGAGACAGGTTTTCCACGTCATTGGTTGTCAGCCAAGGCAATTTGTATCCCTTGCAGGATTCAATTGGCAGGATCTGGAGACATTTTTAGTTGGCAAAGACTGGGGAGTGGAGGTGGGTAAACTATTTTAATCTAGCATGTGGATACTCGAGACACTACTAGTCATTCTATGATGCATGAAGAGACCTTTTCAACAGTTATCCAACCCAAAATGGGAATAGTCCTAGGACAGGGAGACACTGCTTCTAAGTGGTTTTGAGATAATAGTTATTTATAAAATGTAAATTAGGAAGTCAGTTGCTTTATTTTCTCTCAAAGCAGTAAAAAATCCAGGGGTGATGACCAAATTATCAATACTTCCCTGAACAGATTTTGATTTCTTTGCCTCTCTAATGATCAATCATATTTTAATGATTTGCTGAAGAGATAACATTTAAAAATTAAATAAAATTTAAAAGGTCTTATTCACAGAACATAGTTTAAATTGAATCCAACCATTAAAAATTTATCTTGCACCCTTTATGCAGAATTGCATACTCAGATACATAGATTAAGAAAAAATATTATATAACATTTATATAATCCCTTAAAATTTGCTGTTATTCCAGGTGGCCTCATCATACTGCTGAGTCCAATATGTTTGTTGTGTCTAACAATAATCTTTCCTCCTAAGCTTCAGACATGTTCAAAATATTGGTCAGTGTTTAGAGACATTCAGTATACTGCTCAGCATATAGTAAATATGCAGTCAATTCTATTGAATAGACAATAAACAGCTTGAGAATATGAATAAGGCTGCTTAGTTCACCAGTGTGTCCAAATGCCTAATATAATATTCAAAACATTTGAGTCTCAATAAATATTTATTAAATGATTGGATGAAATGAAATCTTCTTGATTCACTTTCAATTCTATATACTATCTGCTCTTCTTAGCAAAGTCAAAAGATATAAAGTGATATTTTGTATAATTTGAAAATTAAATATTATTTTAATATAACATAGTTGAATTAAGTGATCAAACGTATCCAAATGACTTTAATTCTTGAGTCACACAATGTAAAAATATGGTAACAAAATTAGTGAACTGGAAAGTCGATTATGGTGGAGTAGCAGCAGCAGCAGCAGCAGCCTATGGTAAATAGTGAAAGGTTGAAGGAAATTCTGTTTAAGTTTTGTGTTGCAAACTGCAGAACTGAAGTTGCTTGTTTGAACATTTCTTTTATTATTGAGAAAAAATATTTCAATTTCTCAAAGGCCATTTGAATATATTTTTTAAATTTGTTTACAAAACAGAAATAGGTTCACATGGGGTTTAAAAGTACCAATATTTGGATGTTACTAGACCTTTACAAGAGTAGGGGCAACTATAAATCAGAAGTTTTTGTCTTCATCTCCATAATATCTTATATTCTTAAAATACTACTATAGTAAGCAATATTGCATGTTTAATTTTACCTAGAACTGTGATCAAGAGAATATATAAAAATAAGTTTAGAATCTAAGTAAATGCTATAACAATTCAGTTAATAATGGAAAAAATATAAATTTTATTTTGCTTTTAGATGCCATTTTCATGTTCTTTAAGCAATTTTGAGTTATTATAAGTAAATACTAAAAGTTGGTAGGTAGGAATTCATTCTTGTTACAGTTACTGGACTGATGACCTTGGATTTAGATATGAACTCATTACTTAATAGCTTACTGAAAATAATAGATGTTTTTTGCCTTATATTACAGTATGTTTGTGCAAAACTCACATGTAATTATGTGAATGACCTTTGAAAACCAGAGATATAAAAATTTCAATGTCTATTTGTGTTCTCTATAAGAATATACAGATTCATTTTGAAGATACTCTCAGAAGAATGTACCACGTTTGTTGAAATTTTCTTTAAATTATATGGTTCTATAATCCCACATTTTTTTTTCACTGCTGCTGCTAAGTCACTTCAGTCGTGTCCGACTCTGTGCGACCCCATAGAAGGCAGCCCACCAGGCTCCCCAGTCCCTGGGATTCTCTAGGCAAGAACAATGGAGGGGGTTGCCATTTCCTTCTCCAATGCATAAAAGTGAAAGTTAAGTTGCTCAGTCCTCTCCGACTCTTCGCGACCCCATGGACTGCAGTCTACCAGGCTCCTCCACCCATGGGATTTTCCAGGCAAGAGTACTGTATATTAAATTATATGGTTCTATAATCCCACTTTTTTTTTTCACTAGCAGTGGTAAATTAGAATGGAAGAACTATGCTCTGTGCAATGTCTACCTTATAAATGTAGGAGTATTTTCAACCAATCTTTCTAACTCTGCTCTGCTAAGTCACTTCAGTCGTTTCCGACTCTGTGCGACCCCATAGACGGCAGCCCTCCAGGCTCCCCCGTCCCTGGGATTCTCCAGGCAAGAATACTGGAGTGAGTTGCCATTTCCTTCTCCAATGCATGAAAGTGAAAAGTGAAAGTGAAGTCGCTCAGTTGTGTTCGACTCTTAGTGACCCCATGGACTGCAGCCTACCAGGCTCCTCCGTCCATGGGATTTTCCAGGCAAGAGTACTGGAGTGGGGTGCCATTGCCTTCTCCGAATCTTTCTAACTACACCGTATTTATTTCATATCATACAATAAGACTTTGAAATTTTCTGCAATCCCGTTAAGCATTGTAGTATATTTCCTTCCTGATTTATGAAAGTAATAGGATGAAAATTATTTTATCAGATGCTACATTTTGGAAACAAATTGTCTGTGTTTAAAAGACTAACTTGATGTGAAACTTGAAAGCACTGAGTCCATTTGTTTTTTTTAACTAACGCAGGGATAAATCTCTCTGTGCAAACACAAAATACCCAGACATTTATGAACTGTGGATAGCTAAGAATCAAGTCATAAATGGATATTTAAGTGGCAGTTGGAGTAGAGGTTTACTACTATAAATGGTTTCCCTAATACGTGCAATAAAGTTTAAAGTGTGACTGCTCCAAACTTCTATTCACAGTCTATCTTTACCTACCCAAAGAAGACACACTATTTATAGGCATCTAGGAAGGCAAAATGCCCCTATCCACAATTACAAGTTATTTTATATATTAAAATATGTATTGACTTGTGATGATGTCTTCATCTTCATTAAGTGGCAGAAAAAAAAAAAAAACCAAGTATGTGGCTCAGCTGGTAAAGAATCCACCTGCAATGCAGAAAACCTGGTTTGATTCCTGGGTGGGGATGATCCGCTGGAGAAGAGAACAGCAACCCATTCCAGTATTCTGGAGAATACTGGAAGTCTGGAGAATCCCATGGACAGAGGAGCCTGGTGGGCTACAGTCCTTGGGGTCACAAAGAGTCAGATACAACTGAGCAACTAAGCATGCACACACACTTAGCTTGCTCCATTTGGGTTGAAATCAGTTTCTATCCAAAAGTGCTTATAAGAAAAACTAGTAAACAATTTTACTAGAATCTGTTTTTGTTTGTTTGTTTTCTAATTTTCACCCAATTTGTCACAATGAAGATAGATTTGGTAGCAGTGATTTAAATTTGGGGTAATGGTTTCCCAGTGACTCAGTGATAAAGAATCCACCTGCCAATGCAGGAGATGCTGGTTGAATCCCTGGGTTGGGAAGATCCTCTGGAGTAGGAAATAGCAACCCACTCTAGTATTCTTGCCTGGAAAATTCCATGGACAGAGGAATGGGTTCTGGGAAATATTTTAAAGATTGAATTTTTCTCCAAATTCTGAATGTCACTGAAACCTGAGAATGTTTTAGTTTTTCAGTTCTGTTCTTTAAAAGGACATGTCCTTTTGCAATCAGAAATCTCTGATATTCATTTTTTTCAGTGAGTAATTCAGGGTACTCCTTAAAATGCAATTCAGATCCCATTATTGCTCTGCTCAAGCTTTCCAGTGCTTCCCATCTCCATCCATAGATAATCCCACATCTTTTATACAGAATATAAGATCTATAGTGTCACAGTTTCTCTGACCTTGTCCCACACTGCTCTGCCCCTTTCTCAATGGGCCACAAATAAATTCTGTCAAAGTCCTGTTGGGATTTTCATTCGTTCACCTTGTCTGGAACACTCTTCTTCCAAATATTCCCATGGATACTAGAAAGGGACACTTGAAAATGTGAATGACTTAATATGCATTTTATTTTTCAAGTATATTTTGAATTTTGGGAAGGCTTAAATTAAAAACTATTTTAATTGCAAGTGATTCATTGAAAGGCTATTACATTTTCTAAAACAAAGTTGATATTTTAAATATCTTACTGTGAACTTTTGATATCTTACAAACATGCCCTTTACCACGTATTTTGAATAAATGCTCAAAAATATGTAGAAGTAATTAAAAAGCATGTTTTAACATTTCTAAGAAACTGGTTACATTTCATACAATCAGATAATGTACAACTTTTTAAAAATTTATCAGAAATAACAAAATCTAAAGGAAAATTCCAAGGTAAACATCAACAGTATTTACTGATTTTTAGAAGAGATGTTCCTTGAACTTAACCACAAGATACTGCTTTTTTCATTTTGACTAATTCTCATACAAGTCACATTTACTATACTTCTATTTTTAAAAGCATGTTACTTTCAACCCACTAAGCTAGTATAAAGAGACAACATTTCTTCTCAGAGGAAAAAGTTTATATTTTACTGCAATTATATCTTTTTCATGCCTCATTTATTAATAAATTGAAAACAGTAGATAATTCAATTAAACATCCAGCAATATATTTCAACAAATAAATTGAAAAATATATCTTTTGATCATTCAAGTGTATCAGCCTACTCAGGTGTATCAAGATTATGAAAACATCTGGATAAATTACTAGCATTTTTTATTTTTGTGGATTTACAAGGCTTTACAGACTATTCTTCAAAGAAATGAACTGTACAAGCAAATAGTTTGTTAGTCTTAAATTTTTTTCTCATTAAATGCCAGAAACTGGATATATTTATTGTTATATCAAGGAAAGACTGTACTATCTCAAAAATAATTTTGACCAGCAGCAATCACATAATTCCTACTACAAAGAGAAAAATCGTATACAATGTACATATTGAAAGTGATTTATTTCTTACATACAGCTTATGACAAAAAGCTGAAATAGAAAATATAACTAATAAGCAATACTTTGGGGGAATTTTGTATATGTAATGTGCTACTATTTGTCAATATATAACAAGAATAGTAATTTATCAATTATCTATCTGGTTTCTTGTTCATAAAATTGTAGCATATGCTAGATTATTTCTAATGTTCATCCATGTGAATTCAGTGAAAACATAACAGGGCCTGATAGCAAACAGACCTGGATCTGAATGTCAAATCTGCCATTTCTATAATAAAAAATAAGGTAGGTTGCCTAACTTTTAAGTGTTTCATTTTGCATTATTAAGAAAGGGATGAATAACACCTGCCTTATAGGATTGCTGTAGTTTGTGTAGAGACTGACACATGGTATGTGAATATTAGGTGAAAACTATATGAATTTTCTATATTTAAGTTATAGTTAATGTACAATAATATTATGTTAGTTTCAGATGTACAACATAGTGATTGGACATTACATATATTACTAAATGATAAGTCTGGCAAAGGTATGCCATCATACACAATTATTGTAGTATATGACATTTACTTTATAACTGAAGTTTGTGGCTCTTAATACTCTTCACCAGTTTCACTCATTCTTTCACATCTCTCCCCACTGGACCACTTGTACGTTCTCTGTACCTAAGAGATTTTTTCTGTTTTATTTGTTTGCTTATTTTGTTGTTGTTGTTGTTTTAGATTTCACATATAAGTGAATCATATAGTATTTGTCTTTCTCTATCTGACTTAGTTCACTTGGCATAACGCCATCTAGATGCACCCACGTTTTCACAAATGGCGTGATTTCATTCTTTTATATGGCTGAGTAGTACTTTATTGTATATTTGTCCATGGATAGACACAGGCTGTTTCCATATCTTGGCTCTTGTAAATCATGCTGCAATGAACATAAAGGTGTACCTATCTTATGAAATTAATGTTTTTGTTTTCTGTAGGTAAATGCCCAGAAGTGGAATGGTATGATCGAGTGATACTTCCGTCTTTAGTTTTTTGAGAAACCTCTATACTGTTTTATATAGGACTGCACCAATTTATTTTTCACCAACAGTACACAAGTATTCCCTTTTCTCCACATCCTTGCCATCACATCTCAGTAGTAACATTGCCATTTTTATAGGTGTGAGGTGATATCTCACTGTGGTTTGGATTTGCATTTCCCTGATAAATGCGATGTTGAACACCTTTTCATGTGCCTATTGGTCATTTGTATGTTGTCCTTAGAAAAATGTATATTCAGGTCCTCTGTCCGTTTATTGATGAAATTATATGAGATTTTTGTTATTATTATAACAAAATTGTATGATTCCTTTATATATTTTGTATGATTCCTTTATATATTTTGGATATTAACCCCTTATCAGCTATAGTATTTGCAAATATTTTCTATCATTGAGTAGACTGCTTTTTCATTTTGTTAACGGCTTCCTTCAATTTGTGAAATCTTTTTATTTTGATGCAGTTACCTTTATTTTTGTTTTTGTTGCCTTTGCCTGAGGACACCAGTACTAATAAAATTAATGCTAAAGAGCATATTGCCTATATTTTTGCTAGGAGTTTAATGGTTTAAGGTTTTACATTTAAGCTTTCATTCTATTTTAACTTAGTTTTGTACATGGTATAAGAAAGTGATCCAGGTTTATTCTTTTGCTTGTGACTATATAGTTTTCTCAACTTAATTTATTGAAAAGGACTTTCTTAGTCTTGACATCTTTGTCAAGATTAACTGATCATATAAGCATGGGTTTCTTTCAGGGCTCTCTATTCTGTTCCATTGATCTGTGTTTCTTCTATTGTGACAGTATCCTGCTGTTGTGACTCCTATAGTTTTGCAGTATAGTTTGAAGTCAGGAAGTATGATACTCCTAACTTCGTTCTGCATTCTTAACACCACTTTGATGGTTTGGGGTCTTTTGTAGTTCTATACACATTTTAGGGTTATTTTTTCTAGTTCTGTGAGAAATACTATTGATATTTTGATAGAGTTTACATTGACTCTGTATGTAGCCTTGGATAGCATGAATATTTTAGTCATATTGATTCTCCCAACCCATGAGCATGATATGTCTTTCCATTTATTTATGTCATCTTAAATTTCATTCCTCAGTATCATATAGTTTTGAGAGGTCAGATCTTTTACCACCTTGGTTAAATTTATTCTTAGATACTTTATTCTCTTTGGTGTTATTATAAATTGAATTGTTTTCCTCCTTTGCAATTTGGATGATAGGAATATGGTTCCCAATAAGACTGCATCTTCTTGCCTCCTACCTGTCTCAGTTTGGCTTTTTCTTTTTACTCAGTTGTGGAAAATCTCTTCTGCTAGTTTTCAGGTAATTCTCAGAGATTGTTGCTTTGTATGTAGCTTCAAATCTATCATGGAAGGAAGTGAGCCTAGGATAAACTACTCCATCATTTTGTCCTGTCTGTCAGCATACGTATTTGTATAAATTATCTTGTTGAGAAGATGAAGAGATAGTAGCTCAGAAGCAACATCAGAAATAGAAGAAATAAAACGGGTTTATTAAAAATATGAAAGAAATTAAAATAAATCAGAATTTTCATATAGCATATAATTTATGTAAGATAACCAACTGATCGGAGAAGGCAATGGCACCCCACTCCAGTACTCTTGCCTGGAAAATCCCATGGACGGAAGAGCCTGGTAGGCTGCAGTCCATGGAGTTGCTAAGAGTCAGACACGACTGAGCGACTTCACTTTCACTTTTCACTTTGATGCATTGGAGAAGGAAATGGCAACCCACTCCAGTGTTCTTGCCTGGAGAATCCCAGGGACGGGGGAGCCTGGTGGGCTGCCATCTATGGGGTCGCACAGAGTCGGACACGACTAAAGTGACTTAGCAGCAGCAGCAGCAGCAACCAACTGATATTTTTTCAAAATTTTAATGTAGGAATTCTAAAATTTATGATCTTCTGATCACAACACAGTAAATCTAAGAGAGCAATTTTGAGACAGATGCTAAAAGACAGTAGTCATAAATAGCAGGTATAATCACACTAGGGCATTCTAAATAACTATAAAATTTTGGTCACCAGTTTTACTGCTTCCAGTCTCCCTGCTTCCATCTTTGCCCTCAGTAGCTTATTTTTAATAAAGTAAGAAGAATGTTCTTTTTAAGACAAATATTAGACATGTTCCTTGACTTAAATAAACCATCCAGTGGCATCACAGTTTATTCAGAATGAATGCTGAATATACCTCCATAGCTAGATGGCCCTGCCTGATGTTGTGTGAGTCCACTTCTCTGATCTAATAATACATTAGTCTCTGTCTCACTGATTTTATTATAGACATACAGGTCATCTCGTGTTTATGGAAAAGTTCAGGGCTGTACTGGCACAGGGCCTTTGCCCAAATTATTCCCTCTACCCCAAACACTCTTCCCTCAGTTACCCAAATAATTTGCTCCTAACATCAAGGCTCTGTTCAGATGGACCAGTTGAGCCCAGTTGGCATTTTCTCTTTTAACTTGCTTCATTTCTCTTCATTCATATATCACTATTGGATACTCACTCATTCATTTATTTATTCATTCATCCATTCATGTTTGAATGGGGTTGTTCTTGCCCTACTCACACCACAGAGTAAATTGAAAACAAAGGGTAAATAAGTTTTGTATTCCTCATAATTGATATATAGAATTTTCCCCCAAATATTTATTTAATGAAAATGTGATTTAATATTTAACTCAGGATTTTCAGTGAGCTTCTCTGTAACTCCTTCATAACCCCAACAAGCTATAGCATTTCCATGTACAATTAGTTATTTTTTAGTAACTTTTAAATTTATAATAGATAGTAAAACTCTTAAATGCTTTAAATTCCGCTTTTAAACATTCTACATTTTTTTAAAACTTTTTTATTAAATAAAGAATAATTTTTTTGTAATTTAACTTGATAATTCAAATTGAAATTAATGAGCAGTTCAGAAGATAGTGACCAAAACCATCCCCAAGAAAAAGAAATGCAAAGAAGCAAAATGGTTGTCTGAGGAGGCCTTACAAATAGCTGAGAAAAGAAGAGAAGCAAAAGACAAAGGAGAAAAGGAAAGATATACCCATTTGAATGCAGAGTTCCAAAGAATAGCAAGGAGAGATAAGAAAGCCTTCCTCAGTGATCAATGCAAAGAAATAGAGGAAAACAATAGAATGGGAAAGGCTAGAAATCTCTTGAAGAAAATTAGAGATACCAAGGGAACATTCATATAAAGATGGGCCCAATAAAGGACAGAAATGGTATGGACCTAACAGAAGCAGAAGAAATAAAGAAGAGGTGGCAAGAATACACAGAAGAACTGTACAAAAAAGATCTTCACGACCCAGATAATCACGATGGTGTGATCACTCACCTAGAGCCAGACATCCTGGAATGTGAAGTCAAGTGGGCCTTAGGAAGCATCACTACAAACAAAGCTAGCGGAAACGATGGAATTCCAGTTGAGCTATTTCAAATCCAAAAAGATGATGATGTTAAGGTGCTGCACTCAATATGCCAGCAAATATGGAAAACTCAGCAGTGGCCACAGGACTGGAAAAGGTCAGTTTTCATTGCAATCCCAAAGAAAGGCAATGCCAAAGAATGCTCAAACTACCACACAATTGCACTCGTCTCACACGCTAGCAAAGTAATGCTCAAGCCAGGCTTCAACAGCATGTAAACTTTGAACTTCCAGATGTTCAAGCTGTATTTAGAAAAGGCAGAGGAACCAGAGCTCAAACTACCAACATCTGCTGCATCATCGAAAAAGCAAGAGAGTTCCAGAAAAACATCTACTTCTGCTTTATTGACTATGCCAAAATCTTTGACTGTGTGGATCACAACAAACTGGAAAATTCTTCAAGAGATGAGAATGCCAGACCACCTGAGCTGCCTCCTGAGAAATTTGTATGCATGTCAAGAAGCAGCAGTTTGAATTGGACATGAAACAATGGACTGGTTCTTAATAGAGAAAGGACTACGTCAAGGTTGTATATTGTCACCGTGCTTATTTAACTTATATGCAGAGTATATCATGTGAAATGCCGGGCTGGATGAAGCACAAGCTGGAATCAACATTGCTGGAAGAAATATCAATAAGCTCAGATATGCAGATGACACCACCTTTATAGCAGGAAGTGGAGAAGATCTAAAGAGCCTCTTGATGAAAATGAAGAGAAGAGTGAAAAAGTTGGCTTAAAGCTCAACATTCAGAAAACTAAGATCATGGCACCTGGTCCCATCACTTCATGGCAAACAGGTGGGGAAACAACGGAAACAATGAGAGACTTTTTTTTATTGAGGCTCCAAAATCACTGCAGATGGTGACTGCAGCCATGAAATTAAAAGACACTTCCTTCTTGGAAGAGAAGGTATAGCTTCCCTAGATAGCCTAGATATTAAAAAGCAGAGACATTACTTTACTGACAAAGGTCCATCTAGTCAAAGCTATGGTTTTTCCAGTAGTTGTGTACGGATGTGAGAGTTGGACTATAAAGAAAGCTGAGTGCCGAAGAATGGATGCTTTTGAACTGTGGTGTTGGAGAAGACTCTTCAGAGTCCCATGGACTGCACGGAGAAGGGAATCAATCCTAAAGGAAATCAGTCCTGAATATTCATTGGAAGGACTGGTATTGAAGCTGAAACTCCAATACTTTGGCTACCTGATGCAAAGAACCAACTCATTGGAAAAGACCCTGATGCTGGGAAAGATTGAAGGCAGAAGGAAAAGGGGACAACAGAGGATGAGATCGTTGAATGGCATCACCGACTTGATGGACCTCAGTTTGAGCAATCTTCAGGAGTTGGTGATGGACAGGTAAGCCTGGCGTGCTGCAGTCCGTGGGGTCACAGAGAGTCAGACATGACTGAGCTACTGAACCAAACTGAAGCAAACTCAGAAGATAATTCTTTACAATTAAGGCACATAAAAATTTGCTGTATTCTGACAGTGAATAAGTCTACTGTTTACCTTTTAGAATAGCTGAACTCTAATAACTTTGTTTTAAAGTAAATTGTGGTTAGTGCGGTTTCCCAATGAATCTATTTAGTTGGAATGTAAGTCTGATAAATCCTTATATTTATTTAGTATAGTAATAAAGCATTTTTATTTCAAGTAATCAACTTTAACTAATAAATATAACCCTTGTACTAATATTTCTCATGTATTTAAAAATACTAATATATTTAAGTAAAATATCTGACAATAAAAATAAACTCTAAGAATTTATTTATCACTTCTTTCTTCACTCAGTTTACATAAATGTTCTACTGGGTAGCAGGACTCTGATATGTCACTTAAAGTGATGTGTAAAGTTGAGGCATATACAACAAAGATAAATATTTCCTGCTCTCACCTGCAAAAAATAGTAGTCTCTTGTAGGAGAAAAAAATAAAAGTAAGTAGTTTCAAAATTAGGGTAAGTATCAAAAATATGCTTAAAAAGAAAAAGAATATGCTTTAAGTGCTAACAGGAAAAAGCAAGTAATAAACCAAAGAAATCTGGGAGATACCAACTAAAGGTAGCATTTACCTTCAGCCAGGATGGAAAGTATTTACCACCTAGAAACCTTTGGTTTGAAGGGTGTGAAAATAATACTTGGTAAAGAAAATTCCTGAAGAAGGTCAATAAAATATTCATAGCTTCAATTATATTTCAATACCAAGTTTTAAAGTATTATCAATATTTAAAACCCAAAATAAATTTAAAAATTTTAATGCTCTTTTTTTTCCTCTTCCAAACTCCTTATTTTCAAGCCATTTAAACTCAAGAGATACAATAGGGAATAAAAATGGCTGTAGAATATTCAATTGCTTATTCTAGAGTAGTTTGTAAATAACTATTCAGCTGCACATGTATATGAGGCTTGAGTTTGCCAGATTGGCAAGCTATTCCTTCTTCTTTACAACTTCATTGCTAAAAATTCACCAGTGTTTTTATAAATGAAATAAAAGTTTTTAGACTTATCTTTAGGAGTAGAGTTTTTTTTTTTTTTTTTTTTGAAACAATTAGGATTTTGTTTCTATAGATCACACTGAGTTTGGCAGTAAAACCAGTGCTACAGCTGCAGTCACTTCAGTGAATTACTTTTTAATTACCAACAATTCTCTTCATTTGGCTTGGATGACCAGACAGGCAACTGGGAATTTTTTAAAAAGAGATCTTTCCAAAATAAGATCTTTCTTAGCTTCACAAGTCTCTTTTTTGTTACTATTATTTTTAACAGAAATAATGCCATCATTTTTCTCTTTTAATGCCACCAAATAAATTTAAGCAGGATTCCACAGCAGCATTCAGTACAGCAAAATCTAAACAAATAAGATCAGACAAAGCCTAGTAGTTAAATCAGCAGAACTGAGATCTCTCCCCAATGGACTTTTAAAACTACAATGCCAGTTGGCACAGCCTATTTTAGAAGAGTTTTTCGCATCTAAGTTACTTCAGTCATGGAGGGCTGGGTTATCTTTCAGGGTTGAAACAGTTCCACATTTCCAAAGCCTTCAACCTCTTCCAGAGAGCTGAGAAATATCTTTCTTGGATAATCTACCAAATTGGAAACATCTCTCCTTTTTCACAATCATGCTGGACAACCTGAAAAGATAAGAGCTTCAGAGAATGCTTAATCCATCTTAGAATTTGGAAAAAGAGAGCCTGTCACACGGGTTTTAACATCTCAGATACTCTTCTCATAAAAGAGCCTCATACTGGGTCTGTTGGTTAGTTCCCAAATTACACTATGTTATGGGAGCTTTGCATTTCTCTTCGGTTACAAAAGGATAGTTATTAAGTTCAGCATCTGCCAGTGCTACTCTTCAGTCTGTATTGTAAAACATTTTCTAAAAAAGCCATGCCTTTCTTTTAAATATTTCTTTTTAATATTTTAAAAATATTTGATGTCAGGTCCTAATGGCAACATATAATCTTTTCTTTACTTTAATAGCCAAGAAAGCACAGCACCATTTAATGTTTCAAAATCAGGTAAAATTATTTACCATTCAACAATGAGTTATTGAATATTTATCTTTGGCCTCCAACTACTCTCAAGCAGGGCTTCCCTGGTGGTTCAGCTGGTAAAGAATCCACCTGCAAGGTGGGAGACCTGGGTTCGATTCCTGATTTGGGAAGATCCCCTGGAGAAGTGAATGGCTATTCACTCCAGTATTCTGGCCTGGAGAATTCCAAGGACTTTATAATCCATGGGGTTGCAAAGAGTCGGAAAAAATAAAAAAATATCTTTGGCCTCCAACTACTCTCAACGATAGGAACTCAAAACTGTCTGCATTATTAAAGGTCCCAGAACCTATTGATCCTATATTCTAGAGGAAAGCAGTAGAAGTCACAAAAAAAGCAAGCAAGAATAGTCTTTGGAGACATGTGTAATAAGAACAAGAGAATTAAGTTAGGATTAAAAGCAAGAATATTCCAGAAAAAACTAAGAAGTAAATTTTATATATTCAAAGAAACTAAAAGGATGCTAATATGGTAGAAGCTTAAGGAAACGTACAAGGGCAGCTTAAAGCCAGTTAAAAAGGCAGGAGCAGGTCATGAGAGGTATTGTAAGCAAGGGCTAAGAAATTGGGTGGGGTTTCTTGCAATGCTAACAGAAACCCATTCAATAGTTGTATATTGGAGAATAAATTATATTCTTTTTATTTTAATAACATCACTGTGACTACAGAGCAAGGATGGAGTCAGGAAAGTCATAGACATGATAATACAGTGCCAGGTAAGTAATGATTGTAGATTGGTTTACATTGGATTGGATTGGAATAGTAGAAATGGATTTTTTAAAAGTGAATAGAAATTTATGTTTTGCTTTGAAGGTAAAGTTTAGCACAATCAGCTGATGATTCTATTAGCTGAATGTAGAATGGTCAACTGAAATTCTAGTTTGGCCTTTAATCATTGTTTGGATAGTGATACAATTTACTAGGACAGAAAACAAATGAAAACAGATTTGGATTAAAGAAGGGGATCTCTTTTGACCTCATTAATGTTAGGATGGCTACTTGTCTTGAAAGTAAAAATGTTAACTAGCATTAGGAAATTTTGACTTGAATTCACAGGTGAGGTCAGACCTGGCCATTAAAATTAAGGAGTTATTAATATTTTGATGATATGTAAACTGTTAACACTGGATGAGTTCATTTTGCATAAGTTAGAGAAAATACAGGGTTAATAAAGGGTCGAAAGGTCTTGAGGCTCAAGACTAAGCCCCAAGCATCCCAAATACGGTTTAATCAGACATTGCAGGATCTAGCAAAGAAGACTGAGGAGTAACAACCAGTGAAGTAGATGTAAATCCTGGAAGCAAAGAGTAGGAACATTTGATGAAAGAGTAAATGGTACAGTTACTGTACCATGCTGCTGGAAGACCAAGAAAAAAGCAGTGGCTTTGGATTTGGCAAACAAAGGTAGTAAAGTGGTGGGGCAATTTTAAGGCTTTTTCTTTGTTTAATTTTGTTCTTTGGAGAGAAAATAGAAATAGGGAAGGAAGGACCTAGAGAGAAATGTGGATTTCAACCCTTTTCATAATGATTGTTGATGATACTATTTAAAATTTAAAATAACCTCAAGTTTTCATTTACAAAACAGCAGCTTCAATGGATATCAAAATCATGATAGGAATAAGTGTCATAGTAAGCACTGCCAAAGTACTACTTAAAATTCCTCAAGTAAATGTGTAGTCATCAGCATGGAAGTAATTTTGTGTCTTAATTCTGTCAGAGTATCTGTACTATACTTCAATTCAACAGTATTTATTGAATGTAGAATGAGTTCAAAGTTAAAAGCTCTGAAGAATATTCAAAATGTTGGTGCTATGATCTATATTTTACTGACCTATTTCTATTTATGGTATTGCACTTTATTAAAGTCTCAAATTTAACGTTGCAGTTTCTGCTATCCATAAAGGGCACCAAAGTTCTAAATATAAATTTTTCCTTCCCCTAAATATCATAGGTTATGAACCCAATTAACATTTTGCTCCCTAACTCCATCTTAGTCGTTCTCTATCCTCAGACAGCCTCACTTGTGAAAATATTTTCAAAGGTAGTATCGTTTGTAATGACCACACCATGGCTTTGTTATTTGTTATCAGATCAGATCAGATCAGATCAGTAGCTCAGTCATGTCTGACTCTTTGCGACCCCATGAACCGCAGCATGCCAGGCCTCCCTGTCCCTCACCAACTCCCTGAGTTCACTCATTAAAAATAAATGAGTCCTTATTTTGAAATAAGTATCATTTCCTTCAGAGTTTTTAGTAAGTTTCTTTGATTATATTTTGTTCCCAACACTTCTAGTTCAGTGGGTCAGGTGTCTATCAGATGAGGATATTTTTAGCATTAAGTTCAGATGTTTCTTTTTTTCCCTTAGTCTCCATTATTTTATCCAAATCATGATACATATTGATTTATTTCATATTGAAGTATGATTTTTCTTAAACATTTGTGTTTATTCCTGATTTTGTTTTTTTACTGATTTTTCAGTTTTATTGTTGGGAGAGACATAGTTTCCTTCTTTGCCTAATTCCTATCATCTTCCAATTTTCTATATTTAACTGTGGTGAAGAATCCCTTCTGTTTTAAGAAAGTTTGTTCATTTGATTTTCCAATATGGAACATTTGCTTCACGTTGGGACCATGTATTTCCCCCTTGAAATTTCTAGTTGCTGTGGTGTGTGTATATTATTTTTTTCATACTGTATTTTTAACTCATCTTACTTTTTCCAAACTGCCTCTTGTACAGTGGAGTATATGGCATCTTGACTACGCATTCTCTCTTTAAGAACAGACACAAACCCACACACTCTCTCTGTCTCTCTCTCTTCTTTCCTGGAATGTTTGCTCTTGCTTCAGTCTGGGCAGAATGCTCAGTAGGCTGCTGATAAACTGTCATCCTGCAAACCTTCACTGCTTCCTATATTGGAAACATTGTTTCCTTGTCTCTTAACTTCCTGTCCTTCATTTTATCCTTCAGTTGTCTATGTACATTTGCTCTAATATGTTTTCAAGAATAAACATATCAAAGATAAATTTCCAAGTCCTTTCCAGTGTAAAAGTACAGATTGCACAGTGGACACGACTGAAGCGACTTAGCAGCAGCAGCAGTATTATTAATAATACATAGTAAGCACTTATTATTTTGAATCAATATTTTTATCATTTTTTTCTTTTCTGAGTTATTTCCTTGACCTAGTATAATCCTTTTATTTATCTTTTTTCTGATGAGCATTGAATATGGCAACTTGATTTCCTAAAATTTATTCAGAAACTTATAAAATCTTCTTCAGAAGCTCCTTCTAGATATTTAAAAAGAGTCGAAGAAGGGCCTAAAATGTGTAGGACATAACACAAAAATGTTCAGCTTTAAGATAGCCGTCTTTAAATACCTATTTTCTTATCTCAGTGGTGAAATTCTATTCTGGGCTGATTCGATCTTTGTCTTTCTCCTACCCTACATGCTATGTGGGCAGAGAGGTGTGTGGGAAATGGGCTTATAGCTTCTCATATCAGCCAGTGCAAGGGGCACACGTCCTCTGAGTCTTCATTGTTCTGCATTGTGATGAGGACAGGCTAGGTGTATGAGTACATTATCTGTTCCCCCAGTCTGGGGTATACCAGTGATGCCTGTGTGGAGAAGGAAATGGCAACCCACTCTAGTGTTCTTGCCTGGAGAATCCCAGGGATGGGGAAGCCTGGTGGGCTGCCATCTATGGGGCCGCACAAAGTCACACACGACTGAAGCGACTTAGCAGCACCAGCAGCAGCAGTGATGCCTGTGACTATAACTTCCTGGTTTCTTATCCTGGTATCAGTTCAGTTCAGTTCAATCGCTCAGTCGTGTCTGACTCTGCAACCCCATGAATTGCGGCATGCCAGGCCTCCCTGTCCATCACCAAATCCCGGAGTTTACCCAAACTCATGTCCATTGACTTGGTGATGCCATCCAGCCATCTCATCCTCTGTCATCCCCTTCTCCTCCTGCCCTAATCCCTCCCAGCATCAGGCTCTTTCCCAATGAGTCAACTCTTCATATGAGGTGGCCAAAGTATTAGAGTTTCAGGTTTAGCATCAGTCCTTCCAATGAACACCCAGCACTGATCTCCTTCAGAATGGACTGGTTGGATCTCCTTGCAGTCCAAGGGACTCTCAAGAGTCTTCTCCAACACCACAGTTCAAAAGCATCAATTCTTTAGCGCTCAGCTTTTTTTATAGTCAAACTCTTACATCCATACATGACTACTGGAAAAACCATAGCCTTGACTAGACAGACCTTTGTTGACAAAGTAATGTCTCTGCTTTTCAATATGCTATCTATGTTGGTCATAACTTTCATTCCAAGGAGTAAGCATCTTTTAATTTCATGGCTGCAATCACCATCTGCAGTAATTTTGGAGCCCAGAAAAATAAAGTCTGACACTGTTTCCACTGTTTCCCCATCTATTTCCCATGAAGTGATAGGACCAGATGCCATGATCTTAATTTTCTGAATGTTGAGCTTTAAGCCAGCATTTTCACTCTCCTCTTTCACTTTCATCGAGAGGCTTTTTAGTTCCTCTTCACTTTCTGCCATAAGGGTGGTGTCATCTGCATATCTGAGGTTATTGATATTTCTCCTGGCAATCTTGATTCCGGCTTGTGTTTCTTCCAGCCCAGCGTTTCTCATACTCCGTATATAAGTTAAATATCCTGGTATGGGCATGTGTATCTCCCTCCCTGACATTCTCCCTCTCTACTCTGCTTCTATGACTCTACCCCTTGTACCTCTCTCTAATCTAGATGTTGTATAATCTTTTATACATCATTGGAGTCAATTAGCTAATATTATGTTGAGTGAAGTTTTTAAAGAACATAAGTGTGTTTTTATTTTTCTTTACCAATCGTAGCTCCAGTTTCAGTATCTCTGTACCTGAAAATAGAATTCATGCTTCCCATTAGGAGCCCAAGACCAGATAATAGAAAGAAATAAAAATTACTTTTATTCTACTGTTTACAAAGAGACTACGTGCATTTGCACTGTTATATGGGGAACAGTGTAGAAATACTGAAAGAGAATAGGCTTATAAATAGTTTATTCAAATGATAATTGCACTTAAGCCTTTATCAAAATAGCTTTTTGATGTAAATGTAGTACCAAAAACCATGATAAAAGTATTAAGAAAACCATTCATATAATTAATTTTAGGCTATGGGTATAATTAGATCTCATATATTCACTGATTGAGAAATATATATATATATAATACTTGATCACAAACTATGCATTCTTTTATTTTGAAAAATTCTGAGTTACAGATTTAAAAACATTATTTGCTTTTAAGCATTGTACTGTGTGAAAGGTAATATTCTTTGACATACCTGTGTGAAGTATTGCCAGTTTCACGTTATGATGTAAAAGTAAAACTGTTTACAAGTCAAATGATCCTCTTACAGCTCAAACTCTCAAACTGTGAATACCATGGGAGGCTTCTTGGCATACAGACTTCTTCCACCTGCTCTTAGATGAAACATAAATGTGAACCAGAGGAGATGTGATTTTCAGTGCTAAGTAGGAAGCATTTAGGTTATGACTTTGCATTGGAAAACTACCAGTGTGCCCAATTACATGTTGATACTTTAATATTTCCCTTTACCAATCTGAGGCTTTGGCCTAGATTCTTTGGCTAAAAAAAGAAAAAACAAGCAAAACAAGACTCTCAGTTGTTTGATTTACATACTCAAAGTAGACAAACAATAGAAAATTTAAGGCAAAAATATAGGAAATTCAAGTTAAATAAAATGCTATTGGGTTTAATATTGTTTAGCTTTTAAAATTTTATTTGATTGACTGGAATCTTTGGATCCAAATGCATTTTCATTAACTATAGAAGCAAGTTTAAAAGGAAGTAGTTGAATAGAACCATGGTACCCTGAAATAGTTCATTATTTTTTTCATATATATTATTTATATGTACAGATGACATAGGAAGTGGTAAAAATGAGTCGTATACCACCTTAAATTATTAATTTAAGACTTAGAACACTCAGCACTGAGCACCTTTTCTTGAACTGTTCCATTCCCTCCAGACTTTTTACAAAGGAACTATCTTGTTAGTAAAGTTGATTCAATTAGATTCAGAACTTGGAAGTAGATTAATATTGAAAACAATGTTTTGTCAAAAAAAAAAATGTTTTTTCACTGGAAAAAGAAACTAAAAATAAAACTTGGAGTTTTTGATATCTCTCAACATAATTATAAAGCAAACCTTAACACATTCTAAAGGAGATCAGCCCTGGGTGTTCTTTGGAAGGAATGATGCTAAAGCTGAAACTCCAGTACTTTGGCCACCTCATGCGAAGAGTTGACTTATTGGAAAAGACTCCGATGCTGGGAGGGATTGCGGGCAGGAGGAGAAGGGGACGACAGAGGATGAGTTGACTAGATGGCATCACTGACTCGATGGACATGAGTCTGAGTGAACTCCGGGAGTTGGTGATGGACAGGGAGGCCTGGCATGCTGCAATTCATGGGGTCGCAAAGAGTCAGACACAACTGAGCGACTGAACTGAACTGAACACAACAAAAGAAGACATTAACCTAAACAAACAAGAAAAATATGACTTTAGAATATGACTAAAATATGACTTTTAGATACTATGACTTTAGAAAAAAGTCATAGTATCATACAAAACATGGTTTCTGAGACATAACTCCTTTTATCTAGTTTGGTCATTAAAACTTTTCTTGGAGTCTGAGATCTACTATATTTCCCTTATTTCTTAACTTTCTTTAAGAAGGATTTCTATTTTTTTACAACTACGAGTACTGATATATTTTAGTTTAAACAAGATTCTCATTTTCCTTTGTTTTAATAGTAAAATTCAAACCTAGCTCAATCGTGCCTAAGTCTTTGTGACCCCATGCACTGTAGCCAACCAGGCTCCTCTGTCCATGAAATTTTCCAGGCAAGAATACTGTAGGGGGTTGCCGTTTCCTTCTCCAGTGTATCTTCCTGACCCAGGAATTGAACCTTGCATCTCCTGCATTGGCAGGCAGGTTCTTTACCACTAGCACCACTTGGGAAGACCTTGTTTTAATAATAAAGGACCCATAATTTTGAGGTGCATTTCATTCTCTCAAATATGTGAATTTATACTTGGAGCATTAATAATTCCCTTTAAATATACCCTTAAAATATTAGTACTTTAATCAATAAAGACAAATCTTGGGAACCAAACTGACAAAGTAAAAAATATAAACACAGGAATATCATTAGACTACAGAATTATTTTATAAAATAATATAGCTTAACTGTATGAAAACATTTAACTTTTTCTATTTAGATGTTGTAAAGAAGCTATGCCCAAATATTTGGTATAAAAAACTGTGATTAATAGCATTTACTATTGGGACTCATTCTAAAGATAAACACTGTAATCATTAATTGCAGGATTTTGGCAACATTTGGAAATAAATATTATGGAAGCATTTAGAAATAAAATTAACTATCTAATCATGCAACTGTTCAAAATGATGATAAAATAAAAGTAGATTCAGCTGTTAATTATTACTTAGAGGATAGTATCAGTTCAGTTCAGTTCAGTCGCTCAGTCGTGTCCGACTCTTTGCGACCCCATGAATTGCAGCATGCCACGCCTCCCTGTCCATCACCAACTGCCAGAGTTCACTCAGACTCACGTCCATTGAGTCAGTGATGCCATCCAGCCATCTCATCCTCTGTCATAATCTTCTCCTCCTGCCCCCAATCCCTCCCAGCATCAGAGTCTTTTCCAATAAGTCAACACTCCCCATGTGGTGGCCAAAGTACTGGAGTTTCAGCTTCAGCATCATTCCTTCCAAAGAAATCCCAGGGCTGATCTCCTTCAGAAAGGACTGGTTGGATCTCCTTGCAGTCCAAGGGACTCTCAAGAGTCTTCTCCAACACCACAGTTCAAAAGCATCAATTCTTCAGTGCTCAGCCTTCTTCGCAGTCCAACTCTCACATCCATACATGACCACAGGAAAAACCATAGCCTTGACTAGATGGACTTTTGTTGGCAAAGTAATGTCTCTGCTTTTGAATATGCTATCTAGGTTGGACGTAACGTTTCTTCCAAGGAGTAAGCATCTTTTAATTTCATGGCTGCAATCACCACTTGCAGTGATTTGGGAGCCCAAAAAAATAAAATCTGACACTGTTTCCACTGTTTCCTCATCTATTTCCCATGGAGTGATGGGACCAGATGCCATGATCTTAATTTTCTGAATGTTGAGCTTTAAGTCAACTTTTTCACTCTCCACTTTCACTTTCATCAAGAGGCTTTTGAGTTCCTCTTCACTTTCTGCCATAAGGGTGTTGTCATCTGCATATCTGAGGTTATTGATATTTCTCCCGGCAATCTTGATTCTAGCTTGTGTTTTTTCCAGTCCAGCGTTTCTCATGATGTACTCTGCATATAAGTTAAATAAGCAGGGTGACAATATATAGCCTTGACATACACCTTTTCCTATTTGGAACCAGACTGTTGTTCCATGTCCAGTTCTAACTGTTGCTTCCTGACCTGCATACAGATTTCTCAAGAGGCAGGTCAGGTGGTCTGGTATTCCCATCTCTTTCAGAAGACTATAGTAGTTATACTCTATACTGTAAAAACCTGTAGTTAACTTTCCTGTATATTTTAGGGTACTTTAACAGGCTCTAAACAGTAATGCTGAAGAAGCTGAAATTGAACAGTTTTATGAAGACCTACAAGACCTTTTAAAACTAACACCCAAAAAAGATGTCCTTTTCATATAGGGAACTGGAATGCAAAAGTAGGAAGTCAAGAAACACCTGGAGAAACAGGCAAGTTTGGCTTGGAGTACAGAATTAAGCAGGACAAAGGCTAATAGAGTTTTGCCAAGAGAACACACTGGTAAGAACAAACACCCTCTTCCAAAAACACAAGAGAAGACTCTACACATGGACATTACCAGATGATCAACACTGAAATCAGATTGATTATATTATTTGACCAAAGAAGGAGAAGCTCTATACGGTCAGCAAAAACAATACTGGGAGATGACTGTGGCTCACATCATGAGCTCCTTATTGCCAAATTCAGACTTAAATTGAAGAAAGTGGGGAAAACCACTAGACCATTCAGGTATGACCTAAATCATATTCCTTATGATTATACAGTGGAAGTAAGAAATAGATTTAAGGGACTAGATCTGATAGACAGAGTGCATGATGAACTATGGACGGAGGTTCCTGACATTGTAAGGAGTCAGGAATTAAGACCATCCCCATTGAAAAGAAATGCAAAAAAGCAAAATGGCTGTCTGAGGAGGCCTTACAAATAGCTGTGAAAAGAAGAGAAGAGAAAAGCAAAGGAGAAAAGGAAAGATATAAGCATCTGAATGCAGAGTTCCAAAAAATACCAAGGAGAGATAAGAAAGTCTTCCTTAGCGATCAATGCAAATAATAAAGGAAAACAACAGAATGGGAAAGACTAGAGGTCTCCTCAAGAAAATTAGAGATACCAGGGGAACATTTCATGCAAAGATGGGCTCGATAAAAGACAGAAATGGTATGGACCTAACAGAAGCAGAAGATATTAAGAAGAGGTGGCAAGAATACACAGAAGAACTGTACAAAAAAGATATTCACAACCCAGGTAATCACGATGGTGTGTTCACTGACCTAGAGCCAGACATCCTGGAATGTGAAGTCAAGTGGGCCTTAGAAAGCATCACTACGAACAAAGCTAGTGGAGGTGATGAAATTCCAGTGGAGCTATTTCAAATTCTGAAAAAAGATGCTGTGAAAGTGATGCACTGAATATGCCAGCAAATGTGGAAAACTCAGCAGTGGCCACAGGACTGGAAAAGGTCAGTTTTCATTCCAATCCCAAAGAAAGGCAATGCCAAAGAATGCTCAAACTACTGCACAATTGCCCTCGTCTCAAATGCTAGTAAAGTAAGGCTCAAAATTCTCCAAGCCAGGTTTCAGCAATATGTGAACCATGAACTTCCTGATGTTCAAGCTGGTTTTAGAAAAGGCATAGGAACCAGAGATCAAATTGCCAACATCTGCTGGATCATGGAAAAAGCAAGAGAGTTCCAGAAAAACATCTATTTCTGCTTTATTGACTATGCCAATGCCTTTGACTGTGTGGATCACAATAAACTGAAAAATTCTGAAAGAGATGGGAACACCAGACCACCTGATCTGCCTCTTGAAAAATGTATATGCAGGTCAGGAAGCAACAGTTAGAACTGCACATGGAACAACAGCCTGGTTCCTGATAGGAAAAGGAGTACATCAAGGCTGTATATTGTCACCCTGCTTATTTAACTTATATGCAGAGTACATCATGAAAAACACTGGGCTGGAAGAAGCACAAGCTGGAATCAAGATTGCCAGGGGAAATATCAATAACCTCAGATATACAGATGACACCACCCTTATGGCAGAAAGTGAAGAGGAACTAAAAAGCCTCTTGATGAAAGTGAAGGAGGAGAGTGAAAAAGTTGGCTTAAAGCTCAACATTCAGAAAATGAAGATCATGGCATCTGGTCCCATCACTTCATGGGAAATAGATGGGTAAACAGTGGAAACAGTGTCAGACTTTATTTTTGGGGCTCCCAAATCACTGCAGATGGTGATTGCAGCTGTGAAATTAAAAGATGCTTACTCCTTGGAAGGAAAGTTATGACCAACCTAGATAGCATATTCAAAAGCAGAGACATTGCCAACAAATGTCCGTCTAGTCAAGGCTATGATTTTTCCAGTGGTTGTGTATGGATGTGAGAGTTGGGCTGTGAAGAAGGCTGACCACCAAAGAATTGATGCTTTTGAACTGTGGTGTTGGAGAAAACTCTTGAGAGTCCCTTGGCCTGCAAGGGGTCCAACCAGTACATCCTAAAGGAGATCAGTCCTGGGTGTTCATTGGAAGGACTGATGCTAAAGCTGAAACTCCTATACTTTGGCCACTTCATGTGAAGAGTTGACTCATTGGAAAAGACTCTGATGCTGGGAGGGATTGGGGGCAGGAGGAGAAGGGGACGACAGAGGATGAGATGACTAGATGGCATCATCGACTCGATTGACCTGAGTTTGAGTGAATGCCGGGAGTTGGTGATGGACAGGGAGGCCTGGAGTGCTGTGATTCATGGGGTCGCAAGGAGTTGGACACAACTGAGCGACTGAACTGTACTGAACATGCTCTAAATAACATGATACTAATTTTGGTGTTGAGAACATTACCCAACTATCTAAATAACTCTGGGAATAAATTTGTAAATATACTAATAATTTTTTTCATTTTTCCCATAAACCCAACCAACTTTTCTTATTTCTCTGGCATTACAACACCAATTTTTTACTTTGTTATTATTTATTTCCAATTTTGTTTCCATGTTTTTCATGTAAAGCCAGTTTCATCTGTGGCTACAGGGATAGGAAGTATTAGCAACACAGAATAACCATGACCACATGTAAAACAGGTCATGTACCCCAATTGGAAGCTCCGAGACACCATCTCTAGACTTTCCTTGGCAATGTTTATAGAGCACACACTCTCCTTTTCACATGAGCTTCTAGTCTGGAGATCACAATTGGGAAGTGGTTTGGTGTCACAGCGTGCTGTCAGTGCACATTATCTGACGAATGTTCAGCTGTAACACCAAAAGAGAAGGTACTGGGGACACAGTGGTGCATCTAGGACCAGTTTCATTAAACTCTGGATTTTGAGTTCTGTAGCTTCAAGTTCCATCTCACCTTAAGGAAGCTTATATAGAGTTTTCCTTTCACTTGAATTTTAAAAATAATATCAGAAACCTAAAAATCTAAGAGCAAGGTAGGCTCTAAGACATCAATTTCTAAGATCATGAGCTAAGTTACCCTTTAGGGTACTGGTCTCTTTCTCAACTATCCCTTCTTTTTTGCCTTTTGTTGGTTCCCTGCTTCCAAAGGATTTTATTATATACCCCCAAATCATATGTGCATAAAATAGCCTACCTCCTCAATACTGCAAGTTATATCTCAGAAAGTGAAAGTGAAAGTGAAGTTGCTCAGTCATCTGACTCTTTGTGACCCCATGGACTGTAGCCTACCAGGCTCCTGCCTCCATGGGATTCTCCAGGCAAGAGTACTGGAGTGGGTTGCCATTTTCCTTCTCCAGGGGCTATTCCCGACCCAGGGATCAAATCTGGGTCTCCTGCATTCCAGGCAGACGCTTTAACCTCTGACCACCAGGGACTCAAATATATTCAAATTCATAAATAATTGAATATAACATTAAGAGGTCTCAGACTATTGTCTGTTTGCAATATAGCTTAAAAAAAACAAATGAGCAGGAAGTGAAGGAAATGTATACAAGTTCATGTAGCATTATTACAAATTTATCTCCCCTCTTTTAATATATATATATATTTACTTGACACCATACTGTCTACCAAATATATTAAGCAACTTCATTACTTTTGAGGCTATACAGGAATCAGAAACCATAAGACGTGGAGGATTTGTTTGTTATTCTGTATAGCATGACATTTTCTCTGTTCATTTTCTCTGTTTTCCTGCCTTATTTCTCCTCTTTCTCTTTCTCATCTTAGACTCCTTTACCCTGCTGAGTTTACTCTATGGTCTTCCAGCAGCATCAGAGGGAGCTAGAATAAAAATAAAAATTTTATAGTGTAGTAATTAGAGTAACAGGTAGAAAGATCACTGAGTACATGGCTCAGTCTAAATTCTTGCAGATGTTTCTGACTGAATTCTTGCCAACTGAGTTTGAAAGCAATATATGACTATTTCAGGATGCCACAGACAATCAACTCTCCCTTTCTGCACTTTTAAGGCGAAGCTACTTGCAATCAACATAATAAAACAACTTACATCTCTCCAGTGTATTGAGCCGAAGACAACACTTCAAAATTGGGTGACTTTTTCAAAAACTCTCACTCTAAACTTTTTCAAAAGCATGACTGTGTTATTATTATAAGCAAATGTAGCCTTTAAATCATAATTATCTACATTTCAAACATCTGTTGATAATTAGCACTCTCATTCATACAAAATTATTTTTAGTCCAAAATTGTCCCAGGCATTTTGGATTGTGAGATTGTCTAGCGACTTAAATAAAAGTATAGATATTCTTAGATCCATCCTAACACTAATACACCAGAGTTTACAATGGAGGGTCTTGTACCCATAATTTTATAAGACTCCCATGTAATTTTTATACTCAGGCAGATTTGTAAAATATTGATTTGTTCTTGAAGTAAATTTAAAGTTGAAGCTCTCCTGCTTCTTCTTTAACTTCTATACCTGAAAGTATAGTAACTCTATTCTTCTGTTCTTTAGTAAATCTGTTCCTCAGTCTATTCTAGAGTCTACATCTTCTGCCTGTGTCCTTCACATAAATTCTTGTTCCTAGAATTATACTGCTTTTCCCATATTTTTGTTTCCTTGATACGTGGCCTGCAGTTACAGCATGAAGTTACCTTTGGTTTGAGTAGGCTACATAATGTGAGATAAAATCAGTTTTCAACACTCACATATTGCCATTTATTTAGGTTCTCAGCTACTTACATGCTTTTTAGTGTATGTCAGTTTGGGCGCTGGTTGGGAAACAAGAGAAATATACTGTAACTAACTTAAGCAGTAAAAAGGAACTTATTGGAAGGTTATCTAGAGGCTCAGAGAATTATTGAAAAGACTAAATAAAAAGGTTTAGAAAATTGTCAGGAAAAATGAAGCCTAGGCAATGTAGCACTTATAAGTATCATTTCACAGAAACTGATTCTTTTGGATGCTCTCAATACTCCTCCTTCACTGGCTTCCAGCATCACCTCTACTCTCATCTCTATACCATTGCTGTGATTAGCCATTTATTTTTAAGCTATTCTTTCAATATGTAAAGTTAAAAATAGGAGCATTTAAATGGGTGACTGTAGGTCATGAGCCTATAACTCTCTAAGAGCTGAAAAAGTGAGTCTTTATTCATCCATGGTATAAGCAGAAGAATAGTTCAAAATAACATAATAGGAGACCAAGTTACAATAGGTAATCTGTTGACATGCTGAGTAATAGACCTAAAATGAATGACTATAATAGTCCATAACTTGGCTGCTCGACATACACATAAACCATTCTTCCTGTACATAAACTTCCAAACGAAAAACTTTCCTCCAAGAAATATAATGCAATAATTCCCTTTTCAATGCAAATTTCATTCATATATAACCATGTGAACCAAAGGAAGCAAACCCATAAGCAATAAAGATATATTATACTGTACAACAGAGAAATATAGCCATCATTTTGTAATACCTTTAAGTGGAGTATAAGCTATAAAAATATTGAAACACTGTTATTCAGGTGAAATATATAATACTGTAAATCAACTATATTCCAATTAAAAAAGGGTGGCAGACTCCACAATTCTAAACCCATATAATTATTTCATACAATTCTAAGTTCAAGATATAGTGATATTGTTCATTTCTCATCTAATTCTGATCTAATGCCTAAATATTATCTCACATATGGGTTAAGTTCAACTGGTAACCAGAAACAAAATTCTTTCTCCAAGATATATATTAGAGGGAAGGAGTAATATATATATATATATATGAAAAGCAAGACCTTTATTCTAAAGGATAGTTCATCATTTCTACAACTAATAAAACCATAGATTGAATTCATGATTTTTCTCCTCCACTAACTGTACTCCCTTTGATTTCAACCTATAACTCAACTAGTAAGGTGCTAGCTAAACCATTTTTTTTTTTTTTTTGTGACATAAACCTTTACTTCTAAATGATACAAACTCATGGTGGTACTGCTTTTATACTTTTGCATTAACGTTCACTGGCTCAGAGGTTAGAGCGTCTGTCTCCAATGCGGGAGACCCGGGTTTGATCCCTTGGTCGGGAAGATCCCCTGGAGAAAGAGATGGTAACCCACTCCAGTATTCTTGCCTGGAGAATCCCATGGATGGAGAAGCCACGGAGTCGCAAAGAGTCGGACACGACTGATCAACTTCACTCATTATTACATAAAAAAAAAAAAAGAAATATCCCCAAATAAAATGTGGACTCCATCCAAACTCTGCCACGTTTTCAATCTGTGAAAATCATCCAAATTAACATCAAAATTTCCAATTTTCTCCAAATGGCATGATAATCCTCAAAAGGCAAGTTGCTGTCACCTTTTCTAATTCAATGTCATGGATCCACTAGCAGAAACCTGTATTTGAGGTACTAAAATCTCTAAATTGCACAAGATGACAGTCCTAGAAATAGTAATTTAAAATTCTGTGAATGGGTACTTAAAAGCAACTATGAAAGTTATCATCTTCTACTTCTATGCATTACTTCTAGACCTATGCAGACTACACTTTTCATAATGCTGTTGACAACTGATACATGACCGGGAAAACGTAATGATTTCTGTGGACATTAGGCCACTGCTGTCTTTGCTGTATAAAGGCTACCTCAGTCAAAAGCCTTGCTCTGTAAAATACTAACGTGGTTTGTCATCATTTAATCAGTATGTGGACTTTGTGACTCATAGAGTCACAAAGGGAGGAAATATTTTTGAAACCTGAATGAGTATCTATTCAAGTGAGGACAAACTGCCAGACTCTCTAAGACAAAAGGAATAAATAAAATTGTTTTAAAGCTGTCCTTTGCATATTATACAAGATTAGAGCCTTGAGGTTGCTAACTTCTACTAGCAGGTTTGTATACTCGGTGGCAGCAATAACTAAAATAGCTACAGTTATGGGAGGTTCATGCCATTGTTTTTCTGCATAGCCTGCTCTTTGCAAAATAAGTTCCTGCTTGTGATGTCCTTGTGAAAGCATTGCAGTGGCACTGGAAGGAGTCTCACATGTATTTCATTTAAGAAATTTTGTGCAGCTGATTATTAAAATTTCCTCTGACATAATGGCCTTTTGATAAGAATTCACATGTGACATAAATATGTTCACACTCTAGGCCATAATACGAATATCTCTGCAAGAATCCTTTTCATTCTTTCTGATTTCTAAAACTTGCTTCTTTCATTTCCTTGGATATCCTACAAAATTAACCATCCATACTATGAACTGTGGAGTATCCTTACATTATGCCTTATCTACAAATGGATGATAAGATGTACCACTCAAAGGAATATTTCCTGGCAAGCCATCCCTCATCCACATGGCCTTCAGAACTGTTCCTGAGAAGGCTATATTGTCATCACAATGCATTTCTCATTGTTATACTAGTATATAAAGCAGAATGGTTGATAAAATGTTATTTTCCACCTCCATTGCCAGATGATCAAAGAAAATTCCTTATAGAAAAGTGTGACTTGAAGAAGAGACACTAACCTTGTAGGAAAAATCATAGTAGGAAGGTTAATGACCTTATTTGATCATGCAACTTATTTGTGCATATCAGAAAATAACAAATATACTTCAAGTTCTGTTTTAGGATGGTGTGTACTTGAAACTATATAAATTCAACAAAAACAATTCATAAAGAACATATAGGATCATATGATAATACAGTGACCATTTAGTATTCTTTAGTACTCTTCCATGACCCATTACCAACTTAAAAGCTATTTCTGAAAATTATCATGGTAATATGCAAAGGATGGCATGGTCTAACTTGGAAATTAAAGTCTCTATTTTGGTTTCCAATTGTAGTTTGTTAAAGCTTCTGTGGATCATTCTGAAATGTCATAAATACTTTGGTGTTACTCAGTTTGCTGGGTCAGAGAGCCAAATGACAGACTCACTGAGGTATCATGAAAGTTAATTAGAGAAGCTTATCTTTCTGTCAGTCTCCTCTAGGTTTGGCTGTCTTTCAGACCACAAAGTGAACAGATTAAACAAATCTCTATGTCTCCTTTTTTTTTTTAATTTTATTTTATTTTTAAACTTTACATAATTGTATTAGTTTTGCCAAATATCAAAATGAATCCACCACAGGTATACATGTGTTCCCCATCCTGAACCCTCCTCCCTCCTCCCTCCCCATACCATCCCTCTGGGTCGTCCCAGTGCACTAGCCCCAAGCATCCAGTATTGTGCATCGAACCTGGACTGGCGACTCGTTTCTTACATGATATTTTACATGTTTCAATGCCATTCTCCCAAATCTTCCCACCCTCTCCCTCTCCAACAGAGTCCATAAGACTGTTCTATACATCAGTGTCTCTTTTGTTGTCTCGTACACAGGGTTATTGTTAGCATCTTTCTAAATTCCATATATATGCGTTAGTATACTGTATTGGTGTTTTTCTTTCTGGCTTACTTCACTCTGTATAATAGGCTCCAGTTTCATCCACCTCATTAGAACTGATTCAAATGTTTTCTTTTTAATGGCTGAGTAATACTCCATTGTGTATATGTACCACTGCTTTCTTATCCATTCATCTGCTGATGGACATCTAGGTTGCTTCCATGTCCTGGCTATTATAAACAGTGCTGCGATGAACATTGGGGTACACGTGTCTCTTTCCCTTCTGGTTTCCTCAGTGTGTATGCCCAGCAGTGGGATTGCTGGATCATAAGGCAGTTCTATTTCCAGTTTTTTAAGGAATCTCCACAGTCTTCTCCATAATGGCTGTACTAGTTTGCATTCCCACCAACAGTGTAAGAGGGTTCCCTTTTCTCCACACCCTCTCCAGCATTTATTACTTGTAGACTTTTGGATCACAGCCATTCTGACTGGTGTGAAATGGTACCTCTTAATAAAGTATAATAATAGATGGCAAGCACTTAAAATTAACCAGGTACGAACACTTTGTTTGTTTGTACAAGCAAAATGTGAATGAAAATCAAGAGAAGCACTGGCTAGAAGTACTGACCCTTGGTGGATACAGATAGTGAAGTTATCAGTGACAGACTTTAAAAGCAGCAATGATTAGCATGCCTAAGAAGCTAAAAGACCAAAGAAATACAGAGAGAGAAAGAATGTTGGCAGGGAACCAGAATTTATAATAAAAACGTAATTAGATCTAAGACATAATAAATGAAATTAAAACCCAGTAAATTCATTGAAGATCAGATTAGGCACTGTTGAAAAAAATTATTAAACTAGAAGATACCCTCCGCCCCCAAAATACAACATGCAGAATAAAAGAGATATATGCAAATAATTGTGAAAGATTTGTGATTATACCCAGCTTGTGATTCAGACAAAGTATTCTTTCTCAGTTTCTTAGATGCTGCCAGAAAGGGGGAGATTCTTCACTTGGGAACAATGAACTTTAGTAGAGAGCACAGCAGGTAACAGGGTAGCTATCCACTACCCTCCCCATTCTTCACAAATTCCATGGGGATTGTGCTGAGGTAGACCAGGTAGATGCTGGATTTGTTTCACAGCTAAGACAGATTTTGCTTAGCAAACCCCTACTCTTCTAAGGAAGTTGCAAGCAAGCCTGTTCAACTCTTCCTCTAGAGGTAAATCTTACCTTTATCACTCTGGACAAAAAAGAATTCTTCCTTTTACCATGGGGAAGACACCATCTCTATCTTCCAATGTTATTTGCTTAATCAACCCCCTTGAAAATAGGCTGAATCAAAATCTGTCCCAAGATAAACATGGAGAATTGCCTACAAGCAACACATATCCCTCACTTCTGCATCACCACAGCTTCTGGAAATTTTTTCTTTTGAATATATCACCCCATTGTCTACTCTTGTTAATCTGAAAGACATGGGCTGACATTCATTAAGACCCCAACGATCAGGGTTATAAGGAGCAGGATAAGGCTCGTGAGTATGTACCTCAGTACTATGTGAGTACTATGTAAGTACCATAAAAGTACTGATATTTATAATAACCTCCATGCAGAACAACTGCTTGGGATTCCCAGGTGGCTTACAGGTAAAGATTCCATCTGCCAAGGAGGAGACACAGGTTCAATACCTGCATTGGGAAGATCCCATGGAGAAAAGAATGGCTATCCACTCCAGGATTCTTGCTTGGGAAATCCCATGGATAGAGAAGCCTGGTGGGCTACAGCCCATAGGGTCACACAGAGTTGGACATGACTTAGTGACTAAACAAACAACAAAGAAATTGCTCGAATGATCACCATAGTAGAAAAGAGTCACACATAAAATATTCCTGAAATTGATATACAAATTGAAACTACATGAACTAGTAGAAAGGAATCTCAGGAAGTAATTTGGAGTCAAAAAGTCAAATACAAAAGAGTACATATATGTCAAATTCAAATTACGTAAAGTTCAGTTCTGTTCAGTCGTGTCCGATTCTTTGTGAACCCATGAATCGCAGCATTCCAGGCCTCCCTGTCCATCACCAACTCCCAGAGTTTACCCAAACTCATGTCCATTGAGTCAGTGATGCCATCCAGACATCTCATTCTCTGTTGTCCCCTTCTCCTCCTGCTCCCAATCCCTCCCAGCATCAGGGTCTTTTCCAGAGTCAATTTTTTGCATGAGGTGGCCAAAGTTAAAAAGAGACAAAACTAATACATGCAGTTAGAAGTTTGACTAGTTTGGTTAGTCTCTGGGAGAAAACATCAGAGGGGTTGAGGACTGAGTGTAGTTTTTCTTAATCTGCACAGAGATTACTTAGGGTTAAATATATGGATATTTCATTGAGTTGTAGATCTAGGATTTTTTTCATTTCAATAAAAGTGCCCCAAATAATCTGTAAGTATATTAACAAAATAAGGAGAGAAAAGATGCAAATCATGACAACTAGTTAATACACATATTGTATATTAAGCAGTACAGATAAGGCATTTGATAAAAGTTAACATTCATTAGTGGTTAAAATACTTAGAAATTTTATTGTAGAAATTCTCTATTCAAAAAAAAAGGTATGTACAGAAAATTTACATTAAACATTATAGTTAATATGAAAGGTTGAACTCATTTTTTGAGTTAGAAAATAGAAAAGATGATTAATTTTTGCTACTTTCACTCAATATTTTACTGAAAGTCTGAGCCAATAAACTAGACAGAAATATTAATAGTACAAGAATTGAAAATAAATACAGCTTAATTATTCACAGATGAAATAATTGTGAATATCCCACATCAAACATGTCTGCAAATAGATGATCAAAGTTCAGTAAATTTAGTACTGTATTTGAATGCAAGCTCAATGTGTTAAAATCAACATGCAATTGCAATATGCAAAATCATTGTTTTTATATAGAAAAAAATCAAACAGTTATAAAAGAAACACAATATAAAAGAATAAAATTAAAAGATGTCAAATATCTAAGAATTAATAATACTTAAAAGAAATCTATCAATATATTGTTGAGTAAAATTGAAGATGTTAGCAAATGGAGAGACATAATCTTAAATTGAAGGATTTCAAATGGTGAAAATATACATTTTCCTAAATTGATCTACAATAAATTCAATATAAATCCAATGAAAACTATAGAGGCTTTCTTCTTTTTTGAGTTAATTGTCAAGTTGACTCTAAAATGTGTTAAACAAATAAAAAGTTGTATAAAGTTGTATAAAGAATCAAGAACAATAAAAATAAAATGAACAAAAATTACTTACTGTACTAGACATAATAATTTTTATATAATGACACTAGTAAAGAATTCTGCTTTATTTCCTAAAGTATAGGCAAGGAAACTCAGGAATCAAAATAGCAATTTCAGAAAGAAATTCATTTAATTTAATACAAAATTAATATTTCAGGGCCGAACAAAGATTACTTTAAACAGTGCTGTGTCAATCCGATAGTCATATATAAAAATATGAAGTTGACATTTACCTCATACTATTTGTACAAATTATTATTATTTTGCTGCTGCTGTTGTATGGCTAAATGTGAAAATTAAGCCAATAAATCTTTCAGATTAGAGAATATCTTCATAAACTTAGAGCAGGAAAAAATTCATAACTAAAACTTAAAAAGTTGTAAACATTAAGAAACACCTTGGTAATCAATTACATTTGAAAGAACAACTTCTCTTCATTAAAAGACAGAAAGGAATGAAAAAGTAAAGCAATAGGGGAGAAACTAATTGCCACAAATATAGCTAGGTGCTTCTATTCAGAACAGAGAATTTATTTCTAGAAATCAATTGTTAAATGACAGAAAACGCAGGTGAAAAATTTTAGAAGTGCTTCAGGAAAAGAAGAAATGTCCAAGGTGGTCATTTGGCAAAAGTGCAAACAGAAAGAGACTCTGCCACCAACATGAGCACGGATACCAGCAGCTTCTACACCAGTAGGCCTAGGACATGACTCTCCAAGGAAACATCCTTAGAATGGGTATCAGCAGAACTATATCTCCTGCAATGGGATTAGTCTGCAAAGCCCCCAGTGTTTCCATTGACAATAATGAAATTTATCCAAGCGAGCCTGAGTAGTTTAAAAAAAAAACCTCTCAGGGTGTATGAATAGAATTGTATGAACAGAAGATCACTCAGAAAAGGTCCAGAAACAGTCCAAAACATTCCTAAAGCAATAGGGAAGGAATTGGACTGATATACCATTTTCTGAATGGGAAGAAATGGCACCAGAGATGCCATTCACAGAGGTGCCCTGTGAATATCCTATGTGATTGTTATGATGACTCTCTTTTATGATCATCCTAGTATGGCCACAGAGATATCTTTACATACAAATGGATAGCAGTCAAGTAATATTGACCATAATCCAGAGGGAATTAATGAGTTATAATTCATTATGAAAACTCTATGCATTTGCTCCTAAGCTTTTCTTTTTTTTTTTTTTTTTTCCCTAAGCCAACTTACTCTAATTTAAAATAAGCCTTCTGGGAAATTTGCAGTCTTCAGGATAAGCCAGACTCACATTATGAGACAATTTTTTTGCTTACCATGATTGTTTTCCACAAAGGCCTTTGGCTGTTTAATGAACTAAGTCATGAAAACTGAATCCCTCGAAGTTTCTCAATCACCTTATTTTGTCAATCCTTCAGAAAAGCTAGTTAAGTTTGAAAAAGCAGCCATTTGTTTAAAATCAAAAACGTTGACATTTGAAGGCATAGCTTTAGGAAGAATTTCTTTTTCCCCCACTTTTCAATGAGTGAAGCAAGAGTTATTTTCTAGGAGTATGTTATTTTGTGTTAATTTAAGATGCTTCTTTAGTCCATAACAAATATAAATATAATTTTAAGCATATGAGGAAAATATTTTTAAATATCAAAGGACAAAAATAGTTTGAAAAGTAAAAAGATGCCTTGGAAAAGAGATACGGTATAATTCCAAAATCTGAAAATATCTTGCACAGGTTTGTCCTTCAATTCATATTATTTTGCTAATGGAATAGCAAGCACCCTTGTCTTGAATCTGAATTTCTTCTCCACAACTACTGGACCTAATTTATTCCTCCCTTAGTCACGTCACTACACTTTCTCATCAGATGACAGTTTCCCATCATGGAATTTTTGTTCTGTGGTTCATTAACTCCCCCAGTGTTCCTATGCTGTTGCTAAGTCACAGGATGCCAAAGGCAACAAGATTTGATATGAATATTAAATAAGCCAGAAAAGAAACCAAGATAGAATTAAAAATACTTTGGAATCCATTGAGGGTGTCTTGCAAGTATAAAAAAGAAACAAATGTTTCTTCATTTGAAATAAAGTACAAATTCAAAACTTCATCATACTAGTGAAAACATATTTCTGGAGACCAGTTTCAGAATTTTAATACATTTTAATCAATAAGACTGAAATAAATGCTTAAATTAAGTTTCTGTCAATCTAAGTAAATTAATGTTGAGGTAATTGAATGAATAATTAGTTAATATTGAAATAAATTTTCTGTCAATTTGAGTAAATCTACAAATCATCATAAAGAATTCCATTTATCCTGCACTAATCTCATAAACATATCCAATTGACTGATTTGACTATATTGTTTTTGCTCCCATCATTTCCAATATGTTTGATTTTGATAGAAAAATATATTAAATGGTTCACTGAAACATAAATTTACCAGGTTAGAATGGGGTTGGCTATTTTTCTCCAATTGAGAGAGACAGGAATAAATGAAGACCACCCAAATGAGGACAAGACTACTCATGCAGAACTTGTCCCCAGAGATAATAAACTATATGCCATCACTTGTGTTTGCCAGAGCCTCGAAGGCAGACAAAAAGAGTGAGAAGGCTTTATGCTGGAATGAAAGGAAGGGCTTCAGGTATGCCCTGATTGGAGAAACTGGAGATCACCTACCTAGTGAGGTATCCTATACGAATGGTTAGAGCATATTTAATTTTCCTTGATTTTCTGTGGTTGGTTCTAAGTTGGAAGTAAAAGTAAGAAGGGTGGGGGAAACAGTCATCAAGTCCTGACCATTTGGAACCAATTGCTACAGTACTGCAGAGGTTGTGGTTTGGCTTCTGGGATATTGAATATGGGAGAGAGTTTTGTGTGTCAGAATTCTGTTTTCATATATGATCTGGCCATTGTCCATTGGTTTATTCAATCTCTCATACTAATATAACGAATCTCAAATTTTCTTCTATTAGATATTTTAATGCTACCAATATATGTGCATTTTTTCAAGATATTTAACCCAATTTAGTGGTTAAAATTAATTTACATATAGAAAGATAGTGAATTTCCAAATACGGTTGAAACATTCACTCCAATTTATATTGACTTTGTACCTAATGCATAAAGTGAAAGTGTTAGTCACTCAGTCATGTCCAACTTTATGCAACCATGGACTGTAGCCCACCAGGGTCCTCTGTCCATGGAATCCTCTAGGCAAGAGCACTGGAGTGGGTAGCCATTCCCTTCTCTAGGGGATCTTCCCAACCCAGGGATCAAACCCAGGTCTCTTGCATTGCAGGTGGACACTTTACCATCTGAGCCATGAGAGAAGTCCACCTAACACATAAGGAGAAACATATGTAAGAAGAAACACATACCCTTTGTTACCAAAGGCAGAATTAAATGCTTTTTGACACTGAAAGTCTTGGCAGATCTTTAGGTAGCAACTTGGTTTCTAGAGAAATAAGTGCCTGTGAGAAGAGTAGTTTTTTCTCATCACTTATATAATATAAGCAAGTCTTCAGGAGTTGTTTTCAATTTCCTCTTTGCACAATGGTAATTTTGGTGGCTTTTCCAAATTTCAGCATATGCAGACCCATTTATGCAGAAAACAGAGAGGGCTGTTCAGTCTTACAACATATGTAGAACAGAGACTGTTAAAACTGTACAACTCCAACTCAGACGTAGACACTGAGATGAATGGATGAGATCATCCCAGAGGGTAGGGATCCCAAATACAGACAATCCTCAATGGAGTTTTGTGAAAGAGCTTAAAAAGAGTCAGTGAGTCAATCTCATATCTGCAGGGTGGAGCCTTAGGGGCACAAAGTTCACACATAGATTTGTTGTTGTTTTCTGTATTTACCCTTTACTGAGGAAGCCTTTCTCTATTCCTAATATATTCAGGGCCTTGGTACTTGATTTTTTTTAAATGCTTTTGAGCATCTATTAAACTGACCATATATGTTTCTTCTTTATAAAATCAGTTGAGGAACTTCCCTGGTGGTTCAATGGTTAAGACTCTGTGCTCCAATCCTTGGTCTGGAAACTAAGATCCCACATGCCATGGGGCCTGGCCAAAAAAAAAAAAAAAAAATCGGTGTTCTGGACTGTTGTTTAAGGTTAAGTTTTTGAAAAAGAATTCAATTTTTGATAGATACAGCACCAGAAAAATTTGTATGTGGCATCTTTGCTCATTGCTGATAAGTTTAATTTTTTTATAAGATTTGTTCATTTAACGTAAGATGAATTCGTTATCATTATTGCTATATAGTCGCTTATCTCTCATCTTTTGTGGGAGTGTAAGAGACACTTTGGTTGGCAACTTGCTCTAATTAACCAAACTTTCCTGCCATAGAAATATGAAATATTTCCTCTCATAGAAATATGAGAGGTTTATTTTTATTTTTTGGATAAAACCAATTAACTAACAAAAACAATCACCTTAGTTACCAGGTGAATCTAGGATGAACTACTTGTGAGAAACAGTGCTGTCAAGCCCTCTTATGTGTGATTATGAACAGAGTGGGTTGGATAAGCTTGGCTGTATAAAGGGCCGAGGTTTCTTTATCTTTGCAATGTCTTTAGTGGGTCCCTTAAGATGAGCATCACATTGTGGATTAAAGATTATTCAATATTAACACAGATTTTCTTCTTTTCTATCATTGTGGGAAAGTTTTCTGGAGATTTTGGGAAGAGATTTTCTCATATTTCCCCCAAAATTGTGGGTTTAGTTTTGGTTAACATTCATAACATATTGTTTCTTTGTAACAGTTTGGAGTTTTTAAATTCCCTTGAGTTTTATTCTTAGATGCATGCATTACTTAAAGCTATGTTTCTCAATTTTCAAATACTTGAACTTATTAATTTTTCTCTTTATTACTAATTAACTCAGAATTCTTTTCTCAATATATTAAAATTTCAAATGTGTTATTGTGGATGAAAATAGGACTTAAATCAATAATTCTTGACTTGCAAGTACTTAATATGGGTGACTTTGCAGATATTAGTTAATATCATCTCTAAAACTTAGTTTCTTATCTGTAAAATAAAAAAAAATACATAGTTTATTATTTTAAGATATAAGTGAAAGTGCATGTATGGTGGTATTAAAGACTAGAATTATTAATACATATGTTTTCATAGGAGACATATCAAATTCCCCATGCAAATATATTTATTATTGTTGTTCAAAATTAGCCTACATCTGTGATGAAATCAATATACTCTCATTACTAATGAGAGAATAAAGGATGTGGTAAGCAATAGTGATAACATTATTCCTGAAAGACTGAAAGTAATATAACCCTTTTATTGAGGAGGCAAGTTTCATATCTAATGGATAGTTAACTAAAATAGCAAATCACAATTTTTACCACTAGCTCAGTTCAGTTCAGTCACTCAGTCATGTCTGACTCTTTGCGATCCCATGAACCGCAGCACGCCAGGCCTCCCTGTCCATCACCAACTGCTGGAGTCTACCCAAACCCATGTCCATTGAGTCGGTGATGCCATCCAACCATCTCATCCTGTCGTCCCCTTCTCCTCCTGCCCTCAATCTTTCCCAGCTTCAGGGCCTTTTCAAATGAGTCAGCTCTGCATTCACATCAGGTAGCCAAAATTATGGAGTTTCAACTTCAACATTAGTCCTTCCAATGAACACCCAGGACTGATCTCCTTTAGGATGGACTGCTTGGATCTCCTTGTAGGATCTCCTTGTTAGATCTCAAGGGACTCCTTGAGAGTCCCTTGGACTCTCAAGAGTCTTCTCCAACACCACAGTTCAAAAGCATCAATTATTCAGCTCTCAGCTTTCTTTATAGTCCAAATCTCACATCCATACATGACTACTGGAAAAACCATAGCCATGACTAGATGGACCTTTGTTGACAAAGGAATGTCCCTACTTTTTAATATGCTGTCTAGGTTGGTCATAACTTTCCTTCCAAGGAGTAAGTGTCTTTTAATTTCATGGCTGCAATCAACATCTGCAGTGATTTTGGAGCCCTCCAAAATAGGCAGGCACTGTTTCCACTGTTTCCCCATCCATTTCCGATGAAGTGATGGGACCAGATGCCATGATCTTAGCTTTTTGAATGTTGAGTTTTAAGCCAACTTTTTTACTCTTCTCTTTCACTTTTATCAAGAGGCTCTTTAGTTCTTCACTTTCTGCCATAAGGGTGGTGTCATCTGCATATCTGAGGTTATTGATATTTCTCCCGGCAATCTTGATTCCAGCTTGTGCTTCCTCCAGCCCAGCGTTTCTCCTGATGTACTCTGCATATAAGTTAAATAAGCAGTGTGACAATAGACAGCCTTGATGTACTCCTGTTCCTATTTGTAACCAGTCTATTGTTCCATGTCCAGTTCTAACTGTTACTTCCTGACCTGCATACAGGTTTCTCAAGAGGCAGGTCAGGTGGTCTGGTATTCCCATCTCCTTCAGAATTTTCCGCAGTTTATTGTGATCCACACAGTCAACGGCTTTGGCATAGTCAATAATTTTACCACTAATTATTCTCTAATGTTTTGCACCAATCCTAAAATATGAATTTTTCCACTTATACTCTAACTATAGTGTAGAATTCCATTTCAGTTTTACTCCTCGACTTGTACCTTGATGATTTATCTGTGTGTGTGAAATGATAGCTTATTCAAATATATGGTGCTTGATTTTGGTTATTGTAACTGCAATATTTACTTTTGCTTTTAAAAATGACATGCACAGAATTTTGGAGAAAAAAAATCCCTGCTCCAAAGAATGAATAATTTTTTATTCTAAGAATTTAAATGTTCTGATTTAGTTATTGAGTGTCAGGGAAAAGGCCAATAAAAAGTTCAAACAATAAATAATTTATTATTAGGGGACATTATGTGATAATTATTTCTAATTTCTGGGCTCCTAATTTCCAAAGAATCAAAATCATTACATTGTTATTGGAATGGTGACAGCTGAAAGATGTAGAGATGTTAGAAGATGTTTTACCAACAAAGCATCCAAGATTATATCAACAATGACAACAAACATTAGACTTTTGAAGTTAGTCTTATCACAGATATTTTTTGTTATCTAAATATTTTTATCATATGCCATCTGCAATCTTAAAAAAAAAGTTCAAACAATAAATACTATAGCACGTTAGGTAAAAATTTTAAATGAATATTCTCTTTGTTATTCAAAAAACTTATAAGATATATAAGAACAGATATTGCTAAGTTTCCATTGTATTTATGAATAAGAAATTGACTAAAGTTTGAATGCCTATGTATAACAGACATAATGTGGACTTATACAGGGTAACTTCAAATTTTTACTACCTCTTTTGTTTGTGATTCTCTGTTTTTAGTGTCCATAGGAATCATCTGGGCTAGGGCCCTTGAGAAATTAGATTCAGGTCCCAGAATCCAATCATAAGTATTCTAATGAAACTCAAATCTGCCTTTTAAATAAGCACCAATGATTTTTCACGATTGGCTTATCTACTGGCCACAGTTTGCTTTTCAATCTGTGCTTTTGTTCCTATTGAACTTGTATCATTAGCTTCAGGCATACACTATCTCTATTATGTTCCATCTTTCAAATGAAATAAACATAATGCCTTTGTTTTTGTTACATGATTGTTGAGTATGTCTAGAATACCCACAAGGTTTTCAGAATGTCAGACATTTGCTATCAAAACTTGCTTAAAGGTTATTATGTGTATTTTCTACATAAATAAGTGGGTTATGCAAGTTCTTATGCACCCTTAATTAAACCTGCACCCTAAACTCCAATTATATTTTCATATCTTGTTTGGATTTGATTAACATCTTTTCTAATCCTACAAAGTAATTTCCAGTCTCTGTTAAATTATTGTACTATAAATAAGAAATAATCATTTAAACTTCAACCTTCTCTTTTCAAAGATTATGACAATCAGGTTTGATGGTATTACTGCAGAAATGTCAGCTCAATTATTTTTAGAATAATTAGCTTCATTATATAGAGAAGGCACACAGATATAAAATTCAGTTTCTTGATTCTTAAGTAGCTTCAGTAGCAATCAAATCCAAATTGAAAGAAGCTCACACCTGCTACCTTCATCCTTTGTCATTCTTCTATGGAAAGATTTACTATCATAGAATCTAATCAATTATTAACTATGAGCATAGAAATGAATTTTAAACATCAACACATGTATTCAGAAGTTACTGAAATAAAATCAACCAAACTTTTTTTCCCAATAATTGAAAAATACAATACTATATAGGGTTGCTTGTGTATCTACAGTATCGGAGATATAAAGAGGCCATATTATTTGATCAGGATAAAGCTTGAGACAGGACTTCGCTGGTGGCTTAGATGGTAAAGAATCAGCCTGCAATGCAGGAGACTCTAATTCGATCCCTGGATCGGGAAGATCCCTGGAGAACAGAATAGCTACCCACTCCAGTATTCTTGCCTGGAGAATTCCATGGACAAAGGAGCCTGGTGGGCTACACAGTCCTTGGGTTCCCAGAGAGTCAGACATGACTGAGCGTGACTAATACTTGCACTTTCACTTCACTTCAGGACTAAGGTGTTCTGACATAATCGCTCCTGTTATGCCAGTTTATCAGTTAAACACACTCACAGAACATAGGCATTTTCTGTATCAACTCAAAACTCTTCTGAGATGAATAAAAATATACCTCTGAATCAGAAACTTTGACTCTAAGTCCATTTGATTATTCAAGTATAGAAACTTTTTGAAGATCATCCAATAAATTATATGTTTGTGGAGAAAAAAAGTAACATTAGTTTTAATTATAGAAAGAATGAGGGTGAGGGAGTCAGATAATCATATACAGAATAAGTCAGGGGAAAAGAGTTAACAGTTGAGGGTTGTTTGTCTGCAAATTAGCCCAGAGGATACACTGGGGCTTCTCAGGTTTTATACATCATTAGTTAGACAAGTAACACTTCATATCTGAATAAACAATATGAAGATATTTTAAAGAAGTAAACCTTGCTGTACCCTTCCAGAGTTATGTCCATACAATTATTCGTTTGTGTGAGGAAGCAATTTCTGGGACTTGAAAGGTGTGTGTGTGTGTGTGTGTGTTTCTTTTTAATGTCTGTAATTGTTGTATAATGGTAAATACTTTACCCAAGGGAGATTACTAGATGCACTTTGATTTTTTGTTTTACTTAAAATAAGAAACACTGTTGCTGTGAAAATTGGAAAGATGAAAGATGCTTCTCTTTTTACAAATAATTTAAAACTGTAATTTTTATTTACTGTTCTAAAAGTGATGAATACATATGCACAAAAATATGTCTTAACAAATGGATGTAACTTGACAGTTAAAGCATTGCTAACATTAAGGTTATTGTATGATCCATGAACCAACTGGTGGGGTTGCTCAGCTTAAAGGGAAGCCTTTTCTTATCATAGATCTGGCAAGGAAAATTGCCACTTTAGTCCTCCTTGGGAAAGCATATTGATGTAGTTTTTTAAGACTTCTTTTGCGAAGGATTACTTGAACCATCTGATGAATCTTGGTAGTAGAGGATATTTTCTGGACTTTGTAAACAATCAAGCATTTAAAGAATGAGATTACTAGGAAAATGAAAAGAAAAGCTAAGGTCAATGGATGGAGTGGAATCTAAACCCAGTTTCTGGGTCCACAGGACATCCAGTCAAGACTTTTAGACAGTGGGCTCAGAGCATCTTTAGATGATACAGTGAAGAAAGCAGTGGAAGTCTGGTATATTTCCCAGTTTGCAATTTGATGTTTTGGTAATGATATAGACTGGATATTAGAGAAGCTTTGAGTCAATGGTATTAATGGCATAACTTCCTTGTGAGACTATAATGTTAAGGAATATAGAAAAATGCATTCCATTCACAGTATGCACAGTATGCACTACATCGTGTTGTTATATTATTATTTCATGAATGATTTGGTATTATCTTGTTTATATTACTATATAGACTGAAGTGTAGAAAACATAACACAAAACATATGTAAAATGACCTATAAGACTGAAGAATATTTCTCCCTAAGTTCTCAATTTAAATATAAGCTCCATAAGAGGATATTCTGACTTCTAAATCTTTTCTACAAGTAGACATTTCTTAAGTACTAGAAACATAATTTTACATTTTATAAAGGCTTGCAGATAAGAAAGGAACCTACAGTTTCTCTTAGATAAGATTCAGCTCAGTTCAGTTGCTCAGTCCTGTCTGACTCTTTGCGACCCCATGGACTACGCACGCCAGGCTTACCTGTCCATCACCAACTCCTGGAGCTTGCTCAAACCAATGTCTATTGAGTCAGTGATGCTATCCAACCATCTCAGCCTCTGTTGTCTCCTTCTCCTCCTGCCTTCAATGTTTCCCAGCATCAGGGTCTTTTCAATTGAGTCAGCTCTTCCCATCAGGTGGCCAAAGTACTGGAGTTTCAGCTTCAGCATCAGTCCTTCCAATGAATATTCAGGACTGATTTCCTTTAGGATTGACTGGTTCCTTTAGGATCTCCTTACAGAGAAGGGAACTCTCAAGAGTCTTCTCCAACACCACAGTTCAAAAGCATCAATTCTTCAGCTCACAGCTTTCTTTATAGTCCAACTGTCACATCCATACCTGATTACTGGAAAAACCATAGCTTTGACTAGATGGACCTTTGTTGACAAAGTAATGTCTCTGCTTTTTAATATGCTGTCCAGTTTGGTCATAGCTTTTCTTCCAAGGAGCAAGTATCCTTTAATTTCACAACTGCAGTCACCACTTGCAGTGATTTTGGAGCCCCCCCAAATTAAAATCTGTCACTATTTGCATTGTCTCCTCATCTATTTGCCATGAAGTGATGGGACTGCATGCCAGGATCTTAGTTTTCTTAATGTTGAGTTTTAAGCCAGCTTTTTCACTCTCTTCTTTCACTTTCATCAAGAGGTAATAGATAAGGTAACAGTATGTAAATAGCATAGAGCTGTATACTCTGCTGTGCTATTACTGTTGCTTCTCCATTTTTCTACTAGTGAGCGTAATCAGAGAAGAAAATTGAGTCCATATTAAGCAAGGACAAAATGTTTGTTATTTTACTCAATCACCGTTAACTTAAATGGCATAGTCAATGTTTAAAACACAGACTAAAAACAGAAAGGTCATGTGGTAAAGTTAAAAAGTGTTGAGAAATGTACTGGAGGCCTAGTAATGGATAATTCTCCTTAAAGTGAATCTCAAAATAAAATATAAATCATTGCTTCCATCTAAAGTGGTTCGGTTACAGATATAGGGAGGTCCTTTTATAAGATGACTTCACCTTCAAGTCTGAGGCCTTTTATTCCAAAAGACATTACATAACCATGTCCAGGGTAGATTCATACATTATACAGTAATGCTCTGAAATACACCTCCAACTCCTTCAGCTTATTTATGATGTTTATGAGATCAATGGATGAGCCCAAATTATGCAAGATGAGTCAGTGCTTACTGACATCACACACATTTCTCGTGAAAGGGCAAGGGACCAGAAAATTAACAGACTGTGTCTGCTAGGATGCTACCTGATTCTTTTCAAGGCACTTTGGAATTTTTCTCAATAACTGACTCTTAGCAGTTTACCACTTCTAAACAGACAAATTTGGCTCCCAATCCATCAAGTTTAATCCAAAACCTATAACTACCCCAGCAAGCATCACCAGTCACATGAAATCCATGGGAGGGCCTTAAAGGAACATAGACAGTTAATGTCACACCTCTCTTTATCCAGATAGATTGAGTCATTTGAAAAACTTTCCTGTTAAAAGTGCTGAATTGGTCAGCACATGAGGGATGTTTAGGAAGAAGTTAATTGATGTATTTCTCTTGCATTTTGCTTTTAGTTGAAAATGTCCCAAATTTATCCAATGATAAGAATCACGGAGATTCCTTAAAAAACTGGAAATAGAACTGCCTTATGATCCAGCAATCCCACTGCTGGGCATACACACTGAGGAAACCAGAAGGGAAAGAGACACGTGTACCCCAATGTTCATCGCAGCACTGTTTATAATAGCCAGGACATGGAAGCAACCTAGATGTCCATCAACAGATGAATGGATAAGAAAGCAGTGGTACATATACACAATGGAGTATTACTCAGCCATTAAAAAGAAAACATTTGAATCAGTTCTAATGAGGTGGATGAAACTGGAACCTATTACACAGAGTGAAGTAAGCCAGAAGGAAAAACATAAATACAGTATACTAACACATATATATGGAATTTAGAAAGATGGTAACAATAACCCGGTGTACGAGACAGCAAAAGAGACACTGATGTATAGAACAGTCTTATGGACTCTGTGGGAGAGGGAGAGGGTGGGAAGATTTGGGAGAATGACGTTGAAACACGTAAAATATCATGTAAGAAACGAGTCGCCAGTCCAGGTTCGATGCACGATACTGGATGCTTGGGGCTAGTGCACTGGGACGACCCAGAGGGATGGTATGGGGAGGGAGGAGGGAGGAGGGTTCAGGATGGGGAACACATGTATACCTGTGGTGGATTCATTTCGATATTTGGCAAAACTAATACAATTATGTAAAGGTTAAAAATAAAATAAAAAAAAAGAATCACAAACGGTACTTTATTTATAATATTACTATTTCTAATACTAAAATTAGTAATAATAATAAATATGAAACAATGAAACAGATATCTGTCCCCTTTCTTTGTTGGTATAATTTGTTACATCTGGGTTTCATCAAGACACTTTGGGAAACACAACTAATAGTTTAAAAGTCATGCAGAACACCTCAGGATATAGCATATATTGGAAAACAAACATTAAATATAGCTTAGCAATAGACACGGAGAAGGCAATGGCACCCCACTCCAGTACTCTTGCCTGGAAAATCCCATGGACGGAGGAGCCTGGTAGGCTGCAGTCCATGGGGTCGCTAAGAGTCAGACACGACTGAGCGACTTGCTTTCACTTTTCACTTTCATGCATTGGAGAAGGAAATGGCAACCCACTCCAGTGTTCTTGCCTGGAGAATCCCAGGGACAGGGGAGCCTGGTGGGTTGCCGTCTATGGGGTCGCAGAGTCGGACACGACTGAAGACCTTAGCAGCAGCAGCAATAGACAACAGAATGTCAGATCATGGTAAACATGTGAAAGAAATGTAAGAGAACAAAAATGTATTTAAAAATAATGAAAATCTTGAAAATACAGTAAAAGACACATAATTTATGATTTGCAGCCCAAGAAAATTTGTGATATTATAACTGTATACGTCACTTAACATTTGAGGGTTCTCTTTTTAGGTGGTAAAGTCTATCTTTCCCATTGCTGACCTGACAATCTAGAACTCATTTCTTTTCTATTAATGTGTTAGATCTGGGGATATCTATTATACACATTCAATGCGCTCTCCACACGTATCTTGGAAACCATATGCACATATAACAGAGTCACAAACTTTAACTCATACTGCAATTTGTGTGTATGCAAGTTGTTACTGTGGCTGACATACCTGGAGCTTTTTCAAGAACGATACAGATTCCAATGTACAGGAACAATCTGGTTTAAACATCAGCCTTATTTCATCTTTCACACATTGAATTTCTGTTCTTCTTGGACAAAATGAATCAGTCCCTCCCTCAGCCTTGCTGCTTCTTCATTTAAGAATATGTTCATATGTTTGGAAGAAGCAGTGTGGAAAGTGTTTAGGCACCATGACCTCGATCCTCTGGGATGCCATGTTTAAGCCACCTTAAAGCTGCTTGTTCTTCTAGTCCTTTTGCCTGGAACAATAGCATATGCTGCTATTCGTTCCCTGGCTGACTGGCCATCCTTTACACTTGTCAATGCCATGTGCCTCTAGGAGTCTGGTGGCCCTTTTGGCATGGCTCTGGCAGTCTGTTCTGCAGGCACCTTACAGCAGGAACATTACTAGCTCTCCTAAGGCAAATTCCCCATGCAGAGTCCCGAACATCAAACGCAGGAAGTAAAGGCAGAAATAAAACTTCAGGGACTTCCCTCTGTCTGTGCCTGTAGATCACCTAAAACACTTTGATATGACCCAAACTCAAAGTGTTAGGAGCAGCCTGTCTGAAGAGTCTAATTTAAGTGTCAGAGCCCTGGTCGGCCCTCAATGATAAACTCACTAAACTATTTCCTTATCAATTGGTCAAAGGTCAGAGAGAGGAAAATCTTTCCCATTTGATTGCTTTGCCCTCCTTCCCATGATCCTTTATGCCCCCCAAATAGAGGAGTTTTCTTTTCAGATCCCCCATTTATTATGAGTCTTTGCTATAACATATGTAGAACTGCCATAGGTATGAGATTGTTCTCTAAATGATGCAAGAACAGTATGAACTGAGCCCTCCTATTTTGAACGTGATTTACATAAATGAAGAAAAAACAATCTGATAAAGGAAAAAATTACCTCTCTGCTAAATACCTACTTCTAAGTGTTGATCTCTTACTCTATAATCCCACTTTACATACCAGAAAGTGTTACTATCTTAGACTAACCGGACATGACTGAGTGACTGAACTGAACTGAACTGAACTGAACCTTCTATTTCCTTTTGAAGCCAATCTTAATTTACTTACACTCATATAAATATCTTAAACTAATCTGCGTGTACATTCTGTGCTTAAAAAGGCAATACATGAAAGCATATTAGTCATTTTCAAAATATCATTCCTAAAGACATGTGTATTAATATATATAACAAAGATAACAAAAATGTAAGTGATTCTTGAAACTTAAGAGTAAGCATCACTCTATCTCCCTCCTGAAGGTGCAGCATTCTTGTGAAAGCAGTTGCTTCCCATGAAAGCAATTACTTAAAGAAAATGTCTTTTTCTCATTACAGCCTTTTTGATACTCAAGCTCCAATATGCTTTTGTCTTAGCCAATTCTTCAGCTGTTGTTTATATCTGTGCTCTCATTCATTACCCTCTCCTTCATTCAGCTAGAAAGAACAATTTGGTTGCATTCTTTCTCTGTTACAGTATTACAGTTTCCTTCTCCCATCAATTACTCCAGAAAGTCAACACTTGTTCCTTTTTATGTGTCCATTCTTTGTTCCTGGTAAGAACTCAGATAACATCTCCCCAGTCCTTCAAATTCCACTTCTTTCTAGAGTGTATCTACATATCACTCAGTTAATTTTGTGAGGACATACTTATTACTTTGTATTATGAAATGTCTTGGAGAGAAAAAGAAGTCCCAAAATTGGAAACCTTCCATATAATATGGGGAGAAATAGGACTAATATTACCATGATCCCTGCTTCAGATACCTAAAAATCAACAGCATAGTAAAATGCTGTGCTTGAAAACATATACTTTGTGATATTTATTCTGAGAAATAACTAGAGAAACATTTCGTTCTATGTTTAATCTTGTAGTTCATTTAGATGAGTCTTAAAATGTTGATATAACCTTGATGTCTCTTCTTTATTTGATAAACATAGTCCTGAATATTTAAAAACTCATTATTTAAAGTAATGAGGAAACAACTATTTACTTATTATTCATCAGTCTTACAAGTAGCTATTTCTATCTTAAATGCCACTGGAATAATTCACATAATTGCAGATCACTTGGAATGCAATGTTTCAGTAACATCATTTCTAGTACAAAATGATCAAATTCTGCATTACAAGGTGAAAAGGACCGTGCATTTCAACTGAACAGAAAGTAGGTATGATCTTTTCAGTTGTATTTATGAAAAACTAGAATGTCACTATAAAATTTTAGAGTTATAGCAATAAAACAATTCAAATGTGTTGTAGCAATTGTCATCCAATTTTTCATTTATTTAGTTCAAGTTGATTGCTATGGAGGGAATGTTTTTGTCTTTTTCAAACAGCCTGATTGAGCCCATCATTGTTTTCCTGGTTATGTAATGCATTATTTATGTTACCCTAAACCATTTTGCTTTTGCTTTAAAATCACTTCACCAGTGTTTTAATTTGTTTAGTCTTCTCAGAGCTTTGCAGAGCAGGCTTAGGGTATAAAAACAAGACTACAGCAATTCCCCTTCAGGGCTTTTACACTGACTAAAAGAAAGCAATCAAACTTATCAGCTGGAAACAGTCTTTGGCTTCAAGTGAACAGATCAGTTCATTTACTACTTTTAAAGACTCTTACTGGGGCAGTCCAGCTCCCCTGCAAAGAAACCACTATCCCAGCACAATAAAAGAGTCTTGAATTCTAACTGTAATGTTGTTCATCCTAACCAGGGCCTGCAGTTGGGATCCTCAGGGTCAAGCAAAAAGAGATGGCCAATACTTTTTAGGTGATTTATGATAAACCTGTCCAATGAAAATAATTCTGCAATTTAAAAAGCCAGAATCTTTCTATTTGTGATACATTTTTATTACAGTGTGTAGAAGGAACTCCTTTGGTATTATAGTTGTATTTTATTTCTATACATATCCTGGAATGTATTTGGGGTAAAGAGGGGACAGAGTTCATTCCTCTGTCAACTTAGCCAACTTTCTTTAAAAGTCAGTTGCAATATAATGGATGCAAATAAAAATAATTAAAGCAATGGCTTAAAGAAAGCCCAAGAAGTCCTAGACAGTCTAGAGAGAGGAAAATGAAAATATGGGGGAAGAATGGCCAAAACAAAAGCCATACTTCTCTACCACTGTGCTTAAGGAGAGATATGCAAAATAAAGGAAACCTGTTAATCCTAATATAGAATATACATCTTAAGAAAGTAGAAAAGGGAAAATATATGTTTTTTCCTTTCTGTACAGAAGGGACTTCCATCAGAAGGACCGAGTTGTCAGCCTTGAACAAGCATATTATAGCTCATTCAAGCTTTGTATCTGTTGGTCATAGAACATATTGTTGTATCCAGCATGGCTTCCAGGAGAAAAAAACTGTTCATATTTTCAACATGAATCTCACAAAGTAAGTATTGTAACAAAAATTGGTAGATAAAATGGAATCACCTATGTTTAATAAAACTTGTGACTTCGCTAGCTCTCCAATACAAACATAGACAAGGCAAATCATCTTTCTAATTTTCAGTTTCCTCATAGATGAATTAAGAGCAGCTGAACTGGGATGAAAGATTTCCATGATTTTTCAAATCCGTCAATAATTATCATTTTTTCAATAAATAATATTGACCTATTTATCTATACTTCAGTGCCAGCACATGGCATTCTTTTAAATAGCAGCAGGTTGAAATATACAGAAGTGGCTGCTCAGAAGCTGTATATATCCTAAATGCTAAAAAATTTAAAAAATAGAACTATAAATAGTTCCAAATCTGAGAGCATTCTCCAAAACAATGTACAAAATGCTTTCACTCTTCCATAATTTAATTTAATTAGTCATTTAATTCTTTCATGCACAAATAATTAAATTTTTTTGGCCACACTTTATCTTGTAAATCTGAAAACAAATCAGCACAACTTAATATTTGCTTTTATTGCCATGATTTTGAACTGTGAAGTTATTGTTAAAATTTTTAGACATCTGTGATCAGAAAATATTATCTTCAGATGTAAATTAGGAAGTATCCATTGAGGTTTCTCTATGAGCAACACTGTAATTTCAACCTTTTTCCTAAGGTAATTTATTTTTGAAGTGTCTGTGTTTCTTTTTTATCATTTCCAGTCTCTTGCTTTGTTTCCATCCACTGGGTTTCAGAGTTTCTTTTTGATATTTCTAATTAAGATTGAAGTTTGCTGGGTATTTTTTAATGCTTATATGAAAAATTTCTTGGAGCAATGCCATTTTCCTAACCCAAAAAGCTGTTACTGTGAGTAGGCTTGCTCTTAGATAACTGCTTCTGTAGCAATGTTCAAGATTAATTAGCATTTCTAAAGAAGTAAATGAGTGTCTTGCTTTTCACTTTCTCTGAAAAAATGTTTGACATATTTTGAATGTTTGATTTTGGTGTATTGCTCTTAATATATGCTAATACAAGCTTACAATGTGATAGAATAGCTTAGTGATTAAGCAGGTATAAGAATCTCAGTGAAATGATTAAATGCTTTTCTTCTTTAATAGTAAGGTGACATAGTAGCTTGTCTACTATTGATAATGATATCATAACCATAATCTAAAAAAGGAAAAGAAATTGATTGGGTTTTAACCCCCTGACATTCTTCTATACTCTTAATCTCCAGAGAGTATCTAGAAAAGTGAAGTAACTTTTTAGAAAATTTAAAAGTATTAGATTTAAGTTTAATTAATGGGAATTTTCTATTTGTTCACTGCCACACCTCTAATTCCTAGAAGAAAATTGCTTTTACCTTGAATATAAGAGCTAAATATTTTAGATATTTTCACATTTACCTCAAATACATACTAATTTTAAAGAGAAGCAACCCACAAAAATACAATTAATCTTGAACAAAGGAGCAAAGGCAGTACAAAAAAGAAAAGATAATCTTTTCAACAAATTGGACATCTGAGAAAAAATTAATGAGTCTAGACACAGAACTTACACACATGAAAAATATTAAATCAAAAGAGACTACAGACCTAACTGTAAACAGCAAAACATTAAAACTAGAAGATAATGTAGGAGGAAATCTAGATGACCTTGGGAATAAAGATGACTATTTAGATACAACACTAAAAACATGATCTATGAAAGAAATATTTGATAAGCTGGATTTCATTGAAATTAAACACTTCTCCCTATGAAAGATGTTGTTGAGAGAATGACAAAGCAAGCACATAAACTGAGAGAAAATATTTGCAAAAGACATGTGTAATAGACTGTCAGCTAAAATATAGAAAGAACTCTTAAAATCCTCCAGTAAGAAAATTTAAAAAACTCAATTTAAAATGAACTAAAGATCTGTTCAGACACTTCACTAATAAAAAAAAAAAAAGAAAAAGATGCATATAGCAAGTGAAGATATGAAAATATGCTCATCACACATCATTGCTGCTGCTGCTGCTAAGTCACTTCAGTCATATCTGACTCTGTGCGACCCCATAGACGGCAGCCCACCAGGCTCCCCCATCTCTGGGATTCTCCAGGCAAGAAAACTGGAGTGGGTTGCCATTTCCTTCTCCAAGCACATGTCACTGGGTAATTGCAAATTAAAAGAATGAGATTCCCCTACATACCTATTGGAATGGCCAGTATCCAAAACAGTGATTAAACAATTCACTGCTGGTAGGAATGCAAAATGGAATGGCCAGTTTGGAAGACAGTTTGGTTGTTTCTTATAAAATTGAACATACTCTTACCATATGACCCAGTAATAATACTCCCTAGCATTTACCCAGGTGAATAAAAACAAGTGTCCACATGAAACCCTGCACATGGGCATTTTAGCAGCTTTATTCTAAATTGACAAAATGTGTAAGCAATCAAGATGTCCTTCAACAAGTGAATGAATAAACTATGGTACATCCAGACCAAAAAGAGCTATTTTAGAGCTAAGAAGAAATGCCAAGCCAAGAAAAAACATGGAAGAACTTGAAATGCATATTACCAATCTTTCAGCTTCCCAAGGCTGTATACTGTATAATTCCAAGTATCTGACATTGTGGAAAAGCAAAATGATAAAGTAAAAAGATCAGTAGTTACCAAGGGTTATAGAGCAGAAAGAATAAATAGTTGGAGCACAGATAATTTTAGAGTAGTAAGCTATTCTGTGTGTGTGTGTGTGTTCACACTCCCACGCACTTAATCACTCAGTCACATCTGACCCTTTGCTACCCCATGGACTAGATCCACCGAGCTCCTCTATCCATGGGATTCTCCAGGCAAGAATACTGGAGTGGTGGCCACTCTTATCTGTGGGATCTTCTTGCATCTTCATCCATCCCTGAGTCTCCTGCCCTGGAGGTGAATTCTTTATCCTTTGAGCTACCTGGGAAGCCCAAATGGCAAAATGGTAGGTACATATCATTACACATTTGTCTAAAACCAAAGAGTATGTAACACAATCACTGATCTCTAATATAAACTACAGATTTTGAAAAATGATGTGTCAATGTAGGTATATCAATTTCAACAAATATACTACTCTGGTGACAGATACTGACAGCGAAGGAAGCAAAGCCTCCTCCTCAGACTGTCCCTCATACTTTACTGTCTTTTATATGCTTCATATCTTTCACTGACTCTGCCCAGTTATATTTGAGACTTTTCCTTAATTTGGGTTTGCCCAATGCTTTCTCATGAATATATTTCATAGCCTTTTGGGTGGCAGCGGGAATACGGCAAATCTCTATACTTTTTCTTCTATCTTGCTATGAACTTGAAACTACTCTAAAATAGTCTATTTGAAAAAAAAAATAAATAAAAGCTGAATAAATTAGAGCTTAAAATTTTTGTAAGCCAGCCCTCACATTTTAGAGGAAAGGAAGCCAACCAGTAGCTAGGTAAATTGCCCAAGGGCAGATAGATATTTAGAGACAAAATCTTGAAAAAAAAAATTTCCTGTTTACTCTCTCCTAGTTCTAGCCTTCTACTAAATCTTAAGACACAGATTTTGTTAAAATATTTTCTATAATATGTAAATTTTGCTGCCTGTTTAGGACAATTTATTTCTTCATGCTTCTTGTTTATCTTCCAGGACAGTACTATCCAACACTGATACCTATGATTCTTGATCACCCTAGAATTTGAGTATTATAGAGTTCTATAAATTAATTTAATTTTATACTTTATGCTATACAATCTTTTAGTGCTATAATATTTGGAATGCTGTATAAACTCCTTTCAAAATGAATAAACATTTTTAAAGAAGGGGTCAGAGCATACTTATATTTCATCCATATTGGAACCAAGTCCAATCATATGAATATGATGTGGGTTAAGAAATACATTATTTGGAAAATCTATAGGAAAGAGACCTTTACTAACAGGAATTATTTATTGCTGAATTGAACAGTGATATCATGATTTAGTATTTAGCAAAAAAAAATATATATGTTAAATCCACTGTTTGGAAGTTAGATATCATAGTATTTGGTTCTGTGTCCCAGCTTTAAATTGAAAAATACATATATATATTAACTTTTTAATTATATGAAATATGCCTTTCTTTATGTTGGATAAACAAAATTGATTTTTTTTTTGCTTTCATGTCACTGAAAAAAATAACTTACTAAAAATCTCTTAAATACTTGTATAATATGAAATATCTAATAATTAGTAGATCATCTAAAGGAGTCTTTCTAATCCATGCACATACTCAGACTTACTTGAATTAGATTTTTTTGTCCACTCTGTTAGACTACTTCATAACTACGCAGGAAATTACTCCTTAATTGAAAAACATATGGAAAAGCAATATATATGAAGAAAACAGTATGTTTTTTTTTAAATTTTTCATCTTTTTATTTGGAAATACATTGAGACAAGAAAGGTATAAAACAATACACAGTATCCCCAGTATGTTAACATTTTATATAATCAAGGTACAGATATCCAACCAGGTAATTAGCATTGTTGTAGTTCCATTAACTTAGCTTTAAACCTTACACAAATTCCACCAGGTTCCCAACTCATGTACTTTTTTCTGGACAAGGATCCAGTCAAGAATCCTACATAGAATTTGTCACATTTCCTTAGGCTCTGCTAATCTGTTATAGACAAGTTATCTGTTAAAGACTGTTCCTCAGTTCTCTCTGTCTTTTATAACCTTCATATTTTAATTGCTCCTGCTCATTTATATTGGAGATTTTCCCATAATTTGCATTTGCCCAACATTTTCTTATAACTATATTGATGTTACAGGTTTGGTACAAGAATAATCAATGCATCCTTCTTTGAATCCTTTACAGGACATCCTGTCAGGAGATACATGATGCCAGTTTCTCTTATTACTGGTGCTGTTAACATTGTTTAACAGAATACTTTTTTTTTTTAGTATAAATAATTCAAATTAGTTTTCTGTCACTTTGAACAGAAATAGACGATGCCCTGGAGGAGAACATGGCAACTCACTCCAGTATTCTTGCCTGGAGAATCTCCATGGATAGAGGAGCCTGGCAGACTACAGTTCAAGAGGTCGCAAAGGATTAGGCACGACTAGCCCCTAAACATTCCCAGCACAGACCTAATCCTATGGTAAACATTTTAAGTATTTAAATATTTCCCGTATAGTTGATCCTTAAAGAACGTGAGGCGAGGGTTGGGGTGCCAACACTCCTGGCTGTCGGCATCTAGCTTTACAGACGAAAATCTGCAACTAGGCCTTCACTATTGAAGGTTCTACATCTCAGGTTCAACCAAATGCATATGGTACAATTCTGTAAAACACAGTGGAAAAAATCCTAAGTAGACCCATGTTTGTTTAAACCCATCCATGTTGTTCAGGAGTCAACTATATCTTATCACTGTTCACTTAAAATCTGTTTTGCATCTATTTAAAAATATTAATGTAGTGATTTTCAATAAGTAACATTGTAGACTAAAAACTATCAGGTTATCATATATATTCCTATGTGCTGAGCCGTTATCCATACAAGGGAGCAGCTGCTTGTCCGAGACTTGCTACCCATATAAAGTCCAATACTACTTCTTTGGAGTCACACAAAGTAAACAGTGTTGCTTATTTTAACTATTTCTCAGAGGAATGATAAAAATGAGTAATACAAAGAGAGTGATGTTAAAATGCATTTTGCTCAGTTTCATAAATTAAATTATGAGCTTTATGGCAGTATTACTCTCTCAATGAACTGGTAAGATGTTTATGACAGACTCATAGCAATCATAAAGGGCCTCTCTGTATGACAAGTAATTTTCATGTGTCATATACATTACAACAAATAAAAGTGGAATACACTGAGGTGAATAGCATTATAAGACCTACTAGTAAAATGTGATTTAAATGTAGTTAAATAAGCATGTGATTAAAATAATCCAGTTCTAAAATTAGCAATGGGATTCTGCCTTTTATTCCTTATGCACGCATTATTATTTCATGGCCATAATATTTGTCCATGACAAGAATACCAGATGGTCTCAGAGATACATGTCTCTTTTTGAAAATAAGAAGATAAAGAATGTGCTATAAAAGATTCTTTTTAGGCTCAATACAGGATGCTAATTTGATCCAAAATCTGAGGTAAAATATAAATTTTACCAACTTCTGTATAATGCATACCATTTCATGTTTGAATAAAAATATCTACTTTTAAGTTATTCTCATATTTGTAATAGTGGGTAGAATGTATTTACAATACCTAACCATTACAAAACTGTTCATGGTTATCCCTATTATAACCTATGCTACAAGAGATAAATGATGCCTTTTCTGTTTCAGTGATTCATTCCTGCATAAGAATAGCTTCAATACTTTGTAGTTTATATCAACAAGGGTTTATTCTTTCTCAGCATTCTGTGGGACAGAAAATCATGCGTTGTTGGGTTGGAAAGTTATCTTTCACAGAGTAGTAGTGGCTGTTCCCTCAGCTTTATTCAACTGGTGACTGCACTGTCCTAACTCTAAATATGTGAAATACACACACTCCTCATGCAAAATCTGTCCAAAACTAGCATTAACATGAAGGCCAGGGCTGTATCATGTAAGTCCAGTCCAGAAGAGAGGGGATTTCTTTTTCCTTTTTTTTTTTTTTTTGTAGGAGCAGTTTCTCAGTTGTAGTTTCTTAGTTTAGCTTTTCTTTTCCCAGAACTAAAAAGATGTTACCTCAGGTTTCTCTTAATCTAAATATAGGTGTACAAAAATAAAAAGTATCTCCCCTCTTACCTTATGGGATGAAATATAACGATGAGGCAAGAACAGAAAAGAAAATCACAGAAATTTCCTAAAAGGTAGGAAATAATGCACATAGCAATCATTGGTCTACAGTAGTTTTCAAATCCAATTGTGCGTATATTGTTAGAGATACTCCTGGAACAGGAAGTGTTCTTCAGTTAAGACCTAAGTTTTCTCCCTGGGAATGTTTTCCACAGCTTTTAACACTATCTTGTAGAAGTTTCTGTCTGATCTTTGAGTTTACCATTACCCAATATTTTGATATAAAAAATAGCCTATGTTTACAACTGAATAGCTTTCTCAGTTACTCACTGACTTTAAAAGATAAGACACCCATATTCCTCTTTTCTTCACCCCTTTGATTCCAGGCTGAAGATTCTTTCATCAATATAGTTCTCTTAAGAACATTTTTTTATTTCAGTGAATAAAGCTGAGATTCCCTCAATGCCCTCAAAGTCTTATCCATAATTCCATTGGAAAGAGACATCTCTCTACTTTAGTCAGGTAAAGCTGCTGTGGGACAATGCCCCTATGGTTCTTAGAATCCATTTTGCTAGCTGTAAGAGATTTAAACTTTTAGTTTTATCCACCCTGAAGCCACATTTAACTGGGAAGACAATTAATTAACATTTACCATAATGCTATTTCTCACTTTAAGAAAACTTTTGTCAAGAGTAGTAGAGGATGAGAAAATCATATATTTCCTAACTTAGCAATTTTGAGTTTGAAATATTTTCTGCAAATTCTTTTTGAAAACTAAACAGCACCGCTTTAGTTCATCTCTCTTTTACAGGACCTCATTGTGGGTAACATGTCTTAATTAACTGGGACTTCGAATGTCAAATAAATCTTAAAATATGTTTAGTTAGTTCTCAGATTTGTTAGGTATATTTTCTACCATGCATGTAATGCAGTCAACAGTCTTGCCAGTTTTTCCACCAAAACATAGCATACCTGCTTTCTTCAGTCTCCAGTATCAGTTTTCCGACTGAATTTCCTGCTGTCTTTTGAACTTTGCTTACTGTTTGATCCTGGAGCCAATACCAAATGGATTAGGCTTTTTGTTAGAGTAGCAACCACCTTCAAGGGGAGAGAATTGGTATGTTCGTAGAGATAGGGTAAAAATTAATAAAGAACTATCTTTGTAGATTATTTACTAGATGATCACTATCTGCATGTGATCTCTCTTGAATTTTGAAATATATTAAAGGGTTGAGCTGTGTGACTGAAAGCTAAAAAGTATGTGTTTGGTAAGTCATGGGTGTTTGGTGTACAAAGATAACCTAGGATTTTTTTTCATAGATAATATTATATAATTTTAATATACTGAATTATATATATACATATATAGCATGGATAAGCAGTAATATTAACTACTCAGTATTTATTTCTATTGTAAACTTCTAAAGAAAGTGGTTCTTAGAGGAAAATTATTGTTTAGATTGTGGAAAGAAATATCTTCCTTTCAAAATGTTGTCAATTGTTTTGTGATATCTCTATCAATCTTACTTACACTAATTAATATGAATCCCATATCTTGCTGTCTAGATAAGTGGTGATTGGGAATCAATATCCACAGTAGTGAAGATAGATGTGATTTTTTAATCTCACTTTCTCTCTTATCGATGTTGCATTAATCAGCTTGTTCAATATTATAGGACACTTTATTCACGTTTCTTTTTTAAAAACAAAGCATAGTTTTTGGCTCAACTTAATAATTTAGAAATTGAATTAAATAAAGTGTTTATATTGGCAAGTAGAAACCACCATACCACTACAATCTATTGGAACATCTCTGAGAAGTAATCAAATCTTCCATGATAAAGTCTCCTTTAATTCTCTATAATGTTAATAATACATAAAAATGTATTGAAGTATTTTATATACAAATTATTTTAAATAGTAAAGTGGCAAACATATATAAAATTTCACTAATAAAATTAAAAAATATATCTCACACTTTATAAGTATTTTAAAACATAAATTTATTTTAAAATAATATATTAAAAGCCTAAACATATATTTCTTTATGACAATATGTTGACAACACATTAAACTGAAGTTTTCAAAATTTGAGGATATATTTTTCCCAATGTAGTGTTGGAAATTTAAATCTAATATTTTTATTTCTGTGCCCTAACAGCCTATTAAAAAGGTCAAAACAGAAACTATCTGTTAGAGTTTCACTACTTTGAAAATTTGCCATGATTTTTCACTGTATCTATTCTTAATATGAAGTGACAGCATGGCAAAGGAAGTAATTTCAACACATTTTCTTAGTATCGGTTGCACATACTTTTCCTTGTGATCTCTCCAGTGATTTAAAAAAATATTTTATGCCAAGAATTTCTTCAACATTTGACCAAATTTCTCTCTTGACATAATTTTATAAACCTTTTTTATTTTTTTCTTGGTATACTCATTGTACTTTTTTCTAACTTCTAGTATCTCAAAGATTCTACACACTGTTAAAATAAGATCCAAGTAAACTGCCAGAAGTCATTCCTTTTCCTTCAGGAGGTTCCCCCTACCACCCGGTTATCTGCTGATTTATTAACTGATCCAAAGCATAATATGAAGACTCTAAGATATTTGTGGTAATGTAGTCAATATTTGAAATAAATAAGCAAAGAGCTGTATCAAATTCTCTTAGAAGTAATATTGTTGTTCAGTTGCTATGATTCTTTGCAACCCCATGAACTGCAGTACTCCAGGCTTTTTGTCCTTCACTATCTCCCTGAATTTGCTCAAACTCACGTCCTTGGAGTCAGTGATGCCATCCAGCCATCTCATCCTCTGCTGTCCCCTTCTCCTCCTGCCCTCAATCTTTCCCAGCATCAGGGTCTTTCCCAATGAGCTGGCTTTTCCCATCAGGTGGCCAAAGTTTTGGTGCTTCATCTTCAGCATCAGTCCTTCCAATGAATAAACAGGGCTAATTTCCTTTAATATTGAATGATTGTCTCATTCAACCTATCCTTAGGTTGAACAAGTCTCTTTGCTGTCCAAGGGATACTCAAGAGCCTTCTCCAGTACTATGATTTGAAAACATCAGTTCTTTGGCACTCAGTTGTCTTTATGGTCCAATTCTCACATCCATACGTAACAACTGGAAAAACCATAGCTTTGATTATATGGACCTTTGTCAGCAAAGTGATGTCTCTGCTTTTTAATGCACTATCTAGCTTTGTCATAACTTTTCTTCCAAAGAGCAAGTGTCTTTTAATTTCATGGCTGCAGTCACAGTCTGCAGTAATTTTGGAGACCAAGAAAATAAAATCGTCCACTATTTCCACGTTTTTTCTCTTTCTATTTGCAATGAAGTGATGAGTCTGGATGCCATGATCTTCATTTTTTGAATGTTGAGTTTTAAGCCAGCTTTATCACTCTCCTCTTTCACTTTCATCAAGAGGCTCTTTAGTTCTTCTTTGCTTTCTGCCATTACAGTGGAATTATCTGCATATCTGAAGTTGCTGATATTTCTCCCAGAAATCTTGATTCCAACTTGTGACTCATCCAGCCCAGTATTTCCCATGATGTACTCTGCATATAGGTTAAATAAACAGAGGGACAGTATACAATCTTGACATACTCCCTTCCCAATTTTTCAACCGATCCACCATTCCATGTCTGGCTCTAACTGTTGCTTCTTAACTTGCATACAGGTTTCTCAGGAGGCAGGTAAGGTGGTCTGGTATTCCCATCTCTTGAAAATTTTTCACAGTTTATTGTGATCCAAATTGTCAAAGGCTTTAGTGCAGTTAATGAAGCAGCAGTAGATGTTTTCCTGGAATTCTCCTGCTTTTTCTATGATCCAACAGTTGTGGGCAGTTTGATTTTTGGTTCCTTTGCTTTTTCTAAACCCAGCTTCTGGGCATATGGAAATTCTCAGTTTATGTACTTTTGAAGCATAGCTTGAAAGATGCCGAGCGTTACCTTGCTAACATGTGAAATGAGCACAATTGTGTGCTATTATGAACATTCTGTGGCATTTCCCTTCTTCGGAATTAAGTGAAAACTGATCTTTTTCAGTTCTATGGCCTTTGCTGAGTTTTCCAACTTTGCTGGCATGTTGAGTACAGCATTTTAACAGCATCATCTTTTAGAATTTTAATATATATCAGTTCAGTTCAGTTGCTTAGTCTTTTCCAACTCTTTGTGAACCCCATGGACTGCAACACGCCAGGCCTCCCTGTCCAACATGAACTCCCAGAGTTTAACCAAACTCATGTCCACTGAGTCAGTGATGCCATCCAAACTCATCCTCTGTCGTCCCCTTCTCCTGCTGCCCTCAATCTTTCCCAGCATCCGGGTCTTTTCAAATGAGTCAGCTCTTCACATCAGGTGGCCAGAGTATTGGAGTTTCAGCTTCAGTGTCAGTCCTTCCAGTGAACACCCAGGACTGATCTCCTTCAGAATGGATGGTTGGATCTCCTTGCAGTCCAAGGGACTCTCAAGAGTCTTCTCCAACACCACAGTTCAAAGGCATCAATTGTTTGGTGCTCAGCTTTCTTTATAGTCCAACTCTCACAATCATACATGACTACTGGAAAAACCATAGCCTTGAACAGATGGACCTTTGTTGGTAAAGCAATGTCTCTGTTTTTTAATATACTGTCTAAGTTGGTCATAACTTTCCTTCCAAGGAGTAAGCATCTTTTAATTTCATGGCTGCGGTGACCATCTGCAGTGATTTTGGAGACTCCAAAAAATAAAGTCAGCCACTGTTTCCACTGTTTTCCCATTTGCAATGAAGTGACTGCAGCCATGAAATTAAAAGATGCTTACTCCTTGGAAGGAAAGTTATGACCAACCTAGATAGCATATTCAAAAGCAGAGACATTACTTTGCCAACAAGGGTTCGTCTAGTCAAGGCTATGGTTTTTCCTGTGGTCATGTATGGATGTGAGATTTGGACTGTGAAGAAGGCTGAGCTTCGAAGAACTGATGCTTTTGAACTGTGGTGTTGGATAAGACTGTTGAGAGTCCCTTGGACTGCAAGGAGATCCAACCAGTCCATTCTGAAGGAGATCAGCCCTGGGATTTCTTTGGAAGGACTGATGCTAAAGCTGAAACTCCAGTACTTTGGCCACCTCATGCAAAGAGTTGACTCATTGGAAAAGACTCTGATGCTGGGAGGGATTGGGGGCAGGAGGAGAAGGGGACGACAGAGGTTGAGATGGCTGGATGGCATCACTGACTCGATGGACGTGAGTCTCAGTGAACTCCAGGAGTTGGTGATGGACAGGGAGGCCTGGTGTGCTGTGATTCATGGGGTCACAAAGAATCGGACACGACTGAGCGACTGAACTGAACTGAACTGATAGGACCAGATGCCATGATCTTAGTTTGCTGAATGTTGAGATTTCAGCCAGCTTTTTCACTCTCCACTTTCACTTTCATCAAGAGGCTTTTTAGTTCTTCACTTTCTGCCATAAGGGTGGTGTCATCTGCATATTTGAGGTTATTGATATTTCTCCCAGCAGTCTTGATTCCAGCCTGTGCTTCTTCCAGTCCAGCATTTCTCATGATGTACTCTGCATAAAAGTTAGATAAGCAGGGTGACAATATACAGCCCTGACATACTCCTTTTCCTATTTGGAATGAGTCTGTTGTTCCATGTTCAGTTCTAACAGTTGCTTTCTGATGTGCATACAGATTTCTCAACAGGCAGGTCAGGTGCTCTGGTATTCCCATCTCTGTCAGAATTTTCCACAGTTTATTGTGGTCTACATACTTAAAGGCTTTGGCAAAGCAGAAAGAGATGTTTTTCTGGAACTCTCTTGCTTTTTCGATGATCCATTGGACGTTGGGAATTTGATCTCTAGTTCCTCTGCATTTTCTAAATCGAGCTAAAACATCTGGAAATTCATGGTTCACATATTGCTGAAGCCTGGCTTGGAGAAGTTTGAGCATTACTTTGATAGCATGTGAGGTGAGTGCAATTGTGCGGTAGTTTGAGCAATCTTTGGCATTGCCTTTCTTTGGGATTGGAATGGAAACAGATCTTTTCCAGTCCTGTGGCCACTGCTGAGTATTCCAAATGTGCTGGCATATTGAGTGCAGCACTTTCACAGCATCATCTTCTTTTCAGATTTGAAAGAGCTCAACTGGAATTCCATCACCTCCACTAGCTTTGTTTGTAGTGATGCTTCCTAAGTCCCACTTAACTTCACATTCCAGGCTGTCTGGCTCTCGGTGAGTGATCACACCCTCATGATCACCTGGGTTGTGAAGATATCTTTTGTACAGTTCTTCTGTGTATTCTTGCCACATCTTCTTAATATCTTCTGCTTCTGTTAGGTCCTTACTATTTCTATCCTATATTGAGCCATCTTTGCATGAAATGTTCCCTTGGCATCTCTAATTTTCTTGAAGAGATCTCTAGTCTTTCCCATTCTTTTGTTTTCCTCTATTTCTTTGCAATGATCACTGAAGAAGGCTTTCTTATCTCTCCTTGCTGTTCTTTTGAACTCTGCATTCACATGGGTATATCTTTCCTTTTCTCCTTTGCTTTTCACATCTTTTCTTTTCACAGCTATTTGTAAGGCCTCCTCAGACAGCCATTTTGAGTTTCTGCATTTTATTTCTTGGGGATGGTCTTGCTCCCTGTCTCTTGTACAATGTCGCAAACCTTTGTCCATAGTTCCTCAGGCACTCTGTCTATCAGATCTAGCCCCTTAAATCTATTTCTCACTTCCATTGTTTAGTCATAAGGGATTTGATTTAAGTCATACCTTAATGGTCTAGTGGTTTTCCCTACTTTCTTCAATTTCAGTCTGAATTTGGCAATAAAGAGTTCATGATCTGAGCCACAGTCAGCCCTGGTCTTGTTTTTTCTGACTATATAGAGCTTCTCCATTTTTGGATGCAAATAATATAATCAGTCTGATTTCAGTGTTGGCCATCTGGTGATTTCCATGTGTAGAGTCTTCTCTTGTGTTGTTGAAAGAGGGTGTTTGTTATGACCAGTGCATTTTCTTGGCAAAACTCTATTAGACTTTGCCCTGCTTCATTCTGTACCCCAAGGCCTAATTTGCCTGTTACTCCTTGTGTTTCTTGACTTCCTACTTTTGCATTCCTGTCCCCTATAATGAGAAAGACATCTTTTTGGGTTGTTAGTTCTAAAAGGTCTTGTAGGTCTTCATAGAATCATTCAACTTCAGCTTCTTCAGTGTTACTGGTCAGGGCATAGACTTGGATTACCATGATATTGAATGGTTTGCCTTGGTAATGAACAGAGATTATTCTGTCGTTTTTGAGATTTCATCCAAGTACTGCATGTTGGATTCTTTTGTTGACTATGATGGCTACTCCTTTTCTTCTAAGGAGTTCCTGCCCACAGTGGTAGATATAATGGTTATCTGAGTTAAGTTCACCCATTCCAGTCCATTTTAGTTCGCTGATTCCTAGAATGTCGACATTCACTCTTGCCATCTCCTATTTGACCACTTCCAATTTGCCTTGATCCACGGACCTAACATTCCAGGTTCCTATGCAATATTGCTCTTTACAGCATCAGACCTTGCTTCTATTACCAGTCACATCCATAACTGGGTGCTGTTTTTTTCTTTGGCTCCATCTCTTCATTCTTTCTGGAGTTATGTCTCCACTGATCTCCAGGAGCATATTGGGCACCTACCGACCAGGGGAGTTCCTCTTTCAGAGTCCTATCTTTTGCCTTTTCACACTGTTCGTGGGGTTCTCAAGGCAAGAATACTGAACTGGTTTGCCATTCCCTTCTTAGTGGACTGCTTTTTGTCATACCTTTCCACCATGACCCATATATCTTGGTTGGCCCTACATGGCTTGGCTTAGTTTCATTGAGTTAGAAAAGGCTGTGGTCTATGTGATCAGATTGGCTAGTTTTCTGTGATTGTGGTTTCAGTGTGTATAGAATGATATTAAATCAGTCTTTTCAATAAGTCTTTCTGATAAGTAAGACATAGAGAAGGAAAGAAAAAAATTTAATTCTTATTACTAGAAGATTTAGAGCTAAGTGTTCTAATTAGTGACTAGTGTTTTTCTCACTGGTTATTCTTAAATTGATTCCTGTAAAATTTAGATATTTAAATGAAAAAGTCTATATAAAGCTCTACTTTATTCATAATTGCCAAAACATGGAAGCAATTGAGATATTGTTTAATAGAAGAATGGGTAAGTAAACTGGCACATCCTTAGAATGGAGATTTATTCAATGCTTAGAGAAATGAGCTATCAAGCCACAAGAAGATATAGAGGAAAGTTAAATGCATATATTTTAAATGAAAGAAGTCAATCCAAGAAAGATATATGTGGTATGAAAGTGAAAAAGTCACTCAATTGTATCCAACTCTTTACAAAGTCATGGACTATGTAGTCCATGGGATTCTCCAGCCCAGAATACTGGAGTATGTAGCCTTTCTCTTCTCCAGGGGATCTTCCCAACCCAGGGATGAAATCCATGTCTCCTGCATTGTAGGCAGATACTTTACCAGCTGAGCCACAAAGGAAGTCCATATGTGGTATGATTCCAGGTACATGACATCCTGGAAAAGGTTAGAATATACAGATAGTGAAAGGATCCATGCTTTCCAGAGAGTTAGGGAAAGGTAGAGAAAAACGGGTTAAGTACTAGCAAATATTAGGCCAGTGAAACTAGTCTGTAAACTTTAAGGGTTGATGCTACTGTGGCTAAGTCGCTTCAGTTGTGTCCGACTCTGTGTGACCCGGTAGATGGAAGCTCATGAGGCTCCCCCATCCCTGGGATTCTCCAGGCAATACATGTCATTATATATTTGTCAAAGCCTGTGTAATGTACACCACCAAGAATGAACCCTGATATTAACCATGGACTTGGTAATAATAATACATTAATGTTGATCATCAATTGTAACAAATGTACCATCCTGGTGCTTGAGGCTATTGTATGTGTGTGGAGAGGGCCATCAGAGAATTCTTTATGTCCCAGTCAATTTTGCTGTGAACCAAAAACTGCTCAAAAACATAAAGTCACTAAAGAAAAATGATATGAAAAACAGAGTACACTGGTAATAATAACATGCCTAAAAATTTAAAACCTAGACTTAGGTGTTTACAAATGAGATTAGTATTTTTTTTTTCTTTCTTTCTTTTTTTTCTTTTTTTTCTTTTTTGGTAGCTTTCCATGTGAATTTAAAGAGCAGTTGCAACAGAGGTATTCTTGAATGATTAAGCTCATCTTGACTCCTAACTAGTTTCTCATTAGTAGGCTAAACACAGACTAGATAACAACTTGTATTTTGAGTTCTCAAATGGAAAACAAAACAAAACAATGAATAAGCCATGGAATGCTGAAAACCCTTAAGGGAAATCTATCCTTTATAGGCAGTAAACATTTATCTCCTAAAATTCAATCATATTGTTTAATCTTATATTTTTAAAAATGCAATCATCTTTGTAGGAAATCAGCACCAGCAGTTCTATAGTTCTTTAGATATCACTTCAATTTTTTTCATTTATAATTATTAAAACCAACACATTATGAAAAAAAAATAAATAAATAAAACCAACACATTAGTATTTGACAAATAAACAAAACAGAAAAGCCCCACCATTTATATTACTGTTTGTAAAATCCCTACTTCTCCTGATCTTGATTTTATGTATTTAAAGTCTTCACTAACATTTCAGGGCTTTCCTGGTAACTCAGCTGGTAAAGACTCTGCCTGTAATGCAGGAGACCCCAGTGCAATTCCTGGGTCAGGAAGATCCCTTGGAGAAGGGACAGGCTACCCACTCCAGTATTCTTGGGCTTCCTTGGTGGCTCAGATGGTAAAGAATCCACCTGCAGTGCAGGAGATTTGGGTTTGATCCCTGGGTTGTGAAGAGCCCCTGGAGGAGGGCATGGCAACCCACTCCAGTATTCTTGCCTGGAGAATCTTCATGGACAGAGGAGCCTATTTGGCTACAGTCCATGGGGTTGAAAAGAGTCGGACATGACTGAATGACTAAGCACACACATACTATCATTTCAAATGTTAAACCATTTTATTACAGTGTGCAAGATGATGTGAGTCCACCCAGTCTAGGGTTCTGTAGAACTAAGGGACAGCTGAAAGGCTCCACCTCCTGGCACAAGACCAGAACCTCTGAAATTTCACATGTGTTTGTTAAAATTAGGTCAGGAATAAAAGCTTAAATATTATTATGTCCTAAAACATTGACGTTTCTCCCTGCTTCTTTTTTTGTCATATAAGCAAATACACAAAGCATATTTCTTAGAGATTAATTACTGAAATCTAGGTAATAACTGCAATCAAAGAAATATGTTTTCACATTTAAATTACTCTGGGTTGCTAAGCTCTTTTGACTCCAAACCCCAGTGATTTAGTCACTAATGAGAATCGTTTTCTTTCTGAGGACTGTAAGCTTAAGTATGTCTTTATGTAGCTATTTTTCCCCCTCTAACTTAAAGCTCATGAAATAGAAGCTGACTTTCCCTAGTTACAGCTTTTTAATGTACTGTTTGCGAAGAGTTTTCGGTGCTTAGCATTAAAATGTCACAGGATTCAAACAGCTTTTACTTTCTCTTAAAGAAAGTATTTTTCATAGAAATTCCAATAACACAGTAAGCAATGAACTAAAAGAATAAAGTTTTGTGTTTTTGAATTCCATATACAGCTTTCATTATTTTTCTAATTTCTTTTAAAAAAGTGAAGAAAACATTTTTGCAGTTAAGGATTATTCGTGATTAGTATAGTTCTAGAAATCAGATGGTATGCTCTGGATAAGCTGCGCCCTTAACTTCCAAATTACCAACAGTTACAGAATTTTGGCATATGATTTCCATAAATATTCATTTTAAGCTGGCCAAAAGTTCATTCCATCTCTATAGCTCACAGTCTCCTATCTTTTATAGTCTACTTCAAGCATACTTATTTTTTGGACCTTAGGTACAAATAATCATATGCTTATGTTCATAGCCAGACGCCAGAGATGAGTTCCTATAATCTTTTATTTCACTCTCATTTCCCACTCCCTGTTCTCACCTTCTGTTATAGGCAACCACTTAAGTTTCTTTATTGTCTAGTCTTTTATATACCTAGATAAAATATGTAGTGCAGTTTTATGGTACACATATTTTAAATGTTTCTAAGAAATGTGATTTATTTTTGCAATATATCCATGTTGCTATGTGTATATTTATTTCATCTTTTCACTCTCTGCAAAAGCATCGTTCACATTTGACATATATTTCTCAGTCTTGAGCATAGTAATTATGTGCAACTTGCTGAGATCACACACACACACACACACACACACACACACAGTCCTCTGTGATAGATGTTCATAAGCATATATACCTTTAAACATGGGGTTGAAAATTTTTTCCCTGGTCCATTTGCAAGAGTGGGTTTATTTGTTCCTAGGGTCTGAGTACTATCAAGTTGAATAAGTTTTCCTCTTAAGAATGGCCAGAGCAAACTATACTCCCATGAGTAGTGTCTTAGACCTACTATACTAATCTATAACACTTATTATCCAGATTTTTATTCTTTGCTAAACTAACTGTTGTCTTAAAATATGTATTTTTAATTACTAAGCAACTTTTCATATGTATGCAGTAATTTGGGATTCGTCTCCTTAATTTGGCTGCTTATATCTTTGGTTTGCTGCTCTTTTTTTTTCCTTTTATTTAAAAATTGAAATGTAGTTGATATATAATACTATGTTAGTTTCAGGAGTACAACATAGTAATTTGACATTTAAATACATTAAAGAATTACCACCGTAATAAATCTAGTAACCATCTGTCCCCATACAAAGCTAGTAACAGTGCCATTGACAACATTTCCTATATACAACATGTCCTCATGACTTATTAATGTTACTACTGGAGGTTTGTACCTCTTAATTCCATTCACTTATTTTACCATTCCTCCACCACTCTCCCTTCTGGAAATCACTTGTTTTTTTTTCTATGTATCTATGAGTCTGTTTTCCTTTTGTTATGCTTGTTCATTTGCTTTATATTTTGGATTCCATGTTTAAGTAAGATCATGCAGTGTTTAGTTTTATTTGACTTATTTCACTTAGCATGCTGCTGCTGCTAAGTCACTTCAGTCATGTCCGACTCTGTGTGACCCCATAGACGGCAGCCCACCAGGCTCCCCTGTCCCTGGGATTCTCCAGGCAAGAACACTGGAGTGGGTTGCCATTTCCTTCTCCAATGCATGAAAGTGAAAAGTGAAAGCGAAGTAGCTCAGTCATGCCCAACTCTGTCGCAACCCCATGGACTGCAGCCTACCAGGCTAGTCCATCCATGGGATCTGCCAGGCAAGAGTACTGGAGTGGGGTGCCATCGCCTTCTCTCTCACTTAGCATAATACACTTTAAATCCATCCATTTTATCAAAAATGGCAAAATTTCATTTTTTTAATGAATAGTATTCCATTGTGTGTGTGTGTATATATATATATCTCATACCTTCTTTATCCATTCATCTACCTATGAAGGCCTAGGTTGCTTCCATATCTTGTCTATTGCAAATGATGCTGCAATGAGCATAGGCTTGCACATATCTTATAAAATTACTGTTTTTGTTATTTTCAGGTAAATATCCTGAAATTACTGAATGATATAGCAGTTTTATTACTAATTTTTGAGGAACATCCATACTGTTTTCCATAGTATGGGAAGTACGGTTTACCACTTTACAATCCTACTAAAACTTCATGAAAGTTCCCTTTTCGCCACATCTTTGTCAATAATTATTGTTTCTTGTCTTTTTAGTAATAGCCCTTCTGAAAGGTGTGAGGTGATATCTCCTGGTTTTGATTTGCATTTCCCTAATAATTAGTGATGTTGAGCATCTTTTCACATGTCTATTGGCCATCTGTTTGCTTTCTTTGGAAAAATATCTAGTGTATTCTGGTCCTCTGCCCATTTTTTAATCAGATCATTTCCTTTTTTGATATCAAATTGTATGCATTTTAATATTTTTTATATTAACCCCTTATCAGATATGCCATTTGCAAATATCTTTTCTCATTCAGTAAGCTGTCTTTTACTTTTGTTGATAATTTACATTGATGTGCAAAGGCGTTTTAGTTTGACATAGCCTCATTTGTTTATTTTTGTTTCTGTTTCCCTTGCCTGAGGAGACAGATCTAAAATAAATGCTGGTAAGACAAATTGCAAAGAGCATACTGCCCTATGTTTCCTTCAGGAAGCTTTATGGTTTCAGGTCTACATTTAAGTCTTTAATCTATTTTGATTTATTTTTGTATATGGTGTAAGAAAGTGGTCCAGTTTCCCATTCTTTTGCATGTAGCTGTCCAGTATTCTCAGCATCATTTATTGAAAAGGCTGTCCTTTCCCCATTTATATTCTTGCACCCTACTCATAAATTATTGTAATTAACTACATGGTATGGGTTTATTTCTGAGCTCTCTATTCTGTTCCATTAATCTATATGGCTGTTTTTGTGCCAATACCATACTGCTTGGGTACTACAGCTTTGTAGTATAGATTCATATCAAGGATCATTATACTACCATGTCTGTGTTGCAATTAAAATGAATATTTGAGTGTATACATATGTGAAATAAAATTTCCATCTTTACCTATCTAATATGGATTTGGAGTAGAAGCATTTGATAAATATGAAACTTGAGAGCATATTTGTATCTGAAAATGCCAAAAGGAGATTATAGATAATATGAGGGAATATAATATTGGTATATAAGAATATGTGTGCATGCTAAGTTGCTTCAGTCATGTCTGACTCTTTGCGACCCTATCTGTAGCCCTCCAGGCTCCTCTGTTTATACTGGAGTGGCAAGAATGCTGGAGTGGCTTGCTGTGGCCTACTCCAGCGGAACCTTCCTGACCCAGGGATCGAACCCATGTTTCTTATATATCCTGCAATGGCAGGTGGGATCTTTACCACTAGCATCACCTGGGAAGCCCACATAAGTACATAAAAAGTGTATTTGTTAGATTAATTTAGCCATCGCCCCTTTAAGATTTTTGTAGATCTCAAGGCTACTGGGAAAGCTAATAGCTTTTGATCTGGGTCTTGCCACTCCAGTATAAATAGTATATGAGAGCTAGCTATGGTTTCAGCCTATAGAAAAACTTTTATGTGGGACTACTTAAAATACTGTGGCAAGATGATTTTTATATAGTCATTCATATTTTAGTCATCCTTTCAACATATGTCTACATTAAAAACTGGAAGATTCCATGGGGTTTATCTAAGTATTAGTGATACAGAATTTTATCAGTGCATGCAATTTTTACAAATAATGGGAGAAATGGAAACAATTCATGAATTATTATATATTCTACATTAATAAATACTATGAAGAAATATAGGGGGTTGAGGAATACTGGGTTGAGTATGGGATTGCCTCAATGGAAGCTAATTTAAAAGCAAGAACTGAAGACCATGAGTATATTTTGGGGGGAATATATATATTTGGGGAAAAATCATTCCAGGCAGAAGGAAGAGAACAAGGACATTCAGAAGAAGAACATATTCAGCCCATTAGAGGCACATCAAGAAGCCAACATGATTGGAATGGAGAAGCAAAGGAGACAGTGCAAGGAGAGGAGGACAGAAATGTAGAGTGGAAAATTTTATAGTGTCTGCACATTATGCTGAGGGTTTTGGCTTTTACCTGAAAACCAGAACTCACATTTGACCAGTTCTACTTCATTTGTTTTAATCCTGGAGCAGGCCAGAACAGACCCTGCACAGGAAAAAAAATAGAAAATCCGAAGACTCTATATATGTCCCTGCATCTTTTCTCTTGTGATAAAGTTCTCTATGCACACTGTTGCCATTTTGAAAAGTCTCCAGTACTAAAGTAATTAATTTCCTGGTGGCTCAGAAGGTAAAGAATCTGCCCGCAGTGTGGAAGACCTGGTTTCGATCCCTGGGTTGGGAAGATTCCCCTGAAGAAGGGAATGGCTTCCTACCACAGCATTCTTTCCTGGAGAATCCCATGAACAGAAGAGCCTGGTTGCAAAGGGCCAGGCACAACTGAGCAACTAATACACACTAATTTAATACAATTAGATCTTTCTCACTTCTAAGTAGGATGAAGAAAAGGTGAAAAATTACAGATCACTTTTCTCTTTTTCCCCTTCTCTTTTTCCCTTTCCTTCCCTCTCTCTTTTTTCCTTCCCTCCTTTTTTTCCCTTCATTTTTTTCCTCCTCCTTCTCTTTTTAAACAAAGTGATTCATATTTCTGTTGCAAAACAAAAAAGAGAATGATTCTTTCTGACTCAAGAAAATGTTCACTGATAAAGCTGTGTGTCTCACTTTTAACAACAGTCTTAATTGCTAAAATCCTCAACTATTAAAAGGGCTACCTATTAATGATTTTCAAAATTATTTATTTATTTATTTATTTTCAGTTTTGACTGCACGGAATGTTTGTGGCTACATGCAGGCTTTCACTGTTACCGTGACTGGGGACTACTAATCGTGGTGGACTGTGTTCTTATTGTGGTGGCTTTTCTTGTCTAAGGCATGCACGGCCACTAGTTGTGGTACACAAGCCTAGCTGCCCCAGGCATGCAGAATCTTCCTGGATCAGGGATAGAACCCATGATCCTTGCATTCGCAGGCAAATTTTTAACCAATGAACCACCAGGGAAGTCCCTACCTAAGTATTGACAGTTAACACCTGTGGAAACCAGTGTGATCGTTGCTGCAGATTCTGTTCAGAACTTGATAGGAGAAAGGATGGTGGTAAGTATACAACTGTCCAATAACTCAGAGTTGGTGAGTGAGGTTTCAATCTTTTCTGAGATCAACGATTTTTTCTTACTAATATAGCAGTTGTAGTCACATTGAAATCTTGAAGGACCAACTGGTCCAATTGTTGGATCCAAAAGTGTTGGCCTCCCATGAAGAATTTTTTTTTTTTTTTGCCTATAGAAAGATCAGATAAGATCAGATGATTTGCTCAGTCGTGTCTGACTCTTTGCGACCCCATGAATCATAGCACGCCAGGCCTCCCTGTCCATCACCAACTCCCGGAGTTCACTGAGATTCACGTCCATCGAGTCAGTGATGCCATCCAGCCATCTCACCCTCTGTCGTCCCCTTCTCCTCTTGTCCCAATCCCTCCCAGCATCAGAGTCTTTTCCAATAGGTCAACTCTTTGCATGAGGTGGCCAAAGTACTGGAGTTTCAGCTTTAGCATCAGTCCTTCCAAAGAAATCCCAGGGCTGATCTCCTTCAGAATGGACTGGCTGGATCTCCTTGCAGTCCAAGGGACTCTCAAGAGTCTTCTCCAACACCATAGTTCAAAACCATCAATTGTTCGGCACTCAGCCTTCTTCACAGTCCAACTCTCACATCCATACATGACCACAGGAAAAACCATAGCTTTGACTAGACGAACCTTTGTTGGCAAAGTAATGTCTCTGCTTTTCAATATGTTATCTAGTTTGGTCATAACTTTCCTTCCAAGGACTAAGAGTCTTTTAATTTCATGGCTGCAGTCGCCAGCTGCAGTGATTTTGGAGCCCAGAAAAATAAAGTCTGACACTGTTTCCACTGTTTCCCATCTATTTCCCATGAAGTGATGGGACCGGATGCCATGATCTTCATTTTCTGAATGTTGAGCTTTAAGCCAACTTTTTCACTCTCCACTTTCACTTTCATCAAGAGGCTTTTTAGTTCCTCTTCACTTTCTGCCATAAGGGTGGTGTCATCTGCATATCTGAGGTTATTGATATTTCTTCAAGCCATCTTGATTCCAGTTTGTGTTTCTTCCAGCCCAGCGTTTCTCATGATGTACTCTGCATATAAGTTAAATAAACAGAGTGACAATATACAGGCTTGACGAACTCCTTTTCCTATTTGGAACCAGTCCGTTGTTTCATGTCCAGTTCTAACTGTTGCTTCCTGACCTGCATACAAATTTCTCAAGAGGCAGATCAGGTGGTCTGGTATTCCCATCTCTTTCAGAATTTTCCACAGTTTATTGTGATCCACACAGTCAAAGGCTTTGGCATAGTCAATAAAGCAGAAATAGATGTTTTTCTGGAACTCTCTTGCTTTTTCCATGATCCAGCGGATGTTGGCAACTTGATCTCTGGTTCCTATGCCTTTTCTAAAACCAGCTTGAACATTTCGAAGTTCACGGTTCACATGTTGCTGAAGCCTGGCTTGGAGAATTTTGAGCATTACTTTACTAGCATTTGAGATGAGTGCAATTGTGCGGTAGTTTGAGCATTCTTTGGCATTGCCTTTCTTTGGGATTGGAATGAAAACTGCCCTTTTCCAGTACTGTGGCCACTGGTGAGTTTTCCAAATTTGCTGGCGTATTGAGTGCAGCACTTTCAAAGCATCATCTTTCAGGATTTGGAATAGCTCAACCAGAATTCCATCACCTCTACTAGCTTTGTTCATAGTGATCCTTTCTAAGGCCCACTTGACTTCACATTCCAGAATGTCTGGCTCTAGGTCAGTGATCACACCATCGTGATTATCTGGGTCATGAAGGTCTTTTTTGTACAGTTCTTCTGTGTATTCTTGCCACCTCTTCTTATTATCTTCTGCTTCTGTTAGGTCCATACCATTCTGTCCTTTATTGAGCCCATCTTTGCATGAAATGTTCCTTTGGTATCTCTGATTTTCTTGAAGAGATCCCTAGTCTTTCCCATTCTGTTGTTTTCCTCTATTTCTTTGCACTGATTGCTGAAGAAGGCTTTCTTATCTCTTCTTGCTATTCTTTGGAACTCTGCATTCAGATGTTTATATCTTTTCTTTTCTCCTTTGCTTTTCACTTCTCCTCCTTTCACAGCTATTTGTAAGGCCTCCCCAGACAGCCATTTTGATTTTTGCATTTCTTTTCCATGGGAATGGTCTTGAAACCTGTCTCCTGTACAATGTCACGAACCTCATTCCATAGTTCATCAGGCACTCTATCTATCAGATCTAGGCCCTTAAAACTCACTTCCACTGTATAATCATAAGGGATTTGATTTAGGTCATACGTGAATGGTCTATTGGTTTTCCCTACTTTCTTCAATTTAAGTCTGAATTTGGCAATAAGGAGTTCATGGTCTGAGCCACAGTCAGCTCCTGGTCTTGTTTTTGCTGACTGTATAGAGCTTCTCCATCTTTGGCTGCAAAGAATATAATCAGTCTGATTTTGGTGTTGACCATCTGGTGATGTCCATGTATAGAGTCTTCTCTTGTGTTGTTGGAAGAGGGTGTTTGTTATGACCAGTGCATTTTCTTGGCAAACTCTATTTGTCTTTGCCCTGCTTCATTCCGTATTCCAAGGCCAAATTTGCCTGTTACTCCAGGTGTTTCTTGACTTCCTACTTTTGCATTTAAGTCCCCTATAATGAAAAGGACATCTTTTTTGGGTGTTAGTTCTAAAAGGTCTTGTAGGTCTTCATAGAGCCGTTCAACTTCAGCTTCTTCAGCATTACTCGTTGGTGCATAGACTTGGATTACTGTGATATTGAATGGTTTGCCTTGGAAATGAACAGAGATCATTCTGTCGTTTTTGAAATTGCATCCAAGTACTGCATGTTGGACTCTTTTGTTGACTATGGTGGCCACTCCATTTGTTCTGAGGGATTCCTGCCCGCAGTAGTAGATATAATGGTCATCTGACTTAAATTCACCCATTCCAGTCCATTTCAGTTCGCTGATTCCTAGAATGTTGACATTCACTCTTGCCATCTCTTGTTTGACCACTTCCAATTTGCCTTGATTCATGGACCTGACATTCTAGGTTCCTATGCAATATTGCTCTTTACAGCATCGGACCTTGCTTCTATCACCAGTCACATCCACAGCTGGGTATTCTTTTTGCTTTGGCTCCATCCCTTCATTCTTTCTGAAGTTATTTCTCCACTGATCTCCAGTAGCATATTGGGCACCTACTGACCTGGGAGTTTCTCTTTCAGCATCCTATCATTTTGCCTTTTCATACTGTTCATGGGATTCTCAAGGCAAGAATACTGAAGTGGTTTTCCATTCCCTTCTCCAGTGGACCACATTCTGTCAGATCTCTCCACCATGACCTGCCTATCTTGGGTTGCCCCACGGGCATGGCTTAGTTCCATTAAGTTAGACAAGGCTGTGGTCCTAGTGTGATTAGATTGACTAGTTTTCTGTGAGTATGGTTTCAGTGTGTTTGCCCTCTGATGCCCTCTTGCAACACCTACGGTCTTACTTGGGTTTCTCTTACCTTGGGCATGGGGTATCTGTTCACGGCTGCTCCAGCAAAGCTCAGCCATTGCTCCTTACCTTGGACGAGGGGTATCTCCTCACCGCCGCCCTTCCTGACCTTTAACATGGCCAGCAAGTCAATAATTAATATCTAGCCTTAATTACTTACTAGCTCCCCTTACTCAAACTTAGATCTTATCACTTCAAATTGAAAGACCAAGCAAAAACACAACCACCAAAGTCAAAGGAAACAAGTTTTGACAAAAGAATGTCTTTAATTTTGACACCTATTGCTGGTCAGAAAAGTAGCTCTGGAATGAGTAGTTTTAGACATGGTGGCCATAGAAGAGAAAATGACATCTGCAATACCCTAAGAGAATACATTTCTTTTATCCTATCTGTAAAGAAGTGAAAGAATGAAGGCAGGAAGGAGACAATGTGCCCTCATTGGTTGAGTATTCTCATAAAGTGTGTACTATTTGGAAGAAATTAACAGAGTTGACAGATGCCAATAAGGCAAACCTGAATACTGTACCCACCTGAGTATTTTAGTTCCATACCTGTGTTTAGGGGCTGAAAATGTCTTTCCTTGCTGAATTGATGTTAGCATAATTGAATATTTGGGAATTTTTTTAAGTAAGTTATTTTCCTACAGTGTAAATTTAAATTTAATTTAATGAGTTATCTAATCCAAAGAATTTGCATTTTCATTCTCAACCTTATTCATTCAATGAAATATTTTTCCCCAAGTCAAAAGCATTTACAACATCATTAAGTATGAATATGCATGTATTCTCAGTTGCTTCAGTCCTGTCTGGCTCTTTGAGACCCTATGGACTATAGCCTGCCAGGCTCCCCCGTCCATGGGATTTTCAGAAAGAATACTGAAGTGGGTTCCAATGCCCTCCTCCAGGGGACCTTCTTGACCCAAGTATGGAAACCATGTCTCCTGCATATCCTGCATTTCCAGATTATTTACCATGAGACACCAGGGAAGCCCAAGTATGAATAAACTGAGTTATAAAAAAGGGATCTGAAAAAACAAGTTTCTTTTCATTTAATGACCACAGTAAATTGCATCATTGACCATATGCCCCCTTTGCATTCTTTGTTAAACAGAACAGAGTGAAATTTGTGTTCTAACTAAAGATAAAGCAAAGCAAAGCAAAATTATAGCACTTTTTTCTATACTAATCTCAATTCAGATTAGACTCACTTCTACTTCTTTTCCTGATTTTATAGAACCATTATTTCAATTTGTGAAATAATATATAATAAAACCCTTCCCCTCTTCTCTTTTTTTTTAAGAGTACTAGGAGGATTGCTAGATGAGGGGATAAAGACATCTTACACCATGTTGAATTACCAATAACAAATATTTTAGGTCAACCTCAAGAAGGGTCTTTAAAGTTATTTTAGGAGATTATATATATATATATATATATATATATATATATAATGAAAACTCCTAAGAAAAGGCTTTATTAACTATGTCTACAAATTCTCTGCTAAGGTAACTGCTTAATTGAAGTCCATTTTAAAACTGATTGATGGTCCAAATCTAATCTCCTTTATCTGATTAATTAGCACAGTTCTTAGTTTGTACACTAATTAAAAACAGTTTATATTTAGAGCAATAAAAAGATGAATACAGATGAAAGTCTTTTTCTCTCAGACTTATGAAAGGATTTAACATTAGCAAGAATATGCAAAAAGTTAGTGGTTTCTTCACTCATATATATATATATATATATATATATATATATATACACACACACAGCGCAGCAAACATTTCCATTGTTTTCTTTGTCATGTTCCCACCAACAGCCTTGTAAGATAAGCTGATTTATCACATTTCTGTCTCTTAATCCTTCCAATCTAATTTTGGAAATGTCAGTATTTGAGTTAATTTCAAAAAGGGTGTATAAAGCCATTTCAAGTTTTCCTCTAAAACAAAACTTTTTCAAAGGGATGAGACAATATCCCAGTTGAAGACCAGAATTTGTTTCTAAGTCTTCTTAAAATCTTGAAAATGTGGGTAATTCTTATATCTTAATGTTAGTCATTATCATGGAAGAAAATGTGTATCTCATCAACACAAATAATTGAATAGATTGTAGTTGGTAAATTAATGAACATATTTTTAGGCTGATTTACAAAATAAGTACTACCTGACTCTCTTGTGTATTTTACAAATAGATGCCTGAATTACTTTTTTTTTTTTTTTAAGGTTTTCTTTTAAAATATGTGTTAGTCACTCAATCATGTCTGACTCTTTATGACCCTAGGGATAATAGCCTACCAGGCTCCTCTGTCCATTTGATTCTCCAGGCATGAATACTAAAGTGGGTAACCATTTCCTTCTAATACTATGTAAAAATGCCTGTAAGCTAAGAGGTTTGGACAGTTCATATGAAGGTGTCATGTCTTTCTTATGGTCAAAGAAAACCCATTAGCCTTTCTAAGGTTACAAATTCCTCTTTAATTTTTCTCCTTGTATACACTATATCACAAGAAAATTTACCCTTTACTTCCTCCTTCAAAAACATTTCTCTCTTTCTTTTTCTTTTTTAATCCTGCCCTTCCATACCCAAGAACTTGCTCTTAATGCATTTCAGATTAGGTTGGATAACTGTGAAAATAGTTAAAGTTTACTGGGCACACACAGTACTGTAAGCATTGTGATACACAATCTCTATAACTCCTAATGACTCATATCTTGTTGGCAAGAAAATAGAAATACAGAGAGCTTAAATAACTTCCACAAGATCACAGGGATCTGATTCAAGTCTACAGGCTAAATACCCAATTTTGTCATCTCTCTTTGATTTCTCTTCTCCTTAGGTTACTCCGCCACTTTCGTCATTCACTTGGACTCTCCACATGATGTAGCGAAAGGACAAGTAGCACAGGGTCTATCCCTCAGAGAGATACACCTGTGAGCCTGAGTCCCCTCTTCAGCTCTTTCCACTGCTGTAATCCTATTCTCTATTTATCTTCAAAATAAGAAAATTTAATGAAATTAAGTTTTATACAGATCCATATAAAAAGGAACGATCCTGGAAGATAGGTAGGTAGGTAGATAGATAGAATGAACTCAGGTCTAAATAAATAGGACAAAATTAGAAATTATGGCACATATAGTAAATTATGTTTTGAATCAGACCAGTATATTTATCAAGAGATGAACACCAAAGAGAGAAAATGAATATGACTCTACCTAGAGAAGTGAAAGAGCTTCCAAAGAATCTGCCTGTGATATAGGAGACCTGGGTTCAATCCCTGGGTCGGGGAGATCCCCTGGAGCAGGCAATGGGAACCCACTCCAATATTCTTACCTGGAGAATTCCATAGACAAAGGAACTCGTGAGCTACAGTCCATGGGGTTGCAAAGACTTGGACATGACTAAGTGACTAACACACACGGAGAAGTAAAAGGGTGAAGGTATATTGTTCAAAACCACTAAAACATTCAGTGGTATAACAAGACTATTTCATGTGGGTGGGATACACAAAAACAGAAGATACTGCTCCAGCCTTTCAAAATGCACTTCACCTACATATGATTGCTATGTCAATGACTTGATTTAACAAAAATTCAGAAAAAAAAAATCCTGCTTTTTAATATATTTCTATTTGCTGCATTTCTTTATATTTAAAATTTTCTATTATCATTATCCCCATTCAGCTCCAGAAACTTATAAATATTATGTGCAAATGTGATCAGTGTCTTAGACTTGTTTTAGGGGAATATCACATGTTATTAATAGCACGTAGCAGCTGACAGCATATATTATACACTAGGGATTAGATTTGATTTACGGAGCTCAAGAACTCCAAAGAAACTGTGTAGATTTACACCATTTGAGTATTGAGCCATGTTTATAAGTTTATATGACACTCCAAGGAGACATTTTCTCATATAAAACATCCATGAAATTTTTAAGAAAAGTTCTAGCATTCTCAGTTTATGAGCAACACTCCCTTGGGTTATTGTAAAAGTTAATTATGAGTATCATAATTAAGAATACAATGAAATAATTTTATTAAAATTAAATTTATCTCTTATACTGTACAAATTGACACATTCCTAACTATGCTTTTACATAGCAATGCCTTTTCATATGTTAATTTATGGATTATAAAATTTAATTCAAAATGAATGCCATTTTCTAAAACCATAATTGTGTTATTAGCTAGTACTCACATTTTCCTTCTGCTTCAATATCAATAAGATTTGTAGATAAAAAGAGAGTCATAGAATGTCAGAATTTGGTGAAACCTTAATGAGCATTCAAACAAATGTATCCAGTTCCAGTTCAGTTCAGTCGCCCAGTCATGTTCGACTTTTTGCAACCCCATGAATTGCAGCACGCCAGGCCTCCCTATCCATCACCAACTCCCGGACTTCACTCAGACTCACATCCATCGAGTCAGTGATGCCATCCAGCCATCTCATCCTCTGTCGTCCCCTTCTCCTCCTGCCCCCAATCTCTCCCAACATCAGGGCCTTTTCCAATGAGTCAACTCTTCACATGAGGTGGCCAAAGTATTGGAGTTTCAGCTTTAGCATCAGTCCTCCCAACGAACACCCAGGACTGATCTCCTTTAGGATGGACTGGTTGGATCTCCTTGAAGTCCAAGGGACTCTCAAGAGTCTTCTCCAACACCATAGTTCAAAAACATCAGTTCTTCAGCACTCACACCTTTCTTCACAGTCCAACTCTCACAATAATACATGACCACTGGAGAAACCATAGCGTGGACTAAACAAATGTATACATTTTTCAATTATGAAACACAGTGTTATGAAAAGTGCACAAATTTATATAGCAAGTTACCAATAGAGCCAAATATACAGCACTGCTCTTAGCTCCCAAGATAAGGTCATTTTCATTATCTATACCATATTATCAAATCACCTGTTCATCTGAAGCTGTTGATGAGGATCCAGTCTCAATACAGAATATTATCTATTAGAAGCAATTTTTATAAAACAATTTTATTTTTAATGTAATTCCAGTATAGGGGGGAAAATGCCCATGTGTCTTTTAAAGAAATCCATAGAAAGGTCAGGTGTAACTGGGTTTGTTTTCAATGGTCCGACTTTGTTCCTATGATCCAAAACTAAATATTAGCGGTTCTTACTTTCTTAATCAAGTAGGATTCAAAACCATGAGCTGAGTGTTGGGTACAGTTGTGATAAAAATGAAACGATTAAGTAATATTTACATATAATAAAAAAGTGAGCTTCTTAAGGGCACAAAAAAAGATCACCAGGCTGTGTTGAATAGTCATGGAGTTATGTTTTCATTTATTTAAAACTAAATCAGTGAAATAGATTGCATGATTTTTTAAGAAGATAGTTGACTTCACCTGTGACTGGGGTTCACCAGTTAAAGATGATGGTAAAAGAAAGAGGCTAGTCAACTGATAAAGTTTGCAAAAGTTTGACTATCATAAACAATTCATGGAAATGAAACTGGGAAGGAAAGAAAATGTAGAGGTCAGTGCAATGGATACTTAAGAATAAGTGTAGATGACTGTTTCTATAGAGAATGGGAAAGATTGAGGATGATAGTCTAGGATATTCATACATAGTTAAGTTCCTGTGATAACAAAAGTGTGACTGAAGGAGTTAATGTATGTGAACCACGAGTTTAAATGAAGAGCACAGATGCCACTAAAGAAGTGACTGAGAGATCTATACATGGTAGCTGAGCAGAGAGGGAGTTTGGGTGTGCACGTGAGCCACAGAGAACGGCCGATCCACAGCACCAAGCCTTCCTTTTGGCCCGGAGACTTAACACAGTGAAAATACCTCCCTCTTCCTCTTAATAATCCTAAATCCAGGAGATGTCCTCAGGAACAGTTGTTAATAAAGACTAGGAAGTAGAGAAAACATTCAGAGGTTGGTAGAGCAGAGTTCGAGCTAAGAGATGTGGGCTTCTTGGTGGCAGAGAGAAATGGAGAAGTTGGTAAGAGTAGCAGGATTCTAAAAGCCATGACTGTGATAGAGTAATTCTGCAACTATACAAAACTCCAAAAACTAGGATGTTCCCCACATGGAACACTGTATTTAGGCAGGCTTTAGCTATATCACAATGTCAATCACTATTGATAGAATGGGCTCCTGGGCTCTTGAAAGTATTCAATTCCTTTTTAGTTTGTTTTACAGCTAAAATGCAGGTTAAACTCAGTAAAATGACAGGGGGAGAAGCAGGGATATAAACATAGGCAAAAAGCAATAAAATAAAATAGCTAATTATCTAACTGAGGGAGATCAGGAAAAATACAGAAAATAAGGAGGTTAGGAAGAATAGAAAAGAAAGGAAGAAGGGAAAGGAGAGAGGAAGGAAGGGAGAAAGAAAAGAAAGTAATAAAATAATATACATGTCTAATGCCAATTGGTATGCTAGTATAAAAAAGGATTCCAACCTGTCCAGTCTCTAGAAGTACTTTATATTATCACATTTTGGCTCTTCCTAACAATCTTAGGACATTCAAGGTGTTATATTGTTGTTGTTGTTCAGTCACCCAGTCATGTCTGATTCTTTGTGACCCAAAGGACAGCAGCACTCCAGGCCTCCCGTCCCTCACCATCTCTCAATTTGCCCAAGTTCAAGTTCATTGCATCAGTGATGCTGTCCAGCCATCTCATCCTCTGACGCCCTCTTCTCCTTCTGCCCTCAATCTTTCCCAGTATCTGGGAGTTTTCCAGTGAGTCATCTGTTCACATCAGATGACCAAAATACTGGAGATTCAGTTTCAGCATCAGTCCTTCCATGAATATTCAGGGTTGATTGCCCTTAAGATTGACAGCAAGGTTTGAGCTCCTTGCTGTCCTTGCTTTCAGAAGTCTTCTCCAGCACCACAGTTCAAAGGCATCAATTTTTTGGCATTCTGCCTTCTTTATGGTCCAGCTCTCACAATCATATGTGATGACTGGGAAGACTGTAGCTTTGACTATACAGACCTTTGTAGTCAGGGTAATGTCTTTGCTTTCAACACATTGTCTAGGTTTGACATCACTTTCCTGCCAAGAAGCAATTGTCTTCCGATTTCATGAATGCAATCACCATCTGCAGTGATTTTGGAGCCCAAGAAGAGGAAATGTATCATTGCTTCCACTGTTTCCCCTTCTATTTGCCATGCATTGATGGGGCCAGATGCCATGATCTTAGTTTTATTTTGTTTTTTAATATTTAAGCTGGCTCTTTCATGCTCCTCCTCCACCCTCATCAAGAGGCTCTTTAGTTCCTCTTTGCTTTCTGCCATTAGAGTGATATCATCCACATATCTGAGGTTGTTGATGTTTCTCCCACCTATCTTGATTCCAGCTTGTAACTCATCCAGCCCAGCATGTCTCATAATGTGCTCAATGTGTAGGTTGAACAATCAAGGGTGATGGCAGACAGCCCTGTTGTACTTTCTTAATTTTGAACCAATCAATTGTTCCATTCAGAGCTCTAACTGTTGATTCTTGACTCACATACAGGTTTCTCAGGAGACAGGTAAAATGGTCTGATATTCCCATCTGTCTAAGAGCTTTCCACAGTTTGTCATGATCCACACAGTCAAAGATTTTAACGTAGTCAATGAAACAGAGATAGATGTTTTCTTTGAAATTCCCTTGATTTCTCTTTAACCCAGCAAATGTTGGCAATTTGATCTCTAGTTCCTCTTCCTTTTCTAAACCCTTCTTGGACATCTGGAATTTCTTGATTTGCATAATGCTGAGGCCTAACATGCAAGATTTTAAGCAAGTCCATACTAGCAAGGGAGATGAGTACAGTTGTCTGATGGTTAGCACATTCTTTGGTAGAACCCTTCTTGGGAACTGGGATGAGGATTGACCTTTTCCAGTCCTATGGCCAGATTTGCTGGGTCTTCCAGATTTGCTGACATAATGAATGCAAAACCTTGGTGGCATCATCATTCAGGGATTTGAATAGTTCTGCTGGAATTTCATTCCATCCACTAGCTTTTTTAACAACAGTGTTTCTTAAGGTTCACTTGACTTCACACTCCAGAATGTCTAGCTCTGGGTGACTAAACACACCATCACAGTAGTCCAGTTCATTAAGATCTTTATATATATATATATATATACAGTTATTCCATGTATTCTTTCCATCCCTTCTGGATCTCTTTAGCATCTACTAGGTCTCTACCATCTTTATCCTTTATTGTGCCCATCTTTGGACTGAATACTCCCCTGATGTTTCCAATTTTCCTGAAGAGATCTCTAATCTTTCCCCTTTTGTTGGTCTCTTCTGTTATTAGCATTGCTCACTGAAGAAGGCCTTCTTGTCTCTCCTAACTATTTTTTGAAACTCTGTTTAATTGGATGTACCTTTCCCTTTCTCCCTTGCTTTTCACTTCTCTTTATTTTTCCACTATTTGTAAAGCCTCCTCAGATAATCACTTTGCCTTGTTGCTTTTCTTTTTTGGGATGGCTTTGTTTATGCCTCCTGTACAATATTATGGACCTTTGTTCATAGTTCTTCAGGCACACTGTTAACTAGATCTAGTCCCTTGAATATATTCGTTATCTCTACTGTGAATTCATATGGGATTTAAGTCGTACCTGGCTGGCCTATTGTTTTTTCCCAGTTTTCTTTAGTTTAAGCCTGAATTTTGCTATGGGAAGCTGATGATCTGAGCCACAGTCAGCTCCAGGTCTTGTTTTTGCTGATTTTATTACTAAGTCGCTTCAGTCGTGTCCGACGGCACCCCCACCAGGCTCCCCCGTCCCTGGGATTCTCCAAGCAAGAACAATGGAGTGGGTTGCCATTTCCTTCTCCAATGCACGAAAGTGAAAAGTGAAAGTGAAGTCACTCAGTCGTGTCCGACTCTTCGCAACCCCATGGACTGCAGCCCATCAGGCTCCTCTGTCCACGGGACCCTCCAGGCAAGAGTATCGGAGTGGGTTTCCATTGCCCTAGAGCTTCTCAATCTTTAGCTACAAAGAAAGTAATCAATTTGATTTTAGTACTGACCATTTGGTGAAGTCCATGTGTAAAATCATCTCTTGTGTTGTTGAAAAAGGGTATTTACTATGACTAGTGCATTCTCTTGGCAGAATTCAGATAACTTTTGCCCAAATTCCATTAGTTCTCCAACTTGCCTGTTACTCCAGGTATATCTTGACTTCCTACTTTTCCCATAATGAATGCTGCTGCTGTTTAGTCATTTCAGTTGTGTCAGACTCTGTGTGAACCTACGGACTATAGCCCACCAGTCTCCTCTGTCCATGGAATTCTACAGGCAAGAGTACTGGAGTGGATTGCCATGCCCTTCTCCAGGGGATCTTCCCAACCCGAGGATGTAACCCTGGTCTCCCGCACTGCAGGCAGATACTTTACCACTGAGCTACCAGGGAAGCCCAATGATGAATAAAATATCATTTTTATATGTTAGTTCTAGCAGGTCTTCTAGGTGTTCATAGGACTGATCGACTTCAGCTTCTTTGGCATCGGTGGTAGGGGCATAGACTTGGATTACTGTGATGTTGAATGGCTTGCCTTGGAAATGAACCGAGAACATTCTGGCATTTTGGGGGTTGCACTCAAGTACTGTATTTTGGACTCTCTTGTTGATTATGAGGGCTACTCCGTTTCTTCTATGGGATTCTTGTCCACAGTAGTAGATATAATGGTCATTTGAATTAAATTCGCCTGTTCCTGTCCAATTTAGTTTGCTGATTCCTAGAATGTTGATGTTTATTCTTACCATCTCCTGCTTGACCACATCTAGTTTTCCTTGATTCATGGACTTAACATTCCAGATTCCTATCCAATACTATTCTTTTCAGCATCAGATTTTACTTTCATCACTAGACACATCCACAACCGAGAGCTGTTTTCACTTTGGCTCAGCCTCTTCATTCCTTCTGGAGCTATTTCTTCACTCTTCTCCAGTAGCACATTGGGCACCTTCCAACCTGGGAAGTTAATCTTTCAGTGTCATATCTTTTTTGCCTTTTCATACTGTTCATGGGGTTCTCAAGGCAAAAGTACTGAAGTGGCTTACCATTCCCTTCTCAAAGTGCTATATTTACACAAAATTTTTAGAAGTTCAAGTCACCAGGACCTGTCTTATACAGGAGCAGAATATATGTATGTGATTTTTAAATCCATTAAGTTGATGAAAAATACTTTCATTTGGATACTAACTCTGAGTGTTTGATTTAACTGGTTATGTGTACCACCGGGGCAACACATGGTTTGAAAGTGATTCTAATTGTGAAACCGCAGTCAACCACTTCCCCCCAACCCCCACCTTTGTAATAGAAGTTTGAACTGTTGCTATTTGAATATACCAATAAAATTTACCACTGCTAAGTGTAGATAGCTTATGTCTCATTAGTTAGCTGGGAGTGTCCTTAAAAACTAACACAGATTGGGTAACTTATTATAATTCTCAACTTTGCTTATCCTTTATATCTTCTAGCTCTTTGTTAAGCATTTATTGTATCTTCTTGGTCTGTGTTTACATTCTTTTCCTAAAATCTTGAATCATCTTTACTATCATTTTCCTGAATTCCTTTTCAGGTATTTTGCCTAGCTCCACTTCAGTTAAGTATTCCAGTGTTTCATCTTGTTTGTCTGGAACATATTCCTTTGCTGTCTCATTTTGTCTACCTTTCTGTGTTCATGGTTCCATAGGCTGCAGAACTGTAGTTCCTCTTGATTCTGGTGTCTGCCCTCTGGTGGGTGAGGCTGCTCTAAAAGGTTTTTGTAGGCTTTCTAGTGAGAAGGACTGGTGTCTGCCCACTTTCTGGTGGCCAGAGACACGTCAAGAGGTGTGTTTAGAGGTGTAAGGGATCTCAGGAAGACTATGGGGAGCCTGTCTGCTGATGGATGGGGCTGTATTTCTGGTTCTGTTGGTTGTGTGCCCAGAGGCATTCCAAGCCTTCCTCTTTGTCTTTGGAAGTAGAACATCTTTTTTGTAGGTTCTAGTCTTTCCTTGTTGATAGTTGTTCAGCAATTAGTTGTGATTTTAGTGTTTTTATGAGAGGAGGTGAGCTCAGTACTTTCCCATCTTGTCTCTGCCTTCAGAGGGGGTAATTTAAATGACACTTTATTTTATCACATTTCTAGAGACCGCAAGTCCAAGACAAGGGTGTCAGCAAGTTTGGTCTCTCCTGAGGCCTCCCTTGGTCTCCTTGGCTTGTAAGATAGCTACTTAGTGGGGTGTTCTCACATGGTCTTTTCTCTGTGTGCACTCCCAGGGTCTCTTCCTTTTATAAGCACACCAGTCCTATTGGATTAGGGCCTCACCCTCATGACTTAATTTATCTTTAAGAAAGTGAAAGTGAAGTCTCTCAGTTGTGTCAGACTCTTCACGACCTCATGGACTATAGCCTACCAGGCTCCTCCTTCTGTCCATGGGATTTTCCAGGCAAGAGTACTGAAGTGGGCTGCCACTTCCTTCTCCAAGGGGATATTCCTGACCCAGGGATCAAACCTGGGTCTCCCGCATTGTAGGCAGATGCTTTTGCCATCTAAGCCACCAGGGAAGTCCAATTAATTAATCTTTAATTACCCTTTAAAAGATCCTGTCTCCAAATACAATGACATTAGGGTTGGAGTTTCAACATGTAAATTTGGTGATGGGAGGCAGGGGGCAAAATTCAGTCCATAACATGTTTCCCCTATATTAATAAAATAGAATCACTTTTTGAATTATATTTAAATTTAATCAAGAGTTAATGGCTGCCTTTCAGTATAAGGAAACATAGATGTTTTAGTTCAAGCTGCCACAACAAAATAGTCCTATACCTGTGGGTTCCAGATTCTGAGATTCACCCAACCCTGGACCATATCCTGTGTTTACAATATGCAGTTGATTAAATATGTGGATGCAGAACCTACATATACGGATGGATGGAAGACTATGGGACTTGAGCATCCTCTCATTTTGGTATCCATGGCAATTCCTGGAACCAATCCCCAACAAATACTGAGGGACAACTGTACCAATGATTGGGTGACTTAAACAACATGTTTATTTCTCTGTAATCAGAGCCAGCATAATCTGGTTTTGGTGAAGCCCTTCATATTGGCTTGCAAACTCCCACCGTCTTGCTGTGTCTTCACTTAGAAGAGAGAGAGAGAACACTCTGCTCTGTTCCTCTTCTTATAAGGACAGGAATCCAGTCATGCAGGCTCCACCCTCATGGCCTCATGTTATCCTAATCACCTCCCAAAGGCCCACCTCCAAATACCATCACAATAGGTGTCAGGGTTTCAATATATGAATTTTGAGGGGACATAAATGTTCAGTCCAAAAAACAGAAAATAAGTATAAATTATATAACAGAGAATCAAACAGATGACTTCAGAGGAAAGCAGAGCAACCTAATGTTAGAGAAAATCTGTACTGTACACGTTTAATAGAGAAGGAAGACTTTATTCAAGAGAGTTCCGGTAAGGGTGGGAGAGATTGAACTCAACTGTATTTAAATAAAATGCAGTAGGATTTTCAGCATTAGGGTGAGCTTGTGAAAAAGTACTGGAGAATGCTATGGCAGGAGGGTGGTTGTTCAATGTGACTAAGCCACAGGTGTTTGCTAGTCAGTTCTTAATTGTCCCCACCCCCACTACCCATGAGACCTGGAATTGGGGACCCTATCTTCCTAGATAATTACATTTCAAAGGAAAAAATTCCAGGTCCTTAGAAAAATGTTCCTGGGTTGTAAAACTCTCAAGAAAATGTGAGATTTCTACCTCAAATTGTGTGCGATAAAATTTACAATTGCAGGTTTTCTAAAGTAAATGCTGTAAGAAAGAAGAGGTCAGAGGCCTATAGTCAGGAAGATATCTGGCTGAAGTTTAGTCAAGCTGAGGGGAAGCTTAAGACCTTAGTCAAGGGCATCTACCTCTGTCTTTTCAAGCCAATGGAATTTTTTAAAAGTTGAAGAAGGACCTCTGTAGTTTAAAAGAGACTTAAGAAATATCAATAGAATACTGGATGAATACTTCTGTATTTTAATATGGACTGATCTGAACACACCAAAGTTCAAACCTACATTTTTGAGCCAATAGTGGTATTGGTTATTGTTGAAACATATATGTGTGTGTCTATATATACATATATATATGTATATATATATGTGTATATATGTGTATATATGTGTATGTATCTTAAATAAAATGATATTTTTATTATGAAAATATTCATATATTTGTGATTTTAGAGATATATCCTATAGTATTAATATATAAAGGAAAGAAATTACCTGATATCAACAGTATGCTTTAATAAACATAAAAGAAGAGCTTCCCTTCTTTCCTCTTTAGATTATTTCCTTCCATTCTTCTTTCCTCTGAGCATCCCTGGGAGCAATAATGAGGGCAGCCTAGAATTTAGGACCTGGTTTCTAAGTACTTTAAGAAATGATTGTCAGGACCAAAGCAAGGAAAGAATAATTTAAAACTGAAAAGTTTACTTTGTGAGAAAAGTAAGGAATTGCTCACCAAATCATGTGGACATATCAAAAGAACATAGAAACTTGCCTTCAAGGGGCTTTCACTAATCAAATCTAGATCATTTGTAGCATAAAAATACCACAAATAATGGGTTATTACCTATTAAATAAAATTGAAGTCTATAGGTCAACACCAATAATAATAAACAAAAGGATAAATAAACAGAAGTAAAATCTCTTCCTTATCATAAAATACCAACTAGTAAATGTAGAATAAATTATTAAATTAGAAAATTGCACTTAGCAACCATTATATAAATAACCTACTTATATAAGAAATGTCAATGAATGTTCAAATCAATGTGGAAAATTGAATGAAAAATGAGATTTTTACATGGTCTCAAAGCATTTGCTAATTCCAGTGCAGAAACCTAGCAGACACCATCTTAATCGAATAACCCAAGTTATCATCACTAGTTCAGGGTGAAATAGACATTTGGAGTCTTCTGACAAAATGAGATGAGAAGAATGCCATATCACTTTTGTAATGACTTAGCCAACAATGAATAACCTAAATTTAATCATGAGAACACTCAATAAACACACAGAGAGATGTTCTATGAAATGATTGCTTTGTACTAAAAATGTTGTGGTCATGAAAGCCAAGAAAAGCTGAGATAATATTTCAGATTATAGGAATCTAGAAAGACATAATAGATGAGGGCAATCTGTGATCCTGGCTTGGATCCTTTTGCTGTAAAAAAAAAAAATGTTATTGGGAAAATTGAAGGGTCTTTTGGTGATGGGTGTGTGAAATTTATTTATATTATTCTTGCTACTGTTTATTGAGCTCACTGTGTACTCATCTAACATGATAGTAAAGTAATGCTCAAAATTCTACAAGCCAGGCTTCAGCAATACATGACCCATGATCTTCCAGATGTTAAGCTGGTTTTAGAAAAGGCAGAGGAACCAGAGATCAAATTGCAAACATCCACTGGATCATTGAAAAAAACAAGAGAGTTCCAGAAAAATATCTATTTCTGCTTTATTGCCTATGCCAAAGCCTTTGACTGTGTGGATCATCACAAACTGTGGAAAATTCTGAAAGAGATGGGAATACCAGACCACGTGACCTGCCTCTTAAGAAACCTGAATGCAGGTCAGGAAGCAATAGTTAGAATTGGACATGGAACAACAGACTGGTTCCAAATAGGAAAAGGAGTACATCAAGGCTGTATATTGTCACCCTGCTTATTTAACTTATAGGCAGAGTACATCATGAGAAATGCTGGGCTGGAAGAAGCACAAGCTGGAATCAAGATTGCTGGGATAAATATCAATAACCTCAGATTATGCAGATGATACCATCCTTATGGCAGAAAGTGAAGAAGAACTAAAGAGCCTTTTGATGAAAATGAAACAGGGGAGCACAAAAGTTGGCTTAAAGCTCAACATTCAGAAAACTAAGATCATGGCATCAGGTCCCATCACTTTATGAGAAATAGATGGGGAAACAGTGGAAACAGTGTCAGACTTTATATTTTGGGTCTTTAAAATCACTGCAGATGTTGATTGCAGCCATGAAATTAAAAGACACTTACTCCTTGGAAGGAAGGTTATGACCAACCTGGACAGCATATTAAAAAGCAGAGACATTACTTTGTCAACAAAGGTCTGTCTGGTCAAGGCTATGGTTTTTCCAGTAATCATGTATGGATGTGAGAGTTGGACTGTAAAGAAGGCTGAGTGCCGAAGAATTGATGCTTTTGAGCTGTGGTGGTTGGAGAAGACTCTTGAGAGTCCCTTGGACTGCAAGGAGATCCAACCAGTCCATCCTAAAGGAGATAGTCCTGGGTGTTCATTGGAAGGATTGATGCTAAAGCTGAAACTCCAATACTTTGGCCACCTGATGCAAAGAGGTGACTCATTTGAAAAGACCCTGATGCTGGGAAAGATTGAGGGCAGGAGGAGAAGGGGATGACAGAGGATGAGATGGTTGGATGGCATCACCAACTCAAGGGACATGAGTTTGGGTAAACTCCAGGAGTTGGTGATGGATAGGGAGGCCTGGCGTGCTGCAGTTCATGAGGTCTCAAAGAGCTGGACACGAGTGAGCAACTGAACTGAACTGAACTGTGCATGAGTTTATTTATTTCATCTAATGGATATATAAATATAAGGAATTTCAATGAGTTTGGAAAAAGAGTCATTCTGGATAGCTATATATATATGTATTTTTTATATTCTAATTCTGAAACTTTGATCATTTATGTCATATAGAAAAAATTTTAAGAAAGCATAAAATGTATTTCTGCATTTTAAAAGTATGTGATGAAAAATTCAAACACATTCAAAAGTAGAGCTATTTTAAAATTGACACCCACATTTTTCTTTTTCTTTTAGTTGCAGGCAAAAAAATAAACATGGCAAACTTATTTGTTTTTTCCCCCCTTTTTTTAAAGCTACTGGTTCATTTATTTAAAACTTTAAGACACTTTTCAAACTTGCAGAAAGTTGCAAGAATGAAAGAGCTTGAGAGAGAGTGTGTGGTTTATACTCAGAAAATAAACACTCTTTTTGAGAAATAACTTCCTCACTGGCAGTGTGTTAAAGCTGGCCGTAACTTCCTTATGTGACTGGATTGCTGTGTGTGCTGTACTGTGCTGAGATTTTACCTACCTGAGATACTCTCTGCCTCTCTCTGCATAACTTTATACTGAGAATAACTTTAACACATCATACTGTGATTTACAGGAGCTCCTTCAACTGTAAAACCTGATACCCAGCCTTTTGTGAGTAACTCCTGGACTTGGCCTATTATAAGTTCATTCAATATGCCCCTGGAAATAGAATGGTAATTCTATATTACATTTTATGATGGTGTTTAATCTCACTTATTACCTCAAAGAGTCAGACTTGAGCTGTTTAGAAAATTAAGAGTTGAAAGGAGGCCTTCTTTTATTACAGCAATAATTATCACACAGCACATATTAAGGACCTGCTGAATACTACACAATTTGATACAACACTTGTTCTTTCTCCTTCCTTTTTGTAAAGTTCTTTGAGTACTGCACTATTTTGTTTTAAATAAACCTCCTTTGTAGATATAGAGCTAATCAGGTACATTTTCAGAACCAAAGATGTTTCCTGAAAAATGATATCGAATAGTTAGTACCTACCTGTACCAAATCCAGATTACATGGTCTAGTGGTTTTTATTGTGTTTTTCCATTAAATGCAAACATATCTGCTTTCACTATACAATTTGTATGAGTCTAATTTAGTTGCTGCTCAGTGTAACCAGAGACCAAGAGAACTTTGAGGACTATTTACGCTTCCTCTTTTGTTCTCCATATCCAATCAGTTATTAGTTTGCCAATGCCCTTGCCTCTATAACATGATTACCACTTTACATTCCATAAAACATTCAGTGGCTCTCCACAGTTTAGCAAATAAGCACTAAGTATATTTAAATGGTGATACAAGGCCCTTCAGGATTTGTACCTGTCACTTTCCCCGCTTTTCATCCCTTGCAGCCAACACTTGCTGATTCTTAGATGCAGTGGGTCTTAGATGCTTCCTGCCTCTTGAGTAATCCAATTCATACACCTGGAAGTCCACACTTCCATCAACACCCTTTCCTCCATGTCTGCCCTTCATCCCCTGAGATGCCTCCTGAACAGTCGGGACACAGATCAGCTGTCTTCTCCTTTGCTAGCCTTACTTGACCTACCCATGAAATACAATTGTATGTTCTTTGTAAATACTTCTCTTCTAACTTTTGTTTCACGATATTGTAATAATGTATGTACATGCATTTACCTGCATTATATATCTAAGCTTCTTAAAGACAAAAAGGTTATTCCCAAATTATGTTTCCATAAAGAAAGTGTGAGTATACCCAGTTTGTATACTCAGAAAATGAGTGATTGTATTAATTTAGAAAATGGTTATCAGAAAAATGAAGTAGGTAATGAAATAAATTGGAAGTCCCATTAAAATCAAATCTTAAATAAAAGGGGTGGTAGAAAAAAACAGTTGATTCTACAGATACCTCTTCAGTGTAATTTTACTTTCACTGCTAAGGTTTTCATTTACATTTCTTTTTAATTTTTTAAAGTAAATTAATATCAATGATACTTCAATATTAAAAAAAACTTTGGTCAATAAGTATAAAATGCTACAGTTACCATCAGTTCTATGAGAATATTATAAAGCCCATATCCTCTACAAGTGCATTATACTATATGAAGGGAAAGTTTTAAGCAAGTAAACATCCATTGAAACATCCACTTTTGAAACACCACTCACCACAGTCCATTTCCTGTTCAGAAAATACCAGTATCCAAGTTAATACAGCTGTTGAAGGAACGCATTTGAGTCAGTTCTAGGGAGGTGGATGAACCTAGAGCCTGTTATACACAATGAAGTAAGTCAGAAGGAGAAAACTTTTGTGTACTAACGAGTGCATTTGGAATCTAGAAAAACGGTACTGATGAACCTAACTGCAGGGAAGGAATAGAGATGCACACGTAGAGAACAGACTTTGGACCCAGCGGAGGAAGGAGATGGTGGGACAAACTGAGAGTAGTATTGACATATACACACTACCCTGTGTAAATAGTTGTAAGTTGCTCAGGCACAGGCAGCTCAATCTGATGCTCTCTGACAACCTGGGGAGTGGGGGTGAGGTTCAGGAAGAAGGGGACATACGTGTACTGGTTGCTGATTCTCATTATTGTATGACAGAGGCCACCACAATATCGTAAAGCAATTATCCTCCAATTAATTTTTAAGTTAATATATATTGAGTAATTATTTTGTTTTAGAGATTATGGTTGTCTCAGTTCACTTAATTCTCAAACTGGCCATATGGAATAGGCAGTCTGTTTCCATTTAGCGTATTGCTGCTGCTGCTGCTCTCGCTTTAGTCGTGTCCGACTTTGTGCGACCCCATAGACGGCAGCCCGCCAGCCTCCCTTGTCCCTGGGATTCTGCAGGCAAGAACACTGGAGTGGGTAGCCATTTCCTTCTCCAATGCATGAAAGTGAAAGTGAAGTCGCTTAGTCGTGTCCGACTCTTCGCGACCCCATGGACTGCAGCCTACCAGGCTCTTCCAACCGTGGGATTTTCCAGGCAAAAGTGCTGGAGTCCGGTGCCATCGCTTTCTCCACCATTTAGCATAGTAGGGATCTTTAAATTGGGGATGTGAAATATACTTCCCCATATCACATAGTTGGTAAATAGGACTGCATCATTTTAACTATGCAATCTATCTTAAGATCTCTTGCCTTCAAACATTATGACTCTAATATATTGCCTACATGGGCTTCCCTTGTGGCTCAGCTGGTAAAGAATCCACCTGCAATGAGCATGACCTGGGTTCAAATCCCTGGATTGGGAAGATCCCCTGGAGAATGGAAAGGCTAACCACTCCAGTATTCTGGCCTGGGAGAAGTCCATGGACTGTATAGTCATGGGGTGGCAAAGAGTCGGACACAACTGAGCGACTCTCATCCATATTGCCTACATGTGTCTTATCTTAAGGAAACTATATTATAAATCACCTTTTTATTACTTATTAGCTTATTTATTGCAGTGTTATTTTTTCATGTTAAAACTGAAGCACTTAAAGATTTCCTATATACTTTTTTTTTCCTTGGGATTATTGGAGTAAAAACATATGGATCTTCCTGTTAAGTATGTGAGCATAATTTTCATCTGACAGATAAGGTAATATATATAGCTTTATGCAACTATATGAACTTTTTGAAACATTTTCTCCATTGATCTGTATAAAATAAGTCAAACATAAAATTTTGGCATTTAAATGTCAACCAACATATACTGTATTTTTATTTCTTCCTCTTAATTACTTTCTATGGAATTTATAGCTTATTTTATGCTCATGATTTTATAAAGTTATTAATCTGTGTGTATGAGGAATGGATGTTTCTGATTCAACCCTAACATGTGAAAAGTCTTTCAAAACATTTGACTCATCATAAAACCCAAGCAATAGGAACAAGATTTGTGATTTACCTTGCTAGTTAATAGGGGCAAAAATACATTGTACTATTTTATGATTTCATATTTAATAAGTTTTTTCCCACATATATAATGAGTAAGCAAATGAAAGTTAAACAACAGTATGTGATGTCAGTTACAAAAATTTTTGGTCAACTTGGGCCTTTTTGCATGATTGAAACTGTTTATAATGTATAACTGCTAAGTCAGATGTTGTCACTTTGAGAATAAGAGACTTTGCAAGTTCTAACACATTTCTCTCTCTAAGGCTTATTATTTGAAGGATTTAATGTCATCGTGCATATACATAGATTCTAGGTTCAAAACAGATAGGTAAAGCAATGAAAAATATATTTTCTCTTACCTGAAGCTGGAAAGTAGTCTTCAGAGGACTATATCAGTCAATGTAGGATGTAATAATTTTAAAGCATCAATATCTTAGAAACGCGAAGATTTATTTCTTTCCTACACTACTATATCAGAGAAGGCAATGGCAAACCACTCCAGTACTCTTGCCTAGAAAATCCCGTGATGGAGGAGCCTGGTAGGCTGCAGTCCATGGAGTCTCTAAGAGTCGGATGCAACTGAGGGACTTCACTTTCACTTTCCACTTTCATTCAATGGAGAAGGAAATGGCAACTCACTCTAGTGTTCTTGCCTGGAGAATCCCAGGGACAGGGGAGCCTTGTGGGCTGCCACCTATGGGGTCACACAGAGTTGGACACGACTGAAGCGACTTAGCAGCAGCAGCAGCAGCAGCAGCAGCACACTACTATATGTCTGTCAATGGAATTGCCTCTTAAATGTCTCTGCCTGCAAGTACCACATGCGTGCTCTGCCTCTCAGGTTTCACTCTGCAGACCACATTACTTGATCACACCTTATGAAGATTAATGTAATTCTCCAGAATGCCTAGAATTCAAGGAGAACCAATACAGGGGTAATATCTGTCATATGTACCAAAATAGTAAGAAAGGATGCCATATTCTCAGGTTAGGCCTCTTAGGCCTGTTTTACAGTTTTGGGTATTTTCATAGATTTGTTTCCTTACATATTTTTTTGTTTTTCCTTTCTAAAATATGTATTATTATTAATAATATTATTGCATGGATAACCCAGGAATATTATAAACATTTATGGAAGATATGAATTTGATTTGATTTTTAAAGTTTTTAGAGGATTATTTACTGTACAATATGAGTTTAAAATTTAAATAATGTTTTAAGAAGAATAATTTGCTGTTAAATATTGTTTAGAAGGAAGAGATATTAGGGACTGGGAAAACTAGCTAAAAATATCCAGCAATATAAGGATGATGTCATCAGGATCATATAAGAATTCTGACAGTGGAAAGAAACAAATATAAGATAAAAGATGAAGAGAGCAAAGAGGAAATCATATTCTAGAGTCATATCTTGAGATTAAGAAAAACAAATCCAAGAAGTGTCAACTGACATATAAAACGTCAGAGTGGATGTGCAGAGCTCCATGTAACCATCATCCTCTTCCTTTGACTGTATTCTCTCTGGAACCCCAAACTTTTCTGCTTCATACTATACTCATACAAGAAAAATCTGTAGAAATATCAATTTTTTTAAAGCGGCTTCTGTGTTACATCTGATACAAGGACTTAAAAAGTAAATCCAATTCTACAAAGTCACACATTATTTAAATTAAATCAAACCACTGCCTTGCTGTTTATAATGAGGCCTGTGATAATGCATTCTGTGCAAAATGTACAATTGACTAACTTTTGTATGAGATGTCAGGTTTTGACCAGATAGAGCAGTGTCTTCACAGAGTGCATTGCTACAGAACTAGAGGCCATAGAAAAATAAAATAAATTTTCAGCTTTAAGAAGATAAATGTACCTATGAGGCTCTTAAACACACTATTTCATGTATTTTTCCTTGTCTTATTCCCTGTATAATATGAATATTATATTAATAGCTACAGGGTTCTAAATGTATCATGCAGGGTAAGGATACAAACTCTAAAGAATGAAAAATACAGGAATTAAAGAAAACAATATATTTAATTCATTTTTCTATTACAATATTGCTTTGCTCAGTTTCATTAAAACTCAAGCCATGCTTCTAGCTATAGGCCAAAGACAATATTATTTATTTAAATATGACAATATGTCATTTAAATAAAATTGTTCTGAAGATTTAATGCATACCTTGGCCTGTTTACAAGAATAAATTCTTTTTTAAGCTATAGTTGCAGGGCTGTTAGGTACAAAGTAAGTGATTTTCAAATTAAAATACATTATAATATTGCAGCATGCTATTAAGGAAGGTGATTACATATGTATCCATATTTAAGCCATTACATAAAATTTTATTTTAGAGTTCATGTCATGGATTTCAAGGATTAATACAGTTGTCAGTAACAATTGCATTTGATATTTCAGGAAATTCATCCCCCTGTGTATTTCTGTGCATACCTTTTTCATTTAAATCTCTGGAACATTAAAACAAAAATATGGTATATTTACGTAATAAGAGGTTAGTACTCAAAAGCAACTGTCAAATACTAAACACATGGAACAATTTAAGTGTACTTCAAGATTTTTACTTTCTATATGGGTATCTATCCTTCTAGCTTTGTCTACTTTCTTCAAAGTATATGGGTGAGTGCCCTGACAGTTTCTTAAAAACACAATTCTTGAAGATTTCAAATAGTTGTAAGTTGAAGTTCATGAATTCTTATAAACTATCAGAGTTACAACATCATATGAATGGCTTCTGTCAATTTTATTTCTTTTGTGCCTTGATCAGTATGGGTCAAGAATTTTTTTTTTGATATTTATCTAAAACAAATTTAAAACAGAGCTTTTTTTAAAACAGATTTCATGACCATCTTAATTTGCTTTTATACAACTTTATTAATAAAGGCATGCATTTTTAAAGTTACTAAGTATAATATTAATTTGGGGTATGAAACAGAAAACAAACCAAAACAACCCAAAAAACACCTCCTACCTAAGTCTACCTAATTTTATGTTAGAAAAATTAAATCTTCTCTTTTGTAGTACTTCAAAAGCAAACTTTTGAAGTAAGTCTTCCTCCTTCAATCTAAAGAGATAATTTAAGAGAAAATGGAATGAGAATGAAATTCAGTGATGAGTAATCTAAAGTGTAGGTGTGAAAGAATACCATTCTGAGAGAAATACTACCTTTGAGGGAGCTAGAGTGGAAATAAGACAATTTATTCAAATACACAATATCTAGGTAATTAAATCTAAAATGTATACGTTCTATATTTTTTCATCATTAAATCAAGACCATTTATTTACAGGTCCTTCAAAGTGTTTATTTTCTCTGTGTTGACTGAGAATGCAACTTTTTAAGAGAAGGGAGCAAAGGCTAAGATGTCTGAGAATTCAGGCTTTGAGGTTTTATAAGTTCAGTATACACTCAGTCATGTATGACTCTGCAACTCCATGTACTGTAGCCTGCCAGGTTCCTGTGTCCATGAAATTCTCCAGGCAAGATTACTATAGTGGGTATCCATTCCCTTCTCCAGGGGATCTTCCCAACCCAGGGATTGAACCCGGGTCTCCTCCATTGTAGGCAGATTCTTTACCATCTGAGCTGCCAGAGAAGCCCTTGGGGTTCCATAATGAAGGTTAAAACATTCAGTAGAATAGTAGGACCAGAACCCTTAGTTACAATTGAGGACAAAACGATAACCAAATAAGAAACAAGAAGATATTTCTCATTAGGTAGCTAAATCTTCCAGTGAAAGATTATAGCAGAAGATGTTATATTTGAAGAAATTATTCAGAAGACTTGTTCCTTTTTCTCTGGCAGACCAATTTCTTTGTTTCTTTTATACCTTCTTCAGTTGATTTTAAGGTTTTTACTCTGAGGTGCCTAGCATGAATACAGTGCTCTGAAAGGTTTCAGATGACACATTATACTTGATTGACACTTTCCTCAAAGTTACCTACTTATCCATGTAACTACTAGTCTCACACTTATTGGTACAAACTGGCTTCAAACTCAGAGCCATTAATGCCAAGGACGATGTTTTAAGCATCAGTCTATTGTTGGGACATCTCAGGCCCTAAGATATGCATCAAATGGAGGAACGTAGAGTCTATTCACTTTTTTTGTAGTTTAGCTTATTGAAGTATAGGGGATTCTCAGGTGGCGCTAGTGGTAAAGAATTCACCTGCCAATGCAGGTAGAAGTAAGAGACACAGGTTCAGTCCCTGAGTACAGAAGATCTCCTGGAGGAGGGCACGGCAACACACTCCAGTATTCGTGCCTGGAGAATCCAATGGACAGAGGAACCTTGGCAGGCTACAGTCCATAGCGTTGCCGAGTCAGACACAGCTGCAGCAACTTAACAGGCACATTGAAGTATAGTTGATTTACACTGTTGTGTTAATTTCTGCTTATGGCAAAGTGATTCAGTTGTATATATATTATTTTATATATATAAATATATATATATTATTTTACATAATGCATTGTCATAGGATATTGAATATCCTATGATATTAGGATAGCTAATAGCTATCCTAATAGCTCCCTGTGCTATACGGTAGGACCTTGTTGTTTATCCATACTAATATAATAGTTTGCATCTGTTTTTCCCAAATTCCTAATCCTTCCTTCTTCCCTCTCCCTCCTCCTTGGTAACCAGAAGTCTGTTCTCTGTCTATGAGTCTGCTTCTGCTTCATACGTAAGTTCTTTTGTGTCATATTTTTAGATTCCACATATAAGTATTATCATATGGTGTATGTCTTTCTCTTTCTGACTGATTTCACTTAGTGTGGTAATTTCTAGATCCAGTCACAGTACTGCAAATGGCATTATTTCATTCTCTTGTTATAGCTAAGTATATTCACCTTTGTTCCTACTTTTTCACCCAGGAAATTTTTTATTTTCTTATATTCTATGCTATTTTTAGAGTCCTTGAAGTGTCCCAGATGCTCAAGGATATCCTGTATGCTAAACTGGAGCATTCCCTTTGCATTTTATTGGATATCACCACCTCTGTTGTATACTATCATATTTTCTCACCTAGATTCTTACAGATATCATGTCCAGCACTTGTGAAAGAACAGAATCTGCCATTAGGCATCTTATCTCCCCCAGATACTGCCAACACTAAAATAAGAATCCTACCTAGAAATACCAGAGCAGACACAAGCTCCTGTAAAGCAAAGCTTGCATCTTACTAACTGGATGTCCATAGTGTCTAGATCTATTCCTCCCTATAAAACCCATGATCCTTAATACATAGTAGGTTATCAAGAAAGACAAGAGTAATCATCTAGCCATTTCCACAACATAAATATGATAGATTTGGCAACATTTCCTAATCATCTTATCTTCCTATGGAAGATTAACTTCTTATAACATTTAGAACTTGCTAATTAAATGAGTCCAAGGAATACCTTCTGACAGTTTAGAAGGTTAAACATTAGATCAGCATTTTCAAAATTGATGTTGGTTTGATACATGATAATCACTGCCAGAAATCCATTTGATAGAAGGACATAGTTGTCATTTAAAAATATTATTTGATGAAATATGTTTGTGAAGTACTCTATTATTGTGTATCTCCCTCCTGAATATTCAAAGGGAACATGAATAAAACAACAAATTTAAGATTTCCTACACCAAAAACATCTACTGACTTTTAACACAGCATTTCTAACATTTATTTGAGTATGGAAGATATTTTTGAGTCATTGTTTCATAGAATGGGTATTGGCGCATTCAGGCCAAAATGATAGTGAATATGCTTAAAAATGGCTGGTGTCAATAGAAAACATTGAATCAAAATTATACAATTTCTCCATATAACCCAGGGAAAGGTAATGATTCATATTATAATTTTCTAAAGCTTACAAATGTAACAAAAAGGCTCTCTCCATAAAAGTGAAGAATTATAAAGAACTGTGTATGTCTTGTAGAAGAAAAAAGCATAAAGAGAAATAAATGTCAAGGTACATTTAATACAGATCTTTGCCCCTATTGGTTGTTTGAAAACATACATTTCATCTGAATACTCTTTTCTAAAAAGGAGAACAATATACAAAAAAAGCAGGTGGTAAATCGACTGCCTTAGCATTTACAGGAGGATAAGGAGAATATACAGACTTTTATTAGATTTTTTTAGAGCAACACTGAAGATGGATGAAAACTGTGAAAAAAAGACTAGGGGCCAAGAAAGAACAGAAAATTATTTTGTTTTTGTCAAAAGAGTGGGATAGAAAATGGAATCAGTAGTAGATACCTGGAGAGTTAGTGAAGCTCAGGTCATGTAAAGTCTTGTTTACCATCCAGAGGTACTTGTTCTTCATTGTCAAGGTCTTGGGAAGAAACTCAGGGGTTAGTAGAAGGACTTGATGATATTGATTTGTAGAAAACTCACACTGAAAGCGTAAAACTTCAGTGAACAAAGGTAACCACTGAGACAGGAACTGTGATTTGAGTGAGCCTGAGGTATAGTTAAAGTGACCAGTTGTGAGGCTTGAGGAATAGGAGGGTAGTCTCAGATCTGGCCTAGTGACTGGAGGATAGTACTATTGATGAAGATAGAGTTAGGATGCAGAACATGTATAAGGTGAGTGGGGAATAGTGATATCCAGTAAGGTCAGGGAGAGATTTTAGTAGCTTGTTAAAAATACAGATATGACCCACCACCAGATATATGTGAATATCTAGACAGCAAGGTGAGGAATATAGGGTGCAGATACACTTTTAAGAATAACTGATGCATAAGCAGCATGTGATTGCATAGATAAAAAGTATTAGCAGAGACAGATGGTGATATTACAAAGGAACCATCACAGAGAGAAGAACCAGAGGATAAAGATATCAAGCATAGAGAAGCATTATAGAAAGTGTATTATGAAGCTACCTCAGCAAAGAGATAGTATAAGATCAATTCAGCACAGAGTCGGACACGACTGAAGCAACTTGGCAGCAGCAGCAGCAGCTGAATTTGGCAATTAGAAACTCACTGACACTTTTATAAAGAATTCTGAATTTGCAGTAAAGAAAAAGTTGTTGGTCACACTGAACTGCCTCAGGGCTTTCCATATGCTAGGACATTTATCTTCCTCTGCTGGGTCAGCTATGGGGGCTGTGAAAATCCTAAACCCCAAGGCCAAGGTGGCCTGAGCCCAAGCAGCATTGGTGGTCAATATCAGTGCAGTGCAGGGGTTCAAGGGATGTAGGACGTGCTGAGGATCTACTTGGAACCTAAGGGCACCATGAAGATGCTTGCTTCTGGTGCTGGAGACATCAAGCTACTAAAGATGGAAATGTGCTTCTTCATAAATTGCAAATTCAACACCTGACAACCTCCTTAACAGCTAAAGTAGCAACAGCCCAGGATGACAAAACTGTGGATGGTATACTGCCAGTGTCCTAATCATTAGAGAGCTCCTAAAGCACATGGCAGAAAGTGAAGAGGAACTAAAAAGCCTCTTGATGAAAGTGAAAGAGGAGAGCGAAAACGTTGGCTTAAAGCTCAACATTCAGAAAATGAGAATCATGGAATCTGGTCCCATCACTTCATGGGAAACAGATGGGGAAACAGTGGAAACAGTGTCAGACTTTTCTTGGGAGGGCTCCCAAATCACTACAGATGGTGATTGCAGCCGTGAAATTAAAAGATGCTTACTCCTTGAAAGGAAAGTTATGACCAACCTAGATAGCATATTCAAAAGCAGAGACATTACTTTGCCAACACAGGTCAGTCTAGTCAAGACTATGGTTTTTCCAGTGGTCATGTATGGATGTGAGACTTGGCCTGTGAAGAAAGCTGAAAACCAAAGAATTGATGCTTTTGAACTGTGGTGCTGGAGAAGACTCTCGAGTGTCCCTTGGACTGCAAGGAGATCCAACCAGTCCATCCTAAAGGACATCAGTCCTGGGTGTTCATTGGAAGGAATGATGCTAAAGCTGAAACTCCAATACTTTGGCCACCTCATGCGAAGAGTTGCCTCATTGGAAAAGACTCTGATGCTGGGAGGGATTAGGGACAGGAGGAGAAGGGGATGACAGAGGATGAGATGGCTGGATGGCATCACCGACTCGATGGACATGAGTTTGAGTGAACTCTGGGAGTTGGTGATGGACAGGGAGGCTTGGCTTGCTGCAATTCATGGGGTCACAAAGAGTCGGACACGACTGAGTAACTGAACTGAACTGAACTGAAAGCACATGGCTGTCTACATGTTTGAAGACCTTCATCCCAGAATAATTACAAAAGTATTTGAAGCTTCAAAGGAAATGCACTTCAGTTTTTGGAACAAAGTAAACAAAGAGATGGACAAGGAAACACTTATAGATAGATGTGCCCTGAATATCTCTATGAACTAAAATTCATGCTGAACTTGCTGATATCTTAACAGAGGCTACAGTGAACTCTATTTTGGGCATAAAAAGAAAAGATGAACCTATTGACCTCATCATGGTTGAGATCATGGGGATGAAACATAAACCTGAAACCAATCCAGGCTTAATCAGAGGTCTTGTTTTGGACTATGGGGCACAGCATCCTGATATGAAAAAGATAGTAAAAGAGGTGTACATCCTCAGATACAATGTGGTGTTATTAGAATATGATAAAAAAGAGGTGCATTCTGTTTTGTTTTGCTTTGTTTTTTTAAACAAGAGTAGAGAGGAGAAGGAGTAACTAGTAAGAGCTAAAACAAAATTCACTGAAGACAGAGTCAAAAAATAATAGACCCGAAAAAGAAAGTCTGTAGTGATTCGTATAAAGAATTTGCTGTTCTTCGTTGAAAGGAAATTGTTACCATTTTCTTAGATGCTTTTGAAAAGAGGCAGACTAGATCTGAGAAGAGCTAAAAGGAGAAATATGGAAAGGCTGACTCTTGCTTATGGTGGGCTAGCCCTAAATTTTCTTGGTGGTCCAAATCCTGATTGTTTGGGATGTGCAGGACTTGTCTATGAATATCCATCAGAAGAAAAGAAGTTCACCTTTGATGAGAAATTAAACAGTCATTGTCCTCTCACATTATTGATCAAAGGACCAAATACGCACACACTGACTCAAATCAAAGGTGCAATCATAAATGGCTTGAGTGCTAATAAAAATGCTATTGATGATGTCTTTGTAATCCCAGGCCTGGTGGAGTGGATAAGGCAATGGCAGAAGTCTTGATTAAATACAAGCCCAGTATAAAAGTCAGGACCCAACTTGGAATGCATTTACTGATGCCTTGCTCATTATCCCCAAATTCTTGTTCAGCATTCTGGTTTTAAACCTTTGGAAACATTAGTTAAAATTCAAGCAGAACATTCGGAATCAGGTCTACTTGTGGATGTGGACTTGAACACAGGTGAGCCAGTGGTAGCAGAAGAAGTAGACATATGGGATAGCTATTTTGTGTAGAAACAGCTTCTTCACTTCTGCACTGTTATTGCCACCAACATTCTCCTGATTAATGAGATCATGAGAGGTGAAACGAATTCTCTAAAACACTGATCTGAAGCTTCCCTTGTATCATGTGAATCGTGAGGACTCTACAGAACGATCTAAGAATATAGCTACAGAATTTTTGTTCAAGCTTCAAAGAATTTTCAAAGTATTTTATTTTCTTTTTACATATAAAAAAGGTGAGAACTCTGGTACTTATTCAGATTCTGAAGTTCTAAAATTATAATCACAGTATTTTTGAAATTGCCCTGCAGTGCACACACATACAGGGCCATAAATTACCAAAAAAACAGGATGTTTTGCTTTAGCTTCCCTAATAGAAACATACATGTTAGATAAGCATATGTTATCTACCTTGTTATTAAATTTTCCTTGAAAAACACAAAGAAAAAGAAAAGAAAACTTAAGTTGCCATAAATTTAGATGTTCCAGATAAGTACTTTTTCTAGAAATTCTCTTGTTGAGCTTTCTCTGGAATTAACTAAAATTTAGTTTCAGATAAGGGGGAAGTTAACAATAAATTTTTGATTTATCTCTGTCATTTTGGTGGACAAAATTGAAACTATTATGCAAAATTAGAAATATTAAGTTGGACCATAAAGAAAGCTGAGAGCCAAAGAATTGATGCTTTTGAATTGTGGTGTTGGAGAAGTCTCTTGAGAGTCCCTTGGACTGCAAGGAGATCCAACCAGTCCATCCTAAAGAAAATCAATCCTGAATATTCGTTGGAAGGGCTGATACTAAAGCTGAAGCTCTAATACTTTGGCCACTTGATGCAAAGAACTGACTTATTGGAAAAGACCCTTATGCTGGGAAAGTTTCCTGAAACTTTCCGACCGGAGGAGGAGGAGGCAATCAGAGATAAGATGGTTAGATAACATCACTGACTCAGTGAACATAAGTTTGAGAGACAGTGGGAGACAGTGAAGGACCCTGAGGCCTGGCATGCTGCAGTCCATGGGGTTGCAAAGAATTGGATGTGACAGCTACAACTACAACAACAATTTAGAAGAAAATTATCATAGGAAACTTCTTGTCTGGTCTTTTATTTACAGATTAGAAAACTGATGGATGGTGATATGGAAGAAATGGAAAACACACCTCATAGTCCTTCTTAATTAATAATTTAATATAGTTTGAGACAGTCAATCATCTAGCATTAAAATGGATAAGAAATCTGTGTTTAACTGACACAAAGAGATTTGCCTCAACTCTGTAATAAAAATTGAATTTAGTCATGACAGTTTTGGTTGACATTTGCCAAGATGTCATCAAGTAGGTGATTGAACTTACTTTTTTTCATGCTTGAATGTCATGGTGATGGTGTAAGTTGCACAAGGTATAATAAAACTTAGAGATTAGAACTGTTGATTCTGAATTTTTGTTTCTTCCAACCACATGATATCAAAACAAATTAAAAAATGGAAAAATTCCTACTAGTGACTTGTAATAAATCTGGGCTTTATTTTTCTATATTTCTATACAGAGTGTTTTTTATTTAGTGGAAATAAGAAATAATAATTAAAAAAGAAAATAGAGAGTCTTTCCCTGGAGTAGCCAAAAAGAGCAATTCACTGGTGACCACTCTCAATTGCTTTGGTACAATAAAGGATATTGATTCATGGGTGTTGCACAAAGAGTGAGGACTTTCAGCCCTAACGTGCCTAGAAAAGTAAATGATATAAGGGGAATAAGTTCAGGAGTAAAATGTGATCAGGGAAAATGCTAATATAATATTCAGTGGTGCAAAACTTCAGACCTGTTGCAGTATTCAAAATGTAGCATGATTTTTTTTTAATGCATGATAGATACATAAAGCAGAACAGTAAGCCAAAAACAAAGGGAGAAAATGGATCCAAAATCAGCAGACCAAAAATAGAAGGGGATTGCAGTTATGGGAACTGAGAATGAAGACAGAAGCTGAGCTGAACAAGACTGACAGCAAAAGGATAATGAGAGGTGAAAGAGTTGAGAGGCAGTGCAGAGGGAGAGCTACAAGCTAACCCGACAGAAAGGAGGAAGCTGACCGCAGGCTAATCAAAAAGTCGCAGCTGTATGAGAACAGGAAGGAGCATCAGTAAATCACATAAAAGGCAAAGGGGAAACCACCCGTTGGAAACACTGGTTGATGTGCGAGAAGGAAATGTTGGACTTGTAAAAACAGTATTGTGTTTATTAAAGGGATGGCTGCATCAATATATTAAACTTGATGTCAAATTTCAATAAAAGGCACATTTGGAATTTATACTTATGAACGTATATGGCATTTATCTTTGTACATCTGCAAGATTTTGTTGTGTTTTCAAAGCTCTACTAAAGGAACCCATAAGTTTCAAGGTGGTCAGATGGGGAATTTGAAATGTGTGAGCCTGTAAAATGATTAGGTACAGTAGAGAATGAACACTTAATCAGTTAAATTTCCCAAAAGTAAAATACTTTTGACAGAGCTAGTAAATTAAATCTGAACCCAAGGGGGTCAGTTAAATTAGATTAGTCTGCTTCTGGTTCATACTGGGGGTGAGAGAAGGTTATAGATGACACTTCTGAACCTTAAATGATTCCAATTTATTTGAAGGGCTTGACTACTTTCTCCTTGTGATACTCTTTCTTTTCCTGGCTTGTATCATGCTGTCTCTATCAGCTGTTTTTTGTTATTGTTTTTTTTTTTTTAACTCCTGCCCACTCTTACCTCCATCTCACTCTCTAAATATGGAGGTATTTTCAACTCACTTTCTTTATACTCTCTGCCCTTCAAGTTCATATTCTTTTAGGAATACAATTCTTAATCTGGGGAAATAACTCCAAACTGTGTCACTAGCTGTGAACTTCCCCTAGATTCTCCCACTGAGTCGTGGGAAATTTCACTTTTCTATGTTGCTGTTTTGGCAATAAGATAGTTGATTCTGAACTTTTTCTCTTTCATATTTTTTTTCTATTTATTCTGTTTCCTATTTTTACTCTTTTTGTTTCTCCTTCTGTTAATGATGCTAGTATCATCTCAGCTGCCCAGGTAGCCTGAAACCCTGGAAACCTTCACCTTACCCCTCACAAATCATGAGTTATAAGCCCTTTCAATTCTTCCAAGTAATGCCACATATGATTCATTCATGTGTTCATTTAGCAAAACTTAATCTACTATTTCTTAGGTAATTTTTATAACTGTCAAACACCTGGTATATTGTTGCAAATGTCCCATCCACATTCCTTACCTCATAAATTTTCTAATGACGAAAAAGAATACAATATAACAGTTTAAGTAGTATGTGTTTCTCTTGGATGACATTTGAAAGTAAATACATTTCTTTCCTCAAGCTCAGTAAAAGGCCACTCATTTCAAAATGCTGTTTATAGTCAATTCTGATTAAAAATAAGTTTTTTCCTAGCGTTGCAATCCATTGTTTCTTAAATGTACTGAATGACATCATTTTAAAATATTCTATCATCAAATATGACCAAACACTTGGAGTAAGGACTCCTGAAATGCCCTGTATAGCAAAGCTGAGTTTGAAAGTCTATCTTACTCTCCAAACATCCCTAAAATGTGATTTTTACAGAATTCTTTTAAAAACAGGTTTGCATGACACAGAGCTCCTAGTCAAGTATGCTTTTTTTTTTAATATCACTTGGCATTTTTTTTTCACTTTCTCCTCAGTAAAGTAGAAAATAATAAGAGTGGAAAAAAGCAAAATAATGCTTTCAACCTCACAGGAAAACATTCTGAGTCATGTTTTAGACTAAACAATCAGTATTTCCTCTAGCACGTCTGTGTGAGCATTTTTGAACCTATAAATTTGTATTTCTAACTGCTACCTTTCCTCCTGGAAGTTCTTTCCGCTCACATATTTTGTGGACATAGAAAAGGTACACAGTAGTCTAATATGGTTCTGCCCTTCCCATACTTCTGTTTCAACTAAAACCCCTCATTTGAATCTGTTTCAACTAACCTTCTGTTTCAACTAAAACCCCTCATATCATGAGAGCCTCCTGATGTTTTCTTATGCTCTGCTTTTCCAATCCAATCCTGTATTAGCTCTGGATTTATCATATTATAAAAGTAAATTATTTCACATTTATTTAGAATACACAATAAATGATCTAAATGACTGCCTAGATGCCATTACATTTTTTAACCATCAAGAACATTCTAGACACATACTACAATTAATTGTAACAAATATTTACCAGAAAATGGAGATACTGAAGGGAGATTTCATTAAATATATTGACAAAGGGACAATATTTTTCTATATTATTTTTTACTAGTCAACTTGAAAAGACTATATGTAATTACTTATGTTTATTTCAATGCTCCAAAACAATTTAACTATTTATTGGCACATCGATAATAATTTCCTATTGACATTTCAGGTGAAAACACAAGTGAATTCAAAGATTAAGGAAGATTACACTGTTAGCATAATTCAGTTCTCTTCTATCACCAAGTATTAGTGTCTCTGATTTATAGCATCTCTTGTTTTTCATGTAGTAAATCATTTTCCCTCCCCCCTTCCTTCCTTCCTTTCTTTCTTTTTTCCTCCTGTCTCACTCTGTCTATCTTTGTCTCTCTCTCATCACATGTAAACACACACACACATGCACACACACACACACACACACGTACACACACACACAGCCCTGTCACAGAGAGGAATTACTTTTTATTTGTCTGACCAGATTGGTACCTGTTGTAAAACATATGCTATATTTGTTAATTAGACTCATGGGATTAAATTAATTTACCCCAAATCAAGACTGACTAACAATTCTAAGTGCAGACAACCACTATGCCCATTCTTTTATGAGATCTACAGATATAGCCTCTGATTAACAACAACAACAAAATTTATGCCTTTTTGTTTCTCACTTTAGGACAAATTTTGATTCTAAAGTTAACATGCAGGATGCTCAATTCAGGAAGAAACACTACTCATGTAGAGGAAACATTTCAGTTATTATCTCCCTCTCCTTGTCCTTGCTCCTGCTCTATCGTGCCTGATTCTTTGCTAACCTTTGGACTGTAACCATCAGGCATCTCTGTCCATGGTATTTTTCAAGCAAGAATACTGGAGTGGGTTGCCATTTCCTTCTCCAGGGGATATTCCCAGCTCAGAAATCAAACCTGCATCTCCAGAGTCTCCTGCATTGCAGGCAGATTCTTTCCCTGCTGAGCTATTAGGGAAGCCATCTCCCTCTCATACTTTAATAATTACACAGATTAGGTTACATTTTCTGCCTAACCATGACCCCATTAATACATAAATTCCACATTTATTTTCAATAGTCAGTGATTTAAGAGCAAATAAATCCTGTTGGTAATATTTTATATAATATTAGAAAATACCAAAAAAGTTATGCAGCTTCAGTACCTTTCACCAGCACAGCGTTATTGAAAAGGTTTGAATCTGAGAGCAATTAGGAGGGTCCTACTCACTCCCACTTGTCACAGTCCCATCACTCCACACGGGATGAAGCATGGCTGCTTCCCACTTATAAGTTAATTCTGAAGTCCAATCCACTTGAGACCCCTTAAAAAAGAGAGAGAGATTGTCTCTTTTCCAAAGCTACTGCTCCCATTTGTGCTCAGAATATGAATTGACGCTTTGTACTGAAAAGTCCATGCTGTGCCTTCTTCATTCCCATGGACCTGAAAGCTCACTTAACTCTCACTTATTTTAAAATGACCACTATTTTTTTTTCTTTTTGGTTGAGAGTAAAACAGAATGTTCATGACTAGTATCTAAGTCTTCCACATGGCTTTTATGGATATCCACTGGTACTTAATGGCTATTCACTAGTACTGAAGAGGTAAAAGAAATGAGTTCTTAGCAGTTTAAAAATACAATTAAAGAAGAATGTATTTATGTCTACAACTTCACTTCTTATATAATCATAAAATTTTAGTGCTTGGAAAGAATATTAGCTAATTTCTTCTTTCAGTAGCACAGAAATTGAGGCCCATAATAGAAAACCAAATTACTCAGTTGATGATTATGTTTGATTCATGCTCATATCATAAGCCATGTCTTCTTCTCAATGACTAGAGAAGACTCATTAAATAGTCTTTTCTTCAATACTTATGGTGCAGGCCGTAGGTAGTGGAGTAAAATACAACAAAGCAGACTAATGACTCCTTTCCCTTCATTGAAAGAAATGGCCTTCCCTGCTGCTGCTGCTAAGTTGCTTCAGTCGTGTCCGACTCTGTGCGACCCCATAGACGGCAGCCCACCAGTCTCCCCCGTCCCTGGGATTCTCCAGGCAAGAACACTGGAGTGGGTTGCCATTTCCTTCTCCAATGCATGAAAGTGAAAAGTGAAAGTGAAGTCGCTCAGTCGTGTCCAACTCTTCGAGACCCCATGGACTGCAGCCCACCAGGCTCCTCCATCCATGGGGTTTTCCAGGCAAGAGTACTGGAGTGGGGTGCCATCACCTTCTCCGATGGCCCTAGATACTGACAAACACTTTGGTTCAGTCCTAACTGTCTTCTACACTTCCCAGTCTCATTGTCAAAGCTGAAAGTGCTTTATCATTGCTCTTCCTCTCTAATATTTTAAATTTAAATCTATTTTAATTTAAATATAAATAATATATTTATAAGTAGAAACATGTGTATGTACATATAGAATGGATAAACTTAATTGTAATGTGTTTGCCTCACAGAAGTCAGAATTTTTTAATGAATGTTTTTTGTAAAGAAAATTTATTTAGACATATCATGTCTAATTATTTTGTTAAAATTTCACTTTAGTATGACTGCTCAATAAGTAATATTCATAATTTAAATAGCTTAAGTGTATAACATATATAATGAATTAAATTATAACTAATTTAATACTTTTTATTATAAATCTCCATCCTTTGTCCAGAGTGCTTTCTCACTCTGTACATGTTTAATGTTAAATACAGAATGGAGATTCTAGCTTATTCTTTTATTTAAGATCACTGAGAGCTTATAGTCAATTAACTTTCACTAATGTTGAATGTCTCAATAAATCTATATATTTCCAATAAGATGAACTGATATTGTAAAGATATCCTCAAAAGGATCAAGAAGAGAAGAACAGTTTGTCACTAAATGATCTATCTAAGGATAAAATCTTGGCCTTCTTCCCTGTAGCGTTAGTTCTCTCTGGTTAATTTAGTTGGCTTGTAGTAAATGACTTGAAGGCTGACCTAACGTCTAGATATTGCTCTGTGAAATGTTCTGTATTTTGTGTCTTCTATTTACTTTTGAGGAGTCGATATTTCTCTACTCAACTGAAAACCTAGTTTTGTATTCCCTTGTTACTTTCCTTAGCAGAGTTAACACTATATTATTATTTTTTTTTAACGGTAATAGTTGACTGCTGCCCTGCAGCCCCTAACCACTTCAATTCCCCTTGGTTTTCAAACAAAAAGATTGGAAATGCACATAACTTCAACTTTCACAAATTCACTGAACCTGAAAAGCTAAGAAAACCTTGTTAAATGCTGGAGCAGCACACAAGAAAAAGTCTAACGCAGTTGAGGAATATAACGGAATTAATGATCTCACTGCATGAAGAAACGAAATCAAAGCGGAAGAACAAAGAGGATATTTAAACAGAGTGTAAAGTGGATATAAATGTGTTTTAAGTATATTAATTAATACAGAGTACCAACCTCTAGCTTTAAAATATCTACATTTGCATTTATAAATAAGAATGCTTACTTTTTTATTAATTGCTTAAACTAAGGAATGTGTTAGACTAAGCTCTGCTTTTCCAATATTTTTTTTCTCTTTTTCAATATTATTACCATTATTTTGGATTTGATCATTTATTTCCAAATAGTTCATATACTTTATTCGCTTTTTGAAATTTTCACAATTAAGTGGGACTTCACAAACTGTTTGAATGAGAAAGAATACAGCATATAATTCTTTTCTTCAGTAAAATATGTTAAACTTAGAAGACTGGAAGCTGCACTATGAAGCGAATCCTAAAATGCACAAACATTTGAAATTGGTTGAAGGCCAAGGAAATACTTTATTTAGAATTTCCTTTACATTATATGCAATTATTTTATTAAATGTAGTTGTTTTTTTTTTTAAGTGTCACATTTTCTCTTATATACTATGACTTTGTGCCCTAACACCAAAACCTAAGTTCTTTAAGTGGAAGATTAATGCTTGTTAAATTTCACTTGGTTGCTGAAACTTGGTGAAAATAGAAAATGCTTGGTTTCTATTTCTTGTTCTGAAGCATTTGGCATGGTGCTTTATTAATATTATCATGGTGCATAGATTGAGAAAAGAAAGAGAAATAGAACAAAAAGAAGGAAGAGAGAAACTCAGGTTATTTAGATTATTATATGAAAGTATAGTGAAAACAGGTGGGCAATGATACTTAAATTAGGACAGGAACCATAGAAATGTTTGAGATGGTCAGGACAATGCAAGGAAATATCTTATTTCTAGGGTGGCATCTTTCTAGTGTCAAGAGAGACTAGAAATATGTAGATTCTGTTACTTTAGAAACAAAATTATCAATTAAGAACTCAGTTGTTGTTCTTCAGTTGCTCATTTGTGTCTGACTCAGCGACTCCATGGACTGCAGCATGAAAGGCTTCCCTGTCCTTCACTCTCTCATAATTTGCTCAAATTCATGTCCATTGGGTCAGTGATGCTATCTAAGCACCTCATCCTCTGTTGTCCGCTTCTCCTTCTGCTCTCAATCTTTCCTAGAATCAGGGTCTTTTCCAGTGAGTCACTTTTCATATCAGATAGCCAAAGTATTGAAGCTTCAGCTTCAGCATCAATATTTCCAATAATATTCAGGATTGATTTCATTTCATTTCAGTTCAGTTCAGTCTCTCAGTCATGTTTGATTCTTTGCAACCCCATGAACTGCAGCACACCAGGCCCCCCTGTCCATCACCAACTCCCAGAGTTAACTAAAACTCAAGTCCATTGAGTCAGTGATGCCATCCAATCATCTCATCCTCTGTCATCCCCTTCTCCTCCTGCCTTTAATCTTTCCCAGCTTCAGGGTCTTTTCAAATGAGTCAGCTCTTCACATTAGGTGGCCAAAAAGTATTGGAAGTTCGGCTTCAGCATCAATCCTTCCAATGAACACTCAGGACTGATTTCCTTTAGGATGGACTGGTTGGATCTCCTGGCAGTCCAAGGGACTCTCAAATGTATTCACCAACACCACAGTTCAAAACATCAATTCTTCAGTGCTCAGCTTTCTTTATGATCCAACTTTCACATCCATACATGACTACTGGAAAAACCATAGTTGACTAGTTGGACTTTTGTTGGCAAAGTAATATCTCTGGTTTTTAAAACGCTGTCTAGGTTGGTCATAACTTTTCTTCCAAGGAGTAAGTGTCTTTTAATTTCATGGCTGCAGTCACCATCTGCAGTGATTTTAGAACCCCCAAATATAAAGTTTGTCAAATTTCCACCATTTCCCAACTTACTTGCCATAAGTGATGGGACCAGATGCCATGATCTTAGTTTTCTGAATGTTGGGCTTTAAGCCAACTTTTTCACTCTCCTCTTTTACATTCATCAAGAGGCTCTTTAGTTCTTATTCACCTTCTATCCATAAGGGTGGTGTCATCTGCATACCTGAGGTTATTGATATTTCTCCCAGCAATCTTGATTCCAGCTTGTGCTTCTTCCAGCCCAGCGTTTCTCATGATGTACTCTGCATATAAGTTAAATAAGCAGGGTGACAATATACAGCCTTGACGTACTTCTTTTCCTATTTGGAACCAGTCTGTTGTTCCATGTCCAGTTCTAACTGTTGTTTCCTGAACTGCATACACATTTCTCAAGAGGCAGGTCAAGTGGTCTGGTATCCCCATCTCTTTAAGAATTTTCCACAATTTGTGGTGATCTACACAGCCAAAGGCTTGGCATAGTCAATACAGCAGAAGTTGATGTTTCTCTGGAACTCTCTTGTTTTGTGATAATCCAACAGATGTTGGCAATTTAATCTCTGGTTCCTCTGCCTTTACTAGATCCAGGTTGAACATCTTGAATTTCACAGTTCATGTATTGCTGAAGCCTGGCTTGGAGAATTTTGAGGATTACTTTGCTAGCGTGTGAGATGAGTGCAATTGTGCGGTAGTTTGAGCATTCTTTGGCATTGCCTTTCTTAGGGATTGGATTGAAACCTGACCTTTTCCAGTCCTGTTGCCACTGCTGAGTTTTCCAAATATGCTGGCATATTGAGTGCAGCACTTTCACGGCATCATCTTTTAGGATTTGAAATAGCACAACTGAAATTCCATCACTACCACTAGCTTTGTTCATAATGATGCTTCCCATGGCTCACTTGACTTCACATTCCAGGATGTCTGGCTCTAGGTCAGTGATCACACCATCGTGATTATCTGGGTCGTGAAGATCTTTTTTGTACAGTTTTCTGTGTATTCTTGCCACCTCTTAATATCTTCTGTTTATGTTAGGTCCATACTATTTCTGTTCTTTATTGAGCCCATCTTTGCATAAAATGTTCCCTTGGTATCTATAACTTTCTTGAAGAGATCTTTAGTCTTTCCCATTCTGTTTTCCTCTATTTCTTTGTGCTGATCACTGAGGAAGGCTTTCTTATGTCTCCTTGCTATTCTTTGGAACTCTGCATTCAAATGGGTATATCTTTCCTTTTCTCCTTTGCTTTTTGCTTCTCTTCTTTTCACAGTTATTTGTAAGGCCTCCTCAGACAGCCATTTTGCTTTTTTGCCTTTCTTTTTCTTGGGGATGATCTTGCTCCGTGTCTCCTGTACAATGTCATGAACCTCCATCCATAGTTCATCACACATTCTGTCTATCAAATCTAACCCCTGAATCTATTTCTCACTTTCACTGTATAATCATAAGGGATTTGATTTAGGTCATACCTGAATGGTCTAGTGGTTTTCCCTACTTTCTTCAAGTCTGAATTTGGTAATAAGGAGTTCATGATCTGAGCTATAGTCAGCTCTCGGTCTTGTTTTTCTGACTGTATAGAACTTCTCCATCTTTGGCTACAAAGCATATAATCAATCTGATTTTGGTATTTACCATCTGGCGATGTCCTTTTTTAGTCTTCTCATGTGTTGTTGGAAGAGGGTGTTTGCTATGACCAGTGAGTTCTCTTGGCAAAACTCTGTTAGCCTTTGCCGTGTTTCACTCTGTACTCCAAGGTCAAATTTGCTTGATTTCCTTTAGGATCGACTGATTTGATCTCCTGAAGTCCAAGGCACTCTCAAGGGTCTTCTCTAGCACCACAGTTTTAAAGTCTCAATTCTTTGGCACTCTGCCTTTTTATGGTCCAGCTCTCACATATGTACATGACTATTGTTAAAACCATAGCTTTGACTATATGGATGATTATCAGCAAAATGATCTCTATATTTTCTAATTGACTATCTAGGTTTTTCATAGCTTTTCTTCCGAGGAACAAGCATGACTGCATGTTACCATCTGCAGTGATTTTGGAGCCAAGAAAAGAAAATCTATCATGATTTCCACTTTTCCACCTTCTACTTGCCATGAAGTAAAGGTACTGGATGTCATTATCTTTGTTTAATGTTGAGTTTTAAGCCAGCTTTTTCTCTCTTATCAAGAGGCTCTTCAGATCGTCTTCACTTTGTGTCATTAGAATGGGCTCATCTGCATATCTGAGGTTGTTGCTATTTCTCCCAGCCATCTTCATTCCAGCTTGTGATTTATCCAGCCTGGCATTTCACATGATGTTCTCTGCATATATGTTAAATAACCAGGGTGATATTATACAGCCTTGTCTTACTCCTTTCTCAATTTTGAACCAGTCCATTTTTCCTTGTAAGGTTCTGATTGTTGCTTTTTGACCTGCATACAGGTTTCTCAGGAGACAGGTAAGGTGTCTGGTATTCCCATCTTTTTAAGAATTCTCCACAGTTTGTTGTTATCCACACAGTCAAAAGCAAAGTCAATGAAGCAGACTTTTTATTTTGTTTTGTTTTGTTTTCCTGGAATTCCCTTACTTTCTCTGCGATCCAACGAATGTTGGCAAATTGATCTCTGGTTCCTCTGCCTTTTGTAAACCCTATTTGTACATCTGGAAGTTCTCAGTTCACACACTGCTGAAGCTGGGGCTTGAAGGATTTTGAGCATGACCTTAACTCAGCTGCTGCTGCTAAGTCACTTCAGTCATGTCTGACTCTGTGCGACCCCATAGACAGCAGCCCACCAGGCTCCCCCATCCCTGAGATTCTCCAGGCAAGAACACTGGAGTGGGTTGCCATTTCCTTCTCCAATGCATGAAAGTGAAAAGTGAAAGTGAAGTTGCTCAGTCGTGTCCGACTCTTGGCGACCACATGCTAAACCCATTAGAAGACTTACCAAACTATGATCAGAATGTGTATCTACTTGGCAATATGTTTGTTACTGCGTGTCATAGCCTTGTTATTCAAATTGTAGTCAATAACTGGATTAAAATTATAATGTTTTTCATCAATTCCATCATGGAACACAATTAGTAAGTAAAAATAAGTTATCTTGCACTTTTAAAATGTGGACTTAATCAACATTGAAATAATAAGCATAGCACTGTGTTTTAAATAAGTAAACCAGTCACTTGTTTTATTGTAAAAACTATTAACCACTTAAAGAGAAGCAGCTTAAAGTGTTTTCTTTTCACTTTGGAAATTAAGTGCATACACACACACACACACATACACATACACACACAACACATACACACACACACACAACAGCAAAGGAATGATATCATGTGGAACTATGTAATGTGAGAATATGTTCCTATTACTGTGTATAAATAAACTGTCATTTCCAACATTATATACAATTACAGCAGATATCTGTTAGGGGGTAGAAAAGAAATTTTTTAAATGGAAAGTCATAGATTAATACAACAACAATATGACTGCATTTGCTTAATAATATCAGAACTTTAAAGAGTTATGCTAAATATGTGATACGCATTATTTTAATGACTTAAGTGAGTAAGAAGTATGTGATGAGCTGAGTTAGAACTCATCTGAGCCATATGTTTTTATTTTTAAAAGTTTACAGAAATAGCATGCATCCTTTTGCTTAAGTATTTTCTCACTGTATAATTTTAATATTTTATCTATAGAATAAATATTCTAGCTTATTTTCTTTATAATTACTAAGGACTTAAAACAAATAATGTTTTATTCATGTTAGTTTTCCCAGTACATCTATATACTTCAATAATATGACATAGAACTAAGAAGCTGTTCTCAAAAGGATAAAAGAAGAGAAGAGCAGTTTATCACTGAATTATCCATCCATAGCATAACATCTTGAACTCTTCACTGAAAAAAAAAATAAAAAATTAATGAAATCAAACAATTCTCTCATGGCAAAAGTTAAGAGTGAAAGATTACATTATAGGACATTAAAAACATTTTATTAATAGACTTCATATTATAGGGACATGTTAGGGTTACAAAAAAATTATGCAGAAGGTACAGGTTTCCTTTGCCTTTCACCCTATTCCTGTCACTCAGGCCTTTTCATTGTCTACAATTGTAAGTCACAAGTTTCCATATTTGGAAAAACTTAATATGCAATTATTAGTAAAAGTAATCTGTTAACAGTCCACAGGCCTTCTTTTCCATTACAATAGTTCCAACATAACCTTGTCTTCAAGGGAAATTGTCTAATTATTTCACATATTTTATGTATTTCCTAAGAACAAGATATTTATATGCACAAAGACTCATAGCTGAAAGACAAACATTGTATTTGATTAAGGAGAACACTTTGAATCATGTTTAAGCATTTTAATTTCATCATAAAAAATGTCATTTTTTAATAACCTAGGTAAGTCAGTCTAACTTTTTGTGACTCACTACATTATTTCATTTTTGAGGAAAACAAACTTAACCAAATGGCATAGTATTGTCCATCTGTGGTATGAATAGAAGGTGAAAATAGTTTTACAAATGTTATTAACTCCTCCAACACATACCAGGATAAGGATAGGAATAAAGTACAGCACACATTAAGCCCTGGAATATAGTGTAGGATGGTAAACAAAGTTTAACAAAGATCATTTCAAAGTCTATTAGAATCTTAAAGATCTATCCAATATTAGAAGTCCATACTTATGGCAAGAACACGTTGCTATATATTTTTTTCATCTTGAACAAAAATACAATAAGCTAGCACTTAAAAAATATTCCTTTATTAGGGGCATGTTATGGAGTGATCATTTATTGATGAAGGAAGTTAATGTTATGTTATGTCCTGAAAAAATTTTCAATATTAATGGTTAGCTACTTCATGGCAAATAGATGGGGAAACAGTGGAAACAGTAGCTGACTTTACTTTTGTGGGCTCCAAAATCACTGCAAATGGTGACTGCAGCCATGAAATTAAAAGACACTTACTCTTTGGAAGGAAAGTTATGACCAACCTAGACAGCAAACTGAAAAACAGAGACATTACTTTGTCAACAAAGGTTCGTTTAGTCAAGACTATGGTTTTTCCAGTGGTCGTGTATGGATGTGAGAGTTGAACTGTAAAGAAAGCTGAGCACAGAAGAATTGATGCTTTTGAACTGTGGTGTTGGAGAAGACTCTTGAGAGTCCCTTGGACTGCAAGGAGATCCAACCAGTCCATCCTAAAGCATATCAGTCCTGGGTGTTCATTGGAAGGACTGATGTTGAAGCTGAAACTCCAATACTTTGGCCACCTGATGCAAAGAGCTGACTCATTTGAAAAGACCCTGATGTGGGAAAGATTGAGGGCAGGAGGAGAAGGGGACGACAGAGGATGAGATGGTTGGATGGCATCACCGACTACAATGGTCATGGGTTTGGGTGGACTCCGGAGTTGGTGTTGGACAGGGAGGCCTGGCGTGCTGCAGTTCATGCGGTCGCAGAATCGGACACAACTGACCGACTGAACTGAACTGAACTGAACTGAAAAGTGACCTGGGATGCCCTATACTAATAAGGGTCAAAAATATTTTAGCATTCCTTTTTGTGCAATGACTTTTACTGAGAGAAACAGTATAACAATTATATTTATAAAGTTATGAAAAAAGGACAAAGTCTTTTTTGCCTTTCTTTTATTACATAGAATTGTATGGAACTTCACAAAAGATAATCAGTGTCCCAGGGAATTTGAAGCATTCAATTTGCTGATTAATTATCCTAATAACTTTGTGCTCTGATTGTTTTAGTAGTTTTCATTTGCTCTCATTTTTAAATGTCTTATTTGTATGGCCTTATTATATGAGAAAGAAAAGCAATAGCCAGATTTTTATAAAAACCTTTCTATAATTAGTTTGATCCATGATAGTTAAAAGCTGCCAAATAACCAGAAAAAATTCAAATCTTTTTTATAGATTAATGTACCACAAGTATCACAAATTCATAAATTATTTTCTTCTTTAATTTTTAAAATTAATTTGCAAAGATATTTGAAATGTAACAAAAATGCTAAAATTCTTTTTAATTTTACCAACCTTGTTCTTGCTCCAGAAAATGCACAAATGATTTAACTCATTATTAATATTACATTATATGAATTAGTTCTTAAAATTGTACTTTATTATATTTTAGCAACATGTCTGCAGTCTGTTATACAATTTCAGCAAATGCTCTTTATTCTCTGTAAGCTTTTCATGCTTTCTCATCCAAAATCCATGGGATTTTATTGGACTCTATGAACATTACTACCATTCTATATGAAGAAATTGGAAACTGGTGAAAAAAATATTAAATATGAATCTTTCACATTAGCATTAAATGGCAGACTTTTCTGTGGGGCCAAATGCTTCATGTTTTTTATAAAAGGCAACACTGGATATTGTATTTATGTTTTTAGGATTTATAGATGGTAACCCATACTCATGGATTCCAAAAGTGTTTAAATTATACTTTATGACTACTCAGGCTTCTCAGAAAATTTTATTCACCATTTACAAAGGATACTTATGCTTTTCTTGATGTATTCAAGATCCACATATATTTTAAGAGGATTTTCTTAAGATATATAAGCATATTTATTTTAATTCTAAGAAATGATAATATAGAAGCTAATGTCACATAAGTGTACATGACATACATTTTTGAAACTGAAGATTTTCATTTTAGTATTTTATATTATAAAAAAATTTTTCTTATTATCTATTACATGAATCAGAAAGAAATGGAGTTTTCAAAGTATGCTGCTGCTGCTGCTGCTAAGTCGCTTCAGTCATGTCAGACTCTGTGCGATCCCATAGATATAAGCCAACCAGGCTCCCCCGTCCCTGGGATCTCCAGGCAAGAACACTGGAGTGGGTTGCCATTTCCTTCTCCAGTGCATGAAAGTGAAAAGTGAAGGTGAAGTCGCTCAGCTGTGTCTGAATCTTAGTGACCCCATAGACTGCAGCCTACCAGGCTCCACCATCCATGGGATTTTCCAAGCAAGAGGACTGGAGTGAGGTGCCATTGCCTTCTCCATTTCAAAATATAGCAGAGTCTAATTAACTGGGCATAGAAATGCCTGTTGCAAATAAGTTTATTTTTTAATATAATATACCATAGTCCAGATTGTAGGGTAAGCCAGAATTAAAAGGTTGAGTGATATTATTGACAAGCAAAAGCAGATAAATCTCTCTCAAGTTCTAGCTGTTTTAGAAGCATTTTTCATGTTATTCATGAACAATAATGGATGATTTGTGAACACAACTCAGAATCTTTGCATGTCTCCTTAGACTACTTTTCCTCCAGATATTTGAATGGCTCTATCCTGCTCTTCACTTATTTGGACTCTGGTCAAATGGCACCTGGGCTTCCCAAGTGGCTCCATGGTAAAGAATCTGCCTGCCAAAGCAGGAGAGGCTGATTTGATCCCTGGATCAGGAAGACCAGCTGGAGAAGGAAATGGCAACCCATTCTAATATTTTTGCCTGGGAAATCCATGGACAGAGGAGCCTGGTAGGCTAGTCTATGAGGTCGTGAAAAAGTCAGACACGACTTAGCAACTAAATGACGATGACATCAAACGACACCAGACATATTTCTTATTTCTCTTTCTAAAACAATACGTCAATGCACCTATAGACACCTTATCTTCGACAGAGGAGGCAAGAGTATACAATGGAGAAAAGACAATCTCTTTAACAAGTGGTGCTGGGAAAACTGGTCAACCATTTGTAAAAGAATGAAATGAACACTTTCTAACACCATACACAAAAATAAACTCAAAATGGATTTAAGGTCTAAATGTAAGACCAGAAACTATAATACTCCTAGAGGAAAACATAGGCAAAACACTCTCTGACATAAATCACAGCAGGATCCTCTATGTCCCACCTCCCAGAATGTTGGAAATAAAAGCAAAAATAAACAAATGGGACCTAATTAAACTTAAAAGCTTTTGTACAACAAAGGAAACTATAAGCAAGGTAAAAAGACAGCCTTCAGAATGGGAGAAAATAATAGCAAATGAAGCAACTGACAAAGAATTAATCTCAAAAATATACAAGCAGCTCCTGCAGCTCAATTTCAGAAAAATAAAGACTCAATTTAAAAAGTGGGCCAAAGAACTAAACAGACATTTCTCCAAAGAAGACATACAGATTGCTAACAAACCATGAAAAGATGCACAACATCACTTATTATCAGAGAAATGCAAATCAAAACCACAATGAGGTACCATTTCACACCAGTCAGAATGCCTGTGATCCAAAAGTCTACAAGCAAGAAATGCTGGAGAGGGTGTGGAGAAAAGGGAACCCTCTTACACTGTTGGTGGGCATGCAAACTAGTACAGCCACTATGGAGAACAGTGTGGAGATTCCTTAAAAAACTGGAAATAGAACTGCCATACGACCCAGCAATCCCACCACTGGGAATACACACCAAGGAAACCAGAATTGAAAGAGACACGTGTTCCCCAATGTTCATCACAGCACTGTTTATAACAGCCAGGACATGGAAGCAACCTAGATGTCCATCAGCAGACGAATGGATAAGAAAGCTGTGGTACATATACACAATGGAGTATTACTCAGCCATTAAAAAGAATACATTTGAATCAGTTATAATAAGGCAGATGAAACTGGAACCTATTATACAGAGTGAAGTAAGCTAGAAAGAAAAACACCAAAATAGTATACTAACTATACTATATGGAATTTAGAATGATGGTAATGATAACCTTATATGCAAGACAGCAAAAGAGACACAGATGTATAGAACAGTCTTTTGGACTCTGTGGGAGAGGGTAAGGGTGGGATGATTTGAGAGAATGGCACTGAAACATGTATATTATCATATATGAAATGAATTGCCAGTCCAGGTTTGATGCATGAGACAGGGTGCTCAGGGCTGGTGCACTGGGATGACCCAGAGGGATGGGATGGGGAGGGAGGTGGGAGGGGGGTTCAGGATGGGGGACACATGTACACCCGTGGTGGATTCATGTCAATGTGTGGCAAAACCACTACAATATTGTAAAGTAATTAACCTCCAATTAAAATAAATACATTTATATTTAAAAAATGAAACAATATTCTTGACCATATTGCTCTCTCTTACAAAAATCCTGCTCTTTTTTTTGAATAAACATTTTATTTTGAATTTATTTTAGACCTACAGAAACATCACAAAGGTAGGATAGTGGGTTCCTGTATGCCCATCACCCAGTTTGTTTCCCCTGTATTACAGTGGTACATTTGTCAAAACTAAACAAACAAACAAACAAAAAAACCCCAGAGGTTACTATGTTACTATTTTTTTTTTTTTTGGAGGGGGGGCTGTTCTTTGTTGCAATGCATGGGCTTCTCTTTGCAGTGGCTCCTCTTGTGGAACATGGGCTCTAGAGCGTGGGCACTTCAGTATTTGCAGCACACAGGTTAGCTGCTCGATGGCATGCGGAATTTTCCTAGACTAGGGTTCAAACCAGTGTCCTCTGCATTGGCAGACAGATTCTTAACCACTCACTGAACCATCAGGGAAGTCCCAGTATATTACTATTATCAAAATGTAAAACTTGAAATTTCACCAGTTTTTCCCATAAGTATTCTTTCTGTGTTCTAGGAACCAGTCCAGGGCACCACGTTACAGTTAGTTGTCACGTCTGCATCTCCTCCTCTGATATGTGAAAAGATTTCAGTCTTTCCTTATCTTTCATGATCTTACTAGTAAATAACTTACTAGTCAGGTACTTAGTCCTTCGGGTTTGTGTAAAGTTTTCTCATGATTAGAATGGAGATATTATTCCTATTACTTTGAAAAAAAACTTCTAAAGTTTCTGAAAAGGCTATCATAATATATACTTATTTTATATCTATATAGCACAGAATTTATTCTTCTAGAAAGAAACATCTCTCTAATTTCTCTCTCCTTTCTCTCTGTCAGTCTATCTCTATTTCTACTCCTTTCTCCTTGTACCCCTCTGCCCCTCTTTCCTCCTTAATCTGTTTTTATTCTTTAATTTTTATATATTTTAATTGTTTATATGTCCATAATCTTTTTTCTCCACTTGTATAATTATAATTAAGTACATTATAATTAAATTTTTCAGCACCTTATTTGTAAGGCTCCTTGCATCCTGGTATACATACAACAATGAACAAATAATATATCTGACTACATGAGACTTAAATTCAAGAAAGAGGATATAAGTATCAAATAACCAGGTAAATGTAGAATGCTGGATGGTGGTAAGGATTTTAGAGAAAACAGAAGCAAGGGCAGATGTGATGCTAATTTAAATAGGTTGGTCAGTAAAAAATTTACAAAATGATTTTAAGGATATGGAACAGAAGGAATATTCCATGGCAATCCATGAAGAAGTCCATTAGAAGGAAGAGTAGTCTCAGTTACCCTTGAATGGAAAAATGCTTTGCTTTGTGTGTTTAAAGACCGTCAAAGAGAACAATTTAGCTAGATAGGAAAGACTGGGTGAGGAGTCAAAGTTGAGATCAAAGAGCTGATTCAAATGCAAATCATGTAGGCTAGTTTATGTACTTCTACTGTGAGTGAGATGGAACGCTGTTAGAAGATTTAGTTGTTATGTGATTTATATTGTTTTTAAATTGCCACTTAGAAAATCCTAGGGTTGGGTGAGTGAACAGCACAGGAAAAAAATCAGAGAGAGAAGCTAGGAGTTATTACAATGATCCAGCTGAGGAATCATGGTGGATTGTACAAGTGTATTAGTAATAGAAATGATGAGAAACAGTCAGATGCTGGATAAATTGTTAAGTTAGATCAACAGCATGTATTGATGGAATGGTGCTAGAGATGAATCAAAGATGCTCTGAAAATTTAGGGCCCAAACTAATATAACAATTGCTAAGTCACTTCAGTCGTGTCCAACTCTGTGCGACCCCATAGACAGCAGCCCACCAAGCTCCCCCGTCCCTGGGATTCTCCAGGCAAGAACATTGGAGTGGGTTGCCATTTCCTTCTCCAATGCATGAAAGGGAAAAGTGAAAGTGAAGTCGCTCAGTCGTGTCTTGACTCTTAGTGACCCCATGGACTGCAGCCTACCAGGCTCCTCCATCCATGGGATTTTCCAGGCAAGAGTACTGGAGTGGGGTGCCATTACCTTACCATTAATTAAGAAGGGAAAGATTTCAGAAGGAGGAGCTATAGAAGAGTGAAGATAAATATCAATATTTTGATTTGGCACCCTTTTAATTTGTGATACTTGTTAAAATTACCTGACAAAATGTCATTTAGGCAGCTGGTTATGAGTATGGAGTTCAGATAAGAGGTTCTTTCTGAGGTTATATATTTGAGATTTACCAGAATATAAATAAAATTTAAAGCATTCACTCTCAATAGGGGTGATATCTCCCTCAAAGAAGTGAAAATTGACTCTTAGAGGGTGGAAAACTCTTGGCTATTACAGTGTGCTGTGACTCTCCATAGTTCAAACCTATATGACAAATTCATATTCTTAATATTTAATTTCTCTCATTAGGGAGAATATAAATTCAATTTAATTTTTCTCCTTAGGGAGACATTAATGGGAAAATGTTTTAGAAACATTGGTTTAAATTTATAAAATTTGACATGGTTGTCTAAAATATGAGTTCATATAAAGAAAAGAAAATTCTACAGAATGGTCCCTGGGGCACCATAAATTATAGAAGTTCAAGAAATAATAATAATAAAAGCAGTAAATTGAATGAAGAAGGATTGGCCAGGGAGGTAGCATGAGAACAAGTGTGGTCCTATATATCAAGTGAAAATGTTTTTCATGAACAAAGAAATGATATTCAGAGTTAAGTGTTATAGAAAACATTATCAACAATTCTTTTGAATGCTTTATCGGTAAGCGAAAGAAAAAAGCCACATAAAATGCAGGATTTTGTGTGCTTTTTGCTAAATAATGAGATATTACTGTGTACCTGTGGGCTGCCGTCTATGGGGTCGCACAGAGTTGGACACGACTGAAGTGACTTAGCAGTAGCAGTATGCTTATGATAATAATATAGGAGAGAAAGTAAAGTGATATGAACAGATGAGAAGCCATTATCTGGATTAATACATTGGAATAATTAAGTAACTATCAATTCTAATGAATATGAAGAGTTGACATTAGCTATAATCACAATTTCAATATTCTTAATTACAGGCAAGATAAAAACAGTACAGCCACAAGAAGAAAATATATTGATATGTGTCAGTGATAGTCCTTGGAAAACTTTTCTCATTGTTTTTATATTCTCTACACAATAAAAACAAGGTCATTAAGTGATAGTGAAGAGGAAAGAGTGTGTTGGAGTTTTGAGGAGAGATGAAAAGGCATTTAATAAACTTCAAAGAGAATAGAAAAAATAATAAAGAAAGTATAACATAATTCCGGGTAGGTTTGGTGTCCTATTTGAGATTAAGAATCATTAACTAAAGTGAGCTGACTTACTATGGTTTTACGTTTAACTGTAGCCAAAGGCAATGGCACCCCACTCCAGTACTCTTGCCTGGAAAATCCCATGGATGGAGGAGCCTGGTAGGCTGCAGTCCATGGGGTCGCTAAGAGTCGGACATGACTGAGCAACTTCACTTTCATGCATTGGAGAAGGAAATGGCAACCCACTCCAGTGTTCTTGCCTGGAGAATCCCAGGGACGGCGGAGCCTGGTGGGCTGCGGTCTCTGGGGTCGCACGGAGTTGGACATGACTGAAGCGACTTAGCAGCAGCAGTAGCCATAGTAAATGTTTAAGTGGAGGCTGAGAACATGTGGAATTTTGTATTTGTTTTTATTTTCAGAGAAAGAAGAAAATGGATTAAGGTTTACACAGTAGAGTCTAGAATGCATAAAGAAGAAATAAAAGCATAAAGGGAACAGGGCTGAGAAAATTGGGAAGATCAGTGGATGGAACTGAGAACTATAGAAGCTGAGAAATCATTTGGAGTCAATTGTGGTTTTGAGGTTTAAAAATAAAGATTAGGTTATGTGAAATTTAAATTATGAGAAAATGTTAGATTATTGGTAATATCAAATTCTAGAACATTTTCGTGTATATCAGGGGCCCAGGTAAGATGGAAGATATATTCATAGTAGGGGGATGTTCAGGATTCTAAGAACAATTGATATTGGAAGACTATGTGCTTGGTTATTAAAACACTAAGAGCCACGACAGAGTAGTGTTGTTAATAGTAAAACATTTTTTAAAGAATAAGTGAAATTAACATCTGTAGATTGCAGAAAGGAGTGGTAGTGTATAACATCATATGATGTCATAGCATGAATCTTAACTCAGGGGATTTTTAGGGAGAAGGATTTATAATGGCATGTAGACAGTAATGTGTTTCATTTCACTTCTGCTAAATTTCTTTATCTACCATAGTTCCTGGAATTTAGTAAGATCTCTTAAAACATTTGTTAAATGAATGAATCTGTTAATGCCTCTGAAGAATCAAAGAAATTGATAGCAATTTTTAAAAGTAATTCCTAGCTCTAAAATTTTAACATTTATACATATGAATATTACTCAACATGTTCTGTACTTAGGGACAGTTATAATGAAAATGATGCTTAACAATTTGTACCACATCTAGTGTTACCTCATCCAGTCCAATTATTCCTTTAATTAAGTCCTATGCCATTATCTTTATTTTAATAAGTACTGGACTCAGCAATAAGTCAGTTTTAGTGCTGATTTTTTTTAACTGCTCTAAAGCTACATTGGATAGATTTTTAAGTCTTTGAACACCAATCTTGGAGACAGAGTTTCTAATATCTGTTACAGGTCTTGCATGTTTTCTTATTCTAATTTCCTCCAAATTAGAATCCTACTAACTACCTACACCATCTTTCCCCAGTGGACACTCAGAGTCTCAGAGTTTGCTTCAAGAAGATTTATAAGTATGCCCCTACATTTTCCTCATTTTAAAACAATATTTATTTATTTATGCTGTGCTGGGTCTTTGTTGCTGTGCGGGCTTTTTCTCTAGTTGTGGCGAGCTGGGGCTACTCTAGTTGTGGTGTTTGGGCTTCTCCTTGTGGTGGCTTCTCTCGTTGCAGAGCACAAGGGCTTCAGCAGATGTAGCACGAGGGCTCAGGAGTTGAGGTTCACAGACTCTAGGGCACAGTCCCAACAGTTGTGGCGCACGGGCTTCATTGGTCTGCAGCGTGTGGGATCTTCCAGGATCAAGGATCAAACCCATGTCTCCTGCATTGGCAGGTGGAAACTTTATCACTGAGGTAGCAGGGAAACCCTCTGCTCATTTTTTTTATTTCAACTAGTTTTTGATATATACATGTCAAATTCTTTTTTATTTTTGTAATTCTATCTCTTCTTCCTGTCTCCTGATTCAAAAGCTTAGCTTGCACGTATAATTCTGTATAAGACCCTGATTTTATCTACATTCCATTCTGCCTTATTTATTCCTCTACATACTATGACTGCTTAGACCTTGATCATGACAAATGTAAAGGTTTCTTTAGAGAACTGTGTGTGTGGTGGGGGGGACATAGAAAAAAATGTGTAACGTGTTTTCAGCAAATGCCTAAATAAATGTACAGTTCTTTAATACACCACAAAGCAACAGTATGTGCTTGCATGTGTAAATGACAAAAGAAATCAATGTAGGTTTCAGAATTGACAAAGATATTCCATGAGGAAAAACATAAACAGTAGTTCTATTTAACTCTATGTAGGTATCAGAGGAAGAGCTACATGACACCAAAGTTTCAAGCTGCAAAGGAAAAAAAAAAAAAAGGATATGTAGTTTAGTCATCTGGTTTATCAGGCAAGGAAATTGGAGTTCAAGGTAGCATGTATTAGACATAAAAGACTCATTTGCCACTCCTGATGATTTCTTCAGTGTAGGAGGAATGTACTTTAGCTTTGAATTCCTGTTCTCCTCGTATTCTCCCTAGTTTTTCCCCTGGATGAGTAAAAAATCAGTTGGGCATGACCATTTCAATCTCTTCCTCTCTTCACTCAGAATCCAACTTGCCAATGGAAGCATATTTTCTGTTCTGTGTCTATATGGAAGTTTTATATTATATTTAATTATTAAACTCAAAAATCCCTTCTAGTACATTTTAAAATGATTTTCTGGCATACTTATAACATTTTTGCTAGCTGCTTTCTTAAATTTCTTTCCTCCTTCTTTGCTCTCTAGCATCACTTACTCACATAATTTCGGTCTTACATTCTCCCTGTTTTCCCTGAAATAACCATGCTCCCTAAATAATGATTATATGTAGTGGTTAGAAATTTAATCTCTGTACTTATGAGCTGTGAGAAATTGAGCCAGTGACTTAATTTTGTTGTTGTTGCATTTCCCCATGTGTAAAATGAGCTGAGTAAGTACAGAAGTACTTTAGTTACTTTTATCATTCATCAATCTGCCTGGAGGAGACATAGCTCCTCCACAGCTTCTAGCACACTGGCAGATGGACAATCTCAGGACCATTCTAATATATATGTTTTTTTTTAATCTTACCCCCAAGAAAGTAGACATACTATTTACACTGTCTTAGGAAATCAAACCACATGTTGTTCATGTCGCTCAGTCGTGTCCACATGAATAACCTTATTTTTGCAGTGGAGAACCTATTCTACAAAAGGTTCTAATAGTATGACCAAAGGAGAAAATCTGTTTTTCCACACTTCATGGAAAACATACTGGTATATTTTTTAAAATTACTGTGCAGAAATAATTTTAATGTTAATAAGGTTAATCAAAAATTGATTTGTTCATTGATAAGAGGAAATTCACACGTATGTCATAATGGCAAAACATCTTTCAGTTTGTTCACTGACTTTGACACAAACATGACATTTGAGAAAGCATTACACCCTAGGAAATAATGTGAATCCATGGTACATATGTGCATTTAGAATGAGAAAATAAGAGTTTTGACATGGTCATTGATATCTTTGTAGAGCACCCCTTCATTCACTTTTCCATATGGAAATAGTGATATTTAAGCATTGAATTTCTCTAAAGAGCATCTGTCTCTGGGGCCAAGAAGAAATGAAAAGATTATTTTCTCTTTGTTAAGAATAATGTTGGTGTGAGAGAACACTATGAGTGAAAAAATAGACATTTACATTAAAATGGAGAATTATTTGTTGCTTGTTTTTAACTATACGGTTTTTTGTCTTTTTTGTTCATTAACTATAGTTATGATTTTCGTATTTTGAAACCAGTCAAATCAATTTTACTACTCTTTTTATTAATAAAATTAAATGTTAATTTTTACAGGAACAATCTTATTCTCTTTCTTTAGGGATAATCTTCAGGATATTTTTCAGAAATATATTTATATAAAATATGGATTTTTCAGTTCTTACTTCAAATACTTGCTAATCACATTAGTATAAACAATATCAGTTCCTTAAAATACAATTTAGAGATAAACTTTCTAGCATTTGCTTTCTGAAAATAAAATTCTCACTCTCTACCCAAAATAATTAGAGTCATCGAATACTGAGGTCAGGCTATGCACTGTGATCAATCAGCAGCCTGGCAGTAATGGTATCCGTAAGAAATACATCAAGCTAATGAGCAGCTAAGAGGCACAAGAATAACTCTTGGTGCTTTAGATCTAAACTTTCAATGGCTTTCTGCAATACTTCAAAGACTAGAAGCATTAATTTTTTGAATAAGTCATTGAAGTAAATGTCTTGAATATTTTTTCCTTACAGTTGAAAATCAAATCAAAGCAATTTCAATTGAAATATTTATTGTAGAAACAAGTCATTGTGAATACATGAAAGTGAGCACCATTGTACTCCCTTTTCTCAGTGTCTTGCCAAATGAATCCACTGTTGGTGAACAGAGACTTGGAGGCTTCCCTAATCTTGCTCTTTGAAAGAATTTATACAAATATGAATGAATAAGAAAAATAGCTCATAATGCTTATGGTTTATAATTTTCAAACATATTTTAATATTTCAAATTTCTATGTACAAACACTTGTCTAATATGCATGGTGTTCGATAAATCTAACTAGTAAAATTTGTTTTCTTTACCATTTTTTCCCCTTTTAGGAATAATGTTACACTTATGACTCGGGTTGATAGTTTGTAACAGAGAAGTCCTTGGCTTAATAATGGGAATTATTGCCATTATTCTTAACGTGTACAATTACTATAAAAGAAAAAAAATTTTTAAGTGTTATGGCTATCAGGTATGTTCCCAGAAGTATTTTATATGCATTACTACAAAAGAAAAAAATTTTAAAACTGTTATGGCTATCAGGTATGTTCCCAGAAGTATTTTATGTACATTAAAATAAAACAACTTTATCACATAATTTTTGTTGGTATTTCCATTCTTCAGTGAGACAATTGAGATGTAGTATGATGAAGTAACTTGTCAAACACATTCAGTTAGTAAATAGTGAAAGTCTTGTTTGCTCCTAAGCAGTGTAGGTCTTATGGCAGAAAGCAAGGAAGAACTAAAGAGCCTCCTGATGAAAGTGAAAGAGGAGAGTGAAAAAGTTGGCTTAAAACTCAACATTCAGAAAACTAAAATCATGGCATCTGGTCCCATCATTTCATGACAAATAGATGGGGAAACAATGGAAACAGTGACAGACTTTACTTTTTTGGGTTCCAAAATAATTTCAGATGGTGACTGCAGCCATGAAATTAAAAGACACTTGCTCTTTGGAAGAAAAGCTATGACCAAACTAGACAGCATATGAAAAAGCAGAGACATTACTTTGCCAACAAATTTCAGTCTAGTAAAGGTTATGGCTTTTCCAATAGTCATGTATGGATGTGAGAGTTGGACTATAAAGAAAGCTGAGCACCAAAGAATTGATGCTTTTGAACTGTGGTGTTGGAGAAGACTCTTGAGTGTCCCTTGGACTGCAAGGAGATCAAACCAGCCCATCCTAAAGGAAATCATCCTGAATATTCATTGGAAGGACTGATGCTGAAAGTGAAACTACAACACTTTGGCCACCTGATGTGAAGAACTGACTCATTGGAAAAGACCCTGATGCTGGGAAAGATTGAGGGCAGGAGGAGAAGGGGACGACAGAGGATGAGATGGTTGGATGGCATCACTGACATGATGGACATGAGGTTGAGTAAGCTCCGGGAGTTGGTGATGGACAGGGAGGCCTGGCGTGCTGCAGTCCATGGGACTTCAAAGAGTCGGACATGACTGAACACTGAACTGAACTGAACTGATAAAGAAGAGGGAGTAACAAAGTAGCAGTAACAGGGATGAAAAGAATTCTTATAAATGTACTTATACTATAACTTTGATATGCACATCATGTATGTTTTATATAATCAAAAAGTTAAATGAATGTATAAAGAAAAATCTCTTAATTAAAATTAATTGAAATAAATATAACTAATTATATATAATTTTGGTGATATAACCTCATAGATCAAGAAAAATCAGTCCAAGTGTTTATGCAGTCTCAAAGCTGTATATCTAAGGGCAAAAAACAAGTGCAAAGAAATCTCAAATTGTATCAGTTCAGTTCAGTCGCTCAGTCATGTCCAACTCTTTGCCATCCTATGGACTGTAGCATGCCAGGCCTCCCTGTCCATCACCAACTCCCAGAGTTTACCCAAACCCATGTCCATTGAGTCGGTGATGCCATCCAACTATCTCATCCTCTGTCATCTCCTTCTCCTCCCCTCAATCTTTCCCAGAATCAGGGTCTTTTCAAATGATTCAGCTCTTCACATCAGGTGGCCAAAGTATTGGAGTTTCAGCTTCAACCTCAGTCCTTCCAATGAACACCCAGGACTGATCTCTTTTAGGATGGACTGCTTGGATCTCCTTGCAGTCCAAGGGACTCGCAAGTGTCTTCTCCAAACCACAGTTCAAATTTCATTCTGTCATATTATTGTCATCTTGTGCTGACTTTATGTATAATTTCTGACATGGTAGGATAAAGAAATTAAGTAATTATGGTATTATTTTAAAAATAACTTTTCAGCATGTAGGAAAATATCCTTTCAGCATAAAGGGTAAAAATAGTAAAGTTTATATTTGATTGAATAAAACAATGCATGTTGTTTTTTATATTCTTATTTCTGAATGCATGTTCTAACACTGTCCATTGAAAATATATATGCGCAGTAGAAATCCAGTAGTAATAAACCACCCCTAGCAGCCAGATTTTTGTTCATTAAATGACTTTCAACAATAGAAATCATGCGGATGCTCAGAGAAAAGCTCCTTTAAGTGCTGGGCAGGAAACTCAAAAGTTGGGAGCATAATGTTGAACATAAAGAATTCTACCAAAGTTTAGAAGCTACTAAAGGATTATGGAGTCTGTACAGAAGACACAGAAGTCATCTTAAGTCTCATTGCTTTAGTTTAGAGTCTATTGTGATTTGAAAAGAATGATCACTAAAATATGTAGAAAACATCAAGTATATAAATATCCCAGAATATATAGATAGATATAGAGGTGTATATATATATATAAGCACAGAGAAATAAATCAGTGCTCATTATGGAACACTTGAGTTTGCCAGGGTACTGACTCATTATGATGGATACTGATAGTTAAATGAGAAAAATTAAAAAGTTTTTCTGCACCTTCTGTATAGACTACATTTCAGTGTTGTTAAAACAGATGTTGTTAAAACAGATGTTGTTAAAACTAGATGTGGTGGGAAGGATGGTTTAAAACACAGGATAATTGAAACTAATAAATGCAGAATAACTGAAAGAACTAAAAAAGTCATAGTTTTGCAGTTCCTAATATGATGTTTGATAGGCAATGGTGTGATTTATATTACTTATTGTCCCAAATAAAGAAGTAGAGCTTCTGTGGTGGCTCAGCGGTAAAGAATCTGCCTGCAATGCAAGAGCCGCCGGAGACCAGGAGACAGGGGTTCAATCCCTGAGTTGGGAAGATGCTTAGAGGAGGTAGTGGCAACCCACTCCAAGATTCATGCCTGGAGAATCCCATATACAGAGGAAACTTGTGGACTACAGTCCATAGGGTTAAAGAGTCGGACACGACTGAAACGACTTAGTACGCACCCATACAAGGTAATACAGTAAAGATAGAAAAGAAGAAAGAGTTAATTGCATTCTATCCCAGAAGGTTTTAATATTTTTTAATCTAAAATTAAATTCCCTTCACTTGTGAAAAGTTCTATGCTCAGCTAGGAGGCTGCTATGAAACATTAAACACTGTCAATTCTTACTGTGATGCTGCATTAATACTGCATAACATCTATATTTTATATTAAGAATGTTAATTATCCCTGAGATTCTGGAATGCCTAACAGTGCTGAAGTACTAGTGCACTAATTTTATTTTTAATTCATTTTCTTTTTTCTATTGGCTGTTCTCCCTGGCCCTGATTCTTCTCCCTGCAGTGAGAAATGAGTTAAATCAGCTCTCACTGTCAACCAGAACAGCCTTGGAACTAAGTTAATCCATCACCTACTGACAAAAGGTTAAAAATATTGAATATCAATATCCAGAATGTTTTCCAACTCACAGCAATTGTTTGGCAGTGCTGTCTAAGCTCTGGGACTACAGTGCAAGTTTTTGGCATTTTCCGTGTCCCTGGAGTTACCTTCTGAATGTACTTTATGTATGAATATAAATGTAAGCTTTTACTTTTAATGTAGTTCATACTAGATATATAAAATTTTTGAATTAAGATAATACAACAATAAAATGTGAATATCTACTTTCATAATAAAAGCAAACTTTCACAACTGATTTTCAGAATTATCAGCTGGATCTATTGTGTACAGACTCATGCTTATTCATGATTATCTGATCACACATTCAGACTCGTCACCTACAAAGACTGAACAATAGGATCATTATTTTTTTGAATGAATTTAACTCAGTTCACATGTGCAAAGAACTCTGTTAGACATTGGGAAAATTAAGGCAAACAGTTCTGTCCATGAACACATGGAATCAGTATTCTAGCAGTTCAAGATAAGATATACATATATATATATATATATATAGTGTGTGTGTGTGTGTGTGTGTGTGAGTACAGATGCATTATAGAGAAAAATATATTAGAGATATATGATATCTTCAGTTCAGTTCAGTTCAGTTGCTCAGTTGTGTCCGACTCTTTGAGACCCCATGAATCACAGCACACCAGGACTCTCTGTCCCTCACCAACTCCCGGAGTTCACTGAGACTCACGTCCATCGAGTCAGTGATGCCATCCAGCCATCTCATCCTCTGTCGTCCCCTTCTCCTCCTGTCCCCAATCCCTCCCAGCATCAGAGTCTTTTCCAATGACTCAACTCTTCGCGTGAGGTGGCCAAAGTACTGGAGTTTCAGATTTAGCATCATTCCCTCCAAAGAAATCCCAGGGCCGATCTCCTTCAGAATGGACTGGTTGGATCTCCTTGCAGTCCAAGGGACTTTCAAGAGTCTTCTCCAACACCACAGTTCAAAAGCATCAATTCTTCGGCACTCACCCTTCTTCACAGTCCAACTCTCACATCCATACATGACCACAGGAAAAACCATAGCCTTGACTAGATGAACCTTTGTTGGCAAAGTAATGTCTCTGCTTTTGAACATGCTATCTAGGTTGGTCATAACTTATGATATCTTAGATCAAAATTATTTTGATCTTTGACTATGCCCTTGGAAGTTACTTCAGTGACACTTGAAAATTTTAAAAAGAAATATAACAGGCTTAAAAATAGGAAAAATTATGGTCAGTGTAGATCGTCACTCTCTCCTGTATCTCATACATTCTTATACAGAGAATATACTGTGAAGTAATGGGGTATCGGAGAATGGATAAAAATATTAAAGTTCCCAGTTGTCTTTTAAAAATACAGTCTGAATGAATGGAGAGGCTATAGGGTCCTTGATCACAAAGTCCTTAATGATAATAACAGCAACAATAATCATTCTGCAGAGGCAAGAAACATAAAACTTATTTGGGGATGTTTTAAATCAGGAACAGTTACAGCAAGTATAAAGAATAGAAATCTTCCATCCAGTTGAAGCTAGACTATATGCTATTAAGGAGATTTTATGGTAAAGAGCAATTATAGTATTCTGGTGTGAACTAATGAGGGTCCAGGTCTAGGGTTTGTGTCACGGCAAATTGACTATAGGAAACAGAGGTAATATAAACTTGGAGACAACATCCATTTGACTTGGTAGACATTCCAAGTCAAATTACATTCCAGAATGAGATATGATTCCATAGTTTTAGGTTTCAGTGACTCATAGGATATCCATAAAGCTGTGATGCTTCCTGTAATGTAAGAAAGAAAACAACTCAAGGATGAGAATATGTAGACATTTATACATGTGTTTTTTTTTTTTAATTTTATTTTTAAACTTTACATAATTGTATTGGTTTTGCCAAATATCAAAATGAATCCGCCACAGGTATACATGTGTGTTTTTATAGATATATAGATACATACACACCATTGTCATTCGGAAAGGAATATATCTCTGTAGGCTTAATATTGAATTTTAATAGTCTCCACAGAGTATCTGAATGGTGATTTTCAGAGGGCAGGGTAAGTGTATGACCTAAGGCCATAGTTAGAGGATTGAATGGGTATCATCAACATAGAAAATCCAATAAAAGAAGTAGAGATTATTTCTACTTGTTTAAAATTGAAATCTCATCTGAAGCTAAGTAGGAATAAATTTTAACATATTCATTTCATAGATTTTTTTTTCTCAAGATTTCATCAGTATTTGGATAGAAAATATTTTACTTATCAGTTTTATTTTTTCTTGTATACCAACATCAACCTTTTTTTCATTTTGTTATGTGGTTGCACAGGATCCTGTTGATTTTCTGACCATAAGGTTTCTAATACCAGAGGTTCTTATAACATATTAGAATTTCTAGAGATCTTCAGTTATCAAATTCTTAAGACAACCACAAAAGTGAATTGGTAATTTTCATTTATATAGTATTGGGCAAATTATTTTTTGGCCTTATATAGAATGTATAATAATATCTGTGTATAGCTTTAAGACAATATAAGGCTTTATCTGTGTAAAACCAAAATAAATATACACATTTCTTTGAGTGATATGGAAGATTTAGTTTGTTTCAAGCTTTTTGCTATTACAATATACACTGTGGCATAATGCTTTGCACACATCTGCCAGAGTTTTGAGGTCATATTCTATGAGTATAATCCATAGGTTATGGATATCATCAACTATAATTTAAAATGTTAAATTTCTTCTGAAGTTGTAAGACAGGGATATGATATATACTTTCTTCACATTGTTCCATACTTTCCCAATTGACTTTGCTGTCATTCATTCATAGAACGCACATGAGTAGTGACTGCTGACTACTAAAGAACTGTGTACTGTGTCATAAACGCTGTTGCTCAGCAGTGCAAAAATTCAAATGCAATACCTCTGTACCTCTGTTTTTCATTTACTTTTTTATCTCAAAAGTGTTCATTTGTCTCAACAACTCTCTCTGATTTTTTTTCTAATGAAGAAAGAGAAATTGTGAAAAAATGAAGAAAAGTAATCTATAAAATGAGACATTTGAAAGCAGTGTAACATTGGGGCAAAACAAATACCAGAACTGTCAATATTTGAGAATTCAGTAATGTTCTGTACACCAAAGTCTAGAAATACAAATTTGCCTCTGAGAATTGTACTATAAATATAACATCTAATTAATAATCATAGAGACACACAAAATGATCTTAGTCAGACTTCTAAGGTGATAACATTTGACCATATCTGTAGTAAATTATATGTAACAAGTCTAAAGCAATAATTCCTCAGTAAATGACAGTAATGTTACCACTAAAACATAGACTTATCTACATTTTTTCAAGTCGTATAGAAGCCCTGTCAAAGAAAGGATGTGTTAGAATTTGTTTTCCAAAGCAGTAGCAACTAAACAAACATGGCGATTAAATTTCAATTATAACTTTACTAAAATTAAAACTCATTTAGTTATAACATTCACTTTCCAAGTGTTCAACAGCCACAAGTGACTCGTGGTTACAGTGCTGAACAGCATACAGAACAGTTCCATGGTCACAGATAATTCTACTATAGTGCTGGTTTTGATCATAGATTTCAAATATTTAGATATCATTGTGGAAATGATGTACTAAGTTGTAGTTCAACAACTTGCACTACTCTAATCATATTTCTAGACACATTCTCACTATGTGATAAATTCATAAAGCTATCCTAACGTGACACTCTTACTGAGGCACTTGACTGCTCTCCTTGTAACTATGTCACTAAAGAACTTTTACATTGTTGTATCTTCCCATGTTCAAGTTTCGTCTATTAGTATAGAATGAACTTACCATGAATACTCAGTTACGGACATATAATGTCAATAAGACATATACATGTACATACACATAGCCAGGTTCCCAGTAAGTGGCTCAAGTCTGTAGCTCTCATTTAGTTACCTTTCATAAAAAACAACCACTTTCAAAATGTTGGGACTTCCCCTGGTTATTCAGACAGCAAAGAATCTGCCTGCAAGGCGGGAGACCTAGGTTCAATCCCTGGGTTGGGAGGATCGTCTGGAGAAGGGAGTGGCTACCTGGAGAATTCCGTGGACAGAGGAGCCTGGTGGGCTATAGTACATGGAGGATGCAAAGAATCAAACATGACTAAGCAACTAATATATATAAATTAAAAAGTAATACCATCCTATTAAACCAAGCTAATAATACAGAATGAAGTAAGTCAGAAAAACAAGTATCATTTATTAACACATACATGGAATCTAGAAAATTTCCAGTGATGAATTTGCAGAGCAAGAATAGAGAGGCAGACATAGAGAGGAGACTTGTGGACATAACAGGGAAGGAGAGGGTGGGACAAATTGAGAGAGTAGCATTGAAACACATGTATTACCATATATAAAATAGATAGCCAGTGGGAATTTGCTGTATGATGCAGAGAGCTCAAGCCGGTGCTCACTGATGACCAAGAGGGGTGGGATGGGGTGGGGAGTGGGAGGGAGACTCAAGAGGGCTACTAAATGTATATGTACACCTATATATATGTATACATATGGCTGATTCACTTTGTTGAATGGCAGAAACCAACACAACATTGTAAAGCAATTATCCTCCAATTAAAAATTTAAAAATAAATGAAAAAAGTAATATTATCTTAAGAATTTTTTCCACAAGATGGTTAAGTTAGTCCAGTGAAACATCAGACTGCATATTTGTAAAAAGTACAAAATGTAGCAAAAATCTCAAATGTAGTGGTTGAAATAATTCTTCTCAGGAGAGATCTTCAGTTCTTCATTATTTCACTTCTGCTGATTTTGCGTGCCTCACTTCTGACATTTCCTCATTTTTCCTCAACCTCTAACCACTTTAATGGAGCTATGGCTGTTCAGTCTTTTCAACTCATTGATTTGAATGTGTTGCTTTCTTCCCCAAGGACACTCATCACCTAAGTTATTCTTCTGTTCTACACACATTCACCCTTGGAAGACTGATTAAGCATGACCCCTCAGGAGTCATCCTTGACCATCTTCCCTTCTCCACTTTGGGTAAGTTTTCTCTACTTTGGATTCTCTGGTACATTTCCTTCACAGCATTAACTGTGCATTTGTTCAGTTTTATTAGATTTTATTTAAAGTTGCCATTGTTTAATTATTTTTAATCATTATTGTAGGTAGTACATCCTTAACTGAATTGTCACCTCACTAAGGTAAGTGGTTTTATCTCAAGAATAATCCACCTCTGATTTAACACCTGGCAGATACATAATAAATATTTGTTGAATGCATTAAGAAGGCAAGACAGAACTAAGACATCTAAGAAGTAGTAACGCTACTTTTAAACTGACCATGAAGCAAGACTTCTTCGATAATTTGAAATTTTCTATTACTTTATTTTAGATAACTGAGATGCTTTCTTGTGATTTATTCCCTAAAGCTATGTTGGTTTAAAATTGAGAGATTTCTCTATGTTCTATTGTGCTTGAGAACTATAGTATTTTCTTTTCAGTTTTAACCACATTAAAATTCTAATTTTGTTTTTGTTAGATGGCTATGAAATCACATACTTGCTTTCCTATTAAAAAAGGTGTTTTTGTATCAATTGAAAATTTGTCACCTGAGAAATGTATTCCAAATCCTTGTAAGATGATTCAACATGTAACAAACTTTGAGAGTCAACATTAGCCAGACCTAGAGGATTAAAACATTCCCTATGTCTGAAGAAAACACTGTTTAGTTTCTGTCCTTAAATCCTAAACTGGATGATAGACTGCAGAACAACTATACTCCAATGTAAATATATATTTTTTTAAGGCATGGCAAGTCACTGCATCCAACCTATGACACCTGGCACTACAGAAAAGACTTTAATGTCACAGAGACTAAATGTACTAATACAGACTAAAGATCATCATTTGGTTGTTTTTTGTTTGTTTGTTAATTGAACTGTGTGTGACTCAAAAAACATTTTATTGAGGTATAACTGACATAGAAACAGTTGTACATATTTAATATGCACAACTTGAGTTTGGAGATGTCTATATCTTTGAAGCATCATCATAATCAATGCCATAAACATATCCATCACCTCCAGAATTTTTGCCCATCCTCTTTATTTTTGTGATAAGAACACAATATAAATTCTACTCTATTAACAATTTTTAAATTATAATACCCCACTCCAGTGTTCTTGCCTGGAGAATCCCAGGGACAGGGGAGCCTGGTGGGCTGCTGTCTATGGGGTCGCACAGAGTCAGACAAGACTGAAGCGACTTAGCAGCAGCAGCAGCATACAGTATTGCTAACTACATGTAAAATGCTGTATAGTAGAGCTCTAGGACTTAGTCACCTCATGTAACTGAAACTTCATACCTTTTACCCACACCTCCTTGCTTTGCCCTCCCCTTAGCCTTTGGTGACCACCATTCTGTTATCTGTGAGATTGACTATTTTAGATTCCTCACATAGTGAGATCATAAAATATTTGTTCTTCTATGTCTAGTTTACTTCACTTAGCATAATGTTCTCCAGGTTTATCCATGTTGTCACAAATGGCAGGATTTCTTTCTTTATTAAGGCTGAATAATATTATATTCCATGTAAACTGGTGTAGCCACTGTGGAAAACTGAAGTATGGAAGTTACTTGAATACGAAAATTATTAAAATTTTAAAATATAACTATCATATGATTTAGTGATTTTCACTTCTTGGTATATACCCAAGGGACCTGAAATCAGGATTTGGAAGAGAAATCTACACTCCTGTACTTATTTCAATATTAGTATTCACAATTATTATTTAGCTTATATGGCAAAATTTTCAAATTGAAAGTGAAATGAAATTTTAAACCTGGAAATATAGTAAAATGTCAGTCTTTACAGAAAAAAATCCTCTTGTGTATCATCTTTAATAGAGTTTCTAAGGAATATCATTTATTTCTCTTTATGTTAATTATGAAGCATTCCATAAATAAAAGTAGAAATCCTAAATGACATTTTTCAAATACATACCTCTGACCTAATTTTTATTATAATAGTTACCAAGGTCATGATTATTCTTATCTCTTAATTTATTATTTTACAATATTACAAGATATTAAAAATATGGCTATAATGAGTGTTAAACAGGAAGAATCTTATATATCAAACAAAGGATCTCTTACAAAGAGTGTGAATGGGTGCATGTGATTGGTTAAATCTGGCATATATATACACAGGAGTAGATCATTTCTTAATATCCCTTCCTATACATGACAAAATTATTTTGAGTAATACTTATGTAATGAAACAAATAATATATGGCCAAAAGAAATTCAGGCAGAGATAATCTTCTTGCATTGACCACTGTGTGTGTGTGTGTGTGTGTGTATATGTAAATAAGTAAGTGAAGTCGCTCAGTCGTGTCCGACTCTTTGCGACCCCATGGACAGTAGCCTGCACCAGGCTCCTCCATCCATGGGATTTTCTAGACAAGAGTACTGGAGTGGGTTGCCATTTCCTTCTCCAGGGAATCTTCCTGACCCAGGGATCAAACCCAGGTCTCCCACATTGTAGACAGATGCTTTACCATCTAAGCCACCAGGGAAGTCCATATATATATATATAACCAAAGTAGTAAATAAATAAATAAATAAAATTTGATAGTAGGGTAAAAATTGCTTTATTAATATATGTCAATTACATCTATGTATTTTTTTAAAGAAAGGGAAAATCTTAATTATCAATAAATAATGTGATGGACAGGGAAGCCTGGTGTATTGCTGTCCATGGGGTCACAAATAGTCGGACATGACCAAGTAACTGAACTGAACTGAAGACTTTCTTACATATAGAAGAAATGGTGGTATAAAGGAACGCCATATATTCCTGTGATCCTTATAGGGAGCAACTACCTGCTCTACCTAGAGAAACTAAAGGTAATAACTCTTCATGGTATTGTCTGAAATGCAAATTTTTAATGTTGATTTCTTTCCCCTGTGAAGGTTGCTGTTTTTGCTAGTTTTTCCTTTGTTTAGTAATTTGTCCAGGTTAGATCTATGTTTTCCCCATAATGTTTGGCATTTGATGTTTCTTAGTTCTGTTTGTTTGTGTGTTTTGTTGATATTACTTTTTAGCCTGTTCTTCTGGGTTTACCTCCATGTTTGTGTAACTCAGAGGTCAGCCTGTGATGGGACAGCCATGTTTTCAAATCCCTTAATCCAGTAAGGCACTCATTTTCAGGTGGGTCTCTGGGTGGGCAGGGGAGGGAATTCAGGGTTTTCAGGGTTGCCCTGGCTTATACTTTCTTTTCACAGGGCCTTGTTACCTCCCTTTGGTGGCCAGAGGCACAACTTCAGGGTTGGCTGGGAGTGTTGGGTTAGCTTGAGCCCTCTCTGAGCCTCCCCTATGCAGATATACTATCTCAGCCAGGTGTATGTTTGTTCCAGTCAAGACAAAAACCTCAGGGAGAGGAGGTGGTCTTCCCAACTGATCAACCTCTGAGATGATCACTTCCACAGACAGTACTGCTGTATTGTCCAGTGCTCTAAAATGAGTGATATTCCCCTTGACCATGACAGAGAGAAGCCAGTCCACAGATTCACCCTTTACCCTATAGAACCTTCATGCCTATTAATGGCACAGGGTGGGTGGAGGAGCAGAAGGGATGGGGCTGAAGAGAGCAAGCCTAAGGGAAAAAAAGAGTCACAGAGTGCGTTCTCATCCCAAATTTGACATGTTTTCCCCAAGAATAAAGGCTTTTGTGACTATTACACCCCTTTGAACCATTTCCAGAGCACTGAAATGTTTGCTTCTGTCAATTTTATTGAGTTTTATAGTTGTTTTTTGCAGAGAAAAGTTTTCTGATTGCCTCACTTGGCTATAGCGACAATAATTCTTGTTCTTTCTGAAACAGTCGCCAGTCTAGGTTCAATGCACGATACTGGATGCTTGGGGCTGGTGCACTGGGACAACCCAGAGGGATGGTATGGGGAGGGGGGAGGGAGGGGGGTTCAGGATGGGCAACATGTGTATGCCTGTGGTGGATTCATTTCCATATATGGCAGGACCAATACAATATTGTAAAGTTTAAAAATAAAATAAAATTAAAAAAAAAAAAAAAGAAAATCACTTGAAATAGATGGAGCATGTTCTTGCCTGGGTCTTAGCAGGTACTTCTTCCTCTGCCTGGGTGCTCTTCACACATACAGGTACTTGACTTACTCCCTCAATTAATTCAGGCTTCACTTTCAGTATCATCCTATTGGGAAAGCCAGTCTTCCCTGTACAAATATATTCTGCTCTGTATCACCTTCACCTTTTATTTTGTTTTGTCCCACTTATCACCTCTTATATACCTCTCCCTTGACTTACAATGGGGTAATGTCCTGACAAAACCACCAAAAGTTAAAATATTGTAAGATGACAGTGCATTTAACACACCTAACCTACTGAACATCATTGCTCAGCTTAGCGTATGTTAAAAGTGCTCAGGACACTTCACTAGCCTACAGTTGGGCAAAGTCATCTAACATAAAGCCTATTTTATAATATAGTATTGAATATGTCGTGCAATTTATGGAATATTGTGCTGAAAGGGAAAAATAGAATGATTGGGTACAGAATGGCTGTAAATGCACTGGCTGTTTACCCTAGTAATCGTGTGGCTGACTAGGAGTTGTAGCTTGCTGCTGCTGCCAAGTATCACAGAGTGTACCAGATTTTCATATATTGCTAGCCCAGGAAAATATAAAAATTCAAAATTGGAAACATGTCTTTTACCAAATGCATATTGCTTTCATACCATTGTAAAATTGAAAACTCTAAGTCAAATCAAGGTAAATCAGGGACCATCTGTACAAGACACTTATTTTATGCCCCTCTCCTGATATGATTGCCAACTTTTTTTCATTCATTGCTGTTTTCTCAAAACGTACAAATAATATCTGGTACAGAAGTGATGCTTAATAAGTATTGAATGAATGAATGAGTTAGTGATTGAGTGAACAAAGTAAAAGGTAAATAATAAAGCACACTTTGCCAGAGGGTTTTTTCCTCTTTTGAGTTAGCACTAAAGATCACTGAAAGGAAGAAATGATGGCCTTTAAGATTAAGTCACCACTGTGTTTTCCGTTCAGTTTCCTAGGAGGGTTTTAGTATCTTATAAATAGTCTTTGAAAAAATCTCTCTTCCTTTTTATGACAATATGGCTGGAGGACATTTCTTCAAGGAATATCTATTTCTTGGATGTGGCTGAGGATCCCAAAGTCAGAGCTAGCATTAAAAAATCATTATTTTCACACTTAAAGAACTATACAGTGTATAATTGCCCCACTAGTCTAAAGGTACTACAGGAAACATTTTCTATAACATTATCACAAGACAAAGTTGATATCTGCATTAACTGCTGTAAACCAATGGTTTTGCATAATAATGTTTCCGAGGGTCCTATTGAATAGGGAGATATCAGGGACACAAGAGTAACTAATAAACAGGCAGAAAACAGAAGACCAAACAACTAAAAAACAGAATGAAACAGTGGAGGTGCTACAGTAGTTGAAGGGAAGAGGAGGCAAAACTAACTGACCTGTTGGAAAGCTTCAGTAAGAGGTGGTGTAGATGAAACATGCCTTCTTTTTTCTACGTCTTTATATAGAGTGAAGTAAACTCTTATCAGTACACTCCATTTCTATGTCTTTATATAGAGTGAAGTAAACTCTTATCAGTACACTCCATTGAATATTTAGTAATAAAATGACCAACAGATAGACAATGGACATTCAGTGGAACAAATAAGTAAGAATGAGATTATTTTTTCCAGTAAAAATATGTTAATAAGTAATAGTGTACAATACACATTTAGTTTGAAAATTAATTTCTTGTATTAATTATTAAACAATGCATTTTGTGTATTCTGTGGCAGCTTGTTTTTATAACATGTAAACAACCAAGCCATTGACTCATTTTACTTAAGTAGCCCTGTTGGAATTTCCAGAGTTACTTTGGAGCCATCATTTTTTTCACCTGCAGGATGTTCCTGGATTTACTAAACCAACTTGAAGCCATAGAATCTTTTTTCCTATATTGAAGGAAAAAAAAAAGTTTCAAATATGTTAAACATACTTTAAAAGAAACCACAATGTGTCAATTTTTGTAATTGGCTACCACACTTGAAAGAAGTCATCTAGAGAAACACATAACAATTTCATTCAGTCACCTCTGATGTGATATGTGCCATTTTAGAAAAAAAGAAAGTGGCCCACCATCAGCTCTCTAAGTCTATCCAAATGCAAAGAGAAAAATATAGTTGGTTATCTGATGCTTCATCTTAAAATGGAAACTCCATGTATTTAGAAACAACTTGTTTCACTGAATAATGTAGATTAAAAACTCTTAAAATAAGATATTTTTTAATCTAGATGGGAATATGTTGCTTATTTACTTTAAATTCTATATTTCAGTAGACATTTGTTTACCATACTAATGGATTTTCACCATCAAACATACACTTAAAATTTATTTAGAAGGTATAATTTTACTCTGAGTATAAAGTAAAGCAAGGATAACAAATGTCTCTGACCAAGAAATATGGATCTCTGGAAAGGTAAGGTATTTACTAAGCACTAGAGGAGGGCACAACAATCCACTCCAGTATTCTTGCCTAGAGAGTCCCATGGAAAGAGGAGCCTGGCAGGCTATGGGCCATAGAGTCGCAAAGAGTTAGACATGACTGAAGTGATTTGGCACATACCAAGCAGTACAGCCTTACATTTTCACAGGCTAATCATTCAAACCACAATCCAGGTGAAAGATGTAATTTTGTGACATCCTATACAGTATTTTTATGCATTTTATCTCCTCATTTTATCATTTTAAACCTGTTAACTGCAAAGCAAAACATTTTTGTATGTTCTCTTTGGTTTTAATACAAAATAACACAACTTGTAGTTTATTGGGATCCAGGGATTAGGCACATTATGCTACAGTCTCATTTAAGCAATATAACATTTCAGAATTCTGTCCTCAATTCCCCTAACCATTTATTATAAAACAATACATTCAGATCCTATTTTTTTATATGACAGTATTTTGCCTGGAAAGGAATTTTCATTTTACTTGGACATTCTATTTAGTTTAACAATGTGTGTGTGTGTGTGTGTGTGTGTGTGTGTGTGTGTGTGTGTGATGGGACTACTTTGATCTGGATTTTGAAGTGATTTAAAAATCAATTTTGTTGTTATCAAACTAAATGTAAAGCCTAACAATTAATGTTACTTTCAGTATACCAGGTTGGTGGGGACTTTCTGTTTCTTCCAATCAAGTTTCTTTTGATAATTTTTGCTTGCATTAAATAAGGCTAAAACTAAGCAGGAATTAATTGCTATCATCAGCAGGTTGTCAGGTTTATGCAAATGAAGAATTAGAATCCTGCAATGCCATTTAAAAAGCTTTTAAATCCATCCTTCTCTTTGTAAACATGGAGATTTGAAGTCTGAAAACCCTCCCTCAACAGTTGTTTCCTTTTCTTCCATGTAGAATCAGACAGTCGAATGGAGTACTACCAATGTAGTTGAGGAAACCTGTGTTTTATTTCTCTAGCACCTCTCAGACAAAGAGCCAATGATCGCATGAAGGCAAGTGGGGGACATTTCCATTTTTGTAAACTACTGCTGTGAAACTGACAGGTTAAACAAACTGCAGCCATATCCTGCAATGACACTTTTTCATGTCTCTAGCCACATGAAGCTTCATAGTCTGGTTATTCATTCTGACACTATTTGAGCTATACTTCAAAGCAAGGCATTGTTTTGCCCAACACATTGGACACTGCCAACTTATATTTGACTCTGATTAAAGGAGCTTCCAACAATCATAGTTTAACACTCTTACTGACTATCAGGACATGCCTCCCCCACCTGCCCCACTTGACAGTATGAGTTTGGTCTTGTCATATAATTAACCACAGTGTTCAAATATCTTGAGAGAGTAGCTCAGCTACTATTTCAAATGACTATGGGAAACCTAGAGTTTGTAATTATGTAAGATACTCATATGTATTTTATGCTCTAGTATTGTGGAAGCCAATAGCAAAATGACTTATGCATCACTAAAATGCCATGGATAATGGTATTAGTGGGACTATTTTGGAGGCCAGTGATTTCCATCAAATTATGTATAATGAGTAAAATGATTCTACTTTATATATCTTTTCATATAGTTTTGAATTACACAACATAGGGATTGTAAGGTTTCATAATTCTTTTCTTCACCATTTTGAAACATTCTTGAATTACTCATTCATAGGCATTATTTATCTGAATCTTAGAAAAAGAGTTTGGGGGTATAAAAGTTGGAAAGGAAATAAATATAGATACTGAAAAAGTGATTTCTCATTTTTGAAGGTTATGAAAATGTTCTGGATTCAACCACAGACCTAAACAAACATTGCAACAGCAACAACAACAACAATAACAAAAACAGAAAAACAGATCACATGATAAAATATAAACCAGTAAGAGAAAAAAACCATTCTACAGTCATTATTGAATGTAGTGAGCTGTTTTTAGAAATAACCACTTTAATTTCATTAGATTTTTAAGACATCCACTGTCTTCTTCATAGGGGCTAACAACTTTTGAGTATTTATTCTGAGTAAGGTACAGTACACACATTTTCATATACAACATTTCAATTAATCACCCAACAATTCAAATTAGATACCAATATTATCACAGTTCTACAGATTGGAAAATTGGGGCTTAAAAAAATTGTATAAATTGTACAAAGTCACACAGATGATAAATAGTTTAGTCTGTTTTCAAACACAAATGTATCTGGTACCAGAGTCTAGATCTTCACCTCCATGTAATATTCCTGAGAATTATGCCTACATCTATGCATACTATATGTATAGTAAGTATATGCATACATATACATACTATGTATATACATAGTATTAGATTCCTGTTATTGTTGCTATAAAATTTTAAAAGCATAATATATAATAGTTATTAATTGTCTCTGTCCTTTTTTGAAAAAATGTCATATACCCACTCAAAATAAAAACCCCCAGTGAACTAGAAATAGAAGTAAAGATTTTAGCTTTGGAAAGAATGTCTACAAAAATCTCACAGATAAAATCATACTTAATGGTGAGAAACTCAAACCTTTCCCATTAAGATCAGATACAAGGCAAGAATGTCCACTCTCATCACTCCTTTTGAACATCCTATTGAAGTACTGCTAATGCAGTAATATAAGTAATGGAAATAAAATATATATAGATAGGGAAGAAAAATTTAAGCTCTTTGTTTGATCATCTATGTGGAAAATTCTAAAGAATCTGAAACAACAACAGCAACAAAATTCTGGAACTAATAAATGACTGAAGTAAGGTTACAGGGTAAAAAGTTAATATACAAAAGTCAATTGATTTTCTATGCCAGCAACAGACAACAAAGTTTGAAATTATAACTACATACCATTTATATTAGCTCCACCACAAATGAAATACATAGTTATAAATCTAACAGTATTATATACAAGATTTAGTTGAAGATAGCCACAAAACTCTGATGAATAAAATCAGAAAATAGCTAAATAAAGGAGATATATTCCATGTTTGTTGGTAGAAACTATCAATATCGTCAAGATGTCAGTTCTTCCTAACTTTATCTTTGGATTCAAGGTAATCCCAATTGAAATCCCAGCAAGTTATTTTGCAGATATTGACAGACGATTAATAAAGTTTACATGGAGAAGCAAACAATTCAGAAGAGCCAACGCAGTAAGAAAAAAAACAAAACTGGAGGACTTTCACCACCCTACTTTAAGACTCATTGGAAATCTACTGTAGTCAAGAATGTGTGGCACTGGTGAAAGAACATACATATAGAACAATGGAACAGAACAGAGGGCCACGTGGATATAGTCGACTCATCGTTGACAAAGGAGCAAAAGCAATACAATGGTGCAAAAGAAATTCTTTTCAACAAATGTTGCTGGGACAACTTGAACATCCACATACCAAAATAAAAGTAACCACAGACTTTACAGCTTGCACAAAAATTAACTCAAAGTAGATTAGAGACATAACTATAAAAGATAAAACTCTAAAACTCATAGAAGATAGCATAGGAGAACATGTGTTACCTTAGATATGGCATTGAATTTTTAGATTGATGAAACATAATTGATAAGCTTAATTTCATTACATTATAAACAACAACAACAACAAAAAACTCTTCTACAAAAGGCAACATCAAGAGAAGGAGAAGACAAGTCATACACTGGGAGAAAATGTTTGTAAAAGACACATCTGATAAAGGACTGTTATCCAAAATAGAGAATTCTTAAAACAGCCATAAAATAACAAACTGATTAAAAATAAGCCAAAGACCTGAATATACACCTCACCGAAGAAATTACATAGGTGGCAAATAAGCAAATCAAGAATTGCTACACATCATATATCATCAGAGAAATGCTAATTCAAACAACCATGAGATACTACTGCATACCTATTAGAATGGTCAGTATCTGGACCATTGATGGGATATGGTGCAGCAGGAACTCTCATCCAATGCAAAGTGGTACAGCCACTCTGGAAGAGGATTTCGCAGTTTCTTATAAAACTAAACCTACACTTACCATATGATTCAATGACAATATTCCTTGATATTTACCCATAAAGGTAGAAAGCTTATGTTTACACACAAATGTCCCATAGATGTCTCCCATGGATGTTGTAAAGTTTTACAACAACTTTACTCATAACGGCCAAAACTTTAAAGCAACCAACGTGTTTTTCAGTAGGTAAATGTATAAATAAAGTATGGTACATCCAGAAAATGGAATATTATTCAGAGAGAATATTATAAAGAGAAATTGAGCTAGACAAGGCTGTGATCTGTGTGATTAGATTGACTAATTTTCCGCAACACCTACCATCTTACTTGGGTTTCTCTAAACTTGGACGTGGGGTATCTCTTCAGGGCTGCTCTAGCAAAGCGCAGCTGCTGCTCCTTACCGTGGATGAGGGGTATCTCCTCACAGCCGCCCCTCCTGACACTGAACATGGAGTAGCTCCTCTCGACCCTCCTGCGCCCGCGCAGCCGCCCCTCCTTGGATGTGGGCTTGACCCCTCCACCGCCCCTGGCCTCGGGCAGAGATAGCTCCTCAGGGCCGCCTCCCCTGACCTAAATTGAAGAAAATAGGGAAAACCACTAGACCATTCAGGTATGACCTATATCAAATCCCTTATGATTATACAGTGGAAGTGAGAAATAGACTTAAGGGACTAGATCTGATAGATAGAGTGCCTGATGAACTATGAATGGAGGTTCGTGACATTGTACAGGAGACAGGGATCAAGACCATCCCCATGGAAAAGAAATGCAAAAAAGCAAAATGGCTGGCTGAGGATAGCTGTGAAAGAAGAGAAGTGAAAAGGAAAGGAGAAAAGGAAAGATATAAACATCTGAATGCAGAGTTCTAAAGAACAGCAAGGAGAGATAAGAAAGCCTTCCTTAGCAATCAATGCAAAGAAATAGACGAAAGCAACAGAATGGGAAAGACTATAGATCTCGTCAAGAAAATTAGAGATACCAAGGGAACATTTCATGCAAAGATGGGCTCGATAAAAGACAGAAGTGGTATGGACCTAACAGAAGCAGAAGATATTAAGAAGAGGTTTCTCTTACCTTGGACGTGGGGTATCTCTTCAGGGCTGCTCCAGCAAAGCGCAGCTGCTGCTCCTTACCCTTGGATGAGGGGTATCTCCTCACGGCCGCCCCTCCTAACCTTGAACATGGAGTAGCTCCTCTTGGCCCTCCTGCGCTGAGAGAACTGTACAAAAAAGAACTTCACAACCAAGATAAGCACAATCATGTGATCACTCACCTAGACCCAGACATCCTGGAATGTGAAGTCAAGTGGGCCTTAGAAAGCATCACTACGAACAAAGCTAGTGGAGGTGATGGAATTCCAGTTGAGCTATTTTAAATCCTGAAAGATGATGCTGTGAAAGTGCTACACTCAGTATGCCAGCAAATGTGGAAAACTCAGCAGTGGCCACAAGACTGGAAAAGGGCAGTTTTCATTTCAATCCCAAAGAAAGGCAATGCCAAAGAATGCTCAAACTAGCACACAATTGCACTCATCTCACACACTAGTAAAATAATGCTCAAAATTCTCCAAGACAGGCTTCAGCAATATGTGAACCATGAACTTCCTGATGTTCAAGCTGGTTTTAGAAAAGGCAAAGGAACCAGAGATCAAATGCCAACATCCGCTGGATCATGGAAAAAGCAAGAGACTTCCAGAAAAGCATCTATTTCTGCTTTATTGACTATGTCAAAGCCTTTGACTGTGTGGATCAGAATAATCTGTGGAAAATTCTGAAAGAGATGGGAATACCAGACCACCTGATCTGCCTCTTGAGAAATTTGTATGCAGGTCAGGAAGTAACACTTAGAACTGGACATGGAACAACAGACTGGTTCCAAATAGGAAAAGGAGTTCGTCAAGGCTGTATATTGTCACCCTGTCTATTTAACTTCTATGCAGAGTACATCATGAGAAATGCTGGGCTGGAAGAAGCACAAGCTGGAATCAAGATTGCCAGGAGAAAAATCAATAACCTCAGAAATGCAGATGACACCACCTTTCTGGCAGAAAGCAAAGAGGAACTAAAAATCCTCTTGATGAAAGTGAAAGAGGAGAGTGAAAATGTTGGCTTAAAGCTCAACATTCAGAAAATGAAGATCATGGCATCCGGCCCCACCACTTCATGGGAAATAGATGGGGAAACAGTGGAAACAGTGTCAGACTTTATTTTTCTGGGCTCCAAAATCACTGCAGATGGTGACTGCAGCCATGAAATTAAAAGACGCTTACTCCTTGGAAGGAAAGTTATGACCAACCTAGATAGCATACTGAAAAGCAGAGACATTACTTTGCCAACAAAGGTCTGTCTAGTCAAGGCTATGGTTTTTCCTGTGGTCATGTATGGATGTGAGAGTTGGACTGTGAAGAAACCTGAGCGCTGAAGAATAGATGCTTTTGAACTGTGGTGTTGGAGAAGACTCCTGAGAGTCCCTTGGACTGCAAAGAGATCCAACCAGTCCATTCTAAATGAGATCAGCCCTGGGTGTTCTTTGGAAGGACTGATGCTAAAGCTGAAACTCCAGTACTTTGGCCACCTCATGCGAAGAGTTGACTCATTCGAAAAGACTCTGATGCTGGGAGGCATTGGAGGCAGGAGGAGAAGGGGACGACAGAGGATGAGATGGCTGGATGGCATCACCGACTTGATGGATGTGAGTCTGAGTGAACTCTGGGAGATGGTGATGGACAGGGAAGCCTGGTGTGCTGCGATTCATGGGGTCGCAAAGAGTTGGACATGACTGAGCCACTGAACTGAACTGAACTGACTGAAGACACATGACAGTTTGAAAATTCATCTGATCCTCAATGAAAATAAGCAAGGGCCCTAAGAAGTCCATGGATCTATAGAAACTAACAAAACCAACCTTAACGAGAATATGATAGCAGGTCCCTGTCTTTCGAATCTGTCAACAGTTGGGAGCAATAGAGGAAAATTTGAAGTCATTCATCATAGCTTCTCTTGTCTATTTCTTTTTAAGTAATAGTATTTACAAAACAGAGAGAGGTCTTAAGACCATGCGTTCTACATCAAACATATAAATAGAAATTCCTGCTCTGCTATTCACAAGCAACATGGCCTGGGACAAGTTATGAATATTAGCAAACCACAATGCTGCAAGCTCACGTAGGGACATATACTCACCTGGTTACATCGCTGTGTCTGTCAGATTATGGATATAAAATAATTTAACACAGCACCTTACTTAGTAAGCACTCCACAAATGTTAGCTGTTTATTACTTTTCTAATCACCTCTCCATTAGGGAAAATGCCATATTTATCATGTGTGTGTAAGTACATAAATTCATGTCGGTAAATATTTATTGTGTACTTTCAATGCTGGCAGTGGAAGCAGGCTATGTGTAGCAGATGCACCTAATATTGCTGACAGATGCAGTGGCATTTTATTTCTATGAAACCTTGAAATGTCTGAAATATCTGAGCAGGGGACAGAAGGAGAAAATATAGTGCTTTGCTCTAATAGTGAAATGGATACTGATAAACAGAGAACCTGCTTTCTTGCTGAATATCCTGGTTATGGCAAAATCCTTGATTGTTCAACAACTTTGTTACAGTAGATTATTGTATCCTGGTTTGAAACCAGAAAAGATTAATTTGTTCTCAAGCTATAGTTTATTAGGCAGACCTAGTTTAAAATATACTTTTGCTTTCAGAAGAAATTTTATGTAATTCTTAGATTTGATACATGTTATAAAGTTTTGTTTTTCAATTAAGAGTTTTCATACTTTTAGATGTACAAATGTAAGATGAAGTCCTCTGCATTTGTCATAGGAGTCATTTTATCTTTTTCAAGGGCTTCTTTATTCCTTTGAAAGGAAACTAAACTCTTATTTTTCTTTTCCTTCAATTGATGTAAGTAGAAATTTGAAACTAGATTCACATTCCAAAATATTCACCCTACAGTCATACTCCCCACACCTAAACATGTGACTTAGTGTAATATAAATTATTCATTAAGATGAAACATTTGACCTAGCAAGCTTTATTGCTGTTAGCAGAGCTGCCATTGAAAACTTGCTTTGAATACCAATCATAACTGTAAATCAACTGATCCTACTAAGGTTGAGGTATGTCAATATGGTAAAATTCCCTGCAATGAAAAGCACAAACTTGAGAGAGCATCTAAGGCAGCCTTGGACATGAGTGCTAAACTACAGTGTATTCGTTCAAAATACATGGATATGGTGGTCCTCACAGCACCTTTGTCTGCTTCTCACTCTTCATGATCCACTCACTGCCCTCTCCAAGACTTTCTGTCATTTTCTTCTTTCACTCTACCCTCCAACACCTTGACATTTTCTCTACTTTTGTCTCCTGCTTTCCTCCATAGTCATTTACACCCTTCTCTAAAATGAAAACAAAAAAACAAAACAAAAAAAAACATAACACATCAAAACAAAAAAGAAACCTCTTCTAGAAATCTTTTCAAAGTAACATCTTTTCAAGATAAAATATTCCATAACACTTCAGCATCAACTCAGCAGTGATATATCAGGCACATTTGTGTGAAGAATGTGTTCTTATATAGAGTAAGTGTGCTATCCATTACTTAAAGGTCAATTTCTTCATGGCAGAATATTTTAAAATGATTTCCTTTTGAAGTCACATCTTAATACAGTTTTCTCAAAGGATAATTTTCAAATTGAGTGCTTTGCTGGACATCAAAAAGTTTCTTAACATTTTCTTATTTCCACTGTCCACTGTATCAATAAAAATATCTTTACACAAGGGTTTTAATGGGAAAAATGCACAAAAATAATTTTTGCTGTGGCCATGAAGCCTTACAGAGGGCTCGAGTGTGAAACAGAGAGACACTGGACACGGTAGTTAAGTCTACATTTCTCTTACTAGCTAGGCTTTAGTCCTAAATATTTTATGTAGCTGCCCTTAGTTATGTCTGTAGTTTTTCATATACAGATAATGATAACTGCTATGAAGGATACAGAAGCAGTAATGTAACAGCCAGTGAGAGTATAGAATTAGGAACGGTGAAGTGAGGTTATTTTCGATTGAGTTACTGTGGAACTGAAGAGGTAAGTGCTATGAGGTTATGTTTGATCTCTAGTGTAATAGACAGTCATTTAAGCGTTTTAAAGAGAGGGATGACCCTAGCTAAATTTGAAAATATTACTCTTGCTGCTGTGTGGAAAATAATTTGTAGATGAGTAAAAGTAGATGCTTGGGAGGCAGACAGAGGTTATTGAAAATTTGGATTAAAGAATGAATGTGGTCTGACTTAGATGGATGCCTGGGATGATAGATGTGGATGGTATGAGATTCATTTTGGAGACAGAAACAAATAGACTAAATGGTGCATTGACTATGAGAGATGAGAGAATTTGCTTCAGGCCTATGTTTAGGAAGAATATGGGGAGAGCAGATTTGGGCGAACAATAGGCGGATCTGTTTCAGGTTCATTAGGGTTTAGGTGAGGAATATTAGGATAAGAGGTCTTTGTGTTTGGAATTCCTCACTTTCTCATTCAAATGTCTATGCTTTTGTGTATGTTTCCATCAAGAGTCCCAATTCTACTCCCCTCTTCCCTTGAGTTCAGTTCAGTCGCTCAGTTATGTCCGATTCTTTGCGACCCCATGAATCGCAGCATGCCAGGCCTCCCTGTGCATCACCAACTCCCGGAGTTCACTGAGACTCACGTCCATCGAGTCAGTGATGCCATCCAGCCATCTCATCCTCTGTCATCCCCTTCTCCTCCCTTGCTGCAATCCAAATGATCCTGCAAATTTTAGCTCTGATGCTATCATCTTCAGAAAACCGTCCTGCTTTTAGTTTAGGGTTCTGGTTGATGCTCTCCATTCTTTCATCTATTTACTACTGGCCTTTCTTTTCCCAATAAGGCAAATTTAAACAAGGGGAGGATCCTGCCATCGTCATTTTTTTTTCTTCCCAGACATTAGACCAGATACCCAGCAAACTTTTGTTTTTCTCTGAAGATGAAGACTTTTCTATTTTTATTTTTAACAGAGGATTATGGAAGGAATGATTTAGTGAGTTCCCAAACCCACAAACTGAGTAAAGCAGGACAATATACCAATAAAGAATACACAGGACTTGTGCTCTTTTACAGAAACAAAACCACAACTGTAGTGATACATGCTACTGGGTTGATGTCTGTGTATTTTCATATCTCTCTAGGCAAGGAAAATAGGTATTTTGCTTATTTTTTGGCTTCCTTAAATTCTGGGCCAAGTAATATATTGATATATCAATATAAAGAACTGATGAATAAATACATGTCTGGAAATGGTGACAGATAATGCACATTTGGAAAAACTTTAATACAGTACAGGTAAATCTTCTGACCTTAATATACCAGGAACAAGTCATGAATTTCTAAAAAATTCTAAGTTCTGACAATGTGATGACAATCCCTGGCTCACTGAGAAGTGTCTAAGAGACGCTTCTATCTCCATACCTAAGTGGACTGGACACAAATGTTTCAGAATAGGTCTTTTTCATTCAAAGGAAATTTTCACTTTGTATATTGGAAAGGACCTACTGAGGGATGGAAGGATGTTGTTGTAAGTGGAAAAAGCAAATACTTCACTCTATCAGAATGCTATGACTAGGAAAACACATTCCATATTTAACCTAAGAAATCACATTTTCATTTTGTTTCAAATGTATCCTTCTATTCAAAATACAAGTAAAGGAATTTTTAAAGACTAAAATCAAAAACAATGGTTTACTGTTTGCCTATGGCCTGCCTCTTGAGAAACCTATATGCACGTCAGGAAGCAACAGTTAGAACTGGACATGGAACAACAGACTGGTTCCAAATAGGAAAAGGTGTACATCAAGGCTGTATATTGTCACCCTGCTTATTTAACTTATGTGCAGAGTACATCATGAGAAACGCTGGACTGGAAGAAGTACAAGCTGGAATCAAGATTGCCAGGAGAAATATCAATAACTCAGAAATGAAGATGATACCACCCTTATGGCAGAAAGTGAAGAGGAACTAAAAAGCCTCTTGATACAAGTGAAAGAGGAGAGTGAAAAAGTTGGCTTAAAGCTCACCATTCAGAAAACTAACACCATGGCATCTGTTCCCATCACTTCATGGGAAATAGATGGGGGAAACAGTGGAAACAGTGTCAGACTGTATTTTGGGGGGCTCCAAAATCACTGCAGATGGTGACTGCAGCCATGAAATTAAAAGATGCTTACTCCTTGGAAGGAAAGTTGTGACCAACCTAGACAGCATATTCAAAAGCAGAGACATTACTTTGCCAACAAAGATCCATCTAGTCAAGGCTATGGTTTTTCCAATGATCATGCATGGATACAAGAGTTGGACTGTGAAGAAAGCTGAGTGCCGACAAATTGATGCTTTTGAGCTATGGTGTTGGAGAAGACTCTTGAGAGTCCCTTGGACTGCAAGGAGATCCAAACAGTCCATTCTAAAGGAGATCAGTCCTGGGTGTTCATTGGAAGGACTGATGCTAAAGCTGAAACTCCAATACTTTGGTCACCTCATGCCAAGAGCTGACTCATTGGAAAAGACTGATGCTGGGAGGAATTGGGGCAGGAGGAGGAGGGGACAACAGAGGATGAGATGGCTGGATAGCATCACTGACTGGATGGACATGAGTTTGAGTAAACTCCGGAAGTTGGTGATGGACAGGGAGGCCCGGCATGCTGCGATTCATGGGGTCACAAAGAGTCAGACACGACTGAGCGCCTGAACTGAACTGAACTGATGCTATCACATTAATTAGATTATGTAAGGATGACTTTTCATTTAATCAATTGTTTTAATTCATAAGAGAAGGAAGCAATCCCTGGAGTTGAATACATCTGCCCATTCAAGATAAGATAAACTGTGATGGGTTCATCTTTGGAGACTGTCAGTGATTAGAGTATGCAACCTAAAAATAAACACCCTGAATACGATGTACTGCAATCAGTTTATTGTGTCTTTTCCTTTTTTTTTTTCTTTTAAAAAGTTCAAAGTTTTAGAACTACTAGCGTTTGCTCCTCTTTTCTCTTCTCTTCCTGTAGTTCTCACCAATTGGGTTTGGCCTTACTAATGACTACAAAAATTCTAGAAATTCAAAGGAGAATTTCCTTTTAATTTTTATTTTTCTTCTTGACAAATAATTTAACACTGTAAGTTTGCTGTGTTTACAAGAGAGTGTTTCAGTGGCAGCTGAAATAAGAATTTTTGAAACCTAGAAACCTGACATAAGGCTTTAAAAAAGTATGAGAAAAATGGTAAAAATATCATTGTTAACCTTGGGATATCACTTGTTATAGTACTTTAGATATATGCATGTGTATGTGTTCAGTCTCTCAGTCATGTCTCTTTGTGACACCATGGACTGTAGCCCACCAAGATCCACTGTCTATGGGATTCTCCCTGCAAGAAAATTTCCATGGGTTGCCATTTCCTCCTCCGAGGGATCTTTCTGACCCAAGGATTGAACCTGTGTCTCCTACATCTCCTGCATTGGCAGGTAGATTCTTTACCAGTGTGTCACCTGGGAAGCCTTGCTTTAGATATATGTGTGTATATTTATAAATACACTCTAATATCCATGTTTGAGATTCAAATGAATCATCTGATAAGTAGAAAATTCATACATAATTAGTAAGATTACAAATTTTTGAAAACTATTAATATTTTAATACATTTGCATTTACTTTCAAATCATGGAAAGTCTTCAAAGATGAACTTATCACAGCTTATCTTTGTTAATTTTGGCAGCAGTATTTCATTTCTCACACTTTTAAATTGTAAGATCCATGTATATTTTCTTCATGCAGAGGATGAATTATACAATTACCAATTCAGTTCAGTTCAGTTCAGTTGCTCAGTCGTGTCTGACTCTTTGCAACCCCATGAATCGCAGCACGCCAGGCCTCCCTGTCCATCACCAACTCCCGGAGTTCACTCAGACTCACATCCATCGGGTCAGTAATACCATCCAGCTATCTCATCCTCTGTTGTCCCCTTCTCCTCTTGCCCCCAGTCCTTCCCAGCATCAGAGTCTTTTCCAGTGAGTCAACTCTTCGCATGAGGTGGCCAAAGTACTGGAGTTTCAGCTTTAGCATCATTCCTTCCAAAGAAATCCCAGGGCTGATCTCCTTCAGAATGGACTGGTTGGATCTCCTTGCAGTCCAAGGGACTCTCAAGAGTCTTCTCCAACACCACAGTTCAAAAGCATCAATTCTTTGGCACTCAGCTTTCTTCCCAGTCCAACTCTCACATCCATACATGACCACTGGAAAAACCATAGCCTTGACTAGACAGACCTTTGTTGGCAAAGTAATGTCTCTGCTTTTGAATATGCTATCTAGGTTGTTCATAACTTTTCTTCCAAGGAGTAAGCATCTTTTGATTTCATGGCTGCAGTCACCATCTGCAGTGATTTTGGAGCCCCCCAAAATAAAATCTGACACTGTTTCCACTGTTTCCCCATCTATTTCCCATGAAGTGATGGGAATTATATAATTATACAATATATTACAATTGTAATTAATTTTATAATTATACAATATATGAATTATTGTACATTATTAATAATTATATATTAATAATTATATGATATGGATTGTACAATTATAATGGATCTTTCTCTGTTTATTGTATATATATGTATGTATATATGTATGTATATGTATTTACCTTAAAACTAAATATAGTGAGCTCTATTATTAAAACATTGAAAATGTGGTTTTTTTGGTTGAATGGCAATTCTGTTTATAAAAGCTGTGTGGTGATTTAGCCATGAAGTTGTGTCCAGTTCTTCTGTGACCCCGTGGCCTGTCCGTCCAATTTTCCAGTTAAGAATACTGGAGTGGGTTGTTATTTCCTTCTCCAAGGGATCTTCCTGACCCAGTAGTTGAACCTGTGGTTCCTGCCACATCTCCTGTACAGCAGGCAGGTTCTTTACTGCTGAGCCACTCAGGAAAGCCCTTTATAAAAGCTAACCTATATATTAATTACATTTTAAGATAGTATAATTAAACATAAACTTAAATCCACCATATAAAATCATATCAGATACAATTTATCATCATTTTGAATTGTGTGTGTATTGTTGTATTATGGTTACATATATAACCATTATTATGAGTTTTTTTTCCCTACCAATAATGCAAAATCCTGTTTGTCTAATTTTTCCCCTCCTTTTCCCTTTCTTTTTGCACAAGCCCCTCAGACAAGTTATCTTAATTTTTTTCCTTTTCATGTTTTAAAATTCCTCTACACAGTCTTCTTTGAATTCCACATGAATACAATTAATAGCTTTCATGAATTTTCTTGACAGATCTGTGCCTTTCAGCATAGTTGTTCTTTTTCTCTATTAAATTTAGGTTCCTTCTACTCGAATTCCACAGCCACACTCACCTGATTCTCAATTTTTCATGGGTTTGTCTTCTAACTACCCTGAAATGTTATTTTTATACTACATTCTGCTGCATTCTGTTTTTCAAATCTTATCATTTTATACATGCCCTCAGATTTCATCCCAACTCAAGACTTGCACTATATACTGATGAGTCAGATTTATATAACTCCATCAAGGTCTGCATCGAAAACTCCAAATGCATTCATTTATTTTGCATTACTGTGTATCTTCATTTGGAATGTCCATAAGTACCTGAAAGCCATTGTGGCCAAAATGAAACTGCGCCAACCCTGGTGTTTCAATCCTGATAACTGTCCTCTGTGTACCCTCAATAAAAGCATCCCGTTGATCCAGGCTCCCGAGTCAGAAGTGCAGAAGCATCTCAATCCTTCTCCATTTCCTGTAAACAGATGAACTCTGACTCGTCGCCCTCTTCTACTTGCTCTTTGTCTCTGATAATTCAGCTTTCATTATTAATCTACTCTAACTGTTCAGAGATCTTCTCTCTGCTTCCAGGTTTGAAAACTTCCAATCTACTCTCCTCATTACTATCACGGGAAACATTGTAAATTGAAAATCTGATCACGTCCCTTTAGCGTTCAAACTCTCTCGCTGGCTCTCCTTTGTGTTCTGTGGGAAAAAAAAAAAAACAATGCAAAATCTGAGTCATGGTTACCAAGGTCCTTTGTGATCTTGCCTCTGCATTTAATACATTCTCAGCTACCTTTCTCAGCCTTTTAATTAAAATAACTTGTTCTCTAACTCAGCCACAGTGCTCTAATGTTCTTTGCTACATATTGATACATTAACTTTCTCTCTTTGTTATGCCTTTGTAGATGTTTCCTTCATTTGACTGAAAGCTTCCTCCATACAGACCCATCTCTTACCTCTTTCCTGCCAGTACACTTTAAAGATTTTTTTTTTTTCAGACTCAGCTCTTATTTCTCAGTTATCCATGTATTTATTTATTTATTGAGCTAATTCTGAGCCCCTACTAGGTGCCTGGCTTTATGTAGGACACTGCTGTTCGGCAGTAAACCACAGATATTGCCTCTGCTCTGAGCCTTTCTCCAAATCTGTAACAAAACAGATTTGTTGCAATAATATTCAGTCCACCCTTATGTTGTATGTTATAGCCATTTTTACCTGCAATGCAATCCTTGTTTTGATTTTTCATGGTCCCCATTGCACAGAGTCCCTTGATAACTGAGATCTTCTTCTTTTTTTAAAAAAGTCAATCCAGGTTTTATCCTCATGGCTAATATAGAATATGCTTTCTAATACTTAGAAAGTTACTGACTAGCAACTAGTAATTTCTGATTGACTTAATATTGAGAAGACTGGCTTCCAGATTTCTTGATCTAAGTGATGCTGTTATAAAGTCTACTTCCAAATAGTCATATTTCAGGAAGCCTGGAGCAAATTCCAGGAGATAGTGAAGGACAAGGAAGCCTGGTGTGCTGTAGTCCATGGTGTTGCACAGAGTTGGAGGCGACTGAACAACAGGAAGCCCATGCACGATGCTTCCCACGTGGCACAGTGGGTAAAGAATCTGCCTGCCAATGCAGGAGACAAAGGAGATGTGGGTTCGATCCCTGGGTTGGGAAGATCCCCTGGAGTAGGAAATGGAAACCCACTCCAGTATACTTGCCTGGAAAATTCCATGGGCAGAGGAGCCTGGTGGACCACAGTCTGAGGGGCTGCAAACAGTCGAACATGACTGACTGATGGAGCACACACACGTGTACACATGCATGATACAGTAGTCATTGCTAGTTTCTCTTTCTTCTGAAGATTTGCAGATACCACTCATTTAGCAATTAATCTATGCTGCTTTCTGATACTTAAACATATTGCTTCTGCTGCTGCTCCTAAGTCACTTCAGTCGTGTCCGACTCTGTGCGACCCCATAGATGGCAGCCCAACAGGCTCCCCCATCCCTGGGATTCTCCAGGCAAGAACACTGGAGTGGGTTGTCATTTTCTTCTCCAGTGCATGAAAGTGAAACTGAAGTCGCTCAGTCGTCTCCAACTCTTAGCGACCCCATGGACTGCAACCTATCAGGCTCCTCCACCCATGGGATTTTCCAGGCAAGAGTACTGGAGTGGGGTGCCATTGCCTTCTCCAAACATATTGCTAGTAATTAATAATTCTGGATATTTTTTCATCAGCAATCCAGAGACAGATAGCTGTCAACTCTTAAGATCTGATCGTTTTGTTCTTTAACACTTCTCTGCCAAATTAAGAGCCGAGTCTGTTTTTTTTTTTTTTTTTCCCCTCTTATGTGAACTGTTCTTTCATGGAAGAAGGTGTCCACAGCCTGTATCTCCAGTTGGTCTGTCCTGTTCTCTCTCCCACCTCACTGTGGCCAGATGTACATGGCTCTTAACACAAAGTTCAGCATCCAGTGCACCATCTGTAATATCAAGCAATCTAGCACACACTAAGAATATCTCTGAATTATTCTTTCAACTTCAGTGAAATTTTGTCCCTTTGAGGAACCATCAGAGTATTGAACCAGGAAGAGTCCTTGGAAGAGGGTATGGCAGCCTACCCCAGTATTCTTGCCTGGAGACTCCCATGGACGGAAGAGCCTGGTGGCTACAGTCTATGAGGTCACAAAGAGTTGGACATGACTGAAGTGACATAGCATACATGCACACAGAGCACTGAATATGTCTTTGGCATAGTTCTGGTATTTTATACACTAGGAAACTATTCAACAAACCATATGGAGAAAAAAGAACAGAAAATCCTAAACATTTGTACATAAATTTTAGCTTCTGTTTATCTTTATACTTCCACTGCACCTTTTCCTGTGTCTTATTTTTGTCCATCTCTTCCTCTTTAAAACTGCCTGTTTATGTGTCATTCAAATATAAGCCAATATACAAACACCCATACACGTTTTCACACTGCTGAATTTCTATACCATTTCTTTCTTAAATTTTTATTTTTCCTTCTAATTTTTAGGGGTTTCTTGTTTGGTTGTTTCTTTGCTTCCCTGCCCCCCGCTCCCCCCCGCCCCCGCCTCCCGCCACCACTGCCTGCCACCCAGCACTATTAACTATAGTCCTTATCCTGTACATGACAACCCCAGTACTTACATTTTTAAAACTGGAAATTTGTATCTTTTGGCCACCTTTGTCCACTTCCATTATCCTGCAAGCTCTGCCTCTGGTAATCACTAATCTGATCTCTTTTTCTATGAGATTTTGTTTGTTTTTGGTTTTAGAGGCCTCATATACATTATACCACACAGTATTTGAATTTCTTTGCCTGGCTTTTTTGACTTAACCTAAATACCTCAAGGTCCATTTATGTGTCACAAACGGTGAGATTTCTTTCTTTTGGCTGATAATATTCCATTTTATATAAGTATATAAATACTGCTGTCTCTTTATCCACTCTTCCATCAGCGGACACAGGTTGTCTCCAGGTCCTGTCTATTATAAATAGTGCTGCTATGAGCATAAAGATGAGGGGATTTTTTTTTTTGATACTGTGTTTTTACTTTCTTTGGATATATTCTCAACTACATCATATGGAATTGCTGTATCATACGGTTATCCTCTTTTTAACTTTTTGAGTAACATCCATACTGTCTTCCATAGTATCTGTACCAATTCACATTCCTACCAACAGTACACAAGTGTTCTCTCTCCTCCACATCCTCAGTAACATTTTGAATCTCTTGTTTTTTGATAATGGTCATTCTAATAGGCATGGGGAGATATAGTGGTTTTAATGTACATTTCCCTAATTACTGGTAGTATTGAGCACTTTTTAATGGACCTGTTGGCTATTCATATATCTTCTTTACACAATGTATATTTAGGTCCTTTGTTCATTTTTAAATGGAATTATTTGTGTTATTTGTATGAGTTCTTTATATGTTATTCTTGTTCAGCCACTAAGTCATGTCTGACTCTTTGTGACCCCATGGACTGCAGCATGCCAGGGCTCCCTCAATAATACCCAAATATATTTCTTTATATATTTGGATATTAACCCCAATCAGATATATGGTTTGCAAATATTCATCCCATTCTCTATATTGTTTTTCATTTTGTTGATCATTTCTTTTGTTCTGCAGAATCTTTTCAGTTTGATATAGTACCACATGCTTATTTATTTTTTACTTTGTTTCTTATGCTTTAGTTGTTATATTAAAAAAAAAATCATTGCAAAGACCCATAGTAACAAGTTTTTTTCCTATGTTTTCTTTTAGGGGATATATGGTTTTCAGTCTTACATTTAAATCTCTAATCCATTTTGAGCTAATTCTTGTGAGTGCTTTAAGATGGGAGTCTAGTTTCATTTTTTTACTTATGAACATCCAATTTTTCTAATAACACTTATTGAAGGAACTGCCTTTTCTTGATCAAGTATTATTGGCTCCTTTATTAAATGTTAGCTGACTTTATTTACCTGGGTTTGTTTCTGGCCTCTGGATTCTGTTCCATTGTGTTTATTTTTAGGTAGTTTTTCTTCTGCTTCTGGTAGCCAGGACTGGACACAAATATGTAAAAGTAATGAAAAATCCATACTCTAATTGATTTTGTTTCAAAATGTGTGTTTACTATGGTTTTCATCAAAATGATTGAGAACTTCAGAAAAAAAGCTAATAAAATTGTAGCGTATTTAAATACCATGTATACTATGTTGCTTTAGTCATGTCTGACTCTTTGCAACTCTATGGACTGTGGCCCGCCAGGCTCCCATGTCTATAGGATTCTGTAGGCAAGAATACTGGAGTGGGTTGCCATTTCCTCCTCCAGGGGATCTTCCTGACCCAGGATTGAACCTGCCTCTCTTAAGGCTCCTGCATTGGCAGACAGGGTCTTTACCACCAGTGTCACCATATGCTATACAAATGCACAGGGATTTCCACAGTGGTCCAGTGGTTGAGACTTTACTTTCCAAAGCAAGGGGTGCAGATTTGATTCCTGGCCAGGGAGCTAAGATTCCACATGCCTTTTGGCCAAAAAATCAAAGCATAAAACGAAAGCAATATTGAAACAAATTCAATAAATACTTTAAGAAATGTTTCACATCAAAAAATCTTTTAAAGAAACCATAATGTACAAATATTTAGATTGATATTGTCTTTCCGTTAAGGGCTTCCCTGACAGCTCAGTTGGTAAAGAATCCGCCTGCAATGCAGGAGACCCAGGGTTGATTTCTGGGTTGGGAAGATCTGCTGGAGAAGGGATAAGCTACCCATCCAGTATTCTTGGGCTTCCCTTGTGACTCAGCTGGTAAAGAATCTGCCTGCAATGTATGAGACCTGGGTTTGATCCCTGGGTTGGGAAGATCCCTTGGAGAAGGGAAAGGCTGCCCACTCCAGTATTCTGTCCTAGAGAATTCCATAGACTGTATAGTCCATGGGGTCACAAAGAATTGGACACGACTGAGACATTTTCACTTTTTTCTGTTTTAAAAAGAAATGCATAGGGAAGACAAGGAGGAAAAAAAGCAACAATATAGTTTGAGTTATTATATTTGTGGCATAGTAAAACAATATATTATTTTTCTTCCCATTGAAAAGTGGAATCTATGTCCCTTCCCTTCAAAGTCCACTGTTCTTTTACTTTCATTATATAAATACCATGAAAATGACACAATGTCAATCACTGGCTTAGCCTTTATGAGAATTGGCATCTTCTGTGTCCTTATGTTTGGAAGTTGACTATCTTCTGGAAGATGGCAATTGGAGAAGCCTTGGAGAGGAAGAGAGACTCTTGGTGAGCACACCCTTGCAGATTGTCCATCCAATAAAGCGAGTATACAAGAGGAACCTTCTTGCACACTTCACATTAGTTTTGTTCAAGTGAATACAGCCAAAATATTCCTCTTTCTAATGCTAAATGGAGCAGAACTGCCCAGTCAAACCCTGACCAATTTCCTGACCCATGAATCTGTGAAGTCAATAAAATGACTGTTGTTTTGAATCAGTTCTAATTAGGTGGATGAAACTGGAGCCTATTATACAGAGTGAAGTAAGCCAGAAAGAAAAACACCAATACAGTATACTAACGCATATATATGGAATTTAGAAAGATGGTAACAATAACCCTGTGTACGAGACAGCAAAAGAGACACTGATGTATAGATCAGTCTTATGGACTCTGTGGGAGAGGGAGAGGGTGGGGAGATTTGGGAGAATGGCATAGAAACATGTGTAATATTATGTATGAAACGAGTCGCCAGTCCAGGTTCGATGCACGATATTGGATGCTTGGGGCTGGTGCACTGGGACCATCCAGAGGGAGGGTATGGGAAGGGAGGAGGGAGGAGGGTTCAGGATGGGGAGCACAGGTATACCTGTGGCAGATTCATTTCGATATTTAGCAAAACTAATACAATATTGTAAAGTTTAAAAATAAAATTAAATTAAAAAAAAAAAGTGACTGCATTTCGGAGTAATCCAACATGGAGAAACAGATAAAGGAAATGAGAATCAGTGTGTTTTACATAACATTACCTCAATATATATTGTAGTTGTTGCATATTTTTACTCATTTAACTTTTCCTTAGTGTGGAATTTCTCTCTTTAAGGCAGTTCTGTGAGATTATAAAATGTATCTTTCTCAAAATTATTATTAGTATTAAAATATATTTTTCAATAAATTTTAAGACTTCAGGTATGTTTAGGATGTGATTTATCTATTTATAGCCATTGTATTGACAGAACAAGTTAGAATGATAGCATTTTATAATACATAGTAGTGTATTAAATAATTTTTTACTCTAAAAGACCAATTAATCTAATCTCTTTTCAAACAGTTTAATCATAAGACCTATTCTTCTTCCCAGTTTTCAGTATTTTGTATTAAAACTAGAATTTAGATATTGTCCAGTGAATATAGTTAGGATACAAAGATGTAAGTAGGAAATGGTAGCGTGACTACTAGGCTGAAACTGTTACATGAAACTAGTTATCAGACAAAGGGGAAAAAAATGCTTCCAATAGATAGCATTTGAAAAATGGAACAGATGCACGAACAATTCTATAAAGAAGAAAAATAAAATAACAAAGAAAAACATCCCAAAGGCAAAAATACTTTAATCAAAATATAAAATATGTAGTTTTATGAAGCGGTTTTGTAAAATTACAGATTTCAGCTCTTATATTTAGGTAAAATATGTTTCTGTCTCAATTGCAGTAGAGCAAAACCAGCTTAATATCCCTAATCCACCTCTTCATTTACTTTGAAAACAGTCATATTTATAAATACTCCTTAAGACTTGGCTACTTCACTAAATTTTCATTTTTCTGAGCTCCCCAAAACAGGGAAAAGTTTTCTTTTTCCTTATTTAGAATGACAGGCACATTTTCCCCTGTAGGAAAAAAAAAAAAAAACAGCCAATGTCACTTGTGGGGTAAAGAAAGATTTAAAAAAGAAATAAATGCATTTCCACATTTTCAAAGAATACCTGTTCTTTAAATGTTACATATGCTTCATGCCAAAGGCATAAACATCTACAAAAACAAGTCATATCAGCAATAGATATTAGATATTTATTTTCCCTGAAGGAGAGATTTTCTGAGTTTTTTATTTATGGTAATTGATGATTAATGTTTGGACAATTTCTTGTTATTATTATTATGACTTATTTGATTATAATATGACAAAGAAGTCAATGCTTGTAACAAATTTGTTTACATTCTTTAGGACACCATATCAAAGCCAGAATACACAACATTAATGAAATAAGTACACAGGCTGTTTCTTAGGAACGTCACTTCTCTGGCAGAAATGATGAAGTTTATTTTGCTGGCAATCTTTCTAACTTATCACCAGTCTCTCCTTTACTAATCAGAGTTTTCTGATACAATTTAACATTTTGTTGATAAGTCATGATCATCCAGAGAAGTTACACAAGCACTACACTCTATTGAGTCTCCAGATACTGTAACTGTCAGAATTGATGAATCATCTATTATTATCTAATTATTTTGGGTCAACCTTCATAGTTTAATGTGTTCATTTACCTCACCATTTTAAATCAGTGATGATCATTTTCAAATAATAAAATAAAAAAATAATGCATTTGTATAATGCTTCACATCTTACAAAATATTTTATGGAACACTAAATATTTTCAAAGAAAAATAGTTCTATTAAAATCTTTAGTCTCTTTGATATAAGTAACTCAAGATAGATACATTTACAGACAGCAAATACTGAGGAGAGCAAATATTGAGGAGAGAAAACTGAAAACTCATAAGAAATACCTCTGTACTTAGTAATTCACAATGACACATAAGATTTCTACAAGAGAGATTTCTACAAGGTGTGAGACTGGACAAGTATGAGGAGCTGAATAACAAGTCATTGAACAAATCAGCATGAAAGAACAAGTAACTATTCATTCCTCAGCTGCTCCACATATTTATTTACTTCCAATATTATGCAAATACCATAGTATGATTTTCCATGCCTTGTAGCCCTGGGAGTTTTACAAAATTTGAATAAGACAGTATCACTACCCTCAAGGAACTCATTGTTCTGTCAGAGAAATAAGATTAAATGTAATAAAGGTTATACCAGTGGAATGTAAAATACTCAACATGAGCAAAGGAAGGAGTTTTGGAACCTCTTTGGGGGTAGTTTTCATAAAACTTCAGAAAGGAATATTTTAATCTGTGTATGCAGTTTGAGTAGAAGTTAAGCATGGTAATAAACTGAAGAACAAGCAACAGAGGCATGAAAACTCAAGCATCTACCTGTTAGGGAAAGAGCACTGACTGAAACCGCCCACCCTGGCCAGGCACCATAGGAACCATTTGCATGAGTTGTTTTACCACAGGAGGTCCTGCTAAGGAACACGGAACTAATAAGCCTCCACCAACCAGAAGAGTTCGGAACTAATAAGCCTCCACCAACCGGAAGAGTTCGGGAAAGGTCAAAAGGAGACACCACAAGTCTGACCACCTCCCAGAATCCTCACTGGCATCCATCTTGGCTGAACAAGGCATGCACCACCAGGAAGGACTCTGAGTCAGAATGATTGACTAAAGACAACCTGGAAACTAATCCCATCACCATAAAACCCAAGACTGCGAGTCAGGTGGCAGAGCAGTTCTCCTGGGTTCCCTTATCCTACTGTTCTCCACCCGGGTGCCCTTTCCCCAATAAAATCTCTTGCTTTGTCAGCACAAATTTGTCTGACAATTCATTTCTAAGTGTTAGACAAGAGCCCATTTTTGGGTCCTGAAGGTGTCCCCCTTCCTGCAACATAACTGGGAGAACCTGAGGAATAAGAAAGGGACTACAGGGGTCTTGAACATGTGCACAATGTATAGTATTACACTAAGAAGTGAATAACCCAAGAGAGAAAAACCCCATTTCAACAGTCCATAATTTTTGCAGAGCGCTGCAATTCCTTCAGCACTGAGGTTGTTCTGACTCACAAACTCAACTCTAATCTATCTGGCAGTTTAAATCCCGGTGACAGAAAAGGAAATATTCAGTTGTAATTAGCTAACGATACTGGCTAACGAAATCATCATAATGAGTTCTCCTGGCTGGAGTGCATGCTTACTAACCACTATCTTATTAAGCATTCCCTTTACTCATAAAAGAAGCAAATGTGTTCATCCCTTAATAAGCATCCCCAGTCATCTTCACATTCTGAAAGATCTTTTGAAAAGAAGGCAGGTTGTATAACTCTTCTGCAGAAAACACCATCATCATTCCCTGTAGCATTCAGAGTTAAAAACCAAAGTTCTTTTAACAGACAAGTTCCTCTACCATCTCTTTTCCATTTTGCATTTCCTCCCTGGCCCTTGCTTACCACTCATCATCTCTTCTGTGATTCTAGTTAAACTAACCTCTGACATATGCCTGTTTTAGGCATTTCCCTGAGCTGTTCCCTCTCCCTGAAAAATCCCTATTTAGTCCTGGCATGACTTTAGCTTTTGTTATGGTATTTCACCACTTGGTGTTATTTTAATTTCTGGCCCTATCATTGTTTTAATACTAAAAGAGCATTTTAGAATTGGGAATTGGATAAGCTTGCATGCTACCAGCCCTGGCTGTATTGCTTAACTCCTTCTGCTTATTTTCAAGCCTGCAGGTGCTGTGCAGGCTGGTACAGACTGTGTGTGTGCCTGAGTGAGTCCAGAGAAAGACTTGCTATGTGGTTAGGGCCAGGCGAGTAAAGCTGAGAGAGACACTTTAGGTTACAATGAGTAGAAATTAATCCAAGAATTCATGTGACTGTGACAATTAGTGAAGCAACTTGGGCAGAAGGACTCTCTTGGACCAGGGCAATACAGAGGGATCTGAGGTACTGGCTGCAGTACCAGCACCACTGGCATCACTTGGAAATTTGACAAATGGAAATCCTTAAGCCCCCTCGAAACCTACTCAGTCAGGATCTGAGAGCACAGTTCACCAAACTCTGTTTAACAAGCCCACACAAGCTGATATTTCAGAACAATTTACTTAGAAGGAGATTAAGGTTGTAACTGCATAGTAATCCACTCAATATAGAGTAACTCTGAGTTTCTGAAGGATATTAGTACCATTAACTAATGTAGAAAATGGCAAATGGGGTCCTCCCTGGCAGTCCAGTGGTTAAGACCTGGCAATTCCAATGCAAAGGATATGAGTTCAATCCCTGGCTGGGGAACCAAGATCCCATATGCTGCAAGTGAAGACCCCCTCCCAAAAACATGAGAGAGAGAGAAAAGAAAACTGCAAAAAGGGAATCAGTTTTCAAAGCAAGAAAATTTGGCTCATACTAATTTCAAGTTTCCTATGGGAATCCCAGATGGTGCTGAAATCAGTTTGATTGATTTACTTCTAACTTATCACTTTTCATGTATATATATTACATACATATATATATGACAAAACATGGTTTTAAAACATGACTATGAAAATATGGGTAATCATTAGCTAAATCTGTTTCATCTATAATAGCTTTTACCTGTCAAGGTTGTTTTAATTATTGCCACTGAAGACTCTCATTCCACCAAGCAGCAACTGGCCTCAACAACGAGCTGTTTCCCCAGGACTGGGAGTCAGGCTGTGCCTGGTTGCAGCTAAGCAGGTACCTAGAATGCGACCACTGACCCTTCAACAGCACACATGCTGACATCTGCTCGCTTTGACCTTTTGAACCAGCAGAGTCCTGTAGCTCAATTATTGGGCCTGCGCCTGCGCAGAACAGTGATTACCCACGTTTTTCCACTTTTCTCCATGCTCCCCAGGCCTCCTTGCAGAGCCCTGCTTCTTTATTCTTTCTCTGTGATACCCTGAATGCCTTGCCTTCTGTGGCGAGGAATAATTGAGATTTGTTCTCCTGTCTCATGGCTTGGCTGCCTTGAAAATAAACCACCTCTTGGCTGCAAACCTGGACATAGCCTCATTTTGACTTGCTACACATCAGGTAGGATGGACCTCGGTCAGTAACAACTAGTTTAACAAAATACAGTTCAGCTTAAACATGGATACATGATTCAAACTTTGGAGAGGTCGGGAGCTTCATATATTCATCTGGAGCCAGGCGGGTGAAGAATGAAAGCAAAAATGAAAGGATATTTTAGATATAATTAATGTTCCAACTCAAATGGTTTGAGTTAATCAGAAAAATATGACTCTACATGAACCTGGCTTAATAAGTTAAAATTTATAGAGAGGTCAGGGCTCCAGCCGACCACAGACTGCAGAGGCCCTGCCTTCTGACTCATTTATTGAAGCCACAGTGTTAGAAAGGCCCACTGGGTTTGGAACCCTGGGTTGGCTCTAGAAATTGAGACTGGCTTCCAGGATAATAGGGCAGCTTTTAACCAATATCTAGCAAAAATCCAAATCCCTCAATCAAGAAAAAAGTCTGCCAATCACCTAAATAATCTTGAGCGAGGCTTCTTCTAGTCTCCGGATGAGAACGCAGGCCAGCTGCCATCAGCAGAGGACCCAGGTAGGCTGTGTCCAGCCCAGACCCATAGACAATGTGAGATTATATTACTTTAAGCTGTACTTATATGATAATTTATTATGTGTCAGTATGAAAGTAATACATGAGCCCCTTCCTGCATATAAGCGTAAGCATATATTTTTAAGTACAAGCTATAGGTATGTATTTGGAAATAGGAAAAAAAATGTTGATGTGGTCTGTGGTCTTCTTTTTGTTCTCTCTCGCTTCTTCCCTTCCTCCCCTTTTGTCACCATGGAAGCAGGGAAAGCTTACAAAATAGCTCTGGTGGTATTTTAAAGTTTGTTAGGGTACTATTTGGCTGAGGGAAACAATAAGGAAAAAAAAAAAAAAAACCCTCAGATTTGCAGGAAAACTTGTTTTTCTAAGCCTTCATAACACTTAGAAAGCCCTTAGGCCAAAACAAATACTTTCTGTTGCCACATAGAAACTCTTATGGAAGGTGAATACACAACTATCAGGCTGGAATTCACACCTAATCAGTTCTATATTAAAAGAATAAAAATCTCACACCAAAGAAAAATGGGTGTGAAAGCAGATTGTGGAAAGAAAAACATATATTCATTTTATACTTTGTGATCCTATTTCATCCTAGAGTCTAAAGGAACAAAAACAAAAAAACTATCTTTTAAAATATCATCTTTACAATGTTTGTTTTATCCTGTAAGACTTTCCTCACCTCAAAAATTGTCTTTGGAGAAGGAAAACTTCCTAAATATACCTCACTGATTTTTCTAACGAAGCAGTAAGTTGGCATGCAATTATTTCAGAGTTTTACTGCTACTTATGAAAGAAAATTGACAACCCATGAAAAAAATTACATGTGAAAAAGTAATAAAATTTCCAGAATCTTAAAAATGCCTTACACATCCCTGTCACTGATCTATAGTGTACTCTATTAGAGATTATAGTATACTCTTAGAGATTAGTGTCTTAGTTTGCTTACCTCCTGGGCATAAACCTAAGTCTGTGCTATTTATTATTCTTTTTCTATTATGCAGATTTTTGTTTGTTTGTTTTTCTCTTTATCACCTGAATTGTGTCACTCTGCCAGAATCCCACTGTGTAAGTATGTCTATACTTCACAGTTTGGAGACAGTTAAAATTGAACCCACATCCCTTTTCTAGCTTCTGAGCACGTACATCGGGATAATTGTTGCTCTTAAATATTCTGTGAAAAAGAGCCTTTGTCTGGTTTGGAGACTCAGAGTGATATCAGTTTCTGGTCTAGTTAAAGTGTCCTATAACTTACATGTTGGTTCTAAGATTACATTTTTCTTCCAGAGCTTCAAACAATTCAATCTTGCAAGTGCCACACTATTTCCCCTTATCTACTCAATGGTAACAAAAATATTCAAGATAGCTGAAAGGCTCATCATTATAAACTATTTGTACCCACAATCCAGTTGCCCAGCTCAGAAGCCTGATGCTCATTCTGGGTGTCCTGTCCCTCCTAAACTCCTCAGTCTTCCTTAATTTCATATTCAATCCATCAGAGGCCTGGTCTGTTTGCCACCTGAGTAGCTCACACCTTTACCTTTCTCTCCCATCCTATTTCCTGCTCGTAATGAGTTCAACCTTGAGAAAAGCATATTTGGCACCTTGCTCTAGGAGAATCCAGAGTAACATAAAAGTCACAGCAACAGGCTCAGTTTTGTTAGGGATGTTTATAATGTTAAGTATTTATCTTAGAGATATTGTGAGTATGGAATCAGTATTTCAGTGAGCACGCCATTAAAGCAAAAGTGATATATTAGTAATATAGAATTCTAATTGTTAAAAAAAAATGTGCAAGCTAAAGTTCACTGAGAAATTACTGCATTCAATTTAGAGGCATTACCTTATTTAATTTTCCCAATAATCTTACTACATCTTATGAAAAGGCAGTATAGTTGTGGATTAGAGCCTAGACTTTGAAGTCAAACTGGTTGAGATTGAGTTGCAGCTTTGCTATTTAAAACTTGTGTAATCTTAGACAAATTTTTAAATTCTTTGGTGTTTCAGCTTCCTTATATATAAAATGGGTGTGATGATAATCGTAATGTACTTGAAAGGATCTTTCTTGGGATGGGGTATACACCAATGATTAGATATTTTTATTACCTTTATTATGTGATTCTTAGAGATTCTGATTTTAAATAACTTGTCCAAAGCTGCACAGTCATTAAAGCAGTATAAGTTCAACTGAAATATAAGAGTTTACTCAGAATGCATAATTTTAATCTTACTGCTTTACTGTCTTCCTACTAGTGTGAAGGCTTGGAAACACAGTTATCAAACTATATTTTTTTTTTCCCCTTTTCAGTAAAATATATTTTTCTCTTGGTATTTTGTCATATTATTTTTGCCATAAAATTTATGACAGAATCTTAAGAATTACATTAACATTTTAGAAAATGAAAATAAAATGTTGACTGGCATTTCCCTTTATTGCTGCCAATGGAAAAAACATGTGAAAATAGTATTTACCTAGCCCTTATCCCGGAGAAGGCAATGGCACCCCACTCCAGTACTCTTACCTGGAAAATCCCATGGATGGAGGAGCCTGGTGGTCTGCAGTCCATGGGGTCTCTAGGAGTCAGACACGATTGAGCGACTTCACTTTCACTTTTCACTTTTCACTTTCAAGCATTGGAGAAGAAATGGCAACCCACTCCAGTGTTCTTGCCTGGAGAATCCCAGGGACGGGGGAGCCTGGTGGGCTGCCGTCTATGGGGTCGCACAGAGTCGGACACGACTGAAGTGACTTAGCAGCAGCAGCAGCCCTTATCCTGTCCATTAAAGTCCCAATTTATTCATCTTGTAGGAGATGATTTACAGTGGTATATTTAGACATTTACATTTTACAAAGAGTGACATCAAAGTATTTAAAATATACTACATAGTCTTCTTTTGATTAAATATTCTGCTCCTATGACCGAAGGGTGAATTTAAGGTTTAATAGACTATTTTCTAGTATTTAAATTACAAATAAATGACATCTTGAATTTTAATCTTTGTTGATTATTTTACTTTGTGTCTATCAGTTCCTACTGTTTGAAGTCATAATGCAAAACAAGACTTGTTTCCTTTACTGTTGGTCATCCTCACGTTGGTATGAAATAATCTGTGAGCTGGGTCAGGGGACAGGGCTGACATTGCTAATGACACCTGGTGCAGTGTGAGAATGGTTTATTGGGGAAACCTAGAGGCAAGGGGTAGAGGAATGGACTGGGCTCCTTACACTCTCATCTCATAATGCCATGTGCGTAATTCAGGCACATGGTGGTGCTGGAGGGAGGGAGACCTTCCACTTCCCTGTCACTCTGCCTTCTGTATATTTGTGAGAAATTAGTAGGGGACACGGAGAAGGCAATGGCACCCCACTCCAGTACTCTTGCCTGGAAAATCCCATGGACGGAAGAGCCTGGGGGGCTGCAGTCCATGGGGTCGCTAAGAGTCGGACACGACTGAAGCACCTTAGCAGGAACAGCAGCAGCAGCAACTGGGGATGGGCAGTGACTGAGCCATTCTGTAATGAAGGAAGCATGTTCATTACTGGAGTTGCTGGTTACAGAAATTAACATCAGTATGTGTTTACTTTTTTTGCCTAGAAAAATTTCTCATATAGTTTAAGAGAAAAAAAAAAGTCTTTTTGGTGGTTATTTTCTTCTTAAAAATATTTATTTATTTTGTTGTGTTGACACATGGCATATGGGGTCTGCATCATGCCGATTCTCTAGTTGTGGCACACATACCTGGATGGTTCCAATCTATTTGTTGAGATAAACACGCTCAGTACATGGCACATTTAATTTTGTTCAGTTATTTGGATTTCATGGATCCTATCCCAAGTCTAAGAACAGAATGTTGATTGAATATTGATTAGCAGTCATGGTAATTCCATTCTCTTCGACAGCAATTGTTTTAGATTTGTCCATGGTAAACACACTTGACTAATGTAGAGATGGAGTTGGTGTTAGGGAAAATGTTCCTAAATAGGTATCAAATGGCAACTCATCTCTTTTTGGCTTTGGATAATGTTCTTTGAGGATAAGTTCTGGGGATCTGCTATAACCCCATAGAAAAGCTTCTCTGGGTCCCTCAATTTGTGATCAGTTGAAATATTCCTGAAGCTCTTCTGGCTACAGGCTTTTGCTATGAAACATAAACAAGGGAGAGCCTTATCTATGCATATTTTATGTGTGTGTGTGTGTGTATTTTTAAAGGTATTTTATATTTTCCTTGAAAGGACCACATCAGCCTCTATTTTTCATAATTTCTTGCCATTTCAGTGTGACTTTGTATATATGTTTAATATTGCATTTTGTTTTTAATAGTGGTTTGTTTGGGCAGCTATGACATTTACTGTTATTTACTTAAATGTGACTCATACTTAGTTTTTGTGAATTCATTCCTCATATTGATGCAGTACTTCTCTGAAGGTGTTTCCTGAGAAGTTCTCTGATACATTACCTATGGTTGCCTGAGAGTATGTTTATTTTCTTGGCATTTAGATGATATTTTAGTTGGCATTAAAATTATATGCTCTAAGTTGTTTTTCTGCAACACCTTTACTCTATTACTCATTATCTTTGTACATCTTGGTTTGCTCCTAAAAATGTGATATTTATATAGTTCTCATTTCTTTGCAAGTGCTTGCAGTTTTTCAGTTTTTGAAAGAGTTTTGTATTTTAAGTCTGTCATTGATATTCTTAAATCTCATTTAATTGTGATAGGGGATTTTTCTACAGTGTATTTTTGTGTTTGTGTGTAGTTATGATTGTCACTGAACGTTTTAAAATGAGTATCTTCTGTTGGAAAAATTATCAATCATTAATTCAAATATAACTCTAATTTACATTTTACTTTCTATAAATCTCTAAATAAAAATGATATGACTTTCAGTTTCTGGTCTGGTCCAACATGTTAAGAGGCTTAAAATCCTTACACCCTATCCACATGACCAGAAAAAAGCTAAACAAGCTGAAAATCAACAATTGTTCTTAGATTCCTCAGAGAATTGAGGAGACGGGAAAAATTGCTGCCTGAAAAATTAGAAAGACCAACAGCTGGGTAGAAAAAATAATAATAATTGTCATACTGCTGGTGACTTAGTGCAGACAAGTATGAGAGTTAAAATTCAATAGGTGGGGCTAGTCTTAGGGGGCCCCCTATACTTTGATAAGGTTTACATCTTATGAATGGGAGGACTACCAGGTTACAAGAGTGAAGATTGGAGAAAGTTCATATTCTTTTGGCACCGGGGAGGGAAAAAGCAGCCATTTAAATTGCATTCGGGGGGCCTCCCTGGCACTCCAGTGGTTAAGATGCCACACTTCCACTTCAGGAGTCACAGATTTGATCCCTACTCAGGGAAATAAGATCCCAAAAGCCATGCAGCAAGGCCAAGTAAATAAATGAAATAAATAAATTACAAGAATATATTGTACAACACAAGGAATATAGCCAATAAATAAAATGCATCCAGAGCATTCTCTCCTTTCTTCAAGACAACCCTCAAGGGCACTATTTTACCAGACCCTAACAAGGACATGGCACCCCACTCAGTATTCCTGTCTGGAAAATCCCATGGATGGAGGATCCTGGTAGGTTACAATCCATGCAGTAGCAAAGAGTGGGAAATGACTGAGCGACTTCACTTTCACTTTCAACTTTTCTTATGGGGGTTTGTTGTCTAACTGATCTGGGAGGAGAGAAGTTGATAACTCTAGTCCCCTTTAGCTCTCCACAGGTGGGAGAAGAAAATACTCACCCACATCACCTGCTTGCTTTCTTATAACACCTAAGGGAGGAAGAGAACAGATAAACTGGGAAACAGTTATGAAGGTCACAGTCCAGGGCTTAGGCTCACTAAGAAAGACTAAGACCTAATTAAAGAGCTGTAAAGCATATCAGTAGTGGTCCTATATAATAGGAGGAAAATACAACAAAACTTTTGTCTCAAACCTTAAGGAGAAATTTCAGGGAAACTTAAAAACAGAAAAAAACAGCCAAAACATGTACATCAGAGGACGGTTTAGTCTCTGACATCTACAGTTATAGCAAACAGTAAATACAGCCTAACTCCTAGCCAGGTAAACACAAAAACCCACAATAAAGACCCATTTACCTCTGTTCTGTTTACCCAATATATTCCAGCATTCAGCAAAAATTACAAGACATACTAAGACAAAAAAGCACTGTTTGAAGACATAAAGCGTGCATCAGAACTAGACTCAAATACAGCAGAAATTTGAGAATTATCAGACCAGGAATCTATAATCTATAGTTAAAAACCATAATCAACTTGTTAAAGGCTCTCATGGAAAAAGTGTACAAGATGCAGGAACAAATGGGTAATGTAAGCAGAGAAATGGAAATTCTAAGAATTAAAAGAGAATGCTAGAAATAAAAATATGCAGTAATGATGTTAAACTAATTTATGTACTTGAAATTAAACTCTACATAGTCATGGCGTATAATGTTTCTATTTGGATGAGGATTTTTGTGTCTATGTTCATGAGAGCTTGTTGGTCTGTAATTTTCCTTTCTTGTAATATATCTCTTATTTTGGAATTAGCATAATACTGACCTCATGGGATAAGATGGACCAGGAGTCAGACTGTTTGCTGTTCTCTCTCGATGCAGTATCAGAGGCTGAGATCTTTATAGAGTTCTCATTTTTGTCTCCCCTGTTGTGTTTCTTCAGAGACTATTTCTTAAAAAACATCTGAGCCCTTCAGTTCTTTCACCGGCAACTTCTGTTATTATACAGAACCACAGTTGATGTAGTGGTGAGGTGGGGCAGGAGAGAAAGTGTCTATAATTCTATGTTTAAGTTTCCATGTTTGAGGGGGTCTATCTGCTTGAGCTCTACCTCCATGAGTACTTCTCAGCTTCCCCCTGCCACTCACTTCTATGTGAGAAAGGAAGGCTAGTAAAGGATGGAGATAGGCGTTAAATTTCCCTACCCCCAGGTGGGCCATGCTCTGATAAAATCCAAGTTGGTTAGACATTAGTAAAATATTAATAGTTTCCCCTGGGAACAGGACTTTGTTTAGGAGACTAGGCTGCTATAGGAGTATTTTCAAATGATTACATTTCTTCTTCCTGTGCCAGAAGCAGGAGGCATTTTTTCCAAATAGTTACTCTGAGAGGTGAAACTGCAGGAAGTAAACAGAGGTTTGGCGGGTCTCCTTAAGACTGTACCCCAGGGAGCTTTTAATCTCTCAGTCTCAGCCCTCATCAGTTAATTACTCATTAATGATTTCTGTCAGTTGCTGGCTCCAAGGGCAGAAGCTTTGGTTCCCAGATACCTTTGATTCTCTGTGTTTACCTACTTTTTCTATTTTTGATGTGGTATTGATAGTTTGACTCCTGACCTCAGTTCTCTGATAGATACAAAAAAGAGTTGTCAATTTTCAGTTTGTGCAGCTTTTTTCTGGATGAGGATGACAACTTTCAAGCACTTTACATGTTGTACTAGAAACCAGAAGTCTGTTATTGTTTTCAATTATGGTTGAATTTCTCATGTCTCGTGGTCCCTCATGGCTGCAATATTCTCCTGGAGTTATGAAATAGCTTGGATGCTGAATTCTATTTGGGAGAGATACTTAGATCCCACCATGTGTGTGTGTTCAGTTACTGAGTCATGTCCAACTCTTTGCGACCCCATGGACTGTAGCCTTCCAGGTTCTTCAATCCATGGAATACTGGTGTAGGAAATACTGCTATTTCCTCCTCCAGAGGATCTTCCCGACCCAGGGACCGAACCCATTTCTCCTGTGTCTTCCACATTGGCAGGCAGATTCTTTACTACCCGTGCCACTTGGGAAGCCTCAGATTTCACCATGCATGACATTTAATGTGCTTAGATGATGATGAAAAAGCCTCCTGAGAACAGAGAATTTGGTATTAAAGTCTTAGAATTGATGAGAAATATTTGATCCAGAACATTCTGTTTAAGAACTCTCTGTTTCAACTCTGTCCTCTGGGAGATAGTGGAAGACAGAGGAATCTGCCAGTTACAGTGCATGGGGTTGCAAAGAGTTGGACATGACTAAGTGGCTGAACAGCAACAATTTCAATTCTACTAATCTAGTTCTCTGGATAGGAGAAGGCAATGGCACCCACTCCAGTACTCTTGCCTGGGAAATCCCATGGATGGAGGAGCCTGGTAGGCTGCAGTCCATGGGGTCTCGAATAGTTGGATACGACTGAGCGACTTCACTTTCACTTTTCACTTTCATGCATTGGAGAAGGAAATGGCAACCCACTCCAGTGTTCTTGCCTGGAGAATCCCAGGGACGGGGGCACCTGGTGGGCTGCCATCTATGGGGTCGCACAGAGTCGGACACGACTGAAGTGACTTAGCAGTAGCAGCAGCAGTTCTCTGGATAAAGAGTGAGAATAGGGAAAAGAAGAATGGGCTAATCATTATCTCTTACTTAGTCATCTTGTCCCTTTCCTTGCAAAATGCTAGCAACATTTTAATATAACTCAGCTGATTTTTTTAATTAATTTATTTCAATTGGAGAATAATTTCTTTACAATATTGTGATGGTTTTTGCCATACGTCAACATGAATCACCCATGAGTGCACATGTGTCTCCTATCCTGAAACCCCTCCCACCTCCCTCCCCACCCCATCCATCTGGGTTGTACCAGAGCACCAGCTTTGAGTCCCCTGTTTCATGCATCCAACTTGCATTGGTCATCTATTTTACATATGGTAATATACATGTTTCAATGCTATTCTCTCAAATCATCCCACTCTTGCCTTCTCCCACATAGTCCAAAAATCTGTTCTTTACATCTGTGTCTTTTGCTGCCTTGGATATAGGATTGTCTTTACCATCTTTCTAAATTCCATATATATGCGTTAATATACTGTATTGGTGTTTCTCTTTCTGACTTCACTCTGTATAATAGGTTTCAGTTTCATCCACCTCATTAGAACTGACTCAATATGTTCTTTTTTATAGCTGAATAATATTCCATTGTGTATATATACCACAACTTCCTTACCCATTGTCTATGGATGGAAATCTAGGTTGCTTCCATGTCCTGGCTATTATAAACATTGCTGCAATGAACACTGGGGTACACGTGTCTCTTTCAGTTCTGGTTTCCTTGGTGTGTATGCCCAGCAATGGGATTGCTGGGTCATATGGCAGTTCTATTTCCAGTTTTTTAAGGAATCTCCACACTGTTCTCCATAGTGGCTGTTCCAGTTTGCATTCCCACCAACAGTGTAAGAGGGTTCCCTTTCTCCACACCCTCTTCTGCATTTATTGTTTCTAGAATTTTGATGGCCATTCTGACTGGCGTGAGATAATACCTCATGGTGGTTTTGATTTGCATTTCTCTGATAATGAGTGATATTGAGCATCTTTTCATTTGTTTATTAGCCATCTGTATGTCTTCTTTGGAGAAATGTCTGTTTAGTTCTTTGGCTTACTTTTTGATTGGGTTGTTTTTCTAGTATTGAGCTGCATGAGCTGCTTGTGTATTTTGGAGATTAATTCTCTGTCAGTTGTCTCTTTTGCTATTATTTTATCCCATTCTGAAGGCCGCCTTTTCACCTTGCTTATAGTTTCCTTTCTTATGTAAAAGCTTTTAAGTTTAATTAGGCCCCACTTGTTTATTTTTGTTTTCATTTCCATTACTCTAGGAGGTGGGTCAGAGTGTTCTGCTTAATGTTTTCCTCTAAGAGTTTTATAGTTTCTGGTCTTACATTTAGATCTTTAATCTATTTTGAGTTTATTTTTGAGTATGGGGTTTGAAAGTGTTCGAATTTCATTCTTTTATATGTGGTTGACCAGTTTTCCCAACACCACTTGTTAAAGAGATGGTCTTTTCTCCATTGTATATTTTTGCCTCTCTGGGCTTTCTGTTTTGTTCCACTGATCCATGTTTCTGCTTTATGCCATACCATCCTGTCTTGATGACTGTAACACAGCTGAATTTGATACCGTTTTTTTTGTTGTTGTTGCTGCTCTTTCTCAGTAACAACTTAGATAGTCATTATCTAATAGAAGAGAAAACCTAAAGATATCTCCTCCAACCTAGTTCCTGTTTCCTAGCTAACAGTTTTCTTCTGCTCCAGGCCTTTTCTTTGGGGTTTATATTTGCAAATCAGATATATTAACTGACTTCTTGGTTTTCTGAGGTCACCTGGATTAGAATTTGGAAGGGGAATTGACAGTTAGAAGTTATGTAACAACAGGCTCTGTTGTGCATGTCTTCCCATAATTCAGTCTGTTATAATCAGATGTATATATGTATAGAATATTTATGAACTCTTCATGGGCTCCTTGCCACCTAAGGTTCTAGGGAAGGTTACTTGAGGAAGGCCCTTTAGTTAGTTTGTATCCACTGTGTGCCTAGGGTGCATGGGCAGGAGTTGGAAAAGTATCTGTGGTTATTTTGTAGCATATCTCTGAGCTCTCCTAGGTTGTCTGGGATAGGGTTTAGAGATCGACTTGCATCCTTTTTGGCTAGGTTATCCCTCCTTGCTCACGCCTAACTTCCTACCTAAAAGATCTATATCCTTTTTATTAATCTTGCCCTTATACAATGGTTGTATTATGGCTCATATCTCAGTCCGTTAACTTTAAAACTTCTAATCCTCTTTTGTAGGGCACATTTATAAAAATGATGATAGAAATAAATGAGAGTCCCTCTCCTCCATATGCTCTCATAGTCACAACAGATTCTCATGAAGTTCTTTTTCTATCACCCATTCTAGACTCTTCTGATGAAGAGGTGACTTGCTTGGTGGGGTGACCCAGATCCTCATTCCTGAGTGATCTTAGCTCTGTATACCATGGTCATTTGGGTCCCAATGCTGTGCTTGTTAATTTACCATCAGAATTAGAATGGGGACTTAAAGATTCGCCAAGTGATCTCTTGGGTGCTATACATATTCCCTGATAACCATTATGGCACAGCAAGTGCACCTCATTCCAATGATTAGGATTAATTCTCCCTGAATGGTGAATGACTTCTCTCCTGACAACTGCTATCTTGGAACAAGAAAATTGAAATATATGGACAGGGAACAGTCTTCATTTGAGGATGAATGGAACTCCTCCTATAGCACCTGGTGGAAGAATTTCTCTTCTAGGAATTAGAATCTCTGAGCCCAGAATTAAGGATTTTTAAAGTATAAATTTGCCAAGCAGATTACTGAATGCTGTTGCAAATGCAAATCATGGGTTGAGTTTCACAGAAATCAGACTCAGAGTTGTTGAGATTTGCATGCATGAACTTTATTGGAAAGTATTCTTGGCATTAGACTATGGGAAACTTAAATAGAATTCACATGAGGGACAGTGAGGTTTGGGTACAGTCACAGTAGATTTTAGTTAATCTCACTGAGACTACTAAAACTGTTGAAATAAAGGTGGGTTGTAGTGGATTATGTCATGCATTGTCCAGATTTGTCTGCAGAACTCAGGCTTTAGTTTACCAGCTAATAGGGGTATTAGCAACCAGCAGTCTCAACTAAGTCTCTCTCCCTCTTTTCTCAGATAAAGTCACAGCTCAGAAGTCACCCACCTCTTCTGGGAGAGCCCCCAGTTTAAACTCGATAATGATGAGGTGTGAAGATATGTGATCCAGAATCATTAGCGAATTAGCTCAGACCTTTGTAACTAAACTTCAGCTCATCATTGCCATCTCCTCAGTTCTACTTTCTTCCTCCTGTCCCCTAGTATGGGTCCAGAGAGCATTCCCTGTTAAACTTCACTCATGTCTCTATGCATGTCAGATTCATCTTTACGGGGAGACTCTTGTGACACTAATATTTCCTTGGCATAAATCTCCACACATATTTCATGAAGCAAGTGGATCTGAAAACAAAAGCAGCCTTTAACAATGACTGTTTTTTTCATGGCTTTCACATTTTTCATGGATGAAATTGCAAGGTCCCCTAACTTTCTAGTTGTAATGTACCTTTTTTATTCAGTCTGCATGTGAGATGGGAAAGCAAGATCATATGTAGATTTTTCACTCTATTCTCTTATTTTTGCCTTCTTATTCTGCACCCTGCTTTTCCAGATTCCATTGTCATTCATTTTGATGCCTTGGAACTTTTGCTGTTACTTATGTCAACTGTCACAATGATTTAAAAATATAACTTTCAGAATCTACACCAACTCTCTTTTCAGGTATTTTTAAATTCATTTTAGGGATATAATCCTGGGAAACTCATGCTGAGTTCCTCCAAACACTAACTACAGGAATTTCCTTTTTTTGCCAAATTTTAAATGTCTAATGATTGTATCTGGCCTTAGAAGTTTCAGTTTTACAAAGACATGTTCTCATATGAAGTTTGGAGAAGGCAATGGCAACCCACTCCAGTACTCTTGCCTAGAGAATCCCAGGGACGGGGGAGCCTGGTGGGCTGCCATCTATGGGGTCACACAGAGTCGGACACGACTGAAGCGACTTAGCAGCAGCAGCAGCATATGAAGTTTAAAGACAACACTAACAATGGTACTATTTTTGGTACTCTGATCTTAATTCATGCTTAGAAGCTATGCTAATATTTATATAAAATATTATCTCTCAATATACATTTATAATCCAAAATTTTAATTTGGTAGTAACATTTTTCTAGCATAAGTTTCTGATATTCAAAAGCATTTAATTTTAAAGTCCCTTGTATGTCTCCTCACCAGGTATATCTTTGCAATTGTCTTTCCAAGAGCTTATTCCTTGAAGGAATTCTGTGTGTTTATGTGTGGGGTGAGGGGACTATTTTGAATAACATCCGAATGTGAAAAAAATATGACAAATAGTTATAAAATCTGATTCTCCTCCAAGATTCAAAATAACATATGAAGTACAGTTATGACAGCATTAATAGGGAGAAAAATGATTGAACAAATTGATTATTTTTAGATTCAGTGTTGGCTGATCATTTTGTGAACTATATTCTCAAGAAAGGAAAAAAAAAAAAAAACAGTAAGATTTCTCTTAACTGATACTAACTTTGAATACATAGTTTAGAGAATAATACTGAATGTTGTGAGTTTTGGTAGATAACAAAAATTTTATTTTTCTTTAAATTTTGTTTATTGTTATCCTGCCTATACAATATTTGACGAGAATAAAAAGATAAACTTTCACCTTTCTCTAAAGTCTTTGAACTTTTAAAGTTGAGCAGTATGCTGTTTTGTTGAAGTAAAATTTCAAATTTTACTTTGAAAAAAATTTCCGTTTATAAAGCAAGAAAAACATTCTAAAGGTGTTTCTTTCAAGTGTTTCATTCTTTAGCCATATCTGAATGTCTTGTATTTTGATTTTTTCCCCTTGCATTTGTTGTGATATATTGTTTCCTAAAAATTTATCTCTAATGTCCTATTCTGTTAAAGTCAAAGAGGCTTTAGTCTACATTATACTGTTTTATGAGTGACTTTTCAAAGGGAAGATTTTGTTTCCTCTCAGCTTGATCCTTCGTCAATAGTGAAATGTTGCATTCTGACTCTTTATTCTGTCTTTAAGGAAATCAATCCCACATAATTTACTTTCTAGAAATAACTAATGATGCTGGAAGTGTTTTGGAAGCATAGAAACTTTTTGTTAGTTTATTATTTACAATTGATATAATATCAGACTTTGCAAATCTATTCTTTAATGTACTTTACTTATTTACCTATTATAACAATGAAAGTGAAAGTGAAGTCGCTCAGTTGGTCTGTCTCTTTATGACCCCATGGACTGTTGCCTGCCAGGCTCCTCCATCCATGGGATTTTCCAGGCAAGAGTACTGGAGTGGGATGCCATTGCCTTCTCCAGGGCATCTTCCTGACCCAGGAGTTGAACCCAGGTCTCCCGCATTGCAGGCAGACTCTTTACTGTCTGAGCTACCAGCGAATAAAGTGGCAAAAATAAAGTTGAGAATCAGACCCATGATTAAGATTTTACAGTAGACACTCACGTCTTTCTTTGCCCAATATCAAAAGGTTTGTGTCTCTGTTCAAAAATTAAACTTGATAATTATTCAGGAAATACCAAAAACTCATATGTGAAAAGATCTTCCACACTTAGATAATACCACATTGTTCATAGAGCAGAGTTAGCACCATATATCACTTACCCATCAACATCCTAGAGTAAGGATGTATCACTTACCCATCAGCATCCTTAGAGTAGAGTAAGGGTAAATGAAAAACCCTTTACCCGGATTCATCCTGAGCTTTCCTTTGGCATAATTTTGATTACTGATTCAGTTTCGTTATTTGTTACTGACATGTTCATGTTTTCTGTTTCTTCATGATTCAGTCATAGTAAGTGGTTGTAGGTTTCTAGAAGTTCGTCTAATTATTTTGGGTTCTCAAATTTGTTGTAATTATTCATGGTAGTCTCTAAGATGCTTTTATTTCTTTTTCATCAGCTGAATCAACTGCAAAAACCTATGTTTCATTTGTAATTTCAGTCTTTTTCTCTTGGTTACTGTAGCTAAAGGCTTGACAATTTTATCATTTCAAAGAACCAAGTCAGTCTTGTTATCTTTCTATTTTTCTAGTATCTACTTCATTTATTTCTACTGTTAATAATTTCATTATTATTGCTAATAATTTCATTCCTTCTGCTAACTTTGGACTCAGTTTGTTCTTTTTCTAGTTCCTTAAGGTATAAGTTAGGTTATCTGGGATTTTAATTCTTTCTTAGTGTAGGCATTTATTACTCTAAAAGTTCCTCTTGCCATTTTTGCTGTATCCCATACATTTTGGTATCTTATGTTTTCATTTCATCTGTCTTGATTTTTTACTTCCCTTTAGAATTCTTCCCTGAGCCATTTATCAGAAATGTAAGTTTATTTTCACAACAGAGGAAACAATATAATGCAAAGACAATTCAGGAATGGAAGAAAATCTTTGTAAAGCGTATATTGGATAAGAAACACCTATAACTCAATATATAAAGAACTTCTACAACTCAGTAGCACCAAAACAAAAGCAAATAGCCCAAATAAAGGCAAAGTATTTCAGTAGACATTTAACTGAAGAATATATGTACATAGCCAACAGATATATGAAAAGGTGTTTGTCACTACTAATCATCAGATAAACACAAATAAAAAATCACTGTGAGATAGTGCCTCATAACAGATGGCTATTAAAAATGACAGGTGATAGTGAAAATGTAAAGAAATTTGCTCCCTTATATGTCGTGGGAGGGAATGTAAATGGCACAGCCTCTTATGATAAACAGTACAGAGTTTTCCTCAAAATTTGTACAACTGCCACATGATCCAGAATTGCCACTGCTGAGTATATACCAGGAGAATTTAAATTAGAATTCTGAAGGGAGATCTGCACTCTCATGTTTACTGCAGCATTATTCACAGGAATCAAGATGAGAAACCAACCCATATGTCCATCAACAGATGAATGGCTACAGAAAATGTGCTCTATGGGTATAATGAAATATTAAGCAGTTTTTAAAGGAAAGAAATCCTACCATTTAGGACATCATAGACAGACCTGGAAGACATTATGCTAAGTGAAATGTCTGTCATAGAACTACAGATATTGCATGATTCTATTTATTTGAACTATCTAAATAGTCAGACTCATAGAAAGCAGAATAAAATGATGATTGCTAAGGGATAAAGGGAGACATTATGGAGAGCCTGTTCTCAATAGTTACAAACTGGTGGTTATAAGGATGAATGAATTCTGAAGATCTGTAAAACATCGAGTTTAAACTTAATACGGCATTGTGCTCTTAAAATCATGATAAGAATATAGATCCCGTGCCAAGAATTCTTAACACACACACACACACACAAAATATTTTGAAGTTGATGAGTACCTTTATTACCTTGGTGGTGGTGATGACATTGTGGATGTATGCAATGACCAAACTTATTAAAATGCATATATTAAAAGTGTGCAAGCTTTTCTATATTATGTATACTGGAGAAGGCAGTGGCAGCCCACTCCAGTACTCTTGCCTGGAAAATCCCATGGATGGGGGAGCCTGGTAGGCTGCGGTCCATGGGGTCGCTAAGAGTTGGACACGACTGAGCAACTTCACTTTCACTTTTCACTTTCATGCATTGGAGAAGGAAATGGCAACCCACTCCAGTGTTCTTGCCTGGAGAATCCCAGGGACGGGGGAGCCTGGTGGGCTGCCATCTATGGGGTCGCACACGACTGAAGCAACTTAGCAGCAGTAGCAGCAGAGCTTAAAATAAAGAATGTATGGGAAAAGGAAAGGATCCATTTACACTATTTTGGAGATTTTTTAAATGTATGGTGACCAAAAATAAGATGCTATGTACAGTAATTAGTAGTCCTTTACTAATATTACAAAGATTCAAAGTATAGCTAAATTGGACATATTTAATATGTCCTTTCTCTAGTTTGTCCACTTCAGTAATGTATTTTCCAATTAAAAGTTACTGAGTCCAAAAATCGTAACCTTCAAGTGCTGTATCTAAACTTTCCATTAAGTATTTTGCAGATTGTTCTAAAGTCTGAATGATTCATCTAATGGCTGAAAGTCCGATGTGGGATTTCTGTTGCTTTGTCATTTGGGGGCTGTGCTGGCCTGACACTCTTCCTCTACAGCTCAAGTGTGCTTTGAGTAGATGACTTCTGTAATCGTTATCTTTGCTCTGATAGAGCACACATGTAAATCAAGTCTGTCTGTTTCCCTTTCACATCGCGCTTTTAATTCATTGTGATAGATTTTGTCTTTCAAGTCATGCCAGATCTACTGGGATTGATGTGCTTTTCATCTGTCACTCTCTTCACACTGTTTGATTAAATTGGTTCTACTGCTTTCAGAGGAACAGGCTAAAAAGCCTAAGTGGCCATTTCTAACTCAGTTGTGTAATTCAACTGTTTTACTATCCAAATTCTTCTCATTAGCCTGAGTTTTCATACAAAGGAATTACTGTAATTTATAAAGTTGTCCTCTAACAATCCTTTAAAGGCAAAAATTCAAAATAAGATATCCTAGTTCACATTCACAGTAGTTATATGAAGATTCTGAAATGCATTTTGAGAGTAGATTCTGAATTTCATTATGTACATTTTGAATAAGACCAGGTAAAGAAGCGCCTCCCACTGTAGGGAACACAAGTTGGATCCCTCGGTCAGGAAGATTTTCTGGTGAAGAAAATGACAACCCACTCCAGTATTCTTGCCAGGAAACCTCCATGGACAGTGGACAGTCCTTGGGGTTGCAAAGAGTCAAACAGGATGGACATAGTGACTGAACAACAGCAACAAGATACCATATTAAAATTTAAATATAAACATAAAAATGCTTTAACAAGAGAAGTTGTCATTATATTAAAATTTTCTCCTGATATGTAAATTAAAAGTATACTGACTTGATAGAATATTACATCAATGTCATACTTTTTATAAATTAAGCTTAAAAAATGCTCTAAGAGCCAGAGTTTCTGGTTCCACTAATTTAGTTCAGTTCAGTCGCTCAGTTGTGTCTGACTCTTTGTGACCCCATGAACCGCAGCATGCCAGGCCTCCCTGTCCATCACCAACTCCCAGAGTTCACCCAAACTCATGTCCATTGAGTTGGTGATGCCATCCAACAATCTCATCCCCTGTTGTCCCCTTCTCCTCCTGCCCTCAATCTTTCCCAGCATCAGGGTCTTTTCAAATTAGTCACCTCTTCACATCAGGTGGCCAAAGTATTGGAATTTCAACTCAAGATCAGTCTTTCCAGTGAACACCCAGGACTGATTTATAGGATTGACTGGTTGGATCTCCTTGCAGTCCAAGGGACTCTCAAGAGTCTTCTCCAACACCACAGTTCAAAAGCATCCATTTTTCATTGCTCATCTTTCTTTATAGTCCAACTATCACATCCATATATAACTACTGGAAAAACCATAGGCTTGACTAGACAGACCTTTGTTGACAAAGTAATGTCTCTGCTTTTTAATATGCTGTCTAGGTTGATCATAACTTTCCTTCCAAAGTGTAAGCGTCTTTTAATTTCATGGCTACAGTCACCATCTGCAGTGATTTTGGAGCCGCAAAAAATAAAGTCAGCCACTGTTTCTACTGTTTTCCCATCTATTTGCCATGAAGTGATGGGTCCAGATGCCATGATCTTAGTTTTTTTTGACTGTTGAGCTTTAAGCCAGCTTTTTCACCCTATTTTCCTTTCATCAAGAGGCTGTTTAGTTCCTCTTCACTTTCTGCCAAAAGGGTGGTGTCATCTGTATATCTGAGGTTATTGACATTTCTCCTGGAAATTTTGATTCCAGATTGTGCTTCTGCCAGCCCAGTGTTTCTCATAGCTAAGGCCAAACTTTTAATCTTTTTTTGTGCTTTACTTCTTTATATATAAGATGAGAGAGATGAATTAAAAAAAAAAACTTTAAGGTTATTTTTAGCTCTTTAAAAATCTATATTCAGGTTATCATATTTCCCTATGTGTCAATAGATGTGCCTATATAACCTCTGTCTGGATAGGAGGAGATGTGCCTATTATCTCCTCCTATTCAATGAAGATGAAGTTGAGTTATTTTCACAAAATATTCTACTTCAGAGACTGACATTGTTGCTTCCTTTTTAAATGTTTACAGTGTATTAAATTTAAACTCTAATCTCAGGAATCTTGAAACTTTGAGGAGACTGGGCTGAAATCCTTGTTCCCAATTCTTCCTTGTTATGAAGCCTTGAGAGATTGTGTATGTCTGTGTGTGTTTATTTATTTAAATAATGCAGTATATCTACACATTAACATAATTATTCTTACAGAGTTGGTATAAGTTGCTTAGTGTAGTATATGGAACACAGTAAATGTCCAGTAGATTATTGTTACATTAAAAATCATAAAATTTGATATGTAATCTATAAATTACCTTTAATACTATTTTCTAGAAATAATACTATGCTATTCTTGTCTTTACAAAACCTGGCTCATGTAGTTTGATTTTTCCTTAAAGATTAAACAATATATCACTAGTTAGAGACACTGTGGGGATTCTGCTGACAGAAAATACTAATATAACTAGTATTATATGTTATATTACAATATTAGTATAAGTTAATATTTCTGTTTAGGCTGGATTACTTGAATTATATGTAATATGTTTTATAATGGTCTCAAGTTTAGTGAGAGGGAGTTTCTATGGATTATTTGGTATATTATGTGATTCATTTTCTTGTGTGGAGAAAAGGCTTATTTATGATTTCTACCTTGAAAACTTAAAGAGACATACAATTTAACCTTTCTAAAGAAAACAGTAAAGGTCAAGTTGCTGGAATGTTAGCATCCACCCAAATTCCCAGAATTTTTTGGTTCAAAGGACCTATGTACATTTCTGGTATTTCTTGTATCCTTGTCTTTAGTCCTTAGGGCCCAATAGTGAGAAACTGAATTCTTAAGGTATTAGCAGGAATAAGTCATCAAGTAGAATACGTATAGACATATGTGTCCAGTGATGTACTAGTAATGTTTTACCACTAGTTCTCTCGAAAAAGGTCAGCACTGAGCATGCATGCATGTGTGCTCAGTCATTCAGTCATGTCTGACTCTTTTTGATCCCATGAACTGGGATTGAACCCATCTCTTGCACCTCCTGCATTGGCAGGGAGATTCTTTACCACCGTGACATATGGGCTTCCCTGGTGGCTCAGGCACTAAAGAATCTGCTTGCAATGTCAGGAGACCCAGGTTATATCCTGGGTTAGGAAGATCTCTTGGAGAAGGGAAATGGCAACCCACTCCAATAACTCTTGCCTGAGGAATCCCAGGGACAGAGGAGTCTGGAGGGCTATAGTCCATAGGGTCACAAAGAGTTGGACATAAATGAGTGACTTAGCACGTTTAGCGGGAGACCACTGGGGAAGTCCTGTCATACATACACACAGATTTATTATAAATTGTACTTGTATATGGGATATGGACTACCAGTTTTACAAATGACATATAATATTGCTTATTACAATTCCATGTAGTCCATTAATTCTCATAAAATACTTTTATTGATTTTTTCCTAACTGGTATCTCAGATGGGTAAAGAATATGGCTGCAATGCAGGAGATCTGGGTTCAACCCCTGGGTTGGGAAGATTCCCCTGGAGAAGGGAATGGCAACCCACTTCAGTATTCTTGCCTGGAGAGTTCTGTGGACAGAGAAAATGGTGGGCTACAGTCCATGGGGTCACAAAAAGTCAGATGTAGCAACTGAACAAAAGCAAAATGGAGAAATTGAGTAAATTCTTGTATACCAAGTTATTTATACCAATTTGAGCCCCTTAAAGATAAGATCTAATAATGTTACAATCATTTCAAGGATTAAAATCAATCATGTATATGAATAATCTGTCATAATACTTGCTTTACGACTCTCCTTAAATGTATTTTCTTTTTCTCTTCATCTGCCTCTTAGATTACAGATATATTCACATAGATAAAATTGTAAAATAAGAAATAATTATACTCATTAATCTTAAAATAATTTGATAACAGTAAAGTTAAATGATAAATTATAAATATGTATGTATATATGATAAATTATAATATAAATATGTGTGTGTGTATATATATATGTATATAGTGTGTGTGTGTGTATATATATATATATATATGATTTATATGATTATAAAGCTAAGCCAGTTAGCCAAGGCTAAAATACTAGTTCCTCCAGTTCTCAAGTGTGTGGCATTGAACAATTCCTTAAATATTTTGTATTGCCTTCCTTCCTTAGTTGCTACATGTTAATTATTTACAAAATTAACTGGTATATATTAAACTTTCAGTAAATATTTGCTCTTGTTATCAGGTAGACTTCTCTTGCAGAGGTGGGAAAAATCAGTTCACATTCTACACTGTAGACATGATTTCCTTGAGAGTGGTGAATGAGGCTTTTTTCTCATAAGCCTTAAAAGACATTCTTGAATTACCTACTTTATAAATAAAGCATCAAATAGTAAGTGACTTGTATATTTTCCGTGGGAGTATATCTTTGAAGAAACGTTTTGTCTCCGTAGAGAAGGAGAAGTTCTGTATCAAAACAAATGTTTTATCATAGTACAAAATATGAAGGAAATAATCCAGTTTTAAAATGCCACTATTTACCATGCACCTATACTTGTTTAGTCTCCCTAAACATGAATGCAAGTGATATCCTCTTAGATTAAACCAAAGGGCACATGACAGCAACTTGGTCAATCATTAAGTATTTCATGAAGGGTAGGGTAAATTTACTTTTTATTGCTTGTGACTTTATGTTGTTTGGTTAAAAATAATCCAGTATGATAGAGAATAGGTTAAAAGTGTAGAGAACATTTCAAAGTGGAACATATCTTGAGAAACTTTTTCATAGACAGAAACATCCAAGATACTAAAAAAAATGAGAAAAGGGTCAATGGGAAATATTACGGTAGATAATATCGTATAAAATGGCAAATTTAAGAACTGAAGCTGAACAGTATTTCCCTTAGAATTAAGTACAAACTCTGCTAGTTACTTCCCTAATTATATAAGTTAGATGCCTGTAATAAAAAACATATAGCAATTATTTTAATCTATTTAAATTTGCCAAAGTTTCATTCATGGGTACCCTCCATTTTAGAGCACACAGCTATTTTCAGGTGACTGGAAATGCAATTAAGTGCAATGCTTGTGTAAAATATGTGTATTGTACTTTATGGTGGTGGCCCTGGAGAACGTTTTCCATTTTAAAGAAATCAGCTACAAAACAAGCCCTGTCAATTATTTGCATGCAGTTTTCACAGATTTCACAGGAAAATATGGACATGGAGTATTTGTATAAAATATTTTGATATATACATTTGGACAACTAAATGTTTCATAAAACACTGTGTGTAAAAAGCTCACTGTTCATTAGACAGATTTGTCCCCTGTGCTGCTGATTCCCATCTTCACCCTAAAGATGAACAAATGGACTAATTCAGTGTTCCATCAATTGATATATACAGGTTTAAATGATCATGAATGCTGTCTCCCATCCATTATGTTCTTATATCACCATGAAATCCCTCAGTTGCATATATAAACATGAGTGTCTCACCTTACTGACGTAACACGCACACATACACACCTGGAAATGCAGGTATAAATCCTGTAAATATTTTTCTGCAGGCCCTTTTACGGTTCTATTTCAAAACTACCTTTAACACCTATTACTTCAAAATACACTAACATTAACAATTCTTGTTGGGTATAGAACATGGTTCGATTTTTTTTCTTACAGTTATTAATCTCCTGATAGTTTAACTCCAAATTTCAAATGTTTAAAGAAATCTTGCTTTATACTGTCATCAGTTTTTCCTTTTGTATGGAAATATATAGGTTTTATTTCTAAGAGCAGCGATAACATAGTAGTTGGAAACATTGCATAATGTATATTATTAAGCCTGCATTTAAATCACTTTTCAGAGGCATTGAACTCTCTTCTCTCTGATCATCACCTCCAGTAGCTATGCAAGGGCAAGTAGAGAAGGTTATCTGAAGAGATCTATGTTGATTATAATAGCATGGAGGGAATGTACTCTTTCAAATTCCTCCCTTACTTTATTTTCCAAAGTACACTATAGTGCAGACAGACCTCACAGCATGGTATCAGTTTTCCCTGGGTCAAAGAATAGTCCTGTGGTATGCAAAATGTAATTATGTTCAGCAGGATAACAGATAATTGGGATAGGCATAGAGATATATTTTTATCACATCCTCTCTGTATACAGTCTTGTTATTTGTTCCTGAGATGTGAGAGAAGTCATAATAACAATCTCTTTATAGCAATCAAAAGAGCTATCAATGAAGTGTTCCTGTGCTCCCACTGTATCAGGTGGGCAAGAACATACAGAAATGAAATATAGGATCCCAGCTCTCTGTCACAACTAAGAATGTACCTCATAGGGCTCATCCAGGCTCTTGACAAAAATGTTTTTCTCCAAGAGAAACTGAAAAAGTAATTGAAAACATACTGGCAGAGAATCTTCTGGTTTCTGTATTTGCATGTAAAGATCTTTTACATTATCACTCCTGTACTGACAGTAAGAAATGACTGGAAAGACTAAAAATTAGTGACTTTTCTTGGACCCATTAGAGAATAGAAGTTGTAGAGAAAACCACAATCCCAACCTTTGAAAACCATGCAAATCAGTCTCTTCCCTCCCCCAACCCTCCTGTCCGGCTTCCCCTTTCTCTCATTGCTTCCATCACTCTCAGATATAGATATGGAAAGATAAGAACAGTTGCCAAGCCACCATTATAATCAATTTCCTGTTTGTATTTATTTTTTACTAGTTTTTTCTAGAAAAAGTGATTGCTGTTGAGCAAATAAAATATTTTATTAATTTAAAGTATATTTTATATATCAAAACCTTTATTTGGGTCTTTAAATGTACTTTGCACTCTATTATATAGTCTACCAAGATGAATTAGGCATAGTGCCTTTCATGAAAAAACTGTATCATCATATTTTTAACACATTGTTATGGAATAGAAATATTTCATATTCTAAACACATCATATAATCTGTTTCATTTGCAATAATATGATTTGTTGCTGCATCTATTTTACTTACATTATTACATCCAAAATTTGAGTCACAAAATTTGTACATAAAGCTTAACAGATGGAGTTCTTAAATTTTATCCAGCAAACAATAATCTACCACAAGTGCTTAAGAGTCCCATTCTAACACATTGAACAGATGCAATTCCAGTTTCAGCATATCTGTTCCTAAATGAAACAGCCCTTTTGAATTTGATATTTTGTTCATTTTTGAAATTAAGAATATGATAGTCTGAATATAGTTGTCAGTCCTTTAAAAAAATGTACTATGCTGTTCCAAAATTTATACAATACATATTTACTGTTATAGAAATTTTAAATGGATAAAGAAGTTACTTAAAAGCTTCCTGCAAAATTTTAGAACCAATGGTTTAGTGCTTTACATTAGCGCTTTTCCAAATGAAAGATAATTTAGCTTGACTTGGCAAATTAATCATCTTTGTGTTAAACGTTTACATCTAAAACTAAAAAACGTAATTTGAATTACCATTCAATGCCTCTGGATATTATAATTGTATTTGTATACTATTTCAAATTTTATGAATATATCTTCTAATAACATCATTGTACCACTTGGCTTATTTTAATGTAACATAATTATCACGGGGAAAAAAAAACAACAACCTAATAGTGCCAGTAGCCATTCTGAATCATTACAACTGTGAATAAATTAATTTTTTTTCCTTACACATACAATGTATTCAGGAAAGCTGGGATTTTAATTCATTAACATTCAATAAACCATATGTGCCATATATAGACCTGGTTTTCTCGTAATCAATTTTCAGTCTTCTAGGACAGATTATCCTTAGGTATTAAAAATAAAATGCATATGTCTTTCAATCTTTATTCAAAACAGGAATTTGACTCATTAGAAAAGAATAAAAGAGTATTGTGAAACTAGACAGTACAAAGTAGGTTAAATTACATATTTAACATTAGAATAAAATAATACAGATGAGTATTTACTATAAATAATTGAATTTTTCTTAAAATTCAGACCAGGGCAGAAAATTACCTTCAAAAGTTGAGAATGAATTATTCTGATTATTCTTCTTTATCAACTATTCCTTAATAGGTCCTAGTTATTTACCTAGGTAACACCTCTTCTATTTTCCCTTTCTTGCCAAATGCAAACTGAATGACAGAGTGATGAAAACATCTAGGCAGCAATTTTTTTTTCCCCCAGCTTCTTTGACAGTGGTTATCAGAATCTATCACTGGTCAATTTTAAGATAAACAGAGTGTCTCTGTAGCTTATAGGGAGAAAGAGTGAGTCAACAATATCAAATAAGTAGGAGAAATGTAGCTTACATACAAGGGCAACAAAAGAAGGCATGAGTAGGTATTTTCTCCTGTCATCTTTCTCACTGTTAAATTGAGTCCTAGAGAATAAAAAACATACCACTGTACTTTGGTAGGAAAGAGCTCCTATATATTAAGTTTAGAAGACAAATTGTATGTGAGTGTGTGTGATGTATATATACAGAGTGTGTATACTTGTTTGTTCTTAAACTCTTCATCATCATTTTTCCCTGTCTTTCATTATGAATGAATTGACATTTTAAAGGTCACAAGGACCACAATTACTGGCATGCTTGCTGATTCAAAGAAGAAAAAAACCCCAAAACTAAGATTGATAAATCTGTGGTGGCTGAAGACATTTATTTTATTGACTCCTCTCTAAAAGGCTAGTAAGAAAGAAGATGTTTTTTGGTTTGCTTGAAACAAACTCCTTCTATGTATTTGATAAATAGCTTCCAAATGATCAACAAAACACAACATCCCAATTATTTTATGTTTTGTTTACCATAATGAAATGTCATAGGTAGACATTAAAAGCAATCTTTCAATGTATAAAACATTGCCATTGTTATGCCAACAATAATTGTCTATAGCAGTGGATATTTATGCAGATGCTATTTTAAAAATCCACTGCAACTCTTCATTTTCTGTAACTTAAATTTTTCTTTATTTACTTGCATTCCTAGGGAATGCAAGGCTTCCATCATCAGGTACCTAGTTTGGATTACAGAAAATATGAAGATAAGTATATATCTTTTCCTCCCAAAATGTGCATGGGCATGTACCTGGATAAATGGTGCATGTAATTTCAAAGGCTTAATGAAACCTCTGAAAATCATATGTGGATCCTGGTCCTCCAACAAGAAATGGAGGCTATTTTCAAAACTACTATCAGATCTAGCTCAGAAACAGATCTGTTCTTTTCTATCCTTTATAATGATTATTCTTAAGTAGAGAAAATTCCACTAATGATGAATAATGCAAATGCATTTTATCAGTCATAGTGATCAGCTAATTTATCTATTGACTTACAAGAAATGTGATCTTTTGAATGGCATTTGTATAACTTCCTTTAAAATTGTATTTCAGTTACTATGTATTGTTTCCATTGGGAAATGTAGATATCCTCCCACTGACATAGAATTTGATTTTGCATTTGAAACCAGTGATCATTGGAATTTGAATGATTTCGACACCTTTAGGAGCAAACAGTGTGAAGTCAAGTGGGCCTTAGAAAGCATCACTACGAACAAAGCTAGTGGAGATGATGGAATTCCAGTTGAGCTATTTAAAATCCTGAAAGATGATGCTGTGTAAGTGCTGCACTTAATATGCCAGCAAATTTGGAAAACGCAAAAGTGGCCACAGGTCTGGAAAAGGTCAGTTTTCATTCCAATCCCAAAGAAAGGCAATGCCAAAGAATGCTCAAACTACCGCACAATTGCACTCTGTTCACATGCTAGTAAAGTAATGCTCAAAATTCTCCAAGCCAGGCTTCAGCAATATGTGAACCGTGAACTTCCAGATGTTCAAACTGGTTTTAGAAAAGGCATAGGAACCAGAGATCAAATTGCCAACATCCGCTGGATCATGGAAAAAGCAAGAGAGTTCCAGAAAAACATCTATTTCTGCTTTATTGACTATACCAAAGCCTTTGACTGTGTGGATCACAATAAACTGTGGAAAATTCTGAAAGAGATGGGAATACCAGACCACCTGATCTGCCTCTTGAGAAACCTATATGCAGGTCAGGAAGCAACAGTTAGAACTGGACATGGAACAACAGACTGGTTCCAAATAGGAAAAGGACTACATCAAGGTTGTATACTGTCACCCTGCTTATTTAACTTATATGCAGAATACATGATGAGAAACGCTGGGCTGGAAGAAGCACAAGCGAGATTCAAGATTGCTGGGAGAAATAATCTCAGATATGCAGATGACTCCACCCTTATGGCAGAAAGTGAAGAGGAACTAAAAAGTCTCTTGATGAAAGTGAAAGAGGAGAGTGAAAATGTTGGCTTAAAGCTCAACATTCAGAAACTGAAGATCATGGCATCTGGTCCCATCACTTCACGGGAAATAGATGGGGAAACAGTGGAAACAGTGTCAGGCTTTATTTTTTTGGGCTCCAAAATCACTGCAGATGGTGATTGCAGCCATGAAATTAAAAGATGCTTACTCCTTGGAAGAAAAGTTATGACCAACCTAGATAGCATATTCAAAAGCAGAGACATTACTTTGCCAACAAACGTTCGTCTAGTCAAGGCTATGGTTTTTCCTGTGGTCATGTATGGATGTGAGAGTTGGACTGTGAAGAAAGCTGAGCGCAGAAGAATTGATGCTTTTGAACTGTGGTGTTGAAGAAGACTCTTGAGAGTCTCTTGGACTGCAAGGAGATCCAGCCAGTCCATTCTGAAGGAGATCAGCCCTGGGATTTCTTTGGAAGGAATGATGCTAAAGCTGAAACTCCAGTACTTTGGCCACCTCATGTGAAGAGTTGACTCATTGGAAAAGACTCTTGATGCTGGGAGGGATTGGGGCAGGAGGAGAAGGTGATGACAGAGGATGAGATGGCTGGATGGCATTACCAACTCGATGGACACGAGTTTGAGTGAACTCCAGGAGCTGGTGATGGACAGGGAGGCCTGGCGTGCTGCAATTCATGGGGTCCCAAAGAGTCAGACATGACTGAACGACTGAACTGAACTGAACTGAGGAACAAACAAAAGAGGAACCACCTTTACTATTGACGTTTTCTTTTGTGCTGACTTGGAAACAGTCAAACGAGTGATGTTCTCTCAATCAATGAGTGAGTTAGTGAAAGTTGCTCAGTCATGTCTGCTCTTTGTGACCCCATGGTCTACAGAGTCCATGGGATTTTCCAGGCCAGTCAAGCATAAATGCAATTGCTTTATGATGTAATAAGTTACATATTCTCCATTATATCACCATAATTTTCCCCCCTCACATTTGTATTAGCTAGCTTCATCTACCCTATAACAGCTCCTTTTATAATATGTCCTATTCTGTTTTAAGAAGAAGCAAACTTAAGGTGGACAAATATGTACAGCATTACAAAAAAGGCAAGAAAAACAGATTTTGGATTTCAAAAGATGTGTGAGTTCAGAGTATGTTGACATGATTGGCAGATATCAAAATGTTCCTTCATATATATGATTGAAAAGTAATAAAGGAAATAATTCAGCTGTCTGTGAGTTTGCCTCACATCTGTAATCAGTGTCGCTGTTCAAAGCTCAACATGACAGCTTCCTAATTTTCATAGCTTATTTAAGTTACTTAAAGTTGCCAACCCCCCAAGGGCTAAATTCCAATGATTTGCTCATTGTTAGAGAAGTTGAAATCGAAGAACAATGAGCATAAAAATATCATAAAAAATAAGGAAATGAACAATAGTGAAAAATGCATGGGTGCATTTCACATAATGTTATTTGAATTAAGCATAACTATGACAAAATTTCCAGTTAACTTTTGGGTAATATTGAATTCATAAACCTTGAAACATTATTCAAACTGGCATTTAATTATTTATGTGCATTTACTGAGCACTTGGGTTTATGTTAGGCAGTGATTCTATATAAATCACATTAAAGTATAGGTAGATATTTTTATTTCTAATATTCATGTTCATATATTATTAATGAGTGTATTTAAAATATAAACTTTTATGGCTTTATTTTAGCCCAACCTCATGCATTAATTTGAGAGAAAATATAATTCTTTTCAGTTTTTTAATGTTCACAGTGTTTTTTAACACATCATCAAATATACACTCCTTTAGATTTTCATTCTTTGATCAGACATCCCACAGTATTATTCTTTGACTTACACTTTTTAAAGATTTTATAGGTAAATACAGTTTTTCTTTAATTGCTTTAATATTTTACTTTGTTTCACTTTACTTTTTTTCTTCTTGAAATTTTAATTCATTTTTCAGTGTTGTGTTTTTAATGTATACTTAAAGGTTGTTATACGTAGCACCCTAAATTAATGCTTAGTTTGTATATCAGTGATCTTGAAATTTGTTATTGTAAGTAGGTAAAAATATTTCATAAATTCCTTAAACTCATTGATTTCCTAAAAGGTGTGATTTTTTTTTCCATATGTGTTTTTTAATGTATAACTTAGTACTGCTGTGAAGCAGGAAAAATGAATAAACTATAAGTATCAGAGGAGAGTGAAAAAGTTGGCTTAAAGCTCAACATTCAGAAAACGAAGATCATGGCATCCGGTCCCATCACTTCATGGGAAATAGATGGGGAAACAGTGGAAACAGTGTCAGACTTTATTTTTCTGGGCTCCAAAATCACTGAAGATGGTGACTGCAGCCATGAAATTAAAAGACACTTACTCCTTGGAAGGAAAGTTATGACCAACCTAGATAGCATATTCAAAAGCAGAGACATTACTTTGCCAACAAAGGTCCATCTAGTCAAGGCTATGGTTTTTCCTGTGGTCATGTATGGATGTGAGAGTTGGACTGTGAAGAAGGCTGAGCACTGAAGAATTGATGGTTTTGAACTGTGGTGTTGGAGAAGACTCTTGAGAGTCCCTTGGACTGCAAGGAGATCCAGCCAGTCCATTCTGAAGGAGATCAGCCCTGGGATTTCTTTGGAAGGAATGATGCTGAAGCTGAAACTCCAGTACTTTGGCCACCTCATGCGAAGAGTTGACTCATTGGAAAAGACTCTGATGCTGGGAGGGATTGGGGGCAAGAGGAGAAGGTGATGACAGAGGATGAGATGGCTGGATGGCATCGCTGATTTGTTGGACGTGAGTCTGAGAGAACTCTGGGAGTTGGTGATGGACAGGGAGGCCTGGCGTGCTGCGATTCATGGGGTCGCAAAGAGTCGGACATGACTGAGCGACTGGTCTGATCTGATCTAATCACTCACTCAATGGACATGAGTTGAGTAAACTCCAGGAGTTGGTGATGGACGGGGGAGGTCTGGTGTGGTACAGTTCATGGGGTCGCAAAGAGTTGGACACAACTGAGCAACTGAACTGAATATACATAGAAATGAATGACTGACTTGTCCAATGTAATGTGGAATCAAAAGGCAAGTAATAGAAGAGTCCATAGGATACACTAACTATTTGTTATCTGATTATTTAGTAATACTCCTCAATGCCTATATGAACAGACTCAACATTACAATGACATAAACTACATATATAGAAATTTTTCTCTCGCTATCAGTGTGGAGAGAGAAGTTATACCTTAAGGTTATACTTCTAGATTGTTATGCAGCCATAAGCTATCATCTGTCATCTCTTCATCCAGAAAAAAACAAAAGAGGATGAATAGAGAACAAACATTTTTCTCTTTATCAGTGCTATAAGTCATACACACAAATTCAGCCACACTTCATTAGTCAGAAACTAGTTTCCCCGGTCACTATTATAGTAGCTGGTAGCAAGAGCCACAAACATCATCTCTCTTGATCCAGATCTATTTGTCCTAGGTAAGGTGTACTCTGTGTACTCTGTTTACCTGTGGTGGTAAGGGGTTATTTATTAAAGAAAGAAATAGAAATTTCTGTCACAAAATTCAAAACAGACAGATTAATATATTATTTAAGGTTTTATATGTATATGAAAAGAAACATGATGAGTAACATTATATAACAAAAAATTAGCGCTATTACAGTCTCTATTTACTTATGATTTATAGCTGATATTTATCTACATTATTCTGAATACAAAAAATATAAATAGTATACTTAAAATACAAACCTCCTGAATTTTTCACATCTACTCAGTCATGTTTTAGGGGTAATTTATGTTTTCATATGCAAATATGTACATGGATATACAACCTGTCTTAAGCTGTTACCTTATTTTACTTGATATATTTTATATATTCACAAGAGAATATGAAGTTTTCCCATAGTTTTCACAGCTGTTTTATATTTATTGTTTAGGTGATACAACTTTGTATGTTTTTTTTTTTCTCTAAGCATGAGTTATGGCTTCTGTTTAATGAGGACAAAAATACTATCCACTTAATAAATCCATACAGATATTCTAGGTTTTTACAGTGAAATCATTGTCTAGTTGTTGCTAAACATCCCATATATATTACTTATTGCTTTTAATAGTAGTATTGCAAAGTGTTTAGCATTTTTTAGCAACAAAGTGAGCTTCCTGGGTGGCACTAGTGGTACAGAACCTGCCTGCCAATGCAGGAGACCTAAGAGACACAGGTCCAATCACTGGGTCAGGAAGGTCCCCTGGAGGAGATGGCATGGCAACCCATTCAGTGTTCTTGCCTGGAGAATCCCATCGACAGGAGTCTGGCAGGCTACTGTCCATAGGGTGGCAAAGAGTCAAACAAGACTGAATCAACTTAGCAGCAACAACAATAAAGCATTTTGTAAATGATGGTACATTTTTATGCATGTTTCTATCATATACTAATAGATTACGGTATAGTGTGAAGATACCTTTATATGCACAGAGAAATGAAAAAAATTGTCACCTGCTTTACCATGATACTGGCTTTATTGGGGTGATCTGGAACCAAACCCTCAATAGCTCTGAGGTATGCTTGTATTTTACTGTTGCAATAAGCAATATTTCCTTATTTTTATGCCTAAATAATATTTATATATGTATATATATATGTACACACATATATGTATATGTATGTATATATCTCTATACACATACATGCATACATATGAAAATTCCCTTATCCCATCATCCATTGCTAGACACTTGGTAGACACTTTGGTTATGTCTGTATTTGGACTATTGTGAATAATGCTGTGATTAACATGGGGTTGCAAATATCTCTTTGAGTTAGTGTTTTTGTTCTCTTTGAACAGATACCCAGGAATAGAATTTCTGGATCATGCAGTAGTTCTATGTTTAATTTTTTGAGGAAAGCCCATATTGTTTTCCATAGTGGTTATACCAATATACATCTCAAACCAACAGTGTACAACAGTTCTCTTTTTCTCTGCATCCTAGTCAGCAATTGTTATTTCCTGCTTTTGGTAATAACTATTATAACAGGTGTGAAGTGATTGTTCCTGTGATTTTAATTTTCATTTCCCTGATATTAGTAATGTTGAACACCTTTTCATGGATGTTGGCCATCTACATGTCATCTTTGGAAAAATATTCATTGGTTGCCATTTCATTTTATTGATATTTCTTTTTCTGTCCTTTTGTTGCCTTTGCTTTTAATTTCAAATCCAAAAAACCATCACCAAGACCAAAGTCAAGGAGCTTATGGGTTTTTATAGTTTCCGTTCTTTCTTTCAAGTCTTTGATTCATTCTGAGTTACATATTGTATATGGTATTTGATACAACTTCATTCTTTGGCATGTGCCTGTCCAGATTTTTTTAGAACCATTTCTTGAAGAGACTGTCCATTTCTTACTATATATTTTTGGCTTTGTTGTCATAAATTAATTGACCATATATGCATGAGTTTATCCCTGGGCTCTTTTTCCTCTTCCATTGGTCTATGTGTCTATTTTTGGTCCAATAACATACTGTTTTGATTGTTACAGCTTTGTAATAACAGTTTAAATCATGGTAAGAGATGCCCTTGGCTTGTTCTAGTCTTTGGTAAAGTGTCATAGGAATTTTAATAGGGATTGCATAGAATTTGTAGATTGCTTTGGGCAGTATAGACATTTTAACAATATTTTTTCCAATCCATGAGGAAAGAGTAACTTTGCATTTATTTATCTCCTCTTCCAATTCTTAATATCTTGTAGATTTTAGTGTACAGGTTTTTGTTGTTGTTGTTGTTTTTAGTTGCCAAGTTGTGTCAGACACTTTTGGGACCCCATAGACTGTAGTCCTCCAGGCTTTTCTGTCCATGGGATTTCCCAGGCAAGAATACTGGAGTGGATTGCCATTGCCTTCTCCAGGGGATCTTCCCAACTCAGGGATTCAACCCACATTTTCTGCACCTCCTGCATTGGCAGGTGGATTCTTTATCAGTGAGCCACCAGGCTCATTTAAATTTATTCCTAGATATTTTATTGTTTTGGATATACTTTTTTTTTTTTTACACATAGGATACACTTTTTTCTACACATTGGATACACATTTTTGCACACTAGATACATGGTTTGTTAAAGTGCTCTATCAATGATTGATTTGCAGATGTTGAAAAATTTTTATAACCTGGGAATAAATCCCACTTGATCATAATATAGGATCATTTGAAGGTATTACTGAATTCAGTTTGCAAATATTTTGTTGAGAATTTTGGCATCTATTTTTATCAGGTATATTGGCCTGCAGATTTCTTTTACTGTCCTCTTCTGATTTTGGTGGCAAGGTAATACTGGCCTTGTAAAATAAATTTGCAAGTGTTACTTTGTCCTCTGTTTTTTGAAAGACTATAAAAAGCATTGGTATTGTTTGAATGTTTGGTAGAATTCATCAGTAAAGCCATCTGGTCTTGAAATTTTGTTTGTCTCTGACTACTGATGGAATCTCTAGTAATGATTCAATTACTAGTAGTCCTAATATTGATTCTTACTAGTAATTAGTCTGTTCATATTGTCTGTTTCTTCATGACTCAGTTCTGCCAGATGGTATGCTTCTAGGAATTCATTCATTTCTTTTTTTATTATTATTATTTATTTTTTAATTGAAGAATAATTACTTTACAGAATTTTGTTGTTTTCTGTCAAAGCTCAGCATGAAACAGCCATCAGCATTCATTTCTTTTCTGTTGTCCAGTTTGTTGCCAAATAATTGTTCATTGTACTCTCTTATAATTCTTTGTATTTCTGTGAAATCAGTGGTAATATCTCCTCTTTTTTTTTTATTTTATGTATTGATGTTTTCTCTCTTGGTGAATGTCGCTAAATTTTTTTCAGTTTTATTTCTTTAAAAAAAAGAGTTCTTAGTTTCATTTCTTTTTCCCTTTTCAGTTCAGTTTATTCACTCAGTCGTGTCCAACTCTTTGCAACCCCATGAATCACAGCACGCCAGGCCTCCCTGTCCATCACCAACTCCCAGAGTTCACTCAAACTCATGTCCATTGAGTCAGTGATGCCATCCAGCCATCTTATCCTCTGTCGTCCCCTTCTCCTCCTGTCCCCAATCCCTCCCAGCATCAGAGTCTTTTCCAATGAGTCAACTCTTCACATGAGGTGGCCAGAGTACTGGAGTTTCAGCTTTAGCATAATTCCTTCCATAGAAATTCCAGGGCTGATCTCCTTCAGAATGGACTGGTTGGATCTCCTTGCAGTCCAAGAGACTCTCAAGGGTCTTCTCCAACACCACAGTTCAAAAGCATCAATTCTTCGGCGTTCAGCTTTCTTCACAGTATAACTCTCACATCCATACATGACCACTGGAAAAAACATAGCCTTGAGTAGATGGACCTTTTCTGGCAAAGTAATGTCTCTGATTTTGAATACGCTATCTAGGTTTGTCATAACTTTCCTTCCGAGGAGTAAGCATCTTTTAATTTCATGGCTGCAGTCACCATCTACAGTGATTTGGAGCCCCCCAAAATGAAGTCTGACACTGTTTCTACTGTTTCCCCCTCTATTTCCCATGAAGTGATGGGACCAGATGCCATGATCTTAGTTTTCTGAATTTTAGTCTCTATTTATTTCTCTATTTATTGCTCTATTTACTTCCTTCTTTCTACTAATGTCGGTCTTTGTCTTTTCTTGTTTTTCTAGTTCGTTGAATGTACAGTTGAGTTGTTTGTTTCAGATCTTTCTTGTTTCTTGATGTAGTCATTTATTGCTATAACCTCTGTTCTTAGAACTGCTTTTTCTACATCCTATACGTTTTGGTATGTTATATTTACATTTTTTATCTCAAGGTATTTTTGAACTTCTCTTTTAATTTGTCTGTACCTCTTGGTTATTCAAAAGCATGGCTGTTTATATATTTGTGCATTTTCCAGTTTTTTATTGTAATTTATTTCCACTTTCATATTGTCATTGTAAGAAAAGATTCTTGATATGATTCCTGTCTTCTTAAATTCATAAAGGCTTGTTTTGTTCCCTAATATATCTATTCTAGAGAATATTCCATGTGCCCTTGAGAAGAAGGTGCATTAAATGCAATATTCTATATATCTGTTATGTCTATCTTGTCTAATGTGTCATTGAAAGCCAGTGTTTCCTTATTGATTTTCTGTCTGGATGATCTATCCATTCATAAAGTGGAGTATTAAAGTACTCTACTGTTATTGTATTGCTGTCTATTTTCTCTTCAAGTCTGTTAATATTTGATTTATATATTAAAATGTCCTTTCATTGGGTGCATACTTAAATATCCTCTTTTGGGATTAAAAGTGTTTCTTATCTTCCTCTAATTGCTGTAAATAATTTAATGGCTTGACAGTATGCTCATGTTAGGTAAAAATATGCCTTATCAAAATCATATTTAAAAGGATTAGCTAATATATCAAAATAATGTAGCAAATAGGAACTTAATTCAGTTTATGAGTTCAACTGAGAGTTGAATTGCCTCTCTTAAGTGTAGCCCTCATATGTGAAGAAAGTCTAGGAACATTGGTGTTTACTGCTACAGGGTTTTATTTTTTCCTGTGATTAGTGAGCTTTTTATATTTGGAATATAATTGACCAGGATGTTTTGTGGTGGTTGTTTGGGGAACTGTATATTTTTATTTTCTTTTGTTAATGGCAATAAAGAATCATATTTGAAAGTTCAGTTATTTGCATTACGTAAATGAGTTTCATCACTTACTATAACACCTTTTGAGGATATACATCTCTCCATAATTCACTGTTAGGTCCAAATTTTTAAAATCAAATGATGAATGGGTATAGAATGTCTACTTTCCAAGTATATTCATAGAAAGTTTTGATACCTTTTTTTTTTCTGATTTATAAGTGTGTGCTCACAGCAACATTTCTCAGGAGCCTGAGGAGTTTAAAAAAGTTGCAGAGACTCTGCTCTGGTCCCTGCTTTCAAGAAAAGTGCATGGTGAGGTTGTTTAGTTGGTGTCACTGTTTGCCATCCTTCTGATCTTGTCAGCATCTCTATGTGTCAGTAGCTCCAAACTGTGAAAGACAGCCAAGATATAAAGAAGCTCCTGACTCTATTCTCTTCACTGCCCTTTTTAGATATTGTATTTCTTTTGGCAAAAGTTTGTCTTTTTCTGTGGTGGCTTAACCTATGAGAGCAGATCCTTAGAGTCTATATTTCACCAGCTTTTTTTTTTTTTTCCAAAATAACTGGGAAATTTAGCATTATGCTTTCAAAACAATTCTGAAATGTACCTAAAAATGTTCTTTCTTTCTTTATCTTTCTTCCCTCATTCAATACTAAAATATAGAACTTTGAGTACTGATTTGAAATATCTTATTATTAATACTTATCTCTTTTTATTTTCCTGTTTCACTGTTTCATCTCTCTGCCTACTTTTGGTGGCAAAAGATGTTATTTCTTTCTGCGAGATAAGAATCTCAAAAAAATAAAAACCATATATTTGTATTTAGAAAACTCAGGTTTACTACTTGCAGTATAATTCTTAGTGTTTTCCCTACTTAGAGGGAGCAATACTTTTACTATTACTCTGTGTTCATAAGATTCTCCTATTGATATGGCACTACTCATGAGTATATCTACAATTTCATAGTGTTATTTATAATGATTACACCTACCTTCTAGACTGACACTAATAAGGACCTTAGTATAGAGATAATATTATAGTTGTTTTAAGTTTAAAGATATGCATGTAAATTTAAAATATATAAAATCAATAATGACTGTAAGCTATTCAAATAGAAGGTTGGCATAATTTTCTATCCAGGATATGAGGGATAACTAGTCATGTAACACTATTCTCCATTTTGTGTGGATATCTAGAAGAATACAACTCCTATAATGAAATATTCTAAAATTTAAAATAATATGTGATGACATGGGCTTTTCAAGTGGCATTAGTGGTAAAGAACCCACCTACCAATGCAGGAGACATGAGAGACATGAGTTCAATTCCTGGGTCTGGAAGATCCCCTGGAGAAGGCAGTATTCTTGCCTGGAGAATTCAATGGACAGAGTAGCCTGGCAGGCTACAGTCTATAGGTTGCAGAGTTGGCCATGTCTGAAGCAACTTAGCAGGCAGACATGATGACATAACCTGCAGAATTGTTGTTTTCCCATTTCCCCTTTAAATTTAATAGTATATTATTTTGACAGTATATTTAATTTAAAGATTATATATTTGATCTTCATATCAAATGTTAAGAATTTTCAGCTTTTTAAAGAATTGAAATAATTTTTAAGAAAAGAATATTTCTCATACTACCCATCACAATAGTAGAATGGAATCGGTCAATATGAGCATTTTTCTGATCAACAATGGAGCAAAGAGTGAGGAACAATATCTGTCTTTGTAGCTTAAATACAAGGAAGCAAGGAATTACTTGCTATTTTAAAGTATAATATGTCAGTTAACAATATAGTCACACATAAAAGTTTTAAAAAATTTCTGGGAATTCCCTGGCCATCCAGTGCTTAGGATTTCACACTCCACTACAAGTAGCAAGAGTTCAGTCCCTGGGCAGGGAGCTAACATCTTGCATGTTGAGCAGGATATGCCACAGTGCAGCCAGAAAAAAAGAAATGTTGAAAGTAGTTCTTCAGAGAGAAGGAAAGTGATATAGGTTAGAAACTCAGATCTACATAGCAAAGAGAGTTTGGGAAATGAATTGTTGAGAAATGAAGGTAAAAATCATAAAAAAAATTTTGCTTATAACTCAATTTAAGTATAATCTTAAATCTTCAGTTAAACTAGAATAGCAACTTATTATATCACTAAATTGGAATTTATGCCAATGAAGAGTCTTTTTAGGCTGAATTAAAAATTAGAATATTAATATAATGCTTTGCCACTTATGAATAAATACCAAATTTTTTCAAGATTTTTCTTAACATTTATCTTATTTTGTCATCTCCTAAATTATTATCAAACTGTTTCATCCATCCTGTTTCTTGGCCTTGAGATCTATCTTTATTTACTGCCATGGGACTGGTTGGAATTGTCCATTTGGACAAGATACTCAGATTCTACTAACCAATGTCTATAGTGGCCTTTTTCTTAGACTTCCCATCCAACATTTCCTTTACTCAGAATTCCAATTTTCACAAAATTAGAAACACAAGAACACTGAGGCTTCTAGAATATTAGATGGCTTTTTTATTAATGTTGATTGGAGATTTGTGAGACTGAGGCTGTATGTTGACCAATGAATCCAGGCACTTGACTAAACATTGATTCTATACCACTCACTTGTCATGTATAGTGACACTGGTTAGTGCATGGAGAGTTCCAAAAGGAAGATGCATACACCTGTAATGCCCTTATATTCTGACTCTATCAAGTAAACCATATTTTCTAATGTCTCACGACTGTACCTGAGCCTTACTCAAAAGCACCTTGGCACCTGTTTATGACACTTCCCACTCAGAAGGTTTATATAGTCATTTTTTTATTCAATATGGCATACAATATGCTAATATGTTGGTAACATATCAATTTAGAAATTTTTATTTAAAAAAAGACAATATAAGCCCAAATTGTGGATCATATCACTCTTATTTAAGAGTGATGTGATTTTATTCATAAAATGTGATGTGATCTAATTTTATTTATAAAATTTTATGAATAGATATTTTGAAGTCTATTTTGTTGTGCAAGTATGCCCCTTTAGGTTCCAAGTGAATTGCTACATCCTGATTTTAAAAGGTAACTCTCTTCTGGGTCATGCCAAAACCCTTTCAAATATTTTCAAACAGAATTTGCAATAAAAAGAGAATCATTAAAAATACATGAATGTTGTAAGAAGAAACTTGGGAAAAGGCCATTAGTGTCTATTCAGTTCCTTAGGAAAGAACATGAAAGAAAACTCTCATGTCAAGATATATCATGTTTACTCTAAAAATATGGAGGTAGCTTTTCATGTGAAATATGTTTCATTTAATTAATTTCAGGTACTCTTGAGAAACAAAATGACTCAACATAATTGCTATATGAATTTTAATGAACAAGTCTAATTGGAGTTTTTCATCATACCTTTGTAAACGATTACTTCCACAAGAGAAAATTAAAATGATTGCTCATGAAATACAGTCCTACCTTGATAGAAAATTACTAAATCAAGATGATGATTCAAGAATGGAAAGCATATGGACAAGTATATGTACGATAGTTTACTTAAACTTTAAAATGCTGCTAAACCTAACTTCCTGGATTTACTATTCATGAAACTTTTAAAAAATTCATATATTTGAAACTTAAATAATGTAACATTATCAAGAGGAGCTAAAGTATAAGAAAAATGTAAATGTATGATAAGAATTCCAGTTGAGCTATTTCAAATCCTAAAAGATGATGCTGTGAAAGCGCTGCACTCAATATGTCAGCAAACCTGGAAAACTCAGCAGTGGCCAAGGACTGGAAAAGGTCAGTTTTCATTCCAATCCCAAAAAAGGGAAATGCCAAAGAATGTTCAAACTACTGCACAATTGCACTCATCTCACACGCTAGCAAAGTAATGCTCAAAATTCTCCAAGCCAGGTTTCAATAGTGTGTGAACCGTGAACTTCCAGATGTTCATGCTGGTTTTAGAAAAGGCAGAGGAACCAGAGATCAAATTGCCAACATCCACTAAATCATTAAAAAAGCAAGAAAGTTCCAGAAAAATATCTACTTTGGATTTATTGACTATGCCAAAGCCTTTGACTGTGTGGATCACAAAAAACTGTGGAAAATTCTGGAAGATATGGGAACAGACAGTAAGAACAACTGACCTGTGTCCTGAGAAATCTGTATGCAGGTCAAGAAGCAACAGCTAGAACTGGACATGGAACAACAGACTAGTTCCAAATAGGGAAAGGAGTACGTCAAGGCTGTATATTGTCACCCTGATTATTTAACTTATATGCAGAGTGCATCATGTGAAATGCTGGTCTAGATGAAGCACAAGCTGGAATCAAGATTGCCGGGAGAAATATCAATAACCTCAGATATGCAGATGACACCGCCCTTATGGCAGAAAGCGAAGAAGAATTAAAGAGCCTCTTGATGAAAGTGAAATAGGAGAGTGAAAAAGCTGACTTTAAAAAGCTATGACCAACATAGCATATTAAAAAGCAGAGACATTACTTTACCAACAAAAGTCCGTCTAGTCAAAGCTCTGGTTTTTCCAGTAGTCATGTATGGATGTGAGAGTTGGACTATAAAGAAAGCTGGGTGCTGAAATATTGATGCTTTTGAACTGTACTGTTGGAGAAGATTCTTGAGAGTCTCTTGGACTGAAAGGAGATCCAACCGGTCCATCCTAAAGGAGATCAGTCCTGGGTGTTCATTGGAAGGACTGATGTTGAAGCCGAAACTCCAAGACTTTGTCCACCCATTGTGAAGAGCTGATTCATTGGAAAAGACCCTGACACTGGGAGGGACTGGGGGCAGGAGGAGAAGGGGATGACAGAGGATGAGATGGTTGGATGGCATCACTGACACAATGGACATGGGTTTGGGTAGACTCCAGGAGCTGGTGATGGACAGGGAGGCCTGGTGTGCTGTGGTTCATGGGGTCGCAAAGAGTCAGACACAACTGAGCAACTGAACTGAATAGTATAATGGAGCAGAATTAACAGAAGTCTCTTGTTTTCCCTGTCACAGTAGGGCAAGGGTTGGGCTAGGTACTGAGACATGTAAATATGATAGTCTTTGAGCTAAAATCCCCCAGATAGTGGGTACTTCATGTATTCTTTTCTCAACTGACTTTTGTCTTAACATTTTTATGTTGGACAATCAAGCTGTACTTTATTCTTCCTCATACAAAAGTTCAAGAAATACTAAATATAAATGCTGTAATATGATAAATATATTAAAATACTGGGTAAGGTATTTTATTTTGTCTTTTTTTTTTTGGTAACAAATAAACATGGAAAGCATCATTATTTAAACAACCCAAGTAAACCTAATACAAAACAAAAAAACAAGAAATAAAGCAACATTTCTACAGGAAATATAAGAAATTTAAAATATCAGGGTGATTGAAACTTGCTGAGTGTAGTTATAACCAGTTTGTGAAGAGTATTGACTGAGCTGCTAGTGATTTTGTATATTTACTATGGCGAGTAAAATTCAAAAACAGGTGGATGATTAACATGAATAGATTTTATTTTTTTTCTAAAAAGTAAAGAGGATGGATAGAAATAGAGAATACAGTGCTGAAAGAGAAAGAATTTATAAGCCTGGTGTAATGAAATAATGAAGGTCTGAGTAAAAAGAAAAATGCAGATGAGGAAAAAGCCAGATTCTAGAGACATTTCTGCTTAATCTTTCTACTAAACAGGGTAAAGACTTTGTTTACAATATCTTTCAAAAGTATCAGACATTGGTAATTCCCTGAATTTGTGTATTTTTATGTCTGTGGTAAAGTATGTTTGAGATAAAGCGATCTTGCAGGTCAGTATTGCAATGGTATCTGGTATAGCAGTCCATTAGTTTACACAGGGAGAATTACTCCTGTAATAGGAAACACGGGAGGCGAGGAAAGTAAGAACAGAGAGAACAGAAAAATTTCAAACGAATTTAACCAGTTTGCATATGAATTTTAAAAAGAATAACCCCACTATCTTTTTTCACCTGTTCCTTAATGAGTAATACCTTAAGTATTTTTTACCCTCTAAGAGAAGAGTGAAAAAGGTGGCTTAAACCTCAACATTCAGAAAACTAAGATCTTGGCATCCAGTTCTATCACTTCATGGCAAAACAGATGGGGAAACAATGGAAACATAGAGAGGTTTTATTTTGCGGGGTTGGGGGGGCGGGCTCCAAAATCACTGCAGATGGTGACTGCAGTCATGAAATTAAAAGACGCTTGCTGCTTGGAAGACAAGCTATGTCCAACCTAGACATCATATTAAAAAACAGAGACATTACTTGGCCAACAAAGGTCCATCTAGACAAGGCTGTAGTTTTTCCAGTAGTCATGTATGGATGTGAGAGTTGGACTATGAAGAAAGCTGAGCGCCGAAGAATTGATGCTTTTGAACTGTGGTGCTGGAGAAGACTCGAGAGTAGCTTGGACAGCAAGGAGATCAAACCAGCCCATCCTAAAGGAAATCAGTCCTGATTGTTCACTGGAAGGATTAATGCTGAAGCTGAAACTCCAGTACTTTGGCCACCTGATAAGAACTGACTCATTGGAAAAGACCCTGATCCTGGGAAAGATTGAAGGCAGGAAGAGAAGGGGAAGACAGAGGCTGAGATGGTTGGATAGCATCACTGACTGGATGGACATGAGTCTGAGCAAGTGCTGGGAGTTGGTGATGGGCAGGGAACTCTGGCATGCTGCAGTCCATGGGGTCACAAAGAGTCGGACGTTACTGAGTGGCTGAATTGAACTGACTAAGTAGGGAAACCACTAATTTAATAAATCTCCTGCAAATAGTTTTCTTGAGTTTTCTAAATATATTAATCCAGTGCTCTAATGTTTCCATCACCTGAAAAAGGCCCCACTCCCACACCTTCCCTAGACAAACACTAATCTTCTATCTCTAAAATTTGCCTTTTCTGGAAAATTCATGTAATAGAACTACACAATATGTAATTTTTGTGTTTGACTTTTTTACTTAGCATAATGTCTCTGCAATTATCTGCTTTGTAACATGCATTAGTACTTTATAATTTTAAATTGCTGAACAGTATTTTTGGCATGGATATACCACATTTTATTAATCCATCGATGGACATTTCAGTTCATATTTTTTGAACTGATGAATAGTTCTGCCATGCATTGCATATCTGTGCCTTTCTGTGGGCATATGCTTCCCCTTGGCTGGATTCCTAACAGTGAAATTGATGTGTTATATTTTAAGTTTATAGTTAACTTTTTCAGAAACCATCAAACTTTTTCAAAGTGGCTGCATCATCTTATATTTCCAAGAGCAACGTATGAGGGCTTCAGTTTCTCCAAACCCTCATAAACACTTTTTATGATCTCTTTCTGATTATACACATCCAAGTGGATATATAGTGGTATCTTACTAAAGATATTTATTTAAAGCTGGTGATGGTGTGGTGGTTTTGTTATTCATGAATTTATGTTGAATTTTGTATGCTGCTTTCTATATCTAGTATAATATGTTTTTCCTTTCTGATCTGTGAATCTTTTGAATGTATATCCTAATATTAATATATCTTACATTTCTGGACTAAACAATGTTGCCAGAAGTGTCTGAGCACTGTCAGATTTGGTTGATATATATTTTGCTTAGTAATTTTCCTTTTTTTTTTTATACTTTGGGTTTTAATTTTCTTCTGTATACTAACACAGTCAATCATTTTTAATCAAGGTTATACCATAGCATGAACAGTAATAAGTCAATTTACTTTTCTGTGTCTTCTTGAAATAATTTTATGTAGAGTTTCTTTAATTAGGTTGTTGTCTAAATTATCAACATTTCCAAATGCATTTATATAAAATTGTAATAGTCTATTGCTGTCTTTATTACTAACTTTGTTGCCACTCCCATTCTAATCCTTTATATTAACAGGACCTTAGAAAAATGTGTTTCCTTTTTTTTTTTTTTTTCTTTGATAAAATTATCCTGAACCCTCCTCCCTCCTCCCTCCCCATACCATCCCTCTGGGTCGTCCCAGTGCACCAGCCCCAAGCATCCATTAGGATGTGTGTTAGGAAATGTGTTTCCTAAGATCCCTTCATATTATACATATTGTTATTGTCCAGTATTTTAATTCCAACTTGTTTTATTTTCCACCCAAATTATTCATTATTTATGTTATTGTTTATGCTGTCAATCAGTGATAAACTTTTGATTGCCAAATTCTTTGGTCAAATTTCCTTCTTGAATCTTTGATCCTGGGTTCATTTTCTTTCTTTCTAAAAAATTTTCTTTAGGGTTTTTTGTTGTTTGGGGGAACTTATGATCTGTCAGTGAAAAGTTTTGTGGGTTTATTATTTCTTTATTGGTCTATAACTTCATTGTGAATCATTATTTATTTGCTTATTTTCTTTTTGGTTATATGACTTGCTGAATTCCTTGGGGCATAATATAAAATCAATATTTTTAATGGAAATGGTTTTTATGATGCACCAGGGAAGGGAGGGAAGCTGTGTCAAGCAAAGAGGTTTATTAGGTTGAACTACAGTTTCAAATGTGGCTGCCATTGAACCCATGGAGCTCTGAAGCTGTAGGATGGCCCTTCACTGTTACTCTGAGTTGAGATAAAGCAGCTGAGCCTCCTTTTTCCTTATGCATTAGTCTTTGGACCCCAGCTGCCTCAAGGAAGGGCTGCTGATTTGAGCGGATGGAGGCAGCTCTCCACAGTGAGGGTAATTCCTGAGGAAGGCTGATAATTGCAGTCTATCTGCTGAGAGCATTTACAGTGAGGGGAGTTAAAAATCATCCATTTGCAAAGTGTGATCTGGATAGAATATGAGAGTGCCCCTATTGATTCAAAAAAATCAACAGTATTCAGAATTCCCTGGTTGTCCAGTGGTTAGGACTCCACGCTTCCACTGCATGGACCATGGGTTCAATACCTGGTCAGGGAACTAAGGCCCTGCATGCCTTGTGGCCAAAAAGTAAATAAATAATCAAGAGTATTTTCTCAAGTCTTTCGGGTTTTTCTTTTTTTTCTGGTGTGAACTATGAACCTGTCGTAATTTAAAGTAGCCTTTCTTTTCTTTTGGGTTTCCCTGGTGGCTCAAATGGTAAAGAAATTGCCGGCAACGCAGGAGACCTGGGTCCGAAGATCCCCTGGAGTAAGAAATGGCAACCCACTCCAGTATTCTTGCCTAGAGAATTCCACGGGCAGACGAACTTGGTGGGCTGCAGTCCATGGAATCACAAAAAGTCAGACACAACTCAGTGACTAATACTTCTTTTCCGTTAATAGTTGTTTTGGTTGTTTTTCAGTTATGTTTGGTTCCTTCCTTCTTTCTGCTTCTTTATAATTCTATTTGATATTAATGTTAATTCCTGAATCAGAGGGAAAATGCTTTTAGTTAACTTTTAAAAAAAAATCTTAAACATTACCTCTTATTCCAGCATTTACTGTCGTCTTCTGATAATTCTATAGAATATATATTGAATTTACTAATTTTATCTCTGGACATATTAAACTGTCTTTAATACTTTTAGTACTTTTTTCTCTATGCCCTCTTTTTTATGATTAATTCATATATCTTGCAGTTATCTAGCATTTCCTTCAGCAAAATTTAAATTCTAATTTATCCATGCAACTAAACTTTTGTTCAAATCTTTATTATTTCCAAAAATTATATTTTTATAGAAATCTTTCTACTATTTTAATAGAATCTTATTTTCTAATGTTATATCTTAATATCCTATAGGTGAGTTTCAGGGTCCAAATCCACAGATTGTTTTTCTGATGATTCTCACTTAGGTTGACTTGAAGTGAAAGTGAAAGTTGCTCAGTCATGTCTGACTCTGTGCGACACCATGGACTATAAAGTCCATGGAATTCTCCAGGCCAGAATACTCTGGGAAGTAGCCTTTCCCTTCTCCAGGGGATCTTCCCAACCCAGGGATGGAACCCAGGTCTCCTGCATTGCAGGCAGATTCTTTACCAACTGAGCCAAAGGGAAGATTGACTTATTGCTTTATAAAATTTATAAATTTGGTGAGGTCAGTATTATGCTTGGAAGCCCAAGTTGCATAATGATAAAGAATCCACCTGCCAATGCAGGAGACACAAGAGATGTGGGTTAGATCCGAGTCGGAAAGACCCCCTGGAGGAGGACATGGCAAGCCACTCCAGTAATCTTGCCTGGAAAATCCCATGGACAGAGGAGCCTGGTGGTCTTCAGTCCAGGAGTTGGACACATTCAAAGAGTTAGACACAGCTGAGCAGTTTGTCTTGGACTTAAGGTAGTTCACTCCATAAAATTTTGTTTCTTATCTGAGCCACTTCAGTGTTCTTAATACCCAGAAAATAATGTTAATTTCCATGGCTTGTATATTCCTGGGTCATTCAGGAATTATGAACTCAAGTTCTTTTAAAAACGAGCCTATGATTATGAATTTCAGTGTAGAATCTTATATCTCCAGAGCTCAAGCCAAACCATAGACACATCCTTATTCCTTCCTCTGACAACATGGGAGATTTGTTCCAGATCCCTGAGTTATGGCTCTTTATGTCTGTTTTGGTGTATGTAATGGGGATGGGAGTGGTGTCTAGGCCTCAGTTCTCCAGGTAAAGACCTGCCCAAGGTGTTTCACATCCTACTGACCCCCAAAAATAGGTAAGATCCCCTCAAGACAGCCACGGTGGTCATTTCCCTCTTGTTCTAGTTTTCAGCTTTTCTTCAATGTGGTTTCTTGAAAATATTTTCACAGGTTTGGGTACAGATTTTAGTCAGTTGTTTTAACTGTTTTATTGCAAGTAGTTTTTTGTTTTTTTTTTTTTAATCTAGTTTGTTATTTATAGTTCTGGGAATAGAAAAATAGAAGTCCAGATATTTCACAAGCGACAGTACTTAAAGCTCCAGAGGTCATGGGATATTGGACACTTTGATTTTCAATTAAGGAGTCATTTAACATTTCCCCTCTAAAGCTATTTCCATTAGGAATCTTAAAATATTTCAATGAGTTTTTGCAAAAATAACTTTTCAGAAACTATATCAAGCAATTAATCAAAAGGTAATATACTTAACTACTAAGAATCACACCTTTGCAGTTTTATTGAAGGAATGGTTGCATGCTACCAATAATTTAAGTGAAAAAAACATACCTTTTCAGTTAGTTAGGTATATGGATTTTATTTTTTCACTGTTATTTTGTGTTAGCTTTCTGCAACAACCACATTCTAAAATTGGTTATTCCAGGCCATGTATATCACATTGAAGCTCTACATCACTATAATTGCTGGTGTAAGAGCTCTAAATTTCCTGACTCTCTGGAGATAATCATCGGCATTATGCTTGTGAAGAGGTGTGTGTGTGAGTGTGTGTGTGTGTGTGTGTCTTTTCCATAAGCCTGGAAAGAAGCTTTGAGACATTTTGTATTCTGAGAATCAAAGAGAGAAAATTGGTTACATTGATAGCAGGAGGAAAACAAGAGAAAAGGAAAATGAAAAGAGGATTAAAATAATTTGGATACTGTCAGAGAGAAACTGTACTAGATAGGTTATGTAGACAAGGAAGACTTTTATCAACATTACTATAATAGAAGGAGACAGATTGAATGCAACTTTGTTGAAACAAAGGTCAGCAAAGTTTTTCAGCACTAGATGGACAGGTGAAAGATTACTCCAGGACACGGGAAGAGGTTGTTGAATGGGACTAAGCCTACTGCTTGCTAATGTTTGCATATTGAAGTTAGATTTGAGACCCTTCGTCAGAGCCTGGGAGGGGTACTATCTGTCTTTTTTTTTTTTATTGGGTTATAGATGATTTACAATGTTGTGTTAGTTTCAGGTATACAACAAAGTGAATACATAAATATACATTTATGTATATACATATCCATTCTTTTTCAGATTTTTTCCTTATAAGTTATTACAGAAAATCAATTAGAGTTCCTTGTGCTGTATAGTAGGTCCTTACTAGTTATCTGTTATATGTATAGTAGTGTTTATATGTTAATTCGTCTTCAGATCTATCTCTTCCCCTCCATTTCCAGTTTGGTAAAAATAAATTTGATTTGAGATCTGTGAGTGTGTTTCTATTTGTACATAAGTTCACTTGTATATTTCTTATTAGATTCCACTTGATAATTGTATTTCAAGGGACAGCTCACGTCCTGCAGAAAGACAGCTATGGGTTGAAAAACTGATGAGAGACTGGGAGACAAACTTATGTTTCAAAGGGACAATGAAAGAATTTACAGTTTTAAGTTTTATAACAGTGTTCTAAGAAAAGGCAGGTCAGGGGCCTAGAGACAGGAAGATAAAGTTTAGTTCTAAGCTTGCTTATGCCTTGTTGAATGCTGTGCACAGTACGAGAAGTGAGGGGTAATAGGATTATCCTGGGAATTCAAACAGAGTTGCCAGCACCTTGCTGAAAATTGAGTGTGACTGCTCAAGTTCTTGTGATAGTTTACATTCTTCTCTGGAAAGCACACACTAGGACTTTGTGGGGTCACTCCTCAACCACAGCAGTAAGGAGCAGCAGCAGGAAACAGCTAGACTATGTTATTTGTACTTGCTCACTACTTAATAGGGCTTCCCAGATAAAGAAATTGCAGGTAAAGAAATTGCCTGCAATGCAAGAGACCCTGGTTCAGTTCCTGGGTCAGGAAGATCTATCTGCTGGAGAAGGGATAGGCTACCCACTCCAGTATTCTTGGGCTTCCCTCATGGCTCAGCTGGTAAAGAATCTGCTTGCAATGTGGGAGCCCTGGGTTCTATTCCTGGTTTCGGAAGATCCCCTGGAGAAGGGAATGGCTACCCACTCCAGTATTATGGCCTGGAGAATTCCATGGACTGTATAGACCATGGGGTTGCAAAGAGTCAAACATGGCTGAATGACTTTCACTTTCACTGCTTTATATTTTAAGTACCCAACAAATTTGAATGATTGGAGGAGAAAATACATAATTCCAAGAGAGAATTATTTAGCTCCTTATCTGAAAAGAAATGATAAAAACCGTTTGCTTAGGGAGGGAAATAGAAATGAGATGTGATATTTATACCTAATTACAGTGAGGAGATCCAACCAATTCATCCTAAAAGAGATCAGTCCTGGGTGTTCATTGGAAGGACTGATGTTGAAGCTGAAACTCCAATACTTTGGCCACCTCATGCAAAGAGCTGACTCATTTGGAAAAGACCCTGATGCTGGGAAAGATTGAGGGCAGGAGGAGAAGGGGACGACAGAGGATGAGATGGTTGGATGGTATCACTGACTCAATGGACATGGGTTTGGGTGAACTCCAGGAGTTGGTGATAGACAGGGAGGCCTGGTGTGCTGTGGTTCATGGGGTCTCAAAGAGTCGGACATGACTGAGTGACTGAACTGAACTGAACAATGCCCATGGTTTTGCTGTTTGTTTTCATATTCTTTTTCCAAGTTATCCCCCTGAATTGTCAGTGTTCAAGTTCTTTATATATACAGAAGTTCTTAAGGTTGACTTAATTTGACTAACTTAATATTTAAAGGGAAATAGTTATTGTTGCATTACATAAGTCAAATTTATTTTTTATTTTTAAAGGAAAACACTTTTATTAAATATTTCAGAGTAGATGACATGGAAAGTGTTTTAGTTCCATAGGTTGATTAAGACATCATGAGAAAAAGTACTGTTTTGCAACAGACCTATCCTTTGGAGAATGCATCATTGATTATTAATTTCTGTATTACATCAAGAGTTACTCAAAGATGGAAGATTTCATAGAACTAGAAAGAATATGAGTCATCATACATCACAGGGGCATAAATTGTAAAATTCAAAGATCAGTGTCCCAGGTATGCATTTTTTTACTTACTTTTTTATTGTTAGCAATATATGTTTCATGACTATAGTTTTAGAGTAACACTACATTGAAAGTGAAGTGAAAAACTGAAAGTGTTAATGGCTCAGTTGTGTCTGACTCTGCGATCCCATGGACTATAGTCCACTACGTTTCTCTGTCCGTGGAATTGTCCAGGCAAGAATACTGGAATGGGTAGCCATTCTCTGCTCCCGGGGATCTTCCTGACCCAGGGATCGAAACCTGGGTCTCCTGCATTGCAGGCAGATTCTTTACCGTGTCTGTGCCTCTAGGTAAGCCCAATACTATGTTAGTCATGCTATCAAAAGAAGAGATTATGATTAAAATTCTGTATTACACAAGAAAACTGACAGTGATAAAAATACAGTTTCAAAACTGTTATCTAATTGAGAGGAAATATAACATTTGCAAGTAAATTATGCACATTTTTTGTTGTTCTACATGAATTAGACCTGAAGAAATCCACAATATCAAATACTTGTTTTAAATTATTATCAAAGGATTTTTAGAACCAATTAACTGGATAGGTATCCTAAAAATTCATTCAGGTACATAAAAAATGTTAAGATCACAACTGGTAGAAACATTCTTAGCTTTACCAGTTGCAAACTTGGGTGAAAAAAGTCATACATTTTCTCAAAAGACAAAATTAAAATATATGGAAAATTAATTATCAGAAGAATATGAGAACGAAAGAATAAAGTAAACATGTATTATAGTTAGGTTGGTATAACAAATATCATGGATTATAAGAAATTATACCATAAAAACACACCAGCACTAAGAGAGGTAATTACTTTCTTCCTCCTCATGCTGGGACGAGTTATACTTTTTCACCTCTTCCCTCACTGGGCACCCTTTTCAGTTTTGCTGATATTTTTCAATTCAGGGCCTCTGAATATTTAAGTGACTCAAGACAGTCCTTGGGACTTCTCTGTTCTCAATGTGATATCTTGAGTTTCCATGTTCTAAACACTCTCAATTTGCTAATGACTCTCACATTTGCACTTCCAGCCCTTATGTCTCACCAGATTTTATTTTGATCCACTGCTCATAAAACATCACCTATCTAATAGGAGCCACATCAAAAAAAGTTTTAATTATCCTCCACAAACTCTCTTCTCCCCTGTCATTGCTGATCTCAGTAAGAAATCTAATCCACTATTTATTCCATCACTCCAAAATGCTTGGAGTAATACGTAACTGATCTCTCTTCCCCTCTCTCACTCAGTCACACACTTTCATCATTTGTTGACAAAGCTAAACAATTAATCCCCGTTACTCCTATAGGATTTTACTCTGGCTACTTGTCTCGTGTCATTTTCTACCCTGTTTTCTTCACTCATTCTCTTTCAGTCTAATCAACATCTTTATTGTCCTTCTAACTTACCAACAAACACAAGTTTAGAGATGTTCTACTTTTTGTTTTCTGGGATATAGTTTTTTCAGATATTTTACAGTATGACTTCTTATGTTATCCGAGTCTCTGATCTGTTAGGCAACTCCTTAGAGATGACTTCTCTGCCTTTCCTATCCAAAATAACCATCCTATCGTAATTTTTGGTTTTTATTTAATGTTATAAATTACTTATTTAATGTTGCTCATGTAAGTGCTATGAATCTGTGATAACTCTCTAGCATTTTATTGTATTTTTGGTGTTTCTCCTTTAGAATGCAAGCTCTGAGAGCCGGAACTTACTACAGTGTTCTCAGTTGCCAGACTTGTGTCTGGTGAACTTAGCTGTGCTGTAAATGTTTGTTGAATGAATAAGTGAATGAATAGTAGCAGAGAGAATGGTAAAATATGAAAAAGAAATTTACTTATGGATGTATAAAACCTAATACTCTACTGTAATTTGTGCATGCAAGCTAAGTTGCTTCAGTTGTGTCCCACTCGGTGCAACCCTATGGACTGTACCCCGCCAGGTTCTCTGTCCATGGGGTTCTCTAGGCAAGAATACTGGAGTGGGTTGCCATGCCTTCCTCCAGGGGAATTTCCCTACCTAGGGTCCATCTCTTACGTCTCCTGAATTGCCTGGTGGGTATTTTACCACTAGAGCCACCTGGGGTGTCCTGTAATTGACTGTAGGTGAAGATGTATCGTGAAGATGTATCATAAAGAAGGACTTCTAAATGTGTTCTTTCTGTTTAGATTGAGACTTATTTCACATTTTGCATTTAAACGGGTCTATAACCAATTATTCATTGTTTACCTACCTTTCTCTTTTGCTTGCTGATTAGTAAACATTCCTTATGTGTGAAGAATATAACTTTTTACTAATCACATATATTATAAATACATTTATCATTTTGCATTTTAATTTTATATAAATTTTATACATAAAAACTCAGTATAGTCAGAATGCATTTTTTTTTTCCTTTAATGGCCTATGCTTTTTTATGACTAGTTTATAAAACCTCTCCCAACTCAAAGGTTACAATTTTTTTTTAACCTCCATATGTTTTCTTCTTGTAATTTTTTTGGTTACTTACGTTAAAGCTGCAGCCATGAAATTAAAAGACTCTTACTCCTTGGAAGAAAAGTTATGACCAACCTAGATAGCATATTGAAAAGCAGAGACATTACTTTGCCAACAAAGGTCCGTCTAGTCAAGGCTATGGTTTTTCCAGTGGTCCTGTATGGATGCAAGAGTTGGACTGTGAAGAAAGCTGAGTGCCGAAAAATTGATGCTTTTGAACTGTGGTGCTGGAGAAGACTCTTGAGAGTCCCTTGGACTACAAGGAGATCCAACCAGTCCATTCTAAAGGAGTTCAGTCCTGGGATTTCTTTGGAAGGAATGATGCTAAAGCTGAAACTCCAGTACTTTGGGCACCTCATGCGAAGAGTTGACTCATTGGAAAAGACTCTGATGCTGGGAGGGATTGGGGGCAGGAGGAGAAGGGGATGACAGAGGATGAGATGGCTGGATGGCATCACCTACTCAATGGACATGAGTTTGAGTGAACTCTGAGTTGGTGATGGACAGGGAGGCCTGGCATGCTGAGATTCATGGGGTCTCAAAGAGTCAGACACGACTGAGTGACTGAACTGAACTGAACTGATGTTATAGCTTTGACACATTTGGTTTTATTTTTAATATAAGGAATGAAGCAGGGCTTCTTGTTTTTCCTATATATCCACTTTTTCCCACATAATTTCCTCCCAATTCTTTTTCTTAAATTCATTTTTGTTTCTGGATTCTTGACCCTAGAATCACTTCTATTAATATCTGCCTATTGTATTAGAAACAAGAATAGTAACGTTAAATTAAATTGGAGTATTTTTTTTATAAAAGGTGGAATTTGAAGTGGGTTATCAGAATTCATTTTATGATGCAAAGAAAAATAGGGAAAATTGTCAAAAATTGTACTTACAGCCTTCACCCTAAAAATGTAGTCTAACATGAAATATTTACAGGTAGAATGAAGGCATATTGCAGTACCTTTACCAGTAGAGTTTATTGCTTTGTGTTGTCTTTTGAAATATCTGAGTGAAAATATTTACATATTACTATACAAAAAACTACATTTATGGTTCTATGTGGGATTTGGAACCCTTCCCTCTAGATTTGTTTCCAAATCTACAACCAAATTGGTGAATAATCAGTATTCTAAATTTCTCCCTTCCTTGTCTCTCCATAGGTATTCTAAGGATTCTTTAGTAGATTTGAGCTTTGTGTCAGTTATAAAAGTATGAGAAGTGCTATTAAAGGGTAGGAGAGAATACATTCAGCTCTGCAAACTGGGTTGCAAATAAGATCACTGAAAACAACCTCCATAGTGACCTCATTTTTAGTGGTTTGCCTTGTTTTTGTAAAAGAATGTACTTGAAGGAAAAGGAAGCCAGAATCTCAGGAGATAATGAGATAGAACAAAGTGAAGATCTGTGGAGTGAAAGGAGTTGGTTGTCATGAAAAAAGAATGATCTTCTGACAGGAATATAGAAGAATATAGTAGAATATTTATTGGAAAAACCCAGCCAGTGTTATACATTTTATACTGAAATGTATTCTTTTCTTTTTAATAGAAATAGAAATGTCTTTAGGTCTTTATAACGTATAAACATACATATTAAAGCATTGCATTTCATGAACTTCAAGGTCTAAGTTGTTTCTAGGAAAATGTATTTGCTCACACATTATTTCACTGTGGAGCAGTGCCTTCCTGTGCCTATGGGGTGCTGCCTTGAAAATATCCTTATCCTTACTAATTTAGCCTATTAAAAATGATAAATCAATTGTCAATGCTTAGACATTTCGCCATGTCTATTTCCTTGCTGATTCCTTAATTTCTCCCACAGTTTTAGTAAGAATTATTTTATTATTTTTGCTTTTATTATCCCGGGTTTTGTTTATTTGAGGTGGGCCAGTGGTGCCTATGGAGAAGGCAATGGCACCCCACTCCAGTACTCTTGCCTGGAAAATCCCATGGATGGAGGAGCCTGGAAGGCTACAGTCCATGGGGTCGCTGAGGATCAGACACAACTGAGCAACTTCACTTTCACTTTTCACTTTCATGCATTGGAGAAGGAAATGGCAACCCACTCCAGTGTTATTGCCTGGAGAATCCCAGGGGGGAGCCTGGTGGGCTGCCGTCTATGGGGTCGCACAGAGTCGGACACGACTGAAGTGACTTAGCAGCAGCAGCAGCAGTGGTGCCTATGTGAGGTTTCTATTTGTAAGAATTTTTTGTGTGGGTATCCAATCTCTACTACAATCATCAGATCTAGTCAAAAAGACAGAAAGTTGAAAATATTAGTCAATGCAAATAGTGCCATCTTTGGGAATATGATCATAACCAGGGGTGTTAGTGGAAGAAAATCTGGAGGCCCTTTGTCCTGTGGGCCTCAGTTCTTGAAGGAACTGATCACTGAAAGAACAGATCACTAAAATTAGACAGACTGAGTGACTGATCACACACAAAGAAAAAATAGAGAGAACACCTCTAGAGAGAGGTGGGCCATGCCCAGGGGAGGCAAATGGCCCTGGAGGGCGGGTACAGGGTTTTTAAGGCAGGGGCATTTGCATAATCCAGGACATCATTGATTGACAGCTGTAGGTTATATAACAAGATGCTCTACCTCACATAGCCTTCTCATAATCCAGTCTGTTATATGTATTCATGCATTATTTATGAACAGTTGAGTCCAATGGCTGCCAAAGATTACCTTAGTACAGGATACTGTAAAGTTTCCCCTGGAGAAGTGATAGGCTACCCACTCCACAATTCATGGGCTTCCCTGTTGCCTCAGACTGTTAAGAATCTGCCTGTAATGTGCGAGACATGGGTTCAATCCCTGAGTCGGGAAGATCTCCTGGAGGAGAGCATGAAAACCCATTCCAGTACTCTTGCCTGGAGAATCCCCATGAACATTGGAGCCTGGTGGGCTGCAGACCATGGGGTCACAAAGAGTCACACACAACTGAGTGACTCAGCACAGCACAGTGTAAGGTGTGCACACGTGCTGGAATAGGGAAAGTCCAACCACTTGTCTGGTGGGGAGTTTTTATGGTCCCCCTGATTATTTTTAGAGTACTGGTGGAAGTATTAGGAGCAGGGCTGGTAAATTGCTTGGTAGGATTAGGCAGCTATTGGACGGTTAGCTTAAGGGGTCACCTCTCATTGCTGTCAGCTAACTTCCTGTCTATCAGAGGGGTCTTCAAGGACCAAGGAGCTGAGACTTGTCTCCTTGTAAATAAGAAAACTGAGGCCCAGAGGCCAGAACTGACTTGCTCAAAGTCACAGAGCCAGTTCATATCAGAACCAAGACCAGAACACATGGTCCTTAACCCTAATGATATGCTTAAAAGAAAAGGACATCCAAGTTATCTTCTAGTCCAACTACTTTGGTCCTGTAACACAACTTCTCCGTTTCTCCTTCTGCTAGAACAGACCTCAGTTGATCATACAAATCGCCAGTGGCCTCCTGCTCTTTGACCAAACATGCCAGGTCTCCCTCTGTACCTGTCGTCTGCACCTGACACTGTGGCTGACCTTTTCTGTGGCAGCATGAACCCCTCCTCCCTATTTTCCCCACACTTCATTCTGTCCCCCTTATAAAAAGGAAAAAAAAGTAACACATTTATAGTTATATGTGGTAAGGTGGTCTCAGACCTTACCTGCCTCCTGAGAAATCTGTATGCAGGTCAAGAAGCAACAGTTAGAACCGGACATGGAATAACAGACTAGTTTCAAATTGGGAAAGGAGTACGTCAAGGCTGTATATCGTCACCCTGCTTATTTAACTTACATGCAGAGTACATCATGCAAAATGCCAGGCTGAATGAAGCACAAGCTGGAATCAAGATTGCCTGGAGAAATATCTATAACCTCAGATATACAGATGACACCACCCTTATGGCAGAAAGTGAGAGAGAACTAAAGAGTCCCGTGATGAAAGTAAAAGAGAATGAAAAATTTGGCTTAAAACTAAACATTCAAAAAACTAAGATCTTGGCATCTGGTCCCATCACTTCATGGCAAATCGATGGGGAAACAATGGAAACAGTGAGAGACTTCATTTTTCTGGGCTCCAAAATCTGTGGATGGTGACTGCAGCCATGAAATTAAAAGATGCTTGCTTGTTGGAAGAAAAGCTATGACCAATCTAGACAGCATATTAAAAAGCAGAGACATTATTTTGCAAAAGAAGGTCCATCTAGTCAAAGCTATGTGTTTTTTTCCAGTAGTAATGTATGGATGTGAGTTGGACTATTCAGAAGGCTGAGTGCCATGAATTGATGCTTTTGAACTGTGGTGTTGAAGATTCTTGAGAGTCCCGTGAATTGCAAGAAGATCCAACCAGTCCATCCTAAAGGAAATCAGTCCTGAATATCCATTGGAAAGTCTGACGGTGAGGCTGAAACTCTAATATTTTTGCCACCTTATGTGAAGAACTGACTCATTGGAAAAGACCCTGAACTGGGAAAGATTGAAGGCAGGAGAAGGGAACGACAGAGGATGAGACGGTTGGATGGGATCATGGACTCAATAGACATGAATTTGAGCAAGTTCCAGGAGTTGGTGATGGACAGGGAAGCCTGGCATGCTGCAGTCCATGGGGTCACAGAGTCAGACATGACTGAGCAGCTGAACTGAACTGATGGCCAAAACGTTCTTTTACCATCTTACACTGTTGGTGGGAATGCAAACTAGTACAGCCACTATGGAGAACAGTGTGGAGATTCCTTAAAAATCTGGAAACAGAACTGCCATACGACCCAGTAATCCCACTGCTGGACATACACACTGAGGAAACCAGAATTGAAAGAAACACTTGTACCCCAATGTTCATCGCAGCACTGTTTATAATAGCCAGGACATGGAAGCAACCTAGATGTCCATCAGCAGATGAATGGATAAGAAAGCTGTGGTACATATACACAATGGAGTATTACTCAGCCATTAAAAAAAATACATTTGAATCAGTTCTAATGAGGTGGATGAAACTGGAGCCTATTATACAGAGTGAAGTAAGCCAGAAAGAAAAACACCAATACAGTATACTAACGAATATATATGGAATTTAGAAATATGTTAACAATAACCCTGTATGCGAGACAGCAAAAGAAACACTGATGTATAGAACAGTCTTTTGGACTCTGGGAGAGGGCGAGGGTGGGATGATTTGGGAGAATAGCATTGAAACATGTATATTATCACATGTGAAATGAATTCCCAGTCCAGGTTCAATGCATGATACAGGATGCTCAGGGCTGGTGCACTGGGATGACCCAGAGGGATGGTATTTGGGGGGAGGTGGAAGGGGGAGTTCAGGATGGGGAACACGTGTACACCCGTGGTGGATTCATGTTGATGTATGGCAAAACTAATACAATATTGTAAAGTAAGTAGCCTCCAATTAAAATAAATAAATTTATATTAAAAAATAAGTTCTTTCAGTTTTTAAGTAAAAATAAAAGACAAACTTTTCATTTTCACCTAGAACTTTATTGAATAACACATATATCATTTTTGTTTCTCTGCTATTTTTCAGGCAACTTCATATTTCTACCTTCACAAAACTTTTTTTTTTTTTTAAGCTTTTTGAGCAAAGAACTATTCTAGGTACCTTTTGCAGTCTTCCATGGGATTTGAATTTTTTCCATTAAGAGAATGGCCATGGGAAGGTGCAATGTCTGGTGAAGTAATAAAACATTATATGCCTAAAACATTACTTTCTTTTTTTTTTTGACTTCAATATAAAAATAGCTACACCAAAGTCCACCAATTTTGATTTTTTTAAAAAATACTCACTGATATGACAGCTGTCACAATACAGTCTAACAAAATTGTTTTGGATGAAGTTAAATACAACTAAGCTCTAATAAAACAATCTGATGGGAAAACCTGAATGAACATTTTGGCCAAGCCAATAAATTAATATGTACATAGATGGTTGAAATTATTTATAATTTTTGATTAGGAATTACTAATCATGAATACTTATAGTATTTCAAAATGCAGAAAAACAGAGAAAGAGGCATTCAGGTGACTGTAATAAAAGAGACTACAAACAATAATACAGATGGTTTAATATCTTGGATCACTATTCCTTTTCCAGTAGTTTTACAAAGAAATATCATTTTTAAAAATATCAACAAAAGAAGTAAATGAACACCTGCTTGTTTACTCAGTGACAAAAAACTTACCATTAATCTAATAAACAGCAGTTCCCTGGGCTGGAAAACTTATTTAAAATCTTCCTGAGGCAAATATCTTCTCATGTTCATAAATCACTTTCTTTTGAACTCCATTTGAACTCAAATTAGCATAAAAATATTGAGATGAACACTGTTTTATGAATTTCATGTGTCAAGTGTCTTATCTGGATACTTCAATTTGATTGTCATTTCATATACTTGTATTTTAGTAGCATTTGAAATAATTTTAATGAACAGTAAAACTATGAGCCTTTTTTTCGCCTGAGCTTTGGGTTTTGATCAGCTTGTTGTGTTTTTTCTTTAAAGACATGCAAGAGGATTGAACTTTCTTTAGTCCTTCAGATTTTTATTCTCAGTATTATTATAATTCTTAAGTTTCTCAATCTTACTTCTTTTAAAATATAAATATTTGCTTGATTTTTACTATTTTATTTGAATCAACACTTCATAATAGATCATCACATGTATGTAGAAAATGAAAATTGCAATGTTTGTGTTTCTGATAGATTATTATATGAATCAGATGCTGAAATTAGGAAAAATATGTTTATTTCCACTTTATACAGCACCAATTTATATTAAATACTAATACAGCAAAAAAATTATTCTTTGAGTTTTTGAAATTAAATAATTTATTGGAATAAATGGGTTCATACCATATTGCATACATGTGCACACATGTAAACATATATAAACCACATATATATGTAATGGCTGAATGAAAGTGACTAGAATCAGTGGTGTAACAATACAAGATATTTCCTTTAAAAATAAATGATAAGTTATTTGTTACAAATTTCATATATAATTGCATATATGTAACTATGTAATTATATATAAAATTTAAAATATATGTGTGTGGATATGTATCAATTAATGATGTATGTAGTATATAAAAATAGGTCATCATTTTGAACCACAGATGCATTTTGTGACTTACAGTTGGATAAAACATGTTCACAAAAGTGGTGTCAGAACTGGCTTAGTTGCAGAAACTTGGATTACACCACATTTTCTCTGAAACTTGAATGAACAGTAATGGCTGCCATGGTGCTTCACTCCTGAGGCTCATTTATACTTTTCTGTGGCTGCAGTATTAATACTTAAAGACACCTGGCTCAGCTGTCTTTGTCAGTTTAAATGGACATTACATCATCAATTTTCATATCAAAATAAATCAAGCAGAGCTGCTGTTGAAAATCCATCTCTTTTCAGTCTCAGCTGTCAGAGTTATACATTCTGCATGAAATTTTAAATGAATCCATGGAATAAAAAATGGGTGTGTTAACCTTAGTACAGATGAGTTTTTTTTTAATCACTGTGACTAGGACTTATAGAAAGTTAATTAGAAAGCAGTTGTAGTGACAGTCTTTGTATTATGTTATATATATTGATAAACTTTAAGCTTTATAGAATTTCTTTCGATATTTGATACTCATACTAAATATATTATAGGTGATCAGAACACAAATCTAAAAGTTTAATAGTAAATGTATAGTGTTTTCTTATTTGGTGATAGAGGATGCTTAAATCACTAAATTAATACCTTAAAATCATTTTTTATTACTAATATGTTTACAGGATTTTTACCTTACTACACCTTCTTTACTCTCTTTTTCTCTCTCTCACACATACACACACACACACACACACACACAGACACAAATGCATATAGACGCAAACACAACCATAACACACATTTTATTTTTCAAAATGTGGTGGTCTTTTTTTTTTAAGTAGACTCATACTCTAGACAATTATATGAAATTCATTTGTTTTACCTGACACTATAATGCTGCTAAGTCACTTCAGTCATGTCCGACTCTGTGCGACCCCACAGATGGCAGCCCACCAGGCTCCCCCGTCCCTGGCATTCTCCAGGCAAGAACAGTGGAATGGGTTGCCATTTCCTTCTCCAATGCATGAAAGTGAAAAGTGAAAGTGAAGTTGCTCAGTAAGTGTCTGACCCTCGGCGACCCCATGGACTGCAGCCTTCCAGGCTCCTCCATCCATGGGATTTTCCAGGCAAGAGTACTGGAGTGGGTTGCCATTGCCTTCTCCAACACTATACTAGATATATTTAAAACTCAGTCTAATTCTGTTGATTAAAAATATATTAAGAAATCTATTAGATACTTGTATACCTAAATGTACACATATTCTGTGTATATTGTGTATGCATATATGTATAATTGTATAAATGATTTTAGGTAAATACACTCATACTATGTAATGATATACTGGATTTTCTTAGAAAAGATATTTTCTCTTTATGTTAAGCTGTCTCCCATTTCTTCCTATTTTTCTTGACTCCTCTTACCATTCCCTGCTACCCCTATCTGGATGGTTATCTTTCTATGCTCTTTCTATGCACTTAACAACTGCTGATTCCAGGGGAGAAGCTCAGATCTGCATTAAGCATACAGGATCTGGATAAGAGACTACCAGTGAGAAGCTCTTGCATGCTATTTGGAAGAGTGAAGAATAACAGAAGCCATTATTCTTTAGATGCAGGTGTAGAAAGACTTGTAGAAAGACATAAAATGCACAGCTGCTTCCTCCTGAGTATTTGTGGACCACCAGCTGGGGGATTCAGGCTCATAAAGTACTAGCAGCTTCTCTGATTGTGTAAGCCCCTTACTGACTTTATTGTAATACTTTGTATGTGAAATCCACAGAGTATCTTATGTTTTCAACATGCACACAAACATACACACAGGAATTTCATCATTGTTAGTTTTAAAATATATATTACCAGCATGCGTTAGATTATAGCACTTTTCTTTATCTTATTTTTCTCACTAAGCCATTCCTCATAAAAATCCTTCAAGTCACTTTTTTGAGCTTTAATGTAAGAACTACAGTGTACAATATAGTTATCACATAGTGTAGTCACTCATCCCTGTATTAATGGGTATTTATTTTCATTCACTTTTTTTGTTTTTGTTTTTTATTTTATTTTTAAACTTTACAATATTGTATTAGTTTTGCCAAATATCGAAATGAATCCGCCACAGGTATACCCACGTTCCCCATCCTGAACCCTCCTCCCTCCTCCCTCCCCTACCCTCCCTCTGGGTCCTCCCAGCGTACCAGGCCCTAGCATCCAGTACCGTGTATCGAACCTGGACTGGCGACTGGTTCATACATGATAATATACATGTTTCAGTGCTATTCTCCCAAATCTCCCCACCCTCTCCCTCTCCCATAGAGTCCATAAGACTGATCTATACATCGGTGTCTCTTTTGAAGTCTCGTACACAGGGTTATTGTTACCATCTTTCTAAATTCCATATATATGCATTAGTATACTGCATTGGTGTTTTTCTTTCTGGCTTACTTCACTCTGTATAATAGGCTCCAGTTTCATCCACCTCATTAGAACTGATTCAAATGTTTTCTTTTTAATGGCTGAGTAATACTCCATTGTGTATATGTACCACAGCTTTCTTATCCATTCATCTTCTGATGGACATCTAGGTTGCTTCCATGTCCTGGCTATTATAAACAGTGCTGCAATGAACATTGGGGTACACGTGTCTCTTTCCCTTCTGGTTTCCTCAGTGTGTATGCCCAGCAGTGGGATTGCTGGATCATAAGGCAGTTCTATTTCCAGTTTTTTAAGGAATCTCCACACTGTTCTCCATAGTGGCTGTACTAGTTTGCATTCCCACCAACAGTGTAAGAGGGTTCCCTTTTCTCCACATCCTCTCCAGCATTTATTGCTTGTAGTCTTTTGGATCTCAGCCATTCTGACTGGCGTGAAATGGTACCTCATAGTGGTTTGATTTGCATTTCTCTGATAATGAGTGATGTTGAGCATCTTTTCATGTGTTTGTTAGCCATCTGTATGTCTTCTTTGGAGAAATGTCTATTTAGTTCTTTGGCCTATTTTTTGATTGGGTCATTTATTTTTCTGGAGTTGAGCTGTAGGAGTTGCTTGTATATTTTTGAGATTAGTTGTTTGTCCGTTGCTTCATTTGCTATTATTTTCTCCCATTCTGAAGGCTGCCTTTTCACCTTGCTAATAGTTTCCTTTGATGTGCAGAAGCTTTTAAGTTTAATTAGGTCCAATTTGTTTATTTTTGCTTTTATTTCCAATATTCTGGGAGGTGGGTCATAGAGGATCCTGCTGTGATGTATGTCAGAGAGTGTTTTGCCTATGTTCTCCTCTAGGAGTTTTATAGTTTCTGGTCTTACGTTTAGATCTTTAATCCATTTTGAGTTTATTTTTGTGTATTGTGTTAGAAAGTGTTCTAGTTTCATTCTTTTACAACTGGTTGGCCAGATTTCCCAGCACCACTTGTTAAAGAGATTGTCTTTAATCCATTGTATATTCTTGCCTCCTTTGTCAAAGATAAGGTGTCCATAGGTGCGTGGATTTATCTCTGGGCTTTCTATTTTGTTCCATTGATCAATATTTCTGTCTTTGTGCCAGTACCATACTGTCTTGATAACTGTGGCTTTGTAGTAGAGCCTGAAGTCAGACATGTTGATTCCTCCAGTTCCATTCTTCTTTCTCAAGATAGCTTTGGCTATTCGAGGCTTTTTGTATTTCCATACAAATTGTGAAATTATTTCTTCTAGCTCTGTGAAGAATACTGTTGGTAGCTTGATAGGGATTGCATTGAATCTATAAATTGCTTTGGGTAGTATACTCATTTTCACTATATTGATTCTTCCAATCCATGAACATGGTATATTTCTCCATCTATTAGTGTCCTCTTTGATTTCTTTCACCAGTGTTTTATAGTTTTCTATATATAGGTCTTTAGTTTCTTTAGGTAGATATATTCCTAAGTATTTTATTCTTTCTGTTGCAATGGTGAATGGAATTGTTTCCTTAATTTCTCTTTCAGTTTTCTCATTATTAGTGTATAGGAATGCAAGGGATTTCTGCATGTTGATTTTATATCCTGCAACTTTACTATAATCATTGATTAGTTCTAGTAATTTTCTGGTGGAGTCTTTAGGGTTTTCTATGTAAAGGATCATGTCATCTGCAAACAGTGAGAGTTTTACTTCTTCTTTTCCAATTTGGATTCCTTTTATTTCTTTTTCTGCTCTGATTGCTGTGGCCAAAACTTCCAAAACTATGTTGAATAGTAATGGTGAAAGTGGGCACCCTTGTCTTGTTCCTGACTTTAGAGGAAATGCTTTCAATTTTTCACCACTGAGGATAATGTTTGCTGTGGGTTTGTCATATATAGCTTTTATTATGTTGAGGTATGTTCCTTCTATTCCTGCTTTCTGGAGAGTTTTTATCATAAATGGGTGTTGAATTTTGTCAAAGGCTTTCTCTGCATCTATTGAGATAATCATATGGTTTTTGTTTTTCAATTTGTTAATGTGGTGTATAACATTGATTGATTTGCGGATATTGAAGAATCCTTGCATCCCTGGGATAAAGCCCATTTGGTCATGGTGTATGATCTTTTTAATGTGTTGTTGGATTCTGATTGCTAGAATTTTGTTAAGGATTTTTGCATCTATGTTCACCAGTGATATTGGCCTGTAGTTTTCTTTTTTTGTGATATCTTTGTCAGGTTTTGGTATTAGGGTGATGGTGGCCTCATAGAATGAGTTTGGAAGTTTACCTTCCTCTGCAATTTTCTGGAAGAGTTTGAGCAGGATAGGTGTTAGCTCTTCTCTAAATTTTTGGTAGAATTCAGCTGTGAAGCCGTCTGGACCTGGGCTTTTGTTTGCTGGAAGATTTTTGATTACAGTTTCAATTTCCATGCTTGTGATGGGTCTGTTAAGATTTTCTGTTTCTTCCTGGTCCAGTTTTGGAAAGTTGTACTTTTCTAAGAATTTGTCCATTTCTTCCACGTTGTCCCTTTTATTGGCATATAATTGTTGATAGTAGTCTCTTATGATCCTTTGTATTTCTGTGTTGTCTGTTGTGATCTCTCCATTTTCATTTCTAATTTTATTGATTTGATTTTTCTCCCTTTGTTTCTTGATGAGTCTGGCTAATGGTTTGTCAATTTTATTTATCCTTTCAAAGAACCAGCTTTTGGCTTTGTTGATTTTTGCTATGGTCTCTTTTGTTTCTTTTGCATTTATTTCTGCCCTAATTTTTAAGATTTCTTTCCTTCTACTAACCCTGGGGTTCTTCATTTCTTCCTTTTCTAGTTGCTTTAGGTGTAGGGTTAGGTTATTTATTTGACTTTTTTCTTGTTTCTTTAGGTATGCCTGTATTGCTATGAACTTTCCCCTTAGGACTGCTTTTAAAGTGTCCCACAGGTTTTGGGTTGTTGTGTTTTCATTTTCATTAGTTTCTATGCAAACTTTGATTTCTTTTTTGATTTCTTCTGTGATTTGTTGGTTATTTAGCAGGGTGTTGTTCAGCCTCCATATGTTGGAATTTTTAATAGTTTTTCTCCTGTAATTGAGATCTAATTTTACTGCATTGTGGTCAGAAAAGATGCTTGGAATGATTTCTGTTTTTTTGAATTTACCAAGGCTAGCTTTATGGCCCAGGATGTGATCTATCCTGGAGAAGGTTCCATGTGCGCTTGAGAAAAAGGTGTAATTCATTGTTTTGGGATGAAATGTCCTATAGATATCAATTAGGTCTAACTGGTCTATTGTATCATTTAACGTTTGTGTTTCCTTGTTAATTTTCTGTTTAGTTGATCTATCCATAGGTGTGAGTGGGGTATTAAAGTCTCCCACTATTATTGTGTTATTGTTAATTTCTCCTTTCATACTTATTAACATTTGTCTTACATATTGTGGCACTCCCATGTTGGGTGCATTCACTTTTTTAAATGATTGTTCAAAATTGCACATTGATCATCATTGTACATGCATCTTTGTCTTTTGAATTCTATGAATACACCCCAAATAATGGATACATGGTATGTATATATGTATGAGGGTTTTTGTGGGGTTTTCTATGTTTTAATAGATGTTGCAAGATTATTTCCATAAAAGTACAATCTCCAAGTAAACACCAGCTATCAATGAAGTGCATATGTTTCTTTATTCCCACATTCATTACTAGTCTTTTTTGTTTTAACTTTACCCAATAAGTATAATGGGTATGATTGATAGCTCATCCTCAGTTTATTTCTATGACTAATTGTTACTCCTAATACATTTTAATATTATTTAGCAACTTGAATGTTCAGTGAAACTTCTCTGTATTATTTTTCCTTTTCTGTTTTTTCTTTTTGGTGAATATTTAAACATATTTTACGATAGTTTTAAATATAATCCTTCATCTGCAACTGGCATTGCAATTTGTAAACTAAAGTATTTGCTTTTGATTTTTTTGTGTGTGTTCTGCTCTAGATAACCATGAATATAAACTTATTTATTTATACTATACTTTTTCTTTTCCAGCTTATGGATTATCACAGATAAGGTCTTGACTACCCTGAGACTCGGTAAGTCATCCTTTAAAGCTTTTTAATGTTTAATGTTACATTGATTTCCAGTTTGTAAATAGGTCTTTTGGAAAGTAGAAATGTGATGTTAACACACCAAGAAAGTTGAAATAAGGTATGGTATAAGGACAGGATAGATGTTTTTCTGGAACTCTCTTGCTTTTTCCATGATCCAGCGGATGTTGGCAATTTGATCTCTGGTTCCTCTGCCTTTTCTAAAACCAGCTTGAACATCAGGAAGTTCACGGTTCACATATTGCTGAAGCCTGGCTTGGAGAATTTTGAGCATTACTTTACTAGTGTGTGAGATGAGTGCAATTGTGCGGTAGTTTGAGCATTCTTTGGCATTGCCTTTCTTTGGGATTGGAATGAAAACTGACCTTTTCCAGTCCTGTGGCCACTGCTGAGTTTTCCACATTTGCTGGCATATTGAGTGCAGCACTTTCACAGCATTATCTTTCAGGATTTGGAATAGCTCAACTGGAATCCGTCACCTCCACTAGCTTTGTTCGTAGTGATGCTTTCTAAGGCCCACTTGACTTCACATTCCAGGATGTCTGGCTCTAGGTCAGTGATCACACCATCGTGATTATCTGGGTCGTGAAGATCTTTTTTGTACAGTTCTTCTGTGTATTCTTGCCATCTCTTCTTAATATCTTCTGCTTCTGTTAGGTCCATACCATTTCTGTCCTTTATCGAGCTCATCTTTGCATGAAATGTTCCCTTGGTATCTCTCATTTTCTTGAAGAGATCCCTAGTCTTTCCCATTGTGTTGTTTTCCTCTATTTCTTGCATTGATCGCTGAAGGAGGCTTTCTTATCTATTCTTGCTATTCTTTGGAACTCTGCATTAAGATGTTTATGTCTTTCCTTTTCTCCTTTGCTTTTCGCGTCTCTTCTTTTCACAGCTATTTGTAAGGCCTCCCCAGACAGCCTTTTTACTTTTTTGCAAATTTGTATGCAGGTCAGGAAGCAACAGTTAGAACTGGACATGGAACAACAGACTGGTTCCAAATAGGAAAAGGAGTACGTCAAGGCTGTATTTTGTCACCCTGTTTATTTAACTTATATGCAGAGTACATCATGAGAAATGCTGGACTGGAAGAAACACAAACTGGAATCAAGATTGCTGGGAGAAATATCAATAACCTCAGATACGCAGATGACACCACCCTTATGGCAGAAAGTGAAGAGGAACTCAAAAGCCTCTTGATGAAAGTGAAAGAGGAGAGTGAAAAAGTTGGCTTAAAGCTCAACATTCAGAAAACAAAGATCATGGCATCCGGTCCCACCACTTCATGGGAAATAGATGGGGAAACCATGGAAACAGTGTCAGACTTTATTTTTCTGGGCTCCAAAATCACTGCAGATGGTGACTGCAGGCATGAAATTAAAAGACGCTTAGTCCTTGGAAGGAAAGTTATGACCAACCTAGATAGCATATTCAAAAGCAGAGACATTACTTTGCCAACAAAGGTTTGTCTAGTCAAGGCTATGGTTTTTCCTGTGGTCATGTATGGATGTGAGAGTTGGACTGTGAAGAAGGCTGAGTGCCGAAGAATTGATGCTTTTGAACTGTGATGTTGGAGAAGACTCTTGCGAGTCTCTTGGACTGCAAGGAGATCCAGCCAGTCCATTCTGAAGGAGATCAGCCCTGGGATTTCTTTGGAAGGAATGATGCTAAAGCTGAAACTCCAGTACTTGGCCACCTCATGTGAAGACTTGACTCACTGGAAAAGACTCTGATGCTGGGAGGGATTGGGGGCAGTAGGAGAAGGGGACGACAGAGGATGAGATGGCTGGATGGCATCACTGACTCGATGGACATGAGTCTGAGTGAACTCCGGGAGTTGGTGAATGACAGGGAGGCCTGGCGTGCTGTGATTCATGGGTCGCAAAGAGTCAGACACGACTGAGCGACTGATCTGATAAGGACAGGATACACTGAATATCTTCATGGAAACACACAGGTCTTAGCTATACATATACAGAATTATATTCATGTAGAGAATACAGTGTCTGCTTGTTATCATGAAAGTATATTGAAAATGTAAAATATGAAATTTCTAGTAACTGCATTGTTGAAAGTGAAAGTGTTCTTTGCGACCCCAGGGGTTATAGCCCTCCAGGCTTCTCTGACCATGGGATTCTCCAGCCAAGAAGACTGGAGTGGGTAGTCATTCCCTTCTCCAGGGGATCTTCCCAACTCAGGGATCAAACTCAGGTCTCCCTGCACTGCAGGCAGATTCTTTACCATCTGAGCCACCAGAGAAGCCCAGTAACTATAGAGGAACACACAATTCTCCTGGATAAAACATATACCAAAAAAACCATAAACCAAAAAAAACAAATGGAGTATGTGAGACTTTGCTGGGTAAAGTCAGCGTAGAGAAGAGAAATGAATACATTTCTGATTGGGACAATCAGTGTAAATTTTATATCAGACTTTATTTTAAATGATATTATGTATACATAAATGATATTATTTATACATGTGTGTTCATATGTACATGCATAACACACAGAGGCACAACAGTGTGTGTTTAGACGAAGAGAATTCAGTTGTAGTTGATGACTGCAAAAAACGTTTGATTTTAGATGGAGATTTCCTAATAGAATATATGTTATGAAAAATAAATTTCTCTTACCTCCTTCTCTTAACCTGAAAACAGTATTTCACACTAGAGCTATTTGATTTTCCAGGTTTAAAATTGATGTCACCAATTACTCAATTTCAGATGATTTAGAAAATATTTGCTTTTAAATATAATTCTAAATATAATTCTCTTGAAAATATTACTTAAATAATTAAGTCATAATGAGTATTAGTTATTGGTGCAATAAAAGTAGGTAGCTCTTTGTATTTATTTTAAAAATATTAAATCATCCTTTCAAATGCAACATAAAAATAAGTTTTACTAATATGAATGTTATAAAATTGAATGGTAAAACTATATTGCATTGCATATTGATGCTCCAGGAAGTAACTTACATATAGAATTTTTTCAAATATAACCATGTAATTATTGTTTTAAATATATGATATATTTATTTTATTTTATTTTATTTTTGGCTTCTAATTTTATTTTATTTTTAAACTTTACATAATTGTATTAGTTTTGCCAAATATCAAAATGAATCTGCCACAGGTATACATGTGTTCCCCATCCTGAACCCTCCTCCCTCCTCCCTCCTCCCTCCTATATTTTAAATGTGATTTGGTTTGATTAATGTCAAAGACAAATATGCATACATCTACTATTGAGATATTTACATGCAGAATTAAGTTATGATATTACTTTTGCAATGTTATTTATTTTATCCATTCTCCAATAAGATTAAATGTTAGCTTAAAATTTAGGCTAATATTTGGAGAAAAGTTATTGGTGAAAAGTCTTCTAATTAGCTATGTCTAGTTTAATATATTTTAAAATAAAAGAAGCAAAGTACTTTTGTCACTGAAATCGAAAGTGAAAGAAAAAGTTCTGGAAATCAGTTCTAATTTTAAAAGATTTCAAGAACTTTATTAGATTATTCCAAAGAGTTCAAATTTGAGTTCAGATTCCAGGAATTATATTAATTTTGTGCACACTGAAAATGTGCACGGAATAATTAAAATGAGGTTTTGTTTTTATAGACTATAATAGAGTGAAATATGCATGTTAATTTGGAAGGCTGATTAGTCAATTCTGTTTCATTATGGATTATTTGAACACCAAGTAGAAACACAGATCCTGGACACAGAACTAAGGTCAACCTGACTTTTCTGTTGATTATAAAAGATTAAAAGCTAAAAACAAAATAGTTTTTTGTCAACCCTATGAGAAAAGATATAGATTTCATATATTTATAATAAAACATTTCACTTGACTATGTCACCTTAATAGTTTGCCACTATTTTCCCATTTTAACATACAGAAAATTATGTGTTACTCTCTGCCTTTGTGTACTATTAGTTTCTAAATTTATGTAACTACATTAATGACAGAATTAGCATTTGACAAATTATATTAATGTAAATATTGGATTAATAGAAAATCAGTATTAAATTTTTATGTATGTAATGAAGACCTACTGAATGAAATGATATTTTTCCTCTAGTGAAAAATTCTCTTCAGTTATAGCTCCACATTTTCTTCAATTATTATGCAAAAAAATTTTTTTAATCTTTATTATTATAACAAAGTTCACACTGAACAGCAACAGAAATTATTCTAGCCTAGTTGAACTGAAGGTATATGTATTAATGGATATGAGGTAAAGTGGAGAACCTTTGGAAGTACAGGAAATTAGGGTTATAGAATGCATTGCAGGAAACTCTACAGATAATACCATGGCTGCCTTCTGTTACAGAAACAGTTTTATCATGGCTATGTATGAAGCATTTCCCTCTTCTTCTTCTGCAAGTTGATTTCATTATAACTCCCTCCCTCAATTTATGCTGGAGATAATAGCTCCTTTTCATGCCACTCCCCTTCAAACTGTAAACTCTAAGGTAGGCCTCTGATTGGCTGACACAGGTCATGTGCTGTGCCGTAAGTGCACCGTATTCTGGGAAAGCAAATGTGTGGCCTCCTGTCATGAAGTGAGACTCACATTTGCAAAATGTAAATATGTAAAGGATGTTTAAATGGTGAAAGATTGAAAAATATCCACTATCAATGCAAAAGTACAACTCCACCCTTAAGAAGGCAACTTGTAATATTTTATTCTGTGTATTACATGTGAACTAACAGAGTAGACATTTAGTCATATTCTTTATTTTTCTTGAGATATTACTTGAACTTATAAATTTCATGAAAATAGAATAATTCATGGCACATGCAGAGCAGCACAATCATTCAGTATATAGTAAAAACATATTGAAATCCCCTCTCTCATGCCTGCGGCTAAGTCACTTCAGTCCTGTCTGACTCTGTGCGACCCGTAGACGGCAGCCCACCAGGCTCCCCAGTCCCTGGGATTTTCCAGGCAAGAACACAGGAGTGGGTTGCCATTTCCTTCTCCAATGCATGAAAGTGAAAAGTGAAAGTGAAGTCGCTCAGTAGTGTCTGACTCTTCACGACCCCATGGACTGCAGCCCACCAGACTCCTCTGTCCATGGGATTTTCCAGGCAAGAGTACTGGAGAGGGGTGCCATTGCCTTCTCCTCTCTCATGCCTATTAAGTATAAAATATAAAAAGACACTCAAATGTTTTTCTTATTGTCATAGTTGCAGTTTATCATAATATGTATGCGAGTGAAACTTGGTTTAAATTGGCCTGTTTTCCAATCTGGTTATGCCGTATACTACTTCTGTGACTTTGGACAAGTTAGTCAACTAATCCAAGGCTCAGTTTTGTGATTTATTTCATTATAATAAAAGCAACTCTGTTGTTATTTATATTTAAAAACATTGCAGAGAAAAGAATTAAGCATAGTGTCTTGCTATTGACCATCCAATGAAACATGACTGGCTAAAGAAACAAACTAAAAGATCAAAAAAGTAGGAAGTTTGTTATGAAGCGGGTAATTTGTTATTGATGGGCTTCCCTTGTGGCTCAGCTGGGAAAGAATCTGCCTGCAGTGTAGGAGATCTGGGTTCAGTCTCTGGATTGGGAAGATACCTGGAGAAGGGAAAGTCTACCCACTCCAGTATTCTGGCCTGGAGAATTCCAGGGACTGTATAGTCCATGGAGTCTCAAAGAGTCAGACACAACTGAGCAACTTCCACTTCACTTTGTTATTGATAAAATTAGCAAGCTCAAAATATGCTTGACTAATGCTTTCTGTAAGATGCCAAAGACTTGTAAGAGCTTCTGTCATCCATCATCTGAAAACTTGCTCTTAGATAATGCAGAGAGCTTCAGTGAAATAAGAGCATGACTCTATCAGCTGACATATGATAGCTTTATAGTCATCATTCCTCTTTATGTGTAAGGAGTACAAAATCACCCAGTAGACAGTGAGCATTGAAATCATGTCCTGGATTGTGTATACAAGTAATCTCAATTTCTGTAGTATAGAAGATTAGCTAATGAGTGCTCCTCTTTACTCATAAAAATTATTATGAGACATATGGACAAGTTAATGACAGTTTTGAGGAAAGCCAGAAAAATATAAAAGACCGGGTTTGTGTGATGGGTTAAGACAGTCAACAACACCAAGATAGAAAGCACAGATTTCAGCTTAAAAAAAAAAAAAAAATATATATATATATATATATACACACACACACACACACAAAAAAAAAACCCACTTTTTAAAATATATGAGCAAGGTGCTGTGAAGGTATACAGCTAAATCCAATATATTGATAATATATGTGTGTGTATATATATATAAAGTCTAAAATCATAAAAATTATTGAAAGGATGTCATATAGTGATGAGAAGTGTCTCTTTAGTCTGAAGCTATTATATTAAAAAGTCATACTTGAGTACAATTTGTTAGAGCTACAATAATATGAAGGCATTAAAATATTGGAGGAATGCTGATAAAACAAATTTAGTAGTAGGAGACCTTCTTTGCAGTTTTGGCTCTAAAACAGATTTGTTCTTTGACTCTAATAAAATCCAATAAACTTAAGCCTCAAATTTTTAACCTATAAAGTATAGGCTCTAGCAAGGCCATTTCTCATCCTGATCTTAAATGATTTTAGTTTTTCATATATTAACTAATTCAATAGCTTGTTCTTAGATCTTGAATTCTAATAGAGCTGACCAAAGCAATAAACAGGTAAACAAATGGAAACAACAAGCTTTACAAGAATAATTAGTGCGTGATGTGACATTTGCTAGTGAGGAGGGATTGGGGAGATAGAATTACATTAATAATGATTGCAGATGGCCTCTCTGAGACAGTAATATTCGAGGTGAGAACTGAAGGAAATGGAGGCTGCAGTGTTAACAGGAAGAGACTATCAGGAAGCCAAGCTTACAGGCTAATGTGCTGAGTTAGGAAAGAACCTACTATGTTTGAACAGTGTAAGAAGGATGGCTGTGGGGCACACTGATTAAGAAGAAATTTTGGAAAAGTAGGTGCTGCTAGTAGTGAAGAACCTGCCTCCCAGCGCAGGAGACATAAGAGATGTAGGTTGGATCCCTGGGTCAGGAGATCCTCTGGAGAAGGAAATAGCAACCCACTCCGGTATTCTTGCCTGGAGAATCCCATGCACAGAGGAGTCTGGCGGGCTACAGTTGCTAGGGTTGCAAAGAATCAGACACAACTGAAGTAAGTGAGCATGCATAGAAGATATTGTAGTTGAGACTTTATTCTTGGTGCAAAAAGAAGTTGCTAGGGGACTAACACACAGTGTGACATGACTGGATTTATATTTTAAGAAATATCCTTGGGCTGCAGTGTGGGAATGGGTTATAGGAGAGGCAGAAATGAATGAAGACAGTTCAGAGGAGCATTTTAACCTCTTCTGTGAGGGATGGCTTGGGCTAGGGTGGAAGGGGATATGCATTGTTCTGAGAGAAATCTACTTTTGAATTCTTATAACAGTTTGTTCAGCATGTAATCTGTGTCAGTCTTGTGACTGAAATAACAGCTGCTTTTGGAGATTGTGATGGACATAGAGATGGCCTCACAGTCTCTCTGTACCTTCCTTAAAGAAAGACTCGTCACACCAGCTGCAGAGAGTGCTGTCAGCAGATAGTCTTCAACTCATCCTCCTCATGGGTTGTCTCAGTTGCAAAGAGCCACCTCCTCCCAGCTCACACACTTAGGGCGCGGTCTACATTCAGTGACAGGTTAAGTAAGAAGTATAAAGTCTTGTATTCCTATGAGTTTGCTTGAGTCTTTGCTCAGTTCTCCACAGATGTTGATCACAGTGACTGCCTTATAAGCATCCTTGATTCTAAGTCCTGTCTCAGAGTCTGTCCTCGAACCCAGACTGTGATGCATAGTGTGGAAGTCAGAGATAATGAAAGAAAGAAGGAATGGGGGATGATTTGTGTTTCATTTACTCTATTTTATAGGTTCCTGTGACATTTCTGAAATGAAGAAGGTTGGGGGAAAATATATGTCAGATTTAACTCACATACTGCTTTACACATGTTGAATTTGAGGTTGCCTAAGTGACACATTAGTATAAGAATTATTTGGCAGTAGATTATGAGTTTACACCTCATGAAATATATTACAGATTTTGGAAGATCCTGAATGTGCATAGCATTTATAATGATGGCATAGATGGGATAATGCAGGAAATGTGTGTGGATAATTATGAGAAGGACAAAGAATAAACCCTACATCAAATTAAAGTTTAAATGCTGAGAAGGTGCTTCTGGTATCAGCTAAGATATGTAAAGAACTTAGACATTATTATTTCTATTCCTACATCAAGAAAAGGCTGGACAAATTGGAAAATGCACCTTTTAGGGGGTTTATAAGAGAAACTTACATTCCAGGGAAAATCTTCACCCCAAAATATAGCAGAAAATTACATTTAGAGAGAGATACAGCAACTGCTTACACGAGTGAATTTCTGGAGGTTAAGTATGGGTTAGAGTGGCAGTGAGAAACTTCTAGGGGCCATCATGTAGTCTCATAGGCTTTTCCTCCAGGGATTTACCAGGTTCTTGGGATCCTCACCCCCAAAAAAGATCCCGCATGACTTTGGACCTGAGAGGGAAAGAGTGACCATTGTGAAACATACCTAGAAATGTCTCTATAGCAAGGATCTGCACTACAGGGATAGAACAGATTTTACCAGAGCACAATTCTGAAAACTAAAAAGAGTCAGGGGTATAGGAAATTTATCCCACTCAAACCCTCTCCAGCCTTCCTATCTAACCTAAAAGAAAAAGAAAAAACAAATAGTCAAAAGGGAGCATGGCCTCAAGGAAATGGACTGGGAAATATATAGACAGGAAAGGGAGTCTGAGACAGAAGGGAATAAAATGTATGTGAGCAAGGGAGGGGGCAGATCCTTATAAGAGCCACAGGTCTAAGACATGGAACCAGTAAGTTCTGAGCAAGACTGGGGGAGCCTAATTGAAAGAGTATAGACACCCTCACATACTACATCACCATGTCAAGGTAGCTCCAGTGTAACAGTGCATTTCAGCTAAAAGAGCTGTAAGACACAAATTCCACATGAACATTAGTTTATAGGGAAGTCCATCAATTTACAAAAGAAACATCGGGAAAAAAAAAAAATCCAGCACCATGCAAAGAGACACAGCTATCTTGAAAACAAGACTCAGATATGATAGTGGTGTTGGAATAATCAGTCAAGAATAGCATGATTAATATCTTTTGATCTCTAATGGAAAGAGTAGACAACAATCAAAAATTGTGGATAATGCAAGCAAAGTTAGAAACTCTAAGAAGTAAAATAAAGTGTTAGAAATTAAACAAAAAATGTAACAGAAATTAAGAATGCCTTTAGTGATTAAGTGGTAAACTCAACACAGCCAAAAATATATCACCAAGCTTGAATACAAATCAGTAAAGTCACAAGCTAGATTGGAAAGAGAATGAATAATGGAAAGAATAGCAATGTAGACTAGAAGATGAAGGCCTGTGGGACAATATCAAAGAGGGTAGCCACCAAAAGAATAAGAGAAAGAGAATGAAGAAGAAATATTTGAAGAAATAGTATTAGACAGTTTTGCATAGTTAATACCAGATACCGAACTAAATATCCCAGAAGCTTTGGGTGCACCAAATATAAACAAATACCAGTATGTCTGTAAAAGAGATTATCAAATTCAGGCAGTAGAAAACTTCAAAGAGAAAATCTTGAAGGAAGTCAGAGAATTAACAAATGCCTTATAGAGGAACCAGGGATAAGAACTACAGCAAAATTTTCATCAGAAGCATGCAAGTAAAAAGAGAAGACTGAAATAGGTAAGAGGTTAGTAGGAGTTGTGGGAGACGCCAATCTAGAATTCTATACCAACAGATAGTATCCTTTAAAACAAAACTGAGAGAATTCATTACCAGAAAATTTATCATTAAAGAAATGTTAGTAGAAAATATGCAGGCAGAATAAAATTGAAGTAGATCAAAATCTTGGATCTATAATGAAAGGAAGAGCTTTGGAAAAGGAATATTGAAGGTAAAATGCATCTTTTATATTTTATATTCTTCATTGAACTGAAAATAAGAGATAGTTTTAAGCAATAGTATTGACAACAAGTGGCTCGGTGGTAAAGAATCTGCCTGCCAATTCAGGAGACACAGGTTTAATCCATGGGTCCTGGAAGATCCCACGGAGAAGGAAATGGCAACTCACTCCAGTATTCTTGTCTGGAAAATCTCATGGTTAGAAGAGTCTGGCAGGCTACAGTCCATACAGTTGCAGAAGAGCTGGATGTGACTTAGTGACTAAACAACAATAACAAATTGACAATGTATTCTATGATTTAAGAAGTAGTATCTCAAGGAAAGGGAGGGAGAAACTGAGAAGACTCCGTTAGAAGGTACTTTCTAACATATGTACTACATATGATGCAAAATAATTTTCTTTGAGGATAACTTTACTTTAAATGCTCATTTTAAACTGGTGAATAACCGCAGACATTTCTTTTAAAGATGTGTAGTTGATATTCTAAGAGAGAAAATAAAATGGAACAATATAACATGCTCAATTAAAACAGAAGGCAAGAAAAAAAAAGACAGTAATGATGCAAAATAGTTATAAAGATACTTATCCAAATATATCAATAATCATTTTAATAAATCTGAGAAGCTTAAAACACTGGTTTAGAGAAATTTATCTATGGTTATTTTCACATTTTGGGGAAATGGAAATATATAAGAATAAATTACAGTGTATTCAAGGCTAGGGAGTTTACACATATTTCCTGTCATAAAGGGATAACAAATATCAAAGGCAATGCTTATGTCCAGGGAACAAATCTTCAACCACTAAACTAGAATTTGTATCTCAAACTAGATTTCTTAGGCCAGCCTAGACTTTATAAAGTTGGAGATTTGCTAACATGTTGAGGTCTGAACACCAAAGGTCCCTATTAACCCATGCTTTTGACTTAGGAGAGGTAGAACTTGTTTCTTCCCAACTTTGTTTATATCTTTCTTAGTAAAAAAGGGAATATACTCATGTAATTTTGAACCATGACCCAGTACATTTTCCTTCATTAAATAGTACTTGTATTTAATATACACTCACACATAAAGAATCTCTAGGCTTGGTGCAGGCTGGGTACTGATTATCTCTAATGAATATAAGATTTCACAAGTGACTGGAAAACCATGCTTAGTATACAGTTGCTGGAGACTTTTGTGAGAAGATTAAGTATAAAGAATATTCACAATGACTTCAGGTGAAATGGCAAAGCATAATTAAACATGTTTAATAAGAAGAGGTAAAAATCTTAAAATGGGTTAAAGCTACCAAGATATGTTAATGATTGATATCCATGCCACTGCTGCTAAGTCGCTTCAGTCGTGTTGGACTCTGTGCGACCCCAAAGACGGCAGCCCACCAGGCTCCCCTATCCCTGGGATTCTCCAGGCAAGAGTACTGGTGTGGGTTTCCATTGCTTTCTCCAGATATCCTTGCTATATATGTTATTCATACACATATATATCTAAGGCTTATGCATGCATTTCTATGTCTTACTGCAAAATACTTATGTGAAAACTTCAGAAATACTTGACACACAAAGTGGAAGTCTTACAATTAATATTTTATAAACCTTTAAAGTCTCATAATTTTTACAGTTATAAAAATTAACATTCCTACCTAGACCAAGTCAGAAAAATAGCTCTTTAGTCGATGCTGAAGTTTCTTGGAGATAGTAAAACAGCATAATCTTTTCTTCTCTGAAATACATCATTAAGGTTTATTTAAAGAAGAATATTCAATCAGATTTAATTTGCTTCAAGAGACAGACAAGGAGCCTCATTATTTTTACGTACATGATGTCAATTTGATCTAAGCCACCGTTTTTCAAGTGTCATAATAGGGGAAGGTATTTAATTTGGGGGAGTGCTTCTTATAACAATCCTATGACTAACCACTTCCTGTACACGGGACACTGTTCTCTGTGTGCTTTAATTCCTTTAATCCTCACAAAAGCTTTATGACATAGTGATTTGTTTGAAGACTTGAGCGCCCAATGTAATGGTAGAAGTGGGATTTCACTTTTGAGTCCAGAGACTGCTGTTTTAACCAACCTTCAGTCCAGTAATGCCCCCTCCCTTCCAGTTCCTGTTTCTTCAAACTGCACCTAACTGCATGTGACCAAAATTCACCTAGGACTTTAATATTATGGTTCAACATATAAATTAGGGGAGACTTATTTTCCAAGAATAAGGAGTCTGTATTTCTTCTTCTGAATAACAGAAATAATATTTGGACTTTAAAACTTGTGTTAATGCATTTTCAATCAAAATGTTTGCTTACTATCTGACTTGGTATACATTTCATGCTGCTTTGAAATAGGATTTGTCATGTTTGGTAGAATACCTTGATTCAATATTATGAAAGGTCATATTCATAAATTTCATAATGTTAGTAAAAGCTAAAGTTAAAAAAATTATCTTAGTCAAACCTTTATAGAGAAAGTTTGAAATGGATTTCCAATTAATACTTGAAAGGTCAGACAACACAGATTACTTTTTGCTGTCAGGTTAAACATGACAGAAAAATAGAAGGAAAGAATCTTTTAAAATAGCTTAAATATATCATTTCAATTTAGTACTTTATTTCTTGTAACAAACTAAAGTTATATCTATCCTGAAAAGGTTAATAAATCTTCTTTTAAGAACCTTCTTTTATATTTTTACCTGTGATCAAGTGAAATAAATAGATGGAAAGGTGGTGTTTTTTTAAAAATCAGTAAAAAGTCACAAAGTAGTTTCCTATGTGATCCTGTTGCACAGGAAATCTTAGAAAGTAAAAATAAATAAATAAGCTAGTCAGGTGGATTTGGGAAGGCAGAGAGTTAATGTGACTGATACAAATCATCATGGCACACTAGAGACTTCTAATCATGAGGCTAATTACTCTTCTGGCTGTTTCTAATCCCCTGATTTGTTTGATGAGAAGCACTGGTTGTGGAGTAATGTTTGGGGACAGAGAAGTGTCTGTTCTAAAAGGCAGTTGATTTGAGCAGGAAAAGTCCCTTGTAGATTCTCAAATGGTTGAGAGAAATACTGAGTATCTATCACCTATAAATATATGGATATAAATTGAATGGGAAAATGGAAACTATAGATTCTGAAACAAGTTCATCTAAACTACAAAGACTAATACTTAATTAAAATGGATTAGGATTTATCCAGGACTTTTCAAGGCAAAATAAGCAAACTAAGGAAGATCTTCATGAATGAATAAGAAATGGAGGTTAGGTGACTACTTGTAGAAAGTAGGCAACCATGAGAAAAATCAGTGAATTTCCAAGTCAAGTAAAGCAATCATGTAGTTGAAAAATGCATGAATGAATAGATAGCAGGGTCAAGGCCTTCCTAGATATTTTGAAGACCAAGAGCTGAGTTCATCAAGAGATTTATAAATTGCATTTCAGTGAAATGCCACAAGATGTTACCAACAGCTGCCATGTGTAAGTCCCTCCTAGGTTTAAAGAAGCAATGGCTTTAAGAAAAATACCTCTTGGAGAAATGTGAGGTATCAAAGGGAAGACCAAAATTATGACTTATTTGATATTCACAAAGACAAACCATTTTTAATTTTAGTTTTTGTATCAATATCTGTCTGTGAAAGAAAAGGATTACATATTGTTACCATTTTGCTTTCTTAAAATTTTACATTTTTAGAAATTTAATATGTTGTTTTACTTATGATGCATTAAATGATAAATTAAGTAATAATCATTGTCAATACTCTAGGAAATATCTTTTTCATTGATTTTTTACAAGTAACCAAAAAAGAAAGATTTTCACAAGTTAATGATTCAGTAAGCAGTAGGGTATTTGTTAACTTTTCCTCAGACTCCTCCTGCAATGAATTCAAAGACTTAGAGCCAATATATATGCATAGAATAAAACATTTTCTTGTGTGTGGTAAATAGGCACATTTTGGAATTTCTAAGGATTATTTATACTAAAATGCAAAGAGTTTTCAACAGATAAATCATTTATATGCAGTCAAAAACATAGTTCTTTTTTTTTTTAATAAATTCTGAGTGACAAAGCATAACAGGGATGTTAGTACTCTTAAAGACCTGACAGCTGTTTACCTCTTTTTCCATTGCTAATATGAGGGCAGGGTATATCTTGCTTTCTGATGCAGTTCCCAGAATAACATTTGTCTTGGTAATTGACCAGGAAGACTTACCTTTAGAAAAAAAAAATGAGTGAACCATAGTAAAATTAATTTAGAAGAGTGAAAGCATACATAAATTATTATTTTAGATAAGTTGGTTAATTTCTAATATAACTTTGACTTATGTTTCCTTCAAAATCTTACCCCAGGTAGGATTATTTTGAATATTAAATTTGTTTAAATGAATTTGCCCTAAGACTATGACTCATTATTTTAGCAGAAGATATTAGTTGCATTTACTTGCTTTATGTAAGATATGTGTTTCAGTATGACTGAATAAGACATATAGAACAACCCTTTGGTATCTGGGTTTTCTACATAGGTGTTAAGGAGCTTATGCAAATATGCTGGTTTATATGGTATTTATTTTTATAGCATAAGGTTCATTTTCTAGAGTACTTTATTGCTTTAACTCATGACTCCTCTGGATAGTCTATCTGTACCACTTTTCTTTCAAAATTTTGTGTGATTCTGAATATGTGAAATTATCATGTGGATCACAGTTTATGAGAAAATTTGGCTAGCAAAATTACTATCTATTTAATTCAGAGCTATATAAAATTTTGATCAGAATAAGTATGAAATATAAGATACAGTATATTATACATGATTTCCTGCATCTGTGATAGAAGAAAGTTGGTAGAAATTTTCTTAAAGGAGAGGAAATCCTGTTTTATACTAAAGATCTAAAGAAGGAGATGTGATGAAGAATATTATTAAAATATTTTTGTTTGTAGTGAATATTGCTTCCTTTATTATTAGTGCCAAATAAAACATGAACAATTTAATGTCAAATTTGTCATAACACAAATTTTATGAGTGAAAATTTCGTCCAGAATTAGCCCTGTCACTTCATGTAAGTGAGTCGCATGAACTATTATGTTAAAATAGTGGATGTCCTTGAAAAAAAAAAGTCACATTCACTCTCCAAATGCATATGCTAAACTGTTTTATTTTCCTGTTTGTTGCTTTAATAATTGCAGTATAGCACATTATACAAATTTAGGTAATTGAAGGAAATACCAGTACAACTTTTAAAATACAGTTTTTCCCAAAAATGCTTTAAAAATTGGTTAAAGCTTTAAAAAAAAACTCTGCCTGTCACATATACTAGGAGAGAAAATTGCAGTTCTTAGAATTTTTATGAAAATTTGTGCATGATAAAATAGTCATGAAATATTGGAGCTTAAATACAAGTTTAAGATCATTAAAACTCTGCTTGATGATCAGCAGGCTTCCTTCCTGTTTTCTGTAAACAGGAGGATATCCTCATCAGGTGCTTCTGGTTGTTTCACTTTGGTACTGGAACTGAAAAAGCATGCCTTAGACCTACCACCGGAGAAGGCAATGGCACCCCACTCCAGTACTCTTGCCTGGAGAATCCCAGTGACGGGGGAGCCTGGTGGGCTGCTGTCTATGGGGTCGCACGGAGTCGGACACGACTAAAGCGACTTAGCAGCAGCAGCAGCAGACCTACCACAAGGTGCTGATGGAGTAAAACTCACGTATAGTCTGGACTACCCTGAAAAGGACTAAAACTGAGGCAGGAGGTAGATTTCACCTGCCCCCTAGGATGAAGCAATTGGAGATTTAGTCCTGACTGACCCAAATTCCAAGACAAGAATAGCAGGACAACTAAGGGAGGACGCTGGGCGCTGCCCAGACCACATACTTCTTTTCTCACAATCAGTAGATCTCCCTGACCACACATGCACAGAAAAGGCACCTTGCAGGCCAAAGATGGAGCAATGTTAAGGGACGTTCTACCTAGAGACCTCTTTGGTAGGATCCATCTTGGCTAAGAGATACATGGAAGGATCCTGAGATATACCAAATATGGACTGTGAACCAGGCAAATCAAAATGATTGGCCAAAGGAAACCCAGAAGAAATACCCCATGAAAAGGATTCAAACTACCACAAAACTAAAATATTTCAAAGTGTTCTAATACAATTTCTTCAACAAGTGAAAAGTTTTTCTCCTTTTTAATTCATATTGGGAAATCCCCTGGTAGTTATACATAATCTACCTCCTGCAGTGAAGGCAAACTTGAGAATTATACTAAGGACCCACACATTTACTAGTAGCCAGGCACTTAAAAAAAATAGAAAAACAGCAAAATATATTTGTAAAAAATTAATCAATAGATATATCAAATAGGGTCAGGAGACCAGAAGAAAGAGCTCCCTACAACCAAAGCAGAGCCAAACAGGAATAAGAGAGGCTCTTCTTTCCTGACAGGGAGCCCATGGACTATATAGTCCATGGAATTCTGCAGACCAGAATACTGGAGTGGGTAGCCTTTCCCTTCTCCAGAGGATCTTCTCAACCCAGGGATAATGCAGGTCTCCTGCATTGCAGGCAGATTCTTTACCAGCTGAGCCTCAAGAGAAGCCCAGGAATATTGGAGTGGGTAGCCTATCCCTTCTCCAGTGGATATTCCCTACTCAAGAATCGAATCGGGATCTCCTGCATGGCACATGGCAGGTAGATTCTTTACCAAATGAGCTATCAGGGAAGCCCTTGACAGGACACAACCAGCGAAAAGCTGTGGATTTGTTTCTTTGTTTTTTTACTGTAGACCCCCCAACTCCCTTTTTCCCCTCTATAAAAAAGTTCTTCCCTAGCAGCACAGGGATTTGCATGTGACTCACCATGGTGGCATTGGAGAAGGAAATGGCAACCCACTCCAATGTTCTTGCCTGGAGAATCCCAGGGACAGCAGAGCCTGCTGGGCTGCCCTCTATGGGTCACACAGAGTCAGACATAACTGAAGTGACTTAGCAGCAGCAGCAGCACCATGATGGCAGACCCAGAATTCCAGTTCTCTGTTGACCCAAATAAACCCATGTGTGCTGGAGAAATATCTGGCAGTCATCTTGTGTTAGGTCATCAGATTCTTTCTACAGCTCAGGTAAGTATCACTCTGCCCTTAGACACTATAGCTTGTAAGCTGCTGCTGCTGCTGCTGCTGCTGCTGCTGCTAAGTCATTTTAGTTGTGTCCGACTCTGTGTGACCCCAGAGGTGGCAGCCTACCAGGCTCCCCCATCTCTGGGATTCTCCAGGCAAGAACACTGGAGTGGGTTGCCATTTCCTTCTCCAACGCATGAAAGTGAAAAGTGAAAGTGAAGTCGCTCAGTCGTGTCCGACTCTTAGCAACCCCATGGACTGCAGCCTACCAGGCTTTTCTGCCCATGGAATTTTCCAGGCAAGAGTACTGGAGTGGGTTGCCATTGCCTTCTTCAAGCAAGCTGCAGAAAAGTTTAATTCCAAGGCAAATGAGAAAATATTTTGTTGGCAGGACCAGTCATACTTCTTGGCTAGTAAACAGGAAATAGATTTTTCCCTGAAAACAGGGGGCCAACAGAACAATAAATCTCAAATCTATACTGAAATTATTAGTCTGACCTATTTGTTATACAGTTTGATACAACGAGAGTAGGATATGTGTGTGTGTATATACACGTGTACACATGGACATATATATATACATTTTAAAAATATATTCATAGTTAAATTCATATTCATACATTCATTCTTAGCAGATTTCACTGACTGTTGAAAATGTAAAGTAACTTTCATTGGAATGTTGATTCCTGATTAGAGTATTTCAAATGTTAACTAATCTCTGCTAGTGGGTAAATTAAAGATAATTTGCATATACACATATACCATACTATTTATACTGAAGTATTTTAAAAGCAAAATACCATAGTCAGTTAAAAAAAGAAAGACATGTGGTGAGTTTCATTCATTTTTTTTTTATTCAATAAACATGCCAGGAACTACTCTGAACTTTAAGGATACCAATGAAACAAAACAACAAAAACTTTGATTGCTAATGGAGAGAGATGCAGTAGAATGGGATAAAAGAGAAGGAAAGATGTCTTTTTAGTAGAGGAATCAAAGAAGTCTTAGTAAAAATAGAACATTTAACTATAATAAAGAGGACAGCTGATAAATTCAAATAGATTTACAAAGCCTTCTTGTTCAAATTTCAATTTTACAAATAAATTACCTTCTGGGTTCTTCTTTTTCTTAAATTAGAGCATGCTTTGGGGACAATTTCATTGGTAGCCCACAATCCCATAATTGATGTCCACTATTATTATATTTTTAGTTTATGCTTAATCTGGGATATTAGAGAAGGCGATAGCACCCCACTCCAGTACTCTTGCCTAGAAAATCTCATGGATGGAGGAGCCTGGTAGGCTGCAGTCCATGGGGTCGTGAAGAGTCAGACACGACTGAACGACTTCACTTTCACTTTTCACTTTCATGCATTGGAGAAGGAAATGGCAACCCCCTCCATTGTTCTTGCCTGGAGAATCCCAGGGACGGGGGAGCCTGGTGGGCTGCCTTCTATGGGATCATGCAGAGTTGGACACAACTGAAGCGACTTAGCAGCAGCAGCAGCAATCTGGGATACTGATCAATAACAGCTCTCTAACTTCTCTTCAGGAATTACAACTAAGCTGTCTTGCTATAGAGGTTTTTTTCAAAATGCTCTCTTGACCCAGTTTTGAGGCACTGGCTAAATACTGGTAAATTCTATTTCTTGAAGAGTGGATTACATATACACCTCAACCACTTCTTTCAGGCTCTGGGTCTCTCCAGAGGAGGTACCAGATGCTGGAGAAGCTCCCTCTGCCCTGGAGCTTGAAATCATTAAAATTAGCCAATCTCTAGGTTGTGCTAGTGATAAATGCAAGAGACATAAGAGATGCAGATTTGATCCCTGCTGTCGGGAAGATCCCCTGGGGAGGAAATAGCAACCCACTCCAGTATTCTTACCAGGAGAACCCCATGAGCAGAGGAGCCTGGCAAGCTACCGTCCATAATGTCACAGAGTCAGATACAATTGAAGCAATTTAGGATGCAGTATGCTTGCTGGAGCCTAAACCTAGTTGACCCCGTTCTCTTGGGGTTCCAGTGCTGCAGTTCCAGCCATGTCACTCTGCCATGGTCCTGCCTGGCCACATTATCACATTTGGAGCTGAAAGTAACAAAGTTATACCTTTTCTTGATCCAAGTGTGTGGGTTGTAGTTTACCATCTAAATAATCTCTAAATCTTATAAAACAGTTAGCACTGTGAGCAAAATAGTCAACTCTTGGATAGCTTTGTGGGTTTATTAGTTGGTTCCAAACCACCACAAGAGTGACTTGAGACTTGTTCGCTACTCTGTCTGCCAGTGGCTAGCTATCGCTTTTCTCTCTACCCAAATTTTCTAAGTGTGGGGATATTCAGAACAAACAGTGCTAACTGGCTACACCCCAGGGGCTAGTTGCTAGCTCAAGTGGGGACTTTGGTGCAATAGAAGTGATGGGCCACTCGAGCCATTTCCTGGCTGGGACTTTCCTGTGTGCTTCCTGTCCAGGCCTGCACTTGCTAGAGGCTTATGTCGGGGACTGTCCCTTCTTCAGCAGCGTTATTTCGTTATTCTGGGGAGAACGCTGGTGTGTCTGTGTTTCAGGCCTCCCCTTTGCAGAGGAAGCCATTGGTTGGGCTCCTCCAGGTTAAAGAAATCCCACTCTGGTCTCATCCACAATGTTCAGGTAGGGATAGTGGTCATCTTCACTGTTGCATACTCAGCCACTGTCACCAGGGATTTTCATGTTCTCAGACGCTTAGAGGTATTGTGAGTTATACCCTCGGATTCCAGCAGTAGCCCAATGTTTAATTCAGAGAGTGTGAGGGGACACATAGCTCATCTTCACACCTGCCCCTTAAGAACTCTTGCTGAAGTTACATAGTTGTTGAAATAATAAGGATCCTCCTTGCCATTCTGTGTGGGCCTTAGTAAGTATCACCCTCCATCACCAAGCGAAGGGACTGATACTGTGGACAGGTGGGCTTACTGCACCGTCCCAGAGAGAATCCACTATATAGCTCTCAAAGTGCAATTCCAACCCTGAGAGGTTGGCTAAGAAGTCTTGAAAGAAAATGGCTGCCAATGAACTAATTCCTGCCATCTGGCAGCTTGCATTTGTAACTAAGCTGACTTTTCGTCCCCTGTTAGTAGTTGAGATGTGAATGGAAGGAGAGAGTACATAGCAGATCCAGTGGAGCATAGTAATAATACGAGGTACTTGAGTTCAAAATTCCTTCTAAATGTTTTACCATGCACTTCCCATCTAAGTAAAACATTGATTTATGTTTCAGAAACTCTTTTACATTGATGCAAATTTTCAGAGTTTGCTTAGCCTAATTTCATATTTTAAATTGCCCAAAGGTAGAAGCCAAGGTAGAGAACATCTAATCAGTATCTAAGTGGTAGGGTAGATTGCTAAATCCAGTGGTTATCAAATAAAACTTCAAATCTTCACAGAGATTATGATTTGAGATATCTGTGTTTATGAGACTCTGAAGGTTGGTGAGAATAAATTTATTAAAAGCCTAATAAGAATTTGGCAGTTGTGTGGTCATTGAAACGCAGCACCTATGAAAACATTCAGAAAATTCTCAAGAACACACACACAAATCACTGGAATCACAAAGTAAGCTAGTGAAGATTTGTTTTTTCCAGAACTGGCACTCTTCTCAATGTACATTGCAAATATCATTTTGGATGTTAAAAACAAAGGTTATCTCAGGAAGATTAGAAATCAGAGAGAGGGAGGGCACTGGTGATGAGTCTGTGTCTGCATTTTCTAGTTTTCTGTTTGCCAAATCAGTGTTGTATCTGCTTGCAATCTCCACCATTGTACACGCTAAGTGTTTTGTTTCTAAAACTCTGTATTTTAAACCTACCTCTTAACCACTGATCTCTGACTAATGCCTACACCAGATCTACCTTAGCAAGTTGCACATTCTTCAGTTGACTCCTGTTCCTTCTTAATCCCTCTTTTGGCACCAATTCCTGATTTTCTTCTGGAAATCCCTTCCTCTCCTGCCTTTTGAGTCTATCTGCTTTACGTGGGTTTCCTCTTGAAAACAGATAGCCTGTAAGAGAATAATGGCTTAGAGTAAGGTGCCCATTTGACCAGAGACAGTTCTGATTCACACCTGTTATACTTGTTGAATTACTCTTAGTCCTATTGCACTGTAAGGCAGCCTTTGTTGTTGTTCAGTCACTCAGTCATATCCAACTCTGTGATCTCATAGACCATAGTATTCCAGCCTTCCCTGAGTTTGCTCAAGCTCATGTCCACTGAGTCGGTGATGCCATCCAACCATCTCATCCTCTGTCCCTCCTTTTCCTCCTGTCCTCAATCTTTCCTAGCTTCATGATCTTTTCCAATGAGTCAGTGCTTTGCATCAGGTGACCAAAATACTGGAGCTTCAGCTTCAGCATCAATCAGTCCAATGAATATTCAGGGTTGATTTCCTTTAGGATTGACTGGTTTCATCTCCTTGCTGCCCAAGGGACTCTCAAGAGTATTCTCTAGACCACAGTTTGAAAGCGTCAATTCTTTGGCTTTCAGCCTTCATTTTGGTCCAACTCTTACATCTGTACATGACTACTGAAAAAAAAACATAGCTTTGACTAGACAGACCTTTGTCAGCAAAGTAATGTCTCTGCTTTTTAATATGCTGTTTAGGTTTGTGATAGTCTTTCTTTCAAGGAGCAAGCGTCTTTTAATTTAATCACTGCAGCCACCATCCACAGTGATTTTGGAGCCCAAGAAAATAAAGTAATTTTTCCCCATTTTTTTGCCATGAAGTGATGGGACCAGATGCCATAATAATATTTTGAATGTCGAATTTTAAGCCAACTTTTTCACTTTCACCTTCATTAAAAGGCTCTTTAGTTCCTCTTTGCTTTCTATCATAAGTATAGTGTCATTTGTATATCTGAGGTTACTGATACATCTCCCAGTAATCTTGATTCCAGCTTGTGCTTCATCCAGGCTGGCATTTCACATGATGTACTCTGCACATAAGTTAAATAAGCAGGGTTTTGTTAAATAAGCTAAATAAGCAAGCATCCTTATTTGAGTAATATACACCCAACATAATCCAGAAGTATTTTCCATCCTCTTTGTCACAGCGATTATTTCAGCCATATTTAAAACCATTGAGATATTAGATGTTTGCTGAAAATGCCAGAAGAGAAGCAAGACTTGAAACTTAGAGGGTTTAATAGACACAAGCAGAGAAGAGCCCAGGTCATCAAATCCATTAGCTGCATTAGAAAACAGCAAACATTTTGGAGAGCAAGGCCAGAAAATCTCTATCCTTGTGATAAATTTTATCTTCAATATCCAGGTACCCTTATTTTATATCTGTGATTTTTCCAGGTTTTGGAGTCAACACATTTTTTTTTCTCTCAGCTTTCTAGATCATTCTTTTTTTGTTGTTATTTTTACTTGACACAGACATAGTCTTCATTGGTCCAGGCGAAATTCTTATAACTTAGGATCTGTACTTCCATTTGCTGAAATGCAAAATAATCACAAGACATTTTATCCATGAATAGACATGCCTTATTACTGTTGTTTAGGAGCTTCCCTAGTGGCTCAGAGGATAAAGCGTCTGCCTGCAATGCAGGTAGACCTGGGTTCAGTCCCTGGATCAGGAAGATCCTCTGGAGAAGGAAATGGCAACCCACTGTAGTACCTTTGCCCGGAAAATCCCATGGACAGAGGAGCCTGGTAGGCTACAGTCCATGGGGTCGCAAAGAGTCGGACACAACTGAGCGATTTAACATTACTGTTGTTTGGCTGCTATTTCATTCCAGTGTTCTATTTGGCTCTTTCTAAATAAATCATATCCAAACATCACTTAAATAAAAAATAAAAACAATGAAAAGCAAATTTAGCTTCTTGTTTTTTTAAACTTTTGCTATAGTCCTAAGAACCTTTCATTGTCTGAAATTGTATGAAACTATTAAAGTACCTGACCATGAAACATGCCAGTGAATAAAAATACTATTAGTTTTACTGCAAAGTAAATATTTTCACCTATAGACCAATCATTAAGCAGCAGACAGCTATTGTTTATCATGCAAACAAATTCATGTAACTTGAATCAGGCATTTAGCATATAGATCGTTAAAGATAAATATTAACACGTATTTGTCATAATACAGCCTTATCAGTGAAGATTGTATCTATTATAAGTAAAGATTAAATGAATTACCAATAAGCAATAACTGAATCAAAAGGGTGAGAATCAACAGAGGTAAAAATTTCCCTTCATTTAATTTATGTAAGATTAAATTGGATAAGTATAGATTAAAAAAGGGTAGCTTATATGTGAAAAGACGTATTGAATTTCAAGTTTGATTTTTGTCAAACAATAGTGTGTGTTTTTTCTTGTTTAATATTGCAAAGCTAGCATTTAAAAAGGTTATGCTGCACAGGGGAAAGGAAAACTTTGATTCATGTACAAAGGATATTGGAAGCCAGATGCTTTGTCTCAATATATATTTGGATTTCTAATGATTCGTGCAGGACTGCAAATATGCAATGTAAAATGTGGTTGGATGTCAATCAGAGGAGATATAACCATCATTTATTCTACTTGGTAGAGAATTCATCTAGTTTAAGGTCCCTTTCATCTTTCAGTGTATACAGTGCCCCAAGGTGTGAGTTAAATCCTGATTGCAATTACTTTATATAATCACCAAAAGTGGCACTCTGAAATTCCATACTGATAGGTTATCATGTTATTCCCTGGAATAAATAGGCTTGATTCTATGGACTTGCATATACATGATTTTAAATTATCATTCAGTTAGTAACAATTGTAATAAATATATGTATTAGTCATATAGGCTTCACTCATAGCTCAGTTGGTAAAGAATCCGCCTGCAATGCAGGAGACCCCGGTTTGATTCCTGGGTCAGGAAGATCTGCTGGAGAAGGGATAGGATTCCCATTCCAGTATTCTTGGACTTCCCTTGTGGCTCAGCTGATAAAGAATCCACCTGCAATAAGAGAGGCCTGGGTTCAATACCTGGGTTGGGAAGATCCCCTGGAGAAGGGAAAGGCTACCCACTCCAATATTCTGGCCTGGAGAATTTCAAGGACTATATAGTCCATGGAGTCACAAAGAGTCAAACATGACTGAGCAACTAATCTATGTTAGACATATAGATTTAGTAAATATATTGGTATTAATGTTAATGAAGCAATTACTAAATTTCTGAGAAATTATATTAGTATTATAATTGAAAATATTGGAAATGGAATTGGAGTTTTAACATGTGAATATGAATAGATATGTTTCAAACATGAATTGTCAGAATTCAATACTGACAGGGAAAATTAATGTTAAGAACACATGGACTCTCAACATACTCTGAGATAAAGATTCCTAGTTGAAATAAAGTGTAAAGGGGTCAATTTTTGATGTGTCAGATAAAAATGAAGCATCTTGGACCACAAGATTTTATAGAAGCAGATCTTAACAAAGTCTGTATCAACTAGTGAAGTGCTTGACTCTGGTTGGGTGAACAGTGCACTTTTTTACTATACTAATGAGCTAATATTTCCCTTTGAATTCCATTTAAAATATATGAGTGCAATATCAAAGAATCATCCATCAATCTAGAATTGAGCTTAATACTGGTCAATTACATTAAGTGAATTATTTGCATTAACTCATAGAACTAGATAATGAGTGAATGCCCACATGGAGTTCTAGGTTAATGCATATGTATTTCTGACCCTCAACATCAACTCATATTTTAAACTTTTTGGATTATGACTTCTTATTAATAAAGTACCTCATTCATTTTGTGCTAGTTTAATTTAGTTTTCTATCCCTTGATTTGCAGAGTATATTTTGAGTTCTCCCAGCAGAGATGCATGTATTCTGTCATTATGCTGCTATTAATACTTCATGGGAGTCTTTTCAAAAAGCCCATTTCTCTACTAGAGAAAAGTTCACCAATGCACAGGACATTGCAATTTCCATTCTTACAGCACAGGATAGTATCCCTGTTCTAAGAAGAGTCATTAAAGTTTTCTCAACAAATTGCCTTAGTTTCCTTTCCTACACAACTTCAGTATTAGTTTTTATTATATATTTATATTGACCTTTAATATAAAGCCTTAGAAGTGATCATTTTCAGCTGTTATAAAAAATAACACAAAATGATTATTTTGGATATAATCTTATGTGTTTTTTTTTTACTTTTTCTCTAGTCAAGAATAATGGGATATTGCTTATATGCAGAATGTTTTTTAAAAGTTAAAAATAAATGTATTAAAAAAGCAAGCACACTTATAGACTTAAAGAATCAACTTATGTTACTGCGGGGAAGGGTGGGTAGGAGGATAGATTAAAATTTGAGGACTGACATGGACACACTGCTATATTTAAAAGATAATGATAATAATAAATAGATAACCAACAAGTATCTACTGTATAGCACAGGTAATTCTACTGAAGGCTAATAATCTTTTCCAAAAGGAATTTGGAAAAGAAGAGATACATGTATAACTCAATCACATTGCTGCACTCCTGAAATTAACAAAGCATTGTTAAACAATTATACTTCAATATAAAAAAAGTAAAACAGTAAAATAGCAATTTTGGAAATGCATTAATGGGCTTGAGTTTCAGAAAGTGCCATAGAATGTATTTCAGTAATTAATCCCAGATAAGGAAAATTTCCTGGTGACTCAGACGGTAAAGAATCCGCCTATAATATAGGACACCAGGGTTCAATCCCTGGGTCAGGAAGATCCCCTGGAGAAGGGAACGGCTACCTACTCCAGTATTCTTGCCTGGAGAATCCCATGCACAGAGAAGCCTGGCAGGTTACAGTCCATGGATTTGCAAAGAGTCAGATATGACTGAGCAATGAACTTGAGAACTTGAGAAGGAAAGTTTCAGTGGCAGAAAATCTTTTAAGAGATGAAACTATCTCAAGTATCAAAGAATTTTGCTAAAGAACCATCACATGGTCTTATGAGGATTCTCTGGTCTCTGTTCACTCAGGATGATGTCTGTCAACTGAGGACTTCGTAGCCAAATCTCTGCCACCTAGATGAGAAATTTCCAATAGTTTAAAGATTACCCCTTAATTTATAAATTAGAGAAATAAAGCAAAGATTGTTGTCCCTAGATAGAATATTCATTTAAATTGGAACTGAATTAAATCTGACAATTCAAAGGGTAAAAAGCAATCTTGAAACTAAAACAGAAAAACATACAGTTTTATTTCTGTAGTGGCATTAAGAAATGAGAACATAGATCTAGAAGGCTTTCCTGCTACTAATACTTTTCTTTATCAAAAGTATTTAAAACTGTAGAAAAATTGGAAGCATAAATCATGAGGATAGTCTAGTCTTCATGTATAAGGTCAGTTCAGTTCAGTTGCTCAGTCATGTCTGACTCTTTGGGACGCTATGGACTGCAGCACAAGCCTCCCTGTCCATCACCAGCTCCCAGAGCTTGCTCAAACTCATATCCATCGGGTCAGTGATACCATCCAACCGTCTCATCCTCTGTCATACCCTTCTCCTCCTGCCTTCAATCTTTCCCAGTGTCAGGGTCTTTTCTAATGAGTCAGTTCTTCGAATCAGGTAGTCAAAGTATTGGAGCTTCAGCATCAGTCCTTCTGATGAATATTCAGTTGATTTCCTTTAGGATTGACTAGTTTGATCTCCTTGCATGTATAAGGTGACTTCTCAAAAAATCTGAACATGTTAAAAACAAATAATGTGATTAGAGCCATGGAAGAAATATTATTTTATATTATACCATATTACATGTATCAATTATATCTGTGACTAAAATTATTTACTACTGCTGCTCCTACTAAGTTGCTTCAGTCATGTTCGACTGTATGTGAGCCCATAGATGGTAGCCTACCAGGCTCCTCTGTCCCTGGCATTCTCCAGGCAAGAATACTGGAGTGGGTTGTCATTTCCTTCTCCAATGCATGCGTGTGTGCTAAGTCGCTTCATTCGTGTCCAACTCTGTGTGACCCTATGGACAGCAGCCCACCAGGCTCCTCTGTCCATGGGATTCTCTAGGCAAGAATAGTGGAGTAGCTTGCCATTTCCTTCTCCAAAATTATTTACTAAAATCTTACCAAATATGGGATATCCCTGGTGGTCCAGTGGTTAAGATTTCACCTTCCAATGCAGAGAACGATGATATGATCCCTGGTTATCAAGCTAAGATTCCATGTGCCTCATGGTGAAAAACCAAATCATAAAACAGAAGCAATATTGTAACAAATTCAGGAAAGACTTTAAAAATGGTCCACATCAAAAAAAACTTGAAAATCTTACCAGATAAAATCTTCACAAAATTGACTAGACAGATTTTTTTTAACTCCAGTGTAATGTATGTGCTGTGCTCAGCTGTGGTGAGTCGCTTCAGACATGTCCAGCTCTTTGCGACCCCGTGGACTGCAGCCCACTAGGCTCCTCTGTCCATAGGGATTCTCCAAGCCAGAATACTAAAGTGGGTTGCTATGCCCTCCTCCAGGGGATCTTCCCAACCCAGGGATCAAACCCAGCTCTCTTGCATTGCACGTGGATTCTTTACAGACTGAGCCACCAGGGAAGCCTCAGTATAATGCATAAACTATATGGTATATTTAATTTTATTTTGCTTTTACTTTAAAAACTGGGGGAAAAAAGAGGAAAAGAAAGTTAAGAGAATCAATAGCATCTCAGAATTGGCCTAGGTGTGTATTTCTAGTCACTTTTTCCCCGAGAGATTACTAGAATTTTGTCTTCTAATGTCATATATTTATTTTGTTTTGCATTTAAACATTATAAAAGTGATATGGCACCCCACTCCAGTACTTTTGCCTGGAAAATCCCATGGATGGAGGAGCCTGGTAGGCTGCATGGGGTCCATGGGGTCGCTAAGAGTCAGACACGACTGAGACACTTCGCTTTCACTTTTCACTTTCATACATTGGAGAAGGAAATGGCAACCCACTCCAGTGTTCTTGCCTGGAGAATCCCAGGGGCGGGGGAGCCTGGTGGCTGCCATCTATGGGCTCATACAGAGTCAGACAGGACTGAAGTGACTTAGCAATAGCATAGCATTTTACACCTAGTTTATTTTACTTGTCATATTTGTGAGATTCATCCACAATTTTGCCTGTAGTGGTCATTTTATTCCTTGTCATTGTTGACTAGTATTCCATTGGATGAACATGCCAGAATTTATTTATCCCTTCTATTGTTGATAAATGGATTAATTTTTAGTTTGTGGTTACTGCAAATAACATTGGTATACACATATATGTGCATTTCTTTAAAGAAATATGTTTGCCTTTTTGGTAGGAATAAGTTTAGGAGTGGAATTACTGGACTACTGAATAGTAGTATGCTGCTGCTGCTGCTGCTAAGTCACTTCAGTCGTGTCCGACTCTGTGCGACCCCATAGATGGCAGCCCACCAGGCTCCCCCATCCCTGGGATTCTCCAGGCAAGAACACTGGAGTGGGTTGCCATTTCCTTCTCCAATGCATGAAAGTGAAAAGTGAAAGTGAAGTCGGTCAGTTGTGTCCGACCCTCAGCAACCCCATGGACTACAGCCTTCCAGGCTCCTCCGTCCATGGGATTTTCCAGGCAAGAGTACTGGAGTGGGGTGCCATCGCCTTCTCCAGAATAGTAGTATATCCAGAACCAATTGATGTAGCATAAAAACTGTTCTCCAGTCAGAAGTGCCAGTGCCAGTAAATGAGAATTCTACTCATCCTCACTAACATTTGATATCATTTGTCTTTTAGGCCTATCCTAAATTGTGAAAAATAGTCTGTTTTCTTTTAAAAGATTTTTTTTTAATATATTGGAACAATTTTTGCCACATCTTGAGCATTTTGTAGATGTTAGTTTTATTTTTTATGGATAGTATTTTAGTAAAAATAAAAGAGATAAAAATTAGTCCAAACAACATAGAATTCATGGTGTTTTGGGAGTTTATCTCCTAAGTAAGCAAGTAAGTAAAGATACTATTGATATAAATAGAGAATCAAATTTATACCATCTTAAAAAGATTAGAAGGTCTGATTTAAAAATATTCCTAATTTATGTTTGACAGTATTGTCAAGGAAGGTATTTTGTGTTCCAGCCTCTTACTGACTTTAGAATTTTGATGTTTTTTATGTGTTGCAGATCCATTAAGAATATTTTCAAAATCTTTACATTTATTGTATATTCTTTAATCATGATATTCATTTCATATTTATTTTGTAAGAGATAATTATATTTTTAGATGCCATACTGTTAACATGATAAAGCTAAAAGTAAGTTGAAACCATTTCATTTAAGATGTAGAAAATTCTGATATAAGGATTTGAAAGAAATCACTTATTTTTTTAAGAATATTGAGAAAAAATACACCAACATTCAGTATCAAATATCTTTGAATATTAATGAATGATTACATTTAAAGCCAAAGCTACACATTTTCAATAATTGGTATATGTTTTATAAGTGAAAGCACATTATTTTAGTAGGAAAAAAATAAAGGATAAAATCATACATCAAAAACTTCTTTATGTTCCATGAACTTGAGAGACTAAAAATATTGCAATTGTCTGTCTTACCAGAAATGGTCCTCAATATTGAGATTGAATTCCCTTGGAAAATAGTTGCAATCAATTTTCATTTGATCCATTCAGCTACTCAATGAGATTAGATGGTATTAAGATTTATAGTCTGACTTCTTGTGCAAATTATAGGTCTCTTGCAAGGGTGAAGACATGGAAAGAGTATGCAGTATATTTCCCATACGTGGTGTTCAGCATTTAAGTGGATACATAAACTAGTAGTGATCTGATCAGAAGGAAAGGAGAATACCATTTCAATTTGAAAGGAAGCCGTAATGATCTGAAATATTGTTCTTGTAGTTCACTTGGATTCTGCTCAAGCTATAGAAGTGAAAATCTTAAAAGGGAAACAAACACTTATGGGCAGTGAACTTCTTCATTGAAAACTGAGACCCTTTTCTATTATATGACTACAGGGAACCCACATACATCTTGTTTATGAGTACTGGTGGGTGGCTTAGAACAACTTTGACATTTCTTTAGCAATGGTAACTAGTACAGGATAGAGGTAAGAATGATCATTAACTGCATATGTATGTGCATCTTAAAAATGAAATAAAAAGCAGTAAAATGTTGAGTTGAAATTTAATTCAAGCATTTCTTTCAATTAGTCTACATTATTGAAATTAAACTCTGGAAATTCTAAGCCCAAAGTGCTGCTTATCTGTAATATGGTGAATAGTCATTCAGTATAATCTTGATGTCAGAATGATAGGTCAAATATAAATTGTTGTTTCTGCTCATATTAAAATCGAATCCCTCTCTGTCTTCTAACCTCCTTCCTTTCTGATGATATGCATGTGAGTATTATAAATCCAATTTCTGAAATAATTTAATTTCTTTCTTTAGTTAACTAACTGTTAAGGTCACAATTGATTAAATTGAGACTACAAAAATATATATGTTTACTGAAAGCTCCAACTAAAGGTCAATGGGAAAATTAAAGCAAGACTTTATAGTAATACAAATATTAATTTTTATTATAATGAAAAAGCTGTGAAATTCTCTGAATTTCTCATTCTGCCTTTTTGCATTTATTTAAGATTATTCACTAAACTGAGGAAGCTTGTTTGACAGAAAATGAAAACAAATACCCATTTTTCAGTGAAAAATATACTTAATCTTCATGCCAACATTATATTATTTTAATTGTTATTTTATCATCAGTAGTAGCAACATCTAATTATGTGGTGTTGTCTATTTCAAACTCAAACTACATTAACTAGTCTTTTCAACAACAGTTTGAGATCAATACTATTATTTTTCCAACATTTTGGAAAATTAAGGAAAACAGATTAAGGTACTTAACAAAAGTTCCACAAAGATGATGAGCCATGTTGAGAAAAGCACTAGATAAGAAATAAGGAATCCTGTGTACTTTTTTTCTTCTGCCCATTTCTAAAATCGGATAGAAAGATATGCGATTTGGATATTCTGTTCCCAAAGAGTTGAGAAAAACTGAGTTCTTACTGTTCAGGCATTATTTTGCAATGGATACTTTGTTTAATAATTTAACCCTGCATTGTTAGTACTTTACCTTTTTATAGATAAGCAAACTGAGATTTGAGAAGATTAAGAGTTTCCCAAAAATATACATTGAGTGGTTATACGAATTAAACATACACCTTTTTCAGGCCTAAATGGTCAAGCTCATTCCATTATCCTAATTCTTAACCTCACAATTTTATAACATAATGTGATTATGTGCTATAATTAATTAAAATTGTTCTCCAGCATCAACATTTCTCCACAGACACTGAAAAGCTTCAATGGTTCTAATAAACGACTTCTTTTCCAAATAAACAAATTTAATGCAGTTTGTGATTGCCCTACTTAACTTCTCATTAGTGGTTAATGGGGTAGGTCAGTTCGGTTCAGTTTAGTCACACAGTCATGTACGACTGTTTGCGACCCCATGGACTGCAGCACTCCAGGCCTCCCTGTCCATTGCCAACTCCCAGAGTCTACTCAAACTCATGTCCATTGAGTCAGTGATGCCATCCAGCCATCTCATTCTCCATTATCCCCTTCTCCTCCGACCTTCAATCTTTCCCATCATTAGGGTTTTTTCAAATGAGTCAGTTCTTCACATCAGGTGGCCAAAGTATTGAAGTTTCAGCTTCAGCATCAGGCCTTCCAATGAATATTCAGGACTGATTTCCTTTAGGATAGACTGGTTGGATCTCCTTGCAGTCCAAGGGACTCACAAGAATCTTTTCCAACACCACAGTTCAAAAGCATCAATTCTTTGGCGCTCAGCTCTTTATAGTCCAACTCTCACATCCATACTTGACTACTGGAAAAACCATAGCATTGACCAGATGGACCTTTGTAGTCCAGCCTCCTAGAAATGCTCTGCTTTCCTTCCTTCAGTAAAGCAAACTCCTGGAATGTTTTCAACTTCTAACTTCCTCAGATGTCTTCCTTTACTCTTTAAATTGTGATGTTTTCACAGGTTTAGTAATAAGAGATGGTTAATTTGCCAATAAACAAAAACATGGAATCTCTTATTTTTAGAAAAATAATTGGAAATAAATATGGATATCTCTGTATGTTAATATTTTCATCAAGAATAAAATCACTCTATTGTTTAAAAAACTCCTCAGGTGTTTGTCTCACATATCAGCTAGTTATATTCATCTTCAAATGATATAGATATAATATTTTGAAAGACAAACATACTGTTTATACTGAAATATAAGATTTACTTGAGGAACTGAGAAATATTCATTATATATTGGTCTTTATGGAAATGTCATTTTTGAGGGACTGTGATTCATAGGACTTCAGTTCAGTTCAGTTCAGTCATTCAGTCATGTCCAACTCTTTGCGACCCCATGAACTGCAGCACGCCAGGCCTCCCTGTCCATCACTAACTCCCAGAGTTCACTCAAACTCATGTCCATCTAGTTGGTGATGCCATCCAGCCATCTCATCCTCTGTCGTCTCCTTCTCCTCCTGCCCCCAATTCCTCCCAGCATCAGAGTCTTTTTCAGTGAGTCAACTCTTCACATGAGGTGGCCAAAGTATTGGAGTTTCAGCTTTAGCATCAGTCCTTCCAAAGAACACCCAGGATTGATCTCCTTTAGAATGGACTGGTTGGATCTCCTTGCAGTCCAAAGGACTCTCAAGAGTCTTCTCCAACACCACAGTTCAAAACCATCAATTCTTCTGCACTCAGCTTTCTTCACAGTCCAATCTCATATCCATACATGACCACTGGAAAAACCATAGCCTTGACTAGATGGACCTTTGTTGGCAAAATAATGTCTCTGCTTTTGAATATGCTATCTAGGTTGGTCATAACTTTCCTTCCAAGGAGTAAGCGTCTTTTAATTTCATGGCTGCAGTCACCATCTGCAGTGATTTTGGAGCCCCCAAAAAATAAAGTCTGACACTGTTTCCACTGTTTCCCCATCTATTTCCCATGAAGTGATGGGACCAGATGCCATGATGTTAGTTTTCTGAATGTTGAGCGTTAAGCCAACTTTTTCACTCTCCTCTTTCACTTTCATCAAGAGGCTTTTTAGTTCCTCTTCACTTTCTGCCATAAGGGTGGGACTTCAGTAGCGATAATCAAATAGTCTAGAGAGTGAATCTAGGGTCACTTCCTGTGAGTATTTGCAGAAACTGAAAGAGATACTAAGGTTGGCAAAAATTCTTAAACTGCTAATATATTTCTTGTTTAGGAACTTAGTTGTTTCTTTATCACTATAGAAATAGTATGTTTCAGCATCCTATATTTAGCCTGGATTCTATGAATCTACTGAACAGACAGAGAAAGCGATGGCACCCCACTCCAGTACTCTTGCCTGGAAAATCCCATAGACGGAGGAGCTTGGTGGGCTGCAGTCCATGGGGTCGCTAAGAGTTGGAGACGACTGAGCGACTTCACTTTCACTTTTCACTTTCATGCATTGGAGAAGGAAATGGCAACCCACTCCAGTGTTCTTGCCTGGAGAACCCCAGGGATGGGGGAGCCTGGTGGGCTGCCGTCTATGGGGTCGCACAGAGTCGGACACGACTGAAGCGACTTAACAGCAGCAGCAGCAGCAGTAGCAGCAGCAGTGAACAGAAACACTCACATTAAACTGAATTGCATTGTATATTTACAAAAACACCACTATAGGAAGAGACTTGAGAAGATATTTTCTTTAAATGAGATAACTTTCTACCAGTAATATAAAAGAGGATATAGGTATGATCATAGGAGAAGAAATCAGAAACAGCAGTTAAAAGTTTGAATTGCAGAACCATAATTCTTGAGTTAGTATTTAGGATTCACTGTTTAATACAGGTATGACCTTGGTCAGGAGACTTAATATTTCTATATCATATTGCCAGATTAAATTTTGTAATAAATGTTAGTTTCTTGAGACAGTGTCTGCCACATCTTGAATACTTTGCAGATGTGGCTATTATCTTTATTAAAATGGCAAGATTGGGATGAAAACAGGTTAGCTACAGGCCTAAAGACCTAAGTTTGAACTCTATATTCTCAATAATAGTGGGCAAGTATTGTTGCTGACTGGAACCTTTAAAGATTTGTGAATACCTGGCCTCTATTAAAAAGTTGCTGTTCCATCTGTTTAAATATCATATGTAAGGCTGTAAGGTATATTACAAACAAAATAGTTCACCAATGCTCTTAATTTCCCTTCAGCCCTATTTCTAGAGTGATTTAGCTATAGTAATCTATATTAGAATCTCTTATTCAGAAGGAAATACGTGTCCTCACACTGGGAAACAGATTTTTTTTTTTTCCTTCAAATGTGGCCTTTGTTTACCTGATTGGTGTCATCTCCCATTGTCTCTCTTAAATATTGTACTCAGGTTATACACAATTTTTTGCTACTTCTCCAAATAGGAAATAAGTGGCTCAGTGGTAAAGAAACTGCTTGCCAATGTGGAAGATGTGGGTTTGATCCCTGGGTTGAGAAGATCCCCTGGAGGAGGAAATGCCAACCCTCTCCAATATTCTTGCCTGAAAAATTCCATAGACAGAGGAGCCTACTGGGCTGCATTCCATGGGGTCGCAAAGAGTTGAACACAACTGAGCACTCACAAGCAAATAGATGATAAGACTCAGGTGATATTCTTTCTGGAATACACATCTTTATAAACCATCTTCTCTCTACCAGAAGTGTACAGCTTCCTTCAATTCAGGTTCACTTTAAGAGTGTGAAAGTGATCTTCGAAAGCATTTATCATCCACATGTGCCTCAATTCTTTCATTAATTGTGCTTGTTGTCGGCTAAAATTCCTGTTTTTCTAAAACTGGAATTTAGAAAAATGTGAGAATAAATAGGTAAATATCAGTCAATAGAAAGGGAAATATCAATAATTAGAAATCAGATTAACAGAATGGCTTCAAACACTTTGGCTTGGAAAACACCCTTAGTGTAGAGTAAATAAGCATGGGAGAAGAATTTGTTAAATAAACACATATAACAGTAACTTTCTAGAGATAGACACTGGAGACTGTAAACTGACCAAACTGCCAGTGTATCTTCTCACTGCACACAGCCCTGAAGAACCTCGCAAAGTATTGAGTCTTTCCCAAAGGATAGATGCTCAAGTTTTATAATGATCCAGTTTGACTGAGAATGGGGAGTTGCTATTTTGGGGATCTCCTGGCTTTTCCAGAACATCGTAATTCATTATTTCCTGGGTAATTTCATTTGGGGCATTCAGGTGCCCAAAACTGATTCATGGAATCATCAAATTAATTATTTCAATCTCAAAGGCAAAAAAACTTATAGGGGTCCTTCATAAAGGGTAGGCCTGTTTTTATAAACAAAATGTAAGGGAAGAATTAAAAGTGTCAAAGTTTTAGTAAATGATATATGTCATATAGATTATGATAATAAGACATCTTAATTTAACCTCACACAATTTAGAAAAGAGTTGACCATATCATCAAATGTCTGCTACCTTTTCCCATCATCTTTTAACTTAATTTTATATGTTGGCCAAAAATCTGAAGCACAGAGTAGTAAAAAGCTAAATTAGAAAATCTTTTAATTAAGAACATTAATCTAATAATAGTGAACTAATATGAATGAATTATATATGAATGGAAATATGTATATCTGATATTTTCAAATATATATGCATTTGAGAAATCAGTAAAACTTATTACATAGAGACTGTGATAAATCTAGTAGTATAAACAAAGATGAGTTTCTCATAGCAGATTTCTGTGTGTGCATGTGTGCTAAATTGATTCAGTCGTGTCTGAATCTTTGCAACCCTATGGACTGTGGCCCTTCAGGTTCCTCTGTCCATGGGATTCTTCAGGCAATAATAATGGAGTAGGTTGCCATTCCCTTCTGGGGGGGGATCTTTTTGACCCAGGGATCAAATCTGTGTCTCTTGCGTTACAGGCAGATTCTTTACCAACTGAGCCATCAGGAACTACTGCATCCATAATTCAATCAACTTGAAGATCATGAGATGCCTGATTTTTCTAAATTAGAGACTAGCAGCATTTGTTAGCTACCTAAGAGACTGTCTTTACAGAATATATCAGGTGGGCCCAAAAGTTTGTTCAGATTTTTAAAAATCTAAACAAACTTTTGTGGCAACCCAATAGTAGGAGTACTTTGGGAAAGATCTGAGATAGGGCTGGAAACATGGTTTATTCTATAAATTAGGTATGCCATAGGCCCTTATGAAAACATATTAAACTTATATATTACATAACAAGTGTAGGATGGTCTTCATCTTTATACACAGGGATGGAGTTAGACGGCATGCATAAATGATCTTATAGATGGAAACCCAATAGTAAAAAATATTTATTCAGGCATCAAAAAATTAACATAAAGTACTGCTAATGGCTTAACTACCAACTAGAAAAAAATACTGTAATACTGTGGAATTAAAGCTTAAGATAAGAATACACATACACACACTCACACACACACACATACACATATATATGTGTGTGTGTAAACATATAACTGAATCACTTTCTTGCATACCTTAACCTGCGGCTGCTGCTAAGTCGCTTCAGTTGTGTCCGACTCTCTGCGACCCCATAGATGGCAGCCCACCAGGCTCCCCCGTCCCTGGGATTCTCCAGGCAAGAACACTGGAGTGGGTTGCCATTTCCTTCTCCAATGCATGAAAGTGAAAAGTGAAAGTGAAGTCGCTCAGTCGTGTCCGACTCTTAGCGACCCCATGGACTGCAGCCCACCAGGCTCCTCCGTCCATGGGATTTTCCAGGCAAGAGTACTGGAGTGGGGTGCCATTGCCTTCTCCTACCTTAAACTAGCACAGCATAATAAATTAACTATACCTCAAAAAAGTGATTAACAAAAGGAAGAAAGGAAGAAAATGGTAACTATGTGAGGTCATGGGTATGTTAATTATATTGATCATGGTGGTCATTTAGCAAAGCAGTGTATTCCGTGTGTGCTCAGTCATATCTGACTCTTTGCAACTCTATGGACTGTATAGCCTGCCAGGCTCCTCTGTCCAAGGGATTTTCCAGGCAAAGTTGTCATTTCCTTCTCCAGGGATAGAACCTGATTCTCCTACATTGGCAGGTGGATCCTTTACTGCACCACCTAGTAAGCCCAGTAATGCATACACATATCAAAATGTAAGTTGTATGCCTTAAATGTATGCAATTTGTATTTGTTGCTTATGCATCAATAAAGACAGAATAAAGGGGAAAAAAGCTTAGCTAGGTAGAGAATCTCATATAGATGCCTTTTTAATTCACATAAAATTTACCAATTAATGAGACTTTAAGTGAGAAGATTCTGATACTTAATTTGCATGACCTTGCTTTCAAACTTACTCTTTTTTTGGTCAGTAAAGAGAGTAAAATGGAGATTTAGAAATGGTTGTCTGGCAAAAACACCTTCTATACTATCAAGTATTAGATGCAGTATGTTCCATTTCTCTTTGCCTTTGAAGTGTGAAGGCTAATTGCTCTACACTCCTTCAGTAGCAAATGTTTTCACAGCTCACATTGCCATTTAAAGCTGCAGAAACACAAATGAAACTCTATAAGTCATCCTGTACCAAAGGCACAAGGGACATCGTGACCTGCAACGCTGTATGCTGCTGGCAGTAGAAGATGCTAAATTTAATTTGAACTAAAGCTCTGAGGAAATACCTGAGATTAAATGTCCATGTTCTTGAAATCTTGTTTAACTTACTTAGAAGGAAGAAATAATTTATTTTTATTTTGTAGTGTCACTGTCGCCTTATTTTTGTATACACTGTTAGCTCACAATACTCGATTATAGCTCATATGATGACATTCAGTTAGCTGCAACTGATAAGATTTGTCAAAAGAAAAATAAGGATCTCTTCTAGATTTAGTAAGTATCTATATTTCTCTTCAGGAATACGGGATTGTAAAGAGAAACAAACTGTAATACATATCCAGAAACAACTAAAGATGATATTAGAATAAAAATATCTTCACTAATACAAAAAGTTGAAGAATGCACACTTTACAACTTGCTAGCCACGATAGGAGCTTTGTAGACTTTTCAAATGCTTCCTTGTCAGTATACTCTGAAATCTTCCCAATGTGACAGAATATTACAATTTATATGCTGTACTTGGAATCACTTTTATTAGAATGGAAGTGGAAGTGAAAGTGCAATCGTTCAGTCATACCGGACTCTCTGTGACCCCATGGACTGCAGCCCGCCAGGCTCCTCTGTCCATGGAATTTTCCAGGTAAGAATACTGGAGAGGGTTGTTGTTTCCTTCTCCTGTGGATCTTCCCAACCCAGGGATCGAACCTGGGTCTCCCTCATTGCAGGCAGATTATTTACTGTGTGAGCCACAAAGGAAGCCCCTTCCTTTCATTAGAAGAATTGTCAGTAAAATAACTTTCAGTAAATGTCAAGGAGGCCATTGCTCATTGCTAAAATTTTAAATTTTTAAATTTGTATTACATCCAATACTTATATTTTATCATGTTTATGTATAAATGTATAAAAATACATTTACATAAAATATATTTGTATAATATATATTTATTATACTTTATATTTCAAATTTATAGTATATATTTTGTTATATCTAATATAATAATTTTGATATCTATACTGTATTAAATTCTAATATAATGACACTGCAAATAAATCTGCTTCCTTTATAAAACCACTTAATCTATCATAACTCAATCAGCATCAGATAATCAGATGTTAACATTTAGAAACATATAAATATTCATGTTACTACAAAAACAAAGTTTGCATGATTATTAACATCTTCTGACAAAGATATTCCAGATATTTTTGCCTGCGATTATGGAGGCAATGTGTGAACCAAAATCAACTCTCTTTCATAAGCATATATAAACAAACTGAAAGGTTACGGGTCATTCTGTTTAGGATTTATTGTTAAACTTGATTTGACTCGCAATTATATAGGAAATGTCACTGACTTGTTGCAGCCTGGATTAAAGTACATGGCCTAAGTCAGTGTTGCTCAAGGGTCAGGAGAAGTGGAGAAATTTTGAGTGGTCATTTTGAGACAAGATTGCACAGTTTTTGCACAAGTGTGAGGTGTGATCCAACAATTAAATGCTGTATGTAGATTAGGAGGAGGAAAGCTATCCCAGGCATTCTCTTCAAGATCACTCCTTTTTTATTCCTCAAGCTTCTGGTCTAGGTCCTCAAAGTACTGTTGCCGTCAGGTACCGAAAAGTGCTGTATCTCTTTGTTTGCTTTGTCTTTTATTCTCTAATCCCTATCTCCATCCCATGCCCTTCTCAATCAAAGATGGTTCGTTTTAGAAACAGTCTATGACTTCTTGTTTCTGTCTATGCACTTTTTCCTCCAAAATTTAAACATGAAATTCGTTGTACTCTATTTTCTAATTGTGTAAACTGGTGCCGGCAGCTTACCTGTCGGTATTCTGTGATTTCATCTCCTCATCCACACATGGGGATGATAATGATGATTATGATGATGAGTAAGTATTTTCATAGTGCTTCCAAATACCACTCCTCATTCAAGGCATTTTTCACATGCTAATTTATTTCTGCTTCATAACAACTTAGTGGAGATACAGAGGAGGAAACTGAGGTGTGAACGTTTTGGTAACTTACACAAGTTTGTGCAATCAGTAACTTAAAAATCTAAATAGTCTGTTTTAAATCCTTCTTTGATCTTAACTGAAATGACACCCACTTCACAAGGTTTTTATAAGTATTAAATGAATAAATACGTACATTTGCTTAGAATAGGTCCTGGCACATGGTACAACCTCAATAACTGCTGGCTACTATAGTCGTCATTATTGAGTCAGCAAAGAGCTGACTCATTTGAAAAGACCCTGATGCTGGGAAAGATTGAAGGCAAGAGGAGAAGGGGGCAACAGAGGATGAGATGGTTGGATAGGATCACTGACTCAATGGACATAAGTTTGAGGAAACTCTGAGAGATAATGAAGAACAGGGAAGCCTGGTGTGCTGCAGTCAATGGGGTCACAAACAGTTGGTCATGACTGAGTGACTAAACAACAGCAAAAGACAGTCACTCTGATTTTGTTATTATTTAAAATTTCCCCCAGTGTTACACATAAAAATTTTAATTCTCCGACTAGCTAATGTCATATATTTTGTAAACTACAGATCCAAATGTCCTAAGATAGAGCATTTGTATCTGTTATAAATAAAAAGACTTTAAAAATTCTCTAACAACTGTTATGGCAACAAATAATATTTGGTCTTTACTGAGCATGTATGGAAATAAGCATATAAAATACTAGAAATGAAGAATTTGTTCAATCAAAGTACAACAAATATTCATTGAGCACATAATTTAAGCAATTGGACAGTAATGAGATCAAACCAGTCAATCCTAAAGGAAATCAACCCTGAACGATCCTTAAAAGGACTAATGCTAAAGCTGAAGCTCCAGTACTTTGGCTACCTGATACAAAGAGCCAACTCAAGAGAGAAGATCCTGATGCTGGAAAGGATTGAGTGCAGGAAGAGAAGGGGTCAACAGAGGATGAGATGGTTGGATGGCATCATCGACTAAATGAACAAGAGTTTGAGCAAACTGGGAGATAGTGAAGGACAGGGAAGCCTGGTTTGCTGCAGTCCATGGGGTCCCTAAGAGTCAGACATGACTGAGTGACTGGAAAACAACATATTTTTAAAATGATAAATTCCAAATTTTTTATTCTTATTAAAATAAGGTTAAAACTATTGTTATATACCCATATCAGTTAAATTAAAAACATATTTTAGGTTGTGGGGCTTTTCCTTTATTCCCTAGAGTGAAAAAATTTAAATTCTTAGCATGATGCAGCAAATTAAGTCTCCCAAACAGAGACTTCTGGATAAGAAAATCAGTTACTAGATTCATGGACCTCAGTCCTTAAGATTTCTTAACTTAGCATCAGGAAGCTTTGGAGCTTGAGATTGTGATCATTAAACAAGAAAGAAAAGTGAAAGTTGCTTAGTCTTAGGCTCTTTTTGACCCCATGGACTATAGCCCACCAGGCTCCTCTATCCATGGGATTCTCCAAGCAAGAATACTGGAATGGGTATTCCCTTCTCCAGGGGATAGTCCCAACACAGGAACTGAACCCGGGTTTCCCTCATTACAGGAGGATTCTTTACTGTCTGAGCCATCAGGAAGCCTGCCATTCTGAAACAAATAAACTTTTTAATCATGTGACTCTAAAGTTTAGTAGAAGCATACGTTTAGAGTTTGAATCTTAACTCTGCTTGTTCTACAACTTTAGAGAAATATCCTAAAAATGATGGTCATTAATTTTGATAACTGTAGGGATATTGATTCCATAAACTTGTTTTTAGGTTAAGTAAGAAAATAAATATAACAAAAATATTGTCCTGACTCAGTACATAGTTATTTACTTTAACCAGTAATAAATGTTATTGTGTGGAAATCAAAAAAAGTTTTAGACTTAGTGTTGGTTTTCCTGAAGTTTATCATATATATTTTTTGAGAAATATGACTTTTTAAATTTATTGACTAATGTTATAATATTTTTTGTATTATACTCAAAGTTAGCAGTTGGGTTAGTGAATGTTGTCGGCATATTTGTGTAGCTGAGACATTCAAACAAAGCTTAATAGATTGCATTCTCTCTGCTTTTATAGTAGTTTAAAGGAACTTAATGCATAACTTTCAGAATTGAAAACATGCTTTCTTCTTCTTTTGTTTTTTTTTGTTTGTTTCTTTGTTTTTTTTTTTTTTTTGGCTGTGCCTCATGCCTTGCAAAATCTTAGTTCTGCTACCTACTAAGAATTGAACCTGGGCCCTTGTCAGTGAAAGTGCAGAGTCTTAACTACTGGATCCCCAGGGAAATCCTGAAAGATACTTTCAGAAATAGTCTATGAAAAGTTTTTAGCAGATGCATAGAGTCATGATAGGGAGAAGGTGAAATAAACATAATTATATAGATCTAGAACACAGTGTGTTTTGAAATGTTGTGTTAGGTGATTGAACTTTTCATTTTTAGTTACTTCTTTCTTAGCTTTTGTGTATGCCTGCTTTACATACTACACTAAAACAGGAATTCTGTTATGGTTGAAACAAAAAGTTTTTTATCATCTAAGAACAGTTCTATTTTCAAGCATTCTGTAATTCTTTTTATCATTTAGATTCATTTAAAGGCATACTATTTGCATTATTAATGATAAGGACTTTTTTATTGCTTTGGCATTCTAATGCATTAAAACAAAAATAATTCCTTTAGTAGATAGAAACAATAAGAGTTTTGTACATTTTACTGCAAAAATAGCTATAAATGCAAACATAATGTAGTATTGTATGTTTTTAAAGGATAAATTATTTACATTAATACACAATCAAGACAATGTTGGTTAATAGAATTAATTTGTTATTTTCCACTGTATCAAAGCCAAAAGTGCTGCATATTCATTTAGATTAATAATAGGTGATATGTCATACCATTTAGAGAACCATGTGATTGACAGAAAGCAAAATCTTATTTTTTATGTCTATCCAAATTAGTGCTTTGTTTTGTTACCAGAATATATTGAACCCATTAAGATCCATTGCAATGACTATATAACATATTTACATATATACTCATCATTTCATTAACTTGTTCATTTGAACTAGAGAAATTTATTCAACAACATGAAAGACATGGAGAGTGGTTATTTAGAAAGATTATTTTCATGTAAAAAGTTTCAACACAATTTAATGCCAAGAAATCAATGAGGAGACTATTGCCAGACTGAGTTAGAGGAAGAAAGGATGCAGACATATTAAAAAGAAGTAGTAATATACTTCGGTAATCCAGTGGATATGGGAATATGGAAATGTGAGAATAAATTTATAGTCTCAGATGTAGTTTCATATAAAAATGCCAAAGCATCACTCAGTTATTTGTAATATTCCCCTGTTAAACCTAAAATTGTTTTACTTCCTCATTGTTTTACTTCCTCAGCTTTCCTCAATTCCTCCTCTTTTCATTCTCTTGTAATTTGCAATTTGAGCTAGTGAGTCTGTAGAAGAGAAAACTTATTTTAACAGTTTTAAACAGAAAATAAAATTATGGAAAGGAAACTCAGAGACTTGAACATCACACTTCAAAGAACAATGCTGAAAAATGCACCCTGAAAGCCCCTGGAAGCTCCCTCTGCCTCAACCACCCGACAGAGGCGCTGCTGTTAGTCTCTCTGAACTTCTTCCACTACTGCTATTGAAAACCAAAGCTTCCGTTGCCATCCCCTGGAGAAGGAAATGGCAGCCCACTCCAGTACTCTTGCCTGGAGAATCCCATAGACAGAGGAGCCTGGAAGACTGCAGTCCGTGGGGTCGCAAGAGTCGGACACGGCTTAGCAACTAAACCTCCTCCTCTTCCATTGCCATACACCCAGATCCCTTGCTGTTGCCATGCCTTCGTGTTTGATACAAATGATTAGTTATTTGGGGTTATGAGTTCCGACTTCTGTTTTCTGAGTCTAATGTGGTAAATACCTTTCTTTCATAGCAGGTAGTCAAAATTCTGCCAGCAACCCCGAAGTTTGGAAATAATCTATTTCTGTACTTTGTTCACATTTCATCAGTCACTACTTACTTCGACTTTTTCTAAGTGTCTTCTATTTTTTATTCTAAATTGTGAAATGCTGATATTACATGCTGTGCTGTGCTAAGTTGCTTCAGTTGTGTCCGATTCTTTGCAGCCCCATGAACTGTAGCCCACTAGGTTCCTCTGTCCATGGGATTCTCCAGGCAAGATTACTGGAGTGTGTTACCATGCCTTCCTCCAGTGTATCTTCCTGAGCTGAGGGTCAAACCTGCATTTCTTATATCACCTGCATTGGCAGGCGGATTCTTTACCACTAGTGCCACCTTGGAAACCTGCTGATATTGATAAACAACTGCTGCTAAGTCGCTTCAGTCATGTCCGACTCTGTGTGACCCCATAGACGGCAGCCCACCAGGTGCCCTCATCCCTGGGATTCTCCAGGCAAGAACACTGGAGTGGGTTGCCATTTCCTTCTCCAATGCAGGAAAGTGAAAAGTGAAAGTGAAGTCGCTCAGTAGTGTCCGACTCCTAGCGACCCCATGGACTGCAGCCTACCAGGCTCTTCCGTCCATGGGATTTTCCAGGCAAGAGTACTAGAGTGGGGTGCCATTGCCTTCTCCATGATAAACAACTAAGAAAACCAATTGGCATGAATAGATATGATGATAATAATATATGAATTAACCTGTACTTATTGCTAAAACTATTTCATGTACATTCTAAGTTAAATTTCTAGGTGTGAATACAGATGAAATTTCAAAACTGACTGTGCTTATTGAACATGAACTATGTGTGTTAATTTTCAACTTCTGACAAGGTTTGTTCCTTTTGTTGGTGTGCAAGTCTTTGGGAAGAAACAGATAGTTGATCTTTATCTTTGACAAAGGAGGCAAGAATATACAATGGATTAAAGACAATCTCTTTAACAAGTGGTGCTGGGAAAACTGGTCAACCACTTGTAAAAGAATGAAACTAGAGCACTTTCTAACACCATACACAAAAATAAACTCAAAATGGATTAAAGATCTAAATGTAAGACCAGAAACTATAAAACTCCGAGAGGAGAACATGGGCAAAACACTCTCTGACATACATCACAGCAGGATCCTCTATAACCCACCTCCCAGAATATTGGAAATAAAAGCAAAAATAAATAAATGGGACCTAATTAAAATTAAAAGCTTCTGCACAACAAAGGAAACTATAAGCAAGGTGAAAAGACAGCCTTTAGAATGAGAGAAAATAAGCAAATGAAGCAACTGACAAAAAAACTAACCTCAAAAATATATAACCAACTCCTGCAGCTCAATTCCAGAAAAATAAACAACCCAATCAAAAAATGGGCCAAAGAACTAAACAGACATTTCTCCAAAGAAGACATACAGATGGCTAACAAACACATGAAAAGATGCCCAACATCACTCATTTTCAGAGAAATGCAAATCAAAACCACAATGAGATACCATTTCATGCCAGTCAGAATGGCTGCGATCCAAAAGTCTACAAGCAATCAATGCTGGAGAGGGTGTGGAGAAAAGGGAACCCTCTTATACTGTTGGTGGGAATGCAAACTAGTACAACCATTATGGAGAACAGTGTGGAGATTCCTTAAAAAACTGGAAATTGAACTGCCTTATGATCCAGCAATCTCACTGCTGGGCATCCACACGGAGGAAACCAGAATTAAAAGAGACACGTGTACCCCAATGTTCATCACAGCACTGTTTATAATAGCCAGGACATGGAAGCAACCTAGATGTCCATCAGTAGACAAATGGATAAGCAAGCTGTGGTACATATACACAATGGAGTATTCCTCAGCCATTAAAAAGAATGCATTTGAATCAGTTCTAATGAGGTGGATGAAACTGGAGCCTATTATACAGAGTGAAGTAAGCCAGAAAGAAAAACACCAATACAGTATATTAACACATATATATGGAATTTAGAAAGATGGTAACAATAACCCTGTATGCAAGACAGCAAAATAGACACAGATGTATAGAACAGTCTTTTGGACTCTGTGGGAGAGGGAGAGGGTGGGGTGATTTGGGAGAATGGCATTGAAATATGTATAATATCATATATGAAACGAGTCGCCAGTCCAAGTTCCATGCATGATACTGGTTGCTTGGGGCTGGTGCACTGAGACGACACAGAGGGATGGTACGGGGAGCTGGGAGGGAGAGGGGTTCAGGATGGGGAACACGTGTACATCTGTGGAAGATTCATGTTGATGTATGGCAAAACCAATACAATATTGTAAAGTAATTAACCTCCAATTAAAATAAATAAATTTATATTAAAAAAATATTGAAGGTAAGGAAGTTGGTTTCTATTCATTTTACAGTTTCCCTATAGAACCTATAGAAGTTTACTAGAGTTGCCATAATACATTATCACAAAGTTAGTGGTTGAAATCAACAGAAATTTATTTTCCCACAGTTCTCAATATGAGTTTAAAATCATGATGTCAGCAAGGCGGCACTATGCCTGGAAGCTCCAGTGGAGATTACTTCCTTTCCTTTTCCATTGTCAGGGGCTGTCAACCTTTCTTGATTTGCTGGGCTCATTCACATCATTCCAACCTTTGCCTTACCTTAACATCACCTTTTCCTCTGGATGTTTCATCTACTCCTCTGTCCCTTATAAGAGAGTTTGTCATTGAATTTAATGACTATTGGGTCTAGGATGGTCTCATTTCAAGATATTTAATTCAATCTGCAAATACCCATTTTCCAAATAAACGTTTGCAGCTTCACAGTAGCAAGGGGATTTGGACATGGTAGCATCATGTTGCTGGGCACCATTTAAGCCAACAGAGTACTATATGAGATAATTGAAAATACCATTGAATGACAAATTTTACTCTTATTCACTTGTTTATTATTGATCCCATCAGTCTCTTAGGAACCATGACAGAGCGTCCTCCATGTATATATTAACCTTAAGAGAAGGCACTGGTGAAACAAAACTGAACAAGTAAAAATCTCCATCTCTAAAAACTCATACTATATGTGTATATATATATATATATAAAATATTTTTAAATGCACAGTATTTAGTAGAAATGAATAATTGTGCATCAATGGATATGGGAAGTAACATCAATTTTACATCTTAAAAAGTGGAGGGAGGTTATAGGAAGAAGTGTGGGAGAAAATGACACTCAGTTGAGATTGAAGAGTGAGTGGAAAGCTACCTGGGATACAAACAGAAAAGCCATTACTCAGCTAAAGTTCACAAGCGAACATTAATAAACGTTTTTGTCTATTCTCATCATATTCGAATCTAGTATATTTGCACATAGCAGTAATTATGCTAAATTTAATGCACGGTAGATTGATTGTTTGCTTCCAATATATCTGATTTATTTTTAATTAAGTAGAAGCCACTAAATCAATGAGTGCAGAAATATATCAGAACAATTCGCAAAAAAGTAATTGGAAAAATTGACCCAATTATATTTAAATGTCAGTATTAATTTAAAACTTTATGATAGTATTAGAAAGATATGTATCTTGGACCACATGATATTGGCGCTATCACTTAAGAGACATTACTCACATTGGAAATAATTCTCCTGAGCTAGCCAAGATATTCAATTAGTGCAGGCAGGCCACACTCTCAAAATGTTACATAGCATTGCTTCTCTGAAAAGATTTTCTAAATCTCTACTATATTATCCTTTGCTTAATGACACTGTGTCCTCCTAACAGTCAGAATTAAAATCCAAGCATAAAAAAATGATTCTACAACAGTTACCTTATAGAATATCATTCTTTAGTAATGTATATATAGATCACATCATTTGTGATATTTTTGGTATTAGACTGATGCTATTGCTGGAAGGGGCACACTTAAGGAATCTGTGCAGCCTCCAGAATCTCTCCTAGAAAGAAAGAAAGACAAAGGGAATTCAGTTTTGCAGACACCTCAGTTTAGCTCTGTTACACCAATTTTAGGCCTTTCCATGTTGCACTTGTGGTAAAGAATCCACCTGCCAATGCAGGAGATGTAAGAACCATGGGTTCGATCCCTGGGTTGGGAAAATCCCCTGGAGGAGGGCATGGCAACCCACTCCATTATTCTGGTAAAATTCCAGGGACAGAGGAGCCTGATGAACTTCAGTCCATGGGGTCACAAAGAGTTGGCATGACTTAGCCACTGGGCATATCTGAAACTGTTTGGGGGCTGCCTGAGCACTTAAGAATCTATGCCTCCATGATAAACAAGTACACTACACATTTGAGTAGAGCTCTACAGTGAATTATTTTTGCTAAAGCTAGTCACTAGCATCAATTTAAAAATGTTTTTTCCTATTTTTTCCATCTTATCATGGCATGACAATGAGAAATAATTCAGTTATGCTATTTTCAAAATAAAAATGATGAAAACTAAAGATTGTATTATACTATTGAGAGCAATATTCATATTTATGACTAGCAATTCCTATTCCTGTCAGCAAAAATATAACAATGACTAGTTTGAGAAAATGACCTTTGTGCTTTGTACGTTATGAATGAATTCAAAGTGTACCTGTCTGCTGCAAATGGTCACGATGTTGTAATAATTAAATGTTAATTTAATAGCAGCATTCTTAATTGGAATAAGTAGAACATGGCATGCCATGAATAGCATTTGAACTATAGCAGTAGTGAATGTTAAAATATTATCCCTTATCTCCATTGAAACAATCATTTAGTTTTACAATGTAGTCGCTAGGGGCTTGATGCTGTAAGAGCTTTGCCCACTATAAATTGCATAAATCACACAAAATGTTCCAGAACATCATGCTGTGTGGCTGATGAGAATTGTATTGTTCTACACTTTTCAAAAATAAATTTAACCCCAGCTACTTAACCAAAGAATATAGCCAACAAACCCTTATTATCAACTCTTATCCCATGTATGATAGCTGATGCTATTATTCTTAAATTACCACTTGCTAAAGCATTTTAAAATTTTTATTTGACCTTGCTAAGACAAAGATATTTTCTATTGAAATTAACAGGCTGCTCACAGCTGCACCTTTTATCTTGCATTAAAAAGTACTTGACAACACATGGTTGTACTTTGAGCAAACCCATGTTTTTAAATAGCCTGTGTCCTATGTGTTGATCTGGGGCGATGATAAAGTGGAGACTGAACACCCATTTGTTAGGACAGTTTTCCATTCAGGAGTTTCTTGTAAAGAATAATTGGTTCTTTTTGTGTTCTCTGTCTCCAAATTTTTATTATCAAGGATTCATTTTTCATCCTAATATTCTGAATTATTCCTCTTCATTATAAAGAAGTGGAACTGTTGCTGCTACATAAATTTTATTTGCTGGGTCCAACATCTAATTAATTCCAGAAGAAAACCTCTTTCCATTAAGTAATGGTCTGTATGTGGCCAGCATATTTTTAGGCCTCTTTGCGGGAAGAGGGAAATGGTAGGGATAAGTTCCAAAGAATTACCACTGAATTCACAGGCATCCTAGGAAGCACGAGAGGTGAAAGACAGACACTGTCTCTTCTGTGTCTCCTACCTCAGATCAGTATAGAAAGTCTTCAATATAGGAGAAAGCATCTCCTTGTAATTTATTAAGAAATGTGGAATCAAGGTATTATTTAGTGAGTTACACAGTAAAAAAATGTTTCCTGAAGATAATTCCATGAGACATTAATAATAATAATAGTAATAATAAGAGGTGTGAGACTCAAATGATGCCTTCTTCAACAGGAATTCCAAAATCAAGAAACGAAAAATGGAACATGAAAAATAGAAAGGTATAAATGGCATGTTTAATGTCACAACTCTCTAATTCTGTAACTCTGTTCAGTATTATCCTCTGCATACACTGAGGTTTTTTTCCCACATTTACTCAATTTCTATAAGTCATCTCAAAGTAAAGACAGTATATTTATGTAACAGTTGTCAAAGCACTTTCACATGTTTCATTTTGTGACTGCCCTAGAGTATGATAGAAAAAATAATGGATAAGCAAACTTTTAATAGATAAAAGTAAATGCTCAAAAGTCAATATATAATTTATAAAAAATTTATAAATATAGTAGATAATTTGTGGGATTTTTTTGAAAATACTTTTTTGAGCAGTTTTAGATTCATACAAAGATCAAGTGAAAAGTACAGAGGGAGGGAACTGTATTCAATATCTCTTAATAAACTACAATAGAAAAGGATCCGACAAAGAATATATATAACTGAACCACTTTCCTGTACACCTGAAATTAACACAACATTGTAATCAGTGAAACTTCAATAAAAAATGAATGAAAACACAAAAATGACTTAATTTTCCCAAAATTGTATAGAGGATTCCAATATCTCTCCTGTTCCCCATCCCACAGTTCCACTACTATGGACCTCTATGGCCAGAGTAGTCCATATGTTACAACTGATGAACTTAAATTGACACATCATTATAACCAAGTCCATAGTATATACCAGGGTTCATTCACTCTTGATGACATCCAATCTGTGAATTGGACACATGCTGTTAGTTTTCTAACTCAGGATCTAATTTCTTACTCGAAGAATAAATAATTCAATTGTGCTTGGTTAACCAACTTTCTCACTTGCAACCTATTACACATGAAAGCTTATACCAACCTCAGCTCCTGGGGTGGTCCTGAGTTCTCATTGTGTGCAAGGTAAAAGATGGAATCAAAGGCCCTTCATAAAGTAAACCTACACCTCCCGTCTCATATCTGGTTGGCTCACAATGTACTGTGCTACATCTATATTGGATTAGTTACAATGTCTATAATGCTTAATTCAGTTCATATATAACTCTCACCTAGAATTCTCCCTTTCATCTCATCTTTCACTTGTCAAGGGTCTATTGATCCTGTAAGATCCAGGGTAGGCATCAACTTCACCTGAGATGTTTCCTGAATTCTTGAATCTGTAACATTCTTTATAACTGTATCAAGGCACTAAATACTGTATGCTATAATTATTGTCTATAAGCCTATCTTCCTTACTATACTATAGAATTTATAATCTACTTAGAGGAAAGTACTATGCTTTATTTCTCTATGTTCAGTATCTGAAATAGGCAATTAGATTCTGAAAAATTATTTTCAGATAAGTGAATGAGAAATAATAACCTTCTTTCTGAGCTACTAAAATTATTTTACGTTAGTAACAACAATAGCTATCTAAATGTAACCAATATGAAATGGAGAAATCTCTTAGGCTGTCTCTGAAAAAGGCTTTATTGAAAAAGAAAAGATAGATCCACTAAGAAGAAAAGCCTTAAAAAGTAAAATCTTTTGATTTGTATTTCTCTAATTGTTAGTGATATTGAGTATCTTCTCAATATTTTTTTTTCTATCTGTATGTCTTCTTTGAAGAAATGTTTCTTTAGGTCTTCTGTCCATTTTTAAATTTTTTTTTTTATTTTTATTGAGATGTATGATCTGTTTGTATATTTTGGAGACTAGTCCTTTGTCAATTGCTTCATTTGCAGATATTATCTCCCATTCTGAAGGTTGTTGCTTCATTTTTTTATGATTTCCTTTGTTTTTGTTTTTATTTTCATTACTCTAGGTGATGGATCAAAAAAATCTTGCTGTGATATATGTCACAGAGTGTTCTACCTATATTTTCCTCTAAGTGTTTTGTAGTAGCCAGACTTACATTTAGGCTTTTAATTCATTTTGAGTTTATTTTTGTGAGTTTCCCTTTTGGCTCAGCTGGTAAAGCACCAGCTGCAATGGGGGAAACCTGGGTTCAATCCCAGGGTTGAGAAGATTCCCTGGAGAAGGGAACAGCTACCCACTCCAGTATTCTGGCCTGGAGAATTCCATGGACTATATAGTCCATGGGGTTGCAGAGAGTTGGACACAACTGAGAAATTTTCACTTTCACTTCATGGTTTTATGGGGTGTTTTAATTCCATTCGAGCTTCCCTTGTGGCTCAGCTGATAAAGAATCTGCCTGAAATGTGAGAGACCTGGGTTTGAGCCCTGGGTTGGGAAGTTCCCATGCAGAAGGGAAAGGCTACCCACTCCAGTATTCAAGCCTGGAGAATTCCATGGACTATATAGTCCATGGGGTCACAAAGAGTCAGACACTACAGAATGACTTTCACTTTCACTTTAATTTCATCCTTTTACATGTAGCTGTCCAGTTTTCCCAGCACCAATTATTGAAGAGATTGTCTTTTATCCATCATAGATTCTTGCCTTCTTTGTCATAGATTAGGTGACCATAGGTGTGGGGTTTATCTCACGACTTTCCATCCTGTTCCACTGATGTTTGTTTCAATTTTTGTGCCAGTATCATACTGTTTTGATTACTATAGCTTTGTAGTATAGTCTGAAATCAGGGAGCCTGATTCCTCCATTTCTGTTCAATCACCTATCACCTCACACTGGTCAGAAGGACCATCATCAAAACATCTACAAACAATAAATGCTAGAGAGGGTTGAATAAAGGGAATCCTCATGCACTGTTCATGGGAATGTAAGTTGATACAGCCACTATGGAGAACAGTATGGAGTTTCCTTAAAAAACTAAAAATAGAACTATCATATGACTCAGCAGTCCCACTGTTGGGCATATGTGCTGAGAAGACCATAATGCTAAAAGACACATGTACCCCAGTGTTCATTGCAGCACTGTTTAGAATAGTCAAGACATGGAAGTAATCTAAATATCCAACAGCAGATGAATGGATAAAGAAGATGTGATACATACACACACACATACACACACACACACATGCTCACACACAATGGAACATTGCTCAACCATAAAAAGGAAAAAAATTGGTCATTTGTAGAAATGTAGGTGGACCTAGAGTCTGTCATACGGACTGAAGTAAGTTGGAAAGAGAAAGACCAATATCATGTAATATCACTTCTATGTGGAATCTAGAAAAATGGTACTGATGAAGTTATTTGCAAAGCAGAAATAGCATCACAAATGTAGAAAACAAGCTTATGGTTACCAAAGGTGGAAGTGGGAGGTGGGATGAGTTGGGAGATTGGGATTGACACATACATACTACTACATATGAAATAGATAATTAATGAGAACCTACTGTATAGCATCGGAGAAGGCAATGGCACCCCACTCCAGTACTCTTGCCTGGAAAATCCCATGGGCAGAGGAGCCTGGTAGGCTGCAGTCCATGGGGTCGCTAAGAGTCAGACATAACTGAGCGACTTCACTTTCACTTTTCACTTTCCTGCATTGGAGAAGGAAATGGCAACCCACTCCAGTGTTCTTGCTTGGAGAATCCCAGGGACAGGGGAGAGTGGTGGGCTGCCGTCCATGGGGTCACATGGAGTCGGACACGACTGAAGTGACTTAGCAGCAGCAGCAACTGTATAGCATAGGAAACTCTACTCAGTGCTCTGTGGTAATCTAAATGAAAAGGAAATCTAAGAAAGAGTGGAAATCTCTCTCTCATTCTCTTTGTGTGTATATGTGTGTTTATATAAACACACACATACATATATGCATATAAAATATACACACACATATATAACTATTCATTTTATTGTATATCAGAAACTAACACAACAATGTAAAACTATAATTCAATAAAAACTGATTTTAAAAAAGTAAAGAAAAAGCAAAACCATATTTTAAATTTTTAAGAAGTAAAATCATGACATGTCAATGATTTTAACAATTTGCCTGCTGTTAAGCTCTCTCGCCAACTTTATTAGTGTTCCTAAATATGTTCCAATTTTTGTCTGTCATCTTTAAAGAATGATGATAGGCAAAGGAATATCCCATTTTAAACTGGTGGATGACATGGGCAAAGCTGGATTTTGTCAGGATTTGGAGTACCTGGGGAATTTTGGAAGTCAGTATTTACAGGAAATTGATGCCCAATGAAGAGATATGGAGCTAGGGAGCATGTATTTTCTGCTAAATTGTTTGTTTTCCACAGCTTTATAGATCATTGTCTAATTTCAACTCTCCCATAAATACTGTTCAAACATCATTTATTCATCTATTCACTCCAGACCATCAGACTGCTACATGAATATAGAAATTGGCCTTGTAATAAAATATTTAAACCCCATAAGACTTCAAATCTCAGATAATCCCCTCAGATTTTAATGTGGTTTAGACATATTATTACAAACAAAGCTATGGCATATTATGATCACTATAGTGAATTTTGGAATTTTAATAAACAGGGAGATCTCCAGAGATTAAATAAAAGATGCTAAAAACAGAACGATGAATGATGATAGTGAGGATTCTGTATTATACTTGCTTTTCACAGGGCACTGTAATGCCAGTCATTTTGTGTTTTTTAGCATTCATACTTAATAATGTGTTTGAGACTTCTGTGCTCTCTATTCAAAATCTCATTTCTTAACAGCATATTTTTCTGTTGTTGCCACTGAAAAAATGATACAGACTTCTTGCTTTCTTGGTTAAAGAAACAATAGTTATTGGAGACTGAAGACCTTTGTTTCAAATTTCAGCTACCAAGGTCTAAAGCCTTCAAAAATTGTGTTTGTAATGGAAATTCCTTAGGAACTTCTACATGACACAATGACATTGAAGGCTTAAATTGTATTTTATAAATGCCTCTTTTGCCTTCTTTAATTACTAACCTGTAAAAGCAAAAATTGTTTGAAAACTCAGGATTTAGTTTACTTTCGAGTCTTCAGACAATCAGGATGCATTGACAGAGATTCTGATTCAAACATTAAACTAATTCAGATGCAAATTATGACAAAGAATCCTCCATCTAATACACAGGACTCTGGCAATAGAAACAGGGTATGGTCCAATGATACTTCTAGTGTTTTCCTCTATTAAAGAATTCCAATGTTGTCAGAATATTCCTGTTTCTAAGCCACCTTACTTGACAGCTAACCTAATTTTAGGCTACATTTTGTCCTGTACTAATACAGAGCATTGATGACAGGTGGCACCAAAGCAATTATTGAATTAGAAGGTGAAATAGGGTAAGCCAAAGATAAAGTAGATGCTTAACGAGTGTGCTATAATTTAATGCTACATATTTGAAATGCATTTGTATTTGATATTCATTATAAAAAACAGTACTATTAATTTAAAACTATAATCATAACAATAATATTTACTCATAAGTGAAAAGTAAATTTTTTGAGTGAAGGAATTAGGTTAATTGTGGCAAAATTGATGCATTTATAAATGAGGTGTGTATGCATATGATTTAAGATGTTGAGAAATGGTAGAAAGAAAAAAATATTAAAAAGAAAATATAAACTGTAATTAAAAGCTAAAATATGAATGAGAAGACATTTGATTTTAGACATAAAATGTTTAAAAATTACATATATATATGTATACACACATATAGCAATATAAATTTTAAGAAATTATAAATGCTATAGTCACTTCAAGTGTTATGACAATGAGCTAGCCCAGTTTCTTTATCCATATAGTGTAGTTAAGTAATAAAGGCACATGAGATTATGAGGCCATATGCAAAGTAATTGAAGTCCGAAAGCAGAAGATATCTTTACTGAAGTTTTGTTGACATTATTTTATCATTAATAATAATATAAATTTCAGACTATTGAAATCCAGTGAGGTAAATTATATATTAGTACAGTTTTTCTGAGCATGTATAATGAGAAGACACATCTCTGAAAAGGAAACATTGCTAATGTGTTCCCTCCATGAGGCACTCTGCTATTCATTTATTCATTCACCTAAGCATCCATTCACTCACTTAATGTGCTTATCCCTTTATTCCTAACCAAGCCATTCTTTGTTCAGCAGACATAAATTAAACTGTTGCTTAGAACAGGGATTATTCTTGAGCAATATTTGAAATGACTATAACAGAGTTCCGAACTTTTTGTTCATTGAAGTAGAATTTAGTATACTACAACACTATTTAACAAACTACACTGATATGCTTATTTTTCTAAATAAGGTCTCCCCTGAGTCCTAGATAGCTTAGTCAGGAATGCAGATGAAGACACACAGATATCACTGATGCTGCTGCTGATGCTGCTAGGTCACTTTAGTCGCGTTCAACTCTGTGCGACCCCATAGACGGCAGCCCACCAGGCTCCCCCGTCCCTGGGATTCCCCAGGTAAAAACACTGGAATGGGTTGCTATTTCCTTCTCCAGTGCATGAAAGTGAAAGTGAAGTCACTCAGTCGTATCAGACTCTTAGCAACCCCATGGACTGCAGCCTACCATGCTTCTCCGTCCAGGGGACTCTCCCGGCAAGAGTACTGGAGTGGGGTGCCATTGCCTTCTCTGCAGATATCACTAGGTATCATATATCGAAAGCTACATTTATTTCTATGGCAATATAAACTATAAATTTCTTTTACCAGTCCCAGATCATTGAATTAGGCATGGGGATAAATAAAATTATATATGATAATAACATCTGATAATAACAATAGAATGAACTTTTTAACAGTGTTCTTTCTACTACATAGTAAAAATTTCAGAAAATTGATAAATTAATTTTAGTAGAAGTAATTGATCATTATAAATTTCAAATTCATTTCTCCATATTTAAAAAAATTCTACACATCTCTACATTTAAAAATGCTGGCGAGTGTGTGGAGAAAAGGGAACTCTCTTACACTGCTGATGGAATGCAAGCTGGTACAGCTACTATGGAGAACAGTGTGGAAATTCCTTAAAAAACTGGTAATAGAACTGCCATATGACCCAGCAATCCCACTGCTGGGCATGCACACTGAGGAAACCAGAATTGAAAGAGATACATGTACCCCAGTGTTCACTGAAGCACTGTTTACAATAGTTAGGACATGGAAGCAACCTAGATGTCCTTCGGCAGTTGAATGGATAAGGAAGATGTGGTACGTATACACCATGGAATATTCAGTTCAGTTCAGTCGCTCAGTCGTGTCCGACTCTTTGTGACTCCATGGACTGCAGCATGCCAGACCTCCCTATCCATCACCAACTCCCGGAGTTTACTCAAACTCATGTCCATTGAGTTGGTGATGCCATCCAGCCATCTCATCCTCTTTTGTCCCCTTCTCCTGCCTTCAATTTTTCCAGCAACAGGGTCTTTTCAAATGAGTTGGTTCTTCGCATCAGGTGGCCAAAGTATTGGCGTTTCATCTTCAACATCAGTCCTTCCAATGAACATTCAGGGCTGATTTCCTTTAAGGGTGGACTGGTTGGAACTCCTTGCAGTCCAAGGGACTCTCAAGAGTCTTCTCCAACACCACAGTTCAAAAGCATCAATACTTCAGTGCTCAGCTTTCTTTATAGTCCAACTCTCACATCCAAACATGACTACTGGAAAAACCATAGCCTTGGCTAGACAGACCTCTGTGGTAAAGTAATGTCTCTGCTTTTTAATATGTTGTCTAGGTTGGTCATAACTTTTTTTTCCCCCACCAAGGAGTAATTGTCCTTTTATTTCATAGCTTCAGTCACCATCTGCAGTGATTTTGGTGTCCCTGAAACATAAAGTCTGCCACTGTTTCCACTGTTTCTCCAGCTATTTGCCATGAAGTGATGGGACCAGATGCCAGGATCTTTGTTTTCTGAATGTTGAGTTTTAAGCCAACTTTTTCACTCTGCTCTTTCACTTTCATCAAGAGGCTCTTTAGTTTTTCTTGATTTTCTGTCATAAGGGTGGTGTCATCTGCATATCTGAGGTTATTGATATTTCTCCCAGCAATCTTGATTCCAGCTTGTGCTTCATCCAGCCCAGCATTTCTCATGATGTACTCTTCATATAAGTTAAATGAGCAGGGTGACAATATACAGCCTTGACATACTCCTTTTCCCATGGATGGAGGAGCCTGGAGGGCTGCAATCCATGGGGTCTCTGGGGGTCGGACACGACTGAGCGACTTCACTTTCACTTTTTGCTTTCATGCATTGGAGAGGGAAATGGCAACCCACTCCAGTGTTCTTGCCTGGAGAATCCCAGGGACAGGGGAGCCTGGTGGGCTGCCATCTATGGGGTCGCACAGAGTCGGACAAACTGAAGTGACTTAGCAGCAGCAGCAGCAGCTGTTGTTCCGTGACCAGTTCTAACTTGCTTCCTGACATGTATACAGATTTCTCGAGGCAGGTCAGGTGGTCTGATATTCCCATCTCTTTCAGAATTTTCCACAGTTTATTATTATCCACACAGTCAAAGGCTTTGGCATAGTCAATAAATTAAATATTACTCAACTATAATATTAGTCATGGAATATTACTCAACTGTAAAAAAGAATATATTTGAGTCAGTTCTAATGAGGTGGATGAAACTGGAGCCTATTATACAGAGTGAAGTAATTCAGAAGGAGAAACACCAGTACAGTATATTAATGCATATATATGGAATTTACAAAGACAGTAACAATGATCCTGTATGCAAGGCAGCAAAAGAGACACAGATGTAAAGAACAGACTTTTGGACTATGTGGGAAAAGGGGAGGGTGGGATCCTTTGAGAGAATAGCATTGAAACATCTATATTACCATATGTAAAATAGGACCAGTGCTAGTTTGATGCATCAATCAGGGGACTCAAAGTGGGTACTCTGGGACAACCCAGAGGAATGGGTTGGGGAGGGAAGTAGGAGGGGGTTTCAGGATGGGGAGACATATGTGCACCCATGGGTGATTCATGTGGATGTATGACAAAAACCACCACAATATTGTAAAGACATTAATGAAGTAAAAAGTGCTCATTAGATTCCATTAAGTGCAGTGATATGTCATTCAGGTTTTATGAACATTTCTTATATTTTTTCTTTATCATTGTGTGTTTGTGTTCTCCTAGTGCCTGTGAAAATGTCTTGTGAAGAATTGGTTCCCCATAACTTTGCTGAAGACAGTATTTTACCTTTAATTCCTTAAACATTATTACCAAAATTTTGAATCTTAAAATTGAATTTTGAAAAATACTGGGAAATTTTTAAAATTTTTTTGTTTATTTTTGGCTGCTCTGGTTCTCCGTTGCTGCATGGGCTTCTCTTTACTTTTGGCGAGGGGGCTGTTCTATAGTAGTGATGTACCTGCTTCTCATTGTGGTGGCTTCTTATTTTCACAGCATAGGCTGTAGAGTACATGGGCTTCAGTATTTGCAGCTCTCGGCCTCAGTAGTTGTGGTACACAGGCTTAGTCACTCTATGGCATATGGGATCTTCCAGGACCAGGGATCAAATGCAAGTCTCTTGCATTGGCAGGCAGATTCTTTACCACTGAGCCACCAGGGAAGCCCAGAAATAGTTTTTTGTTGAATAAGCCATTTTGCCATAACAGAATGTTTTATAGCATCCTTTTTTGTTTAAAAAAAAAAAAAGGAAGAAAGCAGAGGTAAAGTAAATAATTCATGTATATAAATAATTCATGTATGTGTTTGAAATATTGTCAGTGTTTTTATTATGAAAATCCACAAAAATTCGTATTACATAATACACAAAAGTTTAGATTATAAACAGACACAAGGAAACTACGACATGACGGATATGTTAATATATATAAAACCATAACCACATAATTAATGTACCTATGACATTATTCTATATTCCATGTATAATATATAGAAGCATATTAAATTTTGTTCTCTATGTACAGGCTGTCCATTGTATTGTAATAAAGTTATAAAAAAATCAGTGACTAGTACCCTTAAAACATGTGATTATTACTTCAATTAAATTATAATTCAATAAACTAAAATAAAAATGTTGAGCTTTTGTTTCTACTTGCCATTTTCATCCCTGATCTTTTTGGGTATATGTGATGATAATAACATACAGTCAACATGTGACTTCAAATCTGAAAAGTTGTACTTTCTTCTATGCATATACTAAATGTGATTATAGATTTACATTTAACAACAGAACATGCAGATTCTCTGTGCATATACAGAATGTCTGATTCCAGGGACATCATGGTCTTTGTGGTGAGGCATTACTAAAGCCAGTCAAAACTGCCTGTTGTCATTTTTGCCCTTTTTAAATGGAATTTTATACTTTAAATATCAATTCACTCTTTTAAAGATTTTTTAAAAATAATTTTCTATATTTAAAATATCTCTTTGGTAAAGACAACTTTTTATTTTTTTTCCTTAAAAATTAGGTGTGTATGTGTATGTATCTATCTCCTTTAAAAATGTATGTGTATACATATGTGTGCATGTTAAGTCGCTCCAGTAGTGTCTGACCCTTTGTGACTCCATGGACTGCAGCCCACCAGGCTCCTCTGTCCATGAGATTCTCTAGGCAAGAATACTGGAGTGGGTTGCCTTTTCCTCCTCTAGGGGATGTTCCCAATCCAGGGATTGAACCCATGCCCCTTATGTCTTCTGCACTAGTATAATACTAGCTGTTGGAAAAGAAATCAAGTGATCTAAGGGAAAATAGAGATGATTCCTTTTGCATTGGTTCTTAGGCTCAGGTAATAGCATGTGAATCTTATATATCTGTAGCAACAGAATGCTCTCAATTTCTAAAAGTTGAAACAGTAATGAAACAAGTTGAATTATTCTAAGAATTGTTTGATTGTGTCTTATGATTACATTACCCAGTGAATTACATTACCCAGTTCTTCCCCACTGGTCTTTATTCCATGGTCTAAGCTCTGCACAACTAGTCACTGAATCACATTAGAAAACATAATGAACACTGCAGGAGCACTAATTTACCAAGGAAACTTGACATCATGGAAGAACTACTCTTAATCTTACGCACAATTTAGCACAGCAGCCTACCACTAAGTACCCTGGGGTAGGTCCTTCATGTCTCACAATTTATTTAAAGTCCAGGAAAATAGTCCCGATAATTTCCTTAAAATATATAGGCATATATATATATATATATATATACACACATATATATATACACACATATATATATGTATATATATATATATATATTGCTGTCTTTGTCATGGATAATAAGACACACTTTTAAAAATATGAAATTAGTACTTAAGTTGAGTAAATAAAGTTGGTATTTTTAAACTGTGTTTACTTTTGAGAAACATCTGAAGGACATATTCCTATCAAATGCTGTACTCAATTAGTTGGGGGTGAAAGTCAGGTGGGAAACATAAGATCAAAGGCTTTTCCAGGAAAGTGGTATATGTAATTTTACCATTAAATTACCTCGAGAAATAATAATGTTGTTAATTGGCTGCTAAGTCATATCTAACTCTTTTGTAACACCAGGGACTGTAGGCTGCCATGCTCCTCTGTCCATGGGCTTTTCCAGACAAGAATATTGGAGAGGGTTGCCATTTCCTCCTCCAGGGGATCTTCCCGATCCAGGGATTGGACTTGTGTCTCCTGCACTGCAGGTAGATTCTTTACTGTCTCAGCCACCAGGGGAACCCCTGAAATAATATACTAAATAACAAAACAGAAGAATGGGAAATAAAATCTAAATTGAGTTTTGCTATCAATTTTCAGAAAAGTTAATAGTGTTGGGAAGAAATATTTAACACAGTTAAAATAACAGCAACAATAATAAAACTAAATGATTTCATGTTCCTCATCTCTTTTACACCTATGCTCAACTTGAAAACTAATATAGAAATACATGTTAATGACTTTATTCACAAAACCAGCATATGGAGAAAATGTGGACTAGTGTCCAAAGAACTATATTGCCTGAGTTTGGATACTGGTTTCTTTCACAGAATGAAAAAAGGGAAGTGAAAACAGTGATAATGTTGTAAATATTACCTGGTTCCCACCAGATTTTGGAGATGTGTAAATTTCTTCTTTCCTGCAGTCATTCACATGTGGACCTGGTCAGGATATTTCCTGTGAGCTTTAGCTTAACACACAGGCAGGCATAAGAGGCAAGGTTCCTGGAGATAGACCATTATGTATACTTTAAACTATAGGAAATACTCCTTTAGATACTCACTTGTAGCAAAAGCAATAGAACACAAAAGTTGAAGTCAAAGAAATGGATCCACTATGGAGTCAGATTTGTTCTTCCCAATTACGAACACATCACTGAAATTACTTCATTTATTGGACATTGTACTGTATTGCCATAAGTTTTATAAACCTGTTGTTGAACTCAGTGTCTCTACATGTGGGTGCATGCAAAGTCGCTTCAGTTGTGTCCGACCCTTTGTGACCCATGGGTCACAGGGGATCTTCCCAACCCAGGGATTGAACCTGACTGTCTTACATCTCCTGCATTGGCAGGCAGCTTCTTTACCGCTAGAGCCACCTGGGAAGCCCATCTCTTCACCATGACCCTCAAAAAACTCTCAGAAGTATATCATTGACATTAAATTCTGAATCTCTGAAGGTTAAAAGGTTATCAGTTATGCTTGAATAATTTCTTACTCCACAATGTAACCTGACGTTAGACTTTTCTTCTACATGCACACTTTTATGAATAAGTGACCTTTCCCATCACATTGCTTAAAAACATCCATATACTGATGACTCCAAGTGATATATTACTTTTTCCATGAATTCCATGCTAAAGCAGTCTGACAACATAATATCCCCACCAAAACATCTAGTTACTATTTCAGACTATAGATATTCCAAATCAAACTCACAGTTTACCTCCCCAAACCCTGCTCCTCATCCTGACTTCCCCATCTTGTTACTCACATATCTACCATCAATCTCTTGATATTTCTTGGAGCAATGTTGAGTTTCTCTTCAATACCCTATAACTTAAAAGTTATGGTGTAAAAGTCACAATACTCAAATACTGATATAAAATTAGTAATCCTACATGGTAAACAAATAATGGGAAATAATACCACACACGATATTCATACAAAGATAAGAAACTATGACAATTTTTGTCCTTGTTTCTGGTCACAGAGTCATAGCTGGTATTTATAACTACTTTCTTGTATTACTACCCATCCTGTATTCCCTTTGCCATCAGTAAGTGCCCTAACTAGTCATGCTTCTTTACCTTGAGAGGTGACCCAAACCTTTAAAAAAATTTTTTAATTGACGGATAATTGCTTTACAGTATTGCATTGGTTTGTGCTATATATGAACTTGAATCAGCCATACATGTACATAAGTCCCCTTGCTCTTGAACCTCCCCCCGGACCCCATCTCAGCCCTCTAGGTTATCCAAGAGCACTGGACTTGAGCTCCCTGTGTCATACAGGAAATTTCCACTGACTATTGCTACTCTCAGTTTGTCCCACCCTCTCCTTCCTGCCCTGTGCCCACAAGTCTGCTCACTATGTCTGCATCTCCATTGCCATCCTGTAAATAGATCTTGGCCATTACTAGTCCTGTTTGGATTGAGTTATTGTAGTTTCCATTGACCTTAATCACACAAACATGGCGATATTACTAAAAGACACACTGGGCATCTTCTGTATTCCAGAAATATTCTTCCTTACCTCCACTGTGGAGTACTGGTCTGGTTTCCCCTCAGTATTTAGGACCGATTACTCAAGCCACCACTGTAACTCTTTTCTTTGCTTACTGATTCAGATAAATGAGGAACGCAAAGTGGCTATGGATCTGGTAGACTTTTACATAAGCATTATTTGTGACTAGCACACTTGCTTACAATGGATTGATCTTTGAAATGTGAGTTGTTACTGCCAAGGCTTTTTTACTTGGTACTTGGAGATATGCTGAAGTTTCAGAGATAGACTGTAGTAGTGAAATATATAATAAATGCATATATTTTTTAAACTATCAATAAAAAAGCAAGCTCACTGCAACTGCAAATTAAAATGTGATAAGAGGTAGCATCATTTGATGTTAGAATAAACATATCTACTTTTTCATAGTCTAAGTTCTCAGAACTTGAGTTCTGTCCAGGGAATTTAACCAAGCATCACTCATCAGTTAATATTTTAAGTGAAATTCAACTGAGGCTTCTTTCTATTTGAACTGTGGTTTCTAAAAAGTAATATGGTAATAATACTTATTTCAGTAGGCATACTGAGCAAACTGAAAATACTAACCTCTGACCCTTTTACAGTCTCCAATCATGCAGAGAGTTTGCAGTTTAACTAAAGAAATTGACAGTGGAAACAATGCAGTTATACCGTATGACTTTTATAGTCTCCTCAATCAAATAAGAGGACCTTTGGAAGACAAGAAAAAAATCTTCAACTTCAATTTGGTACAAAATTGCTGACTGCTGACAAATGCTAGAGCTATCAAAATCATAAGCGGTTCTGGATCATTACCAACATCAAAAAAAGCTTCATAATCACCACATTGAAAGAGCAGTTCACTTGCTGTGATGTGTATCCATATTTGTGTGACAAAAAAAAAAAACACCTAAATACAGTGTGTGCAAGGCATTTAAAGCAACACAGGAAACATGAGGAGATTCATATTCAAAACTGCTATAGTATACACAAACACACATACACATCATACATACACATTCCATTCACCAGATACAAATGCTGCTCCATACTCTTCTTTTATTCATTTCCAAGATATTTTCTAAAATCATTATTTCAAATATATATTTTTTATTCTTATATATTAAGTAAAAATGAAAAGATACCTTCAACCATGGCTCTTTTATTTAATTTCTGTAGATGACCATAAGTACAATAGATACATGGTTTATATGTTAATATGACAAAGCTTGACAGCATATTAAAAAGCAGAGATATCACTTTGCCAAAAAAAGATCTGTCTAGTCAAAGCTGTAGTCAAAGCTGTAGTTTTTCCAGTAGTCATCTATGGATGAGAATTGGACCATAAAGAAGGCTGAGCCACAAAGAATTGATGTTTTTGAATTGCAGTACTGGAGAAGACTCCTGAGAGTCCCTTGGACTGCAAGGAGATCCAACCAGTCCATCCTAAAGAAAATCAGTCCTGAATATTCATTGTAAGGCCTGATGCTGAAGCTGAAGTTCCAGTACTTTGGCCACATGATGGGAAGAGCTGACTCATTGGAAAAAGACCCCGATGCTGGGAAAGATTGAAGGCAATAGAAAGGGGGGCAACAGAGAATGAAATGGTTAGGTAGCATCACCAACTCAATGGACATGAATTTGAGCAGACTTCGGGAGATGGTGGATAGAGGAGCCTTGTGTGCTGTGGTCCGTGAGGTTGCAAATAGTCAGACATGACTTAGCAAGTGAACAACAACAAAATTTTTTTATTTAAATAATTCCTCTGTATATGCCTATGTTACTCCAAAATATACAATTAATATTTTCTCATTCATATTTCCCTGGGGATATGTGGGAAAAAATTTACCACAGCTCAGTTACAATCTTTTGGCTTTTTTCCTGTAGCTGATTAAAGTCTCTACCAGCTCAGGCTCATGTCTAAAAAAAAAAATGGGTATACCACCACTAGTGGTGATGAAACTGGGGTGCTAGTCTGTTGCTGACTAGCTCCATGGCTCAGAGAAGTTCCTTCTGTGTAAGTGTTTCCTCAGTTTTAAAAGGAGATTGATAATAGGTGATTCTGAACATTACAAGACATAGTGCATATTTTTGGAAGGTTTCTTTTTATACCCATTTTTTAATATTGCCTAATAACTCTATGCAATATTAACTAATATAATTAAGGAGATAGAAAAAAATCATAGAAACTACTACATGAGAAAATAATCTAAAAAAAATGAATATATGTATATGTACAATTATATCACTTTGCTGTACACCTAAAACTAACACATTGTAAATCAACTATACTCTAATAAAATTGCCCAAAAGAGACAGTACAATGGAAAAAAATAATGTAATTCTCATTCTGGTAAACTAAGTATGTTTATGTTAAGTACATAAAAATGTGTGTTAACATTATAAGTCATTTTAGGAATTTAAGCCTCCTCTCTTTGCTTCAAGATTTTCTGTAAAATCATCCCATTTTCAGAGAATGAAACCCTTCTGTGGGCTCTGACCCCCTAGTTTTATGAACACCCCCAGGGAAGCAGATCAGGCCTCACTTTTTAAAATCTTAGACAGCCCTGTTTCCTTCTCCAGGGGATTTTCCCAAACCCAGGAATCCAACCCAGGTCTCCCACATTACAGGCAGATTCTTTACCATCTGAGCCACCAGGGAAGCCCACAGACAACGTGATTACTTTCTAAGTTCTTACTGACTGTGATAAGAAAAGGAATGTACCCCACTCCAATACTCTTGCCTGGAAAATCCCATAGACTGAGGAGCCTGGTGGGCTGCAGTCCATGGGGTCGCTAAGAGTCGGACACGACTGAGCGACTTCACTTTCACTTTTCACTTTCATGCATTGGAGAAGGAAATGGCAACCCACTCCAGCATTCTTGCCAGGAGAATGAATTCCAGGGACAGGGGAGCCTGGTGGGCTGCCGTCTATGGGGTCGCACAGAATCGGACACGACTGAAGCGACTTAGCAGCAGCAGCAGCATGGGGACTAAATAATTTAGCACATTCCCTAGAAAACATACTAATAGTCTGAAACAAAAATCAAAAGTGCTGATAACTTTATCAAAAATATGAAAACCCAAAGAGCCAAAGGTTTGGGATGGGCAACAAGAAAACATAAGGATGTGCAACAAGAAAAGATGTGAAACAATGCCAGAAAACACACTGCATATAATGATCTACAATAGAAACCTTCACAGCATTTCTCAGGACAAATTGACACAGAAATTATGCAGGAAAAAAGTTGAGAAAACTTATTCACAGAATCAATGTCTTAAGTCTTAGCATAAGCAATTATCTTCCTTTAGGTTTCTCCTTTGGGAGAGAGAGAAAGATGGGAAGAGAGAGAGGGAAGGGAAGGAGGGAGAGAGACAGAGGAACAAAGTCAATGCTTTGCCTTCTAATATGAATAGCTTTGAATAGTAGTTTTCTTAGAAGCAAACATTTTTGGAGAGCAAATTGCTCATCATGTGGGATTGTTCAGTCCATTCCTGGAATCCTTGGGTCTTGCTCATTGATGCAAGTTTCTCAGGGTGGGGTAAGCACCATTCATGTTTGTGATTGATCTTTAATAATTCAAGTCATACTACTTTAATCAGTGAACCAAAATTCTGATGAAATCCTGACATTGCTTATAATTTCACCTCTTAATATCTAATATGTTGCATGCCCTTTTCCAGATACAGTTATCACTATTAATTGTTGTCGTTAATATAATCATGCATTGTTAATATTATAATTGACATTACTAACATTCAGACATTGCAAGTTGATATCATCTGGTTAATTTGGGAAGCAAAACTCTTTTTCATCATTTGTCTAACCCATGAGAGGTCAATTTACCTCAAGATTCTGTATTCTCCTTTGGTCTTACTCTCTCCACTATATTAAAATGATGTAATATACTTCTAGTTTTAACTTCCACTCATATATGGGAGACTCCTAGAAATTAACTTCCAGCTGAGAAATCTCCATTTGGTTTAAGAATCAAATGCCTATTGTGTTCTGGACACCTGTGCTTGTATTATCAAAGGCACCTGAAACTCATTATCTCTAAAGAGGAATTCATATTCCTTGCTCCCTAATGGCTTATATTCCCATATTTTCTGTCTCATTTGGTAGAAAACACATTTATTCTCTTACATTAGCATCTAGAAAATTATCGTTGACGTTTTTTTTCTTTCCTCCACCTCTCACATCAAATCCTTCACTGAAAGTATTGAGAATCATATTTTCCTACTGAAAATGGCAGACAGCACTTTGTTTTGATCATTAGTCACTACTCCAAGGCTTAAGTACTAAAAGTCAATGACTTTTTAATTTACATCTGGATATTTATGATGTAAACCATACCCTCTTCACATTCTGTAATTTAAATTATATCTAAAGAACATCTTGCTTTGTTCAGGTTTATTTTACTGTCCCTGGGAGCACTTATATCGTAGGGTGACACTTTACAATTAAAATCAGCAAACATATCATAGATCAACATAGGAAACATTGTTAACTCCTTTGTTGTTCTGATATCGGTATGTAAATCTATGACCCAGGCTTGGAACTGACAGCTTTATTTAACATTCAGAATTTAAACTATGTATGATTTGCTTACACTGATCTCAGTACACTTTTCCTGAGCAATTAAGATACAAATATTTTAACTTAATAAAGCTTACTGTCCTTCTTGAACAGCTAGCCTACAATCAAAATTTATTGATCTTATATAGTTACTTAAGTCAGGTTTGTGCTTGAAAGGCCCTCATGCTGGCTACAATAAAAACTTAATTGTGAAATCGACAAGTTGATTAATTGCATGTTTTCTCCAGTTTCCTCTCTCCTATTTGGATCCTATATACAAACTACGCTGATGCTATTGTATTAGGATGCTGATGCTATTGTATTAGGAAAATGTGATTTTTTTTTGTTAATGGCTGGTGTTTTCTCTTTCTTCAAGTTAACTAGCAACCTTTATAATATTTAGTGTTAAATCAGGCAAAACCTTCAGTATTACTCCACAGTGATGATATCTTTCAAATATAGGAAAGTACATTAATATGACCAGTTGTTGCTGAATCAGTGCAGTTTGTGGGTAGAATTGGGTAGGCAGTAACAGAGATTATAGTTCCAGAGATTAAAGAGAAATTTAGATAGGAATTGCCTTTCCGCATGCTATTGTGTTGGCCTGAGTTATTATCAGGGTAACTCAGAAGTGGATAAAGAGTGAATGTCAGTCACACCTAATTAATCACAGGAGATAAAATTTAGAAGAGGATTTTTTGCTTTTCCTTTTTTCCCCTATCAAATGCTTTAATAGTTCTTCTGAAGTCATACTGGAACCAATAATAAAGGGAGACGTAAATATATATGCGGAGAAGGCAATGGCACCCCACTCCAGTACTCTTGCTTGGAAAATCCCATGCACAGAGGAGCCTGTTAGGCTGCAATCCACGGGGTCGCTAAGAGTTGGACACTACTGAGCGACTTCACTTTCACTTTTCACTTTCATGCATTGGAGTAGGAAATGGCAACCCACTCCCGTGTTCTTGCCTGGAGAATCCCAGGGATGGGGGAGCCTGGTGAGCTGCTGTCTATGGGGTCGCACAGAGTCGGACACAACTGAAGTGACTTAGCATAGCATAGCAAATATATATGAAAAAGGGTTCCTCAATCCTGGAATCAGTTGTTCACTTTTCTCACTTGTAAGTAGTCTTTTAGAATGCTTTTAGACAAAAAGCAATAGCACTAAAATAATGAGACCATTAGCATTAGTATGATTGTTGTATATTATGTCATACATATATTATTTAATATTTATATTAATATATTATGACATATTTTTGGAAGAAAAGCTGTGACCAACCTAGACAGCATATTAAAAAGGAGAGACATTACTTTACCAACAAAGGTCCGTCTAGTCAAAGCTCTGGTTTTTCCAGCGGTCATGTATGGATGTTAGAGTTCGACTATAAAGAAAGCTGTGTACCAAAAAATTGATGCCTTTGAACTGTGATGTTGGAGAGTCCCTTGGACTGCAAGGAGATCCAACCAGTCCATCCTAAAGGAAATAAGTCCTGAATATTCATTGGAAGGACTGATGCTGAAGCTGAAACTCCAATACTTTGGCCACCTGATGCAAAGAACCAACCCATTGGAAAAGACCCTGATGCTGGAAAGATTGGAGGTGGGAAGAGAAGGGGACAACAGAGGATGAGATGGTTGGATGGCATTACCAACTTGATGGACATGAATTTGCATGGGCTCCAGGAGTTGGTGATGGACAGGGAAGCCTGGTGGGCTGCAGTCCATGGAGTCGCAAAGAGTTGGACACGACTGAGTGACTGAACTGAACTAATTGTGATATATGTCACTTATTATAAGTATATTAGTGTGTGCTCCTCTGTCCATGGGATTTCTCAGGCAAGAATAGTGTAGTGAGTTGCCATTTCCTTCTCCAGGGGATCTTCTAGACCCAGGGATTGAACTCATGTCTCCTGCACTGCAGGCATATTCTTTGCAGCTGAACCATTATAGACCTGATGACTGTGTTACTTTGAACTTAAATTTTTAAAAACTGATTTGACTTTTGCCTTTACTGCCTCTCAAGTTTGGTATTTGTAATAAGGAAAATTAACATCTAAAGATAGATGATGAAAATAAAATATTAACAGATAAATTTTAATTGAAAGAAAAACAGAAACAGAAGAATTTTTTAGAGTTAAATATAACTTACATTCAGAATTTTATTGACAACTCTTCCCTGATTCATAGTGATAGTTAGTCCCCAAAGATTGGCTTGTTGTTCAGTTGCTAAGTCGTGTCTGACTCTTTGTGACCCCATGGATTGCAGCATGCCAGACTTCTCTGTCCATCACTATCTCCCTGAGTTTGCTCAAATTCATGTCCATTGAATCAGTGATGCCATCCAACCATTTCATCCTCTGTTGTTGTCCCTTTCTCTTGCCCTTAATTTTCCCCAGCATCACGATCTTTTCCAATGAGTCAACTCTTTGCATCAGGTGGCCAAAGTATTAGAACTTCAGCATCAGTCCTTCTAATCAGTATTCAGGGTTGATTTCCTTTAGGATGAACTGATTTGATCTCCTTGCTGTCCAAGGGACTCTGAAGAGTCTCCTCTGGCATAGTTCAATAGGTTGGTTTACCTTCCATGAAAAGTCACATATTCCCTTCCTCAGCTCTCAGCTCCTCAAGACAGATGAATGTAGTTCTTGTTTTGTTGGAGCACCTCCTTGCTATCTCAGGATGCAATAAAGTTGGGTAGAAGCATTTGGCATTCTCAAAGAGACTGAAAACGCTATTATGGCCCCTTGACAGATGGAAGAAATATACTGGCAATCCTTTTGTATAAGAATATTTCCACACTGAGGTATATAAATCTGGACCTTAATGATTTTCCCGCTATTATGTACAGGTAGCCAGATCGCCACATGTATCTGATAACATTGTACCTCATAATCTTTGAAAGGGGACTCTAGACAACTCTGATACTATCTTAGATTTCTATAAACTTTCATGTCTTAAAACAAGAAAAGACTATTCAAATGTTTTTTAATATTACTAGCTCATAGCCTTTATAGTTTTGATATGTTACAAATATTTGCCATCTCATTTTCATTTCAAACTGGAATCCTTTTATAAATGAAATCTAGACAGACTTTAAGCTTATATTTACTTTATATTTACTGCTTATATTTTAAACACAAACTCATTTTAACATATCAACATTAAATTTCACATCTAGTAAAGCACATAATTATTTTTAAAAATATACTTCTTAAATATATTTTCCTAAGTAAAAAGCAGATGATGTATTTAATAGTTTACATGCTCAAGCATATATAAGTTAAGCTATATTATCAATAACAGCATTTATTTTCTGAGACAGTGACACTTGTGATCACAGGTCATTATGGAAATATTTAGATATTAAAGCCTTTTCAAAGAAAAGCATCTGGAAAATTCAGCACTCACTATAAAGATGGCTGAAAAGAGCTTTAAAATCAGTCAGAATGTTTTATTTCTAAGATAAATGCAGTTCAAGAAAAATCATTGTGTAGATTCTCTTCAAGTCTATTTCATATATACATGAAATAGCTTCATTTTGTAAAGGCTAGTTAGATAAATACCTTATACAACTTTAATTTTTAGTGTATTATTCTAATATGATTGCACAGATGAATATTAATGTAAACTATTGAAATTATTATAAAATTATTATATTATAAAACATTTGAGTGAAAATTATGTTACTTTTTAAGAGGGATTGGTCTGAGAAAACTTTGTGTGTGTGTGTGACCAGAGCATTGTTACGAAGATAACTTTTTAGAAACTAAAATAGAATTAGTCTATTACATATGAATATCTTATATTGAAATATATATCAATATGTACTTAAATTATATGTATTATGCATATCATATAACATTATACAGATATTAAGGAATATCTAACATTTATCTACCCATGTATCCATTAAAAGATATAGGCAGTAATCTCTTAAATTTAACTTCTAAGAAGCTAAATGAAATCAGACTCTACAGTTAAAGAGTTCAAATGACTTTCAGCATCCCTCAGAACAGAAGTCAAAGTGTACAGGGCACACCTCGCTTCCTCTTCTGCTAATCTGCCACCATTTTCTTTTACTTCTGCTTCCTTTCCTTCCATTGCCTTTCCACCCTGACTAGTTTACTCTTTCTTGAATTCACCTGTTGCCGTCTTGCCTGTGGGCTTGTTGCTTTTGAAGAAGACTGTTCTCTAATGTACCTTACCTTCTGTAGGCTCAAAACAGCACATTCTCTTTGAAGTTTTATTTCAGACTGCAACCCCCACCCTTAGCATTCTTGAATCTCTTCTGTCTTCTTTACCTTTCCCTAAGCACTGATCACCATCTTAGATGTTGTATTTTACTTCAGCTTATTATATAGTAGTTACTGTTGTCTGTCTCCTTCTCAGTAGAATGTAAACATTGTAAAAGCCATGGTGGTTTAGTCTGTTTTATTCACTACTCTGTCCCCTGACATAAGTTATTCAAATAATATTTGTTAAATTGAAGAATAAGTAAATGAAAATTCAAGACTAAGGAAGAGGAACAATTTCATTGCTAATTGTCTTTATAGATCTGTCCCCATATGTGTGATCAAGAAGAGCACATGAGCTCTTTTTAATACAGCATGTGAGATTTTTTTTAAGAATTTTTAATTGTTTTGTCAATATACTGTTGGATGTTCCTATTATATTTCCATTTGCTTTTTAAGTGATACTAGAGAAGAAATATGGGGGAGTCTGATATGTGAAGAATTACTTTGCTGTCCCTGTGATGTATGCATGCATGCTAAGTTGCTTCAGTTGTGTCCAACTTTTTGCAGACCTGTGGACTATAGCCCACCAGGCTCCTCTGTCCATGGGATTCTCCAGGCAAAATTATTGGAGTGGGTTGCTGTGCTCTCCTCCAGGGAATCTTCCCAACCCAGAGATTGGACCAGTGTCTCCTCCATCGCATGCTTTGGCAGACAGGTTCTTTATCACAAGCACCACCTCGGAAGCCCATTCCTGGAATGCCAGGAACAATTGAAATACAATGAACATCTGGTCTTTCACCTTTTGTTCAGTTTCATTGTTTGTGAACTTGAACATTGAGGAGCCTAAGTCTCCTCTGGCAAAACAAATGGCCATTAAAACCAGGATGAATTTAGTCACATTTGACATTAAAACCAGGAAGAATTTAGTCATTTTTGATTCATATTTGATTGTAGAAAAATAAAACTACAAGGAATATCCAAGTTACTTAATGAGCACATCCTCCTAGGTTCATATTAATAAAAATAACATCAAAAATGCAAACAGGTACTATGTGGGGGTATTATAATCTAATTTCTTTAAGTTTAATATTTAAATCATTCTTCTAGGACTTTAAAATTTCCTTTATATTTTTCAAGATGTCAGTGTGAAAGGTGACAGCTTACTGTTGTAGACTTTGGTTTGCTGTTTAATGAAGGCCTCCCAACATTTATAAGTTTGTCTGAATGAAGGAGTCTGGCTGTGAGCTGGATTTTCCAAAGTACAGAAATTTCATTTATTTTAAATTTATAAAATTTCTGAAGATATTCCATCACTGTTTTCTCAATTGATTCAGCTTAATGCTGGCATTTTTAAAGCTTAATAACATCCTTTTGTATTGTCGTTCAGTCCCTCAGTCATGTCCGACTCTGCAACCCCATGAACTGCAGCACACCAGCCTTCCCTGTCCTTCAGTATCTCCCGGAGCTTGCTCAAGCTCATGTCCATTGAGTCAGGGATGCCATCCAACCATCTCTTCCTCCATCACTCCCTTCTCTTGCTCTCAATCTTTCCCACCATCAGTCTTCTCCAATGTGTCAGCTCTTTGCATTAGGTGGCCAAAGTATTGGAGTTTTGGCTTCAGTATCAGTCCTTCTAGTGAATGTTCAGGATTGATTCCCTTTAGGATTAACAGGTTTGATCTCCTTGCAGTCCAAGGAACTCTTTTTATTATATGTTATCTAAAATTTTATGTCCATTCTAGCCATCACATGACTTTGCAGAATTATTTCCAGGTGACCTAGGGTTTTATTTTGTTTATTTATTTATTTTTTTTTTTCATGCTAGGTCTTCCAAAGGGTGTCAGATGGCTCTAAATTACTTGACAGTAACTTGATCAGACTTGATAATGTCACCTCGAGCATGCTGGCACCTTGACCCTTGAGTCTAACTACCATCTCTCTTGACAGCGTAGACTCAGTCCTGGTGCCAGTCATGGGAGACCTGACAGCTCACAGATGCATGAAGTCTTCCCATGAGTTCATCACCTGACAATTGTCTGACTGATATATTTGATCTCAAGCTTGAATTGCTTCTTGGCTTCTGGTCTGTTGACCTTTAGCAGTAATTTCCAAGAGGCGACTGCACATCAGTCAGTGTGTATAATTGAAGTCTAAACCGCTGTTGGCCTTGGTTGCCAATTCTCTAACTTGAAAAGCCAAAAAAGAAAACACAGAAAACCAGAATTGACAGTCCCTTGACGGATGACTGCCCAGCTGTCTGTCAAGTGACACTCTGGGATAAAGCCAGTGTATTTCTGAGATCCCAAGTGAGGAAGTTATGAAATGGCCATTCTTTTATTTTCACATGCACACTGAGGGTATCAGAGATCAGAATGTCTTACTTCTGAAGTATTTTCTCTGTTGGGTTCTCTTTTGCATCTTTAAAATTGAAGTATAGTTGATTTGTAAGGTGGTGTTAGGTGTACAACAATATGATTGTTATACACATGCATATGTACACATATATATTTTTCAGATTCTTTTCCATTATAGGTTCTTACAAGATATGTATAGTATCATGTATGAAACGAGTCGCCAGTCCAGGTTCGATGCACAGTACTGGATGCTTGGGGCTGGTGCACTGGGACGACCCCGAGGTGGGAGGAGGGAGGAGGGTTCAGGATGGGGAACGCGGGTATACCTGTGGCGGATTCATTTCGATATTTGGCAAAACTAATACAATATTGTAAAGTTTAAAAATAAAATAAAATTAAAAAAAATTTTACTTAAAACATATAAATATAAAACATTTATACTATAAATACAATTACTAGAAAGTGCTATGGGATATTCACCATAGTAATTAATGACTCAGGTTAGGTTTTAAAATAGTCTCTTCCTTGCAGTCAGGAATGAAACGTTCACATTTGCATTAAGTTTGGAAAGATTTTTATCTGATATATATTTATTTAGTTTTTACTATAAATTCATAAAGATGAGCCTTAAGATCATTTTTTTATTTAACTGTATATTCAGTATATTCAATATATATTTAATGAATAGTACAATATTTGTTTTCATTTAAAAGTCTGATTAATTTTAATATTTAGAAAATGAGAGGCATACTTTACTGCTGCATTTCATGTATTCATGCTATGCTCCTTTGCTGTGTAAGTGGTATAAAAAGGGTAAAAGAGAAATTCTCTTTACTTAAAATGGACATTGGTTAACTAGAATAAGACATAAACAATGAGGGATGCAAAATTAGTGTCTGAGAAATCTGGTAGTAGCAGTAGTAACATCTGGGATAGATTTGGGAATATTTGTCTCATTCAGAAGAGGTCACTTTCAAAAACATGTTAACTATCCTCCATATCACAGCAAAAGTGTAGTCCAAAATGGAATATTCTGACCACCAGATAACTAGAAGTTATGCAGATTCTCGTCTGCAATTACACAAAATCATATATCCTATATGTAATAAAGCAATTGTTTTCCACCCTATTAATTATGAAAATACCAAATTTCATGTCTGTTCTGTCAGAAAGAATGAGTCTTTTAGTTGTCTTTAGTTTCAGTGCCTTAAAAATGGGGAACACATGTATACCTGTGGCAGATTCATGTTGATATATGGCAAAACCAATACAATATTGTAAAGTTAAAAAATAAAATAAAATAAAATCTTTAATAACTTTTTGGCATTTCTTCATAGAAGTAAATATCTAAAATTGGATGTATTTTCATAAATAATGAAACATGTATTTTCTTCTTTTTTTAAATTTTTAATTGGAGGATAATTGCTTTGCAATATTGTATTGGTTCTACTGTACAACAACATAAATCAGCCATAAGTATACATAATTCTGCTATACAATTTTTTTTCATGGAACTATGTGAAAAGGGATCCTCTTATTCAGATGGCTGATATACAGTAACATTAGATGTACAAAACTTACATTGTAAAATAAATAAATAGGAAATAATTAGCTATCACTTACCCACTCCAATTTAGAATTCTCATGATCATCATGAAGCAGGCTAAGTGATCCATAATTGCATCTTAAATTAGACTTTTGAAGTGATTAACCTCTCTAGCCTTGCTTGTTTCATGAATACATTATTTTTATATTATTGAAGCAGTCTTATCTTTTAAGAAATGTTGAAGACCTGTTATTATTTTTCTATTTTTAAGAAGTGCTTTAAAATAACTTGTAAGTGCACTCAGGAAAGGGCTAATAGAAATGTTCTTTGGGTTTCATCCAGAAGTACACAGCTCACTAGAGAAGCAGATGCTTTATTTAATAACAGGGAGAGGGCACCTGTAGTTAAAAGCCAAAGGATGGTAACATGGCACATTTACTGAAGGCATCCTCTCTAATCCTCTGTGGCAGAAAGGAAATGTGAGAATTAAAAGGGCAAAGAATAAAAGCTGAATTGTGAATTTAATGACTCCCCATCTTTATATCCAAAGAGCTAAGAAAGCATAACTTAGAAATTAACTCTCATTCTAGACCACGTTTGCTTCTTGGGTAAATGATAAAATTTTGAATGATGAGTTATAGTCTATTGAAATGAGTGAGTGAATTACAAAGGGAAGAAAGGGCAGTGATTTGCTTCATTATTATAATGAAAAAAAAAACAGGGTTTATCTTTAAGAAAATGATATCAAATCCTATAATGGTTGTGTTTTTCTAAAAATTCTTTTCTGCTTTCTTACTTATGTTGAATCTCCTCACATTAAGTAGCTCTCTCAATGTAGATGAAAATATTGTAGATGTACCAGTATTAAGGAGATGGGAAAAAAAAATTCTTTCCTCTAATCTCTCTCTCCAGCTACCAATACTTCTATTTTTTTCACATTCTATAAATGTGTTGAAAATTGTGTTGTTCTGAATACCAAATATAAACTGAGTGAGATCAAAAAGAACTAATACAGTGGTTAAATATATATATATATATATATATATATATATATGAAAAGAAATACTCAAAATGGGTTCACATTCATTTACAGTTAAACCTAATAGAGAAAAATAGGCAAAACCAGGTACTTACCAGGATAAAACATAATATAAGCAACCCAGAGCATCTTGGGTATCAGCAGTGTAAGGTGTGAGATGAATTGCTTAATCTGGGATTATCTTCCAAATAATTAATTTCTTCCTTTGCATGATATTAAATGCAAATGAGAGAATAAGGAACTATCTTTGTTGTCATTGCTCTTCCAATAATATCCAAAAATTCACATTTGGAAGGAGAGACTTCAGAAACCACAGCAAATCAGAAAATGTTATTTTTTTTTCATTTTTTTTTCTTTCATCTTTATTGAGATAGAATTGGCAAATAAAATTTTAAGATATTTAAATTGTAGGAAGTGATGATTTAACATACATATACATTGTGAAAGGATTCCCCTAGATGATACATGGACCCCCCTAATGGCTCAACAGTAAGGAATTCGCCTGCAATGCAAGAATCACAGGAGATGCAGGTTTGATCCCTGAGTCAGGAAATTCCCCTGGAGAATGGCATGGCTACCCACCCAAGTATTCTTGCCTGGAGAATCCCATGGACAGAGGAGCCTGGTGGGTTACAGTCACAGTCCCTGGGGTCACAAAGACACAAAGAGTCGGACCTGACTGAAATGAGTTAGCATGGATGCAGGTGATACATACACACATATTATATATATATATATATATATATATATACACACACACACACACACATATATATATATATAACTTTTTATGTTATATTGGAGTACAGCTGATTAACAATGTTGTTATAGTTTCAGGTGCACAGCAGAGAGACTCAGCCATACATATACACATATCCATTCTCTTCCAAACTCCTCTCCCACCCAGGCTGCCAAATAATATTGATCAGAGTTCCCTGTACTATATAGTAGGTCCTTGTTGGTTATCTATTCTAAATAAGCAGCATGTACATGTCCATTCTAATTTCCCTAACTATCCCTTACCCCTACCATTAGAAATGTTACTATTTATGTCTTAAGATAAATATCTTTGTGATGCTAAAATACATGACTGTTTTAAAATAAATACAGATGGATAATTAATACTTTTTAGAATATTTATTGGAGAAAGAAATGGCAATCCACTCCAGTAGTCTTGCCTGGAGAATCCCATGGAGAGAGGAGCCTGGCAGGCTATAGTCCATGGGGTCACAAAGAGTCGGACACAACTGAGTGATTTCACACACACACAGAATATTTATAATAATTATTTATTTACTTGAAATACATATTTATATAAACCCTAAAAGATCTAGTAATTATAAAATAAATAATAAACAAATTTAATAAACCTAAAAATATTAGCATATACACTGACATTAAACGAAGAGAAAGATACATAAACAATGGCTTAAAATTATCATCAATCACTTTGAAATTAATATTCTTTAATGCTACAATTTTCTAATGTTAGCATAACTTAAAGCCATATCATAGAAAGGAAATTATATGTATATGTATGTGTGTGTGTGTATATATATATATATATATATTCACACAGAAAACAAATATATATCTGTATATGGGAGTTTTTCCCACATTTAAGAACATAAATTTATTTGAAACAATACAGTTTTTTCATAAATAACAGAATTTTTTAAATTGCAACAACCTAATAGCTGATATATATAGTGGCTGTAAATACAGTACAAAAATATTGGAATTTATAACAACTGAATATTTTTCAAGTTATATATGCAAAACATATTTAAAATATCCCCCAAACAAATAATTTGGTTAAAAACTTATAACTATTTCATATACTTTTTATTAAAGTTTAGTTGATTTAAAATACTTCATTAGTTTCAAGTATACAACATAATGATTCAATATTTTTGTCTATTATACTTCACTTAAAGTTGTTAAAATCTTGGCTATGTTCCCTGTGATCTACATAATATATCTTTGTATGTTATTTATTTGAAACATAATAGCTTCTATGTTTTGAATCCAATCCCAAAGAAAGGCAATGCCAAAGAATGCTCAAACTACCGTACAATTGCACTCATCTCACATGCTAGTAAAGTAATGCTCAAAATTCTCCAAGCCAGGCTTCAGCAATACGTGAACCGTGAACTTCCTGAAGTTCAAGCTGGTTTTAGAAAAGGCAGAGGAACCAGAGATCAAGTTGCCAACATCCGCTGGATCGTGGAAAAAGCAAGAGAGTTCCAGAAAAACATCTATTTCTGCTTAATTGACTATACCAAAGCCTTTGACTATGTGGATCACAATAAATGGGGGAAAATTCTGAAAGAGATGGGAATATCAGACCACCTGACCTGCCTCTTGAGAAATCTGTATGAGGTCAGGAAGCAACAGTTAGAACTGGACATGGAACAACAGACTGGTTCCAAATCGGAAAAGGAGTACATCAAGGCTGTATACTGTCACCCTGCTTATTTAACTTATATGCAGAGTACATCATGAGAAATGCTGGACTGGAAGAAGCACAAGCTGGAATCAAGATTGCCAGGAGAAATATCAATAACCTCAGATATGCAGATGACACCACCCTTATGGCAGAAAGTGAAGAGGAACTCAAAAGCCTCTTGATGAAAGTGAAAGTGGAGAGTGAAAAAGTTGGCAAAAGCTCAACATTCAGAAAACGAAGATCATGGCATCTGTTCCCATCACTTCATGGGAAATAGATGGGGAAACAGTGGAAACAGTGTCAGACTTTATTTTTCTGGGCTCCAAAATCACTGCAGATGGTGACTGCAGCCATGAAATTAAAAGATGCTTAGTCCTTGGAAGGAAAGTTATGACCAACCTAGATAGCATATTCAAAAGCAGAGACATTACTTTGCCAACAAAGGTCCAGCTAGTCAAGGCTATGATTTTTCGAGTGGTCATGTATGGATGTGAGAGTTGGACTGTGAAGAAGGCTGAGCACCGAAGCATTGATGGTTTTGAATTGTGGTTTTGGAGAAGACTCTTGAGAGTCCCTTGGACTGCAAGGAGATCCAACCAGTCCATTCTGAAGGAGATCAGCCCTGGGATTTCTTTGGAAGGAATGATGCTAAAGCTGAAACTCCAGCACTTTGGCCACCTCATGCAAAGAGTTGACTCACTGGAAAAGACTCTGATGCTGGGAGGGATTGGGGGCAGGAGGAGAAGGGGATGACAGAGGATAAGATGGCTGGATGGCATCACTGACTCAGTGGACGTGAGTCTGGGTGAACTCCGGGAGTTGGTGATGGACAGGGTGGCCTGGTGTGCTGCGATTCATGGGGTCGCAAAGACTCAGACACGACTGAGCAACTGAACTGAACTGAGTGACTTTCACTTTTTCTCCTATTCAGGAGACTGGCTTTTCATTTTGTTAATGGCATCCTTTGCTGTGCAAAAACTTGTAAGTTTAATTAGGTCCTATTTGTTTATTTTGCTTTTGTTTCCTTTTTCTGAGAAGACTGATCCAATGAGAAGACTAATTGTCAGACTGTTGTGCATGTGTTTTCTTTTAGAAGATTTATGGTTTCAGTCTTACATTTAGTGCTTTAATCCATTTTTAGTTTACTTTTGTATGTGGTTTAAGAAAATGTTCTAATTTCATTGTTTTACATGTAGCTGTTGTAGAAGAAAACGGCAATCTGCTCCAGTATTCTTGCATATGAAATCTCCTGTACAGTGGAGCCTGGTGGGCTACAGACTATGGGGTCAGAAAAGAGACAGACATGACTTAGCAACTAAACAACATGTAGCTTTGTTTAATTTGCTAATATTTTCTTTAGTGACTTGTGCATATTTATTCAAATGGAAGGCAAAGATATCATTTTCCTTTTTTGTGATGTCTTAGTCAAGCTTTTGTTATGATTATGCTTACCTCATAAAGGAAATAGTGAGATCCTTTGTATTTTATTTATTTCTTGCCTAGGGAATTTGCATAAGACTAGTGTTGATTTTTTCTTAAACAATTTTCAATATAACTGATTCAACCTTCTGTGTTTGTACTTTTTATGGACATATTTTAAATTATTGGCTAAAGTTCTGAAGTAAAACTAGGACTATTCCTATCTTCTGTCTTTACTTCTGTCAGTTTTAGTAGGTTAGCCTTATTCTGCAGTGCAGAGTTTGCTGAACAAGTTCTGGTAGCCTTGGAACTCCAGAACATCAACCCTTGGCTCCTAACTCCCAACAAAACTTAAGCACCCAGACTGCCATTTTCCTTTTATGAGTAAATTTAAAAGACAACGTACCTGTTTTATGTGTTAAGTTTTTAGAAAAGACAATTTACCTAAAGGAAAAGTCAGAAAGGATAATATAGAAAATTAACCATAGTAAATTTTTTTTCCCTGTTCTATCACTAAAGTCAACTTGCCTTGATTATATGGTGGTATGCTTGAACAGGTTTTTTGTGTGTGTTCTTTATCTAGCTTTTGTAGTTGCTTTCAGTAGGAGATTAGGAAGGTACAAGTTACTTGAACAAAGCTGGAATCTGAAGTCCCCAAATTGACTTTGATGTATTGTTCTTTTGATGAGGCTTCTATTCTTGTTATTTTCTATTCTTAAAACTCATTAATATTTATGGCTATCAACAGGAAAGATTTTCTTTGCAAAAGTGATTAAATGCATTGCTTATTTTAAAAACCCTTATCCAAGATCTCCCTTTTCAGAGTCCAAGGAAGTAGAAACAGTAAGTACTTTCAGTATGCTCTTACTTTAGCATCCTGCCAACATCAACAAATGGTTTCAGTACTAGATCTATCAATTTATACACACCCCCTTAAGATTCTCTCCTCACCCATATTTTTCAACATGTCTGAGAACTCTATGCACTGGGAATTTTTATGAACAGGAGAAATAGCACTAGTTGCTATTGAGTTTAGTGTATAAGAGAATGAGACATAGAATATTAGTGACAATTGACATCTCCCTGATGCCAAATTATTACTCACGTATCATGCTTTCATGATCTGTGATATTCCTTAAAATGTACATGTCTAGTAACATCTGGGATATTAATAGATCTTTTTAATCATGACTTGTCCGTGTTGAGCTATTTTTTGTTAATATTTCGATGATATTTTGATTTTTTTTTTTTTTTTTTTGGCCACACCATGCATCGTGTGTGATCTTAATTCCCCAGCCAGGGACAGAACTGTTGCCCCCCTGCAGTGCAAGCACAGTCTTAACCACTAGACCACTAGGGAAGTCCTGGATGATTTTCTTTTTTTAATGATGGATCGTTTTAGGGTCAATTTAGGCTGAAAGCATCATTAAAGCAAGCAAAGTAAAAACTGCAGCAACCTTCCCTCTCCACTTGACATTCATATTCTTACAGTGCTCTATGGCCCTTACTCTCCTAACTGGACTGCTGGAAGGCAGTATGCTTCTGACCAGGCAATCACTTCCAACTCTCTTATATTCAATGCATGAAGTTTTCTCTAACACATTGAAAGTTAGTGTTATGGATAGAAACATTTCTCTGGACCGAGCTTTATGGCCAAGTGCTAAATCATGTCTGCTTTATGAAATATTTTAAAACAGATGGTACGTGTATTTATTCTTGAAATCTAAGTTAAAAAAGTAATCATACCTCCTCTCTGAGCATTTTTCTCATACCATCTCTAATAGAGATCTCTCATTTTTAATGCACCATAGCAGAACACATTTATTGTAGACAGTTGTTAATATGTAGTTTCTTCTATCGTGTATTTACCTACCTGGAAAAGTAGCCATTTTTATTCATCGTTATATTCAATAAGAGCAAAAGAATCTGCCTGTAATGTGGGAGATGCAGGTTCAGTCCCCGGGTTGGGAAGATCCCTTGGAGGAGGGCATGGCAACTTACTCCAGTACTCTTGCCTGAAGAATCCCATGGGTAGAAGAGCCTGGCAGGCTATAGCCCAATGGGTCACAAAGAGTAGAACACGATGAAGCAACTGAGCATGTACACACACATATTCAATAATGTTGGAAAAAGTAGAGCCCCAAAGTCAAAACAGAGGGAATCAAGCAATGTAACTTCCAGTCATAAAGTCATTAATTTACTCATGAGATATCTTTTCTATTGTCTTAAAAAGGGACACGTACTTCCCTCAAAATAACTCAACATTTGACTATATTTGACTATAAAACATTTGACTATAAAACTCTGTGACTACATAACTTCTAGTGAACAATATAGTAAGGCAATTCTCTATGGTGTATGAAGTTTTTCATAAAATTGCGATTATCAACACTAATCCCATCAGTATGCAAAGTGAGTTTAGGTATTTCCAAAGCTGTTACTGGACAACTAAACCCAAATAGAATCAGCATAGCTGGAAAATGCAAATCACACACAAAGCAATAATCAGAACATTAAAAAAAATCATAGACAACATTTAAAAGAAACCTGAAATTACTTTGTTAGATTCATAGAAGGGCTAATTACAAGGAGATGATAACTGGCTGGTTAAAAATAGTCCAGAGAAAACATGTTTAAAAACCAGATGTGTTTGTTTTGCAACATGTAAAATTGAACCCAATTGAATAAGCAAGTAGACTCCCTTTTGCTGAATCAAACTTTTTATTAGAATAGAAATCTTAAGTTATTTTTCCAGTCTTCAGTTTTACTTATTTTTACTAGTGCTCTAAGGAAAAAAAAAAAGAAAAGCTGTTTGGAGTTCTGTAGAAAGAACAATATAATCAACATAAATGCATATCAATAAAAAATTAGTATGCTTTTTAGAGTTATTTTCAAATATTTATTTGGGATTCACATATGTGCATTTAGTGAAAACTATAGTACAAATCTTTGCGATTTAAGTATTCTTATATAAATGTCAAAATTTATATTAAAAAAGATCATGCCATCTCTCCTTCTGTGTACATTTTTATTTGCTAATGTTTTTGTTCAAATACTGAAATGATTTGAAGTCCACCAAGGCTTCAATAAAACATTTAACACATTTACTTTCATTAATGATAGCATTTATTTTACTTGACTATTCATTTGAAACTTAATTGATGAAAAGGCGGTCATCTGGTCGGTCAACAAAGCACTTAGAATTACTTATCATATGCCAGGCATTGTTCCCAGAAATGAGACTACCAAATGGAAAAATGAAGATCTTTGACCTCAAATAACTTACATTTGATTGAGAAGGATAGGCATTATTTGATGTAGTAGTTAACAATTATTTTTTATCTTCCTATGTCTAGAATACAGAGTATGCCTAAAGTTTGCAATGAGGAAGAAAATGAGTAGTTGAAATCATAAAATTTATATCATCATGTTTGATTATTATATGCCTATGTCTCCTTTTGGTTTTTAAGCATGATTCATTTATTAAGATAATTAATGTAAAAATAAACACTTAGATAAGATAAACTCATAAAAATAGAGATATACATAATCTCTATAATCTCTACTATTTGAATGGATGTATTTATACTCGAGTCTTTGTTAATTAACTGCAATTTTATGTTTCTGAGTTTTCGGGAACCTTTTCTTGAAACTTTGCCAAAAAGTTTATATGTGAGCTGTAAGGTCATTAGAATGCTGAATAAGTAATTCATTTTTCTCATCAGAGAGCTACATATTTGATAAAGCAATTTATAATTACAGTTTTAAATCAAATAGCTCAATCATGTTCCAGATGAAGTGGATGGATCCCTTTGGAAATATTATGAAGTGGAAAGTAAGGTATGTTATAATGATACTTAGCAAAGTGCATAAATACTGACTAAATTGAAGATTAATTTTTGCAAATTTGTTCTGTTGTTTGTATTTAAGGAAATATTTAGAATACATATTTTAGTCTTCATGTTAAAAATATTTTAGTTTCATCATTCTTATTTGCTTGTATTTCATATTTTTATGGAAAATCTACTTTATTAAAACAATATCTACTTGAAATTCCCATCAGTTCAGTTGCTCAGTTGTGTCCAACTCTTTGCAACCCCATGGACTGCAGCATGCCAGGCCTCCCTGTCCATCACCAACTCCCAGAGCCTACTCAAATTCATGTCCATCGAGTTGGTGATGCCATCCAACCATTTCATCCTCTGTCTTCCCCTTTTCTTCCTGCTTTCAATCTTTCCCAACATCAGGATCCTTTCCAAAAGGTCAGTTCTTCGAATCACTACTGGAGCTTCAGCTTCAGCATCAGTCCTTCCAATGAATATTGAGGACTGATTTCCTTTAGGATGGATGATTCCTTTAGGATGGCAGTCCAAGGGACTCTCAAGAGTCTTCTTCAACACCACAGTTCAAAAGCATCAATACTTCAGTGCTCAACTTTCTTTATAGTCCAACTCTCACATCCATAGATGACTACTGGAAAAACCATAGCCTTGACTAGACTGTTCTTTGTTGGTAAAGTAATGTCTCTGCTTTTTAATATGCTGTCTAGGTTGGTCATAATTTTTCTTCCAAGGAGCAAGCATCTTTTAATTTTGTGGCTGCAGCCAGCATCTGCAGTGATTTTGGAACCCAAAAAAGTAAAATCTGTCACTGTTTCCATTGTTTCCCCATCTATTGCCATGAAGTGATGGGACCAGATGCCATGATCTTAGTTTTCTGAATGTTGGGTTTTAAGCCAACTTTTTCACTATCCTCTTTCACTTTCATCAAGAGGCTCTTTAGTTCTTCACTCTCTGCATTACTGAGGAGGCTTTCTTATCTCTCCTTGCTACTCTTTGGAACTCTGCATTCAAATGGGTATATCTTTCCTTTTCTCCTTTGCCTTTCACTTCTCTTCTTTTCTCAGCTATTTGTAAGGCCTCCTCAGACAACCATTTTGCCTGTTTGCATTTCTTTTTCTTGGGGATGGTCTTGATGACTGCCTTCTGTACAATGTCACAAACCTTCATCCATCGTTCTTCAGGCGCTTTGTCTATGAGATCTAATCCCTTGAATCTATTTGTCACTTCCACTGTATAATCATAAGGAATTTGATTTAGGTTATACCTGAATGGTTCTAGTGGTTTTCCCTATTTTCTTCAGTTTAAGTCTGAATTTGGCAATAAGGAGTTTATGGTCTGAGCCACAGTCAGCTTCCAGTCTTGTTTTTGCTGATTTTATAGAGCTTCTCTATCTTTGGCTGCAAAGAATATAATCAATCTAATTTCAGTATTGATCATCTGGTGATGTCCATGTGTAGAGTCTTCGTTTGTGTTGTTGGAAGAAGGTGTTTGCTATGACCAGTACATTCTCTTGGCAAAACTCTGTTGGCCTTTGACCTGCTTCATTTTGTACTCCAAGGCCAAATTTGCCTGTTACTCCAGGCATCTCTTGGCTTCCTACTTTTACTTTTCAGTTCCCTATAATGGAAAGGATATCTTTCTTGGGTGTTAGTTCTAGCAGGTCTTGTAGGTCTTCATAGAACCTTTCAACTTCAGCTTCTTCAGCATTCCTGGTCAGGGCATTGATTTGAATTACTGTGATATTGAATAGCTTGCCTTAGAAATGAACAGAGGTCATTCTGTTGTTTTTGAGATTGCATCCAAGTACTGTATTTCACACTCTTTTGTTGACTATGGTGGTTACCCCATTTCTTCTAAGGGATTCTTCCCCACAATAGTAAATATAATGGCCACCTGTGTTAAATTCATCTATTCCAGTCCATCTTAGTTCACTGATTCCTAAAATGTCGATGTTCACTCTTGCCATCTCCTATTTGACCACTTTGAATTTGTCTTGATTCATGGACCTAACATTACAGGTTCCTATGCAATATTGCTCTTTACAGCATCAGACTTCACTTCCATCACCAGTCACATCCACAACTGGGTGTTGTTTTTGCTTTGGTTCCATTTCTTCATTCTTTCTGGAGTTATTTCTCCACTGATCTCCAATAGTATATTGGGCACCTACGGACCTGGGGAGTTCATCTTTCAGTGTCCTATCATTTTGCCTTTTCATACTGTTCATGGGGTTAGTGGCTTGCCATTCCCTTCTCCAGTGGATCACTTTTGTTAGAACTCTCCACAATGACCAGTTCATCTTGGGTGGCCCTACATGGCAAGGCTCATAGTTTCATTGAGTTAGACAAGGCTGTGGTCCATGTGATCAGTTTAGTTAGTTTTCTGTGATTGTGGTTTTAATTCTGTTTGCCCTCTGATGGAGAAGGATAAGAGGCTTACGGGAACTTATGAAATTCCCATGAATGACTTCTATTATCTAATAAAATTCATTCCTTTACATCTTTCTGCATGAACTTTTGAAATACCTAAATACATACACAAAGTCTCACTTTTAAAGCAATATTAATCCCTCAAAGTATAATTACAAATGAGCTGCCCACGGGAAAGCCATTGAAAGATTCTGGTAGATATTTCGAAAACAAAAATTCAGGTAGTTTAAATCATCAAATGCTTCTAAATTTTTCTAGCAAGCATAATAAGCATTTCTGCCCTCTCCCAACATACATGCAGTATATTTGTTCATCTAAAAAATTATCAAAAGCTGTCTTAATCCAAACTGTTTCTTGGACAACATTGCTTCATTGTTGTTCAGTCGCTCAGTCGTGTCTGAGTCTTTGAAACCCCATGGACTGCAGCAGCCAGGCTTCCCTTTCCTTCACCATCTCCTAAAGTTTGGTCAAACTCATGTCCATTGAGTCGGTAATGTCATCCAACCATCCCCTCCTCTGTTGCCCCCTTCACCTCCTGTTCCGTCTTGCCCAGCAAAAGAGTTTTTTCCAATGAGTTGGCTCTTTGCATCAGGTGACCATAGTATTCAACCTTCAGCTTCAGCATCAGTCCTTCCAGTGAATATTCAGGATTGATTTCCTTTAGGATTGACTGGTTTGATCTCTTTGCAGTCCAAGCAACTCTCAGAAGAGTCTTCTGCAACACCATACTTCAAAAGCATCAATTCTTTAACACTCAGCCTTCTTTATGGTCCAGTTCTCACATCACGTGTACATTACTACTGGGAAAGCCATATCTTTGACTAGATGGATCTTTTTTGGCAAATTGATGTCTCTTCCCTTTAATACATTGTCTAGGTTTGTCATAGCTGTTCTTCCAAACACTAGTTATTGTTTAATCAATCTACTCTTTTACTCAGCAATGTACAAAGAGAAGCTCAGTTTGGCCAGTAATTCTTTTGTCACAATAGCAGATACACACTTAATAAATGGTGTTGATCATTGATAACAAAAGAAAGTGATCTGCTTTCTTGTAGCCCCCAGTATATTAAAATGCTGTTTAAAGTTTACAATCATAAAATAAATACTACAGCAATGATTTGTAAAGTACAAAGAAAGCAAATAGAAGAGGGCAAATATCTTTGCTTAAAAAAGATAGAAATTGATGATAAATAATAATAGTTTAGAAGTACATCAATTACAGAGTGAAAGGGGATGACATTCCAGGCAAAAACTATTGCAGGCTCTACAGGACTGACATTTCAAAGGAACAGGCCATTCACGAAAAGATAACTGTTTGTGGGATGACAATCCATATCCATGCCATTCATAATGTAAAGTGAACACTCACAATTTAACACAGATTGGAAAATTCTACTGTAAAATGAATGCATGTTACCTTTTTAGCAGTAGTAGGTATAAGAGACCTGGGTTCAGTCCCTGGGTTGGGAAGATCTTCTGGAATAGGAAATGGTGACCCACTCCGGTATTCTTGCCTGGAATATTCCACAGACAGAGGAGCTTGGCAGGCTGCAGACCATGGAGTTACAAAGAATTGGATATGACTAAATGACTGAGCCCATACATACACATAAACACACACACTGGATGAATAGAAATTTAAAAAATGTACGTCTAAAGAAAATCTGAGCTATTTCTTTGGTATATTCATCAAATATTTTCCAAAATTAGAAATAAATTTATATTTAAAACCATATAACTTGCATCAAATTCATTATTGCCCCTTTTCATGTAGGATATTTTGATAAAAATCTACTAAATTTTAGCAATTGTAAGATTCCTTTAATTACCTTTAAAAGATATTAAACCTAGTATTTTTACTTTTCAAATTGGCAACACAAGGAGGAATGGATGATTGAAAGGTACAAAGTTAGTGATTAGGACATACTAGAAAGGAGCTTTGAGTATTTGCAACTATTTCTAGCAGTTATGGAAACTTGATGAATTAAATATTAATTTTTAAATATTTAAAACTATTTTATACATGGGAAACTACATCATACTAATGTTATCTTTTGTTTTTTTTTAATATTACCACATAGGGACTGTTTCTATGCCATCAGTCCTATAGGCCATTCATGAATAAAATCAATAAATTCAATTTACTTTAATTCTCAGCTCTTTTAGATATTCACCAAACTCAGCAATAATTTACACGAGGACGCAAGAGTTGTATAAAGAATTGTAGTCTCTTGGGATTCACCAGATGATGAATCTTTTTCATATCTTTCATGTCACTACTTGACTTTTTTAACACATACAATAATATAACAAGTTTTAATATCCTTATCTGATAATCCTAACATTTATGTCAGTTTCATGTCAATTTACAATGAGAGAGATTTTCTCTTTCTTGTAGGTGATGTTTTCCTACTTCTTTGGTGTCCTAAGAATTTTTATAGGACACAAGATACTGTGAATCTTGTCTTTTTGGATATTAATACTTTTATATTCCTATAAATATTCTTCAGCTTTGCCCTGAGATGAAGTGGGTGAAATAATTTGATTCTATCAGGTATTTGTTCCAAGATATGTTAGGTGAGAATAGAACATGTTCAGTCTAGAGTTAGGGCTTCCCTGATAGCTCAGTTATTGTTATTTCATATTTCATATTTCATATTTTGTGTGCCTTGTTTTTGTTTGTTTCAGGAGAAGAATAAATCCAGTATCTTTTCTTAAAGTATTTTTAAAAAATTATTTTTATTGAAATATTATGGTTGTTCAGTTATTAAGTCATGCCAGACTCTTTGCAACTCCATGGAGTGCACCATGCCAGGCTTCCCTGTCCTTCACCATCTCCTGGAGTTTGCTCAAACTCATGTCCATTGAATCAATGATGCCATCCAACCATCGCATTCTCTGTTGCCTCCTTCTCCTCTTGCCCTCAATCTTTCTCAGCATCAGGGTCTTTTCTAATGAGTGGGCTCTTTGCATCAGGTGGCTAAAGTACTGGAACTTCAGCTTTAGCATCACCCTTCCAATGAATATTCAGGGTTGATTTCTTTTAGAATTGACTGATTTGATCTCCTTTCTGTCCAAGGGACTCTCAAGAGGCTTCTCCAGCATCACAGTTCAAAAGTATCAATTATTCAGTGCTCAGCCTAATTTATGGTCAAATTTTCACATCTGTACATGACTACCAGAAAAACCATACCTTTGACTATATAGAGCTTTGTCAGCAAAGTGATGTCTCGGCTTTTTAATACACTGTCTAGGTTTGTCATAGCTTTTCTTTCAAGGGGCTTCCCTGAGAGCTCAGTTGGTAAAGAATCTGCCTGCAGTGCAGGAGACTCCAGTTTGATTCCTGGGTCAAGAAGATACACTAGAGAAGGGATAGGCTACCCACTCCAGTTTCTTGGGTTTCCCTTGTGGCTCAGCTGGTAAAGAATCTGGCTGCAATGTGAGAGACCTGGGTTCAGTTCCTGGGTTGAGAAGATCCCCTGAAGAATGGAAAGGCTACCAACTCCAGTATTCTGGCCTGGAGAATTCCAGGGACTGTATAGTTCATAGGGTGGCAAAGAGTCGGACACGACTGAGATACTTTCACTCACTTCTTCCAAGGAGCAAGTGTCTTTTAATTTTATGGACACAGTCACCATCCACAATGATTTTGGAGCCCAAGAAAATTAAATCTGTCATTGTTTCTGTTGTTTCCCCATTATTTGGCATGAAGTGATGGGGCCAGATGCCATGATCTTAGTTTTCTGAATATTGAGTTTAAGCCAGCCTTTTCACTCTCCTCCTTCACCTTCGTCAAGAGGGTCTTTAGTTCCTCTTCACTTTCTGCCATTAAAGTGGTATATCATCTGCATATCTGAGGTTATTGATATTTCTCCCAGCAATCTTGATTCTGGCTTGTGCTTCATCCAGCGTGGCATTTTTCATGATGTACTCTGCATATAAGCTAAATAAGCAGGGTGACAGTATACAGCCTTGATATATATTTTGAACCTTTCCCAATTTTGAACCAGTTCATTGTTCCATGTCTGGTTGTAACTGTTGTTTCTTGTCCTGCATACAGGTTGCTCCGGAGATGGGTGTGGTCTGGTGTTCCCATTTCTTTAAGAATTTTCCACAGTTTATTGTGATCTCTGCAGTCAAAGACTTTAGCACAGTCAATGAAGCAAAAGTAGATTTTTTAGGGGTGTGTGGAATTCCCTTGCTTTTTTGTATGATCCAGTGGATGTTGGCAATTTGAGGTCTGGTTCTTCTGCCTTTCTAAACCAGTTTTTACATCTGGAATTTCTCTGCTCACATACTGCTGAAGCCTAGCTTGAAGGATTTTGAGCATAATCTTGCTTTCATGTGAAGTGAGTGCAATTGTACAGTAATTCAAACATTCTTTGTCATTACCTTTCATTTGGATTGGAGCAAAAACTCACCCTTTCCAGTCCTGTGGCCACTCTGGAGGTTTCCAAATTTGCTGGCACATTTCCAAGTTTGCAGTACTATAACAGCATCATCTTTTAGGATTTGAAATAGCTCACCTTGAATTCCATCACCTCTACTAGCTTTATTCGCAGAAGGCTTCCTAAGGCCCACTTAACTTCACACTCCAGGATGTCTGGCTATAGTTGAGTGACCAGATCATCATGATAATCCAGGTTAAGACCTTTTTTGTACAGTTCTGCATATTCTTCCCACCTCTTCTTAATCTCTTCTGCTTCTTTTAGGTCCTTGCCATTTCTTTCCTTTATTGTTCCCATCTGTGTATAATTAACTAACAATATTGGTTTCATGGGTACAACATATTGATCTGATATTTTTATAGATTATTTTCCATATAAAATTATTATCAAACACTGACTATACAACAGTGCTGTATGTTATGTGCTTATAACTGATTTATTTTGTATCTAATAGTTTGTATCTCTTAAATCCTTTCACCTGTTCTTCTTCTCAGCTCAGCTCTCTCCTAATAATCCAGTTGCTTTTATTTCATCAAGCTAGAAATTGAACTAACCTTTTTAACTATTTTAAGACTACATGTCTTCCAATTGATATTCACACTTAAAGTATTTTTTGTTGTATAAGAAAACTCTTGCATTTATTACAAGGTCTTGCATCTAGAATCATAGAAAAAATAAATCATATCAGAACCAAGTTTTCTATGCTAAAACTCTGTTTTGCTTATTTAAAAGAAAAAGATCTGTATACACACCCTAAAATGATTGCTGTTTCTCTAAACTTAGGAGCACGGTGCATGTTGTGACACAGACAGACAAGTTTCATGCGAATATTGGTCTCAAATACCCTAGCAAACAACCAAAATTCTCTTTCTAAAGGTGGAAATTTAAATCTATCTAATCGTTTTAAAGTGTACTATAATAATTGCCAGGATTGTCTTCCATAAATCATAAGAGAGATCATTGTAGGTTAAACAAATGAAGCAATAATTTAACTTATAATTTAGCAGTGGTTCATTGAACTGTGCAACAGTCTCCGTTAAAGAAGCTTATTTCATGCTTCTCCATGTCTTCCAATAACACAGAGATTCTTCTTCTGTGTCAGTATGGGTTCCCTATATTTAAGTTAAGTTATCCAAGAGACAAGGTCTGATGTTAGAAGACAGAAGAGTAGGAGGAGTGGGAACTTCGACCTGAAAGGGGACAGAGTGCCTACTTTGTAAGTTTTTATTGATAGGCAAATATTTTTAATTTGCAGTATTTTTAGAGTGAGTGAGTTTAACATATTAAATTATTCATTAAAAGTGTATTTTTTCCTTTTCCTATTAAGCCCATCAAATGATGTTTATATTTTGTATTGATTTGTAAATCCAATTGGCATATTAAAGGCATTCACACCTGTTAAATATGAATCTCATATTTTTATAATTTGTTGTTAGCATCTTGTATTTGTGATGTTTAAATAGTCAGAAGTTTCACTTTTACATTAGAATTTTAAATTACTTTTTGTTTATGAATTTTCCTCTTATTTAAGCTTTCAAATGATGTTACATTCAAAAATGTTATAATATTTTAATTATTTAATTTATTTTAATGGGTGATTATGTCTATAAAATTTGTTTGTTCTGAGATAATGGTTAATTGCCTCAGAATAATGCATTGAATAATTTAAGAAATATGGCAACTAAGAATGATGCAGCACATGAGATTCATTTTAGGGATTTGACCTTAGATAGTTGTGGAAACTGATTATCGGGTTTATGTAAGGCTCTTGCTTCTGCATTTAATGCCAGGCCTAAAGTGAACAAAGCAGGAAGTTCAGAATGGAAGAGAGAGATAAAATAGTGGCACCTAAGACAAACTAGAACCCACAATGGTTAACTGGAGCTCGCTTGAATGTCTCACTACTCTGAAACACCCGAGTTTGATGATGTTTGAGATTTGCAGGAGAAACACATCACGTGTCATGGAGTTAATGTACACCTAGAAATTGGGCTTCCCTGTTGGCTCAGTGGTAAAGAATCTGCCTGCCAATGCAGGAGATGAGGGTTTGATCCTCAGGTCGGAAAGATCCCCTGGAGGAGAGCATGGTCCACTCCAGTCGTGTCCGACCCTCAGCAACCCCATGGACTGCAGCCTTCCAGGCTCCTCCATCCATGGGATTTTTCCAGGCAAGAGTACTGGAGTGGGGTGCCATCACTTTCTCCAGATAGCTTTTCTTTTTTTTTTTTTTTAATTTTATTTTATTTTTTAACTTTACAATTTTGTATTGGTTTTGCCATATATCAACATGAATCTGCCACAGGTATACACGTGTTCCCCATCCTGAACCCTCCTCCCTCCTCCCTCCCTGTACCATCCCTCTGGGTCGTCCCAGTGCACCAGCCCCAAGCATCCAGTATCGTGCATCAAACCTGGATTGGCGACTCATTTCATATATGGTATTATACATGTTACAATGCCATTCTCCCAAATCATTTCACCCTTTCCCTCTCCCACAGAATCCAATAGACTGTTCTATACATCAGGGTCTCTTTTGCTGTCTCGTATACAGGGTTATTGTTACCATCTTTCTAAATTCCATATATATGCGTTAGTATACTGTATTGGTGTTTTTCTTCCTGGCTTACTTCACTCTGTATAATAGGCTCCAGTTTCATCCACCTCATTAGAACTGATTCAAATGTATTCTTTTTAATGGCTGAGTAATACTCCATTGTGTATATGTACCACAGCTTGCTTATCCATTCATCTGCTGATGGACATCTAGGTTTCAATGTCCTTCCATGTCCTGGCTATTATAAACAGTGCTGCGATGAACACTGGGGTACACATGTCTCTTTCAATTCTGGTTTCCTTGGTGTGTATGCCCAGGAGTGGGATTGCTGGGTCGTATGGTGCCAGGGACCAGCCCCAGCTGATCCAGGGAATTCGAAGTGGGGACGGTGTTGGCGAGGTTCAGGAAACAACTGCTTAATTAAACGTTTATTAAGGATATAAAGAGTGGTGAAATAAGGATAGCTCAGTGAAGAAATTCAGTGAAGAAAAGAGGCTGAATAAAATTCCAAAGCAGGGAATTTACATCACCTACGAAGGCCACAGGCGTCCTCCCGTTCTCCCAAAGGAGAGGAGACACTAAGGCCTCCCCGGTCAGATCTTAGAAGCCCAGGCAAAATTAGTAGGCTTGACGAGCTTCCCTGCCTCAGAGGAAAAGTTCAGCTAGAAGGTGAAAGAAAGAACGACATGGGGAGACCAAATTCTGGTGAACAAAAGGGCATACTTTATTTTCCAAAGCAGTTTTATACCTTAAGTTGTGCATAGAGGATAATGGGGGAAGGGGTAGAGTCATGCAAAGACAGCAGTTCGAAGTCAGGCTTTCAAACTTATCATATGCAAAAGTTTAGGTGATTTACATCATCTTCTGGCCAGGAAGCCTGTTAACATTTTAAGAAACTTATTTTTCTCTAAAGGTGATTATTCTAAAGTCAGGCGCCAGCCTCCAAAAAGCATTGGAGAAAGTTGCATTCCTATAGGGCAAAGGTGAGGTGGGCTCAATCAAGAAAAGAATTAACTCAAGGGTCCAAGATTACAAACATTGAGGCAACTGCTTACATTTCTATACACCCATTATATCAATCAATACACCGCCAAGGACACAGTAGGTAAGGGATATGGAGACTTAGCAGCAAACATTGGCCCAACAAGTGAAAAACCCTTCACCAATACAATTTCTAATTAATCTTTTAACTACTCAAAGGAATCTGTGTTTAGACGGTTTAGAACATCTCCTGCCTCTCACAGTTGGGAGGCTCTGAACAATCACATGTTGCCGGAAAAAACCTATTCAGGCAGGCTAGAGGACTTCCAAAGGAGTTTGTAGGTTGAAACACTGTCACACCAGGAATTATTAACTGGAGCTGTAAGCTAACTCTTTTTTCAGAGAGAGGTAGTGGGGGACAGCCCCCCGTAAAGTCAGAGGTGTAGGTGAAAGCACAAAGCAGAAAGTAGGCAGACTCTGGTTTTGTGGGTAGATTGCTCGAGAATTTCCAGGGAGACTCCTGAGGCTTGATCCTGCCTTTGCGTATGTCAAGCCTCCTTCCTCATGACCTTTGCCAGGGGCGGAGCTCGCTCCCCACAGTATGGCAGTTCTATTTCCAGTTTTTTAAGGAATCTCCACACTGTTCTCCATAGTGGCTGTACTAGTTGGCATTCCCACCAACAGTGTAAGAGGGTTCCCTTTTCTCCACACCCTCTCCGGCTTATAGCTTGTAGACTTTGCATCGCAGCCATTCTGACTGGAGTGAAATGGTACCTCATAGTAGTTTTGATTTGCATTTCTCTGATAATGAGTGATGTTGAGCATCTTTTCATGTGTTTGTTAGCCATCTGTATGTCTTCTTTGGAGAAATGTCTATTTAGTTCTTTGGCCCATTTTTTGATTGGGTCATTTATTTTTCTGGAATTGAGCTGTAGGAGTTGCTTGTATATTTTTGAGATTAGTTGTTTGTCAGTTGCTTCAATGGCTATTACTTTCTCCGATTCTGAAGGCTGTATTTTCACCTTGCTTATACTTTCCTTTGTTGTGCAGAAGCTTTTAAATTTAATTAGGTCCCATTTGTTTATTTTTGCTTTTATTTCCAATATTCTGGGAGGTGGGTCATAAAGGATCCTGCTGTGATGTATGTCAGAGAGTGTTTTCCCTATGTTCTCCTCTAAGAGTTTTATAGTTTCTGGTCTTACATTTAGATCTTTAATCCATTTTGAGTTTATTTTTGTGTATTGTGTTAGAAAGTGTTCTAGTTTCATTCTTTTACAAGTAGTTGACCAGTTTTCCCAGCACCACTTGTTAAAGAGATTGTCTTTAATCCATTGTATATTCTTGCCTCCTTTGTCAAAGATAAGGTGTCCATAGGTGCGTGGATTTATCTCTGGGCTTTCTATTTTGTTCTATTGATCTATATTTCTTTGTGCCAGTAGCATACTGTCTTGATGACTGTGGCTTTGTAGTAGAGCCTGAAGTCAGACATGTTGATTCCTCCAATTCCATTCTTCTTTCTCAAGATTGCTTTGGCTATTCAAGGTTTTTTGTATTTCCATACAAATTGTGAAATTATTTTCTCTAACTCTGTGAAGAATACCGTTGGTAGCTTGATAGGGATTGCATTGAATCTATAAATTGTTTTGGGTAGTATACTCATTTTCACTATATTGATTCTTCCAATCCATGAACATGGTATATTTCTCCATCTATTAGTGTCCTCTTTGATTTCTTTCACCAGTGTTTTATAGTTTTCTATATATAGGTCTTTAGTTTCTTTAGGTAGATATATTCCTAAGTATTTTATTCTTTCCGTTGCAATGGTGAATGGAATTGTTTCCTTAATTTCTCTTTCAGTTTTCTCATTATTAGTGTATAGGAATGCAAGGGATTTCTGTGTGTTGATTTTATATCCTGCAACTTTACTATAGTCATTGATTAGTTCTAGTAATTTTCTGGTGGAGTCTTTAGGGTTTTCTATGTAGAGGATCATGTCATCTGCAAATAGTGAGAGTTTACTTCTTCTTTTCCAATTTGATTCCTTTTATTTCTTTTTCTGCTCTGATTGCTGTGGCCAAAACTTCCAAAACTATGTTGAATAGTAATGGTGAAAGTGGGCACCCTTGTCTTGTTCCTGACTTTAGGGGAAATGCTTTCAATTTTTCACCATTAAGGATAATGTTTGCTGTGGGTTTGTCATATATAGCTTTTATTTTGTTGAGGTATATTCCTTCTATTCCTGCTTTCTGGAGAGTTTTTATCATAAACGAATGTTGAATTTTGTCAAAGGCTTTCTCTGCATCTTTTGAGATAATCATATGGTTTTTATTTTTCAATTTGTTAATGTGGTGTATACATTGATTGACTTGCAGATATTGAAGAATCCTTGCATCCCTGGGATAAAGCCCACTTGGTCATGGTGTATGATCTTTTTAATGTGTTGTTGGATTCTGATTGCTAGAATTTTGTTAAGGATTTTAGCATCTATGTTCATCAGTGATATTGGCCTGTAGTTTTCTTTTTTTGTGACATCTTTGTCAGGTTTTGGTATTAGGGTGATGGTGGCCTCATAGAATGAATTTGGAAGTTTACCTTCCTCTGAAATTTTCTGGAAAAGTTTGAGTAGGATAGGTGTTAGCTCTTCTCTAAATTTTTAGTAGAATTCAGCTGTGAAGCCATCTGGACCTGGGCTTTTGTTTGCTGGAAGATTTCTGATTACAGTTTCAATTTCCGTGCTTGTGATGGGTCTGTTAAGATTTTCTATTTCTTCCTGGTCCAGTTTTGGAAAGTTGTACTTTCTAAGAATTTGTCCATTTCTTCCACGTTGTCCATTTTATTGGCATATAATTGCTGATAGTAGTCTCTTATGATTCTTTGTATTTTTGTGTTGTCTGTTGTGATCTCTCCATTTTCATTTCTAATTTTATTGATTTGATTTTTCTCCCTTTGTTTCTTGATGAGTCTGGCTAATGGTTTGTCAATTTTATTTATCCTTTCAAAGAACCAGCTTTTGGCTTTGTTGATTTTTGCTATGGTCTCTTTTATTTCTTTTGCATTTATTTCTGCCCTAATTTTTAAGATTTCTTTCCTTCTACTAACCCTGGGGTTCTTCATTTCTTCCTTTTCTTGTTGCTTTAGGTGTAGAGTTAGGTTATCTGACTTTTTTCTTGTTTCTTGAGGTATGCCTGTATTGCTATAAACTTTCCCCTTAGGACTGCTTTTACAGTGTCCCACAGGTTTTGGGTTGTTGTGTTTTCATTTTCATTTGTTTCTATGCAAATTTTGGTTTCTTTTTTGATTTCTTCCGTGATTTGTTTGTTATTCAGCCACGTGTTGTTCAGCCTCCATATGTTGGAATTTTTAAGTTTTTCTCTGGCTTGAAAAGGTACATATACTTCCCTCAAAGTAACTGACTCAAACATTTGACTATAAAACTCTGTGAATACATAACTTTTGGAGAACAGTATAGTAAGGCAATTCTTTATGGGGTATGAAGTTTTTAACATAAAATTTCATTAGTCAGCAGTAATCCCGTTCAGTATGGAAAGTGAGGTTAGATATTTCCAAAACTGTTACTGGAAAACTGAACCCAAATAGAATCAACATAGCTGGAAAATGCAAATCACATGCAAGACAATAAACAGAACATTAAGAAAAAATCATAGACAACATTTAAATGGCAACCCACTCCAGCATTCTGGGCCAGGGAAATCCTATGGACAGAGGAGCCTGATGGGCTACAGTCCATAGGGTAACAGAGTCAGTTACAACTTAACAACTAAACAGCAACAAAGCTCTGAAATCAGGGCAACTAGAACAAAACATCTGACAGGAAGTAAATAAGCCATAGGCCTCATTTGCTGCTCGTGCTTGTCTTCTGTGACATGCTTGTCCAAAATTCAGTTCAGTTCAATTCAGTAGCTCAGTCATATCCAACTCTCTTCAACCCCATGGACTGCAGCATGCCAGGCCTCCCTGTCCATCACCAACTCCCAGAGCTTACTCAAACTCATGTTCATTGAGTCGGTGGTGCCATCCAACCATCTCATCCTCTTTTGTCCCTTTCTCCTGCCTTCAATCCTTCCCAGCATCAGGGTCTTTTCAAATGAGTCTTCACATCAGTTCTTCACATCAGGTGGCCAACGATTTGGAGTTTCAGCTTCAGCATCAGTCCTTCCAATGAATATTCAGGACTGATTTCCTTTAGGTTGGATCTCCTTGCAGTCCAAGGGACTCTCAAGAGTCCTCTCCAACATCACAGTTCAAAAGCATCAGATTCAGAGAAGGTGAAAGAGAAAGTCTGTCTGACACTCATTGAACTGGGGGTCTGGATGCTGCTCTGCTTCCAAACAATCGGTTCATCAGTACACGGGTGAACAGTGTACATGAAGAGCAACAGCATCTGATGCCTAGCACCATTGTGCTGAACATGGAGGAAAATGGGTGCTTTTAAAATGTACCTTCCATTATATCTGTCATCTTCTGTATATTGCTCAAATCTTTGTTATTCTAATCACTTTTCCTCTTAGTATTTCTGTGTATAGTGATACTTTGATTTAGTAGAAGTTGATCTTAGAGCAGGGGTTTAAAAATCCCCTTTATTTCAGTTTAGTTGCTCAGTCATGTCCAACTCTTTGCAACTCCATGGATTGTAGCCTGCCAGGCTGCTCTGTCTAAGGGGATTCTCCAGGCAAGAATACTAAATGGGGTTGCCATGCCCTCCTCCAGGGATCTTCCCAACCCAGGGATCAAACCCAGGTCTCTAGCATTGCAGGCAGATTCTTTAGCCACCAGGGAAGCCCTATTTCAGTTATAGGCCACATAATTACTCTGAAACACAGCTCCCCTAGACTTTTAAGGAGTTAACTTTAAACCTTTCCAGCCCCTTACCTATCCTATTGAATTAATCTCTAAATTCCTTTACCCATCCTTTGCTTTATTTTTTTCTTTTATCCATTACCATTTGATTTTTTAAAAATTCTCATAACAGCTGGTATAACCAGTATTCTATTTTCCCTCTTATGATTGCCTCCAATCCATCTGCCTGATTGATATTTTTTACTTTTGTCTGTCTTCCAGTCTTTCCTATATATTCAAAAACATAATGTCTCTGAACAAAACATTGAGTAATCCTCCACTCTTTTTTTATTTGAAATGTTGTCACTTCCTAAATTGACATTTAAAATTTTCTACAAATTAACTATATTTCATAAACCCTTAAATTCATATGCCAGTCTCCTCTTCAAAGAGCTTTCTTTGGTCTCCAGAATTTAGCATTTCAGTCGAGGAAAGATAGGTGGCCCAGATATGAATCTATCATAGAAATACAAGTTTGACCAAGCAAACCATTTCATGTGTGTATGTATGTATATAAAATTTTGTGTGTATGTATGTATGAAACAGATGTTATCTGTATATGCTTTAGAAAAAATCAGAAAATATAAAAACATACATTGCAATAAATATTTCAATAAATACACCTTTTATTATTCTCCTTTTGGTAGACTGGCATGCCAAGATGAAGAGGGGACCCATAGATGTAAAACAGCCTTTTTAGACTGATAGCCACTGTTTTCAGGGATACAATGCTCATGTGCAGCATTGAGAAATTTTTGGTAATTTTGATATAGCAAATTACCAGAAATTAAAAGGATTCAGTGGGAAAGATATTCCCAGTTGCAGTTGTAATGATTTTCTTTGTGTTTTAAGTCTTTGGAAATCAGGATGCCAGAAAAAATACGAAAAGCAGAGAAGTCTCAATTACCCTGACATGCATTTCCAGGCTCATTCTTAAACACTTATCCAATCTGGGTCTAGACTCTATCAAATTGACAAAAAACGGCCTTGAAAAGATCGTAAACTTTTCTTCAGAGTAGGAAACATATTGATATGATTAAGAAGTTAGATCAGAGACTTGCAGCATATTAAAAAAAAGGGGCAGGGCCAGAAAACATACAGGAAAGCACCCAGTTCTGTTCAGTCGCTTGGTTGTGTCCGACTCTGTGACCCCATAGACTGCAGCACTCTAGGCCTCCTGGTCCATCACCAACTCCCGGAGTTTACTCAAACTCAGGTCCAGTGAGTCACTGACGCCATCCAACCATCTCATCCTCTGTCTTCCCCTTCTCCTCCTGCCTTCAATTGTTCCCAGCATCAGGGTCTTTTCAAATGAGTCAGTTCTTCCTATCAGGTAGCCAAAGTACTGGAGCTTCAGCTTCAGCATCAGTCCTTCCAATGAGTATTCAAGACTGATTTCCTTTGGGATGGATGGGTTGGATTGCCTTGGAATTCAAGAGACTCTCAAGAGTCTTCTCTAACACCACAATTCAAAGGCACCAATTCTTAGGTGCTCAATTTTTTTATGGTCCAATTCTCACATCCATACATGACTAGTGGAAAAATCATAGTTTTCACTAGACAGACCTTTGTTGGCAAAGTAATGTCTCTGCTTTTTAATATGCCATCTCGGTCACAACTTGCTTCCAAGGAGCAAGGGTCTTTTCATTTCATGGCTGCAGTCAGCATCTGCAGTGATTTTGGAGCCCCCCAAAATAAAGTCTCTCACTGTTCCCCCTGTTTCCCCATCTATTATAAGTAAAATTTTAAAAGCTGCTACTTGGGTAACTAGTAAAGAGAAATATAACAACAGATAGCACTAAATAGGTAGTAACTTTATAATTTTCTTTTTCATTCTCTTATTGATCAAACTGTCAACTCGTATCAGAAAACCCAAATAAGACATATAAGGGATAAGGAAACAAAATTTCAGCAAAAAATGAGGAAAATATGAGCAATTGATCATTGGATAAATTATTTGGATATATTTAAATTCCTGGCTCCTGTGGTTTCAAGACTAGAATATTTTCAACTACCTCAATTTATTAGAAAGTTATCAGCAATCATTATTTTTTATAAATGAAGAAAGTATAGAGGAGGACACTGAGCCTGGAAATGCCAAAGTAGAGCTTTTGTGTTCCATGAAATAAAATCATGTCTGTTTTCATAACTTTCTTCATATTTAACAGATACTCCTGAACATCTATTCCAGGCTCTCACCTAGAAAATGGAGATAAAAAGAAGGATATGTGGGACGACCCAAAACAATATATTTGTAGTGAATGTAGGTTTGTGAGATAGTGTATAACAGAAACTGAGTTCTCATGTAGAGATAAGTACAATGTGCTGCGCAGGAGAGAAAGTAATCAATTTTCACTGTAGGAGACACACAAATAAGACCTACATAAGAAATGGCATTGTAACACATAAGGAGATGTCTGAAGGGCAGAGAAAGCAGCATTAAATGAATCCTGAATATCTACTGCTTATTCTAAGAATAATGGGAGTGACTAGACAATAGGACACATGTGAAATACAGGAGAAAGTGATAGGAGATAAGAGTGTTAAATTAATTTGGGATACGATTCTATATGCCACACCAAGAACTTTGTTTCAACCTCAAGACCTTTGATATAAAAAAAAAGAAGGGCTAAAATACCATTTTTTCCTGGGCATAGTAGCAATTTGTTGTTTTTTGTTGTTTAGTCGCTCAGTTGTGTCTAGCTCTTTTGCAATGCCATGGACTGTGGCCCAGCAGGCTCCTCTGTCCATGGGATTCTCCAGGCAAGAATACTGGAGTGGGTTGCCATTGCCTACTCCAGGGAATATTTCTGACCCAGAGATTAAAACTGGGGCTCCCCCATCCATGTCTCCTGCATTTCAGGTGGATTCTTTACAGTTGAGCCACCAGGGAAGCCCTATAGTAGTAATAAATATAACGTATTTTGTACACCTGTCACCCATGTAGACATGGTGACATGGGCTTACAAATGGATGTTGGAGCCACTTGGCTGGCTTTTGGTTTGGCACCTAAAAAGTGAGGACAGACACACACACACACACAAGAACATGGGCTCGCAGCTGCTGTGCCTGTGCCAGCCAGGTGGAGGGAGGGGACAGTTGGGTAACAGGCAACCCCTGTGACTTTATGCCAGCTGACACTCCTTAATCCAAAGTGCCAAGGAGCCTGGAACAGCAGAGAAGTTATGCTGTGTGCTGGCTGAAGAGCCAGGGAAGGTTTCTGTAGGCCACTGTAAGGAATTCAAATTTGTATCCCTAGATAGCAGTAAATCACTGTGTTTTTAAAGTAGTTCAGTAATGAGTTTGTGGAAGATACGTCAGTAGTATGGGTAGAAAGGATTACTTGAGCCAAGGGCAAACAGTGTAGAGACACCAATTTAGATAACATTAGCATTTAGGTAATGGTTGTATTAAAGCAGAGAATCAGCCTTTGGGAGTGAAGGTGAGATGCCCAGGAATGCCATTGATCAGCCTGTTTAGTAGAGTCTAATCAGAATTGGAAGGGATGCAGCCATGGAGAATGGGTGGAGGGCGAGTCAGAATAGGCAATGCGAGGTGTGCATAGTGCTTTTTTAGATTACAACAGGGTTTTTGCATTATATAATCCTCATGCTTTTATTATCACATTTTACATTTGCAGAAGAAACTGAGACTTAGAAAATTTAAGTTATTCAAATCAAATTTAATAAATATTTCATAGGAAAACCAGAATGTGAAACTCTAATTCTTTAGTATTCTTTCACTAGAATACATGGAAGAACAAAAGCAAACAAAAACATTCAAAAATGTATAAGCAAATAAAATCAGAGGATATTTATGGTTTATGAAAAAACTACAATATTCACAGTTATGTCATTTTCTTGATTTTATACTGCCTACTAGTAACCAAGAAGTGCTAGGATAATTTTTTAATTCACTTTTGCCAAACTATGAGCCTAAAGTGGCCATTATTTTTGTAAATAAAGTTCTACTGGGACTTGGCCACATCTAATTCATTTACTTATTGCTGCTGCTGCTGCTAAGTCGCTTCAGTTGTGTCCGACTCTGTGCGACCCCAGAGACGGCAGCCCATCAGGCTCCTCCATCCATGGGATTTTCCAGGCAAGAGTACTGGAGTGGGGTGCCATTGCCTTCTCTGCATTTACTTATTATCTGTGGCTTTTCTAGAGTTCTAATGACAGAATTTAGTTGCAGCAGTAATTTATGCTTAGCCAAGCCTAAAATATTTACTCTCTAGATCATTAAAGAAAAATATTACTGAACCTTAATTTTGACCATTTACTGTACTACCTAACAATTTGTATTTTATATAACCAGTTCTCAAATATATTGAAATATAATCACATATTACTGGTTGTATATTAAAGGAGTATAAGCTAAGAAGGGTGATAAAAGAAATAGGAAATTTCATGTTTATTTAGAAGGAGATATAAAATATTTCCAAATTTGAAGATATTATTGCAGTTACTGTGATTTGTCCTCAACTTCTCTATTCCAGTGATTTGCTTTTTTATATTTGGTGGAATGAAAGCTATCATTTTTTTATTTTATCTGTTCTGTTATTAGTGTTATATCTAAAAAGTCTTTACCATACCTAAAGTAACAAAGATTTCCTATTATCTATTTTCTGGAAGCTTTATCATATTTCTGTTTTAAGTTTAGGTCTGGGACCCACACTGTGCTATTTTTTTGTTGTTGTTGTTTTGTTCTGTTTTTAATTGTGGCTAATATGAATCAGTGAGTCTGTTTCACTCTCCCTTTTTCATATCAATACCCAACTGCACATATATCATGTTTTCAAAAGTCCATTCTGCCTCCATTTGGAGGTTGTTTCATTGTTTAGTTGTTAGTCATGTCTGACTCTTTGCAAACCCATGAACTGCAGCATGCCAGGGTTCCCCATCCTGTCTGTCCTTCACTATCTCCCTCAGTTTGCTCAGATTCACATCCTTTGAGTCAGGGATTCTGTCTAACCATCTCATCCTCTGCCTCTCTCTTCTCCTTCTACCTTCAATCTTTCCCAGAATCAGGGATTTTTCCAACGAATCGACTCTTTGCATCAGATGACCAAAGTATTGGAGCTTCAGCTTCAGTATCAGTCCTTCCAATGAATATTTAGTGTTGATTTCCTTTAGGATTGACTGGTTTGATCTCCTTGCAGTCAGTGTCTTCCTCAGCACCACAGTTCGAAAGCATCAATTCTTTGGTTCCCAGCCTTCTTTATGGTCCAACTCTTACTTTTGGTACCTATCATAGATTGAATTGTGTTTCCCCAGAATTCATATGTTGAAGCCCTAATCCCCAGTGTGACTATAATTGGAGATAGTCTGTTTAAAGTGTTTGTGAAACAAAATGAGATTTTAAGACTGAGGCTGTGATTCAATAGGACCTACATCCTTATAAGAAGAGAATGAGATGCCAGAGCCCTTTTTCTCTCCACATTTGCACCATGCGAAGGTCATGTGAAGACACAACAAGGCAGCCATCTGCAAGCTGGAGAGCCTTCACCCAAAAGTTACCCTGCTCACACCTTGATGTTAGACTTCCAGCCTCTAGAACTGTGAGGAAAACACATTTTTGTTCTATGAGCCACTCAGTCTGTGGTATTCTGTTATGGTAGTCCAAACAGCCTGCAATAGCATCCTTGCCAAAAATTAACTGATCAGATATATGGGTTGTGTTTCTACTCTGAACCATTGATATATTTGTTAATTCTTATTTCAAAGCATAGTCTGCTGATTAACATGGCTTTATCATAGCTCTTGAAATCAAGTAGTATGAGTCATCCAACTTTGTTTAGATTTTTTAAATTATTTTTTTTATTCCTGATCCTTTAATTTTTCATACAATTTCTAGATTCAATTCAAAATCCGTTCTGGGATTTAATTATGATTGTGTTTAATCTGTAGATGAGTATCAGAAAAATTTACAGCTTAACTATATTGAGTTTTTCAATCAATGAACACAGAACATCTTTCCATTTATTTGTCTTTTTAAATGTCTTTCATCAGTGTTTTATAGTAAGCATACATTATTTTTGATTAGTATGTATGAAAAGTGAAAGTCACTCAGTCATTTCTGACTCTTTGTACACCATGGATTGTAGCACACTAGGCTCCTCTGTCTGTGAAATTCTCTAGGCGGGAATACTGGAGTGGGTAGCCATTTCCTTCTCCAAGGGATCTTCTCAATCCAGGGATTAAACCTGGGTTTCCTGCTTTGGGGGTAGATTCTTTTCCATCTAAGCCACCAGGGAACTCTAATCCATACCTAATTATTTCCTGTTTTTAATATACTTTAAAAAGTTACAAATAGTATACTTTAAAAATGTAAATTTCCTATCATTCATTGAGAGTATAGAGATTTTTAAATATATTCTCTTTATATCACCCTGTCCTGACTGCTTTGATTATTATGATTAATTAAATATTCTACTCATGAGTCATCATTATTTTATTGTTTCACATTTATTTTCTTAGTTTTATTAAGATATATAATTGATGTACCTCACTGTGCAGGTTAAATACATACAGCCTGATGGTTGGAGTTACATGTAATTTGAAAGAACAGGTTCAGATAACATTTAGCATGTCATATAGATGTAATAAAAAAGGAAAGAAGGAAAGAAAAAGAGCCCTCCTTGTGATAAGAACTCTTAGGATTTACTCTCTTTAAAACATTCCTGTGTATTATAGGGCAATGTTAACTGTAGTCAGCATGTGATAAATCATATCCCCTGGCAATATCCTAAGTCCTTTTTTATTTTATAATTGGAAGTTTGTAGCTTTGAACACCTTCCGATTCCCCTTCCCTCCACCCTGTACCTCTGGTGACCACAAGGCTGATCTCTTTTTCTATGAATTTGTTTTTTTTGATTCCACACTTGAGTGAGCTCCTGCAGTATCTGTATTTCTCTGTCTGACTTATTTCACTTAGGTTTATGACTTCAAAGTTTATCCATTTGTCATGAATGGTAAGAATTCCTTATGTTTTATGGCTGAATAATATTCATATTTAATCTTTATCTCAAATATCCACAAAGCATCAGACATGACTTAGTGACTAAACAGCGACAATCTTAATTTAATAACTTCATCATCAACAGACATTTAGATGGTTTCCTTGTCTTGGCTTTTATAAGTAAGTCTGTGATGAACATGGGATGCAGATATATTTTCTAGTTAGATTTTTTTTGTTTGTTTTATTTGATGTATTCCCAAAAATGGAATTCAGTTCATTTCAGTTCAGTTGTTTAGTCATGTCTGACTCTTTGCGACACCATGAATTACAGCACGCCAGGCCTCCCTGTGCATCACCAACACCCAGAGTTCACTCAGACTAATATCCATCGAGTCGGTGATGCCATCTAGCCATCTCATCCTCTGTTGTCCCCTTCACCTTCTGCCCCCAATCCCTCCCAGCATCAGAGTCTTCTCCAATGAGTCAACACTTTGCATGAGGTGGGCAAAGTATTAGAGTTTCAGCTTTAGCATCAGTCCTTCCAAAAAACACCCAGACTGATCTCCTTTAGAATGGACTGGTTGGATCTCCATGCAGTCCAAGGGACTCTCAAGAGTCTTATCCAACACCACAGTTCAAAAGCATCAATTCTTCCACACTCAGCCTTCTTCACAGTCCAACTCTCACATCCATACATGACTACTCGAAAAACCATAGCCTTGACTAGACAGACCTTTGTTGGCAAAGTAATGTCTCTGCTTTTGAATATGCTATCTAGGTTGGTCATAACTTTCCTTCCAAGGAGTAAGCATCTTTTAATTTCATGGCTGCAATCACCATCTGCAGTGATTTTGGAGACCAAAAAAATAAAGTCTGACACTGTTTCCATGGTTTCCCCATCTATTTCCCATGAAGTGATGGGACCAGATGCCATGATCTTAGTTTTCTGAATGTTGAGCTTTAAGCCAACCTTTTCACTATGCTCTTTTTCACTTTCATCAAGAGGCTTTTTAGTTCCTCTTCACTTTCAGCCATAAGGGTGGTGTCATCTGCATATCTGAGGTTATTGATTTTTCTCCAAGCAATCTTTATTCCAGTTTGTGCTTCTTCCAGCCCAGCATTCCTCATGATGTACTCTGCATAGAAGTTAAATAGAGTGACAATATACAGCGTAGACATACTCCTTTTCCTATTTGGAACCAGTCTGCTGTTCCATGTCCAATTCTAACTGTTGCTTCCTGACCTGCATACAAATTTCTCAAGAGGCAGATCAGGTGGTCTGGTATTCCCATCTCTTTCAGAATTTTCCAGTTTATTGTGATCCACACAGTCAAAGGCTTTGGCATAGTCAATAAAGCAGAAATAGATGTTTTTCTGGAACTCTCTTGCTTTTTCCATGATCCAGGGGATATTGGCAATTTGATCTCTGGTTCCTCTGCCTTTCCTTAAACCAGCTTGAACATCAGGAATTTCACGGTTCACATATTATTTAAACCTGACTTGGAGGATTTTGAGCATTACTTTTACTAGCATGTGAGATGAGTGCAATTGTGCAGTAGTTTGAGCATTCTTTGGCATTGCCTTTCTTTGGGATTGGAATGAAAACTGACCTTTTCCAGTCCTGTGGCCACTGCTGAGTTTTCCAAATTTGCTAGCATATTGAGTGCAGCACTTTCACAGCATCATCTTTCAGGATTTGAAACAGCTCAACTGGAATTCCATCACCTCCACTAGCTTTGTAAATAGTGAAGCTTTCTAAGGCCCACTTGACTTCACATTCCAGGATGTCTGGCTCTAGGTCAGTGATCACACCATTGTGATTATCTGGGTTGTGAAGATCTTTTTTGTACAGTTCTTCTGTGTATTCTTGCCACCTCTTCTTAATATCTTCTGCTTCTCTTAAGTCCATACCATTTCTATCCTTTATCAAGCCCATCTTTGCATGAAATGTTCCCTTGATATCTCTAATTTTCTTGAAGAGATCTCTAGTCTTTTCCATTCTGTTGTTTTCCTCTATTTCTTTGCATTGATCACTGAGGAAGGCTTTTTTTTATCTCTCCTTGCTATTCTTTGGAACTCTGCAATCAGATGCTTATATCTCTCCTTTTCTCCTTTGCTTTTTGCTTCTCTTATTTTCACAGCTATTTGTAAGGCCTCCCCAGACAGCCATTTTGCTTTTTTGCATTTCTTTTCCATGGGGATGGTATTGATCCCTGTCTCCTGTACAATGTCACAAAACTCATTCCATAGTTCATCAGGCACTCTATCAGATCTAGTCCCTTAAATCTATTTCTCACTTCCACTGTATAATCATAATGAATTTAATTTAGGTCATACCTGAATGGTTTAGTGGTTTTCCCTACTTTCTTCAATTTAAGTCTGAATTTGGCCATAAGGAGTTCATGATCTGAGCCACAGTCAGCTCCCGGTCTTGTTTTTGCTGACTGTATAGAGCTTCTCCATCTTTAGCTGCAAAGAATATAATCAATCTGATTTCGGTGTTGACCATCTGGTGATGTCCATGTATAGAGTCTTCTCTTGTGTTGTTGGAAGAGGGTGTTTGTTATGACCGGTGCATTTTCTTAGCAAAACTCTATTAGTCTTTGCCCTGCTTCATTCTGTATTCCAAGGCCAAATTTGCCTGTTACTCCAGGTGTTTCTTGACTTCCTATTTTTGCATTCCAGTCTCCTATAATGAAAGGGACATCTATTTTGACTGTTAGTTCTAAAAGGTCTTGGAGGTCTTCGTAGAACCGTTCAAGTTCAGCTTCTTCAGCGTTACTGGTTGGGACATAGACTTGGACTACTGTAATATTGAATGTTTTGCCTTGGAAATGAACAGAGATCATTCTGTCGTTTTTGAGATTGCATCCAAGTACTGCATTTTGGACTCTTCTGTTGACCATGATTGCTACTCCATTTCTTCTAAGGGATTCCTGCCCACAGTAGTAGATATAATGGTCATTTCAGTTAAATTCACCCATTCCAGTCCATTTTAGTTAACTGATTCCTAGAATATCGACATTCACTCTTGCCATCTCCTGTTTGACCACTTCCAATTTGTCTTAATTCATGGACCTAACATTCCAGGTTCCTATGCAATATTGCTCTTTACAGCATCAGATCTTGCTTCTGTCACTAGTCACATCCACAACTGGGTATTGTTTTTGCTTTGGCTCCATCCCTTAATTCTTTCAGGAGTTATTTCTCCATTGATCTCCAGTAGCATATTGGGCACATAACGACCTGGGGAGTTCCTCTTTCAGTATCCTATCATTTTGCCTTTTCATACTGTTCATGGGGTTCTCAAGGCAAGAATACTGAAGTGGTGGATCACATATTAGTCTTATATTTAATTTTTTGTGAAACCTTCATACTTTCATCTATAGTGTCTGTACCAATTGACAGTTGCACTAGCAGTACACAAGAGTTCTCCTTCTCCATATCTTCACTGGGTTTTTGTAGTTTCTTATCTTTTTAATGCTAGCCATTCCAACAGATGTGAGGTGATATTTCTTTGTGGTTTTAGTTTGCATTTTTCTAATGACTGGTGATGTTGAACATCTTTCCACATACACGTTGGGCTTTTGTGCATTTTTTGGAAAACGTACATTCTTTGGAAAAATGTCAGTTAAGGTCCTTTGCCTATTTTTAATTGTTTTTTTTTTTTTTTTTTTTTTTGTCTTTTATAAAAACAACAGAATAAGGACATTGTAAAGTTTCTTGGTAATGTAGCACTGCTGCTGCTGCTAAGTCGCTTCAGTCATGTCCGACTCTGTGTGACCCCATAGAGAGCAGCCTACCAGGCTCCCCCATCTTTGGAATTCTCTCTCTCTCTCTTTTTTTTTTTTTTTTTTGTCTATAGTTGCGTTTTTATTACCTTCATGTTCTGAAGCAGTTCATGACCACGAGTGCTTTGAGAACAGTTTTTACAATTAAAGCATTTCTTCAAGAAAAAAACAATCGTTCCTTCCAGAGCCAAGAAGCAGCCTCCCATCCCTCCCCTCCTGCGGGAACAGCCCCCGTGGGGACCCCACCCGGTACCCTAGAAACTCAGCAAAGCGGCCTCAGCCTCCCCGACCCGCTTCTTCAGCCTGGGCCAAGGGCAGCACACTGCTCGCAGGTCATACGATTTTGAGGTCCTTCAGGGCAGACTCCAGGCTCTTCACGTCCCAGATGCTCATGCCGCCGTCCATGCCGGTGGTGCAAAACTGCGAGCACTTGGCCTTTCCCCCACTCAGCACCGAGGTCTGGCTGATGCTGTTCTTGTGCAGGGAGTCCAGGCCGGCGCCTGCCGCCGCGCTGCCCTCAGAGCTCTCCTTCTTGTCGAGGTTCTGGAAGCACTCGCGGGCCGTGAGGCCGTGCTGCGAGCTCTGCTTGGGCACTTCCAGCCGCCCACCGAAGTTCAGCTTCCCTGCGGCGCTGTCGTAGGTGAAGAGCACCGGGAAGCAGTCGTGGCCCGCTGCCACCAGACTGTTCTCCGTGATGAAGGTGACGGCCAGCAGCGGCAGCGTTTCAGAGGCCAGAGTCGCGACGGCCATCTTCTTGTCAGCATCGGCCAGGCACACAGTGCTGTCATGGCTGACCCAGGCCACACGACTGCCGTTGGCCGAGAAGCAGACGCCGTGCACCCAGCCGCAGCTACTGCTGGATTCGAACATCATCAGCTCCCCGAACGGCATCTTGGAGCCCCACGGGGTGGGTGCTGGCCGCTCCTCTACCTCCTTGATGTAGGCTGAGAAGATCTGGCATTTGAAGTCACAGGAGCCGGAGGCCAGGAGCACGTTGTTGGGGTGCCAGTCCAGGCTGAGGACGGTGGAGCGGATGGGCTTCTTGATGTGCTTGCACACCCACCAGTCATTTTCCTGCTCAAAATAGCAGATGGAGGTGACACGGGAGCCACTGCCCACAGCGAACTTTTTCTCACTGGGGGCCCAGCGCACACAGCGAGCGGCGCGGTTGATGCGCAGGATGACAAGCGTGGGCTTCCACGTGCGGCCCTTCAGCGTCCACACATAGGCGTTGCGGTCTGTACCGCGTCACGATGCAGTTAGTCTCTGGGACCCAGTCAATGCCTGTCACCTGCCAGTTGTGCTCCTTGAGTTCGTGCTCCTGGACCCACTTGTTCCCGCTCTTCTCATAGATGTGCACCTCGTGGTTGTTGGGGCAGATGGCGATCTGGGTGCGGTCCTTGTTCCAGGCGTGACAGCTGATGGACTCCACCAGGAAGCTGTGATATGCCGTGGCTGCTTGACTCCTCGGGGCGCCGCGGCCGCGGACTCTGGGCGCCGCGCTGCACGGCCACTTCTGGAGTGGCCACACTGGAGTGGGGTGCCATTTCCTTCTCCAGTGAATGAAAGTGAAAAGTGAAAGGGAAGTAGCTCGGTCGTGTCCGACTCTAAGCGACCCCATAGACTGCAGCCTACCAGGCTCCTCCATCCATGGGATTTTCCAGACAAGAGTACTGGAGTGGGGTGCCATTGCCTTCTACTAAGACGTAAAACAATCTCTATTTGTCCCTATCTAACTTTATGCTCAAAAATGGGTTGATGTTTTGCTATATATAGTACTGTTTCTATTATGGAACTTGCAAAGATAAAGAAGAATCTGATACTATATCAACTGCCTACCATGTCACTGTAACTTAAAATGTGACAGTTAATGATTGGGGTAATGAAAAGCAAAAGGGGTGCTACCAGAGAATGTGAACACTTGAGAAGAGTCCTAAAAATGAATATCAGCAACTCAACAGAAGAGAACAGAATTTCAAAGAATGATAGATATATCTAGTATTGCAAAATTATGGAAATGCATGGTATTTTTCTGAAATTTTAAGCTATTTATTTATATATATGATGTGTATGCCATGTGTTGTTGGAGAGGGAACAATTGTTAGTATGGAGAGGTAGGAAGGATCAGTGAATGGAGGGCCTTCCTTTCAATACATAGAATTTAAATGCATAAAACAGGAAAAAAAAAAGCAGTTATTCTGAAGGAGTATATTGAATTGGGGAGAGAATATGAAAGAGGCAGATTAATATAGTGTGCTGTGCTTAGTTGCTCAATCATGTCTGACTCTATTCAACTCCATGGACTGTAGTCAGTCAGGCTCCTCTGTCCATGGGGATTCCCCAGGCAAGAATACTGGAGTGGGTAGCATATCCCTTCTCCAGGGGATCTTTCTGACCCAGGAATTGAACCAGGGTCTCTTATATTGCAGGAAGATTCTTTACCAGCTAAGCTACCAGGGAAGCCCCAGATTAATATGGAGTGGTAGCTAAATGGATGTGAAAGTTAAAGGAAAAGATTGCCTATAATTATTTCAGTTGGGCAATAGAGTGATTTCTTTCAAGTTGTATCAGTGAAATCTCTGCTATTTCAATAATAGTATAAGTAAAATTTTGTAATTTTCTTTTTTCACTTAATAATCAATTTTGAATTCATTGCTATTACTGTAATAGCTTACATACTATTCTAGTAAGTGACTGTACTGTGTTTAATCTCTGCTTGACTGCTGCATATTTAATCTCTAGTTTTTCCTCTTAATAAAAGGAAAACATGCTCTTGCTAAACATCTTTATACTTTTTCTTCATTTTCCATTTTCCTTAACTCAAGGATGGTAAGTATCGGTATGAGAAAAAGAGTTATGAATAGTTTTTGGAGTCTTGAATTTCCTTATTTTCCCATAGTAAAATATAAAAATTACAGTTATCCCACAATCTCAGTTTTTATCTATTTTATACCTTTTTAAATTAAAATGACTGGCAGAAAAATTATTTTTGTTTCCTTAATGTCTACATAAGTAAGGTCATAAAATATCACTAGGATATAAAATAATGAATAATAATTATGCATACCTATATTATTAAAATTGGTTTTTGCACATGATTTTTTTAAGTTCAGTATTTCTGTGTTCTTAAGATACATACTGCAATTTTAAAGAATGTTGAATAGAATTTATAGAGGTTCTTCATGTAAAATTTAAACATTACATTCTTACTCCAAGTCCAGGTAAATCCATAGAGTCAAAAAACAAAAGTCTAATTATTGCTAGTGTATGCCAGCTCTAGATACCCTTTGGTATTGATTTTTTTTAAGACAATATATGATATATTCAGTGTTTCTGTCTTGGATGTTCAAGAGATTAAATGCTTTCGTCTTTCTTAACACAGATTAAATTTACACAGGAAAAACACCCTTGGGTATGGCTTTTTGCATATTTACCTACCTCAGAGGGTTTTTTTGTTTTTGTTTTATTATTAGAGTGAAAAAATTAGTAAAACATCTTTAGCTCCTTAGGGAAATAGAGCAATAAAAATGCAAAATAATAAATATGGATGATTTTACAAGGCTGCTTTATGAAGATGAAATATTCCTGTCCTACTACCTCTAGATAAATGAAATATATCATAGTGAAATAACAATATACATCATTTTATGTATTTGTTCCTAAATATCCATATCAGACAAGTCTATATATTATGAAAGCCAATATGAACACATTTAAACTCTGAAAAAGTTTAAATTAAATGATATGCTTCACTTAATCATAATTTTAAGGATAAACTTTAAAGAAAAATTTAAGTATCTTAAAGTAGAAAATGTCTACTAGAGGAGAATTCTGAACAATGATCTTCATGCATGAATAAAGAATGCTGCATGATTGTAGCTCTTTAAGTTCATCTCTGTTTGAAAAAGCATTACTAAATACCAACTTTATTCAGGTATGGTGTGTATTACTAAGACACAGAAGTTAATAACTCATATTTATTGGTTAATTCTTAATGAAAATAATGTATAGCTTATGATAGTGTTTTAAAACATATGATGGTTATATTTCTAGGTGTTTTAAAACTATCCTTAAAATCTTAAGGTTGATAATGTATGACAAAACTTTAAAGAAGATGTATTTTCTAATTGAGCATAATGAGAAGCTTCTGGGGCAAATAACTTGGCATCAGAGCCACAGATACCAAAATCAGAAACAAATTGGAGTTAAAATAACATTACAGCATTGAAACCAGAGAGGAGTATTGGGAAAGCTTGCAAACTTTCCTGTACCATAAACATTATAATGATTGAATGTCCTTACAAGGCCTTGGCTAAGAGGCCTACTGATCAAAAGCAAGTATAACAGAAAACAGTGGAGGCTGATTGCTTTCAGAATTAAAACTTTTTATATAGAGCAAAAAGAAAATTCACAAGTAGAAATGTAGGGTAAACATATTGAAATACTACAAATGCACTTATGATAGAGTAGGCTGAGACAAGAAAGACTGATTTAAAAAATACTATAGGCAAGCTAAGCAATGATAGCTATAAATTTTATGGATTCTTTAGCATTACTTGGAAATTTATTTGGTTAATTGATTTTTAAACATGATTTTTAAAGTAGATTTATGCAATTTATTAAATTGTTATTTTGGAGTACATAATTTTAAATATTAAAATAAAAAGAGTCCAATTACTTTAATTGACAAAAAATAAACAAGATTTTATATTTAAAATTTCCCATCTATTTTCTTACTCAAAGGAGAGTTATTATTAATCACCATGAGACTCTATGTTGTAGTGTTAAGTTGTGTTTAATTCTGCAGCCCGCCTGTCAGGCTCCTCTGTCCATGGGATTTCCCAGGCAAGAATACTAGAGTGGGTTGCCATTTCCTTCTCTAGGAGATCTTCCCAACCCAGTAATCAAACCCTTGTCTCCTGCATCTCCTGCATTGTAGGCAGATTCTTTACCTCTGAGCCACCAGGGAAATCTTATGAGACTCTATGAGTACAGTTAAATCATTTAGTGAAGTTGTGTCTCTTTGCAACCCCATGGACTGTAGCCCGCCAGGCTCCTCTGTCCATGGGATTTTCCAGGCAAGAATACTGGGGTGGGTTGCCATTTCCTTCTCCAGGGGATCTTCCTGACCCAGGAGTTGAACCCAGGTCTCCCATATTGCAGGCAGACTCTTCACCATCTGAGCCACCGGAAAACTAAATACACATCTCATTACAGGCTACACCTATGTACTTTTCTTAAAGGTGACTGGAACAGTATAATGGCAGTTAATTAGATATCACTTCATCTGAAAAATAAATAGAGTTCATTTAAAAATTATAGAGAAAATTGAATATGAGTTAATTTAAAATCTCCTTTACCAGGATTATTGTCACATGCTAGAAACTCTTGCAGGCTTGGTTTTTTCACTACAAATGAAGTATTTTCACAGCTAATGTCTGAAATTCCTCATGGGTCTAAAATTTTGGAGCATGACACATTTCTTCCCATGCAATGAGTCCATAAATTTTATACTCTGATCCCCAAAAAGGGAAAAATAATTAAAACATAATGTAAAATCTATATATTGCTTGCTTCCTTTCCTTATTATATAATTTGGGAAGCATACTGAATATGTCTCTGAGTAGAACCATCATTTATTTATGTTAAAATTTCCCTCAGCCTCTAATACCAATCAAACCATGAGTATATCTTGAACATTAACCATCCTCCTACCTCTTAATGCAAGTAAGTTATGAATTTATTGTCTTTGGAACTCAACAGGACTGATGCAGGTAATTGTCTCTGAAAATGTAAAATAGGCATAAATATAAGCTTTGAAGTATATTGATTAAAATGAAGCCTAATAATAAAAGAAATATTTATTTTGAATTTTAATGTGTGTCCCATCTATGTAAAGTTTACTTACAAATTATCTGAATTACTAAAAATAAACAGATAAATTAAAATTAAAATTAACAACTTTATACACCCATCTTATAATTCATGATACTTGGCAACATCTTATTTGCTAGCTTGTTACAGCAAGGTTATAAGAAGAAAAAAACCTTTTGTTATATCTATAGAAAGAATGAAGGGGCTTCCCAGGTGGCTCAGTGGTAAAGCATCCACCTGCAATGCAGGAGATGCAGATTTGATCCCTGGGTGGGGAAGATTTCATGGAGAAGGAAATGGCAACCCACTCCAGTATCTTGCCTAGGAAATCACATGGACAGAGGACTCTGGTAGGATACAGTCCACGGGGTTGTCAAAGAGTCAGACATGAAAAAACAGCAACAATAGAAAGAATGAAAGAAGAATGGGAGAGAGGAAAGGGAAGAGTGAGGATGGGAGGTGGGCATTTTAGTGAATCAACTTCAGAAATTCTCACACAGCTTAACTGAATGGATAATTTAAGCTCTCAAGGCCTCAGTTTCATTGTATTTGAAATGGAGAAACTAAGGAGTATTTATGTATTTTATGAAATTAAGTCTGTGAAATATCTTTGGGAAAATAGCAGTGTACAAAAGGAAAGTGTTAATTTTTAATTTCTTGAGGTTGAACAAATGGAAAGCTCAGAACAGAAGACAGAAGTCATACTGACTTGCAATCATCTGAGCTAATGTGTGGACAACTCAAATCAATATTGCGGCTTTGTCTGCTTGCAGAATAACTTTAAAGGTGACTTGTAAAGGGAATTGTCAAAACTCCCTCAACTGGAGCAGGAAATGATGAATGCTAGTAATAGCTGTCTAAAGGGAGCACATTCGATACCCTATTTAGTATAATACTCACTTTTTTCTTTGTGGTTTAAACTTATTAAGGTTTTAAATATCCTTTTTAACTACTCTAATAGGATCATTCAGGATACATTTTGCCACAGTTGAGAGATCTTTGACAATTCCCTCAGTCACATACCTTTAAAGGTTACCAGGAAGTTGCATTATAAACTCAAGACTTTAAAGATTTCTACCTTTCTTACTATTTATCTTATCGAAAGGATCATTTATTTAAAGAAATCATACAATTGTATCATCCTGCACTGTGGTTAGAGCTTTTGGCATTTTAAAAGATTTTTTTTTAAACATATGGGATATTTTGCTTAGGGGAAAGCTGCATTTGTTAGCTTTTTTTAAAACATATTTTCAATATTGTCAAAACATTACAAAATCATTAGGAGAGTCCCATGTTAAAGTCTTGTCAGACATTTCATTATAAACTTACATTAGGATTCTAGCTATTTTAAATCACCAACAGCTTCACCCAAGCACAATCTGTTAGTAAAGTTGAAATTTGTTTAGGGAGTGTTGTAAATGAATTGCTATAGTTGTGTCTCAAAGGTGTCAAAATGAATTTGCTGATAGAGTTCTGTGGAATTAGAATGGAACCATAAATCAGGGGAAGCTACTAATTTTCTAAGATTCAGTGACATACTGGGAATAAGGTAGTTTGTGGTCAATTCTTTTTTATTACAAAGTACTCCAACAAAGCAAAACAAGAGGAAGTTAAATATAATCACATTTGTCATCAAATCTACAAGTGTACTTCAGCTTTCAATTATTTGTATGGTATCTAAAGAAAATGCATAAACCTTATTTTGCTTTCCATTTGAATGCATTCACTTCAGTTGTTCAGTCCTGTCCGAACTTTTGCAACCACATGGACTTCAGCACGCCAGGCTTCCCTGTCCATCACCAACTTCCAGAGCTTACTCAGCCTCATGACCATTGAGTTAGTGATGCCATCCAACCATCTCATCCTCTGTCATCCCCTTCTTCTCCCACCTTCAATCTTTCCCAGCATCAAGGTTTTTTCTAGTGGGTTAGTTCTTCACATTAGGTGGCCAAAGTATCGGAGTTTCAGCTTCAGCATCAGTCCTTCCAATGAATATTCAGGATTGATTTCTTTTAGGATGGACTGGTTGGATCTTTTTGCAGTCCAAGGGACTCTCAAGAGTCTTCTCCAACACTGCAATTCAAAAGCATCAATTCTTCAGTGCTCAGCCTTTTTTATAGTCCAACTCTCACATCCATACATGACTACTGGAAAAACCATAGCCTTGACTAAACAGACCTTTGTTGGCAAAGTATGTCTCTGCTTTTTAATATACTGTCTAGGTAGACCATAGCTTTTCCTCTAAGGAGCAAGCATCTTTTAATTTCATGTCTGCAATCACCATCTACAGTGATTTTAGGCCCCAAAAAATTAAGTCTCTGTTTCCATTGTTTCTCTATCTATTTGCCATGAAGTGATTAGACTGGATGCCATGATCTTAGTTTTCTGAATGTTGAGTTTTAAGCCAACTTTTTCACTCTTCTCTTTCACTTTCATCAAGAGGCTCTTTAGTTCTTTGCTTTCTGCCATAAAGGTGGTATCATGTGCATATCTGAGGTTACTGATATTTCTCCCAGCAATCTTGATTCCAGCTTGTGCTTCATTTAGCCCAGCATTTCCCATGGTGTACTCCATATAAGTTAAATAAGCATTAGGTTTTACTTTATATCAGTGAGCTGAGCCAAAAGAATGAAACCACATGCTGTCCAGTAAATATAAATTTAATATTTTATCAGTTATCTTTGGGTAAAGTATGCAACTCTAAAATGAGAACAGCACATTTTCATGGTTTTGTAACAACAAAGGTTAGTGCTGTTAAATGTATTTTTATTATTTTGCATAAGCTCCATGTCCTATTCACTCCAGAACCTAAAGTAAAGAAGGAAATACTATTTAGGATCTATCTAAAGCTTTTGATATTTTGAAGTCAAAGGAAACATAAAAATGACAAACTATATGATAGCGCTTAAAGTTACATCCCATTTGGCAAGTAAGCCACTTGCCAAGCCAAAAGTCAGTGTGTGGAAGGATATATATATATTTTTTTTTTCATAAGGGCTGCATAGACAGAGATGGTAGGAAGGATCAATAAGTGTTTTGAACAAAAAATGACACTACCACAAAATATGTTGATGTTGTTGATTTAGCTGATGAGTTGTACCTAACTCTGTTGCAACCCCATGGAGTGTAGCCTCTGTCCATGGGATTTACCAGGCCAGAATATTGGAGTGGGTAGCCAATTCCTTCTCCAGGGAATGTTCCTGACCCAGGGATCAAACCCATGTCTCCTACATTAGCAGGCAGGTTCTTTACCACTGTGCCGCCAAGGAAGACCACCACAAGATATAGAAAGTTATAAATTTACTGGTGAAATTGTAATGTTTTATCTCATAATGAAATGAAAAAGAGATTGGATATTAATTTGTAGATTAAGATTATGGAAATTTCCTTTTTTCCCTACTGGATTAGCTTTTTACTTTATGTTGCTGATTTAAGTTACTTCAAAATGTTATCTAAGGATTAATAAAAATTCATATATTCTCAGCTCTCTTTATTTTGTTTGTTGTGGTTTAATTACTAATTTGCGTCCCTGTCTTTGAGACCTTGTGCAGTGTAGCATGCCAGGCTCCTCTATCCATGGGATCTCCCAGGCAAAAAATTCGAGTGGTTTGCCATTTCCCTCTCTAGGGGATCTTTTTGACCCAGGGATTGAACCCACATCTCTTGCATTGGCACGCAGTTTCTGTATTACCACTGAGCCACCAGGGAAGCCCTTAATTTCTTTCAGTTCAGTTCAGTCACTCAATCATGTCCAATTCTTTGTGACCCCATGGACTGCAGTACACCAGGCTTCCCTGTCCATCACCAACTCCCAGAGTTTACTCAAACTCATGCCCATCGAGTCAGTGGTGTCATCCAACCATCTCTTCTCTGTCATCCCCTTCTCCTCTCACCTTCAATCTTTCCCAGCATCTGGGGCTTTTCAAATGAGTCAGCTCTTTGCATCAGGTGGCCAATTTATTGGAGCTTCAGCTTCAACATCAGTCCTTACAATGAACATTCAGGACTGATCTCCTTTAGGATGGACTGGTTGGATCTCCTTGCAGTCCAAGGGACTCTCAAGAGTCTTCTCCAACACCACAATTCAAAAGCATCAATTCTTTGGAGTTCAGCTTTCTTTATAGTCCAACTCTCACATCCATACATGACTACTGGAAAAAACATAACCTTGGCTTAATTTCTTTACAATTATGTAAAAACTCTTCAGAATAATGAATTTTTCTGGACGTAAAAAAATTATAAAAGGCATTTCAATAGTAAGACAATTATTAGAAAAGCACTTTAATTTCAAGCTGGATTTATGTTCTAATTCTAATCTCAAATTCTTATAAAAGGATATATTATTAATTTAAAATGTAATGTTTGGACTGTAAATATATTAATATCAATTAGTAATTTATAAAGTCATTTCTATGTCATAAAAATGATGCCAGTTATGAATTATAAATTCAATTAATTGTGTAGGTATTTAGCATTTATGGGCTTCCCTGGTACACTTAGTGGTAAAGAATCTGCCTGCCAATGCAGGAGACCCAGGTTTGATCCCTGCATCGGGAAGATCCCCTGGAGAAGGAAATGGCAACTCACTCCAGGATTCTCGCCTGGGAAATCCCATGGGCAGTGGAGCTTGGCAGGCTGCAGTCTATGGGGTCACAAAAGAGTCAGACATGACTTAGTAACTAAGGAGGCTATGTTTATAAAATAAAGCAAAATAAAAACAGCATGGTCCAGAGAAATAAGAGAGAGATCTGATCTAACCACTCTATTTGAATTAATTTTAATTTCTGTGATGTCTAACAAATGTCTTAACTTCTCTTTCAGTTGTGTTGTTTGTAAAAAGGATATGATAAGGCTTTTTCAGGATTGCCTTGTAAGATACATGCTCAATAAAAAGTTTACCTCACTGTCTCCTTCATCTTTATGTGTGCCCCAGCAATAAAAGTAATTTTTTAATAAGGGTTATGGTATGGGGAGTGTATTTCTGTGAAATCCACATAAAGTCTGTAGAGAAGCATAGCCCAAGGATAGGCATTTGAGGGTGTGATTAAATTTATATTGGACACCTTTCAAGGAGAGTACAAAGGAGCATATTTTGTACCATCTCCCAAGAGGTAATACTGCTCAATATGAGTGTGAGATGAAGAGTGGGTAATAATACCTGAGCAGATGTGACAGCTGGACAAATGTGCAGCTCTTCTTTCCTCAAGTCAAGTTAAACAGTTACACTTATCATTTCTATGTACTATGTATTTTTCAAAATAGCACAAAAAAACAACATTCAAAATTGCAATTCAAAACCAAGTATCATTGCATTATCCACATATCTACCTGTTTATATTAGCACCCAGAGTCTACAATGCATTAAGAAATGGAATTCTAAGGTTCTGTTTACCTTTGATTACAATGTACGTTTTAAAAGATGGTGTAAAGATCTCTGTAGAACCTGCACCATTCTTATAGTATACTCATAATATCTTAAGAGTGTGTTTTTTTTTTTAATTGGGGCTTTTCATAAATTATTAGTACTTCCACAATAGTATGACATTTCTAAAAGGATGTACAATGAAAAAATCCAAATGACAGACCTTTATGAATTATCAACAATGATGATTCCTTGTTTTAGGGAAGAGACATAAGAATCATAATATCATTTGGTTCATCTTTCATTTAATTTTTGCAAGTATAGTAATCCAGTTATATTTTTTGACTCTCAGAACAAATGCATTGTCAAAGGTCTTCAAAATCTTTAAGCCTGCATAAAGTATTGGAAAAAAGATAATAATTCCAATGAAGCAGTAGAAATCCATTAATGTTTCTTAATAAGAGCAAGTTTAAAGAGGCCACTACTGTTAGTTCCCATCAGTGACTAGTTTTACACTATTAATCATATCACAGTAAAAAAAAAAAGTATGTATAAAGACCTACCAATGTTTGTTAGAGTTGAGGGTAGAACTCAAATCTCCTAAATCTTAGTGCAGCCCAGTCCAAGCTCTGCAAATGATTTCGTTATATTTGAAATATAAGCAGATATCTATCATATACTTCAGTGATCTTTTTCCTCCACATGCTTTCACTGTTAATTAAGTTGTCAAGTTAAAGTCAACTGACTATATATTTTCTCTGAATTGTAAGAATATTGAACATTGTAGAGCTGAAAATCTTAATTAAGAAAAAATACTTTTACCTTTTCTAATGTGGTTCATTAATGTTCATTGAGTATATTTGTGTTTTAAAATTTTCAATGGTAATTATTCTTTTTAATGAATAGTGACATGTTAATATTTTGTGAAGAGACAGATAAAAGGCTCTTTAATTGATCTTGTAGGAAATATTCCTTTTGAAAATGACTATAGTAATATACAAAAGGCAATATTTGTTCTCTTGATTTTCTTCAAATTGGCAAGGCAAAATTTAATAATAAAATGCAAAGTTAAGCAGTAAAAAATTGAGGAAGTATTTTTTTCTAAGAAATAAACTTGATTGGATCATACCCTTAATCTTCTACTAGCAAAATATTGAGACATTGCTAGATATTTCTTAAAACATTTCAGGAAGGCAAAAGACAGATATGTGAGATAGAATGGGAAAAAATGAGAAAATATATGACAAATGGTACTTAAAATGTGTTTTGACACTTCATTTTTATGATAATAATGTGCCTTTATGCCTTTTACTTAATGTTATAATTGAAATTTAAACTGACATTCACCCATCTGCTGCTTATAAAAGACAGTCATCTGTCATTAATTTAAAGTTCTCAGGGTATTATTTAATTAGAGTTTTAAAATTAACACCAAGCAAGAAAAAAATTCCCAGTGTTTTTCTAAAATTTCTACTAGAATGGCACAATTATGTATCTATATTTATTCTTAATTGCTTCCTTTCTTAAGATTAAAAATTGTGGAATAAAAATGTTATTTGACTCTCAAATATAAAATCAATATGCCACCAAAAGACATATATTCTGATTAATTTTTAAACAATAAGCATAACTATTTTCAACTATTTAAGTTTTCTTTTAGTTTGCACTTGGGGATATGTTTTCTGAAAATTCAAAGAAACTAAGAACGGTATCATATGCTAATGCTTCATTTAAGAATAATCTTATGTACTTCATTTTTATTTTGCCTCATGCTTTAATATTTATGTCAAAGTAAAACTGGATTATATTTAGAGTTTAATTTGAAAAACTGTTTTCAATATGGAATTAAAATTTTCCTAATTTGGTGATAGACAGGGAAACCTGGCATGCTGCAGTCCATGAGGTCACAAAGAGTTAGACAGGACTGAGCAACTGAACTGAAGTCCTGCCAGCCTGAGTATTTTAAAGTCAGAGTAACAGTTAAGCTGTAACAAACCAAGATAGCATATTAAAAAGCTGAGACATCACTTTGCCAACAAAGATCTGTCTAGTCAAAGCTATGGTTTTTCTAGTAGTCATGTATGGATGTGAGAGCTGGACCATACAAAAGGCTGAGTGCCAAAGAACTGATGCTTTCAAATTGTGGTGCTAGAGAAGACCGTTGAGAGGCTTTTGGGCAGCAAGGAGATCCAAGCAGTCCATCCTAAAGGAGATCAACCCTGAATATTTATTGCAAGGACAGGTGCTGAAGCTGATGCACCAATACTTTGGCCACCTGATGTGAAGAGCCAACTCACTGGAAAAGACCCTGATCCTAGGAAAGATTAAAGGCAGGGGAAGTGGACAACAGAGGATGAGATGGTTAGATGGCATCACCAACTCAGTGGACATGAGTTTGAGCAAACTCCAGAAGATAGTGAAGGACAGGGAAGAGAGGAGTGCTGCAATCCATGGGGTCACAAAGACTCAGACACAACTTAGTGACTGAACAACATATGGATAACCAACTCCTACAATTTACCATTGCAATTAGAGGACTCCAGTATGATAGTGGATTGAAATTGAAAGAGCTGCAAGGAATAAGCTATACTTAAAGAGGAAGTTTTAGGAAAATCTAAAGACAACAGGGGTCTCAGAGTGATTTAAAGTTTCTAACATCTATTGGTGTAGCAGATACTGAGCTGAGCCCAAGCCCTTGACAGATTAACATAAATCTCAAACTAAAAACATATTTATTTTGGTTACTGTTACCAATTCATTATGTCCAGACTTCAATATTAATTATAAGGCATGTTAAAAGTCAAGAGCAAGTACAGTTTAGAGGGCCGAAGCAAAGAGATATGGTATGGATTTGGGAATTATCAGACAGGGAAGTTAAAATTACAATGACAATATGATAGATTTATAATTTAAAACGTGGACACCATGCAGAACAGAAGGGTAGTATACATAGAGAGATAAAAACTCTTAAAAAGAATAAAAATGGAAACACTAGGAATCAAAAACACATTCACAGAATTTTTTTTAATGTCTTTTATAGATAAGAAAGCCTATAGATAAGAAAGCCTTCTTCAGCAATCAATGCAAAGAAATAGAGGAAAACAACAGAATGGGAAAGATTAGAGATCTCTTCAAGAAAATCAGAGATACCAAAGGAACATTTCATGCAAAGACGGGCTCGATAAAGGACAGAAATGGTATGGACTTAACAGAAGCAGAAAATATTAAGAAAAGATGGCAAGAATACACAGAAGAACTGTACAAAAAAGATCTTCACAACCCAGATAATCACAATGGTGTGATCACTGACCTAGAGCCAGACATCCTGGAATGTGAAGTCAAGTGGGCCTTAGAAAGCATCACTACGAACAAAGCTAGTGGAGGTGATGGAATTCCAGTTGAGCTATTCCAAATCCTGAAAGATGATGCTGTGAAAGTGCTGCACTCAATATGCCAGCAAATGTGGAAAACTCAGCAGTGGCCACAGGACTGGAAAAGGGCAGTTTTCATTCCAATCCCAAAGAAAGGCAATGGCAAAGAATGCTCAAACTACCGCACAATTGCACTCATCTCACACGCTAGTAAAGTAATGCTCAAAATTCTCCAAGCCAGGCTTCAGCAATATGTGAACCGTGAAATTCCTGATGTTCAAGCTGGTTTTAGAAAAGGAAGAGGAACCAGAGATCAAATTGCCAACATCCGCTGGATCATCGAAAAAGCAAGAGAATTCCAGAAAAATATCTATTTCTGCTTTATTGGCTATGCCAAAGCCTTTGACTGTGTGGATCACAAGAAACTGTGGAAAATTCTGAAAGAGATGGGAATACCAGACCACCTGATCTGCCTCTTGAGAAATTTATATGCAGGTCAGGAAGCAACAGTTAGAACTGGACATGGAACAACAGACTGGTTCCAAATAGGAAAAGGAGTTCGTCAAGGCTGTATATTGTCACCCTGTTTATTTAACTTATATGCAGAGTACATCATGAGAAACGCTGGACTGGAAGAAATACAAGCTGGAATCAAGATTGCCGGGAGAAATATCAATAACCTCAGATATGCAGATGACACCACCCTTATGGCAGAAAGTGAAGAGGAACTGAAAAGCCTCTTGATGAAAGTGAAAGTAGAGAGTGAAAAAGTTGGCTTAAAGGTCAACATTCAGAATACGAAGATCATGGCATCTGGTCCCATCACTTCATGGGAAATAGATGGGGAAACAGTGGAAACAGTGTTAGACTTTATTTTTCTGGGCTCCAAAATCACTGCAGATGGTGACTGCAGCCATGAAATTAAAAGAGGCTTACTCCTTGGAAGGAAAGTTATGACCAACCTAGATAGCATATTCAAAAGCAGAGACATTACTTTGCCAACAAAGGTTCATCTAGTCAACAGGCTATGGTTTTTCCTGTGGTCATGTATGGATGTGAGAGTTGGACTGTGAAGAAGGCTGAGTGCGGAAGAATTGATGCTTTTGAACTGTGGTGTTGAGAAGACTCTTGAGATTCCCTTGGACTGCAAGGAGATCCAACCAGTCCATTCTGAAGGAGATCAGCCCTGGGATTTCTTTGGAAGGAATGATGCTGAAGCTGAAACTCCAGTACTTTGGCCACCTCATGTGAAGAGTTGACTCATTGGAAAAGACTCTGATGCTGGGAGGGATTGAGGGCAGGAGGAGAAGGGGACAACAGAGGATGAGATGGCTGGATGGCATCACTGACCTGATGGACGTGAGTCTGGGCAAACTCCGGGAGTTGGTGATGGACAGGGAGGCCTGGCATGTTGCAATTCATGGGGTCGCAAAGAGTCGGACACAACTGAGCGACTGATCTGATCTGATAGGCTCATCAGTGGATGAAATGGCCCTGCAAAGAATCAGTGAGGTTGAAGATATATCAATAGAAACTAGCCAAAAAAATGTAAAAGAAAAAAAATGTGGAGCCTCCATCTTTGGAATAGTAAGGAGAAGAGGTTAATGTTCAGAAGAAAATAATTAAAGTAATAACATCAGAGAATATTCCAAAGTTAATGGCAGACCCCAAACCACAGATCCAAAAACCTCAGAAAACACTAAGCTGGGTAAATGTCAAACAAAAGGTGTTCTGGTTAACCTCAGAAAACAAAAGACAATAGGAAAATCTTGAAAGAGCCCAGATTATAAAAGTACAATTTCAATAGAGGAAAATACATAAGAATTTATATAGAATTTTCATCAGAAATCATACAAGCAAGGAAGGAGTAGAATGAAATATTTAAATATGTAATAATAATTTTTAAAAAATCCTGCAAACCAAGAATTCTTTATATGCCAAAATTATACTTTAATTACTCAGCCATTAAAAAGAATACATTTGAATCAGTTCTAATGAGGTGGATGAAACTGGAGCCTATTATACAGAGTGAAGTAAGCCAGAAACAAAAACACCAATACAGTATACTAACGCATATATATGGAATTTAGAAAGATGGTAACAATAACCCTGTGTACGAGACAGCAAAAGAGACACTGATGTATATAACAGTCTTATGGACTCTGTTGGAGAGGGAGAGGGTGGGGAGATTTGGGAGAATGGCATTGAAACATGTATAATATCATGTATGAAACGAGTTGCCAGTCCAGGTTCGATGCACGATACTGGATGCTTGGGGCTGGTGCACTGGGACGACCCAGAGGGATGGTATGGGGAGGGAGGAGGGAGGAGGGTTCAGGATGGGGAACACAGGTATACCTGTGGCAGATTCATTTCGATATTTGGCAAAACCAATACAATATTGTAAAGTTTTAAAATAAAATTAAAAAATTAAAAAAACAATGAATATGTATCGCTTGCACAATTAGATAAAAAAAGAACTAATAAAGATGTATGTTATAAAAAAATTAAAAAATAAAGTGAAGGAAAATAATTTTTTTTTTCAGACAAGGAAATCCAGAGGAGTTCATTACCACCAGACATATCCTGGAATAAATGTTAAAAGAAGTTCTTCAGGGAGAAGGAAAATTTTATAGATCAGAAACACAGATCTATATAAGAAAAGAAACATTTTTCAGAGAATGGGTAAATGAAAGCAAAGTATTTTATGATTCTTATTTTAAAGCAACCCATTCCAGTATTCTTTCCTGGGAAATCCCATGAACAGAGGAACCTGGCAAGCTCTAGTCCATGGGATCACGAAGAGTCAGACACAACTTAGCAACTAAACAAAATAGATTAGGTGATTGTAGCATACAGGGAAATAAACCATAGAAACATTATAAGGGATAGGAAGGAGGAATTGAGAATACTCAGTTATAAGTTACCTATATGACTCATAAAACAGTTTAGTGTTGTTTGAAAATGGACATTGATTAGTTGTTTATGTATTGAAACCAGGACAACCACTAAAATTATATGAATAAATATAATTGATATGACAAGATAAGAGCTAAAATGGACATCAAATGTTGATGGTCATTTGACTTTGTTCCTCTTTTGCAAAGTTGTTTTAACTGCTCTAATTCTTTTGCATTTCCATATCAATTTTTGAATAAGCTTGTTAACTAAAAAAAAAAAAAAAAAAACTATGATTTTTTTTTTTTAGAAAAACTTTTTAATTGAAGGATAATTGCTTTACAATGCTGTGTTGATTTCTGCTGTACAACAACACAAATAAGTCATAACTATATACATATATATATATATATATATATATATCCCCTCCTTCTTGAGCCTTCCTCCTACCTCTTTCCTGTCCCAACTTTCTAGGTCATTCAGAGTGCCAAGCTGCTGGGTTTCCTGTGTTATATAGCAGCGTCCCACTAACTATGTATTTTACATATGGTAGTGTATATATGTGATGCTACTTCCCTGGTGGCTCAGAGGATAAAGCGTCTGCCTGCAATGCAGGAGACCCGGGTTCAATCCCTGGGTTGGGAAGATCCCCTGGAGAAGGAAATGGCAACACATTCCAGTATTCTTGCCTGGAGAATCCCATGAACAGAGGAGCCTGGCAGGCTACAGTCCACGGGGTCGCAAAGAGTCGGACACGACTGAGAGACTTCACACACACTTTCTCAATTTGCCCCACCCTCTCCTTTCCCCACTGTGTCCACAAGTCCATTCTCTACATCTGCATCTCTAATTCCTGCCCAACAAATAAGCTCATCTGTACCATTTTTCTAGATTCCATACATATCATCAATATGCAGTATTCTTTTTTCTCTTTCTGATTTGCTTCATTGTGTATTAGAGGTTTTCGATTCATCCACCTCAGTTCAGCTGATTCACATTTGTTCCTTTTGGTGGCTGAACAACATTCTATTGTCTATTTGTACCACAGTTTTATCCATTCACCTGTTGATGGACATCTAAGTTGCTTCCAAGTCATAGTTATTATAAATAGTGCTTCAGTGAATATTGGGTACGTATGTCTTTTTGAATTATGTTTTTTGAAGGTTATATGCCCTGTAGTGGGATTGCTGAGTTATATGATTGCTTCCCAGGTGTCTCAGTGGTAAAGAATCTGACTGCTAGTACAGGAGCTGTAGGAGACGTGAGTGTGACCCCTGGGTTAGGAAGATTCCCCTGGGGGAAGAATGGCAGCCCATTCCAGTATTCTTGCCTGGAGCGTCCTATGGACAGAGGCACTCAGCAGGCTACAGTCCATGGGATCACAGAGTCAGACACAACTGAGAATGCACAGGGCTTACGATAGCTTTATTCCTAGTGTTTTAAGGAATCTCCATATGATTCTCCCTAGTGGCTGTATCAGCTTACATTCCCACCAAGAATGCCAGAGGGCTCCCTTTTCTCCACATCCTCTCCAGCATTTACTGTTGTAGATTTTTTGATGATGGCCATTTTGACCAGTGTGAGGTGATACCTCATGTAAAACTGATTTTGATTTGTCATATGTACATTGAATCTTTGAGGAAATTTGAAGTCTTAACAATATTGGAAGTACAGTTCTGATAGAATTTTTCCAAGAACTGTAAGCTTCTTATAGATGCTGTTTTTTAGTTTGGATTATTGATGACATTTTCTCCTTTTCTCCATTTGCTGACAGCTTTTATTTTGAATTGGTATCTGATTCTCTCCAGCCCTGGTCTCATATCTATCAAAATTATCATGTAGGTTTTTTATTTATTCTATTAATAAAGTATGAAATAATAATCAGGTCTGATCTAGGGTGAGTCATGTGTAGCACTTGGGTTCAAATTTTAAGGAGATACTCAGTCTCAGGAGCATGAGATTATGGGTGCTTCTAAAATTTACATGCTAGACTTCACACTTAACTCACTTAGTCCCAACCCTGATATTGACTTTTAAATGTTATGTAAACCTTTCATGGCTATGGTAAATCCAAACTCTTTTCAAAAGTATTTTGTTGTATTTATTTATTAACATGTGATATGGGTTACGGGGTCTATGTTCCCAAGGGATGTAGGTCTGTAGTTTGTGATGCTGTGTTCCTCTGATTTAAACATCAGGATAATACTGGCTTCACAGAGTGTTCATCTACATTTGATAGAATTTGTGAAAAATTGTTTTTCTTTGCTTTAAATGTTTGGTGGGCTTCCCAGGTAGCTCATCTGCCTGCTGGTGCAGGAGATGCAGGAGGCATGGGTTCAATCCCTGGGTTGTGAAGATCCCCTGGAGGAGTTGATGGCAACCCACTCCAGTATGCTTGCCTAGGAAATCCCATGGACAGAGGAGGCTGATAGCTTGCAGAGAGTCGGACATGACTAAGCACACATGCATATCATAAATGCTTGGTGGGATTTGGTCATTTGGGTGTGGGCTTTGCTCTGTGGGAAAGAGAATATTTATTAATTGTATTTCTTTATTGGTTTTAGGTCTATTAATTTTTTCTTCTTGATGAAGTTTTAACTTTTGTTTTTAAAGGCATTTTTCCATTGTATATAATTTTTTGCCAGAAAGCTCTTCAAGGGATTTCATTTTAATTCTTTAATTTCTATACCATCAATAATAATGCCCTCTTTTCAGGCTTCATTTTACAATGTTTTTTAAAATTATTATTTATTGGTCAGACTAGCAAAAAGATTATGAATATTTTTCATATTTTGGTTTTGTTGATTTCCTTTATTGTTTTTCTGTTTTCTACATCAATAATATCTAATCTAATTTGTATTTCTTTCCCTTTTGTGTTTGATTTGAGTATAGGTTTATCTTCCTTTTCTAGTTTATTAAGCTGGACACCTAAATAATTTTAGATCATTTTTATTTTTGTATATGTGTGCATATGTGTGAAGATATAAATTTCATTTAAGAACTCTTTACCTACAAAAGTACTTCTTTAGCTACAGTCCATAAATTTGAATATGTTTGTTTACCTTTTATTTAGCTAAAAATACTTTCTAATTTATTTTGTGAATTCTTTTTAACATGTGTTTTGATTAATTTCTCATTTTTATGAATTTGTCCATATTCATTTTTATTAATTTCAAAATGTATTCCATTTTAAAAATAAATTTTATGTGATTTCAACTCTTTAAACCATATTATAACTTGCTTGAATATATGGCTTATTTGGGGGAATGTTAGATATGAAATTGGAAACCATATGTATTGTGGCATTGTTGGGTGAAGTGTTGCTAAGAGTTTAGGTCAAATTGTTTGATGGAGTTCTTCAAGTTTGTCATATACTTGCTAATTTTTCCACCAGTTTTTGTATAAACTACTGAGAAGTATATTCAAACCTCCAACAAATAGTGTTGAGTTGTTTGCTTCTTGCTTTAATTTTGGTTTTGCTTCATATGCATTGTGGATCTGTTGTTGGATGTGAATATGTTAATACTTATTTTATCTTTTTGACTAGTTGACCTGTGCAGAGTGATTATAAAACGTCCCTTTTCTTCTCTAATAGCACTCCTTTTACTGATTCTTTTGTTTTTTTTTTCCCTTAGTTGGTGAATTTTTATAACTCTACCATCTAATTGACTAATTTTTTTTTTAATCTTTGAACATATTTTTGATAGCTTTATTAAAGTCTTTCTCTGCTAAGACCTATAAGACCTGTAGTTCCTTCAGAGGTGATTTCTATTGACTCCTTTCTCCTATACATAAGTTATACTTTCTTGTTTCTTTGTGTATTTTGTAATTATTGGTCGAAAACTGAACATGTCTTAATAGAGCAACTCTGGACACAGATCTACCATCTTAAAGATCGTCAGCGTTGCTCTTTGTTGTCTAGTGATTTGTCTGACTTGACTCTGGGGTATGTATCTATATAGAAGTGTGGCACCACTGCTCTTTCCTTTTTTTTTTTTTTTTTTGTTCTGTTTTTAAGGCTAGAATCCTCATAGTTGCACCTGGATTATCATAGCTTGGATTAAATCATCTGGATTAACCAGTGGTGGGTTAGAAGCGTTCTTAAAAAACTTACTCCAAGCAGTAAGCCTTCCAACTTTTGCTGATGGATATGCATATATAGGTTGGAGGAGGCATTCAAGTTCTGGCAAATTAAGACTATGTCCCAACTTTTGTTTTTCTGCAGGCATTCTCATGTCACCTTTGTTCTTGTATAAGACCTCAAACCAGCTAGAAATGTGTAGATGACTATGTTGTGATTAGGAGTAAAGCAGTACTTCTCAACAGAATTAACAAATAGATAAAAGTATGTACTATGAAAAAGTAAATATGAAAAAGCAATGAATGATCTTGACAGGTCACGACATTTTACTGTTTGGTGTGATATTTTATTTATTTGATGGCTCAATAATACCAACACAGATTTTCAGTTATTAAGAACATATATGCTCTCATAACACCATGTTCTTCTTCCTAGTACTTATCACAGCTATAAAGTCATACCTACTTAACAAATTCTGTTTTGTCTTGACCACTAGTTTGTAAGCTCAATGAGGACAGAAATCATATCTGCTCTTGGCTCACTGTTTCACTTCCAGAACTTAACTAAGCTGAGAGACACATAGTAGATGTTTATTCAACAATTAATGAAAAAATGAAAATTGTATACAATGCTGAGTCTCAATTTCCAAATGAGAGAGGAGTGTGAGGTGAGGTAATGGCCACCATACGTGCCTTATCAAGGTTCCCACAGCGTGTAGTATTTCTGAGCATTCCAGTCCAATCTCAGCTCTCAGCATCCACAGCTCTGCGTGCGTGTACTCTCTGGGCCCTGGTGTCAGCTCCACAAAGGAGAAGCCCTGAAGTGCTAGGCCCTCCCAGAAATGGCCTTCAGTGCATATATGAGAGGCCTGGAGTGTAGATTTGTAAACCTATTTGCCATTTGGTGGTCTAATTCTGAAGACTGTGTTCTCTACCCTGATAGCAGAACTCACAGCAGGATTAAACAACGGTTCCCACAGAGAGAACTTGTTCAATCACAGCATCTTTGTTGGCTTCTGTTCATTCCTATCTCAATTTCCTTGTTTTCTCCTGGCATTTTCTGGGATCACATCCCGGAGAAACTACCTGCATTGGGATCTTTTCTTGAGACTAATTCTGAGGGAACTGAAATTAAATCAGACCAGTGCTTAGAACCGGCAAGAAGAAAGACTTTTTATAGAATGAGATTTATTGTTATCATCTTATTCTTGCCCAGGTGTTTTTGTTTGTGATAAAACTATTTTTTTAGTTATACTAATGAAAGTTTTATGATTTAGCATATATCATCGATTATTTTTACACTGATAGTAGAAAGCAGCCGTTCACATATTCTTAGGAAAAAGTCTCTTCCAGATCCCTAGGCTTAAAACACACACTTAGGGTCTTGGTTTCATTGGCGTTTTCATGTAAACCTAATAAGTTACTGTGTCACTTATTTTTCTTTTCACTAGTTCATCCATCCAGTGATCAGTCCATCCGTTGGCCCACTTACCCACCTATCCTTCGAAAAATGTTTTTTTGAGCAATCAAGTTGGGTAAATGTGTATATTTTCCTACTAGTTCATAATGGCTCACTGCTGGGAGAAAAGTAGAAATTTTGCTAATTATATACTAGAGAAGCTACATGTACCAGTGTTACTCCAGCCCATGAATGAAAAGAAAAAAAAAATTGTATTTGAATGTGAATTTGCTCAGTAAAGATGCTTTATGTATCAACTTACCAGCATATTTCATTAAAATAGGTCCTGTCTTTAAAACTACTATGGATTATAAAAAAGCATGCTGAAAATCCAATCTCTCTAAAGCATGCCAAATCTTTTTTAAACATATAATGATAACTTTTCCCAAATCCAAAGTGTCTTGTTCATCTAATAATTTAAAAGAGACCAAAAAATCCAACTATTACCTTGTGAATATCTGAAACCTTCCATAATAGATATGAATAAATCAGTCTTGCCTTTAATGACAAAAGATTGTCCTCTTGATGGAGCGCAACTTTATGAATCATATAGTTTTTTCACTGAATTCAGTGAAGCCAAAACATTTCCATACCGGTATATCAAATTTACAAGTTTTACACATATAGTAGTCACATGCCACACAAACTTCTTTATTATCAAATGGATGTGTGAATTAAGATAAATATCATCCATAGTCAATCCACAAAGGTTGTTACAGCTAAGTAAAATGTATGAAATGCATTTCAAACTTCTATTTGTCTCCATATCATTCATTCCACTGCACCAGCAGATTGTGCTTTTTAAATGTTTCTGGTTGGCTTTAGCTAATAGGCAACATTAAATGTACTTCATGCTTAGAATTGATAAGGGTGGTATACAGGACATTTAAAATAGCATTGAGGGCACCTTCCAGATGTATATTTCTGAGACTATCAGACATTCTTTTTTGCCTCCTGGTTTCAAATTAAGAAAGTTAATTCATGAAGTACTTTAAAATGCTGTATTCTGTACATGTGAATCACCACACATCACTAACAGTGATGAATATTGTTATTCTTTAAGTTTTTATAAAGACAACTAAAATGCCAGAAGGCAGGTGTGAAAAAAACTCAAATTGGGCTTTCATTAAACCTTATGGCTAAGTTTTTGTTTGTGTTCATAGTTTTGTTTTATTTTTAATAGATGAATGTTTATTCAAACTCTCAGAAGAATTAAACACAACTGATCTAGGATATTTTAATTATAAGACACATATTTCTAAAATAAAATCATGGGAATAAGTTTCATAGGTGCAGGATTTAGTGAAGTGTCACCTACCCAAAGACAGATTTATCAAGTCTCCAGGAGACACGTTTTATGTTAAAGAAATATCTTGTGTCAATTTGCATTTACATTTTTAAAGTAGTTTTGTCTTACACATGTGAAGTTGTCAATAACTAAAATGAGGCCCGTCTACCAGAATGTCACACTTTGTGTAAAGGGATAGCTTACATCTTATAAAAGATTATTTACCAAGTAAGAAAATAGTCAGGAATAGATGTGCAGAGATTTTCCATATCTGTCTGGAAGTTCCGATTGCTTCCTCAGAGAGGAAGAGATCAAATAGAAGTGGAGTGATGGGGTCAAGAACAAAGAAAGCATCTGTTACTTACAAGTAAATGGATCTGGACTGGTTTCAGAATGTGTGGAGGGAAATAAAAGAGTGACAGGTAATGATTTTGGCTTCCCAAATGTCAGTGTTTGATGTGAGGTAGAATGGGAAGTCATTTCTTAAGAAGAGAAAAGGGAAACTAAAAATGAAAACAATTTTAGTGGCTTTTTAAGTTAATCCAATGGGACAGAGAGGGAGAGAATTTGAGAATTTCTCGCAAGGAAAATAATCACTACAACCTAAGATAGCTGGCTGGCTGAGCACCCATTCTGAAGGCTGTCACTGGAAATGTGTCTAATAATAATCAAAACAGTATATCCTACCCGGTGTTGAGCAGCCTAACCAGTGAAATCATCATGGAAATAAGCCAGAGATTGTGGAAGAAAAGTGGATAAGCATGTTGGTTCCTCAAAAAGATTCTTCGACTAAACTCATTTTTTATGTGCATCAGCTTCTTTAACAATTCTGTTGAAGAGGAGTAATAATCTTGATTTATTGATGAGAAAACTAAAACGCAAATGGTTGAAATAATTAGTCCAAAGTGAATTATATTTTAATGAGAGTTCTGTCTGACTCGTAAATTCCTCCCTCTAGACTACTCTTCTATCTTTTCACCTTCAGTTATGTAGAATTTATATTTTTCTGTTACTGAACATAAGACGATATATATATATATATGTGTGTGTGTGTGTGTGTGTGTGTGTGTATGAAAGCCCGTATATATGAAAGTGAAAGTGTTTATCGTTCAGTCATGTCCAACTCTTTGTGACACCATGAACTGAAGTCCCCCAGTCTAGTACATATATGTGTGTGTATATATATACATATACATGTATGTATGTGTGTATGTGTGTGTATAAATAGCTTCCCTGGTGGCTCAGACAGTAAAGAATCCACCTGCACTGTGAGTGGAGAATGGAATGGCTACCCACTCCAGTATTCTGGGCCTGGAGAATCCCATGGACAAAGGAGACTGGTGGGCTACATTCCATGGGGTCGCAGAGTCAGACACAACTGAGCAACTTTCACTTCACTTCATATATGTGTATATATACTTTAAGTTTCAAGATATCACAGAATAAAAATATCTGTATCTTAGCAATGTAAAACTTTTCATGATTTAATAAAATCTCATCTACCAGTGCCCTAGGTGAAGTCTGCAGATCAGAAGCCTGGGAAACAATTTGTTGATGATCACATAATTCCAGGTGATAGGTTAGGGGATGAAAGGGTTCATGGATGAATGAGCTGGCATTGGTACGTGCCTATTAAACTAGCTTGTCACAGACTGTAAGGATGACTGCATTGTTCTAAGGAAAGCAGAGAGGACTGACATGGGTATCCACAGCTTCTATGTGGCTGAGCTCCCTTATGAATAATACTTTGAAGAAAAGGCTAGGATGCATGGCCTTCTTGGGAAGTAAATCTGTAGCATACAAATCCCCAACCATAATCATCTCATAGAGAATCTCAAGGGATAGTTGGTAGACAAGTGGATCTGAGTGGAATATCATTCAAAGGTGTAAACCAAGGAGACTGTTACTCTTGGGAAAGCCAACAAGGAGTAGGAGTCCCTATGAGGGAACTTATGCTTCTCTCTGGGGGAAAGTAAACCCGGAGTCTTGGAGTCCAGTTGGCAGCAACACAAAGTAGCAAATGTAGACTGCCCGAGCCTGGTGGAACAGCACACTCCAGGGCAGATCCAGACCCAAACACTAGGTTCTTACCATTATGGATGAAACTGAATTTTGCAAAAACTATAATTCGAAGTGTCAGAGTGTGGACTGGCTTTCAGAAATGACCGAAAGCCTTCCGAGCTTCATCTACATCGTTATATTGCTTCACTTTTCCTAAGTGCATGTAAAACAGGCATTTCATAAATAAGGAATATGGTGATCATGGTACGTAATTTGAGTGGCACCTCTCCCAAGCCACATATCATCTTTTGAATATCTATCATCAGAAGACCAAGATTCTTTTGTGTAAACATATCATCTTAATATCGCTGCATTTTGAAATGCAAGTATTCTGGTTAGGTAATACCTATCAAAAGGTCAACCCACATGTTTTTGACCGTTTATCCTGATGGGAGACTGGAGGTATTTCTTACGATTGTCTGCAAATGGAGAGGAGGGTAATCTGAAAGCTTAGGTCTGTTGTGGTGAGAGATGCAGGCAGCCTCTCTATCACATCCTCCAGGGATACATGGTGATGTAAAACAAACCAGCAGAGCCTCTAGGAGAAGGCAATGGCACCCCGCTCCAGTACTCTTGCCTGGAAAATCCCATGGACGGAGGAGCCTGGTAGAATGTAGTCCATGGGGTCGAAGAGAGTCGGACTCGACTGAGCAACTTCATTTTCACTTTTCACTTTCATGCTTTGGAGAAGGAAATGGCAACCCACTCCAGTGTTCTTGCCTGGAAAATCTCAGGGGCGGAGGAGCCTGGTGGGCTGCCGTCTATGGGGTCGCACAGAGTCGGACACAACTGAAGCGACTTAGCAGCAGCAGCAGCAGAGCCTCTAAATCCTGGTTTTGTTTGTTTAGGTCCCCAAGGGGAACCCCAATGTCTTTGAAGGGCTTGTGGAGTGCTTAGAGTGGGGAGTATATTCCTAACAGTTTAAATCTTTACCAGGTGACTTCCAGCTGCCATGAATAATAATAGGCATGGTGAAAAAAACAGTGAATAAAACATGCATAAAAGCCTCTATTATTATTTCACCATTTTTACTATTTCAAGAACATTAGCAGCAATTTGTTTGTACTTGAATTAGTTTTATTATTCTGCTGTTTTAAAATTTTACAAATAATGTATTATATTTTTTCCTTCCTTTGAATATGTTAGTTTACTGAAACATGACAAATTAGGAATTCAAGTGTCATATGAGATCTTGAACATAAATGAGCTTACAGAGGAGGAGAAAAAATGAGTGGCTGGATAATGAGTGTAGAGAACAAATCGTGTAATGTTTATATCAGAGTCTTAAGGTAGCCTAAAGACAAGGTGCAGGATCTTCAAGGTTTCTTTCTCCATAAACCAAATGATGATGTGCATGTGATAAAAATAACATGTTCTTGAACAGAACATATGAGCATTACTGAAAATTATTTCCTGTCAATGGACACATTATAAGTGATTCTTTCATATTAAAAATGTCATCTTTTCTTATCAATTTAATCCTGTATTAGTACTAAACATATGTACAGTATTTTCACTAAAAACAAGAAAACAAACTCCTTGTGGTAAAAATATTACATTCAACCCCCCTCCACCAAAACCTCAATATTGTCAACATTTGTTAAAATTCTATTCTACCAAAATGGATAAATCAATGCAAGAGTATATGTTCTTTGACCCTCAGTGAAGATTGCTAAGCAAATTTTAAGAGACTGTTCATGTCTCTATAAATGCAAACAATGGGCTACCAAAGCATTGAGATTGCATAATTCACCATGGCTCATGTGCACAGAAAATTATAGAACTTGGGTGCCGGGGACCAGCCCCGGCTGATCCAGGGTATTCGAAGGAGAGACGGCATAGGCGAGGATCAGGATACAATAGCTTCAATTAGATATTAATTAAAGATATAAAGAGTAATAGAATAAGGATAGCTCAGTAGGGAAATTCAGTGGAGAAAAGAGGCTGAGTAGCTTGGTTTACGCGGGGGACCAATAAAACTTCAAGACAAGAAGCTTGCACCACTTACGTAGGCCGCAGGCATCCTTCCGTTCTCCCGAAGGAGAGGAGACACTGAGGCCTCCCCGGTCGGATCTTAGAAGCCCAGGCATAATTAGTAAGCATGGTGGGTTCCGCGCTCCAGATGGAGACTCAGCCAGAGGGAGAGAGAGAGCGACATGGGGAGACCAGTATTTCGAGAAACTGATCCCAATTCTTTATTTTCCAGAGTCTGTTTTTATACACTGAGATGTTATACAAAAGTCACGTGGGGTCAGCAGTCCTGACTTTTATCAAAGTCAGGTGCTTCATACAAATGTATACAGAGGTCTTAGGGGTGTTACATCATCTTCTGGCCAGGGGGGCCTGCTGACAATTTACGACCCTCTCCTTGTGATAGCGGTCAGTCAATCAGGACACTTATTTCTCCAGGGCTGATTATTCTCAAAACAGACGCCACCCAAATAAAGTTACCTTCCTACAGGGTGAGGGTGTAGTGGGTTTTAGTTAAGGAAAGAATTTACTTAGCCTAAGGTCTAACGTGATTAATATCAAAGGTTAATTCTATATATTCATTAATGTGTGTAAGGGCAGGGGATATGGAGACTTAGCAACAAACATTGGCTCAACAAATGAAAAACCCTTCACCAACACAATTTCTAATTAGCCCACTATACTTATACTTAGTTTTCTAACTTCTCTAAAGAACCTGTTTTTAGAGGGTTTAAAGCATCTTGTGCCTCTCACGGTTGGGAGGCTGTGAGCAATCACATGTGGCCGGAGGAGCCTGTCAGGCAGGCTAGAGAACCTTCAGAGGAGTTTGTAGGTTAAAACACTCTTGGTGTGAACCCAAGAGTTTTTATTGACTGGAGCTCTAGGTTAACTCCTTCTCCGAAAGAGGTGGTGGGGGACAGCCCCCTGTAAAGTCAGAGGTGTAGGTAAGAGCACAAAGTAGTAAAGTAGGCAGGCTCTGGTTATGGGGGTAGATGCTCGAGGAGTTCCAGGGGGACTCCTGAGGCTCGATCCCGCCTTTGCGTATGTCGAGCCTCCTTCCTCATGACCTTTGTCATGGGCGGAGTACCTCACTCTGGCCCCCAACACTTGGGGATCCTGGGCATAGAGCAAGTGCATGTGAGTGTTAGGCACCAAACACTTCAGTCCACAGATCATTTGGCTGCAGTATTACTGCCTACTCCCAGTGTAGGCTATTACAACACAATGAGTATAATAATAATATAAAACATATTTATTTGCCAGATTCTAAATGTATAAACATTCATTTAAAATAGCTGCCATCTGTGTAATGGTTCAGAAAAATGTATTTATTTAGCCAGTTTTATGTTTAAATCATTATTCATAATCTAACTTCTGTTGCAAATTTTCCATAGAATAAGTAATTGTGTGACTATAAGAATATCAGGAAAAAACTGTAACTTCATCTCATCATCTGAAAGAAACAAGTTTGTAATAGTTGTTTTACATGAAGAGTTGTGTTGAGATAATTGAATGCGATAACTGATGATTGAGAGACAATACTAATAAAGCACACTGAACATTCCTTGAGAAACTCATTCAGCAAAGTTCAACAAAACCTCTTGTGTAAATTTGTGATGTGAGTTGCTAAAACTAAAAATGTTCCTAAAATCCTTTATAGTCTCAAGGAGCTATATCTCAATGATTAATGAAGGCTAAGCAATTTTCCAAAGATGAAAAGAATGATACAGGTTAAGATGTTCTTTTTTTACAGAGTCTGTACAGGCACAATTATAGAATTCCACGTACATGAAATGACAGTAGTAGGTGTTTATCTATCTTAATGAAAATGATAGATTAAAATAGAAGGTCCAAACATTTTATTTCAGGACACTTATATATTTCTAAAATTTCCATTACTTATATTTCCATCGCTAATATTTCCAAACATCTCACCTCCCACACAATGTCAAGAATCTGTGGCTAAAAAGATGTTCTCTTTCGATCTTAAATGACTGCATATCATAAAAGAAATTTATGCATCCTTCATGCTTTAAAATCTTACTATTTGTAATTTTGCATTATATCCACAACAGCTGACCAGAGGATAATTTCAACAGTTGTGTGATTTAAGGCATGTCTAACATGGTATCTAGTGATTCCTACCTCATTGTATTTATATCCCTGTGTGATCCTTTTCTCTTTAGTATGGGTCAGATTTATAATATTAACTCACGTCTAATGAATGGACTATGGCAGAAGTTTGGGATGTCCCTATTATGACTGGGTTACACGAAGACTATATATTACATCTTAGTTTCCCTGGTAACTCAATAGTAAAGAATCCACCTGTAATGAAGGAGACCCAGGTTCAATCCCTGGGTCAGGAAGATCCCCTGGAGAAGGAAATGGCAACCCACTCTACTATGCTTGCCTGGAAAATTCCATGGACAGAGGAGCCTGTGGGCTACAGTCCATGGGTTGCAAAGAGTCAGACATGACTTAGCAAATAAACAACAACAACAAAAAAAACCATATTATATCTTAGTTCCCACTCTCTTTTTCACCCACTCCCTCTAAGGGAAGGCAGTGGCCATATTTTGAGCTGCCCTATGGACAGGCCTATGTAGAAAGGACTGTATAGGAAGCCTCCATCTAATAGCCAGTGAGGAAATGACGCCCTCAGCCCCACAGCTCATAGCACGAAGTGCTGTGAACAACCGTGTGAGTGAGTCCTGGAAGTAGACCCTCTTCTGGCCCAGCCGTCAGCTGGGATTGTAGCCCTGCTGCCATTTTAACCTCAGTCTTATGTGAGAACATGATCCAGAAACACTCCACTAAGCTTTGCCCAGATTCCTGCTACATGATATGACAAATATTTGTTTCTTTAAGCTGCTAAACTTTAGGGTAGTATATTGTCAGGAAATTGATAACTAATACAAATTGCTTGTAGGATGCTAGTTATCATTTTCCCAATGGTGACATTTATAAAATTGTATAGCTCCTGTCACTTGCCTTCAGTCTCACAGCCTGAATTCTCAATACCTTAAAATATATTCAACACGGATGGATTCAGGTGAACCAAACCCATTACAATTTCAAAATAAAATTTATGTTATTTCCATATAAAGACTACAAAGTTAAAAAGCTGTGTTGATTTCAAATATTAAAGTTCAAAAAAGTACTATTTTTGTTTTCCTCAATCTCAGATTTTGAATATTACTAAGTGTAAATCCCAGAGACAATTATATATTCTGCCTTTGAAAATTGCCTAATTCCAAACAATTCAAGGCATTCACTAAATGCAGTTGGGTGTATTATTTTGAAACAGACCTTGTAAATATTTGGTAGATAGAAAATACTCTCTGTATCCACATTAGCCATGTTTAGACATATGGCTTCCTTATGCTCTAAGAAGTTGTTATACTTGCACTGAAAATAAGAGACTGATAACATTAAATGACCAATAAAGAGAAATGATAATTTTTTTAAATTTAATTTAACAAAACATGATTGTTTTTGGTTGATTTTTAGGTTGCCAGCAACAGGGAATGGGAAGGATGGGAAATTGGTCTTAATAATCAAGGTTTGACTTATAGCTGTGCAAATAGACTTTCAGGATCTGGGTAGATACATAGGTAATAAAAAATGAAAGGGTAAAAGTAAAATAAATGCACATTTTAAAGGAGAAAGAAAAACAGTGCTTAAAGGAGGCAGACTGAAAATATTCCACATTATTCAGAACCTTGTAGCAAAGTAACTCAGTTTAAGCTGCTGAAAGTAACAGCCCATGGGGGAAAGACAAAGTGTGCCTGACTATTGTTGGTGATACCAGGAATGTATGATCAATTCAATTCATTGACTGTTTTGAGTCTTATGGGCATGAATCTTACTTTATAAGCTGAGAGATAAAATAAATGTCAAACCTTAATTTTTTTTTTTTTTTAGTTTAACCCAGTAAACTTCACTTTCAGCTACAGTCTTACATCCCTGTTGGAAAACTCATCATTAGTAATAGAGTTCCTTTGTCCTCCCTGGGACCTGTGGCATTATTTAGAAACTATTGCCTCAGAAGGGCAATTAAGCACAAAATTTGGGGCTGCTCCCACTATCCCTGAAACTTAATGACCAGTCTACCTGGATGCATTATGCAACCATTCCCTTCTGAAGCCTTGCTACCTCCTTAGGATATGAATATAAAACAGGACATGGGTCAGGGATCTCACATGCCTATCTGATCTTATAACTTTTCAAGAAAAAAAAGATCAAAGTAGAAATGTCCTCTTTCCTGCAATTCTTAAGGGTTTCTAAGTCTCTCATTTTGTGACTAAGTCCCCACAGAAGGAGAAATAAAGAGAAAAAATGTAGGAAGGCAGGTTGAACAAGTTTTACAACTTGTTAAACATGAATATTGTCGGCAGAAATATCAATAACCTCAGATATGCAGATGACACCACCTTTATGGCAGAAAGTGAAGAGGAACTAAAAAGCCTCTTGATGAAAGTGAAAGAGGAGAGTGAAAAAGTTGGCTTAAAGCTCAACATTCAGAAACAAAGTTCATGGCATCTGGTCCCATCACTTCATGGCAAATAGATGGGGAAACAGTGGAAACAGTGTCAGACTTTATTTTGTGGGGCTCCAAAATCACTGAAGATGCTGATTGCAGCCATGAAATTAAGAGGCGCTTACTCCTTGAAGAGGAAAGTTATGACCAACCTAGATAGCATATTGATAAGCAGAGATATTACTTTGCCAACAAAGGTCCATCTAGTCAAGGCTATGGTTTTTCCAGTGGCCATGTATGGATGTGAGAGTTGGACTGTGAAGAAAGCTGAGCACCGAAGAATTGATGCTTTTGAACTGTGTTGTTGGAGAAGACTCTTGAGAGTCTCTTGGACTGCAAGGAGATCCATCCAGTCCATCCTAAAGGAGATCAGTCCTGAGGGTTCATTGGAAGGACTGATGCTGAAGCTGAAGCTCCAATACTTTGCCCACCTCATGTGAAGAGTCGACTCATTGGAAAAGACCCCAATGCTGGGAGGGATTGGGGCAGGAGGAGAAGGGGACAACAGAGGATGAGATGGCTGGAAGGCATCACCAACTCGATGGACATGAGTTTGAGTGAACTCCAGGAGTTGATGATGGACAGGAAGGCCTGGCATGCTGTGATTCATCAGGTGGCAAAGAATCGGACATGACTGAGCAACTGAACTGAACTGAACGGAACTGAAACATGAATACTCTCTAAAGTAACAGAGTATCAGAGGCCTGGCTGCTATATTCAAATGGAGCAAAAAGATGGGGAAAATTACATAAAGTAAAGAAAACATAAATTAACATTAAAATATTTACACTATTTACAAGACTGTAATAGGTGTGATGAGTACTAGAAAGATGAAATAGATATAAACCTTAGCTTTAATAGACTTAAAATATAGATAGAAAGATTAGATATGCATACAAGGTATTACATATTAAAAATAGATTCTGGAAAATATTTTGAAAGCATAATATAGGAGATCAGAAAAGGAATTATTTAGAGCCTCAAAGAATAGATAAGACTTTGACAAATGAGTTAAGGTTTAAGGTACTCGTAAGTAGTTTAAAAAGAGGGAATAGAGGCTAGAGTAAGGATATAGAAAAGTTGAAAAATGTGCTTTATGAGATGGATATTTACTCAATAAGAGAAACGGTCCACTGATATAATTGTCTTAGAATGGGTACCCTAGAAAATACAGTCTGGATAATATACTGTGAATTAAGAATTCATGATGAGGTCCAAAGTCAAAAATGCAGTATTGATTGAAAAGATAATGAGACTGGAAGGGAGGGGAGGTCTTCTGGGGGTATATATAGAGCTGGCTACTACTTTCTATTTTATGTAACTTATTACTCAGTTTCTCAGAAGTTTTATTTGGGAAACTATTACTTTCTGGAAGTTCTTTCCAGGTGAAGAAGATAAATAATTTGTCTTCTGACTCCAGTGTTACATTGATCAGATTTTTTTTCTCTATGAGATCTTAACGTCCCTGTACTTCTGGTTGTAAATGGATGAGCACTGTGAAAGGCCCATGGTATCTTAGGGCCAAAGAGAAAAGCTAATTCTGTGCCAAAGAGAAAAGCTAATATTCCTACCCAAGGGTGTGCACCATGGGCAAGAGACAAGGTTCTGATGGCTGTTCATGCATGAGGTCATTCTCTGTGGTAGCTAAGGTGACACAATTTGCCAAGTGTCCTAGTTCCAAGGAGACCTGAAGTGGTTTATAACAGTTGCTTATGTAGTCTACACTGGCCACAGGGAACTACCCTCATCCCCTTCCAACATCCAGCACCCACACCTCAGTATGGGTCTCTTTTTTGTGAAAATCACATATTTCCACTACTTTCCTGAGAGGCAAAGTACAAATCCAGTTTGTCTCAGAATCTCTTTCAACGTGCTACATTTCCCACTGCTATAGTCAATCCCAAATCCATACTCCATCATTTTCTTCCTCAACCATCTATCTGAGATCTTTTCCCTTGTTCAGCACTTCTGTTGGTCTCAGTTGCTGGCCTGGTAGGAGCAAACCAAACTCTTAATTGTCTTATCTTTGTTAGATCACATTTCCTACAATTACACCTTTATGGTTGTCCCTGGGTTTGAAAACCAAGACTCAATCCAGTGACCTCCATAGGTTTTAGGTATACTGCACCCTAAACCCAGTGTATATTTTTATCCTGAGCCCCAAATGGTAATCAATGTCAATTTTCCCAATTAGTTAACTCCTTTCCATGCCTGCTGATCCACAAAGATGAGAAAGCAAGGTGACTAGATAATAATCACATAGTCTACTTTATCAGACTTCTTGCTTCCTTAGCAGTGTGACCCCCAACTCCAAACTCAAGAATTAAAGCCTCTAATAAGACAAAGCCTAATATGCAGGGTAAAGAAACTCAAAATTAGCAGGAGAGTCACTGGCAATGAATGGAAGGGAACCAATCCTACATTTATATGTTTATTTCCAGTCTTGAATTTTCTAGATTTTAGGGACACAGTAACTTATATTGGAGATTTGGTCAAAGCATATACTACTTCCTGGAGGAAAATTCATCAGTCCCACATAGTGCCAACCCTCAGCTGGTGAGTTAGCTTGGCCTTTCATAGACCATTCCAGCATTTTATCTGTGTACTGTATCAGGGTGACACAGCATATAATGCTAGCATGATGGTCTTCTTGTCAAGATGATCAACGTTAACAAAGAACTGAAGAGGCTTTGATGTGCTGGAGGGATAAGAAATTGATAAAGCTCTTCTGTCCTTCCCACATAAAAGCACATTGATTTGGATCCTATTTACTAATGGGTCTTGAAAGAATGCATTCACTAGATTAATAGCTGCATAACAATTGCTAGAGACTATGTGGATCTGTTCCAATAAAAATGCCACATCTGGCAAAACAAATGGAATTAAGTGGTGATGGTAAAATTTAAGATAAAGTAGAATAATCTACAAACCACATTTCTTTCCATGCAAATGAATGAAAGTAGATATAATAGGACACGGATCCCTATGTCATTTAAGTATTTGAGTGTCTCTAATCTCTGCCCATTTCACCAAGGTTTTACAGCATAATTTCTAGTGTATTGCCTTGGCTGATGTCACCAAGGTGTTGGAGGGGAGTTCTCAGAAGCTGCCACTTACTCCTTATTACCAAAAAAAAAAAAAAAAAAGATCTCTTATACTACAAATGAGAGAACCTGTGCAAGTATTTTGCAACCTGTTGGAATAATCATCCTAATTTTATTCTCACATATTAGGAATAACCTAAAGGTAGAAAAGTTGGTTCTGATCACAAAATTCTGATTTGCAAAAGAAATTGTTCTCCCACTAATAAGCAATGCTCTAGACACCAACTGGCTGTCTTAGAATTCAATTAAATGCTAATATTATCTACCTGGAGATGGCATCATATTACACAGGTCAAGGGTTCACTTTCAGGAGACTGCCCCCCACCCCATCTTCAGATCACAAATTGAGGTTGTTACTTGTGCTTCTGACTGACATTTAAAACTCCGCTTCTGTGCACTGGTGCCCAATTAAATCTCAGAGACAGTTTTGGGTGAAGTATAACAGAATAGCTTTATTTCTTTAGTCAGTAAAGAGGGACATGCATGCATGTGTGCTCAGGCCTGTCTGATTCTTTGCTACCTTATGGACTATAGCCCACCAGACTCCTCGGTCCATGGGATTTTCCAGGCAAGAATACTAGACTGGCTTACCATTTCCTTCTCCAGAGGATCATCCCAGCTCAGGGATTGAAACTGCATCTCTGCTGAGCCACAGGGGAAGAAAGTGGACTCAAAAATTTTGTGTCTCAACTCTGGAGAATTTGGTGAGGAGTTTTATAGCAATGGTTCAAGGGTGGAATTGCTGATAAGGATTTGGGTGTGTTCACATCTTTAATCTGGCCTCAAGTGGCATCTTCCTAGTGAGTTTCTCTGGTTCCTTCAGTCTGGCCTCTCAGGTGGTCTCTTGATGAGCTTCTCAAGATTATCATACCGTGATCTTCTCTAGAATGAGAAATGCTAACATCTTCCATTTTGGGGGGATTTCAGTTCTGTAAAGAGCACAAAGATACTGTTATTTGAATCCCTTGAAGTGATCCACCCCCTGCCCCAAGACTGCACTATTGTTTTCTCCAAGGCTCCTCCCTTGCCTCTGCATCCCCTGCCTTCCATAATTAGCAACTGTCTGAAAGTGTCTGAGCCCAGGAGCCCCACAGGATCCTGCTAAATTTCATGGCCAATGCAGGTTCCCACAGTCCCCTCCTTGCTCAGTCACTCTGTTGTATCTGACTCTTTTTGATTCCATGGACTGTAACCTGCCAGGCTTTTCTGATCATGAAATTTCTCAGGCAAGAATACTGGAATAGGTTGCCATTTCCTATTCCAACCATCCCCTCCTTGGGTTCCGTTAATACGCTACAGCAATTCACAGAATTGAGGCTACTTGTTTATTCATTAGATTACAGATTTATTAAAATGTTTATTAAAGGATATGCATCAACAGCCAATTGAAGAGATGCATAGAGCAAGATATGGAAGAAAGGCTCAGAGCTTCTGTTCCCATTCACAGCACACCACCCTCCTGGAATCTCCATGCATTAATCAACCCAGATCTCTGAACCCTGTCCTTTTGGATATTATGGAGGTTTCCATACATAGGCATGATTGATTAAATCACTTGATCATTAGATCAAGACTGAGGCTTGATCTCAGTCTCCAGCTGCTCTCCCTTCCATAGAGACCAGAAAGTTAAGTATTAGTCACTCAGTCATGTCCAACTCTTTGCGACCCCATGGACTGTAGCCTACCAGGCTTCTCTGACCTTTCCCAGGCAAGAATATTGAAATGGGTAGCCATTGCCTTCTCCAGGGGGTCTTCCTGACCCAGGGATTGAATTCAATTCGGGGTTCCTGCATTGTAGGCAGATTCTTTACTGTCTGAGCCAACAGGGAAGCCCTTAGGGATCAGAAGGTGGGACAGAAAGTTTCAAGTGTTTAATCACAGGATTGATCCCTCAGGAGATCAACCCCAGTCCTTAGGAATGTTCCAAAAGGCATCTCATTAAAATAACAAAGGGTACTTTTATGGGTCTCATTACTTAGGAAATTCCAAGAATGTTAGAAGCTGTGTGTCAAAAACAGGGATGAAGACAGGACCTTCCATCCATCCCAGTGATCCCAGCCAACATGTCATGAAGTAGAAGAACCATTTAATCAATCCACATAATAGGTAATGAGTTGAAGTTGTTTTTAAGCCATGAAGTTTTAAGAATTCCTTGGTACATAGTGATAAAGCAACTGACACTGAAACAAAACAAACAAAAAGAGGGATGGAGACCAAATATATATTACTTATTATAAATCACAGTCACAGGTAAACCTGTGAACTAATTGAAATGATTGTAAGATGAACTTGGATCAAAATTGCATTTATTACCAGTTCTAGTGCCTCCAATCTGACTGAAGGAACATGATGTCATCTCACATCTCCTATCACCAGATGGTTGGCAGATCACCCCTGTAACCAAACAGCTCTCATAATTTTCTCTATTGTAAATTTTTGTTGGTAAATAGATACAGGTCTTATTAGGAGAAGGATGGGAAGAATGTTTATTTTATATTTTTCAGTGATATTTCAGAGTCAATTCTCCAGAGACCAAGATTCTCCTTTAGTTGGTAGACTCAGGATCTGAAAACAAGCTAAGGTTAGCACAAGAGTAAGAAACAATGTTTTTTGCTTTGAAGTTAATTCTGTTTGCTTTCTGTGTATGTGTGTGTGTGTGTGTTTACATATAGATTATTTCTAATTTTACAAAGAATCAATAGTAGTATCATACGTAAAGAATGTTACTGTTAGATCAATAAAAAGATTCCCCCCCCCACCCCACACTGTATCAGATAAAAAAGTTCTATGTAGAAAATTAAGTCTTATCAAAGGAATCGTCAAAAATGTAGTGGAAATTCTATGCGTCTTAAATTAAAGTATCATTTAAGATGAATTTGAAATTTAAGACAGGAGAATAATACTTGGATGAGTACTTCTTTTTTTTGTTCAAATAATTGAAGCATTTTCCCTGTGGGCAAAGATGAAAGACATGGGAATTGAAAAGCTAAATATCAGAACAGAGTTCTATTAAGGCAATGTTGACAAAGACCAACACTATCCTGTTTCTTTTGTTTCTTTGTTTTTATTTTGCCCAAGATGATTTATATGCCACTGTTCCTAAGTAAGGCTGTCCTGGTGGCTCAGGGGTAAAGAATCTACCTGCAATGCAGGAGAAGCAAGAGACTCAGGCTTGATCCCTGGATTGGGAAGATCCCCAGGAGGAAGGCATCACAACCCTCTCCAATATTCTTGCTTGGAAAATCCCATGGACAGAGGAGCCTGATGGACTATGGTCTATGGGCTCACAAAGAGCTGAACAAGACTGAAGTGACTGGGCAGACATGCATGTTCCTAATTAAGAAAGTGTTCCAAGAATTCTAACTTAGAAAAACAATTATGACTAAATAGATATTATTGAAATGTTACGTATTGAGAATAGTGATTAGAAAAAACAGTCTTTTGGACGCTGTGGGAGAGGGAGAGGGTGGGATGATTTGGGAGAATGGCATTGAAACATGTATAATATCATATAAGAAACAAATCACCAGTCCAGGTTCGATGCAGAATACAGGATGCTTGGGGCTGGTGCACTGGGATGACCCAGAGGGATGGTATGGGGAGGGAGGTGGGAGGGGGGTTCAGGATGGGGAACACGTGTACATCTGTGGTGGATTCATGTTGATGTATGGCAAAACCAATACAATATTGCAAAGTAATTAGCCTCCAATTAAAATAAATAGATTTAAATTTTAAAAAAATAATAAAACTAAAAAAAAAAAAAGAAAAAATGATATTTTTGAAAATATTATATGAACTTGAGAAGTGGTAGTTTGGTACCAATGCATGGCAAGGAAAGATGCCTATGTGATAATGTAGAACTCTGACACACAAAAAATGTATGCAGGTATTTTGTTCAGGAATAAAGGAGGGAGACTATAAATAATGTCACAATGTGCCTTGCATTTTCTGGCTGAAAGAAATAGATTGTGTTCTCCCAATCTAATGAGAAATAACACATACAAAAAAATTAATGTCTGATACTAAAATGTGGCATGTAATTCATCATTAGTTCATAAAATATTTACAAACCCTTTATATACCAGGACTTTCTTCCACAATGAGGATAACAGCACAGTGCTTACTCCTCAAGTGCTCATGCTAATGGTGAAGAAGGCCTGTATACATTTAAGGAGGACAGTATTATAGTGAGATTTTATAGAAATATACAACTGGAACTTTTTAGCACTGTGTTCAGTCCTGCATGTCAGCTCTTCAGAGGAATATTAGCCAAATAGATTTAAAATACATAAAGAGGAAACTTAAAGTTATAAACCATGTTATAGAATAAATTGTTGGAATAGTCACCTTCATAAGACTAAAATTTTTTAAAAAGTATACATTTTACTTGTGAAGTTCTTAAGGAGAAACTTTCAAATACTTTGTATCAAGTTATTGATACAAGGTAGTTGCAGAATGCAAAATACAAAGTTAGATACCCTCCTTCATTTAAAAATAGATTGAAGATGTTTTGGGACTATTTAAAGGCAATGGCACCCCACTCCAGTACTCTTGCCTGGAAAATCCCATGGACGGAGGAGCCTGGTGGGCTGCAGTCCATGGGGTTGCTAAGAGCTGGACACGACTGAGCAACTGAGCGAATTCACTTTCACTTTTCACTTTCATGCATTGGAGAAGGAAATGGCAACCCACTCCAGTGTTCTTGCCTGGAGAATCCCAGGGACGGGGAGCTTGGTGGGCTGCTGTCTATGGGGTTGCACAGAGTTGGACACGACTGAAGTGACTTAGCAGCAGCAGCAGCAGCAAAGACCAGTTACTCCAAATTGCATTCCTATCCTGTAACCTGTTATCATAAAGTAAATTTTGTTAAGTAGGTTTCCAAAAAAGATAAAAAGCTTTCATGTAAATACTCAAAACTACTTTTAATAGTTATTTCTCAAATATTGTTAACTTGTAAACTGGAGACTATCAGAGTTTTTAAGTGGTTATTTATAAAATATTTCCTCAAAACCATGTTTGTTAATTTAAAAAATATATTTCCTAGTTGAATTTACTCACAAAATTTTGGTATTTCCACAAATTGCTATACTGTTATACAGTTAACCAGTCTATAAGAACTACATGAGCTCTTATATGTTTAAAATATTATTTGACAAGATTTCTGGGACTTCCCTGGTGGTCCAGTGGCTAGGACTTGGTGCTTTCACTGCTGCAGCCCAGGTTCAATGCCTGGTCAAGGAACTCAATATCCTGAGATCCTGCAAGCTGTGTGAGAAATGTGGCCAAAAAACCCACATTTCTTCCTGCAGGTTTATGCAAGTAAAAATAAAGTTGTGACCCTAGCATATTGTTTCAAAACACAATTCAGTACTTCAACAGAATTACAGAATATACACATATTTATTTTAAAGACATAAGATATATAGATATTTCATGCATTCATAAAAAACACATTTTTATTAATACATAAGTATTTAATTTGTATGCATGTTTGTACAAATCATACTGCTTCATCATCTGCTTTACATTTAATAATTTATCATAAAAGATTCCTCTGTTCATGAATATAGAAGAGGTTAGCATAACTACAAAAAGCATGAATTCCAAATTTAAACTGCCTGGGTACAATCCTGGCTCTTAACTCTTCAATAATGCTGAAGAAGCTGAAGTTGAACGGTTCTATGAAGACCTACAAGACCTTCTAGAATTAACACTGAAAAAAAGATGTCCTTTTAATTACAGGGGACTGGAATACAAAAGAAGGAAGTCAAGAAATGACTGGAGTAACAGGGAAATTTAGTCTTGGAGTACAGAATGAAGCAGGGCAAAGGTTAACAGAGTTTTGCCAACAGAACGCACGGGTCATAGCAAACACCCTTTTCCAACAACACAAGAGAACACTCTACACAGGGACATCACCAGATGGTCAATGCCAAAATCAGATTGATTATATTCTTTTCAGCCAAAGATGGAGAAGCTCTATACAGTCAGCAAAAACAAGACCAGGAGCTGACTGTGGTTCAGATCATGAAATCCTTATTGCGAAATTCAGACTTAAATTGAAAAAAGTAGGGGAAACCACTAGACCATTCAGGAATGACCTAGATCAAATAACTTATGGTTATACAGTGCAAGTGAGAAATAGATTCAAGGGATTAGATCTAATTGACAGAGTGCCTGAAGAACTATGGACAGAGGTTTGTGACACTGTACAGGAGGCAGTAATCAAGAACATCCCCAAGAAAAAGAAATGCAAAAAGGCAAAATGGTTGTCTGAGGAGGCCTTACAAAGAGCTATGAAAAGAAGAGAAGTGAAAGGCAAAGGAGAAAAAGAAAGATATACCCCTTTGAATGCAGAGTCCCAAAGAATAGCAAGGAGAGATAAGAAAGCCTTCCTCAGTGATCAGTGTAAAGAAATGGAGGGAAAGAATAGAATGGGAAAGATGAGAGATCTCTTCAAGAAAATTAGAGATACCAAGGGAAATTTTCATGCAAAGATGGGCTCAATAAAGTACAGAAATGGTATGGACCTAACAGAAGCAGAAGATATTAAGAAAAGGTGGCAAGAACACACAGAAGAACTATACACAAAAGATCTTCACAATCCAGATAATCATGATGGAGCGATCACTCACATAGAGCCAGTTCCTGGAATGCAGTCAAGTGGGCCTTAGGAAGCATCACTACGAACAAAGCTAGTGGAGCTGATAGATTTCCAGTTGAGCTATTTCAAATCCTGAAAGATGATGCTGTGAAAGTGCTACACTCAATATGCCAGCAAATATGGAAAACTCAGCCATGGCCACAGGACTGGAAAAGGTCAGTTTTCATTCCAATCCCAAAGAAAGGCAATGCCAAAGAATGCTCAAACTACCACAAAATTGTACTCATCTCACACGCTAGCAAAATAATGCTCAAAATTCTCTAAGCCATTCTTCAACAGTACATGAGCTGTGAATTTCCAGATACTCGAGGTGGATTTAGAAAAGGCAAAGGAACCAGAGATCAAATAGGCAACATCCATGGAATCATCGAAAAAGCAAGAGAGTTCCAGAAAAACATCTATTTCTGCTTTATTGACTATGCCAAAGCCTTTGATTGTGTGGATCACCTCAAACTGTGAAAAATTCTGAAAGAGATGGGAATACCAGACCACCTAACCTGCCTCTTGAGAAATCTGTATGCAGGTCAGGAAGCAACAGTTAGAACTGGACATAGAACAATAGACTGGTTCCAAATCAGGAAAGGAGTACATCAAGGCTGTATATTTTCACCCTGCTTATTTAACTTATATGTAGAGTATATCATGGGAAACACTGGGCTGGATGAAGCACAAGCTGGAATCAAGATTGCCAGGAGAAATATCAATAACCTCAGATATGCAGATCACACCACTGTTTTGGCAGAAAGCAAAGAACTATAGAGCCTCTTGATGAAAGTGAAAGAGAAGAGTGAAAAAGTTGGCTTCAAACTCAACATTCAGAAAACTAAGATCATTGTATCCAGTCCCATCACTTCACAGCAAATAGGTGGGGAAACAGTGGAAACAGTGACAGACTTCATTTTTTAGGGCTCCAAAATCACTGAAGATGGTGACTGCAGCCATGAAATTAAAAGATGCTTACTTCTTGGAAGAAAAGTTATAACCAACCTAGACAGCTTATTAGAAAGCAGAGACATTACTTTTCCAACAAAGGTCTGTCTAATCAAAGCTGTGGTTTTTCCAGTAGTCATGTATGGATGTGAGAGTTGGACTATATAGAAAGCTGAGCACAGAAGAATTGATTCTTTTGAACTGTGGTGTTGGAGAAGACTCTTGAGAGTCCCTTGGACTGCAAGGATATCCAACCAGTCCATCCTAAAGGAAATCAGTCCTGAATTCTCATTGGATGGACTGATGATGAAGCTGAAACTCCAATACTTTGGCCACCTGATGTGAAGAACTGACTCATTGGAAAAGACCCTGATGCTAGGATTTATTGAAGGCTGAAAGAGAAGGGGATGACAGAGGATGAGATGGTTGGATGGCATCACCAACTCAATGGACATGAGTTTGAGTAATCTCTGAGAGTTGGTGATGGACAGGGAGGCCTGGTGTGTTGCTGTCCATGGGGTCACAAAGAATCAGACATGAGGAACTGAACTGAACTCTTCACAAATTATTACCACAGTGTGCATTACTCAGCCTTTCTTCATCTAATGGTCACATTTTGCCATATTTTGAGTATAATTTATTTATTCAGTTTCTAATTCACTAAGACGTATAGAATAGTCTATCTTTGGTATTGTAGGTTATTAATTTCCTGATAAATAACCTATGTACATATGTACATAAGGCAATTCTCATTAAAAAAAATGCCAAGAAGCCTTTTTGTAGGTAAAGTAATATGCAGATAAATATGTTTTCTTCTTCAAGTAACAGAAAATCTGACTATATTGGATTTTAACTATGGTTTACTATCCTCAATTAAGAAAAGGTACTGTAGCTCAGGAATATCAGAGCTGAAATCTCCGTAATTCTAATAAACTTTCAGGCTGGACACATAGTAGCTCTTCTGACTCTTGTTTCAGGCTGTGTTTAAAGACAGAATAAACAAGAAAGCCAGTGTCAAATAAAGCAAACAAAGCAATAACATTCTTAGGAACCTTCCTAAATTATTTCTCTTACTTCTCATTGGCCAAGACCAGGTCATATTGGCAGTGCTTCTATGCAAGACATTGCAGGAAACAGAGCTGGCTCTCCCTGAAGAAGAGAAAGGGCTTCACATACACAACTCACATGACTACTGATGCTTATTTATTGTTTCTTATGAAAATACTTATAAAACTACTTACAGTCCTTCTAACTGCTGTACAATTCCAACCCCAGGATATTCTTCTTTTATTAAAAAAATATATAATTAAATTTTAGGACTGAATTGTTGATGTGATATTTTTTGGTATGTCAGCTTGGCTAAACTGAACTAGGGTCCATAGAATACCCTTTCTGCCATAATCCCCATTAGGTTGGGTTGCCAGGGATCTTCTTTTTGGAAGGTTGAAGAGCAAAAGGGAAAGCGGTCATCTTATAGTGTCCACTTCCCCCTCCTAACTGTTTAACGTACAGAGTATATTAATCTAGGTGTTGCCAAGAAGTGAATATGAAGATGTGATTAGAGTCCTTAGTCAGTGACTTTAAATTACTTTAAAGGAGATTGTGCTGGAGGAGGCTGACCTAGCCAGTAAGAAGTTCAGTTAAAGAAGGGTGGGCCTTTACCGAGGGCAAGACTCCGCATGCCACTAGATTTTCAATTGCTCTTCCACACCTGAGAATCTTTCTGACTGCTGTCGAGTGACCACAGGTTTCAGATCAGGCATGTAGGGATCATGCCTGTTCTAGATCTTCCCTTCTTGACAATCCTAAGGACTTTGCAGTTGCTTAGTCAACCCCTAAAGTTATATAGAGTGATTCCTTATAATAAATTAAAATGCAAATATAAACAAAATCAAACACAAATACAAACATATACACGTATGTATATATACATACATATACATGTATATCCCTAATGATTGGGGCTCCTCGGGTGGCTCAGGTGGTAAAGAATCCACCTACAATGCAGTAAACCTGAGTTTGATCACAGTGTCAGGAAGATCTCCTAGAGAAGAAAAAGGCAATCCACTCCAGAATTCTTGCCTAGGAAATCCCACGGACAAAGGAGACTGGTGGGCTACAGTCCATGGGGTCACAGAGTCCAACATGACTGAGTGACTAACACTAACGATTCCATGATTCTGCTTCTCAGAGTGAACCCTGATTAAAACACTAGATATAATAATTATGAACCCATCAGAAAATGCCTGTAACATGGTGGAAGAAGAAGAAGAGTAGGAGGGGGTGAAGGAAGAGTGAATATAGATACTCAGGGCAGCATTGTGTGCCATCATTAATTCAGCTGATGGGGAAATACTTTCATCTAAGTTTTGATCAAAAACTACAGCCAATATAAAAGTAATTCTGTGACTGACAAATACCTAGTGAAAACCCTTTGGTGATTCACTGAAAGGAAGCAACCTTCAAATATCATTATTCAAGATTTGTATGTGAATTTTAAACATACTATGTCCCTGACTTCCTTGCCCTGAGCAGAAATAAGTAGAATAATTTTGGAGAATGTACTGCAAATTGTAATACAATAAGATGACCTGGGGGAAAATAATGTGTATGATATATAGGGGGCAAAAAAAAAGGAGAACTCTAGACTGGATAAGTACACAGATCAAGATAAGTATCCTTTAAAGGCTTGTTTGTATAAAGAAGATGAAAACACTGCAGAGGTCCCTCTGTATATTATTTGCATTCAATAAAATGATTATCATAGACTGCCTATAATTCCCATTTCATAGGACATTATCATTCCAAAATAGTCCTTTGTTTTCAATCATAAATCTCTCAGAGATTCCCCAAATTGTTCTAGGCAGACACATGAATGTTGCAGAACTTACCCATTCTAATACTTGCAGGAAGCAAGCCAGAATAATAACTTTCATAGGTTTTTTAAAAAATAATTTTATTGATTGATTGATTTAGCTGGGCCTTTGTGGCTTTGCACAGGCTTTCGATAGCTGTGGTGAGTGGCAGCTTCTCTTCATTGCAGAGCTCAGCCTTCTCATTGCGGTGACTTCTCTTACTAGGACCACAGACAGGCTCTAGGGCCCAAGGGCTTCAGTAGTTGCCTTGTGAGGGCTCAGTAGTTGTTCTGTGGAATGTGGAACACAGACTTAGTTGTTCTGTGGCATGTGGAATCTTCCTGGACCAGGGATCAAACTCATGTCTCCTGCACTGGCAGGCAGATTCTTATCCGCTATACCATAAGGGAAGTCCAATATTAACTTTCTTAGAATGTTTCTTTAAGAGAATAATTTATTTCTGGGAATGAAATTTATGTGTATAGAATATAACATAAGAGTCTAAAAATACTAAGCATAACAAAGTACTGCTACATATAGAGATAGGTTTATTTTTATTTTTATCTTTTCTAGCATGTATGTATATGTAGGTGGGGGGCTTCTCCATGGCTTAACAATAAAAAATCCTCTTACAATGCAGGAAATGCAGGAGACATGGGTTTGATCCTTGGGTTGGGAAGATTCCCCTGGAGGAGGAAATGGCAACCCACTCCAGTACTCTTGCCTGGGCAATCCCATGGACAGAGGATCCAGGTGGGCTACAGTCTGTGGGGTCGCAAAGAGACATGACAGAGCACCTGAGCACATGTACATACCTGGGTATGGAGAAGCAATGGAATATACTGGTTTTTAAAATCTAAAATTTTAAAGTAAATAGGCTAAATCCAACTTCTAGCTGTGATATGCTACCTATGTAAATGTTGGGAAATTAACTTTCTAATTCTTCATGTTCTTATCTGAAAACAAAGTACAGATAATTAGTTCCAAATGTGTAGGACTGCTTTGTACAGTGCCAACAGCATAGTAATAATGAACCTAATGTTAAGTACATATTGTTATCTTAAATTGTGAATATGTGCTTTCTTTTCTTTTGCCATCCTATTTTCTACTTCCTTTCATGTTTCATTATAGTTACATTGACACATAATCAGGAAGATTAGCTTAAGTTTGTAAGTGTGTGTGTGTGTGTGTGTGTGTATGTGGTTGTATGTGTACCAGTAGAGTGCATAGCATACTCCAAAATAAAGCATTGTGAACTTTAAACCTGGGCATATTTTGTAATGGGATAAAGACTAGCAAATCTCAGGTAAAATCTGGGAAGAGAAGCTAGAGGCATCTGAGCAGACAGTCAGCTAACATTGTATCAGGAAAGCATAGCATCAAAGTACCCCAGATGTGGAGAGAGAGACAGCTAAGTGAATTCCCAGATCAGCTTGGCTTCAACTGTCTTCTTGTCTGGCAGAAATCTCACAGCCTGGTATTATTATTGCTTTTTTATACACATCCTCACTACCTTATTTTTCTTTGCTGCTGCTAAGTCGCTTCTGCCGTGTCCAACTCTGTGCGACCCCATAGACGGCAGCCCACCAGGCTCCACCATCCCTGGGATTCTCCAGGCAAGAACACTGGAGCGGGTTGCCATTTCCTTCTCCAGTGCAGGAAAGTGAAAAGCGAAAGAGGAGTCGCTCAGTCATGTCCGACTCTTCGCGACCCCATGGATTGCAGCCCACCAGGCTTCTCTGTCCATGGGATTTTCCAGGCAAGAGTACTGGAGTGGGGTGCCATTGCCTTCCGTCTACTCCCACCTTATTCGCAAAATCCCAACTTTGATAAACTCTAATATTCACAGTCTCTTTTCCTGAAATTTTCTTGAGGAGTAAACATAAACATAAATATGTCTATTGGTTTCATTTACATATTTGCAATCTCAAACTGACATCAAGTACTTCACAACTCTCAGGACTGTTTTTAGTCCTTCTTGCATTCACTCCCAGATACTATCTCCTAACTATTTTCCCCTCCATTTTAGAAAGACTCTCATATTCCTGCTCTTCCTTCTCCCAAGTCTGATGACAGTACTGCATGATTCAGTTTGAGGATGGAAGCCTGCATATTGGGGCATCTCCCTTGTCACCACCAAACTTAAAAACTTACATACCCTTTTCCCCATTTTCTTCTACCCTCCCTTACCCTGGACAAAGTTTCACAACTCCTGTCTCCTATCCAAGGTTTATTTCTCTATTTGTACCCTAAAATCTTAGTGTTTCCCATACTAGGTTCATGAGAATCACTTTGAGAACTCATTATCAGTGTAAATTCTTGGGTTATATCACCAGAGACTCTGATAATCAGACCTTTCCCCATTCCAAGGTGGCATTCCACACATGTACACACACACACACACACACACACATGCATACACATGCCTACTTATAAATGCTTACACCTACGCATATATTCACGTATATACCTGTTCCCTCCTACATACTCACATAGTACAAATACATACACATATTACACATACTGTATATAATATAATATGGCTACTCATATATATTGTTTGGGAAGAATTGTGTCCCACCAAAAAATTCATATGTTGAAGTCCTAACTTCTAGTACCTAGGAAGATAGGGCTGTTTTCGAAGATAGGAGCTTTAAATATGCAATGAATTAGAATAAGGTCATATAGATAGTCCCTAAATACAATATCACTGATGTCCTTATAAGAAGAGATTAGGACACATACATGAGCAGAGGAAAGATAATTTGAAGACCCGGGAAAAAGATGGACTTCTACAAGTCAAGCAGAGAGACCTCTGAATAAAATTAACCCTGCTAACATCTTGATCTTGGATTTGTAGCTTCCAAAATTGTGAGAGAATAGAATTCTGTTTAAGCCACCAGTTACTTGTATTTGTTACAGTCACCCTAGCAAACTTACACACATAGGTATACCAACTGCCCTCTCTGATTCATACACACAGAGATATGCATACATACACCTCTGCAGAAAATCATTAAGCTCCAGCACTATTAATCTTATTTCAGATTTTTAAAATACTTTGAATGTGTCAAACTCATACCTATGGTAGGAAGTTTGGACATACTTGCCCTCATGGATGGAATTCCTCTTTCCCACTCTTCTCTTCGATTCTTTCTTTCCACCTTTCAAATCTCATCTGTGTAGTCACCTCTTCCGAGAGCCTCAGTAGTGAAAGTGGTCATCCTCCTTCTATATTGTTGTTTACCTCTGCCCATTGTTTTACTCAAAGCACTTGTGACAAATCAAAATCTTATTATTTGTCTTTGTAATTTGGTTTTCCTGATTAGATCATGGAAGAAATAGGCTCCGTGATGGTAGAATCAATTGTTTTTCATTAAAAGTTCATATTCCTAGTATTAGCGTGATGATTGGTACATATGAGATATTTGTATTTGTTGAATATACAAACACAAAACATCTCTAGCTGAATTCTCTTCTGGGCAGTGAGTCTTTGTGTGTGTGTGTGTGAGGGTGAATGTGTGTGTGTGTGTGTGTGTTTTGTGATGTATGTGTCTGCGGTTTCTCTTTCAGGAGAAGGTAGGAATGAAAATTGGGGATAAATAAGTTGCCTCAATAACTGTCTCTCTTTCTGTTGATGTTTCCCAGAACCGTTTTAATTCCAGGTGCAGTTAAGGAATAATGACTCAGTTCTCTACACTCCTTAGCATTCTACATAATTTGAAAGCAACCGTTATATGTATTAAGATAATGTAAGCATGAGTTAATAGATAGGACTTGTGACAAAGCAACCGTTATATGTATTAAGATAATGTAAGCATGAGTTAGTAGATAGGACTTGTGACAAAGTGGCTATGGAGAGCTTAGGAGAGGAAAGGCAGATATCACTCAAATGTTTTAAAACTGTGTGACAGGAATAATGTTAGCACCAGCAGGGAAAGGAATTCAGGAGAACTCTTGGGGAGAATAAATAATATAAGAAATTTCCATTTTATATATGTCACTTTCAATAGTGTGTTGAAATATCAGATTGAATGGTCCAGCTGTTTTGCAAAATTTAGGTCTGGAACTTGGAAAAGATTCAGAGCTGGATGTATGAACATGCTAATGTCTTGGTGCTATCATTCTAGCCATGGAAGGAAATAATATTATTTTTATCAGCTGGAGAAAGGTTGTGGCTAAAATATGAAAAGCCTTAAGTACCTTTCAATGAGTATTTTAGTAATGGATCTAAGTTGGCACACTCCTCCTGGAAAGATGTGGAGTTTTCTGGGTTTTATCATTAAACTCAGTTATAATGAGTTTTAGTCATTAACTTTCATTGATTAGCAGACATATTTATGCTTTAGTCACTGATGGATAGTTGATGTCTTTGGTGTTATTATACAAGTGTCCAATGTAGAGAATCAAGGGAAGAGGATATCACCTTCTGATCAAACCTTCATTTCCTCATGAAAAAAATGAATTATACAGAAGTCAGTTACAGTCTCTGTAATGGGATTGGTTGATAAGCAATGAGGCGATTATATTCCAATTACCAAGTACCATTTGCAATTGAAAATGACTTGAGAGCAGAGTCCAAATGATGATTTCTATAAATGAGACCCTGTTAATTTTCCCTTCAATAATTGACATAATGATTATATATAATTATGATAATAAATTAGGTCATTTATATATCCAGTATCAGTGAGTGATCAGCCTAAAATTTTAAATATGCAATGTTGTCAGTAACTCATTCTATTTCTTAGCCTCACATAGGCACAAGTAAGAAGAGTTATTATAAGATATCCATTGTTGATTGGATTTTGAATTTAAAGCCTGTAAGGAAGGACAAAGGTCAGAATTCAGCATGCTGTGATTTAAATTCTCTGTTTCTAGCAACTGATTTGTTACAAGATATCCTGCCATGTCTACAAAGACATCCTCTGATTTTCAACAGCAATACCCTAAGAAGGACTGACATCTGAGAATTATATACGAGGCTATTGAAATATAACCACAAAATATGTGGAGATCTTTAAGAAAGCATATAACTTTTCATACACCATACAAAACATCTTCCAAATTAAGCTAATTTTAAGTAGTATTTTCATATTTAGTTTTTTAAAATGTCATTATCAGGGCACTATCTCTTAATTTAACATCAGAAACAGCATATCAAGTCTGAAAATTTCTGATCTGTATAAGTAGAAAGTTATATTACCAAAGTATTCCCAAAGATATTTGAGTTTTTAAAAATAGATTATCAATTTTACAGTTTCTCCCTATGGTGAAATTTGTAGGTTCTCTCCCTAAAACAGACATTTCAGTTGATTGCTTCCAGCTTTTTGGCAGAAACAAAAAAGTGAATAGCTAACACCTGGTTACTAGCTACCAGCCAAACTTGCAGTGTCTGCCTCTGTGGAAATGAAGTTTGAATCTTAGAAATCAAAGTAAAATGAAAGTTTAAAAGCTTTAGTCTGTTCCTCAAATACAAGGGCTATATCCACAGAAAGAGAATTAAGGGGGGAAAAAATTCAGAGCATCTATTGTAAAATTCAGCTTTAATATTTTAACCCTGAAAGTAGAAATACGAATATCACCAAATAGTTATAATTGAAATTGAAGTTCTCATTATCCACTGTTACTTTAGTTTATTGACATTTTAAGATAAAATTAATGAGGAGTCAGTGTTTTAACTGATATATAATAAATATATTTAACATGGCATTCTTATAAATATTTCAGAATGGAGGGTGATTGAGACTTCATTCCAGATCTTTATGGAAGAAACTATTCTGGGAAAGGGAATTCTAATATTTTAACTTTTTAAAATAAACTTTATTTTTAAGAGCAATTTTAGGTTCATAGCAAAATTGAGCAGAAGGTATGGAGATTTCTCATAGCTCCTTGACCTCTCTACACAGGCATAGCTTCCCCTGTTATCAACATCCTCCTCCAGAGGGTACATTTGCTGAAACTGATAAACCTACAACGGTACATCATCATCACTCAAATTTCACACTTTGCATTAGGGTTCATTCTTAGTGTCGTGTGTTCTGTGGTTTGTGGACAAATTTTTAGTCACATGTCTCCATCATGCAGAGTAATTTCACAGCTCTAATAATCCTCTGTGCTCTGTCTATTCAACCTCTTTTCTCTCTAACTCCTTAAAACCACTGGTGTTTTTATTGTCTCCACAGTTTTACTATTTCCAACTTGTCATATGATTGAAATTGAACAGTATGTAGGCTTTTCAGGTGGGCTTCTTTCACTTAGTAATATGCATGTAAGGTTCTTCTATGTCTTTCATGGCTTGATAGCTTATTTCTTTCTAGTGCTGAATAATATCCCATTCTCTGGATTTTCTACAGATTATTTATCCATTCACTTACTGAAGGACATGTTAGTTGCTTCCAAGTTTTGCAAATAATAAATAAAGTTGTTGCTTCTGCTGCTGCTGCTAAGTCATTTCAGTCGTGTCCAACTCTGTGTGACCACATAGATGGCAGCCCACCAGGCTCCTCTGTCCCTGGGATTCTCCAGGCAAGAATACTGGAGTGGGTTGCCATTTCCTTCTCCAATGCATGAAAGTGAAAGTGAAGTCACTCAGTCATGTCCAACTCCTAGGGACCCTATGGATCGCAGCCTACCAGGCTCCTCCATCCATGGGATTTCCAGGCAAGAGTATTGGAGTGGGTTGCCATTGCCTTCTCCAAATAAAGTTGTTACTAGTATTGATATGCAGGTTTCTGTGTAGACATAAATTCTCAGCTGATTTGGATAAATATCAAGGAATATAATTACTGGATTATATAGTAAAACTCTGCCAAAATGCCTTGCAAAGAGGCTACACCATTTTGCATTCATTCCAGCAATGAGTGAGAGTTCTTATTGCTCCACATCTTCACTAGCATTTGGTGTGATTAGTGTTCTGGCTTTCGGCTATTAGATGTGTCATTGTATTTTCCAGTTTTTTTATTGTTATTTTAATTTGCTTTTCCCTGAGGATATATGATGTGAAAAACAACTTTCTTTTCCATGCTTATTTGCCATTTGTTTATCTTCTCTGATAAGGTGTCTAATGAGATCTTTAGTTTAGATTTACAATAACACTTTGAACTCACATAAATTCATTCTTGCATTTGGTGTAAAATGGTATATACATGAAGTCAGTTAATAATGTGAGGCCTTATAGAATTTTATAGTTTGTCACGAATTGACTTGTAAGCTTTTCAGTTTTCCAGAAACAGCAAAGAAGCTGTTACGTTAATGCAGTAAGTGAGAGCAAAAGTAACAGAAAACGAGGAGAGACGATGAAGGAAAACGGACTTTTGGAGGATTTTGACTGAGTATCCTCACTTGTATCTAAATGAAACTAACAGTGGGTTTTGAACAGAGAAATAAGATAATCTTCCTAATAAAAATCAATAGACCTTCTCTGAACTTCTTCCAATTCACACAAGCCCTCAACAGACCAGTGTGAAAACAAACGCCTAGGTGGCACGTAGGTCACCCAAGGAATCCTCTTACAATTTGAAGGAGGGAAAGGGCAACATATATTAGTCTCACCCTAAATGCGAGTGTAAATACTTTAATTTAGTATACACAAGGTTAATACTTAACTATGTTTCTTTTTTTTTTTTATTTTGCACTTGATCATTAGTTAGTCCATTTGATTCTCTAAATAATTTCCCTAACCTTCCAGAAAATCCTGTTTATTATTTTGGCTGATCTGCCTTTCAATCCTTTTTATTGATTCCTTGCATTTATGTAAAGCACTCACCAAAAACCTGCTTTTATGGGCTTAAATATGTATATTTTATGAAGCCTTTAATAGGACACTCTTCCCTACTGTTTGTTCACCCAACACACAGGCACTTCCTTTGGAATGTTCTTGAAAGATATGCACCACTTTGAGAAGAGTCTGTCCCTCAGCTGAACAGCTTCCGTGGTGGCTCCGCTGGTAAAGAATCCACTTGCGATGCAGGAGACCTGGGTTTAATCCCTGGGTTTGGATGATCCCCTGGAAAAGGGAATGGCTCCCCACTCCAGTATTCTGGCCTGGAGATTTCCATGGACTGTACAATCCATGGGGTCGCAAAGAGTCAGACACAACTGAGTGACTTTCACTTTCATTATATTATGGAAAGTTACATAAATATAGGAAAGATCAAGGCATTTTTCAATGAAAACACATATGACAACTATCAAGATTCTAATGTTACCATATCACGCTAAATGCTTTATTGTATATCTGTCTATCCATCCCTCTATCCATAGATTAATCCATTTTGTTTATCTACTCTTCTATGATTGACACTTGAGATATTTCTAATTTTTTCACTTTTTAAAAGTTGCTTTGAGTGTTTTTTACAAAGTCTTTTTGTGAAGATCTCTTTATTTTCCATGGGTAAATACCCAGGAGTAGAGTTTCTGGAATGTAGAATATGCATATAATTACTTTTCAAAGAAATTGAATTTCTCCCAAAAAGGATGTAATATTTTAGATCCTCACGAAATTCTTTGCCTTATTCCAGAAAGAGCAGAGAGTCCCGGTTACTCCCTAATCTCACCAGCATCTCGTGCTCTCAGTATTTTAATTTTATTCTGGTGTGTATGTGCTAGAATTTCATCGTGGCTTTTATTTGCCTTTCCCTGATAACTAAAGATATTCAAAACTTTTACATGTTCTTCTTGACCTTTTGTGTATCTTCTTTGTGAAGTCTGTGTTTTAATCATTAGTTCTTTTTTATTGGTACTTTTCTTTTTATCAGTGGGTTGTGGGCATTCAGTTCTTTGTCAAATGTATGTATTATCAATGTTTTCTGCTAGTTTGTGTCTAGACTTTTTTTTCTTTAATTGGGTATTATAATGAGCATATGTTTTAACTTTCAGTTCAGTACAGTTCAGTTCAGTCACTCAGTCATGTACAACTCTTTGCAACCCCATGAATTGCAGCATGCCAGGCCTCCCTGTCCATCACCATCACCCAGAGTTCACTCAAACGCACATCCATCGAGTCGGTGATGCCATCCAGCCATCTCATCCTTTGTCGTCACCTTCTACCCCTTCCCTCAATCTTTCCCAGCATCAGGGTCTTTTCAAATGAGTCAGCTCTATGGAAGAGACTGACTAAGTGGGAAACTGGGTCTTGTTCTGATGGGCGGGGCCATGCTCAGTAAATATTTAATCCCATTTTCTGTTGATGGGTGGAACTGTGTTCCCTCCCTGTTATTTACCTGGGGCCAAACTATGGTGGAGGTAATGAAGATAATCTGAGAAGGCAATGGCACCCCACTCCAGTATTCTTGCCTGGAAAATCCCGTGGATGGAGCAGCCTGGTAGGCTGCAGTCCATGGGGTCGCTAGGAGTCGGACACAACTGAGCGACTTCACTTTCACTTTTCACTTTCATGCACTGGAAAAGGAAATGGCAACCCACTCCAGTGCTATTGCCTGGAGAATCCCAGGTACGGGGGAGCCTGGTGAGCTGCCGTCTATAGGGTCCCACAGAGTTGGACACGACTGAAGTGACTTAGCAGCAATGAAGATAATGGAGATCTCCTTCAAAAGATCCCATGCATGTACTGTTATACTCACTGCCACCAACCCTGCAGCAGGCCACCACCAACCCACGCCTCCACTGGAGACTCCTGGACACTCCCAGGCAAGTTTGGGTCAGTCTCTTATGGAGTCACTGCTCCTTTTCCTGGGTCCTGGGGCACACAAGTTTCTATGTGTCCTCCAAGAGTCTATTTCCCAGTCCTGTGTAAGTTCTGGCATCTATGATGGGGTTAATGGTGACCTCATCCCTGAAGGCTTATGCCATACCCAAGTCTGCTGCACCCAGAGCCCCTGTTCCTGTGACAGTCTACCGCCCACGCATACTTCCACAGGAGATGCTCAAACAGTTCTGTCTCAGTCTCTGTGGGGTCCCTGAGTCCTGGTGCACACAAGGTTTTCTTTGAGTCCTCTGAGCATCTCTGATGGGAATAGGGTTTGATTCTAAAAGTGAATTCACCCCCCTACCATCTTGCTGAGGCTTCCCCTTTGCCCTCAGGTGTGGAGTATCTTCTCATAGCTGTTCCAGCTCCATGCAGCCGCTGCTCCAGCGCCTACCATCTTGTTGGGTTTCCCTGACCTTGGATGTAGGGTATCTCCTCACGGCAGCTCCAGCAAAGTGCAGTCTCTGCTCCTGAACTTGGACGTGGGGTATCTGTATGGCCACTCCAGCGCCATGTGCAGCCGCTGCTCCGTATGCAGCACATTTTAGATTCTTAGAAATCTACTACTTTTTTCCCCACCTACTAAATCAGATCAGATCAGTTGCTCAGTAGTGTCCGACACTTTGCAACCCCATGAATCGCAGCACGCCAGGACTCCCTGTCCATCACCAACAACCGGAGTTCACCCAGACTCACATCCATCGAGTCAGTGATGCCATCCAGCCATCTCATCCTCTGTCGTCCCCTTCTCCTCCTGCCCCCAATCCCTCCCAGCATCAGAGTCTTTTCCAATGAGTCAACTCTTCTCATGAGGTGGCCAAAGTACTGGAGTTTCAGCTTTAGCATCATTCCTTCCAAAGAAATCCCAGGGCTGATCTCCTTCAGAATGGACTGGTTGGATCTCCTTGCAGTCCATGGGACTCTCAAGAGTCTTCTCCAACACCACAGTTCAAAAGCATCAATTCTTCGGTGCTCAGCCTTCTTCACAGTCCAACTCTCACATCCATACATGACCACAGGAAAAACCATAGCCTTGACTAGCTGGACCTTTGTTGGCAAAGTAATGTCTCTGCTTTTGAATATGCTATCTAGGTTGGTCATAACTTTCCTTCCAAGGAGTAAGCCTCTTTTAATTTCATGGCTGAAGTCACCATCTGCAGTGATTTTGGAGCCCAGAAAAATAAAGTCTGACACTGTTTCCACTGTTTCCCCATCTATTTACCATGAAGTGGTGGGACCAGATGCCATGATCTTCGTTTTCTGAATGTTGAGCTTTAAGCCAACGTTTTCACTATCCACTTTCACTTCCATCAAGAGGCTTATGAGTTCCTCTTCACTTTCTGCCATAAGGGTGGTGTCATCTGCATATCTGAGGTTATTGATATTTCTCCCGGCAATCTTGATTCCAGCTTGTGTTTCTTCCAGTCCAGCGTTTCTCATGATGTATTCTGCATATAAGTTACATAAACAGGGTGACAATATACAGCCTTGACGAACTCCTTTTCCTATTTGGAACCAGTCTGTTGTTCCATGTCCAGTTCTAACTGTTGCTTCCTGACCTGCATACAGGTTTCTGAAGAGGCAGGTCAGGTGGTCTGGTATTCCCATCTCTTTCAGAATTTTCCACAGTTTATTGTGATCCACACAGTCAAAGGCTTTGGCATAGTCAATAAAGCAGAAATAGATGTTTTTCTGGAACTCTCTTGCTTTTTCCATGATCCAGCAGATGTTGGCAATTTGATCTCTGGTTCCTCTGCCTTTTCTAAAAGCAGCTTGAACATCAGGAAGTTCACGGTTCACATATTGCTGAAGTTTGGCTTGGAGAATTTTGAGCATTACCTACTAAATAGAGTCCCCTGATTTATTTTTTTTAATTGAATAAAGAATCCTTTAAATCTATAGTGATTTACCAGTTTCAAAAGTTTCACACACATGATTTCATATAATTTCGCAACTTTTTTACCCCTACCTTTTATTGCCCCTCCCTCTTCCCCCTCTGCCACCCAATGGTAAATACGTTTGTTCTCTGTATCTGTGAGTCTGCTTCTCTTTTGCTATATTCATTAGTTTGCTGTATTTTTTAAATTCCACATATAAGTGATATTATACAGTATTTGCCTTTCTCTGTCTAACTTATTTTACTTAGCTTAATGCCCTCCAAGTCCTTCTATGTTTCTGCCAATGGCAAAAATTCCCTTCTTTTTTTATGGCTGAGCATTATTGCATTATATCACATACCATATCTTCTTTAGTCATTCATTCATTGGTAGACACTTAAGTTGCTTACTTATCTTGGCAATTTTAAATAACATTATTAATGCACATTGGGGTACATGTATCTTTGTGAATTAGGTTTTTGTTTGTTTGTTTTGTATGTATATCCAAGAGTGGAATTGCTGGGTCATATGGTAGTTTCAATTTTAGTTTTTCTTCTTTGAGAAACCTCCATACTGTTTCCACTCCAGTTTAAATTTCTTGCACCAGTTTATATTCCCATCAACAGTGTAATAGTGTTCCCTTTTCTCTGCATACTTGCAACATTTGTTATTTGTGTGTGTGTGTGTGTGTGTTTTTTTTTTATGATAACCATTCTGTCAGGTGTGATGATATCTCATTGTGGTTTTTACTTGCATTTCCCTGATAATTAGTGATGTTAAGCATTTTTTTCATGTGCCCTTTGGCCATCTGCATTTCCTCTTTGGAAAAATGACCTCTGCCCATTTTTAATTGGGTTGTTTGAGTTTTTGCTATTGAGCTGTATGAGCTGTTAATATATGTTGAATATTAACCCCTTATTGGTCATATCATTTGCAAATATCTTTTTTTGTCCATGGTTTCCTTTGCGGTGCAAAATCTTTTGAAATTAACTAGGTTCCATTTGTTTATTTTTGCTTTTGTTTCCATTACTCTAGGAGACAGGTCCAAAAAAGTATTTCTGAGACTTATGTCAAAGAATTCTGCCTATATTTTCCTCTAGGAGTTTTATAGTATCCAATCTTACATTTAGATCTTTAATCCACTTTGAGTTTATTTCTATATAGAGTGTTACAGAATGTTCTAATTTCATTCTTTCATATGTAGCTATCCAGTTTTCCTTGCACCACTTATTGAAGGGACTGTCTTTTCTCCACTGTATATTCTTGCCTTCTTTGTCACAGATTAACTGGCCTTAGTGTGTGGGTTTATTTCTGGTTCTCTGTTTTCATCTGTTGATCTATATCTCTGTTTTTGTGCCAATACCATTCTGTTTTGATTACTTTTTAGTGGGCAATTATATTTTTCTTATCTTTTACTCCTCAAAACCATGTGCAAATAACTATATACATTTTACAAATTAAATAAAGTTTGAGGGAAATAATATAATCTACAAAATTACCCATATGCACTATTTGATTCTCATAGTATAGCTCTCAAGGAGATATTACTGGTAACCCTAAAGCCTGAAGGGTCTTCAGGCTTCTTTACTTGATATAATGCTGAAGACCACAAAGTGACTACAAGGGAGTAAGCAGACCTGCCACTTTGAATAACTCCAGAAAGTAGAGTTTGTCCTTTATGTGAGAGTGTTGTCCTGAATTGTGTAATGCATACAATATATTAGGATGTTTCTGTTTGCAAGTAACTAAATTCCTTCTAAAAATTACACTGCTATAAATGAGATTTATTGCCTGACAGATGGGGAGAATAAGGAAAAGTCAGAATTGATTATGTTATTTTGATTCATCATTTCATGGCCATCATTAAGATCCTGTTCTCTCTGCTCTTGGGCTTCCAGAACAGGTCAAATTAATTTCAATGTATGATTGCTATTGAGTATTTCCAGGACTACAGCCATGTACAGGGAGAAATAAGGCTGGTGTCCTCTAATATATTCATTTTCTAAGGCTGCCAAAACACATCACTACAAACTGGGTGCCTTAAAATGGCAGAAATACATTCTCTCACAGTTCCAGAGTCCAAATTAAGATGTCAGAAAGGCCATATTCCTTCAGGCAGAGGAACCTGGCAGGCTGCAGTCCATAGGCTTGCAAAGAGTTGGACACGATTGAGCACGCACGCACACACACATAAGGCCATATTCCCTCCAATGACTACGGAAGTGTTCTTTTTGTATTCCTGTCACTATTTTTTCTGGCTTTGAATCTCCTTTTTATTTCCAAAAAATTATAGTTCCAAGGGACTTCCCTGGTGGTCCAGTGGTTAAGACTCTGCATTTGCAATGCAGGGGTTTCAGTTTCAATCTTTGTTCACATTACTAAGTTTCCATATGTCATGTAAAATAGACAAAACTAAAAAAATAATAATAATAATAATTAAAATTAGTTTAAAAAAAATTGAAATTCTACATGTTGAGCACTTAATAGGCTTACTATGCCTTTTCCTTCCATGTTCTACTTTTCTTTTTGTGGGCACTGCCTGCTTGCACTGCCCTCCAGGGCCCAGTGGCCTGTGCAGGTGGGTCCCGGCACAGGGGGGCTCACAGCCCATGTTCTGGCCCTTCCCCTCAGAGGTCCTGACCTGAGTCCAGCCTGGGTGAGCCTCCTTGCTGAGGTTCTGCAGCCACTGCAAGCTGGGGTGCACATTCTCCCCTAGACACTCCACTGAGTCTTGTCTGGGTAGAAGGTGCCCTGCAGGGTGGCCTCCCAGCCATGTAGGGTGGCTCCTGGCATTCCTTAGCTTGTGGCAGCCTAACTGATCTTTGTCTGTCTTCACATGGCTTTTGACCAAAACAACCTTAAGGCTTCCCTCAGCCTGACTTAAATTTTAGACAGGTCTCTCCCTGCTGTTAGCCCACCCCTACCCACTTCCCTCTTACTCAGAATGAAGCCAGGTGGCCTAACTCCAGAAGTCAGTACTCTTCCTTTTCTAAGAGCATTTATTTTGGAAACCTTGTAATTTCAAATTGTTTCTCTGCCCCTTTGCATCATTTTCACAGCTCCTTGACAGATTTACAACCTAGGACCATCCTTCTCAAGCACCTGAGAGCCATCCCTTTGAAATGTGGCCATTTAGGAAGACTAAGCCCCATCTCCCAGTCTCTGTGGGAGGGTAGGAGCCTCACTTAGATGGGCATATATGTAAGAAAGTTTACTTGTCCTTTGGGTAAGGCCAATTAGCCAACACTATCTGAATGATTTTCACCCCACGCACCCTAGCTGTTAAAACTCTCTTGCCATTTGTTTTTCCTGGAGTTGAGCTCAGACCGAGTTTTAGCCTCTCTCCTCTATAGGGGCTTACCAGGTAGTGCTGGTGGTAAAGAATCCACTTGCCAATGCAGGAGACATAAAAGATGAGGGTTCCATCCCTTGGTCAGGAAGATTCCCTGGAGGAGGGCATGGCAACACACTCCAGTATTCTTGCCTGGACACTCCCATGGACAGAGGAGCCTGCTGGGCTATAGTACATAGGGTTGCAAAGAGTCAGTTACAACTGAGCACACATTCACACGCCCTTATGACAATGCCCTTTAATGAAACCTCCCTTGACTGTTTAACTTTGACCAGCACAACATTTGCTTTGATATCTCTGCCCTATGTTTTTCTATGTGTCACCTCCTCTCCTTGTAAGGACATGAGTCATTGGATTTAAGGGTCTCCCTAAATCCAGCAGGATTCTTATGGAGATTCTTAACTAACTTCATCTGCAAAAAACACTGTTTCTGAAACACATTCTAAGGTTCTGAGAGAACACTGATTTGTGGCTGATGCTCTTCAACCCCATTATATGAAGGCTATTTCCTATATTTCTTTAGAAAACTTCCTCTCTTGTATCATTGTCTGAATTGGGGTATATACCCATTCTCAATCCAATCCAGTTGGCCTAGAGAATGTCACTGAGGGCTTATTGGATTAAAACTGAGTTAAGAAAATCAGTCACCACAGTAAATTGTCTTTGTTGAGTTAAAAGAGGACTTGACTCTGCCTCTTCCTCTTGTCCCACCCCCATCCCGTTTTCCCTTCTTCTCCTCCTTCTAATTTTTCTTAAAGAGTCATATGGTAAATATATGTGGCACAGAAGCCTCTTCAACTATGCCAAATTGACACTAAATCAACCGTAAGTAAGTAAGTAAGTAAGTGTTAGTTGCTCAGTCGTGCCCGACTCTTGCAACCTCATGGACTGCAGCCCACCAGGCTCCTGTGTCCATGAGATTTTCCAGGCAAGGATACTGGAGTGGGTTGCCATTTCCTTCTCCAGGGGATCTTCAAACCCAGGGATCAAACCAGGGTCTCCTGCACTGCAGGCAGATTCTTTACCAACTGAGCTACAAGGGAAGCCCAAAACCCATAGGAAATTACTAAATATGGGGTCTAGTTGTAGTCCAATAAAACTTTATTTATAAAAATACAGAATGGGTGGATTTGGCTAGGGCAATAATTTGCCAACCCTGGATGAAATAATCTTCACTTCCCTGAGCTGGGTAAGCAGTGATGTCACTTTTTTCAAAATTATGGGAAAGAGAAAACAGAAGCCAGTACTTGGAAAAGCATTTCTGATGAACTTAACTTCATTTTCATGGTTTTATATTCAAAGAAACCTTTCAGCCATATCTGACTTACACAGATACCATTAATTAAGTAGACTTCACTATACTGATTTTAGGCAGCAATTCTGTCTACTTAGTACATCACAGAAGAGCAGAGCCTATCTGCAAAGTGTAGAGAATATAAAAGATTATAGAGAATATAAAAGACTAAAGAGCTTCTTCATGAAGGTGAAAGAAGAGAGTAAAAAAGCTGGCTTAAAACTCAACATTCAAAAAATGAAGATCATGGCATTCGGTCCATCACTTCTTAGCAAATAGATGGGGAAACAATGGAAACAATGACAAAATTTCTTTTATTAGGCTCCAAAATCACTGCAGATGGTGACTGCAGCCATGAAATTAAAAGAGTCTTGCTCTTTGGAAGAAAAGCTATGACCAACCTAGACAGTATATTAAAAAGCAGAGACATAACTTTGCCAACAAAGGTCCGTCTAGTCAAAGCTATGGTTTTTCCAGTAGTCATGTATGGATGTGAGAGTTGACCCAGAGGGATGGTATGGGGAGGGAGGAGGGATGAGGGTTAGAATGGGGAACACATGTATACCTGTGGCAGATTCATGTGGATGTATGGCAAAACCAATACAATATTGTAAAGTAATTAACCTCCAATTAAAATGAATAAATTTATATTTAAAAAAAAAAGAAAGCTGAGGACTGAAGAATTGTTGCTTTTGGCTTGTGGTGTTGGAGAAGACTCTTGAGAGTCCCTTGGACTGCAAGGAGATCCAACCAGTCTATACTAAAGGAAATAAGTCCTGAATATTCACCGGAAAGACTGATGCTGAAGCTGAAACTCCAATACTCGGGCCACCAAATGTGAAGAGCTGACTCACTTGAAAAGACCCTGATTCTGGAAAAGATTTAAGGCAGGAGGAGAAGGGGTCTATAGAGGATGAAATGGTTGGATGGCATTAGCAACTCAATGGACATGAGTCTGAGCAAGCTCCTGGAGTTGTTAATGGGTAGGGAAGCATGGCATGCTACAGTCCATGGGGTCACAAAGAGTCAGACACGACTGAGTGACTGAACTGATACAAATTAAGATATTTTTATTCATTCTGTGCCCATGACTCTATCCTTCTTTTTTTCCAATAACAGCACAGTGAAACAACACATTTTCTTCCAGGTAAAATGGTTTAGTCTGTGTGAGTGCCCTCGTGTGTGTATGTGTGCCCTCGTATATGTGTGTGTTTTGCTTTGAGAGAGTCAAATCCTTGGCAGGTTGATAAGAAGTCTGGGGGTCCGCAAAGAGAGATTGGTCTGGAATTCTCAAGGAGGTGAAAAGGGCAAAGGTTTTTTTTTTTCCTCTACATTCCTTAGTCTTCAGTTCAGTTCAGTCGCTAAGTCCTGTCCGACTCTTACGACCCCATGAAAAACAGCACGCCAGGCCTCCCTGTACATCACCAACAACCGGAGTTCACTCAGACTTACGTCCATCGAGTCAGCGATGCCATCCAGCCATCTCATCCACTGTCATCCCCTTCTCCTCCTGCCCCCAATCCCTCCCAGCATCAGAGTCTTTTCCAATGAGTCAACTCTTCGCATGAAGTGGCCAAAGTACTGGAGTTTCAGCTTTAGCATCATTCCTTCCAAAGAAATCCCAGGGCTGATCTCCTTCAGAATGGGCTGGTTGGATCTCCTTGCAGTCCAAGGAACTCTCAAGAGTCTTCTCCAACACCACAGCTCAAAAACATCAATTCTTCAGTGCTCAGCCTTCTTCACAGTCCAACTCTCACATCCATACATGACCACAGGAAAAACCATAGCCTTGACTAGACGGACCTTTGTTGGCAAAGTAATGTCTCTGCTTTTGAATATGCTATCTAGGTTGGTCATAACTTTCCTTCCAAGGACTAAGCATCTTTTAATTTCATGGCTGCAGTCACCATCTGCAGTGATTTTGGAGCCCCCCCCCAAAAAAAATAAAGTCTGACACTGTTTCCACTGATTCCCCATCTATCTCCCATGGAGTGATGGGACTGGATGCCATGATCTTCATTTTCTGAATGTTGAGCTTTAAGCCAACTTTTTCACTCTCCATTTTCACTTTCATCAAGAGGCTTTTTAGTCCTCTTCACTTTCTGCCATAAGGGTGATGTCATCTGCATATCTGAGGTTATTGATATTTCTCCTGGCAATCTTGATTCCAGCTTGTGCTTCTTCCAGCCCAGTGTTTCTCATAATGTACTCTGCATAGAAGTTAAATAAACAGGGTGACAATAGACAGCCTTGACATACTCCTTTTCCTATTTGGAACCAGTCTGTTGTTCCACGTCCAGTTCTAACTGTTGCTTTCTGACCTGCATACAGGTTTCTCAAGAGGCAGATCAGGTGGTCTGGTATTCCCATCTCTTTCAGAATTTTCCACAGTTTCTTGTGATCCACACAGTCAAAGGCTTTGGCATAGCCAATAAAGCAGAAATAGATGTTTTTCTGGAACTCTCTAGCCTTTTCGATGATCCAGCAGATGTTGGCAATTTGATCTCTGGTTCCTCTGCCTTTTCTAAAACCAGCTTGAACATATGGAAGTTCACTGTTCACATATAGCTGAAGCCTGGCTTGGAGAATTTTGAGCATTACTTTACTAGCGTTTGAGATGAGTGCAATTGTGCGGTAGTTTGAGCATTCTTTGGCATTGCCTTTCTTTGAGATTGGAATGAAAACTGACCTTTTCCAGGCCTGTGGCCACTGCTGAGTTTTCCACATTTGCTGGCGTATTGAGTGCAGCACTTTCACAGCATCATCTTTCAGGATTTGAAATAGCTCGACTGGAATTCCATCACCTCCACTAGCTTTGTACGTAGTGATGCTTTCTAAGGCCCACTTGACTTCACATTCCAGGATGTCTGGATCTAGGTGAATGATCACACCATCGTGGTTATCTTGGTAGTGAAGATTTTTTTTTGTACAGTTCTTCTGTGTATTCCTGCCACCTCTTCTTAATATCTGCTGCTTCTGTTAGGTCCACACCATTTCTGTCCTTTATCGAGCCCATCTTTGCATGAAATGTTCCCTTGGTATCTCTAATTTTCTTGAAGAGATCTTTAGTCTTTTCCTTAGTCTTAGTCACAAAAAATGGTTTTATCTTTAAGCCTAGAACTGATGATTACACAAGAAACAACTCAGTTTAAACTCTGTACTAAGGATTATATAACATGTATCCTGCTGGAAGACAGTTTCTCCTTCCCTAAAACCTTCTGGCTAATCCTGTTATCTTAAAATGTAAATTATGGGAGTGGGTTTAGTAAGAGCTTTACAACCTCCAGGTATTCTTATGATTCATTGTAATAACTAATTAAAAGGTATATAACTCCATTGCTAACACTAGCAAGTGGGTACTCTTTCTGTCCCCTCTGATGTCTATGTCAGAAGCTTTCTCTATTCATTTTATACTTTAATAAAACTCTATTACACAAAAGCTCTGAGTTATCAAGCCTTGTCTCTGGCCTCAGATTGAATTCTTCTCCTCTGGAGGCCAAGAGTCCTGGTGTCTTTCATGGTTCAGCAACAACCTTTCATCTTCCTCACTGTTAAAATTGTTAACAAGGTTCTCTTTTTATAAAGAGAAAGTTTAACATAATGGTGGAATAATGCAGTCTCAGAAAGCAGGCTGACATAAATTTCAAACCGGTTTTCTAACAGTTATTTTGCATAATTTATTATGTGTACCTTAGTTTCCTGATATATGAAATGCTATATGCAGTAGTACCTATCTCATTGGGTTATTTCAATGATTAAAGAATAAATGCATACTAAACAGTACTGGCATACTGTTGTACCATAAGCTTTCAAGAAATCCCAGTTACAATTTTTATTATTATTATTATTTATTAATGAGCAGTTGTCAAATCTTCCATAACTTTTAATTGTCATATCTAGGCTTTGAATCAAGTCTTACAGTACAGACTTTTTTCCTACCACAAAGGGCTTGCATTATTAAAACATTTTAGTTTTAATATTTCAGCCATCAGTAAGCCTGTCTGAATAATCTGTGATTCAGTTTTTTGTTCAACAATTTTCTCATGCAGATATTTTCAAATTTTATAGTTATTAAAAATATGTTTACTTAAAAACTTGTTTTATAATCAATTCATAAAAAGAAATTAATTTTTAGGACAAATTTATATATATTTTCTCTGAAGTAAATCTATGCTTATTTGTAGTGACTGATTTATTTTAAACTTCAAGTGAAGAGAATTGAATTATCTTACTCAGTTGGTCTATGAAAGATTATATAAATTCCCCCTCCCCCAAAGCAACCAACTGAATGATTCAACATGCATGTTTTTGTTTCCATATGTTCTTACATAATGGGTGTTTTTATTTTGTGGTCATGTACCTTTATGTAGGGCTTCCCTTGTAGCTTAGTAAAGAATCTGCCTGTAATGCAGGAGACCTTGGTTCGATTCCTGGGTTGGGAAGATTCCCTGGAGAAGGAAATGGCAGCCTACTCCAGTATTCTTGCCAGGAGAATCCCATGGACAGAGGAGCCTGGCAGGCTACAGTCCATGGGGTCACAAGAGTCGGAGACAACTTAGCAACTAAACCACCACCACCACCTTTATGTAAATGGGTTCTAACCAGGTGGTGCTAGTGATAAAGAACCCAGCTGCCAATGCAGGAGACATAAGAGATGCCAGTTCAATCCCTGGGTTGGGAAGATCCCTGGAGGAGGAAATGGTAACCTACTCCAGTATTCTTGCCTAGGGAATCCCAAGGAGAGAGGAACCTGGGAGATTACAGTCCATAGGGTCACAAAGAGTCAGACATAACTGAAGTGACTTAGCATGCATGCACGCACCTTTATGTAAATAGTGTAATGGCAGGGATTCAGAATTCTCTACAAACATTCATCATCCCATTATTCAGTAAGAATAGAATTATATGTTCCATTTCCAAGGACACTCTGTAGTTTTGTGTCCATGAGTAATGGAAAAAGAAGCTGTGGAAAACACTTCCAGGTCTGGACCTTTGAATATTAGGCATTTTCTTCTCATTTCCCTGCTCTCTGCTACTCAGACATGGAAATACTACAGTTTAAACCAGGCAAGTAACAACAAGGTTCCAAGGCATTGCCTCTCCACGTGCTCTTCCCAGACTCACAACATCAGCACCACAGTGGAAACTGTTAATAACTGTGAGCAATGTAGATTCTCAGATCCAAGCCAGACCTGCTGAGTTAGACACCCTGAGGTTGGGCTGACAATTTCTGTTTTAACTCTACAAGTGCTTCCGATATGTATTGCAGCTTGAGAACCACAAAACAGGAAGATAGACAAGGACGTGAGTCTCCATTGCTATAGACGATGTCTGTCTATAACAAAGACCAGCAAAACTTTTTCTGCAAATTCAGTAGTATTTTAAGCTCTTCTTATTCTCTTCCTCTTTCCCCTTGTCCTCTTCCTCCTCCTCTTGCTGCTTCTCCTACTTCCTCTAACAGTCATTTATAATTTTAAAATCCATTTTTACCTAGCCACAGGTTGAACAAAAATAAGCTGGTATAGAGTAGAAGAGCTGTTGGACCTTGGGCAGATTACTCAAGAGAAAAACAAATATTTGTTTACTGAAGCACTGTATTTTTGGGTCTGTTTGTTACAGAGACTTAATCTAGACCCTGAGTGACAGGGGAAGTGGAGGTATATATTTTATTTTGTTTTCACTTTTTTTTTTTAACTCAGTACTAAAATTCTAGGATTCATTCACTTTTAATTTTGTGTATTTATCTGTTTATATTTATGGCTCTATTTAGTCCATTGATTCTAACTATTGCAAAAGACTCCATGTTGTACCCTTAACCACAATTTGCCTCTGTTCCTACAGATCACTTCCAATTCCCTGATGCCACATAGCATATAATCCACTCATGTCTTATGTTGAAACTGTGTAGACATATCTCTGGTTAATATATCTAGGAGTTGAATGTTTGGATCATATATTCATTTGACAAGTTTTTCTGTTTTAATCTCCAAACTGATTGCTCTAGTTCACTCTCACTCCAGAAGTAAAGGAGTACTCTGTATCTAGCGTATTACCAACTCTTAGTTTACTCTGTTCTCAGGTAGCCATCCAAAAAGGTGAAAAGAGATATTTCATTGCTTCATTTCTTAGGTGCCTACAACCAAAGCTTATCAGTGCCTTCCATTCACTTAAAAACATTTAAGATGCACCCCACTCCAGTACTCTTGCCTGGAAAATCCCATGGATGGAGGAGCCTGGTAGAATGTAGTCCATGGGGTCGCTAAGAGTCGGACACGACTGAGCACCTTCACTTTCGCTTTTCACTTTCATGCATTGGAGGAGGAAACGGCAACCCACTCCAGTGTTCTTGCCTGGAGAATCCCAAGGACGGCGGGGCCTGGTGGGCTGCCGTCTATGGGGTCACACAGAGTTGGACACGACTGAAGCGACTTAGCAGCAGCAGCAGCATTTTTGTAATACATACTCTAGTGATAAAAATAGGTGAGTATATTTGAAACACGTTTTAAGTAGAATTATTCAATTCAGATACAGACAGATATAAAATGATAAATAGAAACAGAAAAAGGACATATAATAAATATTATATATGCCCGACTACATAAATACATGGGTTCAATCCCTACGTTGGGAAGATCTCCTGGAGGAGGGCGTAGCAACCCATTCCAGTACTCTTGCTTTGATGGACAGAGGAGCCTGGCGAGCTACAGTCCATGGGGTCGCAAAGAGTCAGATGACTGAGCTACTAAGCGCATACACACATATACGTACACATAGGAAAGGGCAAGAATTTAAAAGGGAATGTATTTGGGAGCAAAGTATACTGTAAGAACTTTGGGAGAATGTGGACATTGAACTTGACAACATTGACAGGCAGCATTGTTTTATTTATTTCTGTTAATAATGTCATAATTCAGCATATTGTCGTACTTTTATCTGTATCATCACTCCCTAATTGTCAAATATTTTTTTTTGTTCTGATTTTTGCTATTATAAGGAATAATACAGGGAGTAAACTGAAGTTGCTCAATCATGTCCAACTCTTTGCAACCCCATGGACTGAGGCCTGCCAGGCTCCTCATCCTTGGGATTTTCCAGGCAAGAATACTGGAGTGGGTTGTCGTTTCCTTCTCCATGGACGATCAGTAAATCAACCTCATAAGCAAATCTTTCTGTACATCCATAACTGTATTTTTAGAGAAATTCCTGGAAGTGATATTGCTGGGGGAAATGATATAAACATTTTTAAATGCTTCAATGCATACTAAAAAATATTTTCTGATGAGGTGTTCCCAGTTTCTCCTTCTATAAATAACCATGTCAGTACTTATATATATATTTAAAGGTGTTTACACTGCTTTTACTTGTACTTTATTCTAAGATATTTCTAAAATGTCATACAACAAATTATATCTAATATATAGAACAACTAAAAAAAATGGTACTAATACATTTTTTCAATTTTCAATGACTATATCCATAATTTGAGAATTGAATTTACCTTTGAAATCCACTAATCTTGCTGCGCTGTCTAGAGGTTTGAAATTTTTTGCTTACCATTTTTTCCCATTAATTTTTACTTTTATCGTATGTGTTGATATTGTATATATAAATATATGTACATATATTACACACGTACATATATGAATATATATGTATTTCAGTATTGTTGTTTTTCACTCCCTCAGTCATGTCCGACTTTTTGTGACCCCATGGTCGCAGCACACTAGGTTTCCCTGTCTTTAACCATCTCCTGGAGCTTGTTCAAACTCATGTCCGTTGAGCTGGTGATGCCATACAACCATTTCATCCTCTGTTGTCGACTTTTCCTCCTGCCTTCAATCTTTCCCAGCATGAGGGTCTTTTCTAATGAGTCCTCTCTTGCATCAAGTAGCTAAAGTATTGGAGCTTCAGCAACAGTCCTTCCAATGAATATTCAGGACTGATTTCCTTTAGGATTGACTGGTTTAACCTCCTTGAGGTCCAAGGGTCTCTCAAAACTCTTCTATAACACCACAGTTCAAAAACATAAATTCTTTGGCACTCAGCCTTCTTCACAGTCCAACTCTCACATTCATACATGACTACTGGAAAAACTATAGCTTTGATTATATGGACCTTTGTTGGCAAAGTAATGTCTCTGCTTTTTAATATGCTGTCTAGTTTGGTCATAGCTTTTCTTCCAAGGAACAAGCATCTTTTAATTTCATGGCTGGAGTCACCATCCGCAGTTATTTTGGAGCCCAAGAAAGTAAAGTCTCTCACTGTTTCCATTGTTTCCCCATCTATTTGCCATGGAGCGATGGGACACAATGCCATGATCTTAGCTTTTTGAATGTTGAGTTTTAAGCCAGCTTTTTCACTCTCCTCTTTCACTTTCATCAAGAGGCTCTTCAGTTGTTCTTCACTTTCTGCCATAAGGATGACATCATCTGCATATCTGAGGTTATTGATATTTCTCCTGGCAATCTTGATTCCAGCTTGTGCTTCATCCAGCCCAGCATTTCTCATGATGTACTCTGCATATAAGTTAAATAAGCAGGATGACATTATGCAGCCTTGATGTACTCTTTCCCCAGTATTGAACCAGTCTGTTGTTCCATGTCCCGTCCTAACTTATGCTTCTTCACCTGCTTTCAGGTTTCTCAGGAGGCAGGTAAGGTGGTATCGTATTCCTGTCTCTTTAAGAATTTTCCACAGTTTGTTGTGATCCACACAGCCAAAGGTGTTAGTGTAGTCAATGAAGTAGAGTAGATGCTTTTCTGAATTCCTTGCTTTTTCAATGATCCAACAGATGTTGGCAATTTGATCTCTGGTTCCTCTGCCTTTTCTAAATCAAGCTTGAACATCTGGAAGTTCTCGGGTTATGTAATGTTGAAGCCTGGCTTGGAGAGTTTTGAGCATTACTTTGCTAGTGTGTGAGTTGAGTGCAATCGTGTGGTAGTTTGAGCATTCTTTGGCATAGCTTTTCTTTGGGATTGGAATGAATACTGACCTTTTCCAGTCCTGTGGCTACTGCTGAGTTTTCCAAATGTGCTGGCATATTGAGTGCAGCACTTTCACAGCATCCTCTTTTAGGATTTGAAAGAGCTCAACTGGAGTTCCATCACCCCCATTAGCTTTGTTCGTAGTGATGCTTCCCAAGTCCCACTTGACTTCACACTCCCAGGATGTCTGGCTCTAGGTGAGTGATCACACCATCATGGTTATCTGGGTCATGAAGATCTTTTTTGTGTATTCTGTGTATTCTTGCCACCTCTTCTTAATATCTTCTGTTTCTGTTAGGTCCATACCGTTTCTCTCCTTTATTGTGTTCATCTTTGCATGGAATGTTCCCTTGATATCTCTAATTTTCTAGAAGAGATCTTTTCCCCATTCTATTGTTTTCCACTATTTCTTTGCTTTGGTCCCTGAGGAAGGCTTTCTTATTTCTCCTTGCTATTCTTTGGAATTATTTATTCAGATGGGTGTATCTTTCCTTTTCTCCTTTGCTTTTAGATTCTCTTCTTTTCTCAGCTATTTGTAAGGCCTCTTCAGACAGCCATTTTGGCCTTTTGCATTCTTTTTCTTGGGTATGGTTTTGATCACTGCCTCCTGTACAATGTTACAAATATCCATCCATAGATCTTCAGGCATTCTGTCTGTTAGATCTAATCCTTGGAATCTGTTTGTCACTTCTACTGTATAATCATAAGGGATTAGATTTAGATCATACCTGAATTGAATGGTTTAGTGGTTTTTCCTACTTTCTTCAATTTAAGTCTGAATTTGGCAATAAGGAGCTCATGATCAGAGCCACAGTCAGCTCCCAGTCTTGATTCACTGACTGTAAAGAACTTCTCCATCTTCAACTGCAAGGAATATAATCAATCTGATTTTGGTGTTGACCATCTGGTGATGTCCCTGTGTAGAGTGTTCTCTTATGTTGTTGGAAGAGGGTGTTTGCTATGAAAAGTGTTTTCTCTTGGCCGAACTCTGTGAGCCTTTGCTCTGCTTCATTTTGTACTCCAAGGCCAAACTTGCCTGTTACTCCAGGTATTTCTTGACTTCCTACTTTTGCATTCCAGTTGCCTATGATGAAAAGGTCATTTTTTTGGGTGGGGTGGTTAAATAGGAAATTTTTTAAATTTACCTATTTACTGAAGGATAATTGCTTTACAGAATTTTGTTGTTTTCTGTCAAGCCTTAACATGAATTAGGACATCTTTTTTTGGTGTTAGTTCTAGCAGGTCTTTTATGTCGTCCTAGAACCATTCAACTTCTGCTTCTTCAGTGTTAGTGGTTGGGTCATAAACTTAGATTACTGTTTACCTTGGAAACCAACAGAGATCATTCTGTCATTTTTGACATTGCATCCAAGAACTGCATTTTGGACTCTTGTTGACTATTCAGGGTATTCTAAGTGATTCTTACACATAGTAGTAGATAGAATGATCATCTAAATTAAATTCACCCATCCCAGTCCATTTTAGTTCACTGATTCCTAAAATGATGTTTACTTTTGCCATCTCTTGTTTGAAGATATATTTCAATATATTTTGCAATATATTGATTGGCTGATTTCAATATGTATGTTGAAGATTTGTGCTATAGTTATTATTCTATTACTTGTTTGGGGGTTAAGTATTATGTTAGTTAATTTAATTTACGTAGCTGGTTCCTTATTCAAATCATGCATAACATTCCATTCTGGTTATATTCTACAATTTATTTATTCATCATTTTTTAAGCAATTTTGTTTTTCCAATTGCCTTGGTATCTGCTGTGATACTTGGAACAATTTTATATGTGTCTTTTGGGGGACAGGAACAAAAGTTTCTCTCGGGTGTATCAGTTCAGTTCAGTTGCTCAGTTGTGTCCGACTCTTTGTGACCCCATGGGCTGCAGCACAGCAGGCCTCCCTGTCCATCACCAGCTCCCAGAGCTCACTCAAACTCATGTCTGTCACGTCAGTGATGCCATCCAACCTCTCATCCTCCATTGTCCCCTTCTCGTCCCACCTTCAGTCTTTCCCAGCATCAGGGTCTTTTCTAATGAGTCCTTTCTTGCATCAAGTAGCCAAAGTATTGGAGTTTCAACTTCAGCATCAGTCCTTCCAATGAATATTCAGGACTGATATCCTTCAGAATGGACTGGTTGGATCTCCTTGCAGTCCAAGGGACTCAAGAGTCTTCTCCAACACCACAGTTCAAAAGCATCAATTCTTTGGTGCTCAGCCTTCTTCACAGTCCAACTCTCACATCCATACATGACCACTGGAAAAACCGTAGCTTTGACTAGATGTACCTTTGTTGGCAAAGTAATGTCTCTGCTTTTTAATATGCTATCTAGGCTGATCATAATTTTTCTTCCAAGGAGTAAGCATCTTTTAATTTATAGGAATAAAATCACTAAGTCATAGTCTAGAAGTGTTAGCAAACTTCATTCTGACAAGGAACTGATAACTCTTTGTAGATTTCAAGCACTATTAGTACTCTTTCAGATTCAGTATTTTCAGAATTCTTTAAAATTTCATTTTATTTTCAGTTAATCCTGAGATTTGTCAACAGAGATCTACAGTGTCAAAGCTATGGTTTTTCCAGCAGTCATGTACAGATGTGAGTTGGACCATAAAGAAGGCTGAGCACCAAATAATTGATGCTTTCGAACTGTGGTGCTAGAGAAGATTCTTGAGTCCCTTGGACTGCAAGAAGATGAAACCAGTCAATCCTAAAGGAAATCAACCCTGAATATTCATAGGAAGGACTGATGCTGAAGCTGAAGCACCAATATTTGGCCACCTATTGTGAAGAACTGACTTGTTAGAAAAGACCCTGATGCTGGGAAAGATTGAGGGCAGGAGGAGAAGGGGGCAACAGAGGATGAGGTGGTTGGATGACGTCATTGACTCAATGGACATGAATCTGAGCAAACTCTGGGAGATAGTGAAGGACAGGGACGCCCCGTGTGCTGCAGTTCTTGCAGTTGCAAAGAGTCAGACACAACTGAGTGACTGAACAGCTACAAGTCCTGAGAATTACATAGTCACCATTCTTTGATTTACCCTGGGACCTGATCATTTCCTCATGCATAATTTCCTCACACAGTAGAGTTAATAATGTGTCTACATGTAATATCCAATAATGAAATCATATCAATCACCATCAGGAATAGGCATGTGAGTAAAATGCAGTTGTTTTTCTTTAACGCAACTAACTTCACTCTATAACACAGACAAAAATAAACAATGCTAGACTATTTGAGGTGTTTAATTTTTATACACAGGAGATATGCATGCATGCTCATTCACACAAGTGATGCAGAGATGGATTATGTTGTATGTGTGTATGTGTGTATAAGGTGGCTTAATGGTTAATTTGGGATCTGCGTTGGTCATTACTGAGAGGCCTCCTGTTCTCGTCTCCCCTTCCCTTGAGCTAAGTGCAGAAAAGACTAAGCAGTAGGAGAAAATAAAAGAAAGAAAGAGAGGAAACTCCAAGCCATTAATATTTCAAAATTTTATCCTGTCAAATAAATTAAATGATTCAGAACTAGAAGCCACAAATATCCTGCATTTCTCTAGCAATGTAAACAAAATAAGATATCTTTTCTATATACACTTAAGCACTACTATGAATATTTTCCATAGATTAAAAGAAATAGGAATACCAGAAATATGAATCAGCAACATCATAAATGAAGTAACATAAGGAAAAACTAAGACTGCAGTTCATGGGGTCTCAAAGAGTCAGATATGACTGAGCGACTGAACTGAAAGCAATAGGAGAAAAACAGAGAGAGAAAGAATGGAAACTAAGGAGAGAAAAGAAAATATAAAAATGGAATATATAAATTGTCAACAATGGGAATTAGAATTTCCTTGGGTTTTTGTTAGGTCCATGAATCAAGGCAAATTGGAAGTGGTCAAACAGGAAATTGTATGAGTGAACACTGACATTTTAGGAATCAGTGAACTAAAATGGACTGGAATGGGTGAATTTAACTCAGATAACCATTATATCTACTACCGTGGCCAAAAATCCATTTGAAGAAATAGAGTAGCCATCATAGTAAGCAAAAGCGTCCAAAATGCAGTACTTAGATGCTATCTCAAAAATGACAGAATGATCTCTGTGTCCAAGGCAAATCATTCAATACACAGCAATTCAAGTCTATGCCCTGACTAGTAATGCTGAAGAAGCTGAAGTTGAACAGTTCTGTGAAGGCCTACAAGATCTTCTAGAACTAACACCCAAAAAAAAGATGTCCTTCTCATTATAGGAGATTGGAATGCAAAAGTAAGAAGTCAAGAAATAACTGGACTAACAGGCAAATTTGGCCTTGGAGTAAAATATGAAGCATGTCAAAAGCTAACAGTGTTTTGCCAAGAGAACCCACTGGTCATAGCAAACACCCTCTTCCAACAACACAAAAAAAAAAACTCTACACATGGACATCACTAGATGGTCAATACCAAAACCAAATTGATTATAGTCTTTGCAGCCAAAGATGGAGAAGCTCTAAACAGCCAACAAAAACAAGACAGGGAGCTGATAGTGGCTTAGATCATAAACTCCTTATTGCAAAATTCAGACTTAAATGGAAGAAAGTAGGGAAAATCATTCAACCATTCAGGTAGGAACTAAATCAAATCCTTTATGGTTATACAGTGGAAGTGACAAATAGAATCAAGGGATTAGATTTGAGAGAGTGCCTGAAAAACTGTGAATGGAAGTTCATGACATTGTACAGGAGGCAGTGATCAAGACCATCCCCAAGAAAAAGAAATGCAAAAAGGATAAATGGTTGTCTGGGGAGGCCTTACAAATAGCTGTGAAAAGAAGAAAAACAAAAAGCAAAGGAGAAAAATAAAGATATACCCATTTAAATGCAGAGTTCCAAAGAATAGCAAGGAGAGATAAGAAAGCCTTCCTCAGTGATCAGTGCAAAGAAATAGAGGGAAATAGCAGAATGGGAAAGGCTAAAGATCTCTTCAGAAAAATTAGAGATACCAAGGGAAAATTTCATGCAAAGATAAGCATAATAAAGGACAGAAATGGTACGGACCTAACAGAAACAGAAGATATTAAGAAGAGGTGGCAAGAACACACAGAACTATACACAAAAGATCTTCATGACCCAGATAACTATGACAATGTGATCATTCACCCAGAGCCAGACATCCTGGAATGTGAAGTCAAGTGGGCCTTAGGAAACATCACTATAAACAAAGCTAGTGGAGTCATAGATTTTCCAGTTGAGATATTTCAAATCCTAAAAGATGATGCTGTGAAAGTGCTGCACTCAATGTGTCAGCTAATCTGGAAAATTCATCAGTGGTCACCAGAATGGAAACGGTCAGTTTTCATTCCAATCCCAAAGAAAGGCAATGCCTAAGAATGTTCAAAGTACTGCACGATTGCATTCATCTCACACACTAGCAAAGTAATGCTCAAAATTCTCCAAGCCAGGCTTCAACGGTACGTGAACCCTGAACTTCCAAATGTTCTAACTGGATTTAGAAAAGGCAGAGGAACAAGAGATCAAATTGCCAGCATCTGATGGATCATTGGAAAATCAAGAGAGTTCCAGAAAAACATCAGCTTTATTGTCTATGCCAAAGTCTTTGACTGTGTATCACAACAAACTGTGAAAAACTCTTAAAGAGATGGGAATACCAGACCACCTGACCTGCCTCCTGAGAAATATGTATGCCGGTCAAGATGTAACAGTTAGACATAGACATGTTACAACAGACTGGTTCCAAATCAGGAAAGGAATATGTCAAAGCTGTATATTGTCACCCTGCTTATTTAACTTATATGCAGAGTACATCATGTGGAATGCTGGGTTGTATGAAGCATTCCAGCTGGATGAAGCTGGAATCAAGATTGCCGGGAGAAATATCAATAACATCAGATACGCAGATGACACCACCCTTATGGCAGAAAGTGAAGAAGAACTACAGAGCCTCTTGATAAAAGTTAAAGAGGAGAGTGAAAAAGTTGGCTTATAATTCAACACTGAGAAAACTAAGATCATGACATCCGGTCATATCACTTCATGGCAAATAGATGGAGAATCAATGGAAACAGTGAGAGACTATATTTTTGGGGGGCTGCCCAGGTGGCTCAGATGGTAAAGTGTCTGCCTGCAATGTGGGAGACCCAGGTTCGATCCCTGGGTTGGGAATATCCCTTGGATAAGGAAATGGCAACCCACTCCAGTACTCTTGCCTGGAAAATTCCATGGATGGAGGAGCCTGGTAGGCTTCAGTCTGTGGGGTCACAAAGAGTTGGACCTGACTAAGTGATTTCACTTTACCTTTCTTTTTATTCTGCGAGGGTCGGGGTGGGGGGCTCCATAATCACTGCAGATGGTGACTGCAGCCATGAAATTAAAAGACTCTTGCTCCTTGGAAGAAAGCTATGACCACCCTAGACAGCATATTAAAAAGCAGAGACATTATTTTACCAACAAAAGTTTGTCTACTCAAAGCTATGGTTTTCCAGTAGTCATGCCTGGATGTGAGAGTTGAACTATAAAGAAAGCTGAGCTTCAGTGAATTGATGCTTTTGAACTGTGGTGTTGGAGAAGACTCTTTAGAGTCCCTTGGACTGCAAGGAGATGTAACCAGTCAATCCTAAAGGAAATCAGTGCTGAATATTCATTGGAAGTACTGATGCTGAAACTGAAACTCCAATTCTTTGGCCACCTGATGTGAAGAACTGACTCATTGGAAAAGACCTTGATGCTGGGAAAGACTGAAGACAGGAGGAGAAGGAGACGATGGCAGATGAGATGGTTGGATGGCATCACTGGTGTGTTGGACATGAGTTTGAATAAACTCCGGGAGTTTGTGATGGATAGGGAGGCCTCGCATGCTGCAGTCCTTGGGGTTGCAAAGAGTCAGACATGACTGAGTGAGTGTACTAACTGGATTTTTGTTTATAGTCCTTTCCAATTCAAATGTTCTTTATAAAGAAAATACTTCCTTTCTTTGTTTTGTGGTTCTTTGTCACCACTATTTTTTCCATATCTAGTCATTTTGCCATTTTTATTCATTTAGGATTGTTAAGCTTTTAACCTAAAACCCTCTATTTTAAAGCATTTCTCTAAAAGCTCGTCCAAAAGAGTATGATGTTAAAGATGATGGCTGATACCAATTGTATATTTTCTCCTCTTGCCTGTTTTTCAGTTATACAGGGGAAAAAAAAAAAAAAAAAAACCTATTCTCAGGGTAAATGTCAAAATGAATTTTTTCATATACAAAGTTCCAGATACTTAAAAAATAACATTTATCAGGAACATATATTGAGAAAAAAATTAGTGTTGTTACTAACCATAAAACTTGACCACAGAATAACTTCACTGCATAATTTTCACCAATATTAAAATTATTAGTAGAACCTCATGCCAGTTTGTTAAAATAGATTTCTCAAGTTAAAAAGTTTATTTAGGATTGAATATAAGGTTAATTTTATTTAAAATTAATAATGTGGACAAATCATTTATCACAGAAGTGGTTATTTTATCTATGTATAACCCCAAATCACCCTGACCTGTTCATTTCATTTGAGTTAATTGCATTTGAGATATAGGCATAACTGAAACATTAACTTTATTTGAAAAGAACTTTGGACGTTCAATGAATATGAATTGCAAGAACTCTAGTAAGTGCAAAATATAGCCTGTCTTCCTTCAAGTCTTAGAGTAATGTCTACTCATTCTACCTTAATAGTGATAACACCATGGCATTGTGAAGTATTTTCAAATTCAAAATAATACATTTTAGCCATTAATCCCCATATCAAAGTTATATTGAATAAGTCACTCTTCTCATTCTAAGCATGTCGCAGAGTTATTGAGTGTTAAATTACCATTGAGTTCCAATATCAATTCAGTAGTAGAATAACAAATTGAATCCAGTGAACTCTATTTTGTCTACTGCTTATGTACTTTACTAATGTAATATATATTTAGAAAATATATGTGTATAATATCATTTTATGAGAGTTTAGCAATTATGGAATAATAATTGACTGTCTTATGTTTGAAAATACTATAATAGATAGCTTTACTTAAATATCAAAAGTGAACTAGCAAATTAAAAGAAATACCCCTTCTTTAAGCATTCCCTTATTTCCTCTCAAATTATTCTTTGAGAGGAAGAAGGAAATTTTGACATTAGCTTACATTCATCTCATAAAATAGTTTGTTTTTGTTTGGAAATGTAGAAAAATTCCTCCTTATAATGGTTTGCTATTATTTCACAACCTTGCAGTGTTTACAGTTGAGAAGGGATGAAAGATTATGCTTAATGTTAAACGAACTCCTACTATGTATCAGACACTTTACATATGCCATCATAGCCAATGCTCAGCACAGCCCCGTGAGGCTGTGAATCTAACTCATTCATTTTCCAGTGATCAAACAGAAGGATTACCATATTTCAATGAATCTAAAACTAATCCCATGCATTTTACTATACGTATCCTTTTATTGCCACAAGAAATAGAAAATGCTGCCAATATAATGAAGATTTGCCAGGAGACTGTTACTGATTCAAAAATGCTAACATCGTAGGATGAGTGGGAGGGTAGTGTGTCTCCTAGCATGGTATTACAGGCTACGTACACATCAAAGGCACGTAAGCAGGCCAGCAGAAGCCGAATTCCAGGGCTCTCTGACACCAAAGCCCTGCTTCTTCTGTTAAACCTCATGGCCTCAGCTATCTTCCACAAAACAGAATGCGTTTGGCATTTTCCTTTAGAAGAACTTTTTTCCTTGATGGCACCACCTAGTCTGCATAACCTTCATACGGAAGAAATCAAAGTGCATGGTAGTGTATTAATCAGAGAAATGGATTGTGCCTGCTTCATCCTGTCAATCACCTGATAAGGGAAAACAAATAGCAAAGATTAAATCACAGGCTGCTCAAAGTCTTTGTACTTGGAGTAAATACATTTGGCTTTGCGAAAGTCCATTATGCACTGTTTGGCTTTGATTAGCAGGGGGCATTTCATAAAGCATGAAAGAAAGCCGCAGTTAGTGGAAGAAAGGAGGAACCTGTGACCATTTTCTCACTGTTCAGTTAAACAGCTGATTCACCCCAGTCAAAGAGAACAGCAAAGGCTCTGACAATTATGAATGTCCTTAGCAAAAGGATGAATTTATCTGCCTGTAGAGGAGATGTCGCTTGAAAAGGCAGTGTCTGCAGCAAACAGGACACCAGCAGAGCATGACTATAAAGAACAATCCGTGTTTGCTCTTACAGGGGAGAGTTCCACAATTGCAGCTTGATTGTAATCCTCACCTGGGAAATCTGAACTCACCACCTGTTTTCTTTGGATGCTCGTGTGACACACTCCGGTTGCTTTCTACAGAATTTAGAACATTCCTTTACTCCAGTGGATACACTTGGAGCCTTACTAAATTTAATTCACTCCCATTAAGCAACCAACTCACTATTTAGATTTATTGGAGCTATGCAGATCGCTGTTTTTATATTCACATTTATGATTTGAGGTACATATATATTGCTTCTGGTCCTTGACATGTTTTCATACAAATGCTATTCTTGTTTGTACTTCATCAAAAGGGGCAAAACATTTAACATAAGAAGTTGGTTGCTATGAAATCAGTTTTAAGAATATTGGAGAGCTTCCCTAGTAGTCCGGTGGTTAAGAATGCACCTTGCAATGCAGGGGACACCAGTTCAATGCATGATCCAGGAAGCTACTACATGAAGCAGGGCAACTGAGCCTGTGCAGCACAACTACTGAGCCTGTGCTCTGGAGCCTGAAAGAAAACAACAAGAAAAGCACAGCAAGAGAAGAGCACAGACGAGCACAAGAGAAACCAGGGCAGTGAGAAGCCAAGGCACCACAACTCGAAGACAGCCTCCGCTTGCTGCAATTAGAGAAACCCCCACGCAGCAGTGAAGACCCAGTGCTTCCAAAAATAAACATTAAACAGAAGCAGAAATTTAAAATAATATTGGAGAAAACCCCTCTATGTTCAATTCCAAATATGTTATCATTTTTTTAATGTTCAGTCATTCTAAAATGTACTGCCAAAATTAAAAGAATGTTGATAGACATAAGTATATACCATAAGACTTATGGTCATCTATAGTGTTTATTTTAAATCCTATTTTAGCATTTAATCTCTACTTAAATATCCTACTTAGATAAACCATAATATGAACTACATTGCAGTGCCAATAAAGATAATAAAGGTAAATAGATCTACCAGACTATGAGCACTATTACTATTTAATCAAAACAAGGTAGTCAATAATTAAATAAAGAAACCTACGCACTTCCACAACAGGTGAAAATCTGTCAAGAGTCCCTGTGCCTTGTAAGGATTTAGAGTAATATTCTGCAGCATTTATTATTATATAAAGCAGTCTTTTTCTAAATGCTTTTTTAAGATATTAATTTACATTATCAAATTAAATGTTTAAAAGCAAATTTAAATGAGATTCTATTATTATATATTTGTGAAACTGACACAAAGGCAGCAATGAGCTGAAAGTATAAATGCTCAACAAATATAAAATTATGTGTCAGTTTTATCCTGAGCTTGATGCAATCAAGTATAGCTAACCATTTTAATCTAGTAGTGAATAAAAATTGATTGTGGCTAGGCCAGGTCTCTGTCACCTCACACTATTGGGGAATTTTAAGAATAGTATAATTTTTTACCCAAAGACTTAAAAAAAGTTCACCTTTAGTTTTTGCTAAGTGAGAGTGCCATCTACTGGTGTAATTTACAACAGTGTAACGGCTAAGCGCTGCAAGCGTTGTTTACCTGCGTATGGAATGGACGTGACCTCATGTTGCTATTCCTGGACATAGATTCTGTCACTTCAGCTAAGTAATAGACAAGAACCAACACTGTTATCAATTAGTTCAAACTTTGAAACACTTTTATTTGTTATAAAGAATATGGATAATGAAGGAGATATGCTTTAAGTAGACAAAATCATTTCAGGGCTTTTATTTAATGACTTAAATTATGCTATATATCCATGATTTGAGAGCTTAATTAATCAACTCTGCATACTGGGTGCATTGAACCCTCTTCATGCTCAAAAATGTTGACAGAGTCAACAAAATTCAGGGAGTTTAAAATGGACAATAGGAAAAGTAGGAAATGGCTCCTGGCTTGAACAACCATATATTTATATAACCATATATAGAAAAGAAGCAGTTAGCTAACAAAGTGGCTTAGGGAAGTTCAAATATGTATTTAAGGTATGAATAAAGGTATATCCTTGAGGTCGGAAGGAATTTGACGAAAGGTTCAGATTTGAGAAGGAAGAATTAAAAAATGTGGGGGAACAGCTTGAATATGGATGGGAAAAATAAATAGTACAGGACAAAGATGAGATTTTCTGTTCTGTCTTTGCACAGCAACCACAAATGTGGCCTTAATTTTGAGTAATACATCCTTAACTGTTCTAACACTGTTGGAAGCTTCATAGTGAGATGTGGAATCCATAGCAAGCTGGGAAACTGTGTGCTCGGCATGATAAAATGTCGATAAACTTTCTTGACATGATAAAGGACTGAGGTCTTCACTTGAGTTACTTATAATGCCAAACATAATGTGATGCTAATAGTTTGTGGCAAATATAAATAACATCTACAGTTTCTCTCTTTTTCTTCCCTCTCTCAAACACATTAATTCATTATCATAGAAACATGGAAAAATACATTAATAGGCATTATTCAAAATAGAAAGTGTCACAGCAGACAAGATATGTGAAGGGATGGTTTCTCATCTCATAAGACATCAGAGTATTTCAAATGACAACTATAAAATGTCGCTCAAATTGTTAGAGGAACAGAAATTAGACAAGTTATGAGAGGGATTTGCCCTTGATAGGGCTCACGTGCTCAGCTGACAGGAGTGAACACTGTTGAAACCAATTTGCAGAATTAGCTGGTAATACATAGCAAAATTAAATATCACTTATGCCTGCTCTGGGGGCTCCCCTTGTGGCTCAGATGATAAAGAGTCTGCCTGCAGTGCGGGAGACCAGGGTTCGACCCCTGGGTTGGGAAGATCTCCTGAAGAAGGAAATGGCAACCCACTCCAGTATTCTTGCTGGGAAAATCCCATGGATGGAGGAGCCTGGCAGGCTACCATCCATTGGGTCTCAAACAGTCTGATATGACTGAATGACTTCACTTTCTTTCTTTTTCTTTTTATGCCTAGTCTATGCCCATGTGGTTCTTTTCCCAGGTTGTATATCCTAAAGCAATGATCAACATGCCCCTTTGGGGAACATATATAAGGATAGTCAGTGCAAACTTGTTTTGGTGCTAGAGTTGAAGCAGCCTAAGTATATTCCAGACAGAATGAGAATGTAGAAAGTGGTGGATGGTTACCATGGCATACCCAGAAGGAGGTAGATATCCACATGCTGATGGCTCTATAATACGTAATTGAAAGAGGATGTAATCTACAAAATAACAACATTATGCATATTTAAAATATACATACAAAAGAGTAATACATTTCTAATATGAACATATGCAAACAAAAGGATTTGCAAAAAAATGATGAAAGTGAGGATGAAAGGAAATAAACATATACAAATAAAGGACTTCCCAGGTGGTACAATGGTAATGAATCTGCTTGCCAATGCAGGAGACGCAAGAGATGCAGGTTTGATCCCTGGGTTGGGAAGATGCCCTGGAGAAGGAAATAGCAACCCACTCCAGTATTCTTGCATGAAAAATTCCGTGGACAGAGGAGCCTGACAGACTGCAGTTCATGGGGTTGCAAAAAGTCTCAGACACAACTGAGCAACTAATACTTTCACTTTTAGATCTGAAGTGAGTCTCTTGTACACAGCATATATAGAGGTCACAGACAAATAAATAAAAAATAAGAGGCTTGCATGAATGGTAATAATGTGTATGGTTAAGAGGTATGATAAACTCAGGTTTATGTACCTGATACCTAACTAGGAAAAGAAGAAAGACTGGAATAGTAGCCTTCAGTCACACAAAATAGAACAAGTATAAAACCCTACCTTAGATTGTTTGCTGTGGTGATCGTGGTTGTTCTGTACACTATTAGAATGAGAAATTGAGTCTTAAATGTCATGATGACTTTCATTATAAACCTACCTTTTCCATTCACCTCTAAAGACATATCTTTTCTAACGCCAAATTTCTTTTCAGTTTAATGCTCTGTCTGCTGTTTCACTTCCTATCACAGGAAGGAACAGTTTGAAAAAAAAAGAAAAGAAAGAAAGAAACAGGTCCCCTTCCACTGGAAAGAGTGACAAAGCAGCTGTGGCTGAATGAGGCCACCTCAGGTTCAGGAACTCAGTGTGAGTCTTCCATTTTCTACAGTGTTGCCATTATATGAGGAGCATAAAGAAAATATTTTATTTGCTCCTACATTATTTTTTTGTAATTTTACCCAGGGAAAAAAGTGTTAAGCAGAAGAGTATTTCAACTTCAGGCGAAAGATATTTCTTAAGTATACTACCAGCAAAGGAAATAAATAGGAAGACGAAAATTTAGTACTGTTGTCTCTGTAACTGGCAAACTACGTATTTATAGACATAGAGGCCCAAGTCTTCATCTTTACTTTCTCATCATTAAAAGTGAGGCTAATTACAATTAGGGCTTCCCAGTTGGTTCAGTGGTAAATAATCTGCCTGTCAATGCAGGAGATGTGGGTTTGATCCCTGGGTTGGGAAGATCCCCTGGAGAAGAAAATGGCAACCCACTCCAATATTCTTACCTGGAGAATCCCATGAAAGGAGGAGCCTGTCGGACTAGAGTCCATGGGATCACAAAGAGTCAGACATGATTTAGCAACTGAACAACAAGAAATCCAAAGCAGGACCCCAATTCTCTTCAATTCCCTGAAAGCTGAAGGAGATGAGGGAGATGCAGAAGAAAAGCATGAAACTAGCAGTTTGATTCATAAGGTTTAAGGAGAGAAGCCATCTCCATAGCAAAAATAGTACCAGGTGAAGCTGTAAATGCTGATGCAGAAACTGTAGGAGTTCAGTTCAGTTCAGTTGCTTAGTCGTGTCTAACTCTTTGCGACCCCATGGACTGCAGCACGCCAGGCCTCCCTATCCATCACCAACTCCCGGAGCTTACTCAAACTCTTGTCCATTGAGTCAATGATGCCATCCAACCATCTCATCCTCTGTCATCCCCTTCTCCTCCCGCCTTCAATCATTTCCAGTATCAAGTCCTTTTCAAATGAGTCAGTTCTTCCTGTCATATCAGGTGACCAAGGTATTGGAGTTTCAGCTTTATTTTTTTTATATAAATTTATTCATTTTAATTAAAGGCTAATTACTTTACAATATTGTATTGGTTTTGCCATACATCAACATGAATCCACCATGGGTGTACACGTGTTCCCCATCCTGAACTAGAATCAGTCCTTCCAAAGAATAAAGACAGATTTTCTTTAGGATGGACTGGTTGGAATCCAAGGGACTCTCAAGTCTTTTCCAACACCACAGTTCAAAGGCATCTATTCTATGGCTCTCAGCTTTCTTTATAGTCCAACTCTCACATCCATCCATGACTACTGGAAAAACCAAAGTGTTAACTAGACTGACCTTTGTTGACAAAATAATGTCTCTACTTTTTAATATTCTGTCTAGGTTGGTCATAACTTTTCTTCTAAGGAGCAAGTGTTTTTTAATTTCATGCCTGCAGTCACCATCAGCAGTGATTTTGGAGCCCCCCAAAATAAAGTCTCTCACTGTTTCCCTATCTATTTGCCATGAAGTGATGGGACCAGATGCCATGATCTTAGCATTCTGCATGTTGAATTTTAAGCCAACTTTTTCACTCTCCTCTTTCACTTTCAGTATGAAAAGCTAAAAAGATAGGACATTGAAAGATGATCTCCCCATGTCGGTAAGTGACCGATATGATATGGGAGATCAGTGGAGAAATAACTCCGGAAAGAATGAAGAGACGACCAAAAGCCAAAACAACACCCAGTTGTGGATGTGCCTGGTGAAGGAAGTAAAGTCTGATGCTGTAAAGAGCAATATTGAATAGGAACCTGGAATGTTAAGTCCATCAATCAAGGCAAATTGGAAGTGGTCAAACAGGAGACGGCAAGAGTGAGCATCAACATTTTAGGAATCAGTGAATTAAAATGGACTGCAATGGGTGAATTTAATTCAGATGACCATTATATCTACTACTGTAGGCAAGAATCCCTTAGAAGAAATAGAATAGCCATCATAGTCAACAAAAGAGTCCAAAAAGCAGTACTTGGATGTAATCTCAATAATGATAGAATTATCTCTCAATATCACAGTAATCCAAACTATGCCCCGACCAGTAATGCTGAAAAGCTGAAGTTGAACAGTTCTATGAAGACCTACAAGACCTTCTAGAACTGACACCCAAAAAATGCATCCTTTTCATCATAGGGGATTGGAATGCAAAAGTAGGAAGTCAAGAAACACCTGGAGTATCAGGCAAATTTGGCCTTGGAATACAGAATGAAACAGAGCAAAGGCTAATAGAGTTTTGCCCAAAGAAGGCACTGGTCATAGCAAATACCCTCTTCTAACAACACAAGAGAAGACTCTACACAGGGACATCAGCAGATGGTCAACACCAAAAACAGATTGATTATATTCTTTGCAGCCAAAGATGGAGAAGCTCTATAAAGTCAGCAAAAATAATACCAGGAGCTGACTGTGGCTCAGATCATGAACTCCTTACTGCAAAATTCAGACTTAAATTGAAGAAAGTAGGGAAAACCATTAGACCATTCATGTATGACCTAAATCAAATCCCTTCTGATTATACAGTGGAAGTGAGAAATAGATTCAAGGGATTAGACCTGATAGACAGAGTGCCTGATGAACTATGGAAGGAGGTTCATGGCATTGTACAGGAGGCAGGGATCAATACCATCCCCAAGAAAAAGAAATGCAAAAAGCAAAACAGTTGTTTGAAGAGGCCTTACAAATAGCTATGAAAGAAGAGAAGTGAAAGGCAAAGGAGAAAAGGAAAGATATACCCATTTGAATGCAGATTTTCAAAGAATAGCAAGGAGAGATAAGAAAGAAATAGAGGAAAGAAAGAAAAAAATAGAGGAAAACTAGAATGGAAAAGACTAGAGATCTCTTCAAGAAAATTAGAGATACCAAGGGAACTATTCATGCAACGATGGGCTCAATAAAGTACAGAAATTATATGGACCTAATAGAAGAAGAGGACATTAAGAGGTGGCAAGATACACATAAGAACTATACACAAAAGATCTTCATGATCCAGATAATCATGATGGTATGATCACTCACCTAGAGCCAGACCTGGAATGTGAAGTCAAGTGGGCTTTAGGGAGCATCACTACAAACAAAGCTAGTGGAGGCAATGGAATTCCAGTTGAGCTGTTTCAAATCCTAAAAGATGATTCTGTGAAAGTGCTGCACTCAACATGCCAGCAAATTTGGGAAACTCAGCAGTGGCCACAGGACTGGAAAAGGTCAATTTTCATTCCAATCTCAAAGAAAGCAATGCCAAAGAATGCTCACACTACTGTATAGTTGCACTCATCTCACACGCTAGAAAAGTAATGCTCAAAACTCTCCAAGCCAGGTTTCAACAGTACGTAAATTGTGAACTTCCAGATGTTCAAGCTGGATTTAGAAAAAGTAGAGGAACAGAGATCGAATTGCCAACATCTGCTGGATCATCAAAAAAGCAAGAGAATTCCAGATAAACATCTACTTCTGCTGTATTGACCATGCCAAAGTCTTTTATTGTGTGGATCACAACAAACTGTGGAAAATTCTTCAAGAGATGGGAATACCAGACCACCTGACCTGCCTCCTGAGAAATCTCTATGCAGGTCAAGAAGCAATGGTTAGTACTGGACATGGCACAACAGACTGGTTCCAAATCGGGAAAGGAATATGTCAAGGCTGTATATTGTCACCCTGCTTATTTAACTTATATGCACAGTACATCATGCAAAATGCCTGACTGGATGAAGCACAAACTGGAATAAAGACTCCCAGGAAAAATACCAATAACCTCAGATATGCAGATAACACCACCCTTATTGCAAAAAGTGAATAAGAACTAAAGAGCCTCTTGATGAAAGTGAAAGAGGAGAGTGAAAAATTTGGCTTAAAGCTCAACATTCAGAAAACTAAGATCATGGCATTCCGTCCAATCCCTTCATTGCAAATATATGGGGAAACAATGGAAACAGTGACAGAATTTATTTCATTGGGCTCCAAAATCACTGCAGATGGTGACTGCTGCCATGAAATTAAAAGAACCTTGCACCTTCAAAGAAAAGTTATGACCAACCTAGACAGCATATCAAAAAGCAGAAACATTACTTTGCCAGCAAAGGTCCATCTAGTGAAGGCTATGGTTTTTCTAGTAATCATGTATGGATGTGAGAGTTGGACTGTAAAGAAAGCTGAGCACTGAAGAATTGATGCTTTTGAACTGTGATGTTGGAGAAGACTCTTGAGAGTCCCTTGAACGGCAAGGAGTTCCAACCAGTCCATGCTACAGGAAATCAGTCCTGAATATTCATTGGAAAGACTGATTCTAAAGCTGAAACTCCAATACTTTGGCCACCTGATGTGAAGAACTGACTTATTTGAAAAGACCGTGATGCTGGGAAAGATTGAGGGCAGGAGGAGAAGAGGATGACAAAGGATGAGTTGGTTGGATGGCATCGCCAGCTGAAAGACATGAGTTTGAGTAAACTCCAGGAGTTGGTGTTAGACAGGGAGGCCTGGCGTGCTGCAGTCCATGGGGTCGCAAAGAGTCGTACACGACTGAGTAACTGAACTGAACTGAACTTATGTTTGTATACATACATTCATTTTATATATTTTTGTATATTTATGTGATCGTTTTATCTATATGTGATAAATTACTCGTAATGTTCTCTCTGAATTTTACTTGTCTTAATTGTGTTATTTGATATAAAAGCAGTGTATAATAGTAAATTTTAGACAGCATTTGAAATAAAAAATTTGATGGTAGATTTATTTTCTTGTATGGTACACAATTTTCTCTACCAAAAACATCTGTATTTGATATTATTTACTTTTTAAATGCTTTTAGTTCACTTTAATATGGAGAATTTGTAAAAGTTGTTGAAACCATAAAGTTACAGTGTAAAAAGCAATTCTTCTTTTAAAATAGAAATAATTTAGGAAAAGAAATTAATCAGTTTGAAGGAGATGAAAAATATTAATCTAAATAATGTAAATTTTAAGTATTGTGATGGTAATTTATGAATAAACAGATTAATTATAATCTTGGTCACAAAAATACATTTTATCATTGTAATTGACTAAGCATTATCTGGGATTTTTTTCAGTTCTTTAAAAATGTCCATTAAACTCCAGAACATAAGCAGAAAGATACAAACATAGAGTAATTCTTAGGAAAATAAGTCATCAGAAAGCTTGGTCAGATGAAACAAAGAAATCTAGCTTTCAGATATTTCCTTTCCCTTGAGCTGATCTCTTAAAAATAAGGGTACATTTTTAACAATACGCCAGATTAATAAAATGTATTTGCTTGCACAAATTCTAATCCTGAGAGAACCATGATGATAAAGTGTAGATTAAATGTTATTTTACTTTCTTAAATCCTGTATTAATCACATTGTCTAAAATTAGAAAGGGAGAGACTATTATTGATAAGAAGTTTAAATATGCATCAAATTTATTTTATGCCTTTAAATTGGACAAGATCAAGTGTCATGTTTATTTAAACATTGAATAAGCTGTAATAATTATAAAATGCATGCTAAAAGCTTTGGATTGCAAAAGAATGACTTTCCCTGTTCATAGGATGACAGTTGGCTTTTACTTCTTCTAAACAATCACTCAACCAAGTTTTACATGTGAATGAATTAATAAAGCAAAGACAGTCCAAAGTATTATAAGTCTACACATAAATGGGTAAATTTATGTCAAAAGAATTAAGGCAATTGGAAATGTTAGTATTTAAAAGGTCTAAACCAATAATAGAATGTAGATAATCAGAGTTATATTTCCCATAAAGTGATGGGACCAGATGCCATGATCTTTGTTTTCTAAATGTTGAGCTTTAAGCCAACTTTTTCACTCTCCTCTTTCACTTTCATCAAGAGGCTTTTTAGTTCCTCTTCACTTTCTGCCATAAGGGTGGAGTCATCTGCATATCTGAGAGTATTGATATTTCTCCCAGCAATCTTGATTCCAGCTTGTGCTTCTTCCAGCCCAGCATTTCTCATGATGTACTCTGCATATAAGTTAAATAAGCAGGGTGACAATATACAGCCTTGGCGTACTCCTTTTCCTATTTGGAACCAGTCTGTTGTTCCATGTCCAGTTCTAACTGTTGCTTCCTCACCTGCATACAGGTTTCTCAAGAGGCAGGTCAGGTGGTCTGGTATTCCCATCTCTTTCAGAATTTTCCACAGTTTATTGTGATCTGCACAGTCAAAGGCTTTGGCATAGTCAATAAAGCAGAAATAGATGTTGTTCTGGAACTCTCTGGCTTTTGTGATGATCCAGTGGATGTTGGCAATTTGATCTCTGGTTCCTCTGCCTTTTCTAAAACCAGCTTGAACATCTGGAAGTTCATGGTTCACATATTGCTGAAAGTGTCAGACTTTATTTTGGGGGGCTCCAAAATCACTGCAGATGGTGATTACAGCCATGAAATTAAAAAGCCCTTACTCCTTGAAAGGAAAGTTATGACCAACCTAGATAGCATTTTTTTTTTTTACTCTTTATAGTTTTTTATTTTTTTTATTTTTAAACTTTACATAATTGTATTAGTTTTGCCAAATATCAAAATGAATCCATCGCAGAGACATTACTTTGCCAACAAAGGTCCGTCTAGTCAAGGCTATGGTTTTTCCTGTGGTCATGTATGGATGTGAGAGTTGGACTGTGAAGAAAGCTGAGCGTCAAAGAATTGATGCTTTTGAATTTTGGTGTTGGAGAAGATTCTTGAGAGTCCCTTGGACTGCAAGGAGATCCAACCAGTCCATCCTAAAGGAGATCAGTCCTGGTGTTCACTGGAAGGATTCATGTTGTGGCTGAAACTCCAGTACTTTGCCCACCTCATGAGAAGAGTTGACTCATTGGAAAAGATCCTGATGCTGGGAGGGATTGGGGGCAGGAGGTGAATGGGATGACAGAGGATGAGATGGCTGGATGGCATCACCAACTCGATGGGCATGAGTTTGGGTGAACTCTGGGAGTTGCTCATGGACAGGGAGACCTGGCATGCTGTGATTCATGGGGTCGCAAAGAGTTGGACACGACTGAACAACTGAACTGAACTGCAGTGAATCAGAGTTGACAGCATCCAGTTAAAAAGAGAATCATCCAAAATAGAAAACATTATTATGGGTATAAAGAATGTTGGATTTTATTTTAAAAAATCATAAAAATATGAGCACATTGATTTAAAAATGTTTTTCATTTTATTTCTCCAGAGGGTAGAAAACTGGAACATGGACTGTCCCAAGTCACTTGGGAAAATCTCATGTAGTCATTATACTAATATATCAAGGGCTCCTCAGCCCTGTGAAATAATAGACAAAAGATTCAGAATAGAATAGCACATTTCTTGCATTGGAAGTTATATTCTCTAATCATATTTTAAGCTTGTTTATTTTTTGTTTTGTCTTGAAAAATAAGTAAAAACCCATACTATCTTATTCCCTAGTCTATTTTATTCTCCCTTTTACCCTATTCTGCCCCTCAATTTTGTGAGACCAGTTTCTTTAATTCGCCTTCAAAGATTATTGCTTTCCAAAGTATTCATTTTCAAGTCATAGAGTGATACAATTTGGTGAGTCATAATATTTTTAATTTTATCTGTGGTATTCAGTTTTGATACTCTATCATTTCCCTTCCAGGAAAAACACTGACACCCTAATTTACCCTGACTCTTAGCAACCAATCTAAACCCCAAGGAAGAATTCAGCCCCAGTTTTCTCAAGGTAAGAAAAGGATTACTGTATCTACTTGGACTCTACAATTGTGATTATTGGAAAACCTATCTAGATTCTTGATATATTGACTCAGAGTTGATTGAGTATATGAATGTGATAAGACATATTGTGTTTTCATGGTGCTGTTTCATGTTTGCTGTGCTGTGCTTAGTAGCTCAGTTTGAAGCCAAAAGATTACTGGAAAATGCTAATGAAGTAGAAAAAAAAGTCTTATTACCCATCATGCTTAATCTTTGTGTGAAAAAGTGTTTTAAAACTGTTCTTCCATATCTTTTGTAGGGTGCATATTAATCCTATTCTAATACTCGAACAAAGTTGATTTTTAAAAAAATTGTTAGGGACTATTTTAAAAGCAGTGTTGGAATCCTTGGGTACTGAAGGAAATGGAATTGATATAGCAGCATGGCTCAAACATTAATGTTAGACTCAATGTCTCATGGGTCTTTTGGTTAATAAGAATATAAAAATTATTCAAGCAATTCAAATTCTTCTTCTGAGTTAATTCATTTACTCCTTTGCTGTATAAACTCTTTAACAGCCCTAAGGTTCCATTTATTTGGTCTATCAATCTTAATTGTGATCTGAGGAGTTGTTTCATAACTGAGAATTTTTGTTTAATGATATGTAATTTGGATAAGGGTGTCGTTCTCTTTTGCTTCATGGTGGGGGGATTTTCACTAATGAAACTGGAATCTCATTTTCTGTTTTTGTTTTTTTTTTTTTGGTATAGTCGTGGTTTATGGATTTTTTTCTATTTTCCCTTATTTTGTAATGGGTTATTTTCATTGATCAGCAATAATATTTATACGGAGATGGGGTGAGGGCTACCGAGTTTCATCCTTATTCCTAATTGTCGCTCATGGTATAACTACTGAAACTATTATAATAGAATGTTTCATGAAATACTCCAAATCTCTTTCATCTAAAATTTTTTTTTAATTAGTGGGAAGCCCTTACTTCATAAGCTACAATAAAACAAATAGTGTGTGTGTGTGTGTGTGTGTGTGAGTGTGTGTGTGTGTGTGTGAGTGTGTGTGTGAAGTCGCTCAGTCGTGTCCGACTCTTTGCGACCCCTTGGACTGTAGCCTGCCAGGCTTCTCCATCCATGGGATTCTCCAATCAAGAATACTGGAGTGGGTTGCCATTTCCTTCTCCAGGGGATCTTCCCAACCCAGGGATCGAACCTGGGTCTCCTGCATTGCAGGCAGACGCTTTATCCTCTGAGCCACCAGGGAAGCCAAAACAAATAGTATGTTATGCAAATAAAATGTTCTCTATGTAATACTTAAATGTTAAATGTATATCTAGAAAATAAATGATAGAGCACCATTTTTTATACCTTAGAATATAATATTTACTATAATAATTGTCTAGATAAAAAGCCTAAACACTACTCTGTAATTATTTTTACCAACACATCTCTTATATTTATATCTAAACAGAACATCTAAATTGGATTCTAAGTAACCCAACAAATAATATAAAGTATAGACTTCCTTAGTTTTTTCAAAATAACATTGAAATTTCAAATTAGTCATAGTATTTTATCTCTCTGACATGTGCCTAATAACTTATGTAGCAAAGAAAGAATTTGAGTCAGTATCAACTTATTCATTCATGGTTAAGTTTTATTTTTCACATACTGTATTCCAGACTTGGTGTGGGCAGTAGAGAGATGACTAAATTGTAAAACTTGCTAAATCAGTTTGTATTTTTCTCCTATAAGCTTCTAGTGGGCCAATAAATTAAGTATAATCTGTATTTTATAATAGAGTTAAAATACATTATAGCAATATAGAAAAGAGCGCAGGATCAAGAAGATATGGACTCTGATAAGCAGCTCAAAAGAACTTGAGTCACATTTCTTGGAAGTCAAGTCAAGGCTAAACATGACTCTCTGAAAACTCTATTGATGCCTAGATTAATGGCATAGTACTAGCAAGCCTCTAGTGTCCATGCATTCTTTCAACCATCCATGCATTTATTTAAGAAAAATAAATATGTGGCAGGAAAATTCCTAGAAGCTGCAATGAAAAGGCATAACTTTCTATCCCCTGCCTCTTCGTCTCATTGGCAACCTAATCTATTAATAACATCATAGTGTGGTAAAAGTTATGAGAGATGAATGCATAGGACAATGGCTGACAAGTCCTAGCACATATCTGAGTGAGGTTTAGCTAAGCCAAGACTTTCACTAACTCATGGCAGAAAAATAGGAACTAATCCAAGCAGGTGCAGAGGTGGCAAGAACAGGTATGACACTCCCACAGGAGGGAAGAAGTTTGAAAGACAGAAGTGTTGAGAAATATGGCCAGTTCAGGAAAGTAAAATTATCTTGGAATGCTTTCAGGGTGAGGGCACATAAGATTGAGCAGATCATAATGCCTCCTTCGAGGATGCCTCACTCTACTTGCTTCAAGGTCAGCCACCAGGGCATTCGGCTGCACCTTACCTGGCTAATTTTACCCCAGGAGACTCTGCATCCCCTGCAGACACTCCCTGTTTGGAGCCACCCTCTGCCAAATGTCCCAAAGTTTCCCTGAGTTTGTCACTCAGAGTGCCTATTTAGGTAATCAGTGTGTTCCTCTCAATGACAAAGTGTGCAGAGATCTTAGAAAATGATGACCTTAATTGGTCACAGTTCTGTTAAATCATAATACTAGATCAATAAATCTCTTCCTGAAATATCTATGCCCCTCTGAAGATACTGATTCATTTATCCTTTTCAAACCCAAACCAAAAAGGTCACCTTTTTCTCTAAGTACAAGACAAATCAAAATACTCAATTATGGTATTTTCAATGTTACGTCCATATATCAACTCTCTTTTTAAAATGATTTAACTCCTTTATATGACTATTAGAGGTGAATTTCAGGCTAGTCAAAATGATCACATGCTTAACATTATTATGTCTCCTTTAATCTGCACTGAAAACTAGTGGAAGATAATAATATTTAATGAATAAAGAAAGAGGCTCCAAAAGGACAAGTGACTTTAATGATGCCCAGCAATTAATTTATAAAGGCAAAAAGATGATAAACACAATTTATTTTTACTATTATTACATCTTTACTCCTTTTCCAAGAATTATACTGCAAAGATTGTCTTGCAAATAATAATTATGATTCTTTCTTTATTTGCTCATTCTTTCCCTAACAATATCTATTTATTCCTCTTCTAAATTTGATCTGAAAATCAGAAAAACATTTTGACAGCTAATTATTTTAAACTCCTGGCAGAAAAGTTTTTAGGAGCCATGATTCTGGCAAACTTGGTGAGTTAAAAATAAAAGGACATGTTTTTTTCTGCAATCACTTCAACTATGCTCTACTGAACATTTGATTCTCTTTGTTTAAAAGTGCACCAGACATGTTCTCCCTACCTCTCCACCTGTGAACCCACACTGATATCATCTCAAGCTGACCTGCAAAGACTAGTGAAATCTTATAACATCTGTCTGGTTTCCAGTTTATCTATTGGGAAGCTGAGTGGGAGTTCAGATGTAGGAAAAAGAGAAAAACATCAATGCATTTATTCTCCAGCATACACTTGACTTAAGGTTACAGCTGCTCTTAAAGTGCCCTCTCCATAGATTCTCCTTTGAGGAACAGCTCCCTTTCTCCACCTTTTAGGTTTGAGGTAGTAACAGTCCTCTCATTAATCAGACTACTGCAATATCCCTGTGTCTTTTTTTTTTTTTTTTTCTTCAATCTGGTCACACACTTGTTACTTGTCAGTTTATTAAGTTCTCCAAAAACGATGCTAAATTGAACGTGTCATTGTTTTTCTCTTAGGGACCTGCCTGATAAAAAAATAACATGGCAGATCATCTCACAAGTTTCTAACTGGTTTCATAGGTGAAAGTCATCTCTGTTGCTCAGTTTAACTCCAGATCTTTTATCCTTAAACATGTTAGGTGGCGAAGAGAGACAAAGAAAAGCACAGGTACTCTTCTCCAGTGGTGTCACAGTTTATTCTTGGTTGATTTTGTTTCCCTGCTTAATACTATCAGGTGGGTGCGCTTCTTTCTGTGGTTTGGTCTCATCCTAGCAAAGATTTGAAACGATGGAGCACTGTTACAGCTTGGTTACGGTTCAAGATTTTGTTAAGCAAATAGCAGTTAGTACACCCTCAAGAGGTGAGGGTGCCTGACCTCAAAGGAGTGGCATCAACCCATCTTGATTTCCCTTTTTTATACTTTTTATCTCCTCACGCTAGAGCCTGCCCTATGCAAAACAGGGCTCATACCCACTACCAGTCTGGAAGGGTGCATGTTTTTCCCCACAGGAGGTTCCCACGCTGGTCCTGGGATTTTCACTTTGTCCTCTTTTTCTCAGGCTTTCCCCTTTCTTTGTCTGCCTCTTAGCTGCTGCTTTTTAACCATTATTTTGGACTCTTTATTCTATTACCTAACAATACTGACTGGCAGCTGAATACCAACAGATGCCAACTACATGTTGGCCTTCTGACAGTACAAAGTTGTGAAGTAGAGCTCTAACCTTGGGGCACCTCAAACAATTCATATCAACTCACTAACTGGTCACTGCAGACCTTCTCACTGATGTTGGAATCTTCTTGCCCAGCAGGTTTCTCAATCTCTAAAATGTTCAGTTGAAGGTCTCCCTACACCCACCCTTGCTACATGTGTGGAGAGAAAAGATCAAATCCTATTTTCATGGCTTAAGAGTAATGATTCCTTCTCTTGCCTCAGGCTTTTGTGTAAGAAGCCTGGAAAAGCAGGTAAACTCACTAGTTAGCATAATTTCAATAAATACTGAAAAGGATGTTCTTCTAGATAATTTTCAGGGTTGTTTTTCTTTTGTGGGTGGGTGGTTGTGGGATATTTAAAGTCATTTTATTTCCAATGGATCATACTTTCTATTTTTGATATAATAGAAAAAGTGCCCCTTATTATGTGGTTATATCTACAAAAACAGCATCTCAAGTAGTATTGGTTTGACAAAAGATACATAAACTTCTTTCCAATAATGAGGTATGTATAAATGATATATGAAATAGCCCATTGAGTGTGATGATAAGTCAATCAAATGGGTAAGAACACTGTTTTATAGCAGTGAGAAATGGAGTATTCCTGCCATATCCGTAAACTAGGATGTCATAGACATTAGTGATTCTAGCCCTCCAAATGTGAATTTCTGAGCCCTAAGGGTGCCCAGGAAGAACAATACATGCTATCTAGCAGTCAATAGGCTGTGGCCACTCCATATTGTGAGCACTGAGGAACTCAAGATATATATATATATATATAAAGAAAAAACCAAAGGAAAAAAAAGGGTACTGGCTCCAGGTAGCTGAGACACATATTGAAAGGAATGATTTCAGTGAGCCCAGACTCTTGCATCTTCTCATACATAGACAAGCACTAAATTTCTTGAGATATTTGGTTTTCTTCAGTTCATAAAAATACTTTTGATGTTCAGACTACCTGCCCTTTGTTGCAGAACTTCTGTATAACAGCTACTCCTATATAACCTGGCTCCTCCCCTCACCTCCTCAGAGCAATTCCGTCAGGGCTACTTGAGATGCTACCTCCTGGGCAGCATTTTAAATTTAAGTCCTTAAAATTTCCACTGAATGAAATGTAATGCTCAACTTTTAGATTGTGACATTTTCTAAGTCTTCAGCAACATTGGTAGATCAATATGAGTGGTGGGTGTATGAGAGGCTGTGCTTTTCTTTAAGATATATGTGAAATTTTAATAGTGAATTGCTTTATAAAGTTATATTTTAAAAATATATGTTTTATCACAAAACTTATAGCCACGTTAGGGGTCCTCTTCTTACTGCAATTAGAACAAAATTAAAGCCCTTTACTGATCTATCCGTTGCCTAACTTGCCACAGTCTCTCTGTCACATGCTGTTCCAACTACACTCGTGATTCTTTCAGGTTTTTGAAAGAGCCAAATTCTTTCTTCCTGAGATAATTTGCCCTATTTTGAATCTTTCTTCTGTGATGCCATTACCTCCAATACTTACCTTGCTGGCCTTAGTCACCTTTCAGATCTCACCTTATAAAGTTCCTCTTCAGGGTGGTTTTCCTTGATGAAGGAAAGTCCAAAAAATACTCCCACAACTCACCTTATTCTTTCTCAGAGAATTGTTTTCTCTCTTCATAATTCTTATCATTCAACACTCTATTGCCTGATCTTTTGCTGCATTAGACTTCTCTATTATTTACAGCATTTTGTCCTTATAGCCCCAGATAGTAAAAGGTGTTCAAAAACCGCCTGATGTGTGATGAAATCTACTTTGAAGAAATCTGAATGAATAAATCAAGCTCTTTGTTTTCAAATAAACAATAGGTATGGATTGTAGTAGACTCAGATTTAGGTCCCACTCTAATATTCTTTTTTCCATCACATTCTAGTGAAATGTTATGTTAACCTCTTGCATTTTAATGTTGAAAAAGTTTTATGCAAACACCATCGCTGTGCCTAAAATATTTTGTGTTCGATTAGACTCCAGTGTAGTTGTTAATAAAACTATCACAGCTATTTCACAATGTCTTTATTAATCTCATTAATTATGAGTTAATTCACATCTTCAGGAAGCAAACACAAATAAAAGAATTCCCAGCAGAATGTTCAGTTGCAGTGTTAGCAAATACCAAAGAAATCAATCAAGACAGCAGTTTACTCAAAGCTTCGTTTATAAAGGTATAATCAACCACATTTCTTAATCCCTCTGTCAAGGAGAATAAATGTTCAATTTGTTTTCTGACTACTTACTCAAGGACCAAACACCTGTACTCTGTAGATACAGCATTAATCATTCTACCATCCATCTACGTCTTCTCTCAGTATCTCTGTTTATCTTGCCAGTATCATTCTCAGCTAACCTTTTTGAGGTTTCTAAGAAAGTTTACAATTGATGCAAACTATATATACACATTGAAACACTATACTGATGAGATCACATTCTTTTTCATTAAGGACATGTTCAAACTCAGTTTACTTATGTTGGATGTTTACATAATTATAGATCATTTGGCTATTCTACTAGTCAAAGAAGGCATTTAAATATTTTAAAACAATATCACACCAATGCATTTTAATTTCTACTAGAGACAAATAGAAATTGAATAAAAAGTTACAAGAAATCTAAATGAAGCCTCTGATCTTGAAATGGTGGATGAAAAAAAAAAAGCAGCTACAAAAGTATAAGGAAACAAAGACAAGCCAGAAAACAATGAGGAAAATGATGAAATGTAAACAGAAAAGGCTCTGGGAATTAATAGTGAAAACAAACATGTTGGTAGCACAGAATGTGTGAGATAAGGGAAGGAAGAAAAAAGATAAGAATTAGGTAGATGGAAAGACAATGGGTAGGATAAAGCAAAAAGGAAATGTGGAAAAAACTATCTGATCAGAACCAAAAAGTAAAATTTGGCCAAGATAAAAAGGAGAGAAAAAATGTAAAGTCTAAGAGAGAAGGAAATACAATGAAGAAAACTAGGAGGAAACCTACAGAGGAACTAAATGGAAATGGAAAATGAAAAAAAATGAAGAAATTATTTACCCAAAGAACAATTACATATATTCATTAAATATGACCATCATACTTTATATGCTGTAGGATATAGAGCCAAGTCCCTGAATATCCTGCAGTATTGGAACCGTAATCACAAATTCCTAAAGGAGCCTCACAGGCAGTACAATCAGTGAGACATCTGTAGAGAAGATATCCTTCCAGGTATAGTCAGTTCATGCCATTGCAGGAATGCAGCCCAGTATTCCAGTTCTTATCTTCCCATAGTAAATGGGTTGTTTGACATTTTATACCACCTATTCTAAACAGATACTTCTCTTTTTCCTCATAAATAAAAATGATTTTGGAGAACAAAAGTATCCAATACTAGTAATTATTTCTCAGTTCTCCTTTCAATTAGGGATACCTATGTGAATCTGTTCAGTTAGGGATAACCATGTGAAAATGGCTGTCTGAGGAGGCCTTACAAATAGCTGTGAAAAGAAGGGAAGTGAAAAGCAAAGGAGAAAAGGAAAGATATACCCATTTGAATGCAGAGTTCCACAGAATAGCAAGGAGAGATAAGAAAGCCTCCTCAGTGATCAATGCAAAGAAATAGAGGAAAACAATAGAATGGGAAAGACTAGAGATCCCCTCAAGAAAGTTAGAGATACCAAGGGAACATTTCATGCAAAGATGAGTTCAATAAAAGACAGAAATGATAGGGACCTAACAGAAGCAGAGGATATTAACAACAGGTGGCAAGAATACAGAGAAGAACTGTACAAAACAGATCTCCATGACCTAGATAATCATGATGGTGTGATCACTCACCTAGAGCCAGACATCCTGGAATGTGAAGTCAAGTGGGCCTTAGGAAGCATCACTACAAACAAAGCTAGTGGAGATGATGGAATTCCAGTTGAGCTATTTCAAATCCTGAAAGATGATGCTGTGAAAGTGCTACACTCAATATGCCAGCAAATTTGGAAAACTCAGCACTGGCCACAGGACTGGAAAAGGGCAGTTTTCATTCCAATCCCAAAGAAAGGCAATGCCAAAGAATGCTCAAACTACTGCACAATTGTACTCATCTCACACGCTAGTAAAGTGATGCTTAAAATCCTCCAAGCCAGGCTTCAGCAATACATGAACTGTGACATTCAGATGTTCAAGCTGGTTTTAGAAAAGGCCGAGGAACCAGAGATCAAATCGCCAACATCCTCTGGATCATGTAAAAGCAAGAGAGTTCAAGAAAAACATCTATTTCTACTTTATTGACTATGCCAAAGCCTTTATTGACTATGCCTCCAGCTTTTGACTGGATCACAATAAACTGTGGAAAATTCTGAAAGAGATGGGAATACCAGACCACCTGACCTGCCTCTTGAGAAATCTGTATGCAGGTCAGGAAGCAACAGTTAGAACTGGACAGGGAACAACAGACTGGTTCCACATAGGAAAAGAAATATGTCAAGACTGTATATTGTCACCCTGCTTATTTAACTTCTATGCAAAGTACATCATGAGAAACACTCGGCTGGCAGGAACACAAGCTGGTATCAAGATTGCCAGGAGGAATATCAAGAACCTCAGATATGGAGATGACACCACCCTTATGGCAGAAATTGAAGAAGAACTAAAGAGCCTCTTGATGAAAGTGAAAGAGAAGAGTGAAAAAGTTGGCTTAAAGCTCAACATTTAGAAAACAAAGATCATGGCATCTGGTCCCATCACTTCATGGCAATAGATGGGGAAACAGTGGAAACAGTGTCAGACTTTATTTTTCTGGGCTCCAAAATCACTGCAAATGGTGATTGCAGCTATGAAATGAAAAGATGCTTACTCCTTTGAAGGAAAGTTATGACCAACCTAGACAGCATATTAAAAAGCAGAGACATTATTTTGCCAACAAAGGTCCATCTAGTCAAAGCTATGGTTTTTCCAGTGGTCACATATGGATGTGAGAGTTGGACTATAAAGAAAGCTGAGCGCCGAAGAATTGATGCTTTTGAACTGTGGTGTTGGAGAAGATTCTTGAGCATCCCTTGGACTGCAAGAAGTTCCAATCAGTCCATACTAAAGGAGATCAGTCCTGGGTATTCATTGGAAGGACTGATGTTGAAGCTGAAACTCCATATACTTTGGCCACCTGATGTGAAGAGCTGATTCATTGGAAAAGACCCTGATGCTGGGAAAGATTGAGGGCAGGATGAGAAGGGGAAGACATAGGATGAGATGGTTGAATGGCATCACCGACTCAATGGACATGCGTTTGGGTGGACTCTGGGAGTTGGTGATGGACAGCAAGGCCTGGCGTGCTGCAGTTCATGGGGTCACAAAGAGTCAGACACGACTGAGTGACTGAACTGAACTGAATGATCTATTAAATTCAAATACATTCTAACAACCCTAAATTTTTACTCCTTATCCCATGTTTGATTTTTTTACTTTATATCTTTTTGTTTCCTATATCCATTAACTACTTTTTATATAGGAGATTTTACTTTTGTCTTTTAATCACATTACTTGATTTATAAGTAGTTCATTTACCACTGTTTCCATAGAATTGCCTTTACTAATGAGATTTTTCTTTTTATAATTTTATATTTCTAGTCATGATCTTTACTTTTCCATTTAAAGAATACCTTTTAACATTTCTTTTTTTTTTTTCCATTTGGAATATTTATTGTAGTTCTTAATGCATTTCCTAACACCTATGGTACTCTTTAATCAAGAATATAAAGTCATCTACTTTTTTTTTTTTTGATCTGTACATTTATTACATTAGTACCTTTGTGTATACATATTTTACTTCAACAGACAGTTAAAATAATCTATTACAAAGTCATAGAAGAATAAGACAACACAAAAAGACAGGACAATTAATGATTTAGTGGGGGATGACCAATTAGTAAAGATCCTTGGCTATATGAGGTTCTTGCTTAAGTTAAAAAAATAAAACAAACAAACATATAATATCTCATGAAAATTATAAATATCATGTATAACCTCACAACAATTATACAAATAGAATTGTAGGCACTTATTGTTTCCATATTTGAATATAGTAATTATTCTTCTGTTTTACTAACATTTTGTATAAAGTACATTTTTCATGGATAAATTTAACATGTAATCTTTAATTCTAGAAAAGAGGAGCTGACATCTTTCACAGTTGAATACAATAACTGATGAGATTTTTGTTTCCCCTTTTTGAGGGGAGGATGAATTTATTTTCATTTATATGAGCTATTGTTGCATTTTTTTTTAGGTAAAACATTATACTGTTTTTTTTTTTTTTTATTTCACTTAGTTAACTTCTTTTTTTTTTTTTCTAATTTTATTTTATTTTTAATCTTTACATAATTGTATTAGTTTTGCCAAATATCAAAATGAATCCGCCACAGGTATACATGTGTTCCCCATCCCAAACCCACCTCCCTCCTCCCTCCCCATACCAACCCTCTGGGCCGTCCAGTGCACCAGCCCCAAGCATCCAGCATCGTGCATCGAACCTGGACTGGCAACTCGTTTCTTACATGATATTTTACATGTTTCAATGCCATTCTCCCAAATCTTCCCACCCTCTCCCTCTCCCACAGAGTCCATAAGACTGTTCTATACATCAGTGTCTCTTTTGCTGTCTCGTATACAGAGTTATTGTTACCATCTTTCTAAATTCCATATATATGCATTAGTATACTGTATTTATGTTTTTCCTTCTGGCTTACTTCACTCTGTATAATAGGCTCCAGTTTCATCCACCTCATTAGAACTGATTCAAATGTATTCTTTTTAATGGCTGAGTAATACTCCATTGTGTATATGTACCACAGCTTTCTTATCCATTCATCTGCTGATGGACATCTAGGTTGCTTCCATGTCCTGGCTATTATAAACAGTGCTGCGATGAACATTGGGGTACACGTGTCTCTTTCCCTTCTGGTTTCCTCAGTGTGTATGCCCAGCAGTGGGATTGCTGGATCATAAGGCAGTTCTATTTCCAGTTTTTTAAGGAATCTCCACACTGTTCTCCATAGTGGCTGTACTAGGTTGCATTCCCACCAACAGTGTAAGAGGGTTCCCTTTTCTCCACACCCTCTCCAGCATTTATTATTTGTAGACTTTTGGATCGCAGCCATTCTGACTGGTGTGAAATGGTACCTCATAGTGGTTTTGATTTGCATTTCTCTGATAATGAGTGATGTTGAGCATCTTTTCATGTGTTTGTTAGCCATCTGTATGTCTTCTTAAAGCTGGTTTAGTGGTGTTAAACTCATTTAGATTTTGCCTATTGGTGAAACCCTTTTATCTCTCTTTCAAATCTAAATGATCGCCAGGCTGATTAGAATATTCTTGATTGTGTTTTTTCCTTTCATCAGTCTAAATATATCATGCCATGTAATTCATAATTTTGAAGAGACTCTGATATCCCTTTCGAATAAACTGAAAACAGGGTGAGAGGCTATGATTGTCCACTCTGATGATTCAGTAAGTTTTCTGTCCATCAAACCCAGAGTTTGTTTGTGTTACATAGATCAAGTGATGCTTCAATAGACTGCCAATCTGTTTCAATCATGGTATCCTGTTAGAGTAGCACCTGCCAAAGATTATGAGTGCCAAAACACTCTTATTCACATTGTTATAGTTTCCCCAAGCATCTTTCATTCTGAGAACGTCATCCTCACTGTTAAAAGAAAGTCCATCTCAAGGGTATCATTTCTATAGTCTGACTCAGCCTGCACAGGACTGCTGCCATCATTCTTTCAATGATGCTGCCCTTTCCATTCAATCATGTATTATCAGTGCCTTAGGGAAGGAGGTGTCCTTTTGTCCTCTATTGCTATATAATCAGGGAGCAGATGGTACATGATACATCTATTACTACATTCCTATTTCCCTAAGCTTTTGGATTTCCCCCCTTCTGTATTATGTTAGAGATGTTCTGATCTTTCAACTTCACTGGATGTTGGCAACCATTAAGCCCAGATTTCAGTCAACAAAGCAAACAAATTATTAGAGTGGATTTAACATATTAAATTCAGAGTCTCTGAGAAGTATGCCAAATCAACAAATTTGGCCTCATCCAAATATGCATTTTGTACTCTTTCAAAATACATCCTCAGAGTTAATTCTCACTCATATTCTGCAGGCTGCCATAATATGCATCAGCAAAATCTGAGGACTTTTGTTCTAGTAACAGCCTTTCTCCCTTATTTATTCCTTAGCCATCATAATGGTAACTGTTTCCAGAAGTTATTAATCTTTGGGTTATTTCATCATTTTCTTCTTGCTTTCCAACATCACCTATTTCACCAATTTATTATACAAAAGTCCCTATATTTGATGTTGCTCATATTTCCTGGCAGGACACAGACTAATTGAGTTATAGATGAGCAAATCCAGATTTGATTTAGGTCATACCTGAATGGTATAGTGGTTTTCTCCACTTTCTTCAATTTCCGCCTGAATTTGGCAATAAGGAGGTCATGATCCGAGCCACAGTCAGCTCCCAGTCTTGTTTTTGCTGACTGTATAGAGCTTCTCCATATTTCGCTGCAAAGAATATAATCAAACTGATTTCAGTGTTTATCATCTGGTGATCTCCATGTGTAGAGTCTTCTCTTGTGTTGTTGGAAGAGAGTGTTTGCTATGACCAGTGTGTTTTCTTGGCAGAACTCTTTTAGCCTTTGCCCTGCTTCATTCCGTATTCCAAGGCAAAATTTACCTGTTACTCCTGGTGTTTCTTGACTTCCTACTTTTGCATTCCAGTCCCCTATAATGCAAAGGACATCTTTTTTGGGTGTCAGTTCTAGAAGGTCTTGGAGGTCTTCATAGAACTGTTCAACTTCAGCTTCTTCAGCATTCCTGTTCCAGGCATAGACTTGGATTACCATGATATTGAATGGTTTGCCTTGGAAATGAACAGAGATCATTCTGTCATTTTTGATATTGCATCCAAGTACTGCATTTAGGACTCTTTTGTTGACTTGATGGCTACTCCATTTCTTCTAAGGGATTCCTGCCCACAGTAGTAGATATAATGGTCATCTGAGTTAAATTCACCCATTGCAGTCCATTTTAGTTTGCTGATTCCTAAAATGTCAATGTTCACTCTTGTCGTCTCCTGTTTGATCACTTCCAATTTGCCTTGCTTCATGGACCTAATATTCCAGGTTCCTATGCAATATTGTTCTTTACAACATGGAACCTTGCTTCTATCACCAGTCCCGTCCAAAACTGGGTGTTGTTTTTGCTTTGGTTCCATCCCTTCATTCTTTCTGGAGTTATTTCTCCACTGATCTCCAGTAGCATATTGGGCACCTACCAACCTGGGGAGTTCATCTTTCAGTGTCCTATCTTTTTGCCTTTTCATACTGTTCATGGGGTTCTCAAGGCAAGAATACTGAAGTGGTTTGCCATTCCCTTCTCCAGTGGACAACATTCTCTCAGACCCATCCACCATGACCCATACTTTTTGGGTGGCCCCACATGACATGGCTTAGTTTCACTGAGTTAGACAATACTTATGGCTATAACCTTATGACTATACAGGGGAAGTGAGAAATAGATTTAAGGGACTAGATCTGATAGATAGAGTATCTGATGAACTATGGACACAGGTTCATGACATTGTACAGGAGACAGGGAGCAAGATCATCCCCAAGAAAAAGAAATGCAAAAAAGCAAAATGGCTGTCTGAGGAGGCCTTACAAATAGCTGTGAAAAGAAGGGAAGTGAAAAGCAAAGGAGAAAAGGAAAGATATACCCATTTGAATGCAGAGTTCCAAAGAATAGCAAGGAGAGATAAGAAAGTCTTCTTCAGCAATCAATGCAAAGAAATAGAGGAAAACAATAGACTGGGAAAGACTAGAGATCTCTTCAAGAAAATTAGAGATACCAAGGGAACATTTCATGCAAAGATGGGCTCAATAAAGGACAGAAATAGTAGGGACCTAACAGAAGCAGAGGATATTAAGAGGTGGCAAGAATTCACAGAAGAACTGTACAAAAAAGATCTTCATGACCCAGATAATCGCCATGGTGTGATCACTCACCTAGAGCCAGACATCCTGGAATGTGAAGTCAAGCAGGCCTTAGAAAGCTTCACTATGAACAAAGCTAGTGGAGGTGATGGAATTCCAGTCGAGCTATTTCAAATCCTGAAAGATGATGCTTTGAAAGTGCTGCACTCAATGCGCCAGCAAATTTGGAAAACTCAGCAGTGGCCACAGGACTGGAAAAAGTCAGTTTTCATTCCAATCCCAAAGAAAGGCAATGGCAAAGAATGCTCAAACTACCACACAATTGTACTCATCTAACAAGCTAGTAAAATGATGCTCAAAATTCTCCAACCAGGCTTCAGCAATATGTGAACCACGAACTTCCAGATGTTCAAGCTGGTTTTAGAAAAGTCCGAGGAACCAGAGATCAAACGGCCAACATCCACTGGATCATCGAAAAAGCAAGAGAGTTCCAGAAAAACATCTATTTCTGTCTTGTTGACTATGTCAAAGCCTTTGACTGCATGGATCACAATAAACTGTGGAAAATTCTGAAAGAGATGGAAATACCAGACCACCTGACCTGCCTCTTGAGAAACCTATATGCAGGTCAGGAAGCAACAGTAAGAACTGGACATAGAACAACAGACTGGTTCTACATGGGAAAAGGAGTTTGTCAAGGCTGTATATTGTCACCCTGCTTATTTAACTTCTATGCAAAGTACATCGTGAAAAACTCTGGGCTGGAGGAAGCACAAACTGGAATAAAGATTGCCAGGAGGAATATCAATAACCTCAGATATGCAGATGACACCACCCTTATGGCAGAAAGTGAAGAGGAACTCAAAAGCCTCTTGATGAAAGTGAAAGTGGAGAGTGAAAAAGTTGGCTTAAAGCTCAACATTCAGAATACGAAGATCATGGCATCCGATCCCACCACTTCATGGTAAATAGATGGGGAAACAGTGGAAACAGTGTCAGACTTTATTTTGGGGGGCTGCAAAATCACTGTAGATGGTGATTGCAGCCATGAAATTAAAAGACGCTTACTCTTTGGAAGGAAAGTTATGACCAACGTAGACAGCATATTAAAAAGTAGAGACATTACTTTGTCAGCAAATGTCCATCTAGTCAAGGCTCTGGTTTTTCCAGTGGTCATGTATGGATGTGAGAGTTGGACTATAAAGAAAGCTGAGCACCAAAGAATTGATGCTTTTGAACTGTGGTGTTGGAGAAGACTCTTGAGCGTCCCTTGGACTGCAAGGAGATTCAACCAGTCCATCCTAAATGAGACCAGTCCTGGGTGTTTATTGAAAGGACTGATGTTGAAGCTGAAGCTCCAACACTTTGGCCACCTGATGTGAAGGGCTGACTCATTGGAGAAGACCTGATGCTGGGAAATATTGAAGGCAGGAGGAGAAGGGGATGACAGAGGATGAGATGGTTGGATGGCATCACCGACTCAATGGACATGGATTTGGGTGGCTCTGGGGGTTGGTGATGGTCAGGGAGGCCTGGCGTGCTGCGGTTCATGGGGCCACAAAGAGTCAGACATGACTAAGCAACTAAACTGAACTGATATCCAGATTGAACAAATTGAAATTAAACTAATTTGTGCGGGGAGCCGGTGAGGCATTCCACTCGTGACAAAGGTCATGAGGAAGGAGGCTCGGCATACGCAAAGGCGGGATCGAGCCTCAGGAGTCCCCCCGGATATTCTCGAGCATTTTTCCCCAAAAAACCAGAGTCTGCCTACTTTATTGCTTTGTGCTCTCACCTCTGACTTTACTGGGGGCTGTCCCCTACCACCATCTCTCTCTCTCTATCAAAGAGTTAACTTACAGCTCCAATTAATAAAGTTCCTGGGCAATTAGGAGTGTTTAAATCCAAACCCCTCTGATGGCTCTCTAACTCGCCTGACAAGTTTACCCGGACTCCTGCAGCTATGCATACGATTGTTTACAGTCTCCCAGCCTCGAGAGGCATGGGAAGCTTAAGATATTCAAATAGCTTAGAGCCTCTCAGAGAGTTAAAAACTGTCAGAATAAACTAGTAAAGGATTTCATTGATGAGTCAATGCTTGTTGCCAAGTTTTCACATCCCCTGAATTGTATCCTTGAATATGTATCAATTAATAGTGGGTATGTAGAAAAAATAAGTAGTGGCCTTGGTGTTAGTAACTTTAGACCCTTAAGGTAATAAATTCTTTCTTTGTTGTAAACCCATTACACATCCGCCCTATAGGAATGCAATTTTATCTTTGGAAGATGGTGCCAAACCTTAAAATAATTACTCTTAGAGAAAGTAAGTCTTTGTTCATAAGTCCTTGTCAAGAGTCATAAAATGTTAGTAGGCCTTCTGGCCAGAAGATGATGTAAATCACCTAAACCATTTGTATATGATACATTGGCAGGAAAGAAACCTTGGTTTTTGATAAGAATCAAAGACTGCTGACTTTGCATCCCCTATTATCCTCTATGTGTAACTTAGGGTATAAAAGCCCCTGTTAAAAATAAAGCTACGGGCCTTGTTCACCAGCGCTTGGTCTCCCCATGTCATTCTTCCCTTTAACTTCCAGCTGAGTCTCCATCTGGAGCGCGGAACCCACCACGCTTACTAATTATGCCTGGGCTTCTAAGACCCACTCGAGAAGGAGTCTAGGGTGAGACACCTTCCGCTATTCGAGAGGGCGCCTGCGGCCTACGTAAGTGGTGCAAACTTCTTGTCTTGAAGTTTTATTGGTCTCCCGCGTAAACCAAGCTACTCAGCTTCTTTTCTCCACTGAATTTTCCTACTGAGCTATCCTCATTCTATTGTTCTCTATATCTCTAATTAGCATATAAATAGTCGCCTAGGCCGTCTCTCCTTCGAATACCCTGGATCAGCTGGGGCTGGTCCCCAGCAAATTTGGAATGTGCTAATATAGTTTTAGTCTTAGTGATATTGTTTTCTATGTTTATATCTAGAATTTTATATTTTGCTAGGCAAATTAATGCAAGAACAATAGCTTAATTTTGAAAATGAAATTGGTTTTATTCATTCAACTTGCCATCATAATTCTGATTGAAAAGGTTTTTTTTCCATTATTAAAATGTTAATCATTAAACATTTTAAAATGTCTCATATTATGCTTATTTATATTTCTTTAAAATTTTGAGTCATTACTTCTATTCTGTTCTTTGGATTTGAATACATGAAGCATGCACAAATTACACGCAGGCACAGATATTGTCTAAAATCTTATTTGTCTTTCTTTCATAGCTCTCAATATTCTAGATTGCTTCCATGGAAACATTTCAGCTTATCAATTAAAAAAAAATCCACTCAACTGAAAAGAAATTTCAAGTATATAGTACTAGAAATTTCTGATCACGACTTGCCATCTTCTTGAGGAATATTTATTCAATTATTTACTTTTTAATTGACAGAAATGTTTTGGAGCTAGATAGTGTGATGTTTTGTACAATACTGTGAATGTGCTAACTGTCAGGAGCTCAGCTGAGCCAGAGAAAGTTGAGGTGCCAGGTGTCAGTGTTGGGGATAGAAAGATAGACTGGATGTTGCTTCCCCTAGATAATCCTTCAATATAGTTGAAGATATATATACTATACCAAATCTCACAAGTAAACTCCAAAAAAATCTGTCATGAATAATAACAAAACAATAGTATTCATAAAAGTCTTTCAACATCTTCCCATTGGCCTTGGAAAAAGCTGGTTTCCTCAGGTGGCTACAAGGGAACTTGTGTCTCAGCCTTAGCTCTGCTTCAGTCTCACCACTTTCCAGACATGGTCTTGTGTTCCAGCCTGGAACTTCTGCCAGTTCTTTCAGTTCATGACATCTCTCCTCTGGGCCGCCTCTGGTAGGCTCACCCCTATTCTTTGGTACTACTTCATTGGCACCACGCCATCCATCAGATCTCAGCTCAATATCAGTTAGTCAATAGGTTCTTTGTGTTTCCTGAAGTAGATTATTTGAAATTACACTAGTCTTTCAAGGATGTAACTCTGATATTGGCTCTACATATAAGTTTAGTGTTTATTTTCTCAAGCAAAGGGTAAGCTCTAGGGGAAAGGGTGCATGTTTTACCTGATGGAAGCATGGACTGTGTTTGCTGTGTTGAGTGCCTAGCAAAGAGTCTGAATAATTTTAGGCCAAAAATGTAAGTATTGCATAAATGAATATTTGTTTGGTAGAATGGATGCAGCCATGGTTTTGGATAATAAGAGATGAAAATTATTAGATAATTTAGGACAGAAGAGCTAAATTTGCTTAAAGGACAAAGGTGGTCTTATAGGAAAGTGGCATTTATGTTAGAACAAGAGAGATAAGGGAAAAAATGGCAGAAGAGTTGGCCTTGAAACATTTGCCATGTGGATGGGGAAAACAGAGAAGAGACAATCAAAGTATAGACTCCCTTTTGAGGACTGATGCATTATTAGCATTTGCACAAATGAGTCTATTAAACCTTCTCTCCATTATGATCTTATGTTTTGTAGATTTTCTAGATAGTCCCATACCTTGTATTTCTCTGAATTTTTTTTTCCTATGGTCATTCTTGACAAAAAATATACAAGCTATCTTTTATTAAATCAACACTTTTTGGTTAGTTTCAACTAACAGAGTTAGCAGTTCTGCTGCTGCAGTTACTTATTATAATCAAGGTCATCATCGGCATTTGGCTAGTTGATTCATCTTTGCTATGAGGAACTTGCCAGAGACCTAGAAGACAACTTGCATTCTTGGCCTCTGTGCACTGCTTGTGTTTCACTTTTTGCAGTCCTTATAACCTCCAAACTCATGTATTTGCAAACAGTCCATCACCCAGACTCCCAGAGAAAGGGAGTACTATTTCACTTAAAGTAAGTAGGGGAGTAAATTCATACATATTTTGATATTATTTTTTAGTAATAAATCTATTTAGCTGAGCATTTTATCTATAGAAGGACCCTGGCAGATACAAAAATTTGCAAATGCTCAGGTCTCTTTACAAAATGACATAGTAGAGTTGCACATCTCTGCCAACCCTCCCACACCCCACACCTAACAGTCCCTTCCCTCTATCAGGGATGCAGAATCCATGGATAAGAGGAAAGCTACTATACAACTTGGTGTTTTCTTAACATACACTTTTAAATAGGGTTGGGGTACTTGGTCGTCCAGAGGTTAAAAATCCACTGTCCAATGCAGGGGATGCGGGTCCCATCCCTGGTCAGGAACTAAGATCCCACATGTCCCAGGGCAACTAAGACCACACACCATAACTACCGAGACCACATTAACCTTTCTATATTTATTCACAAAGCAATTTAAAGCTAAGAGAAAATTAATCATAGCATTTTTCAATGAGAATACTTTTAATGCTCATTTAGCTGATTTTAAAGATGACAAAATCTTAAATAAGCATTTATCTAATTCCATATTATATCCATTAGACCCATCCTGTTCATTTTTGGAAATAGTTTTGTAATTGTGTGAATATTGTTTAAAGTATTCACATTCTTTGGAATATTTCAGATAACTGTTTTATTTTAGCTTTGTTTTTGTATACACTAATAGCATCTTTTCTAATTCCCATACTGCCTTTTCAGAACTATCCTGTATCTCTGTCATTTTTCTTTCTTCTACATTAATACTACATTTTATGTTCCACTGTATTTTATAAAACTGTTTCATCTCAGCAGTTTTTTGCTTTCTCCTCAGATTTCACCTGAAGGCCTTTTTGAGCAATAGAGTTTATCTTGCCAATCGATAACTTAAAGTTTTCATAAAAAGTACTCTCTTCTCATCCAGGAGCTCATTGCTCTGGTATCATAAAAACAACAATTGAAAAAAAATCCACTTTTTTTAAAAATAATGTGGCATTAAAGTCTTTTCCTACATCATTTTTTTATTTTTCAAAGTCATGATCATAAATTTCAGTCAGTACACTCAAAGTGCTTTAAAAGGTTCAACAAAAAAGGCTTACAAAGCCCAAAATTAATATCCAGAGATATGTTATGAACATTTCATTGGTTTTTGTCCTTAGAAAATAATCAGATTATATAAGTGCATCAATACGTATCTATTATATTTTCTATTTTTTATATAAAGTTAATTTATAAGCGTAAGATGTATTAGGAACATACATAAAGTAATACCTTGATTTCAATTTTTGATGATAATTAAGATATTTACTTTCTAAAAAATGGCATAGAGTTTCCCCAAAATATGGAATGAATTAATTAAAAATGGCAAGTAATTTTGCTTTGTCAAAAGGAGATGGATCATCTAGTATCTATTTGGTTCCAGTTAAAAAGCTTAGAGTTATGTGGCTGTCACAGTTTTCCTTATCTAATATTGTCCTTGTCTTGTAATTGTTGTAGGGGGGGAAAAATGAGAAAAAATAATTTCCCCTCCACTTTTTTTGAGTTTTCAGCTGAGACTCCTGTAACAAAAGAGAAATTCACAAAAGAAAAACAAACAAAAATTTACTATCATGTATACCTCATGTGAACCTGAGGAATACCCACAGAAAATTAAGTAACTTCCAGAAGTGCTTAAGAATTCAAACTTAAATGCCATCTTGGACTGCAAGGAGATACAACCAGTCCATTCTAAAGGAGATCAGCCCTGGGTGTTCATTGGAAGGAACGATGCTAAAGCTGAAACTCCAATACTTTGTCCACCTCATGCAAAGAGTTGACTCATTGGAAAAGACCCTGATGCTGGGAGGGATTGGAGGCAGGAGGAGAAGGGGATGACAGAGGATGAGATGGCTGGATGGCATCACCAACTCGATGGACATGAGTTTTAGTAAACCCCAGGAGTTGGTGATGGACAGGGAGGCCTGGCGTGCTGAGATTCATGGGGTCACAAAGAGTTGGACACGACTGAGTGACTGAACTGACTGACTGACTAATAGGCTAAGGGGAGGAGGATGTAGGTCTCTTAGAGGAAAGTAAATGATTTTTAGGAAAGTTGACTGGACTCTAAGAGTAGATGGGAGTTATGATTATTTAAAAAGCCTCTTTGAGTGTGACATTCATTTCTTGACTCCTCTCCTTTAAAGAGTTCATCTTCTCTGGGTGATGAAACTCCTAGAGAGGGATTTATGACAAATTACTTCCTTTTGCAAAATCTGTCTTTAAGCAGATAAGGGATATTCAAAGAAATCCTTTTCCTGTGTTTGCTATGTTTCAGGTGCTTAGAGCTCAAAGTAATCAGTGTATGAAAGTGGCATATTTTGTGAGGGCATGTCCTGACAGACATATTTTGGGGTGGTATACTCTGCTACTCTTCATAGTAATGTGGAAAGTACATGATACATGAAAAGGTTTTAAAATTCAGATTTAGAGAAGAAATAGCTGATTGCCTAGCATAGGTAAATATAATTCACGCGTGCCTGCGTGCTTAGTTGCTCGGTTGTGTCTGATTCTTTGTGACCCTATGGACTGTAGCCCACCAGGCTCCTCTGCCCATCAAATTCTCCAAGCAAGAATACTGGAGTGGGTTGCTATTTCTTACTAGAGGTGATCTTCCCAATCCAGAGATCTAATATGTGTCTCCTGTATTAGTAGGCAGATTCTTTACCACTGAGCCACCTGGGAAGTCTAATGTAATCCATGTTTAATATTATATTACAAAATTCATTGAAAAAATCTAGAAAAATAATTATGACTTATATTTAAAATAATATTTGTACTACTTTTACATTAATAATTCTTATAAAACTTCATCTTATGTAATATAAGTTACAGTTGTCTTAACTGAAGTTTAAACTTTGGGAAAAATCTGATGAGAATTTACTTATTACATGTAATAAAGTATATAATTTGTGTACAGCCCAAGTCAGCAATGCTTTAGGTATTTTTACTTTTGCTCTTCTGTTGTGGTGATATAATCATTATATGAAAAGGCTGCAAACCAAATGCAAAACACCTAACCTTTCTAAGCAAAGACATTTGCAGATCAACTTCACTCGTTTTACCTCCTGATCATAGTTGACTGAGACAGCCTCTTGTTTGAACTATCTCCAAGAGATTACATTTTTCCCATGGAGGACTTGTGCCTTGGCCTGCAGCAAACTAACTGCATAAACTAATAAACCTGACTCAGGTAAACTATAGGTCTGTTCTTGGTGATCTTTGATCTGTGAACTTCAATAGATCATTCAGTCATCAAGAACTTAAGTGCCGGAGTTGACTTCATGCTTCATGCACTCATTCACCCTGTACTATGAGAGAAATAGACTTTTTTTTCCCTTGTATTTTAAGCTATGAGGTTATTGTTTCTATTTGTAGTAGTAGCTTTTGTGTGTGTGTGTGTGTGCACACATGCACACACTCAGTTGCTCAGTTATGTCCGACTCTTAGCTTAACCTATTTGTGTATGTGTGTGTATACTATATATAAAATATATGTGTATATTTATACATATAATCCAAAGGTGAGCAACCCATTACTCAATATTATTTCTTAACAAAATAAATAAAACAAATTCATTTCAACGTCATTTTAATTCCTGATACCCTGGCATTTTGGGTATCAAACCAAAAAACACAGAAACAACAATCAAAATAACCCCCCAAAATATATATAGAAAAAAGGAAAATTGTCTCCTGTGTAAAATGAATAAAGTAGAAAATATGTTTTAAAAAAGGAACCAACTAATTGGAAATTATTTCTAATTATTACTTATATATTGTTCTTAAGGTTATTTTTTTGTCTCAGCATATTTTGGAGAAGGCAATGGCACCCCACTCCAGTACTCTTGCCTGAAAAATCCCATGGACAGAGGAGTCTGGTGGGCTGCAGTCCATGGGGTCGTGAAGAGTCGGACACGACTGAGCGACTTCACTTTCACTTTTCACTTTCATGCATTGGAGAAGGAAATGGCAACCCACTCCAGACTTCTTGCCTGGAGAATCCCAGGGACAGGGGAGCCTGGTGGGCTGCCGTCTATGGGGTCGCACAGAGTCGAACACGACTGAAGCGACTTAGCAGCCGCAGCAGCAGCATATTTTACACAATCAATTTTAATACAGTTTGGAATTTTTATCTTCACGTGTAATGTCATTTATTAAGATCTTTCATATTTTGGCAGCTAGGTTATACAAACAGCATTTTTAGTGTTTCAGATTCTATTTTACATGAATTCATCATAATCTACTGTACAGTTCCTCCACTGTAGTCTTTTGATTGCTTCTAATTTGTCCTTATGTTGAACATTTGAAAATTTTTGCACATAATGCTTTATACAAATTATGTCAAAGTAGAGTCTCAGGAAGAGAAATAGTTAAACGCACAAATGTTAAAGCTATTATTGTGTATCACAAAACTACTTCTCAAAATTGTGGCACTAGTTTATACCCAAAGTTGTGGATCATAGTGCCTGTTTTTCCGTATCTAGACTTTTGCTGATTTTGTCATATTTAAAAATGAGAATAGAAAAAAGTCTTTGTGTTCACTTCTGTTTATGAACACTTTGTGCTCACTTATCTTATTCCTGGCAGATAATAAATATGTGAATTAATGAAAGAAATTGGATTGTTATTTTATTATTGATCTCATTGTTAATTGTTTTTTTTTCTTAAATGTTTACAGTCATTAGCATTTAATTTTTAAAAAATATTTATTCTTATGTTTGCCCAGTTACATTGTAAAACAAAGACTATCAGGAAAAAAAGTAAACTCAGAATTTTTTATTGTCAATAAATAGAGCACATATTAGAGAAAAAATTCATTTTGTAGTTTTGTCAGGGGAAAAATCAAAGAATTGTTAGATACTAAAAAGAAGGGAGGACGACTCATTAAGGATAAAAAGAAATTTAAATATGTCAGAAGGAGTCCATAGTTCTGTACCCAATTGGTTAAAATAAATGTCACTGCCTTTTGATCAGAGGATGTCTACAGTTAGGTCTAGAAACTGTAGGACAAAGGTCACATAAAGTACATAGTTCTTCTTAGTTACGGCAAGTTACAACCAACTGGGTAAAATACAACATCCTATTTGGAATTAGCATACGGCAGTGCTAATATAAGTGAAGGCTTTATATAATAAATTGGATTTTTTTCATTGGTTTTTTTGAATAGTGGATGCTTGATGTATAGTTGGCATTCAACAAATGTTTGTGGCATAACCAAATAAATGGATCATTTCAAAAAGTAACCATATTTCAGTTATTTAAGCAAGAAGCTGTAAATCTTTTGAGATACTTGCATGGACAGGATGCCAGCTAACCAAGTCTAAGAAAAATCAGGAAATGAATCTTCCTCATGCGGGCAAGAAGAAAGGTTTAGAAAATACAGCATCTGTCTCAAAGTGAGGACAGTCTAGAGACAGTTGCCTTTATTCCTGTTGCCACAAAGCTGCAGTTGTTAGTTTCTAGCTTAGACCTGGCATTGTTGACTGTAGATTCAGAGTTTTTTGAGAGATGGCTAGCTTGGGGAGACTCAATTCCACTACCTGAAATCCGGTTATACAAGTGAGAAGGAAGGAGAGGTGCAAACCTGGTCTTCTTGGCTTCCAGACTGACAGGCAGCCAAAATGAATGGCTCTTCCCCTAAGAATACAGAGAATTCAGAGTAATTTCATTCCACTAAAAAAAAAAAATTCATATTAAAAGTAGGTTGGATATTGAGAAAACCACAATGAAAATAAAATTGAAATGTTCATTTTAACATGTCCATAAACCATTGACATGTTAACTTGTTAACATTTAAAAATATATATTAAATACTCATTTTAATAGATTTAATCCTTCCAAAATCAGACTGTGCTCCTTCTCTATAAATTTAAATATATCTATGTAGCTCAGAAAATAAGGTATCACAGTTTATTCTATGATTTATATTTAAATGTAGTAATTTATTGATATTTGTTGATTATTATGTCTTCTAATATTTAATCTACTCCATGGACATCCATACTGTTACATGTAGTCAATTCAATGAAATTCAACCATTAATTGACTCATCCATTTTACATATATAGTAAATTACTTTAGTACATTGTTACTTTTGACCCTTTTTCTTATCCTAGGAATGTTCCCTTTTCTTTAGGATATTATAGATTTTTGCCTTGGGTTTTTAGCTCTCTTTTTATCACATTATTTTCCATATATGTTCTACTCAGATATAATAAGTTTAGAATTCTTTCTCTCTCCTCATCCAATTTATATAAATCTTTTTATTCCAAATGTATGTATGTGTGTGTATACACTTTACATTCATACATATATTGAGGGAAAATATACATGAAATTATAAAAAATAAAATACATCATAGTTTGTATGAAACTTATTTTTATACAGATATATTTATTTCTAAAGATAAGCAGGATAGCTTTTTATACAGCAGCATTTTAATATTTCTTCTGAAAAAGGATAAAGGAAAAAGACCCTGAACATAATTCTGAAAGCCACTTGCACTCTAAAAACCACTTGCATTATCTTGTTTTGTAACCAAAATGGATATTTATGAAAATTTAATGCAGATAATGAAGCACAGCATTACACTCTATCAACGAGGACACCAATCATGTGTAAAAATATGAAATGAAAGGACTGTAATTTAATGGACTATACAAAAATAGCAGTCTTATCCTTGCACTTAGCCTGGTTTCCCATGGAAACAAGAATAATAAAACTACAGCGTGTTCTTACACTCTAGGTAGCAAATAAAAGTTAAATAACAATTATTACTATTAGGCTATCAGTCAGACTGTCAGTCCCTGTAATGTTAATAACTTTGGCCTTAGCAGCCAGTTTCAGCAAAGTTTACAATGATCTGGGTCTCAGTGCTAAATTAGAATGTAAAACATCAAGAAAATAAAAACAAATCTATCACAGATGTACAAAGAACAAGTGACAAAAGGATGTTAGGAACTTAACCTTTATTCTTCATTTTGCATTTTGTATAGATGCCAGATTTTGAAACAAATTGCATGCATGCCCTCTCCTTTGCAGATTATGTGAACCTTTCTAAAGATGCATATTGAAAAGAAATCTAAAAAAATATATTACCCTTCTAACACATTTGCTTCCCATATGAAATATGCCCAGCAAATTCATTGTATCTGCCTGAGTAATACATTCTTCAGTCTTTCTACTGAAGTTCCCTATATCATCTTGTTGACTGTCTTGTCACAGCTGAAATCACCTATGACACCATTTTTTTAATCTACTCATTTTGTTGTTTTCTTGGCCCATATCAAAACCATTGCCTGTAACTAATTTTCAACAAAGTACATGCCATTAAGTAATACCTGTCTGCATCCTTATTATGAAAAACCTCATTCATGGTCACTTCTCAATGTCATCAATTTATTTAAAAACAACTTTGTATTTTCTTTCTCAAGCTTTTTCTCATCTCTTCTTATTAGTATATAACAATTACCATAGGGAAAAATCTAAAATATCAAAAGCTTGAAGATTTCCATCTTCATCATTCTTTAAATGCTTTTAATATAATTTCATTTATCACCTAACAGTTAAATCTACAAATTACATTTTCATAACAACAAAACCAAGACTCTTGTAAAATCCTTTAATTCAGAAAGTCATGTTTTGCTTAACAGAAGCATGTATATTTTTTTCTTATCTAAGAAAATAAGTATTATAGATACAAGCCTGTATGTCTGTTAAGTTTTTTGCTTTCTAATTTTTGAAAAGTAATTATTTTAACCTCAGGCATGATTATTTCAATTCTTAGTGAAATAGCCAAATTAGAGTTCTAAAACTGAAATGTTATATTCTGAAATATATATCTCTGCCCTGTGATAAAGTTATATCCATATAATCTCCATTTTTACAATAATAAGAAATGTGCTTTTGTTTCATGTATTTCTGATTTTTGAAATGGGCTTCCCAGGTGGCTCAGTGGTAAAGAATCCACCTGCAACGCAGAAGGCGCGGGTTTGACCTCTGGGTTAGGAAGATCCCCTGAAAAAGGAAATGGCAACCCCTTCCAATATGCTTGTCTGGGAAATTCCATAAACAGAGGAGCCTGCCAGGCCACAGTCCATGGGTTGCAAAAGAGTTGGACATGACTTAGTGACTAAACAACAATTTTTTCTTTTTTTTTTTTTTGAAAAGAGCAACTTAAAGCATTCTTCAGGAGTTGGGGCTGTGGAGTATGGTGTTTCATTAGCTTTGACATCTTAGAGCCTTTGTATTTGTCCCATCCCATGTCCAACTCTTTGCTACCCCATGGACTATAGCCCGCCATGCTCCTCTGTCCATGGGATTTCCCAGATTAGAATACTGAAGTGGGTTGCCATGCCCTCTTTCAGGGGATCTTCCTGACTCTTGGAATGAACTGACATCTCTTATGTCTCCTGCATTGGCAGGCAGATTCTTTATCCACTGAGTCACCTGGGAAGCCCAGTGAGATGTTTACATATGAGAAATAGAGTGAGAACTCTAGCTTTCTCTTCCCTGATGTGGTCCATACATTAAATGATTTAATATGAAAGACTCAAGTTACCATTTTCTAATATTCCCATAAAATTTTGGTTGCTAGTTAGTCTCTCAATCATGTCCGACTCTTTACAACCCCAGGGATTGTAGCCCACTTGCAACCCCAGGGATTGTAGCCCAGCAGGTTGCTCTGTCCATGGGACTTCCCAGGCAAGAATACTGGAGTGGTTGCCATTTGCTTTTCCAGGGTATCTTCCCAACCCAGTGATTGAACCCAGATCTCCTGCATTTCAGACATATTCTTTACTGTCTGAGCCACCAGGGAAGTCCAGGGAAGCAGAAATGACAACAAACCTAGCTCTTGCTGACTCCCCTTATGGATCTCAGTTTGCTTCTTTTTATGGATCTCTTAATGGAGAGAAAGTATAGCCCCATAGAACGCCTGAATTTTTGCATTCTTTACCCTTCGATCATTATATTGATTCGTTTTGTTTTTCTCTTTTTAAGCCAAACTCCCACCTCACTTCCAGTACTCTTGCCTGGAAAATCCCATGGACGGAAGAGCCTGGTGGGCTGCCGTCTATGGGGTCGCACAGAGTCGGACACGACTGAAGTGACTTTGCTGCAGCAGCAGCCTGCATCACTTCATCTCTACAAAGTGTCACAGCAAAATATCTGGTCTGTTTTCAGATTCTTGAAGGATTAAATAGTCTCTCGTTTTTTAGTCGGACATGACTAAAGCGACTTAGCATGCAAGCATGCATATATCTCACTAGCTTTACAAGTAAAAGCTAAGAGCATCACCTGGGTCCTGATATATGTGAAGGCCACAGAGGAGTTTCAGTACATTTCTTCAGTATTAGGCAAAACTAATGTTCTGAATGTTCTGTAACCCTCTCTATTTGATGAATAAGGTTTTTTTTTTTTTTTTTTTTTTTTCCTATGCAGGCCTTCCTGATGTCCTTCAGAGCAGTTTCACTTACTAGCTGACATTTTTCACAAACCTAAATTATTCAATTCCATACTATCTCATAGAGAGTTCTTAGCACAGACAGTCAATAACATTTGAATAGTGTTAAGGCATAAGCCATCTTATGATTAAAGATTTGCATAGCTTATAAATGCTGCAAGCTTCTGTAACAATCTTCTCATTTGTAAAATAAATGTGCTTTTTGGTCAACATATACTCCAGTTACAGGGATAGAACCAGCATCAGAAATCAGATCTCCTGAATTTTAGTACAGTGTTGCTTCTATAACATCATAATGCCTTTCTCAGATAATGTGTGAGAGATAGGGGGTGTGTGTGTGTGTGTGTGTGTTTAGTCTTGTCCAACTCTTTGCAACTCCATGGACTGTACCCTGCCAGGCTCCTCTGTTCTTGGGATTTTCCAGGCAAGAATACTGGAGTGGGTTGCCATTTCCTTCCCCAGGGAATCTTCTTGATGATGCAGGAATGAAACCTGGGTCTCCTGCATTGGCAGGTAGATTCTTTTCCACTAGTGCCTCCTGGGAAAAAAGGGTAATAGCTCCCAAGTTTAGTTTTCTTTATGCAACAAGAAGAAAGTGGATGGGGAAATTGAAGTAACTTTTGTAAGTTTTACTGTAACTATTATTTTATTTTGTGAGGATAACAAAAAAGGATTCAAATATAAAATTGATTGACTGTATCTTGAGGTATAAGCTATTATCTTTAAAAAATATAAGAAGCCATCAATTTGATTGTCATATATTTGTGAAATTCAAAGAGTTGCATGAAAAGCCTACATGAGAAATAGTTCCACAGCAGAATGATTTAATGTAGACCTAAGATCAATGTATTTATTTTCAGTAAACATGGCTGGCTTCGAAAATTTCCCACACAGTAAAAGCAGAGCAGATTACTTCAGAATCTTGCATCTAATGAACTGATTTCAAAACCCATTAGTTTCCTTTGTCATGTTCAGCTTTGGTGTGAAAGCAAAAGGATGCTTTTCTCTTTTTCATCTATGATGTGGTTTCCAATGCCTATTTATTTATTTCAGTTTTACATAATGGCTCTCACTCTTTCTTGCCGCATTTCATCTTGGTAGCAATGGTTTTGCTAATTTAGTATTGGAAATGGAAAGTCTAGTGGGCATGTGTTTATCTACTATATAAAATATAAAATCGCAGTTCAAAGAGAGATATTAAATTCATTGATACACAGAATATATAGTACTCTAGGTGATTTACCTATACATGAATCAAATAGGAGAACAACCCACAGAAACGCATCAAAGCTTTTGGGGGAAATTACAGCTAGATAAATGATGTTAGAGAAGTTGGAATCATGATTGGACTTTCTTAATCAGTTCTTAAGAAACTCTGATTATCTTCAGGTCTGTGACCTTTGTTTATTGTTGCCTTTTAATCATTACCCAGGGACCTCTTTGAGAATGAAATTACTCTTCAATCTACCATTAGACTGATTGTTTGCACTTAAATATTCTAAATTAATTCACAATAATTTTTATAAAAATTTAAAGTAATGTTCCTTAAGTATAAAACGTATTACAGTATTTGATGTTTTAATATAACATAAACATCATCGATTTTAAGCATACATGACTACACCAGTATTTCATGTATCACAAGGAAAGAGTGTAATTTTTATACATACTACTGATTTTATGCATACATATGTATCAATTTCACAGATGTTAAAATGTAAGTATGTTTAGGATACAGGTAAGCTTAATTAAATAAACAAAAACAAAAAGAACCTGACTTCTTCAGACTGTTCTTCAATGATAATAAATTTTGGAATGTCTGAAACAAGTCTCTAGTAAGTATAGCTGCTGCTGCTGCTAAGTCACTTCAGTCATGTCCAACTCTGTGCGACCCCATAGATGGCAGCCCACCAGGCTCTGCCGTCCCTAGGATTCTCCAGGCAAGAACACTGGAGTGGGTTGCCAGTAAGTATAGCAGATGGCAGCAAAGAGGCATGATCCATCTTGCTTGGTGTTATAGAAGAAGCAAGCCAAGAGTGATGGGTTGTGTTTTAAATTCTTTATAGTATGGGCTTCCCTGATAGCTCAGTTGGTCAGTTGGTAAAGAATTCACCTGCAATGCAGGAGACCCATTTCGATTTTGAGTCAGGAAGATCTGGAGAAGGGATAGGCTACTCACTCCGGTATTCTTGGGTTTACCTTGTGACTCTGCTGGTAAAGAATCCGCCTGCAATATGGGAGACCTGAGTTTGATCCTTGGGTTGGGAAGATCTGGAGAAGGGAAAGGCTACCCACTCCAGTATTCTGGCCTGGAGAATTCCATGGACTGTATAGTCCATGGGGTCGCAAAGAGTTGGACAGACTGAGCAATTTTCACTTTCATTTCATGTTTAAAGGCTAGGGATTCCATGGACAGAAGAGCCCAGTGGGCTACAGTCCATTGGGATACAAAGAGTCAGACATGACTGAGAATGAGTGACAAACACATTGTTTTGGGCTTCCCAGGCGGCACTGGTGATAAAGAACCCACCTGCCAATGCAGGAGACATAAGTGATGTGGGTCTGATTCCTGGATCAGGAAGATCCCCTGGAGGAAGGCATTGCAACCCAATCCAGTATTTTTGCCTGGATAATCCCACAGACAGAGGAGCTTGGCTCGCTACGTCCACAGGATCACAAAGAGTCAGCCATGACTAAAGTGACTTTGCACAGCACAGTGTTCCTTTGACAGTCACATCAGCCAAGCAATGAGTCTCACATACCTTTTTGTTATTCCACAACAAGAAGGAAAGGATTTATGATCATTCATAAATATGGGAAAAGGAATTGGATCATAGCTGTCAGCAATCCAAGCAAGCTTTGGAGAAAAGATCATGAACCCTACCATCTCTGCGTGGTTAGATTACACTTTACTGCAGTAACAGCCTACCATAGCTCAGTGGCTCTGTACATCAAAGTTGAGTGTCTCCTTCACCTAAACACAATGAAGGCTGTAAGATTTTCCAGGGTACCTCTCCTCAGCATAGAGATTAAAGATTCAGGTTTCTTCTGCCTTTTGATGCTGCGATTTCCTTCTATGGCCACTGGAGTGGTTACAGAAAGAAGAGAGGGAGACAAGAAGCTACACTGGAACATCTGTTACATCCATTCTCATTGGACAGAATTTCTCACGTGACCACAGACTAACCACCATGCCAATGATATGTAATTACTAAACTCCAAAATCTTTCTATAAAACTCTTTCTTCCAATGTTTATCTACTAGGAACATTTTTAAAATTAATTTATTTGTCTTAATTGGAGGATAATTACTTTACAATATTGTGATGGTTTTTTTCCATATGTCGACATGAATCAGCTACAAGTCTGCATGTGTCCCACCATCCTGAACCACCCTCTCACCTCCCTCCCAATCCTATCCCTATGGATTGACATAGAGCACCAGTTTTAGTTGCCCTGCATCATGCATCAAACTTGCACTGGTCATCTATTTTACATATGGTAATATACATGTTTCAATGTTATTCTCTCAAATCATCCCACCCTCACCTTCTCCCACAGAGTCCAAAAGTCTGTTCTTTACATTGTGTCTCTTTTGCTGCTTTGAATATAGGATAATCGTTACCATCTTTCTAAATTCCATATATATACACATTAATATACAGTATTTGTGTTTCTCTTTCTGACTTACTTCACCCTGTATAATAGGCTCCAGTTTCATCCACCTCATTAGAACTGACTCAAATACATTTCTTTTTACAGCTGAGTAATATTCCATTGTGTATATGTACCACAATTTCCTTATCCATTCATCTGCCAATGGACATCTAGGTTGCTTCCATGTCCTAGCTATTGTAAACAGTGCTTCAGTGAATATTGGTGTACATGTGTCTCCTTCAATTTTGTTTTCTTCAGGGTGTATGCCCAGCAGTGGGATTGCTGGGTCATATGGCAGTTCTATTCCCAGATTTTAAAGGAATCTCCACACTGTTCTCCACAGTTCCTGTACTAGTTTGCATTCCCACCAACAGTGTAAGAGGGTTCCCTTTTCTTCACACCCTCTCCAGCATTTACTGTTTGTAGACTTTTTGATGATGGTCATTCTGACCAGCATGAGATGATACCTCATTGTGGTTTTGATTTGCATTTCTCTAATAATGAGTGAGGTTGAGCATCTTTTCATGTGCTTGTTAGCCATCTGTATGTCTTCTTTGAAGAATGTCTGTTTAGTTGTTTTGCCCACTTTTTGATTGGGTTGTTCATTTTTCTGGTAATGAGCTGATGAGCTGCTGGTATATTTTGGACTTTTTTTTAATATAATACATTGCTCTAATGCTACTGGAAGTAGTTACATCCAGAATAAGATGGAATCCATGTGGCCTGCATCTCCTGCATTGGCAGGTGGGTTTTTTTGCCACTGAGACACCTGGGAAGCCCTAACTTCAGTCATAGTCCGCCTTTTTTTAACTTTACTTTTTGGGAAAATTGTTTCAGTTCTCTTGATCATTTTACCACATATTAAATTATCTCAGATGTAAATAATTGATTTAATTATGATAAACATGAGTTATGGAAAATTATGACTTATGGACATCTGACAAATAGAAAATTATTGACCGACCAAATTCATCATAATAACATTTAGTTATAATTGAGAAAGTTGCAAGTATCTAGAAATGCAGAGACTTGGGTTCACTATTACTGAAGTTGTGTGAACTTGAAAGGCTAACACAAGTTTTCCATGTCTGAGTTTTAAATTGTTCATTTGAAAACTCATGAGAATTACAGTTCTGCTGTAGAGTAATGTAGGTATGTTCTCCATGAGTGAGAGTTACATGGCATATAATATTATTAATACCAATGTTATTACACTGGGCACTATTATAATTTAATTTATACTCAAAAATAATAAATTTAAGAATTATGTGTGAACTTAATCTTTCAAATAACAGGAAAAATGGGATTAATCTTATTTTGTATTGTCTTTTATGGACAAATGGAACATTCTTTTTAAAAATAACAATGTATATTTCAGTGTGATATCACCATAAAAGTATTTTATAGAGGTATCTTAATATACATGTCTTTTAATATTTTATGGTCTATCACAGTAAGTTTAATATTAAAGAACATGAAGCTATTTGTCTTTGGATTGTTACTTAACCAGAATTTGTATTACCAAGTTGGCATAGTAATTGTAGTCAAATGCAAGAAACGACATGCCATTTAAATTTAAAGCAACAGAAAAAAAAGCAATTTTTTTAAACAATTTAATCTAGATTTTAAAGTTTTGCTTTTTTTACTTTTACATAAAGTGCAAAATTAATCTTTAATTACTAATAATCATAGAAAAACTCCATGGTTGTTTTATATGCTAAGCAACATTCAGTTACTCTTCAAAGATTAACTGAATTCACCTTCACAGCAGCTCTATAATATAGGCACTATTAATATCCCTATTTCACAACTGGGAAAACTAAGGCACAGACAAAACAAATTGTTCATGGCATGAGTTCTTAAAAATTATATAATTTAGTAACTTAAGAGTGAAAAACAAAAGTGGCCTGATAAAATATTCAGGTGAGAGAAACTGCTTACTATTTTGATCATATAATTCAATAAATAGTAGAAAGTAGTGGACAGGTAATATTCCATTATATATATATGTGTGTGTGTGTGTGTGTATGTGTATCTATACATATACATACATGTTGGCCTCCCTGGTGGCTCAGCAGTAAAGAATCCACCTGCCAATGCAGGAGTTGCAGGTTCGATCCCTGGGTCAGGAAGATCTCCCAGAGAAGGCAATGGCAACCACTCCAGTATTCTTGCCTGGGAAATCCCATGAATAGAGGGGCCTGGAAAGCTATAGTCCATGGTGTCACAACAAAAGACAGACATGAGTTAGTGACTTAAACAACAGCAGCAATATATACATACATATAGATAGATAGATAGATGTATATGTGTGTGTGTATTATATATATATATATATATACACCACATCTTCTTTATCCATTTGTCTCTTGAGGGACATTTGGGTTGCTTCTATATTTCGGCTATTGCAAATAGTGCTGCTATGACCATTGAGTTGCCTGTATTTTTTCAAATTTTCTTGATACATACCCCAGAGTAGAATGGCTTGATCATATGGTAGTTCTATTTTTAGTTTTTTGGGAAACCTCTGTACTGTTTTCCATAGTGATTACCAACTTACATTCACACCAAGGGTTCCCACAGGGAATATAGCCAGTATCTTATAACAACTTTTAATGCAGTATAATATGTAAAAATATTGAGTCACTATGTTGTAAGCCTGAAACTAATATAATATTATAAAACAACTATATGTAATAAAAAAAAGTGAGTAGAGGAAAAAGATAAGAAATGTAAACAAGATAAAAGGGAGTAAGAAAAAACAGAAACGAGTAAAAGGAAAAATAAGATACCAGAATGTCAAGGACCAGGCACAGTTATACTGCAAAATAAAGTGTGCACACTTATTCACATTATATATATCAAAATTATTTATCATTTTTGTAGTTGTGTTATAAAGCACATTTTGACTGTATATTGAATAATAGAAAGCACACTTTAATTATGAAGACAGAAATAAATGAAAATAAGAAGAATGGTGTGCTAGTCCATTCAAGCTTCTATAGCAAAATACCTTAGACTGGGTAGGTTATAAGTAACAGAAATTTATTTCTCACTGTTCTGGAAGCTGGAAAGTGCAAGATCAAGGCATCAGTTTTCATAGCCTTCTTGCTGTGTCTTCACACAGTGAAAGTGAGCCAGCAAGTAATCTTGGGCATCTTTTGGGCACTAATCTCTTAAAAACAGAGCCCTCATGATCTAATATCTTTCCAGTGTCTTTGTCTCCTAATACTGTCATGTTGGCAGTTAGATTTCAACATAAAAATTTTGAGAAGACACATTCAGACCATAGCATGTAGAAAAAGATATATCATAAAAATATTAATCAAAAAGGGTTGATAGGATTATCAATATTAGAAACATAGTTCAGACAAGGTATATGTGCAGGGATAAAAAGAGACATTTCATAAAGGTCAAAGTTGATTCACCAAAAAGAAAGACCAATTCTGTGTACGCACCCCACAATAGAGTTTCAACATATGTGATGCGAACACCAACATAACTAAAAGGAGAAATGACCAAATCTGTAATAAGAGTTGAAAAGCTCAACACTTCTCTTACAGTAATCAAAACACAAATAGAAAGGATATCAGTAAAACATAGACGACTATTACAGTGTTATCAACCAGTTTGAACTGACATTTATGGAACACTTTACTAAATGAGGTAAGAGTATATATTTTTTGAGTGCACATGAAATGTTTATCAAGGAAAAGATTCTTATAGGGTGTAAAACAAGTTTTAAAAGTTTGAAAGCTTGAAAACATACAATTTATAGTCACTAACCACGGTGGTATTAAACTAAAAATCCATGACAGAAAACTAACTTGAAAATCCACAAATATTTGGAAATTAAACAACATATTCTACCAAATACTTTCACATAACTCCACCCACCAAGGAAGAAGTCACAAGGGAAGTTAGAAAATATTCTGAATTGTGAAATTGAAAACAAACCTCTATCACTCAGAATTCAGACAGGTATGGCAACATATCAAAATGTGTAGGACAAAACTAAAGCAGTGCTTAGAGAGAAATATATAGTGTTAAATGCTTGTATTAGAAAAACTGAAAAATCTTCAATTATCTAATCTTCAACTTAAGAATCTAGAAATACAAGAGAAAGTTAAACAAATAATGGTAAATAGAGAGGAAATGAAGAAAACTGAAAACATAAAACCAATAGGAAAAAAAAAGGTAAAAAGATGATGGTTTTTGAAATGATAATATGGAGAAATTTATTATAGGACTACTTTTTAAAAGATAGAAGTAGAAGACATACTTTAATAATATGAGAAATAAATTTGTATATTGCCATGTATCTGAGATATGCAGAAGTATAACGAGAGAATATTATAAACAACTTTGTACCAAAAAAGTCATAACTTAGATGAAATTGACATTTTCCTTGAAAAGTATAAATTACCAAAATTTATTCAAGAGAAAAGAAGTAACCTGAATAAGTCCATATCTATTAAAAATTTAAGTACATTGTTTTTAAAGAAAATCTAAAAATAAATATAATAGACCAATGTGTTTTCATTAACAAATTCTATGAACATTTTAAAAAGAAATAATGCCAATACTACAAAAACAAAAGTACTTACCTAATGTAGAAGAGGAGGGAATACTTTCAAACCCATAGTAGAATGCTCAGTTCAGTTCAGTCACTCAGTCGTGTCCGATTCTTTGCAGCCCCATGGACTATAGCATGCCAGGCTTCCCTGTCCATCACCAACTCCCAGAGCTTACTCAAACTCATGCCATCGAGTTGGCGATGCCATCCAACCATCTCATCCTCTGTTGTCCCCTTCTCCTCGCCTTCAGTCTTTCCTAGCATCAGGGTTTTTTCCAGTGAGTCAGTTCTTCACAACAGGTGGCCAAAGTATTGGAGTTTCAGCTTCAGCATCAGTTCTTCCAGTGAATATTCAGGACTGATTTCCTTCAGGATTGACTAGTTAGACCTCCTTGCACTACCTAAATACCATTAAGGTATTGACATTGACAGTAAAGACATTATCAGGAAATAAAAAAATACGAACTAATGTCCCTAATGAGTACAAATGCAAAATTCCTCAAATATGTGAGACATTAAAGCCAACAATATAAAAGAAAGATCGTGATCATGTGGGATTTACCCAGGGTAAGTGAGGTTGCATCAGCATTTGGACATTAAAAATCAATCAAGTTAATTTACCATACCATACTAAAGGAGAAAAGTCATATGGTTATCTCTATAGACAGAAAAAGCATTTGAGAAAATTCAACTTAACATTCATGATTAAAAACTCTCAGCATATATAAAAAAATTTTCTTAACCTGATAAAATGTCATCTACAAAATATTTATAACTAACATCATGACAAAATGATGAAAGATAATACTTGCACTAAGATCAGGAACAATGTAGAGATATCCACTCTCACCAGTCTTTTTAAGCATCGTATCAGAGATCTTATTGCAGTAAGGCAGGAACAAATTGAAATTTACAGGTTGGAAAGGAAAAAGAAAGTGTTCTCTATTTGCATGTGACATTGTTGTCTATATTTTTTTAAAAAGAATCACAAGAATTATGAAAGCAATGAACCAGATCTAAGGTTGAGTTTAGTATGTGTAGATATATGTGTGTGTGTGTGTGTATATATATATATATATATATATATATATATTACTATAATGTAACACTGAAGAATTGGAAAGTAAATTTAGAATAATATGTATAATAGTATCAATAGTAAGATATTTAGGTGTAAAACTAACATTTTATTAGAAAAAATTCGGCTGAAAATTACAAATCATTGATGAGAGAACTCAAAGAAAAATAGATTAAGTGATATATTCAAGGTTTGAAAGATACAACATTGTTAAGATATCGGTTTTCTCCAAATTAATCTATAGTTTCAATGCAAACTCAATTAAAGTCCTCACTTGAATCCTTGACTGAAACTCCCTTCAGAGACTGGAGTGCATTGGCTGTGCATTAAGTCTAGTACAGGGAGGGTAGCTTACATTGATGAACCGGCCAGTTAAAGGTGTTATAATTACTGATGGTCAGGCCTGGAAAATTTCATAGGTTTTTAACCAGTAGCCAGACTCCTCATGCTTCATAAAAATTTTGTATTATTTTTATCAGATTTTGTTATATTTATAAGGAAATAACTTCTCATTATTTTGTAGACCTGACTCTAAACATATGTATAAGAATTACCTGCACTTTGGGAGGAACTCAATGAAAAATTGAAATCTGGACATGTAACATCTCTTTAGGGTCATTCTTAGATAACTTTTTCAACTTACTACATGACTATCATCTATTTTGGGCTTCCCTGGTGGCTCAGACAGTAAAGAATCCATCTGCAATGCGGGAGACCTGAGTTCTATCCCTGGGTTGGGAAGACCCCCTTGAGGAGGGCAAGGCAACCCACTCCAGTATTCTTGCCTAGAGAATCCCCATGGACAGAGGAGCCTGATGGGTGACCGTTTATGGGTTTGCAAAGAGTCAGACATGACTGAGCGACTAAGCACCCACATCATCTATTTAGGTTCTTCACCTTCATAAATTAATTTTAGAATTTTATATTTTATTAGGGCTTAATAAGGGGGGAAAGAGCACTTTATGCACCTGAAATGTCAAGTATTTTCATATAGGGAATTAGAAGTGTATACATTCTTTAGAATGACATGGAAGCTGGCGTGACAATCTCAGCTTGCTGTACCAGCAACACAGTGATTCCAGAAAGTTGACCTGGAAGCCATTGAGAACATTTTGCCTGCTCTCCTTGAACACATCTGCCCTAAAAAGCCTCCAAGGAATGCGACTTTACCTAATTTTCTACCTTTTATATCTCATATGAGGGCCTATCCTAGAATGTGGAGAGGAATAAAAGCATAGGAGTATGAAAATTTACAACAGCTATTGTGAGGTATGCAGAAGGGATCAATACAAAGTGACAAGAATCGTAAAAAGAAGGTGTGATGCTTTATTGGAGAACTGGACAATGGAGTTAATAAAATAAGGTTACCCCAAATTCCATGATCTTACTTTCCATGTTCTTCAAGGGTAGATTCTATGCCTGTGGGATTAAGAAGCTTTGCTTTACACAAGACCTGAATAGTAAGAGATCCAGGAATAGCTTAAGCAAGTAAAGGAGTTAATATGTTCAGTTAATTACCAGCATGAGAAGAAGAAAACAACTCAAAGCAACATTTCAACAAGTGGTTAATCAACACTGTCATCTTTCTACCTGGAGAATAGTATGAAGGTTAATAAAATCATAAATACAAGGAAAGATGGTAGAGAAAATCAACTGAAAATCACTGTTACTTAATAAGAAAAGAATGACATATTTTAGATATTGTTTTGAAGATTCATATAGTACTTTACATAAAACATTGGTCCAGAACAACATGTTTTTCAAAGACAGTTTTGGATTAGAAATCAAATTGATTAGTAGAAGTAAAAGAGGAATGCCAAACAAGATATTCCAGTTACTTAAACAGATTTATGTGGCCCACATTTAAATATGGACTAAAGCATCCAGTGCAGAATATTGTACTAGACTTTTTTGCCTTTCATCTTATTCCTCTAAAAATCTGTTTTGTGACATAGTTCTCCATTCGTCAGGTCTATGTGGGTAACACAAGTCAATTAAATTTCAGCAGAACATGTAATTACTGTTGGGAGTCCCTCCACAAGATTTTCTATTTCTCTTTAGGGATTTAGAACTGAACAATGAGTAATTTTGGTTTAATTAAAATTCAAGTATCAAATCCCTCAAGGCTCATTTTATAGAAACCTGCCAGTCAGTCAGCTGACAGACTCATAAAACTCTTGCTCATTCTGTGTCTGTCTTCTTCCCAGTGTTATCACCCCCCAATGAATGACTTTGCTAATATTTCATCCCACCTATCTTGTAGCTTGGAAATCTTATAATGAAAGAAGTGACATACTATTCGATATTAATGAGTTATGTGCAGCAAGATGTATAGTCTCAGTTTGCACCACTCTCTCTCTTAGAAAGATGACAGTGGGGTGGTTTTCTTTCTTTTTTCAATATTTTAATATACAATGATCTATGTTTATATATAATTTGATTTAAACTTGAAAAGACAGTGACCTTACTTTAGAGTGTGATGTCAGAATGAGTCCAGACTGTGTGCAGTGGGATGGAGTTGGGGGAGTGGGGAGAAGGTGATAGTTAAGAGGAAGGCAAGTTACTTGACTAGAAGCAGAAGAATTTGGTTTTGTAATAAAAACAAAAAATAGAGCAAATACATTGCATCAGAGTTTATTAGGGTTGTGACTATTCTACTGGAATGTCTTGACTATAGGTAAAAATTTTCCTTCCCAGTAAAATGTACACATGAGACAAAGAAGGTCACAAATTGAAGCAGACTTCTAAAAACAGAGGTATTGTATTCTGGGAAGTCATTGGTGACCAGGAGAAAAACTCTGGTCTGAGAAATTCAAGTATTGGCTTCCAGAGTTTAAGAAAGGAAAAAAGAAAAAAACCTTGCAGAAAATCTACCATGGCATTGGCCTTGAAATCTGAATATTTGATTCTGATGACCTATAACAAATAGACCACCAGTTATTTCTTTGGCAAAAATGAGTTTATTCAGGATGATCAGAGGATTGCAATTTTGGATTTGCAACCATGGCAAGCCATGTGTGGGGGCAAAGGAGAAGGCTTTTACAGGGAGGAAAAGAAAGTTGTGGGAGGGAGGGTAAACAAATAGCCCAAGACTTTTCATTGGCTGAGTCCATCCTAGGAAAGGAATCTTTCTCATTCCTGTTGAGATTGGCTATTGTGCAGGGCAGGTGAGCTCCCTCTCCTGGTCTTCCACTCTATTTACTTGAGGTTTCTGTTTATTGTTATTATTATCATTGCATTTCTTTTTCTTTTTTGCTACATTTTGGGTTGTAGGAACTCACAATAGATACATCCAAAACCTCCTTGTCTCATATATACACTGTGGTGGTGATTTAGTGATGCTGGACTAGTGGCTTAGTCTTTTGCAACCCCATGGACTGTAACCTGCCAGGCTCCTCTGTCCATGGGATTTCCTAGGCAAGAATACTGGAGTGAGTTGCCATTTCCTTCTCTAGGGGATCTTCCTTACCCAGGGATTAATCTGCCTCTCCGGCATTGTGGATGGTCTCCTACAATGAAGAAGGATTCTTCACTGCTGAGCTACCAGAGAAACACTTGGTATAAAACCATGTGCAAAACAGATAGCTAGTGAAAAGCAAATGTATAACTCAGGGATTCCAACCTGGTGCTCTATGATGACCAAGAGGGATGGGATGCAGGGTAACTGGGAGGGAGGCTCAAGAGGGAGGAGATACAGATAGATAGATAGATAGATAGATAGATAGATAGATAGATAGATAGTTTTGGCTGATTTGCATTGTTATACAGCATAATTAAACACAACATTGTAAAGCAATTATTCTCCAATAAAAAAAAAAACCAAAAAGGAAAATACAACCCTTCCTTGTCTCTATTAGTACTTGAATTTCAGACTAACTTACAAGAGAAAACCCAGTTTTATAAAACAATAGAAAAAAATATTTGGTGTTCTTAAAATAATCTATTTAATTTTGCAAAGTTAAAAGTTTAATATAATCCTGAGAGTTGTTTGGCATCTAGATAAATTATAAATTTACCTGCTGATTATTAGGGGACTTCTAGTCATTTGATTAGAGTAAATGAGTTTTAGCCTATTAAGTTTCTTCCCTCATGAAGTTGAATATAATTTGATTGTTCACACAGAAGTACGCTTTTTTCCAAGCAATAATTATTGAATCTTTTTAATTAGCAATTATTTAAATAAATATTCCTTTCAAAAGACCATCTTGATCCAAGAACTGATTACTATGCCATTATTCAAAGGGTGAAGAGCTATTTAACAATTTACTATTTATCAATGTCTCTGCATCAAGATAGACAGCAAAAAGTTTATAAGGACTTTGAATTAAAATTCATAGAATAAACGTGTTCTCACATTGCATATTAGGAACAGAAATGATTATAAAAATAGAGTGCTTGTTTTCTTTTTCTACCATCCTAACACTTTTGCACTCTACATTTTTTAATTAAAATCTGACTCTATACTTGAAGAGCATTTTGGAATTTGCTAGATGTTTTCACATTTAGAAACTTGCTTGATAGTCATACGTATTCTATGAGATAGCAAAGTAAATACCATGCTAGAGACTTTGTAAATGAAGAAATCAAGACAGAAATGTTAAACTCTCCTCAAAAGTCATCACTATACTACAAGCAAATGTACCCTCTTTTATATAAACCCTTTCCCCACTGTTTGGCACGAAAATCTGTAGCTTGATTAATGCAGCTATGTTGTACTATTGTTTAACTTTTACATATTGTTGTTAGAAAGAGATAAAGAGGGAACAGAAGAAAATTAGAATGGAGGAGAACAATAATGACAACACTAAGAATGAAAGAAAGAACAAGGGAAATTTTTTCAAGTTAGATAGCTCTAAAATTCAGCAATCCTCAGTGACTGGAAAAGTTTGCTATTTGTAATTCAAAGGCCAGTTAGACATTTTCTTGTATTTGTTTCCTGGACCAGTTGCTTTGTGAATTTAATCATAACTGTTTTTGTTTTTTTAAGTTGTAGCAAGAGTAACATTTTGTGGAGCAAAAATTGCTGAGCATCAGTGTTCTTTTTATTGGAGCATTTCTCTGAGAACTGAGTAAATTAGAATTTACTCCACAATAATGGCTAAAATAGATAGATACACTTTGATCCAGAGGGAGTAGGAGATATACAGCTTTATCCTTACATGCTCTTTGAAAATTCTATTATTCTTTTTAGTATTCAAACAAAGAGTAATTTGTAAAAGTTCCATGCTCTGCAGTCCTGTTGTCAAATTGCCAAAGCTCACTGATTTCTTTAGGGATGACTTCAACTGCTATGCTATTCAGGACACACCCAGAGGGCAGCTCCTTTGACAGTAGTTTGGGGAAGTATATTTGTCTGAGTATCAATTTTCTGTCACCTTACATGCTATCTCTATAAATTATTAAAGCAGTTTTAAGAATGGAGAATACAGTGATTTGATTTTTCAAGATGCAATATTTCCTGTGCTTTATTTGACTGCAATAAAAGGAAGACTTTGTCCTTACTCCATGATCCATTAAAGCTTGTATTATTTGGTCACTATTTCTTGAGTCATCATCTTTTATAACTACCCACCAGTCTGATAGGACTTTCTTCTAAAAGGGAGATGTGACATCTGACATAGTGTTTAGGAGCTTAGTGCTTCATTAAAAAAATGAATACTTATTTTTACAGCAATTTGATTTTACAGAGAAAAATAAACAACAGAGAAATTAAATGACTGTCCAACATCCTCCAGGGAACTTAGTGGCAAAGAGTGGAGAGGTATTGGGAGTTTTTAACTTATCTCTGCTGCTTATTGTGGCATAGACTCATTGATAATTTTGCATTTATTGATATTCCCTTTTTTATAACTCTCTCTCTATATATATCTGTATCTGTATAGATATATAAACAGATAACATGTTCACTACTTTGTGCAGGATTCTATGAATGTCTTTCTTTTTTAATGGTTAATACAGTAAATTTTATGTATATTTTACCACAATAAAAAGTAGTTTGGCCCTAAATAGCTTTATCTACTGCCACAAATTCCCTTCCTTCTCACCAACATGTACCTTGCATTCTGCTTTCCTATTGAAATGCTTGATCTGTGAAGGTACAGCAGACTTTCAATCTTTCCTATCTTATGATCATCTTTTAAGTAGTGTGTTGTGTTAAATCTTTATCTCTTAACCACTTTGTTTTGTCTTGGAACTACAAGATTCTGAGCCAGGATTATAATTTCTTCCTAAATAGTTACATTTTATCATTAGAAAATAATTCACTTTTATTAGCCTTTGTCCTACAATCTATTTTTATTAAAATGGCATCAACAGATTTTTCTTATTATTTCTGATATACTGTATTCTATACCCTTACATTCAATTTTCCTATATACATTCATGCTTTCTGTATATCTCTTAAAAAGTATGTAATATAATTTTTAAAGCATGTATTGTTAGTATATTTAAGGAAATGATTTTAATATTTACATTTATTTAGTTGAAGATATAACTTAACTCATTTTTTTCAACTTATTTTGTGTTTTCTACTTAGTATACTTTTCTTTTTCTCCTTTCTCCTATACAACTTATTAAGTTTCCTTCATTACTTTAAATTATTCTACTGTTTTGAAATTTACACTTTAACTTTCTATTATTTACATAGCTAAACTAAACCTTTAAGATTTAATAGATATGCATGATTGTCACAGTTCAATGATAGTAGTAGTAGTGTTAGTTGCTCAGTCATGTCCGACTCTTTGGAACCCCATGGACTGTAGCCTACCAGGCTCCTCTGTCTGTGGGATTCTCTAGGCAAGAATACTGGAGTGGATTGCCATTCCTTTCTCCAGAGGATCTTCCCAACACAAGGATCAAACCCAGGTCTCCTACATTACTGACAGATTATTTACTGTCTGAGCCACAGGAAAGTCCTTGATATTATCTCTCAAAAGCATTGATTCTATTCCTCCCCATCCCCATAGTATTCTCCTTATTTAGTCTTATCTTATTTTTAAAGATTCATGTGCTAAGTCTCATCAGTCGTGTCCGACTCTTTGTGACCTATGAACCATAAGGCTCTTCTGTCCATGGGGATTCTCCAGGAAATAATACTGGAGTGGGTTGGCATGCCCTCTTCCAGGGGATCTTCCCAACCCAGGGATTGAACCTGCATCTCCTGTGTCTCCTGCATTTACAGGCAATTTCTTTACCACTAGTGCCACCTGGAAAGCCCCTTAAGTGCAGATCATCAGGAAATAAATGTTATCGTTGTGAATTTATAATCAACGTTTATACACTTTTAGTTTGAAAGACTTTATCAGGATTTTTAAATACGTAACAAATCAGAAGGATAGTCAAATGAACCCCTGTGTAACTGTCAGCAGGCTGTAGTAACCACCAGATTTCAAGCATTCTTTTTCATGTGTTTTTCACAGAAGGTTTTTTGCTGCAGCATTTTAAAGCAACTGCTAGCATTCACATCTCATAAACACTCAATTTAGGTAATAAACAGTAAGCCATTTTAAACATAATACAAATATTAGTTCATATTAATGCCCCAGGAGTTAAAATTCTCAGTTTTTATTTTTGCCAAAATATTTAATTTCATTTTTAGAATATATGATCACACACTGTAAGTCTGTATCTAGGCTAATAGACATTTATCTTTTCTTTCTTTTTACTTTTATTAAATCTTTTTATTTTGTGTTGGGTATACCTGATTAACAATGTTGTGATAGGTTCAGGTAGAGGGTGCAATGGCTCAGCTATACATACACATGTATCCATTGATATACCAAATTTAGCTTTAATATGCTGCTTCTAGGTGGATCAGTGTGTATATTTTATATGTTCTTTGACCTTAGATGATTGTTTTTAAAATCTGGGTTACCAGGGCTTTCTTTAGCTGCTGAAAGTTCACAGTCATCATGAGCACAAATATAACCTGCTTTATCACCCTCTTTAGAGTAGCCTGTCAGACATGTATCCCAAGTCCTTGAAATCTGTTTCCATGTTAAGATACTCCTTTCATTATTTTCATATCTGTATTTTTCCCTCCAATATTCTTTCAATTCTGTCCTTTCTTCAGCCCTGAAAAAAAAAATCTCAAGTTGATAAATTCTTCAGTTCTTTATAAACTTTTTATTTAATCTGTCCAGTGAGTATTTAAATTGTGACCATATGTAATTATATCAAGAAGTTTTATTTTTCACCCAAATTTGGGTCCTTTTCCATTTCTCTTTTGTTATTTAATAATGGCATCTATACTTTCTTTTGCCTTTTTATTTATTCAAATATGTTTGTTTCTCAAATTACTTTTTATTGCACATTTATAAGGTGCTAATTCTTTTGTTTATTATGAATGGCTAAATTTCCCTCATGGTGGTTTATTTCAGCTTATGTTTTATAATTTTGTACAGTGAGCTTACCTCCTATAAGATTTGGTATTCCTGTATAAGTTTGATGCTTATTGTAAAATTGACTTTTCAAAAATTGAGGCACTTGACTTTTTTCAAGGCTATAGGATTTTGTCCAATGCTTTCACTCTGTTTTCATAATTTATTGTGAAAATCTCTCAGGCGTGCCTGACTCTTTGTGACCCTGTGGGCTGTATAGTCCATGGAGTTCTCCAGGCCAGAATACTGGAGTGGGTAGCTCTTCCCTTCTCTAGGGGATTTTTCCAACCCAGGGATCAAACCCAGGTCTCCCACATTGCAGGTGGATTCTTTACCAGCTGAGCCACAAGGAAAACCCAAGAATACTGGAGTGGGTAGCCTATCCCTTCTCCAGGGGATCTTCCTGATCCAGGAATCTAAGCAGGGTTTCCTGCATTGGAGGCGGATTCTTTACCAACTGAGCTATGGAGGGAAGCCCATAAATTATAGATCCATTAAATATGGGCATTTATCAAATTTCTCATCTTATAAACAACATTTCACATAACTTTTTTTCTTAGTCACAGTTTTTCTTAACCATATCACAGCCAAGAGAACATTATTCTATCCCCCTTTTGTGGCTGGGCATCTCATTGATATGTCTACTTTATACAGAAGCCTCAGCAGCATGTCCTGGTTGTATCAAAGTCTAACCCTAGCCTTTAGGCCCATACCCTTTCTACTGTTCTCATGAGCTTCCAAGCTATCAGCTCCCACTTAGTGCACTAGTGTTGAGTTACTTCTTTATCTGTGATGGATTTAGGATTGTTCTTTTCTATTTACCTGATGAATGTTATTGACATGGTCATTGGGACCATGATTATCAAAAACAACACCAACAAAAATGTAGCAAATGTTGCCAAGAATTTGGAGAAATTGGAACCCTGTACACTGTTTTTGGGAATATAAAAAGGAGTAATCACTATGAAAAAAATGCAGAAGTTCGTCAAGAAATTAAAAATAGTCATATAATCAAGCAATCCCATTTATGCATATATATCCAAATGAATTGAAAACATAATCTTAAAAATTTATCGGCACTCCAACATTGCAGTGTTATTCACAACAGTCTAGATATGGATAAAACATAAATACTCATTGATGGATATATAGATAAAGGTGAAATGATATATACATATAATATAATAATATTTTGCCTTAAATAGAAGGAAATCCTGCTATACCCAACAACATAGATGAACTTGAAGGACATTATGCTGAATGAAATAAGCCAGGTATAGAAGAATAAATATTGCATGATCCCACTTACAACAGGTATCTAATGTAGTCATACTCATAGAAGCAAAGAGGATTGTAATCATTCCTCCCAGGGGCTGGGAGGAACAGGAAATTGAGAGGTGTTCAATGATATAAAGGTTAAGTTATGCAAGATAGATAAATTCTAAAGATCTGTTGTACAACGTACATACATAGTTAATGACACTGCATTGTACACCCAGTGTGATATCATTGAGTCAGTTTACAGATGCAAATAATTCTGCCTCCACACTCTCTGTCTCTCTTACACACACACTTAGGTATATGACTCTAGATTATTTTAATCTTATATTATTGGCAAAGCAATAAGCATAATTATCTCATATTAATATTTATTGCCCCTAATATGACAAGATAAATATTATAGCATTATTTTCACATCCCTTTCCATTCCTGAACTGATTACGGAGAATTTTCTTTTGCCTTTTCTATTTATGAACTTTTAATGTGCAAAATCAAGATAATATTTGAGGAGACAAATTGGAATCTCTAAGGCTCACTGGATAGGTTTATTTGAATAGCACATATTTACTGGCAAGAAAACAAATGATAAGATCCAGAAGTCTTAGGTGAATAGATTGAAAAATGTAAATCCAGCCCAGGCTAATATAGATGGAATTTTAATGGACATTGTAGAGGAAATTAGAAACTAGGGGTCATGCTAATAATGTGTGTAGTATATATAATATGAAGAAGAATTTTAGAAGTTCTTTCTGTATTAAAAACACATTTTTGGCATTTTTAATGGCTTCTATAGAGATTTAAAGTCCTTTTCGATTAGAGTTCGGTCTATTGCGCTTGTTGTTAATTTGTAAGTTATAAGATTAGACCACAAATGGCTTGACATTATATAAGTTGCAGCACTTTCGAACTTGTCTAGGCAAGGATGACTATCATAGGAGCATAACTTTTGCAAAATTAGCTCATTTGTTACTGAACTATGAAACTGCCATAAAGGTCAGCTGTAAAATTTTTAAATATTTTCCACTTTACAAGTCTCACCATCAATACAGTTTTGTCAATTTTGTGACAATGGCATGTGACCATTTTCCATATAGCATATTATTACAGAATATGATGTCTTTAATTTGGTGTGTGTTTTGCACTGTATTTATTAAACACTATCAGTCTGAATTTCTACATGGTTTTAATTTCTAAATTTTCAGCTTCAAAATTGTACTACTTATTTTACCTGCTTTCATCAATAATTAAGATATGGGTCAATATTTTTGCTAAGTAGTGGTAATTGAAAGAAATACAATGGGCACTGAATTGGCGTTACTAAATTATAATTTATTAGTTTACTACATTTTACTCACCTTCATGGCAAGAAGTAAGTTCAGGGTGATGATTTAGCAAGTGCATCATATAGTAACTTTGTAACAGTAATAGAAGTAAAAACAAATTAGAAATTTATATAATGTTACTGTTATAGTCACTCATTAATTTTTATTTTATACAACAAGTTTTGATTGTATTTTTGATGGGAAAATGCATTAGCTGTTAACTTATCAAAAAATATTTTTATGGGAAGACTTTTAAGTAGCTCACAAAACAAGTCTTGGTCTAGAGCTAAAGGGGAAAGTGGAATCAAGTTCTTATAGTCAGAAAAACATTCTCAGGACTCTGCTTATGGTACCATTGCCATTGCACAACTCCATGTCTCGAACCCCACCAGAGCCACCTCAAATAAGTCTTAAGTAGACCTACGCTTTTGACTGCAACACTGGTGACTGATATTTGTTGGTAGAAGTTTGAAAATAAAAAACCTATACAAATTCCTATACATAAAATAGATAAGCAATAAGAATTTGTTGAATAGCACAGGAAACTGTATTCAATATCTTATAGTAAACCATAATGGAAAATAATCATATATAGTCAAAGTTATAGTTTTTCCAGTAGTCATGTATAGATGTGAGAGTTGGACCATAAGGAAGGCTGAGTGCTGAAGAATTGATGCTTTCAAAATGTGGAGGAAAAAAGTCTGGAGAAGACTCATGAGAGTCCCTTAAACTGCAAGGAGATCAAATCAGTCAATCCTAAAGGAAATCTATCCTGAATATTCATTGGTAGGACTTATGCTGAAGCTCTAATACTTTGGCCTCCTGGTGTGACGAGCCAACTGATTGGGAAAGACCCCTGATGCTGGGAAAGATTGAAGGCAGTAGGAGGAGGCGGCGGCAGAGGATGAGATGGTTCGATAGCATTCCTGACTCATTGAATATGAATTTGACTAAACCCTGGGATATAGTGAAAGATAGCGAAGCCTGGAGTGATGCAATCCATGGGTGGCAAAGTTGGATGTGACTTAGCGACTGAACAATAACAACAAGTATATATATATATATATACTTGTGAGTGTGTGTGTGTATATATAATATAAATATGTAACAGAATCACTTTGCTGTACACCTGAAACCTGTACACCTACTGTACTTTACTGTACACCTGAAACTAGCACAAGATTGTAAATCAACTATACTTCAATTTTTAAAAAAAAGGATTTGCAGCTCAACTTGCCTGAGGTGGCTGAATAGAGCAAGAGGAATATTTTAGTTGCAACTGTATTTTCAGTGAAAGTGGGGCAAAGTTACATGTTCCCCTTTGGACAGGTATGGACCAGGGCAGCACGGAGGGGTAAAACTGACCCAGAAGAAAGACTGACTCCTAGAAAATATATCTGAGAAACCCACAAAAGTACCTTAAGAGGAAAAGATTTAGGTTTAGAATCTACCATGAGACGATAAGCCTGGTTTATAACAGTTTACTGAGATCTTCCCTACACCTTACATCTTTTCCTTCCCTGTACTTCTACTCCTCAAGGATCCAAGCCTTCAGGAAATAAGCAGGAGAGAAAGAAGAGATGGAAAGAACATCAGCATGCTTCCCTCCCTACTGAAGCATTCATAGAGAGCAGGGTCTGAATTGGTTCACAAAGAGGAAAAAATTTTAAGGTTTAAAATTTTCACTAAGGTTTAAAATTTGTTATATCAAACTAAAGGGGACTCTCAAGTTACACAAAGTGACCTGAACACCTGCCCAGTTTTATCCACTGGTCAGGAAGAAATAAGCTAAGACTGCAGGCTTTAAAGGTTAACAGTGAGGATGTCTAAAGTGTGTTTCTCTGTGAACACTTACATCATCCAGCTTGTGTAATAAGCTAGATACTCTGCCAGTGTTAATTTAATATTTATTTCAGCATATGCCTCTTGAGAAATTTTTATGTAAGTCAGGAAGCAACAGTTAGAACTGGACATGGAACAACAGACTGGTTCCAAATAGGAAAAGGAGTTCGTCAAGGCTGTATATTGTCACCCTGTTTATTTAACTTATATGCAGAGTACATCATGAGAAACGCTGGACTGGAAGAAACACAAGCTGGAATCAAGATTGCCGGGAGAAATATCAATAACCTCAGATATGCAGATGACACCACCCTTATGGCAGTAAGTGAAGAGGAACTCAAAAGCCTCTTTATGAAAGTGAAGGAGGAGAGTGAAAAAGTTGGCTTAAAGCTCAACATTCAGAAAACAAAGATCATGGCATCCGGTCCCACCACTTCATGGGAAACAGATGGGAAACAGTGGAAAGAGTGTCAGACTTTATTTTTCTGGGCTCCAAAATCACTGCAAATGGTGACTGCAGCCATGAAATTAAAAGACACTTACTCCTTGGAAGGAAAGTTATGACCAACCTAGATAACATATTCAAAAGCAGAGACATTACTTTGCCAACAAAGGTCCGTCTAGTCAAGGCTATGGTTTTTCCAGTGGTCATGTATGGATGTGAGAGTTGGACTGTGAAGAAGGCTGAGCGCCGAAGAATTGATGCTTTTGAACTGTGGTGTTGGAGAAGACTCTTGAGAGTCCCTTGGACTGCAAGGAGATCCAACCAGTCCATTCTGAAGGAGATCAGCCCTGGGATTTCTTTGGAAGGAATGATGCTAAAGCTGAAACTCCAGTACTTTGGCCACCTTATGCAAAGAGTTGACTCATTGGAAAAGACTCTGATGCTGGGAGGGATTGGGGGCAGGAGGAGAAGGGGACGACAGAGGATGAGATGGCTGGATGGCATCACCGACTCGATGGACTTGAGTCTGAGTGAACTCCGGGAGCTGGTGATGGACAGGGAGGCCTGGTGTGCTGCAATTCATGGGGCTGCAAAGAGTCGGACATGACTGAGCGACTGATCTGATCTGATTGTGTATTTTTTGTGTACTAGTTACTGTAGAATAGGCATTCATTTCATTATTTTGCTATCTAAATATACCATATTTATGATTGTAAGAAGCATACAGTTTTGTAGGTAAGTCAACACTCACAGCACTTAAATCCCCTGGAGGAGGAAAGAGCAACCCACTCCAGTATTCTTGCCTGGAGAATCCCCTTGGACAGAGGAGCCTGGCGGGCTACAGTCTATAGGGTCTCACAGGGTCAGGCATGACTGAGTGCGAGCATGAGCAAACATATAGAGTGAGGAAAAGGAAGACAGGAGGTATATGAAATGTGTATGAAGAAGGTTATGTAAAGAAAAATTGTCATGAATGAGATTGAAAAATAAAGTATATTAGAGTGTAAGCAATAAAAGTTAGTTTATATGATTGCTATAATAACTTTAAACATCAATTGGAAACAAGGCAATGCAGAGTTTTTTTCTTACTCATGTAATGAGGGAAATTTCATAGGAGAGAAAAAAGGTGTTCTTGATATTGAAGAATGAGATTTTAGTTGTACTGAAATATATGAGGAACAAAACCATGCTGGTGAATCCAGTTTTCCTTTTATTTAAAAAAATATTAAGTTACATTTATTATTTTTGTTGATTTAAATTGAGTTAATATTGATTTATAACACTGTATGTTTCATGTGTACTACATTTGTTTGTTTTTAATCTATTTATTTTAATTAGAGGCTAATTACTTTACAGTTCTGTATTGGTTTTGCCATACATCAGCATGAATCATTTGTTTTTTAATTCTGTATTCCCCACAACATTCTCACCACTAAAAATATATTCCCTTTATCCACTGCAGTTCTGATATTCTGATGCCTCTTGTACTGGACAGTTCAGTTCAGTCACTCGGTCGTGTCCAACTCTTTGTGACCCCATGGATTGCAGCTTGCCAGGCCTCCCTGTGCATCACCAACTCCCGGAGTTTACTCAAACTCATGTGCACTGAGTCAGTGATGCTATCCAACCATCTTATCCTCTGTCGTCCCTTCTCCTCCTGCCTTCAATCTTTCCCAGCATCAGGGTCTTTTCAAATGAGTCAGTTCTTCACATCAGGTGGACAAAGTATTGGAGTTTCAGCTTCAGCATCAGTCCTTCCAATGAATATTCAGGACTGATTTCCTTTACGATGGACTGGTTGGATCTCCTTGTAGTCCAAGGGATTCTCAGGAGTCTTCTCCAACACCACAGTTCAAAAGCATCAATTCTTCAGTGCTCAGTTTTATTCATAGTCCAACTTTCATATCCATACATGACCACTGGAAAAACCATAGCTTTGACTAGACAGACCTTTGTTGGCAAAGTGATGCCTCTGCTTTTTAATATGCTATCTAGGTTGCTCTTAACTTTTCTTCCAAGGAGCAAGCATCTTATAATTGCATGGCTACAGTCACCATCTGCATCTGCATCTGTTCTGGACATTGAGATAAAAATGAGGCTCCACTTTAGTCACCCCGTTTTATACTATACTATTCTATGACTTTGGTAAAAGTATTATCTGTGAGTTTCAGTTTTCTTCTATATAATATTAATACATTGGCCTTCCTTTCTGGCAGTATTATTCTGAGTGTTAAATAAAATGAGATAATATATCAAAAAATGTTTTATGAACCATGAAGCAATATAAATGTAAGGCACAATTATTTTTTAAACCATAACATAGATTATTCAAAGTTCCTACAGAGATTTTCAGAGCACAGCAACCAGTGGAAAAGTAATAAATCATAGTAAATGAATAAATATAATAAATAGCATTACATTTATCATGCAATTTAGATTTTCTGCAATGCCTGTTTAGAATTATTATATTAGGCAAAAACATAGAGCTTTTTTATTCCTTTAGTATAAAATATCAAATTCACATTATGATGGAACAGTAACTTGAAGACAAAATCGATTTACTGCCCGCATGTAATAAAACTGAACATTGACATATATTGTATATTACTTCAAACGCAAACACTTATGTCAGAAATATTCCAGTATATGAATTTAAAAACCTTAATTTCTAAATTCAAGATAGGTTTGTATTATAAAGAATAAATTAAGAATAACTATATTTTGGCAGTGTGACAGACAACAAAATGTCATCATAATGTTTGATACATGGATCAAAGAGAAAGTATGGGACACCACAGCTTTGTGTTTATGTCGTTGTTCTTCCTGTGGCCAATGTAAGCCTATTAGCAGTGCTTTGTGCAAGGTGCATTGCTGGAATAGGCATGGGCTAGGACCGCAGTGATCCAAGGGTGTCTGCTACAGACAGGCAGAGAAGAAAGAGCAGAAAGAAAAGAAATTCAAACCATTGTGGATCAGAGTAAGTTTCATTGCTGTGAAAATGCAGCCAAGAATGAAGAACAAAGAAACAGAAATCAAAATAGCCACAACAAAAGCAAAGAAGAGTTTACCAAAAAAAAAGAAAGACCATAGTAGATGGAAGTGGTGGATTGGGAATTAATTTCAGAACTGTGGTTTTGCATAACTGTTCTTTATACATGGTTCCAATATGAATGAGATTATTAGTTTGGATATTTAAATGTCCTGTAGAGAATCAGATTTCTGGCTTGAACTTGGGAATGCTGCTCACATTTGTAGTATGTTCAGTGTTTCCCAATGAGGATAATTTAACTAGCAGGAGAGGGTCATCAATTATTGATCAGATCAGGTTGGTCAGTTTTGAAAAGATCTTCACTTAAGTTTGAAAAATAGAAGAATTAACAAAAAATGGATTATATTTAGACATGATGGTCAAATGAAGTATAAGAAATATGTCAAAATTATAAATTTGAGGGTAACAGAAGCAACAATTAGATTAGGCTTCTGAACAGCAAGCAAGACAGAAATATCCTTTTCTTAACAAAGATTGAATTAGGAATGTGGTACAGAAGAAATTCATTCATGACAAAAATATTTGTAAAAATAATCTAGAGAATTAACTAATAGTAAAAACAGAATATGATTATATATTCTGTATATTGTATAGTATATTCTTTCTTGATATTCACACAACTTTGAGAGCAGGTATTGATTTCCCCTGCTTTAAAGATGGTGAAAAAGAGGTCAAAGAGAATATTTATTTTCCTCAAAGCCAGACACAGTAACAGAGAGTTATCCAGGGTTTAAAGCTTCTAGCAGTAGTTCTTTTCCTGCATTGTGTCTTTTTTTTTTTTTTCATATAACTATGCTCTGTCAAAAGAACACATAATTTTCCACATATATAGCACATGGAAACCTGTCATCACTGATCTGTCAAACTCACACTCACTCAATGCCAATATTAGCTAGAGTAAGGTCACTTTAGAATGAAACATTAAAAAAAAAAATTGTACTGTGTTATGTTCAGAAGAGTTTAGAGATTCCATTACATAATTGAAAATAACCATTCTAATTAGCATTTCCATATCTGCAAAATAGTCATGCTTTCAGGTAACTCTCTTAACTTTCCAATTTGCTGAAGTGTGCAATTAAGAAAATGATATTTAAAAAAAAAAGAAAATATTAGATTACATTATAGTGTATAAGTGGGTAAGCCAATTAGTGATTTCAAAGCATAGTTACTAAATAAGAACATAAAGACACGATCAATTTTATATACCCCTTAGGTCAGAATTGTGTCTCTATAAATTATTTTATTTTTTTAGCTGTTTCTCTTAAACATGCACATTTCATGTTAATTTCCACTTTTTCATCACTTTTCAAGCCAGTGGATTACAGTCCTTATACTATAAATCACCAGCTATCAAGCTTTCTATGGCTTTTTTCCTTTATTATTAGGAACAAAATTCTTAGCATGGTATATTAAATAACAAATTTTTAATGCTATACAACTTCTTCAAACTTACTTCATGTTCCTGTTCTGTTTAATCACATACTATGGCCAAAATAAATCATAATTGTTCTTTACACACTTTATGCTTTCTTCACTTGGAATATTCTTGGCTCTCATATCTACCTTTCATAGTTTTACCAGTTATTCAAGAGAAAACTGGAACACCAGCTTTTGTATGACACTGTTTTTAATTGAACCAAGGATAAAAGTAATTGCTCCTTATTTTTCTGGAAGTATTTTTCTTATTTTTCATTAAAGTTATTTTGCTTTTTCTTAAGTTTTCTGTCTATACTGTTTGCTCCAACTTGAGTTTTTCTTCATTAAGAGCTATGTCTTCTCTGTTTCTAATATAAAACTAATATTATCCCAAACAATAATGTTTTATTAGTAGGAATATTTGAAATAACTTCTGGAAGAAATGGACAGGGTAACACCTGGATGTTTCAAATGTCAGATGGGATAAGCCAGAGACTATTTGTCAACCAGAGAGTCAATTACCTTATCTGCTAGATCCTCATAATTAAAAGATAGTAGAGGCTCTAATTATTTAAAATATATGTGATATGGCAAACATTTTATACTTATTTGTACTTTTCTTAAGAATGATGAAAAGTAGGTATTTTAGAACCCATTTTAAAGGTGAAAAAGCTGAATTTCAAAGAATACGTAATTGTTTTCAAAATCACAGGAGTTTTATAGCTGGGATTTAAGATAGAATAACTAAAAATTAAAGATCAGAAAGCATATTGAGTCAATAACACTATTCAACAATCATACCTAATTGATATTAATAGAATAATCCACCTTGCAACAGCAAGATAACATGTTCTTTTCAAGACCCATGGAGTATATACCAAGGTAGCCCGTATTCTTTGCCATAAAATAAACCTTCATAAAATTTTAAGAAAACTAAAATCATACAGAACATAGCCTAACCACAATATCCAAAGGATTTTCAGATAATAGGAAATATAGTATGACGGTGGCTTAAACCTATATCAGAATTCTTCCTAATTTGAGTATATATCACCATCTGTTCCTGAGGAGGTTTCTATAAGTGCTTCCTCTTTTCTCTTATTAAGTATTATAATATTTAATTGTATTATGTAAATTATATAATATTGCCTGTACATAAAAATTATTACAACTATATTTAAATAGATATATGATGGTAAAATTTCTCTACTCATGTTTGTAGTATGGTTTCACAAAGACAAATCAACATTGTGCTCAATCATTCAGTTGTGTCCAACTCTTTTGTGATGCCCTGGACCGTAGCCCACCAGGCTCCTCTGTCTAAGGAATTTTCCAGGCAAGAATCCTGGAATGAATTGCCATTTAAACCAGCAATGATTATGAAAAAAAAAATCATTCATCCATGGGCACTTGGAGAGCAGTTGAGAATGTGTGGGAAAGAACAAATCTATTGAAAAATATGTTCACATTAGGAAATATCTGTAGGTATGTGTTGATCAACTCTAGGAAATTTCAGAAGGCATAATTTTTTAAATGCCTTTACAAATAGGAAACATACTGTTCCTTGAATCTGAAAAGCTAATTCTTTTGGCAACTCAAACAATAAAAACAGTGTTTAAATAGACAGTGTAATATAATTGCAAGAATGACTTCCTTTTAACCCCTTAGAAACTAATTTCCTTTAAAAATGTAGTCTGAGAGTACTTGAAATGATTGCTAACATTGTTTATTGGAATAAATGTACTGTTAAAGTCAAGATGTACCTCAGGATTCTGAATGCCCCGCCCCCTCCAAATTTCTGGTCAAATAAGCTAAGTAGAAACTACTCTTTTGCCAGCACTAATAATCTCGTAATGAAAGTTACCCTCTATGAACACCACAGTTTTGTTCTTTAGGTTCTAGCTTCTGCACTCAGAGCCAGGTTACAGCTCAGTCACTACACCTGAGTTAGGGCTTCAACCTATTTTCTAATCTTCTACCTCACCAACTTTCCTAGAGGCAAATAATTTTCTCTTGCCCTCAAGAATGATGCCAAGGTCACAGCATCTGACTTTTAATAGCTTGAGTGACAAACACCTCTGGTTTTCAAGGTTAAGTTTTATCAGGTCCGAAAGCAGGGCTAACATCTCTCAGACTCAGGACGGAGGTTTCCCTCTCCTCCTATGTCCTCGATGTATTATACTTTGTCTTCATGTACACCTTCTCACTACCTAACAAATGGAAAAATCAGGCTGAGTTCAGTTATATGACCCTCACATAAGTGAGCTACCCAGGAACCTCAGATCAAAGAATATGTGCCCAAGATTCTCAACTGCCTGTCATTACCCCTCAAGTACAAGTCACTTCAGTCATGTCCGACTCTTGGTGACCCTATGGACTGTAGCCCACCAGGCTTCTTTGTCCATGGGATTTTCCAGGCAAGAACACTGGAGTGGCTTGCCATGCTCTCCTCCAGGGGATCTTCCCAACTCAGGAATCAAACCCATGTTTCCTGCATTGGCAGATGGGTTCTTTATCACTGTATTATTTCAGCAGTGACTGTCAGGGGAAATTTCTGTTTGTAGCTTTCTGGAGTACCTTTCACCCATAAACAGTTGTTTCTGTTCCAAGAGATAACAGCTTCCAAATGCTTTGAGCTTTTCCTGTTGCCAGTTACCTCTGGGCTTGGCAGACGTGTTCTAACATCTGCTTTCACATCATCCCTGCTGTCTCTTATGTCCAACAGCTCCTCGGCCTCTTGGAACTGAGGATTATACCTTCTATAGTACCAGTCTAGCACCTTTCAGGATTATATCTAGAAGGGATTTTCACTGTCTTATTTTACCTAAATTTGGGATATGGGATCTCTAATATTTGCTTGAATTAAAGTAAATTTTAGGTGGAAATGGTGAACACGTCCTTCTCTGCCAATCTCCACCCAATCTCAAGTGTCCTGAAAAATTGAAATTTAGCTTCAATTTCCTCTTTACTACCAACACTCTTCTTCATACTGCAGATGTTCATCTGTGTCATCCTCTCCTAGTGAGCAGCCCAGAGTCCTGTAGTTCCCCCAGGCTGTCCCAGAAGCAAACTAACACAATGACTAGGTTGACAGACTCACTGAAAATACTTTTCATTAGAAATACAACTGAACTATTACGGAGAAACGGGGCTATGACTTTTTAAACTCGCCTGGCTTTGTTCTGGTGTGTTTGTTCACCACTGAACTTACTCAAAGCCTTAGTAATTGCCCTGGTAGTCTTTCAAATGTAAAAGGAAAATGTCAGCAGTTCACACATTTCAAAACAAATTTAAAAATCCTTCCCTAATTAGAGAACAGCATTTTATTATTCTCTTTAGAATCACAGAAGAAGATGAAGGGTGAGGAAAAAAGCTAACTAGCTAGGGGAGAGAATGAGGCAGACTTGTTTTACAAGGAGCTATGCTTTCATTTCTCTCCTGGTATACCTTATTTAGGAGACATCATTAATACATGTTGGGTGGAAGTTTTACAAAAGACAATTTGAGGAAAAAACACTATTTCTTGAAGAAAAATCACCCTGTTTGTTATCTAGTGTTTTATTATTTACCTGCCAGAAGCCAACACTAAATATTTTGTCTTTGTTCTTATACACAAAGGCATTATTTTTTCTTTATGCCACATTTTGCAATACCATGGAATTGTCTATGTGTCTCAGATTTCTTCTGAGCATGTCAAATTGCTTAATTTTACTTATAACGAGTCTCATAATTTAATATTTATTGGGGAAATTATGCTTTCAGTTCAGTTCAGTTCAGTTCAGTCACTCAGTCGTGTCTGACTCTTTGCGACCCCATGAATCGCAGCACGCCAGGCCTCCCTGTCCATCACCAACTCCCGGAGTTCACTCAAACTCACACCCATCGAGTCGGTGATGCCATCCAGCCATCTCATCCTCTGTCGTCCCCTTTTCCTCTGCCCCCAATCCCTCCCAGTATCAGGGACTTTTCCGATGAGTCAACTCTTTGCATGAGGTGGCCAAAGTACTGGAGTTTCAGCTTTAGCTTCATTCTTTCCAAAGAACACCCAGGGCTGATCTCCTTTAGAATGGACTGGTTGGATCTCCTTGCAGTCCAAGGGACTCTCAAGAGTCTTCTCCAACACCACAGTTCAAAAGCATCAATTCTTCGGCACTCAGCCTTCTTCACAGTCCAACTCTCACATCCATACATGACCACTGGAAAAACCGTAGCCTTGACTAGACGGACCTTTGTTGGCAAAGTAATGTCTCTGCTTTTCAATATGCTATTTAGGTAATTTCAGAATAAAAGGTTCTGTGATAGGAAATATGATCCTGCACAATTTTCCAGATTATATCAATCCCTAGTGCTTCATTTTAATTATTACCTGTGGCAATTACTTTAACTTTTCCCTGTCTTCTGGAATAGTATTTGGGATTCAGTATTTGGTTCAACTGTTCTTCAATTCTTTGTGAAGCTCATTTACTCTCATGTAGCCATGGTCCTCCCTGGGTTGGGAAGATACCCTGGAGAAGGAAATGGGAACCCACTCCAATATTCTTGCCTGGATAATCCCATGGAAAGAGGAGCTTGCTGGGCTACAATCCATGGGGTCACAAACGAGTTGGACACGACTTAGTGACTAAATAACAACAACAAGCCTTGGTCCGAACATAATATCACCACTGGCTGAGCGTGTACCCCTCTCTTCTTCAGAGCTCTTTAACTCATTTATTTAAAACATTTTATAATGTTGAAAGATTTGCTTAAAGCCCTCATTATTTTCATATAGCAAACATACTTCCCTGAGAATCATTGGTAAGGACATATTCAAATTCTGTTTTATTTATTTGTCTCATTTTTATAACATCTGTCTCTACTTGTGTTTGATCCTGAGCTCCTCAAGACTCAGCCCATATATTTTTACATCTTCAGGTGTACAGTATAGTACTGGGACTCCAAAAGATACTGAGAAAAATAACCAGGGATGAATATAATATTGTAGGTCAGCTATGCTTTAATTTTAAAAAAGAAATGAAAAATAACCAGTAAAATGAATGAATCAGTATGTGATTGAAACACCTTCATCTCATCCATTCATTCAGTTAGATACCTATGGAGCACTTTCTAATTGGCAGGCAAAGGCTGGTCATACAAGCGTTAAGAAAGCAGACATATCTGTACTGGTTGTACTTTAATTTCTATTTGCCTAAGAAGGCTGTGTATGTTATAACTTAAAGGTCAAACAACATTTCAATTTTGCAAATGCAATTAAAATGGAACTGTTAATTAAATTCCTGAAGACCATTTTTCACTCTTGGAACTGCAGCAGAAGAGACAGGGACATTTGTGAAAATGATCGTGAAACATGTAATAGTGCAGTGGTAAATTTGTGAGATTGAGTTCTAGACTCTGCCATGTATTACCTGTAGCGTGTGTGCATGCTAAGTTGCTTCAGTTGTGTCTGACTCTGTGAGACTCAAGGGACTGTAGCCCACCAGGCTTCTTTGTCCATGGGATTCTCCAGGTGAGAATACTAGAGTGGGTTGCCATGCCCTCCTCCAGGGGATCTTCCCGACCCAGGAATCGAACCCACGTTGCCTACATCTCCTGCAATGCAGGTAGATTCTTAACCATTGAACCACCAGGGAAGCCTCATTATCTGTAGAGCCTAGGACAAATCAGCAAATCTATATTTTATTTTGTTCTCTAAAAATAAGAAAATAGAATAATTGCAAATGTATCCAAAGTGAAGCTTCAATAAGTTAATGTGTACGACTAACTTGAAAAAATCCCTTGCACATGGTAAGCTCTTGATAAATGTTTGCTATCATTACTCTTAACAGGATCTTTGTCATTCAATAAAAGCATTCTAAATCACCACATAATTTGACATTTTATTCATAGATAAAAATATGAATGCCCTGCCTACAAATGCCCACTTGATAGCCTCAGCCACTACTCTTACGGAGCATGTGTCTTGATATCTTAAATTCCTAATTCTTTCTTGAAAAAATTGCACACAGCTCTAAAAATATCAGTTATATTGTTTTTGTCAGGGGGGGTTACCTAATTTTATATATGGATTTTCTTTTATATTTTGGCTTAAGATCCTCAAGGCTTTCCATAAGAATATGCAGATGCGATTATTCCAGTCACCACACCCCCAACCAACAGAAGTTAAAAAACACCAAAGGTAACCTTGCAGAAAAAGGAAGGGCAAAATATATCAAAAGAAGGCAAAAGACTTTATGAGATATTTTATAGACTAATATATGGCTTCTCCTCTGCTGCTGCTGCTGCTGCTAAGTCACTTCAGTCGTGTCCGACTCTGTGCGACCCCATAGACAGCAGCCCACCAGGCTCCCCCTGTCCCTGGGATTCTCCAGGCAAGAACACTGGAGTGGGTTGCCATTTCTTTCTCCGGTGCATGAAAGTAAAAAGTGAAAGTGAAGTCGCTCAGTTGTATCCTACTCTTAGCGACCCCATGGACTGCAGCCTACCAGGCTCCTCCATCCATGGGATTTTCCAGGCAAGAGTACTGGAGTGGGGTGCCATTGCCTTCTCCGGCTTCTCCTCTACTCCCCTTGTATTGCAGTTATTTCTCCATTCAAGTGGAGTTACCACTTCAGTTGAATGTGGACACAGATATTCGCACAGAATTATGCACGTACACACAAATATCTCTTTACTGTGCATATGTTGTATATCATCATTCAGTGTAAGAAACTTACTACTGTGTATATATGCATTATTCTCCTTGAAATATATAGGTTTGTCTGCTGATCATACCAGCACCAAAAACATGCACAATACAGTTTTATATAGTCAAATGTAACTGATCAAATTAAGTAGAAGAGTTGTTAATGTGAAGATATAAGTCCAGGGGTCAGAGACTGTCTATGCACACATACAGATGTTGAATCTTAGGGCTGATTTCTGTATGGCTTAAGGCCCAAAATCTCTTTCTATTCATAATGGACACAGCTTTGGTTCCCACAAAACATCTGCCTTGACTGCTAAATTTAATGGTAGCCTAGTTCTACCTTAGCTCTTTTAAAATATTGAAATCCGAGACACTCCATGACAATCCAAAAATTGAAATAAGGGGAAATGGAGAGGACATAGGAGTTTTTAAGTTATACCCTTTTATATTTCTATTAATATGTAGTTATAAACAAATATGAGCTAACAATTATAATGTTTGAATGCCTATTAAAGTTTCCTCTAGAGTGCAAATAAAATTGAATCTCCAAATTACAGTGGAAATCACTATTGGTCAGGTTACTAGTTTGCAAAGAGGTTTATTACCACAAAATTCTCAATGCTTCTAAATCAGATGTCAGCCTCCATGACATTTCCTTTAAAATGTAATTGTTCTTTCATTTATGGCTGTCATCTGAGATACAGTAAAAATAAATTTAAACAGAAAAGAGAAAATTAGAATATAGTGTGCCCCTAGGATTGTATTTGGGAGAAGACAATGGCACCCCACTCCAGTACTCTTGCCTGGAAAATCCATGGACGGAGGAGCCTGGTAAGCTTCAGTCCATATGGTCACTGAGAGTCGGACACGACTGAGCGACTTCACTTTCACTTTTTATTTTCATGCATTGGAGAAGGAAATGGCAACCTACTCCAGTGTTCTTGCCTGGAGAATCCCAGGGACAGGGAAGCCTGGTGGGCTGCCATCGATGGGGTCACACAGAGTCAGACATGTCTGAAGTGACTTAGCACCAGCAGGATTATAATTAGCAAAATTCTGCTCTGTAGATTGCAAGCTTTCTTGCCTCTGAATTCAATTCAAGGTCATAAGGATATTCAAATTTAAATAAACTTGAAATTATAAACTGAACCTCCAATAACTAGCAAATTCATGATTTTTTTGCTCACTTCTTTCAAACTACAAATCTTATTCTCTGTTGTCCAAAAAATTGGCAAATTAAGCCTGTAAGCAGAAATATAACTTTCTTATAGACTTTCCAGACATCCTGGAATGCGAAGTCAAGAGGGCCTTAGGAAGCATCACTGTGAACAAAGCTAGCAGAGGTGATGGAATTCCACTTCAGCTATGTCAAAACCTAAAAGATGATGCTGTTAAAGTGCTGCACTCAATATGCCAGCAAATTTGGAAAACTCAGCAGTGGACACAGAACTCAAAAAGTCAGTTTTCACTCCAATCCCAAAGAAAGGCAATGCCAAAGAATGTTCAAACTACTGCACTATTGCACTCATCTCACACACTAGCAAAGTAATGCTCAACATTCTCCAAGCCAGGCTTCAACAGTATATGAACAGTGAACTTCCAGATATTCAAGCTGGATTTACAAAAGGCAGAGGAACCGGAGATCAAATTGCCAACATCTGTTGGATCATTGAAAAAGCAAGAGAATTCCAGAAAACCATCGACTTCTGCTTGATTGACTATGTCAAAGCCTTTGACTGTGTGGATCACAACAAACTCTGGAAAATTCTTAACGAGTTGGGAATACCAGACCACCAGACCTGCCTCCTGAGAAATGTATATGCAGGTCAAGAAGCAACAGTTAGAACTGGACATGGAAAAACAGACTGGTTCCAAATAGGAAAAGGAGTACGTCAAGGCTGTATATTGTCACCCTGCTTATTTAACTTATATGCATAATGCATCATGAGAAATGCTGGACTAGATGAAGCACAAACTAGAATCAAGATTGCCGGGAGAAATATCAATAACCTCAGATATGCAGATGACACCACCCTTATGGCAGAAAGTGAAGAAGAACTAAAGAGCCTCTTGATGAAAGTGAAAGAGGAGAGAGTCAAAGTTGTCTTAAAGCTCAACATTCAGAAAATGAAGATCATGGCATCTAGTCCCATCACTCATGGCAAATAGATGGGGAAACAATGGAAACAGTGACAGACTTCATTTTGGGGGGCTCCAAAATCACTGCAGATGGTGACTGAAGCCCTGAATTAAAAGACGCTTGCTCCTTGAAATAAAAGCTATGACCAACCTAGACAGCATATTAAAAAGCAGAGACATTACTTTGCCAACAAAGGTCCATCTAGTCAAAGCTATGGTCTTCCAGTAGTCATGTATGGATGTGAGAGTTTGACTGTAAAGAAAGCTGAGCGCCGAAGAATTGATGCTTATGAACTGTGGTGTTGGAGAAGACTCTTGAGAGTCCCTTGGACTGCATGGAGATCCAACCAGTCCATCATAAAGGAAATCAGTCCTGAATATTCATTGGAAGGACTGATGATGAAGCTGAAACTCCAATATTTTGCCCACCTGATGAGAAGAAGTGATTCATTTGAAAAGACCCTGATGCTGCAAAAGATTGAAGGCAGGAGGAAAAGGGAACGACAGAGGATGAGATGGTTGGATGGCATCACCAACTTGATGGACATGAGTTTGAGTAAACTCTGGGAGTTGGTGATGGTTGGGGAAGCCTGGAGTGCTGCAATCCATGGAGTTACAAAGAGTCAGACACGACTGAGTGACTGAACTGAACTGATACACTTTTTATGATATTATCTAATTATTTCTTGATAAGAGCATATATGATTAATGCTACCTTTTAGGAAAAATGACTCATTTGGAGATATGCTTTTATACTTTTTCACATAGAAGGATTTTACATTAAAATATTAAAGAAAAATGACAGGTTTTTTAGATATTTTGTCCAAAGATATTCAGGTTCAGATTTCTCACACGTGTTGTTTCACACCCTGAATTTTTAGAATCTCTTCTACAAAGACAAATACACTTGTGTTTAACACTGTCTCTCATTTGTATTTTTTTCTAATATCACTTAGATTCTGTTACGTGGGATTATGCCTGTAGTTGAAGGAGAGAAAAGTAAAGTTTATATGAGCAATATAGAGAATTTGAGAATCTATTAAAATAGTTATAAGTAGCTAATAAATTAATAGTTTATCAAATAATTTTATTATGAATTTATTAAATAATTTAAATCATTTAACATTAAATAATTCAAGGAATTTATGTATATGTACCATGGACAGCAGATTCAGCTGGCTTTAATATGCATTTGTGTACTTCCATCTGTGTGTATATTTGTGATGTCCTCAAGACAGAACAAGAAGCAAGTTGTATGTGGGAGCCATATCATGTAGCCTCTCAAGTTAACTTTATGCATCTCTTCTAACTCCACATTCAGTGATGTCACATTCCTTGCTTGAAAATGGCTATGGATTGAGTATTTACACTGTGTGTGTGTGTGTGTGTGTGTGTGCACGCACACGCATGCTCAATCACTCAGTCATACTTGACTCTTTGTGATCTCAAGGACTGTAGTCTACTAGGCTCTTCTGTCCATAGAGTTTTCCAGGGAAGAATACTGGAGTAGGTTGCAATTTACTCCTCCAGGGGATCTTCCCCACCCAGGGATTGAACCCAAGTCTCCTTCATTGGCAGGCGAATTCTTTACTGCTGAGCCATGTAGAAAGACCAGAAACTGACAAGCAGCTTTAGATCAACTTCAGGAAACCATATTTGAACATTTTCTGGCAAAGCATTGGTGATACTAAATACCAAATCTCAGTTTTTATTTTCGAATAGGTTGTCTTTTTAATCTCTTAAATGGAACTCTATTTTTCCACATTTTGATGAACAACATTTGAAATCTGATGAATACTGTTCACTAGTTTTATGTTTTTATTATTTAATACAAGTAATATGTTGTATTGGAAAACAGCAAACCATTAGAAATGATTTGTCCTGGGAATCACGCCTGCCTACCTTTGAGAATGGTCCCTATACATGTGTGAATTTGAACAACTGTCACATTTCTCAACCCAATCAGTACGATGACAGTGTAGTGATAAAAGCAGGATGTGGAAGTAGGGCACGTGTGTTTGTGTGTCTGTAGGTTATGATATTTTACCTGCTTTGTGGCATGGGGCTGAAAAATATGGATGTATGCAGAGCATTGTTATAGGACCTGATAGAGTAAATACTTCTGAAGAAGATGGTCCTCCGTGGAACTTTTACATTCCTACATATCTTGTTGGGTATGCCAAGAATGTAAGGCCCTGACCATTCATTCTCTGTCTTCTTCCAGACATTGATCAATTTACCTGCAGCACACAAAGCAGCTTGCTAACATATTATATATCATAAAATGGCAGATTCCTAAGGCTCAGCGTTCCTCTCCTGCAGCGCTAACCACTGCATGTGCTGACATCTACTTGGGCCAAGTTGTGTCACCCTTGTGGAACTTGGGATGTTCCTGCTATTTACTTTGCCATGGGCAATAGAGTGCTTGTCTCTGTCCTCAGAGCCTCACAGCTTCTGCCAGGCTCCAAGAAATGGTGAGAGGAACACTAATTAGCTTGCAAGTAGAAATAAAATCTAATCACTCAACAAACACTAGAAAAAAAAATGATTGAAATTGAAAAATCAGCCTTAAATTAAAGATAAAATTAAGCATTGATTAAGTCAGAGACATTACTTTGCCAACAAAGGTCCATCTAGTCAAGGCTATGGTTTTTCCAATGGTCATGTATGGATGTGAGAGTTGGACTGTGAAGAAAGCTGAGCACCGAAGAATTGATGCTTTTGAACTGTGGTATTAGAGAAGACTCTTGAGAGTCCCTTGGACTGCAAGGAGATCCAACCAGTCCATTCTGAAGGAGACCAGCCCTGGGATTTCTTTGGAAGGAATGATGCTAAAGCTGAAACTCCAGTACTTTGGCCACCTCATGCGAAGAGTTGACTCATTGGAAAAGACTCTGCTGCTGGGAGGGATTGGGGGCAGGAGGAGAAGGGGACAACAGAGGATGAGATGGCTGGATGACATCACTGACTGGATGGACGTGAGACTGAGTGAACTCCAGGAGATGGTGATGGATGGGGAGGCCTGGCGTGCTGCGATTCATGGGATCCCAAAGAGTCGGACATGACTGAGCGACTGAACTGAACTGAAGTCTACTAACTCTGGTGCTAGATACCTCAGCAATCATTTGAACAACATTCTAGAGGTTTTCATTACTGAAATTAAGAAAATGTATTTATGGCAGAGGGCTTCCTAGCTGGTGCTAGTGATAAAGAACCTGCCTGCCAGTGTAGGAGATACAGGAGACTCAGGTTTGATCCCTGGGTTGGGAAGATAACCTGGAGAAGAAAATCGCAAAACCTCTCAGTATTATTTCCTGGAGAATGCCATGGACAGAGGGAGCCTGGTGGGCTACAGTCTGTAGAGTCAAAAAGAATTGGGCGTGACTGAAGAAAGGCAATGCCAAAGAATACTCAAACTACTACACAATTGCACTCATCTCACATGCTAGTAAAGTAATGCTCAAAATTCTCCAAGCCAGGCTTCAGCAATACGTGAACCGTGAACTTCCAGATATTCAAGCTGGTTTGAGAAAAGGCAGAGGAACCAGAGATCAAATTGCCAACATCCGCTGGATCATAGAAAAAGCAAGAGTTCCAGAAAAAACATCTATTTCTGCTTTACTGACTATGCCAAAGCCTTTGACTATGTGGATCACAATAAACTGTGGAAAATTCTGAAAGAGATCGGAATACCAGATCACCTGACCTGCCTCTTGAGAAACCTATATGCAGGTCAGGAAGCAACAGTTAGAACTGGACATGAAACAACAGACTGGTTCCAAATAGGAAAAGGAGTACGTCAAGGCTGTATATTGTCAGCCTGCTTATTTAACTTCTATGCAGAGTACATCATGAGAAATGCTGGGCTGGAAGAAGCACAAGCTGACATCAATATTGCTGGGAAAAATATCAATAACCTCAGATATGCAGATGACACCACCCTTATGGCAGAAAGTGAAGAGGAACTAAAAAGTCTCTTGATGAAAGTGAAAGAGGAGAGTGAAAAAGTTGGCTTAAAGCTCAACATTCAGAAAACGAGGATCATGGCATCTGGTCCCATCACTTCATGGGAAATAGATGGGAAAACAGTGGAAATAGTGTCAGACTTCATTTTAGGGGGCTCCAAAATCACTGCAGATGGTGACTGTAGCCATGAAATTAAAAGAGGCTTGCTCCTTGGAAGGAAAGTTATGACCAACCTAGATAGCATATTCAAAAGCAGAGACACTACTTTGTCAACAAAGGTCCATCTAGTCAAGGCTATGGTTTTTCCAATGGTCATGTATGGATGTGAGAGTTGGACTGTGAAGAAAGCTGAGCGCCAAAGAATTGATGCTTTTGAACTGTGGTGTTAAAGAAGACTCTTGAGATTCCCTTGGACTGCAAGGAGATCCAACCAGTCCATTCTGAAGGAGATCAGTCCTGGGTGTTCTTTGGAAGGAATGATGCTAAAGCTGAAACTCCAGTACTTTGGCCACCTCATGCAAAGAGTTGACTCATTGGAAAAGACTCTGATGCTGGGAGGGATTGGGGGCAGGAGGAGAAGGGGACGACAGAGGATGAGATGGCTGGATGGCATCACTGACTCAATGGACGTGAGTCTGAGTGAACTCTGGGAGTTGGTGATGGACAGGGAGGCCTGGCGTGCTGCAATTCATGGGGTTGCAAAGAGTCGGACACGACTGAGTGACTGAATTGAACTGAACTGAACTGACACTTTATACTGGGGCTCAGTGGGAAAGAATTCAGCAGCCAAGCAGGAGATGCAGGTTTGATCCCGGGATTGGGAAGATCCCCTGGAGGAGGAAATGGCAACTCACTCCATTTTGCCTGGAAAATCCCTTGAACAGAGGTGCCTGGTGGGCTACAGTCTGTGGGGTCACAAAAGAGTCAGTCATGACCGAGCAACTCAACAACAGCAAAACTTTATATGACAATTTAATTTGTCAATTATACCTCAATAAGGCTGAAAAACACAAAGAAAATGTATTTGTTAACTTCTATATACTTTCTTTGTTTTTTTAAGTTTTACTTATAAGCTTAAATATACACCAAGAATTTATGTCTGTTTTCTTAGTCTTTCTGATCTTTTATCTTATCCCCCCTGCTTCAAATTTATCCCTTCAAACTTGGACTTTTATTGAATTTATTCATATTTTTCATTAAACATATAATGTCTTTGGGCAGTGTTTTAGAATATCTTGAGTTTGTTGGGTCAGTTCTTATTCCTCGGTCTTGTCTTATTGTAGCAAGCAATTGAAAAGACAGATTAAGGCAGCTCAAGCAGGCAGGATTTATTAAGCAAGCAGTATGCTCTTGACACTTTAGAGTGGACCAACTCCTGTAGGAGTGGTCTCAACCTGTCTCTTTCATACCTCTTCAGTTTCCCTCTTCATACATTTTGTTACTTCTTCTTTGGTGGTTCCTGGGGCTTGACTGGTTGTGCCCCATGTAAATGAGGCACGACCAGGAGACCAATTAGGGAAGAGGGTGAGAGGGGGATGTCATGCAAATGAAGCATGAACTTGGGTTCACTTAGGAAGAAGAGTGTGAGTATGTCCTCCTGTGGCTGTTTTGGTCTGCCATGTTGGTCCCTGTCTCCCTATTCTAACTATTTAGAATAATAGAAACTCCCTATTCTAGCAGGTTTCTTTTAACATTTTAGAGTTCTTGGATCCATACCAGATTTACAAAATTAGTATGTCAAGATGAAGTCCTGGATATCTGTATTTTAACAAGCATCTAGATGGTTTTCATAATCAGACATTTTAGGAAAGAACTTCTTAATGTTAGAAACATTTGACCATTTGTCTATAGGCATTTGGGCTTCCCTGGTAGCTCAGCTGGTAAAGAATCCACCTGCAATTTTGGAGACCTAGGTTCAATCCCTGGGTTGGGAAGATTCCCCTGGAGAAGGGAACAACTACCCACTCCAGTATTCTGGCCTGGAGAATTCCATAAGCCTTAAAGTTCTTTTTTAATAAATTATACTCGAGCATAAGGATTTTAGTTTTTGATTTGTATAAACTAGTAACCCCAAGATAGGATGGTATACCTAGAAAGTGAATAAACATTTATTTAAGAAATATTTCTTAAGTATTTATTGTGTACATACACTATGCTCAGAATTGTAGGTAACATACTAAAAACTATTCTCATTTCTCTCGAATTAAATGTATTTCTGACTGAAAATGGTTTAGGGTGATTGAATATTTCATGAGTTTTATTAATAGATTTGTCAAAATGTAAGATGCTTTAAGTGTTACAAGGTTTAAAAAATGTGCATGTCATATTACTCATTAATGTTATTTGTGTTTTGTTAGCTTTGTTGTATTTAGGGAAGTTATTGTGCTGTTTCTAAGACCATGCACTTTGGAGTTAGGCAACTTGGTTTTGGATTCTGCTCTGCAACTGACCTTTGTAAATCTAGGGAAAATCTTTTAAATCTCAATTTCTTCATCCTTAAAATGAAGATACTTATATTCATTATGATAATGAGAAGTACTGTTTGTAAAACGTTTAGTAGAGCATCTGTCATATGTTAAGGGCTAAAAATGTGTTTCATTAATTTATTTCAAAAGTTTGTTGAGCTTTTTTTACATACTGGGAAAAATTCATGACCTTTTGAATTAAATTTAAAATTTTGATGGGCATGATTTTTATTACATTGGTCTCATATTTAAAATGGATTTCTGTAATGTACCCAGTTCACAAATTTGAAAATTTCAAAACTGTAAGAAGTAAATCCCTCATTCTTTCTTTAATACTCAGTACTTCACTCTATTCAAAAACAACTCTAGCAAAGAATAATAGTCATAGATGTGTTTTTCCTTTTTTTTTTTTTTTTTTTTTTTGAGTAATGGCTTTTACCCTAATCTTTTTGTTAAGATGAAATTCCCTGAAAATAATGTCTGTTTTTAATGACTAGCATATATTTCAGAACATATAAGCATTTTCATATGTAAGGTTTTCTTTATGAAAGGCCATGGTCAGGTCCCACTTTTCAGTCATGTACTTTTGTACTGAGCATCTGTGAGGTTCTTAGCACTGTGCCAGGCACTGGTCACATGGTGAATAAGATGAACAAGCCAGGATGTCAAAGCTTTTCCAAGGATGCCAGATCACAGTAGTCCTGATTGCCTCTTATTCCCCTAGGACTGTATCTCTCTATTACGTATTCTAGCACCAAAGAGTATACCTCAGAGTGTCTTCTCTTCTGTGTGTGTATCTTACCAAAACAGAATAAAAATGGACTAGTTTACTTGAATTAGATATGCTGCTGCTGCTGCTAAGTCACATTAGTTGTGTCCGACTCTGTGCGACCCCAGAGAGGGCAGCCCACCAGGCTCCCCCATCCCTGGGATTCTCCAGGCAAGAACACTGGAGTGGGTTGCCATTTCCTTCTCCAATGCATGAAAGTGAAAAGTGAAAGTGAAGTCGCTCAGTCGTGTCTGACCCTCAGCGACCCCATGGACTGCAGCCTACCAGGCTCCTCTGTCCATGGGATTTTCCAGGCAAGAGTACTGGAGTGGGGTGCCATTGCCTTCTCCGGAATTAGATATGAGGTACATTATAAATAAAAGACTTCCAGTAAAGTCTTTTAAAGAGCAGGATTTCCTATTCATTGCCAGAAAATAGTCTGTGCTACCAGTTTACAAAAAAAAGACAAACTGGAGGATTCTCAGCTCAGATTATTTTAAAATTATCAATCATATATACACTGTACATATAGTGTTCCATATTTATTATTCAAAAATATTTTAAAATTACATAATTGCTTATACTGGCATTTTCCAAGGCTTGTCTATCTTTTTATAAAGATTTCTTTGAAAAATATATGTACTCTCTTGATCTAATTCTTGTTTTTCTTTAAACTCATACTCTCATAATACTCACCTTTATTTTAATATACCTTACTATTTGTCTGCAGATTTTAAAAAATAGTTTTTTACAGCAGCTAAATTTAAAAACTGTTTACAGCTATGGTAAATGTGAAGTTGCTCAGTCGTGTCCGACTCTTTGCAACCCCATTGTGTCTGTGTATACATGTATTTTTATTTATATCCCTATATATACATGGGCTTCCCTGGTGGCACAGATGGTAAAGAATCTGTGTGCATTGCAGGAGACCCAAGTTTGATACCTGGGTCGGGAAGATCCCCTGGAGAAGGGAATGGCAACCTACTATAGTATTCTTGCCTGGAGAATTCCATGGACAGAGGAGCCTGGCAGGCTACATCCATGGAATTGCAAAGAGTTGGACTCAACTTTTATATGTTCATGTGTGTGTATATGTATATACATATATATACATATACATGTATATACGTATACACACACACTTATTGGAGAAGGCAATGGCACCCCACTCCAGTACTCTTGCCTGGAAAATCCCATGGATGGAGAAGTCTGATGGGCTGCAGTCCATGGGGTCACTAAGAGTCGGACACAACTGAGCAACTTCCCTTTCACTTCCCACTTTCATGCACTGGAGAAGGAAATGGCAACCCACTCCAGTGTTCTTGCCTGGAGAATCCCAGGGATGGCAGAGCCTGGTGGGCTGCTGTCTCTGGGGCCGCACAGAGTTGGACATGACTGAAACGACTTAACAGTAGCAGCAGCATATACACTTATATATATACACACTATTTTTAAAATCCAGCATATGAATTAGGCTTTGAAAATATTCAATGAATAACTTATCAATGGTCTATTTTTACTAACATATTTTCTGTCCTAAAAGTATACTTTCATAAATCTAAGTTATATATATAAAATAACACTAAATTTTATTTTACTATAAATTTCAATGCACATTCTTCTGATAATAAAATATCTGTATTTTCAGTGAATTAAATATAAAATGCCCATTGAACATAAAGAAGAAAATTAAAATTGCCTATAATTTTTTCCAAATATAAGCTCCATTAAGATTTTCTTTCATTTACTTTTTCTCTCTCTCACTCTTTAACATAAATCTATGTGAGTACTTGTGCATGTGTGTGTACTTATGTGTATGCATGTATACATATATGTGTGTGCAAGTGTATGTACATATATACATTATATATGTATATATGTTTGTGTGGGTTGTAACAATATGCATGCTCAGTATATATGTTCCAAGTATTTGTACATTAAATTTTTATTTAACAGTATTATAAAAAATTTTTGATGTCAAGAGTAGGATTAATTAATATTATTTTTAATGACTACATAATGTTTCATAATATAAAGGCACTATTTACTAATCCTCGTCTGTTGAAAATTTGTTAATCATTTTGGCATTATAAAAAAGGAAACTTATGTGAGACCACTTAGGTAATGAAATTTGTGTTTAATTTTTTTCTCCTCTTATACTTCTTTGTTCTCTTTCTTTTTCTCTCCTATCTGTAAATATACTATTTAGATTTAAATTCCTAAACCCTTATTTTGATACTGTTCATGCTCTTTGCAACATGATAACAAAGGTCCTTCACTGAGTTCTCCCAATTCCTGGACCATGATTGATTACTGATTGTACCTCTGAGCATCACTGTAAATACTGGAAGAGATTCTGTTAACCAAGTGGGGAGGTAGCCACGCTACAGAGAAAGTTCTGGCAGTTAGAGATCACTTAGGGTTTATAGGGCTTCTCTGGTGACTCAGCTGGTAAAGAAACTGTCTGCAATGCAAGAGACCAAGGTTCAATCCCTGCTTGGGGAAGATCCCCTGAAGAAAGAAATGGCAACCCACTCCAGTATTATTGCTTGGAGAATTCCATGGATAAAGGAGCCCAGCAACTTACAGTCCATGGAATTTTAAAGAGTTGTGACAACTGAATGACTAACATGTTAGGGTGTATAGCTTGATTGCTTTTTAGGGCTTTGAAAATAGATGATTTTCTCATGGTAAAAGAGCTGATCCTAAATTGTTGCTTTTCACAAAAGAGAAAAAATGAAAATCAATTTCAGCACTTAATGAGAAAGGAGTACACAGTAATGACAACACATGCCTTTAAACATTTGAGATGATGTAAAAGTATTTTCAAGGACAGAATACTTATTTTATTTTGAAGCTCCAAAATCAGTTAATGAAGAGTGGAGAGTTATATCACCCATAAATGTAGATAATTAATGCTTTATAGATACAATAAAAATATTGAAGCTATTCTGTTGTACTAGGAAAGCAATAAAGTTTGATGTAATTGTAAATATCAGTGTGTGTATGTGTGTGTGTAAAATAACCAACATTTAAACTTTCAGTGAAATTGCACAGAAAGATAGTTAAAAAGGTAGGTGATGGGTTGAAGCTCAAAAGAGATTTTACTGAGGATTTATCTAACTTAATTATGAAGTATGTAAAAATCATTAAGAGGCTTCCCTGGTGGCTCAGTGGTAAAGAATCCACCTGCCAATGCAGGAGATGCAGGTTTGATCCTTGGATCAGGAAGATCCCCTGGAGAAAGAAATGGCAACCAACTCCAGTATTCTTTTGCCAGGGAAATTCCATGGATAGAGGAGCCTGGAGGGCCACAGTCCATGGGGTTGCAAAGAGTAGGACACAGCATAGTGACTAAACAACAACAAAAATAATTAAATCATGAAATGCATAGGATTTTAACACTGGAAAAAAATCCTTTTAAATCAAACAAACCAGCTCTTTTAGCTCACCAAATTTGAAAGTGAGGTTTAAAAAATGAATAGAATTTGTATGAAGCAAATAATTATAAAGGAGTAAAAACTTCCATTGTATAAATTAATGAAAATTAAAATAACTTTTGGAACAACCCTATGAATAAAAGCTTATTAAGAATTTTGGGTAATGTAGACTTTAGAAAACTACAAGTCAGGAGGAATCCTTTTTTTACAAAAAGGCTATGTGAAGAAGATGTACAGCAAATATATGAATATAATGTACCAGAGTTTACTTGCATTTCTAATATAATAAGTAAAGTATTATATGATGATATCAGAGGAAAATCATGTATGTTATAATAAGTAGGATTAGAATATAGATTAGGAATAATTTAGCTGGTGAGAAAAGCTAATGGAAAGGTCAAGGTACTCTCAAACCATGAAGATTTCAATTTTCTTGACATTTCTCTAGAGACATGAAGTTCAAAATCTCTAAAGGAGTTTTTAGGTTCTACCTCAAAGACTTAGAAGACAGTTTTTTTTTTCCCACAGTCAATGACCAAGTAATAAGTGAATAGAGAAGCAGAAGTCCTAAGAAACAGAGCAGACACAATAAAATTCCTTGACGCTGCTTGATTTGGAAGATCTACTGATTTAATCACATCTAAAGAATTTGAAAGCTATCAGTTCAGTTCAGTCACTCAGTCGTGTCCAACTCTTTGCAACCCCATGAATCGCAGCACGCCAGGCCTCCCTGTCCATCATCGGTGATGCCATCCAGCCATCTCATCCTCTGTCGTCCCCTTCTCCTACTGCCCCCAATCCCTCCCAGCATCAGAGTCTTTTCCAATGAGTCAACTCTTTGCATGAGGTGGCCAAAGTATTGGAGTTTCAGCTTTAATATCAGTCCTTTCAGTGAACACCCAGGACTGATCTCCTTTAGTATGGACTGGTTGGATCTCCTTGCAGTCCAAGGGACTCTCAAGAGTCTTCTCTAACACCACAGTTCAAAAGCATCAATTCTTTGGAGCTCAGCTTTCTTCACAGTCCAACTCTCACATCCATACATGACTACTGGAAAAACCATAACCTTGACTAGATGGACCTTTGTTGGCAAAGTAATGTTTCTGCTTTTGAATATGCTGTCTGCTGCTGCTGCTAAGTCACTTCAGTCATGTCCGACTCTGTGCAGCCCCATAGATGGCAGCCCACCAGGCTTCCCCATCTCTGGGATTCTCCAGGCAAGAATACTGGAGTGGGTTGCCATTTCCTTCTCCAATGCATGAAAGTAAAAGGTGAAAGTGAAGTCGCTCAGTCGTGTCTGACTCTAGTGACCCCACGGACTGCAGCCTACCAGGCTCCTCCATGGGATTTTCTAGGCAAAAGTACTGGAGTGGGGTACCATTGCCTTCTCCAATATGCTGTCTAGGTCAGTCATAACTCTCCTTCCAAGGAATAAGCATCTTTTAATTTCATGGCTGCAATCACCATCTGCAGTGATTTTGGAGCCCAAAAAAATAAAGTCTGACACTGTTTCCACTGTTTCCCCATCTATTTTCCATGAAGTGATGGGACCAGATGCCATGATCTTTGTTTTCTGAATGTTGAGCTTTAAGACAACTTTTTCACTCTCCTCTTTCACCTTCATCAAGAGGCTTTTTAGTTCCTCTTCACTTTCTGTCATAAGGGTGGTGTCATCTGCATATCTGAGGTTATTGAGATTTCTCCCAGCAATCTTGATTCCAGCTTGTGTTTCTTCCAGTCCAGCGTTTCTCATGATGTACTCTGCATAGAAGTTAAATAAGCAGGGTGACAATATACAGCCTTGACATACTCCTTTTCCTATTAGGAACCAGTCTGTTGTTCCATGTCCAGTTCTAACTGTTGCTTCCTGACATGCATACAGGTTTCTCAAGAGGCAGGTCAGGTGGTCTGGTATTCCCATCTCTTTCAGAATCTTCCACAGTTTATTGTGATCCACACAGTCAAAGGCTTTGGCATAGTCAATAAAGCTATAACATGCATAAAAATATTGTGGCCTGAAGGAGATACACTGAATGTCAGAATATTAGATTATGTGGGCATACTGAATAATAGAAAGCTAACTAAATTTTCAAGCTGAAGTTACAGAAGACCAATTCCAGTCATTTTTGTTACCTGTTGAGTGAGTTATTTAATTTCTGTTTTAGTTTTCATATTCAGTAAACTGTAATAATAACTATATTCATTTCAGTATTCTTAGGGATAATAAACCTATAACATACATGAACATTCTTGACAATTAATTATTTCGTGTTTTTACTTTTGAAAAGCATAACCTAAAACACAGATTCTATAATATTTTATGTGATTTGGATAAATAATTGAAAATGAGATATATAATTAAAAAGTGTCAATATATTACTTCCATAGTTGCCCATAGAGTTTCCCTGGTGGCTAAGTGGTATACAGAATCTGCCTGCAATGCAGGAGATATAGATTCCATCCCTGGGTAGGAAAGATCCCCTGGAGGAGGAAATGGCTACACACTCCAGTGTTCCTGCCTGAGAAATCCCATGGACAGAGAAGCCTGGTGGCTACATACAGTCCATGGGGTCACTAAAGAGTTGGACTTGGTCTAGCAACTAAACAATAAAAATACTTACGTGTGAAAAGTGAAGACAAGACTTTTTTCCTAAATACAAGCATAATCAAATATTAAATTCTGAATACTTGAAACAAAAGCAGTCTTATTCAGTGAAATAATATCTTAAATACGCTCTTTCATATTTGTTAAAGTTTGACTAGGTAAATGAACACGTCCTGTGTTCTATTTTGTAAAGTAATATCTTCATTTGGCATTCAATATACCCTATCAGTCTATCGCAAACCCTAGAATACTGGTATGAAGAGAATAAAGTAGCCTTGCAATCCAACTTCATATTACTACAAAAAGGAAGAGTAGCTGACATTCATATCAGGGTACATTTTTATTGAATTATATTAAATGTTGGGTAAATTCTTTTTTGCTGTGCAACAGACATATGGAAGTGCAACATTCAGGTCAAAAATATGACATTTGTGGCAATCGTCTTTGGAATTGCCTGCTTCCTTCTAATTAATTCAGCTGTTAAATTCTAGCTCAGCCCCCTCGCAATCATAATTATTGTCCTTATTTTACTTACAACTTGCAGATGCTAGGGGCTTCCCAGGTGGCACTAGTGGTAAAGAACCTGCCTGCTAATGCAGCAGACGTTTAAGAGACACAGGTTCGATCCCTGAGCTGGGAATATCCCCATGAGGAGGGCATGGAGACCCACTCCAGTATTCTTGCCTGAAAAATGCCATGAATTTTTGGTGGATATAGTCCATGGGGTCACAAAGAGTCAGATACACTGAAATGACTTAGCACACTAAACAACTTTAAGTATGTATTTGGCTCATGAGGGAAAAGGAAACAATAGTTTCGCTTGTTAGTAAGGTTTGTCATTGTTATTTTTTAGATAGATCTCAAGCTTATATCACAGTAGAGAAGCTCTGCCATAATTTCTTATTATAAGTTTTGTATTGTTGTTGTTCAGTCAATAAGGCCTGTCTGACTCTTTGTGACACCATGGACTGGAGCATGTCAGGCTTCCCTGTCCTTCACTATCTTCTGGAGTTTGCTCAAACTCATGTCCATTGAGTCAGTGATGCTATCCAACCATCTCATCCTCTTATTTATTCCATCTATCATATTTTAAGCATCTTTACTTTGGGTTATATTTTAAAAAGCAGGAAAGGTATAAATGCTCCACTTATAAATCAAATTCACATATAATATATTTAACAAAATGGAAAGCATGACTCTTTGGAAATGCAAATGCTGTTTAAACATATCAGACATGAGAGGGGAAACAGTGAAAGGCACCCTCAGGTTCTAAGCCTCTAAGTGCAGGATCATATTTGCCCCGTGTGTTTGCAGAAAAGATACACAGGTAGCATGCTACCTCTTTCAATGCTACAGAAACTCAGGTGAAGCAGGTGCTGGAAATTTGGAAGAGCTCATCTACAGAAACTCCATCCTGGACTCACTGACAACTGCTCCTAGACATCATTTATCTTAAGCTAAGTGTTAGTCAGTCAGTGGTGTCCAACTCTGCAACCTTGTGGGCTGTAGCCTGCCAAGCTAGTCTATCCATGGGATTCTCCAGGCAATAATACTGGAGTGGGTAGTCATTCCCTTCTCCAGGGAATGATCCAGGGATCAAACCTGGGCCTCCTGCCTTGCAGGCAGATTCTTGATGAGAAATTCTCTTGGACAAAGTTGCACCAAACAACCCCTACAGGTTTCTTACAGTCCTTTCCTCTGGGACTCTGATGCAAGTAATAAAGGCTGTAAAACTGAATGAATATCAGATAATATAGTCTAGTAAATAGAATACAAATATTAAAAGCATTTGAACTATTTCTGGATCTTTAATGCAAGCATGACAGATACATCACTATGAGCACTATCTTATATGTAATAGCTTTAATAATGTTTTAGTATTATCTTTACTTGCTCCTTATTGTGTTGTAATCACCAATTTAAAAATATACCACATGAATATACCCTGTTTTGATTTAACTGCGGAAAGGGGGAAATTGTTTTCAACCTAGCAGGCAAATACAGCACAAAGGCCTAAAATGTTTATCACAGGGATATCTTTAACATTTAGAATGCCACTCTGCCATCTAGAGGAGGACAGAGAGACTGACACCTAATCAGAGGGGAAAAAACTAGACGGTATTATTGTTTGCTGCTACTGCTAAGTCACTTCAGCCGTGTCCGACTCTGTGCGACCCCATAGACAGCAGCCCACCAGGCTCCCCCGTCCCTGGGGTTCTCCAGGCAAGAACACTGGAGTGGGTTGCCATTTCCTTCTCCAATGCATGAAAGTGAAAAGTGAAAGTGAAGTCGCTCAGTTGTGTCCAACTCTTAGCTACCCCATGGACTGCAGCCTACCAGGCTCCTCCATCCATGGGATTTTCCAGGCAAGAGTCCTGGAGTAGGGTACCATTGCCTTCTCCATATTATTTAAGTATAGTTAAAGAAGCAGAGACATTACTTTGCCAAAAAAGGTGCGTCTAGTCAAGGCTATGGTTTTTCCTGTGGTCATGTATGCGTGTGAGAGTTGGACTGTGAAGAAGGCTGAGCGCCGAAGAATTGATGCTTTTGAACTGTGGTGTTGGAGAAGACTCTTGAGAGTCCCTTGGACTGCCAGGAAATCCAACCAGTCCATTCTGAAGGAGATCAGCCCTGGGATTTCTTTGGAAGGAATGATGCTAAAGCTGAAACTCCAGTACTTTGGCCCACCTCATGAGAAGAGTTGACTCATTGGAAAAGACTCTGATGCTGGGAGGGATTGGGGGCAGGAGGAGAAGGGGACGACAGAGGATGAGATGGCTGGATGGCATCACTGACTTGATGGACGTGAGTCTGAGTGAACTCCAGGAGTTGGTGATGGACAGGGAGGCCTGGCGTGCTGTGATTCATGGGGTTGCAAAGAGTCAGACACGACTGAGCGACTGAACTGAACTAAACTGATAGTTAAAGATAATGTATATAACTAATATACTGTGCTGTGCTTAGTCACTCAGTCTTGTCTGACTCTTTGTGACTCCATGGACTGTAGCCCACCAGGCTCCTCTGTCCATGGGGATTCTCCAGGCAAAAACACTGGAGTGGGTTGCCAGGCCCTCCTCCACGGGATCTTCTTCCCAACCCAGGGATCGAGCCCAGGTCTTCCACATTGCAAGTGGATTCTTTACCATCTGATTTACCATCTCATTTACCCTGAGCCACCAGGGAAGTCCATGAATATTGGAGTGGGTAGCCTATCGCTTCTCAAGGGTAGCCTATCGCTTCTTCCCAACCCAGGAATCGAACCAGGGTCTCCTGCATTGTAAGCAGATTCTTTACCAACTGAGCTACCAGGGGAGCCCATATAGCTAGTATACTATAAAATATATAACAACAAATTCATTTCAGGTGTACAACATAATGATTTGATATATGTATGCATTGCAAGATGGTCTCCACAATAAGTCTACTAAGTCTATTATTACCACCTTTCACCATATGAAGTTACAATTTTTTTCTTGTAATGGGAACTTTTAAGATTTACTTTCTTAGCAACTTCCAAATTCCCAATAGTGTTATTGACTGTTGTCCTATGCCATACATTACATACAATGGGTTATTTACTTTATAACTGAAAATTTATACCTCTTGATTGTCTTTACATCTTTCATCCACCCACCAATCTCCCTCCCCTCTGGCAACCACCAAATGTTCTCTGTAGTGGCAAGTTTTGTTTTGTTTTTAGATTCCACATATAAGTGAAATCATAAGATATTTGTCTTTTTCTGCTTCACTTATATCACTTTGCATAATATCCTCAAATCCCATCCATGTTGTTGCACATGGCAGGATTTTCTTTTTTTAAGGCTGAGTATTCTGTTGTTTATCTATTCATCAGTGAACACAAGTTGTTTCCATATCTTGACTATTGTAAATAACACTGCAGTGAACTAGGGTTGCATATATCTTTTGGGGTTCAGTGTTTTTGTTTTCTTTGGATAAATACCTAGAAGTAGAATTGCCGGATTATATGGTAATTTTATTTTCAAACTTTTCAGGAACCTCCGTATTATTTTTCCATAGAATGTTAATCACTCAGTCATGTCCAGTTCTTTGCAACCCTATGGACTTTAGCCCACCAGACTTCTCTGTTCAAGGAATTCTCCAGGCAAGAATACTAGAGTGGATAGCCATTCCCTTCTCCAGGGATTGAACCTGGGTCTCCTGCACTGTAGTCAGATTCTTTACCATCTAAGCCACTAGGGAAGTCTATTTTCCGAAGTGACTGCACCAATTTACATGCCCACCAACAGTGCTCAGGGTTCTCTTTTCTCTCCATCCTCACCAACACTATTTGTTGTCTTTTTGATGATAGCCATTCTGACAGTTGTGAGGTGATATTTCCTTGTGGTTTTGATTCCCATTTTCTTAAGGATTAGTGATGAGCATCTTCTCATGGACGTGTTGACCATCTGCAGATCTTTGGAAAATGCCTATTCAGAACCTCATCTCATTTTTTAGTCTGATTGTTGGTTCTTTTGTTATTGATATATGAGTTCTTTACATATTTTCATATTAATTCCTGATCAGACATATAATTTGCAAATATCTTCTTTTCAGTTGATTGCCTTTCCAATGCATTATTGATTTTCTTTACTGTGCGGAATCTTTTTAGGTTGGTATAGTCTCATTTGTTTATTTTTGCTTTTGCTCTTCTTGCCTTTGAAGTCAGATCAGAATTCCTTATGCATAGAATGTAAACGTATGATAAGCAAATAGTGTTAAAGTGACACAGGCAGTGAGATATCCCACTAAGTTTGTTAATGTAGGCAATAGAAGCAAGAATGATAAAAATACAACACTTACTAAAATAAATGGACACACACGTGTGCACATTCCAAGCAGCAAAAAAGTAAAATGCCTGTATATTTTTTTCAGCTTTATCAAGATATAATTGGCATATAACACAATATAAGTTTAAGGCGTGTACCAATGATATAAGTATATATTACAAAATGATTACCACTGTAAGGTCACTTAATACATCCCTCATCTTATATAGTTACCTTTTTTGTGGTGAGAACTTTGAAGATCTACTCTCTTAGCAATCTTCAAGTATATAGTATAATACAATATTTTTAACTATAGTCACTATGGTGTACATTAATTCTCAGAACTTACTCAGTTTCTAACTAGAAGTTTGTGTCCTTTAACCCCCTAATTGCATTTCCTTTTCCTGAACCCAGCCCAACAATCATCAATTAACTCTATTTCTATGAGTTGATTTTTTATTTTAGATTCCACATGTAAGCAAGTATTTGTCAAAATGTTTGTATACCTATCCTTCCTTCTTTTTGTTGTAGAGACAATAAATAATCGTCAAGCATATTGTATCTGAAAATCACCCTCTCTGTCTGTGTGTGTGTGTGTCACACACACACACACACACACACACACACACACACACAAAATTCTTTGGCTACAAGTCTGTTCATTGAAATACAATGTCTAAGTATTGATTCCTTTTTCTTTCCAAGTAGCTGGCCTTTATATTCAGTGCCATAATTCTACCCCCTTCTTACATGCACCGCAAGAGGATGGGCACTGTGCATTCTCAGATCACTTTCTTGGAAAGCTTGATTCTTTTCAAACATTTTGGATCTGTGATTGTTTATTTTTATAATGTTTAAGCATTTTGGGACTATCATTTTGCCTGTTACTAATATAATCATGCCTATATTAACTGTATAATGACATGTAGATTTTGCTATGTCTCTAACTCTTCTTGTCACTGTTGCCGTTGCTGTTGCATTGTCTTTGTTCAGCATAGAACACTCCAATGCACCAATTGAACACAATGTGTGATCTCAGGCAATAAGATAAAGGAAGGTACATGAAAAGTCACTTACCGCTATATTGAGTGAATTTATGTCGGAGAACAAGAAAACATTCAGTAGCTTATACTAAACTCTTGTTAACATTTTAAAAAAGATCCACATGCAAATTGGCATTGTTATATTGGTCACCTTGTGAACAGAAGCTAATCCAGAGAAAGCCAATTTGTCTCAAAGCAAATGTGAAACACGTAGTTTGTTGAAATGGCCTATGTGTTCATTTTACAGTAAAATAAACCACAATTCAATTGAGGTGAAATCTAAGCATTTAAAATAACAATTATCCGTGAATAAAGTCAAATATGTACTTGCTTAAGAAAATTCAAGTAATAGGGTCTACTGGGTTATCACATAAACGACTCTTGAAAACTAACAGCAAAGTGCAGTATATTCATGTCCTGTGATGATTCCCCGGTGAAGAAAAATGTGCTTTTAATCTATATTGCTATCTCAGGACGGTTTTGTTGTATCCTCTAAATTATCAAGGCTACATAATCAACATGATCTAACTCTTCTTTTATGCTTTTAAAATGTGAAGTAGAACACACACACAACTATTAAAAGCAGATGAATAGCTCAATGAACTGGTATAAATTTTATAAGGTAAATATTACAAAGTGAAGAAAAATAATTAGGCCAGAAATGCTAGAAGACCCTCACAGGCTCAGATTCAGTCTCAAATCTTCCTTCCCCTCAAGACAAGGCACTATTCTGACTCTTAGAGTAACCATTTCCTTTTGTATTTTTAGGATTTTAGCATCTGCTTGGGTGCCCCAACCCAAATTTCAGTCCTGCCCATTTTGTTTTAATTTAATATGAATTTAAATGTATGTTAATCTACTACTTCCCTTTCTAATTTTTCATTTCCTTGAAAACCTGTGGCATTTAACCTTCAGAGTCTCCCACTGTCTGGAATTTGCTGATCGCAAACTCATGTGCAGTTCAGTATGTTTCCCATCATCTGTATTTCTTGCAAGTCAGCCCCTAGATGAAAAGCTTTTATTAGAATCATATTCAATCTTCTTGGCAAGTCTATAGGTAGTGATGTGTTTTGTCATCAGGAGATATATAACTTTTCTCTTTTGTGATTATATCAGCTATTGATTTTCAATATCCTCGTTAAGTTTCTGCAGAAAGGATGGCAAAATGGCTATAGTCAATAGATATATATAAAGAGAGATGTATATATACGTGCATTATCAATCTTTTCTAGATAAAAGACTAAAATCTTTTTTGCTTCCTCAAAATCACTGCTGCTGCTGCTGCTAAGTCGCTTCAGTAGTGTCCGACTCCCTGCGACCCCATAGACGGCAGCCCACCAGGCTCCCCCTGTCCCTGGGATTCTCCAGGCAAGAACACTGGAGTGGGTTGCCATTTCCTTCTCCAATGCATGAAAGTGAAAAGTGAAAGTGAAGTCGCCCAGTCGAGCCCGACTCTTCGCGCCCCCATGGACTACAGCCTACCAGGCTCCTCCGTCCATGGGATTTTCCAGGCAAGAGTACTGGAGTGGAGTGCCATTGCCTTCTCCATCAAAATCACTAGGCATTATCTTACCCTATTAAGATGTTATATGGTATTCAATCCTGTAAACGTAGGAAAGTTTAAACATAGTTTTCTCCATTATGATGATTGCTGTAGTTTCCAATTTGTGGCTATGATGACTAGCTACTAGAAACAACTCAATAAATGTCATGATGTGAGCAGATTTACACATACCTATATTTGGGCTGGGCATATACCTAGGAATAGAATTTCTGGATCATTAGGTATTCTAACAAATATTGACAAAGACTGTCAAAACTGTTGTAAGACTATTTTTTTTCCACAATAATTATGTGAATATTCTAGTTTCTACTTTTTTTCTTTGCCAGTATTTGATATTTTCATCTTTAAAAAATGTAATCATTACAGTAGATATTATATTGTCTCTTGTGAGACAATGTGAAATGAGACAATGTGATATTATATTGTCTCTTGTGAAAGAGACAATGTGAAATTCCTGTTCAAATTTTTTTCTACTCTTATTGAATTAATGATCTTAAGAGTGCTTTATAGTAGTTTTACAGATTTTGGATAATAAGATTTTGTTGCATCCCTTGTTTTAAATGTATTGTCCCATATTTTGGAGATACAAAATTTATTAAATGTAGCAAAAAATACTTACCAAGCTCTATTTTTTAAAATGTAAATGTATTCTGAGTTCTGTATAGTTTCATATCTTTCTACAAGATCATAAAAACATACTCTTATGTATTACTTTTGAAACATATACACAATGGAATATTACTTGACCATAAGAAGGAATGAGAAGCACTCATTCTTCCTAGTGTCAGGAAAGGATGCCAGAGTTCCACTGGTTAAACTTTTCATATTTTCAGAGAGCCAGCACTGTATATTTATTTGGGAGCCTAAGAGTCAAACAAAATTATTTCCATTTGCCTCTTAACATTGATAAAGCTTTCCCTCCTTTGAATTATTACTCATGTCTACAATTTTAAGTTTCTTGCTTTTAGTTTGAAGCATCCTTTATTGAAAGTATCCATCAATTCTGTGGCACTGTGTAAGAAAATGTGATGCATAATAATGATAAGCAGGTTTTAGACTAAAACAGATCTAGATTGTATTTTGAGCTCTGTCTCTTACAATGTGGGTCACCACATGGACTTTCAGATTCTTGGGTTCCAAAAATGCAGAATGAAGACAACGCTTACTTGTAAAATTGTTTTATAATTTATGTTTACAGTTTATGTATATGGCATATTCTTTGTCATAATGAAAGTATTCAATAACATTGAGAAGAAGATACCTGTTTTATTTATTATGAAATAGTTATAATAGTTTTCCTCTTTTCCTCATGTATGGAAAAGATTTAATTAACCAAATAATAACAGTGTGATAAACTGTAGAATGCTTTATAGATGTTATGTGTATTAAACTAATATTGCTGTTCTTTTATTAACTTGAAGACTTGAACAATTACACTTGATCTATTTTATTTGTTTTATAAAGTACTGCAGCTACATTGCTTCTCTGAAGAAGGTATTTTCTACATTTATAGAAAAACTATAGTAGAAAATAGTCAACCATGGACTTTGCCTCAGTTTCCTTACATGGTGCTTCTGCTATGCTTGTTTTTCTGTCTGGGTTAATGTTTGCACACAGTTTCAAATTTTTCTTCCTAAATCCAAGTAAAGATAACTCTCACTGTATCTTTATTACAGCATATATTTAATGCCTTTTTCAAGTATTCACAAAATTCGTATCCCTATTCTTTTTCTCTTATAACTTTCAATATTACATTTTAAAATCTTTGGAAATAATTGGTCCACAAAACATTTAAGTACACCTTTACATAATTAGAATTACTCTTAAATTTATAGGCAAAGCCATGATTTTTTAAAAAGTCGCTTGACTGTATTATCTGCATTAGGGTAAAAATATGTAATGTTAAAGGCTTAAACTTCAGTAACACCAGGAAAACCATCATGCATTTAAAGGTATTTAATCAAAGGTTAAAAATAGAAAATGTTGAATAAAAGGAAATTTTGCATTAGTTTGTTTTTGAATAAGGAATAAATTTTATCTTTTCTTCTTTATTTTATCATTTAAAAAGAAATTAATTTTAATAGTTTTAGAACTTAAATTTTGTGTTCAAAATCATGATACCTAATCTTGTTGATATTAGACAAACCCCACTCCAGCAATCTTGCCTGGAAAATCCCATGGACGGAGGAGCCTGGTAGGCTGCAGTCCATGGGGTCGCTAAGAGTCGGACATGACTGAGCGACTTCATTTTCACTTTTCACTTTTCACTTTTCACTTTCATGCATTGGAGGAGGAAATGGCAACCCACTCCAGTGTTCTTGCCTGGAGAATCCCAGGGACGGTGGGGCCTGGTGGGCTGCCGTCTATGGGGTCGCAGAGAGTCGGACACAACTGAAGCGACTTAGCAGCAACAGCAACAGATGAAATTAATTTTGCTTCAGATTCCTTTATGGAATAAATCAATTTCTGAAAAAAAATCAGGATTTCAGAAATTCCCCAAATAATCTGAGAGTTAATGTTATCGAAATCCTGCTATATGGCATGGCGGCAACAGTTTAAATTCCTTTCACAGATCCGTTATTTTCTTGATGGAACTATGGCCTTAGTAACATTTAACTGAAATTTTCTGAAATAAAGTGATATCCTTTTATTGCTTCCACAGGTGTTTGATTATTTGCCTTCTGATTAAAGGCTAACATTGAGTTTTAGAAATCAGACATACCTTTGATCTATGACCAGTAATTCATAAAACAGCACCCATTTTTTGATGAAACAGAATATTTGGCCACAGCCCCTTTGTTGTGATCATTAATCACTTTTGTTAAAGGATCATTACACCAGCCCTGTCAAATTACACGGTTACAGTATTGCTTTTCTTAGGAAGGGTATGCAGTTAATGTTTTTCACATTCAGATCATATCAGATCAGTCAGTCACTCAGTCATGTCCGACTCTTTGCGACCCCATGAATCACAGCACGCCAGGCCTCCCTGTCCATCACCAACTCCCAGAGTTCACTCAGACTTACATCCATCGAGTCAGTGATGCCATCCAGCCATCTCATCCTCTGTCATCCCCTTCTCCTCTTGCCCCCAATCCCTCCCAGCATCAGAGTCTTTTCCAGTGAGTCAACTCTTCTCATGAGGTGGCCAAAGTACTGGAGTTTCAGCTTTAGCATCATTCCTTCCAAAGAAATCCCAGGGCTGATCTCCTTCAGAATGGACTGGTTGGATCTCCTGGCAGTCCAAGGGACTCTCAAGAGTCTTCTCCAACATCACAGTTCAAAAGCATCAATTCTTTGGCACTCAGCCTTCTTCACAGTCCAACTCTCACATCCATACATGACCACAGGAAAAACCATAGCCTTGACTAGATGGACCTTTGTTGGCAAAGTAATGTCTCTGCTTTTGAATATGCTATCAAGGTTGGTCATAACTTTCCTTCCAAGGAGTAAGTATCTTTTAATTTCATGACTGCAGTCACCATCTGTAGTGATTTTGGAGCCCAGAAAAATAAAGTCTGACACTGTTTCCACTGTTTCCCCATCTATTTCCCATGAAGTAGTGGGACCAGATGCCATGATCTTTGTTTTCTGAATGTTGAGCTTTAAGCCAACTTTTTCACTCTCCACTTTCACTTTCATCAAGAGGCTTTTTAGTTCCTCTTCACTTTCTGCCATAAGAGTGGTGTCATCTGCATATCTGTCACGTTATTCATCTCTAACCCCACCACATATTCAGGAAACTTTTAGTATCCACTTTTATATTAATTTATTTGTATAATTTAATTTCAATAGTAAATTATTTATGTTTTAAAATATGTATCATATTTTAAGGTCTGTTAGAAGTGCTTTTCAAGTATAAATTAGAATTATATCTTTTGGAGAGATATTTGTTAATATTTTTAATTTCTTTATCAGATTATATAAAAATCTCACACATACATACACACATCAACAAATCTCCATTTTGCTTGATATACAGTAAATCATTTATGTGAAGATGCCTGTCTCTTAAAATCAAGAGTCAAGGTTCTTCTCATATTTCATTTATTATTGTTCTCCTTTTACCTTCTATTTTTCTTGCTTTCCTAATAAGCTAGTTTCTAGTCACAGCTAGTTTCATGCTTTAGTTTTCTTCTCTTCTCACTATTCTTCTTGAGAATTTATCCATTTCTTCTAAATTTAGAGTAGTTTATTGACTTCAATTTCTCCGATTCTTAATTTTATGGTCATTACCTACTTGGTATATTTTACTTTAATTTGATATTTTTGTTTGTCATTTTGAAAGCATATTCTCTGAACTCAATTTTTAACCCTTTTATTCGTGGCTTTCCACTTTGAACACAGTAAGCAGTATGTACCATAGATCAGAAGGAGACAAGAAGTCATTTACATACAAAACTACTTTTCAGAATGCTGAAATAATTCCTACTTGCAACCATGAAGTCATTTAATGTGTCTAATAATTTTCCTATATTCTCTCCTTTGACAAATTCAACTTCTGATTGGAAGTTCAGATGTATTCTACTAGGGACATCACAGACCACTCTTCAAATACTTACATTATAGACAAGAGGAGAAGGGAGATGTTTGTGTTTACTATGATTTCATTTTGATAGTTTGCTAATCCAGTTTGCCACAATATGTGAAGTCTGAGTTAGCCATAAAAGGGCAGCTGCTAACTAGGCAAGGGGCCCATGCTTTGTCAAGCAGCTGCTCCCTGCATAAACTCTGGTAGCTGTAGATTCTGAGACATGCTTAGGGGACATCTGCTCCCATCTAAAGACCATGTTTGAGAGCCCAACAGTGTCTTCAGCTGCTGCCAGATTGGGAGCTTAGTAGGGCTCATGCCAACTCAAAATTCTGTTGGGATCAGTTGTTGGCCAACCACAGTAGAGTGGGGAACTAGACACCACCACTCAAATTTTTGTTCTGTTTGTCTCCGTATTTTGGTATTAGCTCAAAGATAGTTGGTACATGTCCTCCTTTTTCTAAAGGACACAACTGCCGTTTTACAAAACCCTATTGCAATGTCTACATTTTATTCAGGCTGCACTTCAAGGCAAGTAATGGCTGGAAATGAGTTCTGTGCCCACTGCATCACAGAGTTAACACTTTCATCATTTTCTGAATAGCTCAGCTTGTTTCTACCAGCAATCCCATTCCTTCCATTTGATTCCAGCTTTTGCTAATTAAACTTAGGAACTTTCTTTTGCTCTCTTTGATAATCTCATTTTCTTCTTTCGAAGGACTGTCTTTGAAAACAAAACAAAACATAAACACATAAAGCATTCTTTGAGTTATTTTGCCAATTCATTACCATTTGTGTTTTATATAGAAGTTTCTAGAAGTCTTATGTGTGTTGTTGGCATATTTCCCTCTTATGATTTAGGATTTTTATCATTTTCTATATTTATTTAAAATATCAATATTTTAATCCAGATATAATTTCAAAATAACAAAGTCCAAGAAAAATTACTCATGAACATCTTTACAAATAAAAACATGTTTTAATATGTTCACACTATCTTCTAGGCCATATCTCTGAATAATAAATTTTGACATATTTGCATATATTCAAAGTGATTAGATGCAATATTTTATATTACCCCTTAAGTATGCATAACAATTTTGCTACTATCTTTTTTTCCACCTTCTCTTAACATTATCACTCACTGCTGTGCATACTCACTACAGGTAGGCAGGATTAGTATTTTGGTGACTGTATCTGCTCAATCTATTCCATGTTCATACGTATATATGTGTATGAATACAAATGCACACTTTGGAGCAATCTCAAGGGTATTATGCTAAGCCAGATAAGTCAGACAGAGAAAAAGATACTATATGTGTAAAATATAATGTGTAAAATTTTAAAAACAAGCTCATAGATACAGATAACAGACTAGTGGTTATCAGAAGTGGAAGGTGAGAGTGCTAGGAGAAATGCGTGAAGGAGATCAAAAGATGAAAAACTTACTTAACAGGAAGTAAAAGTTTCATTAGTTTAGGGAAAAAAATTAAGTGTTTAATTCAGATTTCTTTTTACATGAGAACTATAAGATGTTAATTCTTAACATCTTATAGTTAAGCATGTTAAATGTTAAAGCTTAAGACCTTTCAGTGACTTGTTCTTGTTGTTGGTTTGTTATTTGATCATAATGTGCTCAGATGCTCAGTTGTATCTGACTCTTTGTGACCTCATGGACTGTAGCGCTCCAGGCTCCTCTGTCCATGGGATTTCCCAGGCAAGATTACTGTAGTGGGTTGCCATTTCTTCCAGGGGAATCTTCCTGACCCAGGAATGGTACCCATGCCTCTTAAGTCTCCTGCATTGGCAGGTGGATTCTTTACATAGAATCACTATAGACACCACTAATGCCACCTAGGAAGCCCATTTGATCATAGTAGTACTGACGTAATTGCTGTTTTAAATGAGCTGAGACACCACAGCAAGTCAAACCCTGCTGTCACAGAGTAAAGGGAACATATAAATGGGAAAAAAGATAAACCAAAGTTTGTTTACATTATTTGAAACAATTGAAGTAACCAAGAATTAGGAACAAATGGTTAATAAATTGAAGTATACCAATATAATGGAGCTATTAAAAAGAAAAAGATGGGTTTTGTATGTATTGACACAGGAAGAACTTGCATCATATGTAAAACATGATCCCTTACAGTGTTGAACAACAATAAAAACAAACCAATTTGTATTGCATTAACTAATTTTGAAAAAAATGCATCCGTATGAACACATGGACAGATGTCTGAAAATGTAAGTAAAAACTCCACTGGTAAGTGCTGTTGCACCCAGGAAGGTGGTATAGTTGCCTGTCAGTGCAGAGAACCCTTCCTTTTGGACTCTATACCCTTCCGAAATAGTTTTTTGTGTTATTATGTGAAATTTTAAAGAGAATCGAGGAGAAGGTGTAGGATATGATGGAGGAAGAGGAAAGATATGAGAAAGACAAGAAGAGAAGAATAAAACAGAACTGGTCATTAAATAGTTTGAAAGTCTGAAACTGTACTGTAGAATCAGAAAAAAATCAGGTGTTCTGCTTATTACCCAGTTTACTATTCTTCATTCATCTTTTTCAATGGGATGAAAAAGATGAATCACCAGCTTACTTCATCACCAGCTTTTTCATCACCAGCTTACTTCAACATCTACCAAACATTTTCTTTTCTTTTCCTTTCTTTTGTAGTTTCCTTCTTAGTAATATATATATATTGAGTTTTTATATTAAAGTGTCTACTTATTTATGAAATATGACCTGCATAGCCATTATATATTATGGATTGCTAGCTTATGTCTATTTGAGTTCATAATATTTTGCAAATTATGCTGACTTTTTTCTGATCCTTGTAGTTCATACTGTTGCTGCTGCTAAGTCACTTCAGTCATGTCCGACTCTGTGGGACCCCAGAGACAGCAGCCCACCTGGCTCCGCTGTCCCCAGGACTCTCAGGCAAGAACACTGGAGTGGGTTGCCATTTCCTTCTCCAGTGCATGAAAGCGAAAGTGAAAGTGAAGTCGCTCAGTCGTGTCCGATTCCTAGCGACCACATGGACCGCAGCCCACCAGTCTCCTCTGTCCATGGGATTCTCCAGGCAAGAGTACTGGAGTGGGGTGCCATTGCCTTCTCTGAGTTCATACTGTTACTATTACCTAAAAATGTCATGATTTCCAGATGGCTAAAATTTCCAGATGGTAAAATACACAAAGGATACTCATAAAGATGTGTTTAGTTGCTTAGTTGTGTCCGACTCTTTGTGACCCCATGACCTACAGCACACCAGGCTTCTCCACCCATGGGGATTCTCCAGGCAAGAATACTGGAGTGGGTTGCTGTTTCATTCTCCAGGGGATTTTCCAACTCAGGGATCGAACCCAGGTCTCCCTCATTGCTGGCAGGTTCTTTATTTTCTGAGCTACCAGAGAAGCCCACTCAGAAAGATGGAACATTAGAAAAGCAAATCAAGTTGTATGTATATGTCCAGAGTTGCATTTTATGCCATAATAAGAATAAACATGGAACAACAGACTGGTTCCAAATAGGAAAAGGAGTACGTCAGGGCTGTATATTGTCACCCTGTTTGTTTAACTTATATGCAGAGTACATCATGAGAAATGCTGGGCTGGAAGAAGCACAAGCTGGAATCAAGATTGCCGGGAGAAATATCAATAACCTCAGATATGCAGATGACACCACCCTTATGGCAGAAAGTGAAGAGGAACTAAAAAGCCTCTTGATGAAAGTGAAAGTGGAGAGTGAAAAAGTTGGCTTAAAGCTCAACATTCAGAAAACGAAGATCATGGCATCCGGTCCCATCACTTCATGGGAAATAGATGGGGAAACAGTGTCAGACTTTATCTTTTTGGGCTCCAAAATCACTGCAGATGGTGATTGCAGCCATGAAATTAAAAGACGCTTACTCCTTGGAAGGAAAGTTATGACCAACCTAGATAGCATATTCAAAAGCAGAGACATTACTTTGCCAACAAAGGTCTGTCTAGTCAAGGCTATGGTTTTTCCAGTGGTCATGTATGGATGTGAGAGTTGGACTGTGAAGAAGGCTGAGCACGGAAGAATTGATGCCTTTGAACTGTGGTGTTGGAGAAGACTCTTGAGAGTCCCTTGGACTGCAAGGAGATACAACCAGTCCATTCTAAAGGAGATCAGCCCTGGGATTTCTTTGGAAGAAATGATGCTGAAGCTGAAACTCCAGTACTTTGGCCACCTCATGCAAAGAGTTGACTCATTGGAAAAGACTCTGATGCTGGGAGGGATTGGGGGCAGGAGGAGAAGGGGACGACAGAGGATGAGATGGCTGGATGGCATCACCGACTTGATGGACATGAGTTTGAGTGAACTCCAGGAGTTGGTGATGTACAGGGAGGCCTGGCATGCTGCGATTCATGGGGTCGCAAAGAGTTGGACATGACTGAGCCACTGAACTGAACTGAACTGAAAATAAAGTCCTATTTTTTCAACTATATTTCAATAAAAAATTAAAATACATAAATTCCTTACTTTTTAAAGTGGTTTGAGGGGATAAGTTGCTCTGAAAAGAAACCTGGATCAACACAGCGTGGAGTAGATATTGATGCATAGTTAGCAATTAATGGCCACAGAGATCATCTTATAGCTACAAAGATATATGTGTATACAAAAGAAGATGCACTTAAAATTTTGAGTGCAACTAAAAGAATAAAATTCTTAACTAAATTCTGAATGAACTCATCATAATGAAAAATTTCCAAGTATTCTGTTTCCTTTTATCAAATCAAACATAATATACTAAAATAGAATTGAACAGCAGATGTGGCTAAATGAATTCTTCTCTGAATATAAAGCTGGGCTCATCATTTCACATGTGCAAGTAGGTGTTGTCCTTAGCAAATCTAGATAAGGAAGTAATCTAGGTAAAGTGTATATAGTCTATTGTAAGCTTTCTGAAGAATGCCTTGTTATGTTGTTAAGTTGACATACATAGTTAAGTGACATGCTCTGAAAAGTATATAGAATAAGAAAAATTGTATCCAAAACCAAATGTAGTATAGAAATAAAACTTTAATAAAAAAATTTAAATCAAAGCAATTTATAGATTGAAACCAACTATGTTCTTTTCTTTGAAGACAAAACATTTCTTTACATTTACTATGGGTTCATATGTGTAGTCTACACTTGATTGCTCCCAAATTATTTGAAAAGTCTCAAAACAACATTGAATGTGTTTAAAAACACATGTTGCTGTTAACGTCTTTTGGGAAAACAACTGTACTAAGTCACCTTGTGGTCATCAAGAACCAAGTCAGCTTAAGTAGTAATAACCAACAGATGTATAATAAAGGCAGGAAAACTGAAAGTTTTGGCTTCTGCCTCCAGCAAAGTAACAGGAAATGAATAAACAGTCCAGGACATATGGGCAGACTAAATATTTCACTGTAATTCTTTGACTAAATCAAGAATTATTGCACAGGATACATTTCATGTTGTTCATTTGAAGCAGTTATAATCACCAATATTGTGATGTGTTGTTTCTATATGTGATATTTTTGTGTCAAGTATTTAAAGACAAATGGCTTCTATTGATTATGTATTTTCAGATTGGAACTCAAATTTCATAGGTTCTAAGATTTCTTAAAAGGGAGTAAATATATAGTGTTTAGTTTCTACGATGAAAATATAATTTCAAATCTTGTACATTCCTATAACAACCTACGTCCTGAATTATGGATGGAGAATTTAAAATTGGAAGGGATCTTGTAGCTTCTCATGATGCTTTTTACAATTTTAAAATAAGGAATTATTTAAAGGATTTAACCAGGGTCTTAAACAATAAGAAACTTATTGATTCTTAACTAATAATTTCCCTAAGTATGCCATAATTATAGGCATTTACCTAGAAATACACATTTGTCTTTTCTTTATCTATTTTTAACTCCATTTAATCTTTTACATTAAGTATATGAGATATAATTTTGTATAGCAAGACTCTTGAACAGCAATGCATGAGCAATTTTTTACTTTAATTACTAAAGTCAAATTTTTGGGGGTCAGATCAGATCAGATCAGTCGCTCAGTCATGTCCGACTCTTTGCGACCCCATGAATCGCAGCACACCAGGCCTCCCTGTCCATCACCAACTCCTGGAGTTCACTCAGACTCACGTCCATCGAGTCAGTGATGCCATCCAGCCATCTCATCCTCTGTCGTCCCCTTCTTCTCTTGCCCCCAATTCCTCCCAGCATCAGAGTCTTTTCCAATGAGTCAACTCTTTGCATGAGGTGGCCAAAGTACTGGAGTTTCAGCTTTAGCATCATTCCTTCCAAAGAAATCCCAGGGCTGATCTCCTTCAGAATGGACTGGTTGGATCTCCTTGCAGTCCAAGGGACTCTCAAGAGTCTTCTCCAACACCACAGTTCAAAAGCACCAATTCTTCGGTGCTCAGCCTTCTTCAGAGTTCAACTCTCATATCCATACATGACCACAGGAAAAACCACAGCCTTGACTAGATGAACTTTTGTTGGCAAAGTAATGTCTTTGCTTTTGAATATGCTATCTAGGTTGGTCATAACTTTCCTTCCAAGGAGTAAGCGTCTTTTAATTTCATGGCTGCAGTCACCATCTGTAGTGATTTGGAACCCAGAAAAATAAAGTCTGACACTGTTTCCATTGTTTCCCCATCTATTTCCCATGAAGTGATGGGACCGGATGCCATGATCTTCGTTTTCTGAATGTTGAGCTTTAAGCCAACTTTTTCACTCTCCACTTTCTTTCACTTTCATCAAGAGGCTTTTGAGTTCCTCTTCACTTTCTGCCATAAGGGTGGTATCATCTGCATATCTGAGGTTATTGATATTTCTCCTGGCAATCTTAATTCCAGCTTGTGTTTCTTCTAGTCCAGTGTTTCTCATGATGTACTCTTCATATAAGTTAAATAAACAGGGTGACCATATACAGCCTTGACGAACTCCTTTTCCTATTTGGGGTCAAGCCTCTGCAATGAAAGAGAAAATCTTACAGACAATATTTGAAACCTGGATAGATTCCCCACTGATCTATTCATGGGCTAGTACCAGTCTTCCCGTCATTCTTGTTTATACCACTAGGGTGACAAGACTGAATGAGAAGTTTGGATCTTTTGTCCTGAACCAGAGTAAGGATGGCCTTTCCAAGTGGCTGAGATGGTAAATAATCTGCCCACATCGAAGGAGACTCAGGTTCAATCCCTGGATTGGGAAGATCCCTTGGAGAATGAAATGTCAATTCACTCAAGTATTCTTGCCTGGAGGATTCCACAGACAGAGGAGCCTGGTGGGCTACAGTCCATGGAATCACAAAGAGTCGGATATGACTGAGCGACTAACACACGCACACACACAGAGTAAAGATAATCAAGGGAAAGAAATGGGTGGTACGTCCATGTGAGGTAGTTAGAAGGGGCTCAGAGAATGTTGGAGGAAAGACTAGTTCTCTTTATGCTGCACAATTTAGGTACAACATGGAAGGCTCTGAATGGACAACAAGTAGGTAACTAACTCAGCCTTGAGGACCCTCAACACTGCATGGTGAGAGACGTTCTTCAGACCTTGGTCTGCTTCCATCAGACTTCTGGTTCTGATGGGCAGAGAAGGCGCTCAGCAGTTCCCAGTTCTGATGCCACTGCTCTCTCCATTACCCTCCTAAGGCCCATGCTTTAATTTCACGGGCTTTAGAACCGCTTTAAGGACATAGTTTCTCTTTCCCTCTTTGTGATCTTCATCTCAACTCTTCAATGAGCAGATAACATGGCTCTGCTTCTCTCATTCTTTTTCTCCTTTTTCCTCAGTGTTTCACCTTTTTTTCCAGTGTTTCCCTTTTGATTTTAAAAGTCATATTTGTAAAATTTTAGACTATTGTCTGTTTGGGGGAATTATTTTTTTACACCTGTGCTACTAATACTGATTCATCTTCAGATAAGTGTTCATGTGCTGAAATGGCTGGTTGTTGTTCAGTTGCTCAGTCGTGTCCAATTCTTTATGGCCCCATGGACTGCGGCATGCCAGGCTTCCCTGTCCTTCACTATCTCCCAGAGTTTGCTCAAACTCATGTCCATTGAATCGATGATGCCATCCAACAATGACTATGAGATGGAAACGCCAGAAAAACAAAGCATGGCAATTAATACTTCAAGATACATTTCCCTGCTCATATAAATAGAAAGATGTTTATTGCTAGCCTAAAGCCACTGAAGATTATAAAATTTCTCCTTTAGCCACAGAAGGCATTGGTCTTTATTTCTAGGCATTCTGCAGCAGGAAATTTAGTGGCAATCAGCAGCAGGGTGTTCATCTTCAAGGACATGGCACTTTTACGTTTCCACAGATTTGTGAACAAGCTCATAGAAATAAACACAGCCTGATGGCTGGAGTCTAATTTTTAGAAAAACTGTGCACACTAATAACTACACTGAAAGCAATTTTTTATAGAAAGATTACCAGTTCTTCATGATTCTTATACTGGCATAGATGCACCCAGGTTGACTGAGCTTGACAAAAGCTAGTGTGAGTAAAGGAAACAGGTCAGAAGACGATGGAGAAGTGAAAGACACAAATGAGTACTAAGACATCCTCACCCCATTGTTACCTGAAAAATTTACCAATACCATTGTGAGTCAAGTATCAACACCATGCTATACCTCCTCACTCTTTTATCTTCCCACCTACTGAATGCCTGCAGTGCCAGATAGTAGAGGTCTCCCATGTATTGATCCACTGAATCCTTATAAGACTTATTAGCATATAGAAAATGTAAAACTTCCTACATGTTAGAGATTAATGAACTGGAGCAAAAATTAATCAAGATCACATGTGCTGTGTTGCTGTGTTTAGTTGCTCTGTCCTGTCCGGCTCTTTGTGACCCCATGGACTATAGCCTGCCAAGCTCCTCTGTCCTTGGGGATTCTCCAGGCAAGAATATTAGAGGGGATTGCCATGCCCTCCTCCAGGGGATCTCTCCAACCCAGGGATCAAACCCAGGTCTCCTGCATTGCAGGTGGATTCTTTACCATTTGAGCCACCAGGGCAGCCCAAGAATACTGGAGTGGGTAGCCTCTCCTTTCTCCAGGGGAATTTCCTGACCTAGGAATCAAACAGGGTCTCCTGCATTGCAGGTAGATTCTTCACCAGCTCAGCTACTCGGGAAGCCCTGAGATCACACACTAAGTGTAAAAACCCAACTTCTCAACACATTGTCTAGACTTCAAGTAGAGCACTATTTGTACCATATCACCCCTGGAATTGCTGGTCACATGAGAACCTGTGCTGTATGATGCCTGTCCCTGATGTGATGGTTGCTTCAAATAATAAGAGATAGCATGCACTGACCACTTACCACATACTCTTGCAAGTGCTTTGCATACATTATACTTATTTAATCTTTTGAGTAATGGAAAGAGACCGTCACTATTATCTGCTAGAGGAAATATGTCTAGGTAAGTGTCAGACACAAGCAGTCTTACTCTAGTGCATACTATTAAACACTAAGCTGTAAGTATTATATTGTATTACATTGTATTATATCAGTTACACACATATATTTAATATTAAGATGTAGATTAAAAGACAATATCCAAAATGCCCTCTTACTTTCTATCTTTTCAGGAAGCATATGTATTAGTTTGCACACAGTAATATGCGTTCTATCCAAAAAAAATTTTAAACCAAACTCATGAATGAAAAATTGTCAATTTCAGTATAAAAAGTTGGATCAGTATTCATTAACTTAAAAAGCTATATATTTAGTATTCTATTAAATTCAACTATACTCTGAAAGTGTACGGACTCTAAAAGTAATTATACTAAATCCAGATATTGTAGCTTTGCCTATAAAGGTATTTAGTATTAACATACTTCTATATTTCCTTAATACTGTGAGAGAGAATGATTAATTATTGAACTGCAACATACTCTGTTGCAGACTGGGAACTCCAGGAAGTCCACGTTGAGTCAGAGATTATACTGCGGGAGTTTATGAGGAAATACTCTTGGTCTCAACACTTGTAGAAAGAAAGTTGGTGAGAGAGAGAACTTGGTCTCTGATGCAGACACAACCATGATCTCAGCTGATCTCAAGAGGGATGCTGAAGCCAGACCAGACTTATCGGTATGACAGTAAGACTGAACTTTCACACTCCTACATCAATCAGTCACTGGATGCAGGGTGCTCCAAGAGAGAAGTATGGCCAACAAGCAAGATGGCACTCTACAATGAAGGGACGTTTTCAGGAGGACTGAGAGCTTAGGACTAGTGCCATTCATGAAACTAGAGCAATAAGGTTAGGTTATTCATTCCTTGAAGCTGAATCACAAACAGGTAAAGTGTCAAATCTAGGAAAATATTAATAATAAATGTGAAGAGAGATGACCTTCTAAAAGAGGAGGGGCAGGGACTTGCTGGATGGTCCAGTGGTTGAGAGCTTGCCTGCCAATACAGGGGACATAGGTCCGATACCTGGTCCAGGAGAATTCCACACACTGAGGAGTAACTAAACCAGTGTACTACAACTACTGAGACCATGTTCTAAAGCCTGTGCTCTGCAAAAGAGAAGCCACTGCAACGAGAAGCCTGTGCACCGCAAGTAAGTAGAGTAGCCCTGCTCTCAGGAAGTAAGAAAGCTTGCGCACAGAAATGAGACACAGCACAGCCAAAAATAAATAAATAATAAAAGAGGGGCAGAGAGACAACACCATCCCTAAATTAGAATCAGTTCAGTTGCTCATTTATGTCTGACTCTTTGTGACCCCATGGACTGCAGCACGACAGGCTTCCCTGTGCATCACCAACTCCCGGAGGCTACTCAAACTCATGTCCATCTAGTCAGTGATGCCATCCAACCATCTCATCCTCTGTCGTCCCCTTCTCCTCCTGCCTCCAATCTTTCCCAGCATCAGGCTCTTTTCCAATGAGTCAGTTCTTCCCATCAGGTTTCCAAAGTATTGGAGTTTCAGCTTCAGCATCAATCCTTCCAGTGAATATTCAGGACTGATTTCCTTTAGGATGGACTGGTTGAATCTCCTTGCAGTCCAAATGACTCTCAAGAGTCTTCTCCAACACCACAGTTCAAAAGCATCAATTCTTCAGCGCTCAGCTTTCTGTATGGTTCAACTCTCACATCCATACACGACTACTGGAAAAACAATAGCTTTGACTAGATGGACCTTTGTTGGCTATGTAACATCTCTGCTTTTCAATAGTGTCTAGGTTGGTCATAGCTTTTCTTCCAAGGAGCAAGCGTCTTTTAATTTCCTGGCTGGGGTCACCATCTGCAGTGATTTTGGAGCCCCCCAAATTGAAGTCTGTCACTGTTTCCATTGTTTCCCCATCTATTTGCCATGAAGTGAAGGGACCAGAGACCATGGATCTTAGTTTTCTGAATGTTGAATTTTAAGCCAACTTTTTCACTCTCCTCTTGCACTTTCATCAAGAGGCTCTTTAGTTCTTCTTTGCTTTCTGCCGTAAGTGTGGTGTCATCTGCATATCTGAGGTTATTGGTATTTCTACTAACAATCTTGATGCCAGCTTGTGCTCCATCCAGACCAGCATTTTACATGATGTACTCTGCATATATGTTAAATAAACAGGGTGACAGTATACAGCCTTGATGCACTCCTTTCCTGATTTGGAACCAGTCTGCTGTTCCATGTCCAGTTCTAACTGTTACTTCTTGACCTGCATACGCATTTCTCAGGAAGCAGGTCAGGTGGTCTAGTATTCCCAACTCTAAGAATTTTCCAGTGTTTGTTGTGATCCAGACAGTAAAAGGCTTTGGCATAGTCAATGAAGCAGAAGTTGATATTTTCCTGGAACTCTTGCTTTTTCAATGATCCTGCTGATGTTGGCAATTTGAACTCTGGTTCCTCTGCTTCTTCTAAATCCAGCTTGAACATCTGGAAGTTCATGGTTCATAAATTGTTGAAGCCTGGCTAGGAGAATCCTGAACATTACTTTGCTAGTGTGTGAAATGAGTGCAATTGTGTGTTAGTTTGAGCATTCTTTGGCATTGTCTTTCTTTGATATCGGAATGAAAACTGACCTTTTCCATTCCTGTGGTCACTGCTGAGTTTACCAAATTTGCTGGCATATTGACTGCAGCACTTTCACAGCATCATTTTTTAAGATTTGAAATAGCTCAGCTGGAATTCCATCACCTCCACTAGCTTTGTTCATAGTGATGCTTCCTAAGGCCCACTTGACTTCCCATTCCAGGATGTCTGGCTCTAGGTCAGTGATCACACCATGGTGGTTATCTGGGTCATGAAGATCTTTTTTGTACAGTACTTCTGTGAATTCTTGCCACCTCTTAAAATCATCTGCTTCTGTTAGGTCCATAACTTTTCTGTCCTTTATTGTGCCCATCTTTGCATGAAATGTTCCCTTGGTATCTCAAATTTTCTTGAAGAGATCTTGAGTCTTTCCCATTCTATTGTTTTCATCTATTTCTTTGCACTAACTAGTGAGGAAAGCTTTCGTATCTCTCCTTCGTATCTCTTCGTATTCTTTGGAACTTTGTATTCAAATGGGTATATTTTTTTCTTTTCTCCTTTGCCTTTCACTTCTCTTCTTTTCTCAGCTATTTGTAAGGCCTCCTCAGACAAACATTTTGCCTTTTTTCATTTCTTTTTCTTGGAGAGGGTCTTGATCACTGTCTCCTGTACAATGTCACCAATCTCCATACATAGTTCTTCAGGCACTCTATCAGATTCAACAAATTTTTAAAGCATGACCTGGTAGCTCAGCTGGTAAAGAATCCACCTGCAATGGAGACCTCAGTTTGATTTCTGGTTCATGAATATTCCCTGGAGAAGAGATATACTACCCACCCCAGTATTCTTGGGCTTCCCTGGTGGCTCAGCTGGTATAGAATCTGCCATCAATGCAGGAGACCTGGGTTCAATCCCTGGGTTCAGAAGATTGATCCCTGGGTTGGGAAGATCCCCTGGAGAAGGGACCAGCTACGCACTCCAGTATTGTGGCCTGAAGAATTCTGTGGACTGTATAGTTCATGGGGTCACAAACAGTCAGACACAACTGAGTGACTTTCACAATTTTAGTAATTGCTACATGGCAACTATCATATTAATAATTACCTCAAATAAAAGCCATTAAGGGACTCTAAAAGTAGATTACATGAATTTGATTAAGATTGCAAAATTCACACAGTCTCAAATTAGGTCCTTCAAAATACTTGAAAATTACAAAGCTAAAAAGAGTTCATTTACATTGGAGAAGGCCTTATTCAAGTGATCAGAGTTAAAATAACTTTGATGGGCAACCTGATATCACATAATACCTCACAGGAGTAAGAATATTGCATCACTCCTGTGGTATTTCCACCAGAAGATGCATAAACTGAAATGATATGAAACATCAGACTAATCCAAATTGAGAGAAATTCTACAAAGTAATGGGCCTGTAATTTTCAAAACTGTTAAATTCATGAAGATCAAGAAAGATCAGAAGAACTATTCCAAAGTGATGGATACCAAAAAGAAATGACAATTAAGTACAATGATTCAGTATTCAGTCCCTTTGCTAGAAGAGACATAACTGGACAGTTGGTAAAATTTCAATGAGGCCTGTTGGTGAGGGATATATGAGAATTCTTTGTACTATTCTTGCACCTTATCTGTAAGTTTGAAAATATTACAAATAAAAAGTAAAAACTTGAATAAAGAAAAATAGATTTAGTCTTTTGAATCCTAGGATAAATATTCATAATTACAAAACAAAGGAAACATAGTTTATACGTGCAAAATTATTTAAGAATTTGTTGATTATTTGTAGTTTGCCACACCATTGGAGTCAAGTCTGATTCTAAAAGGAAAATAATTTATAATGCATAAGAAGTAGATAAGCACTCAATTTCAATTCCCTTTACAGACTTAATCCCTTCTGACTCTTTCTCAATCTGATGGCACCTTGAAATACAAAATGTATATGGAGAAAGATTTTGTTGCTAACTTGTTTATGAGTATTATTTCCTGTGATACTTTATGATCTACTACATCACTGATACAATCAGCACAGAGCTTTCAGTATTTGAAGTTATTTAAAAATTTATTTAAACTGAAATAGCTTCCTATTAGAGTAATGCAGGAAATAAGCATTATAAAGCAAATGATTGAAACAGCAGAGAAAAGCAGAGAAAAGTAAGAACCAAAACAAAAGAGCCACTGTAAATGAATATAGTAAATATGAATATATTAATTCATAACCATTCAACCTAGAGAACTGAATGAATCCTTAAAAAAAAGAGAAGTCAGAAATATTTTTCTGCTAAACAATTTTATTTGTATACTAAGCTTTCATATTATTTTTGTACCTTTGTTATACTTGACTTTTGCAAAAACTGGCCTATTCTTCAACTGTTAGTAATTGACTAGAATCAAAATAATTTATTCATAACCTGGACTTCGATCACCCTTAGGTGGGATTTCTTTCTGGGCTTCGATTGAGCATACTGTATGAGTTATCACATTTAATCTTCAAAATGAATGCATTATTATTTCCATTTTACTGAGGAGGACTGGAGCTGATAATAGTTATGTAGTCTATCCAAGAACATACGGTAGTGGAGCCCAGAATTGGATATGAATAGAATAATCCATGAATAGTTCCCTAAACTCCTCACCAGGAAAGACATACTTATGCTAATGTGAAAGAGAAATCATTTTACTTTTTTTTTTCGTTATTGCATGGATCTTGGTGAGTTTTTGTTAGTGCCTTTTGTTTACATTTACTTACTATTCTACATGTTATTGAACATTATAAATATACATTATATTCCTAATACAGATAGTAATTTCAAGAAATAAAAAGCAGTATAATGTGAAAGATATAAGAATGTATTAAAAGCATAGTAAATGTAGAAATATTACATATTTAGATATATAAATATATTCATGTATTATGTATACTGTTATGTAATATGCTATGTATAATGTACAATGATATTTAGTATAATTGTTATATCACATGCACGTCTGCACAGTTACTCAGTCTTGTTTGGCTCTTTGTGATCCCATGGACTGTAGTGTGCCAGGTTCCTCTATCCATGGGATTTTTCAGGCAAGAATACTGGAGTAAGTTGTCATTTCCTTCTCTAAGGGGATCTTCTCAACCTTTGGATTGAACCTGCGTCTCCTGCATTGCAGGTGGATTCCTTACAGCTGAGCCATCGGAGAAGCCTATATAATACATATTGTTTTTATTATATGTACATATATGATAACATATCTGTATACATCATAAAGATATGTAATTATTTCAATACATGGAATGTTGCGACATGTACATTTTACATTTGTGTGCTTTTTAAAATAACAGCAATATCAGCAGTTTTCTTACACAAATTTGGACTGCTAGGAATGATCTAGATAGAGAAGTAAATGGCATAGAAAAAGCAGAAACTAGAAAATCATTTTGTGACTTATCAAGGTTTGGTTGTAGGATTCCGTGCCCCGCCCCGCCCTTTAGTGAGGGTTCAGTGGGTAAAGAATCTGCCTGCAATGAGGGAGACCTGGGTTCGATCCCTGGGTTGGGAAGATCCCCTGGAGAAGGGCATGACAATCCATTCCAGTATTCTTTCCTGGATAATCCCATGGACAGAGGACCCTGCCGGGCTACAGCCCACGGAGTTGCAAAGAGTTGGACACAACTGAAGTGACTGAGCACACACACATGTTAACATGCACAGTGAATAATATAGTTACATGTTTCCAGAGAGAATTGAAAATTTAATGATTGCAAAGCTTGACTTTTTCTTTTCCTAAGTGAACAGAAAATCTCTCAGCCTTCCTTCCGATCCATAACAACCATTCTGTGTGTGTCACCCTATAATTCAAAGAGACATTTGCTGGAAATAATGCAATCACACATACAGTTTCCCACTTAGATTCTAATCTATTAAAAATGGTAGAGGTAAGGAGCAGGTAAATTCTAATCATAATTTCACAAGGTTTAATTTTTATTCAAACCTGAAACTAGAAGGAACTATACAAATATCTGATCAACCTCTTGGAGTTAGGACTGATGATTCTTAAGGAAATATTAGGGCTAATCTTCACAAAGTGAAATGGAAACTGAGTAATATTAGAGAAAAAAATCACTTTTCCATATATCTTCCTAACTGAACTGAATTCTCATTTCTCCATATTGTATATTAAAAGGGTTTATTTAACATTTGAATGTTCAACATGAACTTCCCGGACACTTTGGAATTCTTACGTTTAGACATCCACCTTAGGCGCTGATGTCACCTTTTGCAGTCTATGGAGGACGGACTGCGTTTGTGAAAGAGCTGTTCTACTGAAAACAGGCTGAGGAATCAATTCTGAATGGACTTGGGCGGCTTTGTTTGTTCAGTTTATAAACAGTTTGAAAAGTTCTGAAACTTGCCCAGAGCTCTTTGGCTTAGGGGCACCTGTGTAAAATTGTAGAAAAACAAGCTTAGTTTTCACATTGTCCCTAATGATGGCAGTATGACAAATATTTTCCTTTAGAGAGTTTAAAATATTTGATTGTTTAATCCAGATATGTCACCAAATATCCCTATTTCCCTTCAATAGTAAAAGAATCAGTCATGCCGTATAAAAATATTTTCTAAATTAGTACCAATTCTATCAAAGAGCAAAACAGTTTTAAAGACAATAATTTGGATTAGGTTCATTTATGAGTGCATTTTCTAGTGCAGCTCTAGGTTTCCAGAAAAAATTGAGAAGAGAGTACGAGGGTTCTTATATAGCCCATATATATGCAGTCTCTGATGTTGTTAACATCGTATGTTCGTTTGGTAAATTTGCCACAGTTAATGAACCAATATTAATTTGTGATTACTAACTAAAGTCCATAGTTTATTCAGATTTTCTTAGTTTTAAATGGACCTAATACCTATTTATATTCCAGGACCCTGTCCAGGATAATGGATTACATTTACTTTCACGTGCCCTTAAGCTACCCTTGGCTGTGACAATTTGTCTGAGTTCCCTTGTTTTTCATGATCATCATGGTTTTGAGGAGTGCTGGTCAAAAATTTTGTAGAATGCTCCTCAATGAGAATTTTTTGGGTGTTTCTCTCATTATTAAACTGGTGAATGGGTTTTTGGGAGGAAAACTTAAGAGGTAATTACCATTTTCAGTACATCATAGCAAGGGTATGTAGTAGCAATATAACTTATCAAATGTTAATATTCACTTTGATCACCAGGCTGAGATACCATTTGCCAAGTTTCTCCATAGTACGTTTACTCTTTCTTTCCCCTCATTTCCAAATAGAAATCTTTGAAAGGAAGCTACTTAATACAGTTCACTTTTAAGGAGTGAGGAGAGTACTTACATAATTTATTTGAATTTTTTCTGCAAGGGAGATCTGTCTCTTCTTGACTATTTATTTATTCAATAATTTATTTATAGCAGTATGAACTCATGGGATTTTTATTTCCTACACTGGGTTTTAGTCTAATACTAATTTATTTTATTGCTCAAATTCTTCCAGCTTTGGCCACTGGGGTCTCTTTTAGTGGATTCCTATGTCCCTTCACCACGTGCCCATCAATGTAGAGGCAGGTTTTGTTGCTATTTTAGAACTGCCTTTCTTCCTGTTACTATAAGGTAATCTGGGCTCATTTTGCTTCTTTTCTTCCACTAATCAATTATTTCTCCAAAGAACTCTTGAGCCTTTTCTTGAGAATGGTTAGAAATCAAGAATTGGAGACTGAGTGTGCTTATTGTTACTGAAGTGATATTGCTTCTAGGCCCTCTTAGCTAATGGAGGAAAAAAATTATTTGAGTACATTAACATATATGCATAGGTATAGATATTGCCAAACATAACCATCTCTATGCATATTGAGCTAAACATCAGTTTTTACTGTCACCAACTCTACTATATTTCGGCACCCTCTCCTTGCTTTATTGTAGATTCTTACCACAACACTAAGGAACCTGTTCACTACTATTCATTACACATTTACTTAATTGTTCAGGTCCAGTATGGATGTCTTAACAGTATCCAGTGAGAAACAACTTTATCAACTGGAATGCAGTGAAACTACCTTGTTTGTCTTTTCTCTAGAATTTCACTCATTTGCAAAGTTATTTAGATCACCTTTACCCACTTTCCCACCCAAATCACACTCAGTGATTTTCTTTTATGTATTTTGTATTAAAATTAGAGCCTCTTATCAAAATCTATGTTCCTTCCTAGTTTTTTTTTTTTCTAAATTATTAATGGTATTAGATTGTCTAATGTTTCCATTTATTGATTTGATTATATATTTCTTCTTTAGTCTTTTTATGTAAAGGATTATAATACCTGAATTTCTAATGTTGAGCCAGTCTTTTGTACCTAGAATGATCCTATTTGGCTGTAGTGTATAATCTTTTTTATACACTTGGATTCAATTAACTGATATTTAGTTGAATATTTTTGCATCTTTAGAAATATTGGTCTGTAGTTTTCTTACAATGATCTTCTCTCTCTCTCTACATATATGTGTGTGTGTGTATATATATACATATACATATACATATATTCCCCCATCAGGGAAACCCAATATATATGTGTTGTATTGGGCTTCCCTGGTGGCTCAGACAGTAAAAAAATCCACGTGCAATGCAGGAGATCTGGGTTCATATCCTAGGTTGGGAAGATCCCCAGGAGAATGGATTGGCAACTCACTCCAGTATTCTTGCCTGGGAAATCCCAAGGACAGAGGAGTCTGGCGGGCTACTGTCCATGGGGTCACAAAGAGTTGGACATAACTGAGTGACTAAGCATACATGCATGCTATTGTATCAGGGTAAAGACCTAAATTATATTTCCTCCCACTGAGCAACTCTCTTCTCTAAGGTCATTTTTAGCAGAAATATAAGAGAAATGACTTTTTCCCACCGCATAAACCCTATTGTTTTGGTTGAGTTTTTATCTTTATTATCAACAATCAACCCAGAAACCTCATTAGAATATGTGAGGAAATGTTAAGTTTGACTTTTTGACTTCTGCCTCAGTTCAGTTCAGTTGCTGTCATGTCTGACTCTTTGCGACCCTATGGACTGCAATACTCCAGGCTTCCCTGTCCATCACCAACTCCCAGAGCTTGCTCAAACCATGTCCGTTGAGTCAGTGATGCCATCTTTTTCATCAAAGAAGCATCACCTTCTTATGTGACATCTAGCTGTTTTATTACTATTATTGATATTATCATATTATAAGAAATTAATGCCTTGTATGAAATGTTTTGCAAAACATGAGGAAAGGTAAATTTGATTTATGTATATATCTTTCAACTTGTCTGTCTCATAGGACTTACAAGTACTCATATTTTATGAACCAGTGATACATTTTTGAATACATAGTTGCAGAGGAGATGATCTCTCTACCAAAAATATCATTTATCATTGTACTACACATATTTTATCCTTGAGAATAACATGCTCTTTAGTGACATTTTGATATTTCATTTTCTTAAATTAAGTTTCTACCTATGTGTGTAATATTCAATTTTAGAGGTCACAGCTTGCTTTAATATTGAGTGGAGCACATCAGCAAATAATAAACATTAAAAGTGTGCTAATGTTTTAAACTGAGCAGCTTTCTTCTAGAAAATGCACTTGATTTTTGCTTCTGGCACTGAAATGAAGAGAAAGTTCAACCAGCAACCCCCATTTTTTCTTGTCAACAACAGTAAAAAGTTTTCTAGAGAATTTCATTGGTATAATATCTTCAACTATAGACTACTTCTCTGATCTTTTTTCACATAGCAACTTTAATTTTGCTTTTAGGGAGAACCAAACGATTTTTCTGTTTTAAACAATTGTTTACAAAGACACTGATGTCTCTTTTTACTATTCCTAGTTTTCAAAGTGTGTTTGAAACTACTGTTTGTCAATGAGTGATTCTTTTAATCTGATGTCTATTCTTGTCTGCATAATTAACAAGACACCTTTTTCATACTCTAATCTGGTCTTTTCTAATAGTTCTCTAAGTTGATTTCTTTTTAAAATTAGATTTTATATGTTTACTCAAATCAGTAAGGGAGAGTCAAAATAATGAAAGTATTGCACTGAATGTTTCTGAGAAACTGAAAAGTTTGATTAGCACAGGAAAAAAGGGCCATTTAAAAATTACTCATTTTTCCTAAAAATATGATATAATCATTTATAATTTCTGATGACCCTTGAGAAGTGGGTCAGTAAAGTGTTTTTAGTACTGATTTCTAATCTTCTATTAATAAATTAATTGCCCTGCAGGATGGCGGGCATTCAGTGCTAGGACCTTTCCCAGGCTCTGAGCCTCACTCTCTCAATGTGTGCTGCCAGTCTATCAGCCATAAACAGTGTCTTAGAAAAAACCATCAGCAAACATCCGGTCCTGATGAGGGGTATAAAGGGCTGATTGATAAGAACACACTTCAAATGCCCAGAATTGCCAGGACAATAGCAATTGTATTCTTCGAGTCTCAAAAGATTTGATAGAGAGCATGAAGGAAGAGAAAAGCAACTAATCCTGACCTAATATAATATGCCATTTCAACTTGACATCATTGCACAGATTATTTTTGTATTTTTTAATTCCCAGGGCAATAGCAATTTCACTTTTGGGGTTTAAAAAATTAATGAAAAACATAAATATAAAAAACAAATTTAAAATAACTGTTATTGAGCTTATTCAATTTTCCATTTCAATTTGACACAATTGCACAGGTATTTTTAATGTGGCTTTTTCTAAACTTACAACTGTTTTTTCATTTCTGTACCATTGGGAAAAAAACTGAAAAAGTTGTGTGCATATTAAGAAATACCCAAATGAACTCTATAGAAGACTGGAGATTTTTGGTTTGTTTGATTTTTCATGGTTAGAGGGCAGTGATATAATAGACAAATACATCTTTCTTTTTCACAACTATGGCTTAATGTCCTTTTTTATTATCTTAGTTTTCCTTCTTCTGTTTTTTATTCAGTGAACTTTACTATCTCTTGATAAATTTCTTGATACCCTTCTTACAGTGTATCCCGAACTAAAAATAATTAGGAAAAAGAGTAAGTAATATCTTACTTACTTACTTACATAACAAACCTTATAGTGTCACACGTTACAACCTTTGAATAAATTATGAAAATGTTAGAAGGAAAAAGACCATCTTTATTTACTAAAATGAGTATATCTCTAAATATATACATTTTCAAGGTTAACACTCTGTTTCTATTAAGCAAAGATGAAAAATATGGATGTTATGACTAAATAAAACATAGTCTAACTCTACAATGAAATAATATGTGTGAATATGAAGTTCCTAAAAATTGCCCCCAGAGTCTGCTAACTTTGGTATTAGTGTATATGGGGCTCAGCCATTTGGGAATGCATACCAAGACTGAAAAAAATAGTCATCAGGGTAAATATCTTGCTCACAATCAATGTCTAGTTATTTGATGTAGACTGTTGGTTTAAAGGGTGTTTTTAGGTTAGCTCCTTTTTGCTGTTTTTAATAGGTATAAAGCAAACTGAAAACAACAAAAACAATGACCAAAAAAGAGGAGGAAGCCTGTAATCATTGCACTACGATAGGCATATTTTCAGCATTTGAGACTCTGTTACACTGTTCTGAGATACTGTTTACTTGTTTGACTTAGTTAATGAGGATAGAGAATAAACTGAACAATTATAAGATGTTCTCAAGCATAATATTCTTTCAAAATAGTATTCTTAAAGGCAGCTTTTTTGTGACAGGCAATAATTGCTGAAGAGAGAAAAGGTAGATAGAGACTTAAATGATAACCTGACTCTTTCAAATTTAGAGTTAGAAAATAGGGCAAAAAGCCAGGAAAGGAAGAAAATGGAAACAGGATCAAGGAAAACAGGAGTTATGTCGTTGACAAAAAATACTCTTAAAGCATTTCAGCTCATTCTGAGGTTGGAAATCATATGGGAAAAACTATGCAAGAATTTTAGTAACTACAACAGGATTTAGCTACAATTCCAATTGTATCCTTTTATTTTCTCCAAAGAGCATCTGAAATACCTTAAATTATCTATAAAGAATGCCCAATTTAATGAATGCACCATAAATCAACTTTTAAAAATTAAACTGAGAGTTTCTCTTGGTAATTCTATTTCTTTCTCTGTACAACTCCATATGCCAACAAATGTCTCCTATTCATAAATGGAAAATTTCTCCCTATATTCATTTCAAACAGCAGAAAATGTGCTCATTTTAGCAATTACATTATGTTATATCTTAAACTTTTAAGTTTTTTGAGTGTCTAGATCAGGGATCAACAAATTTGGCCCACGGACCAAATTTGATCCACCATCTGTTTTTGTACAGTGTGCAAGCTAAAAATGCTTTTCCCCCTCCAAATTAATGAATAAGAGACAAAAAAGAAAAAAAATGAGATTTTTGAAATATGAAAATTATATGAAATTGAAATTTTAGTATTCATTCAGTTTTATAGAAAAACACAGCCATGACCATTCCTCTATGTTTTGGGTAGAAATTCTTTTACACTGCAAAAGCAGAATTGAATAGTTGCTAGAGAGTGTATATGCCTGCAAATGCATATTTATTATCTAGCCCTTTTATAATCTGGACTTTTCACAGAATTTTTGGCTGACCTCCAGTCTAGATAAAGATATTATGAATGTGGATATTAAAATTATTTTTTACTAATTCATTCGCTGATCTATGAACATGAGTTTACTTATTTTCTTGCTTGAGGTCTTTTTATCCTTTTCAAAGGATAAGGCTATATCCTTTGGAACATATAATGATACATGATTTATTCTTCCTGCCTTCAAATAAAATGAAATAAAAAACACCTGAGTATAAAAAACTGTCTGAGATTAGAAAGTAAGACCAATTAAAGATAATAATACCTCAATTTTGAAAAATTTAATTCTTAACTATGTTAAGTGAAAGTGAAGTCGCTCAGTCATGTCTGACTCTTTGCGACCCTATGGACTGTAGCCTACCAGGCTTCTCCATCCATGGGATTTTCCAGACAAGAGTGCCGAGCGGATTGCCTTTTCCTTCTCCAGGGGATCTTCCCGACCCAGGGATCGAACCCAGGTCTCCTGCATTGCGGGCAGACGCTTTACCCTCTGAGCCACCAGGAAAGCCCAACTATGTTAAGACATAGTTAAAAATTTTAACTATGCTATCACATATTTAATCTAATTTAATCTTATTTGATTACCATAGAAGTTGAGTGAAGTAAGCAAATCAGGCATTGTGCCAATATTGGTGATTTAGTCTCTAAGTTGTGTCTGATTCTTGCCACCCCGTGAACTATCACCCACTAGGCTCCATTTGTCCATGGGATTTCAGGAATGTAAATATTGACAGAAAAGTTGTGACTTTTCCAAAATCGACCATCAGTGATAATTTTACAGTGACAATGTGATGTACTTCCTAATATATTACAATGACGGTTGTCATGGTGTTTGAACTGGGCAGGGAAGGATGTTGCAGTTGGGTTCAATAGAGAGACAGGTGGGGACAGAGTTACTAGAAGAGAGCCAGAAGATGTAGCTATTGATATTAATAAAATTAAATTCATAATTAAAAAATTCAAATGACATCAATGAACTCTCAGAAAATAGGAACAAGAAAATTCTTCAACTTGATAAAGAGCATCTACAAAAACCTACAACTAACATTATACATATTGGTGAACTACTGAGAGCTTTACCTCTATAATTGAGAAAAAGGCAAGACTGTTCTGTCTTAGCGCTAGACTAGAGATGGTGAGCAAATCATGGCTGGCTCTGAAATTACCAGTAATCTGATGCTGAACTGTTCTTTATTTGTACTTTGCCACCAATAATATTCTTGGCCTTTGATCCATTTGAAACCGACACAGGTTTTCAGTTTATCCTCTCTTACATTTGTGATTAGCTTTTGGACAGAAGTACTTCTTAGGACTCACTGTGTGTTTCAACTAGATTTATTTCTGAATTTCTCTCCCTTGTTTTGAGTGACCAGCGTCACTAAAGAAATCACATCCTGACCCATCTGGTCCACCCGTATCAATCTCCCCAGAGTGGGACAAATGCAGAAAGTAGCATCAACACATACAGTCTATCAGTGTAAGATGGATAGCTGGTGAGAAGTTGCTGTGCAGCACAGGGAACCCAGTCTGGTGCTGTGTGATGACCTGGAGGGATGGGATGGGGAGAGGGGAGAGAGGCTAAGGAAAGAGAGGTGTAGTTATAATTATGACTGATTTGGGTTGTTGTATGGCAGAAAGCAATACAACATTGCAAAAATTAAAATATTTATTTTTAAATTAAAAAAAAATAGACAAAATGAAAGCAAAACTAAACCATTACTAGGTTAATTGCCAGAGGGATGCCAAATAAAAGGTACCTGGACTGAGAGTCAAGAGTCCCAACTTGGTCTAAGTTTTAGCTATTTAGGTAACATAGAGCTTCTCTGAATCTGAAATTCCTTAGGAGATATAGTATGAAAATAAATAGAGGAAAACCTCATTGAAAATGGAGTCAGGAAACCCTGAAAGGAGAGTTTTCATGCATATCCCACTCCTTGCAACCTGTACAACCAACAGGAAAAAGAAAGCTAGGAATTATTTTAACAAGGTCTGTTTGTATTAAATTACTTGTACAAAGTTCTCTCAGTCTCAGCTTTTTACCCATCATGATAAGAGTGTTACGTTTCTTCCGGTATGAGAGAGGACATGTTTCACATGGCAACTTCATCTGCTTTTAAGCAGAGGAAAGAAGAGCCTTACTGTCTTAGCAAGGAAGCACTAACCTCGAACTGCGAACTCTCTTCCTCTTCAGTGAACTCCTAGCGTGCATGCTCAGTTGTCTCTGTCCATGGGATTCTCCAGGCAAGAATACTGGAATGGGTTGCCATGCCCTCCTCCAAGGGATCTCCCCACCCAGAGATCAAACCCACGTCTTCTGCGTCTTCAGCATTGGCAGGAAGATTGTTTACTGTGGAGTCAGGTGGGGAAGCCCAGTGAAACTTATTTTATTCAAAATAACTCCCCTCAATTTTCTCCTAAAACCTGCCTCGAGAAAGTTCCTCTCATTTGCTCTCTGGACTTGCTTATGACTCACTATAGCTTGTCTCTCCTGAATTGCAAATCCCTGCTGCTCTTGCATAGGACATTTTGCTGGTAAGGTACCCAGCTGTTTTATTTTTAAGGTTTACAACAGGAAAGTAATATCCTTGTATTTTTAATTTTTTTAAAAGATTGGTATTTTGGAAGATGTTAATGCCCCCAAAGTCCGTAAGACTTTAAGAATCAAATAAATACACTATAGTAGTACAATGTTTGGTAGGAACATTTGCCTTGAACTCAAATCTTTGAAATCACAAGACTTAAGCATCTACATATTCAACCTGTGTGTAAAATGCAACTTGAAGAAGTGTTCAGTAAAGGCTTGGTGGGTATTTGCATGCTCAAATTACATAATCAATGTAGTTTAAACAAAAATTAACTGGATGTCTTTCTTATACAGTGCCAAGTAAATCAGTGATCAAGTTTACCCAATCTAATCAAATGTGTTTTAAAAATGTTATTTAACTTTGATTTCCATGAACTTATTCAGCATAAATACTTATGCATAGCCCAGAGTAGAAAGGATAATATGCTATAAAGCTGTTGAACTTAAAAGAATTATATAATCAGTTATACTCTATTGTCCCGATGTAATAAAAAGCAAAGACATTTTATTGGATCTTCTCTTTATCACTCAAATAAGAAGTTTTAAAAAATAAAAATATCTACATTTTTCTTACATAGTGTTTTACAACAGTAATAGCAAGAGGGTTATACAATAGCAAGTTAAACAGGGTAAATTTTGAGTTAAACTAAGAGATTAAATAAAACAGAATCTAAATATTTACTATGCAAAAGAATGTTTGTGGAACATTGAGAAAAAGATAGTTAGCTTTTTATAGATTTCTCATTTATTATTGATCATCTGCTAAAAAAAAATATTCAGGTTAGATCAGTTCTTTCCCAAAAGAAATAGGTGTTTTAATACCATTTTATGATCTTGAAACACAAAGGGTCATGGTTTTAGTGCACTAAAATATTCAGTCACCATCCGGGGAAAGGTTAACAACTTTCCCCCCCAGAAATCCCTTAATGTATATAGAGCAAAGTACTGTATTTGTAAAAGCATTTAGGCCGCACGGCCATACTTTTTGAGTATTTACTAAATATAAAGGAAGTAAGCTACAGTTCCTTTTAAATGTAGGTTATGACTTCAGTCCAACCCATTAAGTTTTCTAAACTAGGGCTTGTGGTATTTGGCATCAATTCTTCTGTTCTTTTGATAAGTACCTAAACAGGATGTCCTTGCAAATTAAATGAAAAATAGCTCTGGAAGTTTTCCTCCCTCAGGAATAAGCATTGAGATTGGCAGATGGCTTAAGTGGAAATATACAGGAATGCACTTTAGCCAGCATTAGAAAAGTGTTCCAGCAGATATTATTGAGGTTAATTCAAGAAGGCCCATCTCACTTCCTTTTGCACTAAAATGTTCAATGACTTCAAACTGGAAAGGCTTAATTTATTTTGTCTAAATTGTTGCAAGACAGCCTCAATGAGGAAGAAAGCTTACATATAACTAGTAAAAGAAAAATAATAGCTGATTTCTTAACATAGAAATTTTATGTATTAACATTGAAGAAAGAGGAGACATCTCAATTCAAACATGTTTTGCAAGTCTTCGCGGAGACAAAGTCCTTCTCTGCACAATCTAAATCCTCTGAACTCACATTTCTTTTTCTCTTTCTATTATACACATAAAGTTAATATGGCAGATATTTCATTATTCTCTCATGATAAAGTATCCATACTTTATGAAAAAAAATTAAGTGCTCAGTAGTAATGTCATACAACCATTAGAAATACTTTAAAACCATTAGGAATACATTAGTATTTCAACTCAGGTTTCCCAGGTGGCGCAGTGGTAAAGAATCCACCCGCCTATGCAGGAGATGTAAGAGGCATGGGTTTGATTCCTGGGCCGAGAAGACTGCCTGGAGGAGGAAATGGCAACCCACTTAGTATTCTTGCCTGGAAAATTCCATGGACAGAGGAGAGTGGGGGGCTACAGTCCATGGGATCGCAGAGTCGGACAGGAGTGAGCAGAGCAGCACAATGTTGCAACTTAAAGATCTCAGGTATTAGAAATCATTGGGAAGAACTCTATGAAAAAGGAAACTGGAGAAATAACATTTGAAAGGAACGCCCTATTTTTATTTAATCAAATGATTTGTAAGTAGGAGGTATCTCTTTAAACTGTAGTCATTTTTTAAGGACTGATATTCTTGCCCGGAGAATCCCTGGACAGAGGAGCCTGGGGGACTACAGTCCATGGGGTCGCAAGAGTTGGGCATGACTGAACAATTAACACACACACATATTGCTAAAAATATAAAAATGATACATTTAATGAATTATGAAAGCTCCTAGCAATAAATGGGAAATGTGGAATTGTCTGGTATAATCTAGCAGTCGCTTAAGCTTATTTGATCTTATTAAGATTTTCTTTAGTGAAATGCATTTGGAAAATATTCAAAGACTGTAGAACTTTTTAAAAAAACTTATACTTTTCACTTTTCCTTCCTTATTCCACTGTTTTACAGAACAATTAGAAATCAGCAAGGCAGCTGTCCACATTTTATTATTCATCATGTGGAAGTATACATATTTGGTATAAATGAAGATCAAAGAATAGAGAACAATTAAAAACATTTTAATAACAGAGTGACTTAACTTGTTGTATTTGTCTTTTCTTGTACAACCCAAATTGTATTACAATTTTCTTTTATTCAACCTTTCAAATATGACTGTCCTAAAAAAATGTGTATAGCCTTTTTCCTACCATTTCAACTACAATGACAACAAAATACAGTAAAATCCAGCTAATCACTAAACTCTGAGTGATCACTTTTTACTATGTATGTACTACATATTCAGCTACCAAACATCCCCAGCTCCATTTATTAATATTATAAATTACCTTGAAATTACAAATGATATAAGGATTCAGACAAGTAAATACAATTATTTGGGTTAAAATGTTTTCAACTCAGGTGAATAATGTGTAGATCATGGTAGCTTAAAGAAAGCTAAACTTAATGTTAAAAGTCATAGAAAAAAATATATATTTGTAATTCATCTTCTTATTAAAAGAGAACCATTAATAAACACTATTCTTCATAGGATGTTTACAAAATGTGTTAAAATGTTAATTTGCCCAATTTTGTGTGTGTATATTTTTTGTTGGCATAATGGCTGTGGTTTTTAGCTGTTAAATAACATCAAAGTATTCCTTTAATTTCCTAAAAATACATTATATTGTCTTAAGCTGACGATGTTTTATTAATGACTTTTTTGGGAAACACACCTGAGAGTGTACATTAGTACTACTGTCTATAACCATGATTAAAAATGATCCCCTGGAGAAGGGAATGGTTACCCACCCCAGTATTCTGGCCTGGAGAATTCCATGGACTGTATATTCCATGGGATCACAAAGAGTCAGACATGACTGAGTAGTCGACTTAAGCCTACCTATGATTATAAACTAGTCAAGGGAGCTCTGCAACTCTGCTGTCTCTTCCTTTTCTAATTTCATAAACCCAAGAGTCTGGTCTTTGTTTCTCAATTATAACTTGAGATTAGTTAAAAGATTAGTTAGTATGTAACTCTAAATGTAATTCTCAAATTACATTTCCAGTCTAGACATCTGTCATGAATCTCAGGAAATTTAGACTTGATGTATGTCCTTAATTGAACTCATTATCATCACCTCCTCCAATCCTGTTTTCTCTTCTGTATTCATTAGTCAGTGACAGTACTCTCCACATAACTACCCAAAAGAAGAAAACTCAAACTCTCATTTCACTCTCAAGCCAGTTATCCAATCAATAATTAGGTCTTGTGAATTCTGTTTACCAGACAGCACTAAAATATTTTCCTGCTCTTAAACCTGGTTTACTTAAGAATATCACTGTAGCTATGTGAATCATTTCTCTCTGTCTAAAATTACCTCATTTCAGTACTTCTTCCACACTATTGCAAGAAGAATCTTTAATACAAATATGATCATGTCGTTCCTACACGCCCACCCCAGAAGTCCTTCCTAGAGCTTCACTGCCAATGAGAAAAAGTATAAACTCCTCATCATAGTGTATTATTTCCAGTCTCTTGTTCTGAGATTGCTTACCTTTTCAAATTTACACCCATGTACAGCCATACTGAATCATCCCAACATTAAAGGATGTGTGTATGAAAACTTTTTTCTTATATCACCCTGAAATCACAGTGCAAAAAATCAAATCATCCTAGGATGACTGTACATCGGTTTCTTTCTTCTGTAAGCTCTATTTTTCCTCCGTACGTGATTCTAATCATTGGTTACATTAAAAACTATGCATTGTTAAATATTTTTATAGAGTTGAGTCTTTTGTTATTACAAAGTATTTTTTTGCCTCTGCTATCAGTTCTTGACTAAACTCTCCTACCTAAAGAATCACTACTCCTATGGCTAATGTTTCTGTTTTCATGCTTTTAAAACCTTTATATTTAAGGCAATCTATTGGAAGTAGCATATATTTGGATTTTTATTTTTAATGTGAACTTTTTTCTTTTTATTGAATTTTAATCTATTATGTTTGATACATTTACTCATGTATTTGGTTTTAAGTTTGCCATATTACTCTTTCTGTCCTATTTATTCCTTTATTTTTGCTCCCCTTTCAATCATTCTTTTGTATTCACTAAATGCTTTTTTATCATTTTGTTGTTTTTTAGCTTGTTAGTTATATATTATTTAACTTTTAAATTTTATACCATGAATTCAAGACGTGGTAAAGTCTAGTATGTATTAAATTTATTAAAACCTAGTATATATTAATATATTTGCAACTTCCCATAAAATAAAAGGATCTTAGAGCATGTTTACTTCATTTTCTTTTTTTAAAAGGCATGTTTTCTTATAACATTTTGTTGCTGTTGTTGCAAACCAGTTGTTAAACAATAGTAATTATTAAAAGTTAAGATTTTTAGATTTATAATTAAATTATATTAAAAAAGGTTAAAAAATATTCAGAACTTATCCCTTCCTAATTACTTTCCCCCCAATTTTTAATCCTAAGTTTGAAAACTTAAAAGATACTGATTTTTTGAATCCTTGTATTTGTTCTGTCCTTTATCCTTAGCTTTTCTTGTTTTTCTAGGTTTCCCTGTTCAGCGGTTTTTCCTACTACCTGAACATTTGCTTAAAAGTGGTTCTACTAATGATCTCAACTAATGTATGCCAGAATGTCATCATTTACTTTCAATGATGAAGGATGTATTCACATTTTACACAATTCTAGACTGGTAGTTATTTTCTTTAACTGCTCTAAGGTATCATAGTTTGTCTGCTTTTAAGGTATCATAGTTTGTCTTCTGCTTAAAAGTCAGATGTCACTGTGACTGTTTTTAAGTTTCTGTGTTTTGTTTTTTTTGGTTTACCTCACTCTCACTATGATGTCAAATGTGCAGTCTTATTGCTAAAGCTTTGTACTACTTCATTATCCTACTCTTTGATAAATTTATGGGAGCTATTCAGTTACTAGGTCTTCTAATATTCCTTCTCCCTCATTCTCTTACTCCCACTGGACTCCAAGTACATGTCTTATTTTACACTCTTGTCTACATTTTCTTTCTTTTTTTTCTTGTTTTCAAAGATATCCTTCATTTGTTTTTTCCATGTAACTAATTCTTTTTTTTTATGTTTCTAATTTCTTGTTAAAGCCATATACTGAATTGTTAAACTGTTATTAAATTTTTCAGTCTAGAATGTCAATATAATACTTTTTTAATGGTTTCCTGTTTTCTATTAATATTCTTTTTCCTATGATTTAATTTATTGAATTCTTTTAAAGCTCCTTTCTGGTTACCCTTGTGTCTGACATTCAGTAGATCAGTTGCTATTCTTTTCTCATAGTTTTTCATTAATTCTTATATTCTGCTTACTTGGTTATTGTGAGGTAAAGAGAAGACTTTTGGAACCAGAATGAGAGGAAAATAGAAGTTGAGGTTCTGTAGTTCTGCATATAATGACATGTTTCTTCAACAAAAAAAAATTACTTTCTGCATACGGAAGATAGTTGAGGAATGACAAGTTAATCAGAGATTGAGCTGATTCAAAGTGAAGAGTTTTATGAGAACTGGTATATATCTTGCTCACAAATGTAGTCTTCATGTTCTAACTGAAAGCCTAGAGTGCTTAGTAGGTCTCTCTTATTTACATTAAACTATAATTTCCGTCATTGGCATAAAATGTGACAATTCTTAGTTTTATATCTAAGTTTCTCAAACTGCCTTAAGCCTGGCAGATACATCAAGGGTGAAGCAGGGTTCAAATATCAACAAATGCCAAGATTTCCTGCTCTGTATTACCTTAGTTCCTTAAGTCCTTGATGCTCTAAAAGTTTTCTGATAAGTCCCACCACTCCACATTTTACGTTTTGTTCAGTCATTTTATTTAATTTTGGTGGCAAAATTATTGTTTTGACACAAGTTTCCTGGTGGTCCAGTGGCTAAGACTATGCACTCCCAATGCAGGGGACTGGGGTTCGATCCCTGATCAGGGGACTAGGTCCCACATGCTGCAAGTAAGACCCAGGGCAGCTAAATAATTTCGGAGAAGGCAATGGCACCCCACTCCAGTACTCTTGCCTGGAGAATCCCATGGATGGAGGAGCCTGGAGGGCTTCAGTCCATGGGGTCGCTGAGGGTCAGACACGACTGAGTGACTTCACTTTCACTTTTCACTTTCATGCATTGGAGAAGGAGGTGGCAACCCACTCCAGTGTTCTTGCCTGGAGAGTCCCAGGGACGGGGGAGCCTGGTGGGCTGCCGTCTGTGGGGTCGAACAGAGTCGGACACGACTGAAGCGACTTAGCAGTAGCAGACCGTTATTACTAGGAGCAAAAATTCTACAGGATGCTCTAGGCACTGGGTAAGACATTCTGTTAAGAACAGTGGAAAAGCCCCAAGAAATGAACAAGTTTTTGTCTTTTCTTAGGATAAAGGCTAGAGTAACCAGCAGGTAATGAGTGATGTAGGGAGTTGCAAGTGAACAGTGAATTCAGTGAGGAGGTTTCTCATTTTCTAGGGGAAAGCCTTTGAAGGTTTTAAACCAAAAGATAATGAGTTGATAAATATTGTGAAGTGCTAATTCTGATTTATGTGAATAAAATGAGTATTATTGGAGTAAGAGCAGAATTAAGGGAGAATGGCTTGAATTACACTGATAACAGTAGAAAGATGTGTAAAGACTTAGAATATGTTTTGAAGGAAACCCCAATACAGTATGCTGATGGATTTAAAATAGAAAGGTAAAGGAAAGAACGGAATCAAGAATAACTCTATTTTGGGAGAGGTTAGAGCCACTCAGTGGATATGGCGTTATGTAGAGGAAGAACATATATATAGAGAAAAAACTCAAATGTTATCTTTGGAAGTGTTAAATTTGCAATGTCTACAAGATGGTCATGTCAAGTTGAAATGGTAGTTGACACTGGATATAGGTGAAAGGAACTCAGAATTTCAGTGCTAAATTCTGATCAAAAATTCAATATTTATAAATATTTAATGTTGTCAGTTCACCAATAATGAGTTTTTTCAATTGTGATATAAAGTATGCTTGGACTTATTACTTACTATATATTTTCAAATGTATAGCTAAACAGATGCATTATTTTCTTCTTAAAACATATACTTCTGATGTAAAAAATTAAATAAAAACAATTCTTTTTGAAATCATTTATGAATAATTTCCCAGTCCATCAAACTGAACTATGATTTCCTGCCTTATCTGTATCTACATATCATTATGTCTTTTCTCCTCAGTTTCATTTTCCCATGCTTAGATATTTGGGTTTCATCTTTGTATGTTTTCAAAAATGTTTTCTGTGAAATCATTAGTAGTTGTTTCCTTGTTAAACCGAATGACTTATCTCTGGTCATTATTCTACTATTTTGCAACATTTTATAATTTTTAACTTTTTCTTCTGGAAGCTTTCAATCATGTTCTTTATAAAAGCAGTCTCCCACATACTGTCCATTGTCTATATCTTCTATAATTCCTTCATCAATGCCTCTTTCCTGCAAATTATTTTGAAGGTAGACTTTATTAAAAGGCTTTCCTTGGATCTTTTTCTTTCCCTTGAGATGCTCTCCTTGTACAGTGATTTCTTCTCCAAGTGCTTCATCTACCACTTTCATTCAAAAATAGCCAAAGCCATTAATTATTTCATACAAATACACTTATTTCTTGAAGTGTATGCACAACTGCACTGTATCATTGATAAGAAAAATGCATAAAGATAATAGCGAATATACTGGAGTTGTAAGTCAAACAAATAAGATTGAAAACATAGACAATTAAACCACCATATGATAATGACTTCTAGGGCACAAAATATTTGGGAGGACAGAAAATAAATGGTTTTTCTGGCACACAAAATAGATAGGATTTATGGGAAAGGAGAAACTGCTTTAAATAACAATGACTAAGAATTTACTTGGTCATAAATCAAGAGGACAATGTAAGCAGAGAACAACTTGTATAAAATGAGAAAGGGGACAGATGGTTATTAGACTTACTTTGTTGATCATTTAATGATATATGCAAATATCAAATCATTATATAGTGTACCCAAAACCAATATGATGTTGTATGCCAACTTTATTTCAATAAAAAAACTAATGCTGAAATTTATTTGCCATGATAGAAGATGTGCTTTGTATGGTTTCCCTCCAAAATATTTCTTTCAATAATCCCTATAATTCTACCATTTGAGAAAGATTTCATTTTCTCTGTGTAACACTTTGATAAGGGTTTCTGTTCTTCTGTGACTTCTGAATGATGCTCTGTATTTCCCATCTATTAAAGAATGGACTATTAAATCATTCATTCTTTATTAAATCATTTAGCATTTATGAAGTGTTTAACAAGGACTGATGTTGGATAACTGAACCGTAAAAGTAACAATAGAAATAAGTCCTGATTTCCATTAACTCACGGTTTACTGAGCAATAATATTTTCCAACACTAGAGGCGGGAAGTGAAGTTACAGAATTATTGAAAGCCAGAAAGTAAGGAAGTGAAAAAGACTGAATACAAAGTTCCACAGGTCTTTAAGAATAAATATAATAGTACTGGAAAGTTAGACAAAAGTAGAAAGAGGAGAATTTTTAAATGAGAAGTCATATTCATAATTTCAGGTAACTTAGATTCTTCAATTGATGCAAGGTGATATTTCCATAAACAAAAGATTTCCTCTGCTATAATAGTGTTCTACCCCACATCTACTATACCACCTGCTCTGCTAGATGCTTCAATGATAAAGAAATTGAGACTCAGGGGTATTGGTAACTTTGCTCCTAAGTTGATACAATTCCTAAGTGGTTTCTCCATCTGACTCCAAAACCCACCCTTTTTTCCTTTAACCTAAGTTATCACTCTATAAAGAAAGACAATATCGATTCACTTTTTAAAGGATTATTGGCTTTAATTCTTATAGTATGTTATTAAAAAAAAAAACTCTTGGCTTACTATGGCATATGGGATTTAGTTCCCTGACCAGGGGTCAAACCCACGCCCCCTGAATTGGAAGTTCCGACTTTTAACCACTGGGCCACCAGGGAAGCCCCAAATCCTTGTAATATTACTAATCCACATTTTTCAGTGGTTTAGAAAGGTGAAATAACTTGGAAATATTGCAGGTAAAACATTTATTTTTATCAAAGAGTGGTGCTTATTCTTTAGAGATCAGAAACACAAAAAGTTTCCTGTTTTAGATTCTTAAAAATCTCTTATTGAGCTGCTTCCCCTGCACACACTCACTGTTTTCTCACTTATGCCTGGTTTTATAGTTTGAGACCATTGTTTGAAATTTAGAAATAATATTTCAGTGTTCAAAGTTCTTATTTCCAAATGATAACACACAGTCAGAAGACATATATATTTTATTTCATGAGCTAGTTTTAAAAGTACACACTACATACACAGAATTATTTTAGAAAGCATTCATGAGTGCTATTTGTATTTCTATTTTTGAAGGCTCTTAAAGAAAAATAAAAATCACACTTCGAGGCTAATGTGCTATTACTTTCTTCCAAACTGAAAGTCTTTGTCCTGAGTTCTTTAATTCCAATTACCAAGCCATTGCCAACATCAAGTAGACTCTCAAAAAATGTTTATTGACTAAACAAGCAAATTAATTAATTACTCAGTGAACAGATATGGCATTTGATGTAGGGTTGCTCACAAAATCTCCAGTCCTACATGACGACTAGGGTAGGAAAAAAAGTGAACCTTCTTAGGCTAAAAGGCAAGAGATCCTAACTTATTTACCTCGCTCTAAGGCACACAGATGTTTTTCTCCCATAGGGAGGAAGATAAAATGGAAGTGATAATAGTATGTTTTGTCAGCAGTTCCGGAACAACTGCCAAAGAGATTCACTCTTAGCAAAGGGGATTCAGTGTAGCAACCGTGTCTGCACACAGGAAGCAGAAGGCTGGTCTTCGGGGAAAAAAAAATCAATACCTTGCTATGTGCAATATACATAAATATAGGTAGAGATGGCAGTGAAAGAGAGAAAGAGAGAGAATTCAATTTTTATACAACCTTGAAACAGAACCAGATACTTGGCTAAAATTGGTATTTCTATGTATTTGCTTCTATCAGTAAAATTCTGAAAATTAGATTGTTGTAAAATATTGGAAAATACAGACAGCTGTAATTCTCATGAGAAGATGGTATAGAAGTATGATAGACTTTTGCAAAATATTCCTTCCTTGTCTATGCTTCTTTCTCCAACTATTTTTCATCTTCTCTTTTTATCTCCTTTTTTCTATCTCTGTTTCTTGCTTTCTCTTTTTCTACTTTCTATGCTGTCTTTCTTTAATATATTACAAACCACCAATGCAGTTCTTCCTAGGGTCGTGCTGCCAGCATCTGATATTCTCAATAAGAATTGGATCAGTAAAAAAAAAAAAAAAACAAAAAAACAAACCAAAACAAATCTGCATGGAGAGGAAGAGCAGCAATTCTCTGGGCCCTGTGCACCAGCGGATGCTTCTTCCATCTGGTGGTGAGCAGGACCCCTAGAGGGCACTGACAGGAAAGAGACTTTCAGTGCAAACTCCTTGATCTTCTAATATCTGTCACTTTAGGGCCAGGCTTTCTTACACCTGGATGATGAATGAATTTACCATTCACAATTACATAAGAAAGAAATTTTGTCATGTATTATTTCCAGAAGCAGAAGTTTAGTGGAAGTTTTAATAGCAGTAAAGAAGATAAATTAGTTTCAGAGTGTACTGCTACACCTGACTTTGCTGAAATTTTAAAATAGATTTCAAATGTTAAAATGAGGATTATTTCAAACTTGCCAAGGAACATTACTCTTGGAGTTTGTGTTTAGCATTTTTAAAAATTTAACTTCATGTTGCAGATGTTAAAAGTACATTTCATTTTGCTAAAATACATATTTAACTTTGCGTATTAATGCCTAAGAAGGCACTTTAAAGAATCTCTGTACTTGTTCCTAGAGAAGAGATTTATGTGATGTAGGTATTTCTTTGGATTTAGAAATAGGAAGTCCTTGATCTGTTGTATTGACATGATGAACAGAGCTCTTTAAAGAGGCATCAGCAGTTGAATTAGCAAATACAAGTAGATTAGAGTGATATAACTTCCCCATATTTTGAAAAAATAGCACTCTATGGAAATGGGTGACATTTTTAAAACTGTATTTTATTTTATTTTTTTACATTTTATTTTATTTTTTTATTTAATTTTATTTTTAAACTTTACATAATTGTATTAGTTTTGCCAAATATCAAAATGAATCCGCCACAGGTATACATGTGTTCCCCATCCTGAACCCTCCTCCCTCCTCCCTCCCCGTACCATCCCTCTGGGTCGTCCCAGTGCACTAGCCCCAAGCATCCAGTATGATTGTCCTGTTTTATAAAACCCCAGGTTTTCAAACTCTTCCTTGAGACATTTTTTGTTATTAAAGAGAAAACGTACTGCAATAACCTGAGTAAAAGCATCTACGTCATTGTCTGGTGTATTTTATCTTTCATGGTATGGAATTTACATTGCTGCCATAGGTAACTGTTTATGAAGAAAACGGAAATGTCATTTGAGATTCTGCATTTCTCAGCTAGCCTGTTAGACATAGAATTTACTTTTTTAAAGTAGTGGACATTTTCAATATGTTTAAGGAACTCTACATACATGGATGTTACAAAAAGGAAAGAGGAGGTTTGGCAGTTATTCAGTTTGATTGGCACAGTCTTCATTCAGTCAATGATATATGTGGTAAAGGCTTAATGGTACTCAGTATGAGTTATGTGATTCACCAATTTTATGACTCACTAGTAGCATAACCTTGAGGAAGTTACTTTGTCTAACTAAGCCTTTGTTTCCATACATTCCATGTTTCCTTTCTAGTGGGATTATTGTGAAGATTTAAACAAGTAACATAAGAATGGCACTTAAATCCCATGGTAGGATTGGCTGTTGTTATACAATCTATCATTTTATCAAAGGTCTAAAACCCATTATTTTGGGCTCCATGCAGGAAGACTAAGATATGGAGATACCAGTAAGTCTTCATGATAGTACCACTACTCTAAAATCCTGTTATAACCCTAAGGGCATTGACCACAGGAAAATTTACTCTATACCATTTATTTGATGATAATAGAAAATCTATTGGGTTCTAATAAGACTATTTTCCAAATAACTATTTGATAAAGGCAGATTGGTTTTTGCTTTTGTTTTATAATCATTATTCCTTTTGGTAACAGCTATATCATAACATCATTAGCTAAAAACAAACAAACAAAAAAAACCTGAATTTTAGGTGGACCTAAGTTAAGAAGCCCCGGAGAAGGGAAAGGCTACCCACTCCAGTATTCTTGCCTGGAGAATCCCCATGGACAGAGGAGCTTGGTGGACTTCAGTTCATGGGGTTGAAAGTCAGACACGACTGAGCAACTAAGCACAAGTAAAGAAGGCAAAATGCCAAAGAATTGATGCCTTCAAACTGTGGTGCTGGAGAAGACTCCTGAAAGTCCCTTGGACAGCAAGGAGATCAAACAAGCCGATCTTAAGGGAAATAAGTCCTGAATACTCACTGGAAGGACTGATGCTGAAGCTGAAACTCCAATACTTTGGCCACCTAATGTGAAGAGCTGACTCATTGGAAAAGACCTTGATGCTGGGAAAGATCAAGGGCAAGAGAAGGGGATGACAGATGATGAGATAGTTGGATGGCATCACTGACTCAATGGACATGGGTCTGAACAAACTCTAGGATATAGTAAAGAACAGGAAGGCCTAGCATGCTGCAGTCCAAAGAATTTAGGTGGATCTAAGAAAAGAATTTTAGGTGGATCTAGGTGGATCTTTGTGCTGGGGTCACAAAGAATAGAACACAACTGGGTGACTGAATAACAAGTAGCATCAAATGTAGGAATGAATAAGGAAATGAATAAGCAATTGTACAGAGTAAATACTGTCAACAATTCTAAATGCCTACAGAGGTTAGTAGGTTGGCCTGGTGTTTTCTTAGTGTATGGAGTTCTCTGGACTGGCAATAACCTCCTGTGGCCCCATGAAAGTGTTAGTTGCTTAGTCATGTCTGACTCTTTGCAACCCCATGGATTGTAGCCTGTCAGGCTTCTCTGTCCATGGGATTCTCCAGGCAAGAATACTGAAGTATTCTTTGTCTTCCTTCTCCAGGGCATGTTCCTGACCTACACATTGAACCTGTATGCATTCATTATTAGGAATAAAAATTACAATACAATTCTAAGGCAGAGACCACTGCATACCTAGAAAATAAACCATAGGAAGGAAATGTGTCTCATTGTTTTAAAGAATGCTAGCAACGTGGCACTAGTAGGAAATTCAAATTGATTAGATGTGTGCTAAAAATGTTTCTGGGCTTTCCTGGTGACTCAGTGGTGAAGAATCTGCCTGCCAGTACAGGAGATACAAGAGACACGGGTTTGGTCCCTGGTTAGGAAGATCCCCTGGAGGAGAAAATGGCAACCCACTCCAGTATGCTTGCCTGGGAAATCCCCATGAAAAGAGGAGCCTGGGGGCCTGCAGTCCATGGGGTTACCAAAGAGTCAGACACAACTTAGCAACTAAAACAACAACAAAAATGTTTCTAGATTAAAAAATAAAGGTTTGCTGGAAAATACATCTTTCAATTCAGAGAGAGAGAGATGATATTGTAATATATTGCAAATTATAGGTGCCTTTCTGTCATTTCTAGGATATTCTCCTTGAATTCAGAAGTGAATGGAGGCCAACTGGATCCACAGTTGCTATTGCTTCAAAAATATTATTCAGTAGAGTGCTATGAACAATATTTAAAAGAGTCATTCAGTTTGGAGTTGAAGTTTCAATGCATTTATAAAACTGAACTATACATGAACACTTGTAAGCTGTATGTACTTTTACCAAGCTACACTTGATAGCTAACTGTTGAGCTAACCCTCCCTTAACTCTCATACCCTTTTTCCAGGGAAACTCACCAGTTGACATATGCCTAGAAAGAAAGAGATAGTCCCTGGTTAGCCCTGGATAGGAGCAGAGTTAATTCGGTCAAATGAAATTAGGTGATGAATTCCTAAAACAAGGCTCACCACTGAGGCTGACTCTCTTTGTTTTTATAATTTCAAATCTGAGACTATCAGCAAGAGGAAATAAAACAGAAAATATGATATTAAATATATATGTGGAAATGATTTTTATACAGCTCATACATATCCCTCTAGTTTTCTCTTCCTTTGTTTAAATTATATATAAGCTCTAAATTATTTTACAATAACGACAGCTAATATATATTTCACAATCCATAAATTAAGCACTGTGCTAAGTGACATTAGAGATTTTATTTCACTTAATATTCTAGTAATTTTTTACTCTTCAATAATCTGTCTAAAGTTGTTCCTGAAGGGAACATTTATAGAAAAGAATACAATACAAAAAGGTAATGTAAGTTGTAATTTCTGATATGATTATTTTAATATCATACTTATCTAATACAGTAAATTTTCCTATTTTTTTCATGTTTGCCAAGATATCCTCAGCAAAGGACATCAGACAGAAAATAGAGTTCATGTAAAATATTAACTCAATGATGAAAATTAAAAATTTATTGTCTTATGGTTATTATATTTATCTTGTTAACATTTTTGAAAAATAAATTCCCTGAAGATGAGAATGTGAGAGTTGGACTGTGAAGAAAGCTGAGTGCCAAAGAACTGATGCTTTTGAACCGTGGTGTTGGAGAAGACTCTTGAGAGTCCCTTGGACTGCAAGGAGATCCAACCAGTCCATTCTGAAGGAGATCAGCCCTGGGATTTCTTTGGAAGGAATGATGCTAAAGCTGAAACTCCAGTACTTTGGCCACCTCGTGCGAAGAGTTGACTCATTGGAAAAGACTCTGATGCTGGGAGGGATTGGGGGCAGGAGGAAAAGGGGATGATAGAGGATGAGATGGCTGGATGGCATCACAGACTCGATGGACATGAGTTTGGGTAGGCTCTGGGAGTTGGTGATGGACAGGGAGGCCTGGCGTGCTGCAATTCATGGGGTTGCAAAGAGGCGGACATGACTGAGTGACTGAACTGAAGATGAGAATATTTACTTTATTTTCTAAATTGTGTCTAAAATACATATCGAACACAGAAAACGTTTCCTGAGAATATGAATTAAAAGCTAAGTAAGTTACATTTTAATAAAATTCCGAAACAATGAAGGAAAAAAGACCTATTTATAAATTTTATTTATAAAATGTGTTCAGAAAGCAAAACATATGATAGCTTACACATTTTATCAATTATAAAAAATGTATCTATTTAAAAAGCTATTAGAACATGAAATTCAACATGAATGAGAAGATGGTATTGTTAATTAAGATGCTCTATGTGGATGATACTCATTTATAGTTGTGACTGGACTCAAACATTTACTCAATCACCATCCTTCTAGGAGTTTAATTATGAAAAGTTTGTTAAGCTGTTAATAAATGTCAGACCCTTTTAAGTGTTAAAATATCATCTAGATAAAAGTTTCTAAAAGTGCTAAAGAAAGCAATGAGAAAAGCTTAATAAGGATGTTTAGAAGGAAGGCAGAAAGGGAGGGAGAAAGGAAAGCAGTAATGGAAGGATGGCAAAGGAAAGGGAAGTCACATTTACTAAAAAAATCCTTTATGTAAGTTTTACAGTTTCTACGAATGATATTCATTATATCAGTTTTTAAGGTTTATTCATAATGGTATTCATTTAAAAATAATAGTTGAAATTTTAATAAGAATTTATAGTTGAAAATATTAGTGAGTTTGACTCTAATTTGAATTTTTCAAAGAATTGTAGCAGAAGAAAATTTCCTCTTCCTCTCTGAGGATCAATTTCTTAATTGGAAAAGAGGGAGCATCTGAAAATCTGGTGATTATTTCTAGACTGCTAATTTCAGTTGGGAGAAGGCAATGGCATCCCACTCCAGTACTGTTGCCCGGAAAATCCCATGGATGGAGGAGCCTGGTAGCTTGCAGTCCATGGGGTCGCTAAGAGTCAGACACGACTGAGCGACTTCACTTTCACTTTCCATTTTCCTGCATTGGAGAAGGAAATGGCAACCCACTCCAGTGTTCTTGCCTGGAGAATCCCAGGGACGGAGAAGCCTGGTGGGCTGCAGTCCGTGGGGTCTCACAGAGTTGGACACGACTGAAGGGACTTGGCAGCAGCAGCAATTTCAGGTTCCTTGAATGTTACTGATTGTGTGACCGCTAGAGGGCACTCAAAACGTGATCTGGAGATTGGCTTTTTTGCTCAGTGTCGCCACCATGGTCTATCAAGTTCATATCTATAGGAAAATAAGAAAACTATTTCTTACTCACTTAAAATTGACTATAAATGTGACTTACTGTCAAATCAGTAAAATCTACCTGAAATAAACAAAGCAGGTAAAAACTTTGTGCTGTAGGAATAAATGTTGTATTTTTAAAGTTTAATTTGGAGCCTTTACACAGGTAGGAATCTCTAGGTAAATTTTCTCAGCAGTGATAGCCTTGGGGAAACAATAAGATCACATGATAGAATGATAACAAAATTTACAATCAGAATAATAATGAGGGCATTTACTGTTTATAAGTGCTTATGATGAACACCACATTATACTATGGACTTTATATATGTATGTGTGTATATATATATATATATATATATATAACTTCATTTGATTCACACACACACACAATGTGTTTCACTGACTCCAAAGTATTGTCAGGAGGAATTCTTAAGAGAAAGAAGGAACAGAAGGCCTTGGTAGTGACCATGAGTCAGACACAATGTTTCTCATTGTGTTTTTATAGAAAGTTTACTCCACAGTTTCAGATAAGCTATGACAAAACACCATCATTTAGTAGAGAACTTGCTTCTGTCTGAAATGGCATTTATATTTTAGACAATCTTTAATCAAGTAATAACATATGTATCTAGTTTGATTTATCTTCCCTTTGATTCTATTTCTTTTTCTAATTTATTTTTAGCAGCTAAAATGTAAAACATTGAAATTTAAAACTAAAGATTCTAGAATTGATTATGGTGATACTAAAGCTCAATGGGAAGTGTTCATTTTAATTTCCAAATCACGATTTTTAGTTAATAAGACATTCTGTATTAATTAGAGATGTTAATTCATAACAAGGTTTATGATCAACATGACTCCTTATTATATTGTCCACAAAGAAATGTTAAAGAGTGCTACTTCCTACTGTCCTATAGAGTGTTGTGAGAAATCAGAAAAAAGCAATCAGATAAAAAATATTATTACTCCCGTTTCACTAATAAGAAGATAAAAACAGCAAGATTTTAAGTTTGTTTTTTTTTCTTTAAATCTTTCTCAGTGGATGGAATTTTGGATTTCTTGTTCAGTTGCTTTACTGTGTTGTGTTAGTTTCTGTAAGTTATTTAAATTACTTAAAAGTAACAAGTATTGCTATGAATGAATATTTATGTTCCTCTTCTTCCCCGAAAATTCATATGGTAAAACCTAATGGTTGCAAGACCCTTTGAAATAATAAACTCCATGAATGCTCAAGTTTCTTATATAAAAGGACATAGTATTTGTATATAACCCATAGACATCCTTTCATATACTTTAAATCATCTCTAGATTACTTATAATACTTAATACAAAGTAGATATGCTTAGAGGCTCAGTTGTGCCCGACTCTTTGCAACTCCATGGACTGTAGCCCACCAGGCTTCTCTGTCCATGGGATTTTCCAGGCAAGAATACTGGAGTGGGTTGCCATTTCCTTCTCCAGGATCTTCCCTTCCCAGGGATTGAACCTGGGTCTCCTACATTGCAGGTGGATTCTTTACCAAGTGAGCCACCAGTGTAAATGCTATGTAACTATAATATGTAAATATGTGGCAGCATGAGGCAAATTTAAAATTTGTTTTTAGGGATTTTATGAAAGAATTTTTAAAAAATATTTTTCCTCTGTTTTTAGTTGGTTGAACCCAAGAATTCAGAACCTGCAGATATGGAAGGACAACTGTATTTGGAGATGGGGGCCTTTGGGAGATAATTATGTCATGAAAGTCAAGCCCTCATGATGGAATTACTGTCCTTATAAAAAATTATATGAAAGAGTTTGTCTTTTCTCTGTCTGTTTCTGCTCTGTGGTGATATATCAAGAAGATACCCATCTGTAAATAAGGAAGAAGGCTTTCAACAGATCCCTTCCATGCTGGTAGACTTATCTCAAACTCCCAGTCTTCAGACCTATATGAAATAAATCTTTCTGTTAGGTCACTCAGTAGAAGGTAGTAGCCTAAGGTTATAGTAGCCTAAGCAGAATAATACAAGTATAAAGCCTTCAGTTACTTATTAAATGTTATCCCTTCCTTATATTTAATCTTATGTTCTCTCTTTTGGCTCAGAGCTGAAGAATTCCATTGTTACTAGTCATTAACTACCTCATTATTTTCCTATATGAGCTTATAAAACCCTTTGTACCTTTATCCTTTCCCCTCATGGTTAATACCATATTTAAGCCATTTTCTCCCTCATGGTTATTGCTCAGAAAAACTCTAAAATATGCAAGTGACAAAGTAGAGAGTTGTTTTAGAAAGATAAGAAGGCATTGGTTAACAAAGTATCAAAAAATGAACAAATAATAAAATCAATAGGCTGGCATTGTGACTTTTGGTCTCACATTTTTAGGCCTTGGCTCAGAGTGCTGTTTCGTGGGAGAACATCACTGTTAGGTCCAAGTGTGAGAATTGAATCTCATTGAATAAAAGTGTGAGAACTGTTAACATTGCATTAATATGTGCTGTTCATCTTGGATGAGCCATCTTAATCACACATTACCAAAATACAATCTAGAAGAAGCATAGGATTGTAGTCTGCATTTCTGCAACCCTCTGCAAATTCAACAGAGTTGTGGTAAGGAATATAATCTAATATATCTCCTTCAGTTATACCTTGAACTTTTTGATGCTTCAATGCTTAATACAGCCAAAATTACTTTAGCAAAATGAACACAGTAAAGAAAGGACATTTTCAGAGAAGGTGTCTACTTTGGCCAAAGTATGTTCAGGCTAAGGCTCTTCAAAGAGATGATTTTAAATAAAGTCCTAAAGGAGAAGAAAGAAACATCTACAATAATATCTGAGAGAAGTGTTCTTTCTGCATAGGAACATCAAGTAAGGGAGTACAAGAAGGGGGTGCCAAGGGATAGAAATACCGTTTCAGTGGATGAAACCCAGTGAATAAAAGGGAGAATAGAAAGAGACGAAGTCATAAAGGGAGACAGGGGCCAAACCCACAGGACCTTGAAAGTCAGGGCAAGGCATGGAGTTTTTAATCTAACAGTTGTGTACTCCATTGGAAAAAAATGACATGATTTCAGTTTGGAGACATTATTCTGCTGCTAAGAGATGGATATTGAGACAAGAGTAGAAACAAAGAGATCAGCAAGGCTGCTTATATGCAGTTCAGGGAAAAACTGAAAGAGGTTCTTGGTGAGAGGCTACTGGATTTTACGAATATCTTGCTGCTAATGAAGTAAAAGTTGAATATAAGGCCTTAAGAAGAATCAAGGACGAATTCTCCAGTCCAGTCACAACTACTCAGGTGATGGTGATATTATTCACTATCAAGGGAAGAGTGAAAGAAGAATATTGACCATGAAGAAAGCAAGGACTGTATCTTACAGATGCACTGGATTATTGCTGCCTTGATTCAATTGCTGCCTGGTAAAATATTTTAATTATATTCTTTACCAAAACTTGTATGTGAAGTGAAAGTGATATCAAGAATACTGGAATGGGGAGTCATTCCCTTCTCCAGGGGATATTCCAAACCCAGGGATCAAACCCAGGTCTCCTGCATTGCAGACAGATTCTTTACCATCTGCATCACCAGGGAAGACCAAAACTTGCATGGTTTATGTAAAATACAAACATCCATATGCCCGTTATTTGGACTGCTTGTAGCAGAGTAAGTATCATGTTCATAAATTAATATATATGAATATAACCTTTCCAAGACATCTCAGAACACAAAATAACCAAAAATGGAAATATAATCCTATATAGAAACTCCAGAGACAGTTTAATGATTGTATAAATTAGAGACTGACTTATTGATGACTAAAAAGCATTGAAGGGCTAATTCTTATTTTCAAAAACAGAAAAAGTTGGACTATACAACTAAATGAAATGATACTGGAAAGATTCTTTCAATTTACAGAAAATAAGAAGTACAACTTAGAATATTAAGAATAAAATAATCTAATGTATATTAAAGACATGAGCAAGGAGAAAAACAGACACATAGAAAAAAAGTATGACAAGCACTACAGTTGGAATTTCAGGAATTTTAGTGTAATTCTAAAGAATATATGACAGATTTTTGTTATGATGCATAATAGAAATTTAATTAGAAACAAAATTAAACCTTTAACTAATTATGATTGCAATGTTACTATTATGCAAGTTCCTGTCCTTGTAAAATGAAGAACTGTTACTGGGAGTCAATATGGAAAGTTCACTGAGCAGAGAATGGAAGTAATAAATAAATACTAAAAGTGCTAAAGAAAGGAATATCATTGCATTCAAAAAGATGGGTATGGAAAACTGGGAATAGTTAAGAGTGACACACAGATGCACACATCTACCTTTCAAGGAGAGAACAAATAAAAAATGGATAAAATCACTAGATCTATTTTCTATTTATCATGCATGCTTTGATCATCCACCAAAGAGAGAGAAAAATGAGAAAAAGAACAGAATTAGAACTGGCACCACCATGTGGTACATAAAGTGAATTGAACTGGATTGAACTGAGCTGTTTTGAATTGAACTGCATTGAATGAAAATAACTGGGGATTGGTGGGGGGGCGGTGAGGAAAGGGGGAGAGGGGGTGGTACTGATTGTAAGTAGCTGGCTGTATAGCAGAGTAGCTGAGTAATTAGTCAAGAGCTTTATACTAAAGCCAACTGTGTGAGGTTGCTGTGGAGTGAGTGGAAAAATAAAATGAGGGTTTACTTCTAACAGGAACTGGAGTCAAATATAAATGTTAGAATTGAAAAAAAGCTATTCAGAGAAAAGAAAATGAATTTGCTGCAAATAGATGTCAACAAAAAATAAGAAAGTGAAGACTAGAGGAAATATAGAAATGAAAAATGCTGCAATAGAAATCTATTGAAAGACATATATATATACAGAATTATTTTATTTTTGTTTTGGCTGTGCCACTTGGCTTTTAGGATCTTAGTTCCCTGACCAGGGACTGAACTTGGGTCCAGGGCAGTGAAAATATCAATTCCTAACCACAGGACTGCCAAGGAACTGATTTTATTGTCTTCTAATTCTGGGATATTACCGAATTCAACTTCAAAGTGCTCTTCTTTCTTCTCAGTTGAATGCAATGTACAGATCCTCACCCCCAATCAGATGAGCCACTAAGGAAGGACTCATACATTGATGGCTCTTGAGAAACAATAAAGATCTCTGAATAATAAGTTGAGGCTGACAATGCCCTCTGTCCATTCCTCACAGCTGCACATTACCTTCCCAAACATGGAAAAGTATAAACTATGCAATGGGACATTTAGCTGTTTCATGGGTGTGAACCAGGAACAAAGCACAGATAGCCCTAGCGGTCCCTTCTGAATAAGAATTACTGACAAATAACAAAGTTCCTGTACTGTATAGCACGGGGAACTACGGGCAATATCCTGTGACAAATCATAATGGAAAAGAATATGAAAAGGAATATATATATATATGCATACACACACACACACATATATATGCGCGCACACACACACACACACACACATATATATATATGTACACACACACAGGCTTTGGGCTTCCCAGGTGGCACGAGTGGTAAAGAACCCACTTGCCAATGCAGGAGATGTAAGAGACCTGGGTTCCATCCCTGGGTGAGGAAGATCCCCTGGAGGAGGAGGGCATGGCAATCCACTCCAGTATTCTTGCCTGGAGAATCCCCATGGACCTAGGAGCATGGTGGACTGCAGTCCATACGATCACAAAGAGACACGACTGAAGCCACCAGGCACAGACACATGCCTATATATACACATATAATTATGTATAATTGAGTCACTTTGCTTTACAGAAGAAATAAGCACAACATTGTAAATAAACTATACATCAATAAAATTTACTAAAAAAAAGAATATTGTTAGAGTCTTCATTCTAAAACTGCCACAGCATAATACACTACATTCATCAAGTAAGCCCTTCGGCCTTAACAGAACGACTGCTTGAAATGGGTATCTGTTGTTAAGCTTTTTAAAACGCCATATTTTGTGATGATTAGCTCTCTGCCTCAGGGTTCTGTATACCTTGTCTGAGACTTCTAATCAAGTAGTCCTCTGCAGTCCTATGCTGGAGCAGCCTGTGCCAGTCTGAGGGAACTGAGGGTTGCCCCTTGTTCCAACTCTGCTTTCAGTGACTTTCAATTGGTGATGGGAAATCAGCCGTGGTAGTATTTATACTTCAGAAATCATGGAAAGTCACAAATCAGAAGCTCCCTGCAGCCCCAGAGCCCAATCTATAAACGTGTACCAACGCACCACTGTCAAATGAATTCAAGGGGAAAGAAGACAGTGAGAAAAAAGTACCACACAAAGAATATGTCTTTCCTTCTACTTTGTACTCTCCTTGTTTATTACAGTGTGTTGGTCATGGTCATTGGACTAGTGTTAGAGAAATACAGATCTAAATGCCAATTCCATCTTTTAATATCTCTGTTACCTTGAAAGTTGCTCAGTTGTGTCCAACTCTTTGTGACCCCATGGACTATACAGTCCACGGAATTCTCCAGGCCAGAATATTGAAGTCGGTAGTCCGTTCCCTTCTCCAGGGGATCTCCCCAACCCAGGGATCAAATCAGGTCTTCCACATTGCAGGCAGATTCTTTACCAGGTAAGCCACCAGGTAAGCCCAAGAATACTGGAGTGGGTAGCCTATCCCTTCTCTAGTCAATCTTCCTGACTCAGGAATCAAACCAGGGTCTCCTTCATTGTAGGTGGATTCTTTACCAGCTGAGCTACCAAGGAAGCCACTGGGCACATTAAATAACTTCTTTAAAAAATATTTATTTTAATTGGAGGCCAATTACTTTATAATATTGTAGTAGTTTTTGCCATACATCGACATGACTCAGCCATGGGTGTACATGTGTCCCCCATCCTGAACCCCCCTCCCCCTATCTCCCCATCCCATCCCTCAGGGTTGTCCCAGTGCACCGGCTTTGAGTGACCTGTTTCATGCATTGAACTTGGACTGGTGGTCTATTTCACATATGGTAATATATATATTTCAATCCTATTCTCTCAAATCATCCCACCCTCGCCTTTTCTCACAGAGTCCAAAAGTCTGTTCTTTATATCTGTGTCTCTTTTGCTCTCACATTTGAGTCATCATTACCATCCTTCTAAATTCCATATATATGCATTTATATACTGTATTTGTGTTTTTCTTTCTGACTTACTTCACTGTGTATAATAGGCTCCAGTTTCAGCCACCTCATTAGAACTGATTCATATGCATTCTTTTTAATAGCTGAGAAATGTGATTCATGGGGTCGCAAAGAGTTGGACACGACTCAGCGACTGAACTGAACTGAACTGAATGTTCCATTGTGTATATGTACCACAGCTTTCTCATCCATTTGTCTGCCAATGGTCATCTACATTGCTTCCATGTTCTAGCTATTGTAAACAGTGCTGTGATGAACATTGGGGTACACGTGTCTCTTTCAGTTCTGGTTTCTTTGGTGTGCATGCTCAGCAGTGGGATTGCTGGGTCATATGGCAGTTCTATTTCCAGTTTTTTAAGGAATCTCCACACTATTCTCCATAGTGGCTGTACTAGTTTGCCTTCCCAACAACAGTGTAAGAGGGTTCACTTTTCTCTGCACCCTCTCTAGCACTTATTGTTTGTAGACATTTTGATAGCAGCCATTCTGACCATCAGGAGATGGTACCTCATTGTGGTACTTAATTGCCTTTCTCTGGTAATAAGTGAAGTTGAGCATCTTTTCATGTGTTTGTTAGCCATCTGTATGACTCCTTTGGAGAAATGTCTGTTTAGTTCTTTGTCCCATTTTTTGATTGGGTCATTTATTTTTCTGGTATTGAGCTGCATGACCTGCTTTTTTATTTTTGAGATTAATTATTTGTCAGTTGCTTCATTTTCTATTATTTTCTCCCACTCTGAAGACTGTCTTGTCACCTTGCTTATAGTTTCCTTCATTGTGCAAAAGTTTTTAAGTTTAATTAGGTCCCATGTGTTAATTTTTGCTTTTATTTCCAATATTCTGGGAGGTGGGTCATAGAGGATCCTGCTGTGATGTATGTCAGAGAGTGTTTTGCCTATGTTTTCCTCTAGGAGTTTTGTAGTTTCTAGTCTTACACTTAAATCTTTAATCCATTTTGGTTTTATTTTTGTGTATGGTATTAGAAAGTGTTCTAGTTTCATTCTTTTACAGGTGGTTGACCAGCTTACCCAGCACCACTTGTTAAAAGAGATTATCTTTTCTCCATTATATATTCTTGCTTCCTTTGTCAAAGATTAGGTGTCCATAGGTGCATGGACTTATCTCTGGGCTTTCTGTTTTGTTCCACTTCTGATCTATATTTCTTTTTTTGTGGCAGTACCATACTGTATTGATGACTGTAGCTTTGCAGTATAATCTGAAGTCAGACTTGTTGATTCCTCCAGTTATTTGAGGTTTTTTTTGTATTTCCATACAAATTGTGAAATTAATTGTTCTAGTTCTGTAAAAACAATACTGTTGGTAGCTTGATAGGGATTGCATTGAATCTATAGATTGCTTTGGGTAGTATACTCATTTTCACTATATTGATTCTTCTGATCCATGAACATGATATATTTTTCCATCTATTTGTGCCATCTTTGATTTCTTTCATCAGTGTTTTATAGTTTTATAACTTCTTTAAGCCAATGCTTCAACACTTACATAATGTAGTAAAATTTTTAAATCACCCTTGGCATATAAACACTGATAGTGAGTAGCAGCAAAATAATGAGTGAGTATGCTCATTAATTACTGTCTTAGTTTTCCAATATCTTTCTGACTCTGCCTCTCTCTCTCTCAAATCCTTCATAGCATCTATCAGAACTAGATTGTATGTTTAATTCTATTCAGTTTAGCACTCAGCTAGGCTTAGTTCTTCTGGCAAGATCATAGATTTTACTGGTAAATTATCCATCACCCACTTGCTATATGTGCCATCTCTACACATCTCTATCAGATCCTATCTTTTAGGGTATAAAATGAGCACAGTGCTACTGTGACATATTTATAGTAAATTTTTACTGACAAATCATGATTTAAATAAGCATGTATTGTAATTGTGCTTCCCAGGTGGCATTGGTGGTAAAGAACTTGCCTGCCAATGCAGGAGACATAAGAGTTGCGGGTTTGATCCCTGGGTGGGGAAGATTCCTTGGAGGAGGGCATGACCACTCACTTCAGTATTCTTGTCTGGAGAATCCCATGGACAGAGAAGCCTGGTGGGTTATGGTCCATAGTGTCTCAGAGAGACATAACTGAAGCAACTTAGCACATGCTCATATTGTAATTACTGGGAGACTCCAAAATGATGATAACTCATGTTGATTTTCTCAAAAAGTTTCATAGAAATGTTCTACTTTCAGACAGTGGGGGAAATCTAGGTATAATATTTTTCACTGGGAGACTTACTTAGTTTTGTATTCCTTTTATCACACCCCCTGAAAGCATGTCCTAGTAGAACTCAGAATGAATTCATTCTGAATTCCAGAATCCCAGAATGAGTCTGGGAAATAGAATTTTTAGTGGAAGAGGAGGAGGAGAAGAGACTGACAGGTCAGGGAAGTTACACAAAATAAGTGAAAATGGGTATTGTGTACTGATAGACAGTACCAGCTCAATTTGATTCCTGGGCCATTCCAAAGCTATTAGATATTAAGGTAACATAATCTTTTATGACTCTGCTTTCTATCATATTTCACATCCCCACTCATACCAAACACTGATAACACAAGACAAATTATAAACCAATTTAACTTAGGAACACAGGTACAAATAATATTGAATGAAACATTGACAAAGTCCAACAAGGCATTAAACATTATTATATTCCTACCAAGGTAGGTTTATCCAAGAATATAAATATAATTCAATGACCAGTAGTGTGTGAATGGAATGGATTGAATGAGAAAATCCCTTCTCTACTAGATGGCAAAGAAAATGCTGGACAAGATTCAATATTCCAATTATTTTCTTTATAATATAGCAAGAACTCAGCTTTTTAATAGGCTATAAAGCCTTTAACCTTAGGGTATAAGTCTGGTTATGTGGATCAGGGTTATTTCCCAGACCCTTCCCACAGTGCTGAAACCAGACTCCACTTGCATCCCTATGTTACTTGCCAGCTGTTGCCCATCCATACAGTCTCATTCCATCAGAGAAGCTCTCCAAGGATGCAAATAATAATTAGAAGAGGTCAATATATTTATCCCTCTATCTCTCTTTTGCTAAAGGAAGCTCCATGGCCCTATGTGTCAATTTTTCCCATTCTGCTTAACTAGACAGATCTGGTGGGTCTAAATCCCACCAAGACCTCAAAGCTTTAGTTGCTCAGCCTCATATCACCTATCACCTGTTTCTGTACTTCTGCACAGGAGAATCCCTCCACTTGTCACTGGGAGGGAGATCAGCTGAAAATAACCAGCACTACCGCCTAGGGGGATTCTTCTGGGTCTAACTCTCCTTGGAGGAATATACGAAGAAGGATAATTATCCAGGCAGACCCATGGACAGTATGTGGCCTGAGCTGTGAATTGGGGTTGTATATGGTTTGGCACATTTTGCTAGCCTCTGCACTGAGTGCTGACAGTGATGTATGTGAGTCATTTCTGTGACTCATCTCGAGATGTGCCACAGAAGGGTAACTTCTCTGTCTGTGTGTGGGCAGCTATTTCTGGGAGGCAGGAGAGGAGAAGGGCACACAGCATCAGAACAACTTCCAACCCTAATCTGACAACTGCCTTCTTCCCAGAAAGTTCTGAGTTGTGAACAGAAGCAGGGAAAAGAGAGTATCCCTCTTCAAGGCTTTGTTTTAGCTTATTTTTTTAAAAATAAAACACAATTACACTTTGTTTTAGAAGAACTGGGAAGTTACTTTAAATCTAAAAGAAAATGATGATGTTTGAAATAAAAATACATGTTGTAAGTATGAAGAAATGTTGATAATTAATATTTTTGACTGAGAGAAAACACAAAATAAACACCCAGGATGAAAGTTGTTAAGAATCATAGAGATAATTAAAATTTTAAAATATATTTGTTCAAATAGACAAAATTATTGTTGTGTTAATTATCCTGTTTTTTTTTTTTAGGAGTTTGATATTTGAAAAGATTTAAATTCTCTTTAAAAATTGTGAAGAATATTTTAATTTTTTAAAGAATAAAATGTGTATTTAAATATGAAAAAATGAACAAAAAATACCTATTTCTAAGGTAAGACAATTGAGAAATTAAAATATCCTTTTCTTAAAAAGCAAATAAATCCCCAAAGCAGAGAAGAATATGCTTTGAGTTATAAGTGGAATCCTTCTTTTGGTCATGACTCAAAGGGACATTGCCTAATTTATAAACTAGGAGCATGGGTTTTTGACTCTAAATTGAGAAGTATGACTTACAATGAATCTTTCAATACCTTTTTGGTTCTAGAATTCTCTAAATCACATTAACTTTTGTATTTCTACTTAGAAATGCTTTCTACTTTTCTAACAGCAAATATCAATATTAAGGCAATATGAGTATATTGTATTACAATGGTACCTAGAACAGGAAAAAGTCATGTGTCACATAGGTATATATAGCCTCATATAAAATATTTTCAATTGAAGGATTCTAATGGATAACAGCAAAAATATTTTGATTCATGTTAAAATACAGTATAAAATCAATCACAAAAAGTTAGCAGAGTTAAAAATATTGGACACTGAAGGAAAAATACATTAGTTTATAATCCTGTGAAAAACTTCAATATTATAACCTGTGAGTTCTTTAATTTTGGAATGCATCTTTTTTCCATTGTAAAGCTGATCTATAAATTGTCAAAGTACTTGACTCTAATAAAACTGTAATTTGATGTAAATTCCAAAGAGGAAAATTCTGATTTTCAATATATCAAGATGAGGGCTTCCCTGGTGACTCAGTGGTAAAGAATCCACCTGCCAATGAAGAAGACATGGGTTTGATCCCTCGTCTGGGAAGATCCCTCATGCCTTGGAGCAACTAAGCCTTAACTAACTAAACCCCAACTAACCACAGCTACTGAGCCTCTGCTCTAGAGCCTGGAAGCTGCAACAACTGAGTCCATTTGCTGCAGTTATGAAAGCCCATGTACACTAGAGCCTGTGCTGCACAAGAGAAGCCGCAGCAATGAGAAGCCCATGCCCTGTAAATAGAGAGTAGCCCATGTTCACTGCAACTAGACAAAAGCTCATGCAGTAATGAAAACCCTGCACAGCCAAAAATAACTAAATAAAAAATTATTTAAAAATATATTGAGAGGAGATATTTAAGTAGTGGCAGGATATTTAGTTCATTGTACACTTAAATATTACTTATTGGTATGAATATCCAATTGTACACCTGTTTAAGTAGACTATGCTTCAGTTAATTATATAGTCCCCAAATAGCTACCTGAGTCACTGCTTAATCTATCAATCAGGGTGCCATCCTGTCAGTAAACAGAAGCAACCAGGTACTACAATAGACAGAATGTAATATGAAAAATTATTACTAGGAATAGAGTTGTTAACCAGGTTATTAAAGAAGCAGAAGACAGCACTAAGATATCAGAGGGATAATGACTGCAGGGAGTAACTGAGCTAGGATGCAGGAACCAAGGAAAGAATATAGAAGTTTCAGAAAGCTAGAGAAGGGGTCCAATGCAGCCCTCACTTTAGGGGAGAGGAATTAACACCCCCTCCTGGTGAGAGAAGTAATTTGCGGACATACGTTAAAAAATCACCACAGTGATTAATAAATGTTTCAGGAGCAATGCCTTGTTATGCTATGCTATGCACTATATCCACTTTCTCCTTTAAGTTTTACCTACGAATGTTAACGCTCATTGTGGATCTTGCCTGTGGCATCAATACTACTGTATTCCAATAGTGATTCTCCATCTTCCTCATTTTTTCTACATATATTATTTGGAGTTCTTCTGAGAGGAAGTTTGTTTATCCTCCCTCCATTTTTCATCTATATTCAATCATTTATTTATATTAGTATAGACATTTTTCATTGCATTCTTTAGATTACAATATAATCCTATCATATTTACTTTGTTGTTCAGATTGTTCTAGCTTTGATTATTGGGAGCTTTTTCAGCCTAGTTCTTTGTCCCTTTGATGTGAGCCCATGACTCCCTACCTCCCCTTTTCGAACTTACTTTTTGGAACTGTAAGATACTCAAGGCTCATATTTTATTTTTTTCTGCTCAAATCCAAGATCAGCCAATTTTTCAGGGATCCTTGGATTCTTTTATTGAATAATTGGCATTTAGAAACTAAGGTATGTGCTCTATGTGTGCTCATACAAAAAGTGATTTTTACTTTATATTACTTAGAAAAGAATTCTATGTTTATGGTAATAAATATTTATCATGAAAACTGAGGAAAATAGATAACATTATAAAAAATAATAAAAGTATGCCATATACCATTATCCTGTGATAATAACTCAATTTCTTAGTTGACTTTCCTTTTTCTATACATATTTTTAGTAATGGGGTATCATTATGAGTTGAGTTTAGTTCTCCTTAATTAGTTCTTAATAATTACATTTCATTATTAAACATTCTTTTGAGGATTTGTACCTACATCATGATTCATTCTATTTCTGAACTTCCGTGTAAGAGATAAGCTGAAATCAACTAATGTACATTCAAAGACCAAAATAAAAGGAGAATAATGTAAGAGTGTGTTCTTAATTTAGATGAAAAGGAAATTAATAGTTATACAGATTCTTATCTGAAAAAAGAAACTTGAAATTAAAATATTCAGTATAAGACTTTTGGAGTATAGTATTACATTGTTTAAAAGATCTGATCACAGCCAAGAGAAGAAAAATAGATGTGTCACTTACTCCTAGCTTAATGTATCTATCTCTGCTTTGTAATATCTTAGATATTTATATTTTATAATTAACTTCTAATGCTATTTTTTTGGTACATAAGATTTTCCTATTTAACAATAAAGGAATACAAGGTGATACAAGTTGCAAACTAAGGTTACTATGTAGCCCCAGTTTAATGTACATATTTATTTAATTTTTACAATTTTAAGACCAAGACATAAGAATTCACTCCAGTTAACTGGCTTCAGTTTGTTTAAAAAGAAATGAATAGAAAGATGATTAGTAAATTAAAAGAGTGCTTGAACATTAAGAGAGATGGAATGAATAAAACCCATTGCACTCTATCTTTTTAGGAACAAAATAAAATGAAAGAATGTGCAGCAAATGAGAGGAGTAACAATGGGAAAAGAAAAAGGAAACAATTTTTACACTATACTGGTGATGTGCAGAGGCATAATTAAATGTTAATTTCAGCTTGCTTCCTGTGTGATGCTATACTTAAGCGGTATCTCTATCCTTAAGGTCAATAACAGTTTGAACTTTTCTCCTACTTGTGCTCTTTCTGTTGTCAGTAGTTCATCCTCAATACTTTTTTTTTCTGAAATCATTCACTAAAATAAACATTTAAATAACCACCTCTACTCAAATAAATCCAAAAATAATCAAACAAATGAAGCAACTCTCCAGATAAACCTGAAAAGGAACAAAACAAAACAACCTTAACTTTTCATTGAATCACATGAAACCATGCTATGTGAAAGTTCTGTAAATGTATCTAGGTGGTATCATTTCAGCTTCTGGAGAAAAAAGTCATCATAAAAGTTTGACATTATATGAATAAATATGAAAAAATCAACCCAAGTGTGTTAATTCCTACCACCACACAGCAAATTACCGCAATCTTACCAGCTTAAGACAACACACAGTTATTATGTCTCAGTCAAGAGTTTTGACATGACAGCTGAGTCCTTAGCAAGGCAGTGTTGATGTGTCTGCCAGGACTCAGCTCTCATCACAGAATAAATAAGAATTTACTTGCAATAGATCCACTTCCCAACTCATTCTGGTTTTTGATGGAATTCATTTCCTTGCAGGACTGAAACTAAGGGACACAATTTATATCTGGCTCTCACCTGGAGGCCTCTCTCACTTATACAGGCCACCTGCAGTTCCTTGCACAAGGTCATTTTGTAAGCCCTTTCACAATATGGGGACTTGCTCATTCAAATCCAGCAAAGGGTGAAGAGAAATTGGCTAGCAAGACTCTATCTTAAATAAAAATGTTTTGATCATGGAAGGGATATTGAATTACCTTTTCCATTTTCTTTTATTCAGAAGCAAGTCAAGGGTCCTTCCTATACTCAGAGGGAGAAATGATGTGAATATCATGAGGTGGGAAATCCAGAGAGGCCACATTTGTGTGTGTTTTCAGCAGTCTGACCCTTTGCCCGCTATGAGTCACGTCCCTCCTGCATTCAAAATACATTTACCTCATCCTAAGTGTCCCAGTGAAGTCATGTTATTAGAGCATCAGCCCCCAAAATATACTGGCAAAGTCTAAAATCTTATTATATAAATAAGATCCAAGTGCTGATTATGATATTGCAAGTAACTATTTAAGTGTCTCCTGGGTGGGCTTCCCAGTTGGCACTAGTGGTAAAGACCTCACCTGCCAATGCAGGTTAGACATAAGAGATGCGGGTTTGAAACCTGGGCTGGGAAGATTCCCTGGAGGAGGGCAAGGCAACCCCTCCAGTATTCTTGTCTGGAGAATCCCATGGACAGAGGAGCCCGGTGGGCTGCAGTCCATGGGGTTACACAGAATCAAACACGACTGAAACAACTCGGCATACACACACATGGGTATAACCAAGGATTTGTCAAACTAAAGTGACAAATTGATAGGATATCAGTCTACCACACACCCAGTATACAATGCCACCTGGTAGAGGAACAGGTTATCAGCTATTGATAAAACCCTTCCAAAAAGGGAAATGGAGAGCAAAAGGGAGTTACTGATCCACAGCAGTTTTGAAATCCAGCCAAATGAATGATGAGGCTCCTTGATAAGATTTAAGGCCCAGGAATAACTTCCTTAAAAAAGAAACCCACTTTCTCCTCCTGTTTTTTGTTTTGTGTGCAGCTTAATACAACTCCACTTTCTGGGTTCTTGACTGCATTCTGGGCTTTTGGTTCTACCCTCTGGACAGTCTTTCCTTTTTTAGGAAAGGCAGCACGTGTTTGCAGTTGACCAGTTTTGTAAGTCCATTTCTTTCAGTAGAAACCTAGGGGCCTGATGGCCTCCATACATTTTATATTCTCTGTGCCCCATTCAATTCAAACTGGTAGTGTTTCTACTGAGATAATTTTCTCAAGAACCTTGTAGATTTCTCAAAAATTTCAGGCGGAGTCATGCCATTACACCAAAATATGATATTCGCAGATTTTTTGAGATAACTTCTCTACCTTCTGCTGAGATGGCTGAGGATTCACCTCGAGCATCCTCAGGGTCCCGTGGCTTGATAAAGAGCATCTGTGAGGCACACCCTTAATCTCTGAAAGAGCCATTTGTAAGATTGAATACCTTGAACTTTTCATTTTCCTGAGGTCTTTAGGAAAAGAGTTTTACAGTCACATCTTTAACATTTCCTCTAGAGCATGCTATACTGACAATTTGTCTCCTGTTTTCTGTCTTTTCCCATCTGGAGTGATTGAGAATTTTCAAAATTATCAATTCATGGCTCCTTTTAAAATTCTTTGTTCAGTTAATTATTATCCTTTCATATTTTACTGTAGGCAACAAGAAAAAAAAAGACAGATGGTATCTTACACTTTCCTTGGAAATCTCCTCAGATATATTCCGAAGTTCACTACTTTTTTCCAACCTTACTTTATTTCTCTACATTTCTTTGTACTGGAAAAATTCAAAGTATCCATTATGCCATTTGTTTGTCAAACAATTAAAATACACTTTGACTCAGATGCTTAAAAAATAACCTCCAGGCCTTCCATTATCATGGACTACATTTTTTTCCCTTTCTTCATATTCATTTTAGAAAATTAAGCTGTTGGTACCATTCACAGAATAAAACTGAGCAAAAGCTATTTTTCTGTTCTAGTAAGATATTCTAGTTTTTATATTGACATAATACTAACATAATTAATATTGTGTAAGTTTAAGATGTACAATGTGCTGATTTGATATATTTATATATTGCAGTATGTGATATATTACCCTCAAGCTAACATCTCCATCTTGTCACATAAATATCAATTATGATTTGTGGGAACAACTTAGATATAGACTTTCAGCAACTTTGGAGTTTATAATAGTCAAGTTGTCTGTAGTTACCATGTTGTGCATTGGATCTACAGGACTTAATTGTCTATGAATTGCAAGTTTGTAGCCTTAAACAAAATCTTTCTTTATTCTTTCTATACCCCAGCCTCTATGTAATTTTTATGAGTTTGGCTTTTTTAGATTCTACATATAATATCATGCACTATTTGAAACTACAGAATTTTTATATTTCTTTTTCCACCTCTAAAAATTGTACTAAGAATGTCCCCTGGTGGTTAAGAAAGCATAAATAATAAGATCTCTATCACCAGGCTTGGCTCAAATCTAAGCTTTAAAATTTTCTTTGTTGTTAAAGAATATATGTTTGCCTCAGTGGATTTGTTTTTTTTGTTATATATAGAAAAATACAAATGTTTTACTTAAAAATGCTCACAAATGACTGAAAAGTTTTTCATTTATAGGAAATCTTTAAGAAAAACAAGGTTTTCTTTTACACTTTCCAAATGTTGACTGCTTATTCTGTGGTGTGTGTGTGCATGTGTGTATGTGTTTGTGTGTGTTTGCATACGTGTTGTGAATACTTGCACATTGGTCCATTTACAATTCTACCTCATGGAAGACCTGGAATGTTTCTCCACCCCTTGTGAATTTTGCACAACTATCCTGGGAGTTCATATTTGTAACATTTTACTACTTTAATTCACCCTTGGATTCTTCTCTATCCCAAAGTAAAAGGGGCTTGGACCACAGTCTGCACTTATGTTGTTGATCTCGTTCACACAGACAGGATAACTCTCTCTCTCTCTCTCTCACACACACACAACTATTATTTTTCAAATTTCTCATTGCAATGGATTACAATTAAAGGAATGTCAACATGCTTTAGTAATCACTAAGTAATTCTCAGTTTTACCAAGTATTCAAAATATGTCCAATTTCCCTTATCTTTATAATATCACATCCCATCCCAACCCCATCCCTACAAGTCAACAGGTAAAACTTCTAGACACCATTCTAATTCTCTGTTCTCTGTATTGAATAAAAATCAAATCTTCATATTAATAGTTTTCCAAAATGTGTACATACTTTTCATATTGTATTATTTACTACTTTCATGTAACTGTGTCCTTGTTATTGGCACTGAGAACACAAATAGTAATAATGATAAGAAAAGACTGAATGTGTTGCTAGTGAAATAAATGCAATAAAATGCTTAGGTGAGTGCTTGACATAAACAGGTGCTGCATAGTATTAGCAGTTATTACTCTTAGCTGAATCCTCACTGAATCCTTAATTCCTGTCCTTTCCTCTAGGCCAGTTGAATTTCATTCCTTTTGCAAACAGTGGGTTAGTTTAGCAGAAGTGTGCTATTTGCTGGAGAACACAGAGAATAGAAAAACACATTCAAGACAAATTACCCCTAAATCCAAACACAGGCATTTAGGCTGGATTATTCTTAATAGACACAATAAGCACAGTCACACACAGTCTTATTTCTGTTCACCAATATGGCACAAGGGGAACATCTGGTTTTTGAATAAGATCACTTTCCTCTGTCACTGATGTTTCTGGCTTATTAGAATTCATTTCAGTTACAAATAAGCTGAATATTATTTAACACAATATGCTGTGACTTTGGGGATCACTGAAGTTGAAGTGAGTTAAATATGATATCAAGCCCCCAAATATTAAAAATAGAAAGAATATTATTTTTACATGGCGATGCTTTATGGTCTATCTACTGCACAATTCAGAAGCAGAATGTTTTAACAGAAGGAAAGAGTGCCCTCTAGTGTTTTAATTGAAGATGAACAGTTAGAGAAACAGCTCATTTCACTTGTATTTATGATTACTAGGTTCTCAAGTGAAAATTATTTTACAGAGTACAGATTGAAACACATATAAAGTAAGAAGGTTATTAGTATAAGAGATTAGGCCACGTGAAGCTATTTATGATTCATTTTTCAAAACTTTAAGCCTAGAAAAAAGTTGGATCAAAGTTTGGACTCAGTTATGGTGATGCCTCTTCTGTTATCTAATAAAGCACAACCCCAGTATTGTAAGGTCTGCCTCAAGCATGGAATTTATACATATTTATAAGCAGTATCACAGATGCCAATATAAAAAATTACACAGATGTAAACATTTTATTGCAAAACAGTTGATTGTATACTAAATTTCCCTCAAACTACTTACTTACATATTCATGAGCAATAACTTTACCCTTATTGGATCATAATTTAATGTAAATTGCTTTTGAAAACATCTTTTAAAAGATTTCACTAAATATGGTCAGCATTTTTACGTTCTGTTTTATTACAATGACGATTAAGTTACTGCATTGTCAATTTTTCAACTAATTTGAATGTATTTCTCGAAAGTTTATTCAAGAGGAATTTAGAGAAGAGATGCAATGAAACGACCTCCCATATGCCCTTCATAGCACTGGGGCTGAGGGGCCTGTTTACATAAAAAGATGCAGAAAAATGCAAATCATTGGCCACCTGAGTCTTTAGCCCGATGTGATCTATTATTGGCTGAATCACGTCTCCAACTCCCCAAACCCATATCCTGAACCCTTGATACCTCAGAATGTGACTGTATTAGGAATCAGGGCCTTTAAAGAAGTAATTAAGGTGAAATGAAATCCTTCGGGTGGGTCTTAATTCAATATGACTGGTGTCCTAAAAAGAAGAGGAAATTAAGATAGAGACACACGTGGAGGGAAAGTCATGTGAAGACAGCAGAAGAAGTTCACAAACAAGTCCAGGAGGGAGACCTCAAGATAAACCAACCCTGCTGATATCTTGATCTCAGACTTCCAGCCTCCAGGTCTGGGCAGAAACAAGTTTCCGTTAAGCGACCCAAACTGTGGCACTTCGTTATGGCAGCTCTAGCAGACTAACCCCCAGAACGTGTCTTTTTTCTCTTGTATAATTTAGAGATTTGAAATTCATTTTCTTTTTGTCAGGAAACAGTACTTGCACATCAGTTTTGAATTCGAGTAAATGAAATTTAAACATAAACGGTGATGAATAGTATAAACCTGCCCATGTTGCCGTTGGTTAGTCGCTAAGTCATGTCCAACTCGTTTGCAATCTCATGGACCTTAGTATTTCAGGTTTCTCTGTCCATGGGATTTCCCAGGAAAAATACTGGAGTGGGGTTGTCATTTCCTTCTCCAGGGGATCTTTCTAACTCAAGGATCAAACCCACATCTCCTGCATTGGCAGGCGGGTTCTTTATCACTGAGCCATCAGGGAAGCCCAAACTTGCTATCATAAGTGATAAATAAATATTAGCAAAGATTGTCATTAGCTGGGCCCATGGTTATGGTCCACATGGTGGTGTCCTCACTATATCCTTCTTCTTTTGCTGAGGCCAAATACACTGTCCCCTCCGTGTCAGCAAAATCATGGGTCCACCTGGCAGTAGAGGACCCAGAGGGGAGGATGTTCGTCTCGTAAGCTATAACAGTCTACAGCTACCTGTAGTACTCACAGTAGAGCCCCGTGTGCAGATGTTAGAACCCACATCTCACCTGAACTTGTATTTATGGTCACGGTGCCAGGGAACCAGGGAGAACTAAACCAAACCAGCCAACATCATGTTCTCCAGTCATTTAACATTTAAAAATAACTTTCTCATTAAACTGATCATAATTTGTAGACTCTTTCAGTTTTGACTGTAAAACACTGCCACTGCTGCTAAGTCACTTCAGTCGTGTCCAACTCTGTGAGACCCTATCGACGGCAGCCCACCAGGCTCCCCTGTCCCTGGGATTCTCCAGGCAAGAGTGCTGGAGTGGGGTGCCATTGCCTTCTTTGGTAAAACACTGGGATGTCTCAAATAAATTGATATACTTAATCAACTTTCCCAGGTTAATATTTTAAAACATATTGTGTTATACTATATATAAAGCAAAATAGAAGGACATAATATTCATTTATTCATTCATTCTTCTGTTCATAGGGTTGTAAAGAGTCTGACACAACTGAGTGACTAAAACACACACACAGAGGTAATATACTATTTTTGATAGGACAGTTTTTTTCCTCTTTCTTGAGGTCACCAGTTTAAATATTCACTAGACAGGTTATTACTTTATTTTTTATGTCCTTATTAAATACTACATGGTCTTGATTGCTCTCGTGTTACTAGCCTTACCGTAAATAAGTCATTGAGCCAAGTAATATGAGTCTCAAACTTTATTATTTAAAAAAAAATATATATATATTTAGTCTGTTCTAGGTTAAGCATAAGCTGGAATCAAGATTGCTGGGAGAAATATCAATAACCTCAGATATGCAGATGACTCCACCCTTAGGGCAGAAAGTGAAGAAGAACTAAAGAGCCTCTTGATGAAAGTGAAAGAGGAGAGTGAAAAAGTTGGCTTAAAGCTCAACATTCAGAAAACGAACATCATGGCATCTGGTCCCATCACTTTATGGTAAATAGATGGGGAAACAGTGGAAACAATGGCTGACTTTATTTTTCTGGGCTCCAAAATCACTGCAGATGGTGATTGCAGCCATGAAAGGAAACGATGCTTACTCCTTGGGAGGAAAATTATGACCAACCTAGAGTGCATATTAAAAAACAGAGATATTACTTTGCCAACAAAGGTCCATCTAGTTAAGGCTATGGTTTTTCCAGTGGTTATGTATGGATGTCAGAGTTGGACTATAAAGAAAGCTGATCACCAAAGAATTGATGCTTTTGAACTGTGGTGTTGGAGAAGATTCTTGAGAGTCCCTTTGCCTGCAAGGACATCCAACAAGTCCATCCTAAAGGAGATCGGTCTTGGGTTTTCATTGGAAGACTGATGTTGAAGCTGAAACTCCAATACTTTGGCCACCTGATGCGAAGAGCTGACTCATTGGAAAAGACCCTGATGCTGGGAAAGATTGACTGCAGGAAGAGAAGGGGACGACAGAGGATGAGATGGTTGAATGGTATCACCAACTTGATGGACATGGGTTTGGTAGGGTCCAGGAGTTGGTTATGGACAGGGAGGCCTGGCGTGCTGTGGTTCATGGGGTCGCAAAAAGTTGGACACGACTGAGCAACTGAACTAATACTGATATCTGTCCTTTATTGAGCCCATCTTTTTATGAAATTTTCCCTTGGTATCTCTAATTTTCTTGAAGCGATCTCTAGTCTTTCCCACTCTATTGTTTTCCTCTATTTCTTTGCATTGATCACTGAGGAAGGCTTTCTTATCTCTCCTTGGTATTCTTTGGAACTCTGCATTCAAATGGGTATATCTTTCCTTTTCTCCTTTTCTTTTGGCTTCTCTTCTTTTCACAACTTCTTTCAAGGCCTCCTCATGGAGTCATTTTGCTTTTTTGCATTTCTTTTTCTTGGGGATGGTCTTGATACCTGTCTCCTTAACAATGATACGAACCTCCATCCATAGTTCATCAATTAGTCTGTCTGGCAGATCTAGCCTGAATGAATGTTTAGATAGCTTCAAAGCTGACTGAATGTTCTTTACAATGTTGAATATTATCTTATGGTGCAAAATGATACAAGAATTGCCAAGTCAAAGGGCACAAACATTTTAAAGTCTTTTATTAAACGCCCAATTATCTTCCAGAAGGTTTTACCAGTTCACTCTTTACTTAGGCACTATAAGTAGAATCTTTTTTCCCAAGATAATTGTTTTCTAGTCTTTGAAATTGATTGTGTGATTAACTTCCTATTCCTGCATATCCAAATGTGTGCTGCTCCTTCTTAATATCTATGCTAAATTCAAAGTATAGCATATTTTTAGGTATACAAAAGTTTGTCAAATATCTACTTTTGAAGGTTTATTTTTTAGGTGTCTTTTTTCTTAGGAATAGCCAAGTCAATTGTAACTGAAACTGTTGACAGTAGAAGACAAGTGAGTGTTAAATGTAATTTATAAGTGAAATTGAAATAATTTCTCAAAGAGGAATTGTATAGCTTCTGTATAGGCTCTGCTTAGAAAGAGAAGCTAAATATAGTATGTGTTTACCAAGAATGCCAGCATGTCATTTTACAATGTTATAATAATTGTGTTTTTTTTTTTTGCTTATTTGGTTTATATCTATTATCTCATGTTCTATTCAATCTCTCATTTTATTCTCTTTTATTTTTTAAAATTTAATTTTAATGCTTTCTCCTACTAGTTTAGAATAATGCACAGTATTTCCAATTGAATGATTATCTTAGGAATTACAATACAGACTTATGTAAGAAATTAAAAAATAATCAATATCTTCAAAATAATACAAGGCTTTTTATGACTGAATTCATTTAACTTTTTCTGACACATGCTAGAGTTGCTTTGTATTTAATTGTTTTTGTTTTCAATTCATATATGATATATAGTTGTACTTTACAATCAATATTTCTTTTGATTTATAAACACAGCTACCATTTGCATGTTTTCTATATGTTGATTTACAGCAGAAATTTTTAGGACTTAAGCTCAAGAGGCAGCATCTCAAGTATCTCTGAGAGAACTACTCCGAGGAGGTGAGGGAAGGAGCTACGTCCTGCAACAAAAGGCAAGTAGTCTGAACATCAAAAAATTATTGTTAATTAAGGAAAATTAGAAAACCCAAGTTAAGGAATTTGACACTTTTCTATTTATGGGAAGATGCAAGAGTCTAGGCTCACTGGAATCATACCTTTCATACACGTCTAAGCTATCCTGGGCCAGTATCCTGTGTTTTTCACATCCTGAGCTCCCTTGGGGCTCACCACAGCTAGTGGCTGCAGTCTGATGGCTGCTAGATCCCAGGGATTCTTTTCCTTCCTGAGTGCCCTTAGGGTTCACCAGCTCACACTGGTGAGCTGTAATCACTGATGACTATGACATCCTTACTTATGGGTACAGCTGGAAATAGTCCATTTCTCATATGTAATAGGAATCTATTATAGTTCCAATCCTCCGTGTAAAGACCACTTCTCTACGGTCTGAAATAGTATCCCTTAGAATTTTTACTTTTTAGGAAATCATGGTGTCAACAATTTGCAGCTTATCTAAATTTTTAAAGAATTTTGTTCCCATTCTTGAAAGATCTTTTACTTGTCAAGAATTACACTTGGACAATCTATTGAGCACTGGTTTTCCATCATCTTACATCCTCTGTGGTCATGAGATAAATTGTCCATTTAACTAATGTTCCTTTGATGGTACTGTTTTATCTTACTGGCTATCTTTCAAATTTTCTCTTTGTATCAGTGTCCTACATTTTCTGTATAATATTTCTAATGCATCTAATATTAGATGCATGTTTCTCCTATTTATCTTAATTATAAATCATTGAGATTTAAAAATCTGTGGAGTGGTGCATGTCTCAGAAATATCTAATGGGCTCCTCAGGATCTCTTGCTTTCTTCCATCCCTGGGGTCCTTAGTAATTTTTAACCTCAATAACTGATGTATATTTTATCTCATTTTATCTCTACGTGGTCTCCAGCAACATTTGTGAGCTCCATTATATTTTACTATTCTGTGTCATGCCTTCTGCTGCCTGTCCCATACAGTTCCATGGCTCTATGGAATACCTTTGATTCAGTTAATTCTCCAAGGGGGTAAATTTTGGCTGAAGAGATACAGGAAAGGATAGACTCTGATTTATATGGAAAACTGACAGTTGCTAATTGATCCACCTTAGGCAACAGTCAGAATAGAATTAAATAACTAATTTGACAGTCTAATGATAATATTGACACTGTTGATTGTTGGAGGAAAAAATTGTGACAACCCATGTCATAACATGTCAATAAAATCATTGGGACTTTAACCTCTGTTTAATGGGTAGGCAGTGCAAATAGGAACTTAAGCATTGAGAGAGGCAGTGGTTGTTGCAATTGGTTGATAGGAGGACAGTGATGATTATAAAGATTGTGGAAAGAATTGGCTCTGCAAATAACACTGAAGTTTTTGCAAAAAGAAATGTTAGACTCAGAGAAGCCAACAGGCAACTCATTGCATACTGTGAGAAGTCATTAGGTCTTGTTTTCACTATTAAGCAGACTCTAATATCTAGTAGTCACAGAAAAGACTACTGAAAACCTGACCTAAAATCTGATAGGGTTGCAAGGATTCTATTGCTGGTAGGCATGCTAAATTGCTTCAGTCATGAATGACTCTTTGCAACCCTGTTGACTGTAGCCTGCCAGGCTCCTCTGTCCATAGGATTCTCCAGGTAAGAATACTGGAGTGGGTTGTCATTTTCTCCTCCAGGTATCTTCCTGACCTAGAGACTGAACCCACATCTTTTATGTCTCCTGCATTGGCAGGAGGGTTCTTTACCACTAGCACCATGTGGGAAGCCCTTATTACTGGTGGTGGTGGTGATTTAGTGCTAAGTCATGCCCAACTCTTGTGAGCCCATAGGATGTAGCCCACCAGGCTCTTCTCCATGGGATTTCCCAGGCAAGAATACTAGAATAGGGTTGTCATTTCCTTCTCCATTACTAGTATAGATAGTAAATAATTTAAAAAATCATATCCTGGGGACAATTGCAGAGTTTAATGTCACTATCAAAGATTTAAAGAACACATGGGACCTCCCTCTAAAAAACAGGTGGATTTTGGTGATTCACAATGGACTGCCATAACCTTAACTTGACTTGTTGGATGTTGTATCTTTACTGGAATAAATCTGCAGAGCTGTTCTCATTAGATATGCTGATGTTATCAGTCTAGCACAAGCATTCTCTTCAGTCTCCATCAATAGGGATGTTTAAATCCAGCTCACTTTTATATGACAGCATATGACAGTATACAGGGCAAAGTTTATTATCTTGCTTTTTGTTGTAAATTAGTCTGTTACACATATCATTGTTTTCATTTCACACTGTACGTGTCCACTATATTGATGATATTTTATCACTTGGTTTTGGCTAGAAGTGACAAGTTTCTTTGGAAACTGTTTAGAGTAGGAGATGAAAACCAATGAGGAGTCAGGGTCTGTCACAATAGTGAAGAGTTGTGGAGTCCAGTGGTCTGGAGTTTGCTCTCTACATTTAAGGTGATGCATTTCATCATTGCTATCTCTGAGAAAGAGGCAGAGTGCATGGTGGGCAACTCTGGATGTTGGGGACAACACACCTGTGTGTGCTCTAATCCCCTTATTCCATTTCAGAAAACTACTGATTTCAAGAGGGGCTGAGAGTGAGAGGCAGGTCAAATACACAGAGGCCGAGGAACAAGTTGACCTGCCACTGTGGATCACAACCCAGGACACGTAACGGTGGTAGAGCTGCCTGTAGTTCATAGGGTGCTGTATGGAATCTCTGCTACTGCTAAGTCACTTCAGTCATGTCCGACTCTGTGCAACCCCTTAGATGGCAGCCCACCAGGCTCTGCTGTCCCTGGGATTCTCCAGGCAAGAACACTGGAGTGGGTTGCCATTTCGTTCTCCAATGCATGAAAATGAAAATTAAAAGTGAAGTTGCTCAGTTGTGTCTGACTCTTCACTACCCCATGGACTGAAGCCTACCAGTCTCTTCCGTCCATGGGATTTTCCAGGCAGAGTACTGGAGTGGGTTGCCATTGCCTGGAATGTACTGGAGTGGGTTGTTCCATGCCATGGAATCTCTGGAAAACTACAAAAAAAAAAAAGAATTTAACAGAGGACCTTTTGGGATGTGGAGCAAGGCCATTTATTTCCTAATAGAAAATTCTCAGTGTGTAAAAGAGCTCCTGTCATGTTACCAGTTCCTAGTGGTTCTGTCTGACCATGAAAAAAAAATTATGAAAGTGAAAGTCGTTCAGTTGTGTCCGACTCTTTGAGACCCCATGGACTATACAGTCCATGGAATTCTCTAGGCCAGAATACTGGAGTGGTTAGCCTTTCCCTTCTCCAGGGGATCTTCCCAAACCAGGGATCAAACCCAGGTTTCCCACATTGCAGGCGGATTCTTTACCAGCTGAGCCACAAGGGAAGCCCCTGTCTGACCGTAGGACATTGTTATAACTGACCTTGCTTCATGAGATTTCCTTCACAAAAATGATTGTTACTAGATTTATTATGTCATAAGTTCCAGCAGGTCCAACAGCAATCCATTGTAAAATAAAAATGTTATATTCAAAATTAGACCCAAGCATGCAAAAAAGACACAAGTAAATAATGAACTGGAAGCCCTATTCCTCAACTCAAAACTAAGGCCTCATAGAGTGGTCCCTAAAGTTAATTCAAAGTGCAGAAAAGATCTCACTCAGGCCAAGATCAGAGATGAGCTGTTATGATACATGGGCATTAACCAGAAATAGGCTGTCCACTCATGGTGCTCAAAAACCCCCAAATGAAGGGAAATCCTCCATGTAGAAGGATGCATGAAATAACTGCTTTTCTTAGTATTCTTTAGAGAGAATTTCAAGTTTATTCTTACAACTGTTACGTGTTTGAGGTCCCCAAATTATGTGAGATCATTTTCTAAAAGATGTTCAACTTGGATGTGTGTGCTCAGTTGTGTCTGACTCTTTGCAACCCCATGGACTATAGCCTACCAGGCTCCTCTTTTTATGGAATTGTCTAGGCAAGAATACTGAAATGGGTTGCCATTTCCTTCTCCAGGTGATCTCTGTGACCTAGGGATTGAATGGGCATCTCCTGCAATGGCAAGAGGATTCTTTACCACTGAGCCACCTGGGAAGGCCCATTCAACTTGGTCAAACCTGAAATTCACTTTTTCCTACTCTAGCAAATATTCCTCAAACGGTGGCTGAAGGGCTCAATTTAGTTTGGAGGGGTTTCAGATTTTACTAGTTCCCTAGCCCAATAATTCTTTTTCCTTTCTTATCAGCTCATCAGTTCATTTATAAAGATGATTTCAACTATTTAAACAATATTTTTGTTTGTAAAGGAATATTGATTTTGTTTCCCAGTCCATTATATTACTGCAAATAGCTGAAATACCAATTATCAATGACGAATTGGAGCCGCCTGGAAGTCTATATACACAGAGGGTGTATATATATAGTCTGTATAAAAGTCTATGTATAGAGGATACCAGGATCACACTGAGATGAGACTCTTGCCAAGTTTTTAATCTTCAAAACACATCCCATGAAAAAGAGAAACTAGTCAAGTGAATAAGAAAAGCGGTGTCTTAAGACAAGATTAAATAGTTGGTTAGACTGGTGGATATCCACAGGAGGAGAACTAAAAATAAAAAATGATGTGTTGAAGAGTGGTTTAGACATATCATTCTACAGGCTGCTTATACAAGGTTCAACCTTCCCAGAGGAGTCCACCTATGTCACACATCTCTAGTAATTTGCATGTAAATTACTCACAGAGCATGTAATTTATAAAAAGCAGAGAATGAGCTCAGAAGATTGATTTTCTCCTTCACTATTTAGGTTTTAGCCATTAAAATATGTCTGTATTCATTCCTTCCTTTATCTGCCTACCAGTAACTAAAATGTTTCTCATAAAGCAGTCAAATCCCAAGAGTCTTACTTCTCCCCCGGGAAATAACACTGTATTTATCTAAGTGTGTACACTGGTTATTGACTGGATATGATTTATTGCTCTAGGAGACTGTGAGCTTCTCAAGAACAAATTTTGTATATTTACTCATCTTTTGTGTCCCTGCTTCTAGAATACAGTGGGTTTGCAGTAAATGCTTATTTAATTTAATAGATTAGCAGTCCTTTTCCTCAAAAATGTTTTCTGTCTTAACTGTCTTAAAATGACTCAACTTAGCTTTCCTTTTCATAAATGTGAAGGTTTACAATTCAAATGCACATATGCTATTTTGAAGGAATAACATATTCAGTCATATCCCTCAAGGGAAAAAAAAAAAGCTAAACTATATTCTAAAACAAGCTTTTTAATAATTTTGTCACTGCATGAGAAACACAGTATCAGTGAGTTTTACACAGAGAAAGGCTAGAGATTATGAGGTATAATGATTTCTGACACTAACTACCCAAAATGAGGCCAAGTTTTACAGACTACGAGCACAAGCAACAGACTGTCCTCACTCCAGATAAATGTCAAAAGTTTGAAAATATTCAGGCTAACCTCACTTCTAAGTAGTTGTTTACAGACTTGGGGGTTCCATTACCCTCCTTAGATCTGATGAATTTTGAGAATGACTCATAGAATCAGAAAGGCAATCTACTTACAATTATAGTTTCACACAGCAAAAGATGCAAATCAGAACCAGCCAAAGGGAGAGACACATAGGTGAGGTCTAGGAGGGTCCTGAATGCAAAACGTTGCTTGTCTCCTGAGACATGTTACCTGATTTTCACACTGAAAGATGACTATATGCAAAGGACTGCCCATCAGGAAAACTGCTGTCCAGAATTTTTGTTGTTGTTCAGTCCAAATCTTTGTGACACCATGGACTGCAGCATGCTAGGCTTCCCTGTCCCTTCACTGTTTCCCAGAGCTTGCTCAAACTCATGTCCATTGAGTCAGTGATGGCATCCAACCATCCTCCCATTAGTCAAATGAAAGGCCAGGCCATTCTTTGCAGGAAGTTAATTCTCCACTACACTGCAGCATTTATGATATAGGATACCACTTGGCAGAATGCTGGCAGTAGGTGTTAGAACTGTAGCTAGGTGGCCAGAAGCAGAGATTTTCAAAGGAAACAGACAGTAATGGGCATGTAAGCAAAAGTCAGTGACTGTATTTTCATTTGCAATCAAACTTCTCCAAGTCTCTTGATTATATTTTCCCTAATTACCTTTGTCTCATTTGACTATTTGTCATCCACACTTGTACAGGACAATCATCAAGGAAGCCTGAGCCTAACAGGCTTCATTAGAGACATCGAAGATGAAGTTGAGCTGCATGCAAGACATCAACAGTGAGTTAGACAACAATGATGATTTCTTCCACTCTTGGAGGTAAGATCAAAAGGCATATTAATTGAGATTCATTGTATCAATTCATTGGTTCTACCAAAACTAAGTACATCCAAAAGAAAAAAAAAAGATGACTTACAAAACAACTTTTTTCTCACAGTTCTGAAAACCAAATGTCTGAGCTGAAGATATGAGCAGGGTTGGTTTATTCTGAGGTCTCTCTTCTCAGTTTGTAGACGTCTGTCTTCACATGGTCTTCCTTCTGTGTGGATTCTAGTTTCCTTATACAGACACTAGTCATGTTGGATTAGGGCATACCCTCAGGACCTGATTTTAACTTAATTACCTCTTGAAAAGCCCCGTCTCCAAAAACAGTCACATTAGGAGGTCATGGGAGGTAAGACTTCAACAAAGGAATTTTGAGGGAACATTTTTCAGACTGTAACACCATGGATCTATTCCTGTATCTTTATCAGTCTAACCTTTGTTATCTCTGTCCTTTGTTAGTGAGTAGTATTAGAAATATCAAATTATTTGAAACTTCTGCAGGGTAAAATATTAGGTAGTTTCAAAAAGTATTAAGAATCTATTATAAATATTGATATTTATATTCTAACAAAATAGTATGTGAATTACTTAGTTAAATATTTAGATCTGATGTTTTATACAGTGTGATGTGGTGAGCTTTTCCACAGACAAATATGTTATGATAATAGCTTATCATTTATTAGGTGATTAACTATAAATAATTTTTTAAAAGTGTATGAGTATATAAATGCAAGTATTGGTAAAAATGTTTAGATAAATCTAAGTAAAAAATTTAAACAATATATTTATTTTTCTAATGTCATCCCATTATGATTCATAAATTATTAATCTAATAAAGCAGGAAATGGGACTATTAACTTACCCTTGGTTATCATTTCCTGTAAAGAATAATTTATATATGCCTTTGAAATTAGTGTAATTTGTGAAATCTAGAATTCTTCCTTCCTGTGTGATATTTCATAGTTTTTTGCTAAAGACTGATTCCACAAGAATGTGCCATCTCGCTGTCTATTGTAAGAGGAATTTTATTGTATGGTTTGTTTATGCTTCCTTGAGGCTCCCCATGTGGCACTAGTGGTAAAGAATCTGCCTGCCAGTGTAGGAGATGTAAGAGACCCAGGTTCTGTCCCTGGGTCAGGAAGATCCCCTGGAGGAGGGCATGGCAACTCACTCCAGTATTCTTGTCTTGAGAATCCCATGGACAGAGGAGCCTGGTGGGCTACAGTCCATGGAGTTGCAAAGAATTGGACATGACTGAAGTAACTTAGCATGCATACATAGATTTTTCCCCTAAATTTCATTTTCTCATTGTTTCTTGCTGGTGTATAGAAATACAATTGATCATTTTATGTTGACCTTGATCATTGTGACCTTACTAAATTCATTTATTAGTTCTAGTAGCAAAGAACTTTGATAAGGACTTGATCTATATGATAAAGCATTTTTGCATTTCACAAGGTCAAAAGGATGGTCATTATTAGCTCAAGGACTGATTCTATATAGCTACCAGAGTTCACACATTAGTGGTTAAGTTTAATAGAACACTCTGACTTTTTGGAGATAGTTAAAACAATATTTTCACAAACTATGATAATATCAGAATTCTAATGTGAATAAAATTTATCATTAAAATAAAAACAATTACATATGCATTTCACCTTTGGAAAGATAAGATATATCTCTGAGATACTTTCAAGAGATTTTGGCCAAAGTCATGCTGTAGCATTTTGTGAAACACGTAGATCTGCATTTATTGAAAAAGGAAAATCCCAATTGAATTATGTCTTCTAACGTCCAAAGATTGTTGTCACTAACCAAAAGAAGATAACATTACATGCTAAACTTGATTCAATAGCATAATAGGATGTGACATTCCAAATATGTCTTTATGTTATCTTTGATAAAAATGCAACTTGAAGTTTATTATCATCAGTTTTATTGACTATTATAGGAAAGGCATTTTATTAGGTATTTTTCTTGTTGAAATTGATTGGAGTTAGAAAAATTGGACAGGAAAAAACGAATAATTCAGGCCACATTTCTCTGAAGTTTTTCAGGTTGATTCAGAGTAATTACAAAGTAATCATATATGCTTCAGAAGATTACAATGGTTGTGAAAGAAAACTGGATAACAATGATGGATGTGGGAATAGGGAGGACTGTAAGGAGGTACTGAGAGGGTTCTGATAAGAGAAGAAAGTGACTTGAAAAAGTATGGTAGTTGGAATGGAAAGAAGTGGATGGACTTAACCAATTTTTTGAAGTATTAAGCAATATAACTTACTAAAGAATCCAGCTGGTGAAGGAAGTGTTGATTAAGAACAAATTAGGAATGATTAATGGGCAGAGGAGCCTGGAGGGCTACAGTCAATGGGGTTGCAAAAGGCAGGACATGACTGAGAGACTAAGCATACACTCACACAATCATTTTCTGCCTGATGACTACAATTATTGGGATATCAAAATTGAGAATATTGCAGGTTTGCAAAGGAGGAAAACAAAAGTTTTCCCTTGGATATGTAAAGTTTGAGATACAGAATAGTTATTTATGTATAAATTAATACATTAAAAAGCTGGCTTAAAACTCAACATTCAAAAAAAAACTAAGATCATGGCATCTGGTCCCATCACTTCATGGCATGGGGAAACAATGGAAACAGTGACAGACTTTATTTTCTTGGGCTCCAAAATCACTGCAGATGGTGACTGCAGCCATGAAATTAAAAGATGCTTGTATTAAAAAGTAGAGACAATTATGTAAAATTTAAACATAAAATAAAATTAAAAAAAAAAAAAAGTAGAGACATTACTTTGCTGACAAAGGTCCATATAATCAAAGCTATGGTTTTTCCCATAGTCATGTATGGATGTGAGAGTTGGATCAAAAAGAAGGATGAATGCTGAAGAATTGTTTCATTCCAATTGTCGTGTTAGAGAAGACTCTTCAGAGCCCCTTGGACAGCAGGGAGATCAAACCAGTCAATCTTAAAGGAAGTCAACCCTGGATATTCATTGGAAGGACTGATGCTGAAGTTGAAGCTCCAATATTTTGGCCACCTGATGCAAAAAGGTGACTCATTAGAAAAGAACCTGATGCTGGGAAAGATAGAAGGCAGGAGGAGAAGTGGATGATAGAGGATGAGATGATTGGATGGCGTCACCATCTCAATGGACATGAGTTTGAGCAAGCTCCAGGAAATGGTGAAGGACAGGGAAGCCTGAAATGCTGCAGTCCATGGAGTCTTAAAGAGTTGGAGACTGAGCAACTGAACAACAAATTTATGTATTAGTCAGTCATGTCAAGAATGTCAAGCATCTACTGCTTGTATGGTGAGTCATAACTGGCTACAGGAATGTGTGAACTGTCTGTGTGCAGATGATATATAACACTAAGTTGTTATCATACAGGAAAGGAATTTAGACAGAGGCAGTTAGGGATTAGCAATAAACTTCAGGGCTTTCCCAACATTTATAATTCAGAAGGAAGTACAAACAGCATCAAAGGAGACTTAGAAAGAAGACAGTATATCAGAAAATAAGCCAAGAAAAGGCAGTGTAAGAAAACAAAGTAAGCAAGTTTGGAAAGTAAGAAGTCATCATCTGGGGTTAAAGAAAATGTGAGATAAGAAGAGTTGACTGTACTCAAATCATCCACAAATACAGCTCAACTTTTAAACTACTTTCAGATCTGACCACTTTTTATTACCTTATTCTTATATACTCCCACCACCCACCCATGCCACCACGATGTTTAGTCTAATGTATTATGATAACTTCTTTGATGGTTAGCTTCATGGATCAACTTGGCTAGGTTGAAGTGCCCAGTTGTTTGGTTAAAAATCAGCCTAGATATTTAAGAGAATTTACTGTATTGACACCGGAGAAGGTGTTGGCACCCCACTCCAGTACTCTTGCCTGGAAAATCCCATGGACGGAGGAGCCTGGTGGACTGCAGTCCATGGGGTCGCTAGGAGTCGGACACAACTGAGCGACTTCACTTTCACTTTTCCCTTTCATGCATTGGAGAAGGAAATGGCAACCCACTCCAGTGTTCTTGCCTGGAGAATCCCAGGGATGGGGGAGCCTGGTGTGCTGCTGTCTATGGGGTCGCACAGAGTCGGACATGACTGAAGCAACTTAGCAGTTAGCACTGTATTGACACATCATTAGTTTGATTCACAAAAACAAAAGAGAGAAAGAGAATCAGATTGCTAAAATCATGAATGAAAAATAGGACATCACTACTGAATTTACAGACATAGAAAAATTATTATGGGGTGAACTGTTATGAACTGTATGCCAACAAATTAGGTAACTTAGATGAAATGAATTACTTCATTTTAGGAGTGTTCACTCTCATCACTTCAACATTGTCCTTGAGGTTCTAGCCAGATCAGTTAGGCAAGAAAAAGATACGTAAAGCATACACATTGTACAGGAGAAAGGTAAAACTTTATCTCTATTTATAGATGACATAACCTAGCATACAGAAAAATCTTTAGGAATTCACACACATAACTGATTAGGTCTGCTGCTGCTGCTGCTGCTACAGTCACTTCAGTCGTGTCCGACTCTGTGCGACCCCATAGACAGCAGCCCACCAGGCCCCACCATCCCTGGGATTCTCCAGGCAAGAACACTGGAGTGGGTTGCCATTTCCTCCTCCAATGCATGAAAGTGGAAAGTGAAAGTAAAGTCACTCAGTTGTGTCTGACTCTTAGTGACCCCATGGACTGCAGCCTACCAGGCTCCTCCGTCCACGGGATTTTCCAGGCAAGAGTACTGGAGTGGGTTGCCATTGCCTTCTCCGGATTAGGTCTAATAAACAAATTTGTCAAGGTTGTAGGATATAAAATTAACATATAAAATCAATAGTATTCATATATTCTAGAAATTAGCAATCTGAAAATTAAATAAAAAATTCTGTTTCCAGAAGCATCAAAAAGAATAAATATGTAGGCATAAATTTAACCAAAGGAATATAAAACCTGTGCACTGAAAATTTCAAAATATTGTTGAAAGAAATTAGAGAACAACTAAATAACTAACATATAAGTCTATGTTAGGGATTGGGAGTCTTAACATTGTTACAAATTAATCCACAGATTCAACACAATCCCAAATCTCAGTTTTTTAATTTCAAAATTTCACAAGCTAATCCTAAATTTCCTATGGTAATGGAAGGGAGCTAGAATACCCAAAACCATCTTCAAAATTAGCATGAAGTTGTAAAATGCATTTCTCCCAATATAAAAATTATCACAAAGCTGAAGTAATCAAGACAGTATGGTACTCATATAGGACAGAAATAAGAACAAATAGAATAGAAATGACATTAAAAAAATAAACCTTTACTTTATGATCAATTGATTTTTGACAAGGGTACCAAAACAACAAGGGGAGAAAGAATAGTCTTCTCAATAATGTGACTACATAAACTGGATATCCACCTGCAAAAGAATAAAACTTGACCCTTATCTCTCACCATAAATAAAAATTTACTTAAAATGGATCATGGATCTTAATGTGAGCACTAAAATGGTAAAATGTTCTGAAAGAAAGGAGTAAATCTCTGTGGGTTTGGGTTAGACAATTATTTCTCAGATAAGACATCAAAAGTACAAGCAACAAAAGAAAAAATTGATCAATTGGCTTCATCACGATTCAAAATACATGCACTTTAAGGACATCATAAAGAAAGTGAATAGATGACCCATATATTAGCCAGAAAGTTTTAATAACTCAAAAACCCATCAATGGATGACAGGATAAACATTATGTAGTATGTCCCAGGGACGGCGGAGCCTGATGGGCTGCCATCTATGGGGTCGCGCAGAGTTGGACATGACTGAAATGACTTAGAAGCAGCAGCAGCAGTATATCCATGTATACTACACCATACTATGAATATTATTTGTCTATAAAAAGAAATGAAGTACTGAATAAACACAACATGGATGCACCTTGAAAACAGTATGCTAAGTGAAAGAAGTAAATCATGAAAGACCATTAATTCATTTGAATGAAATTACAGAATAGGCAAATCCATAGAGTCAGAAAGTAGGTTAGCAACCACCAGGACTGGGGAGAGGGTAGTGGGAGTGATTGCTCATAAGTATGGGGTTTCTTTTTGGAATGCTGAAAATATTCTAAAATTATATAGTGCTGATGGTTGCACAACTCTATGAATACACTAAAAACAATTGAAATGTATACTTTAAAATGGTGAAGAAAAAAATACACACACATAGAAACCACTAATGACAATATTTCTACCATCTATGCTTGACCTAGATATTTCAATTTTGTTTTAGGAAATTTGCATCTTGTGTAAGCCAGTTCAGATAAAAGTTTTCTACCACTTCCTTAGTGGCTCATACAAAGAGTCTGCCTGCAATGCTGGAGACCTGGGTTTGATCCCTGGGTCAAGCAGATCCTCTGGAGAAGGGAATGGCAGCCCACTCCAGTTTTATTGCCTGGAAAATTTCATGGACAGAGGAGCCTGGCAGACTAATGTCCATGGGGTTGCAAAGAGGTGGACACGACTGAGTGACTAACACTTTCACTTTCATACACAGAGTTAATTTAATTTTATGACTGTGTATGTGAAATTGAAGTTCTATTTTAATAGATTTCCAAACATAAAATTAAATTTAAGTTATTCAAAAGGATATCAACTATAGTAGTACATCCCTAAAGCTTATTGTAGGTATAATGGTTTGAGGTAAACAGGATCATGTAAGGGATAAGAGATTAGTCACATTACTGATTCAATTAGGGCAACTCACCAAGTTGTCATTTTTCACAACCTACTCAATACAATTGTCACATGAAGTGAATCAAGGCAGAGAATGACTCATTCTAGAAAACACTATATTAGATGAGTTTCTTTATCCAGGACAGAGTAGTGATTTAAATTTCATTAAAATAAACTTATTAAGACCTATCTACACACATCCTTACATAGAGTGAGAGAGAGAGAGAAGCTGGGGGAGGCAGGGAATGGTTAGAATAATTCCAATAATTTTTCTCCCTTTGCTTTTAGTGTAGAGGAAATAATAACATATTTATTCATTTTTAAGTTTATTTTTAATTGAAGGATAATTGCTTAAAATATTGTGGTTGTTTTTGCCATACATCAACATGAATCAGCTGTAAGTATATATATGTCCCCTCGCCTTGAACCTGCCTCCCACCTCTCATCCCATCCCACCCCTCTATGTACGTGTGTGTGTGTGTATGTGTGAGTGTGTTAGTTGCTCAGTCATGTTGGACTCTTTGCAACCCCATGGACTGTAGCTTGCCAGGCTCCTCTGTCCATGGGATTCTCTAGGCAAGAATACTGGAGTGGGTTACCATTTCCTTCTCCATCCCACCCCTCTAGGTTGTCACAGAGTCCTGGTTTAAGTTCCATGAGTCGTACAACAAATTTATTCTTCATTTCAGTTCAGTTCAGTCGCTCAGTCGTGTCCGACTCTTTGCAACCCCATGAATTGCCAGGCCTCCCTGTCCATCACCAACTCCCGGAGTTCACTCAGACTCACGTCCATCGAGTCAGTGATGCCATCCAGCCATCTCATCCTCTGTCGTCCCCTTCTCCTCCTGTCCCCCATCCCTCCCAGCATCAGATTCTTTTCCAACGAGTCAACTCTTCGCATGAAGACATCTTTGAAAATTTAAGAGTAGAAGTAACACTTTTTTTTTTTAACACTTTGAAGGCACCCACCAATAGATCCTTTCTCTGGAAAGGAGTGGAATAGGTAGAGAAAGTTAAGAAATGATGTGGCAGAGCTAGAAGGGGGACAGATATCTCACAGGCCTTGTAAGTAACTATATATATGTTGACATTTACTCTAAATAAGATGGTTAAGAGCAGAGAAGTGATATACTGAGTTACTCTTTACTATGACCTCTTATTTCTCTGTTGCAGTACATTAGAGAGACAGGCTGGAAGTAAGGGGACGAATTAGGAGACTTACTAATAATTCATAAGAAAGGAATAGTGATTTGAAGCAAGAGAATAGCAGTGAAGGTCATGAGTGATTATTAATCAGAAGATGTTTTAGAGAAAAAGTCAACAGGTGAGTTTATGGATATGAATTTTGAGTAAAGGAAGTGTTGAATGATCTCAAAACTTGGGGACTACAAAAGAACATAAATAGAATAGCCAATAGTGAACCCTCTAGATTAGCTGCTTCTGTTAGTGGTTAAGAAGAACTATAAACTTCTATGCTGGCTTATTAATTTTTACATGCTTCTAGGGAGTCATGAGACTATGACATGAAGGTGATTAGACATATGAGTCTGAAATTCAGTTAAAATTTTTAAGACAGAGATGCAAATATAGGAGTCATTAGTATACAGATCATATAATAAATAATAAAACACTTTGAGACTATCACTCCACATCTATAAACATAAAATATCTATAAACATAGTAGAGAATTATGTAACAGTTATGAGTGTCTTCATCTGCATGATGTAGTAAACCTGCTCCTGTGGCCAGAAACCAATTTATTTTTTCAAATAACAGGAAGTTCTCAGAGCATTCCAGCAAAGATTTGGCTGCTTGAGAAAATCTCAAGGACTCAGACTCCTTCTTGCCTCACAAAAGTTATCCTTATCATGCCACATTCATCCTCATGGTTGTTAGATGTTCATTTCCATTCCAACCTAATATATAATTGCAATCAAGAGAAGAAAAAAGAGGTGTCTGTCCAAACTCAAGAAAGCACAACTTTTTCAGAAATATCCACCAAACTTCAACCAATCTTATTCACTAAGAAGATGTGATTTGACCACCTGTAGCAATAAGAGAAGCTAAAAGATATATTAGTTTGGCTGGAGTTCATATTATGAGGAAATGGGGGGTTGTGTCTTGAATTAATAATTAGCAATGTTGCTACAAGCCACAGCAGTGAATTTTCATGGTGAGAGGACGTCATAAGGACTCAGCATCATCGGGAATAGTATTTATACTGTGTGCATGTACACCCACTCACTGATACTGAGACAGCACTCTAATGTCATTCTTCCTTTTTGAAATATATTCATTACTCAAATGTATGGAGGCATCAGATATATGATGAACCATTCAACTAGATGATCTTGAAATTTTAGGATAATACAGATAGAAAAATATACACTTATTAGATAATGAAGAACAAATAAATTGTGCTTTTTAGACAATGCTACTGCAATAATGTCCAATAAGAACCTATTTCTACCAGCTGTTAAACACGTCTTCTTCTCCATCTCTGATGTTTTTGCTGGAAGCACATTTTCACATGTCACTTATGTGCTTTGTGATATACGATGTATATCCCATACAGCTGCGGGAAGATTTTTCAACCTACTATTTTAAAAGGCAACATCCTGGTTCTTAAAGAAAACAAAAGTCAAAGCATCTATTCTTCTTCCAAATTGCATAGTCTTAATGAATTTGCTTCCTTATAGCACTCACACACATGTGCACAAGTTCACACACATGTGCACAAGTGCACACACAAGCTGGAGGTCTCCTAAAATTCCAAAGAGTACGAGTATCATAATCCTAAAGGGAGACGCATCTTGTAGAAACTTGTACTGATGGATCAAGAGAGAAAGTATTGTATTTTTAAGTAGATTTTCTTCCAACTAATGATTCATCAAATGACTTTTTTTTTTTAACAGTTTCAATTTTTATGGAAGATTATTTGATTTAATTTCAATATACAATCATTAAGAAAAAAGAAATAATAAAAGTAACAGGGTTATACAAATATCCTATTTTGTAAAGAAGAAATGAGGTTTAACTAGTGAAGGAAACAATGTATAGAATGTTTGTATAGAACATTCTAAACATTGTATAAAACTATGATAGTCTAGGTGTCAATATTACAATGAAAGGGCTTCAGCAATTTTTATGTACTAAATACTTATTATGTGCCAGGCACTACAAAAATATAGCAGTAATCCTATTACAGTGTTGAAATAATGTAAGTGCTAGGGTAATAGGCAATGGCACCCCACTCTAGTACTCTTTCTTGGAAAATCCCATGGACGGAGGAGCCTGGTAGGCTGCAATCCATGGGGTTGCTAAGAGTCGGACACGACTGAGCGACTTCACTTTCACTTTTCACTTTCATACATTGGAGAAGGAAATGATAACCCACTTCAGTGTTCTTGCCTGGAGAATCCCAGGGACCGGGGAGCCTGGTGGGCTGCCGTCTATGGGGTCACACAGAGTTGGACACGACTGAAGTGACAGCATAGCATAGGATAGCATAGGGTAATATCATACAATTTCTGTCCTTTATTCTGCCCATCTTTCATGAATTGTTCCCTTGGTATCTCTGATTTTCTTGAAGAGATCTCTAGTCTTTCATCACTTCATGTCAAATCGATGGGAAGACAATGGAAACAGTGAGAGACTTTGTTTTGGGGGGCTCAAAAATCACTGCAGATGGTGACTGCAGCCATGAAATTAAAAGACACTTGCTCCTTGGCAGAAAAGTTATGACCAACCCAGACAGCATATTAAAAAGCAGAGACGTTATGTTGCCAACAAAGGTCAATCTAGTCAAAACTATGGCTTTTCCGGTAAGAGCTGGACTATAAAGAAAGCTGAGGGCCAAAGAACTGATGCTTTGGGACTGTGGTGTTGGAGAAGACTCTTGAGAGTCCCTTGGACTGCAAGGAGATTCAACCAGTCCATCCTAAAGGAAATCAGTCCTGAATATTCATTGGAAGGACTGATATTGAAGCTGCTCCAATACTTTGGCCACCTGATGTGAAGAACTCACTCATTGGAAAAGACCCTGATGCTGGAAAAGATTGAAGGTTAGAGGAGAAGGGGACAACAGTGGATGAGATGGTTGGATGGCATCACCAACTCAATGGACATGAGTTTGAGTAAGCTCCAGGAGTTGGTGATGGACAGGGATGCCCGGCATGCTGCAGTCCATGGGGTCACAAAGAGTCAGGCATGACTGAGTGACTGAACTGAACTGAATTGAAGCTAATTTCATACTTTTAAAAATGATTAGTGACAGGTTTTTGTTAGCCCTAAAGACATATTCTTCATGCTACCAAACACTTTATATTATTTTTAGTACACGTCATTTTGGGGGAAATATCTTTTAGTATGCATTCTGTAATCCTAATGACATTCATAGAGAAATTATAGTTAATAAAAATAATAGTTTATACTTTATGAACAGTATTCCATAGCATCATATGTGTAACTGCATTTCAACCTTCTGCCAACCCATTGAGGTAGACATTATTATTGTGTCCATTTTATGAATTTGGAAACTAATGCTCAGAAATATGAAAGTGCTATTTCTTGATAATGCAATAAATGATGCATCTTAGATTTAAAAAAACACCCATTCTAAACACCTCACTTCTTAAACACCTCATTTCTGTTCCCACACCTAGTTTTATATTTTGTTTCTCCAGAAACTAGTTTAATTCTATTACTGCAGACCATTAGTTCATTATGTTGGCATACTCTTTTAAAACATTGCTGAGTGCAATGCAAAAGAATGTTCAAGATAAAACCTGCCTGTGCTCCGAATTTATCTTCCGAGTAGAGGAGACAGACAAGTACAAAGGCAATTGTGATGCATTTCTTTATAGACAGTAACTGTACAGCTACAGGTGCAGAAGTAAATGGCAGCCCACTCCAGTCTTCTTGCCTGGAGAATCCCATGGACAGAGGAGTCTGGCGGGCTACAGTCCACAGGGTGGCAAAGAGTTGGACACAACTGAAGCAACTTAGCATGCATGCACACACATGAGCATTCTGTAGACTCACCTAAAAGTTAGGGGCAAGAGGGTTATGAAGTGAGGTTGATGAAAATGATTGGTCAAATTCAAGGAATTTTTTATTTGTAGCAAACTTTAATTTTTTCCAAGAGCTTTCCTAACTTTTTTATGTTAAGCTCCTACCAACCCAGTGAAGTAAATTAAATGTGTTTTCATGCTTTTTGTTGTTGTAACAAGTTGCCAACATGTGTGAAAACTGAGAAGTTAACTGACTTCCCAGGTAACATATTGAGCAATTTGCTTGAGTCTTAAAATGTGTTTACTTCCTATTTGCCTCACAGATCACTCCTTCTTCATAGTCATTTGTTCAAGAAATTCAGTGATCTCTCTTAACCCTGGACCTCAGAGGCAACAGAATATTAGATCCTACAGTCATAAGGTATTTCCTGATATAAAAAGCAGCCAGTCATAGCTCTCTGCTGAATCAACTTTGCTGCTAACTATCCTCTTCTCAGAGTATATAAACCAGATACTTATTTCTTTCAAATCTGAATTCTCTTTTTTTATTTTCTTTTTTTCAACCCATTCACATATTTCTCCTCCTCCTACCCACCCCCTCCACCCCGGCAACCACTAATGTGGTCTGTGTATGGATGAACTTGGTTTTCTTTGTTATTTTTTTTTTAATTTTAGTTTCTACATTTGAGAGATCATGCGGTATTTGCCTTTCTCTGCATGACTTATTTGGGATTCCCTGATAGCTCAGTTGGTAAAGAATCCACCTGCAAATGCAGGAGACCCCCTGGTTCAATTCCTGGAGTGGGACGATTCACTGGAGAAGGTATAGGGTACCCACTCCAGTATTCTTGTGCTTCCCTTGAGGCTCAGCTGGTAAAGCATTTGCCTGCAATGCAGGAGACGTGGGTTTGATCCCTGGGTTGGGAAGATCCCCTTCACTGACTTATTTAATTTAGCATAATACCCTCGAAGTCCATTCATGTTGTCACAAATGGCAAGATTTCATTAATTTTTATAATTAATAATATTCCATTGCATAAACTTATGATGGTTCAACTTATGATTTTTTTCAACTTTACAAGGATGTGAAAGCAATGTACATTCAGAAAAAACTGTTCTTCAAATTTTGAATTTTGATCTTTTCCTGGGCTAACCACATGGGGTTTAAAACTGTCTTTGTAATGCTGGGCAGCATCAACAAGCCCGGCTCCCAGTCAGCCATGCGATCAAAAAGATAAACAGTGAATACATTTAAAACATTCTATACCCAGATAGCCATTCTGCTTTTCACTTTCAATACAATATTCGATAATGCCTATTTAATCTACATTGAGTGCATTAACTCCTAGTCACAATCCTGTAAATGTCTTGCATATCCTGAAGTCTTTACTATTCCAGATGTATTCCTATCTGTGTTTTCCGATTATTGCTCAATTCATTATTGCCAGCTCAAGTCATACAACATTCATAAAGACATTCTTGACTCAAGCCCCTTTTTCTTTAAATTTCTGCTGCCTTCATATTTCCATGGCATTTATTTGACACTCCTTTTGTCATTCATTGAGCTTAACACATTATTTGCTGCATGCAGGTCTTTTTCCCTTAAAGAACAAATATAATAAGTCTTATTATTCTGTTTCAGATAACAAAATTGATTCTAATTCTAGTTGTAGGATTCTAAAACTTCCACCACCACCCTTATTTTTGCCACCAACACCATCTCTGCTTTATAGTTCAGTTGAATTTCTTACATCATTTATGACAGTACTTGGCCCATGAGAAATATGTATTTGAGAGATATACATATGTATTTATGAGATATATGCAATTGATTGGGATTCAATTTCTCAATAAAAGAAGCAACACGTGTTTTCCAGTTGTCCCAATAATACTGAAAAGACTAAATGTATTTATGAGAAATCAAAATTATATCTGAGGAAATTGTTAGCTATCACACATTTATAAAGCATGCATTAAAAATATCTAAAGTTTCTTTTAACCAATTTTTTACCAATTTCAGATTCATTTGAAAAAAATATGCTGAGCTCATAAAACTGAAACTTCAAACACTAGCCTGCATTCTTGGGTAAAGCAAGTGTCCTTTCTCATTTTTTGTTTACAGCAAGCAATTCTAGACTAAACTCCATTAAGTAGAGAGATCCTGACGATCTTTTGCTGTACATAAACAGTATGCTCGCTGTAAACACAATGAGGGAGGTAGGAAGTGGACATCACCAGAAACTACACAAAAATGGATACTGGCCACTGCATATTTTGATGAAGCAGATCATTAGATCAACAAAAGTGAGAGATATTTTGAATACCTAGTGAGATAAGCTAAATTAAAAAAATGATGCTACCTCATTTCTGATTTCACAATATTGAATGATACACAGATTGATTTTTCAACCAGAAGCGGAAACTCATTTAGAAGTTCTGCTTGAGGGGAAAAAAAACTGTTTGCATATATAATTGGTGAATGACCTACAGTCATTTTGGTTTTAACTTAATTCTCCATGTTTATAAAACTTTGAGTCTGTTCCCTATGCACTAGAAAAGAGGTTTTATATTCCATAGCTTTCTGTTATAGCATCATTACACCTTTGCTGGAATAGAAAATGGATGTGTGTAAGTGTGTGATATGTGATCTTTTCAATAGGTATTGTAACAAACCCCTTAAATTATTTAACTTCAGTCTTCAGTGGGTTTTCTCCAAAAATATTTTTAAAAATCTATCCATTACCTATGTTTGAAGTATAAATGACTAGTCTTTAGTGCTCACTTTAGCATATCAGAAACATATCAACTTATGATTATAACTTACCAAACACATCTGGATTACTGGTTTCCTCTTCAAGTTGATAAAAAGAAATTTGTTGACTGATTAAGGGCATCAAAGCTTTGTGCTGCTATAGGCTTATTTAAACCCTAGAAAAGAGCATCAGTCAGTTTCCCTTGACCTTGATAGATTTCTTATAGCTATGCTGGAGGACAGAGACCAAAGAGATGATTTTAAATATGTGTTTTGGAAAACTGGAGACTATCTACCACAGCAAGAATTACATTCCTGAGTTGGCTTTTAAAGCCAAATTATAATTTCAGAAGTCATATCAAACATAATCTTATAAATGACCTCTTGGTTAAAAAGATCTTTCTTGGTCATTGTACGACTTATTAAAGAAAAAGAAAAAAAAAAATGGGAGGAAGGAAGGAAAGAAGAAAATGACCTTCTTTGATTTTTTCCATTGACTTGTGGCAAAAAAGAATCCATGATGGGTATCCATTCCATAACAGCCTCAGTTAATCCCCGAACTTCTGTCAGTTTTCTGAGACTAAATGTGAGGAGATAGGAGTGGAAATGTGGAGTGAATTTCATTTCAATAAATCCATTTCTTCTGTTTCTAAAGGAGAATATTCAGCTTATACACACATTATCAGACCCATTATGTTCTGCTGACATTTCCTTAGGAACAACATCATTATTACTGCAAATATATATCCAGGTGGTTGAATTCACCTATGCCTTGGATATGTTGTTGCTTTCATTTTTCCAAAGGAAAATAAATTTTCCTAATTAATAATAATGTTTAAAGTTACTGTTCAGTATTTAAAATCCTCCTTCAGTTTGAATTCCTCATGAGAATCAACTCCATCCTTAATGGATGGTGCTGCCTCCACCATTATACATCTACCCCACTGTTCCTCAGGCTTAGATTTTGAAGGTGAAGACAGGCATTGGTTTGTAGAAGTTTTAGCTGACAGAATGGGGCAGAAAAGAATAATATTGTGGAATCTAGAGATATGTTAAGATAAATCACGTGTTATAAGGGATGGTTAGAGAAGATATCCATGCCTTCATACATGAGAGATACATATTCTTAAAAAATCAATATGCTGTTCCTCAGTGTCTGTTAGGAAAAAAAAGCCAAAAGGAGCAGAATATACTTTATTATGAATTATGTTGTATATTAATAGAAGTCTTCTAGACAAGCACAGATATGAATGAGCAACTGTACTTGATTTCCAATATGCTAAAAACAAAAACTCAACACCCACAAAAGTACCAAATGAATACTATTTTTTGAAGTCAGCATTTACTTCTATTGGCAGTGACGACAACTCCAAATTATTCATCACTGTTAAAGAACATATCAAAATACAGAACTGCTTAATTTAAAAAAACTAAGTGACATTATTGCTATAAATACCAATTTACTCCAAAAGTAATGCAAATGGAAATGTACTTCAGTGATCGAATATCCTTGTTTTGACTGTTTCTCTGATGGGAACATCCATTCCCAGACGATACTGCAGGTTACCTGTAGGGTAACATACATGACTTCTTTCCTACACACCTACAGTGCTTCAGGTTTTTCTGTTACCAAATACTGAGAAGTGTCCAGGGGTTCCTTATTTCCCTCTCAACTGTGTTTTTCAAAGCCTCCATATGACTGATAATGTAAATACTATTAAGAAAAGGAGAACAAACACAGTGTAAAAAGAAAAAGGAAAGGGAGAGTTTATAAGTTAACACAATGTAAATATCAGAACATCTCAATTATTCAAAGTGTGCTGCATTTTAAGTGCATATTATTTTTTTTTAAATATCTACTTCTGATTGCAATAAGGGGCTTCCCTGGTGGCTCAAATGGAAAAGAATCTGCCTGCAAATGCAGGAGATGTGGGTTCAGTCCCTGGGTTGGGAAGATCCCCTGGAGAAGGAAATGGCAACCCACTCCAGTATTCTTGCCTGGAGAAGCCCATGGACAGAGAAGCCTGGTGGGCTACAGTCCATGGGGTCACAAAAGAGTCAGACAGGACTTGAGACTAAGCAATAACAACAACAAATATATAATAAATAGGAAGTAAATATTGGTAACCAGCAACAGAGAAAGAAGCTTTATGCAATTTCCTACCCTCAGAACCCACCCAAGGAGAGAAAAATTTCATCTTCTTAGTATTTAAACTTAAGAAATTCAGTGTCTATTTCAAATTTAAGAATCTAAAAAATTAGGAGTATTACAACCAAAGAAAACTTCAATTCTATAGTAGGTAACTAACTATATACACTTTTTAAAAAGATTTAATCAAATCACAGTTTTAAGTATTACATTACATAAAGTAAGACAGGCCAATAAAACTGCAGGTTAAATTATTATGCAAAAGTATCGCACAAAAATAATACACAATTCTGTTAATCATACCACAGTTAAACATTATTGCAACAATGGCAAATAATAAAATATTTATTTACAAAATAGCTTTCAATATCAGGAAATTAAATTTTTGTTTTTTCTTAAGCTTGGACAAATGCTATAGAGACATAAATTTTCCTATTAAAGAACCTAATTTTTGTAATTCCAAGTTAGCTTTGAAATGTTCTAAGCACCACAATATTTTGGTATGCTTTATATGAAACACTGAAAGGTAAGGTTTATAAAGTAAAACTATTTTCATCTTTTTTGCATTTATTTTCAAAAAATTAAATTTGCTTTTGCCATTTTATTCCTTTTAAATTAGTGTGTCTCAAGAAAGATTTATATTCATGAAGAATAATTTTCCAGAAATCAAACAAGTAGAAGGAAATTTTACCAAACTGAAAAATGTAATATTTTGTTTAAACAACTTATTCCTGCTTTATTAGGTACAGTTGGAAAATATAAATTGTAAATATTTAAGGATTACAGCATGATAATTATATATATATAGTGAAATTATTACAATTAAGCTAATTCACATATCCATCATCTCACATAGTTACCATCTGTTTGTGTGTGTGTGGTGAGATCACATCAGATCTACTGAAGTGTTAACAAATTTCAGAATGCAATAAATGAAGTATTATTAACTATGGTCACCATGCTAATATTAGATCCCTAGATTTTATTCATCTTATAGTGTTTGTGTCCTTTCACCAAAATTTCCATTTCCCTCAGTCCCCAGCCCCTAGCAACCACCAGTCTACTCTTCGCTTCGGAATGTGATGTTTTTAGATTCCCTGTGTAAGTGACATCATTAGTATTTTCCTTTCCATGTTCATCTTATTTTACTTAGTATAATGTCCTGTGGGTTCATCCATGTTGTTATATGGCAGGATTTTCCTTTTTTTAATGAATGAATAACATTCCATTTTGTATCTATGCCACATTTTCTTTATCCATCCATCTGCAGATAGACATTTAGGTTATTTCCTTATCCTGGCTATTGGGAATAATACTGCAATAAACTTTGGAGTGCAGATATCTCTTTGGGATACTTATTTCATTTCCCTTGGATATATGCCCAGAAGTGGGATTATTGGATGATATAATAGTTATATTTTACACTTTTTTTGAGGAAACTACATACTATTTTTCATTGTGGCTATACCACTTTTGGAGGAGGAAATGGCAGCACATGGCAGTATTCTTGCCTGGAAAATTTCATGGACAGAGGAACCTGGCCGATTATAGTCCATGTGTCTCAGAGCAGGGCACAGCTGAGCACACACACATACCAATGTACATTCCCAACAACAGTATACAGGGTGGCATTTACTCTATACCCTTACCAGCCTGTGCTACTTTTCCTTGTTTTGGTAATAGCCAAGCTGTATCTCACTGTGCTCTTGATTAGCATTTCCGGAATGATTAGTGGTATAAAGAACAGTCTCATATACCTTTTGGTCATTTGAATGTCTTCTTCGGAAAAATGTCAAATCAGGTTCTTTGCTGATTTTTTTTTTATTATTATTTGGTTTTTTGCTCAGAGTTGCATGAAGTGCTTATGTATTTTGTATATGAACACCTTAGCAGAGGGTTTGCAAATATTTTCTCATTCCATGTGTTATCTTTTCATTGTATTCTTTCTTTTTATGTGCAGAACCTCTTTGCTGCTGCTAAGTCACTTGAGTCGTGTCTGACTCTGTGCGACCCCAGAGACGGCAGCCCACCAGGCTCCCCCGTCCCTGGGATTCTCCAGGCAAGAACACTGGAGTGGGTTGCCATTTCCTTCTCCAATGCATGAAAGTGAAAAGTGAAAGTGAAGTCGCTCAGTTGTGTCCGACTCTTAGCGACCCCATGGACCGCAGCTTACCAGGCTCCTCCGTCCATGGGATTTTCCAGGCAAGAGTACTGGAGTGGGGTGCCATTGCCTTTTCCAGTAGAACCTCTTTAATTTAATATAATGTCATTTGTTTACAGTATTCTTTGCTTTTGTTGCTAATGCTTTTGGAGCCACATGCCCCAAAAAATAATTATGAAGGCTAATATCAAGGAGATTTCCCTATATTTTATTCTAGGATATTTATAATTTCAGGTTTCACATTTAAGTATTTTTTTGACATTAGTAGGTTTTATTATTTTAAATTTTTACTTGAGTATAGTCAGTTTATAATGTTGTGTTAGTTTCCGGTGTACAGGAAAGTAAATAGTTATACATACACATATCCACTCTTTTTCAGATTCTTTTTCCATATAGGCAGAGTATTGAGTAGAATTCCCTGTGCTATTATATAGTAGGTCCTTATTAGTTATCTATTTTATATATAATAGTGTGTATATTTCAATCCTAATCTCCCAACTTATCCCTCTTCCCCTTACCCATGGTTACCATAAGTTTGTTTTCTAGATCTGTATTGCTATTTCTTTTTGGTAGATAAGTTCATTTGTACCCTTTTTAAGATTCTACATATAAGTAATATCATGTTTGTCTTTCTCTGACTTACTTCACTTAGTATGAAGAGTACGCTACTCTTCTTTATCCATTCTTCTGTTTCCATCAACATTTAAAAGGTTGCTTCCATGTCCTGGCTATTGTAAATAGTGTTGCAGTGAACATTGGGATATATGTGACTTTTTGAATTATGGTTTTCTCTGGGTATATGCCCAGGAGTGGGATTACCAGATCATATGGTAGCTCTATTTTTAGTTTTTTTAAGGAATCGCCATACTGTTCTCCACAGTGGCTGTACCAATTTACATCCCCAGAATCTCCATACTGTTCTCCGTAGTGTCTGTACCAGTTTACACGCCCATCAACAGTGTAGGAGGGTTCACATTTAAGTTTTTTATTTTGAGTTGATTTTTATGGATGGTGTTAGATAAGGTTCTAATTTCATCCTTTTGTATGTGGATATCCAAAACCAAATGGGGCTGTAGCCAAGTTTGTAAGGGATGTGGCTATTTCCTGATCTGTATCCAGAACCGGTTTACTAGCCCTTCATCTGGGTGTGGGCTGACCTTAAATGATGTTCATTCTCAGCACCCTTGTCAAAGACAGTCAATCATATATGTGTGGACTTCTTCTGGACCCTATTCTATTCCCATACTACTTTGATTACTATACATTTGTAATATAGTACAAATTTAAAATAATTATTGATAGGTAAGTACTTCCCCTTGTCATTTTGTTAAACATTTTCTGACTGCTTTGTAGTTCCTTTGACCCTTTCTTCTCTTGCTATCTTCATCTGTAATTTGATGGGGTTTTGAGGTTTTGCTTTCATTCCTTTATCTTCTTTACATCTATCACAGATTTTCTTTTTGATTATCATGAGACTTACATAAGATATTCTGCAACAGTATATTTTAAGCTGAAAACAACTCACCTTTGCATACAAAAACTCTGCCCTTTTACTCTCCACTATGTTTTATGTTATTGATGTTATTACTTACATCTCTTTACAATGTGTATCTAGGGGCTGGAGAGGGGCTGGAGCCAGGCCATGGAATGCTTCAGGGTGCATAGCTGAGACTGAGGTTGTTGAGCCTGTTACCCAAGGCACAGGCAGGTGTGGCTCCTCCCAGGTCCCTTGGTGGATCATGCTGGTGGCAGGACCAAAATCAAATGGGGCTATCAAACGGGGCTATAGCCAAGGTCACAAAGGTTGTGACTGTTTGCTGGTCTGTAGCCAGAACCACACTCCACAAGCCTGTCATCAGGGCATGGGCTGGCCTTAAATGATGCTCTTCTGTCTAGGGCTCCACTGGGGTTTCACAACTCCCTACCTGGATCCCAAAGTTCCCACAAAGGCACTTTTGTTCATGAAAGACTGCCAAATTATTGTTGGAGTGAAGGAATATGAGCAGGGAACCTTCTATCCTGCCATCTTACTGATGTCCTAGTCAAGCAATTTTTTAAAAGCATGTCTAAATAAAACAAAATAGAACTTCATATTTTAGTACATGCAGATATTTTTTTCTCTCAATAAACGCAGTGAACTAATAGCAAAAGAAAGTGAATAGATTTAAGCTGAAATCCCCTCATTCTTCTCTATATACCACCCAGTCATAAGCAACACCAAGTTTGGGGAAATTAGATTAAATATGTTAACAACTGGATAAATCTTCTCCAAGTAATAGAGATGTAGTGTTATAAGAAAATTACACTTCTTAACTTCTGTCCATAATCAACAAGCCTAGAGCCAAGGAAAAAGTTATGGTATTTATTTCATTGCTACTCATCTATGTCTTTTGGACAGTGATACACATATTCACATGTTTAACTTGTTTGTTTAACTAGATACTAAATAACATTTAAAAGCAAATAAAAAATAAACTGAGAAAAGATGCTTCAAATTATTATGAAATTGAACACACAAGTTGCTGTTGTGATTTCTTAGTTAAAACTGTAAAATCAAACAAGCACAGTGTGATCATCATTATTTTACCCTTTGTGAGAAACTGAGAGCCTTAACTCCAGTTGCACTAAGAAAACATTTTAAATGTTGTCACCATGCCAAAGCAGCAACCAGAACAGTTCTGTCTGTAGTCTCAGGCCAGGGAGCATTTTCCATTTCATAACTTGTTCCCCAGATGTATGATCATACCTCATATACACAGAAAACAGAAGAATAAGCCCTTAAATATGCTCCAAGGCATTTTTTCACAAGGGCCGGTTTACAAGATAGCATGTCTGCTTAAAGAATTATTCTCTTGCTTTCTGTTTATTCTCAAATTAGCCATTTCCCATAAAATTAAAACACATGAAAATACCCCTCACATGGTCAGTTTATTTGGAAATCCTTTCTCTGTGTTTGGACACTAAGTTTTCATAAGCTCAAACTCCAAGTGGGCTTTAATATTTTTTCTCTGTAAGCATTTTTGCTGGTAGCAAATTTGCTAGAAGGCTTTCTGTCTGTTGCTGGAATACGACAGTGACTATGTGTCCAAAATAATGAAAAATTTGCCACCCCATAACTCCTTTAGTTAATGCTACAGAGTGGGAAACTTTATCACAGTCTCATGGAGAGATTATGGACTCATGGACAATGCAGACATCCTGGAAATCTAGTTAAACATGTTTCTGAAAACAATGCACATGGAAGAAGCCAGATCTACATGGAATCTTCTTAGAACAGTCTCAATCCAGACTAGCAGAAACCATTCCTGCCAAGGAAGAAATATCTTCAAGATTCATAAAAATGTATTTTCTCTAAGAAAGCTATTATAACAATAAAATATCAAATCCAACAAAATAGTATCTACCCTGGTGGCTTAGACGATAAAGAATCTGCCCACAATGCTGGAAACCCACGTTTGATCCCTGGGTTGGGAGGGCCCCTGGAGAAAGGAATAGCTACCGACTCCAGTATTCTTGCCTGGAGAATCTCATGGACAGAGGAGCCTGGCAGGCTACAGTCCACAGGGTCACAAAGAGTCAGACAGGACTGAGCAACTCACACTTTCACTTTATACTTTCAATGAGCTGTGTCTTTTGGAAACTTTTGAATGCAATTAAGAATCAACCATGTTGCACAACTTTATAGTTTCCATTCATGTAACAAAGTGAATGCTACCTTCCTTGGATAGCATTCAGTATCAGATAGCATTTAGTATCCAGATAGTATCTGGATACTAAAATAACTTCGTTTTCAGGAAAAAATTTGAAATCAATAGCAGTTTCTTCCCAACAATTGTGCATTGTAGATGTAAATGTTCTGAAATATATATATACCCTTCCAAGTTATGGTTGATATTATTATATTTTAAAGTCCAAATGCCACATTTCAATGAAACTAAGTATTTAAAGTTAGAAGTACAATTCTGTGTAATTTGTTATTAATAATCTAGTGATACAAAGAGCAGTGAGCTAGAGTACATTGGTGAACATTCGTGTTTGCCTAGATCCCTGCCCTTCAGTAACAGTATCTAAAATATCTCTTGTGGATTCTTACTTCATTCAGTCCATACGACCTTGCTCCTGGATTCAAAGTTGGGCATAGTCATAGGTTTGCAGGCATCCTTTACTTGCACAAAGGGAGAAACCACTTTAGTATAGAGCAATGAAAGTGAAAGTTGCTCAGTTGTGTCCAACTCTTTGTGACCCCATGGACTATACACTCCATGGAATTCTCCAGGCCAGAATACTGGACTCGGTAGCTGTTCCCTTGTCTAGGGTCACTCAGTTGTGCAGGGGTGCCTGGTCATTCAGGGTCACTCAGTTGTGTCTGACTTTGTGACCCCATTGACTATACAGTCCAGGGAATTCTCCAGGCCAGAATGCTGGAGTGGGTAGCCTTTCCCTTCTCCAGGGGATCTTCCCAACCCAGGGATCAAACCCACATCTCCTGCATTGCAGGTGGATTCTTTACCAGCTGAGCCACCTTAGAAGCCCAAGAATACTGGAATGGGTAGCCTATCCCTTCTCCAGTAGATCTTCCTGACCCAGGAATCAAACCAAGGTCTCCTGCACTGTAGGCGGATTCTTTACCAGCTGAGCTATGGGGGAATCTCTATTCATAGAATGGAGTGGTGGTTCTCTAAATGTAGTCCTCAGAGCAGCAGTGTCATAATCAAATGAATACTTGTGAGAGATGCAGATCCCTAGACTCCAGCCCAGATATACTGAAACAAAATCTCTGGCTGTAAGACCCCGCCATCTACCCATGCTGTTACATTTTTGCCAACATGACTTTATTCCCCAGGATCTCTGTGCTTGCAACATTATTACCCTCTTGATGAATGCTAGAGTTTGATCCTTTCCTCAAGGACTAAATCCAAAAGCTTTCTCTTCGGTGATGTCATTCTTGATTGTGTTTATTCATTATATTCTTTGAATTTCATGTTCACTTATATGTGCCTCTTCCAGGCATTTACAAATGTCTTGTTTTATTATTTCTGTGCATATCTCATTTATCCCATTAGTTTAAAACTACTCACAGAACAAAAAGACCTATCCATGATTGTTACTCCAAACATATGTACTGATGAATGAATGAATATACAGAGTTCAGAACAAAGGAAGGTGGATGGATGAATTAGAATATCTGAAAAGAAACTTTTTTAGGCACAAAATAATTTGAAAAATCCTTTTAAAAATCCCACTCAGTATTCCTCTCTAATACCCTTAATAATTAAAAGTTGGTTAAAAGTTTACAAGACTAGTTAATGCATTTAGCTTCCTCTGAAATATATTTTATATTTTTAGGTTGTTTAATATTGGAGTTTTAATTTGCTACCCATTTCCCATTAATGGTGAATATATCTCTGGCCTTAGAATATAATATAAACTGAAACAAAAAGAACCTTGGACAGGGGGCTTCCCTGGCGGTCCAGTGGTTACAACTTCACCTTCCAATGTAGGGGGTATGGGTTCAATCCCTGGTCAGGGAGCAAAAATCCCACATACCCTGTGGCCAAAAACATAAAAGAAAAGTAATATTGTAACAAATTCAATAAAGACTTTTTAAAAAGGTCATTATTTTTAAAATCTCAAAGAAATAAATAAAGAACCTCGGGCAAAACTGAAATTAACTTCAAGAATGAGCTTCTATATCCATAAGCAAATCATCTCACCCTTTGAACCTTTTTCCTCGGAATGATTAACACATCTCTCCAAGATTTAAAATACTGTGGTTTATATTTGTGTTATTGTGTGGCTAATGAACAAGGCAAGTAAATACATATGCTGAAATTTAGAGTACTGCAGTAGTTGTATATTTTCCATAGACTTGAAGATTTCTGGGATTGCATTAAACTGTAATTGAACTCATCTAATAATTGAATAAAGATCTCAGAGCTGTGGTGGTAATGGTAGATCAAGTTACAAGGAGCACTAAAGAAAGGATATTGAGTAAAATGTCATCTTTCCAATACTAAAACTGTTTTTACTATAATTAAAATCAGTAGGAATCATAGAATAATGACTTCTGGAAACCATTAAGAAGCAAAGAATTATTTGAGTTGTATAGTAATCTTTGTTAGTCTGAAATTATAAAAGGTTCTAAAACATCTTCCTCTTGATGAGTGTGGACCAATCATAATATGAATTTGATTGTATATATGTTAATATATTTTAAGATGAAAAAAATGATTAGCTTCCATATTACAGATACAGGTGAAATTTGGATATGAATTCTGATTGATGACCTTGGCAAGTTAAAACCTGGAGTTATTAAGTAAACATGAGAAACCCTTAGAGAAAAATATAACCTGTGGCTGCTACTGCTGCTGCTAAGTCACTTCAGTCGTGTCTGACTCTGTGTGACCCCATAGATGGCAGACCACCAGGCTCCGCCGTCCCTGGGATTCTCCAGGCAAGAACACTGGAGTGGGTAGCCATTTCCTTCTCCAATGCAGGAAAGTGAAAAGTGAAAGTGAAGTTGCTCAGTCGTGTCCGAGACAATGTCAAATTCCATGAAGGAAAGAGTTGGGAAAAGGGGTTGGGTGGCTGACTATTTGCCTGGAAACATATATATTGGGTTTAGGAAGGAGGGGGGAAGAAGTTATGCCTTATTTTTCCTTTTACATTCATTTATTAATTGTTCAAAAATGTTTAACACCAATATTGTTCCAAGCACTGAGCTAGGAACTGAGGATACAAAAATGAAAGATATGGAAAGAAATCCCATGCCCTTAATAAAGTTAATATGTTATAGAATGTTTACTTTTTAGAGTTTCTAGAGTCTCAAGGTTTGGAAAATTTGTGGAACTATCAAAGCCAAGATTGTGGACTCCAAGAGGATGTAGTATAAACAAATTGTACTGTACTTACAAAGGAATCCTAATTACTTGTTTCTATCACTCAAGGTGAGGCTTAGTCACAAAAAAATTAAAAAATAGACAACATGTGACTCAATTAGCCTGCTTTCTCAAGGTCCTCACTGCCCTTGGAATACCTAGCATGAACTGCAAAGTTCTTTATGATCCTGTTTCTGCCTCTTAGTTCAGTCTACTCTTTACACACTGCATGCAACAGGCTACTTACAATTTATAATTTCTCAAATTAGTTTTTTGTGTGTGTGATTTTATGGAAACTTTTCCATTGTTTAAATGCTTTCCTCTCACAGAGTTATAAAATCCTTACTTACCCTGAAAAGGATTCTCTTTAGGATAACAATGGAATGAAAGGGAGCATCGTTATTCTAATTAAGGATAGAAACAAAAGCCTACAGCCAACTTCTAACTTAATGGTAAAATATGGCAATCTTTTCTACTCTGAGACTGGCAAAGAGATAACTGTATGAGACAACCAGCCAGTGCATTAAAACAAGAAGAAGAAAAACATCCTGTCGTTATTCACAGCTGATTATATGTAGAAAATCCAAGTAAATCTACAGAAAATCTATTGGAATTATGAAGTGAAACTGACTGAGTGAATCAACATGATAAGACAAGTGTATTTCTCTTTACCTGCCTAAAATCAGAAAATCAATTTTTTTAAAAAAATTACTTAAAATCATACTTAGATACTAAGTGGGCTTCCCATGTGGTGCTAGTGGTAAAGAACTTGCCTGTCAATGCAGGGTAAGACATGGGTCTGGTCCCTGAGTCCGTAAGATTCCCTGGAGGAGGGCATGGCAACCCATTCCAGTATTCTTATCTGGAGAATCCCATGGACAAATGAGCCTGGTGGGCTACAGTCCCTGGGGTTGCAGAGAGTTGGACATGACTGAAGTAACTTAGCACACATGCGCAGATGCTAAATATCTAATTAGGATCTACAACATGCCCAGTCCCTCCATGGAAAAATTAAATCAACTTTGCTAGAAAAGTTAAGAATTAAATAAAAAGATGTACGATGTTCATGAATTGAAAGACTCAGTGTAAAAATACCAGTTGTTTCCACATTGTTCCATGGAATCAGTGCAATTGAAATAATCAGGGCAGATCTGTATATTAGTGTGAAAACTAACCAGTTCACCTTGGTATGTTCACTCCATAAATTCATTAAGCTGCACATATGATCTGTGTACTTTTCTACACGTATATTATACTTCAGTATTTTAAAACCTAAAATGCACATGTATTTCTCAGGAAAAAAGTATTTTATTTCATTCATAATTTTTCTCTATGAATACTTTTTTTTCAATCAAGCATAGGGTTTCAGCTTTTTACATCTTTATTATAACAGTTTTTAAGTAAAGTGTGGAACATAGTCTTTTTTCAGGCCTGCTCTGAAATCAGATTAGGTGAAATATATATTTTTGGCATTTATGAATGAAAACAAAAGGAACATATGATATAAACATGTTCTGAGAGAGTCATTGACTTGTTGAAAGCTTATAAGACAGATGTTCCTATTTTATATAACACTTTTCCCAACTTTAAACCTGTCCATTCCATAAAGTGTTGAATTTAACAACTAAGTATTTTGCAATCTGGTCTCCTGGGAGAATTTTAGGCAAATAACCAATAATCCCAATTTAATAAATGAATTTGTCAAAATTTAGCCTAGCTATCAGTTATGGTTATCTTGTGCTTTGAGATTTAGATCATGTTGGCTCAAGTCCTCATAACAAGTGTTATAGGATATCCAATGTCCTAGTTAAGTTTTCTATCAATGTTCTGAGAAATCATATTTTCACCTCATTTCCTGTTCTTTTTGGCTAAGTTACTTTAGTGTCTTTGAGTGCTGTGGTTGTTTTTTCTTCTCTGGTCTGCCTTTTTCAATCCCGTTAGCTGCATTAACTTTGCATACACATAATGTATTCATTTTGTTTTAAATGACTAACTGTGATATCTTGGTAAAATTTATATTAAGCTTAAAAAATTATGTGAATGTGTCTCTTTCTTCCAAAAAGATATTGGGGCTCAACCTGGGTCAGTCAGATTAGATGTTCTGAGTAATATAAAGGCCATGTTACTAATGCTTACTAGGCTTTTCATTTCTACTCAGCATTTGAAAAGAGTGTTAATAATCACATGAAAAATATTCTCTAACTATACATTTTCCTCTTCAAAATACCACATTCAGCATATCATTTATGATTTAGGATGGAAATAACCACTAATTATGATGAGAACTGCGTATTGTTTTTGCTTTGGCTCCATCCCTTCATTCTTTCTGGAGTTATTTCTCCACTAATCTTCAGTAGCATATTGGGCACCTACTGACCCAGGGAGTTCCCCTTTCAGTATCCTTTCATTTTGCCTTTTAATACTGTTCATGGGGTTCTCAAGGCAAGAAAACTGAAGTGGTTTGCAATTCCCTTCTCCAGTGGACCACATTCTGTCAGACCTCTCCACCATGACCCTCCCGTCTTCGGTGGTCACACATGGCATGGCTTAGTTTCACTGACTTACACAAAGCTGTGGTTCGTGTGATTAGATTGGCTAGTTTTCTGTGATTATGGTTTCAGTGTGTCTGCCCTCTGATGCCCTCTCACAACACCTACAGTCTTACTTGGGTTTCTCTTACCTTGGACATGGGGTATCTCTTCACGGCTGCTCCAGCAAAGTGCAGTCACTGCTCCTTACCTTGGATGAGGGGTATCTCCTCATGGCTGCCCCTCCTGACCTTGAACATGGAGTAGCTCCTCTTGGCCCTCCTGCACCCCCACAGCTGCCGCTCCTTGGACATGGGTTTGCTCCTGGTGATAGAAGCAAGGTCTGATGCTGTAAAGAGCAATATTGCATAGGAACCTGGAATGTCAGGTCCATGAATCAAGGCAAATTGGAAGTGGTCAAACAGGAGATGGCAAGAGTGAATGTCGACATTCTAGGAATCAGCGAACTAAAATGGACTGGAATGGGTGAATTTAAACTCAGATGACCATTATATCTACTACTGTGTGCAGGAATCGCTTAGAAGAAATGGAGTAGACATCATGGTCAACAAAAGAGTCTGAAATGCAGTACTTGGATGCAATCTCAAAAAACGACAGAATGATCTCTGTTCATTTCCAAGGCAACCATTCAATATCACGGTAATCCAAGCCTATGCCCCAAGCAGTAACCTTGAAGAAGCTGAAGTTGAATGGTTCTATGAAGACCTACAAGACCTTTTAGAACTAACACCCAAAAAAGATGTCCTTTTCATTATAGGGGACTGGAATGCAAAAGTAGGAGGTCAATAAACACCTGGAGTAATAGGCAAATTTGGCTTTGGAATACGGAATGAAGCAGGACAAAGGCTAGTAGGGTTTTGCCAAGAGAACACACTGGTCATAGCAAACACCCTCTTCCAACAACACAGGAGAACAGGAGAAGACTCTACACATGGACATCACCAGATGGTCAACACCTAAATCAGATTGATTATGTTCTTTGCAGCCAAAGATGGAGAAGCTCTATACAGGCAGCAAAAACAAGACCAGGAGCTGACTGTGGCTCAGATCATGAACTCCTTATTGCCAAATTCAGACTTAAATTGAAGAAAGTAAGGAAAACCACTAGACCATTCATGTATGAGCTAAGTCAAATCCCTTCTGATTATACAGTGGAAGTGAGAAATAGATTTAAGGGACTGGATCTGATAGACAGAGTGCCTGATGAACTATGGACGGAGGTTTGTGACATTGTACAAGAGACAGGGATCAAGACCATCCCTATGGAAAAGAAATGCAAAAAAGCAAAAAGCCTGTCTGAGGAGGCCTTACAAATAGCTGTGAAAAGAAGAGAAGCAAAAAGCAAAGGAGAAAGGAAAGATATAAGCATCTGAATGCAGAGTTCCAAAGAATAGCAAGGAGAGATAAGAAAGTCTTCATCGGCGATCAATGCAAAGAAATAGAGGAAAACAACAGAATGGGAAAGACTAGAGATCTCCCCAAGAAAATTAGAGATAACAAGGGAACATTTCATGCAAAGATGGGCTCAATAAAGGACATAAATGATACGGACCTAACAGAAGCAGAAGATATTAAGAAGAGGTGGCAAGAATACACAGAAGAACTGTACAAAAAAGTTCTTCACAACCCAGATAATCACGATGGTGTGATCACTCACCTAGAGCCAGACATCCTGGAACGTGAAGTCAAGTGGGCCTTAGAAAGCGTCACTACGAACAAAGCTAGTGGAGGTGATGGAATTCCAGTTGAGCTATTTCAAATCCTGAAAGATGATGCTGTGAAAGTGCTGCACTCAATATGCCAGCAAATTTGGAAACCTCAGCAGTGGCCACAGGACTGGAAAAGGGCATTTTTCATTCCATTCCCAAAGAAAGGCAATGCCAAAGAATGCTCAAACTACCACACAATTGCACTCATCTCACATGCTAGTAAAGTAATGCTCAAAATTCTCCAAGCCAGGCTTCAGCAATATGTGAACAGTGAACTTCCAGATGTTCAAGCTGGTTTTAGAAAAGGCAGAGGAACCAGAGATCAAATTGCCAACATCTGCTGGATCATCAAAAAAGCAAGAGAGTTTCAGAAAAACATCTATTTCTGCTTATTGACTATGCCAAAGCCTTTGATTGTGTGGATCACAATAAACTTGACCATTCTGAAAGTGATGGGGATACCAGACCACCTGACCTGCCTCTTGAGAAACCTGTATGCAGGTCAGGAAGCAACAGTTAGAACTGGACATGGAACAACAGACTGGTTCCAAATAGGAAAAGGAGTATGCCAAGGCTGTATATTGTCATCCTGCTTATTTAACTTCTATGCAGAGTACATCATGAGAAATGCTGGACTGGAAGAAGCATAAGCTGGAATCAAGATTGCCAGGAGAAATGCAGATGATACCACCCTTATGGCAGAAAGTGAAGAGGAACTAAAAAGCCTCTTGATGAAAGTAAAAGAGGAGAGTGAAAAAGTTTGCTTAAAGCTCAACATTCAGAAAACTAAGATCATGGCATCTGGTCCCATCACTTCATGGCAGATAGATGGGGAAACAGTGGAAACAGTGTCAGACTATGTTTGAGGCTCCAACATCACTGCAGATTGTGATTGCAGCCATGAAGTGAAAAGACGCTTACTCCTTAGAAGGAAAGTTATGACCAACCTAAATAGCATATTGAAAAGCAGAGACATTACTTTGCCAACAAAGATCCGTCTAGTCAAGGCTATGGTTTTTCCAGTAGTCATGTATGGATGTGAGAGTTGGACTGTGAAGAAGGCTGAGCACCAAAGAACTGATGCTTTTGAACTGTGGTGTTGGAGAAGACTCTTGAGAGTCCCTTGGACTGCAAGGAGATCCAACCAGTCCATCCTAAAGGAGATCAGTCCTGGGTGTTCATTGGAAGGACTCATGCTGAGGCTGAAACTCCAATACTTTGGCCATCTCATGCGAAGAGTTGACTCATTGGAAAAGACTCTGATGCTGGGAGGGATTGGGGGTAGGAGGAGAAGGGGACGACAGGATGAGGTGGCTGGATGACATCACCGACTCGATGCACATGACTTTGAGTGAACTCAGGGAGTTGGTGATGGACAGGGAGGCCTGGCGTGCTGTGATTCATGGGGTCGCAAAGAGTCGGACATGACTGAGTGACTGAATTGAATTGACTGATGATGAGAACATAGTTCCAGTTAATTTCACATTCAATATTTCATGTAGCTATCATGTTCACGTAAACCAGTGCATTTATCAGAATTAGAATTCTTTAATCTATCTTTTGACAGCGATCTCAGCTCACTTGGATTATTATTTCAATATCTAAATTTAATTTAGAGATTTATTGAATTTAGAGAATAAAATTTATCATAGTGAAATATATCAGTAATTTGGTTAAAATTCTCTCCAACCACAAAGAAAACATTATAAGAACACTCAGGTTTTAGGGTGGTCTCTTCCAGAAATTAAATAAGGACATTAAAGCTCGCCCATAGTAAAGTTTAACTATCTTCCTTAAAGATGTTGTTTCCTACAAAAGTTTTAAATGAACAAATGTGAAAAACATTTAAAATATGGAAATAAGAAAAAGTAAAATCAGGTGAATAGTAAAATGCTCTAGTTGATCAATTTATATCATTATTATTCCAAACTTTCCATGTTTGAATTTCTTACCAATCACATTTAACATACATAAAATTGGTAAATCCATGGTTAAGTTTTAAGTGAAAGATGCTCAGTCGTGTCCGACTCTTTGCAACCCCATGGATTATACAGTCCATAGCATTCTCCAGGCCAGAATACTGGAGTGGATAACTTTTCCCTTCTCCAAGGCATCTTCCCAACCCAGGGATTGAACCAATCGATCCCTCATTGCACCACATTCTTTACTAGCTGAGCCACAAGCCCAAATGCCTGCTGGGGTATAGAAAACGTGAGAAACATTGAAAACTCACAGAACAATGTGTTCTGGACCTTAAGAATAAATGAGATTGTTTACTTGACCACTTTATAATCTGCCCATGCATATAAGGTATTCAACAGACTAGTTAATCTTTCTGGATTCCTCTCAAAACAGCTCTCCCAAGAATAATGTCTTAAAGGAGATCTGTCTTACTGTTTCCTTCTCTTCCATCTTCTTCACCTTCTTCAATTTTTCTAATCTACTCCATGATTTGCTGAGATTAGTAATTCAGATCAGATCAGATGAATCGCTCAGTCGTGTCCGACTCTTTGCGAGCCCATGAATCGCAGCATGCCAGGCCTCCCTGTCCATCACCAACTCCCGGAGTTCACTCAGACTCACATCCATCAAGTCAGTGATGCCATCCAGCCATCTCATCCTCTGTTGTCCCCTTCTCCTCCTGTCCCCAACCCCTCCCAGCATCAGAGTCTTTTCCAATGAGTCAACTCTTCGCATGAGGTGGCCAAAGTACTGGAGTTTCAGCTTTAGTATCATTCAGCTTTCTCAGGCAAGCATCTAACAAAATACAGAGAACAATGATTAGAATACCCCAAATTACTCACTCACACTTAGCTATCCATTTATCCCCATCATTGACCAAATTCAAATAGATTCTCCAGGATCTTATACTTGGGGAAATTCCACAGCAGCTACAAAGGAAGCAACATGAAGCTTCAATACACACAAAGAAACCGTTGTTACAGTAAATCCATACCTAATACGCACTTTATCCAGCTCCACGTAGTTGACAGGTATTAGTTATTTATTCATTGGAATACTGTTTAAAACCAACAGCAGCAGCGGTAGCAAGAATAGAAGCTTTATATTGTTTACACCAAAATATTCGAGAATATAAGTATGGCAATTGTGATTATAAAGGAATAGAAAATTATAGCGAAGACCAAAGTGAAAGCCGGTAAAGTTTTATTAAAATTCATCAAAATTGGCTTTAAGGCACAATCTTTACTTAAAGGGTCATGTTATAATGACATTTATTTGAATATCACAAGAATATGTAATAGTTATAAATGTATGCATACCTAACATGAATTTAAAATATAGAAGTCAATAGAACTAAAAGATTTAGCCAAATTATAATAACAATAACAGTAAAAAAAATTGCTGAATAATTGCTAGAATACATAAAAAATAGATAAAGATACAAAAGTTGTGTACAACGTATTTTTAAATATACCCCCTGGAATATATAGAATGCTACCTTTAAAAAATACAGTTTAGCAATATTTTCAGGTATACATGTAAGAAACTTTTGCAATAATGACCAATGGTAGGCAGTAAAGTGAGTCTTCAGTTCAGTTCAGTTCAGTCACTCAGTTGTGTCCAACCCTTTGCGACCCCATGAATCGCAGCACACTAGGCCTCCCTGTCCATCACCAACTCCCGGAGTTCACCCAAATTCATGTGCACCGAGTCGGTGATGTCATCCAGCCACCTCATCCTGTCGTCCCCTTCTCCTCCTACCCCCAATCCCTCCCAGCATCAGAGTCTTTTCCAATGAGTCAACTCTTCTCATGAGGTGGCCAAAGTATTGGAGTTTCAGCCTCAGCATGAGTCCTTCCAATGAACACCCAGGACTGATCTCCTTTAGGATGGACTGGTTGGATCTCCTTGCAGTCCAAGGGACTCTCAAGAGTCTTCTCCAACACCACAGTTCAAAAGCATCAATTCTTCGGTGCTCAGCTTTCTTCCCAGTCCGACTCTCACATCCATACATGACCACTGGAAAAACCATAGCCTTGACTAGACGGACCTTTGTTGGCGAAGTAATATCTTTGCTTTTTAGTAGGCTGTTTAGGTTGGTCATAACTTTCCTTCCAAAGAGTAAGCGTCTTTTAATTTCAAGTGGGTCTTAAAAAATGTCAAATGGATGTATTGTTGAGACCCTTCACTGTTCACCTGAAATTACCAAACATTGTTAATCAGCTATACCCCAATACAAAATAAAAAGTGTTAAAAAATAAAACTCAAAAGAATGCCAGAGAATTGAAGTAATACAGAATTTTCTCTGACCATAATTCATCGTATTTGAAATAGCAAAGCAAAAACATAATAGAAAATGCCATATCAGATCAGATAAGATCAGTCGCTCAGTCGTGTCCGACTCTTTGTGACCCCATGAATTGCAGCACACCAGGCCTCCCTGTCCATCACCAACTCCCGGAGTTCACTGAGACTCACATCCATCGAGTCAGTGATGCCATCCAGCCTCTCATCCTCTGTCGTCCCCTTCTCCTCCTGCCCCAAATCCCTCCCAGCATCAGAGTCTTTTCCAATGAGTCAACTCTTCACATGAGATGGCCAAAGTACTGGAGTTTCAGCTTTAGCATCATTCCTTCCAAAAAAAAATCCCAGGGCTGATATAAAAGTGTTTTTCTAGATCACCCAAATATTTTAGAAAGTATCATAGTAGACAATAATAGTTTTGAAATACATGATAATAAAATGCTACATGCCAACAGTTATTCAATGTACTGAAGCAGTACTTAGAATACCTACATTTTTAAATGCATTTACCAGATTAGACAAAAAGCTGACACTAACAGTAAGTCTGTATCTGAATTAAACAATAAAGATTGAAAGAGATAATAAGAGCAGAAATTAATAACATAGAAAATAAAACAGATTATCAAGAGAGCAAAAAGCTGTTACTTAGAAGATAATAAAATTGATAAATCTCTGGCTTCCCAGGGGCTCAGCAGAAAAAATCCACCTGCAGTGCAGGACATGTGGGTTCCATCATTGGGTCAGGAAGATTCCCTGGAGAAAGAAATGGCAACCCACTCCAGTATTCTTGAATTGCAAATATTGGCACCAGTAAATTTTTGGTTTTATTGAGATCACTAGCCCCAGTCATTCTCTTCCAGATTAAAAAAAAAAAAAAATGGTGTATTTCTGTATTTTCATAACTAAAAAGAAAATAACATTTTTCTATTTTACATTTAAAGATTCCCAGGTGGCTCAGTGGTAAAGAATCCACCGGCCAGGCAGGAGACGTGGGTTCAGTTCCTGGGTGGGGAAGATCCTCTGGAGAAGGAAATGACAACCCACTCCAGTACTCTTGCCTGGGAAATCCCATAGACAGAAGACCCTGGTGGCCTACAGTCCATAGGGTCACAAAAGTGTCAGACACAACTTAGCAACTAACAACACAATAAGACTTCTGGAGAAGTGTTTTAAAGAAATGAAGCAAGTCATCAAAAGCCAATACCAATTACCAAACATGTAAAAGATGAGAGAGTGTTATAATGCCAACAAATTTGAAATGGGCAAACTACTAGAAATATAGAACTTACCAAGCTCATATCAAAGAGAAAAAACTGAATAATCTTATAAATCCTGTAGTTAATTATTATATTTTGTTGTGTAACTCTTCTCTTTAAATTCTTTTGTAATTGTTAAGCATTTTTTCAACCATAATGATAAGCTAAATATGTATCTATAAATAGTCTATATAATTTGACATTTAATGAAGAAGAAGAGTAAAGACTATAAAGAAACCTATGGAAAGAATGTAAATGATACCATAATCAACAAAAGAAAAGACATCATGAGATGCATGTTGTAAAATATTTTTATTGCTATAAATTTATAAACTGTGAGTCTTCAAATGGAAAACTTGCCACAAAATGCATTAGCCATAAAACTTCATGAAGTAGCTCTCATGTGATGGTGCCCATCTATTCCTGAAGTAAAGAAATTCTTTCTTATAAATAATAAAACTTTCTAAGACAAATAGGAGTAGGAACTGAAACTCCTAGTAACACTGAGTTCTTATTACCTGATTTATCTAAACTCAAGTTATAAATCTACATATTTTATATGAATACATAAGCATGTAGAACACTGCTTACATACAGTCTACCTTTATTTTGCTATGTGTGTGTTTGTAGTGGGATTGCAGCTTGCATTTGGTACAGGAAGAAAAGGAGGAGAAGGGAGTAAATTAAAGAAAAAAAAAAACTTTAAAAATAGGCAACCATATATGACCTAACTCATTTAAAATAATATAAATGTGCATGAATTGGTTTAAAAATAGAAACTGAACATGGACTGGGGACTCGTTTCATATATGATATTATACATGTTTCAATGCCATTATCCCAAATCATCCCACCCTCTCCCTCTCCCACAGAGTCCAAAAGACTTCTGTATATCACTGTCTCTTTTGCAGTCTCGTACACGGGGTTATTGTTACCATCTTTTTAAAATTCCATATATATGCGTTAGTATACTGTATTGGTGTTTTTCTTTCTGGCTTACTTCACTCTGTATAATTGGCTCCAGTTTCATCCACCTCATTAGAACTGATTCAAATGTATTCTTTTTAATGGCTGAGTAATACTCCATTGTGTATATGTACCACAGCTTTCTTATCCATTCATCTGCTGATGGACATCTAGGTTGCTTCCATGTCCTGGCTATTATAAACAGTGCTGCAATGAACATTGGGGTACAACGACCCAGAGGGATGGTACCGGGAGGGAGGAGGGAGGAGGGTTCAGGATGGGGAACACATGTATACCTGTGGCGGATTCATGTTAATATATGGCAAAACCAACACAATATTGTAAAGTTAAAAAACAAAATAAAGTAAAAATAGAAACTGATATGCCATAGCCAGTGAACTACAAAGAATTTTAAAGGAATCTGTAGATTATGAATATTTGAATAAAAATTCCAAAATATCTAAAGGTATATATAAGTTTTATAAAATAAAATTTTCAAAGAAATAAACCTGTTAGCACTGGATTGATCTGAAATGGGAAATAGAAAGGGGAACTCAGATAAAAGATAAACTGTAGTTGTCTCTGTTTGTGTGCAAAGTTGCTTCAGTTGTGTCTAACTCTTTGTAACCCTATTGACTATAGCCTGCCAGGCTCTTCTGTCCATGGAAGTTTCCAGGAAAGAATAACGGGAGTGCGTTGCCATTCCCTGCTCCAGGAGATATTCCGCATCCTGGGATTGAACCCACAATTTGTTAAGTCTCCTGCATTAGAAGGCAGGTTCTTTACCTCTAGTGCCACCTGGGAAGCTCAAACTGTAGTCACCTATGTTTATTTTCTTGTTTTAATTTTGTATTTTCTCAGTTAACACATTAAAAAATGCACATTTTAATTTAATTATGTCCTGTTATGGTTTTCAGGTTAAATGTCATATAAATGGTTTTTTAAATCAATAATTGAACAGAACTGAATTTGGGTCATGGTTGCTCATTAGTTAATCCTTTGGGAGGTAACTAATCACTTTGTGTCTAAGTTTCCTCATCAGTAAAATGGTCCTAAGAGTAGCAACCATATTAGATTATAGAATAGTTGAGACATGACATGTGAAAATCATATGAGACATGGCAGCTAGTAGTCAGTAGCAAATTTTATTCTTTTTGTATAGAGGAGAAAGGGATTTCCCTGGTAGTCAGTGGTGAAGAACCCACCTGCCACTGCAGGAGACTCAAATCCAGTCCCTGGGTATGGAAGATCCCCTGGAGAAGGAAATAACAACCCACTCCAATGTTCTTGCCTGAGAAATCCCACGGACAGAGGAGCCTGGCAGGCTACAGTCCATGGTGTCTCAAAAGAGTTGGACATGACTTAGTAACTAAGCAACAGTGAATAGAGGAAAAAACCTTTTAAGGTGATTTAATCAACTCAGATCTTGGAGGCAGCCATCATTCTCATTCTCAGACCAATTTACAGTCACTTGAATAAATAACTAAAAATATCCAATTTATTACAGAACATAACTTGTCATGAGGACCAAATATAAACAGGGAAGACTACCCCCAACTTGAGGCAGCCTTATTAAGTCTTTAAATTTAACACACTTAGTCGAGTCATTGGTCTAAATGAAGAAAGAAGCAGTAAGCTTATTAAATACCGTTCAATGGATTTCTGAAAGTTTAACCTACTTTCTTGAGAATTGCAGACCAGTTTTGACACCCATTAACCAAGTACCTCAGTCCACTAGAGAAGTAGGGGTGGGACAGAACCAACAGTGTATTTTCTTCTTCAAGAAAACCAGAGTTGAGGAAAGATGTTCGAACATTATCTGGTAGTTTTCACACATGGTGTAAGAGAAACTGTTTTACCAAAATTAATCTTAAGGCAAATCGCAATACATAAAACTACTTAATACTAACATGAATGACTTAGAAGGACAGACAAAAAGTTTACCCTCAGCCACAAATCTCATTGCTGTTAGTCTCCAAGTTGTACCCAACATTTTGAGACCCCATGGACTGTAGCCCTCCAGGCTCTTCTGTCCATAGGATTTACCAGGGAAGAATACTGGAATGGGTTTCCATTTCCTTCTCCAGTGGATCTTCCAGAACCAGGAATTGAACCAGGGTCTCCTGCATTGGAGACAGATCTTTTACCTTGAGACCCCTGGGAAGCCCCACATCTCACTCAGTTCACTTCAGTTCAGTGGCTCATTTGTGTCCGACTCTGCGACCCTATGGACTGCACCACACCAGGCCTCCCTGTCCATCACTAACTCCCGGATACTCAAACTCATGTCCATTGAGTTGGATATGCCATCCAACCATCTCATCTTCTGTCATCCCCTTCTCCTCCCACCTTCAATCTTTCCCAGCATCAGGGTCTTTTCAAAGGAGTCAGCTCTTTGCATCAGGTGGCTAAATATGGAGTTTCAGCTTCAGCATAAGTCCTTCCAATGAATATTCAGGACTGATTTCCTTTATGATGGACTGGTAGGATCTCCTTGCAGTCCAAGGGACTCTCAAGAGTCTTCTCCAACACTGTAGTTCAAAAGCATCAATTCTTCAGTGCTCAGCTTTCTTTATACTCTAAATGTCACATCTATACACGACTATTGGAAAAACCATAGCTTTGACTAGACAGACCTTTGATGGCAACTTAATGTCTCTGCTTTTTAATATGTTATCTAGGTTGGCCATAGCTTTTCTTGCAAGGAGTAAGTGTCTTTTAATTAATGGCTGCAGTCACTATCTGCAGTGATTTTGGAGCACACACACACACAAAAAGTCTGTCACTGTTTCCATTGCTTTCCCATCTATTTGCCATGAAGTGATGGGACCAGATGCCATGATCTTAGTTTTCTGAATTTTGAGCTTTAAGCCAACTTTTTCACTCTCCTCTTTCACTTTCATCAAGCGGCTCTTTAGTTCTTCTTCACTTTCTGCCATAAGGGTGGTGTCATCTGTATATCTGAGGTTATTGATACTTCTCCTGGCCATCTTGATTCCAGCTTGTGCTTCATCAAGCCCAGCATTTCTCATGATGTACTCTGCATATGAGTTAAAAAAGCAGGGTGACAATATACAGCCTTAACGTACTCCTTCCCCTATTTGGAACCTGCGTGTTGTTCCATGTCCAGTTCTAACTGTTGCTTCCTGACCTGCATACAGATTTCTCAGGAGGTAGGTCAGGTGGTCTGGTATTCCCATCTCTTTGAGAATTTTCCACAGTTTATTGTGATCCACACAGTCAAGAGTATTAGCATAGTCAATAGAGCAGAAATAGATGTTTTTCTGGAACTCTCTTGCTTTCTCAATGATCCAGCAGATGTTGGCAATTTGATCTCTGGTTCCTCTGCCTTTTCTAAATCCATCTTGAACATCTGGAAGTTCACCATTCACGTACTGTTGAAGCCTAGCTTGGAGAATTTTGAGCATAATTACTTTGCTAGAGTGTGAGATGAGTGCAATTGTGCAGCAGTTTGAACAATCTTTGGCATTGCCTTTCTTTGGGATTGGAATGAAAACTGACCTTTTCCAGTCCTGTGGCCCCTGTTGAATTTTCCAAATTTGCTGGCATATTGAGTGCAGAGCCTTGACTGCATCATCTTTTAAGATTTGAAATAGCTCAACTGGAATTCCATCATCTCCACTACCTTGTTCATAGTGGTGTTTCCTAAGGCCCACCTGACTTCGCATTCCAGGCTGTCTGGCTCTAGGTGAGTGATTGCACCATTGTGATTATCTGTGTTGTGAACCTCCTTTTTGTACAGTTCTTCGGTGTAGTCTTGCTACCTCTTCTTAACATCTTCTGCTTCTGTTAGTTTCATACCATTTTTTTCATTTGTTTTGCCCATTTTTGCATGAAAATTTCCCTTGGTGTCTTTAATTTTCTTGAAGAGATCTCTAGTCTTTCCCATGCTATTGATTTCCTCTATTTCTTTGATCAGTGAGGAAGCCTTTCTTATCTTTCCTTGCTATTCTTTGGAACTCTGCATTCAAATGGGTATATCTTTCCTTTTCTCCTTTGCCTTTCAATTCTCTTCTTCTCACAGCTATTTGTAAGGACTCCTCAGACAACCATTTTGCTTTTTTGCATTTCTTTTTCTTGGGGAAAGTCTTGATCCCTGCCTCCTAAACAATGTCACAAACCTCTGTCTATGGTTATTCACACACTCTGTCCATTAGATCTAATCCCTTAAATCTATTTCTCACTTCCACAGCATAAACATAAGGAATTTGATTTAGGTCATATCTAAATGGTCTAGTGGTTTTCCCTACTTCAATTTAAGCCTGATTTGGCAATAAGGAGTTCACGATCTGAGCCGCTCCCAGTCTTGTTTTTGCTGACTATATAGAGCTTCTCCATCTTTGGCTGCAAAGAATATAATCAGTCTGATTTTGGTATTGACCATCTGGTGATGTCCATGTAGAGTCTTCTCTCGTGTTGTTGGAAAAGGGTGTTTGCTATGACCAGTGCGTTCTCTTGGCAAAACTCTATTAACCTTTGCCCTGCTTCATTCTGTACTCCAAGGCCAAATTTGGCTGTTACTCCAGGTATTTCTTGACTTCCTACTTTTTCATTCCAGTCCCCTATGATGAAAAGGACATCTTTTTTGCATATTAGTTCTAGAAGTTCTTGTAGGTCTTCATAGAACCATTCAACTTCAGCTTTTTCAGCATTACTGATCAGGTCATAGGCTTGGATTACTGTGATATTGAATGGTTTGCCTTGGAAATGAACAGAGATCCAAGTACTGCATTTCAGACTTTTTTGTTGACTATGATGGCTACTCCATTTCTTCTAAGGGATTCTTGCCCACAGTAGTAGATATAATGGTTATCTGAGTTAAATTCACCCATTCCAGTCCATTTTAGTTCACTGATTCCCGAAATGTCAGTGTTCACTCTTGCCATTTCCTATTTGACCACTTCCAATTTGCCTTGATTCATGAACCTAACATTCCAGGTTCCTATGCAATATTGCTCTTTACAGCATCGGACTTTTTTTCCATCACCAGTCCCATCCACAAGTGGGTGGTGGTGTTGCTTTCACTCTGTCTCTTCATTCTTTCTGGAGTTATTTCTCCACTGATCTCCAGTAGCATATTGGTCAATGTTAATTAATTAATTACAGTTCCCACTTCATTTCTCTTAAAATAGTGCCTATCCTAAAAAAACAAAAAAGCAAAAATGGTTATAAAATGCAAATAACATGTATTTTAAATAATATATTTCATATATTTCAATGCTCCCTTATATGCTTCATATGTATTAATATATATAACTTTATACATATATATCAATATATCAGTCTTATTCTGAGAACTGCAGTAAAAGAGCATTCCATTTAAAGTTAACAGACAACACTTTGGTTATTTTTATTACATCACTTATTCCCCAGTAATATTGGCTTTCCAGGCAGAGATTTTGTCATTTATTTTGATGTAATATAATCCATAATAGAAACTGAACTATTGGGTGCATATGGTTACAATCTTATGCATATGTGGAAAAATCATTTTTTTCTTTATTTCATACAGCTAAGAATCCACCATTGACTTAAAAAAAAAGGTTTTCAGGGAAAGAGAATACAGCTTCACTACTAAAGGAAAGTTTATAATAAATTTTTAAATGCCCTGTTGTTAAAAAAGGAAATTTATTCACTATAATAGTTTGTAGATATGCATATTTTATCTCTAAAATATTTGAAATCATGTTCAGAATTCTATGATGTGTATTCTAATCTATTATGTTACCTTGGTTTCAAGTTTACTCAAAGAAAAGCATTATAGGAGCAGGAATATCTTTGCAAGGCCATAAAAATGGATTGTATAAAAATAACTATTTCTAGCAGTACCTGTTCTCAGCTTTCACAAGTCAGTGGTTAATGAGGTATTGGAATTTTATCCAGTATATATTTTTCAGAAACTCTATATTGGCTATTTTGGTTTAAAAATCCCATGAAAGTTGGCCATTGCCATTAGTGGCTGTTTCAGCCCTTGTTGTAAATAAAATCATGTGTGTATGTGGGGTATATGTATATAAATATGTATTTAGATGTACACACATATATGTATATTTCCATATATACACCATATGTGTATGTGTGTCTATACACATATATGTAGAGAGAGACACCATTGTGGATGGAAACCAAGGTAACAGTAATGACCAAGAAACTTTGCTTCTTTTGATATTTCACATACACATAGGAAAAATAGAGCATGGACAGGTAGAACTACAGATTGATATGTGACTATGACATGGAAGAGGGAAGTGGGTCTCCAGACAGGATCTGCCATATAGAGCTCAAAAGTTTGGTCTTCATATGTATAAGGCTGACAGAATAGAGAGAGAGGTGTCCTCTGTTATTACAAACAAATGGAGGTATCTGATATAATGAAACTGTATTTATATGATGGCATTAAATTTAATGATTTCCCCCCAAAAATCTATAGTAAAGGTCAAATGTGGCTAAATAGAGGAGATATTCAGAAATAGAATATTTGTATAGTTAAGTAATATCAAATTTCAGATGATTTATTAAAGACCTAAACACAAGACATTGTACTGTAAAACTCCTAGAAGGGAACATAGGCAAAACATCCTCTGATGTAAATTGCAGCAATAGTTTCTAAGATCACTCTCCCAAGGCAAAAGAAATGAAAACAAAAATAAACAAATGGGACTTAATCAAACTTAAAAGGTTTTGCAGAGCAAAGAAAACCATCAGCAAATGAAAACAGAGCCTACAGACTCTGTTTCTTCTACAGGAAGAAAATATTTGCAAATGAAATGACTGACAAAGTGTTAATTTTCAAAATATACGAACAATTCATACATGATTAATTTTCTTTCCTTTATTATTTTCTAGTAATTGGGTTAAAAGTTATGCTTTCTTACATGTAAAACTGCTCAGCATCACTAATTATTAGAGGAACTCAAATTGAAACCACAATGAGGTATCACCTCACACTGATCAGATGACTACCATCAAAACGTCTTCAGATGATAAATGCTAGAGAGGATGGGGAGAAAAGTGAGCTCTCCTACACTGTTGGTGGAAATCTAAATTGATGCAGCCACTATGGAGAACATTATGGAGGTTCTTTAAAAAAATTAAAAAAAAAACACCTAAAGACAGAATCACCATTTGATCCAGCAATCCCAGTCCTGGGCATATATCTGGAAAAGACAAAAACTCTAATTCAAAAAGGTACATGTACCCAATGTTCAAAGAAGTATTATTTATAACAGCCAAGACATAGAAGCAATCTAAGTGCCCATCAACAGATCAATGTATAAAGAAGATGCAGTGTATATACACAATGGAATATTACTCAGCCATAAAAAGAACGAAATATTGCCTTTGCAGCAATGTGGATGGACCTAGAGAACATCATACTAAGGAAAGTAAGTCAAACAGAGAAAGATATGTACCATATGATATCACTTATATGTGGAATCTAAAAAATAATACAAACGAATCTGTTTACAAAACAGAAATAGACTCAGAGATACAGAAAACAAACTTACAGTTACCAAAGGGCAAAGGGGGACCAGGACAAATTAGGGCTATAGGATTAACAGATACAAACTATGTAAAATAGACAAGCATTAATGATTTATTGTATAGCATAAAGAATATTCAATATCATATAATAGTCTATAATGGAAAATAGAAAAAATTTATGTATGTATATATATATATATAACTGGATCACTTTACTGTACACCTGAAACTAATACAATATTTTAAATCAACTATACTTTAATTTCAGAGAAGGCAGTGGCACCCCACTCCAGTACTCTTGCCTAGAAAATCCCATGGATGGAGGAGCCTGGAAGGCTGCAGTCCACGGGGTCGCTAAGAGTCAGACACGACTGAGCGACTTCACTTTCACTTTTCACTTTCATGCATTGGAGAAGGAAATGGCAACCCACTCCAGTGTTCTTGCCTGGAGAATCCCAGGGACAGGGGGGCCTGGTGGGCTGCCGTCTATGGGGTCGCACAGAGTTGGACATGACTGAAGCGACTTAGCAGCAGTAGCAGCATACTTTAATTTAAACAATTAAATTTCATGCCATTTAATCTGATTCTAATGAAATATTTGATAATGGGATTAATCATTTTTATTGCTGAAAGAAATGATTTTAGAATGAAGTGATTTGTGGTGACTAAATTTAAACTGATGTGAATTGAAAACCAGGTGGAATTTTTTTTTTAAATGTTTCCACATTAAATTGTTTTCAATACCACTTAAAGTTCCCTAAAACAATGATATTTAAAAATTATTGTGAATATAACCTTTGATCAGTGATGACTTTTGTTGTATAGTTTTCTCTTGGCTCATAGCCAATGTTGTATTTAAGGCAGAATTAAAAGGAGTATCAGTAGGCAGTAACATTTCTTTCTAAGATATATTGTCCAGCTTCATATAAAAAATTATAGTGCAATAAATGACTTTCAATACTTTTCCACCTGAAGTTCTGAGAACTTCCAGAAAATTCACACAGCTCTCCAATTGTTGTCAACATGGATGCATTTAAGCTTAAATTCGAATGGCATTCTGAAGAATATAGATATATGCCTAGCCCTTCTGTCAGAAGAAAACTTACTCAGCTCATTCTCAGTTCTCTGGCTTGGGCCCTCAATGCCTGTATGCACGCTAAGTTGCTTCAGTTGTGTTCAACTCTTTGTGAGAAGGCGCCTCTGTCCATGGGATTCTCCAGGGAAGAATGCTGGAGTGGGTTGCCATGTTCTCCTCCAGGGGACCTTCCTGACCCAGGGATTGAACCCCATCTCTTATGTCTCCTGAACTGGCAGGCAGGTTCTTTACCACTAGCTCCATCTGGGAAGCCCTGTGCCGTCAGTGGCAGTCGCCATTTTGCTGTGCTCAGGAAGAAGGAAAGAGTCTTCCCATTGTGCTGAGCATATGTGAATAATTTCCCTATATGCTCAAGGTGAGGGACACCAAGAGGTTATATTCTAGACATTTCCCTGTAGTTAGCCTAATTGAATCTTTCCCCAGATATAGCACTACATTTAAGGATATAATAAAGTCATAATTTTACTCCATAAGAACAACTCAAATTTACTGCTGCTTTCAGTATAAACCAATGGTTTGATGGAGATTTCCCTGAAAACCTCCTTTTTATCTTCCCTTCTTGTAACTGGGCAGCAGTCTGCTCCTTATTATACATTTCTCCCTAAGAAATGTTTAGTCATAGGAAAAATGCTCAACATTTTTTCCAAGGTAACAGAGAAAGCTGTTGGGAAACCTCACAATACTAAGTGGGCAAAAAGTTCATGGTATCAGTTGACTTGTGAAAGATAGCGCCTTGGGGTAAAGTGCCTTAGATTAGTGGACCTTGAGCCATGAGACAAGATAGAAGAATAGGAACCAGAAGCTGGTTTAAGCTGTTGCCTTGAGCACAATGGCCTGGTGGACAGAAACCTTAGAAACAGTGCTCATTGCATGATTTTTTTAATCACAAATGAGAGTATCTATGAATCCTAAACACTTGGTTTCTGTATGACAATAAACACACAGCACTGTTCTGGAATCAATTAAAGTAGAATTCACACCTTTTTTTCTATCAGGTAATGCAGTACCCAGTGCCAGTAGAGGCAGATGGAGCATAGTTTCTGCTCAAAAATATGCAATCTGGTAAAAACTTTTTATAGTATGATAAAAAGTCCTCTGTCTCACTCTTAAAACTAATTTAAAGCACCTTTCAAAAGGCATAAAAGAGGAAAAACAACACAGAGGACACTAATTAGTAAAGAAATTTGGGCAAATGGAGTATCAGGATTAGAAAGGAAAGAGGTGGCCAAGGTTGAACTTTAAGCACACCAGATTTATTCTGTAAATTCCTGCTGCAAAACTGCAAGAACAGCGACGACTATTCCCAGAGTCAAGGCAAAGAGGGACATGTGTTCAGCTTTGGCACTCACAGTGCACACAGGAAGGACTCCCTGAAATTTGTTGTCAGGGTCCTCACAAAAAGAATACAACATAAGTTGGCAAACGCATGCTCCTTAGCAGACCATCAATGACCCAGCACACGTGCCCTTGAACATCTGTTCTCTTGTCAGGAGAGAATCAGGGGAGTGTTGGTCCCAAAGCTCAAGATGCATCAGCTGTTATACTCAGGTCATCCTGAGAAAACAATCTCATTTTTGGTATTATGGGAGCTCAATCTCAGAGAAATGGCTCAGAGAAACGGCACCAAATTGTTGTTATTATTTTGATGATGTAAACTCCAAAGCTTGGTTCTTCAGTAATCAATGTTTCTCCTGAATATTGTGCCTAGTATTTTGTGGTCATATAGTATAATTTTTCACAATGAATGAACAAATGCTCTGTACAACTTCTTTCTTTCACTGCTACCTTTTGTGACCGTTATAACAAAAGGAAATAAAATAATAAAGTAAAATATTAAGATATTAAACCAGACCGTTGAATGATCAAATAAGGTAAGTCTTTTGAAGATAATAAAGTGTAAAAAGAAAGATAAATAATGAAGTGGTGTATGCATGCTCAGTCACTTCAGTCGTGTCTGACTCTTTGAGACCCCATGAACTATAGTCCACCAGGTCTTCTGTCCATGGAATTTTCCAGGCAAGAATACTGGAGTGGGTTGCCATGCCCTCCTCCAGGGGATCTTCCTGACGCAGGGATCAAACCTGCATCAAACCTTTCTCCTGCATCTCCTGCATTAGTAGGTGGGTTCTTTACCACTATTGCCACCTGAGAACCCCAGTGAAGTGATGGACAAAGGTAACTGAATAAATAATATAGACTAAATTCAGCAGGATAGAATGATGAAAAGTAGAAAGAATGTAAATTTTCCAGATAGAAGATTTAAAGTAAAGGTATAAAATGCAAGAAGTAAATAATCAAGAAATTCAAAAACTTTGATATAAAATAAAATAATATAAGCAATAACAATTTTCCAGGGTATTAAACTGAAATAATTTTAAAATGCTGAACTATAGGACAAGATTTGTTCTTAATAAATATTTTTTAAAAAGGGAAATGAAAAATGATTCTCTGGTGACACAAGTCCCTGGAATGCACTGACTCAAGATAAAGAGTCTCAAGGCAAATACTCTTTTACTCTTGTCACTAAATTAGTCTCTTGAATATCTCATAGACCAAATAGAAGTAGGCAATTGTTCAACCAAAGGGAGAAATTCCTCTACTATCTGAGTTGCTGGCAAATTATAACTTGCCATTTGTTCTTCAATAATTAATGTTTTACATTTAAAATTTTAGGGATAAAAAGATGAAGGAAAAAAAGGGAATTACTACTTTTCATCTTGAGATATTTCCTTAATACAAATGATCTCTTTTTTATTTGTTGATATAATGTCTCCATAACTCTGATATTCTTGAATTATGAACAAAGAAACTGATTGCTTAATTGATTTTTTCTAGAGAAGTATCAGGCATTAATTGAACTTTGATTTGAATCTATTTGATTCTTTGAAGGAATTTTTCACCCTTTTTGCTTTTTTAATTTTATGAGAAAGGTGATTAGACTGAATATTGAATCTCAAATATTAACATTATATGAAAGACTAGAAAAATCACTGATTGAGGACATGTAAAAGTTGATAATCCTTTTACAATAGCAAATTTAAGAAATCAGCAGTTTACATTTTTGCACTTAAATATTATATATAATTTAAGAAAAATATGAGACATTTTATGAGTAGCAATTGTGATAGTCTCAGATATATTTTCACTTCTTAACTTTAGCAAATACTTATGCATGAATTCAATCTATTGTGATACAGATACATAATAAAAAACTAAACTATTTGCATGTTTATAAGACTAAGGGCAAATAAACAAGTTTGTATAAAATTTATCTTGGCACTGGAATGTGAAGACAGGCTAGGAATCTGGAGACCTTTTCCCGAGGTACTGTGTAGATTGTTTATCTTCCTTAACCACCCTACCTGTGACTAATAAGTTTACTGAATGATCTGTGTGCATGTTCTTGCCCTTGTTCAAACAAACAGGCTAGAGCTTGTGGTAACATGATGACCTTACAAGTACAAAATACACACTCCTCAGGCATATTCCAGACATTAGCTGTGATAAGCAGAGAGCTCAGCCTTGTGTAATCTGTCAACAAACTAATAAATTACTTTGGTCAAGGAAGAAGGAACTTCCTCCCTGTGACCATCTGCATAGGGGAATAGTTTAGTAATTAGAATTCCAGGAAAACTGAAGATTTTGACAAGATAAGCAAAGGCTTAATACTTAAAGTTAAGGTATAATCCTTTTAGGAACTGATTAACACAAACTTAACTTTTTTGGCATTCTATCCATAAATATTAAGAGATTACTAAGAAATATGATCAGGCAGCAGGAATGTCCATGTGGAGCCCTACCCTGAATTCAATATGAAGTCCCATTTCTACTGATGTCTAAAGTTCTACTTCTCTAAAGGAACCACACTCTGGTGATTTCTGGATTATTGAGTCAAACTCAAATTTACTTAACTTTCCTGCAAAGGATTAGTTATTTAAGCACTTTAATATATATTTTGGCTGTGGAACTCATATCAGGAGGCCTGGATTCATGTCTTTGTTCTTATACTTAAGAGCTATTTGACTTAAGGTAACATCTCTTCCATCAATAGTACCCAACAACTGAAGAATTGATGTTTTTGAACTGTAGTGTTGGAGAAGACTCTTGAAAGTCCCTTGGACTGAAAGGAGATCCACCCAGTCAATCCTAAAGGAAATCAGTCCTGAATATTCATTGGAAGGGCTGATGCTAAAGCTGAAGCTCCAATACTTTGGCTACCTGTTGCAAATAACTGACTCATTGGAAAAGACCCTGATGCTGGGAAGGATTGAAGGCAGAAGGAAAAGGGGACGACAGAGAAAGAGATGGTTGGATGGCATCAGTGACTGGATGAACATGAGTCTGAGCAAGCTCTGGGAGTTGGTGATGGACAGGGAAGCCTGGCATGCTGCAGTCAATGGGGCTGCAGAGAGTCAGACACGACTGAGCGACTGAACTGAACCGACGCAATGACCTGTACCCAAGCGCATATTCAGCAACCTGTTGGATGGTCTAACTAAAAAGGAAGACAGAGAAAGACTTTCAAGGGATATAATATGAAACTTCCCACTCACTTACCCACTATAAAATGTTGACTAAAATTCACCATTTGGGGGACTCCCCTGGTAGTTCAGTGGCTAAGACTCTGTGTTCCCAAGGCAAGGGACTCAGGTTAGATCAAGGAACTAGATCCTGCATGCTGCAATTACAATCCAGTACAAACAACCAAATAAATAAATTAAAATAAATATTTTAAAAAGATTCATTAAAAATAAAATAAAATTCATCATTTTGGCTAAAAGTCTATATTGAAGTTTGAACCACAAGCTAATAGGAATAGGTTGTGAAAATCCCAGGAATACCATCCTTTATGGTATGCCATAGTGCTGTATTTTTGGTTTACTTTTTTTTTTTTTCCTTATAGGGTTTTCCATGTTTCACCAAGCTACAGAGGCTTCTTAAGAAAGAGCAGGACTACTCATTATATCCCTGGGTCTACTATAATCTGTGTTGTAACTGTTATATATATATATATCTTTTGGAAAATTTCTAAAAACTTGAAGCTCAACCTAAGTTTGCTAATGAGACTTAACACGAGGCTCATCAGTTGTTAGTATAAAAAAATGTTGCTGGTTGATGGCAAGCTTTGCACATAATTATTTTTTATAAACAAGCACAGCTTTAACCTTAACATTTGGAATATAGTTTCATTCATAACCTGAAAAAGAAAAGATTAATTGAGAAAATAAAATGATATCTCCTGTGAATTATGAGATAAATATATTCCAAGTCATAAAGGTTATAATGGAGTGAGATTATACATACACATATCCAACAATGATTGAGCTGTTTTACAAAGTTGAGTCAGTCCTATTCCATTAATTTTCCTTAGAGTGCAAAGGAGGAAATGAATATTCAGAGGAATGAAGGAAAGACTTTGGATAAGAATATCTGAAGACATACTTTATAGTTGAAAATTGAAGATCTAGGATAAAGCAGACTTCAGGAAGAATAATCTTTATCATTTAATTTAGATAAACAAAAACTCTATTTTTGTGAAAGTATTTATCTTTCATTACAAATTGCCAAGAAGGTCAAATTCAGTTCAATGTGCCTGTCACATTTTAAGGCCAGTCATATTTTAAACTATCTCTTTGAATGTTAGACTTTCTTCCCTGATTTTGTATATCTTTTAAGATTTGCCTTTCTTCCGGAGACTTTCTGCCAAATATGTTAGAAATATGAGCCTAAATTATAAGATACCCTATATGTGCAAAGACATCTGTGTTGGGTTTTGTTTTTTTTTTTTTTTTTTTTTCTGGTTTCCTCTGGAATTTGAATTACACAATTTGTCCAGTTCTCCTTCCTGTCATCTCAGGCTTATTCTCATTTTTGCCCTTGACATAGAGAGCCCAGTGTGACCTAGGAAAAAACCACATCAACAACATTAGCTCACTTTCCACGCTTCTTATTCTCTACTTGGCAGGTAGAGGTGATGGCCCTACTCTGACTTCTATTGGTTGGTCTCATAATCACTGCTGACAGTCACACTTCTAAGTCTCTGTAATGGACTAATGAGTCTTCTGGGATTCAGACTCCTGTAGTGATTTACTGTAGGGGTCTGCAACCTCTGGGATCTAATGTCTGATGATCTGAGGTGCAACAAGAATAGAAATAATGTACACAATAATGTGTTCACCAGGACTTCCCTGGTGGCTCAGACAGTAAAGCATCTGTCTACAATGTGGGAGACCCAGGTTCGAGCCCTGGGTTGGGAAGATCCCCTGGAGAAGGAAATGGCAATCCACTCCAGTACTATTGCCTGGAAAATCCCATGGACAGAGGAGCCTGGTAGGCTAGTCTATGGGGTCCCAAAGAGTCGGACACGACTGAGCGACTTCACTTTCACTTTCACACAATAATGTAATGGCATGAATCATCCTGAAACCACACCTCCCTCTACCCGCTGACCCCGATCTGTGGAAAAATTGTCTTCCAAGAAACCAGTCCCTGGTGCCAAAAAGGTTGGGGTCTGATGAACTGGACTCCAAAGTTGCTCCTGGCAGGTTTTCTCCTCTTACTCTCTACACAGAACCAGTAGGACAGAGATTCTGCTTGGGTTCCTATCCAATCTAGCTTCCATATCTAACACTCCAGCCTTGCTGGGGAAATGGATACTAAGCACCAGCCAGTGGCAGAAATGGTCTACCTTGCTCTTGTGCTAGAGTATTGCTGAAATAACTACTAAATAATCACTACTCCTAGGGGATGTGATAGTTTGTCCTCATAAACTAGAAACCTGAATTTTTAGTGAATTTGGCATTTGCTACATTTCTAAGACCGTGTTTTTGTTTTGGTCAATTTCTTCAGCCTTATCCCTAAATTGTAATTAGTCTATTCTGTATTTTCTCTCCTGAATTGATCATACCTGTTATTCCATCTACTCATTCTCCTTTATGTTAGGCATTGTGCTATAGTTCTTGTATATGATTTTGGTTTTATTCATCTCAGTTCACAGATGAGGACACTGAAGCCCAATGCAGTAAAGTAAATTTCCTAAATCCTCAAACTAGAAGTGAGTAGAAGTTATTGAGAGGCATATCTGTCCCACTTGGAATTCTGTTCTCTCTCAAACAGAGCATGCTGTGAGACAACCCAGCATACTATGATAAGTACTAAAATTGAAGTGAGACCCAAAACGTAAAGTAAGGACAGAGGGAGTGACTAAGTTTCTTTTTTTTAAACATATTTTTGCTATATGCCATCTAAGTGTCAAGTACCGCATGACGGCCTAGAAGCATAATAATGATAAAGATAGAAGTCGCTCACATCTCTCTGCATTGAGACATTCCTACTAGTCCCCTCAAGTATTCCTCAAGTTTTGTCTCATTGCTGAAACATTCTGGAAACTAATGCTCCTTTTTCTGAGGACACACTAGCCCTTTAGTGCATCTGTGTTTCTACCTATCTTTCTCAGCAAACTCTATATCTTTCTAAGTTTGCAGTAGAGACATAAGCCAGTAAAGCCCAGAATTTGTCACCTAAATTGTCTTTCCAGCTGTCCTTTACTCTGTGCTAAGCAAGATCTAGGGTCAAATATGTCTACATTTGAATTTTTTTTCTCTCTCTAATTGTAGACAGTCCATTGTTATTTCCCAAAAGTATTTAAATTCAGGTGAACTCAAGATTTGACAAAATTCCCAAATACGTCTTCAAATATTCTGATCTCATTCTAAACCCCCAATGCTGAACAGCCATGTAGATTTCCAGGCCAGTTCCTAATATCCTCAAGTTTTCAAATAATAACTAAATGTAATAATCCCTTGGAGCAAGGAGTTCAAACTAGTCAATCCTAAAGGAAATCAACCTCAATATTCATAGGAAGGACTGAGGCTAAAGCTGAATCTCCAATATTTTGGCCAACTGATGCAAAGAGCTAACTCATTGGAAAAGACCCTGATGCTGGGAAATATTGAGAGCAGGAGAAGGGGGCAACAGAGGATGAGATAATTAGATAGCATCACTGACTCAAAGGACATGAATTTGAGAAAACTCAGGGAAATAGTGAAGTACAAGGAAGCCTGGCATACTACAGTCAATGAGGTTGTAAAGAATAGGACACAACTGAGCCACTGAACTTTGGAGAAGGAAATGGCAACCCACTCCAGTGTTCTTGCCTGGAGAATCTCAGGGACAGAGGAGCCTAGTGGGCTGCTGTCTATGGGGTCACACAGAGTCGGACACGACTGAAGCGACTTAGCAGCAGCAGCAGCAGAGCCAATGAACAACAAAAGTAGTGACCCAGGTTTATGATTGCATGCAAAAATTTATGATTGGTTTGTGATTCTATTATTTTCAGTCTTTTATCAATTTGTTATCCTGCTCCCTGCTGGACATTATCATTCAGTGGCTTTGACCCAAAATTGGAATTACATCAGTGTTGTTCTTGTATGTAACCTTAAGAGAAATCTTTCTCGCACTAAAACTTTGGAATTTGGGCCCAAACTACAGGCAGTTTGCATCTTTTTTTAAAAAAAGTCTTCATCATTGTTTTTTTTTTCTAACTCAAAAGGACAACTCATCAAACAATAAGGGTCTGTTATATGTTACAAACTTTAGTTGTAAAATATTAATTTACTAAAATACTCCTTGATTTATATATACCATACAATATTGCAAAGAGTAATTTTTTACTTAGCTCATGAAACATCAACAGCATTGAAAAAAATGAAGATACATGCTTCTACATATTCTTAAAATTCATTTTCTTTTAACAGCTGAGGTCAAATTCCAAGCATTAATTTTATATATTTTTCCCTGTAGAGTAGAGATTTAAATCACTGGTTGACTTTATTTGCTCTTTATCATTACATATTCTTAACAAAGGCACCTTGCTCACAAGCACACAGATTTAATCATTTTAACTCACAACATAATTTGATATCTAGGACATGTCAACTGAAACTCTAGTTATTTCCGAAACCTGCAGGTGCTATGAAACACAGCCAACTGGAATTCATCTTCCAAATGATGCTGAGTGTGACAAAACTTTGCAAGGATTATTTCCAAAGATGTTTTAAAAATTAAAATATGGCAAAGGATACATTTATGCAGTACAGCTGAAGTTTAAATATCATGAACTTATTTTTAACCCTAAACAACATAAGATTTTCCAAAACCATTTGTACTCATCTATATTGTTCCTGATAATTATCTTGGCAGGAAGAAAATTTGGAAAGAAAATATTTGAAATCTGGAATTAATCAGGCAGCTTACCCATCTAAATTCTGACCGTCTAGATAAAGATTTTCATGCAAAGTTATTCATTCTAACTGGTCAAATTCCAGCCAATTCATACTGTCCAGTAAGATGTTATCTTCTTTTTAGCCTTACACAAAACATAAAGTGTAAATATTTTATCTCAATTCCAATATTGCCTTCACATGTACCAAATGCCTAATTGAGGATAAATGTGAACAAAACTATGTAAAATATTCAAAACCCCCATATACTCTGTTCTTTGCCAATCATGAAAAATTACTACACAGTTTATAATTTACTCTGTGTCCGAAACACAAACATTTATACATAGTTTCTTTGCCAAACAGGGCTTGCCTGTAAAGATTTTTTACTGGATAACTTTATTTGGAAAAGATATGGTGATAAGGGTCTGCTTTATTTTAGTACTTCCTAATCTGTGCTTGGTTTTTATTCAGTTATTAAAGGTTTACATAAAAGACAGGAAGACATTATAAAAGTTTAAATTTATAAGTTACAGATAAATCTAAATCTGAATTTAAAATTAATGTAACTGTGGTAACAAATTTTCATAAGAGATTTTAACTTTAAATCCTATAGGATCAAATTCAGAATATTAAACTTATTTCATGCAGTGTGACTCTATTTTCTTTAATATGGACCTCAAAATACTTCAGTGTATTTATACTAACAAATTTGAAACTATGGCTAATGAACAATCAGGTTGTAAGCTAGAGACAGATGTCATACTAGTGATTTATTTTTGCTTAAACATTTTTGCTGTTTTTCAGTCACTAAGACATGTCTGATTCCTTGTGACCCCATGAACTACAGCACACCAGGTTCCTCTGTCCTCCACTATCTCCCAAAGTTTGCTCAACTTCCTGTCCATTGAGTTGGTGATGCTATCTAATCATCTCATCCTCTGCCTCCCTCTTCTCCTTTTGCATTCAATCTTTCCCAGCCTCAGGGTCTTTTCCAATGAGTCAGCTCTTTGCATCAGTGGCCAAGGTATTGGAGCTTCAGTTTCAGCTGGAGTCCTTCCAATGAATATTCAGGACTGATTTCCTTTAGGATTGACTGGTTTGATGTTCTTGCAGTCCAAGGGACTCTCAAAACTCTTCTCCAGCACTGCAATTCAAAAGCATCAATTCTTCGGCATTCAACCTTCTTATGGCCCAACTCTCACATCCATACATGACTACTGGAAAAGCTATAGCTATGACTATATGGGCCTTTTTCAGTAAAGTGATGTCTTTGCTTTTTAATACACTGTCTAGGTTTGTCATAGCTTTTCTTTCAAGGGGCAAGCGTCTTTTAATTTCATGGCTGCAGTCACCGTCTGCAGTGATTTTGGAGCCAAAGAAAATAGTCTGTCACTGTTTCCCCTTCTGTTTGCCATGAAGTGATGGGACTGGATGCATGATCGCAGTTTTTTTCTTCTTTTCTTTTTTTATTGTTGAATTTCAAGGCATGCTGCCATCTACGGGGTCGCAAAGAGTCAGACACAACTGAGTGACTGAACAGAACTGAACTGAACTCAAGCCATATTATTTCACTTTTAATGAATAAGTATCCTGTTTTTCATAATAATTTCCCCAACTAATTCTAGCACACTGATGATATTGCATGTGCATGACCAGTTGTGTTAGGCTCTTTGTGAACCAATAAACTGTTGCTCTTCAGCCTCTTCTGTCCATGGGATTTCCCAGGCAAGAATACTGGAGTGGGTTGCCATTTCCTACTCCCAGGGATCTTCCTGACCCAGGGATTTTTTAACCTGCATCTGAGTCTCCTGCATTGGCAGGTGGATTCTTTACAACTGGGCTACTTGGGAAGCTTGACAAGAAAGGATAATTACAATGTATCCACAAAATGGTGACTTTCAAGTTCTATGAATTTTTCTCTGTTTATATGTTCAAATTCACAACTATAAGGAACGTTGTCCTTTATCTAATATCTAGCCATCCATCTGTTTATTTATTTATATATATATATATTTATATCAATGTAAATACATGAATATTCATTTTAGTTTATTCACTTTAGTTTATATAGTACTAGCTTTATTATTTTGTGGTTTTAAAATGTCCCAGATTTTGTCACTGATTGCTTTTTGAAGTTAGCCTCTCAGTTCTTTTGACATGGAACTTTCCTTTTTAAATAGTTCATTACTTTCTACCACCAATGATTGATATTCCAAGTTCATCTTGTACTTTTTCTGCTTAGACCTAGAAGCATCTATTTCCTTTTATTAGAAAACAGCAAATCTAAATAACAAATTTGCTCATTGCTGAGTGGGTATGATTACTTTTTAGAATAACATGAACTAGAAAATAAATATATGTATGTACATATTCACACATATGTATATCAACATGTCTGTACATATTTCATTTTTTTTAATGTAGCTTCATGTTAGTATAACTGAAACTGGCACAACACCACAAGTTTTATACTAGTCTTGTCTCTTTCTTATTTTTTTTGAAAATATATTTATTTATTTTTTTTAGCATAATTTTATTTTATTTTTAAACTTTACATAATTGTATTAGTTTTGCCAAATATCAAAATGAATCCTCCACAGGTATACATGTGTTCCCCATCCTGAACCCACCTCCCTCCTCCCTCCCCATACCATCCCTCTGGGTCGTCCCAGTGCTCTAGCCCCAAGCATTCAGTATCGTGCATCGAACCTGGACTGGCATCTCATTTCATACATGATATTTTACATGTATTTATTTTTAATTGATTAATGATTGCTTTACAATATTGGTTTGATTTCTGCCATACATTAACGTGAATTGGTCATGGATATATATATATGTCCCCCTCTCTTTTGAACCTCCCTCTCACATCCCACCCCATCCTACCCCTCTAGGTTGTTACAGAGCCCCAGTGTGAGTTCCCTGAGTCATACTGCAAATTTCCACTGACTATCTATTTTACACATGTTATTGTACATGCTTCCTCGCTACTCTCTCCATTCATCTCCCCCTCTCCTTCCTCTCCCCGGTCCATGTCCATAAATCCCTTCTGTATGTCTGCATCTCCGCTGTTGCCCTGCACATGGGTTCATCAGTACCATCTTTGTAGATTATATATATATGCAGTAGTAGTTGATATTTGTTTTTCTCTTTCTGACTTACTTCACTTTGTATAATGTGAAGTAAGTTGCATCCACCTCATTAGAACAGACTCAGATGGATTCCTTTTTATGGCTGAAGTGACTTAGCAGCAGCCCTGTTCCATTTTATGTATGTAACACGGCTTCCGTATCCATTTATCTGCTGATGGACATCTAGATTGCTTTCAGGTCCTGTTGTTAGTCGTTTAGTCACGTCTGACTCTTTGCCACCCCATGAGCTGTAGCCCACCAGGCTCCTATGTCCATGGAATTTTCCAGGCAAGAATACTGGAGTGGTTTGCCATTTCCTTCTCCATTTCATGTTCTAGCTATTGTAAATAGTGCTTCAGTGAACATTGGGGTACATGTGTCTTTTACAGGTTCTGTTTCCTCAGGGATATGCCTAGAAGTGGTATTGCTGGGTGTATTGTGGTTTTATTCCTAGTTTTTTAAGGAATATCCATATTGTTCTCCATAGTGGTGGTATCAGTTTGCATTCCCACCAGCAATGCAAGAGAGTTCCTTTTTTCCCTCATTTTTAATGTCTGTCCCTGACAATGAGAAACCAGGCTTTATCTACAATATAAAGTTTGAGTGACAGAAACATGGCTTCCTTTAAAAAAAAAAAAAATCCCATTTATAATAATCTTAAATATTTCCTCTATATACATTTAGAACTGTATCAAATAGTGTCATAGTTTTTACTTCAACAATAAAACATAATTTAGGAAAGTCAGCAGAAGTAAAATGTATTTAGATTTGTTTCACTCGTTTCATTATTCTTTCTTTCCTCTGAATGTTCCAAGACTCTATTGTCATCATGTCCTCTATCTGTTATCTATTCAGATAACTTTCTTTAATCCTTTTTTAGATCAGCTAATTTTTTTTCCCCAGTTTTTTCATCTAAGTCTACCTTGATTTTTCCTTGGTTCCTAAAGACTGTTTCCCCAGGGTAGGATTTGAAGTTAAGAGTTCTTTTCCTTCAGCACTTGAAAAACATTGAACCCCTTCTGGCCTTCTTCTGATAAGACCAGTTATTCAAGTTGATTTCCCACTATTTTTCTCTCTCATTACTTTCAAGATTTTTTTTCCTTTGTTTTTAATTTTCAGCAGCTTGATTATGATGTTTCTTGATGTGAGTTTGTTTGAACGTATCCTGTTTGGGATTATCTTGGCTTTTAAAATACATTCATTCATGTCTCTTGGAAAATTTGGTAACTATTCTACCATTGTTGCTTTGAATACTAGAACCCCAAAAAGAAAGAACAGATCCCAAAAGTTCCCAGAAAGGAGAAAAGCAAAAAGTAAGCACAGAAAACATTTGACTGAGCATGGTGTTAAATGTCTCAGTAATAATACTAGACACCAAACAATAATGAAGCATTGTGAACATTCCGAGAAAGAACAATCTCTGAGCTTGGCTTCCATACTCCATCAAGCTATTAATTAATTATAAGTATAGATCAAGTTCAGACATGTTAGCTTAACAAAAAATCATCTCCCTTGTACTCTTTTAAAGATAGCCAATAGAAGCTATGCTGACAAGGGAAGCATGTCAAGCAACTCAGGGCCTTCCAGAAATAGATGCACTATGAAATAAATACTGATTTATGGTAAAGAAAGCTTCCAGGTGAAAGCTGTGAATCAATACTCAGAGAGAGGCCAGTTTCAGTCGGAATAGTCGACTACAGAACTCAGCAAAGATCTCTCAGGGAAAACTAGGACTGCATAATTGTTTGATATAGACCTAAATTTTACACATGTGATGAAGAGTGTGTTGAAAAGTTAATGATAGGTACAGGGAAAATCAAACAGGAAAAAAAAAGACAAAACAGAATTGTTGACTCCAGAGAAAATAAAAATTTGGGTGCAAGTCAGGAAAACATAAGACTTAATTTTAAATAAGATAACCACAGTTCTTAACTTTTAACAAATAAATTCTAATTAAAATTGTTGTTTAACAATATTGAGAGTTGGTACTGAATTATGTGTTGAGGAGAAATAAGGTATAAATGAACTAAATATATAACTTTCATAATAGAAATCCAATAGATTATGTATAAAGTGAACTCTTAAAATATATCTGTTTAATATATCATTTAGATATACAGGTAAATCCTAAAAGAAATAACTAAAATTACATAATGGACTTCAGAGTAGCTTAAATAAAGATAAGAAGGGGCAAGGCAAAGGACTGCTTTTGTTCATTCTAAAGTTTATTAAGTAAATATTAAAAGGGCACATATTAATTAGGTAAAAAGTAAATTTCAATTTCAAAATAAAGTGCAAAGAAAATACACATACTTCCATAGAAAAATGGATAAAGAAATTTAAAGACTAAAAAGACAAATGGCAAACATGCATTTGTAAAAGTATAAGTTTTATTAATAAAGTATAAACTTTATTAATGACTAACAAAAAGTATAAACTTTATTAAATTCTAAAACAACAAAAATAATTTTATTGACAAGATATGAATTTATTCCTTCACTTTTTCAATCATTCCCTGTTGCTTCTGCTACTAATTTTTGCATTTTGGAGGGAGGGTTGACATCTTCACCAAACTGATGGTCTGGTTACCATGGTATTTCTCAGAAGTTTGAATTGCCATTGCAGAGTTCTCACACTATAGACTTACTCATGACGCTTGGAGTCAACCTAAAATGCAGATTTACATCCTACTGTGAAAGCTGTAGAAAGAGAAGATGAGATGATGTGAAGGTGTATCTGCATGTCTGTTTGTATAACTCTAAATAAATAATTGTGGTTTTAGCAGACAATAGATTGGAAGGAGAAAAAGGGTAATTATCAGGGAATTGCTGAAGTTCTCTTCTTTCCAGTGTTTCTTTGGAAAACATGTGCAAGACACATATAAATTCATTTCTAAATGACATATATATAATAATATAGAGAATATTATCGATTGTGTGTGTGTATCAGCTCTTCTCTAATTCTACAGATATAGAATAAATATTTCAATGTTTAGCATATAATTTATAACAATTTGGCATATAATTTGTACCAAGTAAAATGACTATTTTACTTTAACAATGCCACTCCTGAAACTAATGCTATTCCCATTCTCCTTTCTCCCCTCTCCTTCCTTCCCCCAACCTCCTCCTCTCTCACTCAGTCTTCTCTCCTTTTCACTCCTGTCTTCTCCTCCTTTATTTCCTCCCATTCCCCTTTATTTTCTCCTTTCTCATGTTCCCCCTCTCCTCCTTCCCTGGATACTTCTTCCAGATACATTTCCCCATCCCTTTGCACACAACCTTCACTTAACCTTGTTCTTTTAGCTGAAGGAAAGAATATCATCAACTTCCTCTTCACAAATGTTTTAGAAATTAAAAATTGTGTCAAACAGATTCCACATGACACACACTTAATTCACTCCCAGATGTATTAACTGCTGAGCAGGTTTATCTGAATAATGACTTATGTAATGACTAAACCGTTCTTAAATTAAATGTGTATTACATTGACCTCTTTTCTACAGACCAAAAAAAAAAAAACATTATTTACCTAGCCGTCAATGGGGAATGCTGATAGAACTACCACAAATTGTTTGACTAAGCCTGTAATAATAGTCCATGTTAGTCCAGATGTGGTGGGTGCATGGGAATAATGAGAAACTGTGTCTAGATGGGACTTTCGTGGAGGTCCAGTTGACTTGGCCTTCCAATGCAGGGGATGCGGGGTTCGACCTCTGATCAGGGAGCTAAGATCCAACATGCCTTGTGGCCAAAATGCCAAAACATAAAACAGAAACAATACTGTAACAAATTCAATAAGATTTTAAAAATGGTCCACATCCAAAAAAAAGAAAAAAGAAAAGAAAGAGAGAGAATCTATGACTAGAAAAAGAACCCAGATGACAGAAAGTCTAGCTTGAGAAGACCAGGGGAAAAATTATGCCAAAAGGAAAGCTATCTGATGTGACAAACTCAGTAGAAGTTGACTGAGTCCAAGTTCACTCTGTTCGCTGCATGACAGGCCAATGAATCTGAGAGATGAGGGGCTGAAGCAAGGAAGACACTTTATTCAGGGACTCTGCCGACTGAGAAGATGGCAGGCTAGCACCTCAAAATAACCATCTTATCTGGGTCCGGATGCCAGGTTCTTTAATAGATCAGAGATGGAGGGAGTTGAGGAAGCAAAGTAAAAAGTCCATTAATCTTGCAAACATCTCCTAGAATGGCAAGCCTCAGGCAGGGGATATGTTAATTTCTTCTTTCCTGCCATCTGCAGGTGGGCAGGGTTCTGAACAAGGGCACTTTAGTTTAACAGTCAGCCATTTTGTATGACAATGGTAACAAAAGTAACAAAGCTTTTGTTTTTATAAAAATAACAAAGGCAATTAGAATAATAAGTCAAAGAAACAGTTCCAAGATGGAGTCAGAACTGGCTCCTTCTCTGCAACAAAAATACAGATCAAAAAGGCAGAGAAAACATATGATCTGCAAGAGCTGAGGAGAAACAATTTTGGAAAGTGTTCTATGCTGGAAATAGAAGAAACTATATCACAGAGTTTAAGTTCTCCAACCAAAGTAGAGCAGCTTTGAATTCAAGGTTGGATGGTGGTAGAGTGGACAGTTTTAACACTTAAGTTTTGAGGTGTGCCTGAAATCCACACTGAAGGACATCGCCAATTTAGATATCTAGAAGTTGAAAAAAATGCAATTTAGACAGCTTAGGTATGAATCTGCTTGAAATCCAATACATTTGGAATCACATGTCTTCTAGGTCAGTATGAATTGAATTATCCACTCAGGAGACAGGTATAGCATCTTTGTACATCATACATCAAATGAACCGTAGAGTCTGTTTTGTATCCTTGATATTTGATGGAAGATAATGTCCTTCACATATATGCACTATAGTACAAGGAGCTCTACTTAATGCTCCATAGACACCAAAATAAGATCTTCTGGAGGAGGGCATGGCAACCCACTCCAGTATTCTTGCCTGGAGAATCCCATGAACAGGGGAGCCTGGCAGGCTGCAGTCCATAGGGCCACACAGAGTCAGACACAGCTGAAGTGACATAGTGCACGCACAGAGGCACCTAAATGGGAAGGAAATCCAAAAAAGAGGGGATATATGTATACATACAGCTGATTTACTTTGTTGTACAGCAGAAATTAACACAACACTGTAAGGCAGCTATACTCCAATAATTTAAAAAATAATAATGTCTCACAATGCTAATTTATCTTTGTCAGTTCAGTCGGCTCAGTCATGTCCAACTCTTTGTGACCCCATGAACTGCAGCAGGCCAGATTTCCCTGTCCATCATCAACTCTCGGAGCTTACTCAAACTCATGTCCATCATGTCAGTGATGCCATCCAACCATCTCATCCTCTGTCATCCCATTCTCCTCCCGCCTTCATTCTTTCCCAGCATCAGTGTCTTTTCCAGTGAGTCAGTTCTTTGCATCAGGTGGCCAAAGTATTGGAGTTTCAGCTTCAGCATAGGTCCTTCCAATGAATATTCAGGACTGATCTCCTTTAGGATTGACTGGTTGGATCTCCCTGCAGTCCAAGGTACTCTCAAGAGTCTTCTCCAATACCACAGTTCAAAAGCATCAATTCTTCGGCCCTCAGCTTTCTTTTGTCTTTGAATACGGTGTAATTGAAAAAAAAAAAATCCTACAGCTTTATCACTCTCAAGGTGACAGTATAAATGAGAGCCATGAACCCCGAAGGACATTTCTGTTCCAGGCTAGTCCTAGGGCTAATGCTTCCTAAAAATAAACCTTACCATTTAAAAATGCAACTTTAAGGCAAAAAAAAAAAAAAAGAAGTAACATTTTTATAAAATTCTGAAACATCAAATTAGAAATATTGGTCAATAGCTGACTAAGAATGGGGAATTTATGGCCTGAAAGTGTATTTAAGAAGACTGTTTTCTATGTAGGTAATAAGATTGATGGGAGCATTTGCCTAATAATGGGGACTTGAAGGGTCCATGCATGAGTCAATAAGATGGCTTAATGTGTTCCCTTAATGGACCATTTACTTTCTATTTTGAGGGTTATCAAGGCTGCATTATTTATTTAGCTACATATTGGATTTAGAAAGTAAGCTTTCAAAGCCTGCACTGTGCATGCCGTTTATTGAGTACCTGCTCTTCTAAACTCTTAAACATAATGTGCTCATGACATGGCCCTTCCCTTCTAATAGCATGATTATATACTGTTTTTAATATACTTATTATTTTTCTATTTGATAGTATAATTCTTTAATAGCCATATGGGAACCTCCACGCAGCTAGTTAAATCTGGAAAAACTCTTAAAGGGAGCAATGTGGGTGAGCTTTTTCTCCCTTGAGCCACAAGAGGTTGTAAACTTCTTTTCTTTCTGTTAAAACTCATTTCCCTTCCTGGTTCCCACTTTGTCTAACATTTTATTGTAATGTTCCTGGAATCTATTTTGTAGATTTTTTTTTTGGCTATAACTGTGCATTGCAGTTTCCATTAATATTGTTTTCTCTTAATGAATTCTATGCCTTTTAGAAAATGATTATACTTGGTTATTTATAATTGTGCATCATTTTGTATTTGATACCTTAATTGAAAATTATGAGAATATAAAAGGTCAAGACATCACAGTCTTGGGACTAAATGATGGTCACATTTTTAGTTTTATAAAACTGTGATTTTACAGGTTTTTCAGCTTTCTTCTATAATATTATTGGGAAGCTATTCCAAGAGCCTCCATCTCCCACCCAGTTCCTGCTCTTAACCAATACCAACCTTATGCTTTGGTGGGATTTTGTTGTTATTCTGTGTACAGCATATTTCCTCTAACTCTTTTCCCTGCCCCCTGCCTTCCTGCTCTCCTTCAAACAATTATCAATTACTTTGTCCACTTTGCTAAAGTGAAAATGCTGTTCAAGACAGTAATGATAAGTGCTTCGGTAAGTACTTAAAGGGGCATAGAATCTTGGAGACAAAAAGACAAAATTATCCTAAATCAATTTATTAAATAAGAAGTTGTATATAATACACGTCTTCTGTAATAATATCTAATTTTCAGAGCACCTGCTTTATATTAACATCTTTCTACACATCAGCTTATTTAAAGACTCTGAGCCTGGGAAAGTTCCTGAACCTCTCTGCACTAAGGGTGCTCCCTTTTCAGAGATCTTATTGCTGAGAAATTCAGCACACATCTGAGTAGCACAGTGAAGAGAGATATTAGTGCTGAATGCAATTGCCAAGGAAGACTATACAGAGAAACAAAGTATATATTCTGGTTGAAAAATTCCCGTGTGTGCATGCTAAGTCGATTCAGTCATGTCCAACTCTTTGCAACCCCATGGACTGTAGCCCTCCAGGCTCCTCTGTCCATGGGATTCTCCAGGCAGGTATACTGGAGAGGATTGCCATGCCCTCCTCCAGGGGATCTTCCTAATCCAGGGATCGAACCTGAGTCCCATGTCTCCTGCATTGACAGGCATATTCTTTACAACTAGTGCCACCTGGGGAGCCCATTCATAAATGCTTGCTATTAACATTCACGAGAATGCAATGAAACATAGCGATAAATACATGTGTGTGTATCTGTGTGTGTGTTTGAGGACAAAGCAACAAGGAGACTTACCTACACAAGAGTTACTTCTGCCATATCCCAAATTGAAGTCTTCAGAGTACAGGACTCTATGAAGCTATACAGCAGAATCTATCACAACATTGTAAAGCAATTATATTCCAGTTTTTAAAATGGAGTAGAAACCTGAGGAACACTACTTATTTGACCACATGCTAAGCAAAGGAAAAGATGCAATGTTTCTTCAAAGAAAATGGTCACATGAAACCCTTTGATCCAATGACAAACTGGAAGTCAATGAAGGCCATAAAACAATTCCATACACACATAGCAATATGCAAGACAGGAATATATTGGGTATATACCAGAACCATAAATATACCATATGGTAAAAGATATGGTTTTTCCAGTAGTCATGTACAGGTGTAAGAGTGGACCAGAAAGAAGGTTGAACACTGAGGAATTGATGTTTTTCAACTGTGGTGCTGGAGAAGACTGTTGAGAGCCCCTTGGATGGAAGGAAATCAAAACAGTCCTAAAGGAAATCAACCCTGAATATTTATTGGAAGGACTGATGCTGAAGCTGGAGTTCCAATATTTTGGCCATCTGATGTGAAGATTTGACTCATGGGAAAAAAGCCTGATGCTGGGAAAGATTGAGGGCAGGAGGAGAAGGAGGCAACAGAGGATGAGATGGTGGGATGGCATCACCAACTCAATGGACATAAGTTTGAGCAAACTCCAGGAGATAGCAAAGGATGGGGAAGCCTGGTGTGCTGTAGTCCATGGGATTGCAAAGATTTGGACATGACTGGGCACAATACCAGAACCAGAAACAGTTGGACAGAGGTGCATAAGATAAATAATGGGGTTGTCCATCAGAGAAGGAAAGTGTTCTCCGAAGGCATTAGGAAGAAGATGGTTCTGAGCAACATTTTACAAAAGAGATTTAAAAGAAAAAAAAATGCAAAGTGATAAGTCTTCAGTGGGAAGAGGTAGAGATTTCCCTTAATGTAAATGGTCAGCATCATTAGCATCACTGAAAATAAGAAATTAATACATTTAATTCATTTTGCTGTCCACCAGTGTTCATGAAATTGTTGCCTAAAGAAAATACTGGTGACTTTTAACATTCAGTTAAAAAACACTTTACGTTCATTTAGTTAAAGAATATCTTGAGCTGCATTTCCTTGGGACATTTCTCTTTTGGGTTTACGTAATATTGGAAGTGTTTCTCATTTCATGTTGCTGGGCCATTTTATTTAAGAGTTTCAGAAATTCACAGTCTCCTGCCTTTCACCCTCCCGACACACACTCTTTCATGGTACAGCCCTCGAGGTGGGGTTCCTCCTATCCTTCCTGGAGCACTCTCTCCTGCTGTTTCCTAAGACAGCTGTTCTTTGCTGGTGGTCTCTCTGCCAGACCTGAACCCTCTGCATTTTCTCAGAGCCATAGGAGAAACAGGGCAACAGGGCAACAATTTTCTTTTTCATTTTTTAAAAATTATTTGGTAGACCCTGAGTATCTTAAAATTATAATTCAAGAAAAAATTGTAATAGAAAACTCTCAAAAAGAGACACTAATAACTTAAAATACATTCCTTCTGTCAAAAGAGCATTTTGAGGAAACCCACAACTGATCAGGATTAAATTCCTTATCCAGCTAGGCTGTTGTTTGGAACTATTCACAACTAATAATAACCAAATAATAGTATAATACTGCAAAATGAGCCTTTGAACACACTTGGATTTTCATTAGACTTGATATCATGATAAAATACTTCAATATTTTATGATAATGACACTATTAGCTGTTCTTATTGACTCTTCTGAGAAGTCCAAAATACTTTTGATGCGTTTGCTCATATAACTTATTTTTGAGAAAGATTAACAAAAACTCTCTCCTCCCCTTTTTTAGGGATGAATAAACTTGAACAAGGGGAGATAAAACTACTCCTTTGTTATAGCCCACACTGGAACTTAAGCGTTCCAAAGCAGGATAAGAATTACAGCTGCTCTCTCTCCAGTTCGAGTGTTTTCCTTTCTCTTTTGGAAGTCAGAAATTCCTACCTGTTCCTTTCTTATAACTATTAAATAACAATTATGATGTGGCCACTTATATAAAGGAATCACAAGAGTAAAAATCTGACTTTCATGACATTAAATTTTAAAAAATAAGGTTACTCATGAATAGAAATGATATCTCTGCTAATTTGCTATAAAATAAACCTGAGACTAAAAAAATTGTGCAGTATTATTGAATAAATATTTTTAAATTAAAGAAAAATGAAGAGTTTTTAATGTGAAAATTTATTAAATTCAAAGGAATAAAAAGAAGAAAAACATGAATTAGGGTAGCAAAAGTAAAAGGAAGACAGGTTAGAAGCAAAAAGATAGAATCGAAATAATCACCTGTAATTTGACCTTGATGTAGAGATACATCGTCCCACAAATTATGTGAATTAGTAATGAACTAAGTGGTCATTCTTAACATGTTCATTCATTCAGTGAATCTTTATCAAAGGTATTCAGTCCCTGGCCCTATACTAAGTGCAGCACATTTCCAAATAATCACACAAATAAGCTTTGGAGTCTCTTTCAATTACCCTTGAACCTTAGTTCAAACTAAATTAGTATATTAAATCAGGGGTTCCCAATAGCGAGGTCCTAAACTGGTTCTAGCCCATTATAGGGTTTTCACACTTCCACATAAAAAAAATCAAATATAAAAACAAACAAGAACAAAGAATTTTATTCAAATGTTCATACATATTAATAATTATATAAAAGATTTATTTTCACTAATGGCATATTCTTCCAACTTTTGATGTTACGAACAGCCATTATTTTATAACATAATGGTATAATAAATCTTAGAATTTAAAAAAAATCTCCTTATCAGAAAAAAATATGGCAGCATCAAAGGAAAAATAAATTTAAGAATCAGATGAATAACCAGCCTAAATGTAACTTCTAGTTCAATGGTGGAAAATTAGGAGCAGACAATTTCAAGAGTGTCATAAATTTTATAGTGGAAGACAGTATACGGCACTGTGTTGGGATAGAGGGGGAAGGAAGTGTCTATGCCAGGTGTCAGATGAGAACTTGAAAAGGTGACACTGATAATTCATGAGAGATGAGGGTAATTCACTGTTTAGAAAAAGGAAGAATGGAGGCTCAAGAGGGATGGAATATATATGGACATATAGCTGATTCACACTGTTACACAGCAGAAACTAGCATAATATTGTAAAGCAATTATACTCCAATTAAAAATAAATAAAAGGAAGAGAGTCCCCAGCAGAGCAAACAGTGTAAAAGCATGAAGCCACAGAAGAACATGGGCACGTTCTCAAGAATGGCTAGGAGTTTGATATGGCAAGTTAGGAGGAAGAAGAAAGAGTGCAGGCAAGATGAGGTCAAAACCTCTTATAATATGCTGATAAAATTAAACTTTGTTCTATGGCCGGCGAGGATGCGGATACATGGGGAGTCTGCCTGTTAGGGAGGTTATACTGACAGTTTGGCGAACAGACTTAAGAAGACCCAAGTTTGAGAGAACAAGAAGAAAACACTTATAGTAGTTCAGTTTAAAAGAGGAGGAGGGCCTGAACCAAGGCATCAGGAAGCAAAAGGGGTAGAATACATAGGAACATGTGATACAGTGAATGTAAATATGAAACCCTGGCAGATAAAAAAAGGACAATAATTGTTGAAGGTCAATCTGGCAATGTCATGATAAATATAAAGAAGAAAATTTATAAGGGCAATACCATTATAAATAGGTCAATCTAGCAATGCCATAATAGATATGAAGAAGAAAATTTATAAGCGCTGTTTTGGGCATACTGAGTTTAAACTCTGTAGACTATTTCTCGGAGAAGGCAATGGCACCCCACTCCAGTACTCTTGCCTAGAAAATCCCATGGACGGAGGAGCCTGGTGGGCTGCAGTCCACGGGGTCGCTGAGGGTCGGACACGACTGAGTGACTTCACTTTCACTTTTCCCTTTCATGCATTGGAGAAGGAAATGGCAACCCACTCCAGTGTTCTTGCCTGGAGAATCCCAGGGACGGGGAAGCCTGGTGGGCTGCCGTCTATGGGGTCGCACAGAGTCAGACACAACTGAGGTGACTTGGCAGCAGCAGCAGCAGACTATTTCTAGTATTTTACTATATTGTATATGTCATATAGATAAAGTGGAAGATAATAGAAAGATCTTGAGTGGCCTACAAAGACAAATATTAAGCATCATTCTGTTGCACACACTTGCATTTCTCTGATAGTCTAGAACACAAACATCTATCATCTCTTGCTATCTCATTAGTTGTAAATTAATCAAATGTAAAATTAATTTAGCATTACTTTTATGACTATATTTTGTCTCTGTAAGCCTGGTTCAAAATCAAAATCATGGAAATATGTTTATATAAAGAAATGCTTTGAAATGTTCATGGAGAATTTATATATTTTCTCTCTTGAATTCATCAGAAACACGTGAAATATGAAAGGACAGCAACATCATCAATAACTCACAAATAGCCCTTGTATGATAGTACTTGACTTACAGTGAATATTTGCATCTCATAAGTCTGTCAGGTAGGTGTTAGCATTATGCCCATTTTACAGATGAGAGAAGTGTGGCACAGATAGTTTAAGAAAGTTGTCTTGGGTCATGCAACTTGTAAGTGGCAGATTTTGATCCTAGTCCTCTGTGTTCTCATCCACTTTGCATGCTATGGTGACTCTGCTGCTGCTGCTGCTAAGTCGCTTCAGTCATGTCAGACTCTGTGCAACCCCAGAGACAGCAGCCTACCAGGCTCCCCCATCCCTGGGATTCTCCAGGCAAGAACACTGGAGTGGGTTGCCATTTCCTTCTCCAATACATGAAAGTGAAAAGTGAAAGTGAAGTCGCTCAGTCATGTCCGACTCTTAGCGACCTCATGGACTGCAGCCTACCAGGCTCCTCCGTCCATGGGATTTTCCAGGCAAGAGTACTGGAGTGGGGTGCCATTGCCACACACACAAATATCTGTTCCCATTTTAGAGATATGGAATCTCAAGTTCAATTTTTAGTCGCTTCTCTATGAAATTTAGGAAAAACATTCAAATTCTGCATAAAATGTATGTAAGGCAAATGGTATTTTTTAGAAAACAGTTTCTTAATAAAATTCTTAGAACAGGGACAATAATCATTTACCATTTCCATTGCCATTTTTAAGTAAGAAATTGTCTAGCATTGATGGTAATATTTGATTTAATATTATAACTTAATTGTATTCCTTAATACCATTAAATTGCCCTTCATTCAACAACAAATGTACATTTTCCTTTTTATTGTGTTTTCATGTATAATTGAAAGTGGGTGACTATTTTCTCCCCAAAGCATTTAACCTAAATCATATATTCTATTGTGGACTTCAGTGGTTTTTTTTTTTTTTTTGGTAAAAGTGTGATGAATGCTTTCCTCCATTAATTTTAGGGTTGCCCAAGCAACCCTTAAAATTTTGTAACAGTAAATTTAACTGTGATGCAATCATTTTAATTAATTTGAAATGTTTATATTGGAAATTTAAAGGCTGTGTTTGCAAGAATCTGTCTTGAGGAAAAAAGTGATCAGTTGGAAGATTTGGAAATAGTATATAGGCATCTCCATGATGATTTTATTCCTAAGTAGAAAAAGAATTCATTCACCTTTCAAATTTTAGTATAGTTTATTGCTCAAATATGGATGAATACAATGAGCAGTCTAATCAGAAGTTGCAGATATCATAAAATGATCAAATTTGTATAAAATATAGTTTACTTTTGGTCTTTAAGAAGAAAAAATAGATACTCACTATTTATAAATAATAAACATATTGAATGTTTCTTATATCAGAAACTTTTATTCTTAGTGCTCACCCATATCAACTAGATATATTTTCATCACAGTCACTCATTCACAAAAATTCACCTGTATTGTAAATACCAGACTTGTAGGAAAACTGTGTAATCTTGGGTGGTCTCTTTGCCCAGGTTTGATTAAATATGTCTTTTCACAACAGGTGACTTTTTAATTGTTTTCTTATGGCAACTCATTTATTCCTCCGGCTTTGTTTGGCTTGCACTAGTTTTCAGAGTTAATGACCATGTGTGAGAACGTGCCGAGTCCAGGTGGCCAATGGTTATACAGAGAATGTGGGAGTTAGAGCGAATGCAGGGCAAGTCATTTAACTTGACCAATTAATACAGTGGTGAATAGTTCTCCAGCCCTCAAGGTCTTTCAAACAGAAAACTCGGGTAATGCACGTATGGAATAAAGAATAAAGCTGCTTGTTCTTTCTATTTATTGGGCTTGCTTTCTTTAGTGCTCTGGGTGTTTTTCCCTCGCACAGCTTAAGGGCTCAAATCAAGTTTTTCTAAGTGGCTTCTTCTTTGTACCAGCAGTTCTATTAGCACATTTGGTATTTCCCTCCAACTCTTGCATCTTGTTGTTGTTCTTCTGGAATCCTGTAGGTTAGCACTTTGAGCCCTGGGTGGCCTTGTTTATTTCCTCTTGGCCAATAGATATGGGGATTACTATAATGAGGAGTATTAGAATCTCTAGTACCAAACAGTTTCAGTTATGAGAAATCCTTAAGTTAAAGAATAGAAGTTGAATTAGGAGTAACATAATGGAGCCCAGGCAACCCTTAAAGAGAACCAAAAGGAAAAAATGAGATCTTTGGACTGTACAGCCTGCCAGAAACTAGCACCAAACACTGAAAGGCCTTTTCCACTGGGCTTAATATTTTTTCCTTCCTTTCTGACAAAAGGAACATTTGTTTGCAATTAGCTTACTAGAGGAAATAGCATCTGAAGTCTTGTTTTCCAATTGGAATGACCCCTATGACCAACTGTGAAGACATTTGGAATATTTATTCAGTCTTATTTAGGTTATAAATCTTTTGATTTTTTTAATTCAATTTTTTTCCTTGAAGTATAGTTGATGTACAATATTGTGTTAGTTTCAGGTGTACAGCAGAGTGATTCATTTATACGTATATTCTTATAAATCTTTAATTACCTCACTGGATTGGACAAAAAGCACTAATCAGAGACCCTGCAATAATAATTCAGCTCTTCCGTCCTCCCCATTCCTTCCAAAATTACTTTTAGAATTATTAAAGTATTTTTTAGCAAAAAAGCATATCATAGAAAAAATTTAACTCCCTGTATTGTAGTTTCTTTAGGAGAAGGCAATGGCACCCCACTCCAGTACTCTTGCTTGGAAAATCCCATGGACGGAGGAGCCTGTTAGGCTGCAATCCATGGGGTCGCTAAGAGTCGGACACGACTGAGCAACTTCACTTCAATATTTAGGTATGCATGGGGGTGGTGCAATTAGCAATTTTCACAAATGCAAATACATCTGCCAAGTGTTTGTAAGTTTCACAATTATGCAAGTACTACATTATAAAAATATTAAATATTTAAAAGTATTTGAAGTAAAATATACTAAATTCACATGGAGAAGGGCATGGCAACCCACTCCAGTATTCTTGCCTGGGGAATTCCACGGACAGAGGATCCTGGAGGGCTACAGTCCATAGGATCGCAAAGATTCGGACATGAATGAGCAACTAACACACACACATACTGAATTCAACTGCAGTACAATCTTGGGTCATGAAAACTCTTGATATATGCTAGATTGATAAATGCCAAAGACCAGGTTTTGATAGTGCCAGAATAATGATTTGCCAAAAATAATGGGAGGGGAGTTGTGGACAATGCCTGCAAATTGTTGAATTTTTTTTTAATTTTATTTTTTAACTTTACCATATTGTATTGGTTTTGCCATATATCAACATGAATCCACCACAGGTATACACGTGTTCCCCATCCTGACCCCTCCTCCCTCCTCCCTCCCCGTATCATCCCTCTAGGTCATCCCAGTGCACCAGTCCCAAGCATCCAGCATTGCATCGAACCTGGACTGGTAACTTGTTTCATATATGATACTATACATGTTTCAATGCCATTCTCCAAAATCATCCCACCCTCTCCCTCTCCCACAGAGTCCAAAAGACTGTTCTATACATCAGTGTCTCTTTTGCTGTCTCGTATACAGGGTTATTGTTACCATCTTTCTAAATTCCATATATATGCCTTAGTATACTGTATTGGTGTTTTTCTTTCTGGCTTACTTCACTCTGTATAATCGGCTCCAGTTTCATCCACCTCATTAGAACTGATTCAAATGTATTCTTTTTAATGGCTGAGTAATACTCCATTGTGTATATGTACCACCGCTTTCTTATTCATTCATCTGCTGATGGACATCTAGGTTGCTTCCATGTCCTGGCTATTATAAACGGTGCTGTGATGAACATTGGGGTACACATGTCTCTTTCCCTTCTGGTTTCCTCAGTGTGTATGCCCAGCAGTGGGATTGCTGGGTCGTATGGCAGTTCTATTTCCAGTTTTTTAAGGAATCTCCACACTGTTCTCCATAGTGGCTGTACTAGTTTGCATTCCCACCAACAGTGTAAGAGGGTTCCCTTTTCTCCACACCCTCTCCAGCATTGATTGCTTGTAGACTTTTGGACAGCAGCCATTCTGACTGGCGTGAAATGGTACCTCATAGTGATTTTGATTTGCATTTCTCTGATAATGAGTGATGTTGAGCATCTTTTCGTGTGTTTGTTAGCCATCTGTATGTCTTCTTTGGAGAAATGTCTATTTAGTTCTTTGGCCCATTTTTTGATTGGGTCATTTATTTTTCTGGAATTGAGCTGTAGGAGTTGCTTGTATATTTTTGAGATTAGTTGTTTGTCAGTTGCTTCATTTGCTATTATTTTCTCCCATTCTGAAGGCTGTCTTTTCACCTTGCTTATAGTTTCCTTTGTTGTGCAGAAGCTTTTAAGTTTAATTAGGTCCCATTTGTTTATTTTTGCTTTTATTTCCAACATTCTGGGAGGTGGGTCATAGAGGATCCTGCTGTGATGTATGTTGGAGAGTGTTTTGCCTATGTTTTCCTCTAGGAGTTTTATAGTTTCTGGTCTTACATTTAGATCTTTAATCCATTTTGAGTTTATTTTTGTATATGGTATTAGAAAGTGTTTTAGTTTCATTCTTTTACAAGTGAATTTTGTTTTAAGCCATCAAAGAAATAATAAGCAAGAACCATGTAATCCACAGGAAAATCTATGTATGTTGACTGCAGTTAGTTTCCTTTCAGCGTGTTTGCTAATTCCTGTAAATATTAACAGTGAAAAAGAAGAAAGTTGGAATTTTATTGAGCCTTTTATAGTCAACTTGTTTTCAGCATGACTTCAAAATGTTGGATTTTCAGGTGTGGGCATTCAGATTCTTCTTATTGTCACGCTTTAACTTTAAAACTTTAAACACAAATAGTATTTACACTATTTTAAAACATTCTTATTTTAAGATAGGCTTGAATTCTGACTTATTAACTTTAGTAGCTCATTTCTATAAAATTGAACCAATTTGATTTAATGGGGAAAAGAAAACCTGAATACCAAAATACGTTAGGAAAGAACCAACGTCCTACCCACCTTCCACCACCTTATTCCCTCTTAATTCAGTGTTACATGAAATATACCTGTGCTTCTGAATATCATCATTCTAGAAACAAGGGAAACATAATAAATTGAGAACAGTAAGGGGTGGTTCTCTTCTTCCAACTTTTTAATTCAAAAATCTCAAGTAAAGTTATAACATTGTAGCATTGGAGTAGGAGCCAAGATCTCCATTCTAAGCTCAGAAATGCACACAGATGTGACCTCATAAGTTCAAAGTAAAAAAATGATTTCCTCCCACCTTGTCCATAATAGCTATGTTGCCTCTTAATGCTCTGAGTACTGCAGTGAATAAGGAGCCAAAAAAATCTCGTTTTGAAAAACAATTTTTAGAAACTTAAGTTTTCACTGGAAATTAAGATGAGAATGTAGGGTGAGTGGGTGGCAGGAAAGATTTACTAGCTGAAGTGAACACCTGAGACATGCACTGCAGACACTGTTCCTCCATTCTACAGTGTATTTCATATTAATTAGCTTTTTTTTTTCTTTTGCAGCAATAGTCTTTATTGTTTTTCTTTCATATGCTTCGTAGAATTAAATAGGCAGTTTCCTGGTGGCTCAGAAGATAAAGAATCTGCCTGCAATGCCGGAGGCAGGAGTTTGATCCCTGAGTTGGGAAGATGCCCTGGAGAAGGAAATGGCAACCCATTCAGTATTCTTGCCTGGTGAATCCCCTGGACAGAGGAACCTGCCAGGCTACAGTCCACGGGGTCGCAAAGAGTTGAATAGGATTGAGAGACACTTTCACTTTACTTTCCTCTAAAAACTGTCAGTATTTTAAAGAATATTTTATTAATTAAGCCAACCTGAATAGGCTAATACCTTTAGAATACTGAGTTTTTACCATTAATAATATATCCTATCCATAAATTATGTCTTCATTATTAACTTTCAGTAAAGTTTTAATATTTTTCATAAGACCTGTACCTCTTTTGTTAATTTCTCCCACTTTCTATGTTTTGTTATGTCTTATGTTTTATGTAACTTAAAAAATTTTTTCTAGCTATATTTTCTTATTGCAGATGGCATATAAAACCTCCCTTGATTTTCTGTATTGTATCTAGCAATTTTACCAAACTATTATTCTAACAACATAGCTTTATATATTGTTATTTCAGTTGTTTCTACTGCACAACAAACTACTCTAGAGCATAGTGGATTAAAATAATTATTCTATTGTATCCCATAATTTTGTGAGACACACTGGCTTTTAAGCTTTTTTTTTCTTATATTGTGGTATCCTTTTTCAATGTCAAAATCATGCTGACCTCAGAAAGGTCACTGGAGTGATTTCTAGTTTCAATTCCAACAATAAAGCACTTGGAAGTCACAACTCCCTCTTTCACAACAACAGCAAAAAAAGATGAACAAACTCAAAATCAATGATTTTTCATAGATCTGTCAGAGAATGAGGTCACAAGGCAAACTACTTCCTCAAGATGTGGAGAGAGATAAACGTGTACAGTCAGATCTAAGATCATTTTAGCAGAAGCAGAAGACATTGGAGACAATAACTGGACTACAGAATAATCCCAGTGGATTAAAACTGAGTTTGTTAGACACAAACTGTATTTTATAAGGAATTTTTAGGGAAACCTAAACAGCAATAAAGAAAGTATCAGAAACCAAAGCCTCTGAGATCTAGAGCAATAATATATGTAAAGCACAGCTCAGTGACTAGCAAAATTAACAAAAGACCTCAGAAAAACCCCTAATTATTTCAATTCCCATTGCACAATACTTCATGTTCAGCTTTAACAAAAATTTACATGATTCGTTAAAAAGCAGGAAAAAACATAACCTGTAGAGACAAAATAAGTATCTCTGAATTGATTAAAGCACTTGTTTTTTTAATTCTCAGATAATAAATTTAAAATAATTATGATTAACATATCAAGAGCTCACATGGAAAAAGTATACAGCAAGTAAAAACAAATGTAAGCAGGAGGAGAAGGCAGTGGCACCCCACTCCAGTACCCTCGCCTGGAAAATCCCATGGACAGAGGAGCCTGGTGGGCTGCAGTCCATGGGGTCGCTAAGATTGGATACAACTGAGTGACTTCACTTTCACTTTTCACTTTCATGCATTGGAGAAGGAAATGGCAACCTGCTCCAGTGTTCTTGCCTGGAGAATCCCAGGGATGGGGGAGCCTGGTGGGCTGCCGTCTATGGGGTTGCACAGAGTTGGACACAACTGAAGTGACTTAGCAGCAGCAGCAAGCAGAAGGATGGAAGTTCTAAGACAATAAAAATAAATGCTAGAAATGAAAAATTTTATAAGTAAAATGGGGAATGTTTTTATGGTTTCATCAGTGGACTGGACACAGATGAATAAGAAACAATTTGTTAAAATACAGGTCAATATAAATGTTCCAACACAAAATGTATGTGGAAAGAAGAAAGAGAAAATGGAAAATAATATCAAGGACTGGGTGACAATTACAAAGGTGTAATATATGTGTATAGAAGTACTAGAAAGAAAATAGAGGAAGGACTATAAAAATATTTGAAGCACTAACGGATGATTTTTTGAAATTAATGACAGATACCAAACCACAGATACAGGATTCAGAGAATATCAAGCATGACAAATACCAAAAAGTTTACTTCTAAAAACATCATATGCAAAATGAAGAAAATCCTGAAAGCTTAGAGATAGGGGCAAAGGAGGATACTTTATTTGGAAGACCAAGGGAAAAAAATACATCAGCCTTCTCATCAAAAACCATGCCAGCAAGAATAGAATGAAGTAAAATAAAATGTTAAAAGGAAAAAACTATGAATCTAGAATTTTGCATCCAGTGAAATTATTCTTCAAGTGGAAAAATAAATAAAGACCTTCTCAGACAACAGTTAAGAAAGCTTTCTACCAGCAGACTTGCCTTGCAAGAAATTTTAAGATTCTTCCAGGAGAAGGAAAATTACATAGGTCAGAAACTTGGATTCATGAAAAAACAGAAAGAACATCAGAGAGGAAATTAATGAAATTTAAATGTTTCTACCTTATTTTAATTAATCTAATAGATCAGCAGTCTCCAACCTTTTTGGCACCAGCGACCAGTTTTCCAGAAGACAATTTTTCCACAGACCAGGGGTGAGGAGATAGTTTCAGGATGATTAAAGCATATTACATATATTATGCCTTTATTTCTATTATTATTACATCAGGCCCACCTTAGACTACCAGCATTAGATCCTGGAGGTTGGAATCGTTATAATAGATAACTGTTCAAATAGCAATAATGTATTAGGTGATTATAGTATGTGTGTAAGTAAAATAAAAGCAATGTGTTAAGAGAGGGGAGGCATGAATTAGAAATAATCTTTTATAAAGTAACTACATTATATAAGTGGGGTAAGAATAGTTATAAATATATATGGAAACAATCTAGAGCAACCACTTAAAATTTTAAAAGGAGTATAATTGTTAGACTAAGAGATAAAAGAAAATAAAACTATATAAAATGCTCAATTATAACCAAAGAAAACATTAAATGCTGCTGAGGATGCAGAGCAGCTGAAACTCTCATTCACACTGGTGAGAATATAATAGGCTACAGTCACTTGGGAGACATTTTGGTATCTTTTTTTTTTTTTTTAAAAAAAGAAAGAATATTCCTTCTTTACAATCCAGAGGTCATGCTCCTTGGTATTTATCCAAAGAGGCTGAAAACTCACGTTCATCATAAAGCCTAATTTTGACAAACAAGCAAAGACAAATTTGACAAATAAGCAAAAGCAATTCAATGGAGAAAGGATTGTCTTTTCAATAAATGATGCTGGAACAGTTGGACATCTACATACAACACACCCCAAGAAACAGAAACAAAAAATAACCTAAACACAACTTTATACCTTTGAGAAAAATTAGCTCAAAATGGACCATAGAGTAAAATGTAAGTTGGAAGTTTGACGTTATTAAATTAAATTTTCTTCTGTTGAAAAAGATAGTTAAGAGAATAAAAAGGCAAACGGTGATGGACAGGGAGGCCTGGCGTGCTGCGATTCATGGGGTCGCAAAGAGTCGGACACGACTGAGCGACTGATCTGATCTGATCTGACAGACTGGGAAATAAATATTTGCAAAACATTCTTAATAAAGGCTATACATCCAAAATATAAAAATTCTTGCAATTTAACAAAAAGTAACATGACCCAATTTAAATATGGGCAAAATATCTGAACAAACACTTCACCAAAAAAGATTTACAAAGCCGATGGCAAGTCTGTCAGTGTTAGTTGCTCAGTCGTGTCCGACTCTTTACAACCCTGTGGCAAGTAGAGGTGTGCCAAGATGTTCCCATCATACGTGATTAGGGAATTTCAAAGGAAAATAGCAACGAGAAACCACTACAGACCCATTAGAATGGCTAAAATCCAAAACACTGGCAATACCTACAATACAAAAAAATAACCATACCACATTTTAGTGAAGATTCAGAGCAACAGGAACTATTGTTCATTGCTAGTGGGAATTCAAAATGGTTCAGTCTCTGCAAGACGCTTTGGCAGTTTCTTTCAAAGTTAAACCTAGTCTTACCAAAAGTACCAACAATTTCATCCTAGGAGCTTACCCAGTTGAGCTGACACAAACCTTCACACAATGATGCTTTATTTACAATTACCAAAAGCCAGAATCAATGAAAATGTCTTTCAAAAGACGAATGGATAAACAAACTTTGATACATCCATACAATGGAATATTATTTATTAATGGAAAAGAATTAAACTATTTATCCATGAAAACACATGAAGAAAAACTTAAATGCATATTGCTAAATGACAATGCCACATACTGTATAATTCCAATGATACGACTTTCTGGAAAAAGCACAGCTACAGACACAGGAAAGAGATCAGTTGTGCCATGGGTTGGGGGTAAGGACATGGACAGAAAAAAAATACAGAAAATTTTAAGGGCAGTGAAACCATTCTGTATGCTATTTTAATCGTAGATCCATAGCATTATGGACTTCCTAAGTGGTGCTAGTCGTAAAAATCCGCCTTCCAGTGCAAGAGACGCAAGAGACACAGATTTGATCCCTGAGTTGGGAAGATCCCCTGAAGGAGAAACCCACTCCAGGGCAACCCACTCCAGTATTCTTGCCTGGAAAATCCCATGGACAGAGGAGCCTGGTGGGCTACAGTCCATAGGGTCACAAAGAATCAGATATAACTTAAGTGACTGTGCACACATGCATGCATGTATATAACTGTACAACATAAAGAGTGAGCCTTAATGTAAGTTGTGAACCTTAGTTAATAATACTTCATTAATTTTAACAAATACATTACACTAAAGCATGATGTTAGTAATACAGAAAGCTATACAGGGTCAATGTGAACTCTATACTTTGTGCTCAATATTTCTCTGACTCTAAAATTGTGCTAGAAAATAAAGTCTATTAGTTTCTTTTAAAAATTAATTGGGAAGTAAAACTACTTTTCCTGTTACCTTTAAAAGCACAAAAAGGACTAGACTGATCAATTCTTCATTCCAAATACTTTAACTGTAGCCATTCATTAACATTCTGCTGGCAGATGGGCTGGTCTGGAATGTCCAAAATGGCTTCACCCTTGTGTCTGGAACTTTGGCAGGAATGAATGAGCAGCTGTGCTTATCTGGGACTAACAAGGTCAGTGTATACACATGGCCTCTCCAGCAAGCTATTCTTAGTGCAGTTCAGCTTTTTCCATGGTGACTGGGGCCTCCATAGGGAGTGTCCCATGACACAAGCAGTGAAAGCTGATGGTTTCCTAAATCCTGGGCCCAGAAACTGGTGTGGTGTCACTTCTGCCATTTCTTCACCATGCCTCAGTTCAGTTCAGTTCAGTTCAACCGCTCAGTCCTGTCCGACTCTTTGCGACCCCATGAATCACAGCATGATAGGCCCCCCCTGTCCACCACCAACTCCCGGAGTTCACTCAAACTCATGTCCATCAAGTAAGTGATGCCATCCAGCCATCTCATCCTCTGTCGTCCCCTTCTCCTCCTGCCCCCAATCCCTCCCAGCATCAGGGTCTTTTCCAATGAGTCAACTCTTCGCATGAGGTAGCCAAAGTATTGGAGTTTCAGCTTCAACATCAGTCCTTCCAATGAACACCCAGGGCTGATTTCCTTTAGAATGGACTGGTTGGATCTCCTTGCAGTCCAAGGGACTCTCAAGAGTCTTCTCCAACACGAAAGTCCAAAAGCATCAATTCTTTGGCACTCAGCTTTCTTCACAGTCCAACTCTCACATCCATACACGACCATTGGAAAAACCGTAGCCTTGACTAGACTGACCTTTATTGGCAAAGTAATATCTCTGCTTTTCAATATGTACTCTAGGTTGGTCATAACTTTCCTTCCAAGGAGTAAGCCTCTTTTAATTTTATGGCTGCAGTCACCATCTGCAGTGATGTTGGAGCCCAAAAAAATAAAGTCTGACACTGTTTCCACTGTTTCCCCATCTATTTCCCATGAAGTGATGGGACCGGATGCCATGATCTTAGTTTTCTGAATGTTGAGCTTTAAGCCAACTTTTCCACTCTCCTCTTTCACTTTCATCAAGAGGCTTTTTAGTTCCTCTTCACTTTCTGCCATAAGGGTGGTGTCATCTGCCTATCTGAGGTTATTGATATTTCTCCCAGCAGTCTTGATTCCAGCTTGTGCTTCTTCCAGCCCAGCGTTTCTCATGTACTCTGCATATAAGTGAGATTCAAATAGAGAGACCTATTGATAGTATTCAGCTCTTGACAAGATGGACGTCAAACAATCAATAACCATCTTTAATTTTTGTGTGTGTGTCCATGCCCAGTCGCTCTGTTGTGTCCAGCTCTTTGTGACCGCAAGGACAGTAGCCCATCAGGCTCCCCAGTCCATGGAATTCTCTAGGCAAGGATACTGGAGTGTAATTTCCTCCTCCAGGGGATCTTCCTGATCCAGGGATCAAGCTATCTTCTCTTGCGTCTCCTGCATTGACAGACAGATTCTTTACCACTGGGAAGCCCTTTAATGAGAATGCTAACAGTATTTCATCTTAATTATAACATTAACAACGCTGTAGATGTCTTTATGCTTTTTACCATTTTAGTGAAATTTTCTTCAATTTCTGATTTGATAATAATTTAAAAGCTTTTCCGTTGTCTACTGAGATGATATGACAATAGCATATGATCATATATTTTCTTCTTTATATTAATGTCTGTTACTTAGTAGATAGAGCCAGTGACTGTAAAAGAATCTCAACTAAGGATTGCTTAAAGCAGACTAAAGTTACTTTCTTTCTTTCTAATTTAGTAGACCAGGCATTTGAAGTACAGATTCTGATATAGAATCTGTTCCAGACTCCTGCCTTTCTGTTCTTGTATCCTTCTACTGTTCATACCGATGTTATATTGCTGTCATCATTTCTGTAAGCAGAAGAGAAAAAAGGGGGGTAAAATCAGGTATGCTTCTTTTTATTTTAAGATAATTGGAATTTACACACATCACACCATCTCACATCCCTTGGCCAAAACTTAGCTCTATGGCAGCATGCATTTGCAAAGAATGCTAGGATATTAGTGTGGTGTTCTGGGAAAACACACACCCTCATTAAAATATATATATATATATATATATATATCTGGAAAAACATATTTCTAGGCAAAAATTGTACTTACATGGAAGAAGGAGAAAATAAATATATAAAAAATTAATTAAATAAATAAATAGTCCTGACATGTGGTGAATATAAGAATCAGTTTTCTAACATGAATTCAAGCTTGCATATCTGCAGTAAATGCAATTAGCTCATGCTGAATCATCACTTCTTTTAGCAGTGTTAATTTGCTTTGCTACTATTTGGGAGCAAATCTCTCTTAGAGCTTGGCCTACAAGATTCCTTTCTTATTCTGTCCAGGCCCATTTTAGTATCAAAGTTATGAAAATATTAAAAAAAAGTTAATTTGGGAGTGAAACTTTTTTAAAAAATTCTTTTTGCTATATGTTAGAGTTTTGAACTTATGTCTCTTTATTGCATGAGGCTGCACTAACAACTTAAAATCACGTTAGTGCTTTTTTCTGTCCATACAGGTGTCCTGTATGAACACAAACTGAAGTAAGTGGTGATTGTTTTCCCTCTCCTCCAGATCCCAAGCTTAAGCCAGGTTTTATTTGTTTTTTTGTTGGTTTTACTAACACATTCTGCTTAGCAGTTTTATTTTCCTTTTATCCTTATTATGCCAATGAAATCTCTTCCCAGAGTTATAGGAGAAGTTTCTTATTTTGGGTCCCTTGCCCTAGGTTAGACTGTATCTCCTTATTCTCACCCCCATGCAACTATCAGAACAGAAATTCCGGGTATCTAAGTGTTTTCAGTAGTGATTAATGTGAAGGCAGCCTTCCTTTGTCATTGTTGTTGAGTCACTAAGTTATATCTGACTCTTCTGTGACCCTATAGACTGTAGCCTGCCAGGTTCCTCTGTCCATGAGATTTCCCAAGCAAGGTTACTGGAGTAGGTTGCCATGTCCTCAGAGCTTCCCAAGGCAGGGATGGAACCTGTGTCTCCTGCATCTCCTGCATCGGCAGGTGGATTCTTTACCACACCTGGGAAGCCTCTCACATCCACTTAGCCATGGATAATATCTCCCTCATGTATATTAATAAAATGCTTTATTGAAAACTTTTCAAAATGCAGTAACTTTATGATTCACATTATAATCATTGTTCTAGGTGTCTATTTCTCTCCATAAATATTATCATTTCTCAGAACAGGGACCATATTTCAATCACCTTGGAATATCTATAAAAAACCAATAATATAACTCATTAATGTGTCAATAGTGGCTCAGTTGTTAGAATCTGCCCACAATGCAGGAGATCCAGGTTCCATCCCTGGGTCCAGAAGATCCCCTGGAGAAGGAAATGGCAACCCACTCCAGTATTCTTGCCTGGAGAATCCCATGGACAGAGGAACCTGGCAGGCTACAGTCCAGGGGGTTGCAAAGAGTCTGACACGACTCAGCAACTAAACCACACACATACATTTATTGCATTAAATTATATTGACCCCTTTCTATTTCTTTTACATTACAACATGATAAACTTCAGATTCTTAAAGTTATCCATGTGAAGTGTTTGATATTTTCTACTAACACTTTAGACTTCAAAATAAAATAAAAAATGAAATTTAAAAAATAAAGTAAACTGAAAAGCGTAAAGGACGCTAACAAAACAAGGGGATTTTTCTGAGTGGAAGGATTTAAACTAAAAGGCAGAGTCTCTGTGGGCCTCTTGGAAATATGCAGCTGTACTGCTGGCCACAGTCTGTAGTTCGAGAGATATTTTCTAAGTCTGTTGTTGTTATTAATTTGTGGAGAAGAGGTCTCTGCAGAGGAAAGAAATCCAAGATTTTTTGTTTCCTTTTCCATCAGTCACAGTCACTGTAATGTCAACACCATTTAGGTCAAATTTCAGGCATTCAAAATGTGCAGCTTTGTCCAGCTGCAAGGACTAAAACTCTTCTTGAGCACTGTGGCCTGACCCATAAAATATGTCTAAGGGTGTTAGTAACAATTAGCAGGTGTGCACCTTTACCAGAAAGTTTGCATAAGATATTTTATGCATAAAGTAGTACATGTGGATTTAGTAAGAATTACAGAGAGGCAGATATATAGGTTCTTTTACTAATGGATCTTAAAGAATCAAAATGATTGATTCAACCATCATAAATTAAACCATGTAAATATATGTTACAAAAGGACACCTCCCCCCTCATCCTAGTCAGCATGCTCATTGGATAAGGTCACAGGCTCTGCTGCCCAAGAGCCTGTCCCTGAATCTCCTCTCTTCCATTCCAAGGAGAATTAAAAATCCTCTTCAAGCTACTTAATGTATCTAACTTTTGGATTCCTCATCTATAAAGTAGAGATAACAATACAACTGATGGATGATATTTTGTGAAAATTCATCATGGTAACACAGGTATCAGTTTTAGCCTGAGATGAGCAATCATTAAATGTTAGCAATCATTTTTTTAAAATTATTATTATTATCTTGGCTGCACTGCACGGTATGTGCAGTCTTAGCTCCATGTGTAATCTATGCCCCTGCAATGGAAGCATGGAGTCCTAGCCCCTAGACTTCCCGGAAAGTTGTAGCAATTAATTTTTAAAAAATTATTTCAGGGACTTCCCTGGTGGTCCAGTGGTTAAGACTTTGCCTTCCAAAGCAAGGGGGTGCAAGTTCAATGCCAGGTAGAGGAACTAATTTCCCACATGTTGTGCCATGTGATGTGACCAAAAGATTTTTTTCAAATGGTCTGCTAGAATTGTTTTATCGTGGTTAAACCACGGACAGACTCATCCTTCCACCTCGTGTCTTCTCATCTTTGATCTCCATCTTCATCATGTTCTCTAGCAGCATATCTGGTTACTCCTTTTCTGTCTGGGAGCCACACCCTTCCTCTCCATTCTGCCAAAACCCTTGAGATTAATCAGGTCAGTGATGAACTTACAACATGCCTAAGTCTACCCACTCTTTGTCCTTCTGTTATTTCCATTTTTCCAATTCCTAACATTTCCATAACCCTTCTTGCCCACTTTCTCTTCCCACATTCAGAAATTGAAGCACATCACTAGGCAAGTGACCAAGTCAACCGACCTCGGCTGGGCTCTTGTTTTATCTCAGCAATTCTTTTATCACTTGTTAACTCCCCATCGCATTCCTTGCTGCAGCTGTTCCTAATATTTCCACTCTGCTCAAGTCCCTAGTTCCAGCCCTCCTCCTTCCCCTCTTAGCACTTAACCTCACCTCCTACTGAGAAAATTGAAACCATCCCAACCTAAGTTTACACCATGGCCCTCCCCTTCTACTTAAAAAAAATAATCTGTGCATCTCTCTTGTTGCTTTGCATTGACTTGAGGAAATGGTTTTCTTTGCAGAGAAACAGAGCATCACATTCTGGTTGAGAAATCTGGGCCTGGAGTTGGACCAAGTTAGATAATTTGTGTTGACATACTCATATATTAACAAATGTCTCAGTTTCACAGCCTCAATATTACCATCTCTAATAAGGAAGTAAGCAACAGTTAGAACTGGACATGGAACAACAGACTGGTTCCAAATAGGAAAAGGAGTACATCCAGGCTGAATATTGTCACCCTGCTTATTTAACTTATATGCAGAGTACATCATGAGAAACGCTGGACTGGAAGAGAAACACAAGCTGGAATCAAGATTGATGGGAGAAATATCAATAACCTCAGATATGCAGATGACACCACCCTTATGGTGGAAAGTGAAGAGGAACTAAAAAGCCTCTTGATGAAAGTGAAAGAGGAGAGTGGAAAAGTTGGCTTAAAGCTCAACATTCAGAAAACTAAGATCATGGCATCTGGTCCCATCACTTCATGGCAAATAGATGGAGAAACAGTGGAAACAGTGTCAGACTTTATTTTTTTGGGCTCCAAAATCACTGCAGATGGTGATTGCAGCCATGAAATTAAAAGACGCTTACTCCTTGAAAGGAAAGTTATGACCAACCTAGATAGCATATTGAAAAGCAGAGACATTACTTTGCCAACAAAGGTCCGTCTAGTCAAGGCTATGGTTTTTCCAGTGGTCATGTATGGATGTGAGAGTTGGACTGTGAAGAAAGCTGAATGCCAAAGAATTGATGCTTTTGAACTGTGGTGTTGGAGAAAATTCTTGAGAGTCCCTTGGACTGCAAGGAGATCTAACCAGTTCATCCTAAAGGAGATCAGTCCTGGGTGTTCTTTGGAAGGACTGATGCTGAGACTGAAACTCCAATACTTTGGCCACTTCATGCAAAGAGTTGACTCATTGGAAAAGACTCTGATGCTGGGAGGGATTGGGGGCAGGAGGAAAAGGGGACGACAGAGGATGAGATGGCTGGATGGCATGAGTTTGGGTGAACTCTAGGAGTTGGTGATAGACAGGGAGGCCTGGCGTGCTGCAATTCATGGGATCGCAAACAGTCGGACATGACTGAGAGACTGAACTGAACTGAATAAGGAAGTAATAATTTCTACCTTATAAAGAATAATTAAGTGTTTGGCAGTTGGCAAATAGTAAACATTTAATAAACTATTGTTATTGGTTGGAAAGCCCAAATTCTTAACCTGCATTCTAAAGCCTATTAACCCTAATAATTATAATGATGATGATGATAAAAGTAAATAATAATCTCCATGCCTTTCCCATTAAGTTAGTTACTCAATTATCTCTTTTCTTTCTCAATTCTTTAACTAGTCCAGTTTATTGATCTAGTCTTCCTTTTTCTTTAAAAGAAAAAGTACTGCCTTCTGTTTAAGCTAAAATCCCATTGCCTCCAAACTTTTGACCTGTGTCCTTGAAAAAGTTGTTGCCCTAGCTGCCTTTTCCAAGTAGTTCTTGAAACCCTTTAAATATAATTTATCATCCTATTTAACCTGTTCCTTAAAAAGCACCATTGGACGCATGCTCATTCAGCATTAGTTCCTCCATCTCCAACTTCCAACTCCTCTTGTACAATAGCTCTTGTTCTGATTCACCCATTCTCTTTCTGATATCTGTAACTTTATACAAACCTCATCCTCTTCTTCTTCCTTCATATTCTTTACTTGCTATTAGTATTCCTTCTATTGCCAAAGTTTAACCTTTCTTCCATATTTAGTCCTTGGCGTTATTCCTGTATTTTCCCTGAGCAAGCTCATTGATTCTCATAGTTTCAATGATAGATCCTCACAGTGGCTCCTCAGACCCAGGAAATTTTGTATTCTCTGCAAAGAGTTTTTTCTTAACAATATGAGTACTTGTAGTGATTTTCATTTGGTATTTACCTTAATATCTTTTTTCTACTTTTTAAGCTGTATAATTCTAATTACCTCTAAATATCTACACCTTAAAGTCCTACCTAAATTAAAATTAAACATAAAAATATAAATTTAATCTTTTGGAAAATGGTTCTTCCTTTCCATTTCTTTCTTTTCAATGGTTATTTTATATTCCAAGTCACCCAAACTTAAAATAGTAAAGATATTAAATAAGCAAGAAATATTCATTGATCTCTATTCTTTGATGGAGCTGGGTACCAGCAGTGAGCAGAAAAATATGGCTTATGAATTCTTAGAGATTAAAGTCTAAAATGAAGTCACACATAGAACAACTAATACAAGTGTTAATATCAGAAACAGAGAGTATAAGATGCTTTAAAAATTTTATACACCAATGAGACTTAATTAGTCTGTAGAGCTAGTGGAAACATATCACTAAAATTTACTGAAGGAAGAGTTATGCATGGAAAGGCAGTAAAGGAATATGAACACTAGAGTCAGAAAGAAGTATATGTGTGAATTTCCTGGTATAAGATGGGGGAACTGAATAACTAGTGGAGAGTGGTTTAAAAAGAACTAAACAAATTTGGCCTTACAGAGTTTCTAAGCTATGTTAAATTTTAACATTTATTCTAAAAGGCAAGGAAAATCATTTGAGACTTTTAAGGGAAGGGCTAATAGGATCCCATTTGTATTTATTGTTTTTATTTCTTTTCAGCTTTATTAAAATATAATTGACATATAACATTAACTTTAATGTGTATTTGTGTTGATTCTATATACTTAGATAGTATATAGAATATATGATTACAATATGATTACAACCACACTATTAACTAACACCTATTGTACAGGAGACAGGGATCAAGACCATTCCCATAGAAAAGAAATGCAAAAAAGCAAAATGGCTGTCTGGGGAGGCCTTACAAATAGCTGTGAAAAGAAGAGAAGCGAAAAGCAAAGGAGAAAAGGAAAGATATAAACATCTGAATGCAGAGTTCCAAAGAATAGCAAGAAGAGATAAGAAAACCTTCTTCAGCGATCAATGCAAAGAAATAGAGGAAAACAACAGAATGGGAAAGACTAGGGATCTCTTCAAGAAAATCAGAGATACCAAAGGAACATTTCATGCAAAGATGAGCTCGATAAAGGACAGAAATGGTATGGACCTAACAGAAGCAGAAGATATTAAGAAAAGATGGCAAGAATACACAGAAGAACTGTACAAAAAAAATCTTCACAATCCAGATAATCACGATAACCATCGTGAAGTCAAGTGGGCCTTAGAAAGCATCACTATGAACAAGCTAGTGGAGGTGATGGAATTCCAGTTGAGCTATTCCAAATCCTGAAAGATGATGCTGTGAAAGTACTGCACTCAATATGCCAGCAAATTTGGAAAACTCAGCAGTGGCCACAGGACTGGAAAAGGGCATTTTTCATTCCAATCCCAAAGAAAGGCATTACCAAAGAATGCTCAAACTACCGCACAATTGCACTCATCTCACATGCTAGTAAAGTAATGCTCAAAATTCTCCAAGCCAGGCTTCAGCAATATGTGAACCATGAACTTCAAGATGTTCAAGCTGGTTTTAAAAAAGGCAGAGGAATCAGAGATCAAATTGCCAACATCTGCTGGATCATCAAAAAAGCAAGAGAGTTCCAGAAAAGCATCTATTTCTGCTTTATTGACTATGCCAAAGCCTTTGACTGTGTGGATCACAATAAACTGTGGAAAATTCTGAAAGAGATGGGAATACCAGACCACCTGATCTGCCTCTTGAGAAATTTGTATGCAGGTCAGGAAGCAACAGTTAGAATTGGACATGGAACAACAGACTGGTTCCAAATAGGAAAAGGAGTACGTCAAGGCTGTATATTGTCACCCTGCTTATTTAACTTATATGCAGAGTACATCATGAGAAACACTGGACTGGAAGAAACACAAGCTGGAATCAAGATTGCCGGGAGAAATATCAATAACCTCAGATATGCAGATGACACCACCCTTATGGTAGAAAGTGAAGAGGAACTAAAAAGCCTCTTGATGAAAGTGAAAGAGGAGAGTGAAAAAGTTGGCTTAAAGCTCAACATTCAGAAAACGAAGATCATGGCATCCGGTCCCACCACTTCATGGGAAATAGATGGGGAAACAGTGGAAACAGTGTCAGACTTTATTTTTGGGGGCTCCAAAATCACTGCAGATGGTGACTGCAGTCATGAAATTAAAAGACGCTTACTCCTTGGAAGAAAAGTTATGACCAACCTAGATAGCATTTTCAAAAGCAGAGATATTACTTTGCCAACAAAGGTCCGTCTAGTCAAGGCTATGGTTTTTCCTGTGGTCATGTATGGATGTGAGAGTTGGACTGTGAAGAAGGCTGAGTGCCGAAGAATTGATGCTTTTGAACTGTGATGTTGGAGAAGACTCTTGAGAGTCCCTTGGACTGCAAGGAGATCCAACCAGTCCATTCTGAAGGAGATCAGCCCTGGGATTTCTTTGGAAGGAATGATGCTAAAGCTGAAACTCCAGTACTTTGGCCACCTCATGCGAAGAGTTGACTCATTGGAGAAGACTCTGATGCTGGGAGGGATTGGGGGCAGGAGGAGAAGGGGACAACAGAGGATGAGATGGCTGGATGGCATCATTGACACGATGGACGTGAGTCTCAGTGAACTCTGGGAGTTGGTGATGGACAGGGAGGCCTGGCATGCTGCGATTCATGGAGTCACAAAGAGTTGGACACGACTGAGCGACTGATCTGATCTGATCAGTCACATGAGATGATTGTCCTATCTTTTTCTGTGATGAGAATATTTAAGATATATTCTCTTAGAAATTTTCAGGTATTTAATACAATAATATATAAGCACTATGCTGTGCATTAAATCCTCAGAATGTATTTGTCTTGCAACTGGAAGTCTGTACCCTCTGACCAACATTTCTCCTTTTCCCCCACCATCTGGCCCCTAGTAACCACTATTCTAGTCTGTACTGCTGAGTGTGGCATTTTTGGTTCCACATATTGTCCTTTCTCTGATTTATTTCACTTAGCATAATACCCTCAAAAGTCTACTCATGTTCTCAAAAAAGTCAGAATTTCCTTCTCTCTTTTGGATGAATAATAATTCATTGTGTACACACACATCATTATCTTTATCCATTTATCCACTGATGGACTTTTAGATTGTCTTCATATCTTGGCTATTGTGAATATGCTTCAGTAAACATGTGAGTACAGATGTCTCTTCAATATCTTGTTTTCATTTCCTTTGGATATATACTCAGAAGTGAGATTGATAGTTCATATGGTGCTTCTATATTTAATTTTTTGAGGAAATGCCATACTATTTTCCATAGTGGCTGTACCAATTTGCATTCCAACCAACAAAACCCAAAGGTACCCTTTCCCCATATCCTCACCAGCACTTGTCATCTCTTCTTTTTTATGGTAGCCAATCTAATAATTGTGAGATGATATCTCATTGTGGTTTTGATTTGCATTTTCTTAATAATTAATGATCACCTTTTCAAGTACCTAATGGCCATTTGTATAGCTATTCAGTTCTTCTGCTCAGTTTTTAATTGGGATTGGTTGTTGTTGCTATTGAGTTGTATGAGTTCTTTATATGTTATAAATATTAACCCTTTATTAGATACATGATTGGAAAATATTTTCTCTCATTCTGTAAGTTGCCTTTTCATTTCTGCTGATTGGTTCTTTCACTGTGCAGAAGCTTTTAGTTTGATAAAGTTTGACTTATTTATTTTTGCCATTATTGCTTGTACTTTTTGTGTCAAATCCAAAGGGGAAAAAAAAAATTGCCAAGACCAATGAATGGAGGTTTCCCTCTAAGCCTTCTCTGAGATTTTTGGTTTTATGTCTTTTGTTTACGTCTTTAATCCACTTCAGGCTAATTTTTGTGAGCAGTGTAAGATGCTTCCATGCTCTGTTATGTCCAATTCTTTGTGACTCCATGGAATGTAGCCCTCCAGGTTCCTCTGTCCATAGGATTATCCTAGCAAGAAATCTGGAGTGGATTGCCATTTTCTCCTCCAGGGCATCATTTTGACCCAAGGATTGAACTCATGTCTCCTGTAGCTCCTGTGTTAGCAGATAGATTCTTTGCCACTTGAGTTTCCTGGGAAGCCCAATATAAGATAGGGGTCCAAATTATGCATGTGGTATCCAGTTTTCTCAACATGATTTATTGAAGAAACTATCCTTTCCCGGTTGAGTATTCATAGCTTCCTTAACAAATATTAGTTGACTATATACACATGGCTTTATTTATGGACTCTCTATTCTATTCCATTTGTCTATATATCTGTTTATTATACCAATACCATACTATTTTAATTAATATAACTTTGTAGTATGATTTGAAGTTAGAAACTGTGACTCTTTTAAGTTTGTTTTTCCTCAGTATTGCTTTGGCTATTCAGGATCTTATATGGGTTCCACAAATTTTAGAACTTTTTTCTATTTCTGTGAAAATTGTCATTGAAATTTTGATTAAGATTACATTGAATTTATAAATTGCTTTGCATAATGCAGATATTTTAACATTTTAATTCTTTTAATCCATGAGCATTGAATACCTTTCCATTTATTTGTATCTTCTTCAATTTCCAAGATATAATGCCTCATCCTTAAAAAAATAATGTTTTCATATATTAAACATGTAATTTAAAATTTATTTATATGTGTATAAGACTTATATTTATGTGTATACTATATTTTTTAAAGACTATGAAAATTTGTCTTAAATTTTGAAAAATTACCTTAAAATTAAGACATCTAGATTCCTATCTTAAATAATATCTCACCACCATAGCACATATTGCACATTGCTACTGTCTTTTTATACATACCAAAAGAAACAGATTTATGTTTCAATTAAACTATGCATTTTCTATAGGTAATAATAAATTAGCATATGGGATCCTATTATCATTTAAGATGTTCATCATTAGAGTATAGATAGCAAACTGGTGTTTATTAAAATAACTGAATCCTGAAATATCATGGAGTAAACATAACATTGGGATACCAGTACATCTTTTAAAATGATAAAATCCATAAAGAAGCAGGGAAAGAGATAGAATAGTTAGTCTTAGTTAGGAAAAGCCTGGATCATGACAACTTGGGTGCAATACTAGTTTAAAAACTGAGTGACATGAATCAGTTTCTTAAGGTTTCTATGCCTCATTTCCTTCACAATTAAAATTTGAATAATCATAATGCATAGTTTTTATATGAGGAGCTAATGAGAAAAATCTTAAATCTCTTACAACCACCCTGAGTAAGAGTTTGATGAAATTGGCTATTTTTTTTTGTAGCATGACCCTATAGGGAACTTATGGGACTACGTACAAGTAAGTTATAGGTGGATGGAAGTTGATGGACAGCCCAAATGATGACTTCCAAAGTCTTTGTGACTTCAATAAATATTGTGTGTTATCTGGGAAGAAAAGAGGGATATAGAGAATAGAGAAGATATAAAATATAGCCCTGGAGGATGGTAGAAAAACTGGTGAGAAAAGGCAAACATTTTATTGGGAGAAAACTTTTTATTGCGAGAACCGTAAATTGTAGGGTTACATGTGTGTGTGTGTGTGTGTGTGTGTGTGATTACTGATTTCTTCCCTACCATCACTCAGTAGCCATGGTGTAGATTCTGAGAAGGCAGTGAAAGATTTCTGTAGATCCATTTTGCTGTTGTAACTGGATTCAATGGGAAAAGAAGCCGGGACAGTATGAAAAGAATCACAGTGATATAAGCTGAGAGGGAAAAAAAAGGAAAGAAGCATTTATAGATATAACTGGATTTAAAAAATGTGCAGATAAGAATAGAATTTTACTGGAAAGAATGAGAGTAATGGGCTGGAAGAGATTTAAAGATTATGAAGGATAGTGACTGTAGTTCCCAACTCTCATGTAAATGGAAGATGACACAGTAGAAAAATAGTGATATCAGGAAAGATCCAATTTTATTTAAGGCGAATGAATGGATGAAATATTCAGAGAAGAATATAATAAAACTTCTTATCCTCTGATGTCTGAATTGGTGTAAAGCAGAACAGAATTGAGATAACTAAGAAGTTATCAAATTTCAATCAAGCACAAATAATTGACATGATTATTTTAAAAATCAGTCCATGATTATTTTTAACTGGGGTAGAATAAGAAATTATTGTTATATTATGCCTTTAGGCATCAGTAAGAAAATGACAAAAATCAGGAAACCCTGTCTTCATGCTTCACAAGAAGTGTTATAAACAAAGGGTTTGAATAAGATTTTGATAAACCTACCTTGCAAAGAGTCTGACCCAACTGAGTGACTGAACAACAAGATGTTTATCTTGATAGGGTTGAAAATTGTAAATTCTCTTGAAATGATCTCAAGTTTAAACATTTCAAAAAATTAAATCACAGGAAACTGATTGAAGATGTGTAACAGAACACAGTTGTTGTTTGGTTGCCAAGTCATGTCTGACTGCTTGTGACTCCATATATTGCAGCACACCAGACTGCTCTGTCCTCCACTATCTCTTGGAGTTTGCTCAAATTCATGTCTATTGAGTCAGTGATTCTATCTAAACATCTCATCCTCTGCCACCCCCTTCTCCTTTTGCCTTCAGTCTTTCCCAACATCAGACTCTTTTTCCAATGAGTCGACTCTTTGCGTCAAGTGACCAAAGTATTGGAGCTTTAGCTTCACATGTTAACAAGTAGAAAAAAATGCCAAAATGCCCTTAAAAAGTCAAAAATAATAAAATTATTAGTATGTCATTAAACTCTGAAAAGCAAAAAATTGCAACTTTAGAATAATATTTAATAATATTTTTCTTATAAATCCTGGCTTGCATATATCAAATGCTCTTTAGATATACATTGAAAAACTAAATCAGTAGTTATCATTTACAAAATAAAAACAGTATACGATGACATGAAATATATGACATTTGAAAATTTAAAAAGAGGCTCTCATTTGTAGTTTATTGGAGAACAATGGCTCCAGGTCTATTAATGCAATGTGTATTAACATAAATTAGGTATGTTCATTATAGGTGTCTTCATCCCAGTGTCCCAATTATTACTGGAGCTTGGTCATGTTACTTTCACAAAAATGAGTAGAAATTAATAAGGGGAATGTATTTCATAATAAATCCATATTAACACTGAAAGAGAAGAGGTGTATGTACTCAATAAAATTTTCCTGTAGTGTTGTTTCTGTTTCTATAAAATGGCATCAATCCTTATTCTTAATGGAGTCAGCAGTTAGAATTGGAAATCAGATAACCTGTCACAATTTAGTCTCCTCTGTGATGAGCATTAACCAACTACAAAATGTTCTCTGTTAGGAAGTGGACTTAGTGAGTAACTGGTAGTGACACAAGCACAGTACTTGTGTCGTCAAAATCTAGATTTTCAGTCCATTTCTACTACTTCTTATCTGACTTGTTGTTGTTCAGTCACTTAGTTGTGTCCTACTCTTTGCGACCCCATGGACTGCAACACACCAGTCTTCCCTGTCTTTCACCATTTCCCAGAGCTTCCTCAAAGTCATGTCCATTGAGTCGGTGATGCCATCCAACCATCTTATCCTCTGCCATCCCCTTCTCCTCCTGCCTTCAATCTCTGCCAACATCAGGGTCTTTTCCAATGAGTTGGCTCTTAACCTCAGGTGGCCAAAGTATTGGATTTTCAGCTATCAGTTCAGTTCAGTCGCTCAGTCGTGTCTGACTCTTTGCGACCCCATGAATCTCAGCACGCCAGCCCTCCCTGTTCATCACCAACTCCCAGAGTTCACTCAAACTCAAGTCCATCGAGTCCGTGATGCCATCCAGCCATCTCATCCTCTGTCGTCCACTTTTCCTCCTGTCCCCAATCCCTCCTAGCATCAGAGTCTTTTCCAATGAGTCAACTCTTCACATGAGGTGGCCAAAGTACTGGAGTTTCAGCTTTAGCATCATTCCTTCCAAAGAAATCCCAGGGCTGATCTCCTTCAGAATGGACTGGTTGGATCTCCTTGCAGTCCAAGGGACTCTCAAGAGTCTTCTCCAACATCACAGTTCAAAAGCATCAATTCTTCGGCACTCAGCTTTCTTCACAGTCCAACTCTCACATCCATACATGACCACTGGAAAAACCATAGCCTTGACTAGATGGACCTTTGTTGGTCCATCTAGTAATGTCTCTGCTTTTGAATATGCTGTCTAGGTTGGTCATAACTTTCCTTCCAAGGAGTAAGCCTCTTTTAATTTTATGGCTGCAGTCACCATCTGCAGTGATTTTGGAGCCCCAAAAAATAAAGTCTGCCATTGTTTCCACTGTTTCCCCATCTATTTCCCATGAAGTGATGGGACCAGATGCCATGATCTTTGTTTTCTGAAAGTTGAGCTTTAAGCCAACTTTTTCACTCTCCTCTTTTACTTTCATCAAGAGGCTTTTTAGTTCCTCTTCACTTTCTACCATAAGGGTGGTGTCATCTGCATATCTGAGGTACCTGTGGCGGATTCATTTCGATATTTGGCAAAACTAATACAATATTGTAAAGTTTAAAAATAAAATTTAAAAAAAGTCATTACTATTTATAGATTTCAGCTTCTTTAATCTATGAAATTAAGACTCCATTAGATAGTATAAAAATGGAAAAGACTTTTATAATTTATCTAATGAAACCATGATACTATATCTTTCCTATCATAAATATAAGAAAAGTAAATAAGCAAACATCTCTTACTGCTTGCATATCAGAGGAAAGGAGGAATAAAATACATTTATCTTCATTGAGACCACACTTTGGTGGTACTCAAGTACTCTGAATTCCAGAAATCCTAAAAACAAAATGCAAAGCAGTAATACTATGCAAACAACATCCCTCACAGTAGATATCCTGAAGCACTGTATGATTCTCTAAGACTGTCTTCAATTTAGGGCAGGAGCTCAACGTGATGAAATGAATAGGACAGCTCACCTAGATCTGGATAGTCACGCTTCTACTTACTGCAGGCTTTCTTGATGGCTTGGTTTGTAAAAATCTACCTGCAATGCGGCAGACCACCTGCAACACGGGAGACGTGGGTTCAGTCCCTGGTTCAGGACGATCCCCTGGAGAAGCAAATGGCTACCCACTCCGGTATTCTTGCCTGAGAAATCCCATGGACAGAGAAGCCTGGTGGGCTACAGTGTATTGGGCCCCAAGAGTCAGACATGACTGAGCGACCAAACCATCTACTTACTGCATTTGGCTTTGTGCCTAGACCAAGCTCTCCTTTTCTTCCCAATGAAGGGCTTGACAAAGTTGTCTGCAGGTTGCTTTAGTTCTATATTACTCTTTGAAAATCTATTTCCCAGACCTTTACAAAGTCCAGAGCGAGTTTCCCTGGTGGCTCAGTGGTAAAGAATCCACCTGCCAATGCAGGAGACACAGGTTGGATACCTGATCTGGGAAGATCCCACATGCCATGGAGCAACTAAGCCTGTGCATGCCATCTATTGAGCCTGTGTTCTAGAACCTGTGAGCCACAACTACTGAGTCTGTGTGCCACGACCACTGACGTCCAAGCACCCTAGAGCCCATACTCTGCAACAAGAGATGCCAGCTCCAAAGAGAAGGTGGTACACCACAACTAGAGTGGCCCCATTTCTCTGCAACTAGAGAAAAGCCTGTACAGCAGTGAAACCCAGCACATGCAAAAATTAATTAATAAATTATTTTTTAAAAGTCCAAAGTGATAGATCATGTGGTGATCTTTGCAAGACCAAATGAATTACACTGACTGGACATTATATTTTGATTCACTTGATTTATGTAAACATACTATTTAATAAAATATTTATTTCACACTCAAGTGGATACAGACCAAACTACAAAGGCATGAATGTTATTATAGGAAGGAGTGGTTTTAATTCTGAATTCCCTGGCTAGTAAAATGCTCTTGAGTGATTTTGATAAAGCCTGAAATGGTCTTTCACTTATTAAAAATAAATGCTTACCTAGGATCTGCTCTATGAATTATTCAAAGCAGTTAATATACACCAACTTATTAAATCTTCATAAAAACCTTATGATGACATGACCTGCTGTGATCAACAAAATCTGAATTCCATCTCTGCCACTGTGAATAAACTCTAAATCTTCCTATGTCTTTGTACCACTCTCAAATTTCAAAGTTCTGTTGGGAACATATGATTGGTTGAGCCTGAATTATGTGTCTAAAAGCTTAGTTGCAGGGTCTGACATGGCAATGATCATTGCCTCCCCATTCACCAAAATTCACATAATAAAGAGTTTTCCCTAAATAAAGAGTTAGTTTAGAACTGCTGCTGCTGCTGCTAAGTCACTTCAGTCATGTCCAACTCTGTGCGACCCCATAGATGGCAGCCCACCAGGCTCCCCCATCCCTGGGATTCTCCAAGCAAAAACACTGGAGTGGGTTGCCATTTCCTGCATGCATTCTCCAATGCATGAAAGTGAAAAGTGAAAGTGAAGTTGTGTCTGACTCTTAGCAACCCCATGGATTGCAGCCCACCAGGCTCCTCCGTCCATGGGATTTTCCAGGCAAGAGTACTGGAGTGAGGTGCCATTGCCTTCTCTGAGTTTAGAACTGAGCTGACCAAAATACAGATATTCAGCATAGTTCATCCTTTTGACTTCTTAAAATTTATATGACCCTTGCTTTAATAATTGCTTGACCATAAGAAAAGACTCCCATATAACATAAAACTTTCAAATTTTAGACAACTAAAAATATGTTCTCATCATCTCAAAAGCGAAGCAACACAAAGTCCAATCTCTGGCTCAAAATATAGATTCTCCAGGTGATAACCCATCCTTCTCTATTCTGTCATGATCCCGTATTCTATAATGTATGGACAAAGTTAAGAATACAAGCAAGATAAATAAACCCTACTTAAAAATGGAGAGACAGACAAAGTAGACTAACTGTATGGGAAACATGGAATATTCTTAGGCACCAATCATTTTTGAGTAATTTGTGTTTAAGAAAATCATCACATTATGAGTCATCATCCACTTTGTAGAACTAAAATGTTGAACTCCAGACTTGAGCAGTGGTGGCAGTAGCAAGATTACATTTCTCATGCAGCTGTGGCATTAGTACTGGTAGTAATACTAAAAGGTGCTGTAGTTAAGTCGACTTTTTTTTTTTGCATTTAGTTTTTAGAGAAAGCTCAAGAATGGGTTTCTAGGAAGTGATTTTTTTCAGCATGGTTTTAAATATACATCTATACATTTGTTTCATTTTTACTCCAATCAATCTACTTATCTTGTTAAATATCTAATATTTTTATGAATTCCCCTTTTCTTAAACTGCTCAGCACATTTCCAGGTTTTGCAACTATAAAAATGCCTAAAAGAATAATGACATTGGAAATTATTGCAGGTAGTAGACATTCAATGATTGATATCTAGGATTGGTCATTCAATATGCTTAGATCTGGACACAATAAGAATACAGCTACAGTTAAAAAACAAGACTCCAGGGGTCCTTGATGGACAACTGCAAAATGGTGCATTATTAGTATCTGTGTTCTCCTGTGCCCATTAAGTGTGAATGTATGTTAAATTGCTTCATTCATGTCTGACTCTTTGAGACCCTGTGAACTGTAGCCCACCAGGCTTCTCTGTTCATGGGATTCTCCAGGTAAGAATACTAGAAGGGTTTGCCACACCTTCTTCTAGGGGATCTTCCCCATCCAGGGATTGAACACAGGGCTCCTGTGGTTCCTGCATTGCAGGTGGATTCTTCACCACTGAGCCACAAGGGAAGCCCACCCATTAAGTACAAGTCTCTATTAAATAGCTGCTACTGTTGAATAAAATGTTGATCATGAGCTAGGGGTTTGGTGATGGTCTCCTTTTTTTGTAATTGACTTGTAAGTGTAAAAAAGGAGGACAAAATGTTAGACTTAACTGTTTTTTTTTTTCTTTTCCCTTAATTGAAGCATAGTTGATTTACAATGTTGGGTTAATTTCTGCTGAACCACAAAGTGATTCAGTTATGCATAATATTCCTTTTCATACCTTTTCCATGATGATTTATCACAGGATATTGAATATAATTCCCTGTTCTATATAGTAGAAGCTGTTTTAATTCTTTAAGACACCATTCAGTAATAATCTTTACAGATTGCAGTAGAACTGAACAGTGCAATGAGTTGGCAAAATAAAATACTAATAATATTTACAAATATACTGGCTGACCTTAGGAAACAAGGTTGGAGGTGGTGGGAGAAAAGGTAAACTGAGAATTAGAATAAAGTCATAGGATTAGGTTAATATAAACCTGATCACTTTGAACCACTAAATCCTACTGAGCTTCTCAAGCCAACAGAAGTAGCTAGATTATCATTGCCTTGTTTGAAGTCCCTGTAATGACCATGCCTAAAATGTTTAATTGTAAGGACAAAGCAATTCTGTCTGTGTCTCACTTATTCCACCCCCATTATTTCCAGACATAGAACTAGAATCCTACTTTTCTTTCTTTGGAGAAAAGTACAAGTCAAAACCTAGAAGAGATAGTGAATATGTTAATCAGATTAGATCAGATCAGTCGCTCAGTTGTGTCCAACTCTTTGCGACCCCATGAATCACAGCACGTCAAGCCTCCTGTCCATCACCAACTCCCGGAGTTCACCCAGACTCACATCCATTGAGTCAGTGATGCCATCCAGCCATCTCATCCTCTGTCGTCCCCTTCTAATCCTGCCCCCAATCCCTCCCAGCATCAGAGTCTTTTCCAATGAGTCAACTCTTCACATGAGGTGGCCAAAGTACTGGAGTTTCAGCTTTAGCATCATTCCTTCCAAAGAAATCCCAGGGCTGATCTCCTTCAGAATGGACTGGTTGGATATCCTTGCAGTCCAAGGGACTCTCAAGAGTCTTCTCCAACACCACAGTTAGAAAGCATCAATATGTTAAAAGTCTGCAGAAATGGGGTTAATTCCTGGCTATTCCTATTTTGATGAGTTTTTTTTATTAGGAATATGTGTTTGATATTGTCAAATGTTTTTTCTCTACCAATAGAGATAATCACATGGTGCTACAATTTTTAGTACATTAATACGGTGAAGAACAGTACTTGGTTATTGAATGCTAAATCATCTGTGCATTCCTGAGATGAACTTCACTTTATGTATTTATGGATTTGATCTCTGAAATTTTGTAAGAAAGTTTGGTATCCACGTATTTATAAGGATATTAGTTTCAGTTTATATTCTTGCTTTGTTGTTGGTTTTGATAGCAAAGTAATGTTGGCCCCATAAAGTGAGTTAGGAAATAGTCTTCCCTCTACAATTTACTGGAGAAGTTTGTGTAGAATTGGTATTACCTTGTCCTTAATTTTTTGTTTTAAATTGTCAGTAAGGTCATTCTGTTTTGGAGGTTTCTTTTTTGTAATGCTTTAACTACAGAGTCAATTTCCTCAAGAGATATCATGCACAGATGGTCAATAAACACATGAAAAGATGCCTAACATCATTAATTATTAGAGATATGAAAATCAAAACTACACTGAGGTATCACCTCACACCATCATCAAAAATATCTACAAGCAATAAATGCTGAGGATGTGGAGAAAAGGGAACCCTCTGGCACTGTTGGTGGGAATGTAAATTGATACAGCCAATATGGAGAACAATGTGGAGAGTACTTAAAGAACTAGGAGTAAAACTAGTATGTGACCAAGTAATTCCACTACTGGGCATGTACCGTGAGAAAATCATAATTAAAAAAGACACATGAACCCAAATGTTCATAGGAGCACTATTCACAATAGCTAGGACATGGAAGCAACCTAGATGTCCACTGACGGATGAATGGATAAAGATGTGGTACATATACACAGTGGATATTATTCAGCCATAAAAAAAAAAAAAATGAATTTGGGTCAGTTCTGGTAAGCTGGATAAATCTAGAGCCTGTTACACAGAGTGAAGAAAGTCAGAAAGGGAAAACAAATATCATATATTAATACATACATATGGAATCTAGAAAAATGGTATTGATGAAGCTATTTGCAAGGAAGTAATAGAGTCACAGATATGGATATCAGACTTGTGGACACAGTGCGTGTAGGAGAGAGTGGGACAAAGGAGAAAGTAGCCTTGACATATACACACTACCATGTGTAAAATAGATAGCTAGTAGAAACCTACTGTATAACACAAGGAGGTCAGCCTCACGCTCCGTGATGACCTAGAAGGGGGGGATGGGGAGAGGGGAGGGAGGCTCATGAGGGAGGGGATATATGTATAATTATGACTGATCTGCATTGTTGTACGGCAGAAACCAACACAACATTGCAAAAGAGTTTTCCTAAAATTAGAAAATAAATTTTAAAAAAGAGAAGCAAGTTGCTCAAGAAATATATTTCTTATTCATTTCCAAAAAATTTTTTATTTTTCTCTTTTTGTCAAATTTCTTTGCATAAAGTTGTTTTACATTTTTAATTAATTTTAAAATCTTTCAGTTTTATTATTTTTAATTTTATTTCCTCCATTTTAAAATTAAACAATTTTAAAACACTCTGCTCCTTATTAATTTCTTTCATTTTTTTTTTACATTAGCTGTCATTTACTCTTTGTTTTCTAGATTCTTAATGTTGAAGATGTGGTCATTAATTTGAGACAATTTTTTCAAAAATAATACATGCATTTACTGCTTCTAGTATTAAGTACTGAATAAGCAACAATCCACAATTTTGACTTTTTTTTTTAAATCCTATTCAATTTAAAATAGATTTGAAATATGGCTTATTTAGAAGTGTGTTATATAATTTTCAAACATCTCAGATTTTCCAGAGATCTTTCTGTTAATTATTTCTAATTTCATTTTGATCAGAAATTATACTAAATTAACCAAAAATTTTTGAAATTTATTGAGATTTGTTTTATAGCCCACGATATAGATTATTCTATAAACTTTCCATGAGGATCTAAAGTGTATTTTTTTTGTTTGGGGCTCAAGTATTCTGTCAATTAAGTTAATCTGTTTAATATTATTGCTCAAGTTCAATATATGATCACTGATTTTCTATCTCCTTTTTTAATTTTGGGGATAAAGCTGTTAAAATTTCTTACTCTATTTACAGAGTTTTCTACTTCTCCTTGACATTCTGTCAATTTTATGTATTTTTATGTATTTTAATGCTCTATTATTAGGTATATAAACATTTAGGTTTGTTACAACACCCCTTTATAACTATGAAATGAATGTCTTTAATCCCTGGAAATATTATTTTTCTGAAATATACTATATCTGTTATTAATACAGCCACTCCAGCTTTCCTTTGATTAACGTTAGCATGGCATATAATTTTGGCCCTTTTACTATTAACATATGTGTATCTTACTATTTAACATAATTTCTTTTAGGCACATATAACTGGCTATACAATTTTCCCTTTCTCACCGGTTTGGATCAAGTTAATTATAATCTACCTTTATAAAATACATATACATATAATAGATATGTATATAAACATAGATAATATGTGTGTGTGTGTGTGTGTGTGTGTATTTTTTCGTTTTGCTTGTGCCTGGAGTTTGTTGAGATTTTGGGAACTGTGGGTTTATAGTTTAATCAATTTGGTCATTTTCATATCATTGTTTCTCAAATATTTTTTTTACTACTCGTTTCCTGCCATTTCAGCCAAACTCCCTGCTTCCAACTGCAGTTATAATTAGGATTTCAGAGTTATCCCAAAGTTCACTAATATCTTGTTCATTTTTACAATTATGTATTTTTCCCTGTGCCTTTCATTTTGTATATCTGTTGCCATATCTTCAAGTTCACCAATCGTTTCTTCTGCAATAAATAGTCTGCTGTTAATAATATTCAAAGCATTTGTCATCTCAGCCATTGTAGTTTTCACCTCTTGAAGTCTGGCTATATTTGGATATCTTTTCTCTCACTACTTCACATATTCAAGTTTTCCTCTAGCTTTTAGAACATATGGAATACAGTTGTAATAACTGTTTTAGCGTCCTTGTCTGCCAATTCTAACATCTGGATCAGTTTCAATCGATTTATTTTCATCATTATGAGTTGCATTTTCCTGCATGTTTTCATGCCTGATCATTTTTATTGGACATTAGACGCTGTCAACTTTACCTTGTTGGGTATTAGATATTTTTATCATACTATATTCTCAACCTTTGCTCTGGGAGACAGTCATGCTACTGAGAAACAGTTGGAGACTTTTGAGTCTTACATTTAAGATTTGCTAGGTGGGTCTGGAGTAGTGCTCAGTCCATGGCTAATTATTTCCCACCACTGAGGTTAAGATTCTTCTGAATACACTACCAAATGTTCAGTGAATTATGAGGGTTTCCAGTCTGACTGATGGAAACAGGGTTTTATTCCCAAAGCTTGGCAAGCTCAAGTTTCTCTATTCTAATCCTTTTAGGTGGCTCATTTCCACGGCTCAGGTCATTTTTTCACATGCTTTCACTGATCAGTCCTCTGATGAACACTTGTGGGATCCCCTTGACAGATTGCTAAAGTTCCCTCTCTGTGCAGCTCTATTATCTTAACACTATCTTATGAACTCAGCTACTTTGTTCTCCCTGGACTATTGGATCTGTCTCCTCTACTCAGGGAGCCTGCCAAGTTCTACCTGGGTTTTTTCTTGCTCTGTGACCTGGAAACTCCCTCAAGATGGTAAACTTAGACAATTTAGAGCTCACTTCAATCTTTATTTCCCCTATCTCGTCACTATCCTTCATTGCCTAAAGTCCAATATCTTGAAAAGCATTGTTTCATTCATTTTGTCCGGGTATTTGTTTCTCTTAGGAGGCTAGATCCAGCCTTTGTTACACATTGATCATGCTTATTGGCCAGGAACAAAAACTTCTCTTAAAACAGATATTTTAAAAATTGGCACAGACCCCATGTTGCCTTTTCAGTTCATGGAGTGAGGGCAATTTTCACCACTGAAAATGCTTGGAATTTATATACCTTTCAAAATTATAAGCTAAAAACAACATTATACTCTTTGGGGAATCAGTAATTAATGCCATCACCAAAACTTTAAAATATGCATGGATTAGTAGTCCTGTTACATACTCAGTTAAAGTGCCTGCTGGCTAATACAGTTAGTGATTATTCTTAGTATATGTCAGTGAGTTATTATGAACTTACTCAGCTGTTTACTCCAATTACAAACCAACATGATCTCAGGACCTATTATTCATGTATGGATCTTTCAAACACTAAAGAAAGGAAATTATTCTAATAGAACCTGGCAACTCAAAATGATCAGGAACCATGGATGACTTTGTACATTATGTTTATGAATAAGATGATAAATCCTGGAACCTGATACTTCTGTAAAGTTATTAGTTTTCCAGTAGCTCACACATGTAAGATAATTTACTTCAGGGTGAAAAAAAAAATCACATTTGAAAACTCCACCCTAGGCATATCTCTTTGAATTTCAAGCTTACCTATACCACTTTGGATATACAGCTCAGAACAGACCCATTTACCACACTGACTCAGGAATCTGCTAATTTTTAGTGACGCCCATAGGAAGACAAGACTCTCCAGTTGGTCCAGCCTTCAGTGTTCTGTCACTTGGACCTGTAGCATCATCTACATGCGTAAGACAGAGGTGCTTCAGTTTGCATTTGTATTTCAAAAGAGAAGTCATATAACCAAGTAATTAAGGCATAATTTTTTTTTTTTTAAGTAAAACATGGCTCAAAGAAAAGGGGAGGAGAAAAAAGCAGTGGAAAAAAACATACAGAAAACAAGATTAGGGAGTGAATCAGGAAAATGAAAAATAGAGGGACAGTGGATTTTTCTAGATGCACATTTCAACCTAAGTCATGCTCCAAACTTAAACTCCATTTGTCCACCTTAGTTTTCCATCCTCCGCAACCAATTCCTTTCCACAGATATTCTTACCTCCCACACTTAGAACAGCATCACATGTCACTTGGAATTTATAATGCTTTTTATTTTGCAGATCACTAAAACATTTGCCTCTTAGGCAACAGGATTATCATTTCTCTCTCTTCCAAACTATGTACTTCTCTTTCTCATTCTGAAGGAAAGAAAACCCAGGATAGGAAACTTGACAGCATGTGCATCATTTCTAGGCAGCACATACAAGTATATCTGTGGACTCTAAGGACAGTCAGTATGACTGGGTTTTAATGGTAATTAACAAATAAAAAATTTGAACATAAGATCCATTACTTTTTAATGATGCCATACTAGAAATTTGAAGGGGGAAAAAGGCTTATCTGTACTAGAGAGATGCTTTTTGGAAAAACTGATTCTTAAATGAATCTCAGATCTCTTTTTTTCAATATGTGTTCAGTGCAAACCTAGTAAATATATCTAGCTCTTCAGGTATGACAAACACAAAACTTTGTAATGACAGCCTCTATAAAATATTTAACATTTAAATATTCATACTATTTAAAAAAATTAAGATCATCACTCAATAGGCTGTAATATTGATACCCTTTCATTTTTTAACTGGAAATTGTACTGCCTTTCCACATAGCATAATGAAAACTTTGTCTCACAATCTTGTTTTTTAGTGTTAACATTTTTAATATGATATGATGAAAAATATAAAATATAGTATATTTTTGTTCATGGGATTAAAATTTTCAATTAAGTAGACATACACTCGTTCTTCTGAAAATGCAGTTAAATGAATATTTATCAAGGAAGCCATCCATTTCCTTTGTCATTAAATGTCATGAAGGTGAAAGCGAAGTTGCTCAGTCGTGTCTGACTCTTTGCGACTCCATGGACTGCAGTCTATCAGGCTCCTCCGTCCAAGGGATTTTCCAGGCAAGAGTGGAGTGGATTGCCATTGCATTCTCCAGGGGATCTTCCTGACCCAGGAATTGAACCCAGGTCTCCCAGATTGCAGGCAGACGCTTTACCGTCTGAGCCACCAAGAAGCCATAGGAGAAGATATTTGCAGATATCTGGAATTCCTTTGTGCTACCTGAGACCTGACTCTTATTGATATATGATTTTTAATGCTTCTATTCGTCAAGTTTTTCAAAAGTATATGATTTTCATAAACTTGTACTAGAGAATTAAGCAGATCCAGGTTTTAATTCTAGCATCTCTTTATTTTTTGATTTTAAAAAATTGCATAAATGGTTTGCATATGATAGAAGTAGTAATTTAGCACCTACTTGATAGATAATGTAACACGTTTAGCTTTGAACCTGGCTCATAATAACCAGTCAGTAAATTAAAAGACGTTTACTCCTTGGAAGAAAAGTTATGACCAACCTAGATAGCATATTCAAAAGCAGAGACATTACTTTGCCAAAAAAGTTTCATCTAGTCAAGGCTATGGTTTTTCCTGTGGTCATGTATGGATGTGAGAGTTGGACTGTGAAGAAGGCTGAGCGCCGAAGAATTGATGCCTTTGAACTGCAGTGTTGGAGAAGACTCTTGAGAGTCCCTTGGACCGCAAGGAGATCCAACCAGTCCATTCTGAAGGAGATCAGCCCTGGGATTTCTTTGGAAGGAATGATGCTAAAGCTGAAACTCCAGTACTTTGGCCACCTCATGTGAAGAGTTGACTCATTGGAAAAGACTCTGATGCTGAGAGGGATTAGGGGCAGGAGGAGAAGGGGACGACAGAGGATGAGACGGCTGGATGGCATCACTGACTCGATGGACGTGAGTCTGAGTGAACTCCGGGAGTTGGTGATGGACAGGGAGGCCTGGCATGCTGTGATTCATGGGGTCACAAAGAGTTGGACACGACTGAGCGACTGAACTGAAATTAAAGTTCTTACATTCTGCTCACCATTTCTTTTTTTTTTTCTCTGTCATTATCCTTTTCTTCTTCCTCCCTCTCTTCCTACCCCTTTTCCAGTCATTATCATCGTCATTATTGTTATCCTCAATATCTTCATCATCCTCTGTGTCATTCCTTATTTCTTTGGTATATTGTGAAAGTAAATGACATAATGGCAAACCATTATACATCAACTCATACTATTGAAGTGTAAGACACATATGTTGAGGTCTTTAATCCTCCTTACCTATAGGTAATCCTGTTGGAACTACATAAGAGACATTTCAAAATGCTTGACATTTCTGAAGGATGGAAGGGAACAGGTGGAAATGCAGCTACTCCTTGGGGAGCATGAAAAGGGTGCTTTAGCCATATTAAATTTAGCACACTGAATTGGTAATGGGCACTGATCAGCAACCATTTTGTAAGAAGCATTGTTATCTGCTTCTCTATATACAGATATCTGTATGTTATTAAACTGCCAGAGAATTTACCTACAGTTAAATAACTCTCTATAATAATGACCTGTCGGAGTTCTTCATAATTTGTAAGGAGGTTAAGGGCTTCCTTGGTGGCTCAGATGGTAAAGAATCTGCCTATAATGCAGGAGACCTGGGTTCGATCCCTGGGTGGGAAAATCCCCTGGGGAAGGGAATGGCAACCCACTCCAGTATTCTTGCCTGGAGAATTCCATGGACAGTGGAGCCTGGTAGGCTACAGTCCAAGGGGCCACAAAAGAGTCAGACATGACTGAGGGACTACTACTACTTCTTTTAAGCTAATCAAGCATGAATAAACCATTACTTAGAACTAATGTAAATATATGGAAAAGAATTTTACAGCAGAATTCTATTGTTAAAAACATCTCACTAATAGACTCAAGTAACAATGATATACATAATCAGGAATAGATAAGGCAATAATTTATCTGGACAAATCCAGATTCTCTTTTGCTATTTTCTGAATTCTCCCCTGTGGCACCTCTGATCCTTGAGGTTCTTTGAGTGTATTATTGGCACAAAGTAAACACTCTGTAGGTGTTGATGCTTGCTAGTGTTATTTTAACTGCTATCTTTATTGTGGATACATTTAAATTTTTCTGTGATTAATAAAAATTAATTTTTAAGTGGAAAAAATGTGATTAATCTCCTAATTATTCTAACTTGAGTCCATGTATGGCCTTCCCAGGTGACATTAATGGTAAAGAACCCACCTGCCAATGCAGGAGACATGAGAGATGAAGGTTTGATCCCTGGGTTGGGAAGATCCCCTGAAGAAGAAAATGGTAATTCACTCAGTATTCTTGCCTGGAGAATCCCATGGACAGAGGAGCCTGGCAGGCTCCAGTCTATAGGGTCTCAAAGAGTCAGATACAACTGAAACCACTTAGCACACATGTAAATCCATGTGCATTCTAGAAACCCAAGAGGTACAACTACTCTGATGCAACTGGGACTTCTAGGAAATATTTTCTTAGGGTTGTGATGAGAATTGTTTTATAATCCTTGAGTTTTGAGGACAATGAGATTATCTTCTATATTCAGTGTTTGGTCAGTGGGTTCCCAAATTTGGCTAGGTGTCAAAATCATCAGAGTAGTATTTTAAAACACAAATTTCTGAGTCTCAACTATAGAGATGTTGATTCTGTATGTCCTGGGTAGGACACATATTCAATGAATTTTTAAAAACTCTTTATTTAGTTTTACTGCATAGTAGGAGCCATGTGTCAAAAATACCCATCTAAAAGACAATTGCCTATTACAAATAAATCCTGTCCTACATGATTGCTTCTGATGCCCCAAAGTCAAATGACTCCTTATTCCAAAAATTGTCTGCCCTTTGCTGGTGTTTGGTTACTCCACACATTCTTTCTCATATCACTGTGGATTAAACTTGGAATCTGATTTCTTATCAGTTTTCCTATTTCTACCTGGATGGCCACGGACTTACTAGAAAGTGTTTCCTTGAAAATGGGCATAGACCACGGAGCTAATGCTTTCTCAGATGAACTGGGAAGGATTGACATATCACAGAAATAAAGACAGAAATGCTTAACTTCATCCCAAGAAAATGATTTTTTTCTAAGCTAGGCAAAGCTACTCAAGTGATCTGTAACGTTGAGTACAATTAAAAAAAAAAAAAAAGTGGACACCCTTGTCTTGTTCCAGATCTTAGGGAGAATATTTTCAGTTTTTCACCATTGAGAATATTGTTTGCTGTAGGCTTATCATATATGGCCTTTACTAAGTTGAGGTAAGTTCCTTCTATGCCCATTTTTGAAGAGTTTTAATCATAAATGGGCTGAATTTTGTCAAAGGTTTTCAGTTCAGTTCAGTTGCTCAGTCAGTCATGTTGACTCTTTGCGACCCCATGAACCGCAGCACGCCAGGCTTCCCTGTCCATCACCAACTCCTGGAGTCCACCCAAACCCATGTCCATTGAGTCGATGATGCCATCCAGCCATCTCATCCTCTGTTGTCCCCTTCTCCTCCTGCCCTCAATCTTTCCCAGCATCAGGGTCAAAGGCTTTATTTGCATCTATTGAGATTATCATATGATTTTTATCTTTCAATTCATTAATATGGTGTATCACATTGATTGATTTGCGTATATTGAAGAATCCTTGCATTCCTGGAATAAACCCAACTTGATCATGGTGTATGAGCTTTTTGATATGTTGCTGAATTCTGTTTGCTAAAATTTTGTTGAGGATTTTTTCCATTTATGCTCATTAATGATATTGGCCTGTAGTTTTCTAGATGTCCATCAACAGATGAATGGATAAAGAAGTTGTGGTATATATACACAATGGGATATTACTCAGCCATAAAAAGCAACACATTTGAGTCAGTTCTGATCAGGTAGATGAACCTAGAACCTATTATACAAAGTGAAGTGAGTCAGAAAGAGAAAGATAAATATCGTATTCTAATGCATATATATGGAATCTAGAAAAATGGTACTGAAGAATTTATTTACAGGACAGCAATGGAGAAACAGACATAGAGAATAGGGTTATGGGCATGAGGAGAGGGTGAGATGTATGGAAAAAGTAACACAGAAACTTACATTACCATATGTAAAATAGAAAGCCAATAGGGATTTGCTGTATGGCTCAGGAAACTCAAACAGGGGCTCTGTATCAATCTACAAGGGTGGGAGCGGGTGGGAGATGGGAGGGAGGTTCAAAAGGGAGGGGATGTATGTATACCTATGGCTGATTCATTATGAGGTTTGACAGAAAACAACAAAATTCTGTAAAGCAATTATCCTTCAATAAAAAAAAATTTTTTTTAAAGATTGTTTGCAACAAGAACGAAAGTACTTTTAAGTTTGATTTACCTAGAGTGATGTTCTTCACTCAATTATGTCTGACTCTTTGTGACCTCATGGACTGTAGCCCACCAGGGTCTTCTGTCCATGGAATTCTCCAGACGGGAATACTGAAATGGGTAGCAATTGCCTTTGCCAGGAGATCTTCCTGACCCAGGAATCAAACCCAGGTCTCCTTCATTGCAGGCAGATTTTTTTTTAACCATCTGAGCTACCAGAGAAGCCCAGAGTGATGTTCCAGAAAACCACAAATACGGTACAAAAAGAAGCAAGGCATTGCCTCCTTCACTTAGGCTTCTTCTTAGAGTTTCAGGGTTTGGGAAGGACTAGGATATCAGTCTTACGTGGTCAGTGGTGTGGTCATAACATCAGGGATCAGACTTGGGGTTACCTACAGGGCCTCTGTCCCTGCATGAGGACACTGTTAGTTTTAACTGGATGGGTGGATAAGGAGACAGTTGAGGCCCACAAGTAGATTTTCACTAGTAACACAGACAGCAGCGAATCACTCCTCATCATAGATCAGTGTCATCAAGGCCCTGAGGGAAGCTTATTTCAGTCCTTTACTGTAGCAGAGAAAACATTTTTATTTGAAAACAGCATGGCTCTCCCTATTACAGTAGCTCTTTCTCCAAAACTGAAAGTTCCAGAGGGCAGATTCCATCTGGCTCCAGCAAGGACATGTTTCATCAGGGGGCAATGTACTGAGGACTCCTGTGGGTAACCCTTATCCTCACACCTTGACATCTGTGGGGTGGCTTCAAGACTTCTTGAGATTCACTAACCCTGTTTTATCACCTAAGGTGACAGTCAGAGGATTTGTTCAAATACTAGGTAGGAAGCCTCTAGCCTATGCCTTGACACAAAGATAGGCTGAGAAAAACATAAGACTGCCAGTTCAATCACTCTGAAATATGAGGATTCCATTGAATGCTTCCCTGGTGGCTCGAGTAGTAAACAATCTGCCTGCAATGCAGGAGACACAGGGGACACAGGTTCAATCCCCAGTTGGGGAAGATCCCCTGGAGAAGGAAATGGAACCCCACTCCAGTATTCTTGTCTGGAAAATCCCAAGGAGAGAGGAGCATGGCAGGCCATAGTCCATGCGGTCGCATAGACTTGGACACAACTGAGCAAGCACGCAGTATTGAATGCAGATGTTTAACGTGATCCTTGTGTCTATTCCCAGCACAGGACTTCATGTGTGCCTTGGACATGAGTACCTGAAGGTGGATCACAACAAGTGCCATAAAGGCAGTTAACTTCCCACATCACTTTCTCCTAAACTACATATATTTACCATAACAAAAGCCAAATGAAATATCTCTGCTACTGCTGCTAAGTCGTTTCAGTCGTGTCCGACTCTGTGTGACCCCATAGATGGCAGCCCACCAGGCTCCCCGTCCCTGGGATTCTCCAGGCAAGAACATTGGAGTGGGTTGCCATTTCCTTCTCCAATGCATGAAAGTGAAAAGTGAAAGTGAAGTCGCTCAGTCGCGTCCTACTCATAGCGACCCCATGGACTGCAGACTACCAGGCTCCTTCATCCATGGGATTTTCCAGGCAAGAGTACTGGAGTGGCGTTCCATTGCCTTCTCTGAAATATCCCTGGGGATCTTCATATATAAAGAAATGCTTTCACTATTCAACCTAATCTCTATGAAAATGAAAGTGAAAGTCACTCAGTCATGTCCGACTCTTTGCGACCCCATGGACTATACAGTCCATGGAATTCTTCCAGGCTAGAATACTGGAGTGGGTAGCCTTTCCCTTCTGCAGAGGATCTCTGTGACGGCATCTTAATAACAACTATAGATTCCTTAGGACTAGAAAAGTATGACTCTGGAAGTAAGGAAAGTCCTGCCTCTATTTCTCTATTATATTTGACTATTTTTTTTTCCTCAGAATTTGCTTGTCTCAAATAGGTGGGTTATTGCTTTCTCTTTAGGGTGTTTATATTCATTTACATATACATATAAGTATACATACACACACACCTATATACAGAATATGTTTGTATATCATAGTATCCATATATAATTAACTATGTTTTACATTTTCGCTTCTCTTCTTTTCACAGCTATTTGTAAGTCTTCCTCAGACAGCCATTTTGCTTTTTGCATTTCCTTTTCTTGGGGATGGCCTTGATCCCTGTCTCCTGTACAATGTCATGAACCTCTGTCCATATTTCATCAGGCACTCCATCAGATCTAGTCCCTTAAATCTATTTCTCACTTTCACTGTATAATCATAAGGAATTTGATTTAGGTCATACCTGAATGGTCTTGTGGTTTTCCCCACTTTCTTCAATTTAAGTCTGAATTTGGCAATAGGGAGTTCATGATCTGAGCCACAGTTAGCTCTTGGTCTTGACTTCTCCATCTTTGGCTGCAAAGAATATAATCAATCTGATTTCAGTGTTGACCAACTGGTGATGTCCATGTGTAGAGTCTTTTCTTGTATTGTTAGAAGAGGGTGTTTGCCATAACCAGTGCATTCTCTTGGCAAAACTATATTAGCCTTTGCCCTGCTTCATCCTGTACTCCAAGGCCAAATTTGCCTGTTACTCCAGGCAACAAACACTTGGCAAAGTGTTTCTTCACTTCCTACTGTTGAATTCCAGTCCCCTATAATGAAAAGGACATCTTTTTTGGGTGTTAGTTCTAAAAGGTCTTGTAGGTCTTCATAGAACTGTTCAGCTTCTTCAGCGTTACTGGTTGGGTCACAGACTTGGATTACCGTGATACTGAATGGTTTGCCTTGGAAACGAATAGAGATTATTCTATTGTTTTTGAGATTGCCTCCAAGTACTGCATTTCAGACTCTTTTGTTGACTATGATGGCTACTCCATTTCTTCTAAAGGATTCCTGCTCACAGTAGTAGATATAATGGTCATCTGTGTTAAATTCACACATTCCAGTCCATTCAGACATGACTGAGCGACTTCTCTTTCACTTTTCAGTTTCATGCATTGGAGAAGGAAATGGCAACCCACTCCAGTGTTCTTGCCTGGAGAATCCCAGGGACGGAGGAGATTGATGGGCTACCGTCTATGGGGTCGCACAGAGTCGGACACGACTGAAGCGACTTAGCAGCAGCAGGAGCAGAATGTCGACATTCATTCTTGCCATCTCCTATTTGACCACTTCCAATTTGCCTTGATTCATTTGCGAAAAGCAAAGGAAAAAAGGAAAGATATACCCATTTGAATGCAGAGTTCCAAAGAATAGCAAGGAGAGATAAGAAAGCCTTCCTCAGCAGTCACTGCAAAGAAATAGAGGAAAACAATAGAATGGGAAAGAGTAGAGATCTCTTGAACAAAATTAGAAATGCCAAGGGAAAATTTCATTCAAAAATGGGCTCAATAAAGGACAGAAATGGTATGGACCTAACAAGATATTAAGAAGAAGTGGTAAAAAATACACAGAAGAACTATGCAAAATAGATCCTCATGACCCAGATAATCACAATGGTGTGATCACTCACCTAGAGCCAGACATCCTAGAATGAGAAGTCAAGTGGGACTTAGGAAGCATCACTATGAACAAAGCTAGTGGAGGTGATGGAATTCCAGTTGAGCTATTTCAAATCCTAAAAGATGATGCTGTGAAAGTGCTGCACTCAATAAGTCAGCAAATTTGGAAAACTCAGCAGTGGCCACAGGACTGGAAAAGGTCAGTTTTCATTTCAATCTCAAAGAAAGGCAATGCCAAAGAATGCTCAAACACAATTGCACTCATCTCACACACTAGTAAAGTAATGCTCAAAATTCTCCAAGCCAGGCTTCAGCAATATGTGAACCATGAACTTCCAGATGTTCAAGACGGTTTTAGAAAAGGCAAAGGAACCAGAGATCAAATTGCCAACATCCAATGGATCATCAAAAAAGCAAGAGAATTCCAGAAAAACATCTATTTCTGCTTTATTGACTATGCCAAAGCCTTTGACTGTGTAGATCACAATAAACTGTGGAAAATTCTGAAAGAGATGGGAATACCAGACCACCTGACCTGCCTCTTGAGAAACCTGTATGTAGGTCAGGAAACAACAGTTAGAACTGGACATGGAACAACAGTCTGGTTCCAAATAGGAAAAGGAGTACGTCAAGGCTGTATATTGTCACCTTGCTTGTTTAACTTATATGCAGAGTACATCATGAGAAACTCTGGGCAGAATGAAGCATAAGCTAGAATCAAGATTGCTGGGAGAAATATCAATAACCTCAGATATGCAGATGACACCACCCTTATGGCAGAAAGTGAAGAGGAACTAAAAAGCCTCTTGATGAAAGTGAAAGAGGAGAGTGAAAAAGTTGGCTTAAAGCTCAACATTCAGAAAACGAAGATCATGGCATCTAGTCCCATCACTTTATGGGAAATAGATGGGGAAACAGTGGAAACAGTGGCTGACTTTATTTTTTGGGCTCCAAAATCACTGCAGATGGTGACTGCAGCCATGAAATTAAAAGACGCTTACTCCTTGGAAGGAAAGTTATGACCAACCTAGATAGCATATTGAAAAGCAGAGACATTACTTTGCCAACAAAGGTCTGTCTAGTCAAGGCTATGGTTTTTCCAATGGTCATGTATGGATGTGAGAGTTGGACTATAAAGAAAGCTGAGCTTTGAATTGTCATCTGAGTTAAATTCACACATTCCAGTCCATTCGGACATGACTGAGAGACTTTACTTTCACTTTGAAAGAATTGTTGCTTTTGAACTGTGGTGTTGGAGAAGACTCTTTAGAGTCCTTTGGACTGCAAGGAGATCCAACCAGTCCATCCTAAAGATCAGTCCTGGGTGTTCATTGGAGGGACTGATGTTGAAGCTTAAACTCCAATACTTTGGTCACCCCATGCGAAGAGCTGACTCATTGGTAAAGACCCTGATGCTGGGAAAGATTGAGGACGGGCTGAGAAAGGGACAACAGAGGATGAGATGGTTGAATGGCATCACCAACTCAATGGACATGAGTTTGGGTAACCTGTGGGAGTTGGTGATGGACAGGAAGGCCTGGCATGCTGTGGTTCATGGGGTCACAGAGTCAAACACGACTGAGCTATTGAACTGAACTGATATTTTACATTACTTGAAATTTTAAAAAAAGAAATCAAATTAAGTCCTATACGGCACTGGAAGGGGCTTCCCTGGTAGCTCAGCTGGGAAAGAAGATGTCTGCAGTGCAGGAGACCTGGGTTGAACATCTGCGTTAGGAAGATCCCCTGGAGAGGGGTTAGGCTCCCTCTCCAGTATTCTTGGACTTCCCTGGTGGCTCAGACAGTAAAGAATCTGCCTGCAATGTGGGAGATCTGGATTCTATCCCTGGGTCAGGAAAGATCCCCTAGAGAAGGGAAGGTCTACCCACTCCAGCATTCTGGCCTGGAGAATTCCATGGACTGAGGAGCCTGGAAGGCTACAGCCCATGAGGTCACAGAGTCAGACATTACTGAGTGACTTTCACTTTCATGGCACTGAAAAGGGTACCATTCGTCATTTCCAAGGCTTTACACTTATAAATAATTTCCAAATTGTAGCTTCTCTCATGAGTATTAACTTACTGAATATCGATTTCATTTGATGGGAAATTAATATTCATTTAATGGCATGAGGCCCTGGTTGAAACAGGCCTAGATGTAAAGTAGATTCTCTTTCATTTCCTCTCCTGTGGCATTGATTTTGATTGTGGAACAGAAGGTATGAATTTATAACATGATGTGTGATTGAGTAACAGCTGTCAGTAATTGGAGGCAGCAAAAATTGTAATGAAACCTCAAGTCATGAAAAATTTACCTGATTTTTGTTTCACTACAAAGACCCAAAAATCAGTCTAGGTTATTGAAACATCTGGCTCAACTTTTGAGTTTTTGCCACCTTGAAAATCCTACTTCAAATTGTTGTTTCTATAAGGGCAGACGACTTGATTTTTTTGTTCCTGAATTTATGGATGAGGGTTGCCTTTCTCCAAAGTGATAAAATGTTACGTTAATATGTTTTATATTGAGATATTTGCACTACTCTGAAATATAGATCCAGATGATTAAAATTTTTTCTAGGAATGAGTCTGTGTGAATGAAATGGTACATGTGTTTTCAAGCGTTTTAAAAATATATATTTGATAGGACTTCTGTATTATTAAACCTATTGCAATTAATTCTCAAAATCTTTTCTCCAGGGAAGAGGAGATCTTACTTAACAATTTAAAACCTATTAAAATTTGCCCAAATAAGAAAATAATTTTAGGGTGTATAATGAAATGAAAAGTCCAGACAACCAAATTCTTCATGAATGCGTAGATAACACTTTTTTTTTTTAATGTTTCTGCTTCATTTCTCCTTTTTAAAAAAGGAAGATAACTGTTATGAGAGAATCAGAGATATTACAACACTACAAATCTTTCTGAAACCAGTTAAATATTATTGTCCATAGTTTAGAGATGAAAAGAATCAGAATAAGGAAATAAAGAGAATATTAAAACCCAGGTTTCTAAACTATTAAAGAATGTAATAGAATCACCGGACACCAAATGAAACAAATATAGCAACCTTACATTTTGCTAAAATTCATTGTTACATTCCTCAACTGATTTACAGCAGTAACTCACAAGCAGCTAAACCTATATATTCCAGGTGGACTCTTTATCTTTTGGTTTCTGTTACAGGAACTTTCCAACAATTATTTTTATGGTGAGGATAAAACTCAGATGTGCTTTTACAATTTAACAGAGTCTTTCCATCTCAGCATTGCAATTGCCAAGATAGCAGAAGACATAGATCCACAAAGGACTTTTTATAAGTGATATTAAAATAATTGTCAGTAAGTCATCCACATGTAAACAGAATCTCTTGTGTCATGTGACAGTAAAAGCAAGTTTCTGGGCTTTTAAAGGTTCAGAACTATTGTCTGAAGAGGGTGCTAAAGTCAGCGGAAATGGAGAGAGGCAGCTGGCAAAAGGTTATGCACACAAAGTATGACTTAAATTGAATACAATCAGATATAGGTTTTTTTTTGTCCTCAAGGGCTATAACTTTACAGTTGAACAACTCTCAGTGGAACAACTCTTATAACAGTAAAACAGTAGATCGGATAAGAAGAGGTTTAACTGTCATGCAGTGCTGTCTCACTGAGCTGTGAACTTGTTAAATAGCATATAAATTATCAGTAAAATGAAATTAAAGAAAATCAGCCTAAACTATTTGATAAAGATAATAGCAACTTCTCTTGTAAATCATCTATCTTACTATTAAATAATTCAAACATACTGAGAAGTGCAAAGAAAAATGTTATAAGCCTTATCAATATAAAGATACCCAGGTTCAGGACACCTCAACATTTTGCCCAATTTGTTTTGAATCTCTTATACTCTTTGAATTGTTTCTCCTGCCCTGATTTTACTTCCCTCCATTCCTCCTCTGAGATATTCAGAAGTCTGAATTTGGTGATTTTCATTCAAGTGAAAATTTTTTATATTTTCACTATACTTTTATATAGCCATACTGTTTTATTTTGAATATTTTTAAACTTATTGAATAGTATATTGTATATATTATTATTTATTCTGCTTTGGGGCACTAAAAGCTATATCTCTAAATTTGTCCATATTCATATACATCCTGCTAGTTCATTCATTTTAGGTATTTCCCACTGTGTTACATTAATACATTGCACATCAGTTTTCCTTTATGCTATTGATGAATATATAGATAAATACAGTTTTCTTCAATTAAAGCTAAGCCAGATTTTAATGAATTATTGTGTACATGGGGTTTTGTTTTTTTTTTTTTTTTTTTTGCATATAAGCTAGAGCCTGGGGGTCTAGGTTTTACATCTAAAAGTACAAAGCTAAAGTTTATGATGTAAATAACATCAACATTCACAAGGTATTGATAATCACTCTGAATCAACAATTCATAGAAGTTCTTGCTTTACATACATTCCAGATTTTTTGGTTTTACCCATCTAATGAATATGATAAAGTAGTACCTGTTTATCAGGAGTACGAGATATTTTATCCTGTTTATTCATTTTATTTTCTCTATTTTATTTTAACAAATGATGCCTGTTGGTGTCATTTTTCCAACTATATATTGAGTTTTCTTGTTGCTTTTGTCCTATTGATTTATGTGTATTTATATAAGTGTATATAGCTGTCCATATTCTAGATATTAATGATATTTTAAATTCATTTCTTGCCTTTTACCTTTTATGGCATCTTTTTCCTGAAATATTCTGTTTCAAAAATACAGAATACATCATTTCAAATGAAAACATTCTCTCTGTGATTTCCAACTTTTGGATATATATAATTTTTTTTTTCATTTTTCAATGTATTGTTTTTGAAAAAACTTGGATTTCCAAGTGTTCCTCATTAATTTATAGTAACTTACATAAATTTTGTATATTAACTTGTTCTCTGTGGCTTTGTTATATTAGCTTATTTGTTTTATAAACAAATTATTTAGAAATTCTTCATAGATGATTATCTCATCTATAAAAAATATGTGATTTTTTTTCTTGCATTTTTGCACTGACTAGGATCCAATGCAATGTTGATTAGCCCCACTAAAGTGAGCATCCTTGCCTTGTTCTTGATCTTGGAAGTTAAAAAAAAATCAATATTGTACCACCTAGAATAATGATGACTGCAGGTTTTCAGTAGATATATTTCTTGTTTGCTAGAACTTTGGTTTTGAGCTGGTGTTGACATCATCAAACACTTCTTTTGTATCTGTAGAGATGATTATGTTTTTATTGCTGTTGTTGTTACCTTTTGTCTATAAACATCCCTGGCAGGTATCCTACTTGAATGTAATAAAATATCTGTATTATTTTTCTAAACAAATTCCACAAATTCACTGGCTTAAAACAATGCAAAGTATTAGCTCCTGTACATTAGAAGTTTGACACAGGCCTTACTGGGCTGAAGTAAGGATGCTGGCAGGGTTGTGTACCTTTCTGGAATCTTTGAAGGAGAATCTAGTTCCTTACTTTGTCCAGCTTCCAAGGCCATCACCTTCCTTGTGTTCCCCATCCTCCATCTTCAAAGTCAGCGACTTAGCATTTCCCTGATCACTCGTATGTAGTCACATCTGCCCCCTTTCTCTTCTGTCTCCCTCTTTCCCTGTTAAAGGCCCATGTGGTTACATTGGGCCCACTAGGATTTCCCCATTTTATGATTCTTTTTTTAAAAAAAAATTGTGGTGTAGTTGTTTTACAACCTGTGCTAGTTTCTGCTATACAGTGAAATGAATCGGCTGTATGTGTACATGTATCCCCTCCCTCCTGGACCTCTCTCCCATCCCCCCTCCCACCCTCTAGGTCAGCACAAAGCACCACACTACACGGCAGGTTCCACTAACTGCTTTACACATGACAGTGTATATATGTCAAGCTCAGTCTCCTAGTTCATCCAAACCACCCTCTCCCCCTCCCCGTGTTCACATGTCCAGTCTCTGCATCTGCGTCTCTATTCCTGCCCTGGAAATAAGTTCATCGGTACCATTTTTCTAGATTCCACATAGATGTGTTAATATATGGTGTCTGTTTTTCTGCCTTACTTCATTCTGTATAACAAACTCTAGGTCCAGATACAGTCACTATGGAGAACAGTATGGAGGTTCCTTAAAAAACTAAAGATATACGACCTATCAAACTACCTACCATACGACCCATTTTACAATTCTTAATTTATGAAGTTTTGCCATGTAAAGTAACATGTTAATAGTTTCCAGAGATTAGCTCCTGGATACCCATCCATGGTTGTGAACTCTTTCCTCACATATGAGGTTTTGTGTTTATCATATCTATGCAAGTCATTTACTACCTATGAATGTTCATATACCTTAAGAGTATTAAGAGTATTAATACTAAGAGCATTCATATACCTTAAGAGTATTGAGTATTAATTAAGTATTAAGAGTCATATCTACCTATGAACATATAGCTTAAGAGTATTCTTTTGCAGGTTATTACATTTTATAAAAGTGGTAATCAAGCTGTACGTATCCTTCTGTAACTTGGGGTTTTTGTTTGTTTGCTTCAAATTTTAAAGATTTAGCCATAATGGTGGGAAAAAAAAAAAAAACTTCAGATATTACAAGATGGACATTTGGAAAAGTCATTATTCTGCCTTTCACAATATCCTTTTATTTATCTGTAGATTTGATTTCTTAAAATGTTTTTAAGGACTCTGTGTTTACATTCATGAAAAAGATTAAGCTGCAATTTTTCTTTCTGACGAATGATTTTGTCTGGTTTTGGTATCAGAGTAAAACTGGCCTTATAAAATACATTACAAGGTGTTCCCATCTTTTCTGCTTTCTGGAAGATTCTGTGTAGAATTGAAATCAAATAAAGCTTTGCATATTTAGAAGAGTTTACAAGTGAAGCTACCTGATCCTATTTTCTATAAGATTTTTAATCAGAGGAATTTAATTAATGTAAATAGATCTGAAGCAGAACTCATCTGCTAGGACTGCCATTAAAAAAAATACCACACTGGGTAGCTTAAACAACACTTTATTTTCCAAGAGTCTTGAGGCTGGAAGTCCAAGATCAAGGTGTTGGCAGGTTTGACTTCCCCTGAGACCTCCCTCTGCGGCTTGCAGATGGCCCCTTTCTCACTGTGTCCACACAAGGTCTTTTCTCTGTGTGTCCAAGCTCCTGCTCTCTCTTGTGTATCCAAACTTCCTTTTCTTATAACAACCCAGTCAGATTGGATTAGGGCCCACCCTCACAACCTTAGCCCTGGGATTTCTTTGGAAGGAATGATGCTAAAGCTGAAACTCCAGTACTTTGGCCACCTCATGCGAAGAGTTGACTCATTGGAAAAGACTCTGATGCTGGGAGGGATTGGAGGCAGGAGGAGAAGGGGACGACAGAGGATGAGATGGCTGGATGGCATCACTGACTCGATGGACATGAGTCTGAGTGAACTCCGGGAGTTGGTGATGCACAGGGAGGCCTGGCGTGCTGCGATTCATGGGGTCGTAAAGAGTCGGACACAACTGAGCCACTGATCTGATCTGATCTGATCTCACAACCTTATTTTAACATAATTACCTCTTTAAAGGTCCTGTCTCCATACACAGTCACATTCTGAGGTCCTGGAAGTTAGAACGTTAACATATAAATTTTCAGGGGAAGTTGGATGACAATACAATTTAGCGTCTAATTGTAGCTTCCCTGGTAGTTCAGACGGTAAAGCTTCTGCCTGCAACGCGGAAGACCCAGGTTCGATCGCTGGGTTGGAAAGATCTCCTGGAGAAGGAAATGGCAACCTGCTCCAGTACTCTTGCCTGGAAAATTCCGTGGACAGAGGACCCTGGTAGGCTACAGTCCATGGGGTCACAAAGAGTCACGACTGAGCGACTTCACTTTTGTAATTGACTGCACTCATATTTTCACATTCTTGAGTGGCATTTGACAATTCAAATCTTTTAAAGAATTTATCCAGTTACAAAATTTATTGGCTTAAAATTGTTAACAATTTTAAGCCAATAAACATTGATAGTGTGTCTCCTATTTTCTTGATCATTGAGTACACAGTAATCAGTTGCATCGATTTATTCAGAGAAATCAAAATTAGAAACCACTATTTTTTCTCCAGGGCATCCCTGGTGGCTCACTGGTAGAGAATCTGCCTGCCAACGCAGGAGACATGGGTTGAATCACTGAGTCAGGAAGATCCCCTGGAGTAGAAAATGACAACACACTCCAGTATTCTTGCCTGGGAAGTCCCATGGGCAGAGAAGCCTAGTGGGCTATAGCTCATGGGGTCACAAAAGAGTTAGACACAAACTAGAGATTAAACATCAAACAACAATAACAACTGTAACAACAATTAGTCTCTAATGTTTTTCAGGTTTTTTTTTTTTTCCATTGACCTCTGCTCTTTATTTTTTTTTCCTGATTCTATGACATTATGGTTAACTTACTCTTATTTTTCTTGTTTCTTATCCAAATAGTTATCTTTCCTTTAGGGCCTTAATACTTTTTTGTAGCTCCATATTTTTATGTGATATAATTTTATTTTTGCTTACTGTATTTATATGTTATATAAATTATATCGGAGAAGGCAATGGCACCCCACTCCAGTACTCCTGCCTGGAAAAGCCCATGGACGGAGGAGCCTGGTAGGCTGAAGTCCATGGAGTTGCTGAGGGTCGGACACGACTGAGCGACTTCACTTTCACTTTTCACTTTCATGCATTGGAGAAGGAAATGGCAACCCACTCCAGTGTTCTTGCCTGGAGAATCCCAGGGACGGGGGAGCCTGGTGGGCTGCTGTCTATGGGGTCACACAGAGTCGGACACGACTGAAGTGACTTAGCAGTAGCAGCAGCAATATAAATTATATGTTTATATAATTTATATATTATATAAATTCAGGGCTTCCTGGGTGGCACTAGCTATAAAGAGCCCAACTGCTAAGGCAGGAGATATAAGAGACATGGGTTCAATCCCTGGGTTGGAAAGATCCCCTGGAGGAGGGCATGGCAGCCCACTCCAGTATTCTTGCCTGGAGAATCCCATGGGCAGAGGAGCCTTGCAGGCTACAGTCCATAGGGTCAGAAAGAGTTGGACACAACTGAGACAACTTAGCATGCATACATATATGTGTGCATGTGTGTGTGAATATATGTGTGTGTATGTATATATGTATGTATATATATGTATATATGAATGTATACATATATACATGTATTTATATATGTGTGTGTGTGTGTCTGTGTGTGTGTGTGTGTAGTAATCTAGCCCTGCTGTGAGTGGACTTTCTCCCTTTTGGTGGTCTAAAAATCTTTATTTCACTTTCAATTTTGAAAGATATTTTTAATGGTATATAATCCTAAATTCACAGCTTCTTCCCCCTTTTAGTATTTCAAAGATACTATTTGATTGCCTTCTGGCTTGCATAGATTTTCCATGAACAGGTCAGGTGATATATTTCTGAGGACTCTAACTTGTTCCCAAATGTTATGAAGGGAATTATTTGACCTACTGTTTTATACACCCCTAACCTTTGGCTTTGAATAGTTTTTTCTGTCTCATATCTGTAGATTAATACTTATCTCTAAACTCAAGAGATCCTTTCTAAAGATCTTCAGCACCTTGTTGATGTAATTGCTTTTTCTCCATTGTGCTGTCCCCAGAATTCTAACTAGTTGATCTCCCCAACCTCTGATCTTTACCTCCCAAGACAGCCAGGCTCTGTTTGATTTTTCTCGGCCTTCACTGCATTCTGCAAACTGTCCTATGCTAGGGCATTTGTTGTGGTCACCTATGTCAATTACTTTTCTGTGTTTCAAGGATCACTCTCTTTTGCTATTTTTTATCCAGTGTTTTAAAATCAATGTGTTGTATTTTTGGTCTATTATTCCTAAAAGAAAAAAATGTAAATCTAATACTTTTTTCTACATCATGGTAGTTCAATGGTAGAGATGGTAGAATTTCAAAATCCAGAACTGTAAGATAATAACTTTCTATGGTCTTAAGTCACTACGTTTGTGGCAGTTTGTTATAGCAGCCACAGGAAACTAGAACAGTTTTCTTAATTTTTGCACTCAGACCACATGAATACATACATATTTAAAACTTGAGTATTGTTTACAATTCCAGCTAATAGCATTCAAAAAATAATCAACAATTCTTCTCAGTGATGTGTCTATTTTAGAAAAATTAATTTGGGAAATGCAAGATTTGCTCATATTTTCTCCCTCTTCCTCCTTACCACCCACATCACCAAGTAATTATGAGTTTATATTTTAAGGACCTCTCAAATATGTCAACTTCCATGCAAGTCTGCTATCATTATAAACTACTACATTAATCCAGAAATCATCCTTTATTATTTACCTGTAGCAGCAACCTACTAACTTGTCTCTTACTTCTAACCTCATCACTCTAATATTTATCCTCTACCCCTGAAGGGGAGGAAGTTTCTGAAAGTGCATATCTAATCACACATTACTTCTCATTCAGATTCTTGACTGCCTCCTTTAGCTCTCTAGTCAAAATCAAGTGCTTCAATTAACCCACAAGGCCATTTGTGATCAGGACTGTGCCTAATACTCTAGTTTAACATCCTGTTATTCTCCTCCCTGAACTATTCTAATTATGCTTTGATCACCAGTCTACATGACTTAACTGCCTCTCTTCTGTGCTCATCTCAGATCCTATTAAGGCCTTTATCCTAGCATTATCATATGTTATTGTAAAAATAATGTATGTAAAATAGATAGCCAACAGGAATTTGCTGTATGGCTCAGGAAACTAAAACAGGGGCAAAAAAAAAAAAATGAATTCACCTAACTGTCTTATCTAATTTAATAATAAAGCTTCCTTAGGATAAGAAACACATGATTATTAGGACAAGTATGTTTATAAAAAGTGTAGTTCTAGCTTCACAGTTATATCTACTGAATGAATGTTTTTGTATAAGAAAAAAATCTGTATGAAAACCAAAATTGCCCAAAATGTGCAGATACTTGCTAAATGAAGAAAAGGTTTTCAGTGCAATTAAGAATTAAAACAAACACTGGGTAAACTTATGACTTCGAATAGAATAAAAGTAAGTATTAAAAATCATTTTAAAATGAGAAGACATGTATGTTGTGTTTAGTTACTGATTTACATCTCTGTCTTTAAAGGAAGATTATAACTGCTTATATAAAATGAATGTGTGTAAAAGTCACATAAATTTATACAAAATAAAGTAAATTGCTAAGCATATGTTTGATTTGTACATTCCTTAAAAATAACATGTTTTCCTTCCAAAATGGAGTGATTAATTTAGATTTTTTTTGAAAAGATAAAGTGCCTAATTTTTTTCCCCTTTTATTTTGTTGTTCCCAGCTCTTTTTTCCTTTTCCTACTAACATTGTAGATACATTGCCAAGATTGCCATGGCAACTAATGAAGTTTTAAATATAAGACATTCAATCCAATGTTAATAAATAATTGAAGAATTAAATGCCTCTAATGACAGCTGGGCTTCCCTGGTGGCTCAGATGGGAAAGAATCTGTCTGCAGGAAACCTGGTTCAACCCCTGAATCAGAAGATCCCCTGGAGAAAAGAATGGCTACCCACTCCAGTATTCTTGCCTGGAGAATCTCATGGACAGAGAGGAGGCTGCCGGGCTACAGTTCATAGGGTCACAAAGACTTGGACACGACTGAAGCAACTTAGCATGACATGAGAGAGTTATCTTTATTATTCAAAACTAGTTTGTTTTATGGATGTTTTGTTTCTTCCCATGAAAAAGTTTTGGTTAAAAAAAAATGATGCATGCTAGGAACTAATTTTTTTCTAAGTTGTACTCGAGTGCTTTAAAAGAAATGTATGCAGAAACAGATGTGACTGCTATGTCAGGATACTAAATAGCTGACCCGCTTGGTCCTAATTATTGATAGTTTACCACGGCATTAGCCTTGGCTTCTACAAAAGCGTTAGCAGAATTGACGGCAGGAACACACATGATTTATTCATTAAGAATGACCTATAGCTTCCTGCGTTTTCAGCTCCAGGCGCTCAGGCTGTACAGTGCCCTGTCATTCAGCAAGAGCTAGTCCCAGGCAGGAAGCACTTTAGCATGTTTACAGAAATATCTTTTAAAACAGTCTTAACTATCAGACAACCCCCTTGTAAAGCTTTCTCTCTAAGAAACTTGGCTTAAAGATTATCACTCCACACTCACGAAAATCAATGTTAGAGTCTGACAGTTGTTCCAGACTGATGTTGGATTTCCTTTCTTCATTGAATTGAATTTCCTGTAGACGGTGAATATACTAACAGTCACCAGGTGCTTTTTCCTGACTCTTACTAGTGAATTATTTTTTAAGCCATTAAATAGACCCCTTATGTTTTATCAAGTATTCTATGTGTACAGTGGGAAAGATTGTGATGGATAGTTGTTTAAGAAACCAACAACTGGTGAAAGGCAAGCCTGCCAGTTTTTGTACATAGGCTAAGAATGATAACATTAATAATAATATGAAGTAGCACTTCCTGAGGATGGAGTAAATGTCAGGCATCTGATCCGCCCTTTATGCGTTATCCCACTTAATCCTCAACTAGAACTCTGAAATTGTTTTTATCTCCATGTTACCAATGTTTCTGTTGAGCCTAGGATATTTTGAATGTCTTACCCAAAGTGATAAAGAAATTCCTGGAGCAGTAATTTGGTGGCAAACTATCAGAGTCCAAGACCTGAGTTCTCAGTCACAGTGTTAAAAGTGCCTTCTGATCTTTAGCATTCCTCCCATTCCAGGAGTAAAGAACACACACAGATCCATCACCTGAACGATGGAGATCATTTCAAAGTGATTTCTAAATTGGTCTCCAAATTTTAGCAACTTCTGAAGCTGTTACTTTGCCAACAAAGGTTTACCTTTTGTTTACCTTTGCCAATAAAGGTCCATCTAGTCAAAGCTATGGTTTTTCCAGTAGTCATGTATGGATGTGAGAGTTGGACTATAAAGAAAGCTCAGCACTGAAGAATTGATGCTTTTGAACTGTGGTATTGGATAAGACTCTTGAGAGTCCCTTGGACTGCAAGGAGATCCAACCAGTCCATCCTAAAGGAGATCAGTTCTGGGTGTTCTTTGGAAGGACTGATGTTGAAGCTGAAGCTCCAATACTTTGGCCACCTGATGCAAAGAGCTGACTCATTTGAGAAGACCCTGATGCTGGGAAAGATTGAAGGCAGGAGGAGAAGGGGACGACAGAGGATGAGATGGTTGGATGGCATCACCAACTCAATGGAGATGAATTTGGGTAAACTCCAGGAGTTGGTGATGGATGGGGAAGCCTGGCATGCTGCAGCCCATGGGCTCGCAAAGAGCTGGACACCACTGAGTGACTGAACTGAACTGAACTGAACTGAAGCTGTGGATCTATATTTCCCATTGCCTAAAAATGCCCTTTGGAGAAAGCAATGGCAACCCACTCCAGTACTCTTGCCTGGAAAACCCCATGCACGGAGGAGCCTGGTAGGCTGCAGTCCATAAGGTTGCTAAGAGTCGGACACGACTGAGTGACTTCCCTTTTACTTTTCACTTTCATGCATTGGAGAAGGAAATGGCAACCCACTCCAGTGTTCTTGCCTGGAGAATTCCAGGGATGGGGGAGCCTGGTGGGCTGCCGTCTATGGGGTCGCAGAGAGTCGGACACGACTGAAGCGACTTAGCAGCAGCAGCAGCAAAAATGCCCTGACAGCACTTAAATTCTTTTATTCTAATACTGTTGCTAACTGCATTTACTTTCAAGTGCTTTAACTTTTCTTTAAACAAACTCAGACTCCAAACAAAAACGAAGAATTGATCTTCCTCAAGCCTCGAATTTGAATTTTTCTCTGAGCAGCCACCATCTGAAAGTAGAAGATTGTAGCCATCAGAAACGGCCGCATATGGCTTTTGGCAGTTACGGTGGAAGAGGCATCGAGGAGACCTGTGCGAAATTTTTAACATTTGAAATAACTTTTGAGGAAGTAAGTAGGAAAGAGGAGCCTGGCAGGCTACAGTCCATAGGTCCACAAAGTTGGACACAACTGAAGCGACTTAGCACGCATGCACACACTCTAAAGAAAATCGTTTTGGCGAAAACTTAAATGATCAATATTTGATCTCTTTCAAACTTCTACCCTAACTTTAAAAATGTAGCACCCTGATCTTGAATTTCTAGCCTCTGGAAAATAGAAGTGTCTATTGTTTAAGTCACCCAGTCGTTGGTATATCGTTATGATAGCCCAAGCTGACTAGGACCCTATTTCACCAGACAGAGAATTCCCTGAGGGAAGGGGCTCAGATTTTGTTTCCTAGCATCTATCAGGGGGCCTGGCACACAGAGGGTACCACTCATCTGCAAAAAGGGTACATGAAAACATGCATAATGGATGAATACAAGGTGCCAGACAATTTTTGTAGGGTTAATTGAACAAATTAATTTCGTACAGAGAGCATTTAGCTGTACATTGCATCATTAATGGAGTTTTACAGTAAGCCATGATTTTGTTTTATTTGAATACATGTATTTTTTCCATCCTACTTCTATATGTAACAATCCCCAGAAGGAACTAAAGAAATAAGTGAATGACAATGACACCAAGACCATAGTGTCATTATACATGACAACCATTAATACATGGTATTAATAATTAAGAAAAAGGTGATTAGTAAAGGGTGGTAGAATCTCGGCTATATCACTTGCCAGCTTTGAGACCTCATGTGAATGGGTTATTCTGCTGAAACTTCCGTTTCTTGGAGAATATGGTAATTGCTGCCCTCCCAACTCACTGTGTTGTGAGAATTAAATGAGACGAGGTACACAGTGATGCCTTATGAGCTCTAAGCATAACACAAGTTATGAGCTCATTCAACCCACAAGGTCTCAAAGTCTTCTACATCCAAGGCTGCTGAAGAGAACAAGATGGTAACACCAAGGTCTCTGACCTCTAGGAATTCAGAAATGTAAATAAAGGAATAGGTGTGTTGGATTAGGAGCTACAGTAGTTCAGTGTGAGTAGAACTCAACATGTAGGACTTCCCTGGTGACTGAGTGGTAAAGAATCTGCCTGCAATGCAGGAGACCCAGTGTTTGATCCCTGGGTTGGGAAGATCCTCTGGAGCGGTGCATGGCAACCCACTCCAGTACTCTTGCCTGGAGAATTCCACAGACAGAGGAACCTAGTGGGCTGTGGTTCATAGGGTCGCACAGAGTTGGACATGACTGAAGCGACAACAGCAGCAGCAGCAGAACTCAACGTGTACCCAGAAGTGTGGTGGAAAATACAATTTTAAATGTAGTTAAGGTCCAGTTTCAGAAGAATCTTAACATGTTCTGAGTGGGAATTTGGACTTTTGTACTAAAGGGAGCTATTAAATTATTTGCAACATAGAAATGACGTGATCAGTTTAATGTTTTCAGACACTCCCTTTGGCAGCAGAAAAAGATATTACCCTGAAGGAGACTTTAAGCTCAATGGATTAAGGAAGGTTAACTCATACCTATAACTACAGATTGTTGATTTGGGTTATATATCTAGTATAAATAAAAATAGTAATAAAATTATTTAGTCAAAATTTGAAACCATGGTAGTAGCTTAATATTTTATCTTCACACTTCGCTTCCCACCTGTGTGTTTCTTTTTCTGCTCTCTAAAAGCAATTGTTCTTATCTCTGGTCAACAGATTAAAATACAATGTATTAATGATTCCTTTCCAGTAACCAGTGTGGTCTCAAAAACCAAGTGTCAGCAAAGTATCTGCTCTGTCCATAGACAAGTAGGACAATCTTACTGGCATCTGGCTTTGGTTATCTGTTGTGGCAGGCTACCTCCTTGGTCCCACATCACACCAGACCCAAAACAAGAAAGAAATACGTATGAACACATCTCTGAGTTTTGATCTGGCTTCAGGGACTGACGATTACATCTTCTGTATCTCCTCCATAGGAAAGAAGCATATCTAAGTGCTGGTATAAATGGTCACAGAGACTAGTAGAGCTTGACTGTTGCTAATGGAAGATGTTCTGTCCTTGCAGCTCTTAGAAGTCTGTTGTCATAGCTTTGCCGTGTTGTGAGGGGAAAATAAAGGCACTATGAGAAATACATTAAATAGAAAAGTCCTAATTTCAGGGGGAAATTTTCTTTTTAGTGCACTCCACAATGGGAAAAGGGTTCTGCTTAAAATGCTTGGCGAGGAGTTGATCAAGAGGCCTCTGGGCTTTCTATGCCTTTTAACTGGAGACATTAGATGTATCCTCAATGAGAAATAAAATGACAAGGGGAGACACAAAACTTGGAAAACAAGATTCAAGTGCTCTGTACCTGATTTTCAGAAATGCTGCAAAGTATACAAACATATATCATGAAAAAGAACAGAGCTTGAAAAGCACATGATATGTGACAAGTAAAATTGAAAGCTCTTCCTGTTAAGGTACTATTCTGTCTGGATTATGAAATAGTTGATAACAGTCTTTTAAATTTATAGGAATAATATACTGTCATTTGAACTCTGTTATGTCTTCCCAATCCGATGAATGAAGCTGAGTCTGCTGTATTAGAAGGAAGAAATGTAGCACTCTATCAAACTGTGGATATAGTTATTATGTCTGTGTGGTGGACCTTAAAGACACAGTGAAAAATAGCAAACAACCATAGAGACTCTGCATAAGCCCCACTACCTTGAAGGATGTAAAAGAAAGAGAAATGATAGCTAATTTTTTGTCTCAATGCAGGGACACTTAATTTACATTTTATGGGGAGGCATTTTGTAAATACAATCTAATAATGAAGTTACTAATAAAATTATGCTTTTCAATAAATTTTACTAAGATAGATTTTTAGGAAATTGATGCATTTAATAAATCTTAATAGAAATGTATAAAATAGATTCACTTCAAATTAAAACAGTAAAAATTATCTTCCTTTATCATCTTAATTTAATTTCAAAGCCTAGAAAAAGAATTTAAATGTAAACCTGTCATTCATGATCAATACATGAGGAATATAAAAAGTCCGAAGCATAATAAAAACTGCACAGTAGATTTCTATGTTCATTTTTGTGGTTTATGGATAGTTTATTATCTACTTTATACTAACCTCAAAAGAAAACAGTGTGTTTAAGAACCAGCAACTTTTTATATTAAATCAGAACAGTAAACAACTCAAAGAGATGAAGATAACTTCATTAATGATGATAGGAAGCTGGCTCGGATATAAGTAATTTCCTACTCTTATCTTTTGTTTTTAGTCTCAACTTCAAAAGAGTAATGAGAATCAGCTTTTCCTTCTCCTGTTCCTCTCAAGGCTCTTTGTAAATGTATTGGGAAAGTTTTAGGTGCTATGTAATACTAAGATGACATTTGAGAAAGAAATATATTACTTTATTTTTAAACAGGACACAGTGGAAATGAACGCTATCAACAGTACTAAATAATTACTGGAAAGGAAAATAAAGCCATGACCTGAATCACTATTCAGCAACTAAAACTAAGAATACAGGCTTGTGATCTTCAATTGCTGTACTGTATGGCTTTAACCGTAAGAATTAAGGGTACATTTACCTAGGACTCCATTTATTAACTGTTTAGTATTACATGTGAAATAATGATGGCTTAATAGTATTGAATGTGAAATGATTTCTATGTGCTTCAGGATCTAACTTGGTAACTAAATGTGTAATAATGTTGGGTGGATTTATTACTAGCAGCAAAATAATTTTGCTGAAATATAGTTAGTGTAGAATAAAATTGTAAAGCTGAGTTGTATTAAAGGACTAAGCTTACTTTTTTCTTCTTTCTTCTTCATCTCCTCTCTTCAATTTCTGAGACTCTTTCTAATTCTAAAAATCTAGGAACCATCTGTGAATTTAAAAAGTAGCAACTTCCATCCTTTATCCAGATTCTAGTTCACAGTTACATTTATTCTCATTGTAAACTCTTCCTCTGCTCCCGGCAACCCACACCTCTCTGGCTCTCATCCTTTGCCCTGGCCTGTAACACCTCACACCCTCCACACTTACTCGCACCCCTTTTTCCCTCTACTTGTCAATGTCCATCTCTTCTTTAAGAGTTTTTTCACATCACTTCCTTGGTTAACTATCTCCAGATTCTCCCAAATAAAGTGGTTAATTCAGAAAATAAAAAGATCTATGTCTTCTTGTTTAAGGCTAGAGATGTAGGGAGGAACCATGTCAAATACAATTTGGACCTGTCAGTTCAGTCACTGAATCAGGTCCAACTCTTTACGAATCTATGAACTGCAGGACGCCAGGCTTCCTTGTCCATCAGCAGCTCCTGGAGCTTGCTCAAACTCATCTCCATCGAGCTGGTGATGCCACCCAACCATCTCATCTTCTGTCGTCCCCTTCTTTTCCTCCCTTCAATCTTTCCCAGCATCAGTGTCTTTTCTAAGGAGTCAGTTTTTTTGCATGGACCTATGGCACCCCACTCCAGTACTCTTGCCTGGAAAATCCCATGGATGGAGGAGCCTGGTGGGCTGCAGTCCATGGGGTCGCTAAGAGTCAGACATGACTGAGCGACTTCACTTTGACTTTTCACTTTCATGCATTGGAGAAGGAAATGGCAACCCACTCCAGTATTTTTGCCTGGAGAATCCCAGGGATGGGGGAACCTGGTGGGCTGCCGTCTATGGGGTCACACACAACTGAAGCTACTTAGCAGCAGCATACAGAGTGAATAAGTCAGAAAGAGAAAAACAAATATTGTGTATTAACACATATATATGGAATCTAGAAAAATTGTGCTGTTGAACCTATTTTCAGGGCAGCAATGGAGACACAGACATAGAGAACAGACTTATGGACACGGGGGGTTGAGGGGAGAGAGGGCTGGACAAATGGAGAGAGTAGCATGGATGCATATACACTATCATATGTAAAATTGATAGTGCAAATTTGCTGTATGACTTGGGAACTCAAACTGGGGCTCCATGACAACGTAGAGGGGTGGGAGAGGGGTTCAAGAGGGAGGGGACATATGTATACCTATGTCTGATTCATGATGATGGATTGGCAGAAACCAACACAATATTGTAAATCAATTATCCTTCAATTAAAAATAAATTTTTTTAAAAAAAAGCTATTTGGAGGGATAAGCCAACAAATTTGAACTTTATCATGAGTCATGGAGTGTGTGAAGGACTTCAGGTAAGAACATGTTATATTCTTGTTTCCATTTTAGAAAAACTCCTCTAAATGACAACAAAGGGTAGTTTGGAAGTGAGGGAGATTGGAGGCAGAATGTTTTATTTCTTTCAGTAATTACATATGTACACAAAATAGACTATGAGTTTTTTAATGGTAGACTGCATCTGTATATAAGCATTTTATTATCAAGTGACAATGTAAAAATTTATATTTGGAAGGATACTAAACTTTGGTCTATGTAAATTTTGTGACATTTTAAAGTAGAGGAGAAACAAAAGACTGTGAATTTTTCTACAGTTAATCCAATACCTTTGCTTCTTACACACATATACACATCCTGTTACACTGCGATTGGTAAAGATACATTTTTGTTAATCAGATAGGACAAATAAATGTATAAAGTGTCTATGTTGGATTCATTTTGATATTTGGCAAAACTAATACAATTATGTAAAGTTTAAAAATAAAATAAAATTTAAAAAAAAAACTCAACAATCAGAAAACTAAAAAAAAAAAAAAGTGTCTATGTAACCATAATCATAATTGATTATAGGCTGGGAGGCAATATGTTCTGATATAGACCTTGAATAGAGAAAAGTTTATAACATTTCTTTGGTTCAAAGGTTATACTTGGTGAGTTACTTTCCACAAGTATTCTTCTTTAGTATATTTAAATATCAAAGATCTTGGTCTTACTTGTTTAGAAGGAACATGGCTCAAAGCTTATTGCAAATAAATCTCCTGTAAGTTTCATAAAACAATTCACGAAAACACTAAGGGTGAAAATGCTTCCAAAGTGGCACAGTGGTAAAGAATCCGCCTGCCAATGCAGGAGATGCAGGAGATGTGGCACAGTGGTAAAGAATCCGCCTGCCAATGCAGGAGATGCAGGAGATGTGGGTTCAACCCCTGGTTTGGGAAGAACCCCTGGAGTAGGAACAGGCAATCCACTTCAGTATACTAGGCTGGAAAATTCCATAGGCAGAGGAGCCTGGAGGGCTACAGTCTGGGGGGTTATGCATAGCATAACAATACGCAAATGCCTGTTGTAGTTCAGTCACTCAGTCATGTCCAACTCTTTGTGACCCCATAGACTGCAGCACACCAGGCTTCCCTGTCCTTCACCATCACCCAGAGTTTGTTCAAACTCACGTCCATTGAGTCGGTGATGCCATCCAACCATCTCATCCTCTGTCATCCCCTTCTCCTGCATTCAGTCTTTCCCAGAATCAGAGTCTTTTCCAATGAGTCAGTTCTTCCCATCAGGTGGCCAAACTATTGAAGTTTCAGCTTCAGCCTCAGTCCTTCCAGTGAATACTCAGGGTTTATTTCCTTTAGGATGGACTGGTTGGATCTCCTTGCTGTCCAAGGGATTCTCAAGAGTTTACTTCAACACCACAGTTCGAAAGTATCAATTCTTTGGTGCTCAGCCTTTTTTATTGTCCAACTCTCACATTCATACATGACTACTGGAAAGACCATAGCTTTGAATAGACAGATCTTTGTTGGCAAAGTAATGTCTCTTCTTTTTAATATGCCATCTAGGTTGATCATAGCTTTTCTTCCAAGGAGCAAGCATCTTTTAATTTCATGGCTGCAGTAACTATCTGCAGTGATTTTGGAACCCAAGAAAATAAAGTCTGTCACTGTTTCCATTATATCCCCACCTATTTGCCATGAAGTGATGGCACCAGATGCCACGATGTTAGTTTTCTGAATGTTGAGTTTTAAGCTAGCTTTTTCACTCTCCTCTTTCACCTTCATCAAGAGGCTCTTTAATTCCACTTCGCTTTCTGCCATAAGGGTGGTGTCACCTGCATATCTGAGGTTATTGATATTTCTCTCGGCAACCTTGATTCCAGTTTGTGCTTCATCCAGCCCAACATTTCTCATGATGTACTCTGCATATAAGTTAAATAAACAGGGTGACAATATTCAGCCTTGACGTACTCCTTTCCCAATTTGGAACCAGTCTGTTGTTCCATGTCCAATTCTAACTGTTGCTTCTTGACCTGCATACAGATTTCTCAGGAGGCAAGTAAGGTGGTCTGATATTCCCATCTCTTTAAGAATTTTCCACAGTTTGTTGTGATATACACAGTCAAAGGTTTTACTGTAGTCGATGAAGCAGAATTAGATGTTTTTCTGGAATCTCTAGCTTTTTCTATGATCCAACAGATGTTGGCAATTTGATCTCTGGTTCCTCTGTCTTTTCTCAGTCCAGTTTGTACATCTGGAAGTTCTTGGTTCACATATTGTTTAAGCCTTACTTGAAGGACTTTGAGAATTACCTTGGTAGCATGTGAAATGAGTGCAATTGTGTGGTAGTTTGAACATTGTTTGGTATTGCCCTTATTTGGGATTGGAATGAAAATTGACTTTTCCTGTCCTGTGGCCACTGCTTTGTTTTCCAAATTTCCTGGCATATTGAGAGCAGAACTTTCATAGCATCATCCTTTAGGATTTGAAATAGCTCAGCTGGAATTTCATCACCTCCACTAGCTTTGTTCATAGTGATGCTTCCTAAGTCCCATTTGACTTCTCATTCTAGGATGTCTGGCTCTAGGTGAGTGATCACACCATCGTGGTTATCTGGGTCATTTGGATTTTCTCTGTATAGTTCTCCTGTGTAAGAAATGCCTATTCCTAACCAAGTATTAACAAAATGAAGGTTGTTTAACAGGTAAAAATTCATATTCTATTTAACTACCAAAAGTAGCATAAAGAATTCAATAAAAGAGTGAAAGTGAGTGACAGATGTTAAAGGAATACATTGTCTTTTATCTGAAAATTGGTGGATGATTATACCACACATTTATACATGCACATATAAACCTTACATGCCTGAGTCCTTTGAGTGTGTATTCTGGAATTTCATAGGTAGCAATTGTAGAATCTGAGACACATATCTGAACAAAACCAATAGCAGTTTTATATTCCATTTTCTATAAATTTGACCAAGTTTTTATAGATTTGATTTAGTCCTATAAAATTCATTGGCAGTATCAGTACCAAACCAGATGCATTGAAATCTAGAGAGATTAGATCAGACTTTGTAGTTGCTGCGTCTCCACAAAAACACCCACAAAACTAGAACAGAGAAAAAGAAAATTGGGCTTTTTAATTTTTTCATTGAATCATACTTGATTCACAAAGTTGTTTCTGGGGTACAGGAAAGTGGTTCAGTTATACATGTGTATATATTCTTTTTTGTATTTTCCTTCCATTATGGTTTATTACAGGATATTGAATATAGTACCTGTGATATACAGTAGGTCCCTTTTGCATATCTATTTTATAGATAGTAATTGTATCTGCTAATATCAAACTCCTAATTTACCCGTCCCCTACCTTCTAGACCCTTTGGTAACCATAAGTTTGTTTTCTATATAAGTCTTTTTCTGTTTCATAAATGAATTCATTTGTGTCACATTTTAGATTTGTATATAAGTGATATTATATAGTATTTGTTATTGTCTTTCTGAGTTACCTCACTTAGTGTGATAACCTCTAGATCCATCCATATTGCTGCAAATGGCATCATTTCACTTTTTTCTTTTTTTGTGGCTGAATAATATTTCATTGTATACTTGTATCACATCTTCTTTATCCATTCATCTGTTGATGAACATTTAGGTTGCTTCCATGTCTTGTTATTGTAAGTAGTGCTGCTTTGAACATTTGGGTGCGTGTTTCTTTCGAATTATAGTTTTCTCTGGATATATACCCGGGAAAGGGATTGCAAAATCATATTGTATTTAAAGGACCCTCCATACTATTCACCATAGTGACTGCACCACTTTATATTCCTATAACAGTGTAGGGGGGTTCCCTTTTCTCCAAAACCTCTCCATCCTTTATTATCTGTAGACTTTTGAATGATGGCTATTCTGACCTGTGGGCTTCCCAGGTGGCTCAGTGGTAAAGAACCTGCCTGCCAGTGCAAGAGATGCCAGAGACTTGGGTTCAGTCCCTGGGTTGGGAAGAGGGGGAAATGGTAACCCGCTCCAGTATTCATGCCTGGAAATCCCATGGACAGAAAAGCCTGGTGAACTTTGGTCCATAGGATCACAAGAGTCAGACACAACTGAGCAACTGAGGACACGCACACTCTGACCTGTGTGAGGTGGTACCTCAGTTAGCTTTCATTTGCATTTCTCTAGTAATTAGGGAATGTGAGCATCTTACATGTGCCTATTGACCGTCTGTATGTCTTCTTCTGAGAAATATCTGTTTAGGTCTTCTGCCTCCCAAAATTGAACTTTTTTAATCAGGCACATTCAAGTTTAAATTCCACTTTGACCACATAGCATCATTGAGCAAGTGTCTCAGCCTTTTTGAACTCTGTTTTCTTATTTGTAAATGAAGATAATATCACTAATATTAACTTCAAAAAGTTGCTGTAGAGATAAAATGAAGTAACACATGTATAATATCTAGCACAGAATCTAAAGGCAGTGCAGGTAGAATAAAATATAGCTATTGTGTAGTTGCACACAGCATTGTCATCAAGAAGAGACACAAATGCCATCCAGAGCACAAAATCGTTAAAATGTGATTATTTCCAGAGGGATGGGTATTAGTGAAAGAAGGAAGATTTAGAAAGATTAAATAATTAGAGTATTGTCTGTAGGTTTAATTTTAATATGCAAAATTGATGGTAAAGGGAATTTCAGACAGAGAAAACAGAAAAAAAGTCAGAATATTTTGGATCTTTAATATGAGTATTGTTTGACTGGAGAGAATTTGGGTGTAGTCATGAAGAGACTTGAAAAACCACACCAGGAAGTATAATTCAATTCTTAAAGAGCAACTGACATGTTTGGAGGGCTTCCCTGATAGCTCAGTTGGTAAAGAATCCACCTGCAATGCAGGAAACCCTGGTTCAATTCCTAGGTTGGGAAGATCTGCTGGAGAAGGGACAGGCTACCCACTCCAGTATTCTTGGGCTTCCCTTGTGGCTCAGCTAATAAAGAATCTACCTGCAGTGCAGGAGACCTGGGTTTGATCTCTGGGTTGGGAAGATCCCCTGGAGAAGAGAAAGGCTACCCACTCTAGTATTCTGGCCTGGAGAATCCCATGGACTGTACAGTCCATGGGGTCAGAATGTTTTAAACAAGTAAATATCATTACATAACATTTTTTCCTTAACCAAGATTATTTCTCCCCATTTTGATTTTTAAAGATAATGATACTATTAACAATACCTAACACCTAATTTTTCTCCTCCAATGTGTAAATTAAGAAAGTTTATATATCAACATTTATTACAAGTCCTATATTTTTAAATGCTTGGGGGAATTATTTTTGTATCCTTAGCAATGCTATTTTAACAATATTGCATCACATATTCTGATAGTGAGAACTAGCAGTTGTGACTAAAACATTAAAAAAAAATACTTATAAAGAAAAATATTCCCTAATTTGAGGATGTGATTTTATCAGTCTCTTCTCCTCCTCCCCCACCCCCCACTAATTTGTCTGAACTCAGGATGAACCATTCTTCCTCTCTACTCCTTGAAAGGCCTTGGAGGTTCTTTTTGGAACAGACAAAATTTCCCCGCTACTGCATAATAAAGACTGGCTGATCTGCCATCCAGTAAACATTCAACGGAAAGGAAACAGCTGGTGTATGAAAGAGAAGCTTACTCACACATTTCAAGATAACTTCCGATTAGATTCATCCTTAGATTATTCCAACCCACAATGTTTCTGGCTTGAATAAAAACCATATTGAGTGTTTCAGGAAGGAGAATTTGTTTCTGAATGCCAGGCTCTGTGTTCAGCCTAGCAGAAAGGCCCCTTATCTCTTTGGGCTCCCACAGGCTTGTGAAATAAAAGTGAGTTGTGCATCGTTGGTTTGCTGTGGACTCCAAAACCCTATCCAACTGGCTGTGTCATGCTCTTCATTCAACAGATGGAAAATATTGCCTTGCGGCTCAGTGCCAGGAAGGCAGGCTCACTGGGAGAGGTGAATAGGGGCCCACAGAGGTGTCCCAGGCCATGTGCATTCCAGTTAGGGGTTAATGGTCAAGGAAAGTCAGAGTTCACTGAGGCAAGACAGAGAGAAATGGCCAAGCTGCTTTTGTGATTGATGATCAGTGGAATGCAAAGGAAGAGGAGAAAGTAAGCAGACAAAGACATTTCAGTGTGGAACACAAGCGTTGGTAATGACTATTAAACCTACCTCTGATGATTTATAGTGTAGTTCTGAGGCAAACCCACACTCAGCTTGGGTTGCTGATAATATGCAAATCATGGGAAGACGTTCAAAAATAACAGAGTTCATCACAACTATTAATTATAAAGCTCAATTTGCTTCTTCTTTTAGTATTTTATGTCCTCACACAATATCTGAAGTCATCCATCCAGATATAGTTGCACAGCACCTGAGTGGAGCTTTAGTTAATCATGTTTCTCAGAATCAGCTGCCCACCTCTTACTAACTTGAAGGTTTATTGGGCTTGTAGCTCTTTCTTGGGGCTTCTCTGGTGGCTCAGTGGTAAAGAACCCACCTGCCAGTGCAGGAGATGCAAGAGACATGGGTTCGATCCCTGAGTTGGGAAGATCCCCTGGAAAGGGAATGGCAGCCCACTCCAGTATTCTTGCCTGGGAAATCCCATGGACAGAAGAGCCTGGCGAGCTACCATCCATATGTTCACCAAAAGTTGGACAGAACTGAGCACACACACATGTAGATCTTCTAGGAGTCAGGATTAAAGGAAACAAAGCTGTTATGATGGCAGGTTGTTTATGTCAGTGGATCCTATGTGTGTTCTCTGGACCGGCAGCATCTGCATCCTTTGGGCATGTTAGAAATGCCAGTGCTTGGACCCCACTACTCAGTAGAAAGTTCTATGGAATCTCAAGGAAAACAAAACAAATGAACAAACCAAACTAGAAGCCGACTCATAGACACAGAGAACAAAGTGTTGGTTGCCAGAGGAGAGAGGGACAGAGGGATGAAGGGGAAAAAAGGTAACTGTGTGAGGTCATGAATGCCTATTAGCTTGATCGTGGTGATCATTTCACAATTGATATGAGACCATCATCATTGTGTTCTACAACTTCTGTATATCCAATGTTTGTCAATTATACCTCAATAAAGCTGAAAAAAAATTTTAATTTGATTCTGGGGTGGGGCCCAGTCATCTGTTGGAACAATCCCTTCAGGTGATTCTTTTTTTTTTTTTTTTTTAATTTTATTTTTTAAAAAAAAATCACATGCTCCCCATCCTGAACCCTCCTCCCTCCCAACCTCCCCATACCATCCCCCTGGGCCTTCCCAGCGCACCAGGCCCAAGCATCCAGCATCGTGCACTGAACCTGGACTGGCATCTCGTTTCATACATGACATTTCACATGTTTCAATGACATTCTCCCAAATCTTCCCACCCTCTCCCACAGAGTCCATAAGACTGTTCTATACATCAGTGTCTCTTTTGCTGTCTAACTTCGAGTAAATGAAACCATTGGTTTACATAAAGCCACAAAGGAAACTAAATGATTATTTTCAAATTGTAAAGGAACACCGAAAAAGAGAGAGGCATACAGCAGCACTAACTTTGGGGGCATACTGTCATAAGAGTTCAAGAAATCATAAGGAGATATCGTGTTAAATAATAATAATGCCTTAATTTCAGAGCATTTTATAACACTAGGTATAAAACACTTTTCCACACATTATTGTCCTGATAGCACCAGGGGTTGTTTGTCAAACATATCTTATAACAGGTCAACTTTCTAGAGATAGTGACCTATAAAAAGTGCTGAAAGTCAGCAGTATAATTTACGTAAATCAGTGATAAAATGACACTTCGTTCAATAAAAAAATGTATGATGAAATATGAAAATATCCTGAAAGGGTTATGCTGCATTTCAGGAAAGTACAGGTCTAGGTGTAACCATTGCTTTTTTATTTTTAAACTCTTTTCTATTTTTCTAGTCTTCATATTGGGTGACCTACAAGTACACTCAGGGATATTGTCCAGAGTGTAATTTTTCAACAACGGGAAAAAATTTTTGTAACCATATTACTAATCCTTGTGACCTACATCCTTCGAAAGGAGAATTCTGAATGAAGCTTTAATGCTTATGAATACTTTTAGCTCCATGGCCTATTTGTTATCCCTAGGAGGTGGGTATTTAATCTGTCAAACATTTGTAAAACACCAAAAGCAGTATGGCCTTTGACCTGGGTCACTAAAATGGTACCCCGTTCTAGTGACTTTTTGATTTCACCCAGCAGGATCCATACATTTGTACTGTGCCTTATGAAGCATTCAGACAGAGTATGATCTTTGACTTCTGGCCACCTGTGTCCCATACTTTTTGTGTGAAAGAAATAAATGACAGTCTTGGAGATTAAGCCTAGCTCTCCCTTTTTATTCAGGTGTATTGCCAGCTGAGTTGAATGACCCATGGGTGCATTAACTTATAATATTTTTTACTGTTATAACATTTAGCAATGCATGTGTTACTGACAAATTATCTTAACATTATGTGTCACAAACAGGTTTTATTCTTTGGTATGTAGGTTTATCAATTAAAAAAAAATCTAACATAGTATACGCACACGTACCTATCCATCCTTAATTACCGCATGTGTTTTCCATATTAATGTCATCATCATTGTTTTTGAATCAAGGATCTTTGACATTTTGGAATGGTTTCCAAGGGTTTCCAAGAAGGTTTCTATATTACTATTCCAGAGCCTATCCTGGGGATAACATTTGGAGATTCTATTGTGAGCAAGTTTCATTTTATCAGTTTTGAAAAGTTCTATGAGAATCTACAGCAAAAGGATCCCACCTAATAAAGCATAACATCTAACTCTTCAGTTGTCTATCACTTTAATTCACTCATTCAAGGGATGGTTATTGCATCTCCCTTGTACCTAGATCTATTCCAGGCACTGTGGAAAGTATAAAGAGGGGTTTCTTCCCTTGAAGAGTCTGATGAATGAGCTAAGACAGATGCACAAATAACTGCAGCCTAGGGTCAGACTGCCCATGTTCTATACCAGAGGTGTAAGCAATGGTTTATGAATGCTTGGCTAAGAAAGAGAGAGAGCGGCTTTACGGAAGAAGTGATATTTATCCTAAGACTTGAATGATACATAGGATTTCAACAGATATAAGTAGAGAGAGAAAATAATCCAATTAAGAATAAACAGTGTGAACCATTAAACAGAGGAAGAAAAAACTGAGACTTTTAAGCAAATGTCAAGTAGTCCATACTGAACTGATAGTAAAGCAAGTGAAGAAAAGTTGGGAGACTTAAGTAGAAAACATGGAAGGAACTAAATTGAAGAGAATACTGAACGCCACGTTAAGGAATTTAAACTTTCTAGGAATAGGGAGTTGAGAGTCATCAGACTTTTTTAAATCAAGGGAATAAATTCTGGCTAGAGGTTTTCAAAATAAGATTGTACCAATAGAAAAGATCACCATTGTTAAGAGTCGTGTCAAACAGCTTTCTACTTCCAAATCTTAAACTTGTTAGTGATATGAATAAGTCTGTTTCTACTTATTTTTGTGTCTCTGTTTTCTCATATGGAAAAAATTGGAATAGTTCCTTTTCTATCAGGGTCCCTGTGAGAATTTATTCAGGGAATACATACAATGCATCCTAATAGAGAATCTGGACTATATGAAGGAAATAAAAATGTCTTTATTTTTCTCCAAAATTTTCATGAATGGGGAATTGAAGACTGGGAGTAGGAAGATAAAATATAAATATGAATCAAGGTGGTAAAAGAATATTCACATTTTATTTTTAATATGTTTGTATGAAATATATAGATTAATCTACATGTTTATAATATGTAGATGCAGTAGAATATTTTTCTGGTCTAATTTATCCTACCTTATTTCGACATCACGGGTGAAAACTGAAAATTTTACTTTAGTTTCAAATCACAGATTTTAACTGCATATGAATGTTCTCCAATACTTGTTTACACAGGTTGAATGAATCCCTTTATTAAATACTTAGTGTTGTCTCTTAACTTACATTAGACAAGCTATACCACTTTGGCGGAATTCTGAACAGCTTTAACCCTTAAAAGGAACAGATTGCTCCCCACACACATACATTTATCTAAGATAGTATTTACACAATCTTGACATGCACTGCATATGGAATACCATAAGCAGGTCAATCGATTTGTTAATTTGTTGTTCAGTGTTAACACAATTCCCAACTCCAATATGAGCAGTCTGAAACATATACGTAGGTTCTTTTTTTCCTTCTTCTCAATTCAAGGAATGCATTAAAAAAAAATCAAAATGGATCTCTGTGAGTGACTGAATGTCTCCTGTATCTGATTTAGCATCCGGTTTTTAGCATCCCTCCACCAAAAACCCTTTTTAGTGAATTGAATTGATTTTTTGAAGATTAAATCAGTAATAAATAATATAACTTCAGATTTTACCAACTTGGCTGCATTTGCAGAAGTCACCAATTCCATCAGAAGATGTCAGCTGGAGGTTCTTACAGGAGGGATTAGTAGTGTTGGGATAAAAACCAAAGTAAATAAATAAAATTAATAAAATCGGGAATACTTACATCCTGAACATTGCCAAATCTGGTTCTCAAATTTTGTCTTCTCAAACCTCTCCCCTACCCATAACGTCTCCATCATGCCCAAATCTTCTCTTGGCAATGTCCAAGATGGTTAAATGAAGCTGGTGAGGGACCAAGACTAGAGGCCTGACCAATAAAAGGCAGCAGAGCAGGGAGTGGCAAGGGCAGGGGACACAGCTGAGGGGCTGCAGAGAACCTTCAAAGTGACGACTGTCACCTGTGAGCTCTGTGTCCACATTCCTGCACCCTGCAGCGTCTCAGGGATACCTGGTGTGTCTCTGCTTCTCCTGAATAAGACCTATTTGCAGACTCAGAGATCTGAGTCTGGAATCATCCCTATATTTTAGAAAAATTTACCCACTTTATTGAGGTATAACTGATACAAAACACTTGTACATATTTAATGTAAATCTTATACCCTGATGGGTTTGGAGATGAATATACCTGTGAAACCATCACCACAGTCTATTGCCATAAACATATCCATCAAATCCAAAAGTTTCCTCCTTTTGTGTTTATTATTATCACATTGGGGGGGGAGGTGATATACATACCTAATATAAAATTTACCCTCTTAAAAATTGTTCAAGTACAGTGTTGTTTACTATTAGTCCCCATGCTATACAATGGAGCTCATCTTTTTATTTTAATTGGAGTATAGTTGCTTTACAATGTGGTGTTGGCTTCTGCTGTACAACAAAGGGAATCAGCTATATGTGTATATGTATCCCCTCCCTCTTGGACCTCCCTCCCAAACCCCTCCATCCCACCCATCTAGGTCACCTTCCTGCATAACTGAAACTTTGTACCATACATCAACTTTCACCAGGGAAAGTTTATGTAATATAAATTCTGTATTTAAATATATGCAGAAATGCACAGTCAAAATAATTATGTAAAAACATCGTGATATCATGCTGAAAATAGATGGACAGAAGATAATAAGGAAGGGCGTATAGCCAGTCTTGAATTTCCTTCTTTTTATTTCATCACCTTTCTCCCCACCCTTCACACGTCTTCTTTCTTTGTTCTTTTCTAATGACTCAGGGATGAAAATTTCTAAAAGTGCAAGAAATTTAAAGTATGCAATGTGATGATTTGATATACATACATATTGTGAAAAAAATTCCCACAATGAAGTTAACACATTCATCAGCTCACATATTTATCTTATGAGTTTAAGTTCTACTGTCTTAGCAAATTTCAATTATGCAATACAGTGTTATCAACTATAGTCAACACGTTATATATTGGATCCTCAGAATTTATTCATCTTGTAACTGAAAGTTTATATCCTTTTACCAATCACTCCCAATTTCACCCACATCCAACCCCTGGTAACTGCTTTTCTACTGTCTTTCTCTATGAGTTTGAGGTTTTCCTACACTCTGTTTATCTCAAAATCTTTAGTGTTAAGTATGATTTTATGAGAAACTGATGCATGCATGCATGCTAAGTCACTTCAGTTGTGTCCAACTCTGCAATCCTATGGGCAGTAGCCTGCCAGGTTCCTCTGTCCATGGGATTCTCCAGGCAAGAATACTGTAGAGGGTTGCCATGCCCTTCTCCAGATTTTCCCAACCCAGTGACAGAACCATGTCTCTTACATCTCCTGTATTGGCAAGAGAGTTCTTTACCACTAGTGCCTCCTGGGAAGCCCATGAGAATCCAGTAAATTTTAGATAATAGGAAGGTAGGATGAACTTGACTACTCTTGGGGATACGCTTTGACTTTATATGTTGATTAGCCAGTGAAATATTGGGATTATAAAAAGACAACAAACATGTTTTCTATTAAATGAACAGTCAGATAAATTGAGATTGGGAAGGCCCCATCCAAGCAAGTTGGCTTGGCCATAACTTATTTTTGAAAATTAATTTACTAGAATTATATATACATCACCCTTGGGTTCTTAGTTCATGGCACACTATAGTGAAAAATACATCTTTCACGTGTGTCAAACCTTCAGAGCTGACTACCATATACCCTGGACCTTTACAACTTCATTAAGTTGACAAATGTCACCTAATGAGGCCTCCTGGGAAATGATTCTGGTATACATTGTCCACAAGGGAAAGCTAGACATCCATTGTAAGTGTATTTTGTTTGTTATAATCTTATCCAGGCTTTTTTTTTTTTTTTTTGAGTAACATCGCTTTACACTGCCGTGTCAGTTTCCTCTGCACAGCAAAGTGAATCAGTCATATGTATAAAATACATCCTCTCATTTTTGGATTTCCTTCCCACTTAGGATACCACAGAGCACCAGGTAGAGTTCCCTGTGCTATACACTAGGTTCTCATTAGTTATCTATTTTATACGCCATGCTAATCTTCTCTGTATTGTTCCAATTTTAGTATATGTGCTACCCAAGCCAGCACCAGCTTATTTTGACTTATATTTATCAGTGGTCAGTGTATGAAATTATTTTATATTGATTGATACCATTTGTTATGTATTTGGCTTAAATATTGAGGACATAATGATAAAATAAAATTTATCGATAAAACATTTTATTGCTCACTGTAAAAGCAAGACAGAAAATATTTGCAAGATAGCTTTAAAATCTGTGCTTTTAAATGAAAAGGAGCTTCTTAGAAAGAAGTTTCATCATCTAATTTATGGAAATAGTAGGCACCAAATAAATTTCAATGTGTTTTTTTCAATTATAAAAAAGTACTTAGATACTTCTAGGACAAGAGGCATAGTTCTGGCTATTATAGAGAGTACTTAAAAAAAAAAAAAATGACAGTCCAGCATAGGAGTTGGGCCATAATAGAGAGTAATAATTGTCATACCAGAGTTAGGATAAATCACTGGGGAGAAAAAGATTAAATCCAGATGGGCTCAGGAAAGTCCTGTGTGGAGATGGTGTTTACACCAATCTTTAAAGGATGGAAGTTCTCTTTCAGTCACGTTCTTAGATACATTTATATTGTACATCTGATAAAACACTTTTCTACTCTGTATTAGTTAACATATCTGAAATGTGCTTTCAGCATGCCTGACTCTGCCCAGTTTGGTCAGCCCTACACAGATTTGTTTTATGAATTAATCTATATATTGGAATGTCTTTGTTTCTGTTTGTTAACAAGATTGAACAAATATTCACAGCTGGCTCAGCCCTGCCTCTCTGAAGTCACAGTAACATCTTCCAAAGTGAATATTAATGGTTATTACCAGTGTCTGATTAAATAAAAAGTCTGTCTAGCATTACAGCTAAATATTAATTAATTCTTGTTATAATGTTGACAATTTGAATCTTATATGATACCCAACAGATACTAGAAACTCAAGAAATATTTTCAAAAATAATTTAGTGAATTTTAATTGGTTTATCTTAACATTTATATTGAATATACACAGTTTTTTTTCATAGCTTTTTGAGTGTGTACGTGCTAAGTCGCTTCTGTTGTGTCCAGCTCTGTGCGACCCTGTGGGCTGCAGCCTGCCAGGCTCCTCTGTCCATGGCATTTCTCCTGGCAAGAATACTGGAGTAGGTTGCCATGCCCTCTTTCAGGGGATCTTCCTGACCCAGGGATAGAACTCGCATCTCTAATGTCTAACCTGCACTGGCAGGGGAATTCTTTACCACTAGCATCGCCTGGGAAGCCCAGGTTTTAGAGTACAAAGGAACAATAAGCCATTTATATATGGTAAAGAGCTGATTGGCAGGGGTTGGCTCACTGATTTATTTGTAACCATCAGGCTGGAGGAGCAGTTAGGACTCAAATGTGATCAGATTCCTCAGCACATTAGCACTGCATCACTGAATTGCTGTCCTCATGGCGAGCGTCCTGCAGTTTATCCTGCTTATTTGTCCTAAGATACTGGCTTGGGAAAGCGACTCTGGATTAAGATATTCAATTCTTACTTCTATATCTATCCATCTAAAAATGTTTACCTTGTGTTTGGATGATGAATCCAGCCTTATTAAACAGCATACAGTACTGTTAATATTTTTGCTTTCCTAATTTAAATTTTTTATTTTCTGACTCTGTATCTGTCCTTGCTCTTAACTTGAAAATTCTTCTTGAACTTCCACAGTCTCCCCATTTGATTTTTTGTCTACCTTTTGAGACAGATTCTTCTGTTTTCATTCCTTACACATAGGCCTATTAAAGATGTTCTTTTGTAACCTCTGATAGCCTCACTCCCATCATTGTTTTAAATGGAGATCGAAGAAGCAGCAATGTCAACCGTTCTAAACTCTGATCTCTGTGCATCTGGGCATTTCTAAATTACCATATTAACTCATCCTGGTAACTATTAAGATTCAAATATTTTATAACTGTTGTAACTATTCCAGAAAAATAAAAACATTAAGTCCAACACGTAAAGTGAAAGCTCTTCTACAATACAGAAATAAGTTTCTTGTAAGTTTTTCAGTGGTATAAATGTTGTTTTAACCTGAAAATATGCCAACTTAAAATATATCACAGAAAAAGTTATAATAATTATAGAGGATAGATATTTTGAGTTGACAGAATCACTGGAATGTTTTCAGTATTACTGCAATGGAAATTTTACTTCTTAGAGTTATGAAGATACTACCACATAATGAATGGATAAGTACCAAATTCTGTCTGTGCTCCATAATGATGTTTCTTATCACAAAATATTTACTTTGCCTACTTTCATAGTTGATAAAAAATCTTGCTCAATGCCAATTTTCTAGACAATTCTTCCACTGTATTATTAAGAGTAAGAGTTCCTGGTTTTCTTTCTTCGATTCAGATGAAGCACTAAAGAAAGGCCACAAACTCTGAAATCACCTTATAACAAGCAACATGACTTGGGTTCTACAACTTTTTCCATGAGACAGGAAGCAATTGAATGTCTCCATGGCTTTATTGAAAGTTTTTATAAGTCTAGACAAAAACTTACACAGAAGCTGGTTGCAACCTTGTAATTACAGAGTGAATATATGCAGAATGACTCTCTACTGAGAGTCAGTAATTCCAATTACACTCATGATCTCTGGGAGTAGACCAGTTCATTTGTTTGTAACTTCTTTACAATTCCAAATAATTTTGGATCTTGATTTAAGCTTCATGAAACTGAAGATCATAAACTAGTGAAAAAAAAATTGGTATTAGGACTTCATTTTATACTTTTTTTTTCATTTTATACTTTAATTCACTTGTAACACTATATTATAAATTGATATGTTAATATTTTCAAATTTTGATTTTTTATCTACATACAAACAGATTTTGTTAGCATTTAAGTAGGATGACTGTTACATAGAAATGCATGGATTTTGAAATTCTTTTTAAGATCAGACTATTTATTTTTAAAAACCAGTCTCTATAAAGACAAAGTTATTAGGAAATAACCAAGATGTCTTTGTAAATCATCAGTAGTGTTTTGTGATTAATGGCCCATTGATAGTTGACGTTGCCTCTTAAATAAAAGAAGCAGCAAATCAAACCTACTTGACTCTTGGTAAACTTTGGTTTAATCCTAGGCGCTGTGTCTGTCATTAAATCAGTATTGCTAGGTGAGCAGCAGCAGCTAGGTCTACTAAGGTTGAAATGGGTTATCAGAATAGGAAGTTAGGTTAATTAAGGTAAGTAACAGAAAACGATCATATATATTTTGGGTAGAAAGTGATAAGTCAATATAAGAACACAGATATTCTCTTGGAATAAGTCAGTGCCTCCAAAGTTTGTAGAAACAGAAAATAATAAACTCTCCAAATTGCTTCCCTGCTTCTGCATACTGGTTATGTGACATTGCTAAACTATTTTCACTCTAAACAAATTAACTTCCTTTATTTCTCTCATCTGGAGGGCAAATGTATCATAATCTTCCCAGTTACATCCAAGGTCTAGCCTTGGTCTTAATTCTAAGACGAAGGGAGAGACTCCTACTAACTGTTTGGTTCTTTCTCCTAGTCCAATTATTTTTAAAGAGAGGCCAAAGTCATGTTCTGCCCAAACATAATGGGGTAGTGTCAGGTGGGATACAATGCCTGTACATGTAGAAAGTTTCTGGGAAAAGGCAAATCACGGTGAACTGGGAAGACACTCAAATTAAAACTAAGTTATTAGTATGATCTTATCAGATTTTATTAGCACATTAAAGAAAACACATTCATAACTATTTTGAAAGGAGCTCTCATGAAAAGAGCTTTCCTGTCAATAGAGAAGCATAAAGATTAGGTAGATAGGGTTTCTACTCTCAAAGTGCTTATAATTGGATGTTTGTGGTACTTGACAATTTCATTACCTCACTGTTGGCTATGGGATTATCACATATTCATAGTGAAAAATTAATATTTACCAACTTAAAAAGTAATCTATCACTACATGGGAAATAGATGGGGAAACAGTGGAAACAGTGTCAGACTTTACTTTTCTGGGCTCCAAAATCACTGCAGATGGTGACTGCAGCCATGAAATTAAAAGACACTTACTCCATGGAAGAAAAGTTATGACCAACTTAGACAACATATTCAAAAGCAGAGACATTACTTTGCGAGCAAAGGTCCATCTAGTCAAGGCTATGATTTTTCCAGTGGTCATGTATGGATGTGAGAGGTGGACTGTGAAGAAAGCTGAGCACCAAAGAATTGATGCTTTTGAACTGTGGTGTTGGAGAAGACTCTTGAGAGTCCCTTGGACTGCAAGGAGATCCAACCAGTCCATTCTGAAGGAGATCAGCCCTGGGATTCTTTGGAAGGAATGATGCTAAAGCTGAAACTCCAGTACTATGGCCACCTCATGCGAAGAGTTGACTCATTGGAAAAGACTCTGATGCTGGGAGGGATTGGGAGCAGGAGGAAAAGGGGACGACAGAGGATGAGATGGCTGGATGGCATCACCGACGCAATGGATGTGAGTTTGAGTGAACTCCGGGAGATGGTGATGGACAGGGAGGCCTGGAGTGCTGTGATTCATGGGGTCGCAAAGAGCTGGACACGACTGAGCAACTGAACCGAACTGAACTGATTTTACTTTTTTAAGCGTATACATAATAGTTGCATAGATTTATGTGTAAGTTTACTAATGATGATTTACTAATGATCAATCAAACAGCAACAAGAGACAAAATATTTGAGAAGTCAGGCAATCATTAACATATGTGGTGTGATTGCTGTTTTACAGATCCAAGAGGACTGTAAGATACAGAAGAGTTGACTCCATAGCTCTTCTACAAGGTCAAGTCCAGCTTTTGATAATCTATCAGCAATTTTAATTGATTCCTAAAATTGTTAGAAAAGTGTATAGATCTTATTTGCATCTATACAAAGACTTCCCCAATGGTTCAGTGGTAAAAGAATCCGCCTGCAATGCAGGAGATGTGGGTTCAATCCCTGAGTTGGGAAGATTCCCCAGAGGAAAAAACGTCAACCCACTCCACTGTTCTTGCCTGGAAAATCTCATAGACAAGGGAGTCTGGCAAGCTACAGTCCATGGGGTCGTAAAGGTCAGACACAATTGAGCTATTGAGCACACAAACACACATACAAAAGTTTGAAATTGTAGGGAGAGTCACTTCTGGTGAGTCAGTGGCTCCCTTTGGTCCCTTACTCTCACCTCGTAAAGCTGACATGGATCACAGGGCTCCTCACTCCCAAACCGTCCATGCCTTCACATCTCAGACTGAAAGACAAAATCCTCACTACGAAAGAAGACGATGGCACCCCACTCCAGTACTCTTGTGTGGAAAATCCCATGGACGGAGGAGCCTGGTAGGCTGCAGCCCATGGGGTCGCTAAGAGTCGGACACAACTGAGCGACTTCACTTTCACTTTTCACTTTCACGCATTGGAGAAGGAAATGGCAACTCACTCCAGTGTTCTTGCCTGGAGAATCCCAGGGATGGGGGAACCTGGTGGGCTGCCGTCTATGGGGTTGCACAGAGTCGGACGCAACTGAAGGGACTTAGCAGCAGCAGCAGCAGCAGCATGAGCCAAAGACCCCACAAAGTCTCCTCCTCCTCCCTCTTTGCTCTCTGAACTGATCTAGAACTTTCTCCTGACCATTCTGCTTCTGACATACTGCTCTTCTCACTGTCTCTCAAACATCCCCAGAAGCTTTTACATTTGCTGTTTCATCTACCAGCACTGTTCTTTTCTCAGATGCCTGCACGGCTCCAGGCCTCATTTTCTTCAGGTCTAGAATAACAACACATTTTCCACACCCCAGCCTTTTCTATCCCAGTTGCTTTACTCTGTATCTGGCATGCAACATACTCACTCAAACTAAAGCATGAGGGACTTTGTTTAATCTAACTACAATTTTCTGTCATAGAGTTTTAAGTCATTTTATAAAAACATTGAACCTAGGAAAGTTGTGAAATCATGTTGGGAGATCTTTTGAAAGTGTGAAGTTCCTACCACTTTTTAGCTTCTCTAATGGCTCAGATGGTAAAGAATCTGCCTGCAGTGCAGGAGGCCTGGGTTCCATCCCTGTGTTGAGAAGATGCCCTGGAGAAGGGAAAGGCAACCCACTCCAGTATTCTTGCCTGGAGAATTCCAGGACAGAGGAGCCCACATGTCCTAAGGGTTGCAAAGAGTCAAACACAACTGAGTGACTGACACTCACTCTTACCAGTTTGGGAGAGTTTATGAGCAATCTACCCTGAACTTAGTAAATAAGTTGTGATTACTTCACATGCTCATGGTACAGGTGGTTGACAAGTAGTCAACAGGCAATGGACTGTATGAGATTTGGAATCAGAGGAATAGTATTGAATATCAGTGTTGCCACTTCCTTACTTGTAATTTTGGACAAAGAGATAAAATAGTACCGAAGATAGTAATAATAGAAGCTTAAAATATATGAATGAATAAGTGAATGAACTTTTGTAAACCGCTTAAACTTTTTTATTAAAGACAAGTAGAACTTATAATATCTGGCTCACTTAGTTGTAATGTGGATGAAATAAAATACGAAAATGCACTATAAAGTGAAAAACAATGTTAGTGTTGTTACTCTTGGAAATCAGGAAAGTAATGCAGTAAACAAATAACTGGAAAAAAAAAAAAACAAATAACTGGAAGAAGTTTATACAACCTTGTGGGTAGAATACTGGTCAACACATTGATATGCACAAATCTAATCACAGTATAATTGTGAAAGTATAATAGTGAAAAACTAAATATAGTAATGTTTTTGCCAGATGACTATGTTCCAGCTACTAAACTAAGAATTTTAGAGCATTATTGCTAGGAATCACTACTGCAATCCTATGAGGCAAGTGATTATTATCATGCTAACATTATAAATGAGGAAAGTGAAAGAGTAACCAGTCACATATCACATAGCTTAGTAAACGCTTCAACAGTGACTGGAATTGGTATGTTTCTTAGTCATTCAGTATTTTATCCACTCAGATTGATATTGTCAATCTAAATTCATAATAATTCATATCTTCCCATCAGTTTTACTTTCCTCTTTGAAAGTAGAACTATAAAAGGTAAAGAAAATTAATTAACATTTGTTAGGATTCAAAAACAAATATACAAATTCCTCCACACATGGAAAAAAAAAAAAAAAAAACCTGCTGCAATGAGTCAGAAAAACATGAGGTCAGGGGTGTTTATATAAATTTGAAATAAACATACAAAAGGATACATCCTCAGCAGCGTTGGTAAATTTTATTGCAGGATGTGCTTGTTAAGGAATTCACAAATAAAAGCCCTCAAGAGTTCCGGCCCAGCTGCCCCTTGCAGAGCATAATGGCTCTTTGGCCCTCTGTTCCACCAGAGGTCACCGCACCACTTGCCCAGCAAGGCCTCCAGGTGTTGAAGGCGGGTCCTCCCTACCCCAGTGGTGACCTCCAGGCACATAGAGTGCTTTCCTGGGTCTTAAGGGAGGATGATCCATCAATATAAGTAAGCTTTTCTGCTCCCATAGAATTCGTAGAACATGCAAGGAGGTGCTTAATTACCCAAGCCCTAGAAATTCCAATGCATCTCTTCTCATGCTTGATTATATAAAAAAAAGCAATAAAAATTGCTGAAAGACTGTACTTTGAATGAGGTTGAAACCCAAGAAGTAGAATGTAACTGAATTACCACTATCTTCAATTTTTTGTCATTTGAAAGATCAGCTCTGCTGTGAACAACTTTTAGGTGTTGCATACATAAGTGGTTTTTTTCTCCAGTGTGATTTTTAACTTAAATGCTGATGGCAAGAAAGAATTTCAGGGGGTGAATAAAATGCACTTACAGGCGAAACAGCCATCTGATTGTGAACTTAGCTCTTGCATACTAAACAGGAGAGTTTTGTCTCTTGTCTCATAGCTACAGAAAAGCAGGAAGTATTTGGAAGGGAAAAATGAGGATTAGGAGGAAGTGGGGGGTGGGGAGGTCTGGTTTGTCTATGTGACACACTTCTTACTGGCACTATGCCCAGAAGTGTTTTCATGCTGCTTTGAAAGACAGAAGCTGAATAAGAAAAACTCTAAAGAGACTGCTTTTCCTGAGAAAACATTTGAGACAAGACAGTCAGGGCAAGCCAGGCCAGAATGGGCCATGAGACCAGACCTGACCAGGTGCGGGAGCCTGGTCAGTGTTGTGAAAAAGGCCAGGAAGAACAGTGAGGTGAGATGCCCAGAGAAGATACTGACCCTGAGGTCCTTGGAAGACTTCAGGGCTGGGGGCAAGTAGAAAAGGCAGCTTTGTGAAGTGGAGGCAGGGGAAACAGTGGAGAGGGAAAACACTTACTTTAAACTAGTGGGTAATGATCATAAAGAATTGGCGACTTGGAGATTAAAAATAAATGTTAGGATTTACCTAAAAGAAACAATGCAATATATACAAATATTTATATACATGGGAATTTGCTGCAGTGTTATTTATAATAATGAAAATTTTAAAGTAATCTATATGCCTGAAAGCGTTAATCTCTCTGTTGTGTCCAACTCTTTGCGACCCCATGGACTATAGCCCCTAGGCTCCTCTTTCCGTGGAATTCTCCAGGCAAGAATACTACAGTGGGTAGACATTCCCTTCTTCAGGGCATCTCCCCAATCCAGGCATTGAACCTGGGTCTCCTGCATTGCAGGCAGATTCTTTACCATCTGAGCCACCAGGGAATACATATATATATATATATATATATATGAAATACATATTATATATTTATATATATGACATATGTGTGAGTATGTAAATATCATAGAATAATATATAACCATTAAAATGTATATTCTAACAATATTTTAAGTCTAAATAAGTATATTAAGTTTAAAATTAGATACAGCAGTATTATATAAATATATATTGTTTAAAATGAGATACAGCAGCATTATATAAATATCTACATATTTGTATATGTAGATATATAAATATATCATGATATACATATATAATACATATATATGCATGTGTACGTATGTATGGAGAGAAGAAGAGAAAGATAATGAAAGGATACATCAAGATGTCAACAATGATTATTTTTAGATGATGGAATTGCATATAATTTTAATTTACCTTCTCTGACTTTTTTGTGTTTTTCAGATTTTTTAAAAAACACCAGAGTTCTCCTTTATATATTCTTAATTTTAAATGTCACTTGTAAACATTTTTTTAAGTTTTCAATAATACCTAATACAATTTTTAATTAATTTTTATTGGAGTATAGTTGATTTACAACATTGTGTTAGTTTCTGCTGTGCAGCAAAGTGAATCAGCTATGCACATATCTATCTGCTCTTTTTTAGATTCTTTCCCCATATGGGTCATTACAGAGTACTGAGTAGAGTTCCCTGTACTATACAGTAGGTTCTTAATAGTTAAATAAAATGTAAAGTTCCTCTGTTCCAGTTCCTCTCAGACCCCTGTAATGCTTTGAGTCACATCTCTTGGTGTCCCTGTATTTATCTACGTTTGTTTTCCATTCTTTATTAATTCTTACCAAGATTTTAAATAATATGTTTATATCTTATACTAGTTATTCTACATATGCCCCTGACTCTTTCTCTGCTCTTTATTGACCAATCCCACTCCTGTATATATATCTACAAAAAAATAAAACTACTAATTCTAAAAGATACGTGCACCCCAATGTTCATAACACCATTTACATTAGCCAAGATATGGAACAAATTCATTTCCATCAACAGACAAACAGTATATGTATATACATATATGTTATATATATATATGTTATATATATGTGTGTTATATATATGTGTTATATATGTGTGTGTGTGTATATGTTTTATATATATATATGTTCAGTATATATATATGTTTTATATATATATATATATATATTAAATGGAATATTACCCAACCATAAAAACTGAACTTCTGCCATTTGCAGCAACATGGATGAATCTAGAGGATAGTATGCTTAGTGAAATATGTCAGACAGAAAGAGACAGATGCCATATAATATCATTTGTATGTGAAATCTAAAAATTAAAACAAATATATATATATATGCAAAACAGAGACTCAGAAACAAATGTAGAAACAAATATAGAAACTGGTGGTTACCAGTGGGGAAGGGGAGAGGGAGGGGCAAGACAGAGGTATGGGATTAACTGATACAAAGTACTATATATAAAATAGATAAGCAATAAAGATATATTTTATAGCAAAGGGAATTATAGTCATTATTTTATAATACCTTTAAATAATCTAGAAAGTGTTTTATAATCTATAAAAATATTGAATCACTATCCAAAACTAAAATAATGCTGTATATCACTATACTTCAATGAAGTGAAAGTCAATTTATGTCAGCAAGGTCATGGTCTTTCTGGAGTCTCTAGGGAATACCTTTTCTAGCTTCTCATCATTGTTCAATTGCTCAGTTGTGTCTGACTATTTGTGACCCCAAGGAATGCAGCACACCAGGCTTCCCTTTTCTTCACCGTCTCCCAGAGTTTGTGCAAATTCATGTCCACTGAGTCAATAATGCCAAGCATCCATCTGATCCTCTGTCATCCCCTTCTTCTCCTGCCTTCAGTTTTTCCCAGCATCAGGGTCTTTTCCAATTAGTCAGCTATTCGCATCAAGTTGCCAAAGTATTGGAGCTTCAGCTTCAGCATCAGTCCGTCCAATGAATATTCAGGGTTGATTTCCTTTAAGATTGACTGGTTTGATCTTTTTGCAGTCCAAGGAACTCTCAAGAGTCTTCTCCAATGCCACATTTCGAAAACATTAATTCTTTGGTGCTCAGCCTCCTTCATGGTCCAACTCTCACATCCATACATGACTATTAGGAAAACCATAGGTTGCACTATATGGACCTTTGTCAGCAAAATAATGTCTCTGCTTTTTAATATGCTGTCTAGGCTTCTCATAGTTTTTCTTACAAGGAGCAAGCGTCTTTTGAGTTCTTGGCTGCAGTTACTGTCTGCAATGATTTTGGAGCCCAAGGACATAAAGTCTGTCACTCCTTCCATTGTTTCCCTATCAATTTGCCATGAAGGGATAGGACCAGATGCCATGATCTTCATTTTTTGAATGTTGAGTTTTAAGCTAGTTTTTTTACTCACCTCTTTTACCTTCATCAGGAGACTCTTTGTTTCCTTTTTGCTTTCTGCCATAAGGATGGTGTCATCTACATATCTGTGGTTATTGATATTTCTCCACACAATCTGATTCCAGCCTGTGCTTCATCCAGCCCAGCATTTTGCATGATGTGCTCTGCATATATAAGTTAAATAAACAGGGTGAGAATATACAGCCGTGACATACTACTTTCCCAATTTGGAACTAGTCCATTGTTCCATGTCCAGTTCTCACTGTTGCTTCTTGACTTGCATACAGTTTTCTCAGGAGGCAGGTAAGGTGGTCTGGTATTACCATTTCTTTAAGAATTTTCCACAGTATGTAGTGACCCACACAGTCAAAGTCTTTAGCATAGTCAATGAAGCAGAAGTAGATATTTTTCTGGAATTCTCTAGCTTTTTCTATGACCCAACAGATGCTGGCAATTTGATCTCTGGTTCCTCTGCCTTTTCTAAATCCATTGTCAACATCTGGAAATTCACAGTTCATGTATTGTTGAAGCCTGGCTTGGAGAATTTTAAGCATTACTTTACTAGTGTGTGAGATGAGTGCAATTGTGTGGTAGTTTGAGCATTCTTTGGCATTGCCTTTCTTTGGGATTGGAATGAAAACTGACCTTTTCCAGTCCTGTGGCCACTGCTGAGTTTTCCAAATTTGCTGGCATATTGAGTGCAGCACTTTCACAGCATCATCTTTTAGGATTTGAAATAACTCTGCTGGAATTCCATTACCTCCACTATTTTTGTTCATAGTGATACTTCCTAAGGGCCACTTGACTTCGCACTCCAGGATGTCTGGCCCTAGGTGAGTGATCACACCATTGTGCTTATCCAGGTCATTAAGATCTTTTTGTATACTTCTGTGTATTCTTGCCACCTCTTATTAATATCTTCTGCTTTTGTTAGGTCCATACCATTTCTGTCCTTTATTGTGCCCATTTTTACATGAAATGTTCCCTTGGTATCTCTCATTTTCTTGAAGAGATCTCTTGTCTTTCCCATTCTATTGTTTTCTCTGTTTCTTTTCATTGATCACTTAGGAAGGCTTTCTTATTCTCCTTGCTATTCTTTGGAACTCTGTTCAGATGGGTATATATTCCCTTTTTTCCTTTGCCTTTTGCGTCTCTTCTTTTCTCAGCTATTTTTCAAGGCCTCCTCAGACAACCATTTTGCCTTTTTTGCATTTATTTTTCTTGGGGATGGTTTTCTAGCTTCTAGAGACCACTTATATTTCTGGAACATGCCCACTTTCTTCTTCTTGATACCCAGTAAGTAGTCTCTCCAATCTCTCTGACTCTGACCTTGACTTCTATGCTTTCCCCTTTCACTTATAAGGACTCCTGTGATTGCATGTAATTAGAGTGGTCTATCTGGATAGTCCTGAATGATCTCTACATCTCAAGATCATTATTATGTCTCTAAAGTCCTTGCCAACAAAGGTTCGTCTAGTCAAGGCTATGGTTTTTCCTGTGGTCATGTATGGATGTGAGAGTTGGACTGTGAAGAAGGCTGAGTGCCAAAGAATTGATGCTTTTGAATTGTGGTGTTGGAGAAGACTCTTGAGAGTCCCTTGGACTGCAAGGAGATCCAACCAGTCCATTCTGAAGGAGATCAGCCCTGGGATTCTTTGGAAGGAATGATGCTAAAGCTGAAACTCCAGTACTTTGGCCACCTCATGCGAAGAGTTGACTCATTGGAAAAGACTCTGATGCTGGGAAGGATTGGGGGCAGGAGGAGAATGGGATGACAGAGGATGAGATGGCTGGATGGCATCACTGACTCAATGGACATGAGTCTGGGTGAACTCCAGGAGTTGGTGATGGACAGGGAGGCCTGGTGTGCTGCGATTCATAGGGTCGCAAAGAGTCGGACATGACTGAGCAACTGATCTGATCTGATCTGAAAGTCCTTTTGCCAGGTAAGATAAGAAATTCACAATCTCTGACAACTTGACCATGAACATCTTGGGGGTCATCGTTCTGCCTGCTACCATGGCTAAAGATAAAACTCCAAATCCAATTATATAATCTGCAAAATTACAAAATAGCTAAATGCCTGACTCTCCAAGTCCTCCATACCAAGGGTAGGCACTGGTCAGAAAGGGATATGACCCTTAGACCTAGAATGGGGATACTTGGGCAAACATAGATAAGTCTGACCACCATTCTCTCCCAAATGCCTCTAAGCCACCCCTGTCAGAAGCGGCACCTCCTCACATGTCTTTCTTTTGTTTTTCCCAGAGAGGCTTCTTATCCTTCATTTGTTCTTATTCTTCATTTGTTCTTATTCAGGTTCCACCACTTCTCACTCTTTTCAGGTTTGTAAAAGATCAGATCTCAGAGTGTCCCAGATGGAGAAAAGATTTGGCCTGGATGCCACTTAGGAAAAAGATAGTGAATATGCCAAAGAGCTTATAAGACTTTCCTATGATATTTCAATAAAAACCTGGGGAATACAAATGTAAATGGTTTCTGAAGATGGTGGTCAGATACGATGGAACATAAGGTTAGAGTTGTTTGAATTAAGCCATTGTTGCTCTTATTGTGATTTTAAGTTTTGGTTTGTTTTCTTTCTTTTCTCTTTTTTTTTGGGGGGGGCAGGGAAAGGCCACCATATGCCACAAGTGGGGATCTTGGTTCTCTAACCAGTGATCCCAGCCAGGCCCTTGGCAGTGAGAGCAGGGAGTCCTAACCACTGGACCACCAGGAAATTCCTGTGATTCTGGTTTTAAAGCATCAATTTTGAGTAACACTCAGTGACACTTTGGTTGATTAACTGAAGCCTCATCTCAGTAATGATCTCTATTCAACGTGCCTGACACTGGAACTTCCCTGGCATACATTAAAGGGCAAAATTCAGAGGCTCAGGGAGATGGGAATCTTAAAGTGGTTCAATTATATGCAGCCTGTTCAACAACCGCCAACTAAATCCATTGAAGGGATTCAGAGGAGACTTCCCTCCTGAAGACACTAGGAAATATGTTGGTGCTGGGAGCTTGGTGGTGACAGTCCACTGAAGGCTGGAGATGACAGCTGGGAGATGCTGCCACAGAATTGAATCTGCTGATTGTAGTAGAAACAAGAGAACGCCACAGAGGCAGAGACCAGAGAGTAGCCTCGAACCTTCAGAGGGAAGATGGGAACAATTACTATACCAGAAAGAAGAAACAGAGGTTCTGATCTAGAAGGATTTATGATTGTGGCTGGGCTTCCCTGGTGATTCAATGGTAAAAAAAAAAATTCACCTGCCAATGCAAGAGACGCAAGAGAAACCACACACACGTTATTAAAGGCAACAGGGAGACTTAGGGCAGCGTAGTGGGGACAGATTTGGGAGATTTGCTCTTTGTCATGAGAACCGTAGGGGCTTCTCAGGTGGCTTAGTGGTAAAGAATTCGCCTGCCAGCACAGGAGATTTGGGTTCAACCCCTGGGTCGGGAAGATCCCCTGGAGAAGGAAATGGCAACCCGCTCCTGTATTCTTCCCTGGAAAATCCTATGGACAGAGGAGCGTAGAGGGCTGCAGTCCATGGGGGGTAGCAAAAGAGTCAGACACAACTTAAACAACAACAGTGGTTGTGGCTAGTTAATCACTGTGTCCCTAAGAGTGAAATATATGAGAAAACATGTAAATGAACCCTAATGAATATGATCAAAACAGCAAAGTGAAAATCTAGGTCTAGTGAATAGAAAACTGACTTGAGTTACCATAGTGGAAATTCATAACATCAGACCCAGTTTCTGAACACAGGCCAGTAAATAGACCCTGTACATCTGAAGTGAGAGGAAATCTGGGTCCCCTGGCATAAGGATCTGAGATATAACCACACATTTGTAACTGTCTTCTGTTCCTCAGGTAGATCCTTAGGATTTCCTGCCTGGCCATGTGTTTTGGAAATATTTTCTCATTTTAGGATTTCTTTTTTATATTTATATACCTATGAAAGTAATTTTTTTAGAAAGGATACTAGGAAGTATGACTTTCCTTGCACATCTGAATATGTGTAATATATGCTTTTACATTTAAAAGGTAGTATAGCTGAAAATAAAATTTTGAATCAACATATTTTTTCCCCAAAACATTTATTCTTTGCTAATAACTTTTAAAGACACAAGAATTAGAGAGTTCTTTTGTTGGATGCAAGTCTGATTCTTGTTAAATTACAGGTAACATGGATTTTCTCTCTCCCAGCTTTGAGGTTTGAGGTTGACATATCAAAGCTAAAGAGTACAGCAAGAAGAGAAACTAGCATAAAATTATATAAGATATTAAATATTGTAGCATCTTACAGAATTGTGGTAAAATTAACTGCCTTATGATATTTCAAAATGTTTGTTAATAAAGTCTTTATCTGATACTTAAGAGATTATGTTATTACTGTAACAATAACCACACAATCAGCTAAGGAGTTTGCTAACCATACCTCAACAAACACTGGATTGGGCTCCTTTCCTCCCCTCAGAAGTCTAATAGAGTAGGTCTGGACCTGGGTGTTTGTACTTTTAACACATATCCCAGGGAATTCTGATCTTCTTCAAAGTTTAAAGAAGATTTCTATACATTTTTCCCAGCAAAATCTGCCATGTTAGAGGCGCTCAGTAATTATTTTTTAATGGGTGGAATGAAGGAATGAAAGCAAATTTGAAGGGAAACAAAAGTCTGACAACAGTTGTCTCTGTGAGGAATGCTTTACTTCTACGTCTAGTGATTTGATGAGCCAATCTGAGTAGGATAAACAGTGCAGTGTCGTAGGGTGGTGGCAAAGAAATATCAAATCTCTGAATCTTCATCAATGAACTGTAGCATTGCTCATCAGGCTCACTAAAAGGAACTGCTTTCTCTATCAGTCTCCCAGCTCATGTGTGTGCATGTGTGTATGCTCAGTCGCTCAGTCGTGTCCAGCTTTTCTGTGACCTCATGGACTGTAGCCAACCAGGCTCCTCTGTCCATGGGATCTCTCAGGCAACAATACTGGGTTGCCATTTCCTTCTCCAGGGGATCTTCCTAACCCAGGGATCGAATCCACATCTCCTGTGTCTCCTGCATTGGTAGGTGGATTCTTTACCACTGAGCCACCAGGGAAGCCCCATCCCAGCACATGTGTGCTGTGCTCAGTCGTCAGTCCTGTCCAACTCTTTGCAACCTCATGGACTGTGGCCCACCAGACTCCTCTGTCCATGAGATTACCCAGGCAAGAATACTGGAGTGGGTTGTCATTTCCTACTCCAGAGGATCTTCCCAGCCCAGGAATTGAACTTGGATCTCTTGCAGCTCCTGTATTGGCAGGAAGATTCTTTACCACTGTACCACCTAGAAATAGGTACTAAATAAATAGGTGGTTCTTATTCCGGCAAATACTTTTATCTTTGATATACAACTCAGTGTACTTAATTGACACTGTTGAGCAGTATATGTGTCTTTTCATTCAAGTGTGAAGATCAAAGTCATGAAATAAATATGGATTTATGCTAACCTGAGCACATTATTTTCAGTGGCATTAATTTTTGTCACTACATTATTGCCCCTTTGATGTCAGCTGAGTTATAGAAAGCAAGAAATAGGCTTGTGAGAGAAACAAAGACATATCCTAATGAGATTTAGGTCCATTTTCTGTCCCTATTTTCTATTGTGAGCACTGATTAATTATGATTAGAAAAGGTGTTTCTAAAAAACTTAGGAGACTTAGCTCAAATGCAATTCCCACTCAGACTTCACTAGACTTTCCACTTCACACTCCAGTACTCTTGCCTGGAAAATTCCATGGACAGAGGAGCCTGGTAGGCTACAGTCCATGGGGTCGCAAAGAGTCAGACATGACTGAGCGACTTCAATGTCAATGTCAATGCCAGTTGAGATCAAGACTTGGAGGAGATCTATGATAACAAAGATGTCTTCAGCCTGGAATGTTTCCCAACTTCACAGGGTCCATTCCAGGGGCCGAGATGAAGAGTCCAATCCAGTAAGTGCGTATGCAGATCAGAAAGAGTCCACTGACCTAGTTTTCAAACACCCAAGATGCTTTGCCCTGAATTTTAAGTCATGCATGTAACTTAGTCCATTTTGGTTTCAAGCTCATATGGTAAAGAATCTGCCTGCCATGTGGGAGACCCAGGTTTGATCCTTGAATTGGGGAGATCCCCTGGAGACAGGAATGGCTACCCACTCTAGTATTCTTGACTGGAGAATTCCATGGCCAGAGGAGCCTGGTGGGCTCCAATCCATGGAGTCAAAAAGAGTGGGACACAGCTGAGCATCTAACACTTATACTCAAAAGTCTCAGATGAGTACTGTGGATGAGTAGTAGGACATCTTTCAGGAGTGACGTGATCCCCTCAGACATGGAAGGGACAAGAAAGTCCTGCATTTCTGGGGATGTGCAACTCTCTTGTTTTTTGTTGCAGCATCTCATACACAGTGATGATATCAGTCCCATGTTCAGCAGAAGCTCCTAGGACCTTCCCAGGAGGGCGGGGTGGGACGGGGGTGAGTTGAGTCAAGTTTCAGAATCTGAGTAAGCAATTGGTGGGCACAAGTGTTTGAAGCAGCTGGATTCTAGTAAATGGACAATAATTATCAGGGAGTAATATCAGAGAAGAGGCTCTAAGCAGTTAACAATTGGAGAAAGTTAACCTGGAAGATTTGTCCATCTCATCCTTAAGCATAGTCATTAGTCATAATAAGTGATTGGGCAAATAGTCATAAGCTCAAACATTTGATATCCTGGGAACAAAGAGTTTCCCAAAGTCACGTTAAAAAAATGGAAGGATGCTATGTAATCTTAATGATAAAACTCAGAGATAAGAGGGTCAGATTTTGCTGATAAAAGAGAAACATGCAAATCTTACATGTGTGTGCCTGCTAAGTGTCTGATTCTTTGTGACCCCATGAACTGTAGCTCCTCTGTCCATGGGATTCTCCAGGCAAGAATACTGCAGTGGGTTGCCATGCCCTCCTCCAGGGCATCTTCCCAACCCAGGGATCAAACCCACCTACACTGGTAAGGAGTTCTTTACCACTACTGCCAAACTCTTAACATAGTTTATATAATAAACTACCTATAGAAATACATGAAAAAATCATACTATTAGCTTTCACAGGCAGAACAGTACTTGTCCTGATTTTTAAAAATATTTTTGTTGTTTCACAGAGGATTAGAATGAATGTGCATTTCTTAATAGTTCTAGAATAATGTGTGGTGCCAGCTCTCTTGTCCCTCTACATGGGTTGTAACAGAACATAATACATCAGGATAGAATCTAAATTGTTAGAGCACTGATTCACATAAGGAATGCAAATGTCTACAAAACAGCAAGTTTGGAGGCACCTTTACTCAACAATGAGGGACTACTTCAGGCGGTGCTGAAGCCTTATGTATGAAGTAGGAGCAGATATGTGGGAGGATAGAAAAACCATATGCTACTCTGTGATTTTTCTAAACTGATGAAATCTAAACTCCCCCAAGAAGTATCTAGGAAATAGAAAAATCAGAAACTGATAGTTGAGCCTATGATAAATCCAGGCTTCTCTGAGAGTTGAGAGAGAACTTTGGTCATTCTTTCAGGGTTTTGGAGTGTTGAGGCCACTAGCCTAATCCCAAAGCCCAGTGTTTTTCCATATTGTTCACCATCGAGCAGATAATATAGCCTGGGCTAGTATCCTACTGCAAACTTGGGGTAGTCTTTGCATGCATGCATGCTCAGTCACTCAGTTACGTCTGACTCTTTGCAACCTCATGGAGTGTATCCTGCCAGGCCCCTCTGTCCATGGGATTCTCCAGGCAAGAATACTGAAGTAGGTTTCCATTTCCTTATCCAGGGGATCTTTCCAACCCAGGGATCAAACCCACATCTCCTGCATCTCCTGCATTAGCAGGCAGATTCTTTACCACTGAGCCCCCTGGGAAGTCCAGTATAGTCTGTAGGGGAAGCTTTTCTGTAAAATGAAAGGGGGGGTTCTGATCTATAATTAGAGTAACTGTAGGAACATTTAGTGCTAAAATTAAGACATGGAAGATCCTTCAAACAAAGAAAACAGAGTGTAGCAAATCTCCCAGCAAGTAGAATATTCCGGAGGTAAAAGAAAGTCAAGAAAGCTTAAGATAAAGACTTCACGCTTGACATTACTTTGTCCATGTGACTAAGGAAACAATTTTTAAGCTGTTACAGAAGTTTCATGATTAACTTGGGGAGAGCATTTCTTTCAGGAAGCAATGAATCTATAAACCTTTCAGTTTGCCAAGCTAAGACTCACAAATAATGAGACTCAATGCATCTACAAGTTGAAGTTCCTGGTTCCAACTCACTGAAAAGCTTCAAGCCTATTTAAGGCTCCTCTTTCACCATCAATAATCAGCATCTCACTAGTGTGAATTCTATTAAGTTATGGTTAGGTACCCTGCCGCCTCTAAGCTCAGTGGCATGAAAAGAGCAATATAGATACTTACGCTTTGTCCGTGCATCTCAAGCTTTCTACGGAATGGATCATATAAACTGTAATCAATGAGACAATGGAATTTAACAGCAAAATAAGGGGTGCAGAGACCATCTGAACATTTTCTCAAGGCTGTATCACTAATGGCAGTAACGCCATCCTCTTGGGCCATACTGCACAAAGTCAGCTAGTGAATGAAACACAGATAGTTTTGCTGTCTGATAGAAGAGAAGATCTCAAAGAATAAAGAAAACTGAAAGTGTTAGTTGCTCAGTCATGTCCAACTCTTTGTGACTGTAGCCTGCCAGGCTCCTCTGTCCAGGGGATTTCCCAGGTAAGAAAATTGGAATGGATTGCCATTTCCTCCTCCTGGGGATCTTCCAGACCCAGGGTCTCCTGGGTCTCCCGCATGACAGGCAGATTCTTTACCATCTGAGCCACCAGGGAAGACCAAAGAGTAGAAAGTAGTTAACAAAAGTATTATCATCTTAGCGGAATAGTGAAAATGACAAAGGGACCTAGGGAAAAATCTCTTGAAACCAACTCATGCTCTCTAAAGCTGCAGTCCCCTGTTTGGAGAGCTCTTCACAACAACCTTGATTGCTGAGACTGGAATCTGGGGTGTGTGCCCAACATGACCCATAGAGTCCCCAAAATAGCATTTAGGAATAAAATATGCACAGCATTTTCCAGACACATACAGTTAACATACAAGTGAAAAAGGTCACTCGCCTGGTAAACATGTGTAGTAAACTTCTATTCGACAAGAGTGACACAAATGTAACCTAAATAAGCTTGAGCAAAACACAAAAAGTGGGAGGGAAGGAAGAAAGGAAAAAAAGAAGGAAGAAAAGAAAAATGGTTTCCTCATTAAATTGAGAAATCTAGAGATAATGCCTTTTCCTTCTGCATTGGCTCCATTCTCGGGCAGATTTTTATCCATGACAGAAGGTCTGCCAATGGTTCCAGAAAGTCTAGTTGAAGATATGCCTTCTTTCTCAAGAGCTCTTAATTAAAGTTCCAAAGTTGAGTCTCACTGGCTTCACTGAACCTCTTTGCCAACTCTGAATTGTTGTGGCTGGAGGAATGGAGTACTCGTATTATCCAGGCCTGGAACTGTTCATCCGTCTGCAAACAAAGGAAGAGGGCTAACATAAAATTAGAAAGAGTAAGGAAAAGTAGGGAGCTAGAACCAGTAATGTAAAGAATGGATATCATGCAGGCAGAAAGTTTTTCTGCTCAAGTGTGCATAGCATTTATATATCTCAACATTTTGCTTGTATTCTCAGTATGTCCAACCCTTTGTGACTCCAGCTTGCCAGGCACCTCTGTCCATGGAATTTTCCAGCAAAAATATTGGTATGGGTTGCCATTTCCTCCTCTGGTGGATCTTCCCCACCCAGGGATTGAGCCCGTGTCTCCTGTGTCTCCCACATTGCAGGTGGATTCTTTACCTGCTCCCACTGAGTCATCAGGGAACAAGGGAATAGAAATGGCATGAGCACAACATCTTAGCCCTGGCCCCTCATAGGAAGCTAACACTCCTGTCCAATTTCTTCCACATCCACCAACCAAACAGGACCAACTCCTGTGTCCTCCTCACTCATCCTTCTTCCATCGAGAATGGGTCACTGTTAAAGGCAAGAAATGTGATTTGGCCTCAGTCCTAATGGGTGGAGAGTTTTGGGTGTGGAGTTAAAGCCCAAGTCTGTCAGGGTGAGATGTGCTCCCACGCATTTGGCAGGTGAGACCGGTATGGGGCTGTTCTATTTGGTAACTGCCAGAGGAGGTGATATTACACTGGGATTCAGGGCAAAAGCCACATAATGATGAAGACTGTGTGTTAGCCTGGCAGTGCCCTCTGTGCCCACATCTCCAGGCACATGGCAGGGGTGGGGGCAGTGTGGGCTGAAGGAACGATTCAAGTGCTTGAGATGCTGGGTCCTGGCCCAAAGACCGTCTCTGTTCACCCTTTAACATGATTTACATCTGGCTCCATTTCTGCAGCTCATATATGTGCAGGGAACTTGAAATTAGGAGGAAAGCTCTCCAAAAGAAAGAGTGAGACTCAGGCGTTAGGAAAGGCCTCGGATGTTTATACAAAACTACAAGTGCAGCTGCGCCCGCTGAGTAATATCCCATATGCAGCAGGCCAGCCCTGGTGTGAGTGGGGAGAGGGATTTATTTCTCCTTCCAGACAGGCTCTCTTGGGAACTCTAAATGGTAAAAGCAGTGAACTTGCATCTGGACTGGGGAAGGCCATAAGCAGTCTCTGCGTATGCGAGTTCTTGGCCATGAGCCCCTTCACCTCACCGTGAACTCTGTATTTCCTTTCCTTTGCCAGCTGTGAGCCTACCTCCAGGATCAATGGTGGATTTGTAGTAGGACTGAACTGGGGTGGTGGGGGGGAGTTCTTGTAGCCTGCTTAAAAGATCTCTGAAACATCCATCCCATCTCCTGTCGATCCCCTCAATAAACCTTCGTGTCTGAACTCTTACAAAGGGTGGTCAGAAAGAGATGAGAAAAGAAAACATCATGTTCATATGCATGACTTGATCATGGGATATCTAAAGCCAACCCTGCTTCACGCTTCTCTGTTAGGCATTCCATACAATGCATGCAGTAATGCCTCCATGTGTGTGCTCAGACACTTCTCTGATGGGTTCAGCCACACTGAAAAAAAACTGCATTCCTTGAAATATGCTTTTTCTTCTTCTTAGAATCAGGAAGAAGCATAGAAGCTGTTGAGGATGGGAAGGACAAATCAGTAATGATTAATCTAGACTTATTAATATTTATTTATATTTTTTAATTTGGTACTCAACAAATAAAGCTAAGGTAGTAAGAGCCACAACATTTTTACATATTGCCTATGTAACAGACTTCCATGTAACATTGTCCAGGGTAGATCTGATGGCTCCTCATGGATCAGGCACCCAGCTTTCTTCTCTCTTTTTGATCTGTGGTCGAACAATTTAACACCCATATACTTGAGATTCACTTTAAGGTTAAAAAGGGCCGCTGGAGCTCCAGGCATCAATTCAGTGTTTCAAATAATGAAAAGAGGAAGAGGGGAAGAATAAAAATGCCCAGTCTCCAGCTATCAGCTCCCTTTAAACAGTTTTTTCTCATTTGACTAGTGAGTAGTTACAAAGCCTCAACTTGCTTCCAACCAGCTAAGAATGCGACTAGAGGCAAAGTCAATCTGAACAAAATTGGGTTCAAACCAACAGTCTCTGCCACAGGATGCAGTCAACATTCCTTCAAACCCTGGTTTTCTAGTTCTCTGATCATCTTCTCCCTCAAGAGCAGTATCAGCATCCCTAGGTTACTAATGTTTTGCTTTTCAGCCCGTTGGATTAGAAGAGAGAAATGAATGCTGTGGAAGATATTGGCCTCTAGGAGGAGTTTGACATTATTCTATTCCCTCCTTCTCATTCCAACTTCCCATCTCATTCTGCTTCCCTTATCCTCCAGGAATTTGTTCCAATCGAGGGAAGAATTTATTGGGTCTCAGCACTGGCCCTGGCTTTCTCATTTTGACAAAGAGAGGGATGAATTGTTCAGATTTGAGAGGTACACAGTCTCTGTTCTCTCTCCCATAGAGTCTACTAGCTAGAATAGTCTAGGCAATTGTGTCAGCTGATAGCCAATTTGCTTCAAGATTCATCCGCCTCTCCCTCACTTTGTTCTGCAATGCAGGAACTACAAGAACTACATTCCTTAGCTGCCTTCACCTCTGGGTTCTTGATAAAAGCACCACTCAGAAGGCCTGACATAAGATTAGGAAGAGAAGAAGGAAAGAATGGGTGGGTATCCTTTCGCCTTGGCTCTCTGTTGCATTGCTTTCTAGCATGACGCCACCAGACGGCCCCTCCCTTTATTTTTCCCATTTCTGTCATGCAGTCCTCCCTGTGGCCCTAGCTCTCATCATATGGTCTTGACTTCTTACTGTCCCTGGTTTTGTCTATTCTTACATCATCAATGCAATCAATTTCCTGCATTAAATGCACTCAGTTCAAACAATCTGAACTGCTTTCTAGCAAGTTCTTGACTGACAGAATTATGCTGCAATAATCAACAATTTCCCAAATCTCAGTAGCTTAATACATAAAATCTAGTTTCTTACTCACACTGTGCTAATTCAGAGCTGTCACCTTCCAAATGGTGACTCAGTGGTCCAGCTGGCTTTTATTTTTAACTATGCCATCTGAAGCACTTGGCTTCTATATCACTGCAACAAGGCAAGATAATGAATAGAGAATTCAAATCTGCTCTCATTTGCTTGATCCAGAAGTGATAGATGTTAATTCCAGTTTAACCCAGTGGTCAGGACTAGTCATCTAGCCCAACATGATTGCCAGAGATGCTTGGAAATGTACCCTTCTTATTTATTTATATATGTGTTATGTATGTATGTACATATGTATGTGTGTCTAGAATAAGTCCCCTATATATGAACAAGTTCATTCTGAGAGCACATTCCTAAGTCCAATTTGTTCATTTAAGTGCAACAAAGTTAGCCTAGGTACCCAACTAACTCAATCGGCTATATAGTTCTGCCCTGTAAGGAGATTTATAATACTTTTCACACAAACAATACATTAAAAGAACAAAAAATAAATATTTTTAATCTTATAGTACAGTACCTTGTAAAGTACAGTACAACAGCTGGCATACAGGAACTGGCAGTGAGTGGACGGGCAAGAAGAGTTACTGACTGGAGGAGGGAGAGGAGGTGGGAGATGGTGGAGCTAAAGGATGGTCAGCAATAGGAGATGGAGCACAAGCTGCAATTTCACTCATGGCTGGTGTTGATGGCAGGTTCTGGTTCCTTGCCAGACTCAATTCTATCTACCCTCTTGAAAAAATGTTCCAGTAATGTTAGGGTTGTAACACGTTCACATCTTTGAAAGTTTGCAGCTTGAAGGTTCATATGTAGGGGTGCGTACATGCATACTCCATTGCTTAAGTTGTGTCTGACTCTTTGCAATCCTGTGAACCATAGCCCCCCAGGCTCCTCTGTCTCAGGGTTTCTCCAGCAAGAACACTGGATGGGGTTGCCATGCCCTCCTCCAGGGGATCCTCCTTGACCCAGGGATCAAACCCATGTCTCTTATGTCTCCTGCATTGGCAGGTGGGTTCTTTACCATTAGAGACACGTGGGAAGCCCTTGAATGTCAGAGAATTTATGTATATGCATACACACAGATAGAGAGAGATAATTTTGGTATTCTCTTAGAGCATAAAAGAAAAAAAATAAGAAAAGTACAAAATTTGGTTAACTTAGATTGTTAATCCAAGACAAGTATGATCACCTAATCTGTATCTTAAGAACGTACCTTTCCTCTTGGCAATGGTTAATCACATCTACTGATTTTTTTGGTGGGTGGGGGGCAGGGGCAGTGGCGATCTTTGTTACTTGACATCCAAATTCTTCCACTATAGAACTGTTATAGAATTATTTTCCAGTGTATGGCAAAATGACACCCATTTTTTTCATCACAGCTTCTCTCTTTTCCTCTCAGCTGTGCTCCAGCTTGTTGAAAAATGAATTTTAAATCTAAGTAACACTTACCCTGGAGATATGTCATGATTTTTCTTAAGAGAAAGCAAATAGCCTTATCCAAGTTCATAATAAAATGGTAACTCCAAGTTTTTAAGAAGTTTAAAACTGTGAAAACTTAGTAGAAAATAAATCTCAACAGAAAATATTAATTCATAGAATTACATAAACTTAAGACATATCCAAATAAAATTTCCCAGAGTTCCATTCATTCTAACTTTATTGTCATCACTGTAAGGTGCAGAGCTTTCGCATGGAAGTCTTGACTCATTTCCTCTTTATATTTATGAGATAGATCTCTCCTATAACTATTCTTCTACATATTTTTTTAATTGAGGGGTTATCATTTATATATGAATAAGAGAGGCACAGAAGATGAGATGGCTGGAGGGCATCACCGACTTGATGGACATGAGTTTGAGTAAACTCTGGGAGTTGGTGATGGACAGGGAGGCCTGGCGTGCTGCGATTCATGGGGTCACAAAGAGTTGGACACGACTGAGGGACTGAAATGAACTGAACTGAAGAGAGGCACACAAAATCAATATATTTTCAGATACAAATCAATACAATAAAGACCATTAACCTCAGTACAATGCCAGAATTACAGGCATTAAATGTATTTGGGGCTTTTGAAAAAATGATAAATTAACATACAGTACTTGTTAAAAATACTTGAGCTTTTTCTTTGTTTATTCTTCTTTTAATTTATGAGAGAATTTGATGTCTGTACAGAAAGCAAGTTCATTTAATACTTCTTTATTTAGTATCTCCTATGTGCTAGACAGGCTTTCCAGGTAGTACAATGGTAAAGAATCCACCTGGCAATGCAGGAGATACAAGAGACATGGGTACCATCCCCAGGTCAGGAAGATCCCTGGAGTAGGAAATGGCAACCTGTTCCAGGATTTTTGCCAGAAAAATTCAATAAACAGAGGAGCTTGATGGGCTACGGTCTCTTGGGTCACAAAGATCAGAGAGGACTGAGCAACCTTGCAAGCACATGCATGTGATAGGCACTATCATAGGTACTTCTGTTTCCCGCTCTCAGGAATCTTATATTTAAATGAAGAATATTGTCAGTAAGTACCAATTCACGTGAAAACAAAAGGAGAGCCAAGATCTTTTTGAGGGGGAAAAAAGGCCAGTTTGTCTGGAGCATATGAACAAAACAGTATGGTGAGTTTGGAAATATGGACACATATGGGATTATTTATGGCCCTCATAATTCAGAAAAAAATTTGGATTTTGTTCTCAATGGAAAGGCATGGAGAAGTTTTAAATATGCCTCATATTTTAAAAAGCATCCTTGGTTGCTCTAGACAGAGTGGTTTTGAGAAAGAAAAAGTAGAGGCAGGATGACCAGTTAGGAAGCTACCAGCACTAGTCTATTGATCACTGAGGAAGGCTATCCTATCTCTCCTTGCTATTCTTTGGAACTTTGCATTCAAATGGGTATATCTTTCCTTTTCTCCTTTGCCTTTTGCTTCTCTTCATTTTACAGCTATTTGTAAGGCCTCCTCAGACAACAGTTTTGCCTTTTGCATTTCTTTTTCTTGGGGATGGGCTTGCTCCCTGCCTCCTGTACAATGTCAGGAACCTCCATCCATAGTTCTTCAGGTACTCTGTCTATTAGATCTAATCTCTTGAATCCATTTCTCACTCCCACTGCATAATCGTAAGGGATTTGATTTAGGTCATACCTAAATGGTCTAGTAGTTTTCCCTACCTTCTTCAATTTAAGCCTGAATTTGGCAATAAAGAGTTCATGATCTGAGCCACAGATGCAAAAACAGGTCTTGTTTTTGCTGACTGTATAGAGCTTCTCCATCTTTGGCTGCAAAGGATATAATCAATATGATTTCGGTGTTGACCATCTGGTGATGTTCATGTGTAGTCTTCTCTTGTGTTGTTGGAAGAGGGTGTTTGCTATGACCAGTGCGTTCCCTTAGTAAAACTCGATTAGCCTTTGCCCTGCTTCATTCTGTACTCCTAAGCCAAATTTGAGTGTTACTCCAGGTATCTCTTGATTTCCTACTTTTGCATTCCAGTTCCCTATAATGAAAAGGTTATCATTTTTGGGTGTTAGTTCTAGAAGGTCTTGTAGGTCTTCATAGAACCATTCAATAGCTTCTTCAGCATTACTTTTTGGGGCATAGACTTGGATTACTGTGATATTGAATGGTTTGCCTTGGAAATAAATGGAGATCATTCTGTAGTTTTTGATACTGCATCCATGTACTGCATTTCAGACTTTTTTGTTGACTATGATGACTATGATTGTCACTGTGCTTATTTAACTTATATGCAGAGTACATCATGAGAAACGTTGGGAGAATTGGAGCACCCTCCCACCTGGAATCAAGATTGCTGGGAGAAACATCAATGACCTCAGATATGCAGATGACACCATCCTTATGGCAGAAAGTGAAGAAGAACTAAAGAGCCTCTTGAACAAAGTGAAAGAGGAGAATGAAAAAGTTGGCTTAAAGCTCAACATTCAGAAAACAAAGATCATGGCATCTGGTCCCATCACTTTATGGCAAATAGATGGAGAAACAGTGGAAATAGTGACAGACTTTATTTGGGGGGCTCCAAATTCACTTCAGATGGAGACTGCATGAAATAAAAAGATGCTTATTCATTGGGGAAAAAAAGTTATGACCAACCTAGACAGCATATTAAAAAGCAGAGACATTATTTTGCCAACAAAGGTCCTTCTAGTCAAGGCTATGGTTTTTCCATTAGTCATTTATGGATGTGAGAGTTGGACTATAAAGAAAGCTGAGCACCGAAGAATTGATGATTTTGAACTGTGGTGTTGGAAAAGACTCTTGAGAGTCCCTTGGACTGCAAGGAGATCCAACCAGTCCATCCTAAAGGAAATCAGTCCTGAACGTTCATTGGAACGACTGACATTGAAGTTGAAACTCCAATACTTTGGCCACCTGATGCTGGGTGGGATTGAAGGTGGGAGTAGAAGGGGATGACAGAGGATGAGATGGTTGGATGGCACCACTGACTGAATGGATATGAGTTTGAGTAGGCTCCAGGAGTTGGTGATGGACAGGAAGACCTGGTGTGCTGCAGTTCATGGGGGTTGCAAAGAGTCAGACACGACTGAGCAACTGAACTGATGATGGCTACTCCATTTCTTCTAAGGGATTCTTGCCCACAGTAGTAGATATAATGGTCATCTGAGTTAAATTCACCCATTCCAGTCCATTTTAGTTCACTGATTCCTAAAATATCGATGTTGTCTCTTGCCATCTCCTGTTTGACCACTTCCAATTGGCCTTGATTCATGGACCAAACATTCTAGGTTCATACACAACACTGTTCTTTACAGCATCAGACTTTACTTCCATCACCAGTTACATCCAAAACTGGGTGGTGTTGCTGCTTTGGTCCCATCCCTTCATTCTTTCTGAAGTTATTTCTCCACTGATCTCCAGTAGCATATTGGGCACCTACTGACCTGGGGAGTTCATCTTTCAGTGTTCTACCTTTTTGCCTTTTCATACTGTTCATGGGGTTCTCAACTGCCGTTCTCTTCTCCAGTGGACCATGTTTTGTCAGAACCCTCCACCATGACTCCTCTGTCTTGGGTGGCCTTACAAGGCATGGCTCATAGTTTCATTGAGTTAGACAAGGCTGTGGTCCATGTGATCAGATTAGTTCGTTTTCTGTGATTGTGGTTTTCAGTATGTTTGTCCTCTGATGGGTCTGAGGATATGGATAAGAGGCTTATGGAAGCTTCCTGATGGGAAAGACTGACCTAAGGGGAAACCAGGTCTTGTTCTGATGGGTGGGGCCATGCTCAATTCAGTTCAGTTCAGTTCAGTTGCTCAGTCCTGTCCAACTCTTTGCAACCCCATGAACTGCAGCACGCCAGGCCTTCCTGTCCATCACCAACTCCCGGAGTTCACTCAAACTCACGTCCATCAAGTCGGTGTTGCCATCCAGCCATCTCATCCTCTGTTGTCCCCTTTTTCTCCTGCCCCCAAATCCCTCCTAGCATCAGAGTCTTTTCCAATGAGTCAACTCTTCACATGAGGTGGCCAAACTATTGGAGTTTCAGCTTCAGCATCATTCCCTCCAAAGAACACCCAGGGCTGATCTCCTTTAGAATGGACTGGTTGGATCTCCTTGCAGTCCAAGGGACTCTCAAGAGTCTTCTCCAACACCACAGTTCAAAAGCATCAATTCTTCGGCACTCAGCTTTCTTCACACTCCAACTCTCACATCCATACATGACCACTGGAAAAACCATAGCCTTGACTAGATGGACCTTTGTTGGCAAAGTAATGTCTCTGCTTTTCAATATGCTATCTAGGTTGGTCATAACTTTCCTTTCAAGGAGTAAGCGTCTTTTAATTTCATGGCTGCAATCACCATCTGCAGTGATTTTGGAGCCCCAAAAAATAAAGTCTGACACTGTTTCCACTGTTACCCCATCTATTTCCCATGAAGTGATGGGACCAGATGGCATGATCTTAGTTTTCTGAATGTTGAGCTTTAAGCCAACTTTTTCACTCTCCTCTTTCACTTTCATCAAGAGGCTTTTGAGTTCCTCTTCACTTACTGCCATAAGGGTGGTGTCATCTGCATATCTGAGGTTATTGAGATTTTTCCCGGCAATCTTGATTCCAGCTTGTGCTTCTTCCAGCCCAGCATTTCTCACGATGTACTCTGCATATAAGTTTAATAAGCAGGGTGACAAGCCATGCTCAGTAAGTCTTTAATTTGATTTTCTGTTGATGGGTGTGGCTGTGTTCCCTCCCAGTTATTTACCTGGGGCCAAACTATGGTGGAGGTAATGAAGATAATGGCAACCTCCTTCAAAAGGTCCCATGCAGGCACTACACTAGTGCCCTCAACCCTGCAGCAGGCCACCATTGACTCATGCCTCTGCCAGAGACTCCTGGATACTCACAGGCAAGTCTGGGTCAGTCTCGTGTGGGGTCACTATACCCATTTGAGTGTTCCAAAGAATAGCAAGGAGATATAAGAACACCTTCCTCAGTGATCATTGCAAAGAAATAGAGGAAAACAATAGAATGGGAAAGACTAGAGATCTCTTCAAGAAAATTAGAGATACCAAGGGAACTTTTCATGCTAAGATGGGCACAATAAAGGACAGAAGTGGTATGGACCTAACAGAAGCAGAAGACACTAAGAAGAGGTGGCAAGAATACACAGAAAACTATACAAAAAAGATCTTCATGACCCAGATAATCACGATGGTGTGATCACTCACTTAGGGCCAAACATCCTGGAGTGCGAAGTCAAGTGGCCCTTAGGAAGCAGCACTATGAACAAAGCTAGTTGAGGTGATGGAATTCCAGTTGAGCTATTTCAAATCTTTTTTTTTTTTTTTTCAGGTTTTAAATTTTATTTTGTTTTTAAACTTTACAATATTGTATTAGTTTTGCCAAATATCGAAATGAATCCGCCACAGGTATACCCACATTCCCCATCCTGAACCCTCCTCCCTCCTCCCTCCCCTACCCTCCCTCTGGGTCGTCCCAGTGCACCAGCCCCAAGCATCCAGTACCGTGCATCGAACCTTAAAGGATGATGCTGTGAAAGTGCTGCACTCAGTATGCCAGCAAATTTGGAAAACTCAGCAGTGGCCATAGGACTGGAAAAGATCAGTTTTCATTCCAATCACAAAGAAAGGCAATGCCAAAGAATGCTCAAACTACCCCACGATTGCACTCATCTCACAAGCTAGCAAAGTAATGTCAAAATTCTCCAAGCCAAGCTTCAACAGTATGTGAACAGTGAACTTCCAGATGTTCAAGCTGGATTTAGAAAAGGCAGAGGAACCAGAGATCAAATTGCCAACATCCACTGGATCATCAAAAAAGCAAGAGAGTTCCAGAAAAATATCTACTTCTGCTTTATTGACTATGCCAAAGCCTTTGATTGTGTGGATCACAATAAACTGTGGAAAATTCTGAAAGAGATGGGAATACCAGACCACCCAACCTGCCTCCTAAGAAATCTGTATGCAGGTCAGGAAGCAACAGTTAGAACTGGACATGGAACAACAGACTGGTTCCAAATCGGGAAAGGAGTATGTCAAGGCTGCAAAATTTCTCCCTGCTTATTTAACTTATACACAGAGTACATCATGTGAAATGCCAGGCTGGATGAAGCACAAGCTGGAATCAAGACTGCCGGGAGAAATATCAATAACGTCAGATATGCAGATGACACCACCCTTATGGCAGAAAGTGAAGAACTAAAGAGCTTCTTGATGAAAGTGAAAGAGGAGAGTGAAAGAGTTGGCTTAAAACTGAACATTCCAAAAATGAAGATCATGGCATCTGGTCCCATCACTTCATGGCAAAAAGATGATGAAGCAATGGATACAGTGACAGACTTTATTATTTTGGGCTCCAAAATCACTGCAGATGGTGACTGCAGCCATGAAATTAAAAGATGCTTATTCCTTGGAAAAAAAGTTATGACCAACCTACACAGCATATTAAAAAGCAGAGACATTTCTTTGCCAACAAAGGCCCTTCTAGTCAAGGCTGTGGTTTTTCCAGTAGTCATGTATGGATGTGAGAGTTGGACTATAAAGAAAGCTGAGCACCAAAGAATTGATGCTTTTTAACTGTGGTGTTGGAGAAAACTCTTGAGAGTCCCTTGGACTGCAAGGAGATCCAATGAGTCCATCCTAAAGGAAATCAGTCCTGAATGTTCATTGGAAGGACTGATGTTGAAGCTGAGACTCCAATACTTTGGCCACCTGATGGGAAGAATGATTCACTTGAAAAGCCCCTGATGCTGGGAAAGACTGAGGGTGGGAGGAGAAGGGGACAACAGAGGATGAGATGGTTTTATGGCATCACAAACTTAATGGACACGAGTTTGAGTAAACTCTGGGAGTTGGTGATGGACAGGGAGGCCTGGTGTGCTGCAGTCCATGGGTTCACAAAGAGTTGAACTTGACTGAGTGACTGAACTGAGCATGTGTCCAATTGAGAGATGATTAGTAAGGTTCTAGACTGCAAAGTCTTTTCACATTTGAATATAGAAAGAAGGAAAGAGAAGAAGAAAGAAAGATGAAGAAGAAAACAGATAAGGAAAATATCATCAACTCCTTTGATAGATGGAATAACAACACTATTAAAAGCTAAAAATTAAGTCTGGATTCAAGATTTCAGCTTCCAAATTTAAGCCTCCCCCATTTATCTCCAAGAAAATTTCAGCAAAGAATTGGTATACTAGAATCAAAGCATATTATATACATTTAATGGTATTTTATAGACATAATAAACTTTAAAATATTTTACAAATCCTATTGCTAAGATGTTATATTAAAAGAACTGAGACAGGGTGAGGCTTCTACAATCACTGGGGCATGAACTTCCACTGAGATTCTGGATGTATGCTACCCTAAGAGGATACAGGTCTCTGCTGAGTTCTGATTGAATGGTGCCATCTCAAGCTCACCTGCCCACAGCACTCTCCCATTTTCCTCTGCCTTCTGATGTATCTGCAACTCTGCTCTCACTCCACTGTACTTTTTGCTGTAAGAGATATAGTCTTTCTTTCTAATGCTGCTCGTTGTTCAGAGTAGCCTTCAAATGGGGAAAAAGTTTTAGTATAATTGCTCATGGTCTCTGGTAGCTCAGACAGTATCCCTGGACTGGGAAGATCCCCTGGAGAGGGAATGACAACCCACTCCAGAATTCTTGCCTGGAGAATTCCAAGAGCAGTGGAGCCTGGCGGGTACAGTCCATGGGTCGAAAAGATTTGGACATGACTGAGTGACTAACACTCCACTATAACACTAAAATTGCTCATATAAAAACTAACATTTTTGCCTCTAGTTGGGGTGGGAAAATCAGTCCTGATTATTCATTGGAAGGACTGATGCTGAAGCTGAAACTCCAATACTTTGACCACCTGATGTGAAGAACCTACTCATTGGAAAAAACCTCGATGCTGGGAAAGTTGAAGATGGGAGGAGAAGGGGATGACAGAGGATGAGATGGTTGGATGGCATCACCAATGCAATGGATGTGAGTTTGAGTAGGCTCCGGGAGTTGGTGATGGACAGGGAAGACTGGCGTGCTGCAGTCCACAGGATCACAAAGAGCTGGACACGACTGAGCGACTGAACTGAACTGGGTGGGAAAGGGGATTGACAGTAAAACAATATGAAGGATCCTGTTTAGGGTGATGGAAGTCTTTGAAAATCAGATATAGTGATGACTGTGCAACTTGGTAAATTTACTCAAAATCATGAAATTGTATACTTAAGGTGGGTAAATTTATGATATGTAAATCATTTCTCAATAAAAGTGTTTCCTGATAAAGAGAAACCTAACAGAAATAACAGAGAAGGCAATGGCACCCCACTCCAGTACTCTTGCCAGGAGAATCCCATGGACGGAGGAGCCTGGTGGGCTACAGTCCATGAGGTCGCTAAGAGTCGGACACGACTGAGCGACTTCACTTTCACTTTTCACTTTCATGCATTGGAGAAGGAAATGGCAACCCACTCCAGTGTTCTTGCCTGGAGAATCCCAGGGACGGGGGAGCCTAGTGGGCTGACGTCTATGGGGTCACACAGAATCGGAAACGACTGAAGTGACTTAGCAGAACAGAAATAAAGGACCTCAATTTATCTGAAAATATGAAAACAAAATGAGAGGCAGAGATTTAAAAACTGAGGACTTTTTTAATTTAGAAAATATTTTTCAAGTAGATAGCTTCCAAAAGAAAAAAAAAAGCTTTGAAACAATACCAGACTATGTGAGGAAAGTTAAATATTTTTTTGTCAACACAAGGAAAATGATTATTTCTGTTTCTGAAATATTCAAATATATCCATTTCCATTATTTCTTTTAATGATAGGGCTTATTTTTTCACATTAACAATTATTTTTATATCTTAAAGAATAGTGAATAAGAACACTGCATTCATTTAAATCCAGAAATTCATTTTCTGCTCGAGCCAAATGTAACTCACTTAATACCTGATTGATATTAAAGGTCATTTCTTTCTTTTTGCCCTCAGCAGTGAGAGCACAGAGTCCTAACCACTGGACTACCAAAGAGTTCCTGCAGGTCATTTTTTAGAAGAAGATAATAATAACAGAAATAAAGTGACCATTTATCAGAGCCTATTTCCATTTTGTGTCATGTATAATGCTAATTATTTTATAGTGCCAAATTTAATCTTTGCAACATGATTAAGTTGATTTATTAAAGCATTCCCATTTTAGGGATAAAGAAATAGTCAAAGAATAGTAGTTTAAAAGTAAGTTCTGAAATTCGTGGCTAATTATTACCAAAGCTGAGAGTTGAACCCAGGCATCATTGAACCCAACACTTTATCTGTTAATCTATGCTTTCCTTAGAAGCTAAGTATGGGGGATGTATTCTCTCACATCTACCTTAAGTCAAGTACAGATACATGACAGTCATATTTCTGAGAAACTGCATTACAAGTAATGAGTTTATATTTTTTGTCTAGTTGGATTGCATCATTGTGAACTTTGAAAACTTGAAGGTGAAACTAATAAATTGCTGTTAGGAATGCATCAGAGAGAATAAAAAATAGGTATGGTGCTAAAAGATAGGGTGATTGTGTGACTTATTGTATAGACTAGAACTCTATTAATAATTTTTCTAAGACAAAAGATGTAAAACAAGACTACGTTGATAAAACTGGGACATGTGTTCACCTTTCTTAAAACTAGAGATAAATACTATGCCACACATAAGAAAGAAGAATGGTACTGTGTCTCAAACTATAACTCAGGCTATTTTGATGTACAATTTCCAGATAAAATAAAAGTAGAAAAGATTATTAGCTATATTATCATTATGCTTAATAATAACTAATTATTACTTAATAATTACATTACATAATAATATAGTATTATTAGTAAAAAGAAGCATAAACTCCCAAAGACCAAGTTGTGAATTCTAGCTATAACTCAGATATCAATTGAAGTCATGGTGGTGGGACGGTTTAGTTGCTAACTAAACTGACTCTTGAAACTCCATGGACTATAGCCCATCAGATTCCTCCCTCTGTCAATAGGATTTCCCAGGCAAGAATACTGGAGTGGGTAGCCATTTACTTCTTCCTTTAGGGGATCTTCTTGACCCAGGGATTGAACCCAAGAGTGACTCAGTTGCAGATAGACAGATAGGTTCTTTTTCATTTTCGTTTATCACAGAATATTGAATACAGTTCCCTGTGTTATACAATAGGGCCTTGTTGTTTATTCATTCTATATATAATAGTTTGCATCTGCTAATCCCAAACTCCCAATCCAACACCCTGCCACACCCACTCCTCTTTGGCAACCACAAGTCTTTTTCTCTGTGGCTGTGAGTCTGTTTCTGTTTTGTAAATAAGTTCCACATATAAGTGATATCATATATTTGTCTTTCTCTTTCTGACTTACTTCATTTAGTATGATAACCTCTAGGGCCATCCATGTTGCTGATGTAAATAGCACTATTTCATTCTTTATTTTTTTTTTAACCACTGAGTAATATTTTATTCTATCATGTCAGTGTACACACACACACACACACACACACACACAATCTTTATCCATTTACCTGTCAATGGACACTTATGTTGTTTCTAAGTCTTGGCCATTGTAAATAGTGCTGCTATGAACACAGGAGTGTATGTGTCTTTTCAAATTATATTATCTCCAGATATATTCCCAGGGGTGGATGGCTGGGATCTTATGGTAACACTTTTTTCAGTTTTTTGAGGAACCTCCATATTGTTATTCATAGTGACTGCACCAATTTTTAGTCCCACCTACAGTGTAGAAAGTTTCTCCATACCCTCTCCAGCATTTTTACTTATAGATTTTTTTAAAATAATAGCCATTCTGAGCAGTGTGAAGTGATACCTCATCATAGTTTTGATTTGCATTTCTCTAATAATGATATTGAGCATCTTTTCATGTACCTATTGGACATCTGTATGTCTTCCCTGGGAATATGTTTTGTTTCCGTAGTTTGTTGCTTTGTTATTGAGTGGTATGAGCTGTTTATATATTTTGTAAATTCAACCCTTGTTGGTTACATCATTAACAAATATTTTTTCCAGTCTGTAGTTTGTCTTTTCATTTTGTTTATTGTTTCCTTTGTTGTGCAAAAGCTTATACATTTGACTAGGTCCCATTTGTTTATTTTTGCTTTTATTTCTACTGCTTTGGGAGACTGACTTAAGAATATATTGATATAATTTATGTCAGAGAATGTTTTGCCTAAGCTCTCTTATAGGAGTTTTATGGTGTCATGTCTTACATTTAAGTCTTTAAGCTCATTTTGAATTTATTTTTGTGTATGGTGTGAGGATGTGTTTCAACTTCATTGATTCACAGGCAGCTGTCCAACTTTCCCAACACCACTTGCTGAGGAGACTGTCTTTTCCTCATTGTGTATTTTTGCCTCCTCTGTCAAAGGTTAATTGACTGCACGTGTATAGGTTTACTTTTGGGCTCTTTCTTCTATCCCATTGATCCATGTCTGTTTTTGTGCTGATACCGGACTATTTTTTAAATTGTACTCATGACTAACATTTAAGTCACCATGCTATTTTGATTATTATAGTTTTATAGTACTGTCTAAAGTCTGGAAGGATTATGCCTCCTGCTTTGTTCTTTTTCAAGATTGCTTTGGTAATTCTGGATCTTTTCAAAATAATTATTTATCTCTGCACTGGAAACCAAGCAAACAGAGAACTCATTTACCTTAGTTTTTACCAAAGTAAGCTAACAAACACAAATATCAAACATGCAAACACACACATACACACACACACACACACACACTATTAATAACAGTTGTTTTTATGTAGAGCAGATATTGAAAACAGATGAGCTGAAAGGGATTTACAGGAGAATATAAGGTAAAAATTAGATATAAATACAAATCTAGACTTGAGTTGTGCTGCTTGCTCCTTGTATGATTTTGGTCACACACTTGCATTATAAAATGTTAGCTATAAGGAGTTAATGAGATAATGCATATTTCATTAGCATAACAACTGGACACAAAGTAAGAGCCCAATAAATATTACTTATCAATATTATTACATTATAGTTAAGTAAGAAAACAGAGATTAAAATCTAATCTCTATTCATAAAATCCTTTAGCCTACTTGTGATGATACAAGACCATCTTTCCTTTTTTCACTATCTGCTCACCCTAATCTGCTCTTTTCTTTTCCTTGTCTGCACTAAAGAGGAACAACAACAAATTCCCTATTGTCTTCAGCATCTACCCACAAACAAAATTATGAAATTTCTGTTGTTCATTCTAAGATTCAAGAGGTTGAGATTCTGAGGCTAAGAAGGACATACATACTTGTGAGCCCCTGATTAAGTGTGCAGACAGAACCATCCTGGTTTATTTGTAGAGAATTTAGAAAAGGGTTTCTTTCTTCCAGTTCTATAATCTCTCTTTCTTCAAAGAAAGATTCCCAGATTGATGTGAGCAAGATTCATGTTCACCTAAAGATTTCAATCAACTGTTGTGATAACTCCTTCTATGATTGCACATTAAGAAGAAAAAGGCAGCTAAAGGATAATATATTTTAGTAAATTTATTCCCTGTTGACTATACCTAAAGAGCACCATACCAGAATAGATTTATACCTAATAGTAGATTTGGGGAGATTGAGTTATTGACTCTAAGCCTACTTGGGAACTCAGACCACTTTAAGATTTTAATGAATATATCAACAAAAAGAACATACTAATATGAATACATGCTCATATAGATAAATGAATACATCCATAGATCATATCTACTTAAACATTTTCACAGGCTACACACACACACACACACACACACACACACACAAATATTCTTTTTTAGGTGATTCAAAGAATACCTGGAACTCATGAGAGCTCATAAACATTAACCTAAAACCCCTGATCAAAAATAAATCCAGAAACGACCAATGGTAAGTTCTGGTCTCTCAATATCATAGTATATACTATACAGAAAACAGCTTGAGGCCATTTTTTTACATGTCTGGATATTGATGCAAGCAGGTACATATTTTAAGTTCAGAATAGTGTGCACATTCAGTCATTAATAAATATTTTCAACAGGATATTCTAACAGCCACTTAATGATTAGGCAAAATGATATAAGGATGTACTGTCGACACTTTTGTTCTCCACCAATAACTGGATATATTTGTTGTGAGGTTAGATCAAAACTTTTGTGGGCAGTGCTGCAATATTATATAACAACACAATGTAACTTTTGAGCCCAGTGCACTTGCCTTCAAATCCTAGCTCTGCCGCTTGGTAATTATGAGGACGAAGCTCAACAATTCACTTTCATGCAATGGAGAACGAAATGGCAACACACTCCAGTGTTCTTGCCTGGAGAATCCCAGGGACGGGGGAGCCTGGTGGGCTGCCATCTATGGGGTCGCACAGAGTTGGACACAACTGAAGAGACTTAGCAGCAGCAGCAGCAGCAAGCTCAACAATTTAACCCCACTCAGCTTCAGTATCTTATTTGAAATATTGAGGACATGAGATCTATGCCATAATACTATGATAAAGAAATGGCCTATATAAAAATTGATTGTCCTGTACCTGGCACATAATGAAGTGCTCAATAAATGACCATTAGTTTTAAATACAAGCTGCTAAATACTTCAGATCAGATCAGTCGCTCAGTCGTATCTGACTCTTTGCGACCCCATGAATCGCAGCACGCCAGGCCTCCCTGTCCGTCACCAACTCCCGGAGTTCACTCAGACTCACGTCCATCGAGTCAGTGATGCCATCCAGTCAACTCATCCTCTGTTGTCCCCTTCTCCTCTTGCTCCCAATCCCTCCCAGCATCAGAGTCTTTTCCAATGAGTCAAGTCTTCGCGTGAGGTGGCCAAAGTACTGGAGTTTCAGCCTTAGCATCATTCTTTCCAAAGAAATCCCAGGGCTGATCCCCTTCAGAATGGACTGGTTGGATCTCCTTGCAGTCCAAGGGACTCTCAAGAGTCTTCTCCAACACCACAGTTCAAAAGCATCAATTCTTTGGCGCGGACATTGTAAATAATTACAATGTATATTATTATGATTATAAAACATAAACATGTGTATAAGTAATATATATTATCCATTCCCTTCTCCAGGGGATCTCCCTGACCCAGGGATCAAACCTAGGTCTCCTGCATTGTAGGTGAATCTTTACTGAGTGAACCACGAGCAAAAACCCATAAGTAATATATATTATTACAATTATAAACAAACAAAAAAATTTTTCTTCAACGCTCTTAAGGAAAAACTACTCAGCCTTGTTCTGATGAATGCAGCCAGTTGTGGAATTAAGGCAATGATTGGAGAAGCTTGGTCAAGAAAGCAGGCAAGAAGAGTGATTCAGAACAAATCACTGAGTCCAAACTACATGTAGGTAAATACATACACCTCGAGGGTCAGGGAAAACTAAGGGTCAGAGCTGAACAGACTCTGAAAAAATAGACATATGAGGGTACCAGAAGGCAGGACAAGAAGCTAGTTTCGATGGCAGCTGGGAAAGAACATTTTGAGCAAGTTGGAAATAACAAGGCAAAGCCAAGAGAAGAATAGATTTGAAGTGGCAATAATACAAATTGTCTTGATTACTGAACAATCTTTTCTTTAGTCAGAGAGCTTTTCTGTGCTCCCTGGTAAGGTTCGTTCATCCCCGTGTATGGCCTGAAGTTGGAAGCCTGGAATCTGCAGTAGCAGGGCTGATGAGAAGGACAGAGGACGGGTGACAGGCCACAGCAGCAGGGGGGTGGTGACGCATGCTGCGAGGCCATCAGGCTCCCTTTGTAATCACTAGTTATGTATTCTATGGTTTCTCTCCTGCCTTCAAGTATTTCCTCAGGAACTCTTCACTCCTAAAGGCATTTATTTCAGTTACCTTCTCGCTTTAGAGTCAACTCAGAATATCGATGCTGAAATCATTCTATTTTGCTTTAATCAGCACTCAAAATGAATAGGACATATCTTTTGAATTTCAAAGTTGTGGGTGAGAATGCGAGGTAGGACATAAATCCTAAATGTGACGAAGTGTTGTGTTTAATTTTACTAAAATATATCCTACTTGTAATAGCATTTTGTAGGGACATTTGGATAATTTTAATATATTTTGAGAGTACAAAAGCATAAAAATGGATCAAATAAAAGCTAGTTAGTTTATCATAGAAATAGAATGTTATTTTTAGAGAAAGGAAAGTAATAATATAATTCAGTTTGATATTTTGTACTCATTTCCTTCACTAATTATTTTTCTGACTGCTATTCCACTAATTTTTCAGAGAACTCATTATTCCATGTGTAGTATACTTTAATGCAGACTCCAGGTCTAGAAATGAAATGATGGAAAAAGCAATCACCTTGAAGTCAGAGGAACTGCTTTCAAGTTCAAGCTTTACCACTTGTTGATGCCTGATCACAGACATTTCACTTAGCCTCTTTGCTCTCCGGCAGTTGGTGATGGATAGGGAGGCCTGGCGTGCTGCAGTTCATGGGGTCGCAAACAGTCAGACACGACTGAGCGACTGAACTGAACTAAACTTTGCTTTTCAGTTTGCCACATATAAAATAAAGAAAAATCATTCAACTGATATTTTTAGATTCTTTCTAGCTTAAAGAAAGGAGGAAGAAGTGGAGGAGAAAAGTAAATAGTTAATATTTTCTAAATCATTTAATTGCCTATTTATTGCCTAGTATTATAGTTCTTTAACCATACTATCTTTTTCTCCAAAAAGGAATTTTTGTTTTCTGATATATGCAACTACCACTATTTCAAAGTTTTCTCATATTAAAAAAAATTATGGTGGAGTTGGACACTCTGTTATGGCTGATAAATCTGAGCCTGAAATACAAAATAATTCACCAAAGGTGACATGACTAAATCCCATCAATAATCATATGTATAACTAGGTTTTATGTGTATCAATTATTACAAATATTCACCTCACCATATCTAATAGAAGATACATAAAGTACATATGTCATTCCACATATTTCAATGTAATTTCAAAAGTCTACTTATTATGTTAAAGAAAGTATTTTGCATTTGTTTTAGCAGTATTTTTCCTGTAAAGTCAGAAAATTGAATGCAGGAAATAAATGATCAACCAGTTAGTGTGTTGTTTTTTTTTTTTTTTTCAGTCTTACTCATAATTTCCCTAGCTGTCATCTCATATAACCATACTATACCTGTAAATTAAACTCTTCTTTTATCAAACTCAGTTGGGGGTTATTATAGCAGCTTTAGTGCCTCTCTAAAAATGGGACTGAATGTGGATTTATATCACAAATGGAAAAATCTGAGAGTGAAGGACATTTTCCATGTGGCACTCTCATAAAACTATCACTTTTAACAAACAACTTGAATTCAGGAGGTATTTGCAAAAATCTTTTAAACACATTCACGGTCTTAGGAGGAAGTGCTAATATGGAGTCTGTCTGCTCCACTGCAGCTGCTTGATTTATGAAAGCATAAACAACCCTGACTCATTCTAGGGAAGTCATAATTACCATATGGAGTGTTAAATGTACAGACACTTCATAAGGACCAGTGCAGTAGCTTAAATTATAGTCATTATGCTAACCCCACTCCCAAATCTTGCTTTAACGCCTGTTGGAAAAAAAAAAAGTCCCCTACTCAATACCTTTCACAATCAACTCCATTGCATCTTGAAAATAAAGGTACATGAAGACACTTTATAAAAGAGGCAAGCTGATTGGCAAAGTAAGATTCAACTGGCTACTTCCTCAAAGGTTTGATAACAGCATTCTTAGGAGACCTATTGTAGGCTGTGCATTATGCTGCACAGTGTGTCTGCTGGTATAAATATTATATGGCCAGGTCATATATATTAAAGGTTGCATAGTGTAGTGGCAGAGGCAAACAATGAAACATGAAATAACTGTGTTCCAATCATTTGAAGTATGTTCTAGTGAAATTGTTGTAAGTGCTGTGTTCCTAATAAAATCAATAGTGAAAATCCTATTATACATGTAATGGGGGAGGGGGAAGCTAGTAAGCAAGCTTTTTCTTACCTATAATCCAAAGAAGTGTTTATTTGCCTTACTTTTTTTTCCAGCAGTTGTCCAACTGGCCACTTGGTATCTTAAAAGTCATTATTTCCTCTTATCCAGACTCAATTGTTTACTGGAGTACACATCTGAACAAATCTCAAAGAATATTGGCTATTCTATTAAAATGTCCTAGAACCAATGGGAAACCAGAAGTAGTTTTTAAAAAATACCAGAAAACACTAACCTACTGCTTAATGGAGCCTATTATACAGAGTGAAGTAAGCCAGAAAGAAAAACACCAATACAGTATACTAACGCATATATATGGAATTTAGAAAGATGCTAACAATAACCCTGTGTATGAGACGCAAAAGAGACACTGATGTATAGATCAGCCTTATGGACTCTGTGGGAGAGGGAGAGGGTGGGAAGATTTGGGAGAATGGCATTGAAACATGTTTAATATCATGTATGAAACGAGTTGCCAGTCCAGGTTCGATGCACGATACTGGATGCTTGGGGCTGGTGTACTGGGACGACCCAGAGGGATGGTATGGGGAGGGAGGAGGGAGGAGGGCTCAGGATGGGGAACACATGTATACCTGTGGTGGATTCATTTTGATATTTGGCAAAACTAATACAACTTGTAAAATTTAAAAATAAAATTAAATTAAAAAAAAAAACAAAAAACAAAAAACAACACTAACCTACTGCTTAATGTGTGCCAAGAACCCTCTAAAAGTTCTAAATGTACATTTATACAATATGGATTTCAGCCTAACCAACTCTATGTGAGGCACTGTCATTATTCCTATTTTTGCAGTTGGGTAAATGGAAGCACAGAGAGCACTTAACTAATTTGCCTAAAATCACATGTAATAGAGTCAGAATTCTAGGATCTCCAATTTGCACTACCGTAATTCTGAAACAACAAAATATCAGACATAAGTTTTAAGAAGATATTACAGCAACAATGTGTAACACGTATTAAATATGCACAAAACGACAGGAGGCTCCTAACTACAGCCGTATTCCACTAAAGCAATGCATATCAGTTCAGTTCAGTTCAGTCGCTCAGTCATGTCTGACTCTTTGCAACCCCAAGAACCACAGCATGCCAGGCCTCCCTATCCATCACCAACTCCCAGAGTCCACCAAAACCCATGTCCATTGAGTCGGTGATGTCATCCAACCATCTCATCCTCTGTCGTCCCCTTCTCCTCCTGCCCTCAATCTTTCCCTGCGTAAGAAAGGACATAAAAGTGATTTTGAAGAATTCAGTGACTAATTGGATGAGAGGGGAAAGAACTGGAATATTGGCAAGGATTTCAGCTTTAGAAACCAGGAAGATGTCTCAAAAGCAGTAGAGGTGAAAGTAAGAAAGGAAGAAAGACAAAAATGAAACTTCTGGTCACCAGAGACAAGCTGTATAGTAAGCTCATGTTCTGTACACAAAGCACAATTAGCCATGTTTTATAAATCAGTCATCATTATAGGTTCTCTTCCTTCAGTGGTTGGGCATTTATTAGAAACAAGTCTCACAAAACATTTTCAGGAATATCCTATTCCTTGGGAACATTTTGAAATTGCATTTGTAAGTATATATTTAACCGTCAGGAACTTTGCTAACATTAGGGTATTAATATTTAACATTCTTTAGGCTAAATATTCAATGGGGAAGGGTCTACATGGCTAGTTGTCTTGTGACATAAGCCATCGTATCCTTGTTCAATGCCTATACACGAAGTCATTTGGTTTTGGCTGGAAATTATCTGGCTATCCAAGAAGCAAGAATAAGTGAATCACAAAGGTGGAAAAACCAGCCATAGGAACACAAAACACCAACCAGGTAGCCAGGAGGTCTGCGAATGCCTGCTAGCACGTTTTCTTCCAGTTGGTATATAACATCTGTTTCTACGGTGAAAGGGTGTGAAGAAAATGACACAAGTGGTAAGCACTGACATATGCAGGGGAAAGGAAGTGATTTATTTTATATTAAGATTGTTACTGTTGCAAAAATAAAAAGCACACCCTGAATATGTCTCTGTAAGACTTGTATAATATGTGTGTGTTTAAGAGAAAGATTGTATATTTTTATTAAATCATAACACAAAAATACAGGGCTCTGAAAATCTAATTAGCACAATGAATAAAAACAGGAGACCTATAAAAATTATTTTCTGAAATAAGGGTAGGATTCTAGCAAGAGTTTAGAAATATGAAGGAAGGGAGGTAACCCTAAAAAAGTATAAATTACATTACTCACTTGCATCAACTAGAAATATTATATGTGAAAAAATGAATCAAAATTTACTAAGAAAAGTCGAATGAAAATATTTGAAAAGAAATATTGACTATATATCATCAGTTATGATGCTTTCTTAGTCGCTTAGTTGTGTCCAACTCTTTGTTGACCCCATGGCCTATAGCCCACCAGGCTCCTCTGTCCACGGGATTCTCTAGGCAAGAACTGGAGTGAGTTTCCATTTCCTTCTCCAGGGGATCTTCCCAACCCAGGGATTGAACCAGTGTCTCCTATGTCTCCTGAATTGCAGGAGGATTCTTTCCCACTGAGCCATTAGGAAAGCCCATATAGTATCAGTAAATTTAATAACAATTGATTAAATTAGGCAATAAAATCTTTAGCTATTGATATTACTGAAAATAAAAACATTTCTGGCTGAAGTCAGTATCAATTATATTGGCCTCATAGAATTAGTTTATGGAAAACAGGAAAAGTCAGGTAACCTAAGATAAAGACTGACCATTCACCTAGAATGGACTCTTAAGTGTCAGCCAGTTTAAATCCCATTTTTACAAATAGAAATTGCATATGCCATATGGAGTTGAAGTGACTTTCCACAGATCATGTGGCTGGAATTATTAAGAAGGAAGGTCAGTTTGTAGAACTTTAGCAACTGAAAATGTAGAACTTTCTTTGGAACTATGGTAAGAAGTGAGAAGAGGGATGCAGTGTTGTCATGGTTCCAGAATGGAAGAGAATTGGGTGAAAAATTATTCATGGGTTCAAGGCAAGGCAATAATTCACTTACAATAAAGGTATGGAGAGTTTCTTAGGTCATAGAATATAAAAAGGACCACAGAACAAAATGATAAGTCATCAAAAAACAAATGTGATGTTAGTTACTAATTTATTAAAATTCTTCTAATAAGTAACAAGCTATTCTGAAATCTGGGGAACCACTGACTCAACAGTACAACTTAACTGGGTAGATACAAAATGGTAGCCAAGTAGGTAACCACAGTTTTACTTTTCTTTCTGAATAAAAAAGACAACAATAAGAGATCAAGTTGCATATTTGAAATAAAACATCAGTGATACATTATTTTTAAATATCTGGAAAAAGTATTCATCTGGCAGAGGTAAGAGAGAGGCAAGGATAAGGGGAAAATTCTTCCTTTGAAGGGGTCACTTCAAAGTCAGAAAACATTGATGTGAAGAGACATAAGTGGTGTGTGCAAAAGAAAGTTATTTAAATCATTTCTTCTTTCATAATTTCTCAGTTATTTATACAGCAAAACATGGAGGGAAAAAAAATCCTACTGTTAAATTTGATAAGATGGAACATTTTGAATAGGATAGGCACTCCAACCTTGCCAGCCTTCTCTACGCTCCACCGCACCACTTGGCCATCAATACTATAGCCCCCTGCTTACATTTGCCTTATCAGCTCTTCATGTCTTTGACCCACTGTTCCTAACAGGACCACATCTCAGTTATCATGATATATAGCTTACAGTCAGGATCTCACAATGTTAAATTACTGAAAGTACTATTTTTTGTCATGGGAATAATCCTATTATATAACACAGATGCGATAATGATAGTTGTCACACATTTGTGCCAAAGGAGAAAAGATGGTATTGTCACACAGGAAGATGCAAAAGAGAAAAGTTACTCAAGTGCTGTCTTCAGAATATCATTGCCAAACCTTAAGCAAGTGCTTTCAAGGTAGGGAAAATAAATGGAAAGCAGATTTTTTTCTCTCCCTAACAAAATTGCCCGTGGGTAAGGCAAAGGTTCAGGAAAACAGGAGGTTTCTAATATATTAACCACTCCTTCAATGTCTGGCAGCAATTAAGAAAATAAACAGGATCTAGAGTCAAATTAGCAGCAATTAAACTTTCCTGCAAATGCATTTATACCAGTAACTAGTGGGGTAACATCTGGAAAATTATTCACATAAATGATGTCTAGTATTTCTGATATTCTCAAAGAAAACAAACAAAAACTTAAAAACAAAAATGGGTAGAAGGTATGACTTTTGTACCAAAAGAGAACTAATTCTGACTTTTGCTACAATTTTTAAACAAAAGCCAGATCAAACTTGTTTAAATGCTTAAAAGGTACAATTACCTTTTTAGTCTATTTTTGCAGGCAAAGAGCTATTTCTAAATATGGACTAAAACATAGAAATTCAAGAAGTCATGTTTAAGACAGATTCAAGACTCTTATAAAACTAAAAGTGAAGTGAGGATATTGCACCTAATATTATATATATTTGGAAAACTTGACAGAGATAGTATTTGAAATTATACAAAATCCTTAATATTTCAACAATTTAACAAATATACAGATGCCATTTTTCTAAAATAAAGAATCCACTGTAATAAAATACTTTCCCTTTTGTTTACCTCAGCTGCATGTTAGGAATCCAAGTTATGAATTTTGTTGTATTAAAAAACTTACTGTAAATAATTTTTTTAAGTTGAGAAAGCATTTCTTTATAGAAATCACAGTAACAGTAGTTTGATTTCCAGAGTCCTTGATGATTTCTTTAAGAAAATATATGGTATAAGTATCAGCCCAGAAAATATAGTAACAGTTGCATTATTTCAACTATATCTAACCAATATATATATACATGTTTTTTACCTGAAAAATGCATTCCAAAGTCTAATTTAGGAGTGTGTATGTGTGCACAACAAAGCCATCTATAGGAAAACCTTTTCTTTTCACAAAACACTCCCACTAGGGCTTCCCTGACATCCACTGGTTAAGATGTCACGCTTCAACTGCAGGGGGTGTGGGTTCAATCTTTGGTTGGAGAACTAAGATCCAGCATGCCTCATGGCCAAATAAAAAAGATTCATGTTTAAAAAAACACTCCCCCTTACCTCCCCTCAGAAAAATACCCTTAAGTAAGGACTTTATCAGTAAATTTATCCTCAAAAAAAGAAGACAGTTACTCTTCTACTGAAGTGAAAATTGGAAGGAGATAAGAGAAAATGAGGGAATCATTTTGGCTCAGGCAATTGTCTGTTCAAACAAGCCTATTTAGCTCCCAATAGGTAAACACCCCAGGGCAGGCATTATGTTACTCAGGGGAAACAATGATAAATTAACTAGGGAACAGGACTTCCAGGAGTCTATTCTAGTCCAGGAATAGGAAGGGCATGTGCATAAATTCTATGATATAATGTCATGCCAGGTAGTTCGGCTGGATAGTGAAGCACCTTAGATACTGTGCCAAAGAAACTGAAGTTTACTCTCTGGATATCTGGAGCCATCAAAAGTCTAATGTGTGTTTGTTTGGTGGGCAGTGAAGTGACACGAGGTAGTCTTCAAGAAAAGTACTTGAAAAACCCAAACACAATGAATTGCAAAGGCTGAGGGTGATCACTGAGAAAAAAATGATGTTAGGCAACCAATCCTAAAATGTTGACACCATATAGGGCAAAAAAGACTGCATAGCATTAGATTTTGGACTTGGGAAAAAATGTTTAAAATACTTGACTGGTTAAAGATTGAACTAATTGATGGTGGAGAGCCAAAAAGAGCAATAAGTTAAATAAGCTCTCAAGTTAAGCACAGATACATAGGAGAATGGAGTTATAACAAGTTGATTTGGCTGGGAAAATGAGGTATTTCATTATGTACGTATTTAACTTGCAATGCTAGCAAAATAGTAAAATAGTGTTGATGATAATTAAGGGAGTTTTAGTTAAATCTTTGGGCTTCCCAGGTGGTTCAGTGGTAAAGAATCTGCCTGCCAATGCAGGAGATGTGGGTTCAATCCCTGGGTCAAGAAGATCCCCTGGAGGAGGAAATAGCAACCCACTCCAATACTCTGGCCTGGAGAATCCCATGGACAGAGGAGCCTGGTGGCCTATAGTACAAAGGACTGCAGAGTCAGACACCCCTGAGCCACAAAGTTCACAGGGTTATGCAGGTATGTTTGGGAGTAAGGATGAAAGGGATTTGGGGAATATTGAGAAAGTAGCATAAGGAGTCTGTTTAAACAATGAAGATTGAGAAATGAGAGTTAGGGGGATAAAGTAAGGTGGAGCTTTGGAAAGAAATGTCACAAGTTTGCTCAACCTTAACTTAAATTTCATTAGATTCCTTTGCACTTCTTTAAATCTTTCACTGTTAGGTATGTTCACCTTTTCTGTATTTCACAAATTTTTCTGAGGTCAGGAATTCCATTTCATCAATGTATCAGTTTAAACAGTCAATAGTTCCCTTATATATTATTGTGTTTTTCAAATATAACTTGGAACTTTAAAAGCCTTTAGCTAATGAAAAGTCACATACAGTAATTTTGAAATTCTACCAAAAAAAAATCTATGCCAATATATGCAAAATATTCCTACAGGTTACCAAAGCCACATTTAATAAAAATGTAAATCCAGTAAAACTTTCTAATAATTCTGCTTAATTAAAATTTTACCCATGTATAATGAATTATAAGGAAATATCCCCTTATTTCTTCTTACCAGCACCTACATGGCATGGCTCTCTCCTCACCTCTGCCCCACTGTTACCTTATTAATAAGTTATTTGTGTTTCTGACAAGGTAAATGAAAGCCAAGTTTTCATGTTATTCTGCCCTCCTTCTCACCCTTAACCTGAACTTGGCATTATGACAGTTGAGAAAGAGCAGATGACGTCAGCTCTTCTTTGAGGTTTTGAGGCCCTTCCTTTCAATTTCCTCTGGTGTTTCACCCATCTTTGGTTACCTTCTTTGGCTCCTGATGGAAGGTAACTGACATGATAGAATGAATGAATTATATAAGAGGTTTAACTTGAATCTTTAAAACCCATGCTTGCACTTCGTAAATTTCAGAGCAACATGGGTACTTTGAGTGTTCAGCACTAGAGATTTTGATGTGAGGACCAAAAACATCACATATTTGGAATCTTCACAGTACCTTTTGTTTGTGTATCTTTTCATTTTTTATTGTTATTTATTTTTTTTATTTTTTTAATCCAGTCACATTTTTATTGGACTATGATAGCTTTACAATGTTATGTTAATTTCAGCTGCTGTTGTTTTTCAGTCACTAAGTCATGTCTGACCGACTCTTTGTGACCCTATGGACTGCAGCATGCCAGGTTTCCCTGTCCTTCACCATCATGCAGAACTTGCTCAAACTCATATCCACTGAGTCAGCGATGCCATCCAACTATCTCATCCTCTATCGTCCCCTTCTCCTCCTGCCTTCATTCTTTCCCAGCATCAGAGTCGTTTCCAGTGAGTCAGTTCTTCACATCAGGTGGCCACAGTATTGGAATTTCAGCTTCAGTATCAGTCTTTCCAATGAATATTCAGGGTTCATATCCTTTAGGATTGACTGGTTTGATCTCCTTGCTGTCCAAGGGACTCTCAAGAGTCATCTCCACCACCAGAGTTCGAAGCATCAATTCTTTGGCGCTCAGCCTTCTTTACGGTCCAACTCTCACATTTGTATATAACTACTGGAAAAACCATAGGTTTGACTAGACAGACCTTTGTCAGCAAAGTTTCAGCTGTAGAACAACATGAATCAACCATCTGTATACATATATACCCTCCCTCTTCAGCCTGTCTTTTCTTTGAGTTAATCTCCTTTTCATCTGCCTATGTGGAAAATCCACTAGGACATATATTTGAAGTGGAAATTTGTTCTCTCTAATCTTCAGAGTGATCTGTATTTCCCAAAACTGTTGTCCAAGCCCTCTGTTATCAACACGGATCAAGTACTTCCCCCTAAAAGCTTCCATTTCCTCAAATTTGATTATTTTAGGGCCTAAGTAACTGCTGTAATTTTAATGGCACATGTTCTTCTACGCAAGCCATATTCTTGTATCAGAAAACTTGACTACTCTTACTTGGAGATTCTCCTAACCTCTGTAAATGGATAGTATTTGTAAACTTTAAGATGATGTTTACATTAGACCTAATTCTCCTTTACTTAAAGGAAAAAGACATCTGGCCATTAACTTTTTCTTTTTTTGCTTTTTAAAAATTTTTTTTAGGTGGAACTATTTTTTTTTAATTTTATTTTATTTTTAAACTTTACAATATTGTATTAGCTTTGCCAAATATCAAAATGAATCCGCCACAGGTATACCTGTGTTCCCATCCTGAACCCTCCTCCCTCTTCCCTCCCCTACCCTCCCTCTGGGTCGTCCCAGTGCACCAGCCCCAAGCATCCAGTATCGTGCATCGAACCTGGACTGGCGACTCGTTTCATACATGATATTATACATGTTTCAATGCCATTCTCCCAAATCTCCCCATCCTCTCCCTTTCCCACAGAGTCCATTAACTTTTGTTGTTGTCTTTTTTTCCCTACGTGGATTGTCACAAGACTGCAATATCAAATCTTATGGATAAAGATGATTCAGTGCCTCACTGAGTTTTTCTTTTTTTCCACATCTCAAAATATCAGCAATAGTGAGAATCCTATTGGAAAAACAGTGCCAATAGACTTGCTCAACACAGGATTGACCAAAACCTTCAGTTTGTAAAAAATGTAATATCAGTGAAGTACAATAAAGTAATGCACCATAATGTGAAATGTGCCTGTATTCTTTCTGCTGTCTTAAGAGAGATACAGTGGCCATATTTTAATCATCTGGAGCCCATACATTTTGCTGTGTCTAAAAGAATTCTCCATCTATTTAGACAAAGAATATCTCCCATGACTGAGGTCTAAAATGCTGGATACTTTTGTAAACTCCTACGCAGTTGAAGTGTAGATGTATGAAATGAGTAGTCAAACAGATGTTCTCAGTACGGACTTCAACATTGAGACAAGTAAAGCAAGGAAAACAAGGGGCTGATGAACTCCCTCTGCTGAAATAGTAGTGGCAGTCCTGACATAACTGTTATGTGGTTCTGGAAGCAACGTCCAAAGTCCCTCCAATGACAATGGATTCACAGAGAAAGCTGTGGACTTCTGTCCGATTGTGGTGAGAATGGTGTCTTCACAGGGCGCATTTGGAGATCCAATCTTGAGTGTGTGTAAGATACCAGACAAACAGGAAAGCTAAGAGATGGTCCAAGAATAAACAAGTCACATGAGCCATGCAACTTTTTACCTCAGTCCAGATGCAGTGCTTTTTCTTTGCCAAGAAGGTCCCCCAGACATCTTTAGTCTTAGACTCTTCCACAAGCTGTAGAGCTGACTGGAGTGTGGTACGAGCCACCATCGACTCCATCAAGCATTGCTATATGGGTTTGGTAGCAAAGAGTAAAGTTAGTTAGTTTGTCATGTTCCTATTTCAGCTTTCATGCTTATTTTCTTTTTCATGTTCAATTCAGTTCAGTTCAGTTCAGTTGTTCAGTCATGTCCAACTCTTTGTGACCCCATGAATTGCAGCACACCAGGCCTTCCTGTTCATCACCAAATCCTGGAGTCCACCCAGACTCATATGCATTGAGTCGGTGATGCCATCCAGCCATCTCATCCTCTGTCAATACATGCTGCTGCTGCTGCTGCTAAGTCACTTCAGTCGTGTCCAACTCTGTGCGACCATAGATGGCAGCCCACCAGGCTCCCCCATCCCCGGGATTCTCCAGGCAAGAACACTGGAGTGGGTTGCCATTTCCTTCTCCAATGCATGAAAGTGAAAGTGAAAGTGAAGTTGCTCAGTCGTGTCCGACTCTTAGCGACCCCATGGACCGCAGCCTACCAGGCTCCTCCATCCATGGGATTTTCCAGGCAAGAGTACTGGAGTGGGTTGCCATTGCCTTCTCCAAAGTTTTTTAAAGAAGGGAAGACACTTCCCATTTAATGGGATTTATGCTACTTTGTAAGTTCATATGATTTATCTGTTTCATACCATCTTCCTATTTGTTTAGAATGGGAGGACAGATTTCCTGTAGGAGTCTGTCACCTTCCCCGAGCAGCCATGAGCCTTGACAGTGTGGCTGTGGAGTGAGTGAGTGAACAAGGAATGCAGAGGTCCAGCCACTAGATGAATAGGATATTTTAGGCTGTTTGCAGCGCATACGTATCACGAATCTCCTCTTTTATTAGTAATTCGGATAGGTACAGATGTCACTAGTAACAACACCTACCACTCATCTAACCTTTCATATCTTTAAATCTAGCAACTGACTGATGAGGAGCCAGCATTGCAAACTAAGACAAAGAAATGTATGATAATGGAAACAATAATTGTGACCACAAATTAAGGGAGCTTAATATATCTTGGCAGTTGCCTGACATTACTAGGTTTCAGTAGGGTCCATGACGATGCTAAGCACTGCTCCTGAATGCTTAGATTGTTTTCCATGATGCCCCACTCCATCCTCATCCTTGCTTCCTTGTCTTAAGTTCCACTCTAATATTCCTCTCCTCACCTTCATCACTTAAACCAACTTCTTCAGCAAACTCCATGCACTATGGCTTTAGCAGGATCAGTTCAGTTCAGTTCAGTCACTCAGTCCTGTCTGACTCTTTGAGACCCCATGAATCGCAGCACACCAGGCCTCCCTGTCCATCACCAACTCCTGGATTTCACCCAGACTTACGTCCATTGAGTCAGTGATGCCATCCAGCCATCTCATCCTCTGTCGTCCCCTTTTCCTCCTGCCCCCAATCCCTCCCAGCATCAGAGTCTTTTCCAATGAGCCAACTCTTTGCATGAGGTGGCCAAAGTACTTGTTTCAGCTTTAGCATCATTCCTTCCAAAGAACACCCAGGGCTGATCACCTTTAGAATGGACTGGTTGTATCTCCTGGCAGTCCAAGGGACTCCCAAGAGTCTTCTCCAACACCACAGTTCAAAAGCATCAATTCTTTGGCACTCAGCTTTCTTCACACTCCAACTCTCACATCCATACATGACCACTGGAAAAACCATAGCCTTGACTAGACGGATCTTTGTTGACAAAGTAATGTCTCTGCTTTTGAATATGCTATCTAGGTTGGTCATAACTTTTCTTTCAAGGAGTAAGAATCATTTAATTTCATGGCTGCAGTCACCATCTGCAGTGATTTTGGAGCCCCCAAAAATAAAGTCTGACACTGTTTCCCCATCTATTTCCCATGAAGTGATGGGACCAGATGCCATGATCTTCATTTTCTGAATGTTGAGCTTTAAGCCAACTTTTTCACTCTCGACTTTCACCTTCACCAAGAGGCTTTTTAGATCCTCTTCACTTTCTGCCATAAGGGTGGTGTCAAAATCACTGCAGATGGTGATTGCAGCCATGAAATTAAAAGACGCTTACTCTTTGGAAGGAAAGTTATGACCAACCTAGATAGCATATTGAAAAGCAGAGACATTACTTTGCCAACAAAGGTCCATCTAGTCAAGGCTATGGTTTTTTCCAGTGGTCATGTATGGATGTGAAATTTGGACTGTGAAGAAAGCTGAGCATCGAAGAATTGATGCTTTTGAACTTCGGTGTTGGAGAAGACTCTTGAGAGTCCCTTGGACTGCAAGGAGATCCAAGCAGTTCATTCTAAAGATTAGTCCTGGGTGTTCATTGGAAGGACTGATGCTAAAGCTGAAACTCCAGTACTTTGGCCACCTCGTGTGAAGAGTTGACTCATTGGAAAAGACTCTGATGCTGGGAGGGATTGGGGGCAGGAGGAAAAGGGGACGACAGAGGATGAGATGGCTGGATGGCATCACCGACTTGATGGACGTGAGTTTGGGTGAAGTCCGGAAGTTGGTGATGGACAGGGAGGCCTGGCGTGCTGCGATTCATGGGGTCTCAAAGAGTCGGACATGACTGAGCCACTGAACTGAACTGAACCCTTCCAGAATGCAAAATAACCTTTGATTAAAAAATAGGTCTTTATTGTTTCTATCTACACTACAAAATAAAACTAAGCAAACAAGTTTAGCACGTAAGTTCAACATAAGTGTCTATCCTTAATTAAAATTCATTCAAATCACAGAATCCATTAATTTGCTTATTTATTGGATGAATTCATATTTTTTAAAATATTTATTTGGCCATGTTGGGTCTTATTTGCGGCACACAGAATCTTTGTTATAGCATGCAGGATCTTTTTAGCTGTGGTGCGTGGGATCTAGTTCCCTGACCAGGTATCGAATACAGGCCCCCTGCACTGGGATTGCAGAGTCTTAGCCACTGGAATATGGGGGAAGTCCCTGAATTCTCATTGTTAACTTAGATACAACACATCTGATGATTTATCTCTCAATCACCTTTTGTTTCCCCTCATTATTTTAGGGGCTTCCCAGGTGGCTCACTGGTAAAGAATCTGCCTGCCAATGCAAGAGACAGAGAAGAGGTGGATTCGATCCCTGGGTTGAAATTCCCCTCGAGAAGGAAATGGCAGCCCACTACAGTATTCTTGCCTGGGGAATCCCATGCACAGAGGAGCCTGGCAGGCAAAGAATCAGACACAACTTGGCCACTAAACAACAGTTATTCTTAGAAAAGTCCTTGAAGTTCTTGGAACAAGCATGTAAGAGTATTTTATATTCTGACTTTTCTCTGACTCTATTCTCTTCTCTTTTCCTACTCCACACCTAGAAAAATTACATTAATGCAAGTCTCAATTCCTATTATATAATCTGTGTGACACCAAACTCTCTCTGATACCTCATAGAAAAAAAGTATTGCCTCCTACCTGCCTCCATTGCACCTTGTAGGGTCTGTCACACCCCTAAAGTCTTATTTCACTTATTTGGTTTTACGTTTTCCTTTGGACTTCCCTGGTGGCTCAGATGGTAAAGTGTCTGGCTAAAATGCAGGAGATCAGAGTTCAATCGCTGAGTAGGGAAGATCTCCTGGAGAAGGAAATGGCAACCCACTCCAGTATTCTTCCCTGGAAAATCCCATGGACGGAGGAGCCTGGTAGGCTACAGTCCATGAGGTCGCAGAGTTAGACACGACTGAGCAACTTCACTTTCTTTCTTTTCTTTTCCCTATTGGACTCTATTTCCAGGATTTATCACAAGGTGTGACACATATTAAGTGTTCAGTATGTATTTAGTGAATAAATAGGTAAACAGTATTATATAACAGGTTTTTATAGAATTTCCAAATTAATTTGAGTTCACCCAAAAGTCGACCTTGAAACATGCAGGTGGTTTGGGTGCAAGGGCTCCCGGGGGGGGAAAATGCACAAACAGGGATAGTGAGACAGGTCTGGAAGAAGGTATATTGTAAGAATGAGTTCTTTAGACCCAGACAGCTCAGAAACATAGAATACTTCAGAGAAATTGGCTCTCCAAACTCTCAGACTGTGACTGCACGTAAGCTGAGCAGACTCCTTCAGGCCCAACTTCTGAGAAGAACCTGAGGCAGAAAATTAGAGACATGTGTAATGAATATTCCAGGTAGAATGCCATCAACAGCAGGAAATTTTCCCCACTGCTGCAGTTCACGTTTGAGGCACATCCACAGATGTCACTTGCGGGTATCAAAAGCATCTGCTATGGTTTCATAAAAATTGTCTTCAGATATCCTTTGCAGGTGATAAATTGCCTGTGTCAGGTACTAAACCATGGCTTCTGCCTTCTCTTTCACTTTCAACACTGTGTGAGATATTATATATGAATGTTTCACAATGCAAAAATGCAAGTAAATTTAATGTAACATTTATGTCATCCATTTCAAAAAATCAATTTTACTAAACTATATTGATTGTCTAAATTATTTCCATTCCAAGCAGTTGTTGTGCATTGTAAAAGTTCACAACTTGTGGTTGAGAAATTGAATACAGCCCTCTAAAAGCACCTGGTCTGAGACTTGTTTATAAAACTCTGAGGGATATTCTATTGTTTATATTATCAAATGATTTAAATGCTTGCATTAGATTCTTACCAAGTTCTGTCAGCCAAACTTGTATTTAATCATTGCCTAATACTCTTCATAAAATTCTGAAAATAATAGTGACATATATTAATTTCTCTTCCAATTAACCACATCCTTCCTTTGTTAAACAGAAATCTGAAACTCTGCATTCTTTGTTTTATTCAGCGTGAGTAAAATAAACCACATTCTAGGAATCAGGAACTATTGAAATTGGATTAAATCATTCTTGGTTCTACTGACTTTGATTACAGAAAAATAACATGCATTGGCCTTCCGAAAGACTATCCTATGTGATGACAGACATATAAACAACAATGGCATAACTGGCTCGCAACCTCCTATGAAATCAAAAGATTTCATCTAAACTTCAAGGAATCATATCCTCTTCTGTAATTCCAGAACTATCTGTGATTACTTTCTTTGAGCAGGTGATGTTTATTAGCAAGGAAGTGGCGGGAGATTGACATCATGTGCCTTCCTATACAAAGTGTGGTCTCTGGGCCTTCTGCATGGATAGGTACCAGGAGGATGTTGGAAACGTATTAATAGAAATTCAGGCTGCTCCCCAGATATACTGAGTCACAATCTGCAAATATAAAAGTTCCTTACATAATTCATACTCACTTGAAATTTGAGAAATACAGCTCTAAGTGATAGTTTTTCTTATTGAAAATAAATCTTATTTATGGAACAGGAGATGGATGGTGATAATGTCCTTTGCTTTTTATACCAGTTAGGCCATAGGCTTTCTTTCTCTGGCTTGTACAACTGAGAAACTAACCAGCTGGTTGGTTACTCAACAACTATTCCCAACTTCTTCTCTTTTAATTTTATTCAGCTATCCTCCTCTTTGACAAAGACCTTTATTAAAAAATAAGGATATCCCCAGGCCCATGGAGTGAACCATAAGTATTTTAAACTAATTCCTTTGTTTCCTTCTTTTTACCTGAGATTAGTTTAGGCTTGGGCATGTGACAGGATTCTAAGCAGATTATATTAACGTTTGGTACTGCTTGATTCCTATAGAAGGAATCTATAGAGAATTATGGTTCAAAGTAATTATAAAATAGAAGATATCAGCAAAGACCAAGATAACAGTATGTCAGAATTTAGGGATAGGGTAGGGAAAGAGATCTTTTAACTATAAAGCACTGATAACATCTTCTATACTATTACTGTATATTGCTATTTATTGTCTCTTAAGAACACTTCCTCCTAATGGCTCTATTATCTATAGACAAAAAAAGTGCTGTAAGAAATAGAGACAAAGATATAGAGAACAAATGTATGGACACCAAGGGAGGAGGGGAGGAGGAATGAGTTGGGACATTGGAATTGACCTATATACACTGCTATGCACGGATTAGGTAACTATTGAGAACCTGCTGAATAGCATGGGGAATTCTACTCAGTGTTCTATGGTGACATAGATGGGAGAGGAATCCAGAAGAGAGGAGATATGTGTATATGTACAGCTGACTCACTTTGCTGTACAGCAGACACTAGCAAATGTTGTGAAGCAAATCTAACCCAACAATATTAAAACAAGGAAAGAAAAAGAAAATCAATGCATTAAAATCTCAAACGTAGAGGTAATATTTAAATAACATTGAAAAAAAAAAAGCTGTCTTCTTTCAGGTGAACATCTTGCATTTTGGAAACTTTCAGGAAATTTGCATTTGATTAGATGGGTTGTTATTGTTCAGTCACTCAGTCGTGTCCAACTCTTTGCAACCCCATGGACTGCAGCAGGCCAGGCTTCCCTGTCCTTCCCCATCTCCCAGAGCTTGCTCAAACTCATGTCCACTGAGTCAGAGATGCCATCCAATCATCTAGTCCTCTGTCATCACCTTCTCCTCCTGCCTTCAATCTTTCTCAGTTCAGTTCAATTCAGTGGCTCTGTCATGTCTGTCTCTTTGCCACCTCATGGACTGCAGCATACCAGACCCTCCCAACTCCTGGAGTTTACTCAAACTCATGTCCATCCAACAATCTGTGGTCCCCTTCTCCTCCCACCTTCAATCTTTCCCAGCATCAGGGTCTTTTCAAATGAGTCAGCTCTTCGCATCAGGTGGCCAAAGTACTGGAGTTTCAGCTTCAACATCAGTCTTTCCAATGAATATGTAGGACTGATTTCCCTTAGGATGGACTGGTTGGATCTCCTTGCTGTCCAAGGGATTCTCAAGTGTCTTCTCCAGCACCACAGTTCAAAAGCATCAATTCTTCGGCACTCAGCTTTCTTTATAGTCCAACTCTGACATCCATACATGACCACTGGAAAAACCATAGCTTTGACTAGATGGACCTTTGTTAGCAAACTAACATCTCCACTTTTTAATATGCTGCCTAGGTTGGTCATAATTTTTCTTCCAAGAAGTAAGCATCTTTTCATTTCATGGCTGCAATCACCATCTGCAGTGATTTTTGAGCCCCCAAAAATAAAGTCTGACACTGTTTCCACTGTTTCTCAATCTATTTGCCATGAAGTGATGGGATCAGATGCCATGATCTTTGTTTTCTGAATGTTGAGCTTTAAGCCAACTTTTTCACTCTCCTCTTTCACTTTCATCAAGAGGCTTTTTATTTCTTCTTTACTTTCTGCCATAAGGGTGGTGTCATCTGCATATCTGAGCTTATTGATATTTCTCCTGGCAATCTGGATTCCAGCTTGTGCTTCATCCAGTCCAGCGTTTCTCATGATGTACTCTGCATATAAGTTAAATAAGCAGGGTAACAATATACAGCCTTGACGTACCCCTTTTCCTATCTGGAAACAGTCTGTTGTTCCATATACATTTCTAACTGTTGCTTCCTGACCTGCATACAGATTTCTCAGGAGGCAGGTGAGGTGGTCTGGTATTCCCATCTCTTGAAGAATTTTCTACAGTTTATTGTGACCTACACAGTCAAAGGCTTTGGCATAGTCACTAAAGCAGAAATAGATGTTTTTCTGGAACTCTCTTGCTTTTTCAATGATCCAGCAGATGTTGGCAATCTGATCTCTGGTTCCTCTGCCTTTTCTAAAACCAGTTTGAACACCTGGAATTTCACTGTTCACGTACTGTTGAAGCCTCGCTTGGAGAATTTTGAGCATTACTTTACTAGTATGTGAGATGAGTGCAATTGTGCGGTAGTTTGAGCATTCTTTGGCATTGCCTTTCTTTGGGTATCTAATGAATAATCACCTCTCTCAGTCCCATGGCCGCTGCTGAGTTTTCCAAATTTGTGGACATATTGAGTGCAGCACTTTCACAGCATCATCTTTTAGGATTTGAAATAGCTCAATTGGAATTCCATTACCACCACTAGCTTTGTTCGTAGTGATGCTTCCTAAGGCCCACTTGACTTCACATTCCAGGATGTCTGGCTCTAGGTGAGTGATCACACTATCATGATTTTCTGGGTTGTGAAGATCTTTTTTGTACAGTTCTTCTGTGTATTCTTGCCACTTCCTCCTAATATCTTTTGCTTCTGTTAGGTCCCTACCATTTCTGTCCTTTATTGAACCCATCTTTACATGAAATGTTCCCTTGGTATCTCTGATTTTCTTGAAGATATGTCTAGTCTTTCCCATTCTGTTGTTTTCCTCTATTTCTTTGCATTGATCACTGAAGAAGGCTTTCTTTTCTCTTCTTGCTATTCTTTAGAATTCTGCATTCAAATGTGTATATCTTTCCTTTGCTCCTTTGCTTTCAGCTTTTCTTCTTTTCACAAATATTTCTTTACACAGCCATTTTGCTTTTCTGCATTTCTTTTTCTTGAGGATGGTCTTGCTCCCTGTCTCCTGTATAATGTCACGAGCCTCAATCCATAGTTCATTAGGCACTCTGTCTATCAGATCTAATCCCCTAAATCTATTTCTCACTTCCACTGTATAATCCTTAGAGATTTGACTTAGGTCATACCTGAATGGTCTAGTAGTTTTCCCCACTTTCTTCAATTTACGTCTGAATTTGGCAATTAGGAATATATGATCTGAGCCAGTCAGCTCCCGGTCTTGTTTTTGCTGACTGAATAGAGCTTCTCCATCTTTGGTTGCAAAGAATATAATCAGTCTAATTTTGTTGTTGGCCATCTGGTGATGTCCATGTGTAGAGTCTTCTCTTGTGCTTTTGGAAGAGGGTGTTTGCTATGACCAGTGCATTCTCTTGGCAAAACTTTACTAGCCTTTGCCCTGCTTCATTCTGTACTCCAAGGCCAAATTTGCCTGTTACTCTAGGTGTTTCTTGACTTTCTACTTTTGCATTCCAGTCCCCTATAATGAAAAAAAATCTTTTTTGGCTGTTAGTTCTAAAAGGTCCTGTAGGTCTTCATAGAACCGTTTAACTTCAGCTTCTTTGCATTATTGGTCAAGGCATACATAGATTAGATGGGTAATACTGACCTTAAATCTAAGGAAGTCAGAAGCCTCCATATTTGAAAACGTGCTTCAGAGAAGTCACAGAGCTCAGAACAGGTTACTTTACAGCAGAAGTGGGTAAAAGACAGAACAAATTTGCTGAGTGTGAAGAGTGAATCTCCTTTCCCTTTTGACATAACCCTGGCAAATAGGAGTAGAGGTTTCATTGCCACAATTTTCTAACTAAAATATCTAAATTTAAAAACATTACACTTTCAATCTCTCAAAAAAATATGTTTCTCAAGATTTGATCCCTAAACTTCCAATAAGAACCCATGGATTTAGCAGGGAAAAACAATATATTATTTTTAAAATTGGAAATTCATTTTCAGGAATGTTTCTAGCCACTATCTCTCTACCAATAAATTACAGTTAGTAGTTGTTAGTTTGAAACAAAATAATGGCTTCTGTGAAAAGATGTATTTTAATTTCTACTGCGAGGTAACTTTGTGGTTATCCAGCAACGATTTTCCAAGTGGAGAAAATGAAATCAGAGAATTTAGGTGGTTTTCACAAAGTCACCCCTACCTAGTACCAGAATCATGACTAGACACCATGTTTCTAACCAGTTAGTCCCAGGCTTCACCCTGTCTCTTGGCTTTCATAATCATCAAATCTCCACTGAGTCTTCCATATGGTTCACAGCACATTTTTACTTGGGTATTAGTTATATGAAAACGGAATGCTTAATTTCAGACTTTAAATTCATGTGAAGAGATAAACCCCAGTGATACCCTTCAGCTATCCCCTAGCTGGAGGGTAAGAAACATCTTGTCCCTGATGGTATACATTTTTTTTTTCCTAAAGAGGTGTTTTTGATTGGGCACAGAGTGAATGTAATGACTATATATATTTCTCTTCTATTTGCTACATTGAATCATTTACATTTTTTGAAAGAACTATACTTTCCTAAACTTTAATAACATAAAACTGCAAAAATCATTACTGACCAGTGTTTAAGGGCCACAGTTTGCTTTCAATAATATTTAAACGTTCTATTTTGGTAATCTGGAAATTATATCATCTCTAGGTTGAACTGTTATTTGTTCATTGTATTCCTAGCTGGATAGCTTTTAATTGTTTCTATAACTGGTGGATGTACAGTTTCAAAATGTCAAATTATAAAAGTACATATCCATAGATATTTTCAATCTCTATTTATTGCAATCCTACATTCATTTCATTTCTTCTAGCTTCATATGTGTGCAGTGTTCTTTCATTTTTACATGGCTGAAACCTTTATAATTATTAGCATTTATACTCTAAAATTTATCCTCAGGAAGTTGGTCAGTCATAGGTTTATTTCTCTTTTAATAGGAAATATTTTAATCATAAAATATCTTAGCTAATAGAAACTCCACACCTATGTTATCTCAGTGTAGCCATCATTCTATCTCTAATAATCTGATAAGTGTTTGTCCACAGTCAGGTTAATTCAGATTCCACTCCATTCAGATTGTTAGAAAATTACTTATTTATGTGGAGTCAAAATTTTCTCATCACAACTTTAATGCACTACATTTACTTTGACCTTTGGAGTAACACAGAATAAGTCTACCATCTTTTCAAAGTGATGGATGCTTAATATTGGGTATTTAGTTATTACACTGCACTGCCCATTTCCTCTTTTCCAAACCCTGAAATGACAATGGCGATGATGATAATATTTACTGCGTATGAACCATGAGTCAGGAAATATTCTTAGTCTTTCACATGTATTAGCCTATTGAATTCCCTCAATACACCCATAAAGATGATACTAATATTCTCACTTACCATATGGCTAGAAGGGATTACAACGCTTTCTAAGAGTCATAGCAGCTTAGAAACTAGAAGAAAGAAGCAAACTCTGACATTAAAACCAAGTTTTTCCCAGCCCCTCAACCCTGCCTTTTACTGTACTTCATGTTTCTTTATCCTTTCTTCTTATGACAGAGTTCTTAAACTCATCATCAGAGTCTCACTGCCAATGCTTTCATTTGTTGAAACGTATCTTACTATTGCTGTATAATCTATATATCTATCTTTCACATTACTGTTGTTACCTCAGTAAAGGATTTCGTTTTGGTAAAGTGTTTGGCTTTCCACACAAAGTCATTGGAAGATATGAATTAGGATATGTTGTTAATTAAGCTATGTTGTTACTAGATATGAATTACTGAGCCCAGATCCTCAAGCTAGCTAAAAATTTCAAATATTCTTCTATATTGCACACATTTAAGTACTTCCCAGAAGGTACACCCATCCCTCTCCAAACACCAGCTGGTTACCATGGAGACATAAATGTAGGCTAGAAAGCCATCAGGCCACTAATTGATACAGACAGTCAATTAGGGCTTCAAAGGAGCTGGCTCAGTGTTTTACACATAGAGAACATGGGAGAAAGATTATAGTGTGTTGTGGCGTATTCTCCATTGCTTCATTGTAGACCAGAGCTATATATGCTACTGGATGGTTTCTACAGAGACGAAGCAGGTTTCTCACTGTTTGCTAATGGGAAGGTAGCCTTATGAGAACAATGATATTGTGCGATTTGAACCTATTAGCTTTCCCTTTCTAAAGTTCCAGACTGAACCAATTCCGACTCTGTTCAGGTCAAAAGTCTTCTTAATCTCTGTGTTATGCTGATCAAACCTCCAACTGTCGGGTCAAATTATTTCCATTGCGCCAGTTCTATTTGTGATTAATTAAAATTTCTTCTTGATTGCATACAGTTCTTTTAAATGTATAATCCCTTTATTGTGTAGCGAATTGAGAATATGGTCCTAATTTAAAAACAAATACTCATGTAGGCCTCTCCATATGATGTAAGCCATCAATTTCAGTAAAGAAAGAAAAATAAAATATTTTACTGTTTTTGCATGAGAATATGAGTGCAATAACCAGGGGAAAATTATACATGACTTGCCTATCATTGCAGATTACAAGAATTAAAGGGGGAAAATGCTTAATATAAATAAAATGTATATCCAGAAAGCCTTGATTCCAGATTTTTATCCAGTGGCATTTTAGTTTTAGAAAAAATAATCAAAGCCGAGACTACACGGAAAATTTTAAAAGGTGGCAAATTTTCTCCTCATTAGACTACAGGAATTTGAAAATTCAGGTTAATTTTCCTTCAGGTTATCCTATAATTTAAATGAAGAATTGCTCTGAAGTTTTGTTCTCTGTGTATAACTCTATGGTGATTAACTACATGATCTTTTATGTCATATTTATTACGAGGGACAGGGTACCTTTCTGTTATTTTATTCAATCTGCCAGAAATCATGTATAAGTGAAAGCCATGCACACGATTGTGGCATTATTTAGAAGTCTAGGAAACATCAACCCTTTCCAAAAAGAAACTCAACTTTTCTAATCCTTAACAGGTCTGTCAAAAATCCACTTATAAAAGAAAGCAGTTGAATTAAGAAGTGCAAATAACTAGAGTTTTGCTGAGAACAGCAAAGCTGGCAATGGACCAGGTGCTGAGCAACCTTTGAGTTCCCCTGCGAAGGGCAGTGGGGAAAGAGGTGAAAGGTGGAAGAAAAGAGGCAGAAAAAGGCGGGTAAGAGGTCCCCAGAGAGGGACTAGCAAGAAACAAAACTAAAAACTTATGTACCAAAAGTCTTCAAGGCAGGCCAAAGAAAAGGTGAGCTCATGAAAGATGGGGAGAGCTGTCAGACGAAAGAGGGAGAGAGTTCTCTGAGACTGGGGCAACAGCCAAGGACCTGCCAGCACCAGGAGGGTGGGAGAGAAGTCACGTGGTCCTGGGTAGGGCACTCAAAGCCTGAGTAAAGCAGAATCCGTTTATAATATTTGTACTGAAACATTGCTGTCCCTCCATAAAGCACAATAGATTATGTAAGAAATTGTAGGGAGGGGAGGACGAATGTGTTGCTTGGCTATAGCATCTGTTCATAATGAACTAAAGAGGGCTCTGTCACTTGTTAACTGTGAGACCTTGGAGAAGTTTATTAACCTCTCTGTGTTTCCATATCCTCATATATAAAATGTGTATATAATGGAGCAGGCGTGCATGCTGAGTCACTTCAGTCCTGTCCAATTCTTTGCAACTCCGTGGACTGTAGCCCAGCAGGCTCCTCTGTCCATGGGATTTCCCAGGCAAGAATAGTAGAGTGGATGGCCATTTCCTTCTCCAGGGGATCTTCTCGACCCAGGAATCAAACCCACATTTCCTGCATTACAGGTGGATGCTTCATGGACTAAGCCACCAGGGAAGCCCGACAGGAACTTATCTGACCTCAGCTGGAGGCAGAGTGTCTACATTCTGTTCCACTCTGATGGGGTGGAAGAGGCAGGGATGGGCCTCCTCCTTTCATGGGGAGCCTTTCCTCAAATGTCTGGAGACCCTTTATTGTTCATATATGTACAAGAAACATCAGAGCAGCTTTAATGGCCTCACTAGGTGAGTAGCTCAAACAGTAAAGAATCTGTCTGCAATGCAGGAGACCTGGGTTCAATCCCTGGGTTGGGAAGATCCCCTGGAGAAGGGTATGGCAACCCTCTCCAGTATTTTTGCCTGGAGAATTCCATGGACAGAAGAGCCTGGTGGGTTCCAGTACATGGGTTAGCAAAGAGTTGGATACTACTGAGCAACTAACACTTTCACACTTATGCTCAAGAAGTAGGCATTAAAGCTGAGGACAAGTTCTAGGTGTATTGGAATGTTGTCAGTGGGCTGTAGTGTGATGAGTTGCAGGTCAGACTTTGTTTACGAAACTTCCAGGTATCAGAATTTGGAAGTATTTTCTTTGGAGCATTGTTTCTTCAGAGAGGGATCAGTTGCTTGCCTGGGGTGTAGCTCAACTACCAGCAAACTTGATGTTGATATGAAAAGGAGCTGGAAATGTTAGTAATGTTCAGTATATCCTGATATATGACCCGTTATTTTTACTTAAGCCCTTGTCTAACCTTCTCTATCTAGAGAACCTGTGTGGAGTACTTTGAATAAAATTGCTCTAAATAAAACATATGGTCTTTCCTAGAGAAATAGCAGTAGGAATCCCAGTGCACATGGTTAAATTGTGACCTTAGAGGTCTAACTGCTTCCAAAACAAACTTTTAAACAATCCACCTGTTTCCAGATCTTTGTTGTAACTTTATATTCCAAAGCCTTTTATGTTTATTATTTCATTTTTGAGGGTTTTGAAGTGAATCAGCCACTGGTTTGATAGTCTCTGTGTAAGCATTTAATTCTGATCCTTCTTCACTTTTCTGAATTATTTGCTATTTTGCTGTCTAATTTCCATGTTTGTAAATTAGGGGGAGATTATGAACTTTGACAAATTATAACAAAATGTCACTTAGGGTTGTGTTTCTCCTTTTCCTGTCTGCAAGGGTGAATTCTGAAAGAAGAGGGTAGATATATTTTCAGTCCTTTTATTAAACTTGGGATTCTCCTTCTGGCATACTTTTAATCAAGAATGCATTGATTCAATAAACTAAAGTACTTTTAAAAATAAAATGAATTAAATTCCAGTGTAACATTATTGACAGATTTTACAGTTAATTTCAAGTATTTCCACCCAGAGCATCTTACTATACACAGCATTTATACAGCATATTTTCTGACTTGGAAACCCTTCAAGTGTATTTTTCACTCAGAAATATTTACTGTTTATGATTTCATAAAAACATAATTTTAAATAGGAAGAGAAGACATTCAGTTCAGTTCAGTTCAGTCGCTCAGTCGTGTCCGACTCTTTGCGACCCCATGAATCGCAGCATGCCAGGCCTCCCTGTCCATCACCAACTTCCGGAGTTCACCCAGACTCAGGTCCATCGAGTCAGTGATGCCATCCAGCCATCTCATCCTCTGTCATCCCCTTCTCCTCCTGCCCCCAATCCCTCCCAGCATCAGAGAATACATTATGGACTGTAAAACTATAGTCTTCTTTGACATGAAGAAAGATGATATGAAACATCATCTCTAAAAATGCTTCCTTTTTTACATAAATAAAAAGAAAATGGGTAACCTGTACATACTTTCAATCACCACTAACTTAGAAAAATAAGGAAATAAATATTTAAAATTCTTGATTTGATCTTGCTTGAAAACTCAAAAAATCATATTCATACTATATCCACAGATGGCAGCAGGCAGCAGGAACTGAATAAAGTGTCACCTTTACCACCACAGGTGCATTTCGTCTCACTACAATCCCCACCTCTTCTTATTGCCTAGCCCACCTTAGACATTACATTATTTTCCTGCTCCTTACAGGGCAGAAACAACATCCTAAAGCTAATCTGTTCGGTATTGAATTTGTACTTAGATTTTTCCCAAGAGGAAATGGATTAGCAAACATTGAAATTAAACTGTCTTACAGCAACCACTGTTATGTTGGCAGTTTTCCAAATACGATGGACAGATAATGAGTATTCTTTAAAACCCCCCCAGATTATTAGTTAACTCATCTCAAAGAATTAGTATTTATATCATAAAAATAATTGTGCTTTTCTTTCTGGTGTGAATAAATAATTATATATTTTATAAAACTCATGTCTCTCACAGTTAGTGTCTTGTAAAAAAAAATACACTTAAATGGAGTTAGTTCATCTGTTTGGTAGTTAGCTGAGAAATACTAATGTATATCAATGAAGCAATATCTAGAGAAATACAGAGAATTAATAGCAAAGAGGAAGCAACTATTCAGGTATCAAGCAGTCTAATAAGTAGTATATGTGGAAAGATGTGCTTATAAGAAGAAAGGAAGAGGAATAGATAGAAACATTCTAAAGCTGAATAAATCTTCAAATGCTAGAGACGTCATCAGTCTTTATTCCATTTCTCAAGATACATGAGTTCGTTCTGTTTTATCACAAGCCAGACATGTGATCAATACCAATTCTCAGTGTTGTGATGGGCAAAATGCACCCAAACAAAATGCGTTGAATTAATAGACTAGCATAGCAAAAAGTGCCTGGGATACTGTCAGGCACACAGTTGGTACTTGAAAGATATCAATCCCTCTCCTCACTACTCTAATTCTCTTTATGCTTGCTCTAAGCTGAGTACACTTCTTGAGCAACATCTGAAGGCCCAGTCAAGTCCAGCCTTCTACTGCATGAGAAGCTATGTCAATACTTGGTTCTTCCTTACTTGGTAATCTAATTCTAGGTGCAGCATGTGAAATAGGAATCCTATGATTTTTCTGAACTGAACCCCTCTTCCCTTCCTTTCTGGAAGGGTGCTGTCTGAGCTTCTCAAGCTGAAATTCCCTCTGTTCCTTTTTCTTCCTTCTCTTTGGTTTAATTCCTAAACCTAGACTCCCCATTCCCAATCATCAAAGGCTCCAGTGACTCCAGCCAGAGATAAGTGCCTATAATTCTCTTCAGTGTTTCATGGAAAGTTCTATCCAATAAACGTTTTCCTCTAGCTCAGAAAAGCATGATCAGTTTTAAACAGTATCCAACAATTATATATTTTTCAGCAACCTTAAGCTGTTCTGCATCCATCACCGATATAAAAATCTCTAAAGCCAACCTGTGCAAGAAATGTATTAATGAATAATATGCTTTTGCATTCAGTCTTTCATACGTTCAAAGACAATCAGTCCAGTTCTGCATTTTATCTCTGGCTGGGCCATTGGTCAAAATGACATTTACTCTCGTATATTAGAAAATTCAGTTAATTTTTAAAAGTTAATGTTGTAATTGAACTGGGATTTCTTGCATTGTGGGCGGATTCTTTACCAACTGACCTACCAGGGAAGCCCATGTGAAGCTACAGTTCCAAGTAATTTATCTTCTCTGTCTTGTTGGTGTTATTGAATTATGAAATACTGTGTTGTCATTGTCCAATTGCTCAGCCATTTCTGATTCTTTGCAACCCCATGGACTGCAGCACGTCAGGCTTCCCTGCCCTTCACTATCTTCCATAGCTTGCTCAAATTTGTGTCCATTGAGTCGGTGATGCCATCCAACCATCTCACCCTCTGTCATCCCCTTCTCCTCCTGCCTTCAATCTTTCCGAGCATCAGTATGAAATACTGAACCCTCTTTATTCCTTGGGGTCTCAGCCTGAGCAGCACAGGAAGACCTTGTCCACATAAAGCTGTGCCCAGATTCTCCCAGCATAGAAGACCTCACTCAACGATACCCACTCTGCTCTCTCAAGTTTCCTTCCACTTCAAATTGCTTTCATCCATATGCTCAACCTTTTCATCATGTTCCATCCCCTCCTTGTCTTAATCAAAACCTCACTTTCCTTAAAAAAAATATTAAAACCTTGTTCTACATATCTCTCTCTCAAGTCAATACTGCTCATTCTCATATGCTCCACATGTTACAGGGACAAAGCTATTGGATTAAATGTGCTTAGCTTAGCTTTCAGTTGTGTGGAGACCTTCAAGATTTTGTCCTAAAGAGCCTCTGAAAGCTTTGATCCCAACTTACTGGAATCAAACTGCTTGACATTTATTTCCACCTATTGATTTTTTATCATCATGAAGGTGCCCTTTGAAGGTTCATGCCATTCCATAACATGCTATTCATGATGAAGAGATTAAATTTATCTCATCTTTTAGCAAAAATCATAGCTTTTACAAGGCTATTATGTAAAGCAGATTTTTCAGCCATGGTGCTATTAAAATTTGAATTGGATAATTCTTTGATGGAAAGAACTGTTCTGTGTACTGTGGGAGATTTAACAGCATCTCAGTCCTTTATCCACTGGGGGCCAGCAGCATCTCTCCCCACAATTTTAGTGACAATCAGGATTATCTCCAGACATTGCCAGTGTCCTGTGAATGGAAAACTCCCCTGGTTAAGATCTACTGGCATAAAGAAATAATTTTTAAAAATTAATTCTTTCCATCATGAAATTTATAAACATGAACTGACATACAATTCAGAGTGCAGATGCAGAAAGGAAGAGCAACAAAATATTAAGAAACCTTAATCACATAAGCCTGAAAAGTTGGTCACGATTGAATTCCTAAAACAATAGATGCATTAAAAGGTTTTAGAAGGCTCATTCAAGTTAAGGTGTCTGAAATTAAGGAATAAATTCATTTCATGCTCATAAATTCATTTCATAATCATATATTCACTTCATCTATCCTTAGAATTACAAATGGATTTGATTTGGTTATAATTTTTCAGATGCTCTGAAATAAGAAAAAAGCAAAGAACCATTTAAATGCCTTCAACATAATGGATTCAGAGACAAATAAATGTATTCAATTGCAAAAGTATTAGATGGAAAAATGATAGTAACTGCATCATTATCTTTTCTTAATATGCCATTTATTGTAAAAAGAAAAAACCCAGTGATTTATAATAACCTACTTATTTCATGACATATATACTCTCAAAATCAAGATCTGAATCCTAATTGAATACAGAATAATGCTGTGTACAAAGTAATCAAATGCCATAAATATCAGATGATGAAGGTGAAGTGTGAGGTCAAAGTAACTAAGTGTCCTCCAAAAACATAATTAGTCTTTTATTTTATTGTAATAAATTTTCAAATAAGTAACAGTTATCATACTCGAACTATAAGTTGTACCATGAAGTTAGAATTCTGTGCTGTCCAAATCAACTTCTCAAATATTTGTTGTTCATTCACTAAGACGTGTCCAGCTCTTTGCAACTCCATGAACCGCAGCACACTAGGCTTGTCTGTCCTTCTCTATCTCCCAGAGTTTGCTCAAACTCATGTCCATTGATTTGGTGATGCCATCCAACCATCTCATCCTCTGTCACCCGTTTCTCCTCCTGCCCTCAATCCTTCCCAGCATCAGGGTCTTTTCCAATATGTTGGGTCTTTTCCAATGTGTCGGCCCTTCATATCAGGTGGCCAGAGTATTGGAGCTTCAGCTTCAGCATCAGTTCTTTCAATGAATATTCAGAGTTGATTTCCTTCAGGATGGACTTGTTGGATCTCCTTGCAGTCCAAGGGACTCTCAAAACTCTTCTCCAGCACCACAGTTCAAAAGCATCAATTCTTTGGTGCTCAGCCTTCTTTATGGCCCAACTCTAACATCCATAGATGACCACTATAAAACCATAACTTTGACCTTTGTAGGCAAAGTAATGTCTCTGCTTTTTAATATGCTGTCTAGGTTGGTCATAGCTTTTCTTCCAAGGAACAAGTGTCTTAATTTCATGGCTGCAGTCACCATCCACAGTGATTTTGGAGCCCAAGAAAATAAAATCTGCCACTGTTCCCATTTTTTTTCCCATCTATTTGCTGTGAAGCACGGGGACTGGATGCCATGATATTAGCTTTTTTAATTTTTTGAAAGTTAGAATTACTTTTAAAATCAAATATTCTGAAGTACATTAGTGGTGCCAACTCACTCTATAGCTGCTTCAGCTGGAGAGTTAAGACTCATTCCCTCTCTCCTCCCTTGACTTGGGGTTTTCTATTTTGTAGGAGGATGGATCCACTCCTGGTAATGATAGTGTGCACAGAATAACAAAACATCAAGAAAACTGTTTTTAAGCTACTCACATATCACTTCTCTTTCATGATAAATATAAACACAGTTACAGGTGAACAATTTACTTATTAAATTTATGGTTTGATTTACATGGGGCCAAATATGTGAATTTTATGTTCACTCCAAAGTTCTCATATAAATGTGGTTTTGATAACACTACAGAAATTAGTTACTTTGGTTTTATTACACTCATTCTAGAGAAAAGTATCCAAAAGTTGTTTTATTAAATTGACAGATGATTCCTGTATAGTTTTTAATTTATCTTCATTGTTAATTAACTAGCAGGTATAGTATTTAAGTGAAAAGACAAATGGAGATCTTTAATTTTAAAAAACTAATACAAGTGATTCAATGGTTCAACTATTCCTGCAAGGCAATCCATTCATTATAAAGTGAATTCCTATTTATACTAAAACTTTATATTTTTCTGAATTTTTAATTTTTGACTATACAAAAATATGAATTGATTTATCCACAGTCAGAAGTCTTCAATACAAAGGGAAGTGTGGCATGTTTGTTTATAACTTAACTTTTGAGTTAAATCTATATATGAATCTTGATTCTACCACTTCTTAGTTCTGTACACTTAAAAAACATCCAAAAACCCCAAAATTCTCATCTGTAAGATGAGACAACATTTTGGGTCACTGAGAGAACTAAAATGAGATCACTTTTTAAAGTGCTTAGCATGGTGACTGGCATAGAGTAATCTATCAATAATTATTTTTATTATTGCAATTTTTGTAAAAATTAATTCAAATTATTTTTTGCATATAAAAACATATATTTACATTACTTAATTTTCAGTATTACTACATGAGATACAACTTAAAAAATCATTGAATTTGTAAAGTAGTTTCATATTTTTATCTATTGCGTATTGAAATATAATTGACTTACAATATATTAGTTTTAGGAATATTCAGTTCAAATCAGTCACTCATGTTTGACTCTTTGTGACCCCAAGGACTGCAGCACACCAGGCCTTCTTGTCCATAACCAACTCCTGGAGTCCACCCAAACTCACGTCTACTGAGTCAGTGATGCCATCCAACTATCTCATCCTCTGTTGTCCCCTTCTCCTCCAGCCCTCAATCTTCCTCAGCATCAGGGTATTTTTAAAGAGTCAGCTCTTCACCTCAGGTGGCCAAAGTATTGGAGTTTCAGCCTCAGCATCAGTCCTTCCAATGAACACCCAGGACTGATCACCTTTAGGAAGGACTGGTTGGATCTCCTTGCTATCCAAGGGACTCTCAAGAGTCTTCTCCAACACCACAGTTCAAAAATATCAACGATTCAGGACTCAGTTTTCTTTACAGTCCAGCTCTCACATCCATACATGGCTACTGGAAAAACCATAGCCTTGACTAGACAGACCTTTGTTGGCAAAGTAGTGTTTCTGCTTTTTAATATACTGTCTAGGTTGGTCATAACTTTCCTCCCAAGGAGCAAGCATCTTTTAATTTCATGGCTGCAATCACCATCTGCAGTGATTTTGAAGCCCCCCAAAATAAAGTCTGACATTGTTTCCACTGTTTCCCCATTTATTTGCCATGAAGTGATGGGACTGGATGCCATGATCTTAGTTTTCTGAATGTTGAGCTTTAAACCACATTTTTCACTTTCCTCTTTCACTTTCATCAACAGGCTTTTTAGTTCCTCTTCACTTTCTGCCATAAGGGGGTATCATCTGCATATCTGAGGTTATTCATATTTCTCCCAGCAATCTTGATTCCAGCTTATGCTTCATCCAGCCCAGCGTTTCTCATGATGTACTCTGCATATAAGTTAAATAAGCAGGGTGACAATATACAGCCTTGATATACTCCTTTTCCTATCTGGAACCAGTCTGTTGTTCCATGTCCAGTTCTAACTGCTTCCTGACCTGCTTATAGGTTTCTCAAGAGGCAGGTCCGGTGGTCTGGTATTCCCATCTCTTCCAGAATTTTCCACAGTTTATTGTGATCTACACAGTCAAAGGCTTTGGCATAGTCAGTAAAGCAGAAACAGATGTTTCTCTGTAACTCTCTTTCTTTTTCCATGATCCAGCAGATGTTGGCAATTAGATCTTTGGTTCTTCTGCCTTTTCTAAAACCAGCTTGAACATCAGGAAGTTCACAGTTCATGTATTGCTGAAGCCTGGCTTGGAGAATTTTGAGCATTACTTTGCTAGCATGTGAGATGAGTGCAATTTTTTGGTAGCTTGAACATTCTTTGGCATTGCCTTTCTATGGGACTGGAATGAAAACTGACCTTTTCTAGTCCCATAGCCACTGCTGAGTTTTCCAAATTTGCTGGCATACTGAGTGCAGCACTTTCACAGCATCATCTTTCAGGATTTGAAACAGCTCAACTGGAATTCCATCACCTCCACTAGCTTTGTTCATAGTGATGCTTCCTAAGGCCCACTTGACTTTGCATTTCAGGATGTCTGGCTCTAGGTGAGTGATCACACCATTGTGATTATCTAGGTCATGAAGATCTTTTTTGTACAGTTCTTCTGTGTATTCTTGCCACCTCTTCTTAATATCTTCTGCTTCTGTTAGGTCCATACCATTTCTGACCTTTATTGAGCCCACCTTTGCATGAAATGTTCCCTTGGTATCTAATTTTCTTGAAGAGATCTCTAGTCTTTCCCATTCTATTATTTTCCTCTATTTATTTGCACTGATCACTGAGGAAGTCTTTCTTATCTCTACTTGCTATTCTTTGGAACTTTGCATTCAAATGGGTATATATTTCCTTCTCTCCTTTGCTTTTGGCTTTTCTTCTTTTCACAGCTATTTGTAAGACCTCCTCAGACAGCCATTTTGCTTTTTTGCATTTCTTTTTCTTGAGGATGGTCTTGATCACTGTCTCCTGTACAATGTCACGAACCTCCATTCATAGTTCATCAGGTATTCTGTCTATCAGATCTCGTCCCTTAAATCTATTTCTCACTTCCACTGTATAATCATTAGGGATTTGATTTAGGGCATACCTGATTGGTCTAGTTGTTTCTCCCACTTTCTTCAATTTAAGTCTGAATTTGGCAATAAGGAGTTCATGATCTGAGCCACAGTCATCAAGTCTCAATCTTGTTTTTGCTGACTGTGTAGAGATTCTCCATCTTTGGCTGCAAAGAATATAATCAATCTGATTTCGGTGCTGACCATCTGTTGATGTCCATGTGTAGAGTCTTCTCTTGTGTTGTTGGAAGAGGTTGTTTGCTATGACTAGTGTGTTCTCTTGGCAAAACTCTACTAGCCTTTGCCCTGCTACATTCTGTACTCTAAGGCCAAATCTGCCAGTTATTCCAGGTTTTTCTTGACTTCCTTCTTTTGCATTCCAGTCCCCTATAATGAAAAAGACATCTTTTGGGGCTGCTAGTTCTAAAAGGTCTTGTAGGTCTTCATAGAACCATTTAACTTCAGCTTCTTCAGTGTTACTGGTCGGGCATAGACTTGGATTACCGTGATATTGAATGGTTTGCCTTGAAAATGAACAGAGATCATTCTGTCATTTTTGAGATTGCATCCAAGTACTGCAGTTAGGACTCTTTTGTTGACTATGATGGTCACTCCATTTCTTCTAAGGGATATCTGCCCACAGTAGTAGATATAATGGTCATCTGAGTTAAATTCACCCATTCCAGTCCATTTTAGTTCACTGATTCCTAGAATGTCGACATTCATTCTTGCCCTCTCCTGTTTGACCACTTCCAATTTGCCTTGATTCATGGACCTAACATTCCAGGTTCCTATGCAGTATTGCTCTTTACAGCATCAGACTTGCTTCTGTCACCAGTCACATCCACAACTGGGTGTTGTTTTTACTTTGGCTCCATCTTTTTCATCCTTTCTGGAGTTATTTCTCCACTGATCTCCAGTAGCATATTGGGCACCTACTGACCTGGGGAGTTCTTCTTTCAGTGTCCTATCCTTTTGCCTTTTCATACGGTTCATGGGGTTCTCAAGGCAAGAATACTGAAGTGGTTTGCAATTCCCTTCTCCAGTGGACCACATTTTGTCAGAATTCTCCACCATGACCCGTCTGTCTTAGGTGGCCCTACAAGGCATGGCTTAGTTTCACTGAGTTAGATAAGGGTGTGGTCCATGTGATCAGATTAGCTAGTTTAGGAGTATAGCATGGTGATTTTACACATTATACTGCATTAAAATTTATTACAGGATAATGACTATAACTCCCTGTGCTATATAGTATATCCTTGTTTGTGTATCTATTTTATACATAGTAACTTGTATCTCTGCACTTCCTTTGTGGCTCAGCTGGTAAAGAATCTGCCTGCCATGCAGGAGATCTGGGTTCGATCCCTGGGTGGGAAGATCCCCTGAAGAAGGGAAAGTCTACCCACTCCAGTTCTGACGTGGAGAATTTCATGGACTGTATAGTCCATGGGGTCTCAAAGAGTCGGATACAACTGAGCTTTCACTTTCACTTTCAACTTGTATCTCTTAATCCTAGCTTTATAGCTTTAAATGCCAGTTTAAGTAGCTTTATACATTAATATTGATTATGCTCATTCTATTGGTTTCTAGTCATCTTTATATAATATTTATGTTCTATTCTATTTTGATTTATGTAGACTTTTTTTTTTTTAATTCAGAAAAGCTAGTGAGTTTTACCAAATTCTATTTCAGTTTCTGGTAATATGACCAATATTGATCTATTTTGATTTGTCCTAAAATAAATTATGCTGAGATTAGTAATATTGAATAATCACTCAAAAAGTTATAAGCTTAAAATCTTGCTCACTTTTTCCATTATATTCTAGATAATGTGATTTTGTTTTTTCCCTTTATCTTAGATTTTTTTTAAAAAGTATTATTCTTTATTTTAAGATGCTTAAGTCTTTGCATGTATGTGCTTAATTTTATTTTACTTAATTTCAAGTGATAATGGCCAATGCTGAGGCAGTGTAGCCTGCATCTGGTAGAATTCATTGAAGTTTTTGAGGAGAGATCAATATAGGGCCAATTTAATATATTTTTTAAAAAATAAGAGATAAATCATTTTTACATAGCAATACTTATTTACTCATTCTTCATCAGTGTATATATATATTACTGCCTATTGATTTTATGATTTGACATTTTCACATTCTTGATTGTTTCATTTTCTATATACTCATTAGCACTGAAGAATAAATATCAAACCTCTCATTGAGTGAAAGTGTTAGTCACTCAGTTGTGTCCAACTCTTTGCGACCCCATGAATTGTAGCCCATCAAGCTCCTCTGTCCATAGGAGTCTCCAAGCAAGAATACTGGAGTGGGTTGCCATTCCCTTCTTCAGGGGATCTTCCCGATCCAGGAATCAAACCCGAGGTCTCCTGCATTTCAGGCAGATTCTTTACTGTCTGAGCTTTCAGGGAAGGGCAAACCTCTCATTACAGCTATATTTTTTTTCATTTTAAGATGTCATTTCTTTTTCTAAATATGTTGAAAGAGCTTGTATTTCTAGACTTCTTTATCTATACATGTATTACCATGAAACTAATGGAAAATTTATTTTTTATTATATATGCCATGGGAATTATACCTTATTATTGATTTTTTGCTTCCCTGGTGGCTCAGATGGTAAAGCATCTGCCTGCAATGTGGGAGACTCAGGTTCAATCCCTGGGTTGGGAAGATCCCCTAGAGAAGGAAATGGCAACCCACTCCAGTGCCCTTGCCTGGAAAATCCTATGGACAGAGGAGCCTGATAGGCTACAGTCCACAAGGGTTGCAAAGATTTGGACACAACTGAGCGACTTCACTTTCTTTCACTTTATTGATTTTTAATTCCTCTTCAGCCTCTATCAATATTGCATTCTTGTATTTTATCTGGAATTTCATGAAGACACACAGATGTACCCATATTTGTATCCCATTTATTAATCATATATACAAAAATAGAACTTTATTGTTTGCATAGTACTAAGCAGGGATACACAGGACTGGAAAAGGTCAGTTTTTATTCCAGTCCCATAGAAAGGCAATGCCAAAGAACGCTCAAACTACCACACAATTGCACTCATCTCACATGCTAGTAAAGTAATGCTCAAAATTCTCCAAACCAGGCTTCAGCAATATGTGAACCATGAACTTCCTGATGTTCAAGCTGGTTTTAGAAAAGGCAGAGGAACCAGAGATCAAATTGCCAACATCTGCTGGATCATGGAAAAAGCAAGAGAGTTCCAGAAAAACATCTATTTCTGCTTTACTGACTATACCAAAGCCTTTGACTGTGTGGATCACAACAAACTGTGGAAAATTCTGAAAGAGATGGGAATACCAGACCACCTGACCTGCCTCTTTAGAAATCTGTATGCAGGTCAGGAAGCAACAGTTAGAACTGGACATGGAACAACACACTGGTTCCAAATAGGAAAGGGAGTATGTCAAGGCTGTATATTGTCACCCTGCTTATTTAACTTATATGCAGAGTACATCATGAGAAACACTGGACTGGAAGAAACATAGCTGGAATCAAGATTGCTGGGAGAAATATCAATAACCTCAGATAAGCAGATGACACCACCCTTATGGCAGAAAGTGAAGAGGAAGTCAAATGTCTCTTGATGAAAGTGAAAGTGGAGAGTGAAAAAGTTGGCTTAAAGCTCAACATTCAGAAAATGAAGATCATGGCATCCAGTCCCATCACTTCATGGCAAATAAATGGGGAAAGGGTGGAAACAGTGTCAGACTTTATTTTGGGGGGCTCCAAAATCACTGCAGATGGTGACTGCAGCCATGAAATTAAAAGACGCTTACTCCTTGGAAGGAAAGTTATGACCAACCTAGATAGTATATTGAAAAGCAGAGACATCACTTTGCCAACAAAGGTCCGTCTAGTCAAGGCTATGGTTTTTCCTGTGGTCATGTATGGATGTGAGAGTTGGACTGTGAAGAAAGCTGAGTGCCGAAGAATTGATGCTTTTGAACTGTGGTGTTGGAGAAGACTCTTGAGAGTCCCTTGGACTGCAAGGAGATCCAACCAGTCCATTCTGAAGGAGATCAGCCCTGGGATTTCTTTGGAAGGAATGATGCTAAAGCTGAAACTCCAGTACCTTGGCCACCTCATGCAAAGAGTTGACTCATTGGAAAAGACTCTGATGCTGGGAGGGATTGGGGGCAGGAGGAGAAGGGACAACAGAGGATGAGATGGCTGGATGGCATCACTGACTCGATGGACGTGAGTCTGGGTGAACTCCGGGAGTTGGTGATGGACAGGGAGGCTTGGCGTGCTATGATTCATGGGGTCGCATAGAGTCGGCCATGACTGCGTGACTGAACTGAACTGAACTGAAGCAGGGATACAGTTTTACTGTCTTCCTTATGGACGGGCAATTGTACTAGCACTATTTGTTTTTAATAATCCATCTTCTATCCAGTTTTAATTTTCCTCTCTGAGATATCAAGATTCTGCATATGTGTTAGCCTGTTTCTGAGTTCTCTGTCTTATTTGCGTGCATCTATCCCTGTTCCTGTGCAACATTTTTGAATTATCTTAACTTGATATATTTTGAAACCTGAGATCCAGTGCTGCTCTGAGGTAGCTCACAAATGGATGTAGTATCTTTTCTCTTGTCTTATATAGAGGTCCTACTCATCTCTTGGATTTGTTCTTCCCTAGGAAGGACACATACTTAGCATAGTATCCAGCATAAAATTTTCCCTTCAGAATGAGCTAAATACCTTTTCAATATTTCTTACCCCTGGACCCCTTTTATTTTCTTGATACTTTATGTTGTTGGATCAGGAACCAGACTGATGAAAAGAATTTCCTTAAGTCTTCTGGAGAGATAAGTCAGAAAGACTTACTCACTGAGATATGTGAGCAGGAGGAAACTATTTATACTGGGCTAGGAGTCCAGTTTTTGTTGTTGTTCAGTCAATAAGTCGTGTCTGACTCTTTCATGACCCCATGGACTGTAGCCTGACAGGCTCCTCTGTCCAGGGGATTTCCCAGGCAAGAATACTGGAGTGGGTTGCCATTTCCTTCTCCAGGGAATCTTCCCAACCCAGGGATCAAATCCATGTCTTCTGCACTGGCAAGCAGATTCTTTACCACAGATCCACTAGGGAAGTTCTAATAACATAAAGTATCAAGAAAATAAAATCAGAAGACTAAGAGGATATTTATAGTGTGACGTGAATATCAAAGAAATAAAGCTAGATCCCTTGAGTGTCATAACCTGTAGAAAGAAACAGGATGGTGGACCTGCAAGATAGAGTCCTGCTGCTGCTGCTGCTGCTGCTGCTGCTGCTAAGTCGCTTCAGTCGTGTCCGACTCTGTGTGACCCCATAGACGGCAGCCCACCAGGCTCCCCTGTCCCTGGGATTCTCCAGGCAGGAGGAGGATAAATGGGAGGCAGTAAGTATACAAGTCAAAGCTGGAGATGACCAGTCAGTCTCTTCTACCTTCATTACAAACTCTCTTGATCAGCAGGGGATCCCTAGTATTGAAAGATATATACTTCACTCTTTGGATGATAGAACCATCTAAGGAAATTAATATATTAATAAGCACCTTCTTGTTACATCCATTAAGCTTTGCATGGAAGAAATTTTCTTTTGCTGTCATTACTCATACTCATAGGAGGCTTCATAGGGGAAAAAAGAATTATAACATTTTGAGATCAAATCTGTAAACTCTGTCCTATAAATTCTCATGCATGAAGGGAAATTATGTCTCCAATCTTCTCTGTTTTAAAAATCTCTAATCAGGTAAATATCATTCTTGACTGTATTAGAATAACCTACATCCTTACCAGAGGGATGGGAAAAGAGAGGTTAGCATTTGATCATTACTCCAAAATGTTACTTTTTTATATTTATATGCTCTCAAAAAAATCATTTATCTATATTGTTCCAGGCCCATAAATAGCTTTGAAAACTGAATGTTTTGTTGTTGCTGTTCAGGCTCTAAGTAATGTCCAACTCCTTACAACCCCATGGAGTATAGCATGCCAGGCTTCCCTGTCCTTCACCATCTCTCAGAGTCTGCACGAACTCATGTCCATTGAGTTGGTGATGCCATCCAACCATCTCATCCTCTATCATTCTCTTCTTTTCCTGCCTTCAGTCTTTCCCATCATCTGGGTCTTTTCCAATAAGTCAGCTCATTTCATCAGATGGTCTAAGTATTGGAGCTTCAGCTTCAGCATCAATCCTTCCAATGAATATTCAGGGTTGATTTCCTTTAGGATTGACTGGTTTGATCTCCTTGCTGTCTAACGAACTCTCAAAAGTCTTCTCCAGCACCACAGTTTGAAAGCATCAATCCTTCAGCATTCAGCCTTTGTTATGGTCCAACTCTCACATCTATACATGACTGCTGGAAAAACCATAGCTTTGACTATACGGGACTTTTTCAGCAAAGTGACGTCTCCATTTTTTAATATGCTGTCTAGATCTGTCATAGCTTTTTTTCCAAGGAGCAAGCATGTAATCATCATCCATAATGCTTTTAGAGCCCAAGAACATAAAAATCTATCACTCTTTCCACTTTTTCCCCATCTATTTGCCATGAAATGATGGGACCAGATGCCATAATCTTCCTTTTTTGGATTTTGATTTTTTTTTTACTTTCATTATGATTTATTGCATACCTAAGATGTTGTTCAAATAGTAAAAGATACGGTTCTTTCAAGAGGCCTATGCATTGGTGACTAAGGTAGCTGAATATTTTTGGTGGGGTTTTTCCAAATTATTCTAGTTCTTCTTTTCGTTTCTATAAATGAACTTAAGGAAAGTATTAGTATTCAGTCTTTATAACAGCAGGGTAGTTTCTAAAATAGCAATTCTCAGAACGTGATCTGTGGACCCCTGAAAGTCTCCAAGATCCTTTTAGGGGATTTGCAATATCAAAACTACTTTCCAAATAATGGATGCTGAGTTTTACTCTCCTCTTCCACCTTCATCAAAGGGCTCTTTAGTTCCTCTTCATTTTCTGTCATTAGGGTGGTATCATATGTATATCTGAGGTTGTTGATATTTTTTCCTGCAATCTTGATTCCAGATTGTGATTCATCCAGCCTGGCATTTCGCATGATGTACTCTGCATATAAGTTAAATATGCAGGGTGACAATATACAGCCTTGACATACTCCTTTCCCAATTTGGATCCAGTCCATGTTCCATGTATGGTTCTAATTGTTGCTTAAATAGCTTTGAAAACTAAATATCTATCTCAAATCATATAATCAACAGTTAATAGAGATAGCATCACTTTTATTTCCTTTGCTTACTGAATTTATTGTTTGTTAAAATTACCAATCCTATGTAAATTACCTTGGCCTGGTCTTATAGAAAAATTTGGAGTAATATTTAATTAATTTAAATAACCTTATATTAAATAAGTTCATATATACAGTAAATGTATACACATATTTACATTTACTTTGTGTTACTTTGTTAAATATATGGAAAAGAAATGAATTACAAGGCTCTAGGATTGGAAGAAAATAAATAAAACTAAGGTAGCATCACATTTATTTTCCTGCCATGCAGGTTGGTTGCTGATGAACTCAACTTTACAACAGGACTCAAAAGATGAAATTTACAAATAAATACTATAAAAATTCAAATTTTTTAAAATATATGAATTTTAAAAAATGTATTTCCTCCATTTAAGAGTTCAACAATAATTCTCCCCCTCAGCAATTTAGACATTTTAATGCACAAATAGATATGCCTCTCAAAGTGTCAAAAGATTATTTTCATATGTTGGCAGTGTCAATCCATGCCTCTCTTTAAAAATTTGGAACTTGTTTTCTTCTAAGGCTGAGTGCAATTTGGAATAACTTTGTGTTAGCTACAAATAACAATCTTTCCAAGCCCTAGCAACCAGGCGCTGCTTTTGCAAAGGCCTTTGAAGAGTTTCTTTCACTGCCTCTACCCCTCCTCTTACATGCACTTGGGTCCCTACCATCCCATTTTTTAAACTAGAGAGAGAGAAAGAAATGAAGAAAAAAGAGAAGAGAAAAGGAAGAAAAGAATGAAGGAAGGAAAGAAAAAAGAAAGGAAGGGAAGAGGAAGAAAAATTTGTATAAAAGGATGCAGTGCAGTGTTTCACAGTTTAAAATTATCCAAAAACCAAATGTACACTTCTAACCTGCTTAAAATGCAAGTTTGGGGATACAAATCTTCAGCAAACAACAGGTTTATTGATTATAAAGATTCCAGTAGAGCTTTTTAGCCAATGTGTGCTGTTTTTGTGAAGGAGAAAAAAAAAGTGATTTGGAATTGAGCCACCTTTATTTTAAGTTCCCTAGTCAATATGTTGCCACAGCAACCAAGTTCTTGTTATCTGGGAAAAGACAGATGTCTTTGCTTCAATCAGGATGCAAAGCTTAGAGAAGCAAAAAAAGGGGGGAGAAGCAATGAAAATTCATCATTTCATTATTTGAAATGTGAATTGCTCTGAGCTGGCTTTGAGCCATAGTTCTTATCCATAGTATCCTTCAGAATGTATTCAAGTCCCTCAATATTGCAATACTTCATTGTCATTAATTAAATAATTACATTGAATGTTGTCTCATGATCCCATCAAGTTAATCATTGCCCAAAACAGTTATTATTAACTTTAAAGTAGTTCATATTATTGTGCAATGTATTGGCAAAAATTATATTTAACTTTACTTAATAAGAGAAATTGTGTCCAGAGAAAGAGAAAGACGGGAAAGCCGAGAAAGAGAAGCAGAAAGCCACCTTTACTTTTAATTAAACAGAGTTGTTTGGCTATATGTGCTTTTTCCTCTCACCCCTGAAGCTTTACTTAAAAAAAAAAAAGTGAAACAATTTATGAATGTTTAGACTAGCAAGGAAAAAAAGGAGACAGTACCAGAATAGATATTACAACAAATTTTCGAAGATGAAAAACATAGTATAGTGAGTAAATTAGCAGAATAGAGAAAGTTTCAACCGAGCTGCCTGGACAGGAGAATACTGAGCAGCAGTGAGTAAATCCAGATGGAACGACAGACTTAGATTCAAGGTCTACAGAAGTCAGAGTGTTGAGACAGAAAATCAAGAGATTGGTTAAAAAATCTGTTTCAAAAAAAAAGCCAGAGCTACACGGGGTGGGGAGGACTTTCACTTCTGAGGCTAAGATACCAGACAGACAAGGTTGAAAGGGAGCAGGTGGGCAGATCTCAAAGTAGGAAATGGAATTAAAAGTTTGCATATTATATACTACTCTACAACTTTAGCATTTTTTAAAGAAATCAACTTTATTTTTCAGAACAGTCTTAGGTGTACAGAAAAGGTAAGCAGGGAGTTCCTATGTATCTTCTTTCCTCTAAACAGTTTCTTCTTCTATTGTGGTACATTTGTTACCATTGATAAACCAACGTTTATACATTTTTATGGAAAGACAGTTTACATTGTTGTGTGTGTGTGTGTGTGTGCTATACTCTTCTGTGGTATTTTGACAAATGCATAATGTCACGTGTCTACCATTAAAATATCTTTTGGAAGAGTTTCACTGCTCTGAACATCTGTGTTTCACCTATTCATCCCTCTTGTTATTTCACCTGAACTTCTGCCAACCACTGATCTATTAATATTTACTGCTCTGGAGGACTGCCTTATATAGTGTGTTGTACCATCAAAACTAAGAATGTAGCCTTTCACCCTGGCCTTGTGCACTTAACCATACACATTGGTGAGGCCAAGCAGACTTGGTAAAGTGAAAATACACATGTTGGTACTGGAATAAGTCCTCAAGAAAGAAAATATGACAATTTTGGATACCAATTCAAGCCAACAGTATATCCCATACACATTGATATGTCCTATGAGCAGATGCCCTAAACAGGTCAGGACCAAGGACTTTAATAATTATCTCATGGTAGTTATCACTTATATATGTCTCAGCTCATCCATTTATTTAAATTTTATCCAGAGTAAATAAAACTAATGTTACTGATCCAATATCAGGATAAATAGTTTAGATTTTGCAGTTATTCACATTTATTTTCTCTTCTGGATTTCACAAGCTGCATTATCCAAGGGACCATCTCAGATAGGGATGCATTCCACAGCCACCAAGTAAAACAGCAGCTCATGGTGCACCAAAGCTTAGATCTTATGCATGAGTCTCGTGTTCTCAGGAGCTCAGTTAAGTAGTACAAATGTTCAGCTCATCACAGCAGAAAGTATTTCTTGGAAATATTTTTTGGATGACTGATCTCCTCACATAAAAAGCACAACAGTTCCTTCCCAGAATATCTGAATATTCATTTACTTTTTTATAACTGATTCTATATAATAAACTGTAAACTTCCTCACCATACACAATCACATGTATAGCCTCAAAGTTCACAACACAGTAAATCAGCTATTTTTAAAATGTTGGAATGTATCTGTATTTTCATGGCAATAATTAAATTACCATTTGGCTATATTTGATCACATATGGTACACTTAAATAGTTAAGCAATATTAGTCACCTGTTTTGTATTATACTTGTATTACTTATAATACAAATATGTTACATAGATCATACTTTGTTTTGACTATTGAAAAACTATGCCAACTCTGTTTACTTCCGTAACCTAGTAATATCATGAGCATTTCAGAGTCCCCTTGGAAATTCCTCATATTGACCCAACATCCCAAATTGCCAGAATCTACAACTAGATATCTATGATTTTTCTAAAAAAAAAAATGTTGAAACCCATGTAGCCAAACAATTTTTCCTTTGGCTGTTCATCAGAGGAATCTCAGGAGACTAAGCATTTCTATTCTAGAGCTGGAATGATTTACCCTTTCAAAGAAACATAAGGAAATAAAATAAACTCAAAATTGACTTCAGACTATTACTTTCAAAGGAAATGTAACCTACATAGAAGACCTTTAGTGAAACAACTAAATGCTTATTTAACATTTATAACATGTTAGGAGCCATATTATTGTCTATATAAAGAGTTGAAAGATATCTCCTAAGACTCCTTGAGTCACAACACTGTCAGAAGAATCCAACAAAAATCTGTTCTGTTTTATAGAATTCCTCCTAGAAAAACTACTCGAGAAATTTCTCTTAAAGAAATTGGTCAGACGATTGTTATTATGACCTAATTTGTGACTCTCAACCTGTTTTTTGATCATTAATAAAAACTAATGAAAAAGTGAAAAAGTTGGCTTAAAGCTCAACATTCAGAAAACGAAGATCATGGCATCTGGTCCCATCGCTTCATGGGAAATAGATGGGGAAACAGTGGAAACAGTGTCAGACTTTATTTTTCTGGGCTCCAAAATCACTGCAGATGGTGACTGCAGCCATGAAATTAAAAGACGCTTACTCCTTGGAAGAAAAGTTATGACCAACCTAGATAGCATATTCAAAAGCAGAGACATTACTTTGCCAACAAAGGTCCGTCTAGTCAAGGCTATGGTTTTTCCAGTGGTCATGTATGGATGCGAGAGTTGGACTGTGAAAAAAGCTGAGCACCGAAGAATTGATGCTTTTGAACTGTGGTGTTGGAGAAGACTCTTGAGAGTCCCTTGGACTGCAAGGAGATCCAACCAGTCCATTCTGAAGGAGGTCAGCCCTGGGTGTTCTTTGGAAGGACTGATGCTAAAGCTGAAACTCTGGCCACCTCATGTGAAGAGTTGACTCATTGGAAAAGACTCTGATGCTGGGAGGGATTGGGGGCAGGAGGAAAAGGGGACGACAGAGGATGAGATGGCTGGATGGCAACACCGACTCGATGGATGTGAGTTTGAGTGAACTCTGGGAGACGGTGATGGACAGGGAGGCCTGGCATGCTGCGATTCATGGGGTCACAAAGAGTCAAACATGACTGAGTGACTGAACTGAACTGAACTGAACTGAATGAAAAAGAATGCAATGATTACCAATCTCTGTATGGAGTTTGAATGGACTGCTGCTGCTGCTGCTGCTGCTGCTAAGTCACTTCAGTCGTGTCCGACTCTGTGGGACCCCATAGACAGCAGCCCACGAGGCTCCCCCGTCCCTGGGATTCTCCAGGCAAGAACACTGGAGTGGGTTGCCATTTCCTTCTCCATTGAATGGACTGGAGGACCACTATTGAGTAACTTTCAGACTTCTGATTTTCCACAAATTCATCCTGTCATTTCATCAAAATTTGTTTTCTCAAAATTCATCATGTGAGAAGATTAAGTGTATATGCTTTTCCTTATTTCTCCCCCCACATACAGCCAAAACCCTGGCATTGTTCTATAAAGCAAACATAGGAAGACTCCAGAAATGGACAGAAATAAGCAGAACAGCTGGGGAACTTGGGACCCAAAGAATGACACAATGGTCAGTTTCTGGAGTTTTCTTTTTGCCTTATATATTGCAGAGTCGGAGCTGAAGAAATTGGCAACCCAGAAATGCCAGCAGACACAAGCAAAAGGAAACAAACAAACAAACAAACAAAAAAATCCCTGCTTTTTCTAAACAAGACAAGCAGGGAAGGCAGCCCAGAGAGATACTTTTAGACAATAACTGCTTTACTCAAGGCACACATCACAGGAAAAACGAAGGCTTCATCCTCGTTTGCACCAGCAAGGACAGCGTGGAAAACCGAGCACGGATGAGGTGACCTCCTTCCACCCTCTGGGATGGTGTCAGAAGAGGACGGATGGAGATTAGGACCTTCACCAGCTCCCAAAGATAACGGGGCCGTCGTTCCATGGTATCAGTGGAGGGCCGTGGGAGCAGCAATGAGGCGCTCCTCCCTCTTTCACCAAAGAGGTGTGAGCAGAGGTTTCATGCGGAGCCAGACTTCTACCTCTGTCCAGCAGTAATGAGTGATTCTGCTCATGTGTTGGTCGCTGAGTGGAAAACCTAAGACTTCTAGGTTCACCTGGAAGTAAAGATACCGCACTGATCCCTCTTCTCCCTCTGTCCCTGCCAGGAAGAGTGTTAGTCGCTCAGTGGTGTCAGATTCTTTTCAACCCCATGGACTCTGGGGCAGATTCTTTACTGCCTGAGCCGCCAAAGATTTCCTGTCCCTGCCCAAGTGAAAGTGAAGTCACTCAGTCGTGTCCACCTCTTTGCGACCCCATGGACTGTAGCCTACGAGGCTTCTCCATCCATGGAATTTTCCAGGCAAGAGTACCGGAGTGGGTTGCCATTTCCTTTGCCAGGGGATATTCCCGACCCGGGGTTCGAACCCAGGTCTCCAGCATTGTGACCAGACGCTTTTACCATCTGAGCTGCCAGGGAAGCTGTCCCTTCCAGGATAATGTTAAACAAACCATCTAAAACAGAGGATAAATAGGATGCAGAGTTTCACAATATAGTTCCAGAAACACCGAAATATCGATTAAAAGTCACTTACTAAACAAACCAGGAAAATGTCAAGGGAAAAGAAGATAAAGATGCTAGAATTAACTGAGAAAGCAACCATTATAAAATCACTTCAACAAGCAATTATGAACGTGTTTAAACCAATTGAAAAATATAAAAACTCAGCAGACTATCTCAGCAAAGAAATGAAAGATATAAAAAAGACCAAATGAAAATTTAAGAACAGAAAAATATAACGACTGAAATAATAAAAAGCTCAATGGATGAGCTCAAACCAGATGAAGCAGGGAGATGAATCAATAAACTTGAATGTGGAAACTAGAAATTAGCGAATCTGGACAACAGAGAGGAAAATAAACCCCCCCAAAAAAGGAAATGAAAGAAAAATGAAGAGTCCCAAGGGACCTGTGGGAATATAACGAAGGATCTAACATTTGTGCCATCAGAAACCCAGAAGGAGAAAATGAAGCGGGAGGGGGCTGGAAAAGTATGCAAAAAACATGGCAAAAAGATTTCTGAATCTGGCAAAAGACACAGACCTACATACCCAAAAACTGAGTGAACTACAAACAGGATAAACCCAAAGAAATCCAATAAGAAACATTATATTCAAGCTTCTGAAGATTAAGACAAGAAAACATCTTGAAAGCAGTAGGGGAAAAAAGAAAACCACATGTTATCTAGAGGTGAAAAACAATTTTAATTACACTGGGTTTAAACTTGAGTTTGTGGGAATAGACTTTATTCTTGTTTCTATTTTTATATTTTTTCCCATTTTCTTTAAAACAAGTATTTGAATCCTGTAAAGGAAAACAATTAAATTTTAAATAGTGCTAATATATGTTTTTACTCATTTTCCAAGAGCTGAAAGAAGTGACCTGCCAGCCCAGAATTTTACATCCAGTGAAATAATTGACAGAACTCTAGGGAAAATCTGAGGACTTAACTGGTGGCTCAGATAGTAAAGCATCTGCCTCAAATGCGGGAGACCTGGGTTTGATCCCTGAGTTGGGAAGCACCCCTGGAGAAGGAAATGGCAACCCAGCAGCTCTCCAATGAAAAAAAGTTTAAGAGAAATTGTTATCATCAGATTTACCCTTCACATCAGATCCTAATAATCTGACTCACATTTTCTCCAGCATCCTGTCCTAAAAAGGTCTACCTAAACAGGAAAAAATGAAAAGGCACAAAAACTTGAAATATTTTATAGACCACTGTTGATTGTATGCACTAATGTTGAAATTAACAATAATGTTTTCTAAATTGGTTTTGTTACTCTCATTCCTTTCAGTATACACATGAAATATAATGTTTTAGCCCTTTCCGATACTATTACAGGTGGCTAATCAGATCAAATGAATCTCTTGAACTCACAAAGATTATAATTTGAGACCCAGAGTAGACAAAACCAGTTAAACCTTAGAGAGTGTTATCTCAGCAAGTCAGAATCAAACACCTGTTGTACAAATTTAAAAACTGGAGTGAAAAAAATTTAGCACTATTTCAATTTGGGTTTTGTGGTGATAGATTTCACTTCTATTTTCCTGTATTTTTTCATTTTCTTTAAAACTAGCACTTGAAGACAGTAAAGGAAAATAATTAAACGTCTAATTTGGTAAACATGATTATGAAGTTTACTCAAACTCAGATTCTAATGTAGATAATACGTGATGTGTAAATAAGTCTTTGGCAATGCACAATATAAATTTGGGAAATCTGCCTACAATGTGCTAATCTCCTTAGGATGTCTCCTCTTCATGGAGAATAAACTCTTTATTCTTTATTTTTTTTCTTTTAAATCCTCCTCCATCTGTTATTCATCTGCCCTTCTCATGCTATTTTCCTTGATAATTTCATGAGTTTTGTTTGTGTTTCTTACAAAATAGTCCTAATATTTTATCTGTTGTTTCTCGCAAGTATGTGTGTGGGTGTGTGAGGATGTCTACGTGCATTTGTGACTGTGTATATGCATTTGTACTTACCCATGTGTACTTGTGTGAATTACATCTATATATATGCCTATGATGTGTCTATCACAGTGTTAGGCACCAGGGATAGAGCCATTAACAAATGGGACACAGTTTCCGCCCACATAGAGTATAGGACCTTATACTCTTTAAACTCTTTATAAACAGTTTAAACAAACTGTTTAAAACAAGTACCTGAAAGAGAGTGCCTAATTGCTGTGAAAGCAAATACAGAATATTATGGAAGCTTGTGGCAATCATGGTCCAGTTATTTACCTGGAGGAACATTCCTGGATGGCAAATGCTTTGAGTGGCACCTCCAGGATACCTTGTAATAAGTAGTGAAGTGAAGTGAAAGTCGCTCAGTCGTCTGACTCTTTGCGACCCCATGGACTATACAGTCCATGGAATTCTCCAGGCCAGAATACTGGAGTGGGTAGCCTTTCCCTTTTCCAGGGGATCTTTCCAACCCAGGGATGAAACCCAGGTCTCCCACATTGCAGGTGGATTCTTTACCAGCTGAGCCACAAGGAAAGCCCTTGTAATAAATAGGAGGCATTCAAATAATATTTACTAGATGGATAAATAACTTATTTATTCAATTCATAGTAATAAGAAACTGGAAAGGCTGATTGTAGTAGAATGCTTTTCATTCTATTTAACAGTGATATAGTAAGAAAACACAAAGGTTCTGATAGAACTTTACTGTATCCTTTTTTTAGTCCCATGAATATTCTTAGTAGACTATATAAATGACACAGACACCAAACTGTGATTTTAGATGATAACCACAATTGTCCTTCTGTGATTTCAGGAAGAGTTTATTCTAAAATAACAAAGATTCTCAATGAGTTAAAAAGCTTGATGAGTGCACTAGCAGCATTAAGATTATTGTAGGAGTAGCACAAATCCCGCTAATTAAACAGACACACAAGCTCACCAGCACTTGGCTATCCATTAGAGCAGAAATCTTGCTGGATGCAGTCTCAACCAACAGAGCATCATCCAAAGTGCTGCTACCTGGAGACATCATTAGATTTCTGAAAATCTCCTCCAAGTTCAATTTACTGTGTTTCAGATTGTGTCTTAATGCTAATACAGGAAAAAAGTCTCATTCAAGGTTTTATTTTTTCTAAAAGATTTCATACAATCAGTGCTTGAATTACATAAGCAGTGTAATTATTAATAAATGAAAGTGACTTATAATGGCTGTTATCACTTGAGCTAGGCTCAAATAATGATGACAGTATACTAGCAGATGGGTAAGGCAGTTTAATCACCAGACTAGTAATAATTCAATTTCCTGAATCCAACGTTTGAAACTATGGATGTATTCATTGATAAATTAGGTGTGAAGTAAAGAGAACACGGAGTCTTATTTATTTTCAAGGGCTTATTATGACTTCAAGCAAATGTGTCCTTCTAGCCACTCCTTTCAAGCTCTTCTTCTCTGATTATTTCCATGTATTTTATCAGTTTTTAAAACGTGTATTTAAAACATTGGCTCTGAACGCCCTCCAACAGATCCTATTATTTTCCTTCAAAGTCATCTTTTTCAGTATGTTAAAATTACTGAAGAGAAAAGAATTTGATAGGAACTGAAACATAAAAGGAACTTTTGATTTCGTGTTTCCTAAATAAGTTACTTGAGGCACTTGAAGCCAAGAAATTTGTATTTTTCATATTTTTTAAGATTTATGAGTTTATGGTTTTGAAAAAAATGATAGAAAAAAGGCATCTAAGATAGGAAAGTACAAAACATATGGGGAAATATCTCTATGAATCCTATCACTTATAAATAACTATAATTATCTTACTATAAAGAGCATTTCAGGCATCTCCAATTACTATGTAAAATAAAGAATATACAAATAAAAGGATAGTTGGATAGCAGATGCATGGTTGGGTGGATAGATGCATAGAAAGCATGGTATTTAAAACCTAGATTATTCTACTATAGTGAAAAAAATAAATTAAATTTTAAGTTTTATTGTGTTTAAATTTACAGAAGAAAGAGAAACTAAATTCAAAATAAAACAGTTTCCAAGTTTTAGATGAATGTTCTTTCAGAATGAGATACCCTCTTGACTAAGCTAAATTCATTTTAACTAAATTTTAATTTATACCTTATTTCACTTCCTGTCACAAAATATAAAGATATTAACACTGTTAATGAAATGTGTTAGTCATGTTCTTATTTTTATATTACCAAGATTTAAATATTTATTTTTCTATTTTTAAACTGTAATTCCAACCAGTATTTAGTCTTGACTCTGTTTTCTAATGGCTTCAATGTTCACCATCATCTCCTTTACCATACCTTCCTGTTTCTAAAAGCTTTATTTGTATGTAGCCCTTTGAGACTAGATTTCCCTTTTGGGTAGTATCAATGCCTACTTGAAGATGCTGTAAAAACAAAACAACAAAAACACCAGTGTGTTAACATCACAAAAGTGTATTTCTTGCATACACTAAATAGTCAATGAAAATCATTCAGAGATCTAGTCTGATAAAGGCTCCAAATAAGTAATTGCTGTCATCATCACTGTGGCGTAAGAACAGCACGGTGGTGAGTGCTGCAGTGGCTCCAAGGGGATACATCTCATTTCCACTCTGCTGGCAAGGGTAGTCCAATCCTAACACACATGCTACAGGAGGAGAACTGGAATACAATTACTCTCTGCACACTGTGACTTATTTTTTCTGCGAAGCTCTTCCTTCTCCATTGTAGGTTTTTGCCTTGTACTCTCCATTTTTAGAAAAGTCTTGGTAAACCTATTTAAATTCTGGAAGCTTCATGTACTATATTATAAAGTGTGACTTTTTTGACCTAATTATCAAATTTTCCAATCTGAGGATCCTTAACAAGAAAAACGCTTTGCAGCATGTTCAATTTTCAGTAAATTATGCCTTCATTTAGATGTTTATGGGCTAATAAAAAGCCACAGTGTTCAAAACCTTCTTCATCAATTTCTGGAATATTTCTGTGCCTTACAGAGGATCAGTGGCTGACAATGGCATACTAAAATAATCATGCAAGCTAAAATGCCTTATTATAAGCTAGATTTTATCTGATCTACATATCCATAAATTTGGATGTGCACATCATTCCTATTAAGAAGTATTATACACAAGATTGGACTCCAGCAGGTCCTTGAAACACAGGCACATTACGTGAGCAGGTGTAACAGGTTCACAAGGCACTCACTTCCGCTGCATTAACACCTTGGTGTGTGTATGTTCAGTCGCTCAGTTGTGTCTGACTCTCTGTGACACCATGGACTGCAGCCCACCAGGCTCCTCTGTCCATGGGATTCTCCAGGCAAGAATACTGGAGTGGGTTGCCATTTCTTCCTCCAGAGGATCTTCCCGATTCAGGAATCAAACCTGCATCTCTTACATTGTCAGGCAGAGTCTTTACCGCTGTGCCACCGGGGAGGCGCACACCAGTACCTTACCCACAATCATTACCTACGGCCTCACAACTCACACTCGTGTCCTCATGATAATTATGGTATTAACCAGAGATGGACAGCTACAGCATGATAGTCTAAATTAAACTGTTTTATTCATTTAATTTTGAAAATTTTCAAATCTACATACAATACTGAAATAAAAAACCATACTCTATCTATATTTATCAAATGTTAATATTTCATTGTATTTCTCCATCTCTCCATAGATCACAGATAGATAATAGATGATGGTATACAGATGGATAATTTTTCTACTAAATCATCTAGAAGTTGCAGGTGTCATTGCCACCTTAATGCTAAATACTTCACCAGGTTATCTCCTAAGAACTGTAACTTTATCTTACACAAACACAATGTCATTATCACCCTCAACATATCATCCATATTCAGAAATTTCCAACTGTCCCTAAATTAAAGCTGCAAAATAGTAGACTCTTAAGCTGTAAAATCTGCTGTTCTTTACTTCTGGCAGAAAGCAGAAGAGACTGGAAGCAAACTCCTGCAAGGTCAGAGATTTATCCTTAAATTCCCAGTCCAGGATAAGATCTTAAAATGAAATTGTGGTCTTTTCTGCCATGCAGTGACATTATAGATATTGCAGATACCAAGTCACTGAGCTGAGGGGAAATCGGTTTCAGATTCTGCTGGTGATCCTGTTTTATTTCCTCTTATGTCCCCAGGCTTACCATTTCCTATTCCCATAAAAATAGAAAGCGACTAGGATTTTTTTTCCACTTTCTTTCACAGGCGGGAGGTGGGGCCAGTGCCAATCAAACTCCTATATTCATGCAGAGAACTTGGCTCACATCCACCATTTCACACTGAACATTTACTTCCCCTGACCCTTTCTCACTACTGCAGGACACTGGGAGTACAGCCAGAACACCCATGAATTCATCTTGCTCATATATATTTTTATTTCATTTATGGCCATGAAGATTTTTATGCTATGCTTGATCCCATCTAAGAGATTTTGGCTTTCCTTTCCATAGTTCATGTATTATCATAATGGGTCTGTCACAGAAAATAGAACATCAAAGCATAACTATATACAATATCTTAAAAAAAAAAAAAAAACTATATACAATATCTTAATTGGAAGTAATTACCAGGACCACTGCATATGGTTACATATGGTTGTACAGTTACTGTAAAGCACAGGAAGACCTACATTAAGAGTTACCTTGCTTCAGTTCAAGGCATGAAGCAGGTCACTCAAAGCTGGTGCTCTGGAACAACCCAGAGGGATGAAGTGGGGAGGGAGGTGGGAGAGGGTTTCGGGATGGGGGGTGATTCATGTCGATGTATGGGGAAAATCACCATAATATTGTAAAGAAATTATCCTCCAACTAAAAGAAATTAATTAATTAAAAAAAAAAGAGCTTGCTTCACACCAAGTTGTGTGTAAGTGTGAGGGCTCCATGCAACCACAGGAAGTGGCACCTTTTTCTAATTCATGGTGGTTTATTCGCCGTGGTGTCCAACTCTTTGTGACCCCATGGACTGTAGCCCGCCAGGCTCCTCTGTCCAGAGGATTTCCTAGAAAAGAATACTGGAGTGGGTTCCCTTTTCCTTCTTCAGGGAATCTGCCTGACCCAGAGATTGAACCCAGATCTCCTGCACTGCCTGCAGATTCTTTATCCACTGAGCTATGAGGAAATCTAACTCATACGAAGGAATTATTTGCTTATCAAGATATATGCCCATGGATGTGTGCCTCTTGAGAGGGGATATCTTTTCCCTAGTTCACAAAAAGGCAGTCTATGGGCCTACATGGACTACGTTTCCCAAGGGTTCTGGAAAGGTAGTGTCTGAGTTTTTTCAACCCCCACATAGGCAATGGGGAAAATACATTACAAAACCAAAGTCCTTATTGTTAAAAATTCAACAAGAAGATATAGCAGTGCCAAGCATGTACACATCTAACAAGAGAACGTCATGTTACATGAAGCACTGTGTGGTTAAAAGCAAAACTGAATACTCCAACACTTCTCTCCCAGTAAGCCATAGAATAAGTACACAATGCATGGAACTCATTGGCATTAGGTAACATCACCCTACTGTTATAATTTGGGTAGTGATTGTTGTTTAGTCACTAAGTCACGTCCAACTCTTTGCAACTCCATGGACTACAACACACCAGGCTTCTCTGTCCTTCACTATCTCCCAGAGTTTGCTCAAACTCACGTCCATTGAGTTGGTGATGCCATCCAACCACATCATCCTCTGTCGTTCCCTTCTCCGCCTTCTTGCAATCTTCCCAGCATCAGGGTCTTTTCCATCATCAGATTTTCACATCAGGTGGCCAAAGTATTGGACCTTCACCTTCAGCATCAGTCCTTCCAATGGATATTCAGGCATGATTTCCTTTCAGGTTGACTGGTTTGATCTCCTTTCAGTCCAAGGAACTCTCAAGAGTCTTCTCCAGCGCCACAGTTTGAAAGGATCAACTCTTTGGCCCTCAGGTTTCTTTATGGTGCAACTCTCACATCTGTACATGACTATTGGAAAAATTATAGCTTTGACTAGAGGGATCTTTGTGGGCAAACTGATGTCTCTGCTTTTTAATATGCTGTCTAGGCTTGTCATAGCTTGATAAATTTTTGGCACAACATTGCAGAGTCTAGCTTCCAAATCACTACTTATTGAGATTAACAAAATATTCACATCTATAATACAAATTCCCTTTAATATAGATAAATGTAAACTCATCATTTGGCAAATATTTAAGAGATACTGGTCACCTAAGCTGAAACCTGAAATATACACCAAGTTGAACATATTAAGTGGAATATGCTGTTACAGAAAAAGTATGCTTTCCTGTGATTACCTCATGCCCTAGTTATATAAACTGAGTGAAGGGTTTCTTAGAGAACAGAGTATAGTATGTCACTATATGTGTCACTAGCGTGCACGCATGCTAACAGCTTCAGTTGTGTCTGACTCTTTGCGACCCTACGAACTGTAGCCTGCCAGGCTATTCTGTCCATGGGATTCTCCAGGCAAGAATACTGGAGTGGGCTGCCATTCCCCCCTCCGGGGGATCTTCCTGACCCAGGGATCAAACCCATGTCCCTTAGGTCTCCCGTATTGGCAGGCAGGTTCTTTACTACCAATGCCACCTGGGAAGCCCCATAGTATGTCACTGTGAAAGCATAAATCAGGTAAGATAACACTTTTGGCAAGAATACAATATCAGGTAGTGATTGTTAGATAAGATATTTTCAGTCATATTGATTGACAATTGTTAAATGTAGATCTTATCTATCAAAACATGGATAAAAAAGATAGATACAAGGAAAAGAAATTTTATTGCATGTATCTGGAGCCAACAAATTTTAATAATGGCTGTTATATAATCACTAACAAACTCTGATCCTTTATCCACTGAATCTAATAAGAAATATGTTTATTGGCATGTTTCTTTCATAATGTCATAATATCTATCATTTGAAAATCCTTTCTTCCTACAATGAGTCATAGAAATCCATTTAAGTATTGCTTTAACCTGTTTTTAATTAGCAGTAAGCAAAATATCAACCAATAAAAAAATTAAAGACCCACCCTTAATTATGCACAAGAATTCTTTACACTAGAGGAATGGGATCAAATATAACCAATAGGGAGAATAAATTCATCTCATCTTTGGAAAGAAAAATTAGTTCAAAAGCATAAATTAATAGTGATATAAAAATAACTGTTTTAGTAAGACAGTGTTTTCTTTTTAACAGGTGAAGAAAATAATCATTTTTATTTCACCAGCAAAATATCATGTATAAAAGATCATATAAAAGGGATATGAGGCAAAGGCAACATCTCTCTTATTCTTACTGTCATTTATTAATTTGTGCAGGCCTTTTCTGTTTCCTTTAAATACTTACTCAACAGAGCTGTTGTGCTCAGAATTGATTTTGCTGCTTCAGCCACATTAGGCTGAGATACTTTTTGGCTTTCATCTGAATGAACAATTTCCTAGTTAGACACACTGGATTTGGACTTGGGTCAATAAAAGCTTTACTGTGTCCTTTCTCTTTCCTCTTGGATCTCACAAAAGAGACCTAAATTCCATTCATCTTTTCACTTGCCACAGTGGAATCTTTAGCAATGCACTTATGGCTTGAATGAAGAAACATAGCAAGAAATTGGCAGAGAAACAAGTAGGAATTCTCTATGTCCCATACTTGCACCCCTGAAGATCGGTTACCTCTGGGTATGCATGTAGATTTGTCCAGCTTTAACTATTTGTCTTTGCTATTCTGTGGGAACATAAATCCTTATCAAAGGTTTAATATAATCCTACTGAATCTCATGTGGCTAGCTAGCTCTTAAGGTATTTGCAAGAAAGCCAAGTTGATCAGATCCTGGTATTTAAATTTAAAATATTTGAAATGGATTGAGTCAAGGAGTTCTTTTTTGCAGCTTTGAATAGTGTCATTTACAGGACCAGATATTAAAGAGTCAGAATTTTTAAATATACAAATACATTTATAAAAATGTTTTTTTGAGATGTCTACCTGATTTTATAGATTTTTACATAAGAACCATGAAATGCTGCATCATTTTATCTGGCACTGAAAGTAACCAGGTCTAAACTATCAACTGTGAATAAAAAAATATGCTATGAACTGGATATAACTACAGAAAGGATGCTACATATTTCCTAAGGAGAAAAGCATGAGCATTGTGTTAGTAAATCCAGTGGTGGTTCCAGTTTGAGTACCAACTGATGCTTCACTCCATTCTACTCAACTTCAGAGGTTGGACAAGTTCAGTTCTGAGATGGGTAACCCTTTGGAGCTCATGTATTTATTGAATATGATCAGATGCTTTCTCTGCATAAGACATGAATAAAATATTGACTTATTTTCTCTGTTACAAGTTCCTTTTAAAGCCCCTTTCTAATGATATAAATAATTAAAAAGCTATGGAATATTCAACAGAGAAAAGAACTAACTCGAAGGAGGCAGGGAAATCTGTAAGAAAATTTTTAAAAATCGATTCATCCATAGGAAAAAATATAGCAATTAATGATCAATAGATACAAGACATGCACAGGAATAAATACAAGTAACGAAAAACCAAATGAATTTGCTTATCAGACACATGTCTATTGTAGAACTATTCTACACCAAGCACTGTTCCAGGTTCTGCTGCTGCTGCGTCGCTTCAGTCGTGTCTGGCTCTGTGCGACCCCATAGACAGCAGCCCATCAGGCTCCCCCGTCCCTGGGATTCTCCAAGCAAGAACACTGGAGTGGGTTGCCATTTCCTTCTCCAATAAAAGTGAAAAGTGAAAGTGAAGTCACTCAGTCGTGCCCGACCCCTAGCGACCCCATGGACTGCAGCCCACCAGGCTCCTCCGTCCATGGGATTTTCCAGGCAAGAGTACTGGAGTGGGGTGCCATTGCCTTCTCCTATTCTAGCTTCTAGAATATAATAATTCAACAATCAATGAACAAACAAGTCTCAAGTTTTTCCTTACATGCTGCATCTTACATCCCAATAAGGAAAGAAAATAAGAAAATAAGCAAGCTATTTAGTATGCCAGACATTCAGGTGTTTAATAGGAAGAAAATAGAGAAAAAAGGAATATGAAGGGGATGGGCTGGAATAAATTAGTACTGAACTGCATGTCTTGGTCTTTATTGAGAAAAACATCTGACAGATGTTTATTCCTAAATTTCACTCGACATTGGAAAAATATGCCCAAGTGTAAAATTCACCATATCTATAAGCATAATTTCCTAGAATGAGATTATATCTATGAAAAAGCTTGAAAAATATAGAGATGAAAATATGGAACTCTTCCCTGATAAGTTAAATTTATTATTCCATTTCTCCCACATTTAAGAACTGTTAGATTGCTCATGTGAGTCAAATCCAAAGAAAAGATCATAAATATTAGGTTGAGAAATATGGACCAGTGAGTATCAACTTCTTACTGGAAAAAACATGTGGAGGTTATATTAATGTATGGGCCAATGAAAGAAACGTTATAGGTTAAAAAAAAAAAAAAAGAAAGAAACAAGACAAAGGTTTTCTGTAAGAAAAGAAAAATTATGCTTAAGCTATATAGATTCTTTCAAAAATAAACATATGACCAGGAAGAAATCAGTGAAGATGACTTTGTTTTGACTTTCAGAAGACAATATGATTCCACATGAAAGATAATTTTAAAATGAGAAGATATAAAAAGGAAATAATTTTATAGATTCAGAATTGACATAGAAGGATACTGAAGTGAGAGAAAATACTTTTTGTAAGATATAGATAAACAGCGAGAATCCTCAGAATTTATGCAACTAGGAAGGAAAATGTACAACACAATCTCCCATTGTAATCAGTGGCACAGAGCTGTTCTAGGCAAAGACATCAAGCTGATGGAAATAAAGCCATCAATTCATATTCAGTAACAGCTACTGAGCACCTCCCGTGTGAGAGCAATATCCTAAGTGTTATATTACAATGATATGCTTAAAATATCGTTCGTGCATTGGTATGGTCATCAGCCAGGTGCTTAGGATTGTGATGCACAGAAAGACTTACAATGGCAAATGCTAAGCATATGATATATTTATGCCCAGGCAGTCCTGAAAGCATATAGCTCAGGCTGGGAGTGAAGTAGTGGTCCTCAAACCAAAGATTGCCTCAATTCAAAGTCACACATGCTCTCACTACTGAACAGCTGGAAGCGCACATGGAAGGGGGTGCCAAAGAACATTCTAGGAGAGAAACTGGCTTCAGAAATGCTATAAAAGTGAAAAAATGCATGTCAAGAAATAAGAAATATTCACGCAGGCAGCATTAACTTTCTGAGAACCTACTGTGCCAGGAACTCTGCTGAGACCTTGAGATTTACAAAGATGAACGGAAGAGTATTTTAGCCCTCAATTAACTCTCCAGTCTAGGAAGGGAGAAAGAGAAGAATGAACTTATTATCCTGACATATTGCCATAAGCATGTGTTTAGGAAATGCACTGAATGTAAGGATGGCTAAAAGGATAAAATGATCATCTCTGCTCGGGTAAGCAGGGATAGGCTTTTCAGGTGTTCTTGATTTGGATTTTGAGAGTTACCTGAAATTCAAACATACAAGGAAAAGGCAATATTTTGAGTGAGCGTGAGTTTTCAAAAGTACCAATACATACATCATCTGGAAGCCTTAGAGAAAGATTAGATGGCTTTTTATGGTTAACAGGAAAGGTACCCATGATACAACTGGACAGATGGACCTGTGAAGGGCCTTTGCTGCCATATTAAATATTCCAGTCTGCCTGGAACATGAATTATATTATGTAAATGAAGTATAGAAGATCCCATTAGAAAATTTATGGGTACCAAGTTTTGAAGAACTTTGAACACTAGAACAAATAGTTCATACATTATGAAAGGGCTTTTCCCAAGTGGCACCAGTGGTAAGGAACCTGCCTGACAATGCAAGAGACATAGGAGACCCAGGCTCGATCCCTGGGTCGGAGAGATCCCCCTGGAGGAGGAAACGGCAACCCATTCCAGGATTCTTTCCTGGAGAATCCCATGGACAGAGGAGCCTGGCAGACTACAGTCCATAGGGTCACAAAGAGTCAGGCACGACAGAAGTGTCTTAGCACACACATTATGAAAATCAAGGAGAATTCATTAAAAGATTTTCAGCCAGAAAGTTTAGAGTGTTGCTTTAAGAAAATGTAGTTGATGACAATATCCAGGATTGTTTAAAGGAGGAAAAATGGTTGTACCTGTGAGGACAGAATCAAAGGAAACTGATAAGAGTGGTAAAGGATCAAACTTAAAATGTTAGAAGAAAGTGTCAAAGATGAGTTCAAGATTTTGATCCATGTGTAAGCTGTAGAGAAAAATAAATAACTTTGTATCAACTCAGAATGTGAGACCTAATATTAGAGAAGCAAAACATTATAAATAAATACTCGGGATAAAATCTTGCTTACATACAATGGTAAACATTTACAAAATGAAAAGCAGAGTAAATTGCCTTTGATCTTTATTACAGTATAATTTTTACTTAAATTTTATAATGTTTTTTCCTGTTTCTGTGATTCTTCTAAGAAACTTGTAGAAAGTCAAATCTCCATACAGCTCTTATATGCCCCAATATCCTACTTTTGATAATCAAAATCATGAAAACAGGCTCCTAGCCACTGGCGCTGGTACCCTCCCAGCTGTTCTTTCTCAGGACCTCAGGATGTGGTATTGGGCAAAAGACCAGTCTAGGAAATAGCCTTTACTTCCTGTGATATTAGCTCTCCTGATTCTAAGACTAGAACAGATGTTCATCCAGGAAAAAAAGAATTAAGACGTGGGAGTATATTTCCTCATATGCTTCCATTTGCACTGACCTTCACCATAGCCAGCTTTTGCCTGGTCCAGACAGAATCACTGGCTCCGAGCCTTTAAGAGAATAAGCTGATGAGTCAGGAACTGAGACCTTGCACAAAGACTCCTTCACTGAAGGACATATTCCAACAAACACTGTAGCTTTTTGCCTTGCCCTTCAGCACGGTACAGATTTTCTGTTCTCACTGGGTAAAAAATTCAGTCTTGCTTCAGATCCCGTACAAAACAGATTTTAATATGGGTGTTAACTGGTGTAAGATATGTTTTCACTTCTATTATTTCTCTTTACCCTCCTTGTCTGACCAAGGGTAGGTTTTATACAATTTATCATTCATTCTAATAACATTTTGATAGTAAAAGGAATGCTATTGAGAATGAGCTTAAGCCATCAAGTGTAGAGGAGGACTTGGAAGATAGGATTATCCCACTGAATGAGATATTCTACTGACCACTTCTTTGGGCTCTCTAAAGAGAGGGTATAGGATGTGCAAGTGGGGAAAAATGCTATGTAGATTTTAAAAACATTGACGTGACATCATTCGAGGACTATACTGGATTAATTACAGTCTCATGTTTCCCCAGTGAAAAGCATTGTGTTCCTTTTCTCTTCTTTTACTTGAAATAATTTTCATGCATGTTATCTACTTTACTATGCTTTCTCTTTTGGTTGTCCATAAACTTGGAGACCTCATTTTAGCTTTTATTACCACACTATAGGGCTTACGTGGTGGCTGATGGTAAAGAATCTGCCTGCAATGCAGGAGACCCTGGTTCGATCCCTGGGTCAAGAAAATCCCCTGGAAAAGGGAATGGCTACCCACTCTAGTATTCTGGTCTAGTATTCTGGCTACAGTCCATGGGATCACAAAGAGTCAGAAATGAGTAAGTGACTAACACTTTCACACTTTCACCACCATATAAGTCTTCACAAATTTGTGTGTGTGTGTGTGTGTACTCAGTCGTATCCAACTCTTCACGACCCTTTGGACTGCAGCCTGCCAGGCTCCTCTGTCCACAGGATTTTTCAGGCAAGAATACTGGAATGGGTTGCCATTTTCTCCTCCAGGGGATCTTTCCCACCCAGGGATTGAAACTGTGTCTCCTGCATTGCAGGCAGATTCTTTACTGCTGAGCCATTGGAGAAGGCCCTCACAAATCTTGACCATTTTAAATTTTATTTTATCATTTTAGCATTGTGTATCATTTAGGAAGTTATTTTAATAGTTATATTTACTTATAGCTCACTTAGACTCAATCTCCTTTTGAACTCTTTCTCTTACATACACTAACACAGAGAGAGAGACACATGTATCTAGCAGGAGCAATTAATTAATCACTGTACAATATGCTCTAGTTCTTTCTGTAACATTCAGGATAAGGAAAAACCTAACAATACCATTTAATCACCACTGTGCCCAACTTGGCAGGCAATTATTATTCATTCTTTATATGTCTTGGAGGCAATAAAATGTCATCAGAAAATATTTACCAAACTGAAATTTAAAACACATTCACTCAAAAGTACAAAATGAATGTCACTGTACACAAAATACTATACTAAAGCTGTAAGTAATAAGAAAGAAATAAAGGCATAATCTCTGCCAAAAAGAACTTAAAACTTATGTTGAAATTAAGCAGTGCAAGCTTAAAAATTACTTAAGAATACACATCAATAAATCTGAACCACTATCTTACACAATATACAAAATAAACTAAAACTGCATGAAAGACTTGAATGTAAGACCTGAAACCATAAAATCCATAGAAGGAATCACTGACAGCCAGCTGTTTTACATGAGTCTTACTATTATTTTTTGGATCTGTGGTCTCCAAAAGACCAAAGCTAAAATAAACAAATGAGACTACATCAAACTAAATGACTTTTGCACAGCAAAGTCAGCAACAAAACAAAAGAATGACCTACTGAATAAGAGAAAATATTTGCACACTATATATTAAGAGGCACAAACTTATAGTTATTGATATATAATAAGTAAGTCATGGGCATGTATATATACAGAATAGGGAATATAGTCAATAATGTAGTAATTTTAAATTGAAGGCAGGAGAAGAAGGGGACAACAGAGGATGAGATGGTTGGATGGCATCACCGACTCAATGAACCTGAGTTTGAACAAACTCTGGGAGACAGTGAAGGACAGAGAAGCCTGGTGTGCTGCAGTCCATTGGGTCGTAAAGAATCAGACACAACTGAGCAGCTGAACAACAACTTTAAGCAGTAACATGATAACTGACTAATCATGGTGATCATCTCATCATGTGTATAAATGTTAAATGACCATGTTGTTCCCTGGGAACTAATACAACATTGCAAGTCTATTATACTTCAATTTAAAAAAGAATACACATCAATTTAGGAGGAAAAATATAAAATCCAAGGGGCTTCCCTGGTGGCAGAGTGGTAATGAATCCACCTGCCAATGCAGGAGATGCAAGAGATGCAGGTTCGATTCCTGGGTCAGGAAGATCCCCTGGAGAAGGAAATGGCAACCTACTCTAGTATCTTGCTTGCAAAATTTCATGGCCAGAGGAGCCTGGCAGGCTACAGTCCATGGGATTGCAGAGAGTTGGACATGACTTAGTGACTGAACCACAGCAACAACTGAGCACGCGTGCACATATATCAAAGCTAAATGATTTTTAGCTTTATGGTTTATTTAAGGAGTGTCCTTAATGTACTAATTGTTGTATCTTGTATTAAGAGATGAAAGAGGGAGAACAAGCATCCAGTGAGTTTAAAAAAATAAGTACTTTGATCAGAACACAGGTAATAGTAGGCAAATTGTGACCACAGATATTATGAGATAATGGAAAGCTATGACACTTAGCAAGGTGAAGCTTCTGGGTCAACAGGAAGTAAGACGCTTGTCCCTTGAGAGTGGCCGTAGAGGTGAGAGGTCAACAAGCAGCAAAGTTCCTGCTTCAGTGTAACCACTAAAGGGAGAAGAATCATGAAGATCTAGGCCCCTTCTCTGACAATGCAGTGACATGAGACAACAGGACACCTTCTCATTTTTCCAGTGACACACTGGCCTCCTTTTTAATTCTCTACTGATCCCCTTTGGGGTAGTGAGTGCTCATACATACTTAATCACTCAGTTGTGTTCACTCTTTGCGACTCATGGACTGTAGCCCACCAGGCTCCTCTCTCCATGGGATTTCCCAGACAAGAATACTGGAGTCGGTTGCCATTACCTTTTCCAGGAGATCTTCCCAATCCAGGGATCGAACCTGCACCTCCTGCATTGGTGAGTAGACCCTTTACCACTGAGGGTGTTCCTCAATAAAGGGAGCCTGTTTGAAATCAAACTATGCTCCCCAACACATCACTAGTGTTACTCAATTGCCAGCCACATATAACCTGTGAGGTTATCTTGACCAAAAAAATAGAAGAGAGCCATTGTGGAGATGAAAATTAGAGTCACTGTTTCTGACTCTGGGTGTACTATTAAAGACTTTATTTAGTTAATGTGCATGGTTGACTTACAGGAAATTACAATGCATTTATTTTTGCTACTCAAACTGTGTCCCATGGGCAACATGGTTGGTTGCTTGTTAGAAATCAGATGGTCAGGCTATATCCCACACGTACAAATCAGAATCTGCATTTTAGAGAGAGATTCAGATGCTTAGTGCATGTCCTGTGCTCTGGCTCAAGCTATCATTTTCTTCATCTCGGCTGTTGCTAAACTCATGGAGATTGTTCTGCTTTTCATGTCCCTCTTGCTCAGGATCACTGGGGTAACCCCAACTCAACGGTTGTCAGAACAGTTCTGCTGAGAGGTGTTTTCCCAAACCTTATAGTTTGTTAAGGTTGAAAAGAGGGCATATAAAGAAATGGGTTGAGGGAAAGAGTAGGAAGAAGACAAAAAAATGAAAAGAAAAGAAAAATCAAAGGAGACAAGAGTGGATACAAGGGATATTTGCATCTCTACAGTCCTCTTATCTAGTGTGTCTACTCAGTATTTCTCTTATTAGTTTTCCACTCAAGAAGAAAAAAGGGTGTTCTTTTTGAACTCAACTTTTAACAATGATGGCCATTCTCAAACTGATTTCCAAAGAATTCTAACTACTAGAACAGAGAATTTTTGGAAAGAGGCAGCCTCCATTTGGATTACAAAGACAGACTCTTCCTGCTGGAATAGAATCTAATTCATAAAATATTAATTTTATCTGGCTGGATCAAGAGAAGCAAGCAGGAAACAAAATACAAATTCTGCTAAGGGACTAGAGGAAAATGAACAGAGGAGAGATGTGGAGGAAGATGGAGAGAAAAAGTTCCTACACATTTTGCTGGATGACATATGATCCTATCAGAGCCCTGAGAGCTAATGAAATGTGTGAAACAGATATGAGAATCTATGTACTTTCCACTAATCCAATATCAAAGAGATATTCGTAAATGTAAAAGAATGCCACTTTTCTATGTTTGGTTTTATTTCTCCTAAGGAAAATGATCTGTTAATATGCAATGAGTTTATTATTATTGTTTTTAAATAAATTAAAAATGTTTTAGAAAAAAAAAATAAATAAATAAATCCTTTTAAATTCTAAACACTATAAATAGATTTCAAAATATAATCTATGAGAGCATCTAGACAAATGCTGAAAACCTTTTACATACATGAACTGTCAACACCAATTCTTTTTTTGATTAAAATGCACCTCCCAGAAAAATAGAGAATTTACCATCTATCACACTTCATAGATGAGCATTTTTTAATGCAGTCCCATTAAAGGTACTAACAAGATTAGGATGTCTACTGTCCTGAACATCTTTTGTTTGTCTGCTTAATACTACTCCTGTATTCGGGAAAAGACAACTCCATTCTCTGGGGAAGTGCTCCCCATAACAAAACAACTGTACGGTGGGGAAGAAGGCTCCACCAACTCCTAGTTCATTGTTTAAGGTTAAACATCTGAGCCAACCCAAACCAATCATCATTCTTTCTCAGATGTTGTTTTTATGTATTTGTTTTTGTTTTTCAAACTGAAGAGGAAGAAAGGGATTCCATTCCAACTAGTGGCAGAAGTATGGAGGTAGGAAACAAGAAACCCTGTATCTATGGTTCTGTCAATAAGAGGGTGATCGATATCTTTAGAACATGAGGCCTGAATGGAGAGAAAATTTTAAATGAGCTAACAAGGGAATGAGCTCTGGCTGCATGTCAATGCCTGGTTTAGAGTATCTTTCTGGCCAAGCTGTAAGTTGTGTGAATCTCCTAATGATTTCCTCTTTTTTTTAACATAAATTTATTCAAGTTAAATGCATGTTATTTGGGGCTTCCCTGGTGGCTCAGTGGCAAAGAATCTGCCCGCATCCAGTACAGCCAACATAGGTTTGATCTCTGATCCAGGAAGATCCTACATACCTCAGAGCAACTAAGCCTGTTCATCACAACTATTGAGCCTGTGCTCTAGAGCCTGGGAGCTGCAACTACTCAGCCCACATGCAGCAACTGCTGAAGCCCATACACTCTAGAGCCTGTGCTCTGTAACAAGAGAAGCCACCACAATGAGGAGCCTGATCTTTGCAATGAAGAGTAGCCCCACTCGCTACAGTTAGAGAAAGCCCGTGCAGCAATGAAGACCCAGCACAACCAAAAATAAATAAATGTATATTATTTGCAACCAAAAAGATCCTCACTGAAATACAATTGCTACCTCCTTTTTTTTTGGCTGCATCTCTCAGCTTGCAGAATCTTAATTCCCTGACCAGGAATCAAACCCACACCCTTGTCAGTGAGAGTATAGAGTCCTAACCACTGGGCCATCAGGGAATTCCTACCATCATTATTCTCAACCTTATTCTCAGAACTCAAGAAGTGCAATGAGAGAAAGAAAATGAATAGAAAGAGTAAACATTGAAGATAAAGAAAATCTAGCTATGGGTCGATGGCATTACCTATCTAGAACACAGAAAGATTCAGTTTAGAAACATTGGGAAAATATAAATGGATGGTAATGCTGCCAAAAGTAAAACTATAAAAATCAAAGATAACTTTCCTATGTATTAGCAATAAGAAATCAAAAAAAAAATAATAGAAAGATTTAAATGCAGCCCAAACCCCATGTCCCTTGATAGGAAGACACACATTGAGATATTTATTCTTTTAAATAAATCCTGCAAATAATACATCTTATACAGTTAATACTTTCTGCCTTTGGGCAAGAACCTTGGCAAGAGAGGGAAGGAAAGTGAGAGGCAAGCTCTTTCATCCTTTAGCCTGTATATTTTGTATTATTTGAATTACTTATAATCATGTATCCATGCAGAACATTTGTAATTCAAGAAAGCAATGTTACAAAAATAGTTTTGGCTCTAACATTATGAATAATATAATTATTTTACAACTTGAGGGGTCAGAAGTGGGTGGATGGTCTGGCATGAATCCACAAAGAATATTACTTTTATAATATGGTATGCTATGGGCTTTTCTCTTTCCTCAAACTGAAGGTCAACCAGATGGTAAGTTCTTTAAGAGCAAGAATATTTTCATCTTTGTACCCAAGTACTTATTAACACAATGATGATATTTGGTGCTGTTCAATAAGTTGAAAAATGGAATATTTCCAACCATATCAGTAAGCAAAGGATGTCACAGACATCAGCAGTTGAAGCCACCACAGATGGCGAGCATCGAGCAAGGGAAAAATACCTGCCATTTAGCAGCCATTTAGCAAACTGCAGCCACTCCCCCAGGGTGAGCCCTGAGGAAATTCAGGATGTGAAAACACACTTACTGGCCCCACATAGCTGAGGTGCATATCAAAGGGATGATTTCAATGAGCCCAGACTCTTGCATCTTCCCAAACACAGAAAAGAGCAAACTCCTTAGCAAACAACTTGGGATATCTGATTTTCTTTGGTTTACAATAATCTTTGAGCTCAAACTACCTGTCCTTTGTTTCAAAATTTCTATATAACCTGGCTGCACCCCGCAACCCCTGCCTCAGAGCAATTCTCTTGGGGTTACTTGTGATGCTATCTCCATTAGTCTTAAGTCCTAAAAATACAGCTCTTAACTTTTAGGTTGTGATGTTTTTTAAGTCTACAAAGTGCTACTATATTTTGTTGAGTGAATATATGATAAGAATATAACTATTCAGGGGACAGTCATAAGGGCATCTACTTTCATAAGACAAAGCATTACCTAGTAGTACATGAAAACTGTTTTCTAAGTGAAAACTTAAATTCTTTAAGCCAGGCTTAGAACTTCACTGGTGTTTCAGTGGTAAAGAATTTGCCTGCCAATCCAAGAGACACAGGTTCAATCCCTGGATCAGGAAGATCCCCTAGAGAAGGAAATGGCAACCCACTCCAGTATTCTTGCCTGGGAAATCCCATAAGCAGAGCAGCCAAGTGGGCTACAGTCCATGAGGGTGCAAAAAGTCAGACATGACTTAGCAGTTAAACAACCACAACAAAATCTCAGATGACTTTTGGTGCCATATGGATATAATGATTGAGAGAAAGAATGATTTTGTCACCTGATAAATTGATTTGAGCAGTATAGTTGTAGGCTAAATGTAGGAGAATATACCCAACATACCAAGAATAACAAGGATACAGCCCTTTCAACAAATTCCAAAAATATATCTGTATTTTTACAAATCTGGTAAATAAATTGATTATTAAAGGAGAAAGTTCTTCCTATATTAAGCAGACTCCTCCATAATGTTCATAAGAAAAGAATGTATCTCTGGGTAATCAGACATGCGAAGCCAAAACAATTCTAGATGCACTGAGTGTTATGGCAGTGAATGCACTACAAGCTCAGATGTACAAGGATAAAACTATTTCATCAGTTCCTTATTGTTTAATTAAAAATAATATTATCTTTTCAGCCATATGTATATTTATACCTTTGTTGAAAATGTTAATAATAGTCCATTCTTTTCCTTTGTTTATCTAAATCTGAGGCTCAACTTTTCATGACAACTTGCAGAAATTTTTTTTCTAGCAAATGTATTAATATTTTTAAATTATATTAAATGCTTTACACAAACTGAAAATGATTTACAAAGATTATCCTTTCTCTTAGAAACATTCATTAATTTTTATAAGGAGGATAGTAGTGAAAGTAGAAAAAATAATAGTCTAATCCCAAGATTTTCTGGGAGCAGAAAGCTTGATCTCATTGAAATGAATGATTTGTCCCCAAAATCAATATTGTAAATATCTCCCCCTTCCTCCCCTTTCCAACAGAAAGATTCTAACTCTAAAGTGCTAGGTTAGGTCTCGGTGATTCTGATGCTCATGATTTATGTACAACCAAATTCACTCTATTATGCTCTACTTTTGTAGAGCCAATCTAAAATTAATGTTTTGAGTTTGTGGAAAATACAAAGAGACCTCTATCAAACTTTATTATTAGATGATTAAAAGGAACTTTTCCCAGAAAGTCTGTCTTCTTAATTATGAGCTAGATAATAATAATGATGACAACACAGTAATAATAAAAAATAAATGCTAATGTTGCTTAAGCATTTGGTACTGTGCACTATTTTAAAGGCTGTATATCTCATTAATTCTCATTACTACCATACACAGTATTTGCAATGTTATCTCCATTTTATAGACTGTTATCTGTAATAATTTCACCAGTCAGGAACTAGCAAAACTGGGGATGAAACTGAAGCATGACAAACACTGGAATCCCTCTTCACATCGTTCTTTCCCTTATTTTCTCTTTCCCTCATAGACTTAACATTCATTCTTTCATTTCTGTTCCTTATCCTTTCTTGGACTCCATTTTTCCCCAGATGCTACTTATGAGAACCTCAGGCACCGAGCATAACAATCCTAAATTGACAATACCATTTCACAGAATGTTATATTTTACTTTTTAACAACTAAAATCTTTTGAAAGCAAGTTTTTCCTTGAGGTTCACGCTGCCTTAAGATTTTGACATCTACCCTATCATTTTCCTGCCTGCATCATTTGGAGAGACTCCGAAGTCAGTAGATGGCTCTTCTAAGACTTAATGACCTTAGAGTTTGTTGATTACCTCAACTGGGATAACTTGACTTTCACTTAACTCCTCAATGGCACCACCATCAACACACGGGAAGCCCTAACATCCTTTTCCTACAACAATAATTTTCTATTGTCACTAATATTTCTTACCCCTCTTAGTTTGCCAAATAAATCTTCTGATATCACCCATTTCTCTCTATTTTTAGTTCATTTACATCCTATATGTGATGACTCATCACCCTGCCTCCTTCTATCCTGCTCTTCTTCCAAAATGTTCCTCTGCAAATCAACCACTGCAGCAGTACTAGACATAGCTCAAAGTAGAGAACAAATGTGCAATACAACTATGTAGACCGTTAGATCATTCCAACAAAACTGTATTGCACATTTTCATCTCTGCTTTCAAAAGTCTTCAGCCATCCAGTTGTGTATTCTGAACAAGCTCCCTCTTCTAGTCCCTTCATTGATCATTCATTCCCCACTTTCACCATTACCCTCAGGTCCCCTGTCTCAACGTGCTGTCACGTCACTGCAGATTACTATACTTCCATCATCACAGGAAAAGTCAGGGGTGGTTATGAACACACTGCTGCATTTCTGCTTCCTTACCCATAACTGTGTCTCCCCTTATCTTGTTTAACCTGTTGCAGAGGAAGCAATTTTCAGGCCATTCATGTATCTGTACCTGAAATCTATCTTCTCCAACCCTTGATCCATGAGTTATCCATTGTTCCTGTGCACTTAATCTTACTTACTAATGATTCTTCTATATCAGCATATGAATATTCTCTAGTTACTCCCATTAAACAAAATCCCTTCCAGGCTTTACATATCTCTCTAGATTTTGCCTCAGAACTTTCTTTCCTTTCATAATGAAGTATCTTTTTTATATTTTTCGTACTAGTTTTTTTTTTAATTGGAGGATAATTACTTTACAATGTTGCACTAGTTTCTGCTGTACAACAATGTGAATCAGCCATAAGTATACATATGTCCCCTCCCTCTTGAGTCTCCCTCTCACCCACCCAGGGGCATCCCTCTAGGTCATCACAGAGCACTGAGCTAAGCATCCTGTGCTATAAAACTGCCTTCTGCTAGCTATCTGTTTTACACATGGTAGTGTATATATGGGGGTGTCCCTTGTGACTCAGATGATAAAGAGTCAGCCTGCAATGCAGGAGACGCAGGAGACATGGGTTTGATCCCTGGGTTGGGAAGATTCCCTGGAAAAGGAAATGGCAACCCACTCCAGTATTCTTGCCTGGAGAATCCCCATGGACAGAGGAGCCTGGCGGGCTACAGTCCATAGGGTCACAAAGAGTTGGACACAACTGTGTGTGCTGGACACACACAATATCCCTTTATAATGCATTACTTATTCTATTCAATTTATTTTTAAATTTGTGAGCTGAGATCTAAAACATATAGTCTCATAAGATTACTTTTTAAATGAGATTTTATTTTGTAAAAGATCAAATAAATGCCCCAAATTATAAGGATGATGATTTTTATTCTAGATTTCACAATGTTTTTTAAGTCTGTATTTTGAGCCTGAAACCTGAAATTATTTTAAACTGATTATCACATAATACAGAAGAATTTTTCTTTAAAGGGGAAAAATACTTAATTGTGGCAGAGGAAATTGTGTTGCCATTGGAACAATCACTTGACTATGAGATTGCATAACTAAAATTTTCAACCACAGGTGCAGGGAATAGGGAATTTTCTGCACAAACAGAATATTTACAGCCCATAATTAATAGATAGAAGAATCAAATCATAGTTGGCTCCAGCAGTGACTGCTGAGATGGCTAAAATGCAGCTCCACTAACAATAGGGACTACCTTCACTGCATGACACTCTCATGACAGAATCACAGCTGGCCAGGACCTTTGGGGACACAGAGGCCAGGCTGTGACCCTGTGTAAGAATGTCTTACTCTGTGTCCCTGACAGATGGTCTGCTCAGCTCCCTCTGGGACTCAGCACCTCAGAAAAATAGCCCTGCTCACTTCTAGACCTTTCTAGAGGTTAAAAGGTTTCACTAAACATTGTATCAAAATTTCTATCATTGTATCTTTATCTGTTTATCACATATCAGAGATGTGAAAAATCTAGTTCTTTGATAGGATAACACTTCATGTATTTTGTTACATCTATTATCAGGCCTTTCCTTCTTGGGGGCTAAGATATTCCCAACTTTTTAAAACTATTTTATGCTTGGCATGATTTCCAGAATCTTTGCAATTTTTATCTTCCTCTGCTAGGCAAATTCACCTTTACAAAAGTGGGACATCTGTAGTTAGACATAGTTTTTAGATGTAATTTGACCATTGAAAATGTGATCAAAATACTAACTCCCATATTTTTAAAGTGTATGTTATATTAATCAGCCTAAAACTAGAACAAATGGGCCTATGTTTTTAGTCTTTGTTGGTTCATATGAACTTATTTTGAAAAAGCAGAATCTCTGGAACAGAAAATAATTCCAAATACAATTGATTTTTAAAACAGTATTTTCTCTATAAGCTTAACCCTCATGCATTCCATTCATATTCCAATACACACATTAGACTGAAGTGTGAATGAGACCATGAGGAAAAGTACAAATTTGTACTAAGTTAGATTAACAAAGCAAACAAAAAAATACCTTTCTGGTTGGAAAGTAAATATTGTAAATATATAGAATTACCAAAAAATATTTATTAAATGGATGCATTTCATTTAATATTCCCTATGGAACTTTTTAAGGATTTTAACAAAGTGTTTCTCAAAAAAAAAAAAAAGGCCAGAAACAAACACTTGAGAAAAATAAATGAGAGTTCATAATGCCAAATATTAAGGCATATGATAAACTCTAATAATTTTAACATGGAAGCTGTAACTAGAATGACAGAAATTGAAATTCATAACCCTGAAGCTAACAGAAGCAGAAGATATTAAGAAGAGGTGGCAAGAATACACAGAACTATATAAAAAAGATCTTCATGACCCAGATAATCATGATGATGTGATCACTTAGAGCCAGACATCCTGGAATGTGAAGTCAAGTGGGCCTTAGGAAGCATCACTACGAACAAAGCTAGTGGAGGTGATGGAATTCCAGTTGAACTATTTCAAACCTTAAAAGATGATGCTATGAAAGTACTGCACTCAATATGCTAGGAAATTTGGAAAACTCAGCAGTGGCCACAGGACTGGAAAAGGTCAGTTTTCATCCCAAAGAAAGGCAATGCCAAAGAATGCTCAAACTACCACACAATTGCATTCATCTCACATGCTAGTAAAGTAATGCTCTAATTCTCCAAGCCAGGCTTCAAAAATATGTGAACCATGAATTTCCAGATGTTCAAGCTGGTTTTAGAAAAGGCAGAAGAACCAGAGATCAAATTGTCAATATCCGGATGCTGGATCATCAAAAAAGCAAGAGAGTTCCAAACAAACATCAATTTCTGCTTTATTGACTATGCCAAAGCCTTTTATTATGCAGACCACAATAAACTGTGGAAAATTCTGAAAGAGATGGGAATACCATACGACCTGACCTGCCTCTTGAGAAATCTGTATGCATGTCAGGAAGCAACAGTTAGAACTGGACATGGAACAACAGACTGGTTCCAAATAGGAAAAGGAGTATGTCAAGGCTGTATATTGTTACCCTGCTTATTGAACTTACATGCAGAGTACATCATGAGAAATGCTGGGCTGGAAGAAGCACAGTTGGAATCAAGATTGCCGGGAGAAATATCAATAACCTCAGATATGCAGATGACACCACCCTTATGGCAGAAAGTGAAAAAGAACTAAAGAGCCTCTTGATGCAAGTGAAAGAGGAGAGTGAAAAAGTTGGCTTAAAACTCAACATGCAGAAAACTAAGACCATGGCATCTGGTCCCATCACTTCATGGCAAATAAATGGGGAAACAGTGGCTGACTTTATTTTGGGGGGCTCTAAAATCACTGCAGATGGTGACTGCAGCCATGAAATAAAAATATGCTTACTCCTTGGAAGGAAAGTTATGACCAACCTAGACAGCATATTAAAAAGCAGAGACATTACTTGAACAACAAAGGTCCATCTAGTCAAGGCTATGGTTTTTCGAGTATTCATGTATGGATGTGAGAGTTGGACTATAAAGAAAGCTGAGCACCGAAGAATTGATGTTTTTGAACTGTGGTGTTGGAAAAGACTCTTGAGAATCCCTTGGATGGCAGGGAGATCCAACTAGTCCACCCTACAGGAAATCCTGAGTGTTCTTTGGAAGGACTAATGTTGAAGCTGAAACTCCAATACTTTGGCCACCGGATATGAAGAGCTGACTCATTTGAAAAGACCCTGATGCTGAGAAAGACTGAAGGTGGGAGGAGAAGGGGATGACAGAGGATGAGATGGTTGGATGGCATCACTGACTCAATGAACATGAGTTTGGGTAAACTCCAGGAGCTGGTGATTGACAGGGAAGCCTGGCATGCTGCTGTCCATGGCATTGCAAAGAGTGGGATACAACTGAATGACTGAACTGAACTGAACCCTGAAGCAGACAATGTATTGTATTAAACACACACACACAAACATATATATATATAGGTTTTTCATCATGAATCAGTGGAAAGAGAATATATTAGTCTAGAAAATTTTGACTCCTTATTCACTTCTTGTGAGATTACAAATTTGGCACAGCACTTCTAGAGAGAATTTTGGAGATCTTTATCAAATCCTTAAAACTATTCTGCATTTTTCTACAGAAAATTCCAGAAATCCTAATAAAATAATCAGATATTTTGACCAAGAACAGTACAGAGTAGTTTATTTATATAGGAAAAAAGGAAAATGTATAAATTCTAATAATAGTAGAAGGAATTAAATAGTTGCAAATATTGACATGCAAACACTAGTTTCTGTAAGAATCAACCTGCAGATATAATGCTTTAAATATAAAAGAATGTACTTTGTATTAAGTATAAACCACACTTCTGATTAATGATGGCTCTTCTCTAAGAATCCATGATTCAGGGACCCATGTTCCTTCCAGCTTATGACTCTGCCTTCTTTTTTTTTTTTTTTTTAATTGAAGGACAATTGTTTTACAGAATTTTGTTGTTTTCTATCAAACCGCAATATGAATCAGCCATAGGTATACACATATCCCCTCCCTTTTGAACCTCCCTCTCATTTCCCTCCCCATCCCACCCCTCTAGGTTGATACAGAACCCCTGTTTGAGTTTCCTGAGCCATACACCAAATTCCCATTGGCTATCTATTTTATATATGGGGCTCAGCCTTCTTTGATCCCCGGCTTCCAGTGAAGCCAGTCTCATTCTGACCAAAGGCAAAAACTCTGGAAGTAACACATGTATGAGATGTTGCTTTCTGTTTACAGTCCATCTGCAGGAACTCAGTCACAAGCCTCATCTAGCTTCCAGGAAACCTAGGAAGGATAGTTGAGCTCTGCTGCTGCTGCTAAGTCACTTCAGTCGTGTCCAACTCTGTGCGACCCCATAGACGGCAGCCCACCAGGCTCCCCCGTCGCTCCCCCGTCTCCAGGAAAGAACACTGAAGTGGGTTGCCATTTCCTTCTCCAATGCCTGAAAGTGAAAAGTGAAAATGAAGTCGCTCAGTTGTGTCCGACTCTTAGCGACCCCATGGACTGCAGCCTACCAGGCTCCTCAGTCCATGGGGTTTTCCAGGCAAGAGTACTGGAGTAGGGTGCCATTGTCTTCTCCAAGTTGAGTTCTAGGCGCTAATTAAAGGAAACAGTATTTAGTGAGCAAATAACCTGTAGCACTATAGACTCTCCTTGGGTCTTCAAATTGTATCTTTCTTTTCAAAGCAAGTATACCCATCCCTCTTCCAGGGAAATAACCAAATTACCCATCTTAAAGGCCAGAGATCCCTAAATGAGGAGTGTTTCTCCATCAGATCTAGAATAAGGTTCCCTGTGGATCCAGGATAAGTTATTTCTTGCTCCATAGAGAAAACAACTTCAGGGAAAAAAACCAGAAACACTATTTGGAAAAACCTTAGAAAAGAAATAGAACAGCTTTTGTTGTTGTTCAACCGCCTAGTCATGTCCAACTCTTTGTGACCCCATGAACTGCAGCACTCCAGGCCTCTCTGTCTCTCACCAACTCCCAAAGTTTGCCCAGGTTCATGTATATTGCATTGGTGATGCCATCCAGCCATCTCATCCTCTGACACCCTCTTCTTCTGCTCTCAATCTTTCCCAGCATCAGGGTCTTTTCCAATGAATTGGCTCTTTGCATCAGGTGACCAAAATACTGGAGCCTAAGCTTCAGCATCAGTCCTTCCAGTGAGTATTCAGGGTTGACTTCCTATTCGAGTAACTGGTTTGATCCCCTTGCTGTCCAAGGGACTCGCAGGAGTCTTTCCCAGCACCACAGTTCAAAGGCATCAGTTCTTTAACGTTCTGCCATCTTTACGATCCAGCTCTCAAACATGACCACTGGGAAGAGCATAGCTTTGACTGTATGGACCTTTGTTGACAGAGTAATGTCTCTGCTTTTGAACACACTGTCTAGGTTTTTCATAGTTTTCCTGCCAAGAAGCAATCAAAACTTCTGCTTTCATGGCTCAGTCACCATCCACAGTGATTTTAGAGCCTAAAAAGAGGGCTTTTCCCCTACTATTTGCCATGAAGTAACGGGACCAGAAAGTTATGACCAACCTAAATAGCATATTAAAAACCAGAGACATTACTTTGCCAACAAAGGTCCGTCTAGTCAAGGCTATGGTTTTTCCAGTGGTCATGTATGGATGTGAGAGTTGGACTGTGAAGAAAGCTGAGCACCGAAGAATTGATGCTTTTGAACTGTGGTGTTGGAGAAGACTCTTGAGAGTCCCTTGGACTGCAAGGAGATCCAACCAGTCCATTCTAAAGGAGATCAGTCCTGGGTGTTCATTGGAAGGACTGATGCTAAAGCTGAAACTCCAATACTTTGGCCACCTCATGCGAAGAGTTGACTCATTGGAAAAGACTCTGATGCTGGGAGGGATTGGGGGCAGGAGGAAAAGGGGACGACAGAGGATGAGATGGCTGGATGGCATCACTGACTCGATGAACTTGAGTTTGAGTAAACTCCAGGAGTTGGTGATGGACAGGGAGGCCTGGTGTGCTGCGATTCATGGGATCGCAAAGAGTCGGACATGGCTGAGCGACTGAACTGAACTTAACTGAATGGGACCAGATGCCATGATCTTAGTTTTGTTTTGTGTGTGTGTTTTTTTTTTTTTAATATTTAGTTTTAAGCCAGATCTTTCACTCTCTTCTTTCACCCTCATTAAAGGGCTGTTTAGCTCTTCTTCACTTTCTGCCATTAGCATAGTATCATCTGCATATCTAAGGTTGTTAATGTTTCTCCCACCTATCTTGATTCCAGCTTGTAACTTATCCAGCCCAGCATTTTTCATGATGTGCTCAGCATGTAGGTTAAATAAACAGAGTGACAGCAGACAGCCCTGTGGTATTCCTTTCTCAATCCTGAACCAATCAGTTCTTCCATACAGGATTCCACCTGTTGCTTCTTGACCCACATACAGGTTTCTCAGGAGAAAGGTAAGATGGTCTGATATTCCCATCTCTTTAAGAGTCTTCCACAGTTTGTTATGATCCACACAGTCAAAGGCTTTAGCGTAGTTAAAGACTAGGAGTAGAGCAGTTCCTGGTCCATATCAATTATAAAATCTGAGGAGACATTTGGGAGGCCCAAAGATTATTTTGAGACTTAAGCAGTTGAAAGATTAGTTTTGTTTTGTTCAGGTCTGTGCTTTTCCATTAAAAGATTACTAGCCTCTTGTTCCTTTGCTTTGTATTTATTCATCTTATAGTGCTTTTTAAATTTTGTTTTTCTTACTCTTTTTTTTTAATTTTATTTTATTTTTAAACTTTACAGTATTGTGTTAGTTTTGCCAAATATCGAAATGAATCCACCACAGGTATACCTGTGTTCCCCATCCTGAACCCTCCTCCCTCCTCCCTCCCCATACCATCCCTCTGGGTCGTCCCAGTGGACCAGCCCCAAGCATCCAGTATCGTGCATTGAACCTGGACTGGCGACTTGTTTCATACATGATATTATACATGCTTCAATGTCATTCTCCCAAATCTTCCCACCCTCTCCCTCTCCCACAGAGTCCAAAAGACTGTTCTATACATCAGTGTCTCTTTTGCTGTCTCGTACACAGGGTTATTGTTAGCATCTTTCTAAATTCCATATATATGCGTTAGTATACTGTATTAGTGTTTTTCTTTCTGGCTTACTTCACTCTGTATAATAGGCTCCAGTTTCATCCACCTCATTAGAACTGATTCAAATGTATTCTTTTTAATGGCTGAGTAATACTCCATTGTGTATATGTACCACAGCTTTCTTACTCTTTTTAAACCTTCTACCTCCAGTGCTTAATTTAATTCCATTGTTTGTAATTCAGTGTTGATTGCTTACTTCTGTGAATTTTATCTCTGCAGAGCTGAATCTGTGTCACATATTTTTGATATGCAACATATCATCATTTGTCTTGTTCTGAAATTTTTTTGATTTTTTTGGAGCCAAGAGGAAATCAAAGATAGAATACATTTCAGTATGTCCAAGTTAGATATTTGTACTTGTTTCTAATTTTGCTTTTGTTTCCTAGTTTTATCAGAGTTTAATCAATGTATTTGATTTTTATTATTTCAATTTTTAAATGCATCTCTGTTTTTAAATTTGATCTGAGTTCATTATTTTTGCAAATGTTACAAGAGAACTTGCAAAGAAGACACATTCTCTGTTAGATACAATGCTCACTACCTATCTTTATATAAGATGTTTCATCCACAAGTTTTTTTACCACCCCCATTTTGGATTAATATTTAAGTTGACTGGATTCTGTCTCCAAGTAATTTTTTTCATAAAAATCTATAAAGACTGGAATTATAAGCTATTGCATAAGTATATTTTCATTTCCTCTACATGCATATGATTTGTGCTTTGTTATTTTATGGTCATACCATTTACCCTTGATAGTCTATAAACACCAATCAATTCTGCATGTAATCATGAGAAGTGCTGGCTTTAGTGACCAGCTTCTTCTGATCAGATATTTATGCAATGATTTCTTCATTGTAGATGCCAAGAGACTTCATCATGATTAACACCTTGTTTGCCTTTTTCCATATCTATCATTTTCTAGTCAATTGTATTCATCTTATTTTTATTTTGTATAGTTACAATTTTTCTCTCTCAAAACTTTCATATCTCTGAATTTGATTTCAAACGCACTTTTTCTACATCCATCTTCTCATTTCCATAATAGTTTTCTCATTTTCTATTATTCCTTTCTTTAGCTTATTTGTTTTAAAAGAATAATTCTATTTTATCACATCATCTTTTTATATTTATTCTTTATTTTATTTAAATAGCCCATTTATTTGATTTTTTTAAATCATAAAAGTTAGTGTTTTATCCAAAAGTGTTTCCTGTATCACCCTGCTTGTTTAGAACTGTCTCTCCTTTTTACCTTTTGCTTTTTTAGTGTTAAGTATCTGTGCACAGATCTCTTGCTGAATTTATTCTATCTATAATTCATCATCAAACAGCCACAGTAACTTACTAAAGTCACTACTTGCATCAGAATGGGAGAGTAGACTCGCTTTGTCTCAGGTCTTATTTTTTCATTTGCAAACTGGTTTTTATTGTTTTCTTGGAACTTAATTTGGATATCAGACTACTAATAGTTTGAAATATCTTTTCAGTTTTTAGCTCTTTGGAGACAAGTAGGCCCGGTGGGTTAAGGAAGAGTTAAGTAGCCTCGATTCAATTTTTTTCTATGTAAGAAAATGTGTTCTGTTTAATCTAATAAATTTAGCCTCAGACTGTAGTCATTGCTCCCTACCACGCAGGCCTTGCTGATACAAAGTCAAGTCCCTATCCAGCTCCAGGGCTGAGGGTGAAGACATGGAGCACACTCATTTCTGCTTTTGTGTGATACTTGACTATCATCTCTGCTTAAGAACATCATTCAAAATCTATAAAGCTGAATTCCAGGTAAACGCTGCCTCTAAAACTTTGCATGATCACAGCCTTTGTCATTATTTTCTCCAGCTCAAGTGAAAGTGAAGTCACTCAGTCATGTCCGACTCTTTGCAACCCCATGGACTGTAGCCTACCAGGCTTCTCTGTTCATGGGATTTTCCAGGCAAGAGTACTGGAGTGGGATGCCATTTCCTTCTCCAGGGGATCTTCCCAACCCAGAGATCAAACCCTGGTCTCTTGCATTGCAAGCAGACGCTTTACTGTCTGAGCCATGAGGGAAGTCTCTCCAGCTCAAAGCAACTATAAATGGCACTTCCTTCACTGAGCTTTATTTTCTGTTTTACTTTGGTGAGGAAGTGGACATGATATATTGCCCGTTTCCCAGTCTTCATTTTCTCAAATAAAGAATTCTTGATTAGGATTTTTCAGGATCACGTTACTTGTGTTTAAAAGAAATTTGGCATCCTTGTTGTTTCTGGAGAGAGATGTATTAGTTACTGATGTCCTATTTCACTTAGGCTAAGGTTGTCACTGTTTCTAAAAGATATTAAACTGATAATGTGGTTGTTCCTTAGTTTATTATAGTTGACTAATTTTCATTGTTTCTGATCATTTCAATAATTTTAAGCAGAAATTTCTATAAAACGTTCAGTTCTTTGACCAGAATAACATGATGTTGCTATCCAGGACTTTATCTTAACTAAAATTATTGTTTTTGTTGCTTTCAGGCATGAAAGATTACTTACATTAATACATATTCTTAAATCACAATATTTTTCTTTTGTATTTTGTATTATTCACTACCCTCTGGTACCTAATTTTACAAAATCCAATTTAGCCTTATTTTGGCTTTCTTATGAGTAACATGTTATTTTTTTGTACATGAATACTTGAATTTCATGACTTTCTTCAGGATGGTAGAGGGAAATACTCATCATGTGAGCTTCACTCATCATATTTCTGTCTCCATAAAAAAGGAACATAACCAGCACTGTTATCATCACAGTGAAGCATTTTTAAATAGTTTCCAACGTTCTGTTTCCCACTTTTCACTCATCATCATTGAAAGGGAAGCTTTAAAGCTTGATGCGAGGCAGCCATTCTCTGTTTCCTCTACAGAGTGGCTATAGCATATGGAAGGCCATTGCTCACTGTGGTCATGCTCTCTTGCTTTTCTTCTCTTGTATGTATCTGCCCAGAGTGAAGTGTGTTCTCTTTCCAACACTTGGTAACATCACTAAGGCCAGTCCTGTCCCTTTGGGGGAAGGTCTGCAGTTTCCAGTTTTTCATTCATAACTAAGAGAGTCAAGTCCTTTTGAGAAGTTGTAAAAAACACCCTGTAAATATCTAAGCTGCTTCCCCCAATAAAGAAATAGCTTGATGTTATATTTCAGTGTTCAGTTGGCCCTTGCATCTACTTCATTTAGCAAAGAAATCCAGGGTAGGCAGAGAGATGACTAATAAGCCTCTGCAAAACACCCATGGGGTCACAAAAGAGTTGGACATGACTTAGTTTATGGAGGCTTCCCTGGTGGCTCAGTGGTACAGAACCCACATGTCAATGTAGAAAGCACGGGTTATGCCCCTGGGTTGGGAAGATCCCGTGGGGAAGGAAATGGCAACTGACTCCAGTATTCTTTCTTGCCTGGGAAATCCCATGGAGAGATGATCCTGGTGGGCTACAGACCATGAGGTTGCTAAAGAGTTAGACATGACTTAGCGACTAAAACAACAACGACAACAAAACTCCCATAAAGTAATTCTCTGATTTTAACTACTTTATTAGTTTTGTTTTCCTGGTTCCTGGTGGATTCTTTTGTAATGTGGATGTGAACCTTTAATTAATATTTTTTTACAATTTTTAAGAAGAAAGAAGATGTTGTAAAATTTGGAGAATTGCTTTCATGGCCTCTTTTTTTTTTTTTTTTTAAGTTTTTGGGTGTGCATTTGTTTATTGAATTTATGAAATATAATGCCAGATTCCAGACTCTGCATTGATAGTTCCCTTTCCTGATATAGGAATAGCATTGATATGTATGATTGAATTTATCTTGTGAGAGGAATTCACTGGAGCCACTCTCTTGACTGTTTTCTATAGTATCTACCCCATCTATTGTAATGGCTCCTTAAACTCTTAGCCCAATTTATTGGGCCACCACTTGCCTCTGATAAACCATTTCTCCTGACACATGAACGTGGCTGCTGGGATGGTTCCATTTGTTACTGTCAATAGAGATACAGTATAACTAGCATGTTGGCTCAAGTACTTTTCCTTGCTGTTGTTATTCAGTCACTAAGTCATGTCTAACTCTTTGTGACTCCATGGGCTACACCACACCAGGCTTCTCTGTCCCTCACTATCTCCCAGAGTTTTCCTTAACCTGACCTTATGTATTCTGTATCTGGCTGAAATTCTAAAAGGGAATGGTAATGTAGTGACTTTTCATCATGAATACAAGTTCTCTTTTCTTCAGTATTTTAGAGGCAAGAAGAAGATGATAAACCACATATGTGTCCTCATAGCCCCATTTTTCCTTACAATTCTTGAATTATAAACTTTGAAAGCAGTAAATATTTGAATCTCTGGAACTTTAGAAAGAGAAAACAATAAAGAAGAAAAAAGCAAACAAGGTCTTTCACATAGCAAACACACGCATGGATTTCTCTGCCCATATTCAAACACGGAGGGATGATTATAAAGCTATGGGATGCTATCCTACCCAATGTTCATCTGAATCTATTTCTGTTTTTATAACACATAGCTCAATTAAATGTGAATTCTTCTGTAAATCAAATACTTGGGAGGAAGGAAAGCAAGAACAAATAGATTGTTTTGTTATCAGTGAATATGATATTGGACCAATTCACTTTCACAAAGAGAAGGGAGACAAGATCATTTAGGCCTGGATGATAGCTTGATTTTCAAAAGGACATGGTGAACTTCTAGGAGTTTCCCTATTTCAGGTATTATGCTTTTGTCCAGTTACCTGTAAACTAACATTTATTTTACTAGTTTTACTAACAGTTCTTGGCACTTCAACAGCATCCATATTGCCAGTCACTATTATGGTTATATAACTTTCATACTGAGAGAGCCCACAGTGTCTGAAGAACAGAGACGTCATGAGTCATTCAGTGCAAAGATACCGGACACTATATTGAGGGAATAAGTAGTTCCAAAAACACTGACAGTATCTGAAATAGGCTTTGGGTTAGTAATTTGTGCTAAGCAGTCCTAAGTACTCATAAGTGGAGTGTGAGCACACAGCAGCATAGGAAGAAAAGTTAAACAACTGTCACTCTTTTCAGGAACCCACTAATACATGGCTAAGAATGCATTTTTCATATTTACAGATGGAAATAAATGAGCTATAATAAGCTTCTAACTGGGCTTTGAGGGTTGGAAGTAGTATAATTATAATATTTGGAAATGCAATGGTATTTAAATGGATACCACAGCAACTCACAACCCAAAAGCAATTTGTATTTTGTTGTCGTACATGCAACAATATAAAAGAAAAGAACATAACGAACTAGTTTTTCCCCCAAAGGAACTTGACCTCCTTGGTGGAAAAAACAAAAAAGAAGAAGAAAAATAAAATTAAAAACAGCTGTTTGGCCTAAAGGAAGAAAAGGATTCCCCAATGACAAATTTACAATCAAGAGGAAATTGGGTCCACAGAAATGAAATGAAGATAGCCAACATGCTTGTCTCTAAATTTATATAAAATAGTTTAAGTTTCAAAGGACAGGAAGAAGAAATGTCTCCACCGGACCAAACTTTACAGTTACTCCCCAAAAGGAAAAAGGAGGAAAGAGGAAACAAACGGCAGTATTTGTATATATTACACATTTCTGAATTTTCTTTAAAACTGCCACAAAATTCCAATATATCTTTAGCATACTTAACACAGCTACATCAAAGATGGGCTGATGCTAAGCCCTAACTCTAACCACATCACAGCTTGCATCATAATGCAGAGACATCAGATATGCCCCATAACAAGAATAAACGTTTCTGAAATGATGGAATAAAACATTTAAATTTAAAAATATAGATCTTATTTCTTTAGCAATTAAATGAAAACCAAGCATGCCAAGGGATTAGAACAAGAAGTGTTAGTGAAACCTGGGCCTTCATTGATCAACTCAATGCATCTAGAAACTTTAAACTGACTTTCTTAATTCATATGAAAAAAATTTTCATTATTACATATAAATGCATATATATATTTTTTTTTTTTTCAGTGTACCACTCTTGGCTTTCACAAGAACAGCCTGAAATTCTTAATGTGTGCCAGGTCCTACACTAGGCTCGCAACCTATGTTATACTGATAGGCAGGATTACCAAATGCCTTACTTGTTGATTTGAAAAGTGAAAAGTGTTAGTTGCTCAGTCGTGTCCTACTCTTTGTGACCTCATGGACTACAGCCCCCCAGGCTCCTCTGTCCATGGAATTCTCCAGGAAAGAACACTGAAGTGGGTAGCCATTCCCCTCTCCAGGGGATCTTCCCAATTTAGGAAATGAACCCAGGTCTCCTTCATTGCAGGTAGATTCTTTACCATCTGAGCCATGAGGGAAGCCTTCATTCAGTCAAGTCTGACCCCTTGTACCCCAGGGATGTAGCCTACCACATTCCTCTGTCCATGGAAAATTCTCCAGGCAAGAGTATTGGAGTGGGTAGCCATTCCCTTCTCCAGGGGATCTTCTGAACTAGTGATTGAACCTGGGTCTCCCGCATTGCAGACAGTCTTTACCATCTGAACCACCAGGGAAGTCCCTGTTGACGTGAAGATAACTTAAAAGTCTCAAACTATTGGTTTGGCCAATAAGTTCATTCTGACATTAATGGAACATCATTATATTCCATAAGATATAATGGAAAAGTACTAACAAACTTCTTGGCCAACAACTATAATCCCATGGCCTTTGCTTAATAAATAAATTTTATTTTAATCTGCTTTAGTGTCATATCCCAAAAGTTAGAGTTCATTTTTCAATCAGTTGATTTAGTTCCATTCTTTCCACTGGACATGGGGAGTGGGGTTAAATCTTCATAGTTGATTAAGATCTCATGGAATCCTAAGGACTCCTACTTCAGTTATCAGTTTGTGTCCCTGCCCTCTGTTCCTGTCACTGACTTTTCCCTTCACCTGCCCCAACATGAAGTGGTTATGTGCATTATGCTTCCTTCTGAACCAAAGTGAAATTTTGCCAAACTGTCCTGTCAGAGGAGTAGCTCGAAGGCATACATAAATCACAGGATAAAAACTTTTGAGATTATTTTCTCTAATAAATATACTCAGTTTTTTTCAGTTAGAAAGAACTCCAATTTGTTATGATTTCCTTTAGTTACCTCTTGATGGTTTTGATAATATACCCATTGCTTGGTGGTACATAAAGATATTCACAAAAAAATATAAAATAAAAAGTCCATTCTATATGCTCTTTTGAATGGACATAATATTAAAAATGCAGATGGAGGTAATTATTGATAACAGAAAAAATCCTTTAAAATATCCATGCTATTCCCAATGGCAACAAATGATTTCTGCGTGAATAATACAATGTACACAACGTGAATAATAGCTGGACCATTCTTTTCAGCATATCATGCTAATATCAAAAGGAAAAGAATAATGATAACTGACGACATCCCAATTCAATAGAAAAACAGAACCACAGATGTTGTGGCTTCTAACCAGGATAGGCTAGACCCCTGACAAGGAAACTCTCTGGTGGCCAGAACTACTGAGCACACATCTGGAAACCAAGAGACACTAAAACTTAATGTGAGCTCTGAAGGGCCCAGAGAGGCAAGGCAAGTTTCCAAATGGAAAACTCGCACAATTTTCTACAGTTGCTTTGCCTGAAATTTAAATTATATATTACAGAGTTGGGGAGTCTTTCTGACTAAATGTGGCGGGGGGATAGCAAATAATTTCTAAGACAACTGAAAGAAAATCATTTTTCTTTCAAAATATTGACTACAGTCTTTGTGTGTAAACATGAAAAGAACTTTCTGCAAGCTGTTAAGATGATGCATACAGAAGAGGCATTAATTATCTCTGTGAGGATCTTGATGGCAAACTTGACCACACTCATAACAAAAGAGCCACAAAAGGAATACATTGTATGGAGGTTCTTCCAGCTCAGATTCTGCCAGCCACAGTGGATGAGGAACACCTTTTGAAATTTAACAACCAGGGTTATAATCTACAACCAGGAGCTTGGAACGAAATGTTCAAAAGGTTTTCTGCCTTTTGAAGACACGGGTTCCAAAATGCTTCCAACTGAATTCATGCAGCAGATACGCTGCATTTATTCAAGAAAAATTCATTTATTTTTATCCATCTGTTAAACAGACACACGTCGCAGATACATACATATATGTATCTGTGCACGTAGACACATACAACCTCAGAACTGCGTAAAAGGAGTAGTATCATAAAGGATTCCAGCTAAAAGTGAAAACACCTGATTTGACACTTTAATTTTTCCCATCATTATTATCCATAAGCACTGAATGCTCCTTATGTATTTTTTAATCCTGAAAATAGTTTGCAAGGCTGCCCTCTCCCTGATTGTTTCCTTGCATATCACCTCAAACTCTGGGAATACATGTTTGGATGCAATTATCACAAATTTCTAGCAGATTCAAAAGGATTTCATTACATTTTGCACTGAACACATTTTGAGAGGCATTCAATTTGTCTCCCATCCCTGACATAATGTAAGTAGATTTTTACAAAGTCTTTAGGATTTTGTTTTAACCGAGTCAAATCGTTGGGTGCCTAGATTTTACAAAGCAAGTGTATTTTTAAAATATAGTTAGAATAAAGGAATTTGATTACTATTTACAGGCATTCAGATTTTCTATAACCTATGGGTCCCTAGATTTGACAAACCAAAATTTATATTTAATATTAAAATGAGGGATTTTATCATCAATGATAAAAATATTTAAACATTTCAAATAAAGATTATGACAGCAGAGAGATCTTTTGAGTGATCTAAAAAAAGCAGATAGGGTCAGATAGGTATGTGTGAGGATAACAAGGGATGTTGATAAAGACAGTCTGCTGCAATTTTTTAAAGTAGGTGAAATGAACCGATGTTCTCAGAATTAAGACATTCCACGAGAACCACATAATACACAGAGTTGGAAATGTCCCCTCAAGTTTATCCGGAAGGACTTGCCATTCCAGGCAAAAAGAAATCTTTTTCCCTCTCTTTTCACACTTTTTCTCACAACCCTTCTCATACTTTTTTTTCCAAGTGACATATCTAGTCCCTTTCCTTGAAAGTCGACACTTTCCTTCCTACCTGGAGGTCTACTGTCTCCAGCAAGACACAATCTGGCCCTCAAGGGTGACATGTAGTGTCATGATGTTAATCCACTTCATATTCCTCTAATACTGACCCACTGCCTATTCCTCATCCCGCTGCCGTCACCTCCCTCATCTGCCCTTTCCTTTGTCCTACATTTCTATCACAATACTCAGTTTTCTCTTCAGTTCACTTAGTTACCTGAATGTTAGACACTTTTTTCACGTATGTGAATGAACTAAGAATAAAACCATTTCTGCCATATTACTTTTCTTTGTTTTCATTTTATTTTCCTATTATTCTTTAAAAGCTTTTAGCATCGCAATCAAGTGAATAATAGAATGAATATTATCCAAGAAAATGTTTTAATGCCTGCTGGAAAAAAAAATTGTAGTCTGTAAGAAAATATCCTAGTTTTTACTTAAAATCTTCACATCCCTGTGCAAATATAAAATCAGTAATGGATAATTTTCTCTACTCATTAGATTCCTCACAAGTTGTATTTAATTTCTTCTGAAATGCCTAAATTTATTACACAGCAACTCCAAACAAAAAAAAAATTCATGTATAATATAACAGTGTGAATTATATTTATCATGTTGTCCTTTACCACCTTAGTACTTATTTATCTTATAACTGGAAGTTTGTACCTTTTGAAAATTGTTAAGAGAGTAAATTCTAAGAGTTCTCATCACAAGGAAAACAATTTTTTTTCCATTTCCTTAATTTTCTATCTGTATGAGATAGATGCTCACTGAACTTGTTGTAATCATCATTTCATGATGTATAAAAATTTTTTAAACAAATATTTCAAAACAATGCAATAGAACATATAACAAAAACAAACAAAACAACTTTCTTTTAAAATAAAGATGAGCAAATAAATCAGGAATGTTTTTAGGGTACATCTGAATTCATTTCTTTAGAAATTTCCCTTGCTTATTCCTGAATCCTCACATTGATTGACAGGGCTGTTTTTTGTTGTGTGTGTGTGTTTTTCCCCATTTCAACTCATGAGATTGTCTGTGATGGGAGTTGGGAGTTACCAGTTGTCCTGCATGACAATCAGCGTGAACAGCCAGCACGAGTAGGCTTTTAGAGGTTAAGTGACCTCTGCTGAGTCATGGAGCAATGAATGGCCTATCAACTGACTTGTCAAGGCAATTTCTTTTGTCCCTAAGCACATAAGAAAGACACAATATTACCCATTCTGTGCCAGTCCTATCTTTCCCTGTCTCAGAACTGATGAGAAGTTTATTTTTTCTCCTAAAAGAAAAAAATAGAGAAAAACAAAGGGACTATTCCATTGAGAGATCAGAAATGTTATATTACAAAAACATACAAAAGAAACCAAAAAGATTATAAAAGAGGATCATAATGGAGGCTTTCAAAAGACCTGCACTTCAATAAAGGCCAAAACCTGTTGGTTTTTCTCATCCCGACTTGATTGGCAGGATAAATCTTCCCTGTTGGTAAAAGAAATTCACTCAGAACTAATTGCCTAAAGTCTTGAGTGCAGTAAAAATCTTTCTCTGGTAATACTTGCTGATGTCTACATGGAAGCTGTTGTGGTAACTTTTTTAAAGTAAAATATATAAATTACACTCAATGCACTAAGTGTAAGGGCAGAATCAGTGGTCATTTGTATGAAATATGCTCTATTGTCATTGCAAACATTGATTGTTTATAGATTTATTTCCTAAAAATGAAAGACCTTTAGATGCCTTAAAAACCACAGAGAAGTCAGTTTTCTATAAACTGGCAAGCTCTTGCAAAAGGAGAAACAGTGTTCAAAAGGAATTGAAAAACATTGCCGGTATTTGTAAATATTTCAGTCTGTAATGAAAGATGCCAGATTTTCTTTACAATGATAGAAAAAAATGAATAAATGAATTGAATAAATGAAAACTTTAGGAAATGAATCCTTTAGGAAGTTCTACAGATAACTTAGGCAGCCTTTACAGAAGTTATAAATGAAACTGTAGCAAACCCTAAAAGATTGTCTTTAGAACAGAGGCCAGTTACCAGTTCCAGAACACTTCTAGATGTGTCTCTGGCACAGACTTCGAATTAATTACCCCTTCATATGTATACCACTAGTAGAGGAACAAGAGTCTGACCAAAGTACTCATCAGAGAAAATATCTCAAGCCATTCCATTGTTATGTGTGTAGGCCAGGTCCTTGTCTTTAGATATAATTTCACAGTAGTTTTCTCTATTTTTCTCCTAAGTAACTTAAAGCATTGTATGACTGTTGTTTTGTGAATCTTCTCATCATCCACTGAGGAGAGGGATATGAAGAGAGTAGGATGAGTTACTGAGAGAGGAAATTTATGTCCTTGTCCTAAACTGTCGTGTCTTCTTACTCCATAAACTCTACCCACCAGACTCTCCCAACACTCCTATGGCTTTGATAACCATCCATATCTGATAACATACATCTACATTCCCATTTTTTCTCCCTAAGCTCCAAAACGCTAATTTTTTTTTAATTGGAATATAATTGCTTTATGAGCTTCCCAAGTGGCACAGTGGTAAAGAATCTGCCTGCTAATGCAGGAGATGCAACAGAAAATCCGTGCCTGGAAAATTCCATGGACAGAGGAGCCTGGTGGGCTACAATCCATGGGATCCCAAAGAGTCAGACATGACTGAGCAACTAAAGTACACGCATCCATAATTGCTTTACAATTTTGTGTTAGTTTCTGCTATAAAACATAATGAATCAACTCCATGTATACATATATCCCCTCCCTCTTGGACCTCCCTTCCACCTCCTTTATCTCACCCATCATTAACTGTATGTTGCTGCTGCTGCTAAGTCGCTTCAGTTGTGTCCGACTCTGTGCGACCCCATAGACGAAAGCCCACCAGGCTCTCCCGTCCTTGGGATTCTCCAGGCAAGAGCACTGGAGTGGGTTGCCATTTCCTTCTCCAATGCATGAAAGTGAAAAGTGAAAGGGAAGTCTCTCAGTCGTGTCCGACTCTTAGCGACCCCATGGACTGCAGCCCACCAGCTCCTCCATCCATGGGTTTTCCAGGCAAGAGTACTGGAGTGGGGTGCCATTGCCTTCTCCGCATTAACTGCATACAACTCATCTATTCCACGGACATCTTAAAATCAATTTGTCTAAAGTAGTGCTCAAAATTCTCCAAACCAGGCTTCAGTAATATGTGAACCGTGAACTTCCAGATGTTCAAGCTGGTTTTAGAAAGGCACAGGAACCAGAGATCAAATTGCCAACATCTGCTGGATCATCAAAAAAGCAAGAGAGTTCCAGAAAAACATCTATTTCTGCTTTATTGACTATGCCAAAGCCTTTGACTGTGTGGATCACAATAAACTGTGGAAAATTCTGAAAGAGATGGGAATACCAGACCACCTGACCTGCCTCTTGAGAAACCTAGATGCAGGTCAGGAAGCAACAGTTCGAACTGGACATGGAACAACAGACTGGTTCCAAATAGGAAAAGGAGTACGTCAAGGCTGTATATTGTCACCCTGCTTATTTAACTTATACGCAGAGTACATCATGAGAAACACTGGGCTGGAAGAATCACAGGCTGGAATCAAGGTTGCCGGGAGAAATATCAATAACCTCAGATATGCAGATGACACCACCCTTATGGAAGAAAGCAAAGAGGAACTAAAAAGCCTCTTTTTTTTTTTTTTGTTAGTTTCAATAAGTTTATTTTACCAAGTGTGACACAGGTAGGCTTGGACTTACAGATATGTTTATGCTATGCTTCATATTCAAATGTACAGTTCCAACAGTTTACTTTATAAGTTGTATTCTTTGTCTTCCTTGTATTAAAGCCTCTTGATAAAGGTGAAAGAGGAGAGTAAAAAAGTTGCTTAAAGCTCAATATTCAGAAAACTAAGATCATGGCATCTGGTCCCATCACTTCATGGGAAATAGATGGGGAAACAGTGGAAACAGTGTCAGACATTATTTTGGGGGGCTCCAAAATCACTGCAGATGGTGACTGCAGCCATGAAATTAAAAGACGCTTACTCCTTGGAAGGAAAGTTATGACCAACCTAGAGAGCATATTAAAAAGCAGAGATATCACTTTGGCAACAAAGGTCCATCTAGTCAAGGCTACGGTTTTTCCAGTGGTCATGTATGGATGTGAGAGTTGGACTGTGAAGAAAGCTGAGCACCAAAGAATATATGCTTTTGTACTGTGGTGTTGGAGAAGACTCTTCAGAGTCCCTTAGACTGCAAGGAGGTCTAACCAGTCCATTCTAAAGGAGATCAGTCCTGGGTGTTCATTGGAAGGACTGATGCTAAAGCTGAAACTCCAATACTTTGGTCACCTCATGCGAAGAGTTGACTCATTGGAAAAGACTCTGATGCTGGGAGAGATTGGGGGCGGAGGAGAAAGGGACGACAGAGGATGAGATGGCTGGATGGCATCACCAACTCGATGGACATGAGTTTGAGTGAACTCTGGGAGTTGGTGATGGACAGGGAGGCATGCTGCGATTCATGGGGTCGCAAAGAGTCTGACACCACTGAGTGACTGAACTGAATGTGTACCTATTATCTTTTTGCATTAATCTATTGCCCTACTGTAATCCCTAAACCAGAAAATATCACCAGCTTCTATTTCATTGGCCAATCTGGTGACCTGTGTACCTCCAGTGAGTCAGCTCTTTGCAACAGGTGGCCAAAGTATTGGAATTTCAGCTTTAGCATCAGTCCTTCCAATGAATATTCAAGATTGATTTCCTTTAGGATTGACTGGTTTGATCTCCTTGCAGTCCAAGGGACTCTCAAGAGCCTTTTCCAACTCCACAGTTTGAAAGCATAATTCCTCAGGTCCAACTCTCACATCCATACTTGACTACTGAAAAACCATAGCTTTGACTAGAGGGAGCTTTGTCAGAAAAGTAATGTCTCTGCTTTTAAATCCATTGTCTGGAATAGCATAGCTTTTCTTCCAAGGAGCAAGCATCTTTTAATTCCATGGCTGCAGTCACTGTCCTCAGTGATTTTGGAGCCCAAGAAAATAAAGTCTTTCACTGTTTCCATTTTTTCCCCCATCTATTTGCCGTGAAGTGATTGGACCAGATGCCAAGATCTTAGATCTTTGTCTAGTTGCTTGGAATTACCACACACACCCCAAGTCTCTTAGTTCATATTCTCCCTAATGAAATATTCATCCTCCATTGTTCATACAACAGATTTAGATTCATTTTTCCTGCCAGAAGACCTTTAACTTGAATTTTCCTGATCCCTTAACTTGGACTTCCATATCACTATATGAACAACACAAGATCAGAATTGATTTTATGTATCTAAATGTGACCTATATCCTCAGAACAGACAGAGAATATGTCTGCTTTGGTGTTCACAATAGCCTCAGCACTCAGCTGTCAGAGTTCTCAGTACTTTTCTCAACACAGTCTGGGTCAAATGGATGAAACTTTTAGGACTGGTGAAGTCTAAAACGTGAGTTTTAGTCATGACTATTACTAGGTAGGGATTCCCAGGCGGCACTAGTGGTAAAGAACCTGTCTGCCAATGTAGGAGACATGGAGACATGGCTTCCATCCCTGGGTTGGGACAGTTCCCCTGGAGGAGTGCATAGCAACCCACTCCAGTATTCTTACCTGGAGAATCCCCACAGGCAGAGGAACTTGGCAGGCTACAGTCCATAGGGTCACAAAGAGTAGGACAAGATTGAAGTGATTTAGCACTCATGCATGCATTACTAGGTTAGTCAGTTGAGTCAAGGATAAAATAAACCAGGTATCAAAATCAGAGGCTGTTATTCAAGATTTAGGAAACAGATTTTCAAACTGGGCTTATATGGTTTTTAACTGTCTTTCCTCGATGACTTTAAAAGGCCAAATACTAGTTAGTAGAATGTTTTTCCACATCAGAATTCAGTAAAAGCCAGACAATCTCCAAAAATGTCCTCCATCTCCTTATTTGTCATTATCCCCAATCTTAAGGGGCTTCCCAGGTGGCTCAGTGGTAAAGACTGTGCCTGCTGACGTAGGAGACACTGGTTCAGTCTCTCGGTTGGGAAGATCCTCTAGAGAAAGAAATGGCAACCCATTCCAGCATTCTTGCCTGGAAAGTTCCATGGACAGAGAAGCCTGGCAGGCTACAGTCCATTGGGTTGCAAAGAGTCAGACATGATTGAGCATGTATGCAGCAGCCAATCTTCTGAGATACTGAACTAAAATTTTAGTAAATTATCATTTATTTCTGTAAATTAACAGCTTGGTTTGCTATTGTTACTCCTGCTCAGACTCTGCCTAATAAAATTGATTCATTCAGCCTTCCACCTCTGGAGATCTGGAAGCAGTTTACTGGAACAGAGCCTGAGTTATCCTTAGTCTTGACATGAAGAGTGGTAGCTGTGTGATTTACAATGATGCTAGCACTAATTTACTGATGGGATTGGGTGGGTAGGTTTAACTTTCCCCAGAAAATATTGAGTCTGGTCTTAGAGTCAAGCCCACTATAATCTTGTATTACCAAGCCATATTTCAAATCCCTCTTTTCACTCCACTGGATAAATGCTATTGAAAGCAACACATGAAAGAGAATGACTAGATATTGGCTCTGTGGTGATAAGGGGATTTTCATTTTTCTTTATTTTTCTATTTTGTTATTTCATGTTCATGTTCAGCTATGACCTAAATCAAATCCCTTACGATTATACAGTGGAAGTGAAAAATATATTCAAGGGATTATATCTGATAGACAGAGTGCCTGAAGAACAATAGACGGAGGTTCATGACATTATACAGGAGACAGGTATCAAGACCATCCCGAAGAAAAGGAAATGCAAAAAAGCAAAATGCCTGTCTGAGGAGGCTGTACAAATAGCTGTGAAAAGAAGGGAAGCTAAAAGTAAAGGAGAAAAGGAAAGATATACACATTTGAATGCAGAGTTCCAAAGAATAGCAAGGAGAGATAAGAAAGCCTTCCTAAGTGATCAATGCAAAGAAATAGAGGAAAACAGCAGAATGGGAAAGACTAGAGATCTCTTCAAGAAAATTAGAGATACCAAGGGAACATTTCATGCAAAGATGGGCACAACAAAAGACAGAACTGGTATAGATCTAACAGAAGCAGAAGATATTAATAAGAGGTGGTAAGAATATACAGAAGAACTAGACAAAAAAAGATCTTCATGACCCAGATAAACACAATGGTGTGATCACTCACCTAGGTCCAGACATCCTGGAGTGCGAAGTCAGGTGGGCCTTAAGAAATATCACTATGAACAAAGCCAGTGGAGGTGATGGAATTCCAGTTGAGCTATTTCAAATCCTAAAAGACGATGCTGTGAAAGTGCTGCACTCAATACGCCAGCAAATTTGGAAAACTCACCAGTGGCCACAGGACTGGAAAAGGTCAGTTTTCATTCCAATCCCAAAGAAAGCCAATGCCAAAGAATGCTCAAACTACCACACAATATACTCATCTCACACACTAGTAAAGTAATGCTCAAAATTCTCCAAGCCTGGCTTCAACAATATGTGAACCGTGAACTTCCTGATGTTCAAGCTGGTTTTAGAAAAGGCAGAGGAACCAGAGATCAAATTGCCAACATCCGCTGGATCATCGAAAAAGCAAGAGAGTTCCAGACAAACATCTATTTCTGCTTTATTGATTATGCCAAAGCCTTTCACTGTGTGGATCACAACAAACTGTGGAAAATTCTTCAAGAGATGGGAATACCATACCACCTGACCTGCCTCTTGAGAAACCTAGATGCAGGTCAGGAAGCAACAGTTCGAACTGGACATGGAACAACAGACTGGTTCCAAATAGGAAAAGGAGTACGTCAAGGCTGTATATTGTCACCCTGCTTATTTAACTTCTCTGCAGAGTACATCATGAGAAATGCTGGGCTACAAGAAGCACAGGCTAGAATCAAGATTGCCGGGAGAAATATCAGTAACCTCAGATATGCAGATGACACCACCCTTATGGCAGAAAGTGAAGAAGAAATAAGAGCCTCTTGATGAAAGTGAAAGAGGAAAGTCAAAAAGTTTGGCTTAAAGCTCAATATTCAGAAAACTAAGATCATGGCATCTGGTCCCATCACTTCATGGGAAATAGGTGGGGAAACAGTGGAAACAGTGTCAGACATTATTTTTCTGGGCTCCAAAATCACAGCAGGTGGTGACTGTACCCATGAAATAAAAAGACACTTACTCCTTGGAAGAAAAGTTATGACCAACCTAGACAGCATATTAAAAAGCAGAGATGTTGTTACTGTGCCACCAAAGGTCTGTCTAGTCAAGGCTATTATTTTGCCAGTAGTCATGTATGGATGTGAGAATTGGACTATAAATAAAGCTGAGCACCAAAGAATTGATGCTTTTGAACTGTGGTGTTGGAGAAGACTCTTGAGAGTCCCTTGGACTGCAAGGAGATCCAACCAGTCCGTCCTAAAGGAAATCAGTCCTGAATATTCATTGGAAGGACTGATGTTGAAGCTGAAACTCCAATACTTTGGCCACCTGATGCGAAGAGGTGACTCATTGGAAAAGACCCTGGTGATGGGTAAGATTGAAGGCGGGAGGAGAAGGGGATGACAGAGGATGAGATGGCTGGATGGCATCACCAACTCAGTGGACATGAGTTTGGGTAAACTACGGAGTTGGTGATGGACAGGGAGGCCTGGCGTGCTGCAGTCAATGGGATCACAGAGTCGGACACGACTGAATGACTGACATGAACTGAACTTATACTTACAGACACTTAAACTTTTTAAATTTAATATTGATATTTTAAAACTTTGGGAATTCATTTCTTTACCTATTGATGAAAATAAGATGGTTTAGAAAAATCTCAGTGCAAAACCTTATGTGAAATTCTTGCTACTGACGTAATGGTTTCTAAAAATAATATGTTTTTACTTTGACCTATGCCTTAAATTTTCAGAAATAAGGTTGCTTGGTTTTTCCCTCAGAAACAGTAAGGATAACCTGCAGTTCCTTTTTGTAATGTTCGCTTACACAGAAAGAGAAGTAAATACATATTCTACTGACCTGGACTTTGAAAACAGCTCATTAGTGCCAGTTAGCATGTAATAGATATTTTGGCTAAAGAGGTTTATGAGTTTTACAAATAATTTCTCCTTCCCACACACCAACTTTAACAGTTTTATAGTCCTTTACAACTTCCACCCCCATTCATGCACCTCGTCATTATACCAAGAGCCAAATTTTAATGATTTTTGTTGCCTCTAGCAGTGTATACATGTTAAGAAATGATGCACCCCAAACTCTGATTAAATGCCAAACTTCACTGATGAAAAACAGGTCCACTGAGTAAGTAATAACGATGAGTGAGATTTCATGCTGTTTTACTGCCAACAGACCATCAGAAACAGTGCAGTTCATATAAAAACAGCCCTCCTCTAAACAGTCAGGATGGCTGGCAGCCTTGGTAAACATGTAAATGAACTTGATAACCCTCTCTGTTTGGAGAATTCATGTAAAATACTCTCCTGCTTGCTTTATTTGGCTTGGTTTAAAATGTCAAGGGATTTGCAATGAGGCCATTAGCTTCTAAACTCCTAAATAAAGTAAATGTGTCCTGTGGTGGCTGACTAGGACCTGAAGAAGGATGTATGATGACTTGAGAAAACTGAGAAACATACAAGAATCTCATGTTTTACCAAGAATAATGTGTAAGGTAGCTAAAAAGAAACGTTTTTAGGTTTCTACAACTACTCAGTGTTGCCTGCATGCTGAAGTCACTCAGTTTGTCCAACTCTTCGTGACCCTATGGACTGTAGTCCGCCAGGCTCCTCTGTCCATGGAGTTCTCCAGGCAGGGATACAGAGTTGGTTGCCATTTCCTACTCCAGGGGATCTTCCCGACCCAGGTCTCTTATGTCTCCTGCATTGGCAGGCAGGGTCTCTACCACGAGTGCCTCCTGGGAAGCCCACAACTACTGGGTCCTCCCATGCTAAAAACAAAGACTTGGCAACATGAAGAATTACTGTATCTTCTTATAATTAACAAGGTACAATGATGTGATATTAATAGTAAATAATATTTACTTACTGCCTAGGATTTGCTAGACCCACTACTATGTTTTACATATGTGAATTCATATAACCTTTATAATAGTTTAGTGTAAAGAATATGAAGACTGAAGACCAAGGAGATTAAATACCTTGTTCAGGGTCACATATAAACTTTGGAAATAGAACCAGAGTTCACACCCTGGTGTATCAGATCCAAACTCTTGGCACTACACAATAAATAGGACACAGGCATACACATGCATGCACACACACACACACAATTTATATTCTGTTCATTTTTTAAAAACGTAAACCATTACTTATATTATGCATTCCATTGTAAATGAAATAAGGGATGAAACTAAGTGATTTATGTCAATTAATGAAAAATGATCATGCCATACACATTTAATTGTCCCCCTTCAAGGCTGAGTTGGTTCTAGACAAAATGAGAAGCCTTGAATTTGAGCCCCTTCCAAACTTTATTTTGTACCCAGATTCCCACCACTTATCCTCCAGAAGCTGTTTGTCCTTCTTTGGTCTTCTGAATGTCAAAGACATCCCTCATGGCCACTCCACTCCACTGGCTTGAACAATACCCCAAACTTGCTTTTGGGAAAGAAGTAGAAATACCTTATGTGTGCAGAGAGAGCTCTTATACCACAGATGAGGAACCCAAAACTATGAATCTGGAAGCTTGTATAGGCCACCTACTTCCTCTGCCTCAATGGAGGGAAAGAAACCCTTGCCCCCTAATGTTTTACAATTATTTGGAATGTGAGCAGATGGCTCCATAACTCCAGATTTTATCCACCTTTGGAAAGTAAAAACATGTAGAAATAAACCCCTACCTTACTCTAAAGTTTTTTCCAGGCCTACTCAGTAATCTTTTACATCCTTTAACACAAGCTTGCCCTTCAGCCTAGTTCAGTTTTCATTGCTCAGAAATCGCTATCACACAGAAATGGGAAAGTATGTCCTTGCTGTCATCAGGTAGGCCTGAGTTTGAATCACAAATCCATAATCTACCAACTGAGTGCTTTTGCACAGTGTTTTAATATCTTCAAAGTTCAGTTTCCTCAATTATAAAATTTTTTAAAAATTAAAAGATGTTAACTTCAAAGTCATCTTGTGATATAAGTTAGATGATGCATATAAACAGCTAAAAACATTTCCTGGCTCCATGCTGCTGCTACTGCTGCTAAGTCACTTCAGTCGTGTCCGACTCTGTGCGACCCCATAGACGGCAGCCCACCAGGCTCCGCCATCCCTGGGATTCTCCAGGCAAGAATACTGGAGTGGATTGCCATTTCCTTCTCCAATGCATGAAAGAGAAAAGTGAAGGTGAAGTTGCTCAGTCGTGTCTGACTCTTAGCGACCCCATGGACTGCAGCCTACGAGGCTCCTCCATCCATGGATTTTCCAGGCAAGAGTACTGGAGTGGGGTGCCATCGCCTTCTCCATCCTGGCTCCACAATAGGGGCTTAATCCATGTTAGCTACAGTTACTTGTATTTTGAAATCCAGGAAGAAGGCTCTAAATTTTCTGTAACTAAAACATGAGGATATTTTTAAATTGTTAAGCACAAGGTTGAAAAAAGGTGTTGAAGTACAGTCATTAAGAATAAAGTCTTTGCAATGAGCCATTCCTGGATTTGGGTTTGAATCCTGGATCTGCCATTTACTGGTCATGTAACTTGGAGGTATGACTCTGTGGTCTCTCTTAGCCTCCAAAGCCTTGTTTTCCTTATGTTTGAAAGGTTGAAAATGAAACTTAACCCACTGGATTGTAACAAGAGTTAAATGAGATAGTGTGCAAAAAGCATTAAAACTGGCATACATTAAGCTCTCAGTATATGTTAATCATTTTATTGTTATTGTTATTACCATGGGAATTCTAGAAAGGTGGGTTTAGAAGTCAAATGTAGTCAGAATAGCTAGTACATTCTTGGAGTGGTGTAGGGGCAACTGGACTTCTAAGGAAGCAGAGGGTTCGAAGCCCGTCCGCAGTTGTGAGGAAATGTTCGTATGTCTCTACTTACATTTACTCCAGGAAAGAGCCTCCATCTTTGTAAAGAACATGCTCAATTATGTTTTTCCAGATGGAAGTGGTCTGCACTTAGTCATGGCGGACTGTTGACTAGTATTCTACTGTATTTCTAAAGTAATAGAGACGTCCCTGCAAGTCCAGTGGTTAAGACTCCACGCTTCCAATACATGGGGATGCAGCTTCAATCCCTGGTTGGGAAATTAAGATCCTACATGTTACACAGTGAAGCCAAAAATAAAAAATTTTTAAATAAAGTAATGAAAGAAATGACAGAGAAGAGAATAACACATTTACCTTGAGTAAATCAGAGTAATCAAAAAAGAGCTGTGATCATATATTTCATTCTTTTCTGAACACAAAGAAGTGAATTTTCTGAACACAAAGAAATGAATCAAGCATCTTGAGTCTTGACAAAATATGAATAAACTAGAAGAATTGAACTGTGTAATAATGTGAACAATAAAACACAGTCTCAAAATCCACACAAGTGAAGGAATTACATTTAAAGATAATAAAAATGCAAAGACCAGAAAAAATCCTCAAAGATGTTAGAGGGAGGCAAGAGAGAACTTCAAGGTAGCAATAAAAGACAATATGGCTTATAATGATTACTTTCATTTATTATAAAATATGTTGCTTTAAAAACCTTTTCTTTCAGTTAAGCGTTCTTTATCTGGGTTAAGTACAGGCTTTGGTAAACAGAAACATACAAATGGGTGATTTAAAATGGTACTCTCCCACAAGTCTCCTGGAGAATTCTTTTCTAACAACTAGAGTACTTCTTTTGTCTTACAGCCTTTTATTTTAAATTAAATTAAGAACAAATTGCACATTACCCCTTCATGGTATTACTGCACTTAAGGCAGCAGGAAATCCTATAATATGAGTCTTTTTCAAGAAAGTTAAATAAAACCCTTATTTCAACAATCACATCAATTTCTGTACCATTTGTAAAATTGATTCTGACCTTATCAGCCTTCATCGTCTTCTTCAGATTTAGATCAGAAAATTCAATTCTTAATGCTGTTGAAGATTTTAAATCAAATGTTCATAAATCCAGTCATTCATTGGCCTTGTATTCTTGTTAACCTATTAGTCTTTCAACTAGAGTTAGTCTTTCAACCTAGAGTTAGTCTTTCAACTCCAGACTGCTTAATGAATTTCTGTTTCTACAAATAGTATTACTGTTCCTTCTTTGTTTGAGGGCATTATACATTGGCAGTTCTATTTGTTATAACAGCCCAGTCTAGCATACCTAGCCAATATAACTATCAAAGTATGTCCTAATTCTGCCCAAGCCTCAGTTTCTCCAATCTCTGTTTTAGTCCAAGACACTGTTATCTCTTGCCTGGACTTCTACAGTAGCTTCCTATTAATAGATGTTTTCTTACTTCAGGTTCTTCCATTTCCCTAGTCTGTTCTTCTGATATTTTAAATTACAATGTGTCACACATACCTCTTGCCCATTACTTAAGATTCTCCAGCAGCTCTTCATAACACATAGACTAAAAACTTCAATCCTCACTGTCAGGGATGACATTGAAGATGTTAAATAAGTAATGGTATAGATTATCTTATTTGCAAAGCAGAAATAGAGACACAGACATAGAGAACCAATGTATAGATACCATGGGGGTAAAGGGGGATGAGATGAATTGGGAGATTAGGATTGATGCATATACACTGTTGATACTATGCATAAAATAGATAATTGATGAGAACCTACTGCATAGCACAGGGAACTCTATTTAATGCACTAAGGTGACCTGAATGGGAAGGAAATGCAAATGAGAGGGGAATATGTATATGTATGGCTGATTCATGCTGCTGTACAGTAGAAACTAACTCGGTCATGTGCGACTCTTTGAAACCCCATGGACTGTAGCCTCCATCCACGGGATTCTCCAGGCAAGAATACTGGAATGGGTCACCACTTCCTTCTCCAGGTGATCTTCCTGACCCAGGGATCAAACTCAGGTCTCCTGAATTGCAGGCAGATTCTTCACTGTCTGCACCACCAGGGAAGCCTAACACAGCATTCATTGTAAAGCGCCTATACTCCAACAAAAATTAAATTTTTTAAAAAAGTGATGCAATAGCACCAACCATTCCGGAATCAATCCTGAGGGAAGTATCAAGGCATCTGCCAAGGCAAAGAGATGATAAAGGACACTGGAGTAGTAGCTATTTTCTCAATAATAATCTTGGAAGTATTTTATATTTAAATGAGTTTAGTTATACCAGTGCAAACAGGTTGGACCTACCAGGGCTTACATCCTGCATGTTTTGATCCCAGATTTCCTTTTTGACCTCGTATTTTATCCCTTTTCTTTCTCCCCCTGTGCTTAGCTATACTGGTCTTCTCAGGAGACATGGAAAGCACACAAACCTTATAGTTTTTATACTTGCTGTTTCCTCTGTGGGGAAAATTACATTGTACACTGTCTCATTTCATAAGTTTTATATTCAACAGTAACCTCAGAGAAAATGCCTTTGGCCATCCTGTCTACAGGGGCATCTCCTTCACTCTCCTTCCACTATACTATGGTCCTTTGTTTTACTTCAGAGTGCTTACCACAGCCCGATATTATTTAATGCTCTTCTTTGATATTTTTCTATCTCTCCCACTAAATTGTCAAGTTGGAGACTTCGTGTGTCTTGCTTACCATGGAATCATTAGCACCGGTAATAGTTCTGATGGGTGATCAGAAGAACTTGTGTACAATGGATACAAACACCAGAAGCAGTTCAAGAACGATCTTATTGCTCACACATTACACTGGCAATGGGCATAACACTTTATCAATGCAGGAGAGGGAGATTCGCTAGAAACAAAGTTTTGTCTAAGGAATAGCAAAAAGTTCAGAGCCACAAAGACTAGGTGAAAAATCAGCAACCAAGATCAAAGCCAAGGCAGTTACATAGAAACTGGGTTCACAAACATGCTAAATTAAAAAAGAAAAATTCACTAAAAAGCATTTAGAAACTCCTAAGCACTCTTCTGAAATAATCTTTTAAAAGTTTGTATTGAAGATGAAGGCATAAAAGATATTTATAACTGATGGAGAACATATAGTATGTATGGGGTTGTGAAACAATAGATTAAGGATGAAATTTCATAGCATGTATCCAACTAAAACATTTTCATATGTGCTTTTTAAAAATTTCTTAACTGGTATTAATTTTAGGAAAAGGTAACACTGGGACTCAATATATAAAGCAGGAAATATTGAAGCATAGCATGGTGCAGGCTTGTAAATTTGCTAAACAATTTCCCCAACCTGCTAATATATACTCCCACATCCCCAAGAAAGCATTATACAAGTTAAAAATGAAATGACGTCTTTACATCTCATTGAGCATGAATGATTATTAAAAATTACCTAAAGTATTCCCAGTTTAGATATAGCCTATGGAAATACAATGTTGTAAGATATTATATGGGCAGTATTTTTTCAGGTCTTAGCCATTATTTATCTTCATGTCTAAATCAGTTTAAGAAGATTATTCATTAAGATTAATAGTAAATTTGACTTTCCTGATATCACTACTTAAATTTGTGATCAATTTAACTGAGGATATGTACAATTTAAAAGAGAAGTTACTAGAGTGTTAAAGAGTATGTTTTTCCTATTATACTTTCAAAAATAATGTCAAATTTTATGCTTCCAATGCCATGATTATTTGAGAAACTATGATAGGAAAAAAATATGGATAGAGCAAATTGCTAAAATTAATGGAAAAGTATTTCCTTATTTCAGAAACAACTCCTAACATTGAGATTTTGGCAGAAACAAAGAACAAAGAGCATCTGCAATTTAGCTCAGCAATGGAGCATAATGGTGTGAAGTTTTGGTTTGGGAAAGCAGTGCCCAAAGAAGGCTATCCACTGAGTCTTCACATTGAGCAAAAGATGGAATAGAAGGACCTTTCAAGGACTACCTCCCTCCCAAAGAATGCCAGTCAATTTGTCACATTCAAGAAGAGACATCCCACAACTATCAGTATTCAGAAAACTATTTCTCACATAAAAATGGAGAATAGTACCCCTAAATATCTCATTTTTAAGCATAAATATTTATGAAAAGGAAAGTGAAATGACTAGAAAGATATAAACTAAAATTATTAAGAGCTTACTTCTAATTTATCTATGTATATATTCCTTATTGGAGAAGGCAATGGTGCTCCATTCCAGTACTCTTGCCTGGAAAACCCCATGGACGGAGGAACCTAGTAGGCTGCAGTCCATGGGGTCACTAGGAGTCGGGCATGATTAAGCGACTTCAGTTTCACTTTCATGCATTGGAGAAAGAAATGGCAACCCACTCCAGTGTTCTTGCCTGGAGAATCCCAGGGACGGGGGAGCCTGGTGGGCTGCCGTCTATGGGGTCACACACAGTCGGACACAACTGAAGCGACTTAGCAGCAGCAGCATATTCCTTATACTTTCTAATATTTTCCAAATACTTTATATTACAATGACTGATATAATGCTAATATGCTCGGTTGTGTCTGACTTTTTGGAACCAGATGGACTGTAGTCCACCAGGATCCTCTGTCCATGGGATTTTACTAGCAAGAATACTGGAGTGGGTTGCCATTTCCTCCTCCAGGCAATCTTCCTGACCCAGAGATTGAACTGGCATTTCCTGGGTCTCTTACATTGCAGGAAGATTCTTTATCTGCTGAGGCACTGGAGGGGAGGCATCTCTATATTAAAATGAATGTTATTTCAAGTAAGTGTTATAGTTGTAGATCTATGATACTAGGACAAATCTAATACCTTGGAAAAAAATTGGCTATTTAAATAATTTTTTTTCCTGAATCTTTCATTCTCCTCTGACTTGTAACTTGGGTGAAATAGCTTGGAAACTTGGAGGAAAATATATTATTTTATGTAAATTTTCAAATATAAATATATTTTCTAAGAAATTCTCTTTACTTTGCTTTTATGGCCCTCCAGTTTGTTTTCTTTACATTTTTTGAATCAAATTGTTTTACTTAGTGCAGAACATTGTGCAGGCTCCTGGAAATAACTAATATATTTGTCTCATAAAACACAGTGTTTTCCTTCATGTAGCATTGTGCTGGTACCATGCATTGCTGGGTGGCCACATTGCCTACTGAAATGTAAATTAAACAAAGGTCCATCTAGTCAAAGCTATGGTTTTTCCAGTAGTCATGTACGGATGTGAGAGTTGGACTATAAAGAAAGCTGAGTGCAGAAGAATTGAGGCTTTTGAACTGTGGTGTTGGAGAAAACTCTTGAGAGTCTCTTGGACTGCAAAGAGGTCCAACCAGTTAATCCTAAAGGAAATCAGTCCTGAATATTCATTGGAAGGACTGATGCTGAAGCTGAAACTCCACTACTTTGGCCACCTGATGCAAAGAACTGACTCATTTGAAAAGACCCTGGTGCTGGGAAAGAGTGAAGGTAGGAAGAGAAAGAGATGACAAAGGGTGAGATGGTTGGATGGCATCACCAACTCGACGGACATGAGTTTGAGCAAGCTTTAGGAGTTGGTGATGGATAGGGAAGCCTAGCATGCTGCAGTCCATGAGGTCGCAGAGTCAGACATGACTGAGCGACTGAGCTGAACTGACCATGTATGACAATAGAATTCCAGGCACTGTTGTTAACAACTCACATGAAATAACATACTGATATCTGGAAACTGAGTACAGGGATTTTTCATTGTTTGACTGAAGTAACCATTAACACAGGCAGAATGTCATTAGTGGGGACCATTAAGTGGCCTGCCATCCAGGCAAAGCATATCAACCTATTGCAGATAAATTCACATGGTTGGTGTGTTTATGGCCAGAGTTCCAAAGCAGCAATGGAGAAATTAACTGATCCACAGTGGACACAGAAATTAACTGATTCACAGTGGGTACAGAAATTAATCAATCCACAGTGGACAGTGGTCTCCTGTTTTGCCTTTCCTTCCCATTTTCTATCCTATAATGTGTCAGTGAAGTAATTTCCTTTTTGCTTCAATTGAATCAAAGCTCTACAGCATTTTGATTTCTTTAAAAGTTCACCAAGCCATTGTTGCTCTTCTCTTGCCCAATCTTATGGCCTCTCCTGTCCTTGACCTTACAATTTCCAGGAAGAATCTGAAGCCATTTGAGCTACAGGTGAGATCTCCCCTTGAATAAACCAAAAAGTCATCTACTTCCTTAAACTTTTGGTTCTTCTCCTGAACATCATTAAATTCCTGCTCACTAGCCCCCTCCTTGACTTATTGTATATCTGCCTTTTCAATTTGATGGTCAGCATATTTCCCATCAGGTAATAGTAAAACCAAAAGATTATATGGAAGCTGAGATTTCATTTATTTTTATAATAACATCCTTTTGAGGGATTAGAAAGAAAACGCAGAGAGACACTTGAAGGAATGATAAATCTATATACCTTTATACATTGTATGTTGGGAATTAAATCCCAAATGCAATTTGTTATATGTTAAAGATGAATTAGGGGCTTCCAGCAATGGCTTAGCAGATAAAGAATCCACCTGCAATGCAGGAGACGCAGGATATGTGGGATTGAGGAAACGGCAACCCACTCCAGTGTTCTTGCCTGAAAAATCCCACAGTCAGAAGAGCCTGGTGGGCTACAGTCCAAAAGGTTGCAAAGAGTCAGACACAACTGAGCAACTATGAACAATGATAAATTAGATGAAGGTAGAGATTAAAGTAACCTTAAATACATTGATAAGTAGAAAGAAATATCTTTTATTATAAAATCTATTTTGCTACAGCAAACTAGATTTGCTTGATCCAATGCTGTAGGTTTCATGAACATCTGTGAACTATCGACATTAATGGTGAAACAACAGGTGATTTTTCTCCTGAGAAAGTGAGGTTACTAAATGATTTACTTTTACATTGTATTTGTGCTTTCTTGCCTTAGACAAGCTTTTGCATTGGTTCTATAAGATTCCTAGTTTCCAATTGTGAAACTTAACATGAAAAAGATAGTGTGGTTTTTTGATGTATCAAAATTTACACTTTCTTCTCATATTTCATGATCTAGTCAATAGTGTGGTTTTTTGATGTATCAAAATTTACACTTTCTTCTCATATTTCATGATCTAGTCAAGGGGTTTGGGGCTGCTTTAACAATAGAATAGTTTTGAGCCATGAAAGCTAGTCAGATAAATAAAAAATACTGGCACAAAATTATGAGAAATCCGAATCTCAAATCACTTAAATTTCAGTGGCAATGGTAACCACTACCAAAAAAAAACAATTTATCAAGACGGTTAAAACTCATGTTTTATGGGTAAAACACTTTTTCTCTATAATTAATAGACTGAAACAATCATGTTTATTTTTGTTTGCTATGTTATGACATATAAGTTTGGAGGAAATAATAATCAATTTTGTCTGTTTCATAGACATGCTCACACATTGATTCTAGTTATGAACTAAATGTATATACTCCATACTTTAGTTATGCACACTAGACTAACAATGGTGTTAAAGATTTGTCTCTTAGTTTCCCCAGCCTAAGCAGGTTAAACTTTATTTTTTAAAAAGCCAACAGCTTCCATCCTATCCATCCTATAAACTAAAAATAAATGTGTAAGTACTAAGAACAGAATGTCTGGTTGCTGTTCTTGTTTTTTCTAACATATACAGTATATATAGAGAACATTTTGAAGTTTGAAACATCAGTAATATAAATGACCAATCACTCCATTCAGAAAACAGATGTGTACTTCAGGCAATCAAGGTAGTTACACATATTTAAATGAAAACCTCTGGGATTCATGTAAATGAAATATAATGAACATCTGCATTTAGGTAGATGTCTTGTGGAATAGTCACACCATCATGCCCAGGTGGTTGGCATCTCCATCCATGTTACTTACAAGCAGTTCCTGATTCCTGGACCTGATTTGTACCAAACCAATAATAAATATGCCCCCTTGAGCTTCAGTCTCTGAAATGTGCCCCTTATACACCAATTCCCCCATCCCACCTATTTTCATTTCAACATCTAGAGGATTTTCCTGAAGGCAATATGAAACATGGCCATGACTAGTTGCTAAAACTAATATGTGGTGGCAGCAAAAAGTCATTAGTTGGTGCAGATTTGGCTGGGGATCAGCAGTGTTGGTTATAATCCACATACTGGATTCTGTTAAGAATAAGAGGAGCCAAAAATCATGAACTGGAGTAGCTTGTCCCATCAGCAAAAGGCAGGTAGATATGAATGATACAAAGTACCCTTCCCACAATAACCCTGTACCTATTTAGAAAGCCCATTGTTCAATCTTGGAGTGCCCAAGGCTACAGGCTGTAGGTCAAGTTTAATAAGGAGCCCACTTCCAGTTTGCAACTCCCTCTTTATATAGCAAAATAGTGCCATGGAAAAAACTCTAGGCAGAAGGTCAGAAGAGGCAGGGCCAACTTTCGACATTTCAGGCCCACACATTTTTACTGAGTACTAACTACATACAGATACACATGTTCATGAAAGCAGGCTAAAATAAGACATAGCCTCTGACCTGAAGGGCTTCCCTGGTGTCTTAGATGGTAAGGAATCTACATGCAATACAGGAGACCTGGCTTCAATCCCTGGGTCAGGAAGATTCCCTGGAGAAGGGAATGGATACCCATTCCAGTATTCTTGTCTGGAGAATCCCATGGACAGAGGAGCCTGGAGGGCTACAGTCCGTGGGGTTGCAAAGAATCAGACACAACCGAGGGACTACACTTTCATTTTTGACCTGAAGAAGCTTACAGCCTGTCACTTAGAACTAACGTACCTTTTTGTAACCATACAGTGCCTCAGATTCCAAATTGAGAATGTAAATGATTATATCTGCTTCAGCATACTTCACATATGTACTGTAATGCTCATCAGACTCACAAATGAGAGTTTTAACATCTAGTTTAGAGAGATCACATAACACAACAATAAAACCCAATCCGATGTCAATATGAAATTGAATTCACACTTTAGTTTTTTTTTGTCCTCAAATGTTGCTGGAGTGACCAAAGCCAAAATAAGTGGGTTACTGACAGAGGCTCAGTGTATATTATTTTTCTATAAATGGTTTCCTGGATATTTATATTTGTTTATAGTAATTTTGTTCCCATAAAAATATATTGGATTCTTACTATGTATACGAATAGTAAGGAGAAGTGGAAGAGTTATATGAAAGCTAAAATGAAGAATCCTTTCCTGAGAAGTCAGGCTCACTTTAGGAGACACACAAGTAGTCATCAAGGCATATTCTTTAGGAAATAAATGTTAAAAAAAGAAAAAAAAATTTCAGGAAAATTAAAAATAATGAGAAAAAAAAATCAGACAAAAACTTTTTAAAAAGGCCTTTATTAAGATAATTGTTTCTGTTACTTCTCTTCTTCAATCCCTTTCTCCAAAACCTTTTTTTCAGAAAAGAGCTAAACTATGGGCAAGATAATTTGGACCATATGTGATTCACATTTTTAAAAAATAGTTTGGTTCCAAAAAAGAAAAATGTACCTACAACCAAAATTCTTTCTCTGCTATCATCTACCATAGGGTCTCCATATTGACCTCAAATAATAATTGTTATAATAATAATGATAATATTGTGATAATGTACTTTTAGGGTCTTTATTAAAATGATTACCATACTCTGTGAGGTATAGTACATTAAGCCATTATAAAACACTGGTATCAGCCTATATAAGATTGAGCAAGTAGTCTTTTAAAGTGACTAAAAGGAAATAGACAGCAGAATTTGATAAGGTAGGGGGACTTGAGGAGGTGGCACCTGAATAAGAAAAAATCTGGATATAGTTACTCTATAAGGAAATTAGACCATCATGGAGCACCAAGAGGGAACTGAGCCTGTGAGCTGTAAAATGCCAGAATTAATGAAGATTTATGAGCAAATGGATGAGAAAAATTATCAATGTATTACTCATTCACAAAATTTCTTAAAGCCAACCCTCCTATTAATGTCTACTTTGAAGAAAACAGCTGCAAAAGTAGTCCATCCTGGAGAAGGTGATTAGGCATGAGATGAAACTGTTGAGAGAAGCGACTTCTATGAGAATTGAGGAAGAAAACAAAAACCAAAAAGAGAATGAGATCCATGGGGTACAAGGTGGTAGGTGTGTGTGTTACAAAACATAGGAAAGACTCAACATTTGTAGCCCGAAAATAAGCCTGTAGAATGACGCTGTCAGAGAGTAAAGAAGCGAGACCCTTGAAGAGGACAAAGGAAATCCCTTCCTTTGAGACTTGTCCAAAAAAACCTGTCAGATTGGTGAGGACATAGATTATGATGGTAAGGAGGGGCTGAGTCAAGGGTGTTCAACCTCCAGCATCTAATGTCTGATGATCTGAGGCAGATCTGATGTAATCATGATAGAAATAAAGTGCACAATAATGTAATGGGCTTGAATCATCCCGAAACCATGTCCCCCGCCAGTCCATGGAAAAACTGTCTTCTGTGAAACTGTCCCGGGTGCCAAAAAGGCTGGGTGATGGGGCTGTGCACTTTCACAACTTCTTTTTTTTTCTAGCAAGTAAAAGACAAAGTCACTGATTAAAAGTAAAGGGCCTGGTAGTTTTATTCTTAGTTTTTTAAGGAATCTCCATACTGTTCTCCATAGTGGCTGTATCAATTTGTATTCCCACCAACAGTGCAAGAGGGTTCCCTTGTCTCCACACCCTCTCCAGCATTTGTTGCTTGTAGATTTTTTGATGATGGCCACTCTGACTGGTGTGAGATGATATCTCATTGTAATTTGCATTTCTCTAATAATGAGCAATATTGAGCATCTTTTCATGTATCTATTAGCCATCTGTTTATCTTTGGAGAAATGTCTGTTTAGGTCTTCTGCCCATTTTTTGATTAGCTTTTTTGTTTTTCTGGTATTGAGATGAATGAGCTGCTTGTATATGTTGGAGATTAATCCTTTGTCAGTTGTTTTGTTTGCTATTATTTTCTCCCATTCTGAGGTTGTCTTTTCACCTTCTTTATAGTTTTATTCACTGTGCAAAAGCTACTGGGCATATAACCCTGAGGAAACCATAATTGAAAAAGATACATGTACCCCATTGTTCACTGCAGCATTATTTACAATAACTAGGACATGGAAGCAACCTAGATATTCATGAACAGACGAATACATAAAGAGATTATGGTACATATATATGATGGAAAATTATTCAGCCATAAAAAGGAATGCATTTGACTCAGTTCTAATAAGGTGGATGAAACTAGTATACAGAGTGAAGTAAGTTAGAAAGAGAAAGACAAATATCATTTATTAACACATATATATGGAATCCAGAAAGATGGATTGATGAACCTATTTGTAGGGCAGCAATAGAGATGCAGAGGGCTTCTCTGGTGTCTCAGTTGGTAAAGAATCCTCCAGCAGTGCAGGAGACCACCTGTAACACAGGAGATGCAGATTTGATCCCTGGGTCGGGAAGATTCCCTGGAGAAGGAAATGGCAACCCACTCCAGTATTCTTACCTGGGAAATTCCATGGACAGAGGAGCCTGGTGGACTACAATCCATGGGGCCACAAGAGTCAGACATGACTGAGCGACTAAACCACGAATGGAGATGAAGACATAGAGAACAGACTCCTGGACATGGCAGGGAAGGAGAAGGGATGGATTGAGAGAGTAGCATGGAAACATATACATTACCATATGTAAAACTGATAGTGAAGATTTGCTGTATGACACAGGGAGCTCAAATCCAGTGCTCTGTGATCAGCTAGAGGGGTGGAATGGAGTGGGAGGGAGGCTCAAGAGGGAGGGGCCATATGTATGCGGACGGTTGATTCATGTTGATGAATGGCAGAAAACAACACAATATTTTAAAGCAATCATCCTCCAATTAAAAAAAATAAATTTAAATAAAGGAAAGAAAAAAATAGTAAAAGGGCTGGAGTGAAACAGTTTGAGGAAAGTGGTAAGACTTTCAGTATCTTTTAAGAAAAACAACGTTGGCTAGAGTGGAGAGGAAAGGTATGGCCAAGGAGAATCGTGAGTTCAATTAGGGGTGGAAACCACTACCAAACTCTGATCTTCTGAGGAAAGAGCAAATCCTAAAAACACCTACTTTTCTGAGGCTATTCACGGGGAAAGTTCATAAAACATAGTCCTGGGACCCAACCAGGGTATTCAGATTTGATAATAGTATGAACATGACAGTCTCACGGAGATGAAACTCAAGCCAACAGATGAAACAAGAATGAACCTACATGCCAATATTGGAAGCGGGGCAAATACAAGTGGAATGAAGAGGCTATGGGTCAGAGCCTGAGCAGTACGCAAGAGAGCAGAGCCTGTGGCCAGTGGAGGCTTGCTTCAGGAGAATGCATTTTGGAAACAGAGCTATTTGGTTGCTCTATTTATTTTGTCTGTGGTTGGGTGAACTTGGGCTAAGTCCAGACAGTACAACTACAAGCATGCATGGCAGTAAAGAATCCACCTGCAATCCAGGAGACACTGGAAACTCAGGTTCGATCCCTGGGTCAGAAGATTCCCTGGAGGAGGGCATGGCAATCCACTCCAGTATTCTTGTTGGGAAAATTCCATGAACAGAGCAGCTGGCGGACTCCAGTCCATGAGGTTACAAAGAGTCGAACACAACTGAACTGACTGAGCATGCATGAATACCTGGATACAGGAGACATGAGTTTCTCTAGCAACCTCCACAGCCCAGGAGGGGGAACAAAGAAAATGGACTTTGAATAACTTAGGGCTTGATAATAGCTGGACAAGAATGTTGGCAAACCAGTAAACGCATTGATCAAGGCAGGATTTTTTTTTTAAATAGTGTTGCCAGAAATCTGCTGATAGATCAGAGGATGGGGGATGGGATGGCTAATGGAACAGGTGAGAAGAAAAAAAGGAGTGAGAAAGATAGTTATTTCTAATGAAAAGGCAACTGCATATCCAAACTCAATTTTTCAAGTCAGCTCTGGAAATAGATAACATGTGACCCACAATAGAAGCATATGCTATACATGAACAGTTAGAATAAGAGGGTAGAAAAAAAATATGATGCAATTTCCCATACTTTCCAGTTCACTGAAATGGAAAATAATATCAGACTATGAGAAAGATCAGATTATGTGTACTTTCAAGGAGCAGCAGGAAGAGTATGTCTAAGGAAGTAAATGAGATCATTTCACAAATAAGAGACATCACAATTTAGGTCTTGTATATGACTGATCATCCTTTGGCACTAGCCCTTGAGCTTCTCTGGTGGCTCAGATGGTTAAGAACCCGCCTACAATGTAGAAGACCTGGGTTCAATCCCTGAGTCAGGAAGATCCCCTGGAGAAGGTAATGGCAACTCACTCCAGTATTCTTGCCTCGAAAATTCCATGGACAGAGGAGCCTGGCAGGCTACAGTCCATGGAATTGCAAAAAGTCAGACAGGACTGAGTGACTAACACTGTACTATATGCTTAAGGTGCTACAGACCTGAGATACAAATCATAAATTGACTGTTATTTCTATAGTGTTTTACTGTTTACAACTCACTTCACTTTCTACTATGTTCAGTGACTCGGGGTCATCCTGAGAGAGGGGGATCACAACACCCTCCTCCCTGGTTATACAGAAGCAGAAACTAATATGAAGCAAATCCTTTAAGCAGATATTCTTCTGGCTCTATAGCCCAATCTACTTCCATGACGTCACTTAGCATGAGTAAGACAAGCTTTACGCCTCCATAACAAGATGGAGAAAAATAACGAGACTCCCTGCAAGACAGAAATATCAGGTGCTAAATAAGTGGTGAGAATATATATGAAGGTGAATAAATGAGGATAAATGGTGAGAATAATACTTTTGGTATCTGAGTGTCATACACAAATAAATCTATAGTATTTAATAAGTGATGAAACTACATTGCTATTATGAGAAAAAGTTCTCTCTTTCACCAGTCATTTGTGTAGGCATAAATCTATAGACTTGGCAGAATTTATAATGACTGTGTCTGCCCACAAAGAAAGCTCAACTGCTGTTTATTACAAGGCAGAGATTCCTTGCACTTTTCTATTACATCATTGAAAATATTGATCTTAAGTTATTACCCACACGATCATGAATCAAGTCCTGTGTGTTTACATGCTGCCACCGAAAACACCGATCCAACAGAATCATAATAGGAATCTCCAGTATTGCAAATTCTTAAGGAAATTTGCTGAAACCCATTGGACATACTTTGAATTATTTGTTTGGTTAATTATCAGCGGCTCCAAAGGAGGCCACTGTAAAATCTCTCTCCGTAAACTGCTTTCAAAGCCTCAGGCAGTTTGTAAGCATTACGCATCTTGTACATGCCACACAAAGCTCTCTTTGTGTATTGCCCTGTGTTACTTGTATCCTTGCACTTTTCACTGATGGTTTATAGGAAGCCTTGGCCTACTAACAGGCTGCCCTGACAACTTAAATAGTCTTCCAATCCTCTGAGTTTGAATTTGAACATAAGATCTTTACCGTCATGGTAAACACACCCATCAGGTCACTGGATGAAGCGAAACTTGCAAGTCTCCGAGGCCTTATTACCCAATATCCTTCTTAAAGCTTCCAGATCCCAGACTAACAATTACCACATCTAATGGCTGTTGCTTCCCCTATTATCTTATTATCTTCTCTTAACATCCTTGGCAATTAAGATGATATCCAGTGTGTCTGGAGGAAAGGTGACCCGCATGAGACTTCCTGAGATGTTATCTGAATGCAGGCACTGAAGCTATGATGAGAAGCCTGATGAAAACATTGCATTGACCAAAAGATAGTAAGTCTTTGTTCCAGGGAGAAAATGGGATTGTTTACATTTTTATTTCATTTTTGTTTTCAACTTACACAAGGGGATTCGCTTACATGCAAGGTGTGTCAGCTCATCTTTGGAACTGTGATTCTCAGAATTCCTTTTCCCTGAATTGTTTCAGGTTCCTGTGGACCACAAGAGATATTTGGGGTGACATCAAAAAGGTGGAAAGATAGTGGGAAGCTGCTGTATAGCAGAGATGCTTGGTGATGACCTAGAAAGCTGAGACCCAGGGATGGGAGGGAGGCTCAACAAGGAGTGGATATATTTATACTTATAGCTGATTCGTGTTGTTGTACAGCAGAAACTAGCACAACATTGTAAAGCAATTATCCTCCAATTAAAAAGAAATCTTAAAAAAAAACCCTAAAACTAAAAATAAATAAATAAAATGTGGAAAGAGGGAGTAGTTATATGCTTCTATGATGGGAAATTCCAGGCAAGGCATCGTTCTGACCTGCTGGCTCTCCTTGTCTAAGGGGATCTCAGCCAGCCCTCAGTAACTCCAGCAAGCTTAGTAAACCCTTAGTAAGTCAGCAAGCCCTTAGTAACTCAGCAAGTGCCTAAGCCCTTACTAACTAAGCCCTTAGTATCTCAGCAAGCCCTTAGTAACTCCTCTGCCTTTGAGTTCCCTGGACCCCAGGCTTCCATGTGCAGCTCCTACATGCTCTTCCAACTCATACCAGATCGCCCCTTTCAGTTTCTCTGACCCTTGAACAAGCTCCACAAGTTTGGCTCAAGAGTAAAGAACACCAGCCTCACACTCAAGTCATCAGCAGCAACTATGCTGAGCTTCGTGGGTGGGTTCCACCTTGCCCTGCCCCTCACTACTTCAGCATCTTCCCTTCCCAGTGGCCTGCCCTACTGACTTCAGGCCCAGCATCCGGTGTAGAAAAACAGGCTTGTATCAACGATTCATTCAGCTCCTACACATGTATAAAGTCAAAGCCCTTTGATAAATCCCCTAGTCTTTATCACTCTGAGTGGCTCCGTTTTTCTGATCCAAATTTGGCTAATGAAATATACATATCTGTTATTCTCCAGAGGATAACAGCTAATAAAATATGGTTCAATAATCTATTAAAATTTCAAGTGGTAAAGGAGAAAATTTTCCACTTACTGTTTTATGTTGGTATTTTGAAGCTTCTACCCTTTCAAGTAATTTTATTTTAAAATAGGTTTCTATAGGTAAGATGTCATAATATAAAATTATTGAAAACATAATATTACCTCCAAAAGACTATTCTGAATGCTGCATTCATGCAGAAATTAGTTCAGTCAGATGAGAACCATGTTCTTCATTAGGACATGGATGATTTTTGTAATCCAAACCACTGAAACAATTTCTTAATTTTGACCTCCTAATTCTTCTCACACTTGGGAAAATAAGAGAATTTGTTAAATTTCTTTCAAGGTATGGAAAATATCTTGTAGTGAAGACACTACAGGCAAGTGAAACCAGGAACCAAGCTAATAAAATTACTTATAACGAGACGCCAGTCCAGATTCAATGCACGATACTGGATGCTTGGGGCTGGTGCACTGGTACGACCCAGAGGGATGGTATGGGGAGGGAGGAGGGAGGAGGGTTCAGGATGGGGAACACATGTATACCTGTGGTGGATTCATTTTGATATTTGGCAAAACTAATACAATTATGTAAAGTTTAAAAATAAAATAAAATTAATTTAAAAAAACTAAAAAAAAATTACTTATGAATATATGAACATTCTCTCCTAATATATTTCTCCATACAAGCTATTAATCTAATTTATATCACATACACGGTTCTCTTCTACTTTTTCCTACCCCACAGAGGAAGGAATGTGCTGGTAAAAATTCACAGAGGGGGGTGTTTATAATTGCTAGGATCCTTACAAGTTTAAAAGGCGGAACTAAAAAATTGATATGTGTTCCACAATTCTCTAGTTTTGTTTCTGTCTCTGTATTACTTACATGTGTTGAAGCAATGAGACACTTAACATCTGAGTCACTCAGTGCCACATAGCAATTTAACGGAGTGTGAGGCATGGTTCTTGCCTGGAGAATCCCAGGGACGGGTGAGCCTGGTGGGTTGCCGTCTATGGGGTCGCACAGAGTTGGACACAACTGAAGCGACTTAGCAGCAGCAGAGGCATGGTTATGGAAGATATAAGGAGAACATAAGGACTGCAGAAGATGCAAGGAAGACAAAGACTCAGCCCCTGAAGAAGGGTATGGTCTGTGCCAAGGCTTCAGAGAAGGAAGTTTAAAGAAGAACTAAAGCAACTAAAGGAGTAGAAGAAAGGTGGACATTAAAGCAGAGTCCACAAGCTGGAGAAAGGGTGCTATAAGGAAAACACATTACTTCTGTGCACATTTTATGGCTTCCCTGGTGGCTCAGATGGTAAAGAATCTTCCTGCAATGCAGGACACCAGGGTTCAATCCCTGGGTCTGGAAGATCCTGCAGAGAAGGAAATGGGTACCCATTCCAGTATTCTTGGCCTGGAGAATTCCATGGACAAAGGAGCCTGGTGGGTTATAATCCACGGGATTGCAAAGAGTCGGACACACTGAGTGACTAACACTTCACTTTTTAAGGAGAAGGAAATGGCAACCCACTCCAGTATTCTTGCCTGGAGAATCCCATGGACAGAGGAGCCTGGGTGGGCGGGGGCTACAGTTCATGGAATCGCAGAGTTGAATACAACTGAAGTGACTTAGCATGCATGTAGAGAACTACTGATTCAGGAGTTTTCTCTGGCAATAGTTGTGTGGGTTGCATCAAACAGTATAAAGGCAAGAATTGTAGGAGTTGGTTCAAAAACAATAGGATTGACCATAAATAATATGGAACTAGGAATTCACCATAAGTATGAAGTGTAACTATTTTATTATAAAAATGTAGGATGGGGAGAGATAGAAGAAACACCAAATAAAGTTTTATGTACATGGTCATATTATTTTCACGATAGAAAGTAAGGTCATTTTTTGAGAAGAATAGAATAATAGTTACATTTTAAGGAAAGTAGAAAAGTTTAATGAATCAATTATCTATGGTGGTATTTCCAGTCCCCCTCATGGCTCCAGTAACTGTCCTGTCCACCCTGTTTCATCCATGTGGTTTGCACTAGAACTGCCCAACTATTTGGTTATAACTATTCCTTCTTGGCCACAGTTGGTTAGCCCAGAACTGGCCACCAGACTATAGTGTAACCAACCATTCATTGTGTTCTCCCAGAATTTCAGAAACTTCAGTGTAAAAGTCACTGTCTTTCTAGTAATCCAGGTTTTACCATGGAAACCTAAATGCCATGTCTTACTGTTCTCTCAGTGTGTTTCCCACATTTCCCACCATAGGTAACATAGAACAGATGTGACCTGCCCAGAAAAAAAATTTTTACTAGATTCACAAAGAAGATAATAAACACAAGATGGAGAGAAACGGAAGTTAATTTCTGGGTTCCAGTTGTTACTAAGAACCAGTCCTATTCCCATCCTTTGATTCTGTAAGATATCCCAGGAAGAATTTAATAAATACCCCCAATTGTTTAAGCTAGTGGTTTTCTGATACTTTCAATAAGAAGGCTGTAGTGAATAAAAAATCATTTTGCTCTTCAGAGAATGAGCAGTAGAGTTGAGTAGGGAGACATCTAAGCATGACCAGACACCGTTATGGGGTCCCTATGAAGTCATAAACAGTAATGGTACTCATCTGCTTGGTGTGTGAGTTTCTGCAGAAACATTCTGCAGCCCGGGGATAGACAAAGAGAAAACAGGCTAGTGAACTGATCAAGAACTGTGGTTTTCATTGTAAAGAAACTCCACGGAAGGGCAATAGGACAGGAGCGTTAGTGATATTGACAAACGTGTGATTGAAATTCAGGATGAAATGTCTCTCAAAGGGAATGATGTAATCCATTAGTGATATCAGCCCTGACCAGAAGAACAGGAGGCACCAGAATGGTTCCTAATACATTCCTTTTTTTTCTCCCTTTCAGGATATAAATTTATACTCCAGCCTTCTTTTAATAAAACCAAATTAAATTCCAAATCAAGATTATGGTAAAGAAACTGATATAAAAATCACTGAGCAAAACTGCAACATTTTTGTACAGAAAACCAGATGTCTAGGAGATCAAATCATGTGGTCTATCTTAGGCATAAGATACTAGAAGAAACAGTCACAGAGAAGAAATGAAAATTCTAGTCCTGCTGTTATGGGAAGAAAAAATTAGGCTAAAAAGAGAATTGTGTACATATCATTATAAAATAAAATGGTGACTGCAAACGCCAAAGTTTTATACTTTCCATTTCTTTTTTAAAATTTATTTATTTTAATTGGAGGCTAATTACTTTACAATATTATGGTGGTTTTTACCATGCATCAACATGAATCAGCCATGGGTGTACACGTTCCATTTCTATGCTTCCTTTTCTGTAAGATTTTGAAGTGAGAAACAATTGGTCTTGATGCCCACTCAAATCCCCTTTTACTTACCATTCTAATATCTGTTGTCTATATTTCCAGCTGTCTACACCTGCATTTCATTACCTGTAAATTTTATCTGGCCAAAGCCACAATAGCCTAAGAATTAACAGCCCCTACGAACATCCTTTAACCAACAAGAGAAGGGACTTTGGCGCATAAACATTCTAGCTTGCTCTCCCAACTTGGTACTAACCCTGAAATGCACCCAGATTTTTCTCAGTGAGGGCAAAATCTGGTCACGCCCAGAAACAACTGCTAGTGCTTTTGTTACTGGTTGTCTTTCCTTCCCTATTCTACTTTCTTGCCCTCTATTCACGTTTCCTGAAATTATCTCTCGATTTAGCTCTTAAACTTGAATACTTGCTTCAGGATTTGCTTCTGGGGATATGCAAACTACCAAAAGATTTGGAATAGAGTCTATAGGGCTAACTCATCATTCTAGGACCTCTTTTGTGAGAGTTCAAGATTTAGAGAATTTCCTTTTCCCCCTGTGAGAAGTGTCAGTTCTTTAATTTTTGGTAGTACAAAGATGTGTGAGATCTTTGAGGTATTAGTTCAGGGTTATATAAAATTAAACTGGATGTGAGAAAAGGGGCTAAAGGTTAAAATTATATTAAGAATTTTTTGTTCTATAAATACAGGTTCTTGCTAACTGAAGTGCTGTTGTTGTTCAGTTGCTCAATCATGTCTGACTCTTTGAGACTCCATGGACGGCAGCACGCCAGGCTTCCCTGCCTCTCACCATCTCCTGGGGTTTGCTCAAATTCATGTCCATTGAATCAATGATGCCACCCAACCATCTCATTCTCTGTCGCCTCCTTCTCCTGCCCTCAATCTTTCCCAGCATCAGGGTCTTTTCCAGTGAGTTGGCTAGTTATAATTGCATTAAGAATTTTTTGGTCTATAGATACAGGTTCTTTATAATTCACGTGAGACAATCTATATGTTAAATTAAAGGCTATTATGATATATTGAGGCTAAAATATTGCAAAAGAGCTTTAAACACTATAATATCATAACCTTGGACTGGATTTGTGACAAGGAAGCAGATGAGAATATGTACTTGTAAGTTGCTGCAATAACTCCCACAATTGAATGGCTTCACCCAATTAGAATTTCATTTTACACTATTAATATTCAATGTAGCAGTTCCAAGTACAGGCTAACAGAGATGCTTCACCCAGTCTATCAGGAAATCAGCTTCTAAGGCTTCTGAGGTCACCCCAGGGGTCTCCTCCAATCTAGACAGCCAGAAATAGAAAAGGGCAGAAGGAATGAATCAGGAGAGAACTTTAAGGAGCAGCCTTAAAGGAGGAGGAGTTCATTCCACTCTCATTCCATTGGCTATGATGCAATCATGTGACTATGCTGAACTGCAAGAGGCGGGGTGGGTTATAGGTGGTATTCCCACTGGGAAACAGGACCTGCTTCTCCAAGTGACATCTCTCCTTTAGAAGAGACAGTACCCATTTCTGGCAAATAAATAGCCATCTCTTCCACCACCTGGCTTCCACAGAAGCACTGGTGGCAAAGAACCGGCCTGCTAATGCAGGAGACACAAGAGATGCAGGTATAATCCCTGTGTCAGGAAGATCCTCTGGAGAAGAAAATGGCAACCCACTCCAGGATTCTCGCCAGGGAAATCCCATGGACAGAAGAGCCTGGTGTGCCACAGTCCATGCGGTCACAAAGAGTCGGACACGATTGAGCGACTGAGTACATGCTCCACCACCAGCCATCTGTTTGCCTTATGCAAAATGAATATGCCAAATAAATTAATGATATAAACAAATTACAATTGAATATTAAGTAAATCAAACCATTTTCAAGAATTGGAGAAAGATGGATGATCATGTCAGCAATTCACATACATATTAAAATAATCCTTACCCAATAATTAAAACTTGTCTCCTTCTGCCAATAGCATATTTAAGAGTTCAATTCTCTGAAATGGAAAACACTAATATTTCAATCACTTAAAAAATCCATCAGTGAAACACTTCATTGATTCATATTAATCTTCTCCTATGCTACTTTGCTAAAACAACTACCTTACATACAAATGAAATCTGAGGAAATTCTTATCTCTTCTTTACCACATACCTGTATATTCTTCATGGGGAATATGAAGACCATTTCACAGTTACCTTTTCTCTCCATAAAACTGGATCTGTTTTCTCTGATCTGAGGAGATAAATGCAAGGAGGCAGAGATTATAGAAAATGTAAAGATCAAAACTGAGTCAGACAAGTATTTGGTCTCAATGCCACAGGCTAGAATAAATGGACAACAAATTGAGATTTCTGTTATGAATTCATTGTTCTTCCCAGTACAGCAAACTGCCCTCTTAATTATTGATATAGCAACAATCATTTGTATTAATATGATATCTTCATTATGAGTATCTACATGGGATCTGTTAAAGGAGAAAAATAAATGCAAAACAAAACCCAACTTTTATACTTTGAACTAATTTAGAAAAGATACTGACTTTATTTTGGAAAGTGGACTTATGCTTCATGCATAAGTGATTCTCAAACATTACGTTGTATAGATTTTAAAGGAAAGAAAATAGCTGTAACAATAGTGTTGCTGACTGCTATCGTGATGCTTATAATGGAACTGTTGACGTCTAGCAGTCAGTCTGGGTCAGTCTGGGTGGTGATGGTTTTCATGATCACTAATTTATAAACTATGTGCCAGTTACTGTAAGTGCTTTATATGCTATCTCATACTATTATTATTTCAGATTTATAGAAGAGAAAGCTGAGATTTAAAGAAGATAAGCATCTTGCCCCAAATCACACCAACAGGATACAGATGAGGTATAAACATAGCCTGCTTGACAACACTCTATGCTATTAACCGTTATGTTGTGTGACCTTCCCCAAAGGTACGTCACTGTTTGGTACTCTGTTAAGTACAGGTCTGACAACAAAGAATTAATCTAGTGAAAATGAACAGAAACTAACTACAGTGGTTCCCTCTTATCCAAGAGGGATAAGACCCCCAGTGGATGCCTGAAACCACAGATATCAGTTTAATAGTAACGAACCCTACCCTATATATACTAAGTTTTTTCCTCTACATAGGTACCTATGATAAAGTTTTATTTATAAATTAGGCACAGTAATAGATTAAAAACAAAAACTAATAATAAAATACCATACATTGTAAATAACAGTTATTAACTGTGGTCTTTCTCTTTCAAAATATCTTATTGTACACACTTAATACCTTGTCCATCTTAACTGAGCACTTATCACGCACTGTGGCCGAAACGTCTGCAGTTTGAGGTGCAACAGCAAAACTGGTATGAATTTCTTTTCCCTTCATCACAGTTTCACAGATAAAAGATTGGTTCTTGCTGTAGATTTTAGCAACTGCAGCATGTTCTTTTTTTTTTTTTTTTTTTTAAACTTTACAATATTGTATTAGTTTTGCCAAATATCGAAATGAATCCGCCACAGGTATACCTGTGTTCCCCATCCTGAATCTTCCTCCCTCCTCCCTCCCCATACCCTCCCTCTGGGTCGTCCCAGTGCACCAGCCCCAAGCATCCAGTATCATGCATCGAACCTGGACTGGTGACTCGTTTCATACATGATATTATACATGTTTCAATGTCATTCTCCCAAATCTCCCCACCCTCTCCTTCTCCCACAGAGTCAGCATATTCTTTTTTTCGTTCCCTATTAAGTTGAGAACTTTCACCTTTTACTTAAAGAAGTTACCTCATGGCTTCTCTCTGGCATAATTGAATGACCAGCATCACTACTCTTGCTCTTGGGGCCACTAATAAGTAAAATAAGGGTTACATGAACACAAGTACTATGATATCATGATGACAAATAACTGAGATGGCTAGTAAGCGACTACTTGGCAAAATCTACTGAAAAAAACGATGATGCAAGTCTGGGGCAGACCAGAGCTGAATGGCACAAAATTACATTGTGCTACTCACAAAAGTATTCAGTTTAAAGCTTATGAATTCTTTCTTTCTGAATTCTTCCTTTGATACTTTCAGCTTCTCACCACTGACTGTGGGTAACTGAAACAAAGGAAAGCAAAGCCATGGATAAAGGGAACTAAGTAGTATAAACTATAAGACAGAAGATAATGAAAGAAACGGAGAAGGCGATGGCACTCCACTCCAGTACTCTTGCCTGGAATATCCCATGGACGGAGGAGCCTAATGGGCTGCAGTCCACGGGGTCGCAAAGAGTCGGACACGACTGGGCAACTTCACTTTCACTTTTCACTTTCATGCATTGGAGAAGGAAATGGCAACCCACTCCAGTGTTCTTGCCTGGAGAATCCCAGGGACGGGGGAGTCTGGTGGGCTGACGTCTATGGGGTTGCACAGAGTTGGACATGACTGAAGCAACTTAGCAGCAGCAATGAAAGAAAATTAGGCACTTTCACATCAATACTGCTATTTTATTTTGTTAATTTATTTTTCAATTGGAGCATAATTGCTTTACAATGTTTTGTTTCTACTGTACAACAACAGTGAATCAGCTATAAGTATACATATGTCCACACCATCTTGAGCCTCCCTCTCACCCCTACTCCACTCCACCCCTCTAGGTCATCACAGAGCACCAAGCTGAGCTCCCTGTGCTATACAGAAGCTTCTCACTAGCTAGCTGTTTTACACATAGTAAAGTATATATATATATTAGTGCTACTCTCTCAATTCGTCCCACCTTCTGATTTTTAACATGACAGCCTTTGGAAATGGACAACATTTTATATTTTCCATTTTCCAATTGAGACTTAGAGAAGTTGGGAGACACATCCCTCACTACCACACAACAATTAAACGACTGAGTCAACACAGACCCATGCCTTTTAACTTTACAACTCTACTCCTGCTACTGCACTCCTTCACAGCGCATGGAAAATAAAAGCAGTGCTCAGTCGTGTCTGACTGTTTGCAACACCATGGACTGTAGTCCACCAGGCTCCTCTGTCCATGGACTTTTCCAGGCAAGAATTCTGAAGTGGGTTACCATTTCCCACTCTAGTGAACTGACCCAACCCGGGGATTGAACCCGCATGTCTTGCACCTCCTGCATTGGCAGGCAGATTCTTTACCACTGTGCCACCTCAGGAGCTCTCTTTTAGAGCACGCTGTCTTCTCATTTAATATTTTTGTTTCATTTCTTATTGCCTAAGTTTACCTGAGTTTCAATGCTTACATTAACTATGACTTGTCATTTCCTTCTGAAACACATCAACCAATCTAATTTAGTGTTACTTTCCTAGCAAAGAATGAAGATATTTGTCAAAATCCAAATCTGTGTCTTTGGAGTGTAAACTTTTATTAACATGATCCCAAAAAAGGAAGATGAAGGAGACATGTATAACCCTGAATGTTCACTTCTCTAACACATGATAGAAATTGTCACCTTGTTTTTCAAATAAGAAAATGAAAAGTGAAATTTTGAACAGGAAACAAATAGAGTGATTGCAAAATCAGTAACAAGGTCAGAGTTATGCAATTGAGACTAAAAGCAATTATATGCACAAGTACTTTGAGAAAATTGTGTACTCAAAGTGTAATCTGGGGTATATTAGGAGGAAATCAAATAGTCCATAATGTGAAAATCTGAAGAAAGAGAGGGATGTAGTATAAATTGCCCAATAGTAACAAGGAAAGTTGGAGAAGGGAATGGCAACCCACTCCAACATTCTTGCCTAGAGAATTCCATAGACAGAAGAGCCTGGTGAGCTACAGTCCATGGGCTGCAAAGAGTCAGATATGACCGAGCTACTGACACACAGACACACACAACAAAAAAAAGGTTTTTGTAATAAGAAATAATATATTTGTAATAAGAAATCAATATATTTCTTACTATATCAAGAAATATAATATTCAGGATGGGAGAAGATATGGAGGAGAATCTAGCTATGAGAAGAATTTTCAAAGATGTAGAACCCCATATAACAGAAAACAGTAGCAGAATGAAAAAGCTTCTTTAACTGAATAGAGAGCTTAAAAGCTGAGAATAAACATGATTACTGCAGGAAATTTGCAGACCTAAAACATAAAAAAAAATAGAGTCAATCTTTATAAGAAAGATGAAAAATCTCAATACAGAAAATAATAACCCACAAAAAAAGTAAATGAGATGGAAGGGTAGTTTCAAAAACTTTAATTTTTATTCAGATATTCTAAAATAATTTGAAATCAGACACCTAAGAAAAATTTTTATATAAAACATTGTTAAAAAGAAATAAACTGTATCATACAAACATATTTTTAATCTTCTCAGTGACATCATTGTTTAGTATGACAACCAAATAAAGAGCCAGTAATGGGCTCACACTGTGACAAAAGAGAGAAAAATCAGAAAACAAGAGTGATGCTATAGAACAATACCTTTTGAAGGCTACATATAACATTTTTTAGCAATGTACAAACATAAGACTTGTAAAAATGTATCTCTAGTAATACCTCCTTTGTTGTTTTTCCAGACAGTTGGGCAACAGAAATGTCATTTGATCCATGCTTAAGTTCTTGAGAGAACCAGAAACATAATGGGCTACAAAACACCTTAAACCACTGGCATCATGAACACTTCCTGTCTAATTCTGTTGGACAACAGAGACAAAGTAAGCCCTGTAATTACATCCCAGGCTGATCTATGCTTGCAGTCATGTAATTAATACTTCCTCTGTAAAGCAATGGAATAATTTAAAGAGCAGATTTTTTTTTCAACCATGGTCTGAAAAAAAGAAAAAACTCCAAGAGGAGAATACATGTGCATTTTAGCTATGTGCAGACACTTCTGGGATTCCATTTGCTAAGAGAAATTGTAACTAGATTCTCAGAGCTTTCATTGTACCAAGAGATGAAAATGATACTTCCTTCCTGCTAAGGTCTATAGTTGGGGGTAGAAGAAAGGGTGACCAGAACCTATATTTATTCCATGAGGTTTTATGAAAATGGTAAACATAATCTCAGTTCCCGGCTACCTGAGCCACCCTAGCATGGTGCCAACCACATTTACAGAGTCTCAGCCAGGAAAATCACTGCAGAAATCTGGCTCTAGAGGATAGACCTCAACTTACACAACAGAAATAAAACACTGCACCCCAGCAAATCTATAGTGACTTCCCAAATGCCTGTGTAGTTTCTAATGTCCATTTTAGAGATGTATTCACAATCGTGAATGTAGGTCCTACAGAACTCAGAGACAATAAAACTGGGTTGTAACACAAAGGCAGAAAGACAGAGTAAGAGTGAGAATGTAAAGCTAACAATGTGGGTTTTACCAAGAGAAACGCATTTCCAACAGTTGTTCAAATTTTAAACACTTTTACATTATTTTCTATTAAATGGCTCATACATATGCCCAGAAAAAAGTCTATATTTTCAAAATCCCTCTCCATTGCCAACCAAATCCAAAATGAATTTCATCTTTGTCATTTTGTCAACTATCTTTATTTAACATTTAGAGTACACAAAGAGTGGTGCTAGGGTATACACAGGGTCAATGCAGTGGTGATTACCTACTCCTGAAACAGCGCCCCATCTTTCCCCTTATAACACTAAACAACCTTATTTCCGACCCAGTGAGGTCTTCTCTGGGACTTCCCTGATGGCCCAGTGGCTAAGACTCCATGCTCCCAATACAGGGGGGTCCTGGTCAGGGAACTAGTTCCCACATGCCACAACTAAGACCTGCCACAGCCAAATAAATAAATACATAAATATGAAATATTTTTTTAAATCCTTTAAAAAAAAGTTAGTTCTTCTCTGATCACTTTTCTACTTCTCTAAACATCACCCTGTCTATATGCTATGAAATACCTCACCATCACTCAACATTTTGTTTATTGATTTGTCTGTATTTGAAATATGAAAAAAAAAAAAACCCTGAAAATGAAGAATCAGGGAAACAGCTAAGCGAATATCATAGTTATCTTGGTCTGCTTGGGCTTCCATAACAAAATATCATAGACTAGGTGAGTTATCAACAGAAGTTCCTTTTCTCACAGTTCTCAGGCTGAGAAGTGCAAGATCAGGGTGCAAGCCAATTCCATTTCTTGTGGGCATGCTCTACCTGGCTTGCCACCTCCTGAGTGTATTCTCCTCTCCTCTTTTTGTAAGATCACCAATATTCTATGATGAGGGCCCCACCCTCATGACCTAATCTAACCCTAATTACCTCCCAAAGGCTTTGGCATTAAGGTTTCAACCCCCAGTGAATTTAGAGGGGACACAAATATTCAGTTCATAAGTGCCAGATCTGAATCCCCCCAACAGAATAGAAAAGAACAACAAGAGAATATTTTGCTTGATTATTAAACTGAATTACCTTGCATCTATCATAGAAATCATCTGTTTTGTTCTGGCAGGAAAATGTAGTTCTCAGTGTCTAGTAATTAATATTCATTTCCAGAGCAACTTGACTTAGGCATTTTCACTCTGGTAGCTTGATAGGTTGCATTTTATATTCATAAATTCAATTGATTGGCTCATAAATTCTTCAAGCTCTTCATTTTAATCTAAGAATTATGCCAAGAAAATCATAAAAATTTTAAGGTAATATATGGCCCTGCATGAAAATTTAAAGGTAATAAGCCAGATTTATATTCTGTGAAACAGAGAATAAAAAAATCTTAACAAAAAACAAAATGATGGATAGGATACATCAAAGCACACTGTCTTTTTGGCGCAATGATTTGGAGCTCACATGTAGGTAAGTCCCCTGTTCTTCAGGCAAGCCCACAGAAGACGGAGTCCCTCTCCACTGGAGATCGCTTCACTTTTTTTCCACTAGAAAAGAGCAATTGGGGAATTTTAAGATATTTTTGGCTGAGGAACTCTGAAATTTAATATATGTTCCAATCTGAAAAACCTGGAAACGCAAAATAGGACAGTGGCCCAAGTCCAAGTAGTCTCAATTTTCCAGAGGCAAACACTGAAGCAAAGAAACAATAAGAAAACTCTCATGAAAATTACCAAGAGCAAGGGATGTCTGAATTGAACATTTTATTCATTGAATTTATAATTTTTTTTTACTTCCTTTAATTATTAGTCTTATCTCACAGAGCGAATTCACATTGAAATGATTAAACAGGGTTTTGGGAACCTGTGTTAAACTGACTAGCAATCATGCCCACATGCCTATTATAAAAAGTCATCATTCATTGTCATCAGCCACATGTAGGTCATATTAACTGATTAATAAACGTATGAGTCAACAGCTACATCATTCACCCAGGTGGAGCTAGTGGTAAAGAACTTGCCTGCCAAAGCAGGAGACATAAGAGATGCAGGTTCGATCCCTGGGTTGGGAAGATCCCCTGGAGGAGGACATGGCAACCCACTCCAGTAGTCTTGCCTGGAGAATCCTATGGACAGAGGAGCTTGGCGGGCTGTGGACCACAGGGTCCAAAGAGTCAGACATGGCTGAACTGACTTTGCACGCATAAGCTATGTACAAAGCACTGTACTACAAACTATTTCAGAAACAACTTCATGTTAAAGTGGAAATATCTCTCCAGAGATTATTTTGAGGACTCAAGAGTTCTTCACAGTCTTCACAAGTACAAGTGAACACTCTCCAGGTAAAGAAAGAGATGTGTGATGTGAAAGCTTCATCAACATCGCAGCAGAAGAGAGACACATGCACCGCATTTGCACAGAAAGAAGAAAGCTATTAACACAGCCTGCCCTGTGCCATCCTTAGGAAACTGCAGCCAAGCCTGCCAAGGCAGATTGGAATTGAAGGGCAGCCCCAGGTTGGTAGGGTTTTCTGCCAACCTGTATATAAATCATCTCGTTCCTCATCTGCCATGTGAATAGGTTCTGCAGCTCCCATGGGAGTAGCTCATGAAATGTACTCATGCACCCGCAGAGCATTCAGTATTTTTTCCTTCTCCAGATTTCCATGGCATTATTCCTGTGTTTACCTTTCTAGTTCTTGGATAGATCTTTCTCTATTTCTTGTACAATATATATTCTTGCAGTTCACTTTTTAAATACTGAGGTTCCGCTCTCAAAGAATCATATCATCCAGTCCAGATCCCCAGCCTCTTTATCTCCTCTGAGTTCCAGGTCCAAATCTCTAACTCTTTACTGGAGAGCTTCTTTGAGATGCCCAAAGGGTACCAAAAAGTAAATGTAACAAAAATCCAAGTCAAAGTCTGTACCTTCAGAGGCTGCTGTTGTTTAGTCGCTCGGTCACATCTGACTCTTTGTGACCCCAGTGACTTAGGCCCGCCAGGCTCCTCTGTCCATGGGATTTCCCAGGCAAGAATACTGGAGGAGGTTGCCATTTCCTTCTCCAGGGAATCTTCCCGACCCAAGAATGAAACTCATGTCTCCTGTACTGCAGCTGAATTCTTTACCACTGAGCCACCAGGAAAGCCCCAGAAAGCTGCTAGCTCCTCTCTTTTTCAACCACTCAAAAAACACAACATGAAATCTGAGAGTCTGTACTTCCTCCTTCATTCTTCTTCCAAAGAGCGGTCAGTTACAGTTGATTACAACTTCTCCTGCATCCTTCCAAGTACTTGATTTAAACTCTATTATTTTCCCTTTATATATTGAAATAATGTTTATTTGCCATCAGTTACTTTTCAGATGTTATGATAATTAAAATAAATTATTTTAATAGTGTCTATACTGGGAGAAACAGATAAGCAAATGTGGCTTACTTTCTCGAGGCATTTCTTAAACTCTCTCTAGCCTTCTATTCTATCCTTGACGTTGTCAGTGTTCTCATCAGGACCTTCTCCAATCTACTCAAAACGTTCCAGTCATTTCTAATACTCTATAAAGAAACAACAGAGTTCTGCAAGGGCTTTAAGTAAATTTAATTGAAAATTTAAATTCTTGAAAATGAATTTGAATTTTTCTAAGGAAATTTAGGGACATGTGAATGGCAGTCCCTGTGAGATAAGCTCTGAAAACAGAAGAGCAAGGCTGCCAGAGCTGGGTGTGAACCAATGTCAGAAAATGGGGAGAATACTCAGAAGCCATGAACACAGGTCAAAAGAAGGAAAATGTAAGCAAGCACAGCAGCAAAGCAGCAAAACAGAGCTCTGGGGGCAATGAGAGACTTATAGCTGTAGCATTTGATAAAGAAATAAGTCAAGGAAACTGGGAAATGATCCTGAGGGACCAGAGGGAAATCATGAGTATTTAGCAGCTGCTCAAAACGGGCATTCTGCCCAATGTACACGATCGATCCTCAGCCTGCCTGCAAGAGGCAGAGCTCTGCCCTGATTCATACTCCCTAAGTAATATTCTGCACAGCCATTATCCTAAAAAAGAAAAAGTCTTGAACTGTAGAATTATCAACAGAAGTTGCTGGGTTACCCAACAGGTTGTATTTCCAGTTTTCTAGACGGTGGCTGTAGCCAAGAGAATAGTGATAATCTCCAAGAAAGCAGACATACAGCCCTGACATTCTCTGTACCCTTATATCCTTAAAGTATGTATCTGTATCTTCTGTATGTCACTCAGTATTATGGTGACGTATGTTATTTGTCTCCTTTATTAAAAAAAAAAGTTGTAGTATGTCTGAGACTATGTCTTCTAATCAGTACAGAACTAAGAACACTGCTTTTTACAGTGAAGGCCCTTTACAAATGTTTTAAAATGACAGAACTTTGGAGTTAGGTTATAAGAGCTTATTTTACAGATAATAAGCTCTCTTTTGCGACCCCAAGAACAGTAGTTTGCCAGATTCCTCTGTCCATGGGATTCTCCAGGCAAGAATGCTGGAGTGGGTTGCCATTCTCTTCTCCAAGAGACACCAACTCAGGAATTGAACCTGCGATCTCTTGTGTCTCCTGTATTGGAGGTGGATTCTTTACCACTGAGCCTCCGGGGAAGACCTACATTACACATAATAGTGGAGTGGATTTATGTAGTGAAATGGGAAAACTTCATTTGACAACGTGGTGATTCTGTTAAGACATTCAAAATCACTGGGATTACTTAGGTCTGCCTGAGGTAAAGAGTAATCAAACCTCACAGGTAAACTTATTTCATCAACTACCTTTTAACTCACTAAAGAAAACCTAAGTCTCAAAACCTAAAATGCTTTTGTGTGTGTTAAGTTGCTTCAATTGTGTCAGACTCTTTGTGACCCTATGGACCATCGTCCACCAGGCTCCTTTGTCCATGGGATTCTCCAGGCAAGAATATTGGAGTGGGTTGTCATTTCCTCCTCCAGGGGATCTTCCCTACCCAGGGACTGAACCCACATCTCTTACGTCTCTTGCATTGGCAGGCAGGGTTCTTTACTGCTAGCGCCACCCAGGAAGCCCTCAAGGCTCTTAAGTACCACTTAATAGATTCAAAGTTTTATACTTGGACTATCTGCTTTCTTTAAAAGCTAACCACAACTGATTTCAAATATCTTTATGAGGATCTCTGCATTTGGACATAGACCATATTCACAAGTTTGCCTGTCTTCAAACTGAACTCTCTTTAAATGAGACACCAATACAGTATACTAACGCATATATATGGAATTTAGAAAGACGGTAACAATAACCCTGTGTACGAGACAGCAAAAGAGACACTGATGTATAGATCAGTCTTATGGACTCTGTGGGAGAGGGAGAGGGTGGGGAGATTTGGGAGAATGGCATTGAAGCGTGTATAATATCATGTATGAAACTAGTCGCCAGTCCAGGTTTGATGCACGATACTGGATGCTTAGGGCTGGTGCACTGGGACGACCCAGAGGGAGGGTATGGGGAGGGAGGAGGGAGGAGGGTTCAGGATGGGGAACACAGGTATACCTGTGGCGGATTCATTTCGATATTTGGCAAAACTAATACAATATTGTAAAGTTTAAAAATAAAATAAAATTTAAAAAAAAAAAGAAAGTTTGGTGGCAATGACTGATACTCAGTAAGAACAAATTTTAAAGGGCCATTTTTACTGGAAAAATACTAGGGAATCTTACAGAACAACCAGGCTACAGGCAAAGCAGGGAACCAAGAATTCAAATAATTCAAAATAATGCAAATGACATCAGGACCATTTATTACTCTTCTACTTTCTTAACTTTCTGGGTCTATTTAATAGCTCTCCGTCCCCAACCCCCTGCCCCCTTAATGCTCTTTCACCTTCCCTATCATTCTTCTGCTCTCATTTTCTCTCTGTCTTTCTACCATCTCTCTCCCACATCCTGCTAAGTCACTTCAGTCGTGTCCAACTCTGTGCGACCCCAGAGACAACAGCCCACCAGGCTCCCCCGTCCCTGGGATTCTCCAGGCAAGAACACTGGAGTGGGTTGCCATTTCCTTCTCCAATGCATGAAAGTGAAGAGTGAAAGTGAAGTCGCTCAGTCGTGCCCGACTCTTAGCGACCCCATGGACTGCAGCCTACCAGGCTCCTCCATCCATGGGATTTTCCAGGCAAGCGTACTGGAGTGGGTTGCCATCTCCCACATCACCCTCCACCAAAGAATCCACCTTCCTTCTTCCAGCCAAAAAGGCATGACAAGTGTCCATTTGCCACTTTTGATATCTTTCACATTAAAACTTTAGCCACAAATAGTGCACATAGTATCAAGAAAATTCTAGAGAAGGAACACACTGTCAAACTATGACCATGTACCCATATCTAGACCAACCAGTCTGAGGCCAAGAGAAGGAAGTACTATAACTTTTCCAGCATGAAATGAATCAACTATTGTGTAGTAAAATGACATCTCTAGGACAATGAGGTGGAGTAGGGCGCAATTTCCAGCTGAAAAGACAGGGCCTACGTTTTCAGGAGGAAAATATTTAGCAGGTCTTTGCCCAATTGTTTTTTTTTTTTTTAAAGCAGGTATTTAAAAAGATTTAAATGTGACATCCACATATTCAGATGGCCTATACATTGGTACTTAGTTACTTGAGCATAAATTTCAAGGGTTTCACGTAAATGAAATCCAGGCTGCTAACGGACCTTCTGCTTCATTTTACTTCATTATTATTTATTTAATGTTCCCAGTACTGTAATAAAACACTAAACAGTGTTTAACTTCTTTCTGTGAAGTACTTTTTTTGTCTAAATATTTTCAATAAGTAGTGGTTTTCTTTAAAGTAAATGGAATGGTCACACTATTAAATTTAAATTGACCTTATGAATGAGAATGATTTTCTCCATCTATTGTCTAGAACAGTGCTTCAAAGAAGTGGTAACATAGCAGCTATGCACTTAATAGGATAATGGCATCATTTAAGAACGACTTTTAAAATACAATCATGCTAAAATTCCATCCAAATGCTGTAGAATTTGTACTAATTATCTCATAAGAATTTTAAATAAAACTATTTATACTGGAATAAGACTTTTTTAACCCATACAAAGGAACATTTCTCTATCATATGAACATGGGTTTTAGTATAACTATTAAGATCCGCAAATATTCAAAAATTAAATAAAGTGTCACAACAAATACAAAGACTGCAAACAAATTAAATTTTGAGTCAAAAGTAATACAGCTGATCCTTGAACAACACAGGTTTGAACTGCATAGGTCTACTTATACACTGAACTTTTTCAATAGAAAATACTTTGGTATTACATGACCTAAGGTTGGTTGAACTGGAGAATGCAGAACCTAGGAAATAGAGGGCCAAAGTAAAGTTACACTCTTGTTTTCAACTGCTCAGAGGTTCAGTTCCCCTAGTCCCTGTGTTGTTCAAGGGTCAACTGTATTTTCTATTGTGTTTGTAAGACTCGTACTCAAAAATTACAATGCTTTTAATCATTATCTTTTGTTATTTTTTGTTCTTGAGGTCGTGTCCACTCTTTTGAGATCCCATGGACTGTAGCCCGCCAGCCTCCTCTGTCCATGGGATTTTCTAGGCAAGAATACTGGAGTGAGTTCCCATTTACTTTTCCAGGGGATCTTCTCAACCCAGGGATCCAACCCAATTCTCCCACATTGTAGGCGGATTCTTTATCAGTGAGCCACCAGGGGAGCACAATCATTTTCCTTAACTTTCCTGAATGAGGGAGAAGAGGCTATTTGGTTCCACTCCATAGATTCCTATGCGGACATCCACCCTACCCAAGATTCCAACCCAAGCTGGTCTACCTAAGAAGAAAAAAGAGGACTCAGAATGGAGCAGAAATTTCCTAGCTAGGTCTGTCTTTTACTGTTCTTTAGACATAGTCCAGCTCCAGGGCTAGGGCTTCCCAGGTGGCACTGGTGGTAAAGAACTTCCCAGCGAATGCAGGAGACATATAAGAGATGTGGGTTTGATCCCTGGGTAGGGAAGATCCCCTGGAGGAGGAAATGGCAACCCATTCCACTATTCTTGCCTGGAGAATCCTATGGACAGAGGAGCCTGGCAGGCTACAGTCCATAGGGTCGCAAAGAGTCACACACAACTGAAGCAACTTGGCAGCAGCTGCTCCAGGGTTACTGCTGGTCATTTCTGACAGAAAACACTGAATAAAGACATCCTCGCAAGCTGCCCACCACACCCTCTGCAGGCTATAAGGCACCTTTGCTTAACAGACCTGTAAACACTAGCAAACAACTCTTTCTAAAAACGAAATTATAGGTTCAGAGAGTTTTAACCTCTCAATCTTCTTTATCAAACTTCATAAGGAATAGGAGGTAAGAGGAAATGGAAAAGAATGTACAAAAGAAAATCTCATCTCCACCATCAAAACTGTGTCAGAGGACTTTGTTGAAATACTTGAGATAGAGGCAGAAAAGAAGATAATTAGCTAGGTAGCTAGATAGATGGATAATAGCTTGACAGATAATTGAAAGCAAAAACATAATAGTAAGGGCAGACAAAATGTAGGGAAGAAAAGGAGTGAAAATGATAAAGCTCATTCATCAAGAAAAGAAATAAGAAACAATGCTTCACTTCAGTCATGTCCAACTCTGAAACCCCATGGACTGTAGCCTGCCAGACACCTTTGTCCACTGGAGTTTTCCAGGCAAGAATACTGGAGTGGGTAGCCATTTCCTACCCCCAGGGGTTCTTCCCCACTGACCCAGGGATCAAATTCACATTCATCAAGAGGAATGTGCAAATAAGGGAGGAGATGGAGTGTAGATTAAGGCAAGCTAATATTACTCACAAGCCCGTGCATGGCATACCCATCCAAGCCTTACACACGGTGAGGAATATATGGTATTTGTTAGCTCATTACTGGTTAAGCATGAGAGTACTGGCTTTTTTAAATAAATCATATTCCCCATCTGTTGTGAGGTGGTTTTTTTTTTTTTTGACATTTTCTATTGTTTTAAATTGCTTTCAGTTTAATTTTTAGTATCTAGTGAGCCTTCTTTAGCTAGATCAACACATAAAGTTTAAACTATAACTAACATTATCTTGTCGGTTATAGTCTCTGTCATTGTAATGCACACAGAACTATGGAATAAAAAGAAAGACTAAAAAGAAGTTTAAAATGTGAACATGAATTATCATTTTCTTTTTCAAGTAAAATCTTGATGAGTAACTCTCTGTCAAAACAATGCATTGAAACATGAAGAAAACTGTCAAATTAAAAGCAAATGAGTATAATAAATGGAGAAAAATAGACTATGGCATGAATAATTCTGGGGAGAATAAAAAGCAATGAGGATAACTTTCAATACAGCATCCACTTAATTGTAACAGCAGAAATAAAAACAGGTCAGGAAATGTATATAAGGATAAGTAGATTCCTTTTAAAGCTTCCTTAATAGCTCCACTGAAAAATAGTTTTAAATTCTTATATATGACTTTAAAATGAGTGTTGACCAAAATTCTCATCCCTAAAGACAAGCTATTTTTACTAGGCAATTAAATCTTGCCTTTATTGCAAAAGACTGTTTTCTAAATCCCCCTGTTTGTGTTCAATTCGCCATATACAATTGCGGATTTGAACCTAAAAGAGTATATTTTAATAGCAAATGTATCATAAGGGTAAGGCAAAGTGTTCATTAGTTTTCAACTTCAAAATATTTCTCCCTTTTGATATTCATTTTGCCTCTTTTGATTTAAAAAAGTAGTTATATTTAAGGCCTGGAATAATGATAAGGCAACAGAAAGGGAAAGGATGGGTTTTTTATTATTTTATAACTTAATATATGTTGTTGAGATTTATAAACTGTCTTGGTTTAAAAGTAACAGAAATAATTTGATGATGGTTTTCCACTTACTAGTTGTCTGGATGTGCCTGAAAATAAACACCTCCAGTGAAAAGACAGTTGGTGGTGGTGACTTTTAATGGCAAGCCTAGACTGGGATAGCAGTGAAAAATCCTGGGTAAGCACAATTGCCTAAATGAAGCCTAAAAAAGTATTAATTTCATTCAAAATGTCAGCTTGAGCAATGTCAAATCCTTCTAGATGATAGAAAATATACTTAAATGAATAAACATAGCATGTACAAAGATAAAATGAGAAATCTCCATAGATCAGAAACTACATAGAATTCCTAAGTGATGACACCATAATAGGGATAAAAGAAATGGGAAAACATAACACAGGAAATACAGGGTAGAAGACAGACTAAAGTGTAGGTGCCCCAGACCTGGGAACAGGGAAACTTCGTGAGAGGACTTGCCAGGACAGCAGAGAGATTCATCTTTGTGCCACTGCCCTCTCTCCAGGGAGCAACTGGTCAACCTGAAAGATGGAAGATAGGTAGGTGCTGTGTGTTAAACAGGTGACACAGCCCTAGGTGGCTGTCAGTGCTAAGGGCAACAGAAAATACCCAGAACAAGAAAACCAGCCGCTAAAGAAATACAAGTCTCTTTAAATTTACTTGAAAACACAATAGAATACAAGTCTTAGCAGAAGCTCACGACGCATCCATCAAGCACTTTGCACAAATGCTTGCAGATAAATAAAAACACACAATCAAGAATCACATCACCAAAGAATGAAATAAAGCCATACAGTGAAGTAGACACTAAACTCAACCAACAGAATAATCTACACTGGAGGAAACAGAGGTACTAAAACAATCAGAAAAAGACTCTAAAATCGGTATATTCCTAGAAAGATAAGAAAAATTATTTTACTTATACAAGGAGAATAAGCTGTTATAAAAATGAAATGAGAAAGGAATCAACTGACCTCCCTTTCTAGAAGGAACCAATTTAAGAATTGACTCCACATCAACTACTGAATGATTCCTTAAATTACCCATTAGTTCTACTCCACGAAGTTTCTCAAGTTTTCATGAGCTTAAGGTCTTCACATCGTTTTGTTTTAATTCAGCAGCCTTCTGTACCAGGAAAACAAAAACAAAAACAAGTAGAACCGAAAAAGCAGGTCACAGTTTTCCACCATCACCCCTAATAACATCATAGTCTTACATCCCTGAGGTGGTACCAACTTCTTTATTACCAAAGAACAAATGGTTTAAAATTCACCTTTACATATTGTTGTTGTTCAGTTGCTAAGTTGTATATAACTCTTCGTAACACTTCACAGCTCTGTATTATGCTTGATCAAATGAGCTATTTATGAAAGTCCAAAAGCATATACGTACAGTACAATACCTTGATTGCCTATCCTAGGCTGAATTTTATTTCATTTTTGTAGGTAAGAGACTCACAAAATCCCTTTCAATAGCTATTTCCTGAGAAAACCAGCTTTGCATATCCCTGATTTAAGTGCTTTGTCAAATCATTTCCTCTAATGAATATGAAGAACTGCTGAAGGCGATGACATTCAGCTCAGCAATTCTAACTTTCAGAGGAGTCAACATTCCAAATGTATTTGTGTCATTAAGAAAAGAAATAGAGACCATCAATCAGACTTTCAGGTTGTGTTTTAATCAGAACACATTCAGGAAACAGTCTGAAAAGCCAGAATTTTGAATGCCCCTGTTGAAGAAGGTTTTTTCTTATCTGATTTGCAGCCCACAGAGGAAGAACAAATACTGGCAATGCTTTCTATTTAATTTAGTATAAGTTCATAAAACAAATTGCCCAGATAATTGGACATGTCTTCAATTCTGCACTACATTTTCCATAGATGTAAACCAGATTTATAACTTAGAAGTACAGCAATAAATGAGCATAGCTTGTAATAGACTTGCGCCAAGTCTTATGTCAAAGTGAAATAAAAAATGAGACTGACCACTTTGAGTAATTAAATCTGTCAGCTCAGTTAACTCCTTATAAAGGATGAACAAGAACACTAAGGTCTGCAAAAAAAAAAAAAAATGTTGAATGATTTCTACTAGCACAAATATACACAAGCAAGAAATAGCTGTTTTAGTAGATTTTCTAAAAATAAACTTATCATCCTAAATTCTGTAAATGATTTTTTTTTTGTTATTCCTTTTTTATCCCCTTTGGAGAACTGAAAACCCACTCACACATGGAAACTACTATCTTGAAGCTAAATTCCCATTTTCCTCTGAGGAGTTTTTCCACCCCTGCTTAAATCAGAGTTGGCAATAATGCCTTTTAAGACTGAACCGTCTGGTCACCATTTGTCTAGTTTCTCATCCAAAAAAAAAAAAAGAGAGAGAGAGAACAAAAATATTTTGTTGGAAAATACAAGGTGTTTTTCAGGTTCATCTCTTGGTCCTGCAATAACTAAACGCATCTAGTTGTTACAAGGCAAAACTCAAGCCAACAGGTGTCCCTTCGTTGAATTCTTCCTTGTTCTGGTCAAGAAAGGGGAAGGACATTAATAGTGATGAAACAGGGAACGCAGAATTCCCACCTGCAAAGACCTTCCTAAGTCCACATACTTCTCTGGGCTATTTGCCAAAGACAACGTTCCAGAGAAAGTAAGTTTAAATAATAACCTATTCCAGGAATGGGAAAGGGTATGTGCGGATCAACTGGTATTAGTAACACAGTTTCAGGATTTTTTTTTTAAAAAAGAAGGAAGACTTACTTATTTTGGAAGAAATAACTATTTTTTCCCAAAATTTCTCTTTGTATTTGTATTTAAGTAAATTGGTTTACTATTTTTAATATATCCAGTTTACCCCCATACAAGAGTATTATCTTCCCTCTGCTTCTCTTCCTCTCCTTACTGAGTAACAGAAGCATTGTTCACCATCTGGACAAACTAGAAACCAGGTAATCACTCTTGGTTCCTTTCTCTCTTCCCTCTGAATCTAATTAATGATGAAGACCTGATCAGTTCAGTTCAGTTCAGTCACTCAGTCGTGTCCAACTCCTTGAGTCCCCATGGACTGCAGCATGCTAGGTTTCCCTGTCCATTACCAAAGCTCGGAGCTTGCTCAAACTCATGTCCATTGAGTCGGTGATGCCATCCAACCATCTCATCCTCTGTCGTCCCCTTCTCCTCCCGCCTTCAATCTTTCCCAGCATCAGGGTCTTTTCCAATGAGTTGGTTCTTTGCATCAGGTGGCTAAAGTATTGGAATTTCAATTTCAGCATCATCCCTCCAATGAATATTCATGGTTTATTTCCTTTAGGATTGACTGATTTGAGCTCCTTGCAGTCCAAGGGACTCTCAAGAGTCTTCTCCAACACCACAGTTCAAAAGCATCAATTCTTTGGTGCTCAGCTTTCTGTATAGTTCAACTCTCACATCAATACATGAGTACTGGAAAAACCATAGCTCTGACTAGATGGACCTTTGTTGGCAAAGTAATGTCTCTGCTTTTTAATATGCTGTCTATGTTGGTCATAATTTTCCTTCCAAGGAGTAAGCGTCTTTTAATTTCATGGCTGCAATCACCATCTGCAGTGATTTTGGAGCCCAAAAAAATAAAGTCTGACACTGTTTCCACTGTTTCCCCATCTATTTCCCATGAAGTGATGGGACCAGATGCCATGATCTTAGTTTTCTGAATGTTGAGTTTTAAGCCAACTTTTTCACTTTCCTCTTTCACTTTCATCAAGAGGCTCTTCACTATCTGCCATAATGGTGGTGTCATCTGCATATCTGAGGTTATTGATATTTCTCCCGGCAATCTTGATTCCAGCTTGTGCTTCCTCCAGCCCAGTGTTTCTCATGATGTACTCGGCATATAAGTTAAATAAGCAGGGTGACAATATACAGCCTTGACATACTCCTTTCCCAATTTGGAGCCAGTCTGTTGTTCCATGTCCAGTTCTAAGAACCCCAGTTCCATGTCTAGTTCTGAGAACCCATGAACAGTATGAGGACCTGATAGCTCCAGCTATTAAGTATTTCTCAATTATTTCCGCTTTTATTACAACTGCTACTCATTTTTCTGTCTAAATGCTCGGTCCTTTCCAGTTCACCCTTCGAAGTGCTGCCAGAGATCTTTCCCAAAGCAAGTCCAATCACGTCTGTCTCCCTCATAAAATCTTTAAGTGACCTCTAATCCCTGTGCTAAAAATGCAAACTGCTTGACTTAGCATAGGGAAGATCCTTCTAACACCTTTCTTTGATCTCATCTCCTACCACTTCCTGAAAATCTGCAGTGTTTATGCTGTAGTTTCCAAAACAACCCATGCCCTTCCATAATCTATGCTGTTGCACATTTTCTTCTACCTGAAATAATTCCTCCACTGATTTATTGTTAAGAACTCAGTCATACTTAGATTGAAATCAAGCATGACTTCTGAAACCTTACTTTACTCTCCACTGCAACACTTAACATCCCATCTCTGTGAAAAGTGATCGCATAGCAGTACCATTGTTACATGTTCTTGTATCTCTGACTGTCTGGACTTCTGAAGAGTAAGGAGTATATGTTTTTCCTCTTCAATGTCTTGACACCCACCAGAAAATAAATACTATACAGTGAGTAAGCTAAGCAATGAATGAGTGGTAACATAGATAACTGTCTTAGGTAGTGAAATCTCTGTCCCAACTGTGGTCAACACAATACAATTTTCACCTTCTTAGGTTAAATGGAATTGAATAACTGGGTCAGTTTTGAAAAATCACTACAATGGATTAGATATCTCTTGAATCTGAGTTCATGAGTCAATGCAGTGAAATAGTCCCACTGATTTTTTAATTAACATAGTTTGCTTTTTTTTCAGAAATTGATTCTGCACTACACTGTCCCCTTCTGGATTATTTTCTGTAATGTTTCTTATATTCTATTTTTAATTTGTTTATTTAGTTTTCTCTACTGGCTTTAAAATGCAGCATTGGATGTAACTGTCAATATATCTTTCAATTTCTTTATCATGTATCTAATGGAATTACATGGCATTAAGCACTCAAATATCTTTCTATGTTAATTTGAAAGTGCATATTTAGAAATAGAATCAAAGGAAAAGAAACATGAATATTATCTTTCTATTGATCACTTAATTTCAGAAAATGTCAACAACTACCTTCTCTTCACATCAATCTTTTTGCTTTGCTTTCATTTTTTATTCTATGCAATAGGAACTTTATATATATTCTATATGGAGAGATAAGTGGCATAAAAATACATACATTTCTTGGGGAAAAATAATTTATGTAAATTTTTAAAAGAAATTAATGTAGTCTGAACTGCTCATTAGGAGGAAAACTATTTGGAAAAGCAGTACTTTCTTTTCTCTTACCTCATATTTTGTTTGTTTTTTAATGTTTAACTGAGGCCTTATTTGGGCACATATCCCATTAATTTGAATAAGTCTGGTTAGCCGTCCAGCAAACCGATACTTCTTCGATTTCTTTTGCCATATAGTTATTTCCCACTCACTGTGTAGACAATTTTAACTCATGTAGGAAGTACTCAAACCTCAGAATTCATCTTACAAGGATGGAGGCAGTTCTTCGATGCTAATTTACATGTTGTTTATTCTCTTCTACTAGCATACTGGCTGAAGCCATGCTGACATCACTTGATACAGATATTTTCATCTTTGCCTTGGTTTTGATATTTACTATTAAGCCTACTTCTTTGACTCAACAGTTACTTATTTTTTGAAATTATTACATATTTAACCAAGTTCTTGAAAATGAGGAGCACTCCATTTTTCCAATGGTTTTTAACTCTCATTTACTCTTATTATTTGTTTAATGTATGTTTAGTGTTTCTGCTATAGAATGAGCAAATTCAACTAATTCACCTCACAACTAGCATGCTGTTTCTAATCTGAATTCACATTAGAACTCTGAACCTACTCTTACTTGTGGCAAGATTGATTTTTTCACTCCCTCACCTCACATATGAAGGTCATTACAAAGCTGATGAGGATAATCAAGTCATACTGGAAAGAATGTTTTGGACCATGAATATGCAGCTGCAATGAGGAGATATTTTGGCATTCCCAGCATTATAAAAGTTAGAATGATTAATAAGAAAAAAGTATGGAATTGATCTACTGAGAATACTGTAATCCCTTCATGGTTATTAAGAGATGTGTGAAGCACATTAAAATAGATGTAGATTATTTGTTACTAAAGGCATTCATGATTCAATTTTATCACCTTTATAAATTTATGTTGCTTTTTTTGCACTTCACAAAACATTCAGAAGTTATGACTTCCATGCTTATATCAGTGTTTTTATTTTTTTCTTTCTCTTATACATTTTATTCATCATTCTAAACAACTCATAATGAAAAATTGTTCAACTTATAAAATGTCCCCAAGATAAATTTTTTTCATTTTCTTTCTCTTTTTTCCCCCTCTTTCTTTTTTTAAAATTTATATTGGAGTACAGTGCTTTACAATGTTGTGTTAGTTTCCACACAACAGCAGTTTATACAGCAGTGAATCAGGTATATGTATACATATATCCCCTTTTTTTTGTATTTCCTTCCAAATTTAGGTCACCACAGAGCACTGAGTAGAGTTCCCTGTTCTATATAGTAGGCTCTCATTAATTACCTATTCTATACATGTGTGTGTATATCAATCCCAATCTCCCAATTCATCCCATCCAACCCTTTCCAAACCTTTGGTATCAATATGTTAGACAGTTTAAAACAATGCTGTATCTTAAAGAGGTTGTCTCAAAAACGTATATTCCAAGTTGTCTAAATTATACAGCAAAATGAACACATGCTTACCTGTGTTACCTTATGACACCCTACCAGAGTATCAGTGGGTTTTTAAGGCAGTAAGTGACAAATACAAATGTCACGCAAGAAAAGACAACAGCCACACATTTTTGAAAGCTTGAAAGCTAATAGACATATATTTTAGTAATTGCCTTAGACGGGAAAAAGGTAAATGCCAAGAGAGTCATAGAGAAAGTCTAGAAGCAAAATGATGTGTACTGCAAAACTCAGAAATCCTCCAGAATTGACAGTCCCAGCTATCCACAAACCTGAATATAAATCGGAGTTAAATACAGAAGGATTTTGTTGAATGCAATAGAGAAACCGATCCCTAACTGCATCCCAGATGGCTAGCCACATTCTCTTCTCTTGTACAAGGATGAGGTTTACCTTCTACAGAGGAGGAGTCAGAGTGATGCTGGGGTGGAGAACACAGCCCAGCTAGAACCACAAGAGCTCCCTGATATCACCCCTTACCTGACTAACAGCCTGTATCAGACCCTCCTGATAAGTGGGTGGGTAATTCTTCTCCAGGGAATCTAACCAGATTAAGAGAAAAGACCTGAAAATCACTAACAGTCAGGAGTTTAATGACCAAATAGCAAGGCCCACCAAATAGCAGATCACCCACCAAGAAGGTACACCAGTTGACAAGCCCATAAGTTTCTAATCAGATATTTAGTGACTCATTCCTAAATATTTATGGGCAGCTAAGTGTCCCCAGATATTTGAAGAAAACCTCTAACATGAAAGACAGACCAAACAGAAATAACAAATTTGGAGAAAACAGAGTTATGGAAGCAGAAAAAAATTGTATGTCTGCATTTAACATGTAGTACCCCAGAGACAGGAAATCTTACTTCTGTGAAAAAAAAAAAACCATGATGTTAAAAAAATAAATAAATATCCATACACACAGAGGAAAACTTTTGGAAATTAGAACTTGCTCAGTTATGTCCAACTCTTTGCAACCCCATGGGTCATAGCCCACCAGGCTCTTCCGTCCATGGGATTTTTCCAGCAAGAATATAAGAGTGGGTTGCCATTTCCTCTCCAGGGGATGCTCCCCACTCATGGATTAAACCCATGTTTCCTGTGTCTCCTGTATTGCAGGAAGATTCTTTACCACTGAGTCACATGGGATCCCTGTTTGAAAATTAGAACATAATGGTAGAAAAGAAGAAAAACGCAGCTAGAAAGTGTTGAAATTAACTTAAAGAAATCTCTAAGATATTAGAATAAAAAGTCAAAATGTAGAAAATTTTTAAAAAGTAGAGCCCCCACCTCAAAGCTTCATTATATGAATAATATGAAAATCAGAAAGAACAGAAGAAATTACAGTAAGGATATTACTAAGGAAATAACAAATGTTTCAAAACTGAAATTCATAGTGAAAAGTCCATGGAATGCCTAACACAAGTGGGAGAATAAATACCCACATCAATGCACATCACTTTAGGAAGCAGAACACTGGGGCAAAACTTCCAGAGGGGACATAGAATGGCATCCAACCTGTCAGCAGCAACACGAGACAAACAAACACACAAATAAATAAAACAATATCTTCAAAATTATGAATGAATATTATTGCTATCTTATGTTTTTACAGAAGCCAAATAGTGTAAGAGTGGAATAAAGATAATTCATACTTACAAGGTATCTCAAATTTGATTTCCCATGATCTCTTTCTCAGGAAATTATTAGAAAATATGTCATGAAAATTAGGGTGTAAATCACGAAAAAGAAAGACATAAACCTACACATAGGGAATCCAATGCAGGTGAAATAGGATGGAATTTCTAGGATGATGGTCAAAGGAAATCCCAATAGAACAATAGCTTCGCAAAGGACCAGGAGGATAGTAAGCCCAAAGGGGACCAACAGGAAAAAGCTCTCCTGGGACGATAGCTTCAGGAAGATAAAAGGAATAGAAACACCTAAATGTTTAAATAATTAAGATATTTACACTTTGGCAGTGGAGGTGTCACTCCACTAGTTGAGCTAGTGGAGGTGATGGAATTCCAGTTGAGCTATTTCAAATCTTGGAAGATGATGCCGTGAAAGTGCTGTGCTCAACATGTCAGCAAATTTGAAAAACTCAGCAGTGGCCACAAGACTGGAAAAGGTCAGTTTTCATTCCAATCCCAAAGAAAGGCAAAGACAAAGAATGCTCAAACTACTGCACAATTGCACTCATCTCACAGACTAGTAAAATAATGCTCAAAATTCTCCAAGCCAGTCTCCAACAATATGTGAACCATGAACTTCTGATGTTCAAGCTGGATTTAGAAAAGGCAGAGAAACCAAAGATCAAATTGCCAACATCCATTGGATCATTAAAAAAGAAAGGGAGTTCCAGAAAAACATCTACTTCTGCTTTATTGACTATGCTAAAGCCTTTGACTGTGTGAATCACAATAAACTGTGGAAAATTTTTAAAGAGATAGGAATACCAGACCACCTTACCTGCCTCCTGAGAAATCTGTATGTAGGTGAAGAAGCAACAGTTAGAACTGGACATGAAACAATAGACTGGTTCCAAATTGGGAAGGGAGTACATCAAGGCTGCATATTGTCACCCTGCTTATTTAACTTACGTGCAGAGTACAACATGTGAAATGCCATGCTCGATGAAGCACAAGCTGGAATCCAGATTTCCAGGAGAAATATCAATAACCTCAGATACGCAGATGACACCACCCTTATGGCAGAAACGAAAGAAGAACTAAGGAGGCTCTTGATGAAAGTGAAAGCGGAGAGTGAAAAAGTTGGCATAAAACTCAACATTCAGAAAATGAAGATCACAGCATCTGGTCCCATCACTTCATGGCAAACAGATTGGGAAAAAAATGGAAACCATGACAGACTTTATTTTGGGGGGCTCCAAAATCACTGCAGATGGTGACTGCAGCCATGAAATTAAAAGATGCTTGCTCCTTGGAAGAAAAGCTATGACCAACCAAACCAGCATATTAAAAAGCAGAGACATTACTTTGCCGACAAAGGTCCATCTAGTCAAAGCTATGGTTTTTCCAGTAGTCATGTATGGATGTGAGAGTTGGACTATAAAGAAAGCTGAGTGCCAAAGAATTGATGCTTTTGAACTGTGGTATTGGAGAAGACTCTTGGGAGTCCCTTGGACTGCAAGGACATCCAACCAGTCTATCCAAAAGGAAATTAGTCCTGAATATTCATTGGAAGGACTGAAGCTGAAGTCGAAACTCCAATCCTTTGGTCACCTGATGTGAAGAACTGACTCACTGGAAAAGACCCTGATGCTGGGAAGGATTGGGGGCAGGAGGAAAAGGGGATGACAGAAGATGAGATGTCTAGATGGCATCACCAACTCGATGCACATGAGTTTGAGTATACTCCAGGAGTTGGTGATGGACAGGGAGGCCTAGCATGCTGTGATTCATGGGGTCGCAAATGTCCGACACGACTGAACGACTGAACTGAACTGAATAACTTATATGGGTTACATGAAAAATACTTACACTCACAATAACATAAGGATGGATTATTGATCAAATAAGGAAAAATAAACATTGGACAATGTTGGAAGAAAGTGAGGGAGATTGGGAATATAAAAGAATTAAATATTCATCTTTCTTTGTGGTAAGTGAATACTGCTGCTGCTGCTAAGTCGCTTCAGTTGTGTCCCACTCTGTGCGACCCCATAGATGGCAGCCCACCAGGCTCTGCCGACCCTGGGATTCTCTAGGCAAGAACACTGGAGTGGGCTGCCATTTCCTTCTCCAATGCATGAAAGTGAGAAATGAAAGTGAAGTCGCTCAGTCACGTCTGACTCTCCACGACCCTATGGACTACCAGGCTCCTCTGTCCATGGGATTTTCCAGGCAAGAGTACTGGAGTGGGTTGCCACTGCCTTCTCCAGTAAGTGAATACATAATGTCTAAAATTGGAAAAATAAATCATCAAAGTAGCTTAAGAGTATTTTTTTAAATATACAGGTAAAATACCAAAGAAATGGATAAAAGATTTGAATATGATTCAGTTCAGTTCAGTTCAGTTCAGTCCCTCAGTCGTGTCCGACTCTTTGCGACCCCATGAATCACAGCACACCAGGCCTCCCTGTCCATCACCAACCCCCAGAGTTCACTCAAACTCATGTCCATCCAGTCGGTGATGCCATCCAGCCATCTCATCCTCTGTCATCCCCTTTTCCTCCTGCCCCCAATCCCTCCCAGCATCAGGGTCTTTTCCAATGAGTCAAGTCCTCTCATGAGGTGGCCAAAGTATTGGAGTTTCAGCTTTAGCATAGGTCATTCCAGTGAACACCCAGGACTGATCTCCTTTAGGATGGACTGGTTGGATCTCCTTGTAGTCCAAGGGACTCTCAAGAGTCTTCTCCAACACCACAGTTCAAAAGCATCAATTCTTCCACGGTCAGCTTTCTTCACACTCATTGAATATGATTGGGAGAGGTTAAAAAAAAAAGGAGAGGATATTAGATAATTTTTTCGTTTAAAAAAAAGACAAAAATCCCCAAATAAAACAAAACATTTTAGAATAACTGCAATGTCCATTTTAATAAAAGTTTACATTTATTTATTTTCTTACTAATTAGTATATTTCGGAGAAGGCAATGGCACCCCACTCCAGTACTCTTGCCTGGAAAATCCCATGGGTGGAGGAACCTGGTAGGCTGCAGTTCATGGGGTCGCGAAGAGTCGGACACAACTGAGCAACTTCACTTTCACTTTTCACTTTCATGCATTGGAGAAGGAAATGGCAACCCACTCCAGTGTTCTTGCCTGGAGAATCCCAGGGATGGGGGAGCCTGGTTGGCTGCCGTCTACGGGGTCACACAGAGTCGGACACGACTGAAGTGACTTAGCAGTTGCAGTAGCAATTAGTATATTTATTTATAAAGTGGGCTTCCCTGACAGCTCAGTGGTAAAGAATCTGTTTGCAATACAGGAGACACAGGAGATGTAGGTTTGATCCTTGGGTTGAGAAGATCCCCTGAAGGAGAAAATGGTAACTCCCTCCAGTATTCTTTCCTGGAGAATTCCATGGACAGAGGAGGCTGGCAGGCTACAGTCCATGGGGTTGCAAAGAGTTGGTCGTGACTGGTCATTAAGAACTGAGTTTTTTTAAAGAAATGAAATGCCATATTGGAACAAGGTAGGAACATGTTCTGAGCTTAAAGAAAGAAGCTCTAGCTTAAAATTAACCAGGTGTATGGCTATTGAGTGTGGAGGTTGATGAAATAATGGGCAGTGATAGTAACTGAAACAGAATCTATACTAACATTTTTTTTTGGAGGGAGTATTTTTAGTGCCAGTTAGACTGGCCGACAGGGAGAAATAGATGCGAGTATTTAAAAAAAAAAAGAGAAGTATGAGGTTTGGAGCAAATGGATGAATCAGCAATAATCACCTGATGTGTGTTGAGCACTTTTATACATATCTTACAAAATGTTCTCAGAAACGGCTCCCTTAAAGAGGCTTAGATTTTTAAAAAGAGAGTCTGCATTGACCATATCACCTGTCTTTAATATAGGATGTTGTCCTAGTTTTCTCCTCAAAGCTAATTTTACCCCTGATAGGAACTTGGTCCTACAACTGTATCCTCTTTCTGTATAAGTTTTCACTCCTTATTTTGCCTCTTAATTTATAGACTGCAAACATGCTCAGAATTGCTCTATTTTATAGATTAATTAATACAAAAAAAATCCAAAAAGTCAGGCCCTCCCTTGTCAGCTCCATTAATTACTTCTGCATGTTATACTTGTTCTCCCCTTGACAACCTGGTCTTTGAAAGAACGATTTGAAATTGCTGTCTCCATTGTCTCATATTTACTTCCTCAAATGACTTAAAACAATTTGCTATCCTCCCCACAGCCCAGTAAATGTTCCGTAAGTGTCACTCTTCTCTAACGGGTTGCTTCAGCCTTGTTCCACTGACCTAAGTTCACTCCTTGCCATTGCTAACCTGTCTCCTACTCTCTACCTCACTTCTCTAAATATCCCCTAATCTCTTCTGCTCACCCAACTCCCTTTTTTCAAACTTATTGGAGTACAATTGCTTTATAATGTTGGGTTTGTTTCTGCTATAAAACAAAGTGAATCAGCTCACTTTGTGAGGTATATCTGTACCCCTTCCCATTTAAACCACCCTCCCAAACCCCCATCCCACCTTTCTAAGTCATCACAGAGCACTGAGCTGAGCTCCCAGTGTTATACAGCAGCTTCCCACTAGCTATCTGTTTTACACATGGTAAGAGTGTACACATCAATGCTACTCACTCAATACTTTCACTTCTTACAGCTTGGAATCCCTACAACTTAGTCTTCAGATGTCTCCTCTTCTCTCTAGACATTCCCTAACATTCTCATCCACAACATTAGCTGAAGTAGGTGCCCAGACACCTACCATACCTCCTTTATTGGAGCTCTGCAACACTATGGACTTCAGCCCGCCAGGCTCCTCTGTCCATGGGGATTCTCCAGGGAAGAATACTGGAGTGAGTTGCCATGCCCTCCTCCAAGGGATCTTCTCGACCCAGAAATCAAACCCAGGTCTCCCAGCATTACTATCTGAACCACCTGCAAAGCCCAGGAATTGGACACAGAATTCTCCAAATCTCTATGTCCTCCTGGGTTTCCTTTTTTTTTTCTCTTGAAAACCACCAGGATTCACATGGAAATAAAGGACCCAAACCTGGGAATAATCTTGGTCTCCTGCTTCATCCTTAGCCCCTCTTCAGTCACTTATAATTATCTATTGTTATTCCTTGTTCTTTTACTTTTCAGGGGCCTTCTTTTTTCATTGCTGTCTTTTTTTCAGAGTCTCATCTTACCAGCACTTTTACAGACAGTGTTAATACCCTTTCCCAGGATCATTCCTCAGGTCACCCCATTTAAATTCATCTTCTACACTGCTGTCTGGGTTATTTAACCTCAGATACCAAACTTGTTATTTTAGTCAATGACTTGAAACCTTTCAATAGCTTCCTGTACTTGAAGAACAACGTCCAAACCTATTAGAGCACATGACCTTCCATGATTTGGTAACTTGCTACTTATCCCATCTTCTCTCCTGTCACACTGCCCTTGCTGTCTACGTTTAACCATAAGACATTTCATCCAGCTTCTGGATCACACATCTGTGCTTCCATTCAGATTGTGTCATCTGTCTGAAATTGCATTCCCCTTTCCTTCCCTGTTTCCTTGGTGGCTTAGATGGTAAAGAATCTGCACACAATGCAGGAGACCTGAGTTCAATCCCTGGGTTGTTAAGATACACTGGAGAAGGGAATGGCACCCTACTGCACTATTCCTTGCCTGGAGAATCTCACGGACAGAGGAGCCTGGCAAACTACAGTCCATGGGGTCACAAAGAGTCAGACATGACTGAGCAACTAACACTTCCTTCCCTACCTCCGCACTCAACAGTGAATGTCTACAATTAAGATGCTTCTTCTAAACCAACCTTCCTATGAAGCCTTATTAAACTCTCCAACTACAGTTAACCACTTCTTCATCACACTTCTGCTTATATCTTTGCATAACTATATTTTTAGCAAAAAAAAAAGTTTGCATTTCTACATCAGACTGTGAGCTCCTTTCAGACAGAATTTATGTCTATTTGTTTTATAACACCAATGTTTCAGAGTTCCTAGAGGACAGTAGGTGTTTGCCCTAGGAAACTCATAAAGCTGTAAGTATCCTCTATACAACCAAACAATGGACTAGGAAAAGCCACTCTACACAGTTCTTTATATGGAGGTTACTGTGCTTTGAGTTACGTGATAGTAAAGCCCAAGCACAACTGAATGGACCAATAATAAGCCATCTCTAGGTTAGACATAAAAGAAGCTGTCTCCCATGGCAGTCTGGAGAACACCAAGTAGAAAAATTGTTTTATGTTGCATTTGGAATATATAATCCAATTGCCTCTGGGTGTTATATATAAAACCAAAGAAGAAGCAGCCATAGTCAAAGTAGTTAACAATGAAAGAGGAAGGAGGTTCTAAGGAATGACAAGATGATGGTATGCTGTTGGACTACAAGTGATGTTATTGATGCTGAAAGGGCTGCTATATACTATAATTTGATCGGGGTAAATGACGTTCAGATTCTTCACGGAGCCTGACCATGCTGTAGTTGAGACAGCATGGATGGCATACTTTGAATATATTCCATGATCACAGATGGTTATAGAAATTTCATAGACTGGACTTAGACTACAAAATTCAAACTTCATAGAATTTAAACTAATTTATTATCAGAGTTGCATAATTTGTACCTTAGAGGTACAACATTTATTTGATGGGAGGAAAAAAAAACCACCATCAAATGCCTAACTCACATATTTTGTAATAGCTCTACTTTGTATAAGGTCATCTAAATCAGGCCAACATTTACTGCTCACCTTCAGACTGATTTTTAAATCAGTCTTGAACTTGGGACTTTAATCCCCAATTTCTAGTCCATATTCCCTTTCACATACACATTTAGGTTCTCTCTTTTTTCTCTAGTCCATAAATATGGGGTCCAAATGCAGGTGATACACGATAAAGGAAGACTCAGCATAGCCAAAAATAAATTAATTTTTTAATCTATTTAAAAAAAAGAACCCTAGAGTCATGGAAGAGTAAATGTAGAGGAGACCTTTGAAACCATCTAGTCCACATTCGTTTTACAAATTTTAAAACCAAGGCTCAAAGGCTTTGATTTACAAAATGTTAGATAGCTTCCTAAGACAAATAAATTGTGATGGACATTAGAAATAAATGGAGCAAATGTGTGAATTATCTGCACACAGGAAGTTGATGAGTTCCTTAGCAAATACTGGATGGCTGGCACATAAAGAGGCAATAAAGAGATAAGGAAGATTCATAGAAATAGCTTATGAAAACTTCCACAGGGAGAGGGAAGGCACCTCCTCTCCCCCAAAGCAGACACAGAAGAAAAATCACCAGAAAAAAACAAAGTGTTGAAGACAAGGTCCTATAAGAACATATAAAATATATAAAAAATGTATATATATTATATAATATATAAAATAAAATATACATTTAAAATATATAAAAATATAATGTGAAATATAGAGGACAAACATGGTTTCCAGTGGGGGAGGGGGTAAGTAAGATAGGGGCAGAGGAGAAAATAAAGGATTATTATGGGATTATATGGAGAAGGCAATGGCACCTCACTCCAGTACTATTGCCTGGAAAATCCCATGGATGGAGGAGCCTGGTGGGCTGCCGTCTATGGGGTCACACAGAGTCGGACACGACTGAAGCGACAGCAGCGGCAGCAGCATGGGATTATATGACGTCATGTGTGTGAAACTTCTGAAAATTGTAAAGCTTTCTAGAATTTGAAGAATCTTTAATTCAGTAAAATAAAATAAAATGATGGATTTAATCAGCAAAAAGTGTAATGTGCAGCTGTATATTTTCATTTTTTCCCATACTCCTGATTTGTCTAAGTAATTATACATTTTCTAGTAGTCACATTAAAAAAACAGAAACTGGTAAATTAGTTTAATAATACATTTTATTTAACCCAATATATCCAAATAATACCATTTCATGCTTAGGAGTATGGAAAAAATAAAATAAATACACAGCTGTCACATTATGCTTTTTGTCGATTCAATCTATCATTTTATTTTATTTTACTAAATGGAAGATTCTTTTTTTTTGGAAGATTCTTCAAATTCTATGAATATATGTTCTTTAATCCAATATATCCGAATAACACCATTTTAGGATGTGTAAATATACCATTAAATATTTTATATTCTTCTTTTGTACTGAGTCCTCAAAACTGTTATGTACAGATATTACATAAAGCATATCCCAATTTAGACCAGTCACCTTTCAAGTGCTCAATAACTACACTTGTCTAGTGGCTACTATACCAGATGGCACAGTCTGTTTTCTCATTCAGTTCTGCAGATTTTCTTATGCAATTCTTCAACATCTTTTCCTGATGTTTTTATATTTTACAATCCTGGTACAGAAGATATATGGGAAAAAGTAGACAACAAACATGAATAGTCTGCATGGGCTGGGCATTTTTATTTATGTTGTTTTATCCTAATAATTTCAATAACTATTATTCTTTTGTCTGCTTGTCCAAGGAACCTCCATGTTTTCTTTCTCTTAAAATTCCAAAGGTCAGGGTATAGCAAATTAAATAGAATTCTCTCAATTATTGCAACTTTTATTCTGTTTATAGTATAAGGCAGGGAAACAATATTTGAGACCCTTAAAGTGATAAATATTGTGCTATCTGTTGCTCTGGTGTAGAAAATATGTCCAAGAAAAAAAATCTATTCTTAAAAGTTGAATTATTTCAGTTGTAAAAGAGAAAACTGGTATCGTTACCCCGCTGTGCTAATTTACATTGAGATAACATGTGGATGACTGTGTCCCGCCCTTCCTGGAGAGTTTTAATTGGTATGCTCTCTGCCTTTCCCTAATGTATCTTATTTCTCCCATTATCTATACAAGAAGCAAGTGTTCTTTCACCTTGAAAACTGAAATACCTCTTCCCGATATAATCAGATGCTTTCCAACCCCTTTTAAAGGAAAGGAAATTGCTTCTCTGGCTGCCAGCCATCTTGAAGCTGAGAACATGTCTGCTGGAAAAGGTAAGGCACTCTAATGAATGACTTTCTTTTCAAAGAAGGAGAGACGGTTCCTGCAGTAATTCAGTACAGGCTGCTGTTATTTAGCTGCTAATGGAAGAAACAAAAATAGATAAATAAAACACAACTTCCCATGTGTAACTGTCAAAAGTGACAGCAAGATAGGAGGTCATTTCCAACCAATCAAACTGTGGAATTTAGTTACTTAAAGAAACATGACCAAAATTCTATTTTGATACTTATTCTTTTCTTTTATATGTGATCAGCTCATCTACTAGAAGGACAGAAGAAAGGAAGGAAAGAAGGGAGAAAGGGAGGAATCAAAACAGTGAAACCTTTAACAATGCACACATCTGCTTTAAAATGTTATGTTTTATTCACAGGTTAGTTTTCATCCTTATGATAAAAGACCATAGATTTTGTGTAGTCTCTTGGTGTTACATTTTGCTATAACTGTCATTTAATAGTTACTTCCTCAATTTGTGGTGTTTTTCTTAGTTTCAGAAAGTATGGAGTTATGTGGGAGACACATTGTCACTCCTATACTTTCAATTTTGCTTTATTTGATGTTATTTATTTTACTCTAAAATAGAAGGCCAAAATACACAACTCAGAATGAATAAATTAAATTCCCTTAAAATTCACCATGGTTAAATTTACATTCTCGTCTTCCCTCCATTGCTTTATACCTACAAATTTTTTTTCCCTCCATTTTATTAGTGGTTCTAGCTGGGGCTGGTCACAGGATTGTGGTTTCACAAAATTTCAGGGTGGTGGTACTCAGGAAGCCTTGATTTATAGCACCAAGGTTTCCATGCAATCCACTGACTTATACAAGGACATGCATTAAAATATCAAATTATAACAAAGCTGCTTTTCCAAAACACACTAACAGTCCCTGAACTTTATCAACCTAATCTTGAGAAATTTTCTCTGGACATATGAAGTGGAATTAATTCACTCAGTCACAGCTATTGAGCAATCAATACATTGCTTTGTGGAGAGACATCATAAAAATGCACTGGACACGGTTCCTGTCCTGAAAAACAATGTACTGTCAAGAAAAGGAAGAGACAGTTCCAGAAATCTCTTGCTGTGTTAACAATCCACTCTAAAATGTAGTGGCTGAAATCAGCAGCCATTTCATTGCTCACCATTCTGTGGGCCAGGAACTTGAACAGGAATCACAGGAGACAGCTTGGCTCTCGCTCCATACAATGTTGGCTGGGATAGATCGACTGGGACTGGAGGATCCAAGATGGCACACTTTAATATCCGGGGCTCTGTTGCTGGAATCTATACTCCACGTAACCTTTATCTGCACTTGGCAATCTTAGTCTGCTCTATAATTGGTAGTCTATAGTGAGCATCTTTCCAAGGTCGAAAAAGGAAACTTCAAGGACTCTTAAGACTCAGAACTAGAAGTCACACAGTGTCACATCTGTTGTACACCATTGGTCACAGCAAGTCATAGGACCAGCCACAGATCAAGATGACGGGAAAGAGACTTCATCTTTTGATAAGAGTGATAAAGTCACAGCATAGGGAGCTGGTGGGATGGGAGAAATTGTAGCTACCTTTGAAAACATTGTGCCAAGTACTTGTGAAAGAAATTAGAATAAAAAACAAAGAAAAGTAAAAAGTCAAAGTGAAAGTCTCTCAGTAGTGTCCGACTCTTTGCAACCCCATGGACTATACAGCCCATGGAATTCTCCAGGCAGAATATTGGAGTGGGTAGCCCTTCCCTTCTCCAGGGGATCTTCCCAACCCAGGGATTGAACCCAGGTCTCCCACATTGCAGGTGGCTTCTTTACCAGCTGAGCCACCAGGGAAGTCCAAAAACAAAAGAATAAATACATATATCTTTTTTTCTTTTTCCTTATAATCTTCAGATTTTTGCTTTATGTATCTTTGTTGTTACATGTCTCATGCTTTATGATGTCTATCTTCTCTGTAAATTGTACCTTTTATCATTAATAATATTCATCTTTGTTTCATTTAAAGATAAATTTAAAAAACAAGGGAATAAATACAAGTTTCACATTTATATAGATAATTATGGCACAGAAGAATTTTAAGAAACTGCTACAGTAATGAGATATACAAATCTTCTTTAATAAGAGAACATTATCCATTTTCTTATAGGCTTGAAATCATCAGGATATGTTACTATTGATAAAAAGGCCTCAAAAAAGTTGAAGGTGAAGTAAGTAGGCATATACATGCTACAAGCAAAAATATCTGTTACATCAAGCCAAAGTGAGATGGTACTTTAACAACTTTCCCCACTTTTGTGGAGAAAACGCCTGCCTAAAAAGAAGGCTCAAGGCTACTATATTCATTAAAATCAGAACTTTATGACAAAAGTCTAATTTAAAAACTATATTACTTCACACACAAAATAATTTTTTTTAATTGAAAACTCCCAGTAACTCTGAATCAAAGAAAAAATAAATTCTGAATATCCCAAATAATGAGGTATAGAAGCTACCTGTCTATCAGGATTTTTTGACAAATGTAATCCTGGATTACTGGGCTATAATGTGTTTATGTTTTCTTTAGAGAAAACTTCTGTTTTCATCTCAAAGAAATAATACAAATGCTTTTGCAAAGGAAATGACATGAATAATTTGTTACTCTATTCTGAGTGTTAACTCTATGCAAATAATTTAGTTATATGAACTGTGTGAGGTTTGAGTTAACACTCAGAAAACAGAGTAGGTTTGGCAGAAAACTAAATGACCTGATGGGCCATTCTCATCTTTCCCAGTCTTGAAGCTGGGCACATGGTTTCTCACCCAAAGAACATATTTCGCAACATCCCTAAAGGCTAGAGGTGACCTTTCAGCAACAAGCAAGGGTTTAATGTATGCTCAATTCCCAGATATTCCTATAAAACAGCTGTCACAGTTCCCCTTCTTCCTTTTCAATTTTCTGCTAACTGGAGACCATGAAAATGATAGCAGCCACCTTGAACCCACAAGGTGTAGCTATGTGTGAGAATTACAGGACCACTTTCCTGCGCTGTATGTTCCCCTGCCTTTGGACTGTTGTGTCAGTGGGAAATAAACTCTTACATTTGGGGATCTACTGTAGCTGAAGGTTATGTTTTTACAGTAGGTTACCCTATACCTTAGCAATTACACATAGGTACTATCAGTGTCACCATTTTAAATATGGAGAGCAGAGAAATTAGGGTACTTAACCAAAGCAACAACTAGTAAGTTGTAAAGACTATGTGGGAAAGTGTTAATAGCTCAGTCATGTCTGACTCTTTGCAATCCCATGAACTGTAGCCCACCAGGCTCCTCTGTCCATGGGATTTCCCAGGCAAGACTACTAGAATGGATTGCCATTTCATTCTCCAGGGGATCTTCGTGACCCAAGGGTCGAACCTGGCTGGGTCTCCTATATTGCTGGCTGATTCTTTATTGTCTGAGCCACCAAGGTCACAATATAAGGTCAGGGCCCTGGTGCTGGCCACCAAGCAATACTACTTCAATAGCTAGAGTTTGTAAAAGCCTTTGCATGATTCCAAGAAACATCTAAAAGAATTTCAAAGAAAATTAACATTTCCAAAGGGGAGGAGGTAGTTACATTACATTTGAATGAAGCAGCAGTCCCCATTTCATTAAAAAGTCCTGCTACTCTATGGCTGATTCATGTTGAGGTTTGACAGAAAACAACAAAATTCTGTAAAGCAATTATCCTTCAATTAAAAAATAAATAAATATTAATTAATTATTTTTTAAAAGTCCTGGTACTTTTTAGAGTTAGTAATACAGAGTAAAGTAAGTTAGAAAGGGAAAAACAAATATCATATATTAACACATATATATGGAATCTAGAAAAACGGTACTGATGAACCTATCTACAGGGCAGAAATAGAGATCCAGACATAGAGAATGGATTTACGGATATAACAGGGGGAAGAAGAGGGTAGAATGAATTGACAGAGTAACACTGGGATATATACATGACCATGTGTAAAACAGATAGCTAGTGGGAAGCCTCTGTATATCACAGGGAGCTCAGCCCAGTGCTCTGTGATGACCTGGAAGGGTGGGATGGGAAGTGGGGTGAGAGGAAGGCTCAAGAGGGAGGGGATATATGTATACTTACAGCTGATTCACATTGTTGCACAGCAGAAACTAACACAACATTGTAGAGCAATTCTCCAACTTAGAATATACCAAAAAAAAAGAAAAAAATTCTTATAACACAGGTATTACATAAATTCAGAACAAAGAGGAAAAATAATTTAAAGAATGAAATACTGTTTTAAAAAATCAAATTTATCTTTTCCTCTAAAAGGAAAAAATTGAAGAGCTCTTGAATAAGTTGAACCACAATGCTCTTGAATGCATCACACAGAATTGCTGGCAATACTGACTATAGCTACCAACACCTATTTTATAGTGGGTACAGATCACCACTAGCTTGACCGTAAGATGAAAAAGGAACCTAGGAAGAAGGGACGGCATACACAAAGCCAATAATTTAATAAAAAGCCACAAAGATAACAAGAAAATCCCCAGAGTATTGTAGCTCATGCATAGTGACTGTAAACTGGTTTAATGGAAATAATTCTGATCTCCTACACCCAAAGAGGAGAATTATTGATGTTACATAGGAAGTGTTACAATATCTGCTTTAATCTGGAAATTTTGGCTTCATAATTCATAGGGAAAATGTGAAAGATATATAAAGATCCCAGAAAATGGAGTAGTTCTATACAACTAACCTCATAGGAACTAGACCAGGAAACCAATGCCTCCCTCCCTATCTCCCCCTCAGAGATCACATCTTCATGCCTTTCTGCTTTTTCCTGCTAGTCTGCTTCATTCATCAGCCTCTCTTCCAGAGGTCCTTCCTGCTTCAGCTTGTAATTGTCTCCAAGTGAGTGTTTCAGCCCCTTCTACACAATAGCAACTTTTCATCCATCATTTTGATGTATGTCCCTAAGGTTAACTGCCCTATGCAAAGTCTGTTTCCCAATTCTAAATTCTTAAGAGACAAATCTGATTGGCTCTCTTCACTTTTTTTTGAGCCAGACTAAGCAAGTTTCTTGCCTTGCTGAAACATGGACTTGCTGCCTTGGGTTACGTGCACATCCCTGGCCCAGTAAGTATCAGCCAGATGGTGTGGTCACGTGATACATGACTATAACACACCCACTCATCAGTAAGCAAGGACCCTAGCAGCTTCCTGTGGCAGGGCTGAGGAAATAGGAGGTCACGATAAGCAAATCTAGTACAGTTCTGGTAATTCTGCTCAACTGAGAAACCATTTTCCACTCAGATAGTAATCAAGAAATGAGTCTTTCTACCAAAAGCATTAGAATGAAATATGCTTGCAGTGGCTTCAGTAGGAAAGAACACAGAGGCAGCTGGCCAGAGGACACAGAATACAACAGAGCAAAACACCAAGGTGGGCACAGAACGTGGGGACAGAAAGCAGAGTTGCAGCACTAACACAGAAAGAAGGGATCTGTATCAGAGAGGAGGCATCAGTCTCACATAAAAGAAATTTACTCTGGCCAGCTTGGGTATATACAAAGACACTGTATTGGATAGATATAGGGGAACATTCAGGGCTAACAGAAAAACTCAGGTAGCCATCAGGTATCCTCTAGAGAGTCTAAGTTAGAAGTTCATCCAAGTGCACTGCAGCTGGAATGGAGGGATCCAACCCATTTTAGTGTATTTGTCACTCTGTCCACTACTTCAGTTCTCAGAATTCCAGGAGTGCCCACTTCGGCTTGAGGAGGAGAAGTAAGCACCTTCAGGACTGACAAACCACCTAAAGATGGTGAGAGAATTCCCTCAGAAAGAAGCCAGATGCTATTTAAAAGTAAAGAGGGATTTCCCTGGCAGTCTAGTGGTTGAGACTCCCTGCTTCCACTACAAGGGGGTGTGGGTTCGATTCCTGGTCGGGGAACTGAGATCCTGCATGGCGCATGGCATAGTCAAAATGTCAATAAATAAATAAACAAAACTATGTAAATGTTAAGAGGGAAGAGTTGTTGAACAGAAAATAGTGATAATAACAACAATAATACCCATTATAGAAAATACTTCTTGAGCCATAAACCATTAGTAGAGGCAGTTGGCAAGAACAGCCTCTTCAAGAACACTGTTGAAATCAAACTAGAGTATACAGACAAAAATGAAGCAGATATAGAGAGGATAGAGAGATATGTTTGTTTTATAGATATAGAGAACAACTGGCGGTTATCAGTGGGGACAGGGAGGAGGGGTAAAATAGGGACCAGGGAGTGAGAGGTACAAACTGCTAGGTTTAAGACAAGCTCAAGGATGTATTGTACAACACGGGTAATATAGGTAATATATGGTGATAACTGTGAATCAAAAGTAATCCTTAAAAACTATATATTTTTAATTTTTTAATTTTAAAATACACAAATTAAAAACAAAAACATGGAAGTCATGGATGACCTTGACAAGGATAATTACAGTGGAATGCAATGAGTGAAAGATTAATGAGATGCTGCAGATCCTGGCTGATGACTTTTAAGACAGAAGCTACCCGTTGGAGTGAGGTTCACAGTTAGGCGGGGAAGAGCAGATCCAGTGTTCAAGTGGAGAATAGTGGTCGTAGGTGGAAGACCAGGCAGTTTATCCATTGCAGTTGGAGGAAGGGCAGAAGAGCCCATTTTAAGTAGGTTAGCAGATGTAACCAGAGGTGTGGAAGCTTGTTTTTCATTGAAATAGAAAGAAAGCGTCTTCTAATTTCATGGCTGCTGTCACCATCTGCAGTGATTTTGAAGCCCCAAAAAATGAAGTCTGTTACTATTTCCACTGTTTCCCCATCTACTCGCCATGAAGTGATGGGGCAGAATGCCATGATCTCAGTTTTATAAATGTTGAGTTTAAGCCAGCTTTTTCACTCTCCTCTTTCACCTTAATCAAGAGGCTCTCTAGATCGTCTTCACATTCTGCCATGAGGGTGGTATCATCTACATATCTGAGGTTATTGATATTTCTCCCCACAATCTTGATTCCAGCTTGTGCTTCATTCAGCCTGGCATTTCTCATGACGTACTCTGCATAGAAGTTAAATACTCAAGGTGACAATATACAGCCTTGACGTACTCCTTTCCCAATTTGGAACCAGTCCATTGTCCCATGTCTGGTTCTAACAGTTGCTTCTTGATCTGAAGGCAGGTTTCTCAGGAGGCAGATCAGGAGGTCTGGTATTCCTATCTCTTTAAGAATTTTCCATAGTTTGTTGTGATCCACATAGTCAAAGGCTTTAGCATAGTCAATGAAGCAGAAATAGATATTTTTCTGGAATTCTCTTGCTTTTTCTATGATCCAACAGATGTTGGCAATTTGATCTCTGGTTCCTCTGCCTTTTCTAAATTCAAAAAGATGCTTTCTCCTTGGAAGAAAAGCTATGACAAACCTAGACAGCATATTAAAAACCAGAGACATTATTTTGCCAACAAAGTTCTGTATAGTCAAGGCTATGGTTTTGCCAGTAGTCATGTATGGATGTGAGAGTTGGACCATTAAGAAGGCTGAGCACCAAAGAATTGATGCTTTCAAACTGTGGTGCTAGAGAACTCTTCAGAGTCCCTTGGACAGCAGGGAGATCAAATGAGTTACTCCTAAAGGAAATCAACCCTGAATATTCATTGGAGGGATGATGCTGAAATTGAAAGTCCATCCTTCAGCCACCTGATGTGAAGAGCCAACTCACTGGAAAAGACTCTGAAGCTGGGAAAGATTGAAGGCAGGAGTAGAAGGGGATGACAGAGGATGAGATGATTGGATGCCACCACTGACTCAATGGATATGAGTTTGAGCAAATTCTGGGAGATGGTGAAGGACAGGTAAGCCTGGCATGCTGTAGTCCTTGGGGTCACAAATAGTCGGACACAACTGAGTGACTGAACAACAACAAAAAAGAAAGCAAAGTCATTATCAGCTGAGAAGTGGAGAATAGAGAGGTCTTGGAGACAAAAGGAGAAAGAAGAACATACAAAATAGTTACCTAGGTGAGCAGGAAGGTGATTACATAGGAAATTATAATAGGATCATTTGACCTGACGAAGGTGCACTTGATTTGCAAAACTGAGGTCCTAAAGTGAGACCAGGCACCTGGCCTATATGTTTTCCTCCATCTGTGCTTCTTTGCACAGGGGCAGATGAAGAGTCAGTGCAATTTTTTTTAAGATTATATTTTAGAATTTTATTTTTTTTCAAACTTTTTATTTTTTATTAGGGTATAACAATGTTGTGATACAGTTTCAGGGGAACAGTGAAGGAACTCAGCCATTCATAGACATGTATTCATTCTCCCCCAAACTCCCCTCCCTTCCAGGCTGACCCATAACATTCAGCAGAGTTCCTTGTTCTATACAGTAGGTTTTGTTGGTTATCCATTTTAAATATAGCAGTGTGCACAAAAAGAAAGACTAGAGATCTCTTCAAGAAAATTAGAGATACCAAGGGAACATTTCACACAAAGATGGGCTTGATAAAGGACAGAAATGTTATGGAACTAACAGAAGCAGAAGATATTAAGAAGAGGTGGCAAGAATACACAGAAGAATTGCACAAAAAAGATCTTCAAGACCAAGATAATCACGATGGTGTGATCATTCACCTAGAGCCAGACATCCCAGAATGTGAAGTCAAGCGGGCCTTAGAAAGCATCACTATGAACAAAACTAGTGGAGGTGATGGAATTCCAGTTGAGCTACTAGTCCATGGGGTCACAAAGAGTTGGACACGAGTGAGAGACTTTCACTTCACTTCTAACCATTCCATTAGCAAATCCTATTGTTACCTCCACTGTATATCTGGCATCTATCAGTTTTTATCAATCCCCATGCCCACCACCTTGGCTTAGCCTTTTGTGCCAGGGTCTTGGCCATCTAACTGTTTTCCCTGTCTCAATTCTAACTATCCAGTAATGTACCCTCCACGCAACGACCAGAGTGGTCTTCTTACATCTTCATTTGATTATATAGTCCCTTACTACATCCTTTAGCAGTTTCTCACTGGACTTCTGTTTTAATCCAAATGGTGGCCACCAAAGTCCTTGCTCCTTTGCCCAGCTCTCCAACCTTCAGCACTGCTTTCTCTGAGGACCATGTTCTCTGGTTCCACTGGCCCCACTCAGCTCTGGTTCTCAAACATGCACACTCTTTTTGTGTTTGATTAATGAAATTATTTCCCCTTCTACCTGAAATGCTCTTCCTCTGGCTCATTCATTGGTCACTTTACTCAAGCTTTAGGTCTCAGGCCACATTGTTACTTTCTAGAGAAGACGTCCCTGAGCTTAGGATTGAAAGTACTTTTACCAATGATGTAATACATCACCCCGTTTGTTTTAGAGCCTTACACAATCTGAAGTCATGTTTACACATTTGTCCACCTGCACACCCCAACTAGAATGTGGGCAAGGACTCTGACTCTCCCATTTTCTTGCCTAGTCTTAGAGCAGTGGTTCTCAAACTTATTCATCTCAGGAATTTTACTTAAAAAGTATTCATGGGGACTTCCCCGGTAGTCCAGTGGTTAAGACTTCACTTCTACTGCAGGGATATGGGTTCAATCCCCAACAGAGGAACTAAGGTCCAACATGCATAAGGAGCTTTAGTATATGTGAGTTATAGCTACTATTATCTACTACATATCAGCAATTAAAACCAATAGATTTAGAAAATATACATTTCTTTATTTAAAAACAGTCATCATAACTCCACTGCATGTTGACACTTCACATTTTTATGAAAAATAATTCTATTCTCTAAAACAGTAAAATTGTCAGAGGAGTGATATTATATTTTTGCAAATATGTTTAACCTCTGATTTAATAAAAGGCATCTAAATCCTCCAAAAAAAAAGAGGACCGTTGAAAAAACTCGTAAAAGAAAGTGAAATTTGAACAAAGACAGATGAAACTAAACCAAATCTTCCAGTATAAATAAATATTACAGCTAAACTTTACATCAACCCTGTGAAATTGGAAGATAAGTCTCATTTAGAAGGAGAAACGCAAAGCACTTCAAGGTTCAATGACTTATGAGAAAAACCACACAGGAAGCAGCAGGGCAGGGATCAGTTCCTGTGCATCTGGCCCCACTCCAGAGTCTACCTAAGAACCATGACAAGGTGCTTACAAAAGGAAGAAAAGGTGCCACTGAAAGGCCCAGGCACTCAGAGAAAGGAGTCCGCAGAGATTACACAAAGCAAGGGGAGAAATCCAAAACTAGATAAAACCAGAAAATACCCTGTTGATAGGTCAAGCTAAGGATTTAACTGAACCTTTTTTTTTTTTTTTTGGCAGGGGAGGTGGGGTATAGCTGCTTTACAGTGTTGTGTTAGTTTCTGTTGTACAATGAAGTGAATCAGCTATCAGATCAGATCGGTCGCTCAGTCGTGTCCGACTCTTTGCGACCCCATGAATCGCAGCACGCCAGGCCTCCCTGTCCATCACCAACTCCCAGAGTTCACTCAGACTCACGTCCATCGAGTCAGTGATGCCATCCAGCCATCTCATCCTCTGTCATCCCCTTCTCCTCCTGCCCCCAATCCCTCCCAGCATCAGAGTCTTCCAATGAGTCAACTCTTCGCATGAGGTGGCCAAAGTACTGGAGTTTCAGCTTTAGCATCATTCCTTCCAAAGAAATCCCAGGGCTGATCTCCTTTAGAATGGACTGGTTGGATCTCCTTGCAGTCCAAGGGACTCTCAAGAGTCTTCTTCAGCATCACAGTTCAAAAGCATTAATTCTTCAGCACTCAGCCTTCTTCACAGTCCAACTCTCACATCCATACGTGACCACAGGAAAAACCATAGCCTTGACTAGACGGACCTTTGTTGGCACATATACATATATTAATATCTCCCTCTTGGACCTCCTTCCTGTGTTCTCCCACCCCCAACTCCAAACCCACCCATCTAGGTCACCACAGAGCACCAGACTAAGCTCCCTGTGCTATACAGCAAGTTCCCTTTAGCTATTGTTTTACAGCTGGTATCAGAGAAGGCAATGGCACCCCACTCCAGTACTCTTACCTGGAAAATCCCATGGATGGAGGAGCCTGGTAGGCTGCAGTCCATGGGGTCGCTAAGAGTCGGACACAACTGAGCAACTTCACTTTCACTTTTCACTTTCCTGCATTGGAGAAAGAAATGGAAACCCACTCCAGTGTTCTTGCCTGGAGAATCCAGGGACAGGGGAGCCTGGTAGGCTGAGGTCTATGGGGTCGCACAGAGTCGGACACGACTGAAGCAACTTAGCAGCAGCAGCAGCAGTGTATATATGTTAACACAATCTCCCAATTCATCCCAGCCCCCTCCGCCCCACCCGAGTCCACATGTCCATTCTCTGCATCTGCATCTCTGTTCCCTATCGCACTGCAAATAGGTTCATCAGTACCTTTTTTCTATGGTACAAATATGATTAATATACACATTATGTATATTAATTCCACAATATGTGTTAATAATATACAATATTTGTTTTCTCTGTCTGACTTATTTCACTCTGTATGACAGACTCTTTAGTTAAGAGAAAAATAAGAATTAAGAGGAGAATCTACTGCTTGTGGCTTATGATTTCTTGAATCTGGAAGTGCTGTAGTTCATTATGCAGTATGTTTCTTATTCTGAATCGTAAGGTCAGACATTCCCAGCTAATCTTGTCCTTATATCTTCCCAGGTTAAAGCCTTCTGCACCACCAGCCCTTCCATCAAGTGTTGTTCCCGACAGCGGAAGTGGGGACTGAGATCTGGCTATCTTCAGTTTAGGATTTTACACAAGGAAAACATTTTGTATAATTCCCCATCCTTGTTTTAAATAATCTTTAAACAAGAGGAATTCCTAGTAACCAGATTAATTTCATTCTGGTTTAATTCCAGGAAAAGAAGAGAGTGGAAGAGTAAGAGGGCGAGGGAGAACCTGGCTAGAATGGCCTGTGGCCCTTCCTCGGTCAGTTGTTTATGCTGTTGAGTCAAGAATTTCGCTTCTTCCCCTGCCTGTTTGTCTTCTTGAGCAAACTGAGATTCCAGATTGCAATTGTTTGTAAACAACAGAGGATTATTGGGTTGGTAGGAAAGACTTGTCTACAATCTCAGATAAACTTAAAGCCTGTGTACTAGAAACAGGCAAACATTAGTTGTGAACTAACAAGCTGACTATCTTTTTGTCTCCATCTCAGGTTTGCTGCTTATATATGGCTAATTGCTCACTGAGGGTAGACTAAACTGTGTAGAGTTAATGAATTCCACTAACAGTATACATTTAACCCTATGGTTAATAAAAGAGGGAATTCTAGTGTATTCTTTCCTCTTCCTCCTCCTCTATTCATACTTGCATGTATGTGCTAAGTCGCTTCAGTCATGTCCGACTCTTTGTGACCCAGTGGACTGCAGCCTGCCTCTGTCCATGGGATTCTCCAGGCAAGAATACTTGAGTAAGTTGCCATACCCTCCTCCAGGGGGTCTTCCGACCCAGGGATCAAACCTGTGTCTCTCACATCTCCTGCATAGGCGTGGGTTTGATTCCTGTTTGGGGAACTAAGACCCCACCAGCTACACAGTACAGCCAAATAATTAAAAGCCAGGGAAAAAAGGCCACTGGAAAGTTTTAAGGAGCAATTTGATTTAGGTCATGATATATTTTTATGATAAATTTAACATATATATTAACATATACATATGAACTGAATTTTAAAGTAAACAAACAATTTAGTGGTTTGTCATGACCATTATTAGGAAAAGGAATGGGATTAGATTGGCATGGTGTTATAGGGAGGGACTTTTACTCTATCTGTATCGCTTACATCATTTGCAATGAATATATTTATATATGACTCAAAGGATTAAATTTAAAATAGAGTAAATAATTAAAAGAAAATGTTTTAGGTATAAGCCAGAGAAATAAGTCATTATCAGACTTAGCCTGAAATTCACATTTTTTCAGAAAGAGGCACAAAGTCTGTGCCCAAGCCCAGATTTCAGCATCAGTAAGTTTAGAGGCTAAAGATGAAATTAAGTCTAAAATTTAAAAATCATAATATGTATTTATACTGTCTGAATTAGGACATATATGCTAATGTCCTACTCCAATTCCTACTCCAGGGTATCTTCCTAACCCAGGGATTGAACCCTCATCTTTTATGTCTCCTGCATTGGCAGGCGAGTTCTTTACCACTACTGCCACCTAGGAAGCCTCATATATATGCTAATACATAAAGAAATTATTCTCGTTATTAACCTTTGTTAATTTGAAACCTTGGAAAGATGATAAGAAAGAAATAAAAGCAAGACATATTCCAGAGTTTCTGCTGTATCATACAGTCTACAAAGAAACATGGGAGCAATTTAATTAGCCGTAACTTTATAAAAATCCAGTCTGGTATGCAGGTCCAAACATGAGCATCTTGCTGTATAATCACATACAGGCAACAAGTATTACTTAAATCAGGTGTAAGAGCAGATGTGATTCCTGTGGCTTTTTCTTTCATTGTAAATAGATGCCCTTTTGGACTATATGATATGTTTTTTAAAATTACATATATTCCAAACCCTGAAAGGTTATAAAAACTGCCATTTAGTGAATAGGTGAAACTTTCCTATTTACAAACATGGTTTTCAACCTGTATCTCTTTTTTATCACTCATGTTTAATTGGGATACCATCAATATTACACTCATTGTAAGTGTGAAAATGTTAGTCGCTCAGTGGTGGCCGACTCTTTGCGACCCTGTGGACTGTAGCCTGCCAGGCTCCTCTGTCCATGGAATTCTCCAGGCAAGAATACTGGAGTGGGTTCAGTTCTGATTTTAATGGCATGGGATTAGTGGGCCCTGTGACAGGGAGAATGACTAGGTACTTTGGGTCTGAAAAGTAGCTTTGACTTGATGTGCATGGTCACATTGCCTTTCTAGATAATGTAGCAGGTTGAGAAGTAACTCACCCAATTTAAGAGGATAAATGGTTCAAAGGAAAAGAGAACAGTTGTGAGTAGAACCCGGTGATGTGTCATTTAAAGTATCTTTCAGTCCAGTTCCTTAGGAAATTTGTACCAGATTCCTAGAATTTGGAGTTTAATATTAAACCAAGAGAACAACGAAGTGAAATAGCTAAATTGATAGAGATGCTGAAGACAAAAAATTAGGGCAGTGGAACGCCTTCTTAAGCATTTATTTTAAAAATCCACCAACCATTCACCTATATATTATACACGCATCACATGAGATTAAAACAAAAAACATAATTTCCTAGGAACAAGCTATTAACATGAACAGTTTTGTTTACACTAAAAAAATAATAGAAAAATCAGAATTTTTATATGCTGCAAAGCTTTAATGGTATAAATCAGAAACTTTTAAAGTTATCGTTCAAGTTTACCTTATTGAACCAAATGTGATGCATGCACTTCAAGAGATGCCTAGCAGATGACAGATAAATATATATTGAGTCCTGACTGACTGCAATGCTCCAAGCTAGAGAAAACTGGTGTAAACATTGTAAACAAGATACAATCTTGGATACACTTGGAGCTTAAAGTCTACAAGAAAAGTTAAGCATAAAACAATTAATGTCAAAGACAATTGATTAAGTGAATTGTGCTGAGAGTATACAATTAGTGATCTTGCCTATTCAGCAGGTATGAACTGAGGTCAAGTGAAGGGTTCACTGAAGAAAGGATATTTAAGTTAAAAGTGAAGAATTGGGCTTCCCTGATGGTCTGGTGGTTAAGAGTCCACCTTGTAATGCAGGAGACACAGGTTCAATCTCTGCTCTGGGAAGATCCCACATGTTGTAGGGCAACTAAGCCCTTGTACCACAACTACTGAGCCTGTGTGCCTAGAGCCCATGCTCTGCAACAAGAAGCCACAGCAATGAGAAGCCTGTACACAGCAACTAGAGAGTAGCCCCTGCTTGCTGCAAGTAGAAAAAACCCGAGCAGCAACGAAGACCTAATGCAGCCTAAGAAAATAACTAACTAAATATTTTTTAAAGTGAAGAATGAATAGGAGTTGGCTGAATAAAGAAGTGGATGGAGGGTGCAGAAAAGTATTCCCTAAAGAGGGAAGAGCCTGTGCAAAGGTCCTGAGGCAGACAGGAGGAAAATCTCAGGAGAAGGCCAGGGATTGCAGCTCAAGGCAGGTCTCAGACCAAATAGGGCCTTAGAGACCACATATGGATTCTGGCCTTATCTGAAGAATAATCAGGAGTCACTGATGTGGTTTAAACTAGGAAGAGAATATAATAAGATCTGTACTATTATAAAGTTACCTTGGCTATTGTTTGAAGAATGATTGGAAGGGATTAGTGGAACATGTGGAGATATAAAAGATATTTTTATAGTTGGTGGTTCAGCTATGGTAATGGTGCTTGGTTTCAAGAGATTGTTAAATAGATGGAATGAACAGGACTGGATATGTGACTATAAGAGAGAAAAAAGACAAAGTCCATAATATTTCATGGATTTATGGCAGGGACATATGAAAAATCAATTAGGATTCTTACTATGACCGGGTACCAGAGTTTGGACACTTCCAGTCTGCATAGCTTTGCAGTGCAGTACCTGTGAAGATATTTTAAGGGACCATTTGGATAATATTCTTCAGACATCAGGAAAATAAATACCCTCTAGACAATATCTAAGGATTCTGAGAAACTACTGCAGTAAATTAGTCCTTAAAAGAAGTTTGTGATTCTGTTCCTGAGAGCATGGGTATTAGCTACCTGTGGCTCAGTCATAAAGAACCTGCCTGTCAATGCAGAAGATGCAGAAGACCGATAGGATCCCTGGGAAGGGAAAATCCCCTGGAGAAGGAAATGGCAACTCATTCCAGTATTCTTGCCTTAAGAATTCCATGGAGGGAGGAGCCTGGTGGGCTACAGTCTGTGGGATTGCAAAGAGTTGGACACGACTGAGCGATTAAGCAACAGAGAGAAAGTAATGACAACAGAATGACAACTTTCAATATGACAAAAGAAAGAAGGTAACAACAGAGAGAAGGTGACAACAGAGAGAAGGTAACCCAAGGAAGCAGGAAAGCATCATTGTCTCCAAGAGATCTGAGAATGCCACTAAGCTCATGGCAGGAGTAATACATCACAATTCTTTGCTAAATGTTTCTGGAGAAGAAGAAGCTGTTCTCTATAAAAGTTCCCCAAAGTTGCTGCCAATTATCTACCTAGAGTTGGAATCCCAGAAATCCTGAACCAAGATTTTTTTTTAAGTTTCATTTTATTTATGGCCGCGCTGGGTCTTTCTTGCTGCATGCAGGCTTTCTCTAGCTGTGGTGAGCAGGGGCTGCTCTTAGTCGTGGTGTGCAGTCTTATTGCGGTCCCTTTTCTTGTTGTGGAGCTCAGGCTCTAGGGGCATGGGCTTCAGTACTTGTGACTCCAGGACTCTGAAGTGTGGGCTCAGTAATTGTGGTGCACTGGCTTAGTTGCTTTTCGGCGTGTAGGATCTTTCCGGACCAGGGATAAAACCCATGTCCCTTGCATTGGCAGGGGGATTCCTAGCCACTAGGCACCAAGGAAGCCTCTGAATCAAGATTTAAGATTGTGACAAACAGTGTGATGTAGTCTCCTAATTATTCGTAGCAGAAAATCTCAAGGAAGAAAGTAAACATGGAATATGATGCAGGTATCTATTTGACTTAGCTCATGGAAATAATTATATGTATATATAGAACACTTACTAGGATGCATGCCTGTGTAGTATGTCTGAGCCTCCTTGTTATATAATCTCTACTTCCACACCCCCTCCTAATATCTTGTTAGTTGGATGATAATTCTTTTTCTTAGGCTCCTTCTTGAGGATACATTTTTAAAGAGAATTCTTAAGCCTCTAGGAGGTATCTTTTGTCCTATAGTTAATCTCTTAATAAGACCAATTTAGCTGTAATATAAATGGTAACGTAGAGTGAACTATTTACTGCACAATTCTGAACTTGCTCAGAGATTGCCTATAAGCAGGCTGGCATTACCCGTGGGCAGAGTTGGTGAAGAGAAATGTGGAAACGTTTCAGAACCATAGAGGAGATTCAGGCTTTTTAACCCTCGTTCTGGGAAGAGTGATTTCAGACTTGCCAGCTTTTCAAAGAGACTACTGTATGTAAGGGCTGTGCTGGGCATAGTGGTGTCTGTTCTTAAAATCGGGGATACAGGACTCAGATTTGTGTTAAAGGCATAACAATAACTGGCTTCTATTTGCAAAAGGGCCAATGGACATAGACCAGGACAAACAATATGACTGGAAATCACCCATGTGAGTTAGAAAATTACCTGTGTATTCCTAGGTGTGAAACACAGTAAAAATATTCCATTTGAATTTCTTGGGTTATATGTCTACTTCCTTTTTTTTCACAGATTCACACTATCATGATTAGTTTAATTCCGTTTGCCACTGTTGAGTAGTCTGCCATTTGGAACAAGCTTGCATTCCATCTGTTGTAAGTGAAGGATTTGCAAGTGGCATCATTCCATGTTTTCTTAAGGATTTAAGGTGTCACTAGCTTTCAACTGACTCTACTAAAGGGCTTTTTGCCAGAACCCTACCTGATGCCAATTTTCATTCAATCTCCATAAATGTTTATTAATACAATAGTGCACAAAGTCTTCTTGACCTATTGAGCATGCCAAAAGAGGTATTTGTTTTTCTGCTTCTCGATGCCCATATTTAAACATGTTACGTAAAAACATCCACACCTAAATCTGTCCCATCTTGTTGATCCATTTTTAAAATTCACACCCTGTCTTGTATAAACGCAACCCAACCATGAAAGTAACTTGTTCATGAGTCATAACCATGCAAACACTGAAGTAATTGTAAAGCATCTCTTGTTAGTTTGCAATTAGGGTATTAACTTCTATATCATGCTGTATTAGATTTTAGAAGAAAAGTCATAAAGGATTTTATTTCTTAACACTCAATAACATTTAATCATAAACATATACAAAGACAAAGATAAATATATATCCATTTCAGCACCTACAAAAACAATTAGTTTTCCTGGGTGTGTCATGGCAGATGGTGCCATTTTTTTAGAGTATGCACAGAATATATAAACTGAACAGGTACTTATAGACATGCCACAGTATGGTGGCATGGAATAGAAATGGTATGTTTATTTGATTCACATAATTTTAAAGTCCTCATCTTCAGTATCAGAAGAAAAAAATCATGTTGTATAATTATGAATTTGCATCAAATATGCTTTAGAATTCAACAACAGTTTATGTCTAATAGCAATTCAGAGAAGGTGCAAGTCAAAGGTAAATCCACCCTTACAACTCACATTAAATAAGATCTGATTAGATCCCTGTTCTTCACAAAGTAGGGATGCCATGAATGGATTTCTCCTAGAAATCTCTGCAGTAGGCTAAGTCCTGTCAAAACTCTCCAGATGAAGTGGAATCTCAAGCCAACTGGAGAATCTCATTAGCCACTCCTCTTCCTGTATTAAGTATCTCCTTTAACAGCTCCTCCCCCCTTTCTCTCTTGTCTACACTGAACGTGCTTACTATCTGTCAAAGTTATCCCCTGCTCTCCAGTGTCACAAACATTTTCTACATTGGACATCTTGACATCTCTTATCATTTATTAAAAATATTTCTTAATTGATATATTAGTTTCCAGCTGCATTCTTTTCCAATTCATTCACTACAAGTTCTAAACACAAATCGCACATACCTGCTTCACATATTCTAATGATGTCCTTAATAACTCCAGGACTCAGGGTAACATTTTCACTTATTAGTTCAGGGATCTCAAATTGCACTTATTTCAAGCTGCAATCAAGATTGCCAGGAGAAATATCAACAACCTCAGATATGCAGTTGATACCACTCTAATGGCAGAAAGCAAAGAAGAACTAAAGAGCCTCTTGATGAAGGTGAAAGAGGAGAGTGAAAAAGCTGGCTTAAAACTCAACATTCAAACAACTAAGATAATGGCATCCAGTCCCATCACTTCATTGCAAATAGATGAGGGAAGAGTGGAAACAGTGACAGATTTTATTTTCCTGGGCTCCAGAATCACTGTGGACAGTGGCTGCAGCCACGAAATTAAAAGAGGCTTACTCCTTGGAATAAAAGCTATGACAAACCTATACTGCCTTTTAAATAGCAGAGACATCCTTCTATGTAATCAAAGCTGTGGTTTTTCCTGTAGTCATGTACAGATATAAGAGTTGGACCCTAAAGAAGGCTAAGCACCAAAGAATTGATGCTTTTGAATTGTGGTGCTGGAGAAGGCTCTTGAGAGTCCCTTGGAGAGCAAGTAGATCAAGCCAGTTAATCCTAAAGGAAATCATCCCCGAGTATTCATTGGCAGGACTGATGCTAAAGCTGAAGGTCCAATACTCTGGCCATCTGATGTAAAGGGCTGACTCACTGGAAAAGACCCTGATGTTGGGGAAGATTGAAGGCAGGAGGAGAAGGGGCCGACCGAGGATGAGATGATTGAGTGGCATCACTGACTCAATGAACATGAGTTTGAACAAATTCAGGGAGATAGTAGAGGACAGGGAAGCTTCATGTGTTGCACTTTATGGGGTCACAGAGTCGGACACAACTTAGCGACTAAGCAACAAAGCTCCTGCTCCATGATCATGTACACTCTGTGCCTACATTCAAATGCCCAATACTCTGGCTTTTCTTAACTGGTTGTGCTCTCCCTTTCAGGGCCCTTGGCCCAGAGTGCCTTTCAAAAGTTAGCTCAAGTATCTGCTCTTTCCTGAAGATTTCTCAGAAAACGTGTTAGAGAAATGTGGGATGTGGCGAAAACCTCGCCCTGCAGAGCAGCTGGTGTTTGAAAGTGCTGGGATCCAATTCTAAATCTCTGATGAGCTGTGTGAGCCAGAAAAACCTGGTTGGTCTCCACACATAGTGGCCACCCCACATTCATCCTCATTAAGTGAGTGCTGCCACTAAGGAAGAGGACAGGCAGCTGATGCTTGAGCACCCATGGCCCGTCACGCTCTGGCTATGACAATTCTTTCAACTGAGATATAATTGACATATAACATTGGTATGATTAAGATGCACAGTGCATTGATGCATTTATATTTTGCCATATGATTGCCACCATGGCATGAGCCAACACCTTTCTCATGTCACATAAAAATTTTTGTATGTGGTAAGAACATTTAAAATCCAGTCCTTTTTTTAAATTGGGGTATAGTTGCTTTGGGTTTCCCAGGTGGCTCAGTGGTTAAAGAATCCACCTGCAATGCAGGGAACACAGGCAGATGTGAGTTCGATCCTTGGGTCCAGAAGATCCCCTGGAGGAGGGTATGGCAACCCACTCCAGTATTCTTGCCAGGAGAATCCCATGGACAGAGGAGCCTGGTGGGTTACAGTCCATAGGGTTGCAAACAGTCAAACATGACTGAAGTAACTGAGCACGAATGCATGCATAGTTGCTTTACAATGCTATGTCACTTTCTGCTGTATAACAAAGTAAATCAGCTATATGTATACATCTATTTCCTCCCTCTTAAACCACCCTCCCTCCCCGTCCCTCCCCTCTAGGTCACCACAGAGCACTGAGCTGAGCTCCCTGTGCAGGTTCCCACCGGCTATTTAACACCTGGTAGTGTGCATGTCAACTCCACTCTTTCAGTTCATCCTCTCCACCATGTCCACTCATCCATTCTCTACATCTGCGTCTCTGTTTCTGCCCTGCAAATTGGTTCACCTGTGCCATTTTTATAGATTCCACATATACGCATTAACATATGATATTTATTTTTCTCTATCTGACTTACTTCACTCCATATGACAGACTCTAGGTCCATCCACATCTCTAAAAATAACCAAACTTCATTCCTTTTTCTGGCTGAGGAAAAATCTAGTCTTTTAGCTAATTTGCTAACCTTCATCTTTCAGGACTTTTCCCATGTCATATACTACCATCATTCCTGGACTAGGATTCTCTCTGCTTCCTGCTAGACAATCTGATCCCTACAAACCATCTCCAGTACTTCTTGCCTACTGCCTCTGTTTGGACCCACAGTTTAATCTTTGATCTTGGGTTTGGTCTTTAAGAATACATAATATACTTAAAGTAGAGTGAATATATAGTGTGTGTGTATATATATGGAGAAGGCAATGGCACCCCACTCCAGTACTTTTGCCTAGAAAATCCCATGGACAGAGGAGCCTGGTAGGCTGCAGTCCATGGGGTCGCTAGAGTCGGACACGACTGAGCGACTTCACTTTCACTTTTCACTTTCATGCATTGGAGAAGGAAATGGCAACCCACTCCAGTACTCTTGCCTGGAGAATCCCATGGACGGAGGAGCCTGGTGGGCTGAAGTCCATGGGGTCACTAGGAGTTGGATACGACTGAGTGACTTCACTTTCACTTTTCACTTTCATGCATTGGAGAAGGAAATGGCAACCCACTCCAGTGTTCTTGCCTGGAGAATCCCAGGGACGGAGGAGCCTGGTGGGCTGCCATCTATGGGGTCGCACAGAGTCAGACACAACTAAAGTGATGCAGCAGCAGCAGCAGCAGTGTATATATGTGTATATATATATATATATATATATATATTAGTAGTATATATATAAGTAATGTATATACTTTTAAATATATTTATATAACTTATATATACTATAATATATATAATAATATAGTTTTTACTAATATATTAATAATATGTATGAATATACATGGGCTTCCCTGGTGGCTCAACTGGTAAAGAATTCACCTGCAATGCAGGAGACCCTGGTTCAATCCTTACGTTGGGGTGATCCCCTGGAGAAGGGATAGGCTACCCAGTTCAGTGTCTTGGGCTTTCCTGGTGGCTCTGACAGTAAAGAATCTACCTGCAATGAGAAAGACCTGGTTTTGATCCCTGGGTTGGGAAGAACCCGGAAGATCCCTGGAGGAGGGCATGGCAACCCGCTCCAGTAGTTCTCTGACCCAGGGCCCCTGCATTGGAAGCATAGAATCTTAACCACTGAACCACCAGAGAAGTCCCTGGAACTCATAACCTGTTCTAACTGAGTCATATAATAGCAATAATTATCATTTAGGGTATATTTACTGTGTACTAGGCAGGATACAAGACATTTTGTAAACCCTGTGTTATTTAATTTTCCTCATAATTCCAGGGCTAGGTATTACTAGCACCACTTTAGAATCAAAGAAATGAAAGCAGAAAGGTACTTGTCCAAACACTTCTCATAAGGGCAATATTGATGCACATACACACATAACCAGGCAAGTCAGAAAAAAGCAGCAGAATGGAAAATGGTGTGTGTATATCTGGAGGAGTATGGGAGTAATGGTCAGGAAATGAGAAAAAGGAAAAATCAGGGAGAAAAAGAACACATCTCAGAAGAATTTCTAGAGTAAATACTACATTGAGTATTTGACCTGATTCATGTGACCCCAAATCCCCAGCCCAGCCTATCTTTTCCAATCACACTAATAGACCCTGACTTCAAACCTGTAAGGCCCACAGTCTCATGACATCTGCTTTTCCTGTCCAGACCTAAGGAATATGTGTCACACAGAGGTAAAGCCAGATGCCTCAATCCTGAGTGACAGGGTCAAAAGCAGCTGGAGACTGGGAGACAGAAAATCAGAATTGGAAAAGGAGAAAGAAGAAAGTTGTGATAGGTCTGTGAGACAGGGAGAAGCTAGTCACCTGGATTTCTTTCAGTAATGCAGGAAAGTTTTTGCCAGTGTCCACAAATTTCACAGCCTCAAATAAACCACTTGACAGTTTAATTATATTCAAATAAAGAGTAAAAATTTAATTTGAAAAACATCCTCCCTTACACTTGCAATGCTGTCTTTCTTGCAATGGCTCAAGAGAAAAGTGAGAATCACTTTTTTTTTTTTTTTGGTTAAAATAAGAAAGTCAATCCCCAAAATATAAGTAATCAACAATGGGATTCTGTCCAAACAACTTAACAACTTAATGGAAGTCAAATGCCAGGAAAATGTTAAAGAACTAGTTGATTGAAATTATAAATCAATTCTGTCCCTCCCCCCACCCCATGGTTTCACATGATACTATCTTCTATAAAAGGGGAAACATAAGCTCAAAATAAGCCTGGTTTGGGATGTATCTGCAGGTGTAGAAATGAAAACTCCCTGATAAATGAAACAGTTGCACATGAAGGCTATTCATAGAAACCACTAAGTAATATAACCATATGCTCTTTTCTCAGTACAGTTTTACTAAGTACATACTATTTTTAAACTTGTCTGAGGTTTTCTGAACAAATCAGTAGTCTTCTAATTCCATCAAGGTCCAATGATAAGCCTTAAAGACTTCTTCAGCATTGGAAGATATCTTTCCAGAATTTTTTTTCCAGAAAAGAAGAAAGAACATTCTGATCAGTGAAAGAACAAAATTCATCAAACTGGGAGCAATTGATGCTGAGAGTGATTGTACGTCTGAGCACTAACAATAAGTTGTGCTGTGCTACTTCTTTAAAAAGATACTTTGAGGTTATGAATATCATCTGTCTGTTTTGCAGAAATTTGCTGACGTCAAGCAGGTCTGATCCAATGCACATTTCACTTTTTCTTTTTTTTTTTGCTTTCTTCAGGTAACTATCATGTAAGAAATGCTACTTAAAATGGGAAGCTCTGAAAAAAAAATGTAACATCTTAGTAAATATGAGGTTGGAGGTTACTGTTATGAATTTATATAAAGGTAAAATAAATTAAAATTGGGGCAAAAATGGTCATGTTTATACTTCCTAAAATGGGAAACAGCAGTAGAGCTGGACAGCATTGGACTAAGTTGAGTCTGAACTTTGACTTCTGAACCTTAGTCTGTCCTCATTTTCAGTGACATATTCAGGTCATTGTCCTTCAGTTTCTTTACCAAGAATGCCTAATATGAGAATCATCATGTTGTACTTCTAATGTATACTATGATGATTCTATAGAGAATTACCAGGGAACAAAACGAATGAGAAAACTCCTACAGTCATGACCGCAGGCTGGACGTGGGTAGGCAAATCAGGAAAAAAAATGTTGGCACTAAAGATCTGGATGAGGAAGGGTAAAAGGAGGGAATTCCCAAATGGTCTAGTGGTTAAGACTCTGCATTCCCACTGCAGGGGGAGTGGGTTTGATCCGTGTTGAGGAACTAAGATGCCACATGATACGGCACACAGTCAAAAAAAAAAAAAAAAATGGGTAAGAGAAGAAAGACTCTCAAGAGTCCCTTGGACAACAAAGAGATTAAAGCAGTCGATCCTAAAGGAAATCAACCCTGAATATTCATTGGAAGGACAGATGCTGAAGCTGAAGCTACAATACTTTGGCCACCACAACAAGAGAACCAAAACATGGAATGGAGTCAAAAGAGAGCAAAAACCAGTGTTCCCAAATTATACTAATTATAGATGTGTAATGAGGGAGATTTAGAAATTCTTGAGACTAGAGGATTTAATGCTTCATAAGGAAAAAAAGAAAATTCAGTAATGAAAAGAGGAAGAAGCTGTATCTGCTAATGATATCCAGCAACTTCCCAGAAGACCCTGAAAAGGAGAAGAAAGATCCTTAGGCAGACAACGATCAAAGTATTCTATACCACACTTACATTTTTACTTGTGAGAGTATGTTGCTTCTTTCTCTCATTTCATATAAAAAATCAGGCCAGAGACCCTTAAAATTTTTTTTGTAGAGTTATAATCAGGAAAAGATGCAAATAAGTCAGCAATTGCCCATGTCAGGATTAAGTTATGAAACTTTGACTAAAAAGATACTGGAAATATTTCCAAGACACATTGTTGAAACGATTCAAATGTCAGGGTTGTATGATGTAAGTTTGGGAAATAGCACACTGATTTATTTTCAAAGATTTATTTGAGGAAAAGAATCAGAAATACAAGCTGCAATTTGTAACAGCACTGTCCAAAAAGCCAAAAACTAAAATTGTTTACATATTGTATTAGAAAGGAAATATTGGCTGAAGAAAACCGCCTTTTGCAGTCAGAGTGCTGCAGTGTTAGAATTCACCAAAGAACTCAGTGAAGTGATATGAAGTTAGCATAAAACAGTACCTAAGCTAAGGAATGGGCTTCCCTGGTGGCTTAGCTGGTAAAGAATCCACCCGCAACGCAGGAGACCTGGGTTCAATCCCTGGGTTGGGAAGATCCCCTGGAGAATGGCATGGCAACTCACTCCAATGCTCTTGCCTGGAGAATGGATCCCATGGATCGCAAAGAGTCAGACACAACTGAGCAACTTTCACACTAACCCAAGGAATAATTGAAAAATAGATGGCTAAGACATCCACACAGATATATTCTTGACCATTTATCCACATAAATATAGTAGGAAAATAGATGACTCAATGAAAGATGTAGCAGCTAGCAAATTAGATGAATAAATAGCTGGTGAGTGGCTTCATTTCTAGGCTGCTTTCTTTGCTACATAGATTTAATTACTTTAAACTGAAAGATGCACATGGACTTTTGGGGAAGAGTACCTTCTGGAATGTATATTTGTTTCAAGTAGCATTTTCTAATCACCACACTGGTCAAATGCCTTATGTTCTCATTGTTTTGGTAAAGGTAACCAACAATGACAAATTTCAAAGGATTTTTATGGAAATGTGTATGAGATTCACTTTAAAATAAAAAGGACTATTTATTACTGTGTTTGAATGCTCTAATCGTGATGAAGACCTTACAAAAAGAAACAATCTGCAAAGGATGTAATCTATGTTAATAACACAAAACTCAAAGAAATTGTTATAGGAAAACTGTAGGAAGAAAGATGCAAAAATGGATAAAGTGCTAAAATATTTTAAAGTCTGATTTAAAGGCGACCTCCTACTTAGGATCTTACCTTACAAAAATATTTTGAGGTACTTTACTGATGCTGAAGCTGAAGTTCCAATACTTTGGCCGCCTGATTCAAAAAGCCAACTCATTGGCTCTTTGTGACGTTGGGAAAGATTGAGGGCAAGAGGAGAAGGGAGCAACAGAGGATGATATGGTTGGATGGCATCACCAACTCAATGGACATTGAGTTTGAAGGACAGGGAAGCCTGGAACCCTGCAGCTCATGGGGTCTCAAAGAGTCAGACCCAACTGAGTGACTAAACAACAGCAAACTTAAAGTCAACCTGAGTATATTCCCAGTTCTACCACTTTCTAGCCGAGTGATGGCCTAGGCAGACCCACTAAACTCTCTTAAGACTCAAACTCCACATATATGTAATGAAGATAGCAATAATAATATCTAGTTTACAGCAATGTTTTAAAGATTAAATGTTACCTCTATCACAATGCAATATAATTATTTATCTTCATGGCTCTTTCATTCTTTCTTTCCATCAACTAAAGTGGATATTGACTCTGCATCTGACTTTCAGAAGACTACTTAATATCTGTGTAAATGTTATCATCTATAAATTAAAGATAAAAGTAGCAGACACTTCATTTGGGCTATTGTAAGAGTCAATGAGCTAATACAGGTAATATATTCAGAGCAAAGCCTAATACAAATTAGGACATCATATATGTTAGCTAGATTTTTATTCACCTTTTTTTCTTTTTGTCCTCTTTTTTCCTGCTCTTTCTTATTCTTTTTCTTATCATTATCATTCATTCTGTTAAATATTATCCTATTAGGAGGCAACATTTTTCTTTTGGGGGCTTCCCTGGTGACTCAGCTGGTAAAGGATCTGCCTGCAATGTGGGAGACCTGGGTTCGATCCCTGGGTTCGGAAGGTCCCTGGAGAAGGGAATGGTTACCCACTCCAGTATTCTGGCCTGGAGAATTCCATGGACTGTATAGTCCGTGGGGTTGCAAAGAGTTGGACATGACTGAATGACTTTAATTTTCACTTTCATTCTTCCTTTCATTTTACAGTAATAAATGAATATTAAGATTTGGGAAAAAATTATGAACCAGTATAGAATTTCCAGAATTATCAATTATAATATGTGAATGTGATAAATTATATGATAGATTTTCTAATGTTAAATTCCTGCATGCCATATATAATGTATTTTATATGATATTTACATAATAAAAAAGTGGTGAAAAAGACTCAATGCCTAGTACTTCTTAGTGTATTAAAGATATCCAATAAATACTTTCAAAAATTAGCCTATCCAAAGATTGGCATTACAATCCCAATAAAAAACCTTTTGAAAATGATTGTTACTGGTCATTGTTACCAATACAGTGGAGGACATAAGGCATTTTTGACCAGGGTGGTTATTAGAAAGCACTACTAGAAATAAATATAATTATATATTCCAGAAAATTCTGTTCCCTGAAAGTCCAATTTTCAATTTTTTCCCTTTTTAACAAAACTATTTGAAAAGATCAATATATGCTCATGATGCTCAATTCTAAATATTTTTAATAAATATCTATTACTATTTCTTAGATCAAGCTGCCATAATAAAATACCCTAGACTAGATGGCTTGTTGTTGTTCAGTCACTAAGGCATGCCTGACTCTTTACAATTCCATAGACTGTAGCCCTCCAGGCTTCTCTGTCCTTCACTATCTCCCAGAGTTAGCTCAAGTTCATGTCCATTGAGTCAGTGATGCTATCTTACCATCTCATCCTCTGCCACCCTCTTCTCATTTCGACCTCAATCTTTCCCAGAATCAGGGACTTTTCCAATGAACCAACTCTTTGCATCAGGTGGCCAAAGTATTGGAGCTTCAACTTCAGCATCAGTCCTTCCAACGAATATTTAGGATTGATTTCCTTTAGGATTGACTGCTTTGACCTCCTTGCAGTCCAAGGGACTCTCAAGAGTCTTCTCCATCATCACAATTTGACAAATATTTCTTTTTCATGTTTCTGGGGGCTGGGAAGTCAAAAATCAAAGCACCAGAAGATTCAGTGTCTTGTGAAAGCCAATTTCTTGGTTCATAGAAGTTGGTTCCATCTTTAGTCAAAGCTGTGGTTTTTCCAGTAGTCATGTTTGGATGTAAGAGTTGGACTACAAAGAAAGCTGGGTGTCGAAGAATTGATGCTTTTCAACTGTGGTGTTGGAGAAGACTCTTGAGAGTCCTTGGACTGCAAGGAGATCCAACCAGTCAGTCCTAAAGGAAATCAGTCCTGAGTGTTCATTGGAAGGACTGATGCTGAGGCTGAAACTCCAATACTTTGGCCACCTGATGTGAAGAACTGACTTATTGGAAAAGACTCTGATGCTGGGAAAGATTGAAGGTGGGAGGAGAAGGGGACAACAGAGGATGAAATGGTTGGATGGCATCACCAATGGAATGGACATGAGTTTGAGTAGGCTTTAGGATTTGGTGATGGACAGGGAGGCCTGGCATGCTGCAGGCCATAGGGTCACAAAGAGTGGGACACGACTGAGTGATTGAACTGAACTGAATATGTGGTGAAAGGGACAAGGAAGCTCTCTGGAGTCTGTTTCATAAGGTCACTAATCTCATTCATGAGGGCCCCACCTTCATGACCCAATCACCCCCCAGAGATCCCACCTCTAAACATGTCACTTTGAGAGTTAGGTTTCAACACATAGATTTGGGGAGGATGCAAATATTCAGTTCATAGCATTCTGCCACTGTTCCTCCCACCCCCTCCCCCTGCCCCTCCACCCCAGCCGTGCCGCACCAAATTCTCGTCCTTATTGCATGCACAATGCATTCATTCCATCTTAATAGCCCCAAAAGTCCTAAATCATTCCAGCATTACCTTTAAAATGTAAATCCAAAGTCCTATCTAAACATCATCTAAATCAGATGGGCAAGACTCAAGATATGATTCATCTCAAGGCAAACTGCCCTCACAGTAAGCCTGGGAAATCAAACAGGTTACGTGGTTCCAAAACACAATGGCATGACAGGGATAGGACAGACATTTCCTTCCAAAAGGGAGAATTAGGAAATAAGAAAGAAGTGACCATACCAAGCAAGTCCAAAATCCAGTGCAGTGGGTTCTGTTAGACCATAAGGCTCAAGAATAATCCTCTTTGGCCCAATGCTCTGCTCTTCAGGCCCACCAGGCCAGGTATCCCTCCTTCCCCTGCAGTTTCACCATACTGGTCCCCAACACTCTTCATAGACCTGTCCCCACAGCTTGGCTGGAAAGCCCCATCTTGACTCTCTGCTTGGTCTCTCCCCGCAAACTAAGATCTTTGCCCACAGTTTGGGGGTGAAATCCAGTGCCCAGTAGATCTGACATGTGTTTTTTGAAATTCTGGTGGAAGCAGTTATTTCCCCAAGGCTGGGCACTCTGTGACCCTACCCAGACAACAGTACAGACATGGCCAGTGGCTGTCATCTGCATGCTCCAGAGATGCTACCTAGTCAACCAGAGCCATACCCCAGGCAGTCGGGCATGTGGCCCCAAAGCACAAGAGTGGAGCCAGCGATGGGAGGTGAGCAACACACACTGAGGTCCCATGGGAACCCCCACCCATGATTTGCATTCTTTCATTATCTTGAACAAGAGCTCTTGGTTTCTATGGAGATGGCTGACTAATCTCCTCATTACAGTTGTACAGCCACACCCTTAAATATGACAGGTTTCTCTTTCTTTACAATATGGATAAGCTGAGGATTTTCCCAACCATTAAATTCTGCCTCCCTTTTGATAAACAATTTCATAGATATTTTGGCCGCACTGCCTGGCTTGCCCCAACCAGGGATCAAACCAGTGCCCTCAGTGGTGAGAAGTCCTAACCACTGGACTGCCAGGGAATTCTCAATGATTCCATCTTTAAACCTTTCTCTTTCTTGAATCTTACTATTAGGCAGTCAATAGGCTCTAAACCGTTGAGCCAACCGTTTGCCTAAAAACAGCTTTGGTTAAATATCCAAATTCATCTCTCACAAGTTCTGCCTTCTATAAATCTTTAGAATGTGAGCACAATTCAGCCAACTTCTTTGCCACTGTATAGCAAGAATGGCCTTTCTTTTAGTTTTAAATCACACATTTCTCATTTCTATCTGAAACCTTGTCAGAATGGCTTTTACCATCCTTATTCCATCAGCATTTTGTCTGGGATGACTTAGGTGTTCTCTAAGAAGATTGAGGCTTTTTCTACAGCTCTCCTCTTTTTTTTCCTGAAAGTGAGAGTCACTCAGTTGTGTCCAACTCTTTGCGATCCCATATACATAGCCTGCCAGGTTCCTCTCTCCATGGAATTCTCCAGGCAAGAATACTGGAGTGGATAGCCATTCCCTTCTCCAGGGGATCTTCCCAACCCAGGGATCAAACCCACGTCTTCCACACTGCAGGAGGATTCTTTACCAGCTGGGCCACCAGGGAAGCCTGGGGCTTTTTCTCTGAACTCCCCTGAAAAGTGCTCCTAACAGTCTGTTCAAGGCAATTGGGGCTTTTTCCAGTATACAGCTCAAAACTCTTCTAGCTTCTACCCATGAGATACTATAGTATATTAAGTGTGCAGCAACATTATGTCTTCTTAGCAATGTATGTAACATAGCTAGGGTTTCCCAGGTGACACAAGTGGTAAATAACCTGCCTGCCAGTGCAGGAGACATAAAAGACAGATTCAGTTCCAGGGTTGGGAAGATCCCCTGGAGGAGGGCATGTCAACTTACTCGAGTATTCGTGCCTGGAGAATCCCGTGGACAGAGGGGCCTGGTGGGCTACAGTCAATAGGGTCGCAAAGAATCAGACATGACTGAAGCAAATCAGCATGCATGCATAACTTAATTAACAAATACTTCATTGCTTAAAAAAAAAAAAGCTAACCATCATGTGACAATGCAGGGTTCCCACGAATCTTCAATTTGTAAAAAACACAATATCTGTGAAGCAAAATAAAGCCAAGTACAATAAAGCAAGAAATGCCTGTTCTTAATTTCAAAATTGCTTCTACATTTTTAGGTGTTTGTTATAACAACACTCACTGCACTTTCTCTATACCAGTTCTTAGCATGTGGGGGGCAGTGGCGAGGGAGGCACAAGCATTCAGTCCACAGCATTCTCATACTCATTACAGCATAATCTCTGGTTATTGTAATACTGTAAATCTAAAAGAGGTACCTGTTTATCTACTCTGTACTGAGAATAATGTACAATTGAATCTCATTTCCTTAGGCCTGGATGTCCTAGCTCAGAAGCACCTAGACTGACATGTAGCTACATGGTAGCTTAGGGATGAAGTATGCAGTCCTTGGAGTTCTGCATTTTGTAGCAGATTTATTGCACTGATGGTCCAATTCCTCACCACTTCACAACTCCTTCTATCAAGAGAAGTCAATATCCGTATTCCTTGAATCTGGGCTAGCTCCATGACCTATTACGGCTAATAGGATATGATAGAACTGAATAGCGTGTCAGTTCCGAGCCTGGACCTCAAGGCGCCATGTGCATGTCCTTGTTCTCCTCTCACTCCTCTGTCTTTGCCATGGGAACCTGCTTGGGCTAGCCTGTTGTAGTAAAACAGACAGGTGGTACAGTCCAGTGGCTCCATCACTCCAAGTGATAGCCAGACATGTGAAGGAGCCCAGTCAAAAGAGGAACTGCCCAGCAGAGCCAAGACTAAATCATTGACCTGTAGGCTTGTAAGCTAAATAAATACTTATTATTTAAGGCTGCATTACTGGGGCTGTGGAATCTGATAAAGCATTTAATTCAGGCCCTACTTAAATCGTGCCTGTATCAACGTAACGACATTATTGCTGATCATCCTATACCTGGTGGAGCTTTTATCCTTTTTTTTTCACATAGAGCTAACAGTGCTGGTTGAAATATCTGCCAAATATCTTGTGTTCTCCAGCAGGCCCTTCTGGTCCATTTGAGAATATGATGCTAAATATTGAGGCAAACAGTTTGCCATGAGCTGCCTTATGTGCTTTGTGACTTGGCAGGCCCCTAACAAACAATATGCCTGGAATGTCAAAGAATTCTTAGAAACTTATCAACTTGCCCAAACATGGGCAAAATCAGATTCATAACAACCAGGAACTAACACAATAAGACCATGTGCAATTTTTTTCTTAAATAGTTCCATAAATTAACGTTCCATAAATTCCATTATAGTTCCATAAATTCTTTAACAAAGAACTTCAATTTTAAATTGATAATAACCAAAATCCTTGTACTTCAACATCTTGGTGGCCACTTTATGTTTGCAGATAACAACGAGATATCAAAAAAATGAATGTTCCAAATATCTTTGGTAAAAAGCTTTCAGAACTCACACATAAATCTCTGCCTGCTATCTATTCTATCCAAGGAAAGCATATTTGAAATAAGATGTCTCACTTTCTTAATGAAAAGCAAGATCAGTCTTTAAATAGAATTCAAGAGGATATTCAGAAGGTACAGTAAGAGACGACACTCTGAAAGTGACTTTTAGACCAGGGAACTGGAAAGAGAATACTGGTGACCCTCCTATGTAAAGATGTCAAAATTAAAGAGAAAATACGGTAATAAAAACTTTTCTTCATCTTTCTGGGAATTCTCCAAGACCTCCATTCTGGGAGAATATCTCTATCTGATAGGTTTAATGCTGAACTCGCTCAACAAATCATTCCATTATACATTTGCAAAAATAAGAACAGCTGTCCAGGGACTTTCCTATTGGTGCAGTGGTTAAGACTCCACCGTCCAGTGCAGTGGGTACAGGTTTAATCCCTGGTCAGGGAGCTAACATCCCACATGCCTCAAAGCCAAAACATCAAAACACAAAACAGAAGCAATTGTAACAAATTCAATAGTTTTTTTTTTAAAAAAAGGTCCACATTAAAAAAAACATGTGAAACATGTGAAATGTCATGTATGAAACGAGATGCCAGTCCAGGTTCAGTGCACGATGCTGGATGCTTGGGGCTGGTGCGCTGGGAAGGCCCAGGGGGATGGTATGGGGAGGTTGGGAGGGAGGAGGGTTCAGGATGGGGAGCATGTGATTTTTTTTTAAAAAATAAAATTTAAAAAAAAAAAAAAAAAGAATAGCTGTCCAACAAGTCAATTTGGGGAAAGCAGAAAAGTAATTGCTTGTCCTGGACAAACCTGAGGTAGAATTGTTGGGATCAGAGGAACAGACTTTAATATTTTATTTCTCCACAGTAGCATCTCTTCTCATGTCTTTCAGTCCAGTTCAGTTCAGTCGCTCAGTCGTGTCCAACTCTTTGCGACCTCATGAATCACAGCACACCAGGGCTCCCGTCTCATGTCTTTACCCATACAGAATTAGTAGAAAGTTAAACTGACATGAATGTGCTATATCTACCTCTCTTTGACTCATTACCTTCTTAACCATATCATCTGATCTTACTCTTTGGGAAAAGTTCGTAGAGGAAGCATTCACAGTAAGGTATCAGTTCAGTTCAGTTCAGTTCAGTCACTCAGTCGTGTCTAACTCTTTGCAATCCCATGAATCTCAGAACACCAGGCCTCCCTGTCCATCACCAACTCCCGGTGATGGACTCATGTCCATCAAGTCGATGATGCCACCCAGCCATCTCATCCTCTGCTGTCCCTTTCTCCTCCTGCCCCCAATCCCTCCCAGAATCAGGGTCTTTTCCAAGGAGACAACTCTTCTCATGAGTTGGCCAAAGTATTGGAGTTTCACCTTCAGCATCAGTCCTTCCAATGAACACCCAGGACTGATCTCCTTTAGGATGGACTGGTTGGATCTCCTTGAAGTCCAAGGGACTCTCAAGAGTCTTCTCCAACACCACAGCTCAAAAGAATAAATTCTTTGGCACTCAGCTTTCTTCACAGTCCAACTCTCACATCCATACATGACCACTGGAAAAACCATAGCCTTGACTAGACAGATCATTGTTGGCAAAGCAATATCTATGCTTTTCAATATGCTATCTAGGTTGGTCACAATTTTCCTTCCAAGGAGTAAGTGTTTTTTAATTTCATGGCTGCAATCACCATCTGCAGTGATTTTGGAGCCCAGAAAAATAAAGTCTGACACAGTTTCCACTGTTTCCCCATCTATTTCCCATGAAGTGATGGGACCAGAGGCCATGATCTTCGTTTTCTGAATGTTGAGCTTTAAGCCAACTTTTTCACTCTACTCTTTCACTTTCATCAAGAGACTTTTTAGTTCCCCTTTGCTTTCTGCCATAAGGGTGGTGTCATCTGCATATCTGAGGTTATTGATATTTCTCGCAGCAATCTTGATTCCAGTCTGTGCTTCTTCAAGCCCAGCATTTTTCATGATGTACTCTGCATAGAAGTTAAATAAGCAGGGTGACAATATACAGCCTTGACATACTCCTTTTCCTATTTGGAACCAGTCTGTTGTTCCATGTCCAGTTCTAATTGTTGCTTCCTGACCTGCATCTAGGTTTCTCAAGAGGCAGGTCATGTGGTCTGGTATTCCCATCTCTTTCAGAATTTTCCACAGTATATTGTGATCCGCATAGTCAAAGGCTTTGGCATAGTCAAAAAGCAGAAATAGATGTTTTTCTGGAACTCTCTTGCTTTTTCAATGATCCAGCAGACGTTGGCAATTTGATCTCTGGTTCCTCTGTCTTTTCTAAAACCAGCTTGAACATCTGGAAGTTCATGGTTCATATATCGCTGAAGCCTGGCTTGGAGAATTTTGAGCATTACTTTACTAGTGTGTGAGATGAGTGCAATTGTGAGGTAGTTTGAGCATTCTTTGGCATTGCCTTTCTTTGGGATTGGAATGAAAACTAACCTTTTCCAGTCCTGTGTCCTGTGGCCACTGCTGAGTTTTCCAAATTTGCTGGCATATTGAGTGCAGCACTTTCACAGCATCATCTTTCAGGATTTGAAATAGCTCAACTGGAATACCATCACCTCCACTAGCTTTGTTCGTAGTGATGCTTCCGAAGACCCACTTGACTTCACATTCCAGGATGTCTGGCTCTAGGTGAGTGATCACACCATCGTGATTACCTTGGTCATGAAGCTCTTTTTTGTATAGTTCTTCAGTGTATTCTTCCCACCTCTTCTTAATATCTTCTGCTTCTGTTAGATCCATACCATTTCTGTCCTTTATCAAGCCCATCTTTTCATGAAATGTTCCCTTGGTATCTCTAATTTTCTTGAAGAGATCTCTAGTCTTTCCCATTCTGTTGTTTTCCTCTATTTCTTTGCATGGATTGCTGAGGAAGACTTTCTTATCTCTTCTTGCTATTCTTTGGAACTCTGCATTCAGATGCTTATATCTTTCCTTTGCCCCTTTGCTTTTCACTTCTCTTCTTTTAACAGCTATTTGTAAGGCCTCCTCAGACAGCCATTTTGCCTTTTTGCATTTATTTTCCATGGGGATGGTCTTGATCCCTGTCTCCTGTGCAATGTCATGAACTTCTGTCCATAGTTCATCAGGCATTCTGTCTATCAGATCTAGTCCCTTAAATCTATTTCTCACTTCCACTGTATAATCATAAGGGATTTAATTTAGGTCATACCTGAATGGTCTAGTGGTTTTCCCCACTTTCTTCAATTTAAGTCTGAATTTGGCAATAAGGCATTCATGATCTGAGCCACAGTCAGGTCTCGGTCTTGTTTTTGCTGACTGTATAGTGCTTCTCCATGTTTGGCTGCAAAGAATATAATCAATCTGATATTTTGGTATTGACCATCTGGTGATGTTCATATGTAGAGTCTTCTCTTGTGTTGTTGGAAGAGGGTGTTTGCTATGACCAGTGCGGTCTCTTGGCAAAACTCTATTAGCCTTTGCCCTGCTTCATTCCATACTCCAAGGCCAAATTTGCCTGTTATTCCACGTTCAAGGTCAGGAGGGGTGGCCATGAGGAGATATCCCTCATCCAAGGTAAGGAGCAGAGGCTGCACTTTGCTGGAGCAGCCGTCAAGAGATACGCCATGTCCAAGGTAAGAGAAACCCACGTAAGATGATAGGTGTTGCCAGAGGGCATCAGAGGGCCAACACACTGAAACCATAATCACAGAAAACTAGCCAATCTGATTGCATGGACCACAGCCTTGTCTAACTCAATGAAACTAAGCCATGCCATGTGGGGCCACACAAGATGGATGGGTCATGGTGGAGAGGTCTGACAGAATGTGGTCCACTGAAGAAGGGAATGGCAAACCACTTCAGTATTCTTGCCTTGAGAACCCCATGAACAGTATGAACAGAACAGTATGAACAGTAAGGTATAAGAGAGAGGTATGTCTATGTCTGAACTGATTACTCTTTCTGAAAGCTCACTTTTTTTAAATGCAAGCAAACTCTCACATTGAAATTTCAGAATCATTATAGTATAAAAAACACATATCAATTTACCAATTCATAGTTTATGTTTATCTCTACAAGGAACTGGGTGTGGATGGTTACATTGAGTGACAGGCCATGTAAGTTTATTTGGGATGGAAGTTCCAGAGTGATGTGTCATAAAGTGTGGCATACATCTTTCAGGAAAACGACATTCTTTATTATTTTGTCCTTTTGTTTTTCTTCTATGTCATCAACTTCTTCCAAATCTAATCCCCAAGCCATCACTCCCAGAACTTAAGTTAACTTCAGTATTCAAAGTCTTTCATATTTGGCATCAACAGACATCCCAAGTTCCTGGCATTATTGTCAACTATTTCCTTTATGCTGCCTCCGCTTCAACCAACATGTTTATTCCCTGCACCATAAGCATCCCCAGGTCTTTTTTGTTTCATATGCCCCAAATGCTCTATAGTGATCTTCCTCTCTAAAGATTCAAGTCTTTCCTCATATTTTAAACAGCTCAGATCTCACTTCCTTCTGTGAATTAACAGCAAGTGGTGGTGCTATGGTAAAGAACTCACTTGCCAATGCAGGAGACATAAGAGACTCAGGTTCCATCCCTGGGTTGGGAAAATCCCCTGGAGGAGGAAACAGCAATCCACTCCAGTATTGTTGCCTGGAGAATCCCATGGACAGAGGAGACTGACGGGGTACAGTCCATAGGGTCCCAGAGTTGGACATGACTGAAGCAACTTAGCATACACGCGTGAAGTCCTAGTACTCTTCAGATCTGACTGCCTGATTTACATTTCTAGTTAACACTGATATTTAAACAATGAAGTTGCCAAGCTATGCATATTTTCAGTCAAGACGTATTAAAGCTTAGTCCATAATTATCTCCTTGTTTATCCATCCTGGCCCAGAAAACCACATTCAGAACCAGACAAATTTCTCATTGAAAAGTGACAATGCTCCAGACCAAGGCTGTCTGAAATAATCTGTCCCTTCTCTGAATTCCTATGGCAATTATTTGATTTTTTTAAAAACTGATTAATATACATAGACTGCCTTTAATATCTTCTCTACACTCTTTAAACAACTATTCAAATGTTACCTAGCTACATGTATTTAAACCTCATTTACTCAATGAGCTCAAGAATTTTTTCACAGAATAAACTATGATTATTTTAATGTTAGCCCATATGGAGACATTCACCTAGTAGACAAATTGTCAGTATCAACTGGCTTCACTATTTTTTAAAGGATGCCTAGGAACTTTTTCTGTATGTCACCAGAGTAGTGCTTACATATTATATCATTAAGAAGACAGGTAACTTTTCCTTTTTCATCTATGAAATAAGGGCAAAAAAATGGACAATAGGAAGACTGTTCAGGTATATGAGAATTATAAATCATCAATCCATATTAAAATTAAGATTTTTCCTGAATTTATTTTGTATGTCTTTCTCATTAAATGATTTTAATACATTTAAATAAATTTATTTCAACATTTTTAACAACTATTAATAGCAAATAATTCCTACACTATGAATAATTATTTCTGAAATTTAATTTCTATAAGCTCTTATTGTTTATTCATTGAAAATGCAGCTACAGAAAAATTATTCATCATATATTCCCAACAATTGAGAAGCAAGCAGTTTTCCTCCAGTTTTAAATGGGAGAAACATTGTTTTGCAAGGAAGCCCACATCTTATCATCAGTAATAAGAGACATTCACTTTGAAGCTATGAATCACTTTTTAAAAATCAAATTATTGACTGAGAAGGTTAAAGAAAAAGAATAGCATTAATAAATGGAATTTGAGTTCAATGATAACATCAAATTGAAATTAAATACAATGTGAGTGTAATAAAACAAACAAGATTTCCCCCCTGTGTAACACAATTTATAATGTATTATCGCTAAATTTAGATTATTTTTTCCTGTAATTTGTCTCATAACACTATGAACAGTATTTTCCACACCTTGATTTTTTTTTTAATCACTTAGAGAAAACTGTGCCTGGTAGGAAGAAATTAATGTAATTATAGAATCTTTATTAAATCAAAAGTAAGCTTTGAAATCTGACTTAGCTTGATATTTTCCCCAATTTTTTTTCTAGGTATATTTTAGAACACTCTTCAGAATAGTTCATCAACTTGTTAAAGACAGGTTAGTCCCTCCAGGATATGATAACTTAGCAGGGACTCAGGTTTTGTTGTTTTGACAGCCTGGGCTCCCAGTTGCTATATTAGTCAGATCAGCTGCAGTTAGAGGAGTTCTATGAATCTGTGGCAAATCCACAAAGGACCTCAGTATCTGTTATTATGGCCACTTCGTTCATGAGCCCATTAAACAAGCACTGCATTGGGTGAGGAAAGATATGATTCAATCCACAGGGTAATCTTATCTAATTATTGAAAGACTCCTCCACAGAAGGGTCCTTCTGGGGAGCATTCACTCATAGTATAAAGGTTCTTATAATTTGGACCCATTCCAAGAGACTCATTCACATTTCTTTTCCCCAAGCCAGTCTGTCACTAGTCCTCCAATCTTATTCTTGCTAACTCCTGGACTGGTCAATCTGGTCATCAGCCACAATGCATGAACTGGTATAAATTGGTGGTTCTTCTCACCAAGAGGGGCTTCCTAGGTGGCTCAGGGGTAAAGAATCCACCTGCTAATGCTGGAGATGCAGTTTTGATTCCTGGGTCAGGAAGATCCCCTAGAATAGAAAATGGCAACCCACTCCAGTATTCTTGCCTGGAAAATTCCATGGACAGAGGAGCCTGGCAGGCTATGGTCCATGGGGGTCACAAAGAGTCAGACATGAGCACACACATACTCATCAAGAGACTTTTTTAGATGCATTTTGTATGGTAAACTAGTCCTGTGCCATCTGGTGCCAGCAATCAATCATCTTTAAAGCAGACCCAACTTTCCCTTCCTCTTAAGTCAACTATTCACAGGAACTCCCCCTCAAGGCCATTCTGGAGGATGAGAACAGAGCCATAGCATAAGTGCATTGAGTGTGAGTCACTTACCCAGGTAACTTTCTTGTGCTTTCAGAATCTGAAAAATCTGGATTTTATATTTGCCTCTTTAATTTGTTGATGGAGAGCCATTCAGCATATTTGACTTTACACCTGTAGAACAAGATAGAAACAGTTCATTTTAGGAGTTCAGGTTACAGTCACCTGCTTGCAGTCTCTGCCGTAGACCAACTTAAGAACATTTAACTGAAGAAGATAGGCTTTGCAATAGAACCTTAGTGACCTCTATCATAGTTCTCTCATTTGGACTTGTTCTTGCTTTATACAGCATTATCACTCTGCCAAAGATATCGCAAGCCCCACTAAATCAATTGCTTCATGAGAGCCAACAGGGAGAACAGCTTGTACTACTGCCTAGGTCCGCTGGAATGCCTTCTCTTGCTCTGGCCCCATTATTTGTAAACAGTTTTGTGAGCAATCGCTTGATAAACATGTCAGAGCCACATATCCACATGTGTTACATATTAATCCAAAATCCAAATAAGTCCACAAACTATTACATCTTTTTCTTATTAGTATAAGATGCAAAAGACTCCTCGTAGACTCTCACTTTGAAGGAGATACATAAACAAGCTTCAGATCACCGAACACCCCAAATTTAAAGTAGCAAATCCTCAAATTTTATGTGATATATCCTCCATCCTCTTTCAAAGATAGATATTACCAAAACATTTATGTTGCTATTATACTATTACATGGGCTTCCCTGGTGGCTCAGATGGTAAAGAATCTGCCTGCAATGCCAGAGACCAGTGGTCGATCTCTGTGTCGGAAGGAAATGGCAACCCACTCCAGTATTCTTGCCTGGAGAATTCCATGGACAGCGGAGCCTAGCAAGCTACAGTCCATGGGGTCACAAAGAATTGAACACAATTGAGTGACTAACACACACACACACACACACACACACACACACAATATTACATGGCCCTAGAAGCATGATTGATGAATACATAAGCATTATATATCAAAAAATGACGAGATGATAAAAAACAGACCACCAAAAAAAATATCCTAAAGGATGATGAGATGATAAAAAAAAAAAAAAACCCTGAGGATTACATTATGTTCTAGAGTTAAAGGATTGACAAAGATAAAGGTGAAGGTTTACATTTACCAAGTAGAAGCAAATTTCTTCTGGTGAGATCCATAGCTACAAAGCAAACCAACTTCCAAGCATGTGTTAGTTTGCTCCACTAAGAACCATTGAAAATAGCAGCTAATGGTCTGTGTATGTGTGTTAGTCACTTAGTCGTGTCTGACTCTTTGTGACCCCATGGACTGTAGCCCACCAGGCTCCTCTGTCCATGGGATTCTCCAGGCAAGAATACTGGAGTGGGTGGCCATTTCCTTCTCCAGGGGATCTTCCTGACCCAGGGATCAAACCTGGGTCCCCTGCATTGCCAGAAGATTCTTTACCATCTGAGCTATAGGGAAGTCCATGAGATTCTTAGAAATATTACAATTCATCATCATCCCCTAAAATCTACCCATCCATCTTTTGCATAAACAGAATAGGTAAGTTTAATGGGGATAGCCTAGAAATAATCACTATATTTAAAAAATATATATTTATTTGGCTGCATCAGGTTTTAGTTGCAGCACAAGGGATCTTCCACTGTGGGCATGGACCCTCTAGTTGTGGCTTGCAAGCTCAGGAGTTGTAGGATTAGTCGCCTCTCAGCAAGTGGGATCATAGTTCCCCCACCACGAATCAAACCTGAGTATTGCAGGGTGGATTTATTTTTTAACCACTGAACTACCTGGAGAGTCCCAGCTGTTAAGTTCTTGATGGTGACTCTCATTTCTAAAAGTCTCTCAATGATATGGCCTGACTTTTGACTTCCCATTCTGTTAGAGGCATATTCCAGAGGCTTTCTGCTTGCTATCTTAACTATAGTAGTCTTTTTTTTAAATATTAATTATTTATTTATTTCTTGGCTGCACGTGGGCTTTCTCTAGTGTGGCAAGCAGGGGCTCTCTAGTTGCAGCATTCGGTCTTCTCATTGTGGTGACTTCTCTAGAGTGTAGGGTCAGTAACTGTGGTGCACAGGCTTAGTTGCTCCACAGTATGTGGAATCTTCCCAGACCAGGGATCGAACCCATGTCCTTCTGCATTGGCAGGCAGATCCTTAACCAATCAAACCACCAGGGAAGTGCACCACGGTAGTCTTAACAGACTGTGTCAGGGAAAGATTGGGGGATCTGCTAGTTTCTGAATACACCACATCAAATTATCCACATAGAAACTAAGGAAATAATCAGTACTCAATGGCCCCAACATGAAATGGTCTTTGAGTAAATTTCCACTCATCCTCCAACATCCACCTAACCTATGATAATAGTGACATTCTGCCAGTAACCCTCCAAAGACATGGGTATTTTACTTTCCTGGGTGCACAATAGTCACAAATCTTTCTGTGGACAGTTAGAAGGAAGATTAAAATACATGTGCATGATGTTGACACAGGATATTTTTTCAAGGAAGCTCGTGTACTTTATTCAGGAAGCTCTGGCTCTGTGACATGACTCAAGGCTGAAAGTTATGTTTCTACTCAGCAAACCTAGCGCTTACATTGTTTTACTAAAGATTAAGTGGGATTTCGGTGCCCTAACCATCTATTTTGATTTCAGGACTCTAGGATCACTTAGCCAACATCAAAGATGACTGTAGGCCTGACCAGCTACAAGAGCACATTCACCTTGCCTCTGGCATATAATTAATGCTGTTTGCCCCTACTCCCATGGAATCTCAGCATCTGCACTAAAATCAGGGAGCCCATTCCAATGACAATGTCAGACACGCACATCCCCAGAGAATACAGTCTATGGTGTTTTCAGAGAGTCCTGCACTCATCTCACTAATTTACATCTAATAGCTGAATGAAGGTAATGCCTCTGGCCTTCTTGGGACCAGTGAACATAAACTACTCCAACATTCATGTCTCTAGGAGTTTGGATTCCTCCTCCAACATTAAGGCAAAATCATTTCTGTCATCTCAACTTTATTTAGCAGGTACCAGCACTAAGTCCACTTCCTAAAAAGAAAAATTTTCCAAAGGAAAATCCTGCACCTGTGAAATTATCAACTAGTGTGAGTGAGGGTGGAATATCAAATATATATGATACTTAAGTATTGACCATTACCTTCATGAACCCATGCTTAGAAAATTATTGGAAAGCATGCTCCACTAAAATAAATTAACAAGACATGATACAGAAAACAGAAGATCAACACAGGAAAGGAGGAGAGGAAGTATTTAGGACGATGGTGGAAGTGGTGATCAGAGGAAAATGCATGGTTGTGAACCAGGTTCAGAGGGCAAAGCGCAGATTTAAGCATGTCAGAAAGCTCCAAGAAAGCGGTATTTTTAAAAACATAAGCATATCAATTGAGAGAGTAGCGCTGACACATACACACACCATGTGTAAGATAGATATTGGAAGCTGCTGTATAGCACAGAAGCTCAGCTCAGTGCTCTGTGACGACCTAGAGGATTAGGATGGTGAGGTGAGAGGGAAGCTCAAGAAGGGGGTGATATATATATACATATAGCTGATTCATGCTGTTGTACAGCAGTAACTAACATAACATTGTAAAGCAATTATATTCCAATTAAAAAAAAATAAATTTAAAAAACTAAACAAAAATTTAAAATATAAAAATATGAACATATCACTCAGACATTTTATGAATATTAGGCTTGAATTGTAATAAGTATATGTGAAGATAAATTCAAAATGTTAAGATACTCATCAATTCTTTCTTGAAAGGAAAAACAATCACAGGAAATCTTAAGTTTCATCACCTGTCATTAGTGTTTACATAGTTGTAATAATGTAAATCCTCAAAACCAATCTAACAAAAATTATGACAACAGAAAGGCATTATAGGAGAGAGTATTGAGGATATGAGGCACAGTGAAGGCAAGCTTCATTCTCACCTTCCATACCAATAGTTAATACCAGAAAATCAGTCCAGTTCAGTTCAGTTCAGTCGCTCAGTCATCTCCAACTTTTTGCAATCCCATGGACTGCAGCACACCAGGCCTCCCTGTCTATCACCAACTCCTGGAGTTTACTCAAACTCATGTCCATCAAGTCAGTGATGCCATCCAACCATCTCATTCTCTGTTGTCCCCTTTTCCTCTCACCCTCAATCTTTCCCAGCATCAGGGTCTTTTCAAATGAGTCAGTTCTTTGCATCAGGTGGCCAAATTATTGAGAGTTTCAGCTTCAGCATCAGTCCTTCCAATGAATATTCAGGACTGATTTCCTTTAGGATGGACTCGTTGGATCTCCTTGCCGTCCAAGTGATTCTCAAGAGTCTTCTCCAACACCACAGTTCAAAAGCATCAATTCTTCAGTGCTCAGCTTTCTTTATAGTCCAACTCTCACATCCATACATGATTATTGGAAAAACCATAGCCTTGACTAGACAGACATTTGTTGACAAAATAATGTCTCTGTTTTTTAATATGCTGTCTAGGTTGGTCATAACTTTTCTTCCAAGGAGTAAGCGCCTTTTCATTTCATGGCTGCAGTCACCATCTGCAGTGATTTTGGAGCACCCCAAAAATAGTCAGCCACTGTTTCTACTGTTTCCCCATCTATTTGCCATGAAGTGATGGGACCAGATGCCATGATCTTAGTTTTCTGAATGTTGATCTTTAAGCCAACTTTTTCACTCTCTTTCATTTTCATCATACCTGAAACTACAAGGTTAATAAGTTACAAAATGGTAATTATAAGAGATCAGGAAATAAAGAAGAGTTGGAAGTGATTGTCTGCAGTAGGAGAATAGGCAAGAGTGATAGCAGACTGGAGTATGCCACAAACAGACCTCATATAATAATTCATATATTTCAATCATGGACATGAACAAACTTGATACAAATATATCCCCTTTTGCTTAAGGGAAAAATAATCACATAGACGTGTAACAGAGATATCAAAAATGTATTGAATGTCAAGCAAATTTCATTTCATATGATGTTTAGAAAACTCTAAAACATCACTTTTGTTACAGATGAGAAAACTGGAATCCAGAAAGAGTAAGTAGCTCACCCAATAGTTCTCATTTAGTCATTAGTGAATCCAGGAATGAACCACGGGACCATCTGGCACCAAGGTCTTTGTTTTATCTATTATGAATGCACTGTCCTCAGTAAAATATCTTTATGGGATGACTAAAGCAGACTTGAATGGACTTTACAGGTATACAAGGTAAAGAAGTATATCCCCAACTGGAATAACAGTGGAATGTGTGCTGAGAAAGGTGAAGAATAATTGGCCTGGCTGTAATAAAGTCAGTTATAGAAAAGGGAGGACTGATGTTGGTTAGCTTTAATACAGAGATGACATTCATTGCAGAGGAATTTTCTAATAAATATCAGGGTGTAGAAAAGAATAAAAACCAGTTCTGTCATTATGCTACTTCCTTTATTTATAAAATTAGACTCTTCTGGTTGTGACAAAGACATAACCATCTGGAAAACTCCTGTTTCATAAGAACAGATGTTTAAGAGACTCACAACAAGAAGAAAAGTAAATATGGAATAAGACCTCTTGCTAAAGCAAATGATTAAAACAGGAGCAGCGATCTCTGCTTGCATAGCAGGAAGACTGTCTGCTTAACTTAGGGTACAGGTGTGGACAGAGGCCTCTTGTGCTAAAACAAGCCCATTTCCATACAGTAGATTTATCTTTAAAATAAAAACCACAGGACTTCCCTGGTGGTCCCGTGGTTAAGAATCTGCTGCCAATGCAGGGCACACAGATTCGATCCCTGGCCCCAGAAGATCCCATATGCTGCAGGGCAACTAAGCCCACACACCACAACTACTGAGCCTGTGCCCTAGAGCCCAAGAGCTGAAACTGCTGAAGCCCACGTGCCTAGAGCCCGTGCTCTGCAAAAAGAGAAGCCATCACAATGAGAAGCCCTCAAACTGCAACTAGAGAAAGCCTGCACACAGCAATAAAGACCCAGCACAGCCAAAAATAAGTAAATAATTTTTAAAGAGCACAAATAAAAATAAAGAAACACTGCTATCTTCTCCTATGGATGTTCTAATCTAACAGTAACCTCAAATTGTTCAGAAAAGCAATTGATTGAATTTTGATCAAAACATCCTTACTGAGTTTATCTTGAGATTTATGGAATAATAGAACTACTTGAGTTATTTCCAATAAACACTTACAATCTAAGAACTCTTTAAAAGGCTATGGAACTCTGCTCAATGTTATATGGCAGCCTGGATGGGAGGGAGTTTGGGGAAGAATGGATACATGTATATGTATGGCTGGTTCCTTCTCTGTTCACTTGAAACTATCACATTGTTAGTTGACTATGCTGCTGCTGCTAAGTTGCTTCATTTGTGTCTGACTCTGTGCGACCCCATAGATGGCAGCCCACCAGGCTCACTGATCCCTGGGATTCTCCAGGCAAGAACACTGGAGTGGGTTGCCATTTCCTTCTCCAATGCATGAAAGTGAAAAGTGAAAGTGAAGTCACTCAGTCGTGTCTGACTCTTCGCGACCCCATGGACTGCAGACTACCAGGCTCCTCCATCCATGGGATTTTCCAGGCAAGTGTCCTGGAGTGGGTTGCCATTGCCTTCTCTGAGTTGGCTACACCCCAGAACAAAATACAAAGTTTTTTTTTTTTTTCTAAAAGGCTATTTCTCAAGTCTCTGACCTTCTTGGGGCTCTGTGACATCATCTTCACAAAGAAATGTTATATAATTGTGGGCTCAGACTATATTGTTTTGGATAATATTCTCTATGGAGATACATTATGAAAACAGTACTTACATTTGTTCATATAATTATCATATGAAGTATTCAGCAGTTAACACAGCAATGTTGAAGGAGATTACAGGCATGGGAAAGAGCTGCAGATGTCCTGCCAATTATTCTAAGCACTATTACAATAAAAATCTAATGACTTGGATAGTTATGTTAATAACACACAAGAATAAAACATCTGACCTTTAAAAGGAGTTAGTTTGAAGTTATATTACACTTTTGTGCAATGCTGTGATACTCAAACAAAGACTCTGTCTTGTATTCTCAGATCCTGACTTGGCATGCTAAATTAGAATGTATTATTCAAAGTTTTTTGCCTATGGCCAAGTTATAAAGAAGGCAATTATGATTCCAGGTATTTGAGCACTGGAGAGATTCAGCTATTTACACACCAGGCACAATAGGTGAGCTGTTACCTAGGTTTGAAATGGAAGTCTCAACTAGAAAAGAAAATATATGCTAGCTTAAAAAAATCACAATTCTGTCTTTATTAAGTATCATAGTTTAGCCTAAAAAACCTAACATGACAGAAGCATATTTGAAAATTATCTTTTTCTAGTAAAGGCTTCTTAGGTATGAATCTCTGCTCTACTGCAATCCTGTTGATTTCACAATTTTTCAAATGTGCTGTAGAGAAATAGATCCTGTATGCTAGGGCCACTCAAAGCTTCAACACAAGTGGAAAATAAATGTGCTAAGAGATCTATGACATATCTAGACAGCATATTAAAAAGCAAAGACATCACTTTGCTGACAAACATCCGTATAGTCAAAGCTATGGTTTCTCCAGTAATCATGTATGGATGTAAGAACTGGACCATAAAGAAGGCTGAGAACCAAAGAATTGATGTTTTCAAATAGTGGTGCTGGAGAAGACTCTTGAGAGTCCCTTGAACTGCAAGGAGATCAAACCAGTCAGTTCTAAAGGAAATCAATCCTAAATATTCATTGGAAGGAGTGATGCTGAAGCTCCAATACTTTGACCACCTGATGTGATGAGCTGACTCACTGGAAAAGACCCTGATGCTGTGAAAGAGTAAATGCAAAAGGAGAAAAGGGTGGCAGAGGATGAGATGGTTAGATAGCATCACTGACTCAATGGACATGAACTTGAGCAAACTCCAGGAGACAGTGGAGGACAAAGAAGCCTGGTGTGCTGCAGTCCATGGGGTCACCAAGAGTTATAACTTACCGACTGAACAACAACAGTAAAACTGGGTCAAGGACTCACACCCTTCCTTTTGGTTATTTCAGGTACCAATACAAATAAGACTGCGGGTGGAGTCTTGTGTTCACATCTCCAGACAGATAAAATCGTCTCTGACTCATACAGAGGTTCAGGGCTAAATTTTTAATTTTCCACACCCTTACATACACAACTTTCTCTGGATTCTCCTGAGACTATGTTAGTCGGGCTCTTTGAAATGACAATGAATGGAGATATGGCAGATTTGCCCTGAGTGACGGGAGGGGAGTTTTTGTAAGAAAATACCCAGAGGTTAAGTAAACAAAGAAAACCATCTCTGCTGCAGTCAGTAGATCTCTGCCTCTCTGGGTCTCTGTGTTTCTAAGCAACCTGCTGTCTGATTAAAATATTTCAAAGTTCTTTGAAAGAAAGTATCCCACTTGGTCAGTTAGGCAGACATCAGTGAAGACAGAGTCCTTGACCCAAGCCATCTCCTGGGTCACTGAGTTTCCCAGAAGCCAACCTATATCTAGCTGCCAGGGGCAATCAATAAGAAAAAAATGGTTGGGGCTTCCCTAGTGGCTCAGTGGTAAAGAATCCGCCTGCCAGCACGGGAGACGTGGGTTCAATCCCTGGTCCAGGATGATCCCACCTGGCAGGGAGCAACTACACCTTTGCACCACAACTACTGAGCCTGTGCTCTAGAGCCTGAAGCCTGAGTGCTGCAAGGACTGAAGCTCGTGTGCCCTAGTGCCCACGCTCCGCAATGAGAAGCCCACACGCTGCAGAGAGTAGCCCCACTTGCCACAACAAGACAAAAGCCCATGCAGCAACAAAGACCCAGCACAGCCAAACATAAATAAATAAAATGATTTTTAAAAGCAAAGATGTAATCTTGTAGCTGTTTTCTGAAAAGAGGGCTACGAATGCTCAGATACTCAGGGACATGGATTTCAAAACAACTTAAAGTCTCTCTGTTTACACTGTTTCAATTAAATCCTGAATTTTTACATCCAAGCCCACACAGCTAGTGGAGCTTAGTTTGACCCTCTAAAGCCTCAGTTTCCTTACCTGTAAAGCAAATATCCCATAACAGGTTGTACAGATTAAATAAGATGCAGATTAATCCATGTAAAGCACCTAGTAGGGAGATCTGATGGTATAATCAATTTTTAAAAAGCCATTTATCCATGCAAAACTATTGCACATGCAAATATTCATTTGCATATCTTTAAAAATCCCAAAGCCACAACTAGTATCTGGGCAAGCACTATACTTGAGAACCTTGAAAGCTGTGTTTGAATTATTTACTAAATTGAAAGTATTGACCTATTGGAGGGTAATTCTATTTTTCAGTTCTGTATGAAATTTCTGTATATCAGATTTGCTGAAAATAGGGGTATCTTGTAGTAAACAAGTTCTTGGGTTTATAAACACATGTGTTTTTTAAAGTAACATAAACATTGCTAAGATATATTCATCTTATTCTTGAGGTATAAAGACACAACCACAAGTATCATTATTTTTTTTTTTTTCCTGCGCTAGGTTTTCATTGATGCACATAGGCTTTCTCTAGTGTCACCGAGTGGGGGCTACTCTCTAGTTTCTTTCTCTAGTTGTGGTGCTCTGCCTTCTCATTGTTCTAGCTTCTCTTGTTGAAGACTTCTGGGACACACAGGCTAAGTAGTCGCAGCTCATGGGCTTAGTTGCCTGGCAGTATGTGGAATCTTCCAGGACCAGGGATCAAACCCATGTCCCCTGTGCTGGCAGGCAGATTCTTTACCACTGGACCAGCAAAGATGTCCCATTATTGTTTAAGGGTGCTTCCCTTCGGGGCTTCCCTGGTGGCTGAGTGGTAAAGAATCCCGCTGCCAATGTAGGAGATGCAGGTTTGATCCCTGGGTGGGGAAGATCTCCTGGAGAAGGGAACGTCTACCACTGCAGTATTCTTGCCAGGAAAATCCCATGGACAGAGAGCCAGAGGGAATTGGTCATGACTTACTGACTAAACAACAACTTTCCTTTGAGGGCGCAGAAATAAACAATAAGAAGCCTTTCACAGTGAGCCCAGGTGCGCATGATAAAGGCTGGTCAGCCTCTGCTCTAACACAGTTTGACAGGCCTATGCAACAAGACGGATAAACATGGGCCTTGGTATATGAGATTGACCTAGGCATTAATTCCTGCCTATGGAGAAGGCAATGGCACCCCACTCCAGTACTCTTGCCTGGAAAATCCCACGGACGGAGGAGCCTGGTAGGCTGCAGTCCATGGGGTCGCTAAGAGTCAGACACGACTGAGCGACTTCACTTTCACTTTTCACTTTCATGCATTGGAGAAGGAAATGGCAACCCACTCCAGTGTTCTTGCCTGGAGAATCCCAGGGACGGGGGAGCCTGGTGGGCTGCTGTCTATGGGGTCTCATAGAGTCGGACACAACTGAAGCGACTTAGCAGCAGCAGCAGCATGTGACCTTAAAGGCAGTTATTCAGTCCTTCTAAGTTTCAATTTCCTAAGACCAAATAAATCATACTCTCTGGGATGGAGCCCAGGCATCATATTTTTAATCTCCCCAATGATTCTGATATGAAGTCAAATTTGAAACCCTATCCTCTGAAGCTAGTGACTCTCCAACCACAGCATAGATTACAGTCAGACCCGCCTCCAGAGATCCTGATCCTGCAGCTGTGGGGTGGGGCATAGTTTGCATTTCTAACAAGTTCCGAGGGATGCCGAAGGTGCTGGTCTGCGGACAGACTTTGAGACTCATTCCTATAAATGCGTCAAATTACTTCCTGTTCCCTGGAGTGATAACTATGAATCATATCTGAATACCCAGCAACTTCCTGCTTCAAGTCATTCAAAATCTCTCCTCCGCTAATCATTCAATTTCATTCCCAATCCCCGAGAAGCCCTGGCACTATTGATATTCTTTGTCTATGTCCATTAGATACCATTCATAATTCCTTTCATCAAAACTCCAACATCCAGAATGTTCCACAGTATTTTCTTATAACTCCATTATTATTCCCAGTCTCTGCATTACCCCAAGGACAAAAAAAAAACAAACAAAAAAATGCTTTATTCATTTTCATATTCTGGGATTTATGCAAAATGCCTGGTACATGATAGCATGTTAGTCACTGTCCAATTCTATGTGACCTTATGGACTGTAGCCTGCCAGGCTTCTCTGTCCATGGAATTCTCCAGGAAAGAATACTGGAGTGGGTTGCCATTCCCTTCTCCAGGGGATCTTCCCAACCCTGGGATTGAACTCAGGTCTCCTAACATTGCAGGCAGATTCGTAACCCTCTAAACTACAGGTACATGATAGGAACATAATAAGTGCTTTCTTGAATGGAAATAACCCACAAGCCACATAAGCCAAAAATACTTTTCTAACACCTAAGAGTTGGGCCTATTTCTCTGAAAAGATCAGTTGGATCAATGACGATGCAAACCTCATCACCACTTATCAGGACCTTTCCGTTCTTTTTAAGAAATGTAAACAGCATTTTGCTGGTAAGAAAAACATGTGTTTTTACAGCCTTATTTTTAACAGCTTTTCACACCTCTCTTCTTCTGTGTGACCATGCTGTTCTTCCTCAGCCTTTGCACACTAAACCTGATAACCACACACTCTGAACATTTAACGCACTGTGACAAAAATACACTGAATTTGCCAAATGCAGGTTTCTCACTTTTTAAACAATAACAAAATAGAAACACATCAAGGTGAGAGTTGGCTCTGTTTATCTGTGCAATACTGGTAGGTCAACAGGATAAAAACACTACAGGAACACGTGAATTAAGCCCCAGTGGGTTCCACTGACGTAAATTGGTCCAATGTTTAGGAAGCTGGTCTGCTTAATAAGGTGGAGGCCAAAACGGTACCTGTTATCCTTTAACCCCAGGGTCTGTTTATAATTTTTTATTCATTAAACAGCTAACTCTTTACCAGGAGGCTAAAAGCTGGCTATCTTTGCTGTGAGTCGGCATCCTAAATCCTGTAGCTGCTTGTTCCGTGCTTTATCAGACATTGTAAGGAAGCTCAGGAACAAAAGCACTCAAAAAAACAAAATAAAGTAAAATGCAGATTGTGACAGTATAGGTGTCAAAGCCTAGTGAAGCTTCTGGAAAATGGTCTTTGCTAGAACAAGACTTTGATCATTGGTCCCGAAAGGGCTATCGAGGGAAGATTTGTGTTGTGTTGTGTTGTGTTGTGTTGTGTTGTGTGTGTGTATGTGTTTTAATGATGATGGTGGTTCAGAAGAAGGCTTAAAAAAAAAACAGAATTGGTTGGTGGAAAATCCTGGTATCTTTTACCCCACAGTACTAGAAACTTAGAAAATGTCAGAAAAGAGAAAGTGCCTGGAATGAAATGCTAGGAAAACAAATCAACAAGCAAACCTGTTTGCAGAGTGATCTGGTCTTAAGAAAAGATGAAAGAAAACTCTTATTTCCTTTTAAAATTAAGGAGAGAAAATGAGTTTGTCCAATTGATGAAACTGTTTAAAATTCCACCTATTAAAATTTCTGAAAGAGGTGTGTATGTGTGTGTGTGTGTGTGTTAGTCTCTCAGTTGTGTCTGACTCTTTGAGAATCCGTGGACTGTAGCCTGCTAGGCTCCTCTGTCCATGGAATTCTCCAAGCAGGAATACTGGAGTGGGTTGCCATTCCCCTCTTCTGGGCATCTTCCCAACCCATGATCGAATCTGGGTCTCCCACATTGCTGGCAGATTCTTTACCATCTGAGCCGCCACGGAAGCCTGAAGAGTTAAACATTTATAATATTTTAGATGTTATCATCTTCTTAACAAATCATCTCTCTGAATCTCTAGACATGTTCCCCTAATCCTAATGTGACTTCAGTCATTTGACAAATATTTTCTGTATGCCAACTGTGTTTAAAACTGTAGCGATTAAAGAAACACACACAGACAGGTGCATACACACACACCAACACATACAATGGATTCATACAATGGGTTCATTCTCTGTCTTCACATAGTTTTAAGGCTCCAGAAGGCCTGATTTTTCTTTAATGTGTTTAAAGATTAGACCATCTTCATCATGAAACATTTAGAATGAAGTTTCAAGTAGACAACACAGGCTAAGCAAGTCTCTAAATTATGGTCTCTGGATACTGAAAGAATAACAGAGATGCAGAAAGGCAGTTCCTGTGTGGTGACAAGACACTGTTTCACAAAGGAGCTTCCAGGATTCATCATTCTCTCTACCTTTGAATCTCCTTTGAAAGGAAAGTTCCTAACATCAGTGGAGCCAGTAAGGGTGAAAAGTTAAATTACTACTTTAGAGTCATAAGGAAATACATTTATAAGGAGTATACCCATGTATGTTTATTTTCATAATGTGGCTTAAGAAAAGACATAGGAGAGTTAATTGCCAAGCATTTTTTTAAGACTACAGTATCCATATTTCATTGTTTTGTAGAAAACAGGAACAATTTTCCACTCTCACATAAAAACATCACTATCCCTTAAGTACGAGTTTAATCATCACTAATTAGAGTTTCATCATTGATTCAGAATCTGTATACCAAAAAAGAATGCTGCTATAAAAGCAGTTTTTCTGCTCATCAGAAATTATTTGCCATGTAGCTCTTTGTATAGTCATGTTCTTCTCTTAAGTCATTTAATTCACCTTGCTGCTAAGTCACTTTAGTCATGTCCGACTCTGTGCGACCCCACAGACAGCCACCCACCAGGCTCCCCCGTCCCTGGGATCCTCCAGGCAAGAACAGTGGAGTGGGTTGCCATTTCCTTCTCCAATGCATGAAAAGTGAAAAGTGAAAGTGAAGTCGCTCAGTCGTGTCCGACTCTTAGTGACCCCATGGACTGCAGCCCACCAGGCTCCTCCGTCCATGGGATTTTCCAGGCAAGAGTACTGGAGTGGGCTGCCATTGCCTTCTCCAAATTCACCTTGTATTCACCTGTAAAAACGGGTGCTTCACATTTGTGTTATATCTTCAAAGAATACATGGCAAACCTTATTTACAGTGCTATACCTTGGGTCCAGAAAAAAACTTAGTATATTGTAACCTAGCACACTGCATGTTGAAATATATTGCATTATACACAGCAAGGAGTCAACAGTGGTTTTATCAAAACAGAACAAAAATTTTCCCCTTGTTATTTCAGGATATTTAAAAAACGTGCCTCTGAGCTTGAACACAGGGCTTGATTAATGCATGATTTCCTCTTTAAAATTAGAAACAGGAATCAAGATTTAAGCTTAATAATTTTCATTTGCTCTTCTTTTCCAAGCATTCTAATGAAGGCCTGGTTCCCAGACCTGGTGAGGCAGCTCCTACATCTGACTGCAGTTTGCATTTATCCCTGCAAGGCAGGAACTCAAGCTTTTTTTTTTTTTTTTTTTTTTTTGAGTGAATGGGAACAATCTGGGAAGAAACAATAAGATGGGATATGCTGTGAAAAGGGGTTGATTTGGTTTTACTCTTGTAATTAGTGTTTGCCATGTTCATGGCAAAAACACAATTTAATAATGAATGTCAAAAACATCATTCTAAGTAAAACACCATTAGTCTATGACTCATAATCCTCTGTTAGGGACAGCCTAGTGTCAATGGTTTACCCTTTTAATTCCTTGAGTGAGCTAAATGGTGTAAGAGTAGTAAGTACTTTTATTTTTTTTATATTAAGGAAATGTAAACAATGGATGTGTTCTCACTATCCAATGTACTTAATCTCTTGGATTCACTGTAATCATAAATGAATTTGAAGTATATTTTTGATGACTTTCATGGAGGAAAAACATGAAGAAAATAGTACTTGTCAAACATGAGTTTTCTCAAAATTATTTTTCTATTTAAAGACAATGCCCCTGAATTATTTCAGGGTAATATTTTTTTAAATATGGGAAAGCTGCACTGTAATATGGTTGGTGCTCATTAAACGCTTCTGACATTTTCAGAAAGTAGATATTTAAGCTGTCCTTTGTAACAAAGAGGGAAAGTCAAAACCTATTTTAGTCCAGATAATCATATAGGGGCAAAGTCAATTTTTTAGATTCCCTCCCCACCTTCATTTTTCTAAATATGTTTTTAGCTACCATGGCAGTGCCAGGTGGCAAGGGATATCATGTGTTTAATCGAGTGAGGTGCAAATCTTTGAAACAACTAGACTTGGCTGACACATCCTTTCTTCGTAGTCCACCGCCGCACTTGTGTGCTCAGCATTCTACCTGTCTACCTCCTAACTCAAAGAAGATCTACTTACTTCATCCTTCAAGGGCTTCCCTGGTAGCTCAGACTGTAAAGAATCAGCCTGCAATGCAGGAGACTGGGTTGGATCCCCTGGGTCAGGAAGATCCTCTGGAGAAGAAAATGGCAACCCACTCCAATATTCTTGCCTGGAGAATCCCATGGATGGAAGAGCCTGGTGGGCTACAGTCCATGGGGTCACAAGACTCAGACATGACTTAGCGACTAAACCACCTCAGGGTAATGAACTCATCCCAACCAGTCACTTAAATAACCTAATTTAGAATGAATCACAGGGCTTCCTTGGTGGCTCAGTAGTGAAAAGTCCACCTGCCAAAGCAGGAGACCCAGAGAGGTTCCATCCCTAATCCGGGAAGACTCCACATGCTCCAGAGCAACTAAGCCCGTGAGACACAACAATTAAGCCAATGCTCTAGAGCCCGGGAGCTACTTAAGTGCATGCACCCTAGAGACCATGCTCTGCAACAAGAGAAGCCACAGCAACGAGAAGTCCCAGCCCTGCAGCTAGAGAGAAACCCCTACTCACCGGAACTAGAGAAAAACGCACACAGCAACGAACACCCCACACAACCAAAAAGAAATAAATAAATAAACTAAAAAGAAGAATGAATCACAGCGCCCCATGCTTGCCATGCTCATTGCCAAAAGCTCATATCAGACCCAGTCCCTTTGCTTCAGGGTTGGGTGACGTTTTCTGAACTGTCTTCAGCACTTCCACCCTCCTCTGTGTGCCATCTGCAGAGTGCAGTCCCATTGCTCTTCCCTGAACATCACTTAATCACCTTCTTCTCCAGTTTAAAGTCCCGCACCCAGGGACTTCCCTAGTGGTCCAGTGGCTGAGACTCTGCACTCCCAATGGATGGGGGCCTAGGTTTGATCCCTGGTCAGGGAACTAAATCTGACATGCCACAACAAGAGTTCACATACTAAAGATACCACATGCTGCAACTAAGACCCAGTGCAGCCAAATAAATAGGTAAATACTTTAAAAAATTTTTAAACATGAAAATAAAAATCTCACCCATATCATATCCAGATCAATGACCAAGGGCCTATAATTACTACAAGCCTTGCTGCTTCTGATCCTTCCTTCCAGAATGTCTTTCACCATCATTGTTTGCTTCTCCAAAGCCTATGGACACTTTGGACCTGGGGAATCTTGTTAAAATGTCAATTCCAATTCAGTAGGTCTAAAGTGGAGCCTGATATTCTGCTGTGGTGTCATTGCTTGTGGTATAGACTGGTGATGTCATTGCTTGTGGTATGGACTGCACTGTGAAAAACAAAGGCATAGACAACTGTTCCCTTTTGTGAGAGAAACCCTGATCTCTGGCAAGGGCCAGAGAAGAGAACTATATGTAATAAAATATATTCCATCTGATTGGGTCAAATAGAAGCAAATTCTTTACAAAAGTAATAAGGGGGACTTCCCTGGTGGTCTAGTGGCTAAGAATCCACTTGCCAATTCAGGAAACATGGGTTCAACCCCTGGCCCAGGAAGATTCCATAGGCTGTGGGGCAGCTAGACCCATGTGCCACAGTGACTGAGCCCAGTGTCCCCAGAGCCCATGCTTCACAACAGAGAAGTCACTGCACTGCAAAGCCCATGCACCACAATGAAGGGTAGCCCCTGCTTGCCACAACTAGAGAAAGCTGGCATGTAGCAATGAAGACCCAGGGCAGCCAACAATAAATAGATAGATAAATAACTTTTTTAAGTTGCATGCTACTGCACAGTTGATTGATAACTATGTACACATATGCCAGAGATTTGTCTATAGCCTTTGTAAATGAATAAACCCAAAAATAACAATGGAAACTTCAGAAACAATTGTCCAAAATGTTTATATAACACTCAAATACTAGCACAAATAACATGACAGAACTTGGTCTGAACACTGCACTTCTGTCCTCCAGGCTTGTGCATCACGCATTTATTTGCTTTTGCTCAGTCACTGCCCTCCTGCCTGCAGTGATCCATGAGCTGGACTTTCTCATCGGTTCCACTACCTGGAGTCCAGCGCCCTGTAGCCAAGGTACTTCTTGCCTGTCTTTAATCTCTACACCACTGGAAGAGCTAAAGTAACGTACTTCAAAAAATCCCAGTGGATGGGTATTATAAAGTGTATGTACTTTCATTTAAAGTGCTTTTTTTTTTTTAAAAGAAGGCCATGATTTCTACTTGTTCCATGTGTTAGGTATTGACAGAGATCCCTAATCCAAGAGAACAATCTTCAGAGTAGGCACAGTAACTAACTACTCTTAATTACACTGGCTAGAAAAGAGATGGAAAATAAAACCGGTCACATTTTCACATTGTTTCAAACATAGAATTATTAAATATGTAGCTTTGCTCTTTTTATTGAGTTCATAATCATGATGAAAGCTTGAATCCTCTGAACTCTGGGAGACCAAAAAAAGTATTTATCTTTGGGGGAAATGGAGTCAGCTTTTCTGTTGCTGCCATTGGTTAGTCCCTAAATTGTATCCAACTCTTTGCAACCCCATGGACTGTAGCCTGCCAGACTTCTCTGTCCATGGGATTTCCCAGGCAAGAATACTGGAGCAGATTGCCATTTCCTTCTCCAGGGGGTCTTCCTGACCCAGGGACTGAACCAGTGTCTTCTGCTTTGGCAGGCAGATTTGTTACCACTGAGCCACCTGGGAAGACCCAGCCTTTCTCTAGGCCTTCATCAAATACAGTTCAGTTTTGATAAAATGGAAAATTATATAAATTTTGTTAAATTTGGTAAAAGAAGCGTTTTCAAATAAAGAGTACTTAAGTTTTCCATGTGTATTATTGCTTGGTCCAGAAGTGGACGTGTTACTCACTTGAGCTAATCAAAGACCTTACCTGTGATTGATGTACAAATGAGAAGAGAAGTTCTCTTTCTACCAGTTTGCAAATCTGGGAGAATATGAGTCTTGGCTTTATAGTAACCCAATGGTTCCTGCCACTTGGGAAGATCGTATGAACTCACAAATGTGTGTGTGCATGTGTATGAAGAAGGGAAGGGGGAAAGATAGGGGAAGGAGAAGAATAGAGTTGGTGGGGAGGAAAGTTGAGAGAAGAGACATTTGCCAGTACTGAGCTTGTGTCCTAACCAGTAAGACCTAATCTCTGAAACTTTTCTTTCGATCATGTGAACTACCTCCAGTACACTATTCCAACTTGAAAGACAATGAATGCCCTTATTTTTGTTAATCTAGTTTGAATCAAAGAAATATTAATACCCCACATCCATATAGGATATGTTAGATCCACTGGGTTTTTTTTTTTTAGTTCTTCATTTGCTTGTTTATTGAATTACTGTTTTCTCACCTGCTCCATTCTGTCTAGGAATGCAACATGTATGTTTCTATAGCCCTTCTCTCAATCTTGTCCCATTAGATAACAAGTATCCAGTTTGATGGGGACATTATTTTCCAGTTGAGCAAAGTATAACTAAAATATCTTCAAAGCATGTAATAAAGAAATCATATTATTTTCTGATTCTTTCTTTTATATTTGATCCTAAAGCCAAGAGAAGAAAAGATAGCTTCCTTTTCCTCTCCCAGATACTCCAAGTGCCAAGAAGATTTTGCCTGGATAGGCCCCACAACAGTCAATACACATATGCACCAAAAAAACACACAAGGGTAAAGTCCTACCCAAAGATATATAGATCCCACCAAATTTATCCTGAAGACAGACTTAGAAAAATGCTTGTCAATGTCTCTGTTTCTTCCTGCTGAAAGTCGTAAAGTCACAGTAAATGAGGATTCCCCAAATTGCTACTCCTGGAGTGTCTGCAAAATTTAAGACTACTTCCTTTTTTGAAGAAGGTGATTTCATATAGACTCTGGGAGCAATATCAGATTCCCTGAATAAATAGGAGAGAAGCAGTAGGAAGGAGCAGGATCCTACACTCAAGAAATTGCCTCCATCATTTAACTATATATAAGTACCGAAGTCTTGTCGGAGAACCTCTACTGTAACAAGAGAAGTTTCAGTACCATACTGTCTTGATAACTGTGGCTTTGTAGTAGAGCCTGAAGTCAGGTAGGTTGATTCCTCCAGTTCCATTTTTCTTTCTCAAGATCGCTTTGGCTATTCGAGGTTTTTTGTATTTCCATACAAATTGTGAAATTATTTGTTCTAGCTCTGTGAAGAATACTGTTGGTAGCTTGATAGGGATTGCATTGAATCTATAAATTGCTTTGGGTAGTATACTCATTTTCACTATATTGATTCTTCCAATCCATGAACATGGTATATTTCTCCATCTATTAGTGTCCTCTTTGATTTCTTTCACCAGTGTTTTATAGTTATATAGTTTTATATATCTACCTAAAGAAACTAAAGACCTATATATAGAAAACTATAAAACACTGGTGAAAGAGAAGTTTCAAAAAAGAAAAACATGAGTTGACCCTAAAATATATACCCAAAATATGAATCTTCCTATTGCGTCCTTCCCTGAGAAACGCAGGTTGCTACATTTAAAATATCATTTTCCCAAAAACCTCATTTCCCAAACACTTCACACAGTTGAGCCATTCTCAACAGGTGGAGTCCTGTCCTTCCTTAATCCCCCAAAGACAGTAAATTCACTGAGTCAGTCATAGAGCAGAAAGGGAAAGTTGAGGCAGTGAGATTTTTCTGGGACAAACATTGTGATGTCTCTAGTCAACAGCAGAGCTCACCATCAATACAGCCTCATTCTCTAAACATGCTGGGCTTTCTCCCTGCTTCTTTACACGGGTCTTCATTGTGTTACTCGGTCACTTTCTCATGAAGACCACACTCCTGCCTTCTGGAATTCTCCTCCCTTTACTATGGTGAGAGGAACTTCCTACAGACTCTTGGATTTCTTCTGCTCAAATGAAGACAGTAGAAGACTGTTCTAATGTCTCCCTAAACACTGTCCATCATGCTACAGATTTATACATCAGAGTCCAATGTAGAAAACAATGTAACAAAACCAACTTGACCCTTTTCTGTATGGACCCTTTACCTCTGCCACTTAGCAGCTGTGTGGTCTTAACCCTTTTATGCCTCAGTTTTCTCATTTGTAAAATGGAGAAAGCAGTGATAACTCCAGCATGTAATAATGGTCACATTTAGATAAACTCATACACGTAGCGTTTCAAGATTGCTGTCATGTCAGAAGGACATATAAGTGTATCCTCGTTATCACCTCCCGCACTTCCCCCTTGCTTGGCATTGTCCATTGGCTCCTTTTACGTTCAAACTTACACCAACGGAAATTAAGATCCATGGCTTGTCACTTCAGTGGTCTATAATTTACTGCTTAATGGTCTAATGCCATGTTGAAAATTTGTTTTTTATAAGAATAAAGTTCACACATTTAAGAACTTTGTCTTTTCACAGATTTCAGTCCAGGATCTAGAAGCAAGTCTGTAGGAGTGATTTTCTTTTCAGTTCGTATGATTAATATCTTATCAAAGTTAGCTCAATTTTTCTGATTAACATGGAAAGAAGGAAAGAAAAGGGAGGGAGGGGGCGTTTAAAACAGGAGGAGACAAACAAGAAAGAAGAAGGAAAGGAGGAAAGGAAGATAGGAAGGAAGGAGAAAGAGATAGAGGAAGGAAAACTACTCTTAGGAAAATCATGAAACTACATCAAAATTCACTGTAAAACAATCCTATTTCATATCCTATTAAACTCCATAGGGAGTGACATTTGCTATAGTCAGAAAAACAGATGGTGGAAGGAGAGAGGAAAATAAAATGCTTTGAAAACTGAGCACGAAAATGCCATTGCTACCATTTTGGGTCCCTCTGACGTGTTCCAATATCACGTTATAGCCTCCAAGACAGTCAGTCTCTTTATTATGAGCATGCCTTCCAACCTAAAATAGTTCCACGGGGCTGCTAAAGTAAGAAGCGAGCGGTGTCTGGATGTGTGGTTGTGTGAGGTTGCATGTGAGCCTGTGAGTGGGGCCCGGCCGGGGAACAGTGGGGGTCATTCAAACCCATGAGACAGGCGGCCCTGAGTGGGACACGTTGCCAGCAGCACAGTGATTCATCTTCCTCTCAGGCCCAAGTACATCAAGTCCTCTGTTTTGCTCTTAGTTCACATTTGTCCTCTTTAAACCAATGAGTCATAAGTTGGAAATATGTATGAAATAAGCAAGAAGAATATGTCACTGAGTTATTTCTGGTCGTTCAATACACACATCCTAGGACGTCGTGCATTTGAAAGGCAAATTTTTAAACCAGAGAGGTTTATACAAAGCAGATAGAATTGGGTCTATGAGAAAAAAAAAAAACAGAAAGAGAGAGGAAAAAAAAAAAAAAATCAGGTGCAGGAAGAAATGGAGCCTGGTAAAATGATTAGATTTAGGTGGAGAGAATGAAATATTCCTTCATGCTCTCAAAAGGATAATTTTCTTCAGAGGAAATTGCATAAATTCTTGGTCACTTGAATTAGCAGAGAACTCTTCTTGCCAAAGTTTAGTGCTGGGAAACAAATGAGATTCGGACAGTTGCAAAGCCATCCCCGCTCTTGTGGCAAATATGAGCTTCATATCTTATACAAACTGAATTCTTCTATTAACACCTTCCCAGCCAAAACAAATTACCAGAGAAATCAGAGGGTTAAATGATGGAGGAGTTTTATCAGGAGAAAATACAAAGCTGAAATCAGCCTAAGAATGGCCAACAGGGCTGTTTTCATGTATCCATCTATTCAGAGGTTACCTGTTGAGCACCTGTCACATGCCAGCTTGTAAGTATCCAATGCACTGAGGATACAGCACGTTTCCTCATAGGCCTTGGTTTTTATGGGTCAAGACAGGTATTTAGCAAATGGTAGAAATAATATTTGTGACCATTACTAGTATGAAGAGTAGTTGAGGTAAGGGCCTTGCTTGTCTGGGTTTGGGAGCAAATGTGTGATGCAGATGTGAAGATTTGAAACTTTGCTGACACCCAAGGAGGTGAAAGATAAGAAGGCAAGAACAAGCAAAGGGAATATCACTGCAAGGCCATGAGGCTGGAAGGACAGTGAGATTTTTGAGAAACAGAGAAGAGTGTCTTTGGAGCACAGAGATGAGACTGGAAAGGCCAGAGGTCACAAAGATAAAACCTTCTAAACCATGCTGAGAACTGTGGACTTTCTCCAAAGAATAATTGCAAGTCACTGGAAGCAGGGAGTAACATAAGACATGCATTTTTAAAGATAACCATCTTTTATGGAAAGAATTTAGTGGGGGAAAAGGGAGAGAAAATGAAAAATGTTCAGGAGCTATTGAAGTACTCCAACATCTTGATCCAAGATGATGGCCATGGAGAAAGGAAACAGACAAAAGGTTGTGATGAATTGAGAAAGTCTTGTTAAGATGACAGTGATTGTTTTCACGCCCATGGAGGACAGAGCTGGATGGGAAAGAAAAAAGAGCGGAGTGGAGGATGGTGTCTGTGAGTCCTCCTCTGTAAATTATAAAAAAGACTTCTCTCTGTCACATATATTCTTGTAACTGAGACACTTCATCTTTCTTACTCTTTTTGTACCTTTTCCTCCACTGTTTTATGTAGAGTGATTCATGTCATAATGCAACCGGTAGTTGAAAGAATCTCTGCTCAGGGTCCTGGCAGAACAAAGGGGCCCAGGAAGTGTGGCCCGAGCTGTATATAATAACTGCTAGGACTCAGAAGACAGTGGGTGCTTCCTCCGTTTTATAGGGAATAATTTTATCATGTTACATGGAAGCAATTTCCTCTTGTAGAAAAGTCATGTGTGGAAGGAAGTATGTGTTTATTTTCAACAGCCAAAGTGTACACACTTACAGACATTCGTCACTTTTTTGGCTGCCCAGCATTTCACCTTCTTTTGTACATTTAGGAAATTTCACATCTTACAAATCTTGATGGGAGGCATGTCCTACCATAGACACAAAAGATGCCAGATTCTCACCAGGCCAGATTTCCTTACAGCTGGGGTGCAGGCACCATACCTAGGCAGAGCTAATCAGATATACCCGCCCTGTATTATAAATCAGGAATTAGGAAAAGAAGGGACAGCTGAAAATGTGCTTTGATGCACATGGTGGTGACAACATTGCTCTCTGCTTCTCAGAGATGGCAGGACTAGAGGGTCGAGGGTAGGTGGGACACACGTCAAGGTACAGATCTCAGAAATAGTCATCGTATTTTCTCCAGACCACCTATATGATGTGCTTTAGTTTCTGGCTCTTTTAAGTTATTTATTTACTCACTTTTGGCTGCACTGGGTCTTTGTCACTTTACACGGGTTTTCTCTAGTTACGGCGATGCGGGCTGCTCTTCTTTGCAGTGCGCGGGCTTCTCATTCACTGCAGTGGCTTCTCTTGTTGTGGGGCACAGGCTTCAATAGTTGTGGCACGTGGGCCCAGGAGTTGTGGCTCCCGGGCTCTAGGGCACAGGCTCAGTAGTTGTGGCACAGGGGCTTATTTGCTCCACGGCACAATAATATGGGATTCTCCCAGACCAGGTATCAAACCCATATCCTCGACATTGGCAGGCAGATTCTTAACCACTGAGCCACCAGAGAGGTCTCTAAATCATGGTTCCTGCTACATCAAATCTTAGACTCTTTGTTCTGCTTTCACAGTGATTCTGTGAGATTCTCAATATCCTTTCAATTAATTTTCTTCCTCCATTTATATCTGGCCTGTAAACTAAAACCCTTTAGAAATGCAATAATATTACACCTCCCACTCATTGGACAGTTTAACAATGAAACATTCTCCAAATGTAGATAATTAATTTAACAATCTGTTATTATATCAGTATAGCTCAGATGAATTCAGTGAATTCCATGGACAGAGAGGCCTGGTGGACTATATTCCATGGGGTTGCAAAGAGTCAGACATGACTGAGCAACTAACACTTGTGAAAATGGTTCAGATGACTGGAATCTTCATTCAGAAATCTCAGTTTCTATTATTTGTTGTATATTATTACTTCCTTAACGTCATAAAAACACACCCTTTTCCCTCAATACACAAGTACGGGCCTTTGAGAAGATGATGAGCAGAGATGAGATTTCAAACTCCAAAGCAATAAGTATGACTCTTTGTGCTGGCATCTTCTCGATGTCCATGCCACCAGGCAGGCTCCCTCTGACACTGCTGACGTAGAGACTAACCCCTCGCACCTCCTGCCAGAACCCAGAAGGCCCGTGACCTCAAGGAGGGATGCTTAGCCAAAGGCAACACAGAAGCAGCAACGAAGGGGAAGATTTAATGTTACCACAAGCCAAAATGGAGGAGACCGAAAGTATGTAATTCCAGGCTCCAATTGCCACACATTCCTCAAATGGTTCTCTTTGGATATAATTTTTTAAAAAGGTCCACCAGGGAGCTGGATATGCTCCTCTACCAGGAGTCTAACCCAGCCTGATAATCCTGCGAGCATTTTCACAAAGGTGCCGACGTCCCAGGGAGGCTCTGGCATGACCCAGCACTGTTAATAGTTCTCATCCTCTCACCCCTTTCTTAGCAGAGCAGCCTTTGAAAGGATTTGGCAGAACTCCATCGACAAAGTTCCGGCCCCATATTTTAAAGGCGGTCTTTTTTTAAACGGAAATAAGGTTGATTTACAATACTGTGTCAGTTTCAGAGGCACAGTAAAGGAATACATTTTTCCAGATTATTTTCCATTATAGGTTATTACAAGATACTGAATACAGCTCTCTGTACTATACAGTATATCCTTGTTGCTTATCTATTTTACATATAGTTAATATCTGTTGATCCCATACTCCTAATTTATCCCTCCTCCCTCCCTCTCCCCTTTGATCACCATAAGTTTGTTTTCTTTGTCCGTGAGTCTGTTTCTGTTTTGTTCATAGAATCATTTTTATTACTTTTTAGATTTCACATATAAGTGATATCATATAATATTTGTGTTTGTCTGACTTAGTATGATATTCTCTAGGTCCGTCCATGTTGCCGCCAATGGCAATATTTCATTCTTTTTGTGGCTAAGAGCCTATCGTGTATGTATACCACATCTTCTTTATTCATTCATCTGTTGATGGACACTTGGGTTGCTCCCATGTCTTGGCTATTGTAAATAGTGGCACAATGAACACTGGAGTGTATGTATGTATCTTTTTAAATTAGAATTTTCATCTTTTCCAAATATATGCCCAGGATTGGGATTACTGGATCCTATGATAGCTCTATTTTTAGTGTTTTAAGTAATCTTGATACTGTTTTCCCTGGTGTCTGCATGAATTTACATTCCCACGAACAGGGTAGGAGGGTTTCCTTTTCTCTACACCCTGTTCAGCATTTTTGATTCATATATTAAATGTTCAGCATTTATTATTCATTCTAATGATGGCCATTCTGACCGGTGTGAAGTGATACCTCACTGTGGTTTTGGTTTGCATTTCTCTAATAATTAGCAATGTTGAGCATCTTTTCATAGGTTAAATGCAGTCTTTCATTCTTAAAGTCAAATCTATTCTATTTTTTTCCTGAAGTAGAAACCTCCTGACATTCCATTAGTTTTAGCTCTGATGCCTACCCAGTGTCAGAGGCATTTGGGAGCTCCACACCAACACCCCAGTTAGTGGCACTGACAATGCTGGGGCTCAGGAAGCAATAGGAATAGAATGAGAACAAAGACTGCAGACTCAGTAGGGCCACTCCTGCTGGAAGAAACACGGGCAGAGATGTGGGCTCTGACTTTCACATTTTCTATCTAACACTCCCTTCCTAGGTGATTCCTGATCCTCCTCAAGTTTCATGACTTCAACTATCATCTACAAATAGCCAAATGTATATTTTCAGCATGAATTTCTCCCTTAACTCCAGAATCATACACCCTTACTTACACCCACTGCTTACTGTACATATACACGTGGATGTCTTACAAGTAGGACAAACGTAAAATGAGCAAAAACAAATTCTTTCTACCTCAACACCCTCCCCTAAGCTGCTTGTCCTCTAGTCATTTTTATCACAGTTAATGGCAGCTCCATTCTACCAGTTGCTCAGTCAAAACTTCAAACTTTACACCCAAATCATGAAGAAATCTTGCCAACTCTATCACTGAAATATATCCTGAATTTGACCTGTGCTTGACTTCTCTGTTGGCTCAGTGGTAAAGAATCTGCCTACAATGTGGGAGACCCAGGTTTGATTCCTGGGTTGGGAAGATCCCCTGGAGGAGGAAGTGGCCACCCACTCCAGTATTCTTGCCTGGAGAATTTCATGGACAGAGGAGCCTAGTAGGCTACAGTCCATGGGGTCACAAAGAATCGGACACAGGTGAGCGACTAACACTTTCATTTCTCTTACCACCTACCTCATCCAAACTGCCATCTGTTTTCATAGGAACAATTTCAGTGACCTCTTAATTGGTTACTCATTCAAATTTTTACTCCCCCACTCAACGTTCATTAAGGCCATTCACTTTCACTTACTAAAGTCAAGACATGGGTCCTTGCTGATCAAAGCTCTCCTGCAGTTTAACATCTCAGAATAAAATCTAAAGCTTTTATGATTCACAGACTCCCGTTGATATGGTCCTCTACTTTCTCATCTACCCCCTGTCTATTTCTCTCTCTCTTTCCACTCCAGATACACTGGCCTTTTTGCTTTTTCTTATACCTACCAGGTACTCTCCTAAATTGAGGTTCTGTGTATATTGTTGTTACATCTTTCTGAAATGCCCATCTACAAATCATAACCTGTAATTTCCCTTACTTCTTTTGGGACTTTCCCTGGCCCCCACATAAAATGGCCTCCTCAAAGAGTAATCCTGTGCTCTCTCATTATGCTTTATTGTCCCTCCTGCCTCCATAGTTTTGGCTTTGTGTCTAGTTTCTCTTGTTTCCCACCAGATCGTACTTAATGTAAACAAACCCTGGTTTATTTGATTCACTGCCGCATCCCCACACTGATGATATGAATCATCCATCCATAGCAAACTCTTACTTTGTAACAAATAAATCAAAGTATGAATAAAAAGAGATCTCTGAAGAAACCACAACATTTGAGGATTTAAGAAATAATAATAAGAGAGCTCATAAAGAAAACTTGAGTAGTCTCCAAAGAGGAGGCAACTAAACCAGACAGGCTGGTGACACTCAAGCCACAGGAAGCAACTATTTTGAGCAGGAGGAAGTGGTTAGCACAAGAAAATGTTCCAGAGGAGTGGCCAGTGAAGTGTGAGGTGAATGGGGAGAGTGGCAAAGAATCAGAGTCAAGAAAGAAGAGGGTTTCAAACAAGAAATGGTGATCAGCAATGTCCAACATTGATTTTGAATTAAGCAAGATCAGATGGTCTTAGGTTTGTAAAGCAAAGCAAAGATCTCTGTAACTTGAATAAGAATGGCCAAAATGATAGTTTAACTGCAGTGGCCCAATGAGCTGCAAGAAAGAAGGAAAGTGAATAATGAGTAGAATGTATGGTTATCTTAAGGTACTTTTTTTTTTTTTTTTTCAGACAGAAAAGTTTACTCTGTCTTTCTATACAGGTGAGAATAGTCTTGTGGACAGAAAGAAAAAAAAAAACAACAGTCCTGTAGTAAAAAGAGAATGGCAGAAATAATACTTTGAGTATTGGATTTCATTTCCTCTTGACTAGTCAAAGACGTTATTCCTGTACTTGTCCTTGCTCAAAGACCAGGCTTTTGTTATTCATTAAAAACTCAAAATAACCGCACCCAAGCTTGCCACGCTGCTTCTAATCTGCCTTTTCTCCTTTTGCAACATGTGAACGGTCCTGTACACAATCAGACAGGGCTGATGTATAACCCAGTTTATAGACTAAGCATATACAGAGCATGCTGATATTTTCAATCATGTTTCATTCAAAAGAAATTCCATTTGAGACAACTTCACTGATTTTATGATCCACTAAAAGGTCCTGGTTGCAAAACACCAGTACAGGGTCTGACAACAGAAAGTGAGTAGCTGATGTGGGGTTAAAGACAAAATCTTTGGAAATGAGTAGATCAAAGATTTGAGACCAGGATGATGGAAATACACGCAGTAGAGGTGTACTGAAATCAGAACATTACTGTCAACACAAGGGAAGCAGTGAGCCAACTGCTAAATCTGCTGAAGAACTGAGGTGATGTGGTCTAAGTGCCTCTGGATGGCTGCCACAGAGATGCACCTATTTGTCAGGCTTCAGTGGAGTTGGACCTCCTTTCTTGGTGATTGTAACAGCTCCTACCACTTCAACTGTCAATTTTATGTTAATGTCTTATAAGAATATATTTCCAGTGTTGCTCTGTCCTCTGAACCTCAGACTCACATAGCTGTCTACTGAAACAACATCTTCAGTGAATCTCCCATTAACCCCAACATCAAATACATCCAAAAGTGAAGAAATATCAATAACCTCAGACATGCAGATAACACCACCTTCATGGTAGAAAGCAAAGAGGAACTAAAGAGCCTCTTGATGATGGTGAAAGAGGACAGTGAAAAAGCTGGTTTAAAATTCAACAATCAAAAAACTAAAATCATGGTATCTGGTCCCATCACTTCATGACAATTAGACAGGGGAAATGCAGAAAGCAATGGCACCCCACTCCAGTACTCTTGCCTGGAAAATCCCATGGATGGAGGAGCCTGGTAGGCTGCAGTCCATGGGGTCGCGAAGAGTCAGACACGACTGAGCGACTTCACTTTCACTTTTCACTTTCATGCATTGGAGAAGGAAATGGCAACCTGCGGGGAGCTGCCCGTGAGAACGGGGTCCTTTATCTAAAGGACACAGCTCTGGGAGCTGCCTCAGTCCTTGAGGGTTTGCTTGCAAACATAGCTCTCTGTCCCGCCACCCCAGAGATTAGGTGATTATTTACTGCAGACACCTGGAGTTCTGGACAAACTTCTCACACACAGGGAAATGTTATCTGGTGTAAGAAATAATAACAGGGTGCCATTCCCATGCTCTCAAGATTTCTTGTGACTTTTTGTAAGATGTATAGGTCAACCAAGAAAACTGTTAACTGTCTTATTTTTCTCTTGCTCTCCTGTATAAATATAAGATGCTGAAAAAAGTCGTGGTCAGACCTCTTCCCTTTGTGGAGACGTGTCTGATCCTCTCGACCCCATCTTTGCTGTAGTATTCTTTTGCTGTAGTATTCTTTCTCAGCCGCGTTGTGCACGTTCTCGGGACCTGATCGACTTTGCCGGCTGGCTCCAGTAGCAACCCACTCCAGTGTTCTTGCCTGGAGAATCCCAGGGATGGCAGAGCCTGGTGGGCTGCCGTCTATCGGATCGCACAGAGTTGGACACAACTGAAGTGACTTAGCAGAGAGAGAGACAGAGGAAAAAATGGAAACAGTGACAGACTTTATTTCCTTGGGACAGTGACTACAGCCATGAAATTAAAAGATGCTTGCTCCTTGGAAGAAAAGCTATGGCAAACCTATACAACATCTTAAAAAGAAGAGATACCACTTTGCCAATGTAGGTCCACACAGTCAAAGCTATGGTTTTCCCAGTAGTCATGTATGGATGTGAGAGTTGGACTATAAGGAAGGCTGAGCATTGAAGAATTGATGCTTTTGAACTGTGGTGCTGGAGAAGTCCCTTGGACAGCAAGGAAATCAAACCAGTCGATCCTAAAGGAAATCAACCCTGAATGTTCATTGGAAGGACTGATGCTGAAGCTGAAGCTCCAATACTTTGGCCATCTGATGTGAACAGCTGACTCCCTGGAAAAATCCCTGATGCTGGGAAAGATTGAGGGAAGGAGGAGAAGGTGGCGATAAAGGACAAGATGGTTGGATAGCATCAGTGGACACAAGTTTGAGCAAACTCCAGGAGATAGCAAAGGACAGGGAAGCTTGGTGTGCTGCAGTCTATGGATTTGCAAAGAGTTGGACAGGATTGAGTGACTGAACAACAAAAACAGTAAAGAAATCTCTCATTCCTTCCTATTGCTTGAGAAAGAAATCTCAACACCGATCTCAGTTTCTCTCTCTCACCCCACACATCTACTCATACACTGGTGAGTCAAGCCCCCATATAGCTCTCATCTATCACACTTCTCCACACTCTTCTGTCACAGCTTTACTTTAGGAGTGCAGAATTTCTTTTTTCTTTCTTTTTTTTTTTTGAGTGCAGAATTTCTTACCTGGGTTTCTGCATCAATGTCCTCATGAGTACTCCTGTCTGCTTTCTTCCCCATGGTTTCTGCAAAAAAGATGGATTAGATGGAGAAATGACTAGAATGAGAGTCCACATACTAGACTTTTATTTTTGTTATTATTCTTGCTACCCAATTTTTCAATACTTCCAGTTTGAGAGAAATGCCCCACAGCAATTGAAGTGGGACAGATTTTTGTTCTCCCCACTTTCCAGTGCCTAAGGGATGGGCACACAATTTAGGGTACACTAATTTGACACGCACACTCAGGGTACTTGTTTTCAGCAGTGCCAGCACTCTTGGTGACATCCTAGACATGCTATTCTGATACATGACCTTGACTGAGGTCCCAGCTGACTAGGCCCCTTTGGCTTGCCTGCATTTTCTGAATCGTGTCCTTCAATGGGCCTGTTGATTCTCTAAGTATTCCAAAACCTGTATGAAAGATTCTCTTCTGCTTGAGTTAGCCACATTGTCATTTTCTATTGCTTACAACGAAAATTCTGACTGATGAAAACCAGTTAATAATAGTTTAATTGTTGTGATAATTTAGGATCAAAGGGGATAGTACCTGAATTTGAGCAAGGCTGTCATGATGGAAAGGAGAAGAGAGCATAGAAGTTAAAATTCATAACATAAATTCAGAGTGGGATAAAGAGAATAAAGAGTCAAAAAGGATGGGTTTTAGCCTGGATAAATGAGGTTTTTCCAGTTTCCAAATACAATGGAAAAGAGAGAAATGATAATAATAAAGGAGCTGTGCAGACAAGGAAGGGAGTATATTTGGGGTTGGGGTGATGGGAATAGTTACCATTCTATAAAAGCTGAGCTTGAGACTTTAAGATGATGTTATGGGAGACATAGAGCAGACAGATGGATAGAAGTATGAATCTGTGAGAAAATGTCAAGGATAAAGATAGAGAATTGAAGTCATCAGGAACTGAAATCATGAGAGGAAATGAGATCACTCTGGGAGAGTTCACAGCATGAGAACAGTGGGTCGAGGATGGACATCTGGAGAATACCATAATTTAAGAGATGAGCTTAGGAAGAAAAGCCTAGAAAATAAATCACATCATGTTGGACCATGGTTCCTTTCTTGATGAGACAATATGACTTCAATTACTCTTTCTAGTTTCCCTGGGCACGTAGAGCCCCTTGAAAATCATTTTCTTGTCTTTGGCAGCTCCTTCTCGATGAGTAATGATATCAAATAATTATCACCTGCCTGAAGTTCCTAACCCAAGATTCAGGCCCTACATCCTTTGTTGGCAACCTCTACCTACAAGGTTTGAAAAATAACACATCCCCTCGACATTGTAGACAATTTTTTCAGAGGGCGATCTCTACAAGCAGCACACAGAAGGCACTAGCGATCTGTCACTAACATTCCCATATACATCTATTCTTTATGCAGGCTTTCTCCATTTTTCCCTAAGACCACCTTAAGTATATGGATTCTAAAGGAAACAGAGCCCTATTCCAGTCACTCAGTTAGGATCTATTTGATCAACAAGGGACTCTCCCAGCTCCTTCCTTGGTTTTTTAACCCTATTTTTGTTTTTTGTTTTTTGTTTTTCTCGAATCAAACCAATACCACTGGTTAAAGATGCAATTGTGTTGACATACAAAGCTGTTAACAATTATAAAACCACCTCTTAGTTTCCACTGGCCTCCTTGGATTTAATTACTGCTGCAACCCAGCCAGCTTTAATTGGTGTACCAGAGGTGATAAAAAGGAAAATGAATCTACGTTCAATTCTTCCATCTTTTCCTTGCCTTGAGGTTGAGGAAGATGGAGAAAAGATTGTATTCTATAGAGTTATGAGGGTTAATTTTATGTGTCAAACTTATTGGACTAAGAAATACCCAGATAATTCATCGCCTCTCAGTATGCTCAGTCATATCTGAGTCTCTGCAGCCCCATGGACTGTAGCCCTCCAGGCTCCTCTGTCCATGGAATACTGGAATAGGTTGCCACTTCCTACTCCAGGAGTGTTGATCTTTAGTACAGACCATACCTGGTGGACCAGAGTCGACGAAAAGAAAGAGAGAAAAAGAGAGAAAGAGGCTAGTATTCCCTGGGTTACACAGAGAACCAATAAAGCCCTAGGACAGGTCTTGTACCGCTCATGGAGGCACAGGGTGTCCTCTCAAAGAGGTCTTGAAAGCCCAGGCAGGAAAGTGAGCTCAGTAGGTTTCTATGCTCCAGAGAATTAGTCAGAGGGAGAGAGAGAAAGAGAAAGAAAGAACGACACAGGGACCCAAGTCTCTAGTGGAACGAGGATATTTTATTAGCAGAAATGCAGGCTTATATATCTTTAGTAAAATGATTATTTGGCCATTACAAAGGATGAAATCCCATCAACTGCAACAAAATGGATAGTCTAATACATATAAAGTCACTGACACTGAAAAGAGTCATTGAAGGGAATTACTGAAAGGAAAATAAGCAGGTACCCTTTCCCATGATCTCAGTCCTGAGAACTGCATGCAGCTCTACTCATTCCCAGAATAGGAACTGATAAGGAACAGAGAATCCTTGAGAAATGGCACACAGAGGAAGAAGAGTGTAACATATTAGATTCCTTAAAGCTGAATGTCCCCTGACACAGGAGATCTTCCCAATCCAGGGATCGAACCTGTGTCTCTAGCATCTCCTGTATTGGCAGGCAGATCCTTAACCACTAGTGCCACCTGGGAAGATCTCTCTCACCAATGCAGATGGGCATCAGCCAATCTGTTAAGAGCCTGAATAGAACAAAAGAGCAAAGGAAGGGCAAACTTGCTTCCTGCTTGGTCTGGGACACCCATCTCCTGCTGTGGGACTCCTGATTCTCGGGTCTGGACTAGAACTGTACCGCTTGCTCTCCTACACCTCAAGCCTGAAGATGGCAGACCCTGGGATTTCTTAATAGTGAGCTCATTTACTCATATGAGACAATCTCTCACAATAAATCTGTTTCTGTATATCTGTGTATATACTACTGCTTCTGTTTCTCTGCTGCTGCTGCTACTGCTGCTGCTGCTAAGTCGCTTCAGTCGTGTCCAACTCTGTGCAACCCCACAGACAGCAGCCCACCAGGCTTCCCCATCCCTGGGATTCTCCAGGCAAGAACACTGGAGTGGGTTGCCATTTCCTTCTCCAATGCAGGAAAGTGAAAAGTGAAAGTGAAGTCGCTCAGTTGTGTCCGACTCTAGCGACCCCATGGACTGCAGCCCACCAGGCTTCTCCATCCATGGGATTCTTCAGGCAAGAGTACTGGAGTGGGGTGCCATTGCCTTCTCCGTCAGTTTCTCTGGAAAGCCCTAATACAAGGACCAAGATAGGACTCTCTGTTACTGTAATTCTCTGTTACTATCCAATGCAGCAGGAAAAAATGAGAAAGAAAACAATAAGCTAAGAGTCAATACATAGGACCATGATTCGTGGACTATAAACGCATGTAAGTATATCAAGTTCAGGGTGTAAGAATATCAAGTTCAGGGTATTAGGTTAAAATAAAGGTTCAAAAATAAAATAATGATTTGGGAGAATGGCATTGAAACATGTATAATATCATATATGAAACGAGTCGCCAGTCCCAGTTCGATGCACAATACTGGATGCTTGGGGCTGGTGCACTGGGATGACCCAGAGGGATGGTATGGGGAGGGAGGAGGGAGGAGGGTTCAGGATGGGGAACACATGTATACCTGTGGCGGATTCATTTTGATATATGGCAAAACTAATACAATATTGTAAAATTAAAAAATAAAGTAAAATAGATAAACAAAAGTTCAAGTCACAAAGGTAAGAGTTTAGGTTAATATTGGGAGAAGGAGTAGTCTTGGGGATTGACAAGAATCAGAAAAATGTTTACAATTTATAGAAAGATGTAAGGTAAGGTTTGACTAGCTTAAAAGTCATTGGGATGGGAAACAGTATCAGTGAAACTATGGACAACATAAAAAGAAGAGAAGAAAGTAGAAAGACTGAGCAGAAACTGTTTGAAAGTTGTATTTTAAAAAGTAATGGGAGGAACTCCTTGGGGGTCCAGTGGTTAGGGCTCTGCATTCTCATTGCCAAAGGCCTGGGTTCAGTCCCTGGTCAGGGAACTAACATCTCAGAAGTTGTGTAATGTGGCCAAAAAACAAAAAAAACAAAGTAACAGGAGAAGTGTTTTACGAAGCTCAAGGAAGAAAAGAAAGTATGTTTATATCAATGGACACCAATGAAGAGACAGAATAATATTAATATTAATTATCTAAAATAACATCAATTAATAAAAATACTAATATTAGTAACTAATAATTGAACTAGATCCACTGATTTGACTATTTGTAAGCCATTTATGTCCTTGTCAATAGCTGTGTCTGTATAGTGACAAGGATGGAAAGCAGAAATTGGTGGGTTGTCAAGTAGACAAAAGAAAAATTGCAGAGATCAAGCAAACATCACATTTTCAGCAACTGCAGTTGTAAATAGAAAAATAATAAAATGATAGCTAGAAGGAGACAGAAACTAAGGTTTCATCATTTTCTTTTCAGAAAGAGATGTGAGCACTGAATATGTTTTTCTATGATGTGACAAATAGGAAATTCAACTTAAATTGCTTAAACCACTAAAGTTATTTATTGAGTCTTTAAAGTAAAATGACCTAGAAGTACAGTCAGCTTTAAGACTGGTTTGATAAGTTTCTGTTTCTCTAGTAAAAATGAATCACTAGAGTCAGCAGTGGGATCAATTTCCTTGGAACTCATTATTATCCCAGTGAGAGACTATTGATGAGAAGAGGGAAGAGGAAGTCTTAGATGCCGGAGAAATCCAAAAGGTGATTCCATTTCACTCCACACCTTTGGTTACAACAGCTGACGTCCAAATACACCTTTCCACCTTTCTGGGACTTCCCTGATGGGCCAGTGGCCAAGACTCTGTGCTCTCAGTGTTTCCTAGTCAGAGAACTAGATCCCACATGCCGCAATTGTATTCACATGTTGCAACTAAATATCCCGCATCCCACAAGGAGGATGGAAGATTCCAGGTGCCACAACTCAGACCTGGTGCAGTCAAATTAATATTTTTAAAAAAGAAGAAGACAAAGTAAAGATAACTAAAGATAACAGATATCACACACACACACAAATACACCTTTCATCTGAAATGCACACTTTCAAAAATATCAGGGAAACATTTCCTCCTTCCCCAAATGAAGTGAACTCAAACACCTTTTGAGTTACTGCCTCTAGGACAAGCTCAGGGTCTCTGTGGCAGGGGCAATCTTTTCCAAAAGGAAGGATTCAAGGGTCTACAGCTAACTAAGCAGCTGCCTACCACATAACATTCAGCATCTACTAGCAGAGGGAGAACAATATCATTGAAATAAAACCTCCCACATGGGGGACTTCCTGGTGGTCCAGTGGCTAAGACTCCATGCTCCCAATGCAGAGGGCCTGGGTTCAATCCCTGGTCAGGAAACTAGATTCCACATGCTACAAACAAGACTGAAGATCCTGAGTGCCACAACTAAGACCTGACACAGCTATAAATATACATTATATATATATATATATATATAACCCTCCCACTTGGAGAGAAACAAGAATGGAAGTCAACACGGCTCTCTACTCATTCTTTTTTTTTTATATATATAACTATTTATTTCTGGCTGTGCTGGGTCTTTATTGCTGTGCAGGCTTTTCTCCAGTTGCAGCAAGCGGAGGCTACTCTCTAGCTGTGGTGCTCGGGCTTCCCATTGCAGTGACTTATCTTGTTGTGGAGCACGGGCCCTAAGGCCCGTGGGCTTCAGTAGTTGCGGCTCCCGGGCTCTTGAGCACAGGTTTAAGAGTTGTGGCACATGGGCTTAGCTGCTCTGTGGCATATGGGATCTTCCCAGATCTGGGATCGAACCCGCATCCCCTGCATTGGCAGGTGGACTCCTTACTAAGCCACCAAGGAAGCCCCTCTCTCTACTCATTCTTAAATAGAACAGTTCCTAGGACAGCTGTTTCACTGTTCATTTCTCTCCCCGGCAACACCAGAGGCGGACGGTGGAATGGTGGCTTTGTCTGACAGCTGGCTCCTCTAGCAGTCAACAATTTTTAAAAAGTTGGATTACAATTTAATTTTATTAAAATTTTAATTTTCCTGTTGGAAAAAAAAAAAAAAAACATTCTTAAAGTGTGAACTTGGGGGTCTAAGAATAGATGGGGTTGAGCAGATAAAAGTTATTTTTAACCAGGCTTGTTTGGGTTTTACTGGTAATACTGCTCTCTAAAGAAATTGAGAAAGATTCTTACCGATTTATTTCCACTCTGTAACAGGGCTAGTAGTTAAAGCCATAGATGTTATCTGATTAGAGTTGTTAAACCCAGACCTGAGCCTAGACGCTTCTGTTTCCAAGCAGCCCAGCTTTGGTTTCTCCCATACTCCTAACTCTTGATGTAATAGTTTTCACCCAAAATTATAAGACTGAGAAGCAAATCTAATGGGCCCCTTGCTTCCTGGATGGGGCAAGACCAAGAAGGCTCAACAGAGGACCTGGAGAAAGGCTGGTAAATCAGATGCTTCCTGTACCCTAAATCTATCTCTCACCAAGTCCCCTCTCTCCCTGCTTCTGCTTATACTAACCTCAGCTTGGGGCCTGGAATTTGGTATTTCCAACCCTAGGATAAGCCAGATAACCAGATTTCAAGTTATGCTTGATAACACTCTGCAGGCAGAAGACAATCCTTAACAAAATATCCTTTCTCCTCTCACCTTCTATGAGGCCTAATTTCAAAAGAAGTCTATCTCATTATTATCACAGACAGTACAGAACATTAAAAGAAGACTTCAACACACTTTAGCATTCTGACCTTTCTTACATGATCCTTATCGCAAAGTTCAACAGGGCATAGTTTTAAAAACTCCTTTATAATTATAAAAAAACTCCTATATAACTACAAATAAGAAAAGCCAACTGTCCAGCACAAGGCAGAGAACAGAGCAATTCACCACCTCTTCCTTCCTTGTTTCACCCAGTTCCACATTTTTACTCACAACATCCTATTTTCTACTGCCGAATTCAACAGCAGCCTAATTCAGTAAGACTCATTATGTTGCAACAATAAAGGTGGGCATGCTTTCTTGGGTTCTGATTTTGGTTTCAGTTTGCTTATCTCATGTATTTGAAAAAGTTCAGAGACAGAAGAACAGCCCTCAGTTAATTTGTGATCTGGGCTTCATTTCTCTGGCTCTCTCTTATGTCTGCTCATCTCTAGGCAGGAACTTCATCTCCAGGGCCGATACCCCTAATGGCAAGAAAAGATATTCAGCCTTCACCTCTGCATCACAGAGATCTTGATTTCCAGAATACTGTGTCTTTTCACATATTTACTACTGAATTAATCTCTAGGTTCAGGTGGGAAACATGAGGTGAACGATGAAATCTCAGCAACATTTTTCAGAACTGAATTATCTATTCAAGAGCCACACAGATTTGCAAAATCAGAAACCAGCAGCTTTGGAAGTTGCAATAAAGCTATAAATTTGGGGGACAATTAAATAATGCCACTATAGTATTCAAAAAGGAGAAATGGAAGACTTTGTAAAGCAGGAATTATTCAAAGGAGAAAGATCCTCTCATTGAAACAAAAGATTAAACCAAAATGAAAAGTATTATCTTCAGATAGAAGAAAGACATTGCATATGGTAACATATTAATTAATTAATACTCCAAATTGTACTTTACATTAATCATCACCACTGTCTGCATTTCCTGTCTTGCCTGGAAACAGACTGTTTTTGAATTCTGTTTCAATTGAAACTTTTATTGACATAATTGTAGACTCACATGCAGTTATAAAAAATAAAAAACATAAAACAGGTGAAGTGTACAGCTTAACCAGTTTCTCCAACAGTGACTTTTTAAAAATTATAGTGGAATATAGTAGCAAGATATTTACACTGATACAATCCACCGCCTCTCTTGGATTTTGAAATCAATTGAAGACAATCAAATTGATTCATAATTTAGAAGGAAAAACATAAAGTTCAATTAAGGAAGTGTTTGCCTGATGGCCTCTACTTGCTTTTGAGAAAAATGGCTATCATCAGATAATGAAGTATGTGGGGAAAATTGTGAAGAAAGAAGTTTGCAATAAAACATACAGAGTTATCTGAATTTTTCAAGAAAATACTTGCAGACGTACTAGTCCACATTCAAACACTGCTTGCCTGTGTACTTAGTCGCTCACTTGTATCTGACTCTTTGTGACCCTATGGACTGTAGCCCACCAGGCTTCTCTGTCCATGGGGATTCTCCAGGCAAGAATAGTGGAGAGGGTTGCCATGCCCTCCTCCAGGGGATCTTCTCAACGGAGGAATCAAATCCATGTCTCCTGTGTCTCCTGTATTGCTGGTGGATTCTTAACCCGCTAAGCCATCAGGGAAGCCTAAGTGCTCTTTTATTTGAAGTTTGTATATCTGTTGTGCTTTTCTAGGAACAACCCTGAGAACAGGTGATAAAAGAATTGTGACAGCATTTCAGAGTGGGTTGCTCTTAAATCAAGGTGATTAAAATGGATTATTTCTAAGTTTCCATGATTTATAGTTACTTACTTTGCCTTGATTAAAAGTTCTTCAAACATGTAGTCAAATTAATTTAAAATAGCACTGTATTTTAGTGCCAAAATAAATGTAAAGAGTGAGAAATAAAAACTCTAACATGAATGAGGTTTGGCAAAACAACCTTAAAAAAACTGTGAGAACTGACAAGTGAATTTTTCATCCAATGTAGGATACTGTAGAAAGCTTTGTGCTGCCTTATCAAAGAATCTGAATGCATCTATAGATATGAACATTTTGAGCCTCCAAGAGAATTTTAAATATTTATTTATTTTTATTTATTTGGCTACAGCAGGTCTTTATTGTGACATGAGGAATCTTGGTTGTATCACACAGGCCTTTTTGTTGTGGTTCATGGACTCTTAGTTGTGGCTCTAATGTGCTGTGTACTGTGCTTAGTCGCTCAGTCGTGTCCCACTTTTTGCGACCCCATGGGCTGTAGCCCACCAGGCTCCTCTATCTATAGGGATTCTCCAGACAAGAATACTGGAGTGAGTTGCCACACCCTCCTCCCAGGGATCTTCCCAATCCAGGGATTGAACCCAAGTCTCCCGTATTGCAGGTGGATACTTTACCATCTGAGCCACCAGGGAAGCCCAAGAATTCTGAAGTGGGTAGCCTATCACTTCTCCACGGGATCTTCCCAACCCAGGAATCAAACCAGCGTCTCCTGCACTGCAGGTGGATTCTTCACCAGGAAAGTCCAGTTGTGGCTTTTGAACTCAATAATCACAGCATGCAGGCTCTCTAATTGTGTCAGGCTTAGTTGCTCCACAGCATGTGGGATGTTAGTTCCTCAAACAGAAATCAAGCCTGCATCCCAGCATTGCAAGGTGGATTCTTATCACTGGACCATCAGGGAAGTCCCCATATTGATTCTACATTCTCCCAATTTCATATCTTTAAAATGTATTTCTAGATTAACTTTACTTATCCAAAGTGTTTATTGAAATTATTATATGTTTGGCAGCCTCCTGGATCCTGGGGTCTACTGGGGAGCAAAACAGACGCATTCCTCCACTCTTCAGCTTGCTGCTACTGCTAAGTCGCTTCAGTCGTGTCCAACTCTGTGCAACCCCATAGACGGCAGCCCACCAGGCTTCCCTGTCCCTGGGATTCTCCAGGCAAGAATACTGGAGTGGGTTGCCATTTCCTACTCCAATGCATGAAAGTGAAAAGTGAAAGTGAAGTAGCTCAGTCCTGTCCAACTCTGAGCGACCCCATGGACTGCAGCCTACCAGGCTCCTCCGTCCATGGGATTTTCCAGGCAAGAGTACTGGAGTGGGGTGCCATCACCTTCTCTGACTCTTAAGCTTACATAAATGCAAAGGGGTAGGGCAGAAAGTTTTAGGGAGAAACCAAAATTTTTTCCCCAAACTTTTTCAAATCTGAAAGAATATTTGAGCAAAACTCTACATCTTATTAGGACAGACTCTTCTAACTGTTAATATCATTTAGTTATTCTTAGGAATATTCACACACCACCTGGGTTTGTGTGGCTCTTTAAGGCAGGCATTGCCTCCAGCCTGACTCCACATGGTTTCAGTGGTTTTCAGGAAGCTTTACAATGTTGGCCCTAAGCAGCTGTTTCAGTTGAATTACTTTCCCAACATCTGTCTGTCACTGTATTGAACCAAGAGCAACAGTAGTTCCCCTCCCCAAAGCATTTAGGAATGTAGCAGACTTAACTGAAGATGGGGGAAGATATATAAGAGGTTTTACATTCAAGCAGGGCATCCATTCAAACTAAATGCTGCATGCACGTTACTCAGAAGTCCTCTGGCTACTGTAATGGCTGTAATTTTTTGTTTTCTTCAAGACCATTTTATCCAATTTAGGACTTCAACCTGAACCAGCTCTCTGGGCTTTCCTTCCTCATGTGGTCCTTTCTCCCCTTTAGCCATTCTTTCTGTGTAACCTTTGATATTCCTCACTTTCTTCAGCCTCTTGTCCAAATTTAGTGGTAGACCTACCTTTGCATAATCCAAACATATCAAATTTTGTATCTGCTCCTCTGGAATGTGACTATGGTTCTCAATAGCAAATCTTCCCCTCTGTTATTACACTATGAGATATTTTCATTGTAGACTTGTACTTTGAGTTGCTTCGGTAGACTTCTAGGTGAAACGTGAAAAGAAAGAGTTGCTTCGGTAGACTTCTAGGTGAAACGTGAAAAATGCATGTCATATGACCATAGAGAGGCATTTGGTGACTGAGAGCAGGGCAGAGGACAGCAGAAGTTACTCTGTGCACAAGAGAGTTAAAAATAAGCACTCAAAACACATCAGGTAGCAGTACAATAAGTTAAAATTTGTCTTCATCGTGAGCCCTGCCACTCCACAGTTTTGTTTTGTTTTTGGATACTCTGTGCCTCAAGCGAAAAGTAAGAATAGAAAAGCCTCACTCACTCTGGGTGACATCCCTCAGAGTATAAGGTGTGAAGATATGACAACCCAACACTACTTCAGAAGAAAGCAAGTTTAGGGCAGGGGGTGCTGACGGTAAGTCATGTGGATGAGTTAAGAGTCAGACTTGGTTGCAAATAACAAAGAACCAAACAATGACCAAAGGAAGGGTGAACGTCTCTCAGATAACAAGAATCTCACTGCCCTAGGAATCCAGATGCTTTTACTTTTCTGTTCTGCCATTCTTTAGCCTATCACTCTCACCCTCGTGGTCCTAAAACCACTGCTAAACCTTTGGCATTGCAGACAAGAAAAAAGAAGGGTGCAGAAGGAAGGATAAAAATACCTTTCTTCTAGGTTTGCCTTTTAATTTGGCAAGAAGAGGAGGGAAGGTCTCCCTCATAACTTCCTTCCCCACCTACTTGCCTAGAACTACATTATATCAGTACTCTGGCTTATAGGAGATGGGATCTTTTTTAATTAATTAATTTATTTATTTGGCTGCACCAGGTCTTAGTTGCAGCACTTAGGATCTTCAGTGGCAGCATGTGGGATCTAATTCCCTGACTGGGGATCAAACCTGGGTCCCCTGCATTGGTAGCATGGAGTTTTAGCCACTGGACCACCAGGGAAGCGCTAGGAGATGGGCTCTTGAGTGTTCTTTTTTCTCTCGATTTTATAGGAAAAGTCAAGGGAGAAGGAGTTCAGAATGGGTGTTGACAGAGTTAATCTATTTGCACAAGTGGAGTAGAAATGAGTAAGAATCCCTCACTACTCTAAGAGCCAAGGAAAGATTTGCACAGTGAAGTGGTCAGATGCTCATCTGAAAGGCACATTCATCTCAGGGATTCCCATGTCTACTCAGGAACAATTATTTTAACATACAGTGATATCAAATGAGGTGAAAGGTATTCCTGCTGAAGTGACTTGATAAGTTCCCAATGTTGATATGGTATATCTCCCCAGTAATTAAAATATATGTATGTGTGTATTGTGTGTGTGTGTGTTTGTGTGTGTGTGTACAGAAGGAAGAAGGGTGGAAAGTCATCTCATGGAGGTAAAAAACCCTTGCACTTTACTCAGCAACAAGACAAGCTGGAATTGCATTTCAAATACTCCCAAGTATTAGGAAATAAGAGCATGGAACTGGGCTGTATTCCATACAAGCTAATCTGGAGAACACAAAAGAATTAAGGGATTATGGTTTTACATAAATAATCACATTAACTCCAAACTACAGCAAACTTGGTCACACATTTGTTGGTTAAGTAACTTCATTAAGTTTTGTTTTTTTAAAAAGCACAGGTTCTAATCATTTTTTTCCAGAAAATTTCAGGTAAGTGCAGCAAAAGACTGATGGACATGGATAGTCAGACATATATTAATAAGTATTTTAATAATTTACTACCATGAAGTTTGAAAGTTGTCCCTGTTTCACAGATTTAATCTAGGTGCCAAAACAAAATTAACCAAAGTAGAGATAAATTGTGTTACAGTGGTTAAGACTGTTCACTTCAAGTGGTAAGGGTTCTACGCCTGGTTGTAGAACTAAGGACTCACAGGCCCCGTGATGCAGCCAAAAAAAAAAAGTCTTCATCATACACAAAAAAATTTTAATGCAAAATTTCTGATGTTAATTTCTGCTTTTGAAAGAACACCAATAATATTCCTACCACTCTAAACAATATATTTTTATAGGAGTAACTGTTCCAATTTTTCTTAGATTCCAATATTTCAAAAGCTCTAGACATGATCTTGAAAATGGGTACTTCCATAATACTAAAACTCTTTTTAATAAAGACATGCATATAATGGTGGGTCAGAACATAGGAACAATGTAATTTCACATGAACTCTTTGGATATTCATCACTCAAAGCAGAATTTGAGGGGAAAAAATAGCCATGGAAGGAATTAACTGGTTTTGTTGAACCTACTCTATCAGGTAAAGGAAAAGGCTAATTTGGGTTATTACGGAAATGATCTAGGTCTTTCAAAAGCAAAAAAAAAAAAGACAATTATTTTCCTTAATTCAGTTGAAAAGTAAAAGCACTGCATGGGAATATCTCAACTTTAAGTAGTTTTAAACAGTGTTCTTAATAATTTATTACTGATTATAAATAATATTCATCAATCTAAAACTTCTACTCCTAGAGGTGTGTCTTAAGGAAATATCCTATAATGCTGGCAATTCCATTTGCAGATACATTTACTGCAGTGGTTTCTTTTTTTTTCACTTATTAAACACATTAAATTGCAGACTAAAAATCTGGCACTGCTGGTCTATGCATCAGGAATACAGAGGTAAATAAAACCCAAAAGTTTGTCCTTGTGGAATTCTTGCTAGTTGGGAGTAGGCGCAATAGACATAAATACATGCATACAAACATAAGTACATATAATATGTTAGATGGTGACAGATATTACGGAGAAGAGAAAAATTACATCAATAAATACAACTGGAGAGCTTCTGTGAGTGGGTTGATGTGTTAGTGTTGACAGAGAAAAAGCATGAGAAAGTAGAGTTCAAGTAAAAGCACTCCTGGCAGAAGGTGAGCTGGGAAGGTACAGTGAGACTGCCAGGTTCAACAACCAGAGAAGAGATCAGAAAGGCTAGAATCTGGAGAGACCACATTCTAGGAGATGAACTCAGAGAGGTCCCTGGACACCACATCACCTGGAGTCTCATGAGCCCTCATTAGGACTTTGTCATTACAAACTTGGCCACAACAAACTCTTCAACTGAAATTAACAGTGTATTAAGGAAGAATTCATATTTTTTCAGGATGATGAGCCATGATAGTGATATTCATACAAACGTGTGTATGAATATTTCCTAAAGACATTGGAAAACCTCATGACAGAATGTTAGCTGAATGAAGCTGCATATATTATCAAGTTCTTTCATTTGGGGATTTTCCTGGTGGTCCAGTGGCTCAAGGGCTTCCCTGATGGTTCAGTGGTAAAGAATCCATCCACCCGCCAATGCAGACGACGCAGGTTCCATGCCTGGGTTGAGAAGGTGCCTGGAGAAGGAAATGGCAACTGACTCCAGTATTCTTGCCTGGGAAATCCCATGGACACGGGAGTCTGGCAGGCTACATTCCATGGGGTCACAAAAGACTCAGACACTACTTAACAACTAAACAACAGCAGCCAGTGATTCAAACTGCAGGGCTCGCAGGCTTGGTCCCTGATAGAGGAACTGAGATCCCACATGACACGTGGCATGGCCAAAAGAAGTCTCATTTTAAATATCTTTAAAAAATAAAAAGGCTAAAGACAATCATTGAACTAAATGTATTAACATGTAAAATAGCAAGTGGTAAGATTATGAATGCTTTGCTTTCATTAGTTTACTTTCTTCCCAATTTTCTTCAATGTGCATATAGAACTTTCATAACCAGAAGATAATTTCAGGTAATTTTTGAAAAGTAAATAAAATTTTTATATTTATTTAGCTGCACGGAGTCTTAGTAGCAGGATGCAGAATCTAGTTCCCTGACCAAGGATTGAACCTAGGCCCTCTGCATTGGGAGCATAGAGTCAGCCACTGAACTACCAGGAAAGTCCTGAAAATTAGATAAGCTTTTTAAAAGGTGTGAGGCCCTGAAGTAACTGGCTCTCTACAGCCACGTCTCTAGGAAAGCTGTAACTGCGTAGCCCAGTTTTAGCAGCTCTGCCCTCCCTCTCCCTGTACCATATGAGTGGTCAAACTTTTCCTAGTGACTGTCTTCTGTGCTAACATTTTAATTATGTGGAGAAATACTTGAAGAAAAAAAATAAATAAAACCTGGTTCTTGGCAAAGACTAACTATTTAGTGCTGGAGGCAAACACAGGCTCAATTTTGAGGTTGGATCTGAGGGAACTTTCTTCACAGTTTAGAGAAGAATGCAAGATTCCTGGCATGGAACTGCTTATTTTTCTAAATGGAAGGGATTTGTTACAAGAGACAGTATAGAATCTCCCACAGACCCAAGGAGGAGGCTTCCAATGAGATCTATACCTAGTGCTGGGCTAGATGCACTTGTACCTAGCAACCAGCTTCCTTCTGTTTCAGGGCATGTTGATTTCCAAAATGACAGGGGTGAGGAGAGGGGCAGGAGGAGAAGAGAAAGCATGAAGCAATCCACTTGCAGACATTGCTTCAACCCAGGTTAGGTTCATATCACCTCAAGTGCTATTTGGTAATAGATCTTGTTAGCAACCCTTCTCAAAGGGGAGGAAGGAATGGAGTTGAAAAGTGTAAGCATATTTAAAAAATAACTTTGATCAGGGCCAATGAGAAAAAACATCATAAATTTAGTCCAAGGAGACACAGGTTTATACAATATCACATCAGCACTGTACACTTTGCAATGGACTTGGTGACCCAAGGGGGACTTGGGCTAAGGAAGAGCAGAAACAGGGCCAAGGATACAACATGGTGGAGGGGCCCCAGTGACAGAGTCTTTCCAGAGGAACATCCACACAAGCCACGTATATTACATTTAATTCTCTACTTCACCTCGTATAAATGGATGCAACATTAAAGTCTGTTGACCTTCCTTCTGAGTACAATTAAAATAGTAGCTTATAACTACAAAATCCTCAGTGTCGTCCCACTTGCCATTCGACATGTTCTGATTAATTGATCATTCATTGGGTCCAAAACTATCCTTATTACCACTGAAACAGAATCATCATAAGATATTTCTAACAAATCATCAAAATGTTTAAAAAGAAAATATGGATGTGACACTGAGGCTGACAGGGATGATGATAATCAAATTCTATCTGATCTTTGTAAAATGTGTCTTTGGTCTTGTATGCAAGGTGCTGAAATTAAGCCCTCATGCTAGATCTTTTCAGGTTGTATTTTAGAGGACTTAAGAGTTCAATGAGTAAGCTGATGCTGAAGTTACCATGCCTTTTCAGTTAACAAGTCAGGTTTTCTTTAATAAGAATAGTAAAGTCTTTTATCACCTCAATATAAGGTGAGGAAAAAAAGAGTTGTCATTTTCTAATTTAAACATAAATATGTATACACATATCCAATCCAAATTATGCATATCAGAGATCAGATTTGTCCATATTAAATAGAACAGGCCTTGGTGGTGGTTTAGACGCTAAGTCATGTCCAACTCTGGCAACCCCATGGACTGTAGCCTGCCAGGCTCCACTGTTCATGGGATTCTTCAGGCAAGAATACTAAAGTGGGTTGCCATTTCCTTCTCCAGAGGATCTTCCTGACCCAGGGACCAAACCCAGGTCTCCTGCATTGCAAGCAGATTCTTTACTGACTTAGCTACCAGGGAAGCCCTGTATACATACATACATACATACATATACATACATATATATATATATATATATATATAAAACTATATCATTGCATCTAACACAATAAATCATTGTATATTATTATGTTATATGCCACTAAGGAAAAAAATCGTTCCAATTAAACTACGACACAATTGTTTTTTATCCCTTAGAGTGCTTTATACTTACTGAAAGAACTCTTTTAGACTTATTTAGATACAGAATTTACTGTATATTACTCTTGTGCATATGTGAAAAACTAGGTATTAGCAAAATACATTTTAGAAAGGTATTTCCAAGCTTTGCATTCAGAGGCTGCTCTTCTCAATCACATTTTGATTCAGGCTCATTGGCACCTGTGACTTTCACACACGATTCCTTGATGATATCAAGGCTATCATGCACATTCTTTAAAAAAGCACTCTATCAGTGTCTCAAGACTTTTCTTCCATGATACGGCCCCCCATACTGTAGATTTTCATGCTGATTCTCTGGATCTTAAACATTAAGGTTCCAAGGAAGGGGTTCAGACCAGTTACATGCAGGTAATTACAACTGTTTCATGACTGTATCCATTTGTTAAGGTGTCTTCCATAATCAGAAGAATCCAAACTTCAGAGATACTAAAATGTAAAAAAATAGTAAAAGACTTCCCTGGTCATCCAGTGGTTGAAAATCTGCCTGCCAAGGCAGGGGACAAGGGTTCCATCCCTGATCCAGAAAGATCCCACATGCCTCAAATCAACTAAGCCCATGTGCCACCACTTCTGAGCCCAGTTGCCTTGTTCTGTAACAAAAGAAGCTATCATGATGAGAAGCCCAAACAATTCATTTAAGAAATGTTAAAAAACAGTTTCTTAGAATTGATGAAACATGGAAAATGTGTTTCTTTATTTGGTAATCATCACATTTTAAAAATTTATCAAGATTGGTCCTGAAGTGACATTTTATGGCTATCTAATAAATGAAGAGGAATTAAAAAGCCTCTTGATGAAAGTGAAAGAGGAGAGTGAAAAAGTTGACTTAAAGCTTAACATTCAGAAAACTAAGATCATGGCATCTGGTCCCATCACTCCATGGGAAATAGATGGGGAAACAGTGGAAACTGTGTCCAACTTTATTTTGGGGGGCTCCAAAACTCACAGCAGATGGTGATTGCAGCCATGAAATTAAAAGACGCTTACTCCTTGGAAGGAAAGTTATGACCAACCTAGATAGCATATTCAAAAGCAGAGACATTACTTTGCTAACAAAGGTCTGTCTAGTCAAGGCTATGGTTTTTCCTGTGGTCATGTATGGATGTGAGAGTTGGACTGTGAAGAAAGCTGAGCACCAAATAATTGATGCTTTTGAACTGTGGTGTTGGAGAAGACTCTTGAGAGTCCCTTGGACTGCAAGAAGGTCCAACCAGTCCATCCTAAAGGAGATCAGTCCTGGTTGTTCATTGGAAGGACTGATTTTGAAGCTGAAACTCCAATACTTTGGCCACCTCATGCAAAGAGTTGACTCATTGGAAAAGACCCTGATGCTGGGAGGGATTGGGGGCAGGAGGAGAAGGGGACAACAGAGGATGAGATGGCTGGATGGCATCACCAACTCAATGGACATGAGTTAGGGTAAACTCCTGGAGTTGGTGATGGACAGGGAGGCCTGGCATGCTGCGATTCATGGGGTCGCAAAGAATCGGACACGACTGAGCGACGGATCTGAACTGAACTAATAAATGCTTAAAAATAAAGAGTAAAAACGGACATATTGAGAGTTATAAATATAATCCCCTACCTGAAGGATTTCCAAGTTTTTCAATTCATAAAATGTTTCATATTTCATTTGAGACGAAATTTCAAATGTCAAGTAATAATTGCATGTTCACATGACTACAAGCATTACAAAGAAAGGAACAAATTTATTTATAACATATAATCAGTAACCATTTTGTCCCCAAAGTAAAACAGGTAAAAATTCATGTATGCCCATATCCTGTTAACAACACATTTGATTCCAAGAGTTTATATTAGATTTGAATTTTAATAAATGCTATACTCTTTCTTGAAAAAAAATTTAATGTCATTAAATAAGCAGTGAATCTGCAAGCACTTTTCAATACTATAAGTAGTTTAATTAGGGTTATGTTTTACATTTTAAACATATTTATTTAATACCAAAAGGGCTTCCCTGGTGGCTCAGTGGTAAAGAATCTGACTGCAATGCAGGAGACATCCTTGGGCTGGGACTATCCCCTGGAGAAGGAAATGGCAACCCACTCCAGTATTCTTGCCTGGAAAATCCCATGGACAGAGGACCCTAGTGGGCTTCACTCCATGGGGTCACAGAGTCAGATATGACTTAGTGACTAAACAACTACAAAATTTCATACCAATCTTCTGACCATAGTATTTCTATAAATTTGATGTTTGCTCCTTGGAAGAAAAGCTATGACAAATCTAGACAGCATATTAAGAAGCAGAGACATCACTCTTCCAGCAAAGATCCATATAGTCAAAGCTATGGTATTTCCAGTAGTCATGTACAGATGTAAGAATTGGACCATAAAGAGGCTGAGTGCCAAGGAATTGATGCTTTCAAACTATGCTGCTGGAGAAAATTCTTGAGAGTCGCTTGGACAGCAAGGAGATCAAACCAGTCAATCCTAAAGGAAACCAACCCTGAATATTCATTGCTGATGAATATAATTCCCTTACAGCAGAAAGCAAAGAGGAATTAAAGAGCCTCATGATGAATGTGAAAGAGGAGAGTGAAAAAACTGGCTTAAAACTCAACATTCAAAAAACCAAGATCATGGCCTCTGGTCCCATCATTTCATGGCAAACCCATAAGGAAACAATGGAAATAGTGACAGACTTTATTTGGGGGGACTTAAAATCACTGTGGATGGTGACTGCAGCCATGAAATTAAAAGACAGTTGCTCCTTGGAAGAAAAGCTATGGCAAACCTAGACAGTGCATTGAAAAACAGAGACATTACTTTGCCTACAAAGGTCCGTATAGTCAAAGATATGGTTTTTCCAGTAGTCGTATACAGACATGAGAGCTAGAAAATAAAAAAGCTGAGCACCGAAGAATTGATGCCCTCGAACTATGGTGCTGGAGAAACTCTTGAGAGTCCCTTGGACAGCAAGGAGATCAAACCAGTCAATTCTAAAGGAAATCAACGGTGAATATTCACTGGAAGGACTGATGCTGAAGCTCCAATATTTGGCCACTTGATGCAAAGAGCCAACTCATTGGAAAAGACTCTAATGCTGGGAAATACTGAGGTCAAGAGGACAATGGGCAACACAGGATGAGATGGTTGGATGGCATCATTGACTCAATAGACACGAGTTTGAGCAAACTCTGGGAAATTGTGAAGGACAGGGAAGCCTGGTGTGCTATAGACCATGGGGTCGCAAAGAATCAGACACGACATAGGGACTGACAACAACAGCAACTCTTAGGTTACTCAAGGACATTCAAAATACTAGTAATGTATAGGATTTACTTAATATTTCACTTTACACATCTCTTATGTAATACTGCATATATCAGGGTTAATAAATTACTACTGCCCACATGCTGAACTTGTAAATAAATTTTATTGGAACACAGCCATGCCTGTTCATTTACAGGTAGCCAGTAAAGACTGGCTACCATGTAAAGCCAAAAATATTTATTATGTAGCCACTTCCAGAAAAGATTTGCTGCTCCCTGTTGTGGAGCAAGGTGATAGCTTATAGCTCCCCTTCACACCCTTCACACTACAGGTCACCTTTAAGCTGACTTATTTTCCATTTTAACCATGAGAAAATTAGACTTTAATTTAATTGTAATGTATTGTTTTTTCCATGGGGTAATACTTAAGAAAATCTTCAAATACTCCTTGAAGCAGAAAGGGAGCTTAACGGCAAGGCAATTGTAAAATTTCTTTGTGATCATATGTCAGATGAAGAACTATAAACACCATTTCCTTTGCAATTCAACTTACCACCACCAGTACCTGACCCATACTCACAGTGTAACAACTAAGATCTTGGTATAGTCACTTCTACTATACTGTCAGGAAAGAATCTCAACTCATGGCATTCTCAAATGTCAAATATGCTTTTCAAGTGGACAAAGTGAAGAACATAGACAAAATTTCCAGTGGCTCCTGTCTTTGTCTGCTCAGCCCTCCTTACCTTCTGGATACGTGGCCGATGCCCATAGCCTCAGGATCAAGAATCAGCCTGTGACCTGCTGCTGCTGCTGCTAAGTCGCTTCAGTTGTGTCCGACTCTGTGTGACCCCAGCCCACCAGGCTCCCCTGTCCCTGGGATTCTAGACCAATTATAAAGCTTCATCCAGTGTCCAGAATGATTGATCCAACAGGAGGGAAAATACCCAAACCTGGCAAATCAAAGTACTTTCAAAAGTAATCTGAAGTTTGAGGAGAGTAGTTTTTCCAACAGTTTGATCTGAGAACTGTAATTGAGACCCAAACTTCCATTATCCATTCTTAAACAAGAAAGTCATTAGATTGAGGAGGCCCACATAAATAAACCAAAACCTAAGCCTCTAATGCCACAGATTATGAAATTGAAACCTAAAGACGACCAATCACAAACAGCCAACTAGGCTTTTTAAGCTTTCAGTTCAGTTCAGTTCAGTTGCTCGGTCGTGTCCAACTCTTTGAAGCCCCATGAATTGCAGCACCCCAGGCCTCCCTGTCCATCACCAACTCCCAGAGTTCACCCAAACTCATGTCCATTGAGTCAGTGATGCCATCCAGCCATCTCATCCTCTGTCGTCCCCTTCTCCTCCTGCCCGCAATCCCTCCCAGCATCAGACTCTTTTCCAATGAGTCAACTCTTTGCATGAGGTGGCCAAAGTACTGGAGTTTCAGCTTTAGCATCAGTCCTTCCAAAGAACACCCAGGACTGATCTCCTTTAGAATGGACTGGTTGGATCTCCTTGTAGTCCAAGGGACTCTCAAGAGTCTTCTCCAACACCACAGTTCAAAAGCATCAATTCTTCGGCACTCAGCTTTCTTCACAAGCTTTAGCCAACCAATAATTTGCTTACTTTGCTTCTGCCTTTTCTCTATAAAAGTCTTTTCTTGAGTTGTTGTTGAAGGAGCACTTCTAACCACTTCTGGCTTGGTGCTGCCCTGTTCCAACTGATTTTTGCTGACATAAACTCTTAAGATGTTTAATAGACTTCAGTTTTTTTATTGACGTATAGTTGATTTAGGGCTTCCCAGTTGGCACAGTGGTAAAGAACCTGCCTGCCAATGCAGGAGATACAGGTTCAATCCCTGGAAGATGACTTGGAGAAGGAAATGGCAACCATTCCAGTATTCTTGCCTGGGAAATCCCATGGACAGGGGAGCCTGGCAGGCTGCAGTCCTTGGGGTCACAAAGAGTCAGACAGGACTTAGCAACTAAACAACAAGAAACAAGTTAATTTATAGTACTGTGTTAGTTTCAAGTGTACAGCTAAGTGATTCAGTTACATATTTTTTCATATTATATTCCATTACAGGTTATTACAAGATATTGAATATAGATCCTTGTGCTACCCAGTAGGTCCTTGTTGGTTATCCATTTTGTATATAGTAGTTTCTATATGTTAATCTCATACTCCTAATTTATTGCCCCCACTTCTCTTTCCCCTTTGGTAACCATAAGTTTGTTTTCTGTGTCTCTGAGTCTATTTTGTATACAGATGCATTTGTATTATTTCTTTAATTGTTATCTTTTAACATATTTTGAGCTGTGGTTCCAGGTGGCCCAGAAAAAAAGAGAGAGATCAAGCCAAATGAGAAGCAGAGATGAGAAGAAGAAGAAACAGAATTCCTGATAAGACTTTAGGTCCCCGATTTCAGTCACTTCTCAAGAACCCCCTTCCTGTCCTTCTATAGTTTAGGTAGAGCAGCCAACAAGATGCTCCTCTTTTTTCTTCCAGTAGCTCAAGCAATATCACTTGCAACCAAGACACTTGACCAACAGGACCAGATAATCACTGGGGAAGGCCACCTATTTCATGGATGTTGATCCCAGTATATCTTCAAGCCAAAGACAACAGAACCTAAAATAGCTTCCCTATTTTCTTGTAGAAGCTTTTCCTCCCTTTTCTTCTTATAGTTTAGGAAACAAACAAAAGATTTAAGAAAAAAAAAAAAAAGGCAGCAAACTCTTAGAACAACACTTCACCCAAATGACCAGGCAGAAATGTAACGGGCTGTGTTCTCTTCAGAGTGGCTTAACCCTAATCAAGCAGCCCACCTCTCCCTTTCTTTCTCCGATCTTTCTGTCTCTGCTTCACATCTCATAAATACTTTATGTCTGAAAGCTTAAAAAGTGATTTATGCAAGATCTGCTATAAGCATTTAGCTCGAGTATCAAATTCATTTGCCTAGTGATGGATTAAAAAAAGAGGAAAACCATCTTCTGCCTCAAGGAAGGCCAAACTGGAAAGTGAGGCAAAAAGCAATATACAGAAGAATCAAACTTTTTTTTTTTTTTTTAACTTGGCCGATCTTTCCTGCTGTGTGCATCTAATGTTTTGCCTCTGAGAATAGAACTTATTAGCAACCTCAAAATGAAAAAAGAAGACAGGATATTTTTCAACAAGGGTCTCTGCTTTGCCAAACATCCCAGAGTTTGTCTCCAAGGACTTGAAAAGAAAGGAAAGAATGAAGAACGGAAACCATAAAGCATGCGGTAAGGCTATCATCTAATTACTGAATGAATGGCACAGTTGTTTTGTCTGATTGCACTAAGCTAGTTATCCACTGCTAGCTTCATTGACAAAAAGGGAATCGACACAAATTATAGGGAAATTCAAGCACTAAAGGAATGTTTTGGTTCAGAGGTTTGCAATGACTATTGGCTTCAGTTTTTGGCAAAATCTGTCTTTGCCGTAAGGAACTCGGCTGTGCTGGGTCAGCCTGCAGCATTCCCGAAAACCTGGAATAGGACAGACTTCCTTGTCATCTGTATCCCATCAATAAATTAAAGTGATGTTCTCCAGCTCGTGTTTGTTTCTTGGCAGGCTAATCTACAATCAGAAAAAGAAAAGCCTTTCATTTGTGGACTCCAGCTAAAGGAAGGAAGCCTTTGTATGCGGATTCACCGGAGACCAAAATATTAAAAAGTGGAAGAGGAAAACCATATGCTGCAGTTCTCCAAAGGAAGCAGCTCAGAGTTCTGGTTAAAGAAATGCTTGAGTTCATGACACAGTAAAATAAATCTTTTACTACCAGAAGAGGGTATGCTAATAATGATATTGATACTTCTGGGATGTTACAACCATTGACATGTTAACTGGTATTCCATTTTCTCCTACTGTTTACATCAGAAAAACCTAGAAATTATATATTTCAAAGAAACCTGAAGTAATGGCACATTTTAGCGTAATGCTTCCAGATTTGCACTTCATTTAAGAAAGAAGTGAGGAATCCAGTGGAATCTGTCTGGAGAACGATATTCACAAGCTCATGGCTCCCTCTCAAAGCTAGCTGATTCTTTACAGTTACAGCAATCAAATCCAGATTAAAGTAGAATTGGGGGAAAAAATCACTGTACTGATTATATGAGCTTTTTTGCATAGTCTATGACATACTGCAGTGTTAGGAACTCTTCATTTCTCTTGGGTTTTCAGGGGTTGACCTTGCCCTTGTATCATCTGTGAATGAGTACCCTAAAAAGAATAGAGCTGGTGTGGTCCTTCAACTGCCTGTAGGAGAGAAAGCGTTGGGATCGTCTGATCCTTTTTAGATTGATCACCTTTGTGTTTCATTTCCTTTTTTATCTTATTGAAGAAGCCAAGCAAGAATTCCTACTTTAACACCTGTATCCTTCAAAGAATATGACTCTGGGTGCAACTTTTCAGTATTTTAGGGCCTCATGTACCAATGATATGGCTCCTTACCGAAGGGAATGAGTTTTGCTTTCTTTTGTAGTGGAGTCTCTTATAAAAACTAGCAACAGATTAAGTGCAAGGGGTATGATTGGTAAGAATGCTTGACAAAAACTTGGCAGAGGCATTTCATTGAACAGAAATATGGATCTGGCTTCTGTTACTCAGTAGATAACTGAATGAATGTGCACTTACCTAGTTTACTGGAAAGAGGACTACATTGCAAAGCAGGAGGTTTTGTTCCCAGCTCTGGCCTTACTGCGTGGTAAGCAATAACACTCTGCAGAGTTTACTGAACCCTGGCCCAGTCACCCATCATCTATGTCAATTGTGCTGGTCACTGTGACCTCTCTGAGCCTTGGCATCCTTGTCTTTAGTTGCTGTTCAGTCACTCAGTCATGTCCAACTCTGTGACCCCATGGGCTGCATTACTCCAGACTTCCCTGCCCTCACTATATCCTGTAGTTTGTTCAAACTCATATCCATTGAGTTCATTATGACATCCAACCATCTCAGCCTCTATCACCCCCTTCCCCTCCTGCCCTCAATCTTTCCCAGCATCAGGGCCTTTTCCAATGAGTCGGCAGGATAAAAACAATACTCATTTCACACAGTTGTAATTTATCTGGCACATAATAACCACTATATAAGAGTCTATTCAATAAAATTAATTATTCTGCTACTGACAGTAAAGATCAGATCTTAGCCTTTCAAAACTTGGGTTTTTTGTTGGCAAATGGAGATAAGAACTAGTGTTTCTTACATCGTCGTAGTCTCCAACAAGTAGATTATCTTATCTTTCACTCCATCCTGCTTCCAGATACAGGAAATATAGACAGGGAGCAACAGCATTAAAGTGGTTGTAAGAAAATTCTATCAGGAACTGCTTCAGACTGTGAGAAATTGAGCACCATTTTCCACTGAAGAGAGGTTTGTACCTGACTAAGAGGAAGAACTCATTAGAGGACCAAAGTTTTCCCTCTAAATCCCCAGAAGATACATCATGAACCACTTCTCTCTGGCAAATCAAGCAGCTGGGGATAATGATGAGTATCTGAAAAAGTCTCTTATAAAGACTACATCAGATCAAGTGTGAGGAGTTTCATTTGTGACTTTAGAAAGATTACTTCTCTTTAAAGGAAGATTACTTTCTAATAAAAGAAATCATTAGTTCTCTTGAATTACCTTTCATCACAATCCTCTGTCATTAATCATTTGGACAACAATGAAGAGTTGATTCTTCCTGGGAAATCTCCCATAAATCAGAGACATTTAATTTCCCTTCTAAACTCATCTTTTCCCTGGACCTCAAGTTTGAAGGCAATGGCACCCCACTCCAGTACTCTTGCCTGGAAAATCCCATGGATGGAGGAGCCTGGAAGGCTGCAGTCCATGGGGTCGCTGAGGGTCGCGCATGACTGAGCGACTTTACTTTCACTTTCAAGTTTGAAAGAGTTCTTAAAACATCTTCCAAGGACTTCCCTGGTGGTCCAGTGGTTAAGACTCTGAACTTCCAATGCAGGGGGCCAGGTTCAAACCCTGTTCAGGGAACTAAGATCCTTGATGCTGTTTGGCAAGGCCAAACAACAACAACAAAAACTCTTAAAAATTCCTCCAATTCAATCCACTTGAAACTTGACACCCACAGAAGGTGAGTGCCCAGTATATGATTCTCCCTTGAAAACAGCAAACCACCCGATTTCTTACTGTTACAAAAATCTCTCCTAGCATTAATGGTTAAAAATTTCACAAAAAAACAAAAGGTAGAGATATACCTCATATTACACACAACAATATTTTCTATTGGATCAATGAGTACTTTGTCTTTTATAAATCCATTAAGTCATAGAAAACTAAAAGAGAAATTTATAGTTATCTTTGGAGAGATGATAACTTTTTAAGGTTAAAATACAATGGAAACAACAAAAGAAAATAACTAACAAATTTAACTACACAAAGACTAAAACTTTTTAGGGAACAACCAAATCTAAAATGATAAGGCAGACAGTTATTTGGCCTCAAATATGGATGAAAGGAAATTTGATGAGTAAATAAATAAAATATTTAAAATATTAAATAAAAATAACAAAGGTCTCACTGGTAACAAAACTATGCAGTATTTTAAACCATAAGATATCATTTTAAGCCTCATTGCCTTTAAAATTATCTACCAAGGTTTTGCATAATCATAATTATTAATTATTGCTTTTAAAATCAGGTAATGCAAAGTTGACAATATATACCCACGGAGTGTTGCTGGCAATATAAACTATGCAGTCTTTAGAAAAACAATTTGGCATTACACAGGAAAAGGAACTGCATTCATATTCTACTAAACCCTTCTTGTGGTAATTTTATTCTATATAAAAATCCAGAGGAAAAAAGGGACTTATCTATATATTTATATAATCAAAACAGTATTGTTTAAAATGGTAAAATATTAAAACTCACTTAGTGTCCAACCCTATAGCTCCTCAAAAGAATACTTAAAAGTCATTTTAAAAGATAAGTATGGAACATATTAAGCCAGTCTTTGTCATTCTCCCAATCATTTTTAAGGACTGCTTCCTAACATTCTGGAAACCATCTCTTTTGAAACTCAGTGTTTATAAATTCCCCTCTCTCCCACTGTAGCAACTACTCAGGTCTGCCCTGAGAAAATTCGTATTTCTTCAGGTCAGAGGTGTTACTGGAAAAGCAATCAGGTCCAATGTGCAAAAGAAATTTATTTCTGGAATCAAAATATTTTCCTCCTGCTGAAATCTCTATATCAACCACTAGTACCACTTAACTATTCAAACCAAACTTGTAGGAGTTATCTTCACCCTTCCACCTCCCTCATCTCCCTTATTCAATTGATCAAGATTTGCAGAAATGAACTAATCTCTCTTCTCTATCTAGACTATTTTCAAATATCAGCAAAAAAAACATAAAAGGGAAGTCTGTAGAAAAATTAAATTTCATATGAAAGTAACCCTATTATAAAACTAAAAATAATTAGAAACAGAAATAAAATGTACATGGTAAAATATAATTTCCAACATCAAGTCCTGAAAAATAATCATGAATAATTACAATAAGACAAACAGATCAAAGGAATTAAGAAAAAGAAAATAAACACCGATGATAAAGACATTCCAACATAAGACTAACAGAGGTTTCTGAAATAGAAAACCCAATTATTAAATTGTCTGAGACAAACCTCTTTAATCATTCCCATCTGAAAAGAATGAGAAATAAAAGTCTGTCAGGGGTGGTAAGGATCAAAATATCACTGCTATTCTGATAAAGGCTAAATGTGTAGCTTAGTTGTGCAGCTAAATAGATCTGCCATCTAAATCGCAGTAGTTGGCATGTTGACCTTTCCCATTAGGCAATGCTGATTTGGGGAAGACATCCCACCTGAGAGGTAGGAGGACAGGATGCTTAATCAGGGATAGCCTGACAACACAAAGGTGAATATCTGCTTCCTAAAGAACTGCTCACTCCCATAAGGAAGAGGCGTAGAGCTGACTTAATTTATCCCCAACTTATTTTTCCAAAATTATCAGTGATATGTCACTCTTAACTTCTCAGGAGAGAGAGAGGATAAAGAGGTGAACAGAGGCTATGAGTTACACTAATTGAGCACACATTTTAAGAGGGCCAATGCTCACTCTCAGTGGAAGATCTATCAAAATGTCTTTCTGGTGGGATTCTCAGAATTCCTCTCTTGTGCGTCTCCCAATGGTCCCCTTTCTGAGTGGGAATGTTTATAGCAGTTACTCTATCCCAAAACCATCACTGAGTACTGGATGTGTATGTAGAGAAGAGAAAATTTACCACTTTAGTCTTAAAGTCTCTAGGTCAAGAAGCACATTTCTAGACCAGCTATAGAGCCCCCCGCACATCACTAGATACCCTAGACATTGATTTGGTGTCCTTACTCTGTGGGACTTTTTGGTTGTTTTCCTTGGGGTAAATAAGTATACTTTGTGCATAAAAATAAGAATCAAATACTGTGTTTCATAGAATGACTATGGAAGATGTTAGGATGTGTTCTGCTTCTTCTCCCCTCCCAGGCAAAACAGACGATGCTATTTCCTTCTCCAGTGGCACTTGTATAAGCCAGTAAAAGGTGCACAGAAGTGCTACATATTCCTTCCATGTGGTATCTCTAAGCAGTATGTAATTTACCACATTCCCTTTTGCATTTTCAACTGGGTGATTATGGATGCGTTGACATGGAGTGTCTATCAACCTACATCCCTGAAAGATGCAATAAGCAGAGGCCCTCTAACTCAGGTATAACATGTAGTAAGTGAAAATAATACTGAAAAGCTGCGTTACATTGTGTGAAAAACCAGAGAGATCTGGGGACTGTTACTGCAGCATAGTGGATTAGTGCACTATTAGTGCATTCTGATGTGTATATTGCTTTCTTGCAGAGATTAGGAATTTGCATTACCTGGTCTTACTCAGGACACCTTTTTATCCTTTCAAGTAATACTCAAAATCTCTTGATTTTTCTTCATGCCCGTGTTGAACTTAGTATCAATCCTATCTGGTGAGAGAGCACCCACAAATTCATGTGAACAGGCATTTTCAGCCTTGTATCTCATTGGGTATTGTTTTTGTTATGAAATGGCTTGGGCATTTTTTAAAGCCTCCTAATTAAGTTTTCATCTTGTCTCCACATTTAGCTGGAAGAATCATCCTTACCAGATTCCTAATCTGAAGCAACTATTTATATTTCTTAAGACTGAGCCCGCAGGGTCCTAATAAAGAACAGTGCCATGAAATGTTCCAGACCTCGAGAATGTGTTTCTTTCTCCAATGTCTTTTTGTCAATTATGTTTTTATCCCCCTCTATTCCTCTCAGGAAGATTAAGCTGAATTTGTAAAGGTCTATCTAGCACTGACTACTTGGGCCTGAAACTTATAAACCCCAAATCTCAGCTGTCTTGCAATTCAAGAGAAGCAATTCCGAGGGCAAAGGTATGGCAAAAAGTATATTCCAGTTCAGTTCAGTTCAGTTGCTCAGTCGTGTCCGACTCTTTGCGACCCCATGAATCGCAGCACACCAGGCCTCCCTGTCCATCACCAACTCCCGGAGTTCACTCAGACGCACATCCATCAAGTCAGTAATGCTATCCAGCCATCTCATCCTCTGTCATCCCCTTCTCCTGTCCTCAATCCCTCCCAGCATCAGAGTCTTTTCCAAGGGATCAACTCTTCGCATGAGGTGGCCAAAGTACTGGAGTTTCAGCTTTAGTATCAGTCCTTCCAAAGAAATCCCAGGGCTGATCTCCTTCAGAATGGACTGGTTGGATCTGCTTGCAGTCCAAGGGACTCTCAAGAGTCTTCTTCAACACCACAGTTCAAAAGCATCAATTCTTCAGTGCTCAGCCTTCTTCACAGTCCAACTCTCACATCCATACATGACCACAGGAAAAACCATAGCCTTGACTAGACAGACCTTTGTTGGCAAAGTAATGTCTCTGCTTTTGAATATGTTATCTAGATTGGACATAACTTTCCTTCCAAGGAGTAAGCATCTTTTAATTTCATGGCTGCAGTCACCATCTGCAGTGATTTTGGAGCCCAAAAAATAAAGTCTGACACTGTTTCCACTGTTTCCCCATCTATTTCCCATGAAGTGATGGGACCAGATGCCATGATCTTCGTTTTCTGAATGTTGAGCTTTAAGATAGGCTCAATAAAGGACAGAAATGGTATGGACCTAACAGAAGCAGAAGACATTAAGAAGAGGTGGCAAGAATACACAGAAGAACTGTATAAAAAAGATCTTCACGACCCAGATAATCACGATGGTGTGATCACTCATCTAGAGCCAGATATCCTGGAATGGGAAGTCAAGTGGGCCTTAGAAAGCATCCCTACGAACAAAGCTAGTGGAGGTGATGGAATTCCAGTTGAGCTATTTCAAATCCTGAAAGAGGATGCTGTGAAAGTGCTGCACTCAATATGCCAGCAAATGTGGAAAACTCAGCAGTGGCCACAGGACTGGAAAAGGTCAGTTTTCATTCCAATCCCAAAGAAGGGCAATGCCAAAGAATGCTCAAACTACTGCACAATTGCACTCATCTCACATTCTAGTAAAGTAATGCTCAAAATTCTCCAAGCCAGGCTTCAGCAATATGTGAACCGTGAACTTCCTGATGTTCAAGCTGGTTTTAGAAAAGGCAGAGGAACCAGAGATCAAATTGCCAACATCAGGCCTCTAAAGAACCTGTTTTCTTAATCTTTGAAACTTTGTTTCTTGTATCAGTCACTTATCACTGTAACAAATCATCCTAAAATATAGAGGCTTAAGGCACTGTTGTTTATTATGAAACTACGTATCACCTTAACTGTTTTGTTGCCCAGGGTTTAAGTGTTCTCATTTGGATTCTCCTTTGTGGTTAGCTGAGAGACCAGGGGCCAGGTGGTCTAAGCTAGCATTTCTGGGGTGACTCATTTCTGCCTCATGTGGTGTCTTATCCTTTAGTAAACCTGTTCACAGACTTGTTTTCACAATGGCAGAATTTCAAGAGAAGAAGTAGGATTGCTCAAATACGTTTCCAAACCTCTGCCTGTATTATATTTGCTACTATCCCATTGGCTGAAGAAAGTCATGTGAACAAGAGCAAACTCAGATAGGGAAAGCACTATCAAAGGACATAGATACAGACAGCATGAAAAATAGGGACTATTAGCATACCTTGGTTAATATGCTTAGGAAAGGCTAAGTTTACATAAAAATCTGTACCAGTCAGCACTCTAAGACCATTCCTGAAACCAGCTCACAGATGTGGTTCTGTGATTGTTCTGTGTGGTTATAAGTGGCTAACGACAACTCACTTACTAGGATCTATTCCCCTTTGTCCAGGCCTACTTGGCTTCTGTGTGCTCTTGCCAAGAAACTGTCTGCCTTAAGTCAATGGTCTCATAGCCCTGTACACACTTGACACCTAAGGTGTCTCTGTACACTCTTGATAAGAAAGCAAAATGGCCCATGGGCAGTTTTTATCTTTGTTTTTAATCTTGAAATCTTCCATGACTCTTAGAAATTGTTACTTATCTATGCATCAAATCTCCATAAGTTAACAGTTGCAGATTGTCAGAGATTGAATGTTTACCTCCCTCCAATATTCATCTATTGAATCCCTACCACTCAGTGTGATCATATTAGAAGGAGGGGTCTTTGGGGGTAATTAGGTTTAGATATGGTCGTGAGGGTAGAGGACGGCATCATCGACTCAATGGACATGAGTTTGAGCAAACTCAGGGAGATAGTGAAGGACAGGGAAGCCTGGCATGGGGTCACAAAGAGTTGGACATGACTTAGGACCTGAACAACAATAAAGGTGGAGCGCTCGTGATGGGATTATTGTCCTTATAAGGAAGAGACACCAGACACCTCTCTGCATGTGAAGATACAGCGAGAAGGCAGACATCTACAGGCAAAGAATAAGGTCTTCATCAAACACTGAATCTGCTAGCACCTTGATCTTGGCCTTCCCACCCTCCAGAACTGTGAGAAATAAAGGTCTGTTGTTTAAGTCCACCAGTCTATGGTATTCTGTTATAGCAACCTGAGCTGACTGATACACAGACCAAAGTCAAATACCACAAGCCTAAAAATGGTAGAAATAGAAAGTTTGTACAATATAAACTTCTACCAAGTGCCAAGATCAAAACAATCTACATACACATTAAAATCAAATGTCCAAAGCTATACCAAAAGCTTCTTTGGGTGCAATTTTTATTGACAAGTTTTATTCTCTGTTATATCTAGCAATATTTCTGACCTCTATACCAAATGCTAAGAAATTCAGAAGGTCTTAAGAAATAGCACCCCTCTCTCCTGCTGAAGTTATTACACAATTTAAAAAGAAGACATATCAGCGCTTCAGCAACCAAAATATTGCCTTTATGATTGATAGAGGCAAAGCTAGAGGACAAAAGTTAGTGTGACAGCCAAATGAGCCTGCTAACTGAACCCTAGAATTAGGCAGACTCCTTTATTCAGACATACACAGTACTGATGAGAACTCCATTCCTTCTGATGGGAGCTGGGTGGTCTGATCCAGGGAGAATTACTGCATGGAAAGCAGAAGTTATCCTGCTTCCTGATTCTTGCTTCCCTCGGGCTTTTATTCCCCACAAGAAAAAGAGTGGAAACCAAGCCATGCAGGTTTAATTTATTTCATCCAAACTGTAGAGCTCAGATGCATCACCTATTGCTCTCTGGGACAGATTAAGTTAGGGGCTGAAATTACACTAATCAAGTTACCTCTACACTGAAAGATATATCAGAAATGGGAAGTACATATTTCTCGCTCAGGTCAACAAATTGAATTAAAAAAATACAAAGATGTAATAGGAAAAATTCACTGCATTAAAGGAAAAAGAAAATATGTATATTAAATTAAGCACTATGAATCCCACTTCCACCATGAAGACATTGAATGAAGGACATACATAGATACGTCTGTGAGTGTACATATACATTCTTGACACTGGAGACATTGGATATCAATGGATTAAAAAAGTAAAACCTGACCTTAACTTCACACTTTACACAAAAATTTACTCAAAATGGATAGTGTACTTAAATTATAAAAGCTAAAGTGTTATTACACAAGATAGGACAATGATTGTTGAGGAAAAATCAATGTCCTTAGCTAGTACTGATTTGGAAGTATTATTCCCAGTCAGAAGTATCAATACTGTCTGGCATTTATTGTTATTTATTCATTCAGCTATGTCACTCTTCTTGGGGGAGTTCAAAACACCAGAAAATTAAGTATTTGTTCTTCTTCAGCCATCACATCTGCTGATCTGTCCTGAAGTTAATCCTGTAGAAGAGGTAACACAGAACCTCAGATGTGGTACCCTCATGGTGCACTGAGACATATTGCATTGGCTGAATTGTGGCAAGAAAGTGGGGATATTGCTATGACTGGCTCCCCAGACATTTCATCTGCATTTAACTCTTCTGCCCAGATAGAATTCCTCTGAATTAAAATTTTTTTCATCAAGATATAGTGGATGTACAAGGTGGTTCAATCTGTAAAGAATCCACCTGCAATGCAGGAGACCCAGTTTTGATACCTGGGTTGGGAAGTTCCCCTGGAGAAGGAAATGGCAGCCCACTCCAGTGTTCTTGCCTGCAAAATCCCATGAACAGAGAAGCCTGGCAAGCTATAGCTCATGGGGTCGCAAGGAGGCAAGGAGTCAGACAGGATTGAGCAACTGAACCACCACAATATTACATAAGTTTCAAGTGTACAACGTAGTGATTCACAATTTTTGAAGGTTATATTCCATTTATAGTTAGTACAAAATATCAGCTCTATTCCCTGTGCTGTACCGTATATCACTGTAGCTTATTTCTTTTATACGTAGTAGTTTGTGCCCCTTAAGCCCCTACCCTTATCTTGCCCCTTCCTTTTCTCCACTGGTAATCACTAGTTTGTTCTCTACAGAACTCTGAATCCTTTAGCTTCTTGGTAATTCTGCTCTTAGTTATCCTTGTCAGAAACAGCACAGAAAATGGGAAAAAAAGGCAATAGCCCTGTTATTTTCACAACCATAAAAGGCTATCTAATTGAGGATCTTCTGACTTTTTGCCTGCTTTCTGTTGCCAAACAGCACAACGTTTATTAAAACATACTAAAAGCCAAGTAGGCTGGTTGCTGGCCACAAAATTCATTTAAAGAATTGAAGTAGGAAGATAACAGAACTTGAGAGCTATGAGAATTACTTTCTGAGGAAAGCTAAACAGTCAGGAAAGCACTGAAGCTTTTGTAACCCTGTCTGAAATCAGTGCAAGTGTGGGGAGCTGCTTCAGCATGTCTGGCTTGTGTTCCCTTCACATGTTACCATATCAAAAGCAATATTAGCAGTGATTTACCAATATCAAACATCGATAAGAGATGTGTGCAATGATACACTAATAATTAGATTTAGAAACCACTGTGTGCATTTTTATCATCAACAACTGCATATTCTATTTCCTATAAGTCACTTTCATTCGTGTTTTTAAAGTCTGTTTTAGTCTTTTTAAAAAATGTTAAGGATTTTCACTTATCTATTTACTGTTTTCTATATCATCTCTTGATGAGCCAGATTTGTCTTTCATACAGAGAAATCCTAGACCCTTCTGCCTGGCTTTCAACAGAGAGTCTATTGGCAGCAGCAAAGGCAGTTGGTGACCTCCCAATTAGGAAGTCTCTCCCTCCAGCCCCTAGATAAGGACTATGGGCATTTGCTCACTATCAGGCAAAGTCCTACACTGATGACATTTCAAGACCAACCTCACTGCTGTCTGATTTTATAGAGAAATTCAGCCATTGTCAGCAAGTGGATTTAGCATATTCGAAAAGATCTGGCATTTCACAAAGTTATTTTTTTCTTTTTTTGCTGTTGTTACAGCTTAAAAAACACTGTAACAATTTGTATATTACTTCTTACACAAATTGTTTCTTGCTATATATAACTGCATTCATGAGGATGCTTGTAACAATCTTCCATACATGAAGATGACAATTTTGAGGAATGGATAAAGATGTGCTGCATATATACGATGGAATATTACTCAACCATAAAAAGGAATGAAATCGGTAGAGATGTGGATGGACCTAGAGGCTGTCATACAGAGTGAAATCAGTTAGAAACAGAAAAACAAATATGGTACATTAACGCATATATATGAAGTCTAGAAAAATAATATAGATGATCTTATTTGCAAAGCAGAAATAGAAACACAGATGTAGAGAACAAACCTCTGCATACCAAGGGGAAAAAGGGGGAAGTAAGATGGATTGGCAGATCGGGGTAGATGTATATACAGTATCCATACTATATATAAAATAGATGACTATGAGAATCTACTGTATAGCACAGGGAACTCTACTCAGTGCTCTGTGGTGACCTAAATGAGAAGGAAATCCAAAAGGGAAGGGACATGTATATACATGTGGCTGATTTGTTTTGCTGTACAGCAGAAACTGGAATAACACTATAAAGCAACTCTACTCCAATAAAAATTAACTTAAAAATAAATGAATAAAAAGATAACTGACTACTTTGGATTTGAAAGCAACTTTATGTATTGTATACATAATATATGTGAAGTAAATATTTTTACCCCTTTTTTAGAGATCAAGAAAAAAGGTCCATTTATATGTGCAAAGAACTCCTAGCTAGTAATTGGAAGAAGAAAAACTTGGACTGACATTTTCTGAGCAAGTCCACCAAGCTTTGCACCTCTACTCAAAAAATAACATAACTACTTACATTTTCATAACACTTGAAAATACTGAAAACAGTTCACAGGCATGATGTCATTTGATCCTAGAAAGATGCTATGAAGTATATAGAACAAAACATTATATCCACTTTATAGATGTAAAAACCAAGGCCCTAAAGGTAGATGTGGGGAGTAAAATGACTTCTCTAGGGTCAGACAACTTACTTTTTTTATGAGATCATATTTATTCAGAGCTTGCTATAGAAAGGGAGTCAGCCACTGTAATGTATGGGGTGGTTTTTTTTTTTTTTTTTTGGAGTATCCATTATGGGTTTTTTTCTTTTTTTTTAACTTTTATTTTGTACTGAGGTATAGCCAATTAACAAACATATTGTGATAGTTTCAGGTGAACAGTGAAAGAATTCACCCATACATATACATGTATCCATTCTCCCCCCAAATTCCTCTCCAATCCAGGTTGCCACACAACATTGAACAGAGTTCCGTGTGCTGTACAGAAGGTCCTTGTTGGTTATCCATTTTAAATACAGCAGTGTGTACATACGCATCCCAAACTCCCTTAACAATACCTTCCCTCTATCCTTCCCCCACCCAACCCAAGCACCCAGCAACCGTAAGTTCGTTCTCTAAGTCTGTGAGTCTCTTTCTGTTGGTGCAAGTCAGTTCATTCGTATAAGAGCTCAACTTTCAAGTGGAAACTCAGAGATAGAAGCCAGGCATTGAAACTCCTTAGTCAGTCATAGTCTGGTCCCCCTGGATTAGCTTGTGTATTGTCTCTTATTCAAACTCTTCTCAGTCAATCTAATTAAATTAGTGGCAAACAGTTTTGCCTCTGTGCATGAAGAAAACCGGATTGGGGATATTTTTATAAGGAGAAAACTTATTTGGAAGAGTTCTGTTCAATAAGACTTTTTAAAAAATGATGAATAATGATGATGGTGATGAGGATGACTGAGATAAAAATAACTGTCACTTACATCCAATGTGTTTGTGTGATTCTGTTTAGCTTTTCAATTATGGAAATGTATGTGCGATCTGTTTAAAATACGGTTAGTATGAGGTTTTGCTTTGTTTCACAGAATTGATGATTGCATCATGAGCATTATAGATTAATATTAAAGAGATATCTTTAAATAATTCAAGCTTTTATTTTAAAACTTCATTATTTGACATAATTGTCATAAAACACTTTACAGACATAGAAAATTCTGTCAACTAGTTTAAATGATCTAGGATTGGGAATTCCTTGGTGGTCCAGTGGTTAGGGCTCTACAATTTCATTGCTGGAGCCTGGGTTCAATCTCTGATTGGGGAACTAAAGTCCTGCAAGCCTCACAACATGGCCAAGAAAAGAAAATGAGCTAGGATCATTCAATATATAACTCATGTCTTTTTGACATAGAGAGGTGATATAACAGTTATTTTATTTGGTGGCTCAGACAGTAAAGTGTCTGCCTACAATGCGGGAGACCCAGGTTCAATCCTGGGTTGGGAAGATCCCCTGGAGAAGGAAACGGCAACCCACTCCAGTACTCTTGCCTGGAAAATCCTATGGATGGAGAATCCTGGTAGGCTACAGTCCATGGGGTCTCAAAGAGTCGAACACGACTGAGCCTCTTCACTTCACTTCACTTCATAGTTGATTTATAATATGTTAGTCTAGTATATAGCAAAGTGATTCAGTTTGTATATATATATTATTCTTCAAATTCTTTTCCACTACAGTTGATTACAGGATATCAAATATAGTTTCCTGTGCTATACAATAGAACCTTGTTGTCTGTTTTGCATGAAGTAGTTTGTATCTGCTAATCCCAAGCTCCTAATTTACGCTGCCCTCCCCCAATACTTTCTTTTCTGTTTGGTAACCATAAGTCTGTTTTCTATGCCTGAGTCTGTTTCCGTTTTGAAAATAATTTCATTTGTATTATATTTTAGATTCCATATAAGTGACATCATATGATATTTGTCTTACTTACTTCACTTAGTATGATCATCTCTAGGTCCATCCATGTTGCTGCAAATGGCATTATATGGCTTTTTATGGCTGAGTGATATTCCATTACAAACACAAACACACACACATACCACATCTTTATTCATTTGTATGTTGGTGGACACCTGGGTTGCTTCTTTATCTTGGCTGTTGTAAATAGTGCTGCGATGAACTTTGGGATGTTCTTTTCAACTTAGCATTTTCATACTTTCTGGTTTTCATATTTTCTGAAGGACTCTCCATCCTATTTTCATTGTAGTAGCTGCACCAGCTTATATTCCCACCAAGGGTGTAGGAGGGTTCCCTTTTCTCCATGCCTTCTCCAAGCATTTAGTATTCAAAGGTTTTTCAATTCTGACTAGTGTGGAGACTTTCCTGATGACTCAGCAGGTAAAGAATCTGGCTGCAGTAGACACAGGAGACACAGGTTCAATCCCAGGGTGGGAAAGATCTCCTGGAGGATGAAATAGCAACCCATTCCAATATTCTTGCTTGAAAAATCCCCTGGACAAAGGAGCCTTGTGGGCTACAGTCCAAAGAGTCAAAGAGAGTCAGACACGACTGAGCATGCACACGCCACCAACTAGTGGGAAATGATACCTCGGTGTAGTTTTGATTTGCATTTCTCTAATAATTAGTAATGTTGAGCATCTTTTCATGTGCCTATTGGTCATCTGTATGTCTTCTCTGGAGAAATGTCTATTTAAGTCTTCTGCTCATTTTTTTTATTGGGTTGTCTTTTTTGTTGCTATTGAGTTGTATAAGCCATTCATATATTTTGGAAATTAAGCCCTTGTTGGTCCCGTTGTTTGCAATTGTTTCCCAGTCCATAGGTTGTCTTTTCATTCTGTTAATGGTTTCCTTTGCTGTTCTCTACTTTTGATTATGTCCCATTTGCTTATTTTTGCACATAACAGTAATTTTCAAATAAAACTGTAAAGGATGAGATCAAAACACTTCCTCCCATTTAATTTTCCACTAAAACAAAAAAACTGTGTATTTCAGCTCCATAGAAATATAAACATCTTTGAAATTTGCTTGACTTAGTAACAAGTGTGCAGATAGCACACCTTTGTTGAATAAAAATATGACTATGGCTCTGAGGGTTTTAAAAATGTGCTAAAATTCTCTCCAAACATTAATATCAGTGAATATGAGGATATTTACAGAAAGATAATGAGGGTATAACATTTCCCTCTTTTGTTAAAAGGTAAGCTTCATTCCTGCCAAAATGAATTCCTATTTCTCCCCAAAATGGTGTGTGTATGTGTGCATGTGTGTGTGTGTGTGAAAATACTTCACCAACTACTGGACACTAGTCACACATACATTTTGTGTATCATTGCCCCATTAAGGAGTTAAAAGAATATTGTTTGTTTGCTTCCCTTTAGCCTTTAGTGTCTGATTACTAGGCCATAGAGCTTCATGGATAATAAAGGTGAAATCGCCAATGAAATTTAAGAAAAAAAAAAAAATCCAGCTGATGCCAAGGTTCTGAGAGTTCCATGTTGTGCAACAAAACCACTGGCTTTGAAAGAGCGCCACAATTCCAGCACCTTGTGCCAGATACTACATTTACTCAGGGTCATTTGGGCAAAAGTAATGAAAAATATTAAAGCAATGTTTATGTAGCAGATACACAATATCAATCACGTTATGTACATTGGTGATAAGAGTAAGGATTGGGTTGTTTGGGAGAATAGTGACATTTTCTCTTAAGTAGTGGAAAATTACCAGCAGACAGTGTGTTTGACTTCTCTACCTCTTTTTTGTGTTGTTTCATTTTGTTTTTCTCTTTTAATTCTACTTCTTTATTCTTTATTCAAGCAGCCCCACAGTTGAGTATTATGATAGGAAAAAAAAAAAAGTATCACCAGAAATCTTTTTGAGAAGTTATCTGAATTTAAAAAAAAAAAAAAAATGGTGATGAACTATAACTTATAAACTGTCTAGTCTATTATTTCTATGATGAGATAAATGAGCAAAATGTGTGAGCAATAATTATGCTCAGAAAATGCCTTACTAGTTGCCCTGAAGTAGAAGATCCCTATTCAGCTCCTACCTCTCCCAGCCTTACTCTGATGACAAATTCTGTGCATGTATGCTAAGTTGCTTCAGTCATATCCAGTACTTTGCAACTCCGTGGACTATAGCCCACCAGGCTCCTCTGTCCATGGGATTCTGCAGGCAAGAATACTCGAGTGGGTTGCTACTCCAGTGATCTACTCTAGGGCATCTCCTCTAGAAGGTCTCCTCTAGGGGATCTTCCCAACTCAGGCATCAAATTCTCATCTTTTATGTCTCCTGCATTGGCAGGCAGGTTCTTTACCACTAGTGCCACCTGGGAGAAGCCTGATAACAAAGTCTAAAGGCTTATAGTTACAAGTGAAAATCTTGCAGTTCTACTTAGCAATAGGGCCTAAGTCCTAGATCCACCAATAGGTTCAAGTTGAGAGTTGTCTTGTGGCCGCAAATATAGTTTTCTTTGAAACCCAGTGAGCTGTTGCTGTTCCTCAAACCCCAGCAATGCTTGCTCCATCCTACTGACTAGCTTTGCTGTTTATTCAATAATCATTTAATTGGGTCCTAATTCCATACCAAATTCTTGTGTCCACTGTCAGCAAACACTAGCCCTTGATACCTTATTTTCTATTCCCAAACTGAATACCATTCCCTAAAATAAAGGGCTCTCAATGCTTATCAATCCCCAGCCCAACCCATAGAAGCCTCAGTGGGTTCACATGGCACATATGAAAATAGTATTCTGAAGGTACTGAATCCCAACAGAGGAGCCAGAAAAGAATGTCTTCCACTGAAAATAAAAGAAACCTTTATCTATTTTTGAAGGAGAAGAAATAGAACTAAGCTTACCGCCTACATCGTTGCCCTGGGCACTTCACACAGGTTATCCCATTTAAGCCCCAAGCAGATATTACACAGATCTTACAAATGGGAAACTGAACTTGACCCAGAGTCCAAACTGAAAAAGGAGTAAGTGATTAAATCAGGAGTCACACTGTTAACAGCCTAACTTCACAGCCCATGCTCCTTCCATGAGCACTATCCTGCCTTTCAAAAGAGAAGCCCAGGTCCAGGTCAACTATTACTTGGGCTTCTAAAGGAGGAACAAAGAGAAATTATTCCTGCTATGGGCTAAACTGTGTTTCCTCAAATTCACATGAAGTCCTGGACCCAGTACCTCAGAACATGACTGTATTTGGAGACAAGGCTTTTAGAGAGGCAATTAAGTTGAAATGAGTTAATTTCCCATGGCAGGGCAGGGTGGAGGGGGGAGGTGGGTGGGCAGGAGGGGAGGAACAGGGGCTATAATCCAGTATGATTTGAGTCCTTATCAGAAAAGATTAGGATACACTGAGACACCAGGGACATATACGTGTAAGAGTGTATTATACACACAGGGAAGAAACATCACATGAACCCACAGCAAGAAGGTGGCGGTCCTCAAAGCAAAGAGAGAGGCCTGAGGGGAGATTAACCTTGTTAACACTTCGATCTTGGACTTCCAGCCTGTGGAAATGTGAGAAAAAATTGTGCACGCTGCCTCGTGGTTGTTCAGTCGCTACTAGTGTCTGACTCTTCGCAACCCCATGGACTGCAGCACGCCAGGCTTCCCTGCCCTTCACCGTCTCCCGTAAGCCACCTATTCCATGGTATTTTGCAATAGCAGAAATAGCAAACTAATTCATTTCCCACATTAGGGGAGTGTTGGACCTCCTAGCCACTCATGTAGGATGGGTTTTTTTGAGGTCATGGTTGAACAATGCAATTCACCTTTTCTAGGCTTGAGATGTGATTTCTACAGAGCTTTCTAAATGACCAAATCAGTCTCCTTTCTGTTGGTCTTCAAATACTTTCTTTAGGTACAGAAAAACACTTCAATGTGTGGGACTGAAGATAGGGATATAAAGTACACAGAGATGTGGACAATAAGCTGATATGATCAGCACCCTCCCAGTCTGGGAAAACTCAGCTTTCTACCCCAAAGCTGGGGGTGTGGCAGGCTGGAGATTAAGCTCTATAAGACCTCAGGAACAGCAAGATTTAATACTCTTCTAGATGAGTGAGTAGATGAAGGTGCTGGAAAGGTGGCACACCCTCCACACCCCTTTGCCTCACACCTAGTCCTATGCACTTCTCCCATACAGTTGCTTTCTGAGTTGCATCCTTTTAAAGTAAACCATCAAATGTAAGGGAAAACTTCCCTGGGTTCTGTGAACCATTCTAGCAAATCATCAGAAGCATAGGTGGCATTTGGTCAGAAGTATAGGTGGCAATCTGGGCTTGGCGGTTGACATCTGGGGTGGAGATAGTCCTGTGGAATTGAGCCCTTGACCTGCATGATCTGATGCTATGTCCAGGTAGATAGCATCAGAATCAAAAGTTAAATTTATAAGACATTCAGTCAGTGTCCACTGAGATTATAGGCCACTAAGTCAGTGTGCACTGAGAATTGGAGAATTACTTGGTGTGGGAAAAATCCATATCACTGGTGGTGTCAGAAGTACTGAGAGTAGAGCAGAAAAATTAAGTTTTATCTTACACTACCCTAAAAAAACCCACATACCAGAGGGTCTGCTACCAACCAATGTGAGACTCAGAAACTCACATTCTTCAGCTTCATCTGTGTGCTTTATTTAACAGTTAAGATGTAGGATGAAATATTTAATAAGTACCCCAAGACTCACTGACTTCTTCTACATTGCATGTGTGTTTGCTAAGTTGCTTCAGTCATGGCAAACTCCTTGCTATTCTATGGACTGTAGCCCTCCAGCCTCCTCTGTCCACAGGATTCTCCAGGCAGGAATATTGGAGTGGATTGTCATTTCCTTCTCCAGAAGATCTTCCCCACCGAAGGAATGAACCCACATCTCCTGTGACTCCTGCATTGCTAGCAGATTCTTTATCGCTGAGCCACTGGGGAAGCCCTCTTCTTCTATATTACCTATCTTGATATGACTGATGCCTTTAAATTAGCACATTGGTTCTTGATGTTCTCTAAAGCACACAGAAGGAGAAGGTAATGGCAACCCACTCCAGTACTCTTGCCTGGAAAATCCCATGGGCAGAGGAGCCTGGTAGGCTGCAGTCTGTGGGGTCGCTAAGAATTGAACACAACTGAGTGACTTCACTTTCACTTTTCCCTTTCATGCACTGGAGAAGGAAATGGCAACCCACTCCAGTGTTCTTGCCTGGAGAATCCCAGGGACAGGGGAGCCAGGTGGGCTGCCGTCTATGGGGTCGCACAGAATTGGACACAACTGAAGCGACTTAGCAGCAGCAGCAAAAAACACAGAAGTTGAACTGGAAAATCATTTCCCCCTCATCCTTCTGTTCCAATTCTCTTATGTGGTGGAAGAATGATCTAGAGTCGTTACTACATGCTTAAAGTCTGTTTCCAAAAGATAGATAGGGCAAATTACTTAGATATTGAAGAAGGTAGAAACCTCAGTCTCCTCCCCAGCCAACTGTTACAGGGACGAGAGTTGACTTGTAAGCACACTTGCTGGGATTTGTAGGGCTTCACTTTGCCAAACACAAGTGTGTTGCTCTCTGCCTGCCCCTGACCTGGGGCACTTCTCCTAAGTGTAAGCTTGTACTGGAGCCTGTGGGAGAGGCAGAGAGGGCAGGAGGGAGATGAGGAACAGAGGTCAGAGAGGAAAATCAGCCCTCAATGCCATCAGCAGCTTGCTCTCCCTAGTCAAGGGAAGAGTTCCATCGTGCACCATGTTCCTGGTCCCCTGGACAAGCTCACTGGATATTGCCAGGGTAGCCAAGAAATGCTTCCATTCATAATCAAGCCCAGAAAGAGGGCTCAGCCCCTGAGAGAAATGCTTTTTCCCAGACTCAAAGGGAAACTGCCAGCCTAGTGTCTACTTTCCTGATACCACAAATACTTGGGCATCAACTTTGTTGCACTAGGACTGAACCCTTTATTAATTATCAGTATCAGTTTTAAGAAAAGCATGGTGGTGGTTAGTTGCTAAGACATGTCCGGTTCTCGCGACCTCATGGACTGCCAGGCTCCTCTGTCCATGGAATTCTCCAGGCAAGAATACTAGAATGGGTAGCCATTCCTTTCTCTGGGGGATCTTCTGGACCCAGGGATCAAACCTGGGTCTTCTGTACTACAGGCAGATTCTTCACCAAGTGAGCTACCTTAAGATATGACTTTATTAAAAAAGCATATTCCTTTATTAAAAAATCAGCCCCACCCATCATTCTTATTTTTCCTCCACCTTACTAGGGAATGAACTAAATTCTCTTTAGGCCCACAGTGCATGAAGGTATCTCTAGCTGGTGAAGGAGACTCTCCCCACCCTCCTCTCTCTCCTTTGGCCCCTGGCCAGGACTGCTGGCAGGATCTGCTCAGTTACATCACTTGAGAAGTCATAGGAGAGCTATGTGGTGACCAGTGCTAGAGGGCAGAGCAGCTACCCCTGACAGCAGCCCCCAGACCCCCACCAGCAGTCCCAGACATTCCATCTCTCTGGGAAGTGCAGCCAAGATATTTTTGGTAAGGTGATACAAGAGAGCAAAGTTAGTCTTAAGTACATGGTTCTTCTTCAGGGAAGTCAGAAGAGGAATTGGAGGGAGAGAGAGAGAGAGAGAGAGCACCTCAGCGGATGTGTGTTGTGCTTAGTCAGTCAAGTCTGACTCTTCAAGATCCCATGGACTGAACCCACAAGGCTCCTCTGTCCATGTGGATTTTCCAGGCAAGAATACTGGAGTGGGTTGACATGCCCTCTCCAAGGGATCTTCCCAATCCAGGGATCAAATCCAGGTCTCCCACATTGCAGGTAAATACTTTACCATCTGGGCCACTAGGAAAGCCCAAGAATCCTGGAGTGGGTAGCCTATCCCTTCTCCAGGGAATCTTCCCCACCCAGGAATTGAACCAGGGTTTCCTGCATTGCAGGTGGATTCTTTACCAGCTGAGCTACCAGGAAAGCTCACCTCACTAGGTATTTATCCAATAATAGGAGAAAATATGCTCCTACTGCAATTCTAAAAAAAAAAAAAAAAAAAGAGTTCTTTAGAAAAATCTCTTCCTCAAATGTGTATGCTTATTTCCTTTCACACAACAGAAAACAGGAAAAAAAAAAAAATGTGAACGGACAAAATGACATCTCCCAAATCATGGAACATCTGAAAGTAGGGATTAAAAGGGGTAGGGGATGGTCTTCTACTACAACTGAGCAGGACCCTGTGGGGCCTTCCCAGAACCAACTCCCCACTCCCCACCATGTACTCCACCTGCCTGTTGTCCGTAGAGAAACTGTAGCCTCCTAGGACTTCCCTGAGTCCCGTATATTAAATTTAATCAGAGAAGGGAGGAAAAACATGCAGAAAGAAAAGAAAACAAATAAGACAAAATAATAATACTTTAGCCATTAAACAAAGTCAAAGATCTTTAATTCCTCATCAAGGGCTGTGCAATGCAGGAGACTTGAGTTCAATCCCTAGGTCAGGAAGATCCCCTGGAGAAGGAAATGGCAACCCATTCCAGTATCTTCACCTGGAAAATTCCATTGACAGAGGATCCTGGCAGGCTATAACCTAAGTAAATAGTATTTAGTTAGGTTCAATAACCTAAGTAATAGCATTTCATTGCACAAATTTAAAGATATTTTGTGTCCATGGGGTCACAGAGTCAGACACAACTGAGCAACTAACACACAAATACACGTAAGGGTAAAGAATCTGCCTAGGAGACCTAGGCTTGATCCCTGGGTCGGGAAGATCGCCTGGAGAAGGGAATGGCAACCCTCTCCAGTATTCTTGCCTGGGGAAGTCCCATGGGCAGATGAGCCTGGTGGCACATGGGATGTGAGTTCCCTTGACCAGGGATCAAACCCATGTCCCTGCAGTCCAAGACCACTAAGGAAGTCCCTATTTTCCTTTCTAAAATGTGTCATTTCTAATCCACTAATAAGAACCAAGTATTTGAAAAGACAATAGAGAAAACAGATCGTATTCTCATCAAAAGCAGAGAGAATAAAATCTGGTGGTACCCATTGTTACTTACAGGAAAAAAAAAATTTCATTTAAAAATAGATTTAGCTTAAATACAAAATGCCTTACTATACCCTTCTTATAAATTAGAATCTAGAGCAAAAATAAGCAAATGGAAAATAATTTTAACAAATGTGCAGCTTAGGCTTTTACAATAATGTGTTGCTTTCTGTATAGCATGCTATCCCTGCATCATCACACAAGAAAATTTAACTGAACCTGCGAAAAATGATTAATTCTACCTATTTCTGAAAAATAATGAATGACATTTGTTAACATTTAAAGCTGAATGTTAAATATGCCTTGGATAAAACTGAACAGCAATTTAAAATTGATTATATCACCCATCATTACTATGATTTACAGTTGGCAATCCTATATACATCCAGTAGCAATGGAAACTCCCCAAGGAGCCTATACATGGAAGGAAAACCCCCTGCACATGTGTATCAAGTAACATTTTCAAATCATGCTACCCAAATATATGTATTATAGTATGTTGGATGTGAATTTTAAACTTGATTTCAGTTTTTAAAATTGTTTTTATTTCTTTTTTCTATGCTTCCTTTTTTAAACCCATATATGTGTATTTTCCTTCCATTTAAAAAATAATCTAAGTAATAGCATTTCATTACACAAATTTAAACAGTACCAGAGTCCCTCAGACAGTAAGGAGATCAAACCAGACAATCCTAAAGGAAATCAACCCCAAACATCGTTGGAAGAATTGATGCTTAAGTTGAGCTCCCATACTTTGACCACCTGATGCAAAGAGCTGACTCTTTGGAAAAGACCCTGATGCTGGGAAAGATTGAGGGCAAGAGGAGAAGGGGGCAACAGAGAATGAACTGGTTGGATGGCATCACTGACTGAATGAACATGAGTTTGAGCAAACTATGGAGATAGTGAAGGAGGAGGAGACCTGGTATACCACAGTTCGTGGGGTCCCAGAGTCAGACACGACTTAGCAACTGAATAACAAGAATATACAACAGTAGAAAAGGAAAGTCCCCAGCAAGATCACTAATAAGACCAGAGTCTTCCATGCAAACACTGGGTTTAGACTGCCTGCCTTCAAGCTCCTCCAACTCAGCTACTTGGTACCAGTGTGATGTTGGCATAGTTACTTCTATCTGTAAAAAGAGATAGATAAGAAAGGTAAAAATCCTCTCTCAAAATGTTATGAGTAATTCATCAATTCATTGATATTTGGCAGAAACAAACAAAATTCTGTAACGCAATTATACTTCAATTAAAAAATAAATTTTTAAAAAAGATTTTTTTAATAAGAGCAGTAAATAAAATCATCCACATGAAACATATTGTAGTCCCCAGCTACACTTAAAGCCCAATGAATACTAGCTTATTGTCATCATCATCACCATCATTAGTATTATCATGTTTAATGGGCAGCTACTTCAATGGTTTGATTTAATTTTCAAAGTTACTTCACTACTCCTAGTGACTTGAAGATCTCAGTTCACTTTCCCTTGACAGATTCTTAGACCTATTTCTGTAAAGTCACAGGAACCAAGTTCTGTGGATTGTAACTAAAGCCCAGGATAAATAGAAGCAGATTATTAAGACAATATCTGCTCTCTTTTCCTACTAACTCTTAGAATTTTCCTCTCACGAAGCATTCATTTCCTGTCCCTGAGAGTTCTATTTGCAAATAGATTTTCCTGGACAATTCTGTCATAGATTAGAAAGGCTGTGTAAATACATGATTCTCAGTTGGTATCCAATGGGAATCTACCTTCTCTGCTCCTCAAATTCAATGTCTTCTACCCTCAGGAATCCAACCCCATAAATGCATTCACTTTCTACATTCCACTGGGGTCTCCACAAATCGCTCAATACGCCCCCCTTCTTATAATCCCTTATAACTATGTAAGGTACTATAACACCTTGAAAAAACCTGCTGCTGGCATTTCACCTTTGCTTCCTCATGCCTGACATGCCCTGACACTCCTCCAGTCTGCAGGTTGCAAACATGAGCTGTGTGTCACAATCTATCCTGGTGTATGTTTCTACAATCAGTTCTGCTAGAACGCTTATTTTGAAAACATGAATTTGTTCCGACGTGACTGACAAATTAGGGAAGGCTGTAGCACAACGCTAATTTTGTATTTGTGCCAATTTCATCTCCAGGCCAACACAGAAAACTCCACCTAGCTGAACTGAGCTTTGCACAAGTCAACAAAATGCACGCATGGCACACCTCTTAAGAACAATGAACTCTACCTTTGCTGTTTAATTTACTGTTTCAACTTTCTCCCGGCTTCCCTGATATCTCAGATGGTAAAGAATTCGCCTGCAATGCGGGACACCTGGGTTCCACCCCTGGATTGAGAAGATCCCCTGGAGAAGGGAACGGCTACCCACTCCAATATTCTGGCCTGGAGAATTCCATGGACTGTATGGGGTCGTAAAGAGTCCGACACGGCTGAGCGACTTTCACTTTCACTTCCCAACTTTCTCCTTGTGCTCTTCCAACATTCCATCCGAGTTCAGGTAACCTCCCAATCACAAGCCGCAATCCCGCTGACTGGCAATCAGCCTCATGCCCTCCCTTCTCTTTCATTTTTTCCCCTTCTTTCCTCTCAGCCTATTTTATGTTTTTCCTGTCTGTCCTCTGTTATTTTTCTCTTTCTCTCGGTATTTTCCTACTTTCCTAACAAGTTCTCTTCCTCTGACACACAGAGTGGCGGCCAGGGGAACAAGGCAGGCACTGGAATCGGGCAGTTGTAGAGCTCCACCCCCACAGACAACTGAGACATTTTCAGGGTCAAGCACCATATTTATTGTAATACTGGCATATCTCTTAACCATTCGCCATGGACAGAACCAGGCTACCATGTTTATTATGTTTCTTCACATGTCACTCACGAAATTGTTGAAAGTCTACTCCAGTGCCAGCCCTGTAGCTTCTTTTGCATGATCTTGCACAGTAAGGCGGGTCTTAGGAACACATCTGTTGGCTGTAACAGAATTGACAGTATCTATCTCTCTATGATCTATTGAGCTTTTATCAGAGTGTCAAAGAAATGCATCATTATTCAAAAAAGTTTAAGAACTATTGGTCTACAGGAGTTTTCTTCAACAGAGTGTGAGCCATATATGTAAATTAACATTTTTCAGTGGTTAAAAAGAAACAGAAATTAATGAAAAGAAATTAATTTCAATAATGTTTATTTAACCACTGTTGTCATTTCAATGCATAATACAAAAATATGCAAATGAGCTAGTTCACCATCATTTTTTTTTTTTTTTCCATACTAAGTCATTGAAATCTAGCATGTATTCAGGACATTTCAGCCACATTTGACTAATGGCTACTGTTAACAGAGAAGGTAGGTCTAAAGAAGTCTACCTCTCTGATCAGAAGAGAATGAAAGGCAAAGAAGATTCTGGTAAGATAAATAAAGCAACAAAGTAGCTTTGGCTAAAAAGGACCTGAAATAAATCTACCAGCTCTTATATGCATCCTAGCTTCGTTTAGATCAATGCCTTGGCTGTGTCAAATTTTATGTGGTCGGTCCAAGGGTGGAAAAAATGCACTTCCATTTAAGTACATATCTATTTGCTGGGGAACTCCTGGGGTATAAAGAGAGTTTTCTCTTTCCAGACTGTTTTCCTGGACTATAAGGTTTATGAACACATGAGTACTCTTGGACTAAAAGTTCTTCTAACAGTAAAAACCATGACTTTTAAAACCACTATCATGAACAATACAAAAAGAAACATATAATTTTAAGTTGATTCATATAGGAATTCATATAGGACTAGTAATACATAAAGTATATATTCATAAAGAAGTCAATTCATAAATAATCTAATTTAGACTTTCAATGTGGAGAAGGAAACGGCAACCCACTCCAGTGTTCTTGCCTGGAGAATCCCATGGACAGAGGAGCCTGGCGGGCTGCCGTCTATGGGGTCACACAGAGTCAGACATGACTGAAGCGACTTAGCAGCAGCAGCAGCAGACTTTCAATGAAAAGTTTTCTACATTCAGTTGCTTCTAAATATTGAGTTTATTATCATCAGCAAAACACACTCATAGTTTTTGAAATTTTTCAGGGCAATTCATTCTTCAAGGGAAATACCATACAAAACCCAATATGTAAAATCAAAGCACCTTTCCCTCCCACACTCTCATGTAGAAACTCAGAGGATTTGCTCTATAGAGCATATTGGAAAAAAAAACAAACAAACAAAGCCCTAACATCTCTGTCATTTAGAATAATCTGGGTAAAATCAAGTTAAAGTTCTTAGGATAATGCAAAAGATCTGAAAAAACAGTCCTGCATATAAGAAATTTAAAATATATCACCTGAAGAGACAGAACTAAAAATAAATACATAAAAAATTAGAGAACAATTATGTGGGACTAATGGTAAATATAAATGTTCATTCAAATTTGATGGAGAAATCAAAAGCTTTTCAGACAAGCAAAAGTAAAAAGAATTCAAAACCACCAAAACAGCTTTACAACAAATGCTAAAGGAACTTCTCTAGACAGGAAACACAAGAGAAGGAAAAGACCTACACAAAATAAAGCCAAAATAATTAGAAACTGGCAATAGGATCATGCGTGCATACATGCTAAGTCACTTCAGTCATGTCCAACCCTGTGCGATCTTATAGACTGTAGTCCACCAAACTCCTCTGTCCATTGGATTCTCCTGACAAGAATACTGGAATGGGTTGCCATGCCCTCCTCCAGGCGATCTGCCCTACCCAGAGATCAAACCTGCATCTCTTAAGTCTCCTGCATTGGCAGCCAGGCTCTTTACCACTAGTGCCTCCTAGGAAGTCCCAATGGGGGTGGCAGGGGGAGAGAGAGAGACAGAGAGAGAGAGAGTGTTAGTTGTTTAGTGGTGTTTGACTCTTCGTGACCCCATGCACTGTAGCCAGCCAGGATCCTTTGTCCATGGAATTCTCTAGGCAAGAATACTGGAATGTGTTGACATTCCCTTCTCCACAGCAGGATCATACATATGGATAATTATCTTAAATGTAAATAGATTAAATGCATCAACCATAAGACATAGACTGGCCGAGTGGATGAAAACATATGCATGTATGCACTTCCACTTACCACATCACTCTACTTAATCCCCCAAATTGTGTGTAATTATTTTATATTGTTAGGTTAATCATGTTTCCATTATAGCTTGCAACTGTAATTATCTTTTATTTTTTGTCTGGCTATTTATCATGAAAACTGATAAACATCTTTTACTATTGTGATAAAAAAGAAATGGTGAAAATCACAAATTTTATATTGTATGTATTATTCCACAATTCAAAGAAGTTATGTAATATTCTCAAACTCATTTAACTGTACACTTTAAAAGGGTGGATTGTATAGTATCTGAATTTATACCTCAATACATAAATGCATGTTAAGTCGCTTCAGTTGTGTCCGACTCTTTGTGACCCCATGGACTATAGCCCGCCAAGCTTCTCTGTCCATGGAATTCTCCAGGCTAGAACACTGCAGTGGATTGCCATGCTCTCTTCCAGGGGATCTTCCCTACCCAGGGATTAAACCCAGGTCTGGATCAAACCTGAGTCTCCTATGTTTCCTGCATTGCAGGTGGATTCTTTCCCACGGAGCCACCAGGGAAGCCCCTTATACCTCAATAAAGCTGTTTTAAAAATTTGAAGCAGGGGTATTCTTTCTTTAATCTCTAACCTCTAATGCACAGTGACTTTTTAAGTTGGCTAAGTGTGCATTAGCCCACATATCATGGTTTGAGATGCAAGGGACATAACCTCCCATCCAATAACATCTCCTAAAATTCCAGATTTGGGCCATCATCTGTGTGGCTTGTAGGTCTTAACTGAACATGCACTCATGTACAAACCCTCTCCAGACTCAGGATGAAGGAAGTTGCTAGTACACTAGGGTCAGTATCAAATCAGCCTTGATCCTAACTGCTCATAGCCCATGATCCAGAACAGGGATCCTGCCAAGAATCCTCCTGAACTCAGAGTCCAGCAGCAGGAACTGAGTCTCGTCTTTGTGATGATGCACTGCCCGGTACTCCAGGGTCTCCAGCACTGGGGTCCTGCAGTATTTATGCGGAGGCCCTCAGTATGACCAGACCCCCAACACTCATCACCCTCCCCACTCTTTCCAGAGCCCAGAATTCCCAGGCCTAAATCTAGTAGCTGTGGCTGATCTCAGCTACATGAAACTTCCTGTTGCCAACATTGTCACTTGCCTAAATCTCTACCTTGTGTTCTCCATGCTGTTGGAATGACTGTGGTATATGGCTCATCCAGTGATGGGTAAAGTTGATTTATGAGACCTGGTTTTCTACCCTATTATTTCCTTTCTCCTTCACCATTCCCTGAGCACCCTTCACAAAGGGAATGACTTTTTTAAAAGGAGAGCAATACACACTGCTATATTTAAAATGGATAACCAACAAAGTCCTACTGTATAGCACAGGGAACTCTTTTCAAAGCTATGTGGCAGCACGGATGGGAGGGGAGTTTGGGGGAGAATGGGTACATATATATGTACGGCTGGGTTCCTTTGCTGTCCACCTGAAACTATCACAGCATTGTTAAATGGTTACACTCCAATATAATATAAAAAGTTTTTTTAAAAAAAAGGAAAATGGTTCTCTTATAAGGAAATGCAACTCCTGTTCTTCCCCGATAAATAGCACCTCCCACATTCTTTATTGCCTATTGCTTGAAAAAGTGAAAGTCACTCAGTACTGTCCGAATCTTTGGGACTCCATGAACTACAGACTGCCAGGCTCTTCTGTCTATTGCTTGGAGTTCTCTAAATTCTCCATTTCTTTGGCCTGTCCAGAGGTGACCCTTCTCCAGTCTACTTTATCCTCCTACAAAAGCCCTCTCCCTGAAACCTTCCATTAAAAATGTTTCCTTTGAAAGTTCATAGATTCACCAGAGCTCCCTATTAAATGCCTATGTCCCTAAGGGAAATGGTTTCATATATTCTCAGTTAATACTATGCCGACATCTACCTAAAGGGAAAAGCTAGTAAAAAGAGTTGAATATGTACAGACAGAATCTTCACATTAAACCCCTTTAAGACACAGAATACCATATTATATATATAATACAGAATACAATAAAAGATTTAGGAATGATTTAATACTGCTGCTGCTGCTGCTAAGTTGCTTCAGTCGTGTCCGGCTCTGTGCGACCCCATAGACAGCAGCCCACCAGGCTCTGCCGTCCCTGGGATTCTCCAGGCAAGAACACTGGAGTGGGTTGCCATTTCCTTCTCCAATGCATGAAAGTGAAAAGTGAAAGTGAAGTCGCTCAGTCGTGTCTGACTCTTAGCGACTTCATGGACTGCAGCCTACCAGACTCCTCCATCCATGGGATTTTCCAGGCAAGAGTACTGGCATGGGTTGCCATTGCCTTATATTTGATAAATGAATAGTATATATAATTCAACATATTCTGATTCATGAAAGTCAGGATTCCCCCCCCTCAAAAAAAAACTGATGAATTCAATGAATTCTAAGAATCTTATAGTTTAGATATCGATATTAACTAAACCAAGAAAATTTCAAATATCTTTTATATAAGAATTTATAATTACAGTAATGATGTAACAAGGTATTTAATTTTTAAAATGGCTTGTGGACTTCCCTGGTGGTACAGCGGATAAGAATCTACCTGCTAATGCAGGAGAGTCGGGTTCGATCCCTGGTCCAGGAAGATCTCACATGCCACGGGTAAGCTGGTGTGCCACAGCTACTGAGCCCACTCTCTAGAGCCAGTGAGCCGCAACCACTGAAGCCCATGCATCTAGGTAGAGCCTGTGCTCCGAAACAAGAGAAACCGCCACAGTGAAAGGCCTACACACCCCAGCTAGAGAGGAAACCCCGCTTGCCGCAAATAGAGTAAGCCTGCACACAGCAAAGGAGAAGGCAATGGCACCCCGCTCCAGTACTCTTGCCTGGAAAATCCCATGGATGGAGGAGCCTGGAAGGCTGCCGTCCATGGGGTCACTGAGGGACTGAGCGACTTCACTTTCACTTTTCACTTTCATGCATTGGAGAAGGAAATGGCAACCCACTCCAGTGTTCTTGCCTGGAGAATCCCAGGGACGGCGATTTTCCCATCACTTTTGCTTACTAATGTAAAGATGTTCCATCAAGTGACTACTAGAGTTAGTTGTATAAAATTAATCCCCACTCAAAAAGTCCCAATAAATTAGGAATAATTGTGTTTTATGTCTTACTATATGATATGAAAAAGGAGAAATTGAATTATCTAGCCCAACTTCAGTATCACTGTTAAATATCAGGAAAGAACCCATTTTCACAAACTGCTTTAACACTTGCTGCCAATCTAGGATAAAGCTCATATGTGGAAAGGGTGCTTAAAGATCAAAGAATCAACATAGTTTTCATTGTTATCTTTTTACTCTCCCAAGTTGGCTCGCTAATTCTTACAGGGAAACCAGCAGAGGGAGCACCAACCATTGCCTTGTGTATGTGTGTGCTCTAAAAACAAAAGAGACTCTTGCAGATTTTTAGACATTTTAACAAGATTGGCAAAAACCTTGTAAAACATAAATATTATCAGTGACTACTAAATTTTGTCTTTAAGTGTTTATATTAAATCAGTAGTGAAACTTTTTTCATTAATGTTTTAAGAAAGTAATACAATAATTTTTTAAAAGCAACACATATTTGTTGTACAAAGTGAAATAGCAGAAAAAAAAGTTTAGCAAGTTAATAAGTTCCTTATTGAAACATAATCATTACCCTGTGTGAAAGAGATAACCAGTGGGGTTTTGCTATATGATGCAGGGAGCTCAAATCTGGTGCTGTGTGACAAAGTAGAGAGCTGAGATGGGGTGGGAGGTGAGAGGGAAGTTCAAGAGGGAGGGGACATATGTATACCTATGGCTGATTTGTGTTGATGAATGGCAGAAACCAACACAATATTGTAAAGCAATTATCCTCCAATTAAAAATAAATAAATTATTTTTTTAAAGTTAATAAGATCCTGCATCCCCTTCAGATCCTATGTATTATAGACAGACTGATATATATCTTTTCATATCCTTCTTATTAAAATAAGTAAAATATATATTTTTATATTTTAAATATATATTTATGTACATATACTACATTATGTGTGTATATATATATATATATTTATGTCCCCCATGTAGTAGTCTTCGTTTTTTTTAATGAGGGGAGTCACCCTAAAAAAGCCTAGCTATAGGTAGCAAAATAGAATAATACATTTTAGAATATACAATAGATGCAATAAGAAGTAACAAACACAATGTCAGGCCATATAAAAACCATGTATGTACATAGATCAAAAACATACACCACCAAAATGATATTGCTGCCCTTTGAGTGAAAAAAAATCAAAATACATATGAATCGATGTGTAGATGAGGAAAATCCAATAAGCAAGCCAGAATATACAGCACCCTTCTTAAAAGGCCATGAGGAATGCTAAGTGAATTAACGTCTGGCTTGTAATTTATATTACCAAGCTCTTCGCAGAACAAAATGAAAACAACAGCAATAAAACTCAACCACTAAAGGTTTTTAAAAAGTGCATGCTTAGTCACACTGTCATGTCTGACCTTTTGCAACCTAATTGACTGGACCCATTGGACTGGACCCATAGCCCTCTAGACATCTCTGTCCATGGAATTTCCCAGGCAAGAAACCTGAAGTGAGCTGCCATTTCCTTCTCCAGGAGATCTTCCTGGCCCAGGAATCAAACCCGTGTCTCCTGTGTCTCTTACACTGCAGGCGAATTCTTTACCCACTGAACCAAGTAAAATGTATTAAAATGCATGCTTTAAAATTCATAATACTTCACACACTCTAATTTGAAATAGGAGATGAAATCACTTTTGACTTAAAGCTACACTCTATGCAGTTGTACAAGTTACTGCAAAGGGAAAAGGATGAAGTCATGGCTGTGGTCAGAACAGGCACTTCATCCTATCCCATTGAGAGAATCCTTGAATTTCACTATAGGTTCCAACCCTTTCCAATCCCATCTCTTTGAGACAACCTCTAAATAAGTGGTCCCAGGCCCCCAGAGACCCATTTTGCCAGCTGCCGCTGCTGCTGCTAAGTCGCTTCAGTCGTGTCTGACTCTGTGTGACCTCATAGACAGCAGCCCACCAGGCTTCCCGTCCCTGGGATTCTCCAGGCAAGAACACTGGAGTGGGTTGCCATTTCCTTCTCCAATGCATGAAAGTGAAAAGTGAAAGTGAAGTCGCTCAGTTGTGTCCAACTCTTAGTGACCCCATGGACTGCAGCCCACCAGGCTCCTCCATCCATGGAATTTTCCAGGCAAGACTACTGGAGTGGGGTGCCACTGCCATCTGGTAACTGTCTCTAAAGGCTTACCTTTCTAAGTCCAATATATTTGCAAAAGCATCCCCTTACTGTCCCTCCCCATCCAGTCAGCTCAGGATGCCCTTCTATTTTCTCAGTGTCTCTGCTCACCCACATTGAACAGAGCCTTTTAGAGATGCTTTTCACCTTTGCTGATTTCTACACACCTTGATCTCACAGCACATTGCTATGAAAGAAACATTGCAGGGGTACAGGAAAAGGGAGAAACAGAAAGGAAGAGAGAGAGAGAAAAACGAAAAGAGCAAAAGATAAGGACGAGGTAAAAATTGACAAGGGTAGGAGGAAAATCCCCTATCTACAAGATTATAGAATGAATTACTTCTGGGAGTAGGGAGTAATTAACCAGCCTCAGCTTCCTATCCATTCCCCCCACCCCCCCCAAAAAAAGCAGAAGAAAAGGTCATTTTATCTGATTTCGTTTTCCTTTTGCTAGGGGCTTCAAGCATTTAGAAATTCCTTCAACAACCACACCTTGCTGATAAATAAGAGAACATCCCACCCTGATTCTCATTGGATAGAAGAGGAATAGTGAGGAATGGGGAGGTCCAAAGCCTGGCTCAATGTCACAAGGCAAGGCAGTTGCAAAGTGAGGAGGATAAGACCCTGGGTTCTTGACTCCAGCCCTTGACTTTATCTACAAAGTCAACAGGAGCGGTCTAGATGCGTTATCTCGCCCCCTTCTGTCTCAAAGGCTGAGTGACAAAGAGCGCTTAGTGTGATAGTGAGTGTAAATGACAGCACAGGAAGTCCATTCTCAGGGCAAGCTGTGAGACTGGCAGCTGAACAGGAGGCCAGAAAGCAAGTCTGCACAGAGCACTTTCAGTCTACACTCGCTATCTCGCCCGCCCCTACTGTGACCAGAGTCCACAGGGCCAAGGGGAGGAGCTGTGAGGCTGAAGGAGGACACCAGAAGGTTCAAAGGCCACTTAACTCAGCAATTCCTGAGCATCTCTGAGCGAATCTAAAGGCTGTGACTTAAAAAGAAATGATTCATCTACAGAACTGAGTGTTTTATATTATTTTAAATATCATATCTATAATGTAATTCACTTGCAAATTATAAGACCATTTATGAACCATACTATAATTACTGTGCAAATTCTCAAATTTTCTGACGTGGTACTAACCTCAGGATTCAGCTCTTTGGAACATGTTAATACAGTTCTCCAGGAATTCCATCCAGTCACGTATCACATGCTCGAAGCTAAATGCTGAAAGTAAAGAAATATTACATCAAAACATGTTCAGTATGACTATCAGCCGTATATGGAAGAATCATTTAGATGGAAACCACACCCACTGCTAAACTCACACTTGTATCAGCCAAGATATCTGTATATTTACAAAGTGTACAAGTTTACTTATACAGCACAAAGATGGGTTTATTTGTGCTATTACAGCATTGTCATTAATAAAGGAAATACAAAGGAAAAGAAATTTAAAAAGAAATGAATAGAAATACAAAAGAAGCCTACCATGACCTAATTCTACTGCAAATTGAATTTCATTATTATCTTCCTGTAAACATGACTTTCATTACAAGTGTTTTATTACAAATAAATAATCTCTTCAACAAAATTAAGAAATATAAATTTATTATACATAAAGGTCAAAATCCCTAAGTATAATTTATAATTTCTCACTTAATGCTATATTATAATGTTTTTTCATTTATTGTAGAGTGGTCAAAATATCCTATAAAAGAGATGTTTTACATAATCTTAGTATCTAATCCTGACTATTTAGTTAAATAAATAGACCTAGTGCACTAAAATCTGACAGTTTCTCAAATACACTTCTTTTTTAATTCTCAAAGTCCACAAGTCGTGAAAAGCTGACCTCTAAGGTACACACTCATAAGATCATTAAAATATTTTCACTTAAAATGGATTTCTATTGGAAATACCAAGGATCTGTAAAAGAAAGGTACACAGGAATCATCACAGAAGGCCATTGCTTCATGTTACTTATATTTTTAATTACTTATAAGGCCAATCAGAGATTAGCCAATTTTTCTAGAATCTGAAGGGCAAACAAACATAGTCAAGGAGAAAAAGACACACACAGAGGAAACACAAAAATAGGCACAAAGAGAGACGCAAAAAGACCAAAGAGCTCAAAATGGTACTTTCTTAAAACACCAGACTACTTCAGTTGTGACATAGGCACTAGCTCAGGGTTCCTAAATCAGCAGACTGGAGAAAAACTGCCTTGTCATCAGAACTCCAAAATAAATGGATCTCTGGAGAAAAAGAGACGTGGAACCATAGGTCTAAAGCCAAACTTTTCCTGCAGAACAAAACAAATTTTAGCTGTGTAAGAAGTAGAGCATCTTGACCACTACGTTAGAAATTACACCAAAGATCTTCTAAGGACAAAACACTAAACTCGTTTTCCTTTCACAAAGGAGGAAAGCAGAGATAAGGGACCCACGACAGCACACAGAATGCAAAAAGGAAAAGCCGAAATAAAAAAAAGGCCGATGAAAGCATAACATTAAAAAGAGAAGTGTTTAGCTGTTAAATCATCCAAATTGCTTTGCCAAATTTTGACATGCTTGATTTCCTGTAGTAAAAAATCTCTTTTTTTTTTTTGGTCTTTGAAAAAAAAAAAAGTGAGGAAAAATAACCAGCTGTTCCTTGTATAGTTCAGGAAACAAGTTTGATTTATTACTTGAAGGTTATTTTTGAATGAGTCGCTTGTGGCAGCCAGAGTGCAAGAAAAGTCACTGAGGCCTGTCCACTTGAAGGGCTCAAACTGCTTCCTGAACAGTCCTTCACTCCGCACCTCCGACGGCTGTTATTGACAACGTGTGACTGGGGCCTTCCAGGATTTTAAAACAGCAGGGGGCCCGGCCAAACAATCAGGCTGTCAATTACCTTTTCCCCTGTTGTGAAAAAGGGGGCCCCTGGACAATGCAACTTCTCAGCAGGGAGTCATGCAGCTCCCAGTCTGTAACCCACTACTGCCCCGTTTGGCATTCAAAACCCAGTTAATGGTCAGGGCCTTCAGTTTTGTCTGTTTCAACCAGCATTACTGCAAGGTAGAGATGGCTCCAGGGAAGGAGCCATTTTCAGTTCTTGCTAGGACAAAATTGACTGTCTACATTGCTTTCTCTGGTCTTCCTGGACTTTCTTTTTTTTCCTTTAAGATCCAAAAGGATTCAAAGAGCACCCCTCCCCTCCCAGCTCCCCCCCACCACCCTTGTCCTCTGGGAACACCCAATCCTCTCCACCTAGATTGTGCCTTTGCAAACTTCCTGTGGGCATTGATGACTCGCTGTGAGGACTGTCCATCATCCCGCCCCTTTGTCCGGCAGTCACTTCCATTTGAATTTGACTGACTGAGGAAGCCTGAGTTATTTGTAAAGAACAACAAGGCTTTTCATTCATAATTTTAGTAGGGGGACAGGGGGCTAATGACTGAGCTTGAATAACTCAGGAATGTGGTATTCAAGGCAGGAAGAAGCCCAACTGACTGCCAAATGAGGGAAAAAGAGGATGTAAGTGAAAAGTGCCTGGGTAAAAAACCAGACAATGGGAGGAGGGATCACACATGTATACAAATACAAATCTAGGTTTTCAAAGGTGAGACAGCCAGAAAGATGGAAGCAGGAAGGAGGGCGGGGAAAGTCTAACAGGATTTCACTAACTTTGGGGTCAAGTTACATGGCAGAGTTTACGGAATCCGAAACCCATAAAGTGTCTACAGAGGAAGTGATCTTTTCTTCCACTGGTGGTTCTCCCACAAAAACAAACAAACAAAAAAAAAATAAAAAAACTGGTTTTCACTCTCTTTTGGTATGTTTCATATGTTCAAACAAAGAGAATTTGTTTTGCAGGGGTACTCGGCTTGGCAATCCAGTCTGGGTTCCAAAGAGCTTGCTTATTGCCAGGGTTTCTCATCAATTTAATGTACGTGCAGCATACATACAATATATATAATAATTTTGTCTACCTGCAGCTTCCAAGGAGGAGAGATTGTACAAATATCAAATTCCGATTTAGTTGAATTGTATACCTGAGTATTATAAGTCTTCTTTTTCTTGCTAAAATAATAAAATTATAGTTGGGCTTTTTTAAGTTAAGAAATTTAAAGTCTCATATTGGCTTTTTAATACATTATTATATACTTGGGATTAGAGAAAATAATCCAAAATAACAATGTTGCACATTTTAATGCAGAATGATACAAGCTGCTTTTTTCCAAAACAATATAATTCTCTAAGTGAAGAATGTTTCAATCATTATGAGAAAAGATTTACTGTGTCTCTTTTGTTAAAGCAAGTCAAATAAAGGTTAAAATGAACAATAACAAATGCTGATTTACTTAGAGATCAACAAAAACAAACTGTCAGGCAGTAGGACTCCAGCTCTACCTCCACTGAGTCTATTAGGACTAGTGGTCCTAGAGAGCTCGTGGGGCTACTGAGGTCCAAGGTCAAAGTTCACAATCTAGGCAGGGTGCTTACTTAGCTCTAAGTAATCAAAATATTAGTTGCCCACAAGTCCCACTCAGGGACTGTAGTTCTAAGGTTCCTCTGTCCATGGAATTCTCCAGGCAAGAACACTGGAGTGGGTAGCCGTTTCCTTCTCCAGGGGAACATCCTGACCCAGGATCAAAGCCTGATCTCCTGCATCTCCAGGCAGATTCTTGACCATCTGAGCCACCAGGGAAGTCCTTCTAAGTTCCTAAGTTATAACCTAACCCAACAAATGTTCTTGAAAATTGAGGAACTAACTGTGATCACTATGCAGTTAAAATCCATTACCCATATCACTCTGACAACCATTCTGTTCTGATTAATGAGGAAACTAAGGCATGAAGACCCTCTAATACTCTCCATCTGTTTCTACCTGCTGCTGCTGCTGCTAAGTCGCTTCAGTCATGTCCAACTCTGTGTGACCCCATAGACGGCAGCCCACCAGGCTTCCCAGTCCCTGGGATTCTCCAGGCAAGAACACTGGAGTGGGGTGCCATTTCCTTCTCCAATGCCTGAAAGTGAAAAGTGAAAGTGAAGTCGCTCAGTCATGTCCGACTCTAAGCAAACCCATGGACCGCAGCCTACCAGGCTCCTCCGTCCATGGGATTTTCCAGGCAAGAGTACTGGAGTGGGGTGCCATTGCCTTCTCCAGTTTCTACCTGAGTACCCAACAAAGGCAAAGGACAACGAACAGAGCATCTCGGAGCATTCCAAAACTAACCTAAAGTAGACCTCAAGGGAATTTCATCATCATCATCACCACCATCATCACCATCATTTTGCGCTTGGGTTTTGAGAATGTACATCCATCTAAATATAAGTTAGATGGACCATGTTCATCTTGTGGCTTCCTATGCCCCCTGCTCCTTTTTTTTTTTTTTTTCCCCATCTTTATTGAGGTATAATTGACAATTAAAATTTTATATATTTAAAGTACACAACACAATAATTTGATACACATATATATCATGAAGGACTTGATACTGGTGACTCAGCAGTAAAGAATCTGCCAGGAATGCAGGAGCCACAGGAAAGGTGGGTTCAATCCCCGGGTCCAAAAGATCTCCTGGAGGAGAAAATGGCAACCCACTCCAGTATTCTTATCTGGAGAATCTCATGGATAGAGGACCCTGATGGGCTACAGTCCATGAGATTGCAGAGAGTCAGGAACAACTGAAGCAACTTAGCATGCATGCATATATCATGAAATGATTCCAATACCAAGTTGGACACATCTTTCACCTTATATAGTTACTTTGTGTTTGTGCATGTGAGAATGCTTTATATCTACTTACTTAGCAAATTCCAAGTACATGATGAAGTATTATTAACTTTATCCACCATTCTAGACATTAAATCATCAGACTCTGTATTCACTCTATAACTGAAGGTGCGTACCCACCTCTCCCCATTTCCACCAGCCTCTGGCAACCACCATTCTACTCTTTGTTTCTGCAGATCATTAAGTTTTTGAGGGCAGGATTAAATAATTTGCCCCTAGACTTGGAACAATTGTTTAAGTGATAGCTCAATCATACTCTGATGATTCTAGATTCAAAACCAGGTGAGGACCACACTACTCATAAATCTACCACCTCCAGGGACTCAAAACTTAAGCCCTGGGTCCATGAATGACAGATGCCATGACTGTTGTTCAGTCGCTAAGTGTGTCCAAATCTTTGCAACCCTATGAACTGTATCATACCAGGCTTCCCTGTCTTTCACTATCTCCCAGTGTTAGCTCTAATTCATGTCCATTGACTCAATGATGCTATCTAACCACCTCATCCTTTTGCCTTCAATCTTTCCCAGCATCAGTGTATTTTCCAATGAGATAGCTCTTCACACCCAAAGAAGGAAATGGCAACCCACTCCAGTGTTCTTGCCTGGAGAATCCCAGGGACTGCGGAGCCTGGTGGGCTGCCATCTATGGCGTCGCACAGAGTCAGACACGACTGCAGTGACTTAGCAGCAGCAGCAACAGCTCTTCACATCACATGGCCACAGTATTGGAGCTTCAGCATCAGTCCTTCCAATGAATATTCAGGGTTGATTTCCTTCAGAATTGACTCAGAATTCCTTCAGAATTGCAAGGTTTGATCTTGCACTCAGCATCACAATTGGAAAGCATAAGTTCTTTGGTGCTCAGCCTGCTTTATGGTCCAACTCTCATATGCCATAACTGGCTAGGTCCAAATTCAGGCCAAACCACAAGGTAAATGTATGATGTTTTTCACCCCAGACCTCTCTGTCACCTGCCTTCATCCTCTCACACGGTTATATTGTCAGTAACTGGATGTCTGGGGTACCAAAAAACAAAAGTGAACTAAAAATCCTTGATTTCAGCCTTTGATGATTTCTGTGCTGTCAATAAATTCACCATGGCTGATTTTCAGACCTAATGTCACTAAACGTAGGGATGAGCAGAGATATCCATAATCAGCTCTTGCATGCAGATGTGAGCCTTTCTAGCATTTTCATCTACCCATGCTTTGCTTGCTATCTACTGCATTTTCTAGTTCTCAATGAGCTAGGAAACTCTATTATGGTTTCTTTACAATAATACAATGACTTTCATTTATTTAAGAGTGATTACAAGTCAGACTTCTTCTATAACTCCACCTACTTTACATATTTAACTCTCATGATGAAGCTTGGACATAGGAAATAATTTTACCCCCACTTTATGGGTGAGGAAACTAAGGCAGTGGGCGACTAAGCACCAAGGCCCCTCTGAGACCAACCTAAACTGGACTCTACAGGAAGGATCTTGTCATATAACCTTTGCAAATCTCTGCAAGTAATGCTAATGTGTAGTCAGGGTCAAAAATCACTAATCTAGAAAATAAAACAAGGAATCCTTGCTACTGGGAAAAAAGTACAATTTTCCAACTGAATGTGGCTAACTGGCTTCCCTGGTAGCTCAGCTGGTAAAGAATCTGCCTACAGTGCAGGAGACCTGGGTTTGATCCCTGGGTCGGGAAGATTCCCTGGAGAAGGAAATGACAACCCACTCCAGTATTCTTGCCTGGAGAATCCCATGGACAGAGGAGCCTGGCAGGCTACAGTCCATGGGGTCACAAGAATCAGACACAACTTAGTAACTAAACCACTACCAACTGTATGTTAGGTCTCAGATAAAGCTCAATTCATACTTCTACTTGGCTCTGTAGACATGCAACATACATTAAAAAAGAAAGGAAAAAAAAAACTTTGTTAGGATGTGGATCATCTTTAGGATATGATAGTTTTGTTTTTTTTTTTACAAAAAAATATATTCTGAATAACCTATCTCAATAAATAAAGGTAGCAGTACATTTTGACATGACTAGCTTTTACTTTGAATACTGTCATATTGTTATTTACTTACTTTGCTTAATTTGGGGTCACCAGATAAAATAGTGAACTTATTTAAAAAAAAAAAACTATTTGTGGTTTATCTGAAATGCAAACATGACTGAGTGTTCTGTGCTTTTATTTATTAATCTGGCCTTCCTTAGTGTGCTCATTTCGTGTCCTACTCATTTTGACCCCATGGATAGGAGCCTGGCAGAGCCTTCCCAGGCAAGAATATTGGAGCAGGTTGCCATTTCCTCCTTCAGTGGATCTTCCTGGCCCAGGGATTGAACCCACATCTCTTGGGTCTTGCATTGGCAGGTGGATTCTTAATCTGGCAACCCCAACTTAATTCGAAGCCAGAAATTTCATGCTTTGAATCAAATTTTTACACAGAACCATCTTCCATCCTTACCTCTCCCCATCCAAATATTATTATTATTCTTCCTTCAAATTTAGCCTAATGAGCATGCCAGTAAGATACATGGCTTAACTATTTGTACCACATTATCCCCAATGATTTTGAGCTTTAATGTTAATTTATAATTTACTACTATGAAAGTCAAGAAGCTGTCTTAAGCAACTGAACACAGCCGGAAACCATAAATGAAAATAGGCATGAGCTCATGAACAAATTGAAAATGTCTGTATATGGCAAAAACAAAACACCACCACCACCACCAAAGTTTGAAAGACAAATGGAAAATGGGGGAAATAACTGCATTTTAAAATGAGGAAACCAAAAATAAACAAAGGAACAACACTCCAATTAAAACATGAACAAAGGATGTGAAATTGAAATCACAGAGAAAAAATGCTACTATCCAAGAAATATTAAAATGTAGGTTTAAATTCAGAACTAAACAAAGAAATACAAAATGAAACACTGAGATATCAAAATTTACCTATTAGATAAGCACAGGTTAAAAATTGTGGCAAAACTTACTATTGGTAAGATCTCTGGCGAAACAGTCTTTCTTAACTAGAATTAGAAATTTAAACCGGGGTTTCCCTTACCACTTGGTACAGTGTTAAGAATCTGCCTTGCAATGCAGGGGACACTAGTTTGATCCCTGGTTCGGAAAGATCCCACATGCCACATAACAACTGAGCCCGAGGGCTGCAACTACAAAAAGCCATGCACTCTAGAGTCCTGTGCTCTGCAACCAGAGAAACCACTGCAATGAGAAGCCAGTGCAACTCAACTAGAGAGGAACCCTCCTGCCCCTGCAATGAGAGAAAACTTGTGCATGCAACAACAAAGACCCCACACAGCCAAAAATCATTTAAAAATATATAAATAAATAATTATTATTATTTAAAGAAATGAAAACTGGAGAAATCTTTTGGGGAGCTGTTAGCAATAGTATCAGAAAAATTAATATACATAAATTGGACTAAAATTCTACTTCTATGAATCTATCCTAGCAGGGTAAGATAAATGCATGAATATATAGGAACAAGAATGCTTACCACAGCACTATTTATTCAAGCAAAACAACTGAACTCCAAGCCCTCAAAAAGAGAAAATCGAATGACTAGCAATAAAGTATCTTAAAATAAATATTCATCAAATATTTTCCATGAGTGGGACTTCTACTTCTTCATAGTTTTCTGAATTGCTTGATTTTTATTTTCTTCTTACAGTGAATATGTAATTCAGAAAAAAATAAAATGAACCCATTTGTCATTTGGGAGACAGTGATACAGAAAAAAGTAGAGCAAGGTCAGTTATCTTTGGATAATTCTGGAACATAATGTATTCAATATAAATTGATAAAAAGTGATCGTCAAAAGATAACAGAGATTTTTGGTAAAATCTCTACCGTTTTACTGCAAGCATGCTAAACCCCTCCCAATCCTGATATTGTGATTTATAACACCTGCTGAGCTGCAGTGCTAATGACTGCCACATGGATGGTGCCCTTTGCCTCTGAGGCACCTGGAGCCTAGGACATTGGGTATTATTTTAGATTTCAGAAGTTTCAACCCACCAATAACTTAAGAAGTAGTCAAAAAGTACAAAAAAGAAGTAATGCAGAGGTGGAGGGGAGGTGACACATATATTCTTATGGCTGATTCACATTGTTGTATGGCAGAAACCAACACAGCATTGTAAAGCAATCATCCGCCAATTAAAAATATTTTTTTTTAAGTAAGGCATAAAAGCAACTTATTTTGGATTTCTGTGGTGGTTCAGTGTTTAAGACTTTGCCTTCCAATGCAGAGTCCAAATTCAATCCCTGATTGGATAGCTAAAATCCCACATGCCACACAATACAGCCAAAATATAAAAATTTTAAAAGTATTTTTTAAAAAGAAAAAAAAAAAAGGTAAAATAGATAGCCAACAGGAATTTGCTGTATCGCTCAGGAAACTCAAACAGGTGCTCTGCATCAACCTAGAGGGGTGGGATGGGGAGGGAGATGGGAGGGAGGTTCAAAAGGGAGGGGATATATGTATACCTATGGCTCATTCATGTTGAGGTTGGATAGAAAACAACAAAATTCTGTAAAGCAATTATCCTTCAATAAAACAATAAATTTTTTAAAAAGAAACTTATTTTAACAGTTGTACAAAGTTCATGAGAAAAGGGTGACAAATAATGGGAAGATAATCATTTGTCTGTTGCCACAAACCCTGGCCCTGCCTGAGGTTGAAATGTTCCTAGGATGACTTGTATATATTAACAGAATATTTTTGGGAAATTTAAGTATTTCAGCTTCTGTCTAAAACTGTCTTATCTGAACTCCATTCTAAGGTTAGAGTACTGGAGACATTAAGGGTCTTTTTCACCCACACCCACCCACATACATTCAGAGAGTCTTAGCTTTTTAATAAACCACTCAATATGTACTGCCAAAATGAGAGAATAACAGACACTGAGGCTCAGAGGGAGCTAACACCTGGGCCACTGCCCTGCTCAGAGGTGTCCCCTTTGGAAGCCTTCTTAGCCCTGCTGAACCAACAAACCCTCAAGCATCAACAGTACCCAGCTGAAAATGACTTAGTGCATAACTGCTAAGTAGCTTCAGTTGTGTCCAACTCTTTACAACCCTATGGACTGTAGCCTGCCAGGCTGCTCTGTCCTTGGAGATTCTCCAAGCAAGAATACTGCAGTGGGCTGCCACACCCTCCTCCAGAGGATCTTCCCTGAGCCAGGGATCAAACTGCATCTCTTCTGTCTCCTGCCTTGGCAGGCAGGTTCCCTACCATTAACGCCACCTGGGAAGCCCAGTTGACTTAGTAGATGCCCTTAAATGGCTTTCCTGTGTTTTCATGGCTATTTGCCTCATCTCCCATTTAGACTGTCAGCTCCTTGGACCTAGACACTGGCAAGTTCTCATCTCAAACCCACTGAGCAAAGTGATCAAGCCAGCAACTCCCAGGCCATGAAGACAGGAACCCTGCCCCCAGAAGGCCACTCCATGTTATTGAATAAGAAAGGGTAGTTGATAAATGTTTCCCCAAAATGCTAGAGAATAGGACTTGTAGTTCAAGACTCTAAATATTATTCTGAGTTGTTGTACTTTCACCTTCACAGGATCATCATGACCCAAAGAATTGAAAACCATGAAACATCATTGCCTTCTGAAGAACAACAAACACCTCTGTCACACATTGACTGTAACCGAATGTGCGTCTTCTTCCTAACAGAGGATGGAACTTCCAGCACCATTGCAGACACAAGGCTCCATCCCCAAGATATACACTTAAAAATTCACTGTTGGTAAGAGCCTAAATATCACTCTCACACAAGAAGGAATTCACATTTCTCAAGCATCTATATTTTCTGAACAATTAAATCAAGAGAACTTCCAGCCAGAAACAACCACATCAGCTAAATAGGTCCCACCTTCTCTCAAGTGCTCTAGTTTTTTGAGAAGGGGCTTCCCTTGTGGCTCAGCTGGTAAAGAATCTGCCTGCAAGGCAGGAGACCTGGGTTCAATCCCTGGGTTGGGAAGATCCCCTGGAGAAGGGAAAGGCTACCCACTCCAGTATTCTGGCCTAGAGAATTCCAAGGGGTCACTTTTACTCATAATTCATAAAAACAAAAATCAAATGTTTCTGTAGAAATACCATTAACAGCTGAATATAGCTAATAACAGTCACTGAAACATGCTTTAAATCTCTTTTTTATTCCTGCTGCTAAGTCGCATCAGTTGTGTTCTACTCTGTGCAACCCCATAGATGGCAGCCCCACCAGGCTCCACAGTCCCTGGGATTCTCCAGGCAAGAACACTAGAATGGGTTGCCATTTCCTTCTCCCATTTTTATTCCTACATAAACACAAATAAGTAAAATACATAAATCAAATTGGGGGCTTCCCAGGAGGCGCATGTGGTAAAGAATCCACCTGTCAATGCAGGAGACACAAAGAGACACATGTTTGATCCCTGGGTCAGGAAGATCCCCTCGAGAAGGGCATAGCAACAAACTCCAATATTCTTGCCTCGGAAAATTTTATGGACAGAGGAGCCTGGCAGGCTACAGTCCATGGGGTTGCAAAGAGTCAGACATAACTAAGCAACTGAGCACTTATATAATTTTTTAAACTTTTTGAAAATATTGAGGCAAAACAATTATTTTTACCAAATAAACTACCAAGCCCAAGTGAACTGAAATTATCACTGCTACTTATTGAGAACTTCCCATACACTAGCTTTTGTAGGTACTTTATATCATCCAATCCCAACAGCAAGTCTTTTACAGGTGGGAACTAAGGTTAATTACCTGACTCACTCATTCATTCATCTTATTTAAAAATATTTGAGATACTTATATGTGCCAGGTCCTTCAGTGCTGGGGATTAAATGGCAGGCAGCACCCACTCGGATTCCTCATGGAGCTTAAAATACAGCAAAGGAGACAGTTAATAAACGATCACTCAATTGTTACATGAATGTTTGCAGCAGAGACGGTCAGAAGAACAAGGAGATCTGACCGAGTCAAAAGGTCAGAAAAAAGGTTTTCTAAAAAGAAGACAAGAGAGATTTAAAAGATAAGTCGGAGTTAACACAGCAAAAGGCCAGAAAGTGAAAGGGGAAATTGCATATACAAAAGTAATAGTCATAGTAGCAGAAAGCAGGGGGTGCGGTGGGTGTGACAAAGGTTGGGAAGGAAAAGTGGACAGACTGTAGGACCAGGAAATTGGGTTAAGGACTTGGATCTTTATCCCAGGAAAAATGAAAAGCCAAGTTTGAGCATCAAGGCATCCTGAGGAGATTTGCCCCAAATGGTTGGAATTTTCACAAAGAACCTGAAAGGCAAAAATAGTCCACTATTTGGGGGCTTTCTGGAAGCTATTTTAAAAATGCATTCTTGAAAGTTAGCAAATGCTAACTTCTAAATTTGAAGCTACAGGCTATTTAATTTTAATTATTAATATATTTCGGAAAAGGCAATGGCACCCCACTCCAGTACTCTTGCCTGGAAAATCCCATGGACGGAGGAGCCTGGTAGATTGCAGTCCATGAGGTCACTAAGAGTGGGACATGACTGAGCGACTTCACTTTCACTTTTCACTTTCATGCATTGGAGAAGGAAATGGCAACCCACTCCAGTGTTCTTGCCTGGAGAATCCCAGGGACAGACGAGCCTGGTAGGAGGCCGTCTATGGGGTCGCACAGAGTTGGACACGACTGACGCGACTTAGCAGCAGCATTAATATATTTAGACTTTTGCCAAATGCATTTTTGAAGGAAAAGACTCATGAGTTTTCTTTTAGCTATAGTCTAGGTCCCCCATGATCAGTCTTTTTGTTAATTTCTTTATTATACAGTTAGAGAATAGATGTTCCCTACAGATTTTCTTTCAAGCACATAAAATTTCCATAAAGATTTATTTTTAAACTTTACAATATTTACTATTCCAGGGGTTAAAAATCATGGCCTTAAAAGACTTATTTCAGTCACTTGCTAATAATTACACAAAACACAATAGTAATTTCTAGGTTAACAGAATGACTCAAGTTTAGTCATTAAAAAAAATCTCAAAACTCTGTATTTAAGAAAATTCAGGTTAATAAAAAAATTTACTTAATTTCATTCATTCATTGGAAAGCACTTACTGAGTGTGAACGTTTGGGAATTTCAAAGTGAGTGTTTTTGGTTTTTTGAAAGAATAATATGGTAAAGAATCTATTTTCAGTTCCAGCCCACTAAGTCCAAGGCAGTCCCAATATATATTCCCTCAGATCCTTGGGGCAGATTAGCCTTTTGAATAGTCACACCCAACACACAGTTTGTATAGAAATGCTGTTTTATACAACCCCACAATATCCTCAAATGATCCACAATTCACTGTAACTTCATAATACTTCCTGTCCAAAGGATCAGGACAGGAAGAAGAAATTGAGTCAGCATGCACCCATCTTCCATTTACCAAATTGAACATTTTTCGACCTGACCTATTAACTGAGATTAATTCAGGGCTGGCTGGCAGCCTGGATGTGATGGCATCTGAATTATAAGAAGGACCATCATGCAATGTGTTTGACATCTTCCTCAGAGAACAAGCTGAACTTCCTATGCCCTTTTGATCACAGGTCCACATAATGGAAAGTATAAAGCCCAAAACTCCTATTTTCAGAGGCTAAAATCTTAGTAATATCCAAATACTCATTTCAATTTGTGGTTTTTACTTTAGCATCTAGGTTAAAAAGATTCCAAAATAAAGGGCATGCGTGTGTGCTAAGTCACTTCAGTCCCATTCAACTCTTTGTGACCCCATGGACTGTAGCCCCCACGCTCCTCTGTCAATGGGGATTCTCCAGTGGGTTGCCATGCCCTCCTCCGGGGTATCTTCCCGACCCAGGGATTGAACCCATGTCTCCTGCAGCTCCTGCACTGCAAGCAGATTCTTTACTGCTGAGCTACCAGGGAAACCCCAAAATAAAGGGACCAAATGTTAAAAACAGAATAAAACATATAAACCTGGGACTATCTGGGGAAAGGCAAAGCAACAATACGATGGTCTCACCAATTAGACTTTCTCTCCAGACATCAGTCTTACAAGGGAAGAAGCCTGACTGTTAGGTCAAGGGATAAATATAATGGTAATATAATGAGAAAAATCATGTTGACCAGTAGAGAAATTTTGCCTTGTTACAGAAATTCAGTCCATAACTGACTTTTCATAAATTGTAGTAATACAGTTCCTAGAGCTGGCAGGAAGACTGATTAACCTGTAGAAATTGCCAAGTAGATAGATTCAGGTTGACTGTAAGATTTCCGAAAAAAAACCAGACCAACCAGAGCCTCCAGTTCAAGATGAACCCATCACTTCTCTTACCCAAGGATGACTCCAGATCTTTCCCCCAGTCTAGCTAAGGATAAAAGGACATCACCAAAGAAGGTCAGATACAGAGATAAACTCTTCCCAGTCTTCCTAGGGATGTAGATAAGAACTGAGTGTTCTATTTTGAATTTCTATTGTAGCAACTCCCAATTCTCTCCAAGAAGTAACAGATACAGAATTTGAAGATTCAAAGCAATTCAAAAAGTAAAATGACTACAGTCCTGGCTGTCAAATCAAAAGGTCATTATTGCAAAGCCTTTAACTTAGGAAGGTCCCTCCCAAAAGAGTCCATGCATAATTTTATTAAGGCAATTGAGATACTCAATTTTTACTCTTGGAAGCAGTATACACTGTTGTGTATCCTGGGCCATCTTTAAATAGGGATAGATAATTCACCTTGGTTATAAAACTAAAAACTAAATAAAACAATCAATGTTCTTCTTTGTCTCAAAAAACACAGCATATCACTGCAAGATATGGTTGGTTATCAAAACTGGATCTAAACCAGTAAAGCCAAGTGGTTCAGTCAATCTCATAAAAAAAAAAAACTGGAACTAGAGTGGTTTAAAACTACATTCTCCTGTTACTAGGATATAAACCAGAAACTTAGATGAGTGAGTGCAACCTTGGAAATATCTGACTTAACTTGTACAACAGACCTATTGGTAAATAAGCAGCCTACACTGTCGATCTGAGAAGGCGATGGCACCCCACTCCAGTACTCTTGCCTGGAAAATCCCATGGAGGGAGGAGCCTGGTGGGCTGCAGTCCATGGGGTTGCTAAGAATCGGACACCACTGAGCGACTTCACTTTCACTTTTCACCTTCATGCATTGGAGAAGGAAATGGCAACCCACTCCAGTGTTCTTGCCTGGAGAATCCCAGGGACAGGGGAGCCTGGTGGGCTGCTGTCTATGGGGTCTCACAGAGTTGGACACGACTGAAGCGACGCAGCAGCAGCAGCAGCAGCAGCAGCAGCAGCAGCAGCAGCAGCACACTGTCTATGGAAGACTGGGGGAGGCAAAATTCACACCTGTTTATACACTGACTCATTTGAAAAAAACAAACTGAAGGTACTTAGAGTTAATAAAGGACTTTCCAGGTGGCTCAGGGGTAAAGAATCCACCTGCAATGCAGGAGATGCAGGAGACAGGTTTGATTCCTGTGTCAAGAAGATCCCCTGGAGAAGGAAATGGCAACCCACTCCAGTATTCTTGTCTGGAGAACCCCATGGACAGAGGAGCCTGTCAGGCTACAGTCCATACGGTTGAAAAGAGTTGGACACTACAGAAGCGATTGAGTCAGCAAGTGATAGTTAAAAAAAGGAAGTCCAAAGAAATGAACACAAAATTAAAAGGCAGAAATAAGATCCCACTGGTCAATGACTGCGATTAAGAGCACCTGTTACTTTGTGCCTCCAGAGAACTAGAGGTAAGTGTTGGGGTAGCAGGTGTTTCCAAAGATTGGGCATTTTTCAACATCAGTCAAGCAGGAACACCTGTTCACATATTAGGGTTACCTCTCTCGAACTCTCCACAACACATTTGAAAATGGACTCCATTGTGAAGTTTTACATAACATTCTTTCAAAACTCTAAAGTATCTCCCCAAATTAACCCATTATAATTTTGGCACATAACATGAAATCAATTTTAGGACACATTATAATAGCTACACCAAACACTTGACTAGGCGTGCATGCACGCGCGCGCACACACACACACACACACACACACACAAACATACTTCCTCTTGGGGATCACAACTAAGTAATCTTGGAGGCACAAGATAGTGCTTTATACACCACGTGCGGAAAGTAGCAACAATGAATAATAATTTTAAAAAAATAGTAAGGAGTAAATTAGAAAGAACCCAACAGATTCTCATTTTTACATTGCCCTTAAGGTATAGGTTAAATATTTTCCCAGCTTGCAAACCGGATGTTGGGTGAGCTAGATTACACGGAATTCCTTCCAGTTCATTAAAAATAAATTCCTAGATTCTTCCCTATTGGCTCTGTAAACACAGAAGGTGTTCTAAACAGCCAGAAGCTTCTAACTTAAATTCCACTTTATGCTTTGAGCCCCAACAGCGTGTTTTCGCAGAGCTCCTGCAGTGCTGGAAACACAGCCTGACACAAGTATCCCCTAAGCAACAGCCGTCGGGTTTCTTTCACCTGTTCGGCCCGAGACTTGTTGGCCAGACTGAGGCAGCGAGTTCCCGCCAGCCTCGCACACCCTGGCTTTGGCCGCCAACTCCGTCCCCCTCGGGAAAAGCTGGGGTTCTTCGGCACCTGGGCCCCTCATTCGCATTCAAACGGAATGTGTCCGCTGAGAGGGTAGGGAAAGGCACCTGTTGTTGCACTTACATGAAAAACGTCTTTTTATTCTTTGTGAACCGGCCGGACCAAGGTACATTTTGGAAGGCAACCCCGGCTGCTCTCGTGGAGTCGCGTTGAAGAAAGCAACCCCAGCCCCGCGCCGGGCGAGTGGGCGCCCCCTGGTGGCCCGACGGGCCGCGAGCGCAGCGGCGCCTGCGTCCGCTCGGAGGCTCGGAGGACCTGAGGACCCGGGCGTCCGGTGAGCGGCCGGGGCTAGGGGAGGCCCCGTTGTCCCGGGGACGCCGCGGAGCAGGCGGACTTAGCCCGGTCCACCCGCACCCGAGGGGTGGGGGGGACAGGAGGCCAGCGTCCGGAAATAACGCAGGCCACTTCCCCTGCCACCTCTGGTTCCAAACCCGGGGCGAGGAGCCCTAGAGAAACATGGAGAAGGCAGGGGAGAAAGCGTGGCCGGGAACACGCCCGGGACATCCGCAGACGAAGGCTCGGGACAGGGCGGCGAGCGCCAGGGCGGTTGTGAACCGAGGTGGGCTGGAACCAGACCCGGGAAATCTAGCACCACGTTTTCCTAGCAGTTTCAAGAACTCTAACCCCAGGACCGCGAGGTCGCAGGTGCTACCTGGGAGTTCTGACCGTACTTCCCTGTAAAGTAAAATCATTCTGTAAATCATTCTGAATCCAATATTAAGAGTGTGTTGGGGGGGGGGTGTTAATTTCCCATTGGTGCTCCCACGTTCCTGCACGTTTCTTTGTAAACGATCGGCAGTTAGAGCAGTGCATATGTATGCATTTCCTATCTTTACATTTCTTTTTGTAAGTGGGAAAATAGATCACCTTCAAAATGGACAACAGAATCTTATTGGGGAGTGTTCTACGTGACAAGGAGAGTCGGAAATGAAAGATGATTCTTCTAGTTGAGGAGGAAATCTGCAGTGGAACAGCGAGCCCCCTCCCATTTCAGAAGCCCGTGATGTGGCCCTTAGTTATCGTGTACGTGTGTAGGATTGAGTTAACTAAAATTTTTAAAGGCCTAGACTGTAGCATTTCCATCAGCAATTGCGTGAAACAAAACGGTAAGAAAGATCTTCACAAATCTTCCATCTGTACCTCACTCCCTCTGTTAGAACATCTAATATTAAACCGAAAAGCTACAATTGACACCATCAAAAGCAAATCCCGGCCAGAGCAGAAGGTACTTGAAACCCAAATCTGCATTCCGCCCCTCTCGTACGCCGCTCGGAGGTGGGGGAGGCGGTTTGTCCCGGTGCCTGGTGTATAATCGGGTTAATCCAGTAGACAAAGGATAAACCAATAGCCCTCCCACCTCACTTCCCGCTCCCCTACCCCTCCCCCTGCTTCTCTCCCCGTCGCCCCCTCGAGGGGGAATAGAAAAGGGGAGAGCCTGTCTTGCAATGGATTCCGAAGAAAGTCTCAAAACCCGCAACTGGTTTTTAGTGCTAACATAGCCTGGCCGGGATTAGTCTAAAACGTTCATTCCCTTCTCCTAGTGGCGGGGAGAAAGTTCCCTAAATCCACCGAGCTCAAGGTTCGTCCTCCTGGCCTCTGGGGAAAACTTTAAGGTCAGTGTTTCCTTGAAACTAGATCAACTGACCCCGCCGTGCCCAGCCCGGCCCCGCGGGCACCGCGCGTGACGGCGGCCCGGGCGGCAGGACCGGCCCGGGTACGCGCGGGGCGGCGCGGTTGCCCTTTTGAATGCCTCCTGCGGCTCGGAGCGCTGGCGGGCGCTGGAGTGTGAGTGAATGTAGCCCCGCGGAGCCAATGAGCTGGGACCGGATGCGATATATCCTCTGGGACAACAACTGCTCTGTTCCGCCTCGGATCCACATGACGCCATTTACTGCTGCCGCGGCCGCCGCAGAGCTCCCTGCCTCCTCCGGAAAGGCGAGGGCGCAGGCCAACGGCGAGCCCCCCCCCCGCGGCCGGGCCCCAGACCCTCCTCCTTCTCCTCCTCCTCCTCCTCTTTCGCACCCACCGCCCCCGCCTCGGCCTCGCCGCCGCGCCTCCACAACGCCCAGTCTGCACCGCCGAGAGCTGCGCGCCGCAGCGCGAGCGGAGAAGAGGGGCCGGCGGAGCGCGCAGCGCCCAGGCCCCCGCGCCCGCCCGGCCCGGCTCGGCCCGTCCCGCCGCCCCGCGCGCCCCCGCGCCGCCTCCGCTCGGACGCGGCCGTGGCTGCACGACTTGGCCATCTGGCTTTTAGGTCCTCGCGAAGGCCGTTTTCTTTTCTCAATTCGCTCATCTGGGAGAGGAGACTCGCCGTTGGCGCTTCGGCCTCCAGTTCATTGAGAAAAAAGGGGGAAAAAAAAAAGGAAATACTCCGCGTGCGCTTCTAGAAGGGGGGTCGCCTCCAGCCCCGAACTCCAGAGTGTTCTTCGGCTAGGACTTGGCTCCGGATTTTTTTCCTCTCCTTTTCTCGTCCAGCCAATCGCTCAGAAGTTAGACTGAAGCAGAGTTTGGAAGGAAGGAGAGGCAAAAAGTTTGCATCAGGGCTGGATTTATTTGCACATCTCGGAAAGAAGAGAATCCAACGGAGAGGGGTTGGTGCAAAGCCGCGATCACGGTGAGGCGCGTTTGGCCGGCTCTTCCCTTCCTGGCGCCGCGGCCGGCGCGTTGTGGGCAACATGGAGTAGGTGCAGCCGGACCGGCAGTGGGGTCCGGCTCTCCTCGGGCCTCCCTTTCTCTCCCCCGCAGGTTTTCCGTGGGGAGCCCAGGAACTGCCCGCGGATCAGCCTTGCCCCGGCCTCGGCCTTCCTCGGCGGCGCGAGGGTGGGGGGGCGGTTGCAGCGCGCGCGGGGTGCCGTGTCCCCGGCCCCACGACCCAGCGCACCGGCGCTGGGGGTCTCCGGGTGGCGGCCGGCTCACGGCGGCGCACTGGCCGCGAACTGGGCGCCGAGAGCGGGAGAGGCAGGGAACCACTTTGTGTTTTCCAGGGCGCCGCTGAAGGCGCCCGCACTTCGAACCTGTTCTCTCCGGGGAAGGCAGGTCCCGGGAAAGGCAGTCCCGAGGCAGGGGCGCCGGGGTACCGAGGGAGTGCGGGTCGCTGCCTCGCGGGTGGAAAAAAAGAGGACAGGGTGGCGAGTGGAGGGCGCCCCCGCCTCAGCTCGGCGTGGACTGCGGCGAGCACGCAGAGGGTGGGAGCGTCGCCCTGCCTGGCGCCGCGTCTCCGCGGTTCGGAAGTGCAGCTTTCTCTTTTTTCCGTTCGCCGCGGTCGGCCTGGGTCACGCTTTTTTTTTTTTTTTTTTGGACGATTGGGCTGACCCAGCACAGGAAGAAAGTCATCAAGCGGTCGCGATCGTTTTCCATTACCTGAAAATAGGTGGCAAAAGAGACTAGGTTTGGGTTTTTTTTTTTTACTTTACTTTGATGGACTGATCCACTTTTTTTGTGTGGTTGCTGCTGTTTTTTTAATTCGGAACCTTGTGCGTTTTTACAATGCGGTTTCTGTGTCGGATTGCCCCACCCTTGTGCTGAAGTCCTTTCTCCCTCATCCTTAGTCTGATCACACACAGTTCTTAATGGGGGGTTTAAAAGTGGTGGTGGTGGAGGGGGGGTGTTGACGAGGGAGCATGGGGCGGGGGTGGGGTGGTGCTGCGAAGGGGAAGAGGGATCAGAGGAAATAACTTTAGCAAACCTCCTTACCCCCCAAAAGATGCTACTTTGCACTGCAAGCATAGCGGCAAGTGTCCAGCTTAGGGACCTGGGTCTTGCATGCTCGGCGTAAGGCGCTGGAAAATGTTCTTAATTTTTAAAGCAATTTTTCTGAGACTTGAATACATATCTGCATACAGATGTATATTTTTAATATACAGGCGCGTGCACATTGCAGGCATTGCCCCTCAGGTCAGCGCAGGGTGGCGTCGCCGAGTGTGCCAGGGTTAGATGACCCGGCTCTGTGTCTCAGGCAGGACTTTCTTCCTCGCGGAGTCGGGGCTGGAAACCAGTGCCCTGCGTTCGAGGGCCTTGGCCGGAACGTCCTGCGATGGGCTGTGTGACCTCCGCCTGAGGGTGAAGCGGCCTCCCTCTTGGACCTGGGAGCCAGTTCTTCGGGGTGGGAGAGATTTCTATCTGGAAAGGCAGGGAGGGGTTCCTCCAGCGTTCCAGGGCATGTTCCTTTGCTAGGCACCCCCGCCCCTTCCCCCCCACCCCCGCCCCCGCCTGTCTGTCCGTCCCGGGCTTGTGCGCAGGGGGCCAGCTTGGCCGCTGGGCTGCGTCTGTCCTCCCGGAGAAAAGTCCCTCGGGGCTCCGACAGAGTCCCACCTGCTGGGGACGGCGTTGGAGCGCAGATAGAGCCGATAAACTAAGAACAGCGCTGTCTTGTCTGCCTTTCTGTTGGAGCTGAGATCCGGTTTCCAACTCTGCCTTTTTCCGAATTGGAAGGCGTGTGTCACCTGCCTGTGTCTGTTTTCTAAAAAATCAGACTGGATGAAGGTCCACTTTTGCGCGTTTTTGGTCATTGTAGACTGGGTTGACAAAGAGGATGGTCGTTTTGAAATTTAACAGAGGGATGGCAATTTAAGCGGTTGCTTGTCAGGATTGATAGATTTGCGATGTGACACTTGAATTTTTAAATCACTTCCTGTTATCACCAATCAGTGTATGTTTTCAATTATTAGGTTTTGGGAAATGGGCAAAAGCAGTTAAGATTTTGACGTGATTCATTTCTAAAACAGGGAAAACGGGTCTTTTAGCTGCAGAATTTAAGATTTTCTCCGAGGCTTTCAGGTTGTAAAATATGTGATTCTCAAGTTGTTGGGAAGTTGAAAAAAAGTTCCTCTCTTTTGTTGCTGGAGGTGTAAGTTTGCTCTATTGTATTCCTGGCACCTAACAGGATTTAAATTGATGTATTTTCAATTCTATAACTTTGTGCTACTATATAGTTAATGATAATGCATGATTGTTGTATAAACTGTATATTCCTGGGGAAGAGAAGTATTTACCCTTTTTTTGCATGTCATTTCATCCTATGGGATTTTGTAAAGTCACAGAATAGTTCAAGCTGTTTAATGTAAAAGCAGATGTAAAGTAGGAACCAAGAATTTCTAGGCTGTATCTATTGAAGTTCCAGGCAAAAATGACCATGATAAGTTGAAACCTATTTCACAATTTGAAAAGGTATTCAGCTTTTGAAAATGTCAGTATGAGTTATGTTCCAAGAGTACTTTCCTGCAGTTTTTATAGGGAACCTGAACCTTGCAGATTTTTTGCTTATACGAGTAAGGAATCCTTACTCATGTGATTGAAGCAGAGATCAGTTTGGTGTCACTACACTTCACAGGATTAAAGAACAGTGGATACCTAGCTGTAATTTTTACTTTTGGGTACAGGCGTGGATAAGACAGCTGTCCTAATATGTTCCACAGCCACTCCATTTTCAAAGTCTGTTTCTCCAGAGGATGTGGGGAGTGAAGAGTTAAGCCAGGTGGGTGGAGAGTGGGTAGTATTCTGGAGTGTAAACCGTCTCCTTCCTCTTGGTTTCCGCAGGAATTCAGATGTGTTCTCAGCCTGCTGGAGTGACTACACTTCCCAGACCTGATGGAGGCCAGAGCTCAGAGTGGCAGCGGGTCACAGCCATTGCTGCAGGCACCCCGTGACAGTGGCCGGCAGCGTGGGGAGCCCGACCCCAGGGACGCCCTCCCCCAGCAGGTACACGTGCTGTCTCTGGATCAGATCAGGGCCATCCGGAACACGAATGAGTACACGGAGGGGCCCACTGTGCTCCCCAGAGCTGGGCTCAAGCCTGCTCCTCGCCCCACGGCCCAGCACAAACATGAAAGACTCCACGGGCTGCCCGAGCCCCGCCAGCCCTCCCGGCCCCAGCACCCGCCGGCCCACCCTTCAGCCAGGGCCTCTCTAGCCCGGTCCATCAGCACAGTCAGCTCGGGCTCTCGCAGCAGCACGAGGACAAGTACTAGCAGCAGTTCCTCCGAACAGAGGCTCCTAGGATCCTCCTTCTCCTCGGGGCCTCTGGCAGACAGGATCATCCGAGTGCAGCCCAAATCGGAGCTCAAGCCAGGTGAGCTGAAGCCACTGAGCAAGGAAGATGTAGGGCTGCACGCCTACAAGTGTGAGGACTGCGGCAAGTGCAAGTGCAAGGAGTGCACCTACCCGAGGCCTCTGCCGTCAGACTGGATCTGCGACAAGCAGTGCCTTTGCTCGGCCCAGAACGTGATCGACTACGGGACCTGCGTGTGCTGTGTGAAGGGTCTCTTCTATCACTGTTCCAACGACGACGAGGACAACTGTGCGGACAACCCGTGCTCTTGTAGCCAGTCTCACTGTTGTACACGTTGGTCAGCCATGGGCGTCATGTCCCTCTTTCTGCCTTGCTTATGGTGTTACCTGCCAGCCAAGGGTTGCCTTAAATTGTGCCAGGGGTGTTATGACCGGGTGAACAGGCCTGGGTGCCGTTGTAAAAATTCAAACACAGTTTGCTGCAAAGTTCCCACTGTCCCACCCAGGAACTTTGAAAAACCAACATAGCATCATGAATCAGGAAGATTGCAGTCATAAGGATTATTTCCCTCTGCCCCTCCTTTTTTTTTTTTTTTAAATACACACATATGCAACCAACTAAACAGCTAGAATCTTGGCACTGTTGATAGAGGGTTGGGATATCCTGTGCTGTTTGCAGTGAAATGCTTTTTTCATCCATGTGCCATTTTAATTGATATGCTTGTTAGAACTCAGCTAGTGGAGCTCAGAGTATGGGATACAGACATTGGTGACCTACATGTTGCATAAGCTAAAGCAATAGACACTCTAGGTGAAGTTTTTGTTTGTGAATAGTACTTGCAAAATTTGTAAATTAGCAGATGACTGCCCCTCTCCCTTCCCCCACCCCCGTTGTTTTCTCCAGAGATAATGTGCTATATTTTTGTATATACAATAATATTTGCAACTGTGAAAAACAAGTTGTGCCGTACTATACGGCACATTCACAAAATATTATACTAATATGTTGTACATTCGGAAGAATGTGAATCAATCAGTATGTTTTTAGATTGTATTTTGCCTTACAGAAAGCCTTTATTGTAAGACTCTGATTTCCCTTTGGACTTCATGTATATTGTACAGTTACAGTAAAATTCAACCTTTATTTTCTAATTTTTTTCAACATATTGTTTAGTGTAAAGAATATTTATTTGAAGTTTTATTATTTTATAAAGAAGAATATTTATTTTAAGAGGCATCTTACAGATTTTGCCCCTTTTATGAGGATGTGATAGTTGCTGCCAATGAGGGGTTACAGATGCATATGTTCAATATAAAATAGAAAATATATTAACGTTTGAAATTAAACTGAGCTGTATTGTCTTATTTTACATTTTCTTTGGTTTTTTTTTTTTTGAAGTGAAAAACCATTTTAGAAATAGTATTTCAGTGACATATACTTTCACTTATCTTATGCTTGCTGCTTTAAAGTGGAGATTTGGTGATTTTCAGGGATAATTCTAGCAATCAGGAGAAATAATTGAGCACTTGACTCACTTAACGGTATTAATCATAGGAGGGCTCATTTTGGCTCCTGTTGTTTTGCTGATTTGCAGACTAGCCTTTGTTTTGCAGGTTTAAAAAAAAATCTTAAGGAATTCATTCAGGAGACTTACCTAAAAGATGAACCATTAGACTTTTTTTTTTATATAAAGTTATTAAGAATGAATGTCAAGGCTGATTTAAGACCAGAGAAATGAATCTGGTTCAACATTTATTGACTGGTCTCTATGTGTCAGGCATGCAGTAAACACAGATCAATGCTTACAATTGAGGCAAAATGTTTTCTTGACTTAACTGGCCGTGTTTTTCCTAGTCTCTGGTTTTAGACTGTTGGGCTTATCGCCATGATACAAGAAAAAGACATGGAAAATATAACTTGTTTTGATTCAGGTACTGGGTATCAAGGAATTTCATCCTATATTGGCCTAATAATTCAGGCCCAAGCAGCCCCAACTTAGCTGTTTGAGAGGCCAACTTGAGAGTCCCTGTCTTAGTTGTTTAATCAGATTATCCAGGAAATTGTTAAATTTTACACTGGGAAAATTTTACACTGCAGTATGGCAAAAAAAAAGCCAGTGTTTGTAGTTATCTTTTGGAAGCAAGCATACAACAAGCTCTTACAAGCCCATCTTGACAAATACTGGGTTTTCTTATTTGTAATAAGTCACTTGATTAGTCACTTCATGGCTGATTATTTTTTTTTCCAAAAGCACAAGCTTTTGCTGCCAAGAATCACCGGAAGTCTAGGAAATGATTTACCTGTCATTATTGTTTAATCTCTCGTTTCCTGTTCTAAGGTCTTAGTTAAGAAGTCTTAGTACAGGCTGTCTTCTGTTTTGTTTTTTGAAATTGGCTTTCAAGGAACTATATAGCCTCCTAAACCAAGACATTGCTATAATGTTTTGCTGTAAAAGGACACCTTTAGTACCCTCTATGCTTTTCAAAAAACACAAAGCTTAAATTAATTGGGAAATTATTTACTCTTTGGTCTCAACTTTGGAATACTGAATGTTGCAATTCTAATACTCTTAAGGTCTAATCCTGATGGTCTCAGAATTAGAATATTAGGGAAAAAATAGGGCAGAGTTTCTTATTCACTATATAGTTTTTCAGAATTTATAAAGCACAAAAATTTTGATTAACCAGTTTCTGACTGTTCATCAGACAGATACTGCCATATGCACTGATAAAACTATTTTGGTATAGAAATTCTGAGAGTTCCTTTTTTTTCTTTTTAACACATGAGCAGCTTTCAAAATCTAATCTAGATAAATTTATCAGATGCCATTGGGCGTTTATTGAAAATGTAGATTAAGGACCTCTTTCCATGATTATTGAATCAGTTTCTTATCCTGTTGCTTAGGGATTTGCATTTTTAATCATTCTACTAGTGATTATGTATAGTTTGAGACCTACTGAATTAGAAATTGCTAATTTGTCTTTTTTTGTTTTTTGAGTGAAGTCCGTTGTAAACCATAATTCACTAGTTTGAATGTGGAACATGGTAATAAACCAGCTGAAGCTAGAAGAGAACTTGGCATGCTGCTGCTGCTAAGTCGCTTCAGTCGTGTCTGACTCTGTGCGACCCCAGAGCCCACGAGGCTCCCCCATCCCTGGGATTCTCCAGGCAAGAACACTGAAGTGGGTTGCCATATCCTTCTCCAATGCAGGAAAGTGAAAAGTGAAAGTGAAGTTACTCAGTCGTGTCCGACTCTTTGCGACCCCATGGACTGCAGCCTACCAGGCTCCTCTGTCCATGGGATTTTCCAGGCAACAGTACTGGACTGGGTTGCCATTACCTTCTCCAAGAACTTGGCATAAGTATATATAAAGTCCTGATAAAAATTATTTAAAGATAAATAAGGAAAACTGGATTCCTCAAGAAGCTTCCAACTAATCTATTAAATGTTGAGTTTGTCTATAAACCAATAGAGAATTCATTTTCAGAATATAAAAACTGAAATATTAAATGACTATCTAAACAGGTTGAAAAAGCTGATGTTCACTTTTCAGTGTGTTAAAAGAGTTTTTCAGTGTTCCAGGTCATCTCACTAAGGTGGAGGAATCATCACCTCAAATTCATGAAAATTCTTATAAATACCAGTCGATAAGGCAGTGGTCATTATTTGGATATTGTGATAGGTTAAAAGTACAATGATACAGTCAGCATTAGTTGACTGCTTAGCATTTAGAGATATCTTCACTATATATTCTGGTTTCTTGCCTTTTATTTTCTTAGAAACTATTGAAATTCATTTAAGGATGACAAATTGATTGCTGTTACTGAAAACAGTCATTTATGTGTGTTGAGATTTTAAGTCCCTGCCAGGGCTCTCCTTGTCAGAACATGCTCTGGGCATTGTCTGTGAAAGAAGAAAGCCAAAACCAAGTGCAGGTACTCCCAACCAAACTTTGTGCATAAATTCTTTCTCCAATACACCTTTGTCTCAGGGACTACTTGCCTCCAGGTTATGTAAGATAGTGATGAGGTCAGATAAATGAGTTCACTCTTTGCCCAGTGCGGCAAGATGCTGGATAGACGGTTGATGGGTTTGACGCTTTTGAACATGCATGTCAGAACTTTCAAAGGTTTATGGGTTTTGAGTTTCACTTGCAGTAACATCCCAAATTGGCCATTTACCCTCCTCTCTTAAATGTGCAGAAAGACCAGGATGTGTGTGCCAAAGTCTCAGCTTTGAAAATGGGCTAAACAGTGTAGATCAAAAACATTGTTAGTCATCTTGCGCACGATAGTTCACACTATTTTAGTAACGGAAAATACAAATAGGCGTTAACTAGTTACATGAATAGTGTATCAGTATCCATTCTTTGGTTTTTAGTATTTATTAAGACACAAGTGATGTTCATTTCTACTTTAGGCCAATTGCTTCATTTCTCTGAAATACCAAGGTTGTGTCTCCATTGAGTGAAGAATAGAGCAGAATTTTAAAATAAGGCCTGTCCGATTTCTCTGAACTGATTGTCAGAATGAAGCTTTACATCTGGATTACTTAACCACTGGTTTGGCCGCTTATGGGAGGATAAAGCTGCCAGATTATAGTTTGGGTTTCATTTGGATATCATTCATTCCTCTATCTGCCTTATAAAATGAGAGACAACTATGTGAATAATGAAAGACAATGTGCATTTTACTTACTATACCTCTGGTCAAAATTAAAGATACTTGTTTAACTTACAGTCAAAGGGAGAAATATATCTAGCATATAATACATGTTATGTAATATACATTATATTCTATATAGAGAGAATATAAAAATATATAGATGCATAGCAAATAAGAAAAAAAGATTAACACTTGACTATTCAAATGTTTCCATGTTTTTCTTTTTTTACTTTTTGGCTATATCAAGAGGCATATGGGATCTTAGTTTCCCAACCAGGTATCAAACCCAAGTGCTTTGCATTGGAAGGCAGATTTCCTGGACCGTAAGGGAAGTATCTCACATTTTTATTTAAAAGTACGTTTTTATCAACCTAAAGAATTTTTTAAAACCAGTCTTAGTTGGTAACTAATGTTTTTTGAACTATTAAAGGAGATTAGAATGAAGCCTGTTGCCTTGGCCTCTGGATTGGCTACATGAGCATATAAAGCTTCAACATACTTCAAAGGAGTTTATTTCTCAAAGCAGTCCTAATGCACAGAGAAGAAATAAAATTTTAGCTTAATACAGGGACCACACACCCCTACCCCTGGAATGGAATTTGAGCCTGAAAATATCAATAATTACGCATTTCAGTTTAACACTTTTTATTTTTGAATGCCTACGCCTTACCCATCACAGGGCTAGTTGTTGAAGTATAAAAGGAAAGGGTTAATGACCAATGCAAGACAGGACTTTTCACAGCAAAGGCACAAGCAAGGTGCCATGAAACACAGAAGACGGGTAAAGCACTGATGTGTTCTCTGTGGTGGGTTTGGTCTCCAGGGCTTTGCAACAGTTGTGTATATGTGCTCACTCAATCATGTCCAACTCTTTGCCACCCCATGGACTATAACCTGCCAAGCTCCTCTGTCTGTGGGATTTCCCAGGCAAGAATACTGGAGCAGGTTGCTATTTCCTTCTCCAAGGGATATTCCTTGCCCAGGGATCAAACCTGGATCTCCAGTGTCTCTTGCAGTGGCAGGCGGATTCTTTACCATTGAGCCACCTGGGTAGCCCATTTAAATAGCCGTGGAGTTTTTTGCTCAGGGAGATGCAATAGGACTACCTTTATTCATTAAATAAAACTATATTCACCATGCTTGTGTGTTAAATTCTAAGTGAAATGTAGAGATGTTCGATTAATACTTGGACACCTATAATTTGCTATGAATGGCACCCCACTCCAGTACTCTTGCCTGGAAAATCCCATGGACGGAGGAGCCTGGTAGGCTGCAGTTCATGGGGTCGCTAAGAGTCAGACATGACTGAGCGACTTCACTTTCTCTTTTCACCTTCATGCATTGGAGAAGGAAATGGCAACCCACTCCAGTGTTCTTGCCTGGAGGCTCCCAGAGACGGGGGAGCCTGGTGGGCAGCCGTCTATGGGGTCACACAGAGTTGGACACGACTGAAGTGCCTTAGCAGCAGCAGCAGCAGCATTCTTAATTTCATGATTCATTAAAACTTTTCTCTAAAAATACATTTTTAAGATATGTAACTAAGACATAAGTTGGAAAGATCTATTTATTCTTGCTTTTCCCGTTTTTGTTGGAATTTACCTCTTGTCATTAACCTATAATTTGAGCATGCTTCTGTACCTAGAAAAATGAATACTCATGAAGAACAAATTGGGGATAAACAAGCTGAGAAGAAAAAATGTGTTCATGATAGTGTGAAAGGAAGTAGTTGAGCTTTGGAGTAATTCCACCCTTGCCAAAACACAATGTCAGAGACCTGGCTTTGCAGATTCACAGAGCTTCCTAGGTGACTCAATGGTATGGGTTTGATCCGTAGGTCAGAAAGATCCCCTGAAGGAAGAAATGACAACCCACTCCAGTATTCTTGCCTGGAAAATCCCGTGGACAGAGGAAGCTGGCAGACCGCAGTCCAGTGGATCACAGAGAGTCAGGCACGACTGAGCACACACATGTGCACATGGCTCTCAAAGCCCAGGTGAACACCGTTGGCACCCAAGTCAGTGAAGTGAAAGTCACTCAGTTGTGTCTGACTCTGCGACCCCATGGACTGTAACCCACCAGTCTCCTCTGTCCATGGGGATTCTCCAGGCAAAAGTATTGGAGTGGGTTGCCATGCCCTCCTTCAGGGGATCTTCCCAACTCAGGGATCGACCCTGGGCTCCCGCATGGCAGGCAGATTCTTTACCATCTGAGCCACCAGGAAAGCCCACCTAAGTCAGTAGAACTTCCATTTTTAAAAAATGGTTCTGTGTTCCCATAACATCTGTTTTATTGACTCACATAGGGTTTACAGTCAAGCAGGGTTCTGGTAACTACCATATTTGTAACACTAAATATGGCTCTGGTAACTACCATATTTGTATCATCTCTCATTTCTGCAAGTTCTTAATAGGCCCAATGCATCCTTCCTAGACCTGGCTTTCCTGCTCCAAAGTGGGCACAAAGTAGCCCTCATACCCTCTGCTAGTCATACCAGAAACTGTTCCCGAGTTTCCTGCTCCAAGTCACAAGTTCCAAACTACGTTTTAGGGTCACTGCGAATGTTATAAAGTTTAGTGACGAAGCAGCCCTGCATGCATCAAGCTGCAGCACAGAGGCTTGGGATCAGCATTTAGCACCTGCTATGTTGGCACACTAGTGGCGAGGATGTCCTGAGAGAGATTTGTCTCTAACCCATCCCTCTGCCAACAAGGCATTGACTCCAGGAGCACCAACAACCACACAGTCAACATTCGTATTCAGGTCCCCATGTCACCTGGATTCTGACCACACATTTAGGATACAGCCCAATTCGATTTTGTTCCAACCATTCATTAACACGACACCTTGAAGCTTAAACTTTGGAAATGGATTCTTTTACAAACTATTGATCTGATTCTCATCATCTGTGAGAATTTATAAGAACCCAATAATGTGTCTTCAGAGCCTTTGCCCTGACATGTGAATGATAAAAACTACAGGCTCAGAGTGCAACTTCTGGTCACTGACTTATATTTAAGGTGTATCTTCAGTGTAAAAGATGTTACAGTAAGTGGGGGGGAAACGCAGTCATTTAGATCTGTGATTGTGGACCAGCAAATAAGAACGATGCCCACAGCTCTTTGGAAGCTAATAACCAGGACTTAGGTTCTAAACCATAGATAAAGGTTGGTAGCAGTATCTAATTCCTGTCCTGGGGAATTTGATTCCCCCAAGGAAACATTTGGCAAAGTCTGGAGACATTTTGGGTTTCACCACTGGGGGTTGAAAGGGTGAGCTATTGGTTCAGTTCAGTTCAGTTCAGTCCCTCAGTTGTGTCCGACTCTTTGCGACCCCATGAATCACAGCACGCCAGGCCTCCCTGTCCATCACCAACTCCCGGAGTTCACTCAGACTCACGTCCATTGAGTCAGTGATGCCATCCAGCCATCTCATCCTCTGGCATCCCCTTCTCCTCCTGCCCCCAATCCCTCCCAGCATCAGAGTCTTTTCCAATGAGCTATTGGTAGGTAGAGGCAAATTGATAAGCAGCTTCCACTGGCCAGGATAATCCTGACAATGAAGAATAATTCAGTCCGGGATGCCAACAACTGAGTTTGAAAAATCCTGCTAAGAGGAAGCTAGGGGAGTAGTGGGGAGAATAAAACATGTCCTTCTGAGATGGCCATCAGTGTGTGAGGGAGGGTGAGATCAAAGTATGTGGGGGAGGAGGGGTCACTGTGACCATAATTTTGAAATTTTCAACCTGAGTGCTAAGCCTCTGAAATTCTCGTGGGAAAATGCCCTGTGTTTGTTAGTATCTATATATGTCCATACACCAATTTTCTGTAGCTTAAAGTTCATGTGGTCTGCAGAGAAGTCGCTGTGCAAATTCCAACCCCCCACCCCCAACCCCACCCCATGACTGTAGCTGTGTAGCCACAGGCAAGTTAGTTAAGGTCTTTAGGTCTGATATCTCCATCTGAGAGATAATAATTCTTGACCCAAAGGTTGTCAAGATTGAAGAGATGTGTGAAATATTAACTCTTGAGATAGGTAGAAAGTAAGTACTAAAAAAGTTTACTATTATTGTGTATTTAGGTGATTTTCCTTCCTCTTTTCCTCTTCCTCCTCATTCTCCTTCTTCTTCTCCTCAGGCACAGTGTTAAATGCTTATGATATAAGACAGGATCTCCTGCCCTCCTACAATGTGTTTGCAGGACAGCTAAATGTTTACCATGTGATTACAGACTTAAAACACATACAAAGATGAAATGATTACCTCTATCTTGGGTGTAGTAGCTGGGATCAGGAAAACTCCCCAGAGAGGATGATGTCTACAAAGCAACTTGAATGATTCTCTTAAACTGAGGTGGTGGTAGGAGCCCACGGCCAGCCAGGTGTGAAAAAGAAAGAGATCCATTCTTGAATGTGAAAGAAAAAAAAACAGAATTGATGTGATGCCAAAGGATTGATCATTTCAAATAGTGTTTCTTTATAAGAGATTTGTGAGATTTTAATTTCTAAAAATTAACGTACAATAAATATGTGTGTGTGTGTGTGTGTGTGTGTGTGTGTACATTTGTATGTATGTGCTTCCCTGGTGGTTCAGATGGTAAAGAATCCACCTGCAGTGCAGGAGACCTGGGTTTGAACCCTGGGTCAGGAAGAACCTCTGGAGAAGGGAATGGCAACCTACTCCGGTATCCCTGCCTGGAGAATTCCATGGACAGAGGAGCCTTTCAGGCTAGTCTGAGGGGTCGCAAATACATTTTAATTGTGTTTAAAATGCCATCCTGAAACAGCATGAAAATGAAAAGGTTATCATATGCCCCCAAAGCCAAGCTATTAAATGTTGTGTTATTGGGCTTAAATTTAATAGTAAGGAAAAGTATGTTATTTAACAATTTTTTCCAATCTGATTTTTCTTACAAAAAATAAATAAGTGCCTTTAGGACCTAAGAAACAAAGACCCAAAAGCAAATGAATAGATGAGATAAATTTCAAAGCCCATGCTAAACTGGTATGACTAATTTATATACCTCAACAGGCTGACATTAAGACTTTGTCACAAATTTATCAGCAGTACTTTGATTTTCTTCATTGTTCAAAAATATTATTGTCTCTTACAATCTATTTTTTTTTTCCTGAAAAACTTTTCAGAAAAATGGTAATCATTTGGGACATTTTAAGAAACTGGCAACATTCAACCAGGGTACCAAGGACAGACAAAATTTTGCCTAGCTCTTGAAAAATAGGTAATAAGGTATTCTGGAAAGCCAAAAAATCAGGACTGAGCAAAGGACAGAGTGAGTAGACTAGTCTGGCTGCAATGCATGTTTATGTAAGGGAGAAGTGAAAATGAAGACTGGAAAGATAGATTTGGCCTCAGCTCTGAGGAATCTGAATGTTAAACTAAAGAACCTGGATTTTATCCGAACGTGTCTCCTCAAATCCATTTTTGGCTATTCCATCACATTTTCCAATTAACAGTAAGCATAATCCTTCAAAAGTGTATTATAAACATTTTGATCCCTTTTTAAACAGATCTGATGACTTCCTTTTGCTCTTGGAACAGAATTCCAGTTCTGTCAGGATCCTGAGCTGTCCTTCTGCCCCTTTCCACCTTAACCCCAAGGGTCTGCCTCCTCTCCTTTTCTCATCAGTTTCTTTCCTTCCCTCCACACATCCTTCACAAATACGACTGCCTCTGTATGGAATCTTCTTCCTTAGCCCTCATCCCACATCCATTAACCTGAAAAATTCTTATTCTTCCTTTAATATTCAGTGAAAATGTCACCTCCCAGGAAATCAAGCTCCTTCTAACCCCTAGTCTAGATAAAATTTGTGATTCACTCTCATATTATTCAGTCTTCTTCCATAGCACATTATCAATGCAGCTATGGGATCATCTCTGTGATTACATCATTTTTATTTTCGTTAGACCTTATTTATTTGGTTTACGGCTGTATTTCCAGAGCTAAATCCAGCACCTAGTACATAGGAGGTGCTCAACATGTATTTGAGGAATAAATGAATGGATGAATTTAATAGTGTAAAGATATATTGATGGTATCTAAGAAAGAATAGGTATGAAGAAGTACCCATTTTGGAAAATTCAGCTGATCATTTTATATGGAATGAATTAGAAAAGTAAGAATTTAAAGAAAAATTTGCCTCTTTTGCCTTTCATGGTCATTTGTTGAGGAGGCAGCTGTATTTTGTTATTGCTGTTACTTATACACCTATTCTTCTGAACTAATTATATGGTTTTTAAGGACAGGAAAGAAATCTTTCTCTCTGTAGCATTTATCACAATGCCTGACACAAAGTAGATACCCTCTAAATGTCATTCAAATGAATGGGCTTTTACTAACCACAATCCAACCATTACTGAGATGAGTCTATTATGGTTTTATGTATCTTATCCTAGATACTCATGACCCGTTAAGATTTTTTTTTTCTTAGCTGAGCAGTCTCTGCATCAACACCATCAATCCAAACAGAAACATGGACTAGCTTTCCTAGTGGCAATGAATTCGATCACAAAATCAGAGAGTTTATCAAAATTTTTGAGCTTTCTCAGTAGCCGAATGAAACCAACAACAATTTCCCTCGCTAACCCCTCACTGCCCCAGAGCATTCAACTAGCCTGAAATAAAAGGACCCTCAAATGCCCCCCAGACAGACACCAACCTAGCAACAATGCATTTAAAAAAATAAAAGGGAAAAGAGAAAAAAAAATCTTGAATTTCTGATCATCCTGGGTAGGACTTCTTTAACTTAACTGTGTGCACAAAAGACCTGAGGATCCTGCTAAAATATGCAAATTCTGAACAATAGTTCAAGGGAAGGATCTGAAATTATGAATTTCTAAGAAGTTCCCTACGGGTCTGCTGGTCACTCTGGAGCAGTGTATTAGTCAGGGTTCTCCAGAGAAATAGAAACAATAGGATATGTGTGCACACCTGCACGATGCAAAAGAAGAGATTAGTTTTAAGAAATTTACACATATGATTATGGAGTCTGACATGTCCAAAATTTGCAGGATGGACTACAGGTTGGAGACCTAGGTAAGAGGAGGTCAGTCTTGGTTCTATGAAAGCCTTCAACTGACTGGATGAAGCTCGCCCACTTTACAGAGGGCCATCTCCTTTACTCAAAATCCACCAATTTAAATGTTAATATCACCCCCAAAAACACCCTTACAGAAATGCCAAAAATAATGTTTGACCAAATATCAGGGTACCATGGCCCAGCCAAGTTGACACATAAAAGTATCACAAGCCACAAGGCTCTCGGCAAACACTTGGTTCTTAATCGGAATAGTCATGTCTGACTTGCTTTGTCTTTAGGCCTTCATCAGCCCATCAGAAATTCACTACCTGGTGACAAAAGAATGGGAATTTTAAAGATGGGACACTAAGCCTTCAGTATTAAATGATAGAAAACATATTTCTCTCCTGAAAACAGATATATTTAAAATATCACTGTGTATATAACTAACTTTATAAAAGAACACTGTAATGTCTAAACTACCTATTAGAACTTCAATGGGTCTCTAGGAAAGCACCAAAAATGTTATTTTGATGCCGTACACACATAAAGGCTTCCCAGGTGGCGCAATTGGTAAAGAATCCACCTGCAATGCAGGAGATGTATGAGATGTGGGTTTGATCCCTGGGTCTGGAAGATTCCCTGGAGTAGAAAATGGCAACCCTCTCTAACATTCTTACTTGGAAAATTCCACGGACAGAGGAAGGGGACAGTCCAAGGGGCTGCAAAGAGCAGGACACCACTAAGCAACTGAGCACGCACACATACAAACATATACCGTCCAAACCACTTACTTTAGATGTTGACAGAAGGCACCTCATGCTGGTGCCACCACTTGCTGGCTGAATGATCTTAGGGTGGTTACTTAGCATCTCTGAGCATTGGTTTACTCACATATGAAAGAGAGATTTAAACTGTTCTTTTTGTGAACTGTTTTATAATTAAAATTATAACCCTAGTGGTCCAGTGGTTAAGACTCTGTGCTTCCAAGGCAGGGGGCACAGTTTTGATGCCTGTTTGTGGAACTAAAATCCCACATGCCATGGGGTGTTACCAAAAAAAATTTTTTAATTAAAAAAAAATGATGACATATCTTTATAATCTTCAGGTTGGTTTATCTACTTCTTGACAGGGCAAAGGATATCTTATTCCCAGGATCTGGCACATACGTTAGATTTGTAATATTTGTGGCATAATTACAAGCAATAAACAAAGGACTTCATAAATGGCAGCTCTAGTTGTTAGGCAGCCACTTCACTTTATACAGAATAGAAATAAGGTCATTTTAGACTAAATATAGTTATGTACCAAAGTACCCTATCTCTATTTTCACCCCCAAGTTCTGGATCCAGATTTTAATATGCAAATTGGGGCCATGTCTGTGTAAATCATAGAAATTTATTACAGAACCCTACTGTTGACTTATTGCTTTCACATATCGAAACTCATTTTGACCTTTGATCCTCACAGGTGGCCCTGAGATGTTTGTAAGGACAGAAATTAATATTTCTATTTTACATAACAGGAAATTGGAATTTCTGTAGATGAGAGGGTTGCTACAAATCATATAGGATGCAAGTGAAAATATCTTCAAGTCCAGACTTTTGAATCCAAGTCCTGTGTTTTGACCATATCATAGTTGAATCTTTCTATTAATGATCCCAGAGAAACACCTCTTAAATGCATTCCGCATTGATGACATTTTCCATTATGGCATCTTCATACATGAGCAATGAATTATTAGTTAACATGAGGCTATTCCAAACTATCTTCCTACAGGAGATCCAACACAATTTTTTTTTTTTACATATACATATTCATTCATTTGGCTGCACTGGATCTCAGTTGAGGCATGTGAGATTTTTAGTTGCAGCATGTGAGATCTAGTTCCCTGACCAGGAATCAGACCTGGTCCCCTGCATTGGGAGCACAGAGTCTTAGGCACTGGACTACCAGGGAAGTCCCTCTAACCTTATTTTTATTGCTGTAATTGTTGCTACTACTCCTTCAAATCACAGATTAATAATATATCTGATCCAATACTTCTCTGCAATTCTAATCCTATAAAATATTGAAAATATACAAACCTTCATATTTTTTGATATAAAAAGTACTTAAAACATGTCTAAACAGAAAGTCATGAAAATATATTTTCTATCCTCTACTGTGTTGTGTTTTAATGAATCAGAATTGAGAAAGTAGTTGAACAATATAAGAGTTCTCTTAAATTGAAGAACAATTTATGTAACAGTTTACTCAAAATTTATCATTCACATTGCTGGCCACTTAACCTTTGGAAACATACCATTTTATTTAATTGATTTTCCTAATCCTAATAACTATAAAATGCAATTATTTTTCAATTATTCTAATCATCTAACCTAAAAATGGAGAGTTATTAATTTAAAAATTGAAACATTAAATTACACATTCTTTTTGAATTTGATAGAACTGATAAATAAAGGTCACTGAAGGACTGTACTGAAGTTATAATTGTGAACCTCCCTAATTCGAGGTTGGTTATTACTACTGTAGCTTTCTTTTCTCTCCTATAGACAATGAAAAAATGCTGACTTAATAAGTGTAGCAGATCCATTTTTATTGTTTTAATTTGTTGTCTATCTCATACATCATTAAACTCTAGGATTCACATCTGCAATTGCATTTACCAAAGGGAGAAAAAATAACTTACTTAAAATTTTCCCAAGTTCAACAGATTTGCAGGTACATTCAGCTATATACATATGGGGCTTCCCTGGTGACTCAGACAGTAAAGAATCTGCCTGCAATGCAGGACACCCAAGTTTGATCCCTGGGTTGGGAAAATCCCCTAGAGAAGGGAATGGCAATTCACTCCAGTTTTCTTGCCTGGAGAATTCCATTGACAGAGGAGCCTGGTGGACTACAGTCCATGCAGTCTCAAAGAGTCTGACATGATTGAGCGACTAACACTTTCACTATCAGATACATGTAATTATCTGCTACTCCATCATCTGTGTTCTCTCTTCCCCACCAAAAAGGCTTTGCTAAGACTGAGTTTATTTATTTATTTTTTTTCACAAGTTCTTATACATCCACTGAAGGGAGAGATGAGGCAAGGATTTGACTTAAAAGGCCAAACCCTCTCTTAGTTACCTGCCCAAATCCTTGGAACCAAGCCTAAACTTTAGCAATTTAAACAGTGAATAAATTCTGCTAATGGCTATTAGATTGCTAGCTGGGGAGATTCTTATAGGGAATAATTCTCATTAAATAGAGAACACTGCAGAGAATTGAAATGTTTCAAGAGCAGATTTTTGTCTCCCATGCCTCATTAGGAATATAAAATCAGCTTCCATTGTGAGAAAGACAATCTTTCAAATGACTGCTCTTTGGCCATGAAGAGGTCGTATAAACTTCATTTTCAAATTTCTCATTGCTTTTCCAGTAACAACAGGTATTTTTCTGTCCAAACCCAACAGAAATGATGCCACATCACCATGTTCTGTGAACAACAATTTATCTCCCATTTAGACACATAAAAAGGCTGACTTCAGCCATTGTAGCAGAAGGTAAGATTTGATACATCCTGGCTTCCCAGTGGTTCTCAGATAGGTTAGTAAAGGAGTGGGTGTTTTCTCCACTTGCCTTCTCCACTTCACCTGCCTTCTGGATCTGGATCTCGCACTTCTTGCAGCCCACTAGATATAATTCACAAGCAGAAGTGGAGAAGTTGAGGGTAGATCACTAAGTCATTGATGTGGTCTGCCTGAGAGTTTTATCAATTCAAAGTGTAATTGCATAATTGATTCACCTGAAAGGGTGACTGAGTTTTGTGGTAAGCGAAACGAAAAGAAAATCTTGTATTTGTTTCGCTGATTTCTCCACTAACACGAGAGGGTTAGCACTAGTTCTACAAACTTTGCCTTGAATCTCTGACTCGTGTTTGTTTGGCAGGTATTAACAACATTATGAGAGCATTTCATATAGAAGAGACTACAGTTTCTTCTTTTTTTAATGTTGTATAATCATGATATAAATGTCTAAGCTTTTAAGCTTAGATATTGAGATAGAAAAGAATCACTTTCAAATCTTGAAATTAAACTTCTAGGGGATCTCTCCAAGAGTGGAAAATATAGAAAAAACCCTCATGACATATACTGCTTTGAACATAAGGTAATGAACCTGCCACATATCTTAGCCAGAAGAAATAGCCAGGTGCCTAGTTGCATCTCCTAGCTCCTTTACTCAGTTATTCCCCCCTCCTGTCTCTCCAAGTGGAACCAGAACAAATTATGCTGTGGTGTTGTCATAGATTATGTCAACATCATCAAGGTAGGTTTTGACCCTTTGCGTGGAATATACGTGCTGGTAGGGAGCACACCTATAACTAAGACTCTCATGAGTCATTTTATTCATTAGTTTATTTGCTTATTTTATGAAGGGAGTCATTTCCTGCAAAAATAAATTGTCCAATTTATTTATTTGTTCTACTGATTCATTGTAGAGAATGAACATGAGACTTGAAATAACATGAGACTTGAAGTCGGCGATATCCTCATTTGGTCCCGGCTCTGCCAGAAAGTTTCCCTTGTGGCTCAGCTGGTAAAGAATCCGCCTGCAATGCAGGAGACCTGGGTTCGATCCCTGGGTTGGGAAGACCCCCTGGAGAAGGGAAAGGCTTCCCACTCCAGTATTCTGGCCTGGAGAATTCCATGGACTGTACAGGGGTCGCAAAGAGTCGGACACTACTGAGCGGCTTTCACTTCACTTCACTGCTGCCAGAAGAAACCATGTTGCCTTAGGTGAGTGTCTTAACCTCTCTGAGTTTCTTCAGCCTTATTGAAAAGTACTACTTATCTCTCAAATTTTATAAGAATTCATGATAAGATAAGGTTTGTGCTTTCAAGCACAGCAGCTGGCTCATGGAGGGTGGTTCACAAGTATCAATATTAGTTCCTTCTTATCGCCAATTCTCTTTACATCTGTCAATCTCATATCAATCTCTCATGTGACGGTCTAATCTCTCCTGATACCATGGTTTTGGTGTCTTATCTCTGCATGTGTGCATGCCAAGTCGCTTCAGTCCTGTCCAACTCTTTGTGACCCTATGAACTGGGGCCTGCCAGGCTTCTCTGTCCTTGGGATTCTCCAGGCAAGAATACTGAAGTGGGTTTCCATTTCCTTCTCCAGGGCATCTTCCCTACCCAGGGATCAAAGCCCAGTCTCTTACATCTCCTGCATTGGCAGCAGGTTCTTTACCACTAGTGCCACCTTTAGCTTTATATTCATAATTAAGACACACTGGCTGAATAGGTATCTTTTCATTCTGTTTCTGCTATAGAGCCCCTCTCATCTGGCTCTTGAAGAAGGATTGCAATGAGAGTCAATATCCCTTTTAAGGAAATGTACTTTTTCTCTCTGGGTTAGCAGCAATTTCCCAGAACTGCTCAATACCTGGGAGTCAGCAGTGGTTTGAGATGCTAGGATACCAGCATTACCTGAGGCATAATCAATCAGGTGGTAAATACTCGCCAAGTTCAAGCAACTCTAATGTTCCCCAATAGTCTCTGCAAAATCGAATAATGGAAGTCCTTCCCTTTCTGTGATGTCATTACACTGTTCAGTCATTAGAGAACACATTCTGCCTTCTGGTAGCATGTCCTCCTACACCAGGGGACAGGACCTTGCTTGGACTATCAAGATGATGCCAGAGATCTAGTACAGTCAGACCTGCAATGCATGCAGAGCAATGGCATCACAGGGTTCTAACCACCGGTGGGCATGTATTCATGCCACAGCCAACCTAAAATGAAGCTACAATTCATGCACCAGCTTTCACTGTTTCTCTACACCCTCCCACAGACTTTGTTCCTGCTGTGATTAGGGAAGCCTATGGAAATAACATGGGCAAAGGGAGTAACTAGATAACTTTCTAGAATGTGCTCCATCCAAAGTCATTACATTGCTTTTATCATCCCAGATTTGCTTCTCTCTGTCTCTCTCACCTTTAAGAGTTTGATTTCCCTTCTTCTAATTCATTTCACATAAAATGATTAACCGAATTTCCCAAAATAGCTACTTGTTCATACCTTTTCTTTCTTAGACACCAGCAGTATATCTTTGTTTTATAAATTCATTTAATCATTTATTCCTCAAATACTTATTGAACATCATCTATGTAAGAGGTGCTAGGCTTAGCCCTGGATACGTGTGTGTGTGTGTGTTAGTCATTCAGTCATGTCCAACTCTTTGCAGCCCCATGGACTATAACCCATAAGTCTCCCCTGACCATGGAATTCTCCAGGCAAGAATACTGGAGTGGTTAGCCATTCCCTTCTCCAGGGGATCTTCCCAACCCAGGGATCGAACCCAGGTCCCTCGCGTTGCAGGGAGATTCTTTACTGTCTGAGCCGCTGGGGGAATCTTGTGGCTTCCAGTTTCCTGCAGCTGCCTCCCTGAGAGCTCCAGACCAAGCTGAGTAAATGCTACTGCCCTGCTCACGCTACATTGCAACATGGCACTGGATCTGATGAGAAAAGTTACTAAATGATAACTGAAATCTTTTACAGAAATAATGGGTTCTACTTTTTGCAAAAAGAAAAGCCTAATCCAGCAACAGCTAAGTTCCTGCAACTTTTTCCTATCTAGTCACCAAGATGCAACTCTCCACTGATGTCTTTAACCCCTACCTCTAACTCTACCATCTCCAATCAGGGATTCCCTTGTGGCTTAGAGGGTAAAGAGTTTGCCCGCAATGTGGGAGACCTGAGTTTGATCCCTGGATTGGGTAGATCCCCTTGAAAAGAAAATAGCAACCCATTTCAGTATTCTTGCCTGGAAAATCCCGTGGATGGAGGAGCCTGGCGGGCTACAGTCCATAGCGTTGCAAAGAGCCAGACACAACTGAGAGACTTCACTATTTGCAATCAGTCTATCCTAAAGGAAATCAACCCTGTAAGGACTGTTGCTGAAGCTGAAGCCCCAGTACTTTGGCCACCTGTTGCAAAAAGCTGACTCATTGTAAAGGAACCTGACGTTAGGAAAAAATTGAAGGCAAGAGAAGAAGGGGGTGGCAGAGGATGAGATGGTTAGATAACACCACTGACTCAATGGACATGGATTTGAGCAAATTCTAGGAGATAGTGGAGGACAGAGGAGCCTGGTATGCTGCAATCCATGGGGTCACAAAGAGTTGGACCTGACTTAGCAACTAAACAATAACAACAACCATCTCCAAAGTACACTCTCAACCTTCCATGTTATCCAGGAACACAGTAAACTAAATTTTCAACACAGAAGGAAAGGATATCCTATAGAGTCCTGGATTTATATATGCCACACAAAAAAAAAAGGAGAGAGAGAGAGATAAAGGTAGACTGATTGTCAATTTAAGACATTTACTCAAGGGAATAGCATCTGCTTAGAGAATAAATTTATTTTGAATAAAATACTACTTTACTACTAAAAAAAAGTGTTCATTTCCAAGAGGTAACAAAATTGTTCTTTTCATCAGTAAGAAGTTTTTTTGTTTTTGGCTTTCATTGAAACCAATATTTCTGACCAGATTAGTCTTTTAAGTTGAACAGTCTAGAGGAGTAGTCTCCAAAGTGGGCTGGGGGTTCCCCATAGGTGAACACAATGAACTACTGGAATTTAGAAAGAGTAAACCTATTTTTTACTTTAAAAGTAACAAAAGTAGGACTTCCCTGGCAGTCCAATGGCTAAGACTCTGCACTCCCAACTCAGGGGGCTCAGCTTCAACCCCTGGTCGGGGAACTAGATCCCACAGGCTGCAGCTGAGAGTCTGCACACCTAAAGATCGCACATGACACCAGAAAGACGAAAGATCCTGTGTGGGGAAACGAAGACCAGGTGCAGCCTAACTAATCCATTAATATTAAAGGGAATAAGGATAATAAAAGTTAACCTTTCTTAATTTTTAATTTAGGGATACATACTAATGACTTCAAAGTTCTCATGCAAGTGTCAGACGTTCATCCCAGGTGTGGAGAGCAGGAGGCTGAGGGGAGTAGGGGGGTCCACAAGGCTTTCACTAGCACCTTGCTTTCAGCACATACTGACATTTGACAGCTATGTGTTATGGGCTAACTGCATTTGCCCCTTATATTTTCTAGTTTACCTTAACCTAACACTCAAAGACAAATGTTTAAAAATGTAATTCAAATAGTACAAGCACAAATAAGCAGTAAAAAAACGACTGCTTGATATTTCTACTTCAAGTCTTAGCTTCCCATTAGTTAAGATACAAGAAAAAAAGAGTTACAGTTTGAAAGGAAGTTAAAAAAAAAATAAGAGTATGTAAAACACGGGCATATTCATTAGTATTAGCAATACGACACACCTCAAGTGTTTATTTTATATAATAACACTTTGTGACATGTCTTTCCCAACAACCAAACCAATTATCAATATTAACTGAACCTAATCTGGAATCAGATTTTCAAGTCAGTGTATCAGAAAACATTAATTTTAAAATTAAGTGTATTAAATAATAGTGGTTTTATTATTTGTAGTAAGAGCAAATTAATTTTTGTATTCAGTAATAAAATAAAGGATTACTTTACAGCATTCGTTATTCCATTTTTATCATATCCTTTTTAATTTTTATTTTGCTATATTTTATAATAGACTTAGTGGTGCTTATATATTTATAAGTTATGACATAGTAGTTCACTGTAAATTGTTACTGATGGGTTCATGAACAAATATGTTTGGTTACCACTGAGGGAAAAATTTAGAAAGTGACTTGAAGGAAGATTTCTTTGTTATCTATAGGACTTTGGGAAAGTGTCTTAGGTTTCCCACCTATAAAATGGGGATAATAATAGCACCTAATACGTATGATTTTTTGTGAGGATGAAATGTGTTTATGTGTGTGTGTGTGTGTATTTTTTAAAAGTGAATGATGTTGATGTGTTAGATATTCATTCACTCATTCATAATGTCACTACACCATTTCCCAAACTTTGTTCCAACATACTTTCTTGGTACAGTGTCTCTGTAACTGTGAGCAATGCCGCAAGTTCATCTTTTCTTGGAGATCTGCAAAATACATTAGTTTTGAGACTTCCTAAAGTAACCTATAATTTTATTTAATTCTTCATTTCTCAAATATGGTTGAGCCCAGAAGTCATTTTTTTTTTTAATTTAAGAAACACATGAATATATCTCAAAACACAGTCTAGGAAAACTGCCTTTCTGATTATTTATATCTTACTATTGTTCCACTATGAAATGTCATGAATATTAAAAGTCAAGTTGAGGACTTCTTTGGTGGTGCAGTAGATAAGAATTCACCTGCCAGTGCAGGAGGCAAGGGTTTGATCCCTGGTCCCAGAAAATCCCACATGCCTACGAGCAACTACGTCTGAGCACCACAACGGCTAAAGCCCACAAGCCCTAGCCCACGCGCCAAAATAAGACAAGCCGCCACAATGAGAAGACTGCACTGCAACTGGAGAAAGCCCTCAGAGAACTGAAGACCCAGCACAGCCAAAGATAAATACATAAAATTATTTTTTAAAAAAGATCAAGTTGGTTGGTATAAACCCTCACGACCCAGGTCTGTGTCCAGAGAAAAGTCACCCTTTATTGTTTGGCCATTAAGTCATGTCTGACTCTTAGAGACTTCATGGACAGACTGCAGCATGCCAGGCTCCCCTGTCCTTCATTGTCTCCTGAAGTTTGCTCAAATTCACATCTACTGAGGAGGTGATGTTCACCCTTGAGAAAGTGAAAGCGAAAGTGTCAGTTACTCAGTGATGCCTGGCTCTGGGACCCCATGGATTGTAGCCTACCAGGCTCCTCTGTCCATGAAATTCTTCAGGCAAGAATACTGGAATGGATACCCATTCCCTTCTCTAGGGGATCTTCCTGACCCAGGAATAGGGCCAGGTCTCCAGTATTACAGGCAGATTCATTACTGTTGGAGCCACGAGGGAAGCCACTTCAATCATAGAATCTCCTTTTATTTCAGTTCTCCCCAGAAATTGAAAAAATACTAGGAAAACTCATTCAAATCATAATAGCACAGTGAAAGAGTGGATACCTCCATTTAAAACAAAGAAAAGAAGAAAGAAAATACTACTACTACTAGCAAAGTGGCTTCCTTAGGGAGGTGAAGAGGGATTCTATTCTCCCTCAAGTCCTTGGGCTAAGATAAATGAATTTAAACCTCCCTTGACCTTCTGATCCAGAGCATAAATCAGGTACAAATATTGCTGAACACAGATTTAGCAGCAAGCCTTCCAGGGAGAGTTTGTTAAGTCCAGTACACTGCTGTTAACTCTCTCATAGGAGTAAGTTTCCACTTTCATCTCTGGTGCTTAAGGTTAAACTCAGCCCAGCAGAATCCCTATTCCCCTTCCCTCAGGAGAAAGGCACATTTCCTTCCCATCTCCTGTGAAAACTTTTCTAAACAGCTGTGGACATGAGCTAGCAAAACTTCTAACTCTTCCTACAAATAGCAAAGCACAATGGAGAGGCTTTTGAACATTCTTATTTAAAATGTCATTGGAATCATTCCCGGTTCTCTTCATTCATTTGTGTGTGTGTGTGCTTTTTCAGGAATACTATTCCTGTATTCCCCTGGAAATTCACAATCAAAAGCATTTCAGTATTAGCGTTTCTGAAAAAAAAAATGTGCGATATATGAAATGAGAAGCAGAACATAATAGAAGAACCTTTTTAAACTGCTTTAAGAAAACTTAATAGCCTTGAATAAACAGAACAATTTCTAGGAATAACAACAATTCTTAGGGCATTTTTTTCTCCTTTTTCCAAAATAAAACATAGCATTAAAATATTCTTTATAAATCACTAAGATATGAAAATGAAGAAAGCTATGTAACTCCCTGAATCAGAAAAATGTCTTTAAATTTAATGTATCTACTTATAAGGAAAAATACATTGTATCTGAAGTGTAAAATAATTATAGAGTCACAAGTAATTTATTCTTCAGAGTGGCAGACTTTTGAACAATTTCCAAATTTTCAACACTATAAATAATATGTAATTTAAGATTCCGTTCTTTATGTTACAGTGATGATGAAAGATATTTTTCTACTGAAATGCTGTCATAACTCATTGGTAAATTCGTTCAAGTTAAAAGCCAGATATTTCATAATTAGATGATTAATGAGTTTCTTTCTTTAGTTCATGGGTCAGATAGGGGTCTGAGTTAAAGATTTCCTAGGGTTTATTATAAAGAAATACATTCATTCACATCCTTTTGTGCTTAAAAATGCCTAAGACACTTTCCTCTGGTTCCCTAACACAGCGGTCATTTGGAGATCTGGCCTGGAAAAGGTCAGAGTCTCGTATTTCCCATGGAGAGTCTTCAAAAAGCTTTCTTCCTGAAACTCAGAACTAATCACAAAACCCTCCTGCCTAAAATTCCTCCATACCAATTCATATCCTCTACAAAGTGACCCCATCATCTCTCCAGCTCTACCAACCACTGCCCAACCCAACTTTACCCTTCCCATGTACGCTCCAAGTTTCTGAAATGCCATTCATCAGCTATTATTCAAACGGTTTTCTCAGCCTGGAATTTCCATCTTCCACTACCCTCTCCACCTGCACCTTTAAATTCCACCGTGAATCCCACCTCCTCCAAGAAGACATTCCTAATGCCCTTAGTCAGAATGAAATTCAGCCATCCTTAAACTCTCACAGCAACTGTGTTGACCCCTGGTATACCTTGGATTTTTTTCAATATTCTAGCCTGTGTTCTTATCTCATCTTACTACAGATTCTCACCTTGGTGGTTAAAGTCATCTACCCCCCATGGTATGAGCTATTATTGAAGTGAAACTGATTCCAAAATGTGTAGCTTCCGTTCTGATCACTCCTCTGAGTGTCCCACTAAAACCTGCTCATTGACCTGCATGCACTATACTGGAAGACAGTTTTATAACCTGCTTAGTCACTCAAGCTGTATTCCCAAATCACCTTGACTCATGCCTCTTTCTTATCCTTTACATCCAATGGGTGTCCAAGTCTGGTCAATTAATCTGGGAAATGGCTCCAACTTCTTCATCCTCAGGGTTAGAGCCCCATGCCAGACTTTGTTTGTTTTTTTGCCTGGACTATTGCACCAGGCTCTCGGCTTCTCTCTTTCTAGTTAGCCTATTCCTGTTTTGGCTTTCACTTATTGCTAGAATTATCTCTTTAAAACAACAATGCGAGCAACATTAAGAATGTCCGTTTCCAAAGTCAAGTAGATTTTGAGACCTGGATTTTCAACTAAGTATATGACTTTAGGAAAGATACACTGTCTCTTTAAGCTTCAGTTTCTTCAAGGGCCAATGGAGTGAAAACAGTATCGACCTCAGGGGATTTTTTTGACAGCTAAACAGTACAATGCATATAAAGCTTTCAGGACAAAATTCATCCTACAAAAATTCTCTATCAAAAAGCTTCAAATGTGGGCTCCTATTATATTACTATCATCATTTTCACCATTAAACTGGCTAGACTCCTGAGTATTGAAAAGGTAATTACTAATCATCATTCAATAAAAATGGTCTTTATTAAGTAAATTAACTCTAATGAAAAGCAGGTTGATTGCAAATCAATGCCTGCAATTTGGAACCTTTGCCCTCAAGGCTTATAGTTGAAACCGCTATTTATTTCTTTGTTCCTAGTATTTTATTTTGTTGTTAGTTCTCCCCATCAGCTGTCATACAAGCCTCTTTCTGCGTTTTGGAGGATAGCTGCTTCTATGGCCCCCTAAAGTAAATTTAACATTTGTCAAGAACTTGGTATTTTAGGGCTCACCAACTCAAATGTAAATTCCAAATTTGACAAAATAAATTTAACTCTTTTGCTATGATGAGGTAAAGGGCACTCAGAGTATCTAATATATATTGAAGTTGTTTTAAAAATTGATGCTTTTTATACCCTATTCAAAAATTCAGCACTTCATGATCTGGCTTAAATGTACATTTCTGGGTTTATTTCTTTCCACTATTCAGTTCCCTTAAAGCAAACACAATGTTTTACATGTTAGTGATACTCATGCTTTTATTTTATTTATTTTTTCCTGACTGTGCCATGGGGCTTGCAGGATCTTAGTTGCCCAATCAAGGATTGAACCCAGGCCCTCAGCAGAGACAGTGCAGTCCTAACCACTGGACCCCCAGGCAATTCTCAGATTGCATTTTCTTAATGTCTTTCTTTATGGGCCCATAATCCTCTTCTCTTACTCTGCCTAGTAACATATTGTCTTCTCCTAGGTTCATATATTGGTCCTACAATTTAACCATTCCCGTGACTGACCTCCTTACCATCTGCAACTTTCTTTTGGAGTACACAAACAGCATTCTAACTATCATGTAGATGAATAGATCACATCTTTGTGTAGTTAATGGGCTTCCCTTGTAGCTTAGTCGGTAAAGAATCTGCCTGCAGTGCAGGAGACCTGGGTTCGATCCCTGGTTTGGGAAGATCCCCTGGAGAAGGAAATGGCAATCCACTGCAGTCTCCTTGCTTGGGAAATCTCATGAACAGAGGACCCTCGTGGGCTGTAGTCTATGGGGTCGCAAACGGTCGGGCGCGACTAACACTTACTTACTTACTTGTATAGTTAACTTTGTAGATCTGAGTCCCTTGATTAAGTAGTTAGCTTCTTTAGGATCATTAGTCCTTCTACAAATAATATCTAGTGCAGCACCTGGTATATAAATACTGATTGGATCTTTGCTTCATAAAATGGTATTATAATGATGTTTAGTACACTTTTGATAAACTTTTATTGGAGCTACTTCCAAACAATTTTTCCTAACTAGATTGTCTCCTGTGGGCAAACATCATGCTTCATTCTTTATATTTCTCAGAAAGCCTATTATAGCATTTTGACCACAGGAGGGGCATAAACTGGCAAAATATTAATATAAGAATAGATATTTACATTTTATTTGATTTTAGCATTTTAACCACTACAAGCACAAAGGCTTTTCTAGTAAAGAAATGAACACAAACTCAAAGAAGCAGTTAAATCCAGGGGTTTCTATATAATTTTAACAAAGGATAATAAATCTGGGGAGACATGATGAGACGAACACAAAGGGATTTGAGCTTCTAGGGGTGGTAAGTTATGAGAAGGTAAATATACAGGGTAAACTAATGGAAAAAGAGGATTATTTTAGTCAGATTTATTTGTGCAGGCCCATCCCAATGCCTTCTTTTGTCTCCAGTGATAATGATTGCTTTTGCTTCCTGGTACAGGAAGAAAAAGGGGATAAAACTTCACCAACAGGAATTTATTTCTTGCTTTTAGGCAGGCAGGGGGAGGGCAGAGCCCCCTTTCCATGTTTGCTGTTTTTTTGATTGCTTTCAGCTTAAAACAAGTCTTATGCTAAAGTGGCATATTTGGGGATGGCATATTCTGATCCTTATCATATAACATAGGTGACATTTTAAAGTCAAAGAGGAAATGACTGATTGTTTAATAAATGATTTGGAGTGTACTGACAACTGTTTGGGGGACAAAAGTAAGTTTGTCCCCTTCAAGTACAAATACATTCAAAAGGAAGGAATAGTCAAAAGAATAAATTAAAAAGAAAACAGAAAATAAAAATTAAAGGAAGATATGTGAGCTTTTTCTTTCAATTAAAAAAAAAGACGTTTCATAACATCAAAACCAGGAAATTTAATGTAAAATAGTGGCAGGTGGCTACATAGGTTTTTAAATAGGCAAAGACATAAATGAAGCTGAAAGACAATTTTTTATCTAGCTATCTTCACCTACCTACTTATATATCTACTTATACCTATATACCTATAGAGGGAGATCTCTTTTAAGAAACAATGAGCTAAATCATACAAAATGGACAAACAATTAAAAAAAAAGTTGAAAAAATTGTGCAAGTGAAGTATCGAAAGATGTTTAAGTCAATAACAGGAAAAGAAAGAAAAAAAATGTTACTTATCACTTTAAAAACTGATAATGATTAAAAACAAGATTATGGGGCTTCCTTGGTAGTCCAGTGGCTAAGACTCCATGCTTCTAATGCAGGGGGCCCAGGTTCGATCCCTGGTCAGGGAACTAGATCTCACATGATGCAATTAAGATCCCGTAGGCTGCAAGGAAGATCGAAGATCCAACATGCCACAACAGAAGACCCGACACAGCCCAATAAATGAATATTAAAAAAAAAGATTATATCCATTGCTGGTAAAATGGAGGAAGGCCCATAATTGAGGAAATAAAGATTGGTACAAACTTTCTAGAGAACTAAGGTGAAATATTAATAATATAAAAATATATATTTTATATATTTTACAAATAATATAAAAAATACACATACTCAAATACTGTAAATAGATTTAAGACAACTGTCTTTGGGCATTATTAGACAAATGTCATACATTTTGTATCAAAAGATGTCTAATGCACATGTTTACAATAGCTACTATCAAGAAACCTAAATAGTGATTGTTATAAGATTGTTAAATATATTATGACATAGTTATGTAAGAAAAAGTGTTTCATTGCATGTATCAGTTAAAAAAGGATGCCAGATGTCCATATTCATGGTCAGACATGAAAAATATCCAAGAAGCAGATCAAAGAGTAGTTTGTATTTCACATCTCATTCTTGGAAATATGGGTGTGTTTGTACTTATATGGATGTGTTTCTGTTTCTTTAGAGTAGGACATACACCAAATTGGAGAAGGCAATGGCACCCCACTCCAGTACTCTTGCCTGGAAAATCCCATGGACTGAGGAGCCTGGTAGGCTGCAGTCTATGGGGTTGCTAGGAGTCGGACACGACTGAGCAACTTCACTTTCACGCATTGGAGAAGGAAATGGCAACCCACTCCAGTGTTCTTGCCTGGAGAATCCCAGGGACGGGGGAGCCTGGTGGGCTGCCGTCTATGGGGTCTCACAGAGTCGGACACGACTGAAGTGACTTAGCATAGCATAGCATACACCAAATTGTGAATGGTGATGATTTTGTCTGAGGATAAAATACATAGAACATACATTTTATTCATTACTGAATCATTTACTAGAACACTTGCAAGTTCTTTCTATTGGTTTTACTTTATTTTTTATTGGATATAGTTGACTCTCAATGTTGGGTCAGTTTCAGATATACAGCAAAGTGAATCAGTCATACTTACATATATCTACTCTTTTCTAGAGTCTTCTCCCATACAGATCATTACAGAGTACTGAGTAGAGTTCCCTGTGCTATACAGCAGGTCCTTATTAGTTATCTATTTTATATTTGTGTATGTTCAGTCATGTATGGATGTGAGAGTTGGACTATAAAGAAAGCTGAGCACCAAAGAATTGATGCTTTTGAACTTGTGTGTTGGAGAAGACTCTTGAGAGTCCCTTGGACTGCAAAGAGATCCAACAAATCCATCCTAAAGGAAATCAGTCTTGAATGTTCTTTGGAAGGACTGATGCTGAAAATGAAACTCCAATACTTTAGCCACCTGATGCGAAGAACCAACTCATTTGAAAAGACCCTGATGCTGGGAAAGATTGAAGGCAGGAGGAGTAGGGGATGACAGAGAATGAGATGGTTGGATGGCATCATGGACATGATGGACAAGAGTTTGTGTAGGCTCCTCCGGGAGTTGGTGATGGACTGGAAAGCCTGGTGTGCTACCACCCGTGGGGTCACAAAGAGTGGGGCATGAGTGAGCAACTGAACTCACGGAACTGTGCTCCATCACTCAGTTGTGTCTGGCTCTTTGGAACCCATGGACTGTAGCCTGCCAGGCTCCTCTGTCCATGGGATTTTTCAGGCGAGAATACTGGTCTGGGTTGCCATTTCTTCCTCCAGGGGATCTTCACGACCGAGCAATTGAACCCATGTCCCTCTACCTCTCTTGCACTGGCAGGCAGATTCTTTATCACTGAGCCACCTAGGAAGCCCATATTTTATATACAGTAGTGTGTATATGTCAATCCCAATCTTCCAATTTATCCCTCCCTCCACATACCTGCTGGTAATCATAAATTTGTTTTCTACATCTGTAGCTCTATTTCTGTTTTATCACTTCACTTCAGTCGCTTAGTCATGTCTGACTCTTTGCGACCCCATGGACTGCAGCACTCCAGGCCTCCCTGTCCATCACCAACTCCCAGAGTATACTCAAACTCATGTCCATTGAGTCAGTGATGCCATCCAACCATCTCATCCTCTGTCGTCCCCTTCTCCTCCCACCTTTAATCTTTCCCAGCATCAGGGTCTTTTCAAATGAGTCAGTTCTTCACATCAGGTGGCTAAAGTATTGGAGTTTCAGCTTTAGCATTAGTCCTTCCAATGAATATTCAGGACTGATTTCCTTTAGGATGGACTGGTTGGATCTCCTTGCAGTCCAAAGGACTCTCAAGAGTTTTCTGCAACACCATAGTCGAAAAGCATCAATTCTTTGGCGCTCAGCTTTCTTTACAGTCCAACTCTCACATCCATATAAGACTACTGGAAAAACCATAGCTTTGACTAGATGGACCTTTGTTGGCAAAGTAATGTCTCCACTTTTTAATATGCTGCCTAGGTTGGTTGTTAACTTTTCTTCCAAGGAGCAAGCATCTTTTAATTTCATGGCTGCAGTCACCACCTGCAGTGATTTTGGAGCCCAGAAAAATAAAGTCTGACACTGTTTCCACTGTTTCTCCATCTATTTGCCATGAAATGATGGGACCAGATGCCATGATCTTAGTTTTCTGAATGTTGAGCTTTAAGCCAACTTTTTCACTTTCCTCTTTCACTTTCATCAAGAGACTTTTTAGTTCCTATTCACTTTCTGCCATAAGGGTGGTGTCATCTGCATATCTGAGGTTACTGATATTTCTCCTGGCAATCTTGATTTCAGCTTGTGATTCCTCCAGCCCAGTGTTTCTCATGATGTACTCTGCATATAAGTTAAATAAGCAGGGTGACAATACACAGCTTTGACGTACTCCTTTTCCTATTTGGAACCAGTCTGTTTTTCCATGTCCAGTTTTAACTGTTGCTTCCTGACCTGCATAGAGATTTCTCAAGAGACAGGTCAGGTTGTCTGGTATTCCTATCTCTTTCGAATTTTCCACAGTTTGTTGTGATCCACACAGTCAAAAGCTTTGGCATAGTCAATAAAGCAGAAATAGATGTTTTTCTAGAACTCTCTTGCTTTTTTGATGATTCAACGGATGTTGCCAATTTGATCTCTGGTTCCTCTCCCTTTTCTAAAACCAGTTTGAACATCTTGAAGTTCACAGATCACATACTGTTGAAGCCTGGCTTGGAGAATTTTGAGCATTACTGTATTAGCATGTGAGATGAGTACAATTGTGTGGTAGTTTGAGCATTCTTTGGCATTGCCTTTCTTTGGGATTGGAATGAAAACTGACCTTTTCCAGTCCTGTGGCCACTGCTGAGTTTTCCAAATTTGCTGGCATATTGAGTGCAGCACTTTTAAAGCATCATCTCCTTTTTAAAGTTCATTTGTCTCTTTCATTTTGCTTAGATCCCACATGTAGGTGATATCATAATGACATCTGTCTTTTTTTTTTTTTTGACTGATTCCTTCAGTTAATACTATCCTCTCTAGGTCCATCCATGTTGCTGCAAATGGTATTATTTCATTCTTTTTTTAAGGCTAATATTCCATTGTGCGTAATTCACATGTTCTCTAGCCATTCACCTGTTGATGGACACAGGCTGCTTCCATGTCTTGGTTATTGTAAATAGTGCTGCCAGAACATTGGGGTACATGTACCTTTTCCATTACAGATTTCTTAAGATATATGCCTAGCAGTGGGATTTCAGGATCATATGGTAGCTCTATTTTTAGATTGTTTAAGGAACCTCCATACTGTTCACCATAGTGGCTAAATGAATTTACATTCCCATGAACAGTTGGAGGGTCCCACATCTTCTCCAGAATTTATTTGTGGCCTCTTTAATGATGCCATTCTGACTGGTATGAGGTGATACCTCATTGTAGTTTCGATTTGCATTTCTCTAATAATTAGTGCTATCGAGCATCTTTTCATGTGCCTGTTGGTCAGAAATGTACTCAATTACAACAAAACCTTTTAGCTGTGATTCAAAACAGTGCTGTAGGAACCCTGAGTTTTAATTAAGTTGACTACTTACTTCTGTGTCCCTTGGTTGCCTTAAAAAAATATTCTAAGGCATTTAGAATAAATGCCATTTAGTCTGTAATTTTCTTTCTAACCACTGAGGTAGCATCATGCTTTGACATTTAGATTTTAATTTGGGACTGTTTTGCACATTGCTGGTTGCTTTGCCTACATTATTTCTTTTGGGATATTTAGGTTTCAGCATATCCAAAGCTTCAGCAATCTAGGTATAGACTTACTTATAGTCACCAATCTCAAAATTGTTACAAAGAGCCATGAGAAGTCTCTGCCATTGATTACTAGATAAGGTAGAGCTGATGAAAAAATGAGATTCAAGCTTCCAGCCAAATTCACCTCCCAAATCAAAATTAAGCCAAATGTAAATGCAGTAAAACACAATTTGCATTGAGCTAAAAGCAGTGACTGAGAGGAAAAGGGCAAACACACTAGTTATCTAACGTAGACCTCTTTTTTTCCTTTTTAATAAAAAGCCTACCAGCAAATTTCTCAGTGTCCCAGACTCTATATGCTCCAGTGAAGCCAATATCTAATTTTATCATTACACCTTATAAAAGGAAACTGGATAACCTTTTTATTATGTTTTTAACCCAGAAACTCTTGATGGCCAAGCTCTATTATTTGATGAGGGGTAGTCTCTAGAAGGCAAGGAGTTAAAGACGTCACTTTCAATGACAAAAGCTAAACACTTTACCCCACTTTCAGTCTCTCATCTATTCACCCTTCTCATTGTGACTGATTTCAGCTTTCCAAGCTTCTCAACTACCTGCCCTTCATTTGTATTCCTAGCAAGAAGCCTGGCTGCAGATTTTGCATTTGTGTGCTAATGCTGATGAGCTTCCTTCTCTGGGGGAGGGGAGAGGAGGAAACCACAGAGCTGCCTGGGGGTGGGAGTGAAGGTGCTGGGTTTGCCTGGAGAGTCAGCTGAATTTTAACCTTGAATTGCCTCTTACAGAGCTTCTAACAAAGCCTTACTGGTTTTGAGAAACCCTATTCAATCACTAGGTTAGCCAAAAGTGAAAGGTGGATTTAGGAAAATTATTTTGTTATTATAATGATAACTAAGGAATAATAATGTGCAAAACCTCCAAAGTATATCAGTGCCTCAGAATTAAATCAAGAAAGAGATAGATTTACTGTTTAGGCAAGGATTTCCTGGTTGGCTCAGTGGGTAAAGGATCCGCCTTCAATGCTTTAGACACAGGAGACACAGGTTTGGTCCCTGAGTCAGGAAGACCCCCTTGGAGAAGGAAATGGCAACCCACTCCAGTATTCTTGCTTGGGAAATCCCATGGAGAGAGGAGCCTGGTGGGCTACAGCCCACGGGGTCAGAAAGAGTCAGACCCAGCTGAAGCAACTGAGCATGAGCCCCTTAAGCAAGTGTTAGGTAGTTAGAATAGGAAACAGGAGTCCAAAGTGGTGGTGGCTACAAGACAAGGAAGGGAAAAGCCCATGAAAATAGAATAAAGGAAGGTCTGAGGACCTGAGTGAGGACCTCAGGTAGAACAAACAGCACTCCTGGTTAGCCCAATTTACATACGGCAGGCCCAGGGGGAGGAAAAAAACATATAAAAAGAGGAGCCAAAGCTCGCTCGCTCTCTCTGGCGCGCACGCTGGCACGCTCCTCCACTCTCTTCTCTACGCATCTTTGGGTCGGAAAGCCCTCATGCCTCCAGGATGGATTCTCTCGCTATTTTCTAAATAAAATAGAGCTGTAACACGGATTTGTCTAAGAGCCGTAACATGGTCTGTACAAGACCCGAGAGCTGTGATGCACCGAGGGCTTTAATGTCTATCACTCCAAATCTTTGTTGTGACGAGACAGAACCGAGGAGCATACACTCACCTGACACAAGGCAAAAAGGGAAAGAAAAAATGTCAAATATTTTACTGAAAAAAGGGAGAAATTTTCTTCTCCATTATTAATAGACTATGGGAAATGAATTGTCCAAGAAAATCATTTTAATTAGAATAATCATTTCAGATATCTTCATAGTTTAGAAATATTAATGCCCTGATTTAGTTATACCTGGTGTTTCATTCTATTTCTGAGGGCACTATGCAGTCAGACTAAATGAATGAAATACTTCTGATCTGCTATGTGTAAAGCTAAATAGCAACATGCACATTATTATTTTTTTTAATATATATATGATTTTTATTTATTTGTTTTTGGCTGTGCTGGGTCTTCCTTGCTGAGCAGGCTTTTCTCTAGTTGCAGTGAGCAGGGGCTACTCTCCAGTTGGGGTGCACAGGCTTCTCATTGCCCTGGCTTCTCGTGCTGCAGCTTCTGGGCTCTAGAGCACAGGCTCAATAGTTGTGGCACACGGGCTTAGTTGCTCCTTGGTATGTGGGATCTTCCCAGATCAGAGGTTGAACCTGAAACTCCTACATTGGCAGGTGGACTCTTCATTACTGAGCCACCAGGAAAGCCTGCTCATTGCTTTTGATTAACTTAAAAGTGGTACCAAAACATCTGCCAGAAGGCACAGCTATGACCCATTATAGAAGAGTATTAATTCACCAGCTAACAAGGGGAAATTTCATTGCTTCTCATCAGCTAATATCCAAACTCAAAATTCTCATAAAGGTGTAGAAGATCACTAGCTTTGTCTGATCAGTTACCATTCAAGGTTGTTGTGTGATCCTTTTTGAAGATGAGAGTAAATCATATTATTCAACAAGAACAATTTTAAGTGCAATCCTTAAAACATTTTCTGAAGGGGATGGCAAAACGATCTTGAGAAAAAAGGGCATTCATTCAGGATATCACAAGCTAGTGAACAAAGCTCTGAAGTAAAGGAACAGAAATCAGAGATCAATGTTCAAATTGTGCATGGAGTACAAGTCCCTCAGATAAATGGTAGGATATCACCTTCAAATTGACACTTGCCATCTACCACTAGAAGGATCCTGTACTGTTGCAGTCGCTGACCTTCAACACCCCCTGAAAGGAGTTCAGGGTGGACAGCAGAAATGAGGCACTCTGTGCTCCAGGAAAAACTGGCAGAACAGGTCTTCAGATAGTTAGATATTTTCAGGAGCTGATTTTATGAGCCCAATTCTTGCATCTCCTCATAGCCAGAGAAGCACTAAATCCCTTCATGTTGATTACTCCTCCTGACTAGCAGTAACCTTCTGCAAAAAAGATGTGTGCTTTATAGCTTGTACTCCCCCTAAGCCTCTGCCTACAATGCAGGAGACCCAGGTTCGATTCCTGGGTTGGGAAGATCCCCTGGAGAAGGAAATGGCAATCCACTCTAGCACTCTTGCCTGGAAAATCCCATGGACAGAGGAGCCTGATAGGCTACAGTCCACGGGGTTGCAAAGGGTCGGACACGACTGAGCGACTTCACTTTCACTTTCCCCCTTTTCACCAAAATCACAAACATCATGTTTCCCCTACCTCTTTGGAGCAGTTTCTCAGAGCTATCTGAAATGCTGTCTCCTGTGCAATAATCTTCATTTTGCCCCCAAAAAAGTTCACTCTCATGCTGTGCATTTTTTTAAGTCAGCGATGAATTTGCATGTCCTTGACCTGTCTATATCTCAGCTCTTTTATTTCTCAAATTAAGCTAATTCTAAAGAGAGAATAACAAAAATGCCAGAAAAGGTCTTAAGTGAAAGTCACTCAGTCATATCTGACTCTTTGGGATGCCAAGGACTATACAGTCCATGGAGTGGGTAGCCTTTCCCTTCTCCAGGGGATCTTCCCAACCCAGGAATCGAACTGGGGTCTCCTGCATTGCAGGCGGACTCTTTACCAACTGAGCTATGAGTAAAGGCAAAAAGGTCTTAAATAGCCTTAAAAATGTCAAAGGGGATTATTATTTCCCTACAAATAGTGCAAACTCTTATTCACTGGAAGGACTGATGCTGAAGCTGAAACTCCCAATACTTTGGCCACCTGATGCGAAGAACTGACTCATTGGAAAAGACCCTGATGCTAGGAAAGATTGAAGGCAGGAGGAGAAAGGGAAAACAGGATGAGATGGTTGGATGGCATCACCAACTCAATGGACACAAGTTTGAGCAGGCTCCAGGAGTTGATGATGGACAGGGAAGTCTGGTGTGCTGCAGTCCATGGGGTCGCAAAGAGTCGGACATGACAGAGCAACTGAACTGAACTGAACTGTACTGAACTTATTAGCTGATTTACTCCTGTTTCCTCTCGAGTTTTAGCCTGTTAATATAGTAATCTCTGCTCTCCCATGCTGTTTATCTTCATCCTATGAACACACTTAATGGACTCATCTTGCAGTATCAGTGAACAGTATGCAAGAAATATAGGAATTCACAACAAATAAAAACAATGCCGAGGTCTGAAGTCTCTGGTAAGCCTGACAAACACAGTCTCCAAGAAAAACAGAAGGAAATGTGCTTCTTATCTGATCATCCTAGTCTGCTTTAGGATGAGAGTATAGGCAATATTCTCAAATAGATTTTTACCTGTCAGATCAAGCCAAGGGTCTGGCATTTGACCCTGTCTTCCGTTGAAAGGCTTTGAAACTGGCCATTCTATTTATTTATTTATCCCATTATTCATTTAATAAAAACTTGTTAACACATTTTGAGCTAGGTATTATGTAAGGATGGCATCTGGTTCCATCATTTCATGGTAAATAGAAGGGGAAAAGGTGGAAGCAATGACAGATTTCCTCTTCCTGGGCTCTAAAATCACTGGGGATGGTGATTGCAGCCATAAAATTTAAAGACACTTGCTTCTTGGGAGAAAAACCATGACAAACCTAGACAGTGTATTAAAAAGCAGAGACATCACTTTGATGACAAAGGTCTGTCCAGTCAAAACTATTACTTTTTCCAGTAGTAATGTATGAATGTGAGAGTCAGACCGTAAAGAAGGCTTAGCACTGAAGGATTCATGTTTTCCAATAGTGGTGCTGGAGAAGACTCTTCAGAGTCCCTTGGACAGCAAGGAGATCAAATCAGTCCATCCTAAAGGAAATCAACCCTGAATATTCATTGGAAGGACTGATGCTGATGCTGAAGCTCCAATACTTTGGCCACCTGATGTGAGGAACTGACTCATTGGAAAAGACCCTGATGCTGGGAAAGATTGAAAGCAAAAGGAGAAGAGGGTGGCAGAGGATGAGATGGTTAGACAGCATCACCGACTCAATGGACAGGAATCTGAGCAAACTCTGGGGGATAGTGGAGGACAGAGGATCCTGCCATGCCTCCATTCCATTGCATCTATGGAGTCACAAAGAGTCTGTCGTGACTTAGCGACTGAACAACAACAACAACAGCCATGTAAGGAAGATCTATATATTTTTGGCACTGAAACTAAGGAGTAGAGACACACATCATATTATCAGAGTAAGCAGTCTGCCAAAACTTAGATGAGTGCCCAAGAAGTTGTGGGAGCTCAGAGACTGGGGACCAGAGTTAACAGACATATATTCAATACTGTTTGTGTATGTCTGGTAAAGCAAAAAAATGACAGCTTACTTGTATCCTCATGCTTTAAGGATGATCTTACATGCTCTAATGTGTGATATGGAAGGAACAGAGGAAGATATAAAGGAAAACTGCCTTAAAACCACAGGTAGGACAGGGCCAGGGTTTCAGTGAATGAAAAGAAAGTGGCTTTGAAATTATGATGATTCACACATCATCTCTGATTTCTTCATAAGGAATATGAGAACTCGTCGCCACCAGCAGCATCTGTTGGACGACAAAAATAGCATATAAATACATACATATATTTATATGTAAACCAATAGTTTGGTTATGGAGAATTTATTATTAGGTGTTATGACAAGGACTGAAAGAAGGTTTATTTTTTTACAGCTGCGTAGTTCATTCACTTACTCAATTATTCAATCATTCATTAAAAATGTATTAGGTATTGTTCTTCAGGCACCATCAATACAATGATGAAGACAATGTGGGCCTTGATAATCCTAAATTAGCTGGGAATACAAAGTGACATACGTGAAACAGCTAGCTAATATGACAGTCCTGGAGACTGGCTTAGAAGCAGTGCCTTTCTATATATGGAGCAGAGCTAACATCAAAGGCATTGATCCTTTATGTAGGCAGAGATGAAGCTATTTATAAGAGACTAAAGGGGTAAATGCTTCACCATTTCCGGTAAAGAATAAAATAGAATTTGTCCTGCTCATTAAGCATGAATCTCTCTAATGCCTTGTTTGAAGCTACTCAAAGAGAAGGGTCTCACATCCTGGAAAAGAGAGGTGGCTGGGCAGGATGAAATCACTGGCAACAGAATTATACAATTTGGTTTATTTTAATTAGGGTATCTCAGAAGCCGGGGGTGAATGAATTACTTCATCGGAGAAGGCAATGGCACCCCACTCCAGTACTCTTGCCTGGAAAATCCCATGGACAGAGGAGCCTGGTAGGCTGCAGTCCATGGGGTCGCTAAGAGTCGGACACGACTGAGTGACTTCACTTTCACTTTTCACTTTCATGCATTGGAGAAGGAAATAGCAACCCACTCCAGTGTTCTTGCCTGGAGAATCCCAGGGATGGGGGAGCCTGGTGGGCTGTCGTCTATGGGGTCTCACAGAGTCGGACACGACTGAAGTGACTTAGCAGCAGCAGCAGCAGAATTACTTAATTCTATCTCTCTTTCCCTAAGCAGGTAGACTCAGTGGAAGTTGTATTTGCATCAGTTCAGTTGAGTTGCTCAGTTGTGTCCGACTCTTTGCGACCCCATGAATTCCAGCACGTCAGGCCTCCCTGTCCATCACCAACTCCCGGAGTTCACCCAGACCCACGTCCATCTAGTTGGTGATGCCATCCAGCCATCTCATCCTCTGTCGTCCCCTTCTCCTCCTGCCCCCAATCCCTCCCAACATCAGACTCTTTTTCAGTGAGTCAACACTTCACATGAGGTGGCCAAAGTACTGGAGTTTCAACTTTAGCATCATTCCTTCCAAAGAACACCCAGGACTGATCTCCTTCAGAATGGACTGGTTGGATCTCCTTGCAGTCCAAGGGACTCTCAAGAGTCTTCTCCAACACCACAGTTCAAAAGCATCAATTCTTTGGCGCTCAGCCTGCTTCACAGTCCAACTCTCACATCCATACATGACCACAGGAAAAACCATAGCCTTGACTAGACGGACCTTTGTTGGCAAAGTAATGTCTCTGCTTTTGAATAGGCTATCTAGGTTGGTCATAACTTTCCTTCCAAGGAGTAAGCATCTTTTAATTTCATGGTTGCAATCACCATCTGCAGTGATTTTGGAGCCCCCAAAAATAAAGTCTGACACTGTTTCCACTGTTTCTCCATCTATTTCCCATGAAGTGATGGGACCAGATGCCATGATCTTCGTTTTCTGAATGTTGAGCTTTAAGCCAACTTTTTTCACTCTCCTCTTTCACTTTCATCAAGAGACTTTTTAGTTCCTATTCACTTTCTGCCATAAGGGTGGTGTCATCTGCATATCTGAGGCTACTGATATTTCTCCCAGCAGTCTTGATTCCAGCTTGTGCTTCTTCCAGCCCAGCATTTCTCATGATGTACTCTGCATACAAGTTAATAAGCAGGGTGACAATATACAGCCTTGCCATAGTCCTTTTCCTATTTGGAACCAGTCTGTTGTTCCATGCCCAGTTCTAACTGTTGCTTCCTGACCTGCATATAGGTTTCTCAAGAGGCAGGTCAGGTGGTCTAGTATTCCCATCTCTTTCAGAATTTTCCACAGTTTGTTGTGATCCACACAGTCAAAGGCTTTGGCATAGTCAATAAAGCAGAAATAGATGTTTCTTTGGAACTCTCTTGCTTTTTCGACGATCTAGCGGATGTCAGCAATTTGATCTCTGGTTCCTCTGCCTTTTCTAAAACCATCTTGAACATCTGGAAGTTCATGGTTCACAAGACAAAGTCAAGATTATCTCCTGGGCTGTACCCTTATTTGGAGGCTCTGGGGGAGAATCCCCTTGTAAGATCATTTAGGTTGTTGGCAGAGTCTATTTCCTGGCATGTATAGATCTGAAACTGTATGAAGCAAATCATCCTCAATATTAATTTCCCTTGTATAAATGCAGCATAGGTAATTTTAAGACAATTGAAATTGTACACTCTATATATAAATGCTTCTATAGAGAATACAAGATTATTTCAATTTTAACTCAGAAATTTCGATTTACTTAAAACTCAATCCCATGTTTTTTATCATGGACATGATTCTATGCTAGTTTAAAACTCAATCCAATTGTTGGGTTGTGGCCAATTACCTGTGCCTATTCTGGGTTACCTTGGTGGATTTCTGTTCTTTAGGGCTCTGATTGGATACCCTCTAGGAAATTTGTTTTAGATGAGTGTTCAGTCCTGTTATATCTATTCATAATAATTCTAGATGGGATCCTTTCACCTGGCCAATTAAAAATACCTGCTCTGAGGCTGGCCATAGATTTAAGTTTTCTCTTAGGGTCATTTAAACTCAATTGGAGTTATGAGCTAAGTCTCAATAAAAAATTAACTTCTCATCTATTAAAAGGAAAACTCCTACAATTATGGGGAGGATCTACATGGCTGACACCAGGCTATGGTCATTTAAGTATAAAGGTTCCTCTATGTTGGAAACAGTTAAATCATACTAAAAATGATCAACCTGGTAATTATGAGACAGGCTGGGTGATTTATGAACTATGCCTGTTATCACCCTTAGAAAGAGTGATTGGTATGGAACTCAGTGGATTTGTGGCACTAATTTATGGCCTTGACATCTGCACGGATGATACAAATGTGTAGCCTGGGATTCCCGTGAATTTAAGGTCATACATGTTAACAAATTACAGGTAACCCCAACCAATCTACCATTGGTATGATCTCAATGGGTCAAAGATCTGTATTCTACTGGTATGACCATTTAGCAGTTTGTGTGTGTGTGTGTGTGTGCCTTTAGTGAGGTTGGAGGATGTAATTGACCATATCTAAGCCTCAACAATGGCACCCCACTCCAGTACTCTTGCCTGGAAAATCCCACGGACGGAGGAGCCTGGTAGGCTGCAGTCCATGGGGTCGCTGAGGGTCGGACACGACTGAGAGACTTCACTTTCACTTTTCACTTTTATGCATTGGAGAAGGAAATGACAACCCACTCCAGTGTTCTTGCCTGGAGAATCCCAGGGACGGGGGAGCCTGATGGGCTGCCATCTATGGGGTCGCACAGAGTCAGACACGACTGAAGCGACTTAGCAGCAGCAGCAGCAGCAGCAGCAAGCCTCGACAACTTTCATAAGCTTTAAATGATAGTAACTGGGCTATTAGCCTATTGAATTCTGAGATCTCTATGATGAGAAAGGCAGTGCTACACAACTGCAAGACCCTTGATACCTTACAGCATCTCAGGGAGATATCTGTGCTATAATTCAAACTGAATGCTGGTTGTACCTGATAAATCCTTTAATGTAACACATTTGAACCACATGAAAAATCACATTTCTGCTCTAAGTGACCGATTCCCTAGTCTTGACAATCTTTTAAAAAAAAAACTGGTGTGGGAGGCTCATGGCTAAAATATTTACTTTTAATTCCCTAATGTTATTAATGATACCATTTGTATTTTGCTTGTTTCACAAGATTATTATTTCTTGTATTACCAAGTATATGACTGAGCCTTCAACAGAAATGATGACTAGACTTGAAGCAGTTGATCAAATGTATAGTTCGATATATGATCAATGATTGTAATAGTGTAACTCTAGAAGGCAATGGCACCCCACTCCAGTACTCTTGCCTGGAAAATCCCGTGGATGGAGGAGCCTGGTAGGCTGCAGTCCATGAAGTCGCAAAGAGTCGGACACGACTGAGCGACTTCACTTTCACTTTTCACTTTCATGTGTTGGAGAAGGAAATGGCAACCCACTCCAGTGTTCTTGCCTGGAGAATCCCAGAAATGGGGGATCCTCGTGGGCTTCTGTCTATGGGGTTACACAGAGTCGGACACGACTGAAGCGACTTAGAAGCAGCAGCAAAACAACTCTATAATATTAGACATTTAATATCTGTCTTTCACACCTTTTCTGGTTCCCCTTCTTAACTGCCAAATTAGCCAAATTATCATCTATGTAGGTGTTTATACACATTGAATCTCTATTGGGGTAGAGAGGGAAGGATGGCTTAGGAAGAGCATTTAAGGTGAGTTGAGAGTTCCCATCACCACAGTTGTCCATACCAATTTTGTCTTTGTTGCCACAATGAAGAAAGTTTTGAAACATTCCAGAGAATTGTAGATTAGAAAGTGGAACATGACAACGACTACATTGGGCATTTACAGATGCATGGAGGAGTGAAAGCGGTGGCCCTCCATATAAACAATAACCTGCATTTACGTGCTTTTGTGCGCACCCCCCCAGGAGGGCCTGAAACTGGCCACCTCCCTCCCCCATGGTCCTATAGCTGGGAGGCTTGGCTTAGGTGGGGTTGGAAATGTCCTAGAATGGCTCTTTGTTGATTTTCCCTCATGCTAGAGCCTAGTGTTGCTGTGAAGCAAAGTGCTATTGAATTTGCTCACTCAGGCAGAACACTCAACAGGAAGGAAGGAAGCGGCCATTCTTTCTGGTCTTATTGTCCAGCCACCAGGCTTAAGCAATCAAACAGCTCTGTGGCCATAGTTGGGTGCTTACAAGCCTGTTTTGTTGTTGTTTTTTTTTTTGCCCAGTGGTGGGCACTGGGGAAGGGGGCAGGGATGGCTCTTTATGCTTTTCATTTATTTTTGATCCGGTCTGATGGCATGTTTACATGCTCACTCTCAGGTACCCATTTTCTTACAACAAAGTGAAAGGAGAGTCAGAGTGAGTGAGTATAAATTTTGGAAGTGGAGTAGCCATATACTGAGCTTTCTCTATGGATGTGTTGTGAAAATAGGAAGAAGTAAGCATTTATGTCACTAACAAATTTTGACATGTGTCACTATTTTTGGGTTTTGTGCGTGTGTGTGTTTTTAATATTTACTTATTTATTTTGGCTGTGCCAGGTCTTAGTTGTGGCATGTGGGCTCTAGTTCCCTGACCAGGGATGGAACCCAGGTCCATTGCACAGGGAGTGTGGAGTCTTAGCCACTGGACCACAGGGAAGTCTGCATGACTACTTTTAAATCACAGTGTTTAACATGCCTCTAACCTTGTCTTTGGACAAGTCTTTTATCTTCTTTGCAAGTCAGTTTTCTTTTCCATTTTCATTACTAGAATAAGGATAGTGACTTTACTTTGTTTATGTCACGAGGCTAGTATAATAATCGAATGTATGAAGAACTACTTAGAAAAATATTGCATCAACCTAATATACAATATTAGGATTCTTCTGAGGAAAAAAATGCCACTGATGAAAATAAGTAACCAAGGTGAGAAAGAGAACTTAATAAATGCTAAGAGTTACTGAATTAAAATAATACATTTTTGTCATTGATATATCTGTTTGTAAATTAATAAAAATACATAAATAAAACTTTGACAGCTTTCTTCAAAGTCTGAGGTTTCTCCAAAATACTGTAACTTTGGGATTCTACAAGAAGGTAGTTAGTAGAAATTGACGCCCGGCAGTGAAATTGTCCCTACACTCAGGAAGGGACAATTTTTCCCCCAAGTATTTTCTCAATTTTTAAGTGGTTTTAAAATACATTTATTAAAACTAAAACTTCATGTGATTATTATTCTTTTACACATAAACTTTGAAAGAAATGAAAATCTTAAAATCAAATACAATGTTAAGAGTAATTATAGTTAAGTTTTGTGGGGGAAATAGTACCTTCATTAAAATAAGCTTTAAATTTAAACTTTTTGGACAAGAATCCTAAGTAATTATGTTGATTACAGTTATATCTTGTAAAATCCAGAAGTCATGAGGAGTTTACATTACTCTGGATTATTTGGGACTTTCTGATAATCGCTGGGGAAACTATGCTATAATTTTTATTAAGTAATAAACTTTAAACTGTGGAGAATGGCAGTAGCTTTTAAGGCATGAGACAGTCATCAAGGTTAAATTATATCCTCCAAGGAACATAGTCAAAGGAATATTTTCCTTTTCTTGGAAAGGATTTGAATGGATTTTTCTTTCCTAGGGACCCAATGTCAGGAGACATCTGTGGCTAGATTGTTAATCTAGATCCCTGTGATCCAGAGCAGAGCTTAGATGGGTGTATTGAAATATTACCTGCAAATCTGGGTCCCTTCCCTCTTTGACTTTCCCCTTTTAGAAGTTGGGTAATGATGCCAAGAAGAAATTCTTGCCTTACCCACTATTCCTCTCATTGTTGTTGTTAGTTGCTAATCATGTCCGACTCTTTTGGGACCCCATGGACTGTAGCCCACGAGGCTCCTCTGTCCCTGGAATTCTCCAGGCAACAATACTGCAGTGGGTTACCATTTCCTTTTCCAGAGGATCTTCCGAGTCCAGGGATAGAACCTGCATCCCCTAGACTGGCAGGTGGGTTCTTTACCCCTGAGCCTCTGCGGAAGCTCGCTCTTCTCATTAGCAATTCAGTATTTGGCATTGTCAGTGTAATTTTCCCAAGTGGAAGTCAAGAGCGGTTCTTTAGGAAAGGATTGAAGATACTTGAGTAGAGAATCTGTTTCATCCTGCTGCTACTGCTGCTGCTAAGTTGCTTCAGTCATGTCCGACTCTGTGCGACCCCATAGACGGCAGCTCACCAGGCTCCCCCGTCCCTGGGATTCTCCAGGCAAGAATACTGGAGTGGGTTGCCATTTCCTTCTCCAACACATGAAAGTGAAAAGTGAAAGTGAAGTCGCTCAGTCGTGTCCGACTCTTAGCGACCCCATGGACTGCAGCCAACCAGGCTCCTCCATCCATGGGATTTTCCAGGCAAGAGTACTGGAGTGGGGTGCCATTGCCTTCTCCGTTCATCCTGCTGCTTATGGATATATAGCCTGGTTATGATGCCAGGGCTATCAGAACTGTGATGGCAGCTCTCAAAAACTGAGAGCCTTACAGAGATTGCAAGAGAACAGTAATTCCTCAACTGTAGACTAGGTTTAGATAGTCTCTTATGTTGTAATTTATAGTGGGGCTTGGAGAGAGTCCAACCTTTGAAAAACTATTTACCTAGTTAACTCAGCGTCAGACTGCGGTGTTTTAAGGTTATCCCTTTGGATTGTTATACCTTTGGGTGGAGGCTCCTTCTTATTTATGGCTTCCCTGGTGGCTCAGATGGTAAAGAATCCACCCACAATATGGGAGACCTGGGTTGAGAAGATCCCCTGGAGAAGAGAGTGGCAACCCACTCCAGTATTCTTGCCTGGAGAATTCCATGGACAGAGGAGCATGGTGGGCTACAGTCCATGGGGTTCAAAGAGTTGGATGTGACTGAGCAGCTGACACACACACACACACCCTTCTTATTTAGGATGAATTTGTTTTCTAGGCTCTCTTTCTAGGGGTGAATCAATGTGAAAATACCAGTTGCCTGTAGGGCTGTAAGGGCAAGCTGTTCTGAAAAGGGAGAAAAGTTGTCCAAGAGAGAGGAAAAGCACTTGAAAAAGAGATTTTTCTTCCTTTCTATGTTTGTCTATTGCCCCTCATTCAGGGCTTCAAACTCTGAAGTTTTAGGTAGAGAAAATAGAAAGGAAAGGTGATTAGACTGAGAGTCTACTGAACTCTGATAAAGGTCCTGCATTTCCACCGAAGGCATGTATTATAATTTAAATTTCTATTGCAATTTCCTCCCTTGTTAAGTGAGAGTCTTGGACCAAATGCTTTTTCGTAGTGCTGCAAGTTCTAAAATTCTCAGGTTCCCTGAGTGTGATTCGGAAACCTACTGTCACAAATTTGTTCAAAGCCTAGGATAACATATCCAGTTCTTTCTGCGACAGAGAAGAAAAAGAAATGACCTACTTTATTGATGCACAAAATCCTTATTGAAAGAGCTACAGGATTTGCTCTCAGGAAGAGCAGGAACCTCTTCTCTGGATAGGACCATGTCTTTGTTATTGAAGACATACTAGTTAGATATAGACTTAATTTTGTAATTTACTCCAGATAAATCTATACTGCATCTGTAATCCTCAGGTCTGAAGGAGGACAAAATAAAATCTAAAGTGAATTTTCAACATACCAACTTTCTTCTCCAGAGATTCAGACCAAGTTTGTAGAGCATTTCCTACAGTTTCTAGATGAGCAAAATTTCTTATTCATTCTCTAGAAGTAAACTTTCTCTGAAATATACCAGCTCAGGCATACACTTGTCATAAAACAAAATTAAGAAAAAGAGGGCAAATCAGTAATAATGGTTGCTAATACTTCCATAGTAACTTCTACAAGGTAGTTATGTTCTAAATGCTTCACATTCAAAATACACTTGATTCTCACAACTATGCTATGAGGAGTATACTATTATTATTTTCATTTAACAGATAAGAAAATTGAAGCATGAAAAGTTTAAATGTTTGCCCAACACTACCTTCAAGTAATATGTATACTCATAATGTGAATGGAGAGTCTAGGCTATTTCTGGGCTTTTCAGGTGGCTCAGCAGTAGAGAATCTGTCTGCCAAGCAGGAGATGCAAGATCGATCCCTGGGTTGGGAAGATCCCTTGGAGGAGGTCATGGTAACCCTCTCCAGTATTCTTGCTTGGGGAATCCCACGGACAGAGGAGCCTGGCGGGCCACAGGCCATGGGGTTGCCAAAGACTCAGACACCACTGAGCAACTGAACATCAACAGTAGGCTGTTTCCAGAGCCCTTACTTTTAACTCCAGCACAATTCCATTTTTCTAGCTAGACAGAGGAACATGCTTATTAAAAACATGCTGCCATTTAATTTCTACAGTATAGGCTATTCTAGATCCACACTATTAATGCATTAAAATGTACCTGGAAAGGAGTAAACTGAATGTAAGTAACTGTCTACTGGAAGTATAATATTCTTTAAAGAGAAAAAAAAAATCTAACACTCAATAATGTAAAATTCATAATGCCTAGCATCTGACCAAAAAAAGCAGGCAAAGAAGTAGAAAAATGTGACCTACAACCTGGAAAAAAAAATTTTGGTTGAAAGAGAAGCAAAATGGCAGAGACACTGTTATTATCAAACAAGGAGGTTAGAAAGCTCAAGGATGAAAAAGGAAAGCACAGCCATAATGAGGAGAACAATGGAAGATACACACAAGAAGCAGATGAAAATTTAGAGATAAAATGCAACATTTTAAATCATAACATCTCTGCAGATGATAAACTGCAGGAGAAAAAATCATTAAACTTGAAGCATAGCATTAGAACTTTAGACAATGAAGCCCAAGGACTTCTGGTTTCCAGCTTCTCACGTAAGAAGCTTAGAGGCTGCCATTCCATGTTAACAAGTAAAAATCCAAACAAAGTGAGAAGACAAAAACTCTTCTTAGAACTATCAGAGAAGTGAAGTTGAAGGATAGACCACTGATCCCCAAGCTGGAGAGACAGGCAGGCAAATATAGATAATCAATTTATCAGAGCTGAAACACCGGAGCAGAAATCTAACCAGGCTCAGATAAAGGAGTGATACTGACTCTACTGGGCTTCCCAGGCAGTGCAAGTGGTGAAGAATCTGCCTGCCATTGCAGGTCTGATACAAGAGACTTGGACTGATCCCTCGGCTGGGAAAATCCCCTGGAGGAGGCAATCCGCTCCAGTATTCCTGCCTGAAAAATTCCATGGATAGAGGTACATAGTATTAAAATAGGGACATACTATGATTTTTAAAGTCAAATGAAATATCCAGCATCCTCTCCAGCAGTGAGTAAAATCTCTTTTTCCCGTGAGAGCGGGTTGAAATACTTCAAGAAATGTTCTGTTTTAAGCCGCAACCCTCTAGTTTTCTCATCCGTGTCCATCCATTCATTAGTGCCCTCGAGATGTACAAACTGTCAGCGTTCCATTAAAAGAATGCACTGAATGCAGTGTTTCCAAGAGGGTTATTCTATTGTGCCAAGGACAGGACTCATCTTCCTGCCTGGAAGTGGAGACCACAGATCAATTCAGCAGCCCAACTGAGAGCAATTTGTGAATTTTTTATGATTTGGCAATGCCATTTCAACTGAATTGCTTTCTTTGCAACTCCTCTGCCCCATGAGCCACATAAAGCCTGTTTCCAACTTAAAAAACTCTTAATATGAATTATATTTATCTTCCATTTCTATGGGCTTCACTTGTGGCTCAGCTGGTAAAGAATCCACCTATAATGTGGGAGACCTGGGTTCAATCCCTGGGTTGGGAAGATCCCCTGGAGAAGGGAAAGACTACCCACTCCAGTATTCTGGCCTGGAGAATTCCATGGACTGTATGGTCCATGGGGTTGCAAAGAGTGGGACACGACTGAGTGACTTTCACTCACTTTCCATTTCTATTTCAAAATAGAAAAAGGAAAAATCAATACTTTCAGCTGTTTCTTCTCATCAGTTAGCTTTACACCATTTCCCTCAAGCAACACTCTTGCCTGGGGGTAAAAATAAATAAAAATAAATTAAAATATTGGATGGCTGATTTAATGGAGGTCAAAAATAAACAATCCCCCTCCCCCTAACAAATCCAAACTAGTTGCCTCTAACAAGTGGACTCTCAAACTGGCCTGGAATTCAGGGGAGTAGAGTGCTCTGAACCACAAAGTTACATAGGTAACCTCTCACCTCCAGTAGTGACTCCAATCATCTCTTTCTTGGCACCCCAACATCTCTCCTCTTCTTGACTTTTCACTAGGTTCCTTTCCTCTATCCCCAGCTCTAACAACTTCCTATAACTTCTGTCCTCTGGTCCCTTTGCTTCAGATCAATGTTAGAAAGTGAAGAGAAAGTGTTGACCGAATTGTCAAAATTCTTTTCTTTCTAAAAAGGCTTCATTCATAGCATTCATAAACTGTGATTATTTTCCACCTCTTCTATAACCTTTTAGTTTCTAAACCTGTTCTTCACTCTGTTGGCTGTCACTGAACTTGTATGATTTGTACCTGTTTCCAGTATTTTAGGAATTTTCAAATTTTGTTCCCCCTTAGCTCTTCCCTTTCCTGCGTCTAATCTGCCAATCTATTGAATAATGTTTCTAATTAATGATATAATTGTAATTTTTCTACCCTTCTCCCTACAACTTAACACACATATACATACACTACCATACTACATGATATTTCACTGTTTATTTGCTTTTACTGTGTGTGCTCAACTTGACTTTCTTCCCTCTCTCAGAACAATTGTGCTCTGAGATATTTTATGTTCTTTAAAAGAATTCTATGTGGGACACACAAGCCGTAGAACATCATATTTATGAATGTGTAGTCTTTTCTATTTTTTTAATTTTTAATTTTTCAGTATAAGAATTTTCATGCTTGGTACTTCTTTTCTTACCCAGTATTTATTCTTTCATTTATTAACAAATATTCATTAAGAACCTTCTAGGTCCAAGAGATTTCAATAATTTTTAAAGGGAGACCAGTATGTCTAAGATATAATTATTTTCCTATAGAACCTAAAACCAGGCATCATTTGATATGAGCACAAATAATTTCAATTTAAGAAAGAAGGGATAAATTCACTCATCTCTTCCAAAAAACCTGTATTACCTGGGTGGTAAAAAGGATTTCAAAGCATCACTGAATTCTAGGCTGAGGTTAAATAACATGGATTTGACACAGATACAATAAATGGAGTCTCTTGCTTTCTCTAATCATGCTTAGCAGCCTGAAATTGAGTGTGGACAAAACTTATTGTGAAAATAACATTTCACAATAAAATGACATTGTATTGACATGTGAGGTGCAGTGGAGGCACAAGGGATGAAGAAACTGGAGACCTAAGTAACTAGGTAGGTATAGTAAGGATACATGAGTCAGAAAGGGATTGGCAAGAAGGGGTTTCTCTAAAGGAAATACACAAATATCTGATACACACATAAATAATACTCATCATTACACATTAGAGAGATGCAAATCAAAACCACAATGACATACCACTTCATAGCTACTGGCATGGTGATAATTTTAAAAATTAAACAAACAGAAAAACAAAAATTCCAAGTAGAATGGACTGAAACATCTGCCACAACTGTTTCACAGTTCTATTTCTCCTTTTGCCCAACCCTGCTTCCCTTACCTTTAGAGGTGTTTTTCTCTGATATAATTTCCAGAAAACCTCCTTCAGGCAAATCTACACCTTAGAATTGCTTACTGTGAGAATGCAACCTAAAACAAATTTTGGGTTGGAATCTTAACTAGGTAATTGAATTCCTCTTGTGATGCAATTATTTGACAAAACATAGTTTTGCTATAGTTTGATTTTCACAGCAAGAAAGACTAAATTCAATTTTATTTTTTAACACAGTCATCATTATTAATTTAAACACTTATTCATTTATACAGGCTTCCCTAGTGGCTCAGTCGGCAAAGAATCTGCCTGCAATGCAGGAGACCTGGGTTAGGAAGATACCCTGGAGGAGGGAATAGTATCCACTCTAGTATTCTTGCCAGGAGAATCACATGGACAGAGGAGCCTGGTGGACTACAGCCATGAGGTTGCAAAAGAGTCAGACACAACTGAGCAACTAACACTTTCACATTCATTTATTCAACTAATATTTGTTGACTATCTACTATGGGTCAGACTCTGTGCCAGGAAATCAATCAAATAAACGAGTGAGAAAGTCCAACATTGTCTACTAAATATTCTTCTACAATTTGTAAATAATAATTTTACTCCAAGTTTAAACCTACCTAAATTCTCCAAGCTAGGCTTCAACAGTACATGAGCCGAGAACTTCCAGATGTTCAAACTGGATTTAGAAAGGCAGAGGAACCAGAGATCAAATTGCCAACATCCACTGGATAACTGAGAAAGCAAGAGAATTCCAGAAAAACATCTACTTCTGCTTCATTGACTATGCTAAAGCGTTTGACTGTGTGGATCACAATAAACTGTGGAAAATTCGGAAAGAGATGGGACTACCAGATCATTTAACCTGCCTCTTGGGAAACCTGTATTCAGGTCAAGAAGCAACAGTTAGAACTGGACATGAAACAATGGACTGGTTCCAAATTGGGAAAGGACTACATTAAGGCTGTATATTGTTCACCCTGCTTATTTAAATTATATTCAGAGTACATTATGCAAAATGCTGTGCTGGATGAAGCACAAGCTGGAATCAAAATTGCTGGGAGAAATATCAATAACCTCAGATATGCAGATGACACCAGAAAGCAAAGAGGAACTAAAGAACCTTTTGATGAAGGTGAAAGAGGACAGTGAAAAAGTTGCCTTAAAACTCAACATACAAAAAACTAAGATCATGACATCAAGTCCTATCACTTCATGGCAAATAGATAGGGAAACAATGGAAACAGTGACAGACTTTATTTTCTTTGGCTCCAAAATCACTGCAGATGGTGACTGCAGCCACAAAATTAAAACACACCTTCTCCTTGGAAGAAAAGTTATGACAAACCTAGACAGTGTATTAAAAAGCAGAGACATTACTTTGCCTACAAAGGTCCATCTAGTCAAAGCTTTGGTTTTTCCAATAGTCATATATGGATGTGAGAGTTGAACAATAAAAAAGGCTGAGCACCAAAGAATTGATGCTTTTGAACTGTGGTGTTGGAGAAGACTCTTGAGAGTTCCTTGGACTGCAAGGAAATCAAGCCAGTCAATCCTAAAGGAAATCAATCTTGAATTTTCATTGAAAGGACTAATGCTGAAACTCCAATACTTTGGCCTTCTGATGTGAAGAGCCGACTCATTAGATAAGACCCTGATGCTGGGAAATACTGAAGGCAGGAGGAGAAGGGGACGACAGAGGATGAGATGGTTGGATGGCATCACCAACTCAGTGGACCTGAATTTGAGCAAGCTTGGGGAGATAATGAAGGACAGGGAAGCCTGGCATGCTGCAGTCCATGGGGTCACAAAGAGTCAGACACGACTAAGTGACTGAACAATCACAACAAAAGTTGTTAAAGTTTTTTATTTCCCCTAATTCCACAGGGGACAGAATGTTCTATTAAAATGATCTGCTGTTAGAAAGCTAATAGGGATTAGTGATATAATCTAGACAGGCTGAGGAAGATAAAAAATGTAAGCACAGAGGTCAAAAATTACTGTAGTATTACTTTAGCATATTTGTTGATTGTTACCACTAAAGCTAAACTTGGACTTGTAATTTTATTCTGATATCAGGAATAAGAATAAAATCATTTAAACAAATTTGTATACACATTAAAAGACTTTGTTATCACAAAGTCACACACAAAAATTGGTAGGAAAACGTAAACAATCCTCTTGTATCTTTCAACCAGTTTCCTTTATGGCTAATTTTGTTTCATCTATACCCATATCTACTTCCTCTCCTCTCATAATATTCTGATATAAACCTCATCCATTAAGTTACATCTGTTAAGTGTTTGAATATATCCCTGTAAAAGGTAAGGACTCTAAAAAAATACACATCAAAAAATTAGGTTATATGGTATGGTGTGTGTGCTCAGTCGTGGCCAAGTCTTTGCAACCCATGGACTGTAGCTGCCAGGTTCCTCTGTCCATGGAATTTTCCAGGCAAGAATACTGGAGTGGGTTGCCCCTTTCTACTCCAGGTGATCTTTCCAACCCAGGAATTGAACTCTTGTCTCTTGTCTCTTGCGTCTCCTGCATTGGCAGGCAGATTCTTTACCACTGCGCCACATTTACCATAAAAAAGAATGAAGTAATACCATTTGCAGCAACACGAATGGACCTAGAAATTATCATACTAAGTGAAGTGAAGCAAAGACAGATATATGATATCACTTATATGTGGAATCTAAAATATTACAAATTAACTTACATCAATACGTAAAACAAAAATAGACCAAATGACATGGGAAACAAATTTATGGTTACCAAAGGGTAAAGGGTAGGAGGATAAACTAGGAGTTTGGGATTATTGGATATACATTATTCAGTTCAGTTCAGTTCAGTTCAGTCGCTCAGTCGTGTCCGACTCTTTTCGACCCCATGAATCACAGCACGCCAGGCCTCCCTGTCCATCACCAACTCCCAGAGTTCACTCAGACTCACGTCCATTGAGTCAGTGATGCCATCCAGCCATCTCATCCTCTGTCGTCCCCTTCTCCTCCTGCCCCCAATCCCTCCCAGCATCAGAGTCTTTTCCAATGAGTCAACTCCTCACATGAGGTGGCCAAAGTATTGGAGTTTCAGCTTTAGCATCATTCCTTCCAACGAAATCCCAGGGCTGATCTCCTTCAGAATGGACTGGTTGGATCTCCTGGCAGTCCAAGGGACGCTCAAGAGTCTTCTCCAACACCACAGTTCAAAAGCATCAATTCTTCGGCACTCAGCCTTCTTCACAGTCCAACTCTCACATCCATACATGACCACAGGAAAAACCATAGCCTTGACTAGAAGGACCTTTGTTGGCAAAGTAATGTCTCTGCTTTTGAATATGCTATCTAGGTTGGTCATAACTTTCCTTCCAAGGAGTGAGCGTCTTTTAATTTCATGGCTGCAGTCACCATCTGCAGTGATTTTGGAGCCCCCCAAAAATAAACTCTGACACTGTTTCCACTGTTTCCCCATCTATTTGCCATGAAGTGATGGGACCAGATGCCATGATCTTCGTTTCCTGAATGTTGAGTTTTAAGCCAACTTTTTCACTCTCCATTTTCACTTTCATCAAGAGGCTTTTTAGTTCCTCTTCAGTTCCTGCCATAAGGGTGGTGTCATCTGCATATCTGAGGTTATTGATATTCCTCCCGGCAATCTTGATATACTTTATTATATATAAAATAGATAATACTATATAAAATATCGTAGTAGAAATTAATTCCTAGCCTACTTAGGTGACAGAGTTGTTTTCACAATAAAGTGAGATAATAGGCATCTTTGGAGACATTAAAGAAGCAAAGAAGTTTGTGGAAATAATATTAGTAAGAGGATTTTGAGTCAGCTTCTCAGACTATGTGACTCAAAAGTACATCTTATGAAATTAGCAATCTTTCCACCGTTATATGAAGGGCTCAGGTCAGAGGTGACCGTCTTGAAGGTATTTTATCATTATTTAAGCATTCTGACCCATATAAATGATAATTTCACACAATTCCAGCTAATACTTCAGAACTTACAGTAAGAAAGAAAAGATACTTGATATTCTAAGTCAGCATTTTTTCCCACCATATTCCCAATATAGCAAATAAGCTATTTCTATTGAGTCCTAGATGGAAAGCTTCCATGTTTAGCTTCTGTATCTATAAACAAACTTCCATCCATAAGCTTCTGTATCTCCACTTCTGCCTGACAGTCTAAAAGAATTCCATTTTTGGGCTCAAGATTTATGATAGGAAGACAGGAAATGAAAGAAGGAAAGGTGGGAAGACCCAGCAGCAGCATAAAGGCATTTCCCCCCCCTTTTTCTTCCTTCCAAAAAAATTAGATATTTATGTTCCAGACTAAACAGTAAGTTACAAGTAGCAATCGGTTATCAGTCAGGAAGAGCTAGGTTACGCTGTAGCAACAAAGTCCAAAATCTCAGTAAATCAACAACAAAATGTTTTTTAACAACCATTCTACATATTCAAGTTGTTCTTCAGGGAGTCTTTACTTCTGGTAGTCTCTGGGACTCAGGTTGATGAAAACACCATCTTGATAAGATAAGATGCTCATCAAGGCAACGGGAAAGGGACATTGAGAATCACACATGAGCACTTAAATTTTTTTTTTTTTTTGAAAATGACAAAGACTACTTTTGCACACATTTCTTTGACCAATCTGTTCCCAACTTAGCATGTACCCAGAAGGAGGAGTATTATAATATTTGTGGGCATCCCTAATGACTATCACTACCATATTTAATGAAGGGTGATCATAATAGCTCTTATAGATTACTGTGAGAATTTATATCACACTTACGGATAGAGTGAGCACTAGTATATGAATTATATTTAAAAAAATATTCAACTTATACAATAGATATTTTTAGAGAAAACAAATGTATGGGGATTATGATTGGTTAGTATATTCTCTAGGAGACTTCTGTAGAATTCTTATGTTTTACATATGTAATTTTGTTTCTGGCTTATTTCCAAGTTTACAAAATCATTGATATATCGAGACAATTTTCATTTTTAAATCATCATTGACTTCCCTTCACTGATGAAAACAATGGTTGGAAAATAAACATCAGTTATATCACTCCAAGCATATACACATACACATATGAATTCAGAATATGCTCTTATTAAATATTGTTTTGATGGAATGTTAAATTCTCTCACAAAGAATTGTGTATGTGCTTTACACAATACACATAAAATAACTGACCTTTGTCACAGTCAACCAAGCTTTAAAAAACCATTTCATCAAATGCTTCACAAAGAGTTATGAAGATAATAGAAAAGATATCTCTATCGTATGTTAGCATAGACATGCCTCTAAAAACTTGTTAGGAGGCAACTAAACTCAGAACTGCTTAGGATTAGAAATCAAGATGAAGTCAGTTCCTGTCTACACAAAGGAAGTGTCTGTAGAGGCAAAGTACAACAATTATGCAATGAGTTGCAATCAAAAAAGGCAGGTTTTTCTCAATGCATTTGTTTTGGACCTAAATATCTCAGTAATTGTCTTAACCCTCCACTTCATTTAAGGAGTTCTAGAAAAAGCCAAAGTAGTGTTTTGGCAAGTAGCCAGTGATTTGGACAGTAAAATAGGCAATTCAAGCCAGTGCAGTACTTGGGGTAGGGATGGAAATTTGTAGGCTTGGCTGAAATAATGACAACAGAGAACTGTAAAACCCTTCCGCCCCTGCAACTGATGGATTCAATGGCTCCGCCAGGACCTTCTTCTGCAATCTCCTTCTACCCAGATCCTCTTTTCCCAGGTTATGTTAACCTGATGCACGTGAGAAATAGTGTGGTCACAAAATATTCAAATCCTAGAAAAGCTCTTTTTTTTTTTTTTTATGGAAGGGGATTCAGATATACTATAAACATAGTGATTTGTAAAACCAAATTAGAAAATAATAATTTTACTAGATGTAAAACCAAAGATAAATAGAACCAGATGTAGAAAACTAATAATCTGAGAGTAATGGAATTTGGCTACATTGAGAGGTACAAAACCATATTCTCAGGAAGTAAACATTATATTAGATAGTTTTTTCCCAGAACCTAAAGAATTTTATAGTAATGTATTTTATTCCCAGAAATTAACAAAAATAAGTTACACAATTCCCAGAAAATACAGTTTAAAGTTGCCTTTACAGAAAAGGAAATACTCTATTAGCAATTGTTACCAAAAGAAGAATTTATTGCCTTGAGTGAAAAATAAAACTGGAAGTTCAAAAAATTTTGGAATCCAGATTTTTCTTTTTCAGTCAAGAAGGATTAAGTATTTGTAACAGTACATTTGGAGAGCCCTATCAAATTAAAAAATATTAAATGTTTTTACCATTAGAGATTTTTCTTTTTATTATGAAAAGTTCTTAAATGATGCTATGATTGGAAAAAAGATCAAATATAGAAGAAACGTCTTTTTATAGATACAGAGAATTTTTTATTCCCATAAATGAATAGATTGTTTGATTTAGATTTTTTCAGAAGAGTGCGTTTCAGATGTACATACAGCTGCCACTGGTCTGTAAGAAACTCCCCTTTTGAATCAAAGAAAACTTTATTTTCCTCAAGATGGTGTTTTTGGTTTTTTCTTGTCTGTCTTTGCATTTCTTCCTTGCAACTGAAGCTGCAAGTCAACATGTTCCTTTATTATGAGTTAATACACTCAGATTTTTATAAAAAGCAGATGCTCTGAGTTTTAAATTCAAATCATATTGTTAAGAAGCATCCTTTTACTTACTTTTTTCTTCCTTGTCCTCCCTCCGCCCTTTATTCTATTTTCAATTCCTTTATTATTCACAGATCTTTCCTTAGATTTCTGCCCTTCAGAAGATTATGGTCTTCCAATGTTAAACCATTTAAATCTGTCCTAATGGAAATGCTTTTTTTTCAGTGGTTAAGAAGGACATTGTTTTTGACATGACTGAGTCTAAATTTCCTCCCTCCTTCTTTTATGTAGCTTTTATTTTCTCACTGTCCATATTTTTCCCCAAATGCCATTTTATGGTTTGCTTTCATAATAACATTGCCAATATTATAGTACTTATTATTTATATGATGTTTTATAACTTTATAATGCACTTTTATTTCTTTGGCTTATTTATTACATTTTGCTTCTAAAGAGTATTTGTCAAAATTTTTTCATGTGGAAAATGAGTCATAAATGAGGCATATATTATTGTAGAGCATCAATTGCCAGAAATAGTTTTCTTTTAACTACTTTCAGAATTATATTAATCCTGGAGCTCAAGTCATTTCTAAAATATATTAATCCAGAATTTAAAGCTACAAAGCATTAACTGTTGTTTTCATAATTTCTCATCCTAAAGTTACTTTAGATAATGGTATGATTTATTTATTTGTTTTTCAACAGACTATTAGAGGTATTATCAGCTTCAGTTTGAAAGAACCAAGCCAAGATGTTCACATCCTAAAAAGTAAATATTTCTTGGGGAGTGTATCTGGCTATGCATATGTCATGGTCACACATTGGATCTATTTTAAATTGAGTGCTAAAATTGCGAATGTAATTTTGTATTTTTTTTATCCCAGTAGGATTATTATCTTCTTAGTGCCAAAGAGTAATAACTCTTTAGTGAAGAATAGTAAGCATTTTTTTAGTTAGTTTGTTTTGTTTCTAAGAAAACAAATGACTACAGTTCAATTTTCACTGTGAAAGCAGGATAAAGTGAATTACGGATCATCCATAGTAGTGAACACAGCTTGTGATACTTCAGGTATCTTTCATTTTACCGAGATTTGAGGATTTCATAGCTGAATCTGTTAGGCTGAAATTTCTCTTTAGACACTTGAGGAATTCTATTATTGGAGTTAGTTAGTGGGAGATGTGGAGAAGACAATGGCACCCCACTCCAGTGCTCTTGCCTGGAAAACCCCATGGACAGAGGAGCCTGGTAGGCTGCAGTCCATGGGGTCGCTAAGAGTCGGACACGACTGAACAACTTCACTTTCACTTTTCACTTTCATGCATTGGAGAAGGAAATGGCAACCCACTCCAGTGTTCTTGCCTAGAGAATCCCAGGGACAGGGGAGCCTGGTGGGCTGCCATCTATGGGGTCACACAGAGTCACCCATGATGATATATTGACCTTTGGATAGTACTTTTTAAATCATTTTGGGGGGCAGTGTTTTCTTTAATTTTAAGAAATTAATAACAGTTGTTCAGCAAACTTATAACAGTTTGCTGAAGTAGGTGCTGTGTAAGAAATTATCCTCAACCTTAGCAACTTAAACCATTTAAGAGCTCATAATTTCTCAGGGTCTGGAATCTGGAAGCAGGTTACCTGGCTAAGTTCTGGCTCAGCGTCTATCTAGAGATTACAGTCAAGATATCTGCTAGGGTTGTAGTCATCTCAAGACTTGACTGGTTGAAGTGTCTAATTTGAAGTTCAATCACATGGTTATTGGCAGGCTTCACTTCTGACTGTTGGCCAGAGACTTCAGTCTCTTGCCATGTGAGTCTCTCTACAGGCAGAATCAGAGTTCATGGCAACTGGCTTATTCCAGGAGAAAGAAAGAGGATAAGAGAGAGGGAGAGACGAAAAAGAAGAGAAAGAGGAAGAAGGATAAGAAGTCATTCAAAACAGAAGCCCAGAAACCACAGTATTTTTTATAACCTAACCTCAGACATGATACACCATTAATTCTACTGTATGCTGCTATTCACAGACCTGCCCAGGTATAATGTAAGAGGGGACTACATATGAGTACAAATACAAATAGATGAAGATCACTGGGTGTCATCGAGGAGACTGGCTACCACAAAGGGCAATCAGATATTATAAAAATAAGTCAACAGAGGCCCTGGGAAACAATTGACTTGCTGTAGATCGTATACATAATATTGTGGCTATAAATGTTTCACATGAGAATCTCACATTCTTCATAAGTTTCTTTCCCCATAATCATTGTTCCCTACATTATGATAAAAATTTACAAGTTTAGAAAATTAAGTTACTGGATCCTATGAGATATTTTTCGATTCATGACAAGCTAGTTTTTTAAGCACAGAAAATGAGACCTGCTGTCGATGTACCATTGTTCATCTCTGCACTGAACTAGGACACCACTCAGGTAGAGAATGGAATGTGTTCTGTGTGGTTTTTGATCACCCTCTCTTCCTGTCTACGTCAGCCAAACTAGGAACTGTAAGTGTGGAGAGTTGTGACTACGAAGTCCCTTTATGCCATGAGTACAGAGATTTGGAAAAGTTGTGTGGGAAAGCAAGGTGAATGGTGTCTGAGAACTCAAGTGTGGTTCAGGTTTAATCTACAAAGCAGTAAGTGAAAAAATATGTGGTAATTATCAGGAGAATTTTCAAATTGTTCAGTCATGCTATTGAGAAAAGCTCATTTAACTAGAAACTTACAGTAATAAAATTGATGATCTACTGTTTTCCATCACAAGACTGTTAACTCAACCGACTGTGTTAGTCATGGTACTTTTTGTATTGTTTTTAACTTCTCAGCATAGCACTGTGGTCCGTTAGAATTGGATTTTTACCTCTCTCAACAACTCCCATTCCTTAATTCCTGAAATTTATATTTGATGATTCCTGCACTAAAAGTATGCTCCCACATCTGTATTTCTTGCCACTTTTGCACATGGATCCATTTATCTGATAAATGCAAAAGCACATGTACTGTGCCAGGCATAGCGTGAGAGGACAGGAGACAATGTAAAGAAGGCTGACCAACTCCCTCCTCTTAATCTCTCTCTGGGAGATTTTCCTGAATAAATGATTATAGACAAACATTAAATTATAATTGTTACTTCAGTTCTTGTGTCCAACTCTTTGTGACCTCATGGACTGTAGCACTCCAGGCTTGCCTGTCCTTCCTTATCTCCTGGAGCTTGCTCAAACTCACGTCCATTAAATGGTATAATAAAAAAGGAGGACCAAGTGAGGAAAGGCAGGGATGAGGGTCCTAACCTAATGTGTACTTCCCTGAAAAAGTCTTCCCTAAGGAAGTTTTTAATAGTCTGAGGCTTATATAAGGCTTGGCATGGGCAGATTCTTAGGTATGTTTAAGATTGTTCTTTAATATGCCATTAATTTAGGAGGAGTTTCTGAATTGCCAAGTGCAGTTACAGATGTTACCATCCTTTGAAAGTTCTGGAAATGTTTTAGTATTGGACAACTATTTCACACAAAAGAGGTGAAAACAAAGCATACACTTAAGCATAGGATTAAATATAACTTTAATTTGTTATTATAATTAATGCATTTATTAAATAATATCTCATGGTGATAAGCAGAGACGGCAATGGCACCCCACTCCAGCACTCTTGTCTGGAAAATCCCATGGACGGAGGAGCCTGGTAGGCTGCAGTCCATGGAGCAGCTAAGAGTCAGACATGACTGAGCGACTTCACTTTCACATTCCACTTTCATGCATTGGAGAAGGAAATGGCAACCCACTCCAGGACTCCCATTCTTGCCTGGAGAATCCCAAGGATGGGGGAGCTTGGTGGGCTGCCATCTATGGGGTCGTACAGAGTTGGACATGACTGAAGCGACTTAGCAGCAGCAGCAGCAGCATGGTAATAAGAGAATGAGCCTTCGAATCAGAGATCTGTGGCCAGTCTTTACCTTAACATTACTGTTTTGGGGAACAGGGATCCCCAACCTCCGGGCCATTGACCACTACCTCCTGTCAGATTGGTGGCAGCATTACATTAGAAATAAAGTGCATAATAAATACAATGTACTAGAATCATCTCAAAACCATCCCCCCACCCCCAGTCTACGGAAAATTTATCTTCCAGGAAATCAATCCCAGGGACCAAAAAGGTTGGGGACCACTGTTAGGGATGAATCTGAGCCTCACTGAGATTGAATCTATTCATCTGTAAAATGGGGACAGTGGTACACACTTAGAGAGTTGTTGAGATAATGCAGATGTAGTATCTATCTACATACAGTTGGGGCATTGTCAGTCTTCAATACATCGTACCGATTATCATCATAATTGTTAATTATTATTTGCCAAGGTTGAAAATGAATCAGATTTAGCTTGAGACATAATAATTGTTCTGTAATTCAGTTGTGGAAATGTTATCAAAGTTTAACTATCTCAATACAGAGCCCCCAAGAATTACATTTGTAATTATCATTATCCAAGAATACTTGACTACTGTGTGCGACTTGGAGAATGTGGTAATATATTCTAATTCAATAATTAGAGGTATTGAAGAACCACAGGTTGTGCATAAAAGAACGGGAAATGACTAAATAGCCTTGATTTCGGTAACTTGTATTTATGGTTATGCTCATGTATGTAATTAGGAGCTACTTACTGAAACCAGGAGTGGGGGGAGTTGGTGGTGGGAAGGAGGAGGTGGAGGCTGCTTAGAGGGCATCGTCAGCCCAGCTAAAGCTTGAGACCTTCATGGTGTAGGTGACAGAGACAGGGAAACGTAATAAGCAGAAGCGTGATGCAGGCAGATCTGTTTTTCGATGGCTTGCTTGGGGGAAGGAATGGAAGAAGGATGGAGTGAAAAGCAGAGAACCCAGCTTTGGGTGCCTTAGCAGACCAGGTGAAAACTGCTGAGGAACTGAACTGGTCAGTTCAGTTACAAAGCAATAAAGTACTAAATGATGAGAAATGATGATGGCCTGAAACAGGTGAAATGAAAAAGAATCCTTAGGAGATTTAATTGGATTTTTTTTTTATGAATTGAAAGGAGCAAAGGTAGTTGTGTTTAAGGAAATGAATGACTTGGAGGTAGTGATAATACTGACAGAAAAACAAGGACAGATTTGGGGGGAAAAAATTTCAAGGATGAAACTCAACCAGACTTGGTGATTAAGAGGAGGTAAGAGAAAGGACTCACAAATGATCCCTGGGAGGGGCTACCTTTTGAGCAATAGAGCATAGATGAGAAATGTGTTGAGAGGGGAAGTTTACAATTTCTACTCAAATCCAACCTGCTGACTTTGAAGCACTAATGGGACTGTTGTGGTTATAATAGTCAGATGCTGGGCAATATGTGTCTGTTCTGTAGATGTATGTCTGGAAGATATCAACTGATGTGTGGCAGCTGACCCTGTGAGTGGCGGTTTTCTCTGAGAAGAGAGCAGTACCACCCTTAACTTCTCCCTTGCCCTTATTCATCCAAAGAAATGTCTTTCAAAGGGGTCCCTTTTATTACATTATTCCATGTCAGGAACCTCTTTCACATCTTTACTATCTGTTTCTCCTAGAGTCTTGGGAAAACTCCATTCCTGATACCCAGCAGGGCCCTGTGGGGCCCCTGAGCACAAAGCCTTTCTGTGTCCCTCCTTCCTTTGATTATAGGCCACAGCTTTCATTCAGCCTCCATGACCTTCCCTGAGTTCCAGCGGGCAGATTCAAGCAGTTGTTAATTAGGGAAGGGAGGGGATGCAAGACTAGGGAGAAACAAACAGTCTAGAGCAGCACTGGGGCAAGGTCCTGGTTCCCCATCAGTGGATACACACAATATCTTTGAGCTGTTTTGAAGATACTGAAAGCCCCTCCAGGTGGGAGAAGTGAAGTGAAAGTCAATCAGTAATGTCTGACTCTTTGGGACCCCAGTGGACTGTACAGTCCATGGCATTCGCCAGGCAAGAATACTGGAGTGGGTAGCCTTTCCCTTCTCCAGGGGATCTTCCCAACCCAGGGATGGAACCCAGGTCTCCTGCATTGCAGGCGGATTCTTTACCAGCTGAGCCACCAGAGAAGCCCTCTAGGTGGGGGAAATTAATGATTAATGATGGTAGACTGCTCACAAGCATATATATCTCTTTGTAACATGAAACTAAGAGGGTTGCTTACTCAGTTGGACCACATCATCAACCAACCCATCAGAAGAATGTCCATCAAATTATGCCCTCTTTGAACAATTACTATGAAACTTCTCCGCTGGGACATACATTTTGAGGGCATTAGCCTGCTGTGGCTCCCTTTGCCTGGCAACTTAGTAAATCTATCCTTTTCTTCTTCACCCAAAACTGTCTCTGAGATTTGATTCAGCACTGGTGTACAGAGAAGCTGAGTTTTCAGCATCATTCCCAGTTTCCTCTAGTGCCACTAGAATTTTCTTTCCATGATAAAAATCGAATTTCCATGATAAAAATCATCTGATTTGGTATTAAAGACTAGTAATTCATTTTCACTGCTCAGTGTATAAACCTCACTTTGTAACATGAAACTATGAGGGGTGCTTACCTCACACAACACATTCGCTTGTGCCCACAAGGGAAGATCTCACCAAACTCACCACCATCTCCTGCACACATCATGCATTTTTACATATCTAACATCCTTGCTCACGATCTTGAACTCACTAAAATATCCCTCATGACCCTGTTTGCATGATGAACTACTATTCAGCTGCCAAGAATCACGTGGACGCCATTTTACATTTTGAAATTTCCCCTGGCTCCTGAATTCTCACCATTCCCAATTCAACTGTGTGTGTGTGTGTGTGTGTGTGTGTACTTCTACATACGTGTTCACATTTGCTGACATGTGTGTGAGCTTTTAAAAAGATAATCCATTGCCTTTTTCATCTTGTTATTCCATTGCTGACACATAAAAGGCATGTAATAATTGTTTACTGAATTGAATATGGCAGGAATAAATTCAGTAAAATTCTGTGGATGAGTATATATGAAAACAATGACTAAATTAGGTATTTGATTGCTGTGAAGAGACCAGTTTACACCAGGGTTTGATTTTTGGAAGTATATGTAGAAATGTTAATTCTTTCCCAAGAAGCTAAAATCTTGAGAGAAACAGCCCCTGCAATGGTTTAAAGGAATAAGTATATTTGGAAGAAGGCTGGGAAAACAACTCTACAGGCACTCTTTATTACTAGGTGAACTTAAGCCAAGGGAATTTAATTGATGAGAGATGGTGAAATTAGACTTTACCTATTATTCATAATCACACTTTATCCTGCATAGTAAAGATGAGCTATTGCATCTATGTGAACTTTGAACAGAGCTGATGCTTAAGTTGTAACTGGTGAATTTTAAATAATATTAACTATTTCCTGAAATAAATGTGTCATAGAAAAAACAGGCAATTTTTACTCTTCATAAACTGAATAGAAAAACATATTTTCCTAGTTAATCTCAAGGACATCTTTACAAGGATCAAATAAAGTATCACTTCAGTTCAATCGCTCAGTCGTGTCCGACTCTTTTCGACCCCATGAATCGCAGCACACCAGGCCTCCCTGTCCATCACCAACTCCCAGAGTTCACCCAGACTCACATCCATTGAGTCAGTGATGCCATCCAGCCATCTCATCCTCTGTCATCCCCTTCTCCTCCTGCCCCCAATCCCTCTCAGCATCAGAGTCTTTTCCAATGAGTCAACTCTTCTCATGAGGTGGCCAAAGTACTAGAGTTTCAGCTTTAGCATCATTCCTTCCAACGAAATCCCAGGGCTGATCTCCTTCAGAATGGACTGGTTGGATCTCCTTGCAGTCCAAAGGACTCTCAAGAGTCTTCTCCAACATCACAGTTCAAAAGCATCAATTCTTCGGCGCTCAGCCGTCTTCACAGTCCAACTCTCACATCCATACATGACCACAGGAAAAACCATAGCCTTGACTAGACGGACCTTTGTTGACAAAGTAATGTCTCTGCTTTTGAATATGCTATTTAGGTTGGTCATAACTTTCTTTCCAAGGAGTAACCGTCTTTTAATTTCATGGCTGCAGTCACCATCTGCAGTGATTTTGGAGGCCAAAAAAATAAAGTCTGACACTGTTTCCACTATTTCCCTATCTATTTCCCATGAAGTGATGGGACGGGATGCCATGATCTTCGTTTTCTGAATGTTGAGCTTTAAGCCAACTTTTTCACTCTCCATTTTCACTTTCATCAAGAGGCTTTTTGGTTCCTCTTCACTTTCTGCCATAAGGGTGGTGTCATCTGCATAATTAACACAGAACTTCAATAAAAAGAAATTGGCAAAGTAACTTTCATCACTCTGATTATAAAAATTGTACATATTCACTGTAGAAAATTAGAAGATATACACACATTTAAAGAATATAAGAAATCACTCAAAATTTTTCCACTCAGAGTAAACAATCATTTTTGACATATCATGAAATTTCTTTCATACAAAATGGTTTTTAATAATTGGGGTCACTTCATATATGTCATTTTTATTCTACTTTTTCATTTTGGTATTATTAAGGGGGCTCAGATGGTAAAGAATCTGACTTCAATTCAGGAGACTCAGGTTCGATCCCTCGGTTGGGAAGATCCCCCGAGAAGGGAATGGCTACCCACTCTAGTATTCTTGCCTGGAGAAGTCCATAGACAGAGGATCCTGGGGAGCTATAGTCCAGGGAGTTGCAAAGAGTCAGATACTACTGAGCAACTAACACACACATTACAAAGTGAATCTAAGTCAGTTAGCTTCCTTCAAAAAAGCTTTAACTTAACAGCTTTTTCATATTTCGTCACACTGTCATTTCTTACTATACTTAATAACATTCCAATCTTTTGTGATGTTTCCATTTGTTAGCTGTTAAAATTAGTCACTGTCTTCATTTCTTTGCCACCTGAGCTTTTTTTTTTAAAACACATTATACCCTAAGCTTCTGCCTGTAAGTCAGCAGAGAAGACATTATGGCAAAGGTCACCAAAACCTTAGTGCCCACATCATAGGATTCTTAGCAGTAACAGAGAAACAATAACTTCAGACTCTAGAATTAGATGTGGCTGGGGCTAAATTCTGTCTTAGAAACTGTGATCATGGACAAGTGATCATGGGGACCAGTTTTCTCATCTGTAGAGTGGAGCTCATGTTTGCAAATATGATTTTCCTAGGATGGCTGGAGAATTAAATGAGCTATCCATCTAAAGTGCTTGAAGAAATGTCTGACACAAAATAAGTGCTAGGTATGATTTTTAAAAGCTCTTTACCAATTAATTCTTGTCTAAATTCTCTTGTCTCTTGACTTCTATAATGATCTGATGGCAATTCCTCCATGTTTTTCTGTTGATAATCTTCAAAGTCCTTCTGTTAACCTAACTCCTTCTAACTGCCCTTCAAAGTTCTTCTGTTAACCTAACTCCTTCTAACTGCCCTCATATTTCTCATACCTCTCTAGCTGCTCCTTTACTGAGCTTTAACAGATTCACTCTCTTCTACTCGCCATTAATTAAAAGTTTTAGTTCCTCAGTGTAGACACCTTTCTTGCCTCATACTCCTTTCTCTACTGCTCTTTTGACTATGCGTTAAGAATTCAACTACTAGCTATGGAAAATTGACTCACAAACATGTTTCTAGCCCAGACCTCTCCTTTGAGTTTCAGACTTTTATTTGATATGGGTGTATTTGCCATCACTTGATTGTCTATTTGACATCTCCCCTCGTGTCTGACTCTGTGTAGCCCCATGGACTGTAAACAGCCAGGTTCCTCTCCGTGGAATTTTCTAGGCAAGAATACTGGAGTGGGTTGCCATGCCCTCCTCCAAGGGCTCTTCCCCACCCACAGATCAAAGCCAAGTCTCTCTTGTCTCCTGCATTGGCACGAAGATTCTTTACCACTAGCTCCACCTGGAAAGCCCATTTGATTCCCAAAGGCACCAAAAATTTAACGTGGCTCCAAAACGACATTTTGATCTTCCTGATCTTATTCCTTTTCAGTATCACGTGGGCATCATTCTTAACCCCTTCTCCCCCATCCTTATCTGCTGCTGCTAAGTCGCTTCAGTTGTGTCTGACTCTGTGCGACCCCACAGATGGCAGCCTACCAGGCTCCTTTGTCCTTGGGATTCTCCAGGCAAGAGCACTGGCGTGGGTTGCCATTTCCTTCTCCACCATCCTTATCTAATCTGTCATTAATGGTTGATTTTACCTCCTGAGTAGTCCAAACTACCACCATCACTTACTTGAAATTTTAGTAGTGCCCTATTCTCTCCATCAGAGAAGGCGATGGCACCCCACTCCAGTACTCTTGCCTGGAAAATCCCATGGACAGAGGAGCCTGGTAGGCTGCAGTCCATGGGGTCGCTAAGAGTCGGACACGACTGAGCGACTTCACTTTCACTTTTCACTTTCATGCATTGGAGAAGGAAATGGCAACCCACTCCAGTGTTCTTGCCTGGAGAATCCCAGGGACAGGGGAGCCTGGCGGGCTGCCATCTATGGGGTTGCGCAGAGTCGGACACGACTGAAGTGACTTAGCAGCACCTTAGCATTCTCTCCATTCCCTAACCATGGTCACAAAACTCCATCCATACTGAATTTTTCTTTATGCAAATATGATTGGGTCACATTCCTGCTTTAAAAATTCCCTTGGTTTCCTGGTATTTAAGGATGAAGGAGGGTGGTGGTAGATGACAATCTCTTTAGCAAAACACTCCCTCAGTGTGGCCTTCCAGTTACACCTTTTACAGCTCTTTTCCCCTCTCTTCCTTCCTCTTCCCTCAGCTTTAATACTCAGTCACCCTAAGATCCCTTTCTATTTCACATCTTTATGTTTTTGTTCGTGTAACATCCTCTGCTTAGAATACCTTTTTCTATGCCCTAACTTACCCAGCAGATACCTAATCTTCATTCAAGTCTCAAATCAAAGGTTACCCCTGATCTAAACCAATTGATTGCTTTTCCCTCTGACCCTTCTGTGCATGGCCAAAATTTAATTATGCCATTTCAACACTTTATTCTGCTTATTTATTTATAGGCCTTATGTCCGTCTACTAGATAGGACCCATCATTTCATGGCAAATAGATGGGGAAACAATGGAAACAGTAGCAGATCTTATTTTCTTGGGCTCCAAAAATCACTGCAGACAGTTTCTGCAGTCTTGAAACTAAAAGATAATTGCTCCTTGGAAGAAAAGCTATGACCAAACTAGACAGCGTGTTAAAAAGCAGAGACATTACTTTGCCAACAAAGGTCCATCTAGTCAAAGCTATGGTTTTTCCAGTAGTCATGTATGGATGTGAGAGTTGGACCATAAAGAAGGCTGAGTGCTAAAGAACTGATGCTTTCAAACTGTGGAGAAGACTCTTGAGAGTCCCTTGGACTACAAGGAGATCAAACCTGTCAATCCTAAAGGAAATCAATCCTGAATATTCATTGGAAGGACTGATGCTGAAGCTGAAACTCCAATATTTTGGCTACCTGATGCAAAGAGCTGACTCATTGGAAAAGACCCTGATGCTGGGAATGACTGAGGGCAGGAGGAGAAGGGGGTAACCTAGGATGAGTTGATTGGATGGCACCACTGACTCAATGGACATAAGTTTGAGCAAGCTCCAGGAAATAGTGAAGGGCAGAGAAGCCTGATGTGCTGTAGGTTGCCAAGTGTCAGACACAGCTTAGCGACTGAACGACAGCAATAACTAGAAAGTTAAATTTCATGATGATAACATGTAAAAGAAACCCCAGCATAGGGCCCAGTACAAGGTAATAAGAAAAGCTAACAGCTATACTACTCTTAGTAAGTATAAGGCAGTTTGCAGTATTTTACAGGTTTTAATTTATCTAACTTTAAAAGTTCTATCAGAAAGGTAGTATTAACAGATGAAGAAGAGACACAGTAAATGGTGCCTTCAGACTTTGAAATCAGAAGAAACTGGCCCTCAATTCTAGCCTTTCAGTATAGGTACTTAAAATATTTGCTGCATGAATTACTGAATTTCTTTCTAGTGTAGTATCTTTGATGTCTCTTCCCCCTTGATAGAAACTAAGCTGAACCAGGAAACTAGGCTTAAGGTTTTTAGGGTACTTGGTGACTGCCCTCATGTCACATGTGATGGACACAGAGCTGAGGGGAGTCATGCTGCAGGGAGTTTTATTTCATGGTTGAGGAAGTTCTTTCCTTCTTCTGTCTCTTCTGCTGGACTTGAACAAAGAAGATGGTTATCCCAGTTGTCATTGGCAGCTACTTTGCCGCCATGAAGGGATCCAGAGGGAGGACAAAACTAACTCAGAGAAGAGAGCCAAGAGCATTGCCGAGACTGAATTGAAGACTCGGTATACCAAACCCGGATCCTGGCTCATTTCTATATTCCTGTTCCTATAAGGTGATGCTTATTTTTTAAGCCCACTTAAGGAGACTCCTGATTCTGGCAGCATGTCATTTCCAAGCTGCTATGGTTTTGCAATAGCTAACATTTCTTGAGTGCTTACTATTTGACATTTACAGCTCTGAGAGCAATAAACCACAAGGTAGGTGCTATTATTAGCCTCAGTGTACAGGAGGAAGCTAAGACTTTGAAAGCTTCATTAATTAGTCTTGCTCACTTCACTAGTAAGTACTTCAGTTGTAATCCAAACCTGGGTTTCTCCGACTCCACCCTCTTCCAATAGCAGCATGGTTCTCAGTTTGACATAAACTCACTTTGTAGGCAGCTATAGCATGCCCCGGAGAAGGCAATGGCAACCCACTCCAGTATTCTTGCCTGGAAAATCCCATGGACGGAGGGGCCTGGTGGGCTGCAGTCCATGGGGTTGCTAAGAGTCAGACACGACTGAGCGACTTCACTTTCACTTTTCACTTTCGTGCATTGGAGAAGGAAATGGCAACCCACTCCAGTGTTCTTGCCTGGAGAATCCCAGGGACGGGGGAGCCTGGTGGGCTGCCGTCTATGGGGTCGCACAGAGTTGGACACGACTGAAGCGACTTAGCAGCAGCAGCAGCATAGCATGCCCATTCCTCAGTAACTCACTTCCAAGCCACTGAGGCACTGGCAGAAGCTTTCCCTCTAGATTGCTTTACATTCTCTTTTTCCCGCCTCCTCCCACCCCTGGCTGGTGGGGGGTGGGGGTGGGGGAAGTTGGGTTGTGGGAGCTTAGTTCCCAGACCAAGAATTGAACCCTGACCAAGGCAGTGAAAATACAGAGTCTTAACCCCTAGACCACCAGGGAATTCCCTTATCTCACATGCTGATTGCAGAGATAAGGTTCACTTTTAATTGCACATTGGGATACAGAGTTCAGTGTTAGGTAGAGGGTAACTGTAAAGAAGCGAAGTGAAGTGAAGTCGCTCAGTCGTGTCCGACTCTTTGTGACCCCATGGACTGTAGCCTACCAGGCTCCTCAGTCCATGGAATTTTCCAGGCAAGAGTACTGGAGTGATAAGAAGAGGGTGGTAAAGACTCAAGCAAGAAGATGGTTTTGAAGGTGAGGCCGCTATTTACCTAGGTGATGCTGATGGCAATTTATATAAATTCTGGAAACTCACTGGGAAAACAATCACAGACATTAATAAAGTTCTAAGGTCAGTGCTGGGAGAAATGAGTGATTCATAGATAATCTTACTTAGGAAGAATATGCCAATGCCGTATTTTCTTCCCTTTTTCCTTCCTTCTTTCTGGTCTTGTTGGGTCTTTTTTGTTGCATAAAGGCTTTCTCTAGTTGCAGTAAGTGAGGGCTACTCTTTGTTGCGGTGCACACGCTTCTCATTGTGGTGGCTTCTCTTGTCGTGGAGCACAGGCTCTAGACACACGGGCTCAGTAGTTGGGGCTCATGGGCTCTAGAGCTCGGGTTCATTCACTGTGATGCATTGTGAGGCTTTAGCTGCCCGCAGCCATGTGGAATCTTCCCAGACCAGGGACTGAACCTGTATCCCCTGCGTTGGCAGGTGGATTCTCACCCACTCTACCATGAGGGAAGCCCTTATATTTTCAATATAAGTTTTAAATAAAGTTTGAGATTACAAAATGCAACCAGTACACAGAAATTAAAATCAGACTAAAACAAGTCAAAGTCTTGTATTCTGTTTTTTTCTGACTCTGTGACTTTTGCTTTAGCATGAATCTGTCTTATGTGTGCTGAAAAGAATTTCCAAGCATCATCTCTGAATTATGCTTTCAAAAACCCAATCCAGGAATCTGTTTTATCAGTCTTCCCTCCTGCAACAATTTATATTTGTTCATAAGCATGAATCTTTTGGTTCTGATCTGATTTTTTTTTTTTTTTTTTGAGTGTTGAAAGGAGGAAAATACTCGCCTGGACCAACTGTTTGTCTTCATAGAGCTGCTCTTTAACTGGTGTGACTAAATCAGATGAAGTGGCCTCATGCAGACACTCTGACACAAAGAATTTCAGAGCCACCTCTAATGACAGCATTTACTTTTAATATAGAGAGTGTGAGAACAGAAACATAATGTTTATTAGCAGCCCTTACTAAAACAGTCACTCAAAGAAAGAGCAAAGAAGATGAAAACGGGAAGTCCTCAGCTAAGAGCTCCCATTTTCTTGTGAAATTAATTCACATTATTGGGTGTGCTGCCTTGAATGAATTTCCTTCCTTTTACACTCCCACTTAGCTTTCCTTTAAGTGTCAAATGAAGCGGGTGGTGGAAAATGCGGTGCACCAGTCATTTTGACATTCCTTTGCAAATTAGTCAGGCTTTGATAGTACAGGTCGGCTCCACCAAGCAGGGGGGCTTTCAGCCTTGGGAGTCTGGCAGGAGTTCAAGAGCAACGCGTTGCTTTGAACTCACTTGTTAGCCGTGCAAAATAAACACCATCCACCTTGCAATAAAAAAGCATCAGCAGGAGAAAAAAGAGAACATTCTAAACCCCTCCCTGGAGACTTCAAAACCCTCTCTGGGGCTGCTAAATTAGGACAGGAAAAAGAAGGCCTGCTTGTGAAAAGAAAGGAGCAGGGGAAAGAACCATCCTACAACAAACACACACACAAAATTACAATCACTGAGAACTAATTATGTTTTCATGATCACAAATGCATTGAGAGTTTGAAAGCTCACGGACACATCCTGATGCTGCTATAAAATGTTTCCTGGCTAATTATTTGCCAGTACAACTGTTCACTTCCTGTGGTGGATTTATGCTAAATCCTGTTATTAGTCTTGCTCTGCAATTGCCATTGTCTATGACTAGAAGCAAGGCTGAAAGGCTACAGTCGGCCTTTTATTACACAACATGTGAATGGAGATTTGACCCAATGTCCGACCACTTCCCCCCTTTGGTTTTTATGTGAGCCCCCTGGGCCTTTCCCTATAAATCACCAGGTTCCAATGAACTTTTACTCTTTTTTCTCTCCTTTCAACTCCTCTACTGTGTGTGTGAGTGCGTGCACGCACTTGAAAAATAAACCACACAATTTCTTTATTCTCATTAACAGTCGTTAAAAGCTTTTCATCATATGCCATTTCTACAGTTCTTGCTTTAAAAAAATGAACCCAATTTTTGATGACTTGAGTGGTTGAAACTGGGAGCGGTAAAAAAAAATTTTCAAGAAAGAAAATTTACATTTCAGCAAGGTTATAATTTAAAATAAATATAATGTGTGAACTATCATAGTAGCTACAGTAAAAATTAAATGCTTTCTGTAGAAATCCAAGTAATTATTTTCTAGAATACTTGGTATTTTGGGCATCTTAAGCAGACTTGGTAACAACTTCAATATAATGTTTTTCTTCAGATAAAATTAATACAAATATTGTGAATCATCTCAAAGAAATGTTCTCAAATATAGTTCATACTATTCTATATCTCCAATATATAAATATAGTATTCTTGATTTGTGGTACTACTATATTCAAGGATATATTCTATATTTAAAAGTTATTCTCACATTTAGAAATGAAACCTTAAAGATTTATGAAAACTATAGGTTTTTAAGAGCAAAGTAGATTATGAGAGTGAAAAAAAATTGGAATGGTAACAGGACTTGATTTTCAAGTTATTTACTCCATTTTTTCAGTTTTTAATGGTTGCATACACTTCCTTATTATGCGTTCTTTCTTTAAATTTTTTGAATCACAATTGCGTCCATAAATATCTGTAAATATTGACAGGAGTCATTCTTGTGGACTTTTAAATTTTCTCACAGATCTTTTTCTAATGTTCATGTAGACATTTGATATTAATCACTTTGAAAAATCTTATCTTAATTGCAAATATTCTTTGTCCAGAAATTTTGTTTTTAGGAATCAATCTTGTTAGAAAATTTCATCTAATTTCCTCAAATATTTTCTGTCCGGACTATTTTAAAATTATAAAATTGTGGGCAACCCAAATAGATATCAGATACCAGGGAGAGTTAAATAAATTATACCATACCAAACTATGGTATACTACATAGCCATAAAAAGAAAGAAAGAAAAAAAGGAAGAGAGAGAAAGAAAGGGGTCAATGTCGCATGGAAGATGGATGCATGGAAAGATGCCCATAATCATTTAAAAAATATACTTGTTTATTTTTGATGGTGGCATGTAGGATCTTTCCTTGTGGCTCACAGGCTTCTTTCTAGTTGTGGCACTCGGGCCCAGAAGTTGTAGTGCAAGGGCTTAGATGCCCCATGGCATGTGTTCCCTGGCCAGGGACTGAACCCACGCCCACTGCATCAGAAGGCAGATTCTTAACCACTGGACCACCAGGGAAGTCCCCATGATCATTTTTGAATGAAAAGAGTAAGAAGCAAATAATAGGTGTAGAATAATATCATTCTATATCATACAGCATATGTAAAGAGAAGAATTTCAGAGGACTGTGTACCAGCACATGAAAACGTTGTTCCTGGGAACACAGGTAAGAAGGTGTGGGGTACCATTTTCACTATTTGCCTTGTGTAAAAATGTATTGCTTATTTAGAAATTTTAAAAAGTCATAGGTATTATTTTTAGGGCTTCCCTGGTGGCTTAGTGGTAAAGAATTCGCCTGCAATGCAGGAGACATGGGTTCGATCCCTGGGTCAGGAAGATCCCTTGGAGGAGGGTATGACAATCCACTCCATTATTCTTGCCTGGAGAATCCCATGGACAGAGGAGTCTGGCGGGCTATAGTCCATGCATGAGACAGCAAAAGAGTTGGACACAATTTAGCGACTAAACAACAACAGCAGTCACAGGCCTTTGCATCTTTGATGTGTGTCTGTGGCTGGTGTCAGCAAATCTTTTATATCATTAGTAATATTTTAGTTCTGCTGTGTGAGACATCTATAAGGAGGAAATGCTTCCTGGGGGCACATCCTCTCTCTGAGGCAGACTGTAGATACTGTCTAAGTTCTTCTTCACTTTTCTTCCCTTCTAATAAAGAGCAGAAGAGGGTACTGAGAATACAGGCTGCAATAGACCTGAACTTCTGAGGGCATGTGAGTGTCTCCTCTACACTCAGAATGGGGCTCTGGAGGAAGTCTGGATGAATAAACCTCATCACCTCACTGCCCTCCATTACAGTCCATTACCTCAGAGTCTCTTTATTGTGTTACACTCCTCCACCTCCACACACACACACACACACACGAACTTCCTCCCCTTCCTCTTCTGAAGGTGCAAAATTCCTAATCTGATCCCTGTATATAGTATGTCTGGAGACGATGGTGTATCTAAGTCGAGGACTCTATAGCATGAATTGAGGAAAGACCTCAGGCATTAACCCTGAATCTTGGCATTTTCTTCTTCATATAAATTTTACACATTTTAAAACAGAAACTTGCCTTTACCGGGGTTCACAGGCGTGAAAAATAAATGCCTATCTACCTAGTTCATGTGTTCAATCGACAAAGTAAAAGTGTTAGTCACTCAGTCGTGTCTGACTCTTTGCGACCAGATGGACTGTAGCCCGCCAGGCGCCTCTGTCCATGGGATTTCCTAGGCAAGAATACTAGAGTGGGTTGCCATTTCCTTCTCCAGGGGAATCTTCCCAACCCAGGGTTCAAACCTGAGTCTCATGTATCGCAGGTAGATTCTTTACCATCTAAGCCACCAGGGAAGCCCAAACAAATAATGAAACAAATACTAATATTACAAATGGCAGCTGTCATTAGTTTTGTTTTGTTTTTGCTGCAGAGTTTCCCTGGGTTCTTAGCAAACAGGTCTGGGATCTGGAATTTTCTTTATTCTGTTGTCTCAATTATATACTTTGCCCAAGGGCTGCACATTATAGTAGTTGCCCCTGGTCCACAGGGGCTATCTTCCAAGAGCCTCCACGGATGCCTGAAACTGTGGATAGAACTGACTCTACACATGTTTTTCCTTATACACATACACTTACATTAGAATCTAATTTATAAATTAGACAGTAAGAGATTAACAAAAATAGCTAATAAAACAATAATTCTAACAATAAACTCTAATAAACTAAGCACTCATCACGCACTGTGATTGTAAGTTTTGTTGTCTGAGGTGTGACAGCAAAGCTAGAGTGAATTTTTTTTTCCTTCTTCATGATTTGATGAATAGATTTATTCTTAGCAACCTCAGCATATAATTATTTTCTTTCCTTATTAAGTCAAGAACTTTTAGCTTTTCACTTAAAAGAAACACTTTTGAAGACTTCTCTTTGGCATACCCAAACTGCCAGTGTCACTAATCTGGGACCATTATTAAGTAAAAGAAGGGTTACTTGAACATAAGACAGTTTACAATCTATCCAATAACCAAGATAGATACTAAGTTACTAAAGAGGCAAGGGGTGTGTGTTGGGGGAGGGGACACCAGACAGTGGGATGAGTCTCAGGGGCAGCCAGCAGAAGAGCACAAGATTTATCACACTACTCAGAACGGTGGGAGATTAACAGAGGCCAATTATTTACTTCTGGAACTTTTCATTTAATATTTTCAGGCTGTGCTTGACCTAGGGGAACTGAAACTATGGGAAGAAAATTACTACTGTACATCTACTACTGTTTATAAGTAACAGTGTCTGGTGGATTCATTTTGATATTTGGCAGAACTAATACAATTATGTAAAGTTTAAAAATAAAATAAAATTAAAAAATAATAATAATAAAAAAATAAAAATAAAAATAAGTAACAGTGTCAATATATGCTCTTATGGTGAATAGTTGTGTAAAGTTACTTAGGTGAATCCCACCAACTGAACTAGGTAGCTTCATTCCTAATCCCTTCAACCTTGGACAGATGACAATAATCCCTGAATATGGTTGGTGGAAAATATCTTCCCTAGAATACTTTCTTGGTGCCAAAATATTTTCTATGGGGAGTGAGAATGAGTGGCAGTACACGAACCCATTAACATCATGGTAGAAGCTGGTTCATGAGACTAGATTTAGGAAGTTGGAAACCAAGAAAAAAAGTAACAGGTTCTCATGGACGTCCGTTGCTTAGTAGGTGCATTTGTAGAGCACAGAGGTATAACCGACAGACCTGGCTTGGCGGAATCTAGCTGTAACCTTTCCTTGTTATATGATCTAGCGTCCCTAATGCAATCTCCGTTCCTTCACTTGTGAAAAAAGAGCAATGATACCTAACACTGTTGCTGTGAGAATAAAATGTGAAAGGCTTTTTTATTTTTAAGCTGCAGAAGACATCTGGTGAATATTAATTACTTTTGTTGTTCTGTTGAGCTCAGTGCCTTGTCTATGGTGTTCTAGCTTTGACTGAGAAGATGGGTACTCAAGAAGCATCTGTATTTCAGGTATTATAAATATGAAAACACAATATTTATAAATAGATGATGACAGAGTTGTTGGTTATATAGGAGCTTGTGGTCTGATAGGGGGATCAGATGAATACTTTATGCATCAGTGTGAAAAGAGCAAGCACATAATTTGGGGGCAAAAGCATAGACTGAGGAAAAGATATCCAGAGGACAAGACCTTTGAAGATAAAGTACTACCTAGAAACTGAAAGGAAAAAGAGAGGATCAGTATGGTAAAGATTTTACGTGTTGTGAGCAGTGGCAAAAACCAAGGATATTACATAAGAGAGTAAAAATTTCTACAAATTTTGCATTGATAAAATTTAAAATAATACTAATAAAGTAAGTTTTTTGTAATACAGGTCTACCAACAAGGAGAATACAATTTTTTTGGGGGGGAGGTTGATAATGTTTCACATAATTAGGGTTCAAAATTAGTTATCTATCTTCAAAATTGATTGTAAAGGTTTATCTGATTTACAAATGATGATTGGTAAAATGTGTATGAGATTTTAGATATTTCATCTTTGAAAATGTCCTTTCAGACATATGTATCCATTAGCATCTAACTTCAACTAAGTGAGTGTATTCATCTTTTAGAAGGCATTTATAGAATTCTATTACAGTCATCTCTTGATATTTGCATTAACTTGCAATAGAATGCTATACAGGATTTCCTTAATTACACATTTAAATGAATTTTGAAATCTGGAAATTTCCTTCAGACTTACATCATGTTGGAAAATGTTACTGGAGGTCAGAACCTATATTCACAACACATGTGTATGCAAATGGAGATCTCACTCCTTTCTTTAACCTTCAGCAGCTTTGACACTTCAGCAGCCTCGACATTACTTGTGATTCAAACAGTGTTAGTTTTCGTCAAAATGCCTTTATTGTAGTACAAGTTTCTCTGATAGTGCTGATTTGACTTGTAAGTGTAGCCTGAGTTCATAAAGAGGCAAAATCAATTCTATAGCAAAAGCTAATTTCTAAGACCATTCAGTCTTTGATAATAATGGTTGAGGGTAAATTCTTTCAGAAAAAATTTCATTTTGACCCTGAACTAAAAAAAAAAAAAAATTACAATTAAATTTTCTCACTGCTAAAACAATAAGCTATTGTGTGTAGGGCAAGTCAGAATATTCAGCTTTTATTTCTAACAAGAATTCATGGAACCAATGATATTGGTTAGCCCACAGAGTGAAGGAAATTTGCTGTCATCACTGCTGGTTCAAAACCACACAGTAGATTAATGTATTTTCTGCAAAGCCCTGCTGATGAATAATCGTGGGCTTTAAATACTTTGCATCATCACAAACTTTTAAAATTTGTCCTTAAGCATTTTCTGTTCTGTTTACGTTTTTACTACCATTAGTTTTAAAACATCTTAGCAGATTCCACTTCATGTTGTATGGAATTAATATTTTGTTAATATCTTTGAGAACATTCTTGCCTATAATTTTAAAATGTAGACTATTCATAGTGGCTAGTTCTTCAGTCTGGCTGAGCATTTCAATATTATCAATATTGACAATTGCTTTAACATGTCAATTCATAAACAGTCAGAGAAAACTATTCAAAATCATGTGCCTTGTATTTTAATTGGCTATTGATGCTTCTCTCAACGTCCTCAAGTCTTTACCCAAGAATTCTCACCAATAGACTACTAGTCTAAAGACTTTTTTTCTTCCTCTGGACATGTTTGTTTAGTTAGCGTGTCAAACATGATTTAATCACATGACCATCAGTAAACAGGTTTCCTTGAATGGCTAACAAATGTAAACTTTTTGCTTGCAGCTCATTTTAACTCTTCATTTTGGTGAAGAAATTGTACTGCTAAGTCTGCTGCTGTTGCTGTTCAGTCATGTCCGACTCTGTGTGACCCCATAGACGGCAACTCCCCAGGCTCCCCCGTCCCTGGGATTCTCCAGGCAAGAACACTGGAGTGAGTTGCCATTTCCTTCTCCAATGCATGAAAGTGAAAAGTGAAAGTGAAGTCACTCAGTCGTGTGCGACTCCCAGTGACCCCATGGACTGCAGCCTACCAGGCTCCTCCATCCACGGGATTTTCCAGGCAAGAGTACTGGAGTGGGTTGCCATTGCCTTTTCCAGAAATTATACTAAGATGAAGTATTTTAACTTTTCTAATTGTCCCAACCTCTGTTCTCCTTCAAGTTGGAAATATTGAAATGAGTACTTGGTCTGGTGGTGTTGACATACATTGTATTCTGTTAGCATAAGCCATGCTATGTTTGCATAATAAACATAATGCATTAACCATCCAATTCCATACCAAAATAATCCACATTCAATTGTGCCTTGAAAGTATGACACTCAAAATCCACTTTTTTAGGGGCTTCCTTAGTGGTCTAGTGGTTAAACATCTGCCTTGCAATGCAGGGAATGTGAGTTCAATGCTTGGTTGGGGAACCAACCAAGAGTAGACCCTGCTTGCCACAAGTAGGAAAAAACCCATGCGCAGCTATGAAGATCCACCACAAACAAAAATAAATAAACAAAATAAAATGAGATGCAGTACAGTGACACGCATGATCCTAGAAACACTGTTGAGTTATAACTGGGTCACTGTTATTTGTATTGTGCTTAGCAGTAGTGTGAAACCAATGAGTTCACCACTTGACTCTGTTGCGACTATCTGTGCTGTTGTGACATGAAAGCAGACAGATGATGTAGAAATTAATGAGAGTAGCTGTGTGCCAATAAAACTGCATTTACAGACTAAATTTTGACTTTCATAAAATCTTTATCTGTCCCAAAATGTTATTCTTTTTTTTTTTTTTTTTTTAGTTTTTAAAACTATTTAAAAATTAAAACCCATTCTTGGTTCACAGACTGTATAAAACAGGTGGTAGTCTGGATTTGGTCTTCATGCTTAGTTTGCCAAAATCTCCAACCTAGAATAGTGCCTGGTGTATAGTAAGTGGGCTTCTCTGGTAGCTCATTTGGTAAAGAATCTACCTGTATTACAGGAGACCTGGCTTCTATCCCTGGGTTGGGAAGTTTCCCTGGAGAAGGAAATGGCAACCCCCTCCAGTATTCTTGCCTGGAGAATTCCATGAACAGAGGAGCCTTGCAAGTTACAGTTCATAGGGTCACAAAAAATCTGACATGACTGAACCACTAAACCGTCACCACATATAGTAAGTATTCAATCCAAATATTTGTGATTTAGTGGATAGTTTGCAGACTATAGTGTACTTAAGAATCATATTCACTTACTCAAATAGGAATTTCTGATATTAACCCTCATAATTTGACTGCGTGGTTCAGGCAGCCCACAGAGCTGCATTTTTAATGAGTACCCTTGGCCATCCGTTACTGGCAGTCCTTGGCCCATTTGTTAGAAAAATTGCTATTTCTTAATTTCTTTAAACCTCTCTGATAATTTTCTTCCTTAACTGTACATTAATTAACTCTTAAGACAAAAATTGGAGTGCCTTACTTTTTTTTGATATTGAAAAATCCAACTTAATACTTGAATTAGTTACCTTCTGAGTAGAAAATGTACAAATGTTATGAAATGAAATGAATGTAATTAATAAAAATTTAAAAAAAACTTTAAGTCTCAAGATGGAATGGCAAATTCCTTCAAACTTGAGAACTCATCAGCCTCTGTTGGGCCTGGGCAAACACCTGCAAAATTCTTACACCCTATTAGGGATATTTACCAAACTTTATATAGTTGCTTTCCACACTATAGGTTTATGAAATGGTAAACCATTTCAGGTATTGTGAGATGCATGAGTCAAATCCTATTTGCAAATCTGTTTGCTCTTTATTTCAAATTACAGTGTTTTAAATATGCATGTGGATAATATGACATACATTGGCTAGAACTTGAGAAATATCTAAAGTACCATACAAATGTGGTATTTTATAAAAGTATGTTAGGTGGATAATGGATACTTAAGTGGACAATGTCAGAAATCTTTGTTTCCAATAGGCCTTAATTATCACACATTTCACTAAGAAATCAGCACTTGTATCATTAGCATATACAGGGTTTAACTATTGCTAAGAGATCAGACTAAATGCTGAAATTTTATAATTTCATTTGAATTTATTTTCCCTGAATATCTACTTGAGATTCTGAGGTCAAAACTGATGATATAGGTCAAGTAGTTTCTAATTATGCATACAGAAAGAATATTCATATGTCTCAAAAATTTAAAGAAAAAACGGTAGAGATTTTATACTCAGGACCAAATTAGGTATAATGTGTCTTGTATTATATCGAAGTAAGTATTGGAATAAGTTAGAAAATTGAAGGCAGTCCTAGAAATGGTGGTGAACAGTACTATCACAGAAGAAAAGATCATGACATTTACGTATTTAAATCACTTAGCTCTAAATTTTCATGCAACCAGTACAAGGAGAACTATAATAAAATTTCATATGTGTTTGAATTAGACAAAGCATTTACATTAATTTTGGGTGATTGATTAGAATTAACCTCAGAAGTAAGTGCTGAAAATCAATGACATCATAAAAAATGATCAAGATGACTCTCCATCTTCAGTTCAGTTCAGTTCAGTCGCTCAGTCGTGTCCAACTCTTCATGACCCCATGAATCGCAGCACGCCAGGCCTCCCTGTCCATTACCAACTCCTGGAGTTCACTCAGGCTCACGTCCATCGAGTCAGTGATGCCATCCAGCCATCTCATTCTCTGTCGTCCCCTTCTCCTCCTGCCCTCAATCCCTCACAGCATCAGAGTCTTTACCAATGAGTCAACTTTTCGCGTGAGGTAGCCAAAGTCCTGGAGTTTCAGCTTTAGCATCATTCCTTCCAAAGAAATCCCAGGGCTGATCTCTTTCAGAATGGACTGGTTGGATCTCCTTGCAGTCCAAGGGACTCTCAAGAGTCTTCTCCAACACCACAGTTCAAAAGCATCAATTCTTTGGCACTCAGCTTTCTTCACAGTCCAACTCTCACATGACTACTGGAAAAACCATAGCCTTGACTAGACAGACCTTTGTTGGCAAAGTAATGTCTCTGCTTTTCAATATGCTCTCTAGGTTGGTCATAACTTTCCTTCCAAGGAGTAAGCGTCTTTTAATTTCATGGCTGCAGTCACCATCTGCAGTGATTTTGGAGCCCCCAAAAATAAAGTCTGACACTGTTTCCACTGTTTCCCCATCTATTTCCCATGAAGTGATGGGACTAGATGCCATGATCTTCATTTTCTTTTTTTTTTTTTTTTCTGTATTTTTTTTTAAATTTTATTTTATTTTTAAACTTTACATAATTACATAATTGTATTAGTTTTGCCAAATATCAAAATGAATCTGCCACAGGTATACCTGTGTTCCCCATCCTGAACCCTCCTCCCTCCTCCCTCCCCATACCAACCCTCTGGGTCGTCCCAGTGCACTAGCCCCAAGCATCCAGTATCGTGCATCGAACCTGGACTGGCATCTCGTTTCATACATGATATTTTACATGTTTCAATGCCATTCTCCCAAATCTTCCCACCCTCTCCCTCTCCCATAGAGTCCATAAGACTTTTCTGTACATCAGTGTCTCTTTTGCTGTCTTGTACACAGGGTTATTGTTACTGTATTTCTAAATTCCATATATATGCGTTAGTATACGTATTGGTGTTTTTCTTTCTGGCTTACTTCACTCTGTATAATAGGCTCCAGTTTCATCTACCTCATTAGAACTGATTCAAATGTTTTCTTTTTAATGGCTGAGTAATACTCCATTCTGTATATGTACCACAACTTTCTTATCCATTCATCTGCTGATGGACATCTAGGTTGCTTCCATGTCCTGGCTATTATAAACAGTGCTGTGATGAACATTGGGGTACACGTGTCTCTTTCCTTTCTGTTTTCCTCAGTGTGTATGCCCAGCAGTGGGATTGCTGGATCATAAGGCAGTTCTATTTCCAGTTTTTTAAGGAATCTCCACACTGTTCTCCATAGTGGCTGTACTAGTTTGCATTCCCACCAACAGTGTAAGAGGGTTCCCTTTTCTCCACACCCTCTCCAGCATTGATTACTTGTAGACTTTTGGATCGCAGCCATTCTGACTGGTGTGAAATGGTACCTCATAGTGGTTTTGATTTGCATTTCTCTGATAATGAGTGACGTTGAGCATCTTTTCATGTGTTTGTTAGCCCTCTGTATGTCTTCTTTGGAGAAATGTCTATTTAGTTCTTTGGCCCATTTTTTGATTGGGTCATTTATTTTTCTGGAGTTGAGCTGTAGGAGTTGCTTGTATATTTTTGAGATTAGTTGCTTGTCAGTTGCTTCATTTGCTATTATTTTCTCCCATTCTGAAAGCTGTCTTTTCACCTTGCTAATAGTTTCCTTTGATGTGCAGAAGCTTTTAAGGTTAATTAGGTCCCATTTGTTTATTTTTGCTTTTATTTCCAATATTCTGGGAGGTGGATCATAGAGGATCCTGCTGTGATGTATGTCAGAGAGTGTTTTGCCTATGTTCTCCTCTAGGAGTTTTATAGTTTCTAGTCTTACGTTTAGATCTTTAATCCATTTTGAGTTTATTTTTGTGTATGGTGTTAGAAAGTGTTCTAGTTTCATTCTTTTACAAGTGGTTGACCAGATTTCCCAGCACCACTTGTTAAAGAGATTGTCTTTAATCCATTGTATATTCTTGCCTCCTTTGTCAAAGATAAGGTGTCCATATGTGCGTGGATTTATCTCTGGGCTTTCTATTTTGTTCCATTGATCTATATTTCTGTCTTTGTGCCAGTACCATACTGTCTTGATAACTGTGGCTTTGTAGTAGAGCCTGAAGTCAGGTAGGTTGATTCCTCCAGTTCCATTCTTCTTTCTCAAGATCGCTTTGGCTATTCGAGGTTTTTTGTATTTCCATACAAATTGTGAAATTATTTGTTCTAGCTCTGTGAAGAATACTGCTGGTAGCTTGATAGGGATTGCATTGAATCTATAAATTGCTTTGGGTAGTATACTCATTTTCACTATATTGATTCTTCCAATCCATGAACATGGTATATTTCTCCATCTATTAGTGTCCTCTTTGATTTCTTTCACCAGTGTTTTATAGTTTTCTATATATAGGTCTTTAGTTTCTTTAGGTAGATATATTCCTAAGTATTTTATTCTTTCTGTTGCAATGGTGAATGGAATTGTTTCCTTAATTTCTCTTTCTGTTTTCTCATTATTAGTGTATAGGAATGCAAGGGATTTCTGCGTGTTGATTTTATATCCTGCAACTTTACTATAGTCGTTGATTAGTTCTAGTAATTTTCTAGTGGAGTCTTTAGGGTTTTCTATGTAGAGGATCATGTCATCTGCAAACAGTGAGAGTTTTACGTCTTCTTTTCCAATTTGGATTCCTTTTATTTCTTTTTCTGCTCTGATTGCTGTGGCCAAAACCTCCAAAACTATGTTGAATAGTAATGGTGAAAGTGGGGACCCTTGTCTTGTTCCTGACTTTAGAGGAAATGCTTTCAATTTTTCACCATTGAGGATAATGTTTGCTGTGGGTTTGTCATATATAGCTTTTATTATGTTGAGGTATGTTCCTTCTATTCCTGCTTTCTGGAGAGTTTTTATCATAAATGGGTGTTGAATTTTGTCAAAGGCTTTCTCTGCATCTATTGAGATAATCATATGGTTTTTATTTTTCAATTTGTTAATGTGGTGTATTACATTGATTGATTTGTGGATATTGAAGAATCCTTGCATCCCTGGGATAAAGCCCACTTGGTCATGGTGTATGATCTTTTTAATGTGTTGTTGGATTCTGATTGCTAGAATTTTGTTAAGGATTTTTGCATCTATGTTCATCAGTGATATTGGCCTGTAGTTTTCTCTTTTTGTGGGATCTTTGTCAGGTTTTGGTATTAGGGTGATGGTGGCCTCATAGAATGAGTTTGGAAGTTTACCTTCCTCTGCAATTTTCTGGAAGAGTTTGAGCAGGATAGGTGTTAGCTCTTCTCTAAATTTTTGGTAGAATTCAGCTGTGAAGCCGTCTGGACCGGGGCTTTTGTTTGCTGGAAGATTTTTGATTACAGTTTCAATTTCCGTGCTTGTGATGGGTCTGTTAAGATTTTCTATTTCTTCCTGGTCAAGTTTTGGAAAGTTGTACTTTTCTAAGAATTTGTCCATTTCTTCCTCGTTGTCCATTTTATTGGCATATAATTGTTGATAGTAGTCTCCTATGATCCTTGGTATTTCTGTGTTGTCTGTTGTGATCTCTCCATTTTCGTTTCTAATTTTATTGATTTGATTTTTCTCCCTTTGTTTCTTGATGAGTCTGGCTAATGGTTTGTCAATTTTATTTATCCTTTCAAAGAACCAGCTTTTGGTTTGGTTGATTTTTGCTATGGTCTCTTTTGTTTCTTTTGCATTTATTTCTGCTCTAATTTTTAAGATTTCTTTCCTTCTACTAACCCTGGGGTTCTTCATTTCTTCCTTTTTTAGTTGCTTTAGGTGTAGAGTTAGGTTATTTATTTGACTTTTTTTCTTGTTTCTTGAGGTGTGCCTGTATTGCTATGAACTTTCCCCTTAGGACTGCTTTTACCGTGTCCCACAGGTTTTGGGTTATTGTGTTTTCATTTTCATTCGTTTCTATGCAAATTTTGATTTCTTTCTTGATTTCTTCTGTGATTTGTTGGTTATTCAGCAGTGTGTTGGTCAGCCTCCATATGTTGGAATTTTTAATAGTTTTTCTCCTGTAGTTGAGATCTAATCTTACTGCATTGTGGTCAGAAAAGATGCTTGGAATGATTTCTATTTTTTTGAATTTACCAAGGCTAGCTTTATGGCCCAGGATGTGATCTATCCTGGGGAAGGTTCCATGTGCGCTTGAGAAAAAGTTGAAATTCATTGTTTTGGGATGAAATGTCCTATAGATATCAATTAGGTCTAACTGGTCTATTGTATCATTTAAAGTTTGTGTTTCCTTGTTAATTTTCTGTTTAGTTGATCTATCCATAGGTGTGAGTGGGGTATTAAAGTCTCCCACTATTATTGTGTTATTGTTAATGTCTCCTTTCATACTTATTAGCATTTGTCTTACATACTGCGGTGCTCCCGTGTTGGGTGCATATATATTTGTAATTGTTATATCTTCTTCTTGGATTGATCCTTTGATCATTATGTAGTGACCATCTTTGTCTCTTTTCACAGCCTTTGTTTTAAAGTCTATTTTATCTGATATGAGTATTGCTACTCCTGCTTTCTTTTGGTCCCTATTTGCATGGAAAATCTTTTTCCAGCCCTTCACTTTTAGTCTGTATGTGTCCCCTGTTTTGAGGTGGGTCTCTTGTAGACAACATATGTAGGGGTCTTGTTTTTGTATCCATTCAGCCAGTCTTTGTCTTGGTTGGGGCATTCAACCCATTTACGTTTAAGGTAATTACTGATAAGTATGATTCCGTTGCCATTTACTTTATTGTTTTGGGTTCGAATTTATACACCATTTTTGTGTTTCCTGTCTAGAGAATATCCTTTAGTATTTGTTGGAGAGCTGGTTTGGTGGTGCAGAGTTCTCTCAGCTTTTGCTTGTCTGAAAAGCTTTTGATTTCTCCTTCATACTTGAATGAGATCCTTGCTGGGTACAATAATCTGGGCTGTAGGTTATTTTCTTTCATCATTTTAAGTATGTCTTGCCATTCCCTCCTGGCTTGAAGAGTTTCTATTGAAAGATCAGCTGGTATCCTTATGGGAATTCCCTTGTGTGTTATTTGTTGTTTTTCCCTTGCTGCTTTTAATATTTGTTCTTTGTGTTTGATCTTTGTGAATTTGATTAATATGTGTCTTGGGGTGTTTCGCCTTGGGTTTATCCTGTTTGGGACTCTCTGGGTTTCTTGGACTTGGGTGATTATTTCCTTCCCCATTTTAGGGAAGTTTTCAACTATTATCTCCTCAAGTATTTTCTCATGGTCTTTCTTTTTGTCTTCTTCTTCTGGAACCCCTATGATTCGAATGTTGTAGCATTTAATATTGTCTTGGAGATCTCTGAGATTGTCCTCATTTCTTTTAATTCGTTTTTCTTTTATCCTCTCTGATTCATTTATTTCTACCATTCTATCTTCTAATTCACTAATCCTATCTTCTGCCTCTGTTATTCTACTATTTGTTGCCTCCAGAGTGTTTTTAATTTCATTTATTGCATTACTCATTATATATTGACTCTTTTTTATTTCTTCTAGGTCCTTGTTAAACCTTTCTTGCCTCTTCTCAATCCTTGTCTCCAGGCTATTTATCTGTGATTCCATTTTGATTTCAAGATTTTGGATCAATTTCACTATCATTATTCGGAATTCTTTATCAAGTAGATTCCCTATCTCTTCCTCTTTTGTTTGGTTTGGTGGGCATTTATCCTGTTCCTTTATCTGCTGGGTATTCCTGTCTCTTCATCTTGTTTAAATTGGTGAGTTTGGGGTGTCCTTTCTGTATTCTGGCAGTTTGTGGAGTTCTCTTTATTGTGGCGTTTCCTCGTTGTGTGTGAGTTTGTACAGGTGGCTTGTCAAGGTTTCCTGGTTAGGGAAGCTTGTGTCGGTGTTCTGGTGGGTGGAGCTGTATTTCTTCTCTCTGGAGTGCAATGAAATGTCCAGTAATGAGTTATGAGATGTCTATGGTTTGGGGGTGACTTTGGGCAGCCTGTTTCTTGAAGCTCAGGGCTGTGTTCCTTTGTTGCTGGAGAGTTTGCTTGGTATGTCTTGCCCTGGAACTTGTTGGCCCTTGTGTGGTGCTTGGTTTCAGTGTCGGTATGGAGGCGTTTGATGAGCTCCTGTCAATTAATGTTCCTTGGAGTCAGGAGTTCCCTGGAGTCAGGGTTTGGACTTAAGCCTCCTGCTTCCAGTTATCGGTCTTATTTCTACAGTAGTTTCAAAACTTCTCCTTCTATACCTCACCACTGATAAAATATCTACATTAAAGATGAAAAGTTTCTCTACTGTGAGGGTCACTCAGAGAGGTTCACAGCATTACATGGAGAAGAGAAGAGGGAGGAGGGAGTTAGAGGTGACCCAAATGAGATGAGGTGGAATCAATAGTGGAGATAGTGGGCTAGCCAGTAGTCACTTCCTTATGTGCACTCCACAACTGGACTGCTCAGAGATGTTCACGGAGTTATACAGAGAAGAGAAGAAGGAGGAAGGAGACAGAGGTGGCCAGAAGGATAAAAGGGGGGAATGAAAAGGAGGGAGACAGATCCAGTCAGTAATCAGTTCCCTAAGTGTTGTCCACCGTCTGAAACACACAGAAATTCACAGAGTTGGGTAGAGTAGAGAGGGGTTAGGGAGGAGACACAGGCGACCTGGTGGAGAAAAAGGAGAGTCCAAAGGGAGAGAGAGCAGTCAAGCCAGTAATCTCACTCCCTAGTGAAAAATGGGTCCTGAAGATTGGGTTCTTAAAGGTACAAAATTGGTAACAAATCCATAGAAGCAAAAATTAAAAATCTAGAGTAGAGTTTGGAATTTCAAAAATACGATGTTAAAGAAAAGAAGAAGGAAAAGAAAGAGAGAAAAAATGAATAAAGAAAAACAAACAAGGTCGTGAAAATTATAAAGAAAATACAGGTACAAAATTGATAACTAATACCAAAAAGCAAAAATTAAAAATCTAGAGTAGAGTTTGGAATTTCAAAAATACAGTGTTTAAAAAAAGGAAGAAGAAAAATAAAGAAAGAAAACAAACAAACAAACAAAAACAAACAAGGTTACAAAAATTATAAAGAAAATACAGGTACAAAATTGATATCAAATACCAAAAAGCATAAATTAAAAATCTAGAGTAGAGTTTGGAATTTCAGATATACAATGTTATATAGAAGAAGAAGAGAAATAAGCAGAGAAAAAAAAGTCACAGAAATTATTAAAAAACTATAGGTACAAAATTGATAACATATACCAAAAAGCTAAAATTAAAAATCTAGAGTAGAGTTTGGAATTTCAGATATACAGTGTTATATAGAAGAAGAAGAGAAAGAAACAGAGAGAAAAAAATAAAAGTCACAGAAATTATAAAAAAAACTATAGGTACAAAACTGATAACATATACCAAAAAGCTAAAAGTAAAAATCTAGAGTAGAGTTTAGAATTTCAAAAATACAATGTTAAAGAAAAGAAGAAAAAAAAAAAAAAACAAGGTCAAAAAATTATAAAATATATATATATGAAGTTTGCTGAAGAAGAAAAAAATAAGGTCTTTTTTTTTTTTGAAAAGTAATAGGTTATAAAAGTGAAAATTAAAGAACAATAGAGGACTTAAAATTTTTTTTCTAAAAAATTAAAAAAAAGAAAGAAAGTAAGAATGATCGTAAAAATAGTAAAAATATATCTAGGACTTTCTCTGGTTTTGTTGTGAGTATTGTGGGTTCAGTTCATTTTTGGCTAGTTCCATGGTCCGACTTATATTTCTCAAGATCTATAGGCCCCTTCCTATGTAGTCCGTAGTAACCACAGGGTTTTAATCTCCAAGGCGTTTCCCTCTGTTATAACTTCTTCTGTTTGCTGGTCTCTTCAGTGTCTGGTTTCCACCCTGACACAAAGGGGACGGTGGAGGACACTTTTTTTTTTTTTTTTTTAGGCTTACTTGTTCAGTCGCGCTGTGGGGAGGGAGGGAGGGATGCTGCAAACAAATAACACTGGCGTGCGCTCGCAGTGCCTCAGCCACACTAGGTCTGCCCCCACTCACGGCGCGTGTAGCCTCCCTGCCCACACTGCTCAGGCTCTAGGTTGCTCCACCGGGAACAATCCGAGGCCGGCCCTGGGCTGCATGTACTTCCCAGGTCCAAGCCGCTCAGGTTCAGGCACTCGGGTAGTCCTCAGAGGCGCAGACTCAGTTGGGGCTGCGTTTTGTGCTCTTCCCAGGTCCGAGCAGCTCAGGTGATGAGGTGTTTGGCGAGCGCCAATGCTGCGACTTATCACCTCCCCGCCACTCGGTTATCTGGGTGTCAAACCGGCGCACCTTCTCAGGCAGATGTTGACCGTCCAGACCCCCAAGAAGTTTTAGTTAGCAAAGAAGCCTGCTTACAGTTTTATAGATAATGTCTCTCTGGGGCTGCGATTGCCCTCTTCCGGCTCTGGCTGCCTGTCACCGGACGGGGAAGGTCTGCAGCCGGCTATCTCTGTTCAGTCCTTTGTTCCGTGCGCGGGCCTGGCGGTGTCTTGGGTTAGGGCTGGCTTTTCGCGTGGTAGATATCCCACAGTCTGGTTTGCTAGCCCAAATTATTTCGCTCAGATAGCGCTCAGGGTATTCAGGCCAGATTCTTACTCTCAGCGATGCAGCCCGCGCCGCGCCTCCCTGCCCAGCCACCGCTTGCTGATGGAGGATGCAGGCGTCTGCGCTGCTTCTCCACTGGGGGAGTTACCGTAGGGCTCACAATCTGCGAGTTTTAATTGTTTACTTATTTTTTCTCCCTGTTAAGTTGCCCTCTGTGCTTCCAAAGCTCGGCACAGATTCGGCAGTGAGAAGGTTTCCTGGTGTTTGGAAACTTCTCTCTTTTTAAGACTCCCTTCCCGGACGGAACTCCGTCCCTCCCTCTTTTGTCTCTTTTTTTGTCTTTTATATTTTTTCCCTACTTCCTTTCGAAGAGTTGCGTTGCTTTTCTGGGTGCCTGATGTCCTCTGCCGGCATTCAGAAGTTGTTTTGTGGAATTTACTCGACGTTTAAATGCTCTTTTGATGAATTTGTGGGGGAGAAAGTGTTCTCCCCGTCCTACTCCTCTGCCATCTTGGCTCCTCCTGCCCCATGATCTTCATTTTCTGAATGTTGAGCTTTAAGCCAACTTTTTCACTCTCCCATCTCCAGCTTAGTGACTTCTAAACTAGAGTAGCTGGATTGTAGTTATCTGAAGATTGATAATTTATGAGAGGTAAACTTGGACAGTTACATATTATATTGACAGTTAATGTATTGGAGGAGATTGTGAAGACTATGTATAACTCCTGCTCACTACGAAACTGATAGAATTACATTAAACTCTTACAACCTATCTGTCAGGCAGATATTGTGTGTTTGTGTTAGTCACTCAATAACATTCAACTCTTTGAGAAACCATGGACTTTAGCTTGCCAGGCTCCTCTGTCCGTGGAATTCTCCAGGTAAGAATACTGAAGTGGGTTGCCATTCCCTTCTCCAGGGGATCTTCCCAACCCAGGGATTGAATCTGGGTCTCCCACATTGCAGGCAGATTCTTTACCATTTGAGCCACCAAGGAAGCTGTAGGCAGATATTACTGAACTGATTTTAAAGAGAGATAAAAAGCTCATAGAAGTTAGGTTACTTGTTCAAGGTCACATATAAGACATAGGACCTGGATCTAAAGCTCCTCTTTCCATTATATGCTATTAAAAGTCTGCTTTCTTGATCCTTATTTTGGATTACTTTATCAAATTCAGTTATTTCAGGTGATAAAAAGTTTCTGTTTTATGACTTTCATGACTCATTTTGATATAAAATGATAAATGAATCATGCTCTATTTCCTCCCTCCCTAACTTCCCCATCCTCCTCTTCCATCCCACATATTCATTAATACATTGCATCCATAAAGGTAAAGTGTTTTTTTTTTTTAAATGTGAACTCCTGAGTCACTATGCCAATCAAGTGTAATTATATGTCAAGTAGTGTTTTCTCTTCTTGGTGTTAGTCATAGAATGAGGTTGATTCTATGCATATCATTGGCTTATTCATTTTGATTAAATTTATTGGTGTCTTTCAAGATGAGTGTGTCTTTAGGTTCTATTATTGACATTAACTTCATACTTCAGTGTGGGAGATGGAATAAAAGTTTTCCCAAGATATTCGCATCCTGGAACCTGCAAAATAAGTTCCTTTAGATGGCAAAAAAGACTTTGCAGGTGTAGTTAAATTAAGGATCTTGAAATGAGGAGACTATCCAAGATTATCCATTGGGCCCAATGTATAATGATAAGAAGGAAGTAGGAGGACAAGTCAGAGAGGGGATATGACAGTGGGAGTTGAAGTGATGAGCTCTGCAGATGAAAGGGAGGACCATGAGCCTAAAAATGAACACGACCCCTAGAAGCTGGAAAAGCAAGGGAAATGACTGTCTCCAAAACCTCAGAGGAAGCATGGCCTTGCCAACACCTTAATTTTGGTCCAGTGAAACCCACTACAGATTTTTGACCTCCAGAACTATTAAACAATAAACTAGTGTTGTTTTAAACCACTAATTTTGTGGTTATTTGTTACAGAAATACCAGGAAACTAATACATTTAGCATATCCTCTTACAGTCAGTTTTCATTGAATAGTATTTCACTAAGATGGTGTGCTGTGATTCATGGGGTCGCAAAGAGTCCAACACGACTGAGCAACTGAACTGAACTGAACTGAAGATATGGTAGCTATCATGTGGCCATCTCCATAAAACTGAGCGTCGGAGTGACCTTGATAATTTTTTAGAGTTATATTTCAGGTAGAAACGTTAACAGCATCCAACTTTTCTAATTGCCAGTACTTTGTTGCAGACTAGTGGTTTGTAACTCTTCCAGATCATGGGTGCCTTTTCAGTTCAGTTAAGTCACTCAGTCATGTCTAACTCTTTGTGACCCCATGAACCACAGCACGCCAGCCTCCCTGTCCATCACCAACTTACAGAGTCCACCCAAACCCATGTCCATTGAGTCAGTGATGCCATCCAACCATCTCATCCTCTGTCGTCCCCTTTTCCTCCTGCCTTCAATCTTTCCCAGCATCAGGATCTTTTCCAGTGAGTCAGCTCTTCGCACGAAGTGGCCAAAGTATTGGAGTTTCAGCTTTAAAATCAGTCCTACCAATGAACAACCAGGACTGATGTCCTTTAGGATGGACTGGTTGGATCTCCTTGCAATCCAAGGGACTCTCAAGAGTCTTCTCCAACACCACAGTTCAAAAGCATCAATTCTTCAGTGCTCAGCTTTCTTTATAGTCCAACTCTCACATACATACATGACCACTGGAAAAACCATAACCTTGACTAGAAGGACCTTTGATGACAAAGTAATGTCTCTGTTTTTTAATATGCTATCTAGCTTGGTCATAACTTTCCTTCCAAGGAGTAAGTGTCTTTTAATTTCATGGCTGCAATCACCATCTGCAGAGATTGTGGAGTCAAAAAAAAAAAAAAAATAAAGTCTGACACTGTTTCCACTGTTTTCCCATCTATTTGCCATGAAGTGATGGGACTGGATGTCATGATCTTCGTTTTCTGAATGTTGAGCTTTAAGCCAACTTTTTCACTCTCCTCTTTCACTTTCACCAAGAGGCTCTTTAGTTCCTCTTCACTTTCTGCCATCACTTTTCTGTCATCTGCATATCTGAGGTATTGATATTTCTCCTGGCAATCTTGATTCCAGCTTGTGCTTCATCCAGCCCAGCATTTCTCATGATGTACTCTGCATAGAAGTTAAATAAGCAGGGTGACAATATACAGCCTTGATGTACTCCTTTTCCTATTTGTAACCAGTCTGTTGTTCCATGTCCAGTTCTAACTGTTGCTTCCTGACCTGCATATAGGTTTCTCAAGAGGCAGGTCAGGTGGTCTGGTATTCCCATCTCTTGAAGAATTTTGCACAGTTTATTGTGATCCACACAGTCAAAGGCTTTGGCATAGTCAATAAAGCAGAAATAAATGTTTTTCTGGAACTCTCTTGCTTTTTCCATGATCCAGCAGATGTTGGCAATTTGGTCTCTGGTTCCTCTGCCTTTTCTAAAACCAGCTTGAACATCTGGAAGTTCATGGTTCACATATTGCTGAAGCCTGGCTTGGAGAATTTTGAGCATTACTTTGCTAGCATGTGAGATGAGTGCAATTGTGTGGTAGTTTGAGCATTCTTTGGCATTGCTTTTCTTTGGGAATGGAATGAAAACTGACCTTTTCCAGTCCTGTGGCCACTGCTGAGTTTTCCAAATTTGCTGGCATATTGAGTGCAGCACTTTCACAGGATCATCTTTCAGGATTTGGAATAGCTCAACTGGTCCATCACCTCCACTAGCTTTTATTTAAATGATTATCTTTAGAGTGGTGAATTGTGGATCTGAATTTATTTATTTATTTTTTTATTGCACATCACTCCTTTATTTTATACTGATCTGGAAAAAAGATATTTTTAGTACAGTTATGCTCAAATGAGTACTGGGCCCAAATGCTGGGCCAAGCAACTGGAACATGATTCAGAAGTCAGGCACAGTGAGAGACACACTTGGACATGATCAAGAGGCATTCCGCTGCAACAAAACAGTAAGGCAGGGGAGGGATTCTAAAACACAGCAGGATGAACTCCTACACCTTAGACGCCAGGAGCTTATCCCATGATGGTGTAAGGAATGACTTATTTGCTGATGACCACATGTGGGAATTTTTCAACCGCCACTAAAAACCCCAGAAGGGTTTTTGTTGTTGTTGTTTTATATTTATAATTTTTTTTTTTTAAGTAGATGCAACACAAAAACATTCAGGATTGATCCAGCCTTTTAGAGTCAGGGAGGAATATTTGATTGAGTCACCATACAGGTTACATTCATCTTCCACTGGAATGACTAGAGCCCCGAGTCACCTAACAACTGTGCCTGGCTGGCCTCTGGGGACACGAACAGGCTCTTACTTCTCCTCATTGGTCATACCTCAGCATGGTTTTCTCCCTGTCCCCTACTCAAGCAGCTCCTTAGTAATAAACCACCATCAAACCCCCCAGTGATGACCTCTCAACACTTCTGGATAAGTCTTCCCTCGGCTTGGACTGAGGACCATGCCCCAGACGTGCCATTCTGACTAGACTGTATGAAGGGAGTGGGTGCAAGAGATAAAATGGCTAATGTGGAATTGGGAGCCACTGGTCCCCACCTGCAGCTACAACTTACGATGCCTACAGATGTGATCAGTGGGACATGTGCCAGGGAGAGGTGCAGAGGAATAGGGTGGGGCCAGGGCAGGGGAGGAGGGTAATCCTTGGGAAAGTAATCTGCTGCTTGCTCTCACTTCTTGGCCTTGCCCTGGGCAGCCACAGCCTCCATGGCTTTATGCACGGTCTCCTCATCCCCCAGGAACTGCACGGGCTTGATGGGCTTCAAGTTCTTGTCCAACTCATAGACCATGGGAATGCCAGTCGGCAGGTTCAGCTCCATGATAGCTTCTTCAGAGAGACCTTCCAGATGCTTGACGATGCCCCGAAGGCTGTTGCCATGGGTTGCAATTAGTACCCGTTTCCCCTCCTTGATCTGGGGGACAATTTCTTCATTCCAAAAGGGCAGAGCTCTGGCAATTGTGTCCTTCAGACTCTCACAGGAGGGCAGCTAGTCTTCAGTGAGGTCTGCGTACCTGCGATCCTTACTGATGTTGCTGTAGAAGGGATGGTCGGGCTCCATGGGAGGCGGCGGGACATCATAGGAGTGCCTCCAGATCTTTACCTGGGCCTCACCATGCTTGGCAGCAGTTTCTGCCTTATTGAGGCCAGTCAGACCCCCATAGTGTCACTCATTAAGGCGCCAAGTCCTCACCACTGGCAGCCACATTTGGTCGATAGCATCCAGCACTGTCCAGAGGGTCCTGATTGCTCTCTTCTGCACTGAGGTGAAGCAGATGTCAAACTCATAGCCAGCATCTCTCAGCGCCTGCCCGCCTCGCTTCGCCTCCTCGTGCCTGGCTGGGCTCAGGTCCGCGTCGTACCAGCCGCTGCAATGGTTCTCCAGGTTCCATGTGCTCTCACCGTGCCGGATCATCACCAGCTTGTAGGCGGCCATGGCTGCAGTTCGGGATGTGGCGCAGACTGGATCCGAATTTAATATGTTTCTCATGATGACACATTCTACTAGACTGACAAATAGCTGGGATGCAAAGAGCTGACTCACTGGAAAAGACCCCGATACTGGGAAAGATTGAGGGCAGGAGGAGAAGGGGGCTACTGAAGATGAGATGGATGGCATCACTGATTCAATGGACATGAATTTGAACAGACTCCATGAGACAGTGAAAGACAGGGAACCCTGGTGTGCTGCGGTTTATGGGGTTGAAAAGAGTCAGACATGAGTAGCTACTGAAGTACAACAAACGAACCAACATAAAAACCAAAGTGTATCAACTGTAATATTTGAAATAGTCACATTTTATAAGGTAATCTTATAAAGAAAATGCAGTGAATTTTCATATTCCCAACAAATTGGGGAATTTTGTTCTAATAAATCTTAACTTCCTCCCATCCATCTTTCATGGCTTACCTGTTTGGAACTACTGTTAGTTGAATTTTGGATTTTCTGAAATAAATCTCTGTGTTGTTCTTCTTTTTTCCTAATGTTTTATTTTTCAGTTTTTAAGTTTGGCAATTGTATTTTTAATTTCTAAAAACTAAATTTTTTTCCTCTGGCAGTTTCTATTTTCATGAATTAAGCTCTCAAATCTCTTTGAGCATAATAATTAAAGATGCATTTTGTTTCCTGTTTTTTGAATTATTTATATTTATTTTGCTCTGTTAAAGAAAACGTTTTTAAAAATGTTAGGTAATGTTTCATAGGTTTTAAAAATGTAGATTCTGGGAGCCAGACTTCTGGCTTTCAAGCTCAGCTCTATCACTTATTAACTCTGGCTTTTGAAATTGTGTAATTCAGACTGGAACTGAACCCATTGTCTTTTAACTGAGATCACACTTCTGGTCTCAGGACTTACTGAAGTTCAGGTTCTTGATGTTTCATAGCAGAAATAACTCGTTGAGAGACAAAGTGATTGGTAAGAAGTGGACTTATTTAAAGAGAAACACACTCCACAGACAGAGTGTGGGCCATCTCAGAAGGCACCAAGGTATGGGGTTGTCAGTTTTTATAGGAATGGGTAATTTCATAGGCTAATGAGTAGGAGGAGTATTTCAGCTATTGGGGGGAACAGATGGGGATTTCTAGAAATTGGGCTACTGCCCACTTTTTGACCTTTATGGTCATCCTTGGAACAGTGATGGCACCTGTGGGTGTGTCATTTAGCTTGAAGTGTTACAGTGAGTGTATACTGAGGCTCAAGTTCTGGTGGACATCAATTCATCTGTCATCTTGAACTTATTTAGGTCTAATCAGTTTATACTGTGTCCTTGGGCTATGCCATTCCTTTAAAGGCTGTGCCTGGTCCTTTCTCTCCTGTTTCACTTTGGACAAGTGATTAAGCTTTTAATGTGACTGAGTTTCCTCAGTTGTAAAATGGGGATTCTAATAGCACCTGCTTGACAGAGATTTTATTTCTAAAAGGATTACATAAATAAATGAAGAATGTAAAGACATTGAATGGTTTCTGTTACACAGCTCAGTTCAGTCATTCAGTCGTGTCTGACTCTTTGCGACCCCATGGACTGCTCCACTCCCAGAGCTTGCTCAAACTCATGTCCATTGAGTTGATGATGCCATCCAACCATCTCATCCTCTGTTGTCCCCTTCTCCTCCAGTCTTCAATCTTTCCCAGCATCAGGGTCTTTTCCAATGAGTTAGATCTTCGCATTAGGTGGCCAAGTTTTGGAGTTTCAGCTTCAGCATCAGTCCTTCCAATGAATGTTCAGGACTGGTTTCCTTTAGGATGGACTGGTTTAATCTCCTTGCAGTAGTAAGTACTAATAAATTATAGCTGAAACTATTGGTCTTTCACATTAGTCTAGTAATCCGTAGTTTTCCCTTGTAACTGAAAAACGAATGTCTATTTTAGACAGCCAGTGTGGATATGTGTGTTAGTCACTTAGTTGTGTCAGACTCTTTGTGACCCCATGGACGGTAGCCCACCACCAGACAGAATACTGGAGTGAGTTGCTATTCTCTTCTCCAGGGGATCTTCCTGACCCAGGGATCAAACCCAGGTCTCCTGCATTGCAGGTCTTGACCATCTGAGCCACCCTGGAAGCAGATGTAGGGAGTTATAATACAGCTAGGTTAGTTCCACCAGGGCTTCTCCCCCAAGTGGGAAAACTACTCAGGATACAAATGAAGTACTTCAGTTCAATGGACAGACTTCACTTTACTGCAGGGACATGTGCAGGGAGAAAGCCAAAGATTCTCTGGGCTCTGCGAGGCTGGAGCAAGGAGTTTTATCCTCCTCATCCACACTGGAAGTCTGAGCTTTCAACGGGAAGCTTGTTCACTTTTTTTCTGGATAAAACCCTACACTGTTTTGCCTGAAGGTAAATGCTGGGCTGCAATTCCAGTTTTTCTGCCTGCAGTGGGGATGAAGAAGCCGAGTGGGAGAGCTGGAGCTAGCTGTAGATGGAAGTCCTTTTTAATACCCCTGTTTTAGCTTCCTTTCTCATTCCCAATCTCCATGCTGTCAGCTTGGAGCCCACAGTTCCACAGTCAAGAAGACTGGCAGCCACCAAGCTCCCCCAGGGTACTGTCTGGAATGTGGATTCCCCCTTTGTTTCTCTGGTTTTTCTGGTCAGCAGCTTTCAGCTGCTCCTACTCTCCAGGAATTTGTTGAAATCTCCTATCTGCTAATGACTACACCCACTCCCTCCTTCCCTTTATTGTTATTGGTTTACCCTCTTTTCCACTTTCTTAGAGTCTTTTCAGCGTGGTCCCGGGGCAAGGGTCTTGACTCCGGAGACACAGACTTTGTACCTTGAAGAAAACATTGATTGCCCTATTCCCCCAACCCCTCTTATATAATTTTCATTAACTTACAATTTTATAACAAAATATATATTATTATTGTTTCAATTTTACACATGAAAGTTTTAAAAGGACCAGAACACACCATGCTAGAGTGATAGCACTCAGGTTCAAGTCTTTCTTAAAAAAAAAAAAAAAACCCTAACCCCTTCTAAAATCCAAGAATGAGGACCCAATGTGAGGATAAGCATTATGACTACTAAATATAAGCATCTCGGAAAAAATAAAATATTAATCCTATAGATTTTGATGCTGTGTAAACCAATTATTTCAAAATTAAAAACAAATTAACTATGGACTTTTTACCTTTTTCTTTTTATTAATTTTTACTGGAGTATAGTTGCTTTACAATGTTGTGTTAGTTTCTGCTGTACAGCAAAGTGAATTAGCTATACATATACATATATCCAGTCTGTTGTTCCACGTCCAGTTCAAACTGTTGCTTCCTGGCCTGCATATAGGTTTCTCAAGAGCCAGGTCAGGTGGTCTGGTATGCCCATCTCTTGAAGAATCTTCCACAGTTTATTGTGATCCACACAGTCAAAGGCTTTGGCATAGTCAATAAAGCAGAAATAAATGTTTTTCTGGAACTCTCTTGCTTTTTCCATGATCCAGCAGATGTTGGCAATTTGATCTCTGGTTCCTCTGCCTTTTCCAAAACCGTCTTGAACATCTGGAAGTTTACAGTTCACGTATTGCTGAAGCCTGGCTTGGAGAATTTTGAGCATTACTTTAATAGCATGTGAGATGAGTGCAATTGTGCGGTAGTTTGAGCATTCTTTGGCACTGCCTTTCTTTGGGAATGGAATGAAAACTGACCTTTTCCAGTCCTGTGGCCACTGCTGAGTTTTCCAAATTTGCTGGCATATTGAGTGCAGCACTTTCACAGCATCATCTTTCGGGATTTGAAATAGCTCAACTGGAATTCCATCACCTCCACTAGCTTTGTTCGTAGTGATGCTTTCTAAGGCCCACTTGACTTCACATTCCAGGATGTCTGGCTCTAGGTGAGTGATCACACCATTGTGATTATCTGGGTCATGAAGATCTTTTTGTACAGTTTTCCTGTGTATTCTTGCCACTTTTTCTTAATATCTTCTGCTTCTGTTAGGTCCATACCACTTCTGTCCTTTATCAAGCCCATCTTTGCATGAAATGTTCCCTTGGTATCTCTAATTTTCTTTAAAAGATCTCTAGTCTTTCCCATTCTGTTGTTTTCCTCTATTTCTTTGCATTGATCACTAAGGAAGGCTTTCTTATCTCTCCTTGCTATTCTTTGGAACTCTGCATTCAGATGCTTATATCTTTCCTTTTCTCCTTTGCTTTTCTCTTCTCTTCTTTTCACAGCTATTTGTAAGACCTCCCCAGACAGCCATTTTGCTTTTTTGCATTTCTTTTCCATGGGATGGTCTTGATCCCTGTCTCCTGTATAATGTCACAAACCTCCATCCATAGTTCATCAGGCACTCTATCTATCAGATCTAGTCCCTTAAATCTATTTCTCACTTCCACTGTATAATCATAAGGGATTTGATTTAGGTCATACCTGAATGATCTAGTGGTTTTCCCTACTTTCTTCAATTTAAGTCTGAATTTGGCAATAAGGCATTCATGATCTGAGCCACAGTCAGCTCCCGATGTTGTTTTTGCTGACAGTATAGAGCTTTTCCATCTTTGACTGCAAAGAATACAATCAATCTGATTTCGGTGTTGACCATCTGGGGAGGGCCATGTGACGAGTTCTCTCTTGTGTTGTTGGAAGAGGGTGCCTGCCATGACCAATGCATTCTCTTGGCAAAACTCTATTAGCCTTTGCCCTGTTTCATTCTGCACTCCAAGGCCAAATTTGCCTGTCACTCCAGGTGTTTCTTGACTTCCTACTTTTGCATTCCAGTCCCCTATAATGAAAAAGACATCTTTTTTGGGTGTTATTTCTAAAACGTCTTGTAGGTCTTCATAGAAACATTCAACTTCAGCTTCTTCAGTATTACTGGTTGGGGCATAGGCTTGGATTACCGTGATATTGAACGGTTTGCCTTGAAAATGAACAGAGATCATTCTGTCATTTTTGAGATTGCATCCAAATATTGCATTTCGGACTCTTTTGATGACCATGATGGCTACTCCATTTCTTCTAAGGGATTTGTGCCCACAGTAGTAGATACAATGGTCATGTGAGTTAAATTCACCCATTCCAGTCCAGTTTAGTTTGCTGATTCCAAGAATGTCGACGTTCACTCTTGCCATCTCCTGTTTGACCACTTCCAATTTACCTTGATTCATGGACCTGACATTCCAGGTTCCTATGCAGTATTGCTCTTTACAGCATAAGATCTTGCTTCTATCACCAGTCACATCCACAACTGGGCATTGTTTTTGCTTTGGCTCCATCCCTTCATTCTTTCTGGAGTTATTTCTCCGCTGATCTCCAGTAGCATATTGGGCACCTACTGACCCGGAGAGTTCCTTTTTTAGTATCCTATCATTTTGCCTTTTCATACTGTTCATGGGGTTCTCAAGGCAAGAATACTGAAGTGGTTTGCCATTCCCTTCTCTAGTGGACCACATTCTGTCAGACCTCTCTACCATGACCTGCCCATCCTGGGTGGCCCCACACGGCATGGCTTAGTTTCATCACTTCATGGGAAATAGATGGGGAAACAGGGGAAACAGTATCAGTATTTATTTTTTGGGGGCTCGAAAATCACTGCAGATGGTGATTGCAGCCATGAAATTAAAAGATGCTTACTCCTTGGAAGGAAAGTTATGACCAACCTAGATAGCATATTGAAAAGCAGAGACAATACTTTGCCAACAAAGGTCCATCTAGTCAAGGCTATGGTTTTTCCAGTAGTCATGTATGGATGTGAGAGTTGGACTGTGAAGAAAGCTGAGTGCTGAAGAATTGATGCTTTTAACTGTGGTGTTGGAGAAGACTCTTGAGAGTCCCTTGGACTGCAAGGATATCCAACCAGTCCATCCTAAAGGAGATCAGTCCTGGGTGTTCACTGGTAGGACTGATTTTGAAGCTGAAACTCCAATACTTTGGCCACCTCATGTGAAGAGTTGACTCATTGGAAAAGACCCTGATGCTGGGAGGGATTGGGGGCAGGAGGAAAAGGGGACGACAGAGGATGAGATGGCTGGATGGCATTACAGACTTGATGGACGTGAGTTTGAGTGAACCCCGGGAGTTGGTGATGGACAGGGTGGCCTGGTGTGCTGCGATTCATGGGGTCGCAAAGAGTCGGACATGACTGAGCGACTGAACTGAATTGATACATATATCCCCTATTTTTTGGATTTCCTTCCTTTATAGGTCACTGGTGTCAGAATCTGCCTGCCAAGGCAGGAGATGCAAGAGACATGGTTTTGATCCTTGGGTTGGAAAGATTCCCTGGAGGAAGAAATGGCGACCCACTCCAGTATTTTTGCCTAGAAAATCTCATGGACAAAACAGCCTGGCAGGCTATATATAGTCCATGGGGCTGCAGTCAAACAAGACTGAGCACTTGTCAGTTAGAGCATCTAGTGCAGTTCCCTGCGCTATATAATAGGTTATGGATTTTTTTTTTTTTTAAACATAGTGCTGGTGACGGTGTTTGAATTCTTTTATTTTGGAACCCAAGACTCAGATTTCTGTGATTTGGAAGGCCTGTGTCGTATATGCTTTGTTGCCCAATTTCATCTGGAGTTTATTACAGCTCAGTCAGTAGAATCAAAATCACAAGGAGATCTAGACTTTCCATTTCTTTCCAAGCCCTTCAGGTGGCAAGAGCCCACAGTTATATTTCTCCAGAAGCAAATACAGGATGATATAGAAGCAAAGGTGGCTCAGCAGTAAAGAATCCACCAGCAATACAGGAGATGGGAGTTCAATCCCTGGGTTGGGAAGATCCCTTGGAGGAGGGCACAGCAACCCACTCCAGTATTCCTGCCTGGAGAATCCCATGGACAGAAGAGCCTGGCTGGCTACAGTCCAGAGGGTCACAAAAAGTCAGACATGACTGAAATGATTGAGCACGCATAGAACCAAAGAAAATCACCACTCTAGCAGAGGACTGAATAGATCTAGCTCTAGCAGACCTATTACCTTAGATCTACATTTTCACTTTTGATGGTGTGATGAGAAAAATATTAAAAGCCTGACAAGATTTTTATGAATTTGTAGTGCAAAAGTTACTACTACTAACCATACCAAGACAATACTCCTTGGATTAAGTTTGAGAAAATGCTGTTATTATTATTCTAGAAATTATTTGTGTATTGCCTCCCAACAATCTCTCAGTAAATTTAATCTGAGAGGAAAAGGAAATAACCACTGTATTTAAACAAAAATGCCACCTTTACTTGCTGAGTCCAGTTGCCCTCAGGCCTATGCTTGAGGGAAACTATCAAAAAATATGCCATAGATTCTTTTGGTTCTTTTGGTTTTGTTTTAATATTTTTATCTATTTATTTGGCTGTGTCAGGGCTTAGTGGTGGCATGTGGAAACTTCTAGTTGTGGCGTGAGGTATCTTTAATTGCAGCATGTGAACTCTTGGTTGTGCTGTGTGGGATCTACTTCCCTGACCAGGAATTGAACCCAGGTTCCCCAACTCTCCATTGGGTGTGCAGAGTCTTAGCCACTGAACCACCAGGGAAGTCCCTTATCCTTTGTTACTTTTTGAATGATATTTGTGGTCTTAGCTGTTTGCAAAGAAAAGACTGGAAGAAAAGCCAGCATGGTTCTTCTGATGATCAGTGGCAGTGACTAGATTTGTTCCTTATGACCACATGACCTCTAAGAAGAAACTTTGTGATGAGTTCTTTCTCTGGATCTGGTTTTGACAATTTGAAAATCTTTAGTGGTTTGCACAGGAGTCCAACTTGAAAAGCAATATATTCAGAAAAGTGTTAAATATTCAGAGCAATAAATAAGGGAAGAAAAGAAAGAATTTTCCCAACCAAGTCTGAAAATATCAATTGATTCAGATTTCTAATAACACAATCTATCAATATAATTTTAAGTCTCTACTGGTGCAAATTGTTACATTTCCTCACCAAGGTCCCTAGGATTCTTCTTTATATACAAAAGTGTTAGTCACTCAGTCATGTCTGACTATGACCCCATGGACTATATAGCCCACCAGGCTCCTCTGTCCATGGAATTCTCCAGGCTGGAGATTGGAGACTCCAAGACAACCTACTGGAGTGGGTTGCCATTTCCTTGTCCAGGGTATCTTCCTTGCCCAGGTATTGAACTGTGGTCTCCTGCATTGGAAGAGGATTCTTTACTGTCTGAACAACCAGGGAAGCCCTTATATACAAAAGATCTGATTTTATTCTTCAAATAATTTTGATTTTGTTGCTCAAATGTTTCACCTAGTTGGTGTGCTCAGTGAAATATTACTGTGAACTTTTTCTCTTTCCTAGCTAAAATATTTTATTAGCCATTCTTTCTATTTTTTAATGTTGCTATGATTTTCTTATTTAAATATAGAAATCTGTGTATCTATTTATCTGTGTATTTATATATTTATAATAATATATATTTATCTGTATAAAACCATGAGAAATAAGACATGGGGCCCAGTTTTTACAAAGTCAAGGACTGCAGTTGAATTGAGAAATAATAATATCCATGTATTTTTAACAACTTAGTGCTATAGCCTAAACATGTCTGCCTGCATTCTTTATTTCTCTTGAGTGGTCTTTCTTGTGAAAGATTTTGTTTGTATTGCTACAGTCAGAGAAAAGTATACTCTTTGGCAAGTTGGACACGGAAAGTTTTCTGAAAGAATAAAAAACACATGTTCTGACCATCACCACCTGTCTCAGCTCAAATCTGAACCCCAAATTTGAAACACTCTAGAAGCATCTAAAATTTAATACTCCCACTTATGCTACTGTGGCTTCTGAATCTAAGATCCCTGAAGAACCAGGGGATGCTAAGAAGCAGTTCAGTTACAGAATGTAGAAGAAGCTGGGTATCTTTACTTTCAACTTGCATTGCAGTGGAATGAGTATTTCTTATCTTTTGTAACATAATATAATTTTGAACCAATTTCAGGAAGACTATATATTACAGGATAAATTGGTGTTAATCAAAATATGTTCAAAAACTTCACATCTGTTCTGATGGTAGTATGATCAGGTCCAAAATAAGTCCCTGTTGTAACCTGCCCACATGCAAGTTGGAAAAAACGATCTTTGTTTTTGGTTGATTTGTAAGGCCACTCTACAAACGGGAATAAAATCAATCCTTCCTCCAGATTTAAAATTCAAATGTGTTTCAGATTACCCTCTCGAACATATACAATTCAGTTAACTTGTTTAAAACATACTGATTCTCTGTAGGCTGCTCCACCTGGGAGGAACTGATTTCCATTCAAGTATGTAAACTTTTGCTTTTCCCGTGGCCAAACATGTATACATGCATGCAGACACACACACACACACACACACACACACACACGTGCACACACAGAGTGGATTTTTTTCACATTGAAACTGAAGATGTAAATGAAGCCCTGCAGTCTCTCTGGTTCTAGTTACAAGCTCTGTTTGTTGACATCACAGATGAAGGCCTGCTGTGTCTCTGGCTCTGTCTACTCCATTTCCCCTCTAATTAGGCTTTGCCCTCAATTAACTTAATGATGCAACTTTTCCTATAGATCATTTGCCCTTTCAATCAATTAACACAATATGAGGGTGCATCCCTCCTTGGCTTGGGGATGCAATTGCCTGAGGGCAGACTGTTCAGTTCTCAGAAGTACCACATAAGCAAAAGCAAGATGCTGACTACTCCGTCACAGATTATCCCTGAAAAAATCAGCCTTAATGGAAGCCTTAACTAAACTGTGTCTCTTTATTGATTTGTGTCAGGGTAAAGAATTCATCTGAAACACTAGGGTAGGTCAAAAATATTGATGGGTGCGTTGTGAACTCAAGTCAGTTCAAAATAAATTCAGGGTCAATATTTTGAAAGAGCAAATGAGGACTCCTGTAATGCCAAGTAGAATTATGAAACACACACACACACACACACACACCCCTCCCTAAGCGACCTGGACAAATCATTAAGATTTCTATTAATACAGAGGAATTCAGAATGATCCCTCTCAGACAAGATTACTTGTCTTCTCCCAGCCTAGAATTAAGGTTTACAGAATGGACTTTTAAAATAATTTGATTTTAAATAATAAAGATAACCATTATGACCTTATTGGTGTGGATGCCATTTCCTACCTCAGGGGATCTTCCTGACCCAGGGATTGAACCTGAGTTTCCTGTGTCTCCTGCATTGGCAGACAGATTCTTTATCACTGAGCCACATGGGAAGCCAGACTTCTGGTAGGTGGAGTCTATTGCTCTTATCCCAAGGGTACTCTGTTAGTGATTCCGATTTCCTGTGTGGTTACCAATGGAACAAATGGGAAAGAAGATGAACATTGTCTCTGAGAGAAGATAATGAGTTCAAGTTTGGACATCTTGGGCTTGAAAAAATGTGAATGGGACAGCCAAGTGAACCCATTGTTCTTTTCAATTATTCTGAGGCTCAGTTGTGGATCTAAAGCTAAATATCCCTGGAGAGTACATCTGTTACCTGAACTTGTCATCCACACCAGCATTTGAATGACACAACGATCAAGATTTTAAGATCAAATTGACTCATGCTTTCTTGAAATGTGTAACAATTAAGCTAAGGAAGGACAAACATGGAAGTTCAGCATTTTACCAAAAGACAGGATGAAATAGATATAGAATGGCCACAGGGTTCTACCTAGACAAGAAATATGAGAAATTATGAATCTTCCCCAGAATATTTATTGTTTGTTGAAAACAAAGACATATTCTCATATATTAGTATATTTTTTGTTGCTTGTAATATGGGACATGTACTTTTAATAAAATATAACTCGGGTTTGATAAAGGCTTCAGATAAAAAAGAAACACTTTCACTAAAAACATTTCTAAAAATTATATTTGTAGATTTTGCCTGTAGAAGACTCAAAAAGACTACTGCATATAATGCAAGCACAAACGAAGTAATTTTATTTAAGCATGAAGGAAATGGCAACCCACTCCAGTACTCTTGCCTGGAAAATTCCATGGACTGAGGAGCCTGGTAGGCTACAGTCCATGGGGTTGCAAAGAGTCGGACATGACTGAGTGACTTCACTCACTCACTCACTCATTTCACTAAATATAGCAGGTGGGGAGACTTATAGCAAGAAATTTAAATTAGAACCTAGAAAAGCATTGTGCCAAGCAGTATTGTAAGCAATAAACTGTATATATGACATATAGAAGAGTCTTCTCCAAAGACGTTGAATACAGAGGATATGTAGATCATTGTTATAAAGGAATAATATTAGACATTTTTTGTTTCTTTTCAAAACTAAGGATTGCTTAACTTCTCAGGTTGCTTTCCTTGATTCTCAAGGACCTTTCATCTCTGGTCTGTGCTTGTGTATCCAGGTGAGTATCTGCTTTGCACTGTAACCCCCAGGAAGGCAGAGTCTGTATCAAACCCTGCATAACCACACCTAGACAGAGAGGGTGGAGCACACGAAGCGCTTTAAATTTCGTGCCATAGTTGGACTCGAGCTTAAGGAAAGCAGTGAGCCATGGAAGGTTTTAAAACACTCTGCACAGGACCAAGTTCAGGTAACAGATTCCAAGTTCAGGTAACTCTAGGGATATTTAGCTTTAGATCCACAACTGAGCCTCAGAATAATTGAAAAGAACAATGGGTTCACTTGGCTGTCCCATTCACATTTTTTCAAGCCCAAGATGTCCAAACTTGAACTCATTATCTTCTCTCAGAGACAATGTTCATCTTCTTTCCCATTTGTTCCATTGGTAACCACACAGGAAATCGGAATCACTAACAGAGTACCCTTGGGATAAGAGCAATAGACTCCACCTATTGGCTTTCGAGGTGGTTCAGTGGTAGAGAATCTATCTGCCAGTGTAGGAGATACAGGAAATTCAGGTTCAATCCCTGGGTCAGGAAGATCCCCTGAGGCAGGAAATGGAATCTCACTCCAGTATTCTTGCCTGGGAGATCCCATGGAAAGAAGAACTTGATGGAACTTGGCTACAGACCATAGAGTCAGAACATAGGGTCACAAAGAGTTGGATGTGACTGAGCACGCATGCAGCAAAGGTCTACTTAGATCAGAGAAAGGGAAATGATTTAACCCAAACCTCACAGCCAAGAAAAGGATAGATGTCGTATTCCAGTCCAGTTAGAAATTACTCTTTAGCCAGGTTCTTTCCACAAAATCAAAGTTAAATAATTAATGGAAAAGAACCATCCGGTTAGGGTTAGGCTTAGGGTTCAAGTACAATGGAAATATGGGACCAGAGCAGGAGCTCAGGTGGAAGCACTAAGATGTTGAATAATGCCCCAGGAAGACAGGGAAGCTGCCTGTGTCCAGTGTTTCACTCAAGAGGAGAGGGACCCAGGGCAAAAGAAAATGAAGTTCCCAGACATCATTCTTGGGAAGGCATTCAAGTTTACATTAATGGGACAGACACACATTAAGCAACTGTGGCCTTGGGAGTATCAGGATCACAGTGCCTGGTACCAAAGGCATAACCCAAGTGATAATACAGTTAGGCTGATAGCCTATGGTCATTTTATAGCATTTATTTGCTCTTGGGCCAATAAATGAAAAAAATAATTTTATTACTTTGATCACTTCCTTAAGGATTTACAGAGTATTATCTGAAAAGGGACTTCCTTGGTCGCTTAGATGGTAAAGAGTCTGCCTGCAATGCAAGAGACCCAGGTATGATCCCTGGGTCAGGAAGACCCCCTGGAGAAGGGCATGGCAACCCACTCTAGCATTCTTGCCTGGGAAATCCCATGGACAGAGGAACCTGGTAGGCTACAGTCCATGGGGTCGCAAAGAGTCGACACAGCTGAACGACCAACTCTACTAGTACTACTATTTGTAAAGGAGGCAGCTGATTCTGAATTTAGTTCAGTTCAGTCATTCAGTTGTGTCCAACTCTTTGCGACCCCATGGACTGCCGCATGCCAGGCTTCCCTGTCCATCACCAACTCCTGAAGCTTGCTCATACATCCTGAATTCATTGATGATATTTAAAACAAACCAATCTATCCATGTGTCTGTGGGCCACAATCTGTTTTATCCTCTTCCTTCTGTGAACATAATTTCCCTTGGAACTTCTGGCCTTTCTCAAGTTACTGAACTATCTCTGAGACAGGATTGGTGTCATTTCATTTAGGAGATTCGGATCTCTGATGCACTAAAATTTTAAGTAGGCACAAGACTATTTTTCTCCTCTAGCTTTGAATCTGCTAATGGCATGATGCTAGGTAACAGAATAGCAGACCAAAGAAAGATCTGGGTGCCAAAAAATGTGATGCCATCTCCAAACACTTTCTCTTTCTTTCTGTGGATAAATATCTCTCTCACTCTTCTTTGAATAGTCTTCCAAAGAGGCGACTCTCAAGTTAGGTTCTGTTTGCTTGCTTGATTCATTGCTTATGAAATATCAGGGCAATGTCTCCCTCCAAAACATCTTTAAATTGCACCTTTTCTTGTTTATTTTTTCTGAAATACCTTTGGTCCATGGTGTTCTTATTTTATTATTAGATTACACAATTTCTTAGTGAAAAATTCACAACTAGCCTATTTTATTATGGAGGAAATGTTGTGCTACATATCAGATATACTTGAGGCAAGTTAAAAGTATGCATCACAACTTACTCAAATAAACTGATGATGCCAGAAGTATTAATCAATCTAGAGAAATCCACATTTTACCATTTTTCAAGTTGACCTTTGATATTACTGTTTTTTTTTTTTTTTGCTGTTGTTGTTGCTACTTTTATTTATTTATTTTTTTCCCATATAGAGATTAAATTAGTTTTGTGGACAGATAATTTTTGAATCCTAAGCAAACAACCTTCCCCCAGACTTCTACCATTGTATTTCATCACTTCTCAATGTACTATTTCTTTGGTAGCCCAATTCCCTTTAGATCAGCCACCCTCAGTAAAATGCCTTTAAGTTTTTGTATCTCCTCTCACTGCACTCTTTCCCTCTTCTGAAAGTTCTGTGCATTTTCCATCTCTTCTTCCCTGGGTGTGGGAAGTGGGGGGATGGTGGGTGCTGGTGGTTTATAACCTTATTTTATATTGCAATAGCTTTTCCTGGATCATCGCCTACAGATTTTGTTTTTAACCAGTTCTCCTAAAACTGATGTCAATGCACTCAATTCTCAGAATCTGCAAAAGTGGATTTTTATATTGATGATAATTGAGAGACTCCATTATAAACATATTTCAAATCACTTTGCCATCTCCCTGTGAGATGTGATGTTACTAAAATTTGACAAATGAAAACAAAATTAAGATTCAGGGAAATTAAGCAAATTTTATAAAGTCACACATTACTACATAGTACAACCAAATTAAAAACCCCAGGTATTTTAGTTTCTCCCAGAGAAGTAGATTTGAAGACTGCAGCTGCCATTCTCCAGTGAAGGCCCTGGGAATAGCTGTTTGTTTCTATAACAAAGTATTCTCACTGATACTTTGTAGCTTCTTATGCATTATATGCTGTCAGTTTGCCCATCCTGGAAACAATCTTGCCTTGTAGTTGCTGAGACAAGAAAAACTGAAGGGTCCCAGATAACTGAGGATGCTTAATTATTAAAATGAATTTTATTTTCCAGCATTAAGTCAGTGGGGCACTGACCCAAGGCTGACTGCTTTTCACCTGGGAGAGTAAAAGCTGAGCACACTGACTCTGTAAGCGCTAAGCTGTGCTGCTTGAAATGGAGCTTTCAACTGGTTTCTGAATCCTTAGGTTGGTCAAAAAGTGTAACAGTTGATTGACCATGTATCGGAACTCGGAACTCGTGGTTTGCACTAGGAGTTTTCCTAAACTTGTTAATGTGCTTGCCTTTTAGTAATTAGGAAACCTTAAGAGCCATTTGTTACTCTTGCAATAACGTTGTAAACTCTTCACATAATGACTATGGCACTCACTCTTATCTAAAGTCATTGTGTTTTTCTTGTCTTTATGGCACTTCTCACTTTTTAAAATTATTTTCCCTTTTTATTATTCTCTCTCACCTGGAATATCAATTCCAATAAAGCAACTATAATCCATTCTGTTCACCACCATATCTTAAGCCTATACCCATGTCTTACACATAGTAGTGAAAGTGAAACTCACTCAGCTGTGTCCAACTCTTTGCAACTCCATGGACTATAGAGTCCATGGAATTCTCCAGCCAGAATATTGGAATGAGTAGCTGTTCCCTTCTCCAGGGGATCTTCCCAACTCAGGGATAGAACCCAGGTCTCCCACATTGCAGGTGGATTCTTTACCAGCTGAGCTACCAGGAATACAGTAAATGTTCGCAGAATAGATACATAAAGCATATACTAGACATGCTTTGGGAGGATGGGCTAGATAGCTCAAAGGTTCCTTCTGACCAACATGTTTATTATTTCATAATTTCAGTGTTTGAAGATGATCTTTTAACATAAAATTAAAACCCATTAGTAGAGGAGTTACATTTTAAAATCAGAGTTTTAAAAAGATTGATGTGGTAGAGGTGGTTTAGTTGCTAAGTCGTGTCTGAGTCCCCATGGGACTGGGAACCTACCAGGCTCCTCTGTCCATGGGATTCTCCAGGTGAGAATACTGGTGGAATAGGCTAAATGAATGATGGAGGGAAAAAGCTGTAGAGAATTTTACTACTTAGATGGAAAATAATCTAGTTGAGAATGATGAAGGTCTATATAAGAGTAATTGTAGGAAGGATGAAGAAGAAAAAAAAAATGAGAAATATGTATGTATATCGTGATTATAAAACAAACCAATTTTTAACTAAATAAAATAGATATTTGGCAAATAAATATAACTGGTAGGAGATTTTCATTTATCAGCTCAGGAAAATTTCTAAACTGCTTGTGGACTGTGGACTTGAGCTTATAAAATTGCATCATGAACTTACAGGTGAATGTTTATATTAACCCAATAAGTAAAAAGTTCTTATTCATTTATATCTTTTGAGTAACTGATGACATGTATGTTTGAAGGTCGAATATACCTAGCAATTATAAAATAAGTATTTCAGAGGGTATTTTCTGTGAATCAATGAGTCAGGTCAACTCTTTAGCTTAATAAATTCTAAATGGATTTCAGAGTATAAGTCATACCTTTAATCAAATTTTGATGATTATTTTAGAGTAGAAGTAGAAATCCACTTACTGCCACTTATACCTAATATATGAGGACTCAGCTTATTCTATAAAAGTAGATTTTCTTGATAAATGGAAATTAAAATTTTATCTAGCAGATTTCTCAGGAAGACAAATGTTATTGATTTTATAAAGAATAAAATATGTCAATTACAGAAGTGTTTTTCTTTTTCTGGATAATTTCCTATATATAGTAGAAATGAATCTTTATTGAAATAGAATTTCCTAAAATTTGATTCTACTGTATTAATATAAATAATAGTCAAAGCAAATTAAAGCTCTGAGATGAGAGGCAGAAATGGATCAGTAATCACATTATGCAAAGAGAGATAGCAAAAGAGCAAGTTCACCTGCAGGAAGAGACGTTGTTGTCTGGTTTCACTGCATTGTTCACGTACAAATCAAATCAGAAGTTTCAATTGTAGTGAATTTCTTAAAAAACACTTATCCAATGGACATTTATGTTATAAATCATATATTTTACAAGGTAATTGTAGATAACTTGAGGAATGTGAGGTTTCAACTGTTGAAAGCCATGTTGCAGTTTTTCAAAGTATTTGGGGGAAAAGTCCTTATACTTTATAAAATCAGAATGTTAAAATATTTAAGTCAGATGATATCACCTTATTGGTGAAGGAGTAAGTCTTGTGAGTAAATTACGAAAATCTAGGATGGCCTGTGATATTACATTTTTTTCTTCTAAACAGATAATTGAAAAGTCTCTAAGAGCAGATCATGGTTTGGAACCAGATGGCTGGAGACTCAAGGAAGGCTTTGAACTGGGCTTCAAACTGAAAGAATATCCTGTGCTACAAAAATTTGAGATCATTTAAGGGCATTCGGCTACAGAATGAGAAGTCCTATGCTTGTATTTTACACTTGTGTGTGCACCTGCATCTGAGCATAAACTTGAACAGAGGGAGCCAAGAATGAATAGCAATGAGAGTGGTATACTAGATATAGGTTGAAAAGCTTGCCCTATTCATGCTCCTATGTAAGGGATAGGTCCAGACTCATAGGTTCTGATCTCCAAAATTTCAATATTTGGTCACACATACCCTTACTTCTTGGTCCACCTCTGGTCATGATCACTTTGGATCTAGGAATAGCCTGTTTATGGTTTATCTGGCATTAAAATCTATGCCATGGCTCTAAAGATACAATACAATCACAAAGTTTAGATTTTTGTATAGACTAAAGTGGAACAGGAATAGAAACAAATAAGAAAAGCAGCTAATCATTAGACAGACAGGACTGGAGTTCATGTAAGGAAAAAGGAAAGACACTGTAAGAGACATAGAAATTATTCAGTGGCTGGCTGGATGTTAACCATAATGACTATGATGATCATTTTGCAATATATATATAAATATCAATTCATTATGCTGCACACCTGAAACTAAGTATATAATGCTATGTGTCAATTATACTTCAACAAAAAACAAAAGAAAAAAGAAAAAACTGACTGATGGCAGTTCCTCTGAGGCTTTATTAAATTTCCCCTGCATTCAATGTTAGTGTGTTCTCTCAATAATGTCCCTTTTCTGGCGTGATCCGGGCTAACTGGGTGACCAACCACCCCAATTTGCATGGTACCTTCCTAATCTTAGCAGAAAACAACTCCATTCCCAGCAAACTTGGTCATCTTGTCAGAGTCTCTACTTCTCGTAACCAAAAAAACCCTGATTAGAACAAATCCCACTCATAGAAGAAACATAAAAGCAATAAATAGAGAAATGGATAAAAATTTAAATTGATAAGACAAGACTCAGTAATTGTAAAGCTATGAATTGATGAATTGAAAAAATGTTAGAGAATAATTAGGTATAAAATCTACAAGGGCTTCCCTGGTAAAGAATCTGTCTGCTAATGCAGGAGACACAGGTTTGATCCCTCATTTGGGAAGACCCCCATATGCCACAGAGCAACTAAGCCCATGCACCACAAGTATTGAGCCTGTGCTCCAAGCTAGGGAGCCACAACTACTGAAGCCCATGTACCCTAGAGGCTGTGCTCTTCAAGAACAGAAGCCACTGCAATAAGGAGCCTGCATACTGCAACTCAAGAGTAGCCCCCGCTTGCCACAACTACAGAAAAGCCGGGGAAGCAACAAAGACCCAGGATAACCAAAAATAAGTAAATAAATAATTTTTAAAAATTAAAAAATACCCATAAGAATTAGAGGAAGACAACATTTTCCAGTTCACTTAATTTTAAATTACAGTTTTCCAAATGACTTGATGGACATGAGTTTGAGCAAGCTCTGGGCATTGGTGAAGGGAAGCCTACCATTCTGCAGTCCATGGGGTCACAAAGAATCAGACATGACTGAACAACTCAACTGAACTGAAATGAAGAAATGAGACCTAAAAGAGTTTGCTTAAGCTACAGCAAAGTTATACTAGAAACCAGGTCTTATAAAACTGAATTCCTAGATATTTTACTACTTCACACTGCCTTTAAAGTTGGTTGTTGCTACTTTTCAGACATTTTCCTATTTTAATGTAATTTATAAGTTTTATAAGGAAAATTAAATACCAACTGGTAGTATAGAATTTTTAAGCTCTACTTTAATTTTATTAAACATATTATTTATATAGTTTATATATATATATATAATCTATCTTAAACTATAATAGATGTACTTTATTATATATTATATTATATACTTTGTGTGTGTGAGTACTTTAAGTAAGTGCCTCTCATACTTTATTTGGCATAGGAATAACTTCATCTGGCATCTTATGAAAATGCTGATTCTGATTCAGCTCTTAGGAGATGCCTATGCTGTGAAGCCTTTTGTGAAACCATACCTGGTTTTCTAAGTATCCTTATTTGCACTAAGTTTGGGCTTCCCTGGTGGCTCAGAGGTTAAAGCATCTGCCTCCAATGTGGGAGACCTGGGTTCTATCCCTGGGTCAGGAAGATCCCCTGGAGAAGGAAATGGTAACCCACTCCAGTATTCTTGCCTGGAGAATCCCATGGTTGGAGAAGCCTGGTAAGCTACAGTCTATGGGGTCGCAAAGAGTCTGGACACGACTGAGCGACTTCACTTTCACTTTCACTTTAACCTCCACATATAGGCTACCCCCAAGTTTGACGAGTGGAGAAATCGGGTCAGAAACTGGGTTGGAATATGGAGCAAGTTAGCAAGAAGGAAGCTGAGCAAGCTAGTCAATGCTCCAGTTAGATATAGAACAGACATAAACCAAAGATTCTGGGACCCTGAGAATCAGGACAGTCGAAGCCTAGATACAGGTACACCTTGGAGATACTGTGGGGTTTTACCAGACCACCAAAATAAAGCAGTCATGAATTTTCTTTAGTTTCTCAGTGCATACAAAAGTTATACTTAATGTCAATTAAGTATGTCATAGCATTATGTCTAAAAAATGTACAGAGCTCAATTTTAAAAATACTTTATTGTTTAAAAAAAAATACTAGCCATCATTTAAGTCATTGAGTCATCTTTTTGCTGATGGGGGGTCGTGTCTCAATGTTGTTGGATACCAACTCATCAGGTTGGTGGTTGCTGAAGGATGGGGTGGCTATGACAATTTCTTAACATAAGATAGCAATGAAGTTTGCTGCATTGATTGACTCTTCCTTTCATGAGCAATTTCTCTGTGGCATGTGAAGCTGTTTGAAAGCACTTTACCCACAGTAGAAGTTCTTTCAAAATTGGAGTCAGTCCTCTTGAAAGCCACCACCACTTTATCAACTAAGTTTATGCAATATTCTAAAATTTTTGTTGTCATTTCAATAATCACAGCAAAATTATAAAGGGTCAGGTCATCAAATTAAATAGTGCCTGGTGCTGAGGTCCAATAGGCAGAATGAGTCAGAGTCCCTGGGGAGAGGAATATGAGCTGAGATCCAGTGTCTCGGAACAGCCACGTACCAGGCTGTGTAGATGAGACTTGATATTCAGTGAACTGCTCGTAAGACAGGAATTGTATACCATGGGGAGAGTAACAACATCTTATGAGACTAGGGGTCCTTGATTGGGACACAGGTACAGTCAGAGTAAGGCAAGACTAGAGCCTCAGTTCAGTTCAGTTCAGTCGCTCAGTCATGTCCAACTCTGTGACCCCATGAATTGCAGCACGCCAGGCCTCCCTGTCCATCACCAACTCCCGGAGTTCACTCAGACTCATGTCCATCGAGTCAGTGATGCCATCCAGCCATCTCATCCTCTGTCGTCCCCTTCTCCTTCTGCCCCCAATCCCTCCCAGCATCAGAGTCTTTTCCAGTGAGTCAACTCTTCGCATGAGGTGGCCAAAGTATTGGAGTTTCAGCTTTAGCATCATTCCTTCCAAAGAAATCCCAGGGCTGATCTCCTTCAGAATGGACTGGTTGGATCTCCTGGCAGTCCAAGAGACTCTCAAGAGTCTTCTCCAACACCACAGTTCAAAAGCATCAATTCTTCAGTGCTCAGCTTTCTTCTCAGTCCAACTCTCACATCCATACATGACCACAGGAAAAACCATAGCCTTGACTAGACAGACCTTTGTTGGCAAAGTAACATCTCTGCTTTTGAATATGCTATCTAGCTTGGACATAACTTTTCTTCCAAGTAGTAAGCATCTTTTAATTTCATGGCTGCAGTCACCATCTGATTTTGGAGCCCCAAAAATAAACTCTGACACTGTTTCCACTGTTTCCCCATCTATTTGCCATGAAGTGATGGGACCAGATGCCATGATCTTCATTTTCTGAATGTTGAGCTTTAAGCCAACTTTTTCACTCTCCTCTTTCACCTTCATCTCTTAGACTAGAGCCTAAGTCCAAGCAAATAAGTATGCCCGATGGGCAGAAACCAGGCATCATGCACGGACCAAATAATGAGTCATTGATGTAAAACAAAGGAAATCATTAAATGCAGATGACCAGCTAATACTAGAAAAGTGTAAATCTAAAACAAGAAGCCAAGAAAAGTTAATCTCCTTGCTTCCTTCATTTCTCTTGCAACCCACCCTGCAGACCCCACCCATGTTCCAGAGCACAGCCAAAAGCAACATATATCTTTGCTTCCTTGAGGAGATGGTGTTTAACTGGGAAAATGCAGCATGAAATATGTACCACCTGCATCACAGCAGGATGTGACCTTATCCTTCAAGGCAGTAATAAATGTAGAATATAAATTTGCTTCATTTAATAATATTGTCATATATTCATGTAGTACTTTTGAACCTGAAAGTACTTTTGCAAATATTATCTCATTTAATCTTCATGGCAACACCATATGGTTGGCATACCCAAGTCATGAATAAGGAAACAAAACTGTGGAGAGATTAGTTTGCCAAAGACCAGGTCACTTCTAAGTGGTGGCACTGGAGTTTCTGATTTCAGATCAGTGCTCTTCTAAGTAAATGTAAAATACTTTGTTCAACTTCAGATTTCTTTGCACAGATGTTCTTGTATCTAAATCTACAAATGGTTGGGGCGGAATTTGTAATTAAAATATTTGGAGAATAGATGAGATGGCAAGGAAAATCAAAGCAGATATAAGAGGAAAATGAGTAGATTAGGACGTGCTTAGTCAACATTATTATAATGAATATCTTTGGGTATCAAAGAATAAAGAATCAAAACAAATAATTCTCAGGCAATTAAAACCAAAGGTAACTGACTTACAATAAAATGAATGAAGTCTGGGATATGAATGACAAAAAATGGAGCACATGACTTGTTTCAGAAGAGAAGAAATAGTCACTTCAAGACGGCTGGGGAAAGGGAGATAAAACTCAGTCCAAGTTTGAAGGGAAAAGTGAATAAAGCCGATATTAACAGTAGCTATTATAACTGCATCAGTAGGAGCACATGACTCACTGTAAGAGGCCATTTTTCTCCTCAGGGCCAGAACATAAAAACAGAGACAGCCATCGAGGGGTTGAAGCATAGCACCATTTTTATCATCAGAAGAACCCCCTGGTGGATGAGAGACAGAAGTTAAAATTGAACCAAAGAAGCAGAAAACATAGAAAGGAACATAACAAAGTTTGGTTCTAACCTTGATTTTTGACATGGGTCCTATTTAGATATCTTAGCAAGTGAAGCAGTAATTACCAAGAAACATTTCTTTATAAATACATCCACTGAAGAAGGAGAGGGGATATAGATCAGAGATTACATATTTGCTAGATGTGCACTGAGATAGGCAGCAGGCATATTCTGATGGCCTAAAACGTGTTTTTAAAAAATCAGAAAGTGTTGCCAGTCTGGTAACTTCATGTGAAAATTAAGAAATCTCTTCTCTTTGGGAAAAACAAAATAAGATCTGGATTTGTCACATGGCTACAATGAACCGAACTCAATCGTCCTCTTTTTTCAGGGCTCATCCTGCACCCTATGACCAGCCCTGCCTGACCCCTATAGAGATTTCAATTTGCTCCTTCTCTCTCTCTTCCTTACCTTGGGGCTGTTTGTTGCCAAGTAGGCCTGTTCTAGACTAGAACCAAAGGAGTTAAAATAGTGACCCAAACTGGAAATGAAAACCCTGTCTTTGATCATGTATCCATTCAATATATATTAATTAAACAATTAGTATATGCCAGGTACTCTGCAAGGTCCTAGGGAGATAGATGGCTTGGATAAGTTGTAGTCTTTGCTCTAATGGGGACTACAATTTAAAGGGAAGGACATCATGTGAATAATGATAAACATGGTTAATATAAGCTGGAGACGTCAAGTGCCTGATCACTGAGAATTTGGTGAGGCAACCTGGTGGGACATCATGGGAGATTCCTGAAAAAACTGAGCTTCTGAGTCTCCCCTGGATTGTCTAGGATTGGCCTTGGACATGATTTTGTTAATCACAGATTATTTCTAAAATGATTCATGCTACTGTGATGCTGTATAGAAAGAAGAATATGCTGAAAAACTGGAACATCTAATTCTCTCTCAAAGTGTTAGTGTTTTAGTCCTAGCTCAGTGATGCTGCAAAATATTTGTACAACTCACCGTCCTTACATCCAAGAGCAAGGACTCTGTTGGGTAAAGCATAGCATTTACAAAATTAATACCTTTCTACTAAAAAGTATACATTAAAAAAATATTCTGATGGCTAAAACAGTTATCTCACAAGTTAGAAAGACAAGAATTTTTTGTTGATGTTGGAATGACAAAAATGCATGGGTAGCAATAATGGTATTGATTGAAACTAAATCTTGGAAAGAAATGCCATCTGGAAAAGGAAGGCAATGTTATTTGATCTTTATTATCTCCATCAAAGGCTCCTGTAATTCAGTCTGACAGCATTTTGTGAGTAGCACCGACCGTTTCACAAGGCTGTAATTTACCTTAAGAAGAAAATGACAATTAACAAGGTGCATTATGTAAAGATAATAGTGAACTGAAAGAAATGAAACAAAAGGATGAAATCTTAAGTTTTTTTTTTAAATCAAAATTTCAGCTTACAAATGGAAACGGTTTAATATTAGTTTTTGTCTGTTTGTTTTTGCTTCTTCAGAAAAGACAGAAGTGTTTGTGTATATGGACATACATACAGAGAAAAAAAATATGCACAGCATATATTCTGAACCTAAACCCCTATAAGCTGTTTTGCGCAGTTTACTGTATAAGCACATACATAATAATGGTTAGAGTAGGAGCTTAATATCTGGCATAATCATCTACTCTGCTTTATACAGACTAAGCTATTATTACCAACTAGGAATCTTGGTTTGGCTGAGAGGATAAACTCTGGGGAAGTGAATTAGAACAAACACTTTAAAATTTTAGATGGAAAAAAACTGAAAGGCTAGAGATTTCTTGACCTGGAAAGGATATGGATTCATCATATTAAAGCAAATATTATTCACAGAACAATCATTTCACTTATGGTTATTCTGATTATGTTTTGCTTCTTCATCTACCCTGCAGCCTTATCACAAGTTCAACACTCCTTTGAAGTGTCGTTTTATCCAAAAATTAATTTAAAATTTAAAGTCATTCCATTATACAATGAGTTTAGTGTAAAACACAATGCTGGAATTACTTGACTCCTGTTTCCCAAGAGTAAAATGGGGTGGATGACTTAGTCCCATTTCCTTCTTTGGCAGTTCTGGGAAGTCCATAGTCCTCTTCTTCGAGAGAAGAGTGCTGAAGACATTATTCAAGAAAGGTCAGCAGTTCACTAATTTAATATAGTATGTAATCTTAATAAATTTGTTTGGTGGTTCATTTCAAATGAAAGTACAATCAAAACTGATTGCCTTTTTTCCTATTTCTATACTTTATGAATATTTAGCAAGGATTTCTGCTCGAGTTTATAGAGTAGTAAAAAGGATATTATTACTTTTAATAAAGAGACATCTACTTTAATTACTGTTGGTTATAACACTCCTAGTATAATTCATTGGGACAAATTTCAATTATCTTTAAAGCCAAAGCATAATGCAGTTTAGAGAAACTTGCAAGTGACCCTTGATGTTATTTCAATCAGTTACAGTTAAAATAATTCATTTTATTTCATCTTGTTAACAATCATCCCAAAGGGTCAGAGCCACCAGTTATACAAGAGGTAAGCTATAGTTTAAATGAAGCATTCATACAATAATTCAAATAAATCTAATAAGGTCATCCCTCTATATCCATGGAGGATTAGTTCCAGAGCCAAACTCTATACTCAAATCCTTTATATGACTTGAGGTAGTATTTGTATATAACTTATGCACAACTTCCTGTGTATTTTAAATCATTTAATCATTTCTAGGTTACTTAATGTTACTCAAAAGAATCTAAATGCTATGTAAATATAATGTAAATGACATATTAATAGTTACCAGCACACAGGAAATTCAAGCTTTGCTTTTGGGAACTTTCTGAAAAATTTTTCCCAAATATTTTTGATCTATTTGTTGAATCCACAGATGTGGAAGCTACCTGTAAGGAGGGATACCTATAATTGTAATTTTCTATTACCTTGACTTTAGTATGTTTTTAATATCTGTTTATTTATTACTCAATAATCTAGCTAGCTAGCTCCTACCTAGGATTAAGTTGGCCATGCATCTCATATTTATCCAAGATGTGTGGAAAGGTATATCGAACAGTATCTTTTATTCTGGGCTGTCTTGCAAGAGAAACTCGATTCTTCAGTAAAATACAGGAAGCATCTGCTTAAAGAAGCATAATCATGTCTTAAGCTGCAATGACAGCAGTTAGTATGGGAAGTGAAGAATTTATTTTTCAGTTGAAACTCTGAGGAGAATTTTTAGGTAAAAAGGGGAGGGTATAATTATGTGGCTTGGAATCTGGCCAGGGCACTGGAATTCATACTCTTTACTTTCAAGATGTGTCACAGACCCTTTAATTACTCGAAGTGGATCAGGACCTCTGTTTTCTGTCTACCCCATCAAACAGATAACATGCTTTGTTATACATTTACCCCATGTATCTTTGAGTTATAAATCTTAGTGAGCAACACACTGAAATAATCTTAATTTCTTCTTTTGATTTTTTTTTTTAAGGAAATCCTGACTCATAGGGATGGCAAAGTGGAAGCCATCCTTTCATAAGAGGATGACCACAGGTGTTCTTGCGGTCTCGGGCAAAAGCTTGAGGCCACTACCTACCAGGAATCAGACTCTTTGGTTAACATTGACCTTGGCTACTTAGTACCTGTAAACTCTTGAATGTTAATCTTTACTTGAGCTTCAGTCTCCTAATCTATAAAATAATCAATATTCTTTTTTTATATGTATAAGTAAGATAGTGTTCAAAAATTCTTAAAATTATACTTGGAAATAGTGAACAGTCAAGGAATATTAAGTATTATGATTACTATTTTCAGGGCCATCTCTAGGTCTTAAACCTAGCACATACTAAGCTATGTCTTGTGGAAAAGTGGTAGAGGCCCAGCTAAGAAATGTAAATGACAGTCTGGCTGTGAAGAGCTTTGGATACCAGTCTAAAAACATTGGATTATTAGCCTTCAGGCAAAGGGAAGCACTGAAGGGTTCTAATGCAGGGAATGACAGGATGACACTTTTGTCTTAGAAATAGGGCTCTGGTTGCAGGATGGAGGGGGGATTTGGGCTGGAAACAGTCTCAAATACATTGCAATTCATCTACGTCTTCAAAGAGAGAATGAACCTAATTGAATCTCAGTTATTGAATTGTCCTACATTGCTTTGATGCCTTCATTGTCTTTTGAGCAACATAATAGATTATTTCATCTTTATATAAAATGACCCCAAACTTCTATTCATTTTTTTTTTTGCCCTGCAGACAGGCTGTGTCAGCTGTCTGTGTCTACATTTCAATATGCTTCTTGTTATACTATTACCATTTTCTGTGTATTACTTCTAAGCCATCATGAAGATTCAAAGAATCAAACTTGTTAGGACTGTGACTAAAACAATACTTGCATGGCTAAGAAATAGAGTTTCAGTGCAGACATATTTCTACTTATCAAAATTCAGTTTATACATTTTGTAGACAGAAAACAAAACACTTTGCGACCCCATGGACTGTAGACTATCAGGCTCCTCCGTCCATGGGATTTTCCAGGCAAGAGTGCTGGAGTGGCTTGCCATTTCCTTCTCCAGGGGATCTTCCCAACCCGGGTCTCCTGTATTGCAGGCAGACACTTTACCATCTGAGCCACCAGGGGTATGTGGCCAAAACTAGCTACAGATGAAGGCAAAATTGTCCCAGGTCTGACCTTCACCAATAGTGTGTAAATAGTGATGTGTAATACTGCCACAGGATATGGGGGAAATGGAATTATGATGCTCCCCATTCTGTAAGTTGAAGCCCTCCTCTGAAGCAAAAGAACCAGGAATCAAGTCTTCATCATGCCTCTGACTCACATTTTTATCCACTGGAAACAATTTTCTTTCTAGCAATGGCTCTTGGTCCATATATTCACTGTAGAAAGAAAAAAAATTTTTTTTTCATGCCTATCACTTGTTTATGACAAAACAGTGTTGATTTCCTGGAAATAAGTGTGATGTTATGTTGGAGGTCAGCAATGAAGCATTATCATATGAAAATATTAAAAATATCACATTACTGATTTAGCTGGCCTAATGGAAACTGTGGGACATGGAGTCAACCCTAATCATGCTAGTAACAGGGTAAATAGAATAGAAATGGAAGTTGTCAAGCCCAAGACATGGCTACTGTTAGCCAAGGTGGAACCCCAGGCTTGAGATGTCAAGTCCAGATGTTGGCTGAAGGCCATGGGACAGGAACAAAAAAGACAAGAAAAGAAGAGACAAATTAAAATATGTAGTATGGTCAGAGATAAGGAAAGCTGACAGACAGGAAACAGAAGACAAATCACCTGAAGTCCAAGGGAACAGTGGAAACCTAGAGAAAATACAGGAGTGAAAAGATTTTGCCAAAGACCTGTTTCCAGTTCTAGAACTGTTAACTGGCTTATTATAATCCCCATTTTAAAACCCCTAATAAAAGAGCACATTCCCAAGCCCCATAGATTTTCTCAAAAGACACCTTAAAAGTCTCAGTGATGAATGTAAGTGCCATTAGCAATAAAAGTGGTGCTCTGTTCTGTGAAGCCTATGCTTGGAAGTAGATATTTGATGTTTTCAACAATCTTGTATAGTCTCTCACAAGTCATGCAGCAGTAATGCATTAATAGTTCTTCAAAATAACCCCCAAATCTGTTACCATTAAAAACAGTTGTCTATCTTGAGGAGATATCTAATTTTGAAAGGAAATAGCTTCAGTTTCAAATATGAAACAGCTGTAAAAAATTGTATGCATGTACACATTTACATACAGTACAGACTCTTCTAAAGAATTCTCAATGGAGAAGAAATAACGATCTGTTCTTCAAAGACATCATACAATAGTCGGACATCTGTATATATACATATATACAATAATTCATCCACATAATTTATCTGTTCATTTATTTTGAGAGTCAATTATATTCACTATAATCAGTATATCTAATTATTGAAATATGTTTCTATATAAAAGAAACAAAGATGAATAACAGTTCTTAATTCTTTCATTGAAGCAATTTCAGTGCAGTATAATGGAATTAATATCTAATATTTCAGAAAGGAATTTACTAGCAAAATAATTCCATAGATAACCAAATTTCCTTTCTTCTTTCCTTCCTTCCTTTCTCTACTCTCTCTCTCTCTCGCTTTTGTCTTTCTCCACTAGAAATATTATTATCCAGCATAGAATCGATAAATAACAAATAGCTAAAAATCACAACAACTAGTTCTTGGATGCCTGATATGCTGCAAGGTGCTGTTAGGTGCAGACACGACTGTGGCCTAGACAGGGACCCCACTGTCACTGCCCACAGTCTGGTGTGGATCCAGACAAGGAGAGGGGACATTTCAATACAGCATAAGCAAATGCAAGACACATTATGTGCTACCAGAAAACAGGAGAGTCACAGACTCGATACTTGGGAGTAACAAACACTTTCTGAGGAGGCAGCATCTGAGGGACCTGTGAATAAACAGGAGTCACTGCTTCGTTTTAAAATGAGGGCGGGAGAAAAGGACAAAAAGTGTTCTAAGCAGACAAAATATGCATAAAAACTCAGAAAAAAGGAAGCACCTAAAAAATATGAAAACCTTGCAGAGTTGGAGGTTTACAGGTAGGGGAGACTGTGGGGGCTGGCATGAGGCTCAGGGGTGATGGATAAGGGGGAGAGGTTTCCTAATAAATGCTATGGAGTTGGGACTTTAAGAAGAGTAAACATAGAAATGCTCATGAGTACAAATATTCAGTCATGTCCAGGTCACCTAAATATCTAGAATGCTTCCCAACCTCTGCTTTTAAGCACAGCCTTATGAAAATCAAGACTAGTTCAGCAGCAGGGACATAGAAGCCACCAGTTCACAGATGAAAACCTTATCAGCCACAGATTATTATTTGGTTTTTTCCCCCTGCCCATGGCTAAAATAAGGTTATAATACTCAAGTGCAGACTTAACAGATATGAAAAATAGTTTGGAATAGTCATGTAAGCTATTTTAACCCTGAATAGTATACCATTTGAAATTACATAAATCTTCCCCAGGCAGGGATTCTGGCCTCTGTGCACACTGCAGAGATTGCTGCCTGAAGAACACCCCCTGAACAGAGGGAGGCAGACCCTGAGGAACTAGAAGTGAGGAGACCTGGAAGGAGGTGTGCAAGTCTGCACAGACACATCTTCCCAGATCCTATGAGTATCTGAATGAAAAGTGCAGAAGTGTGGGTTGCTCAGTTCTGTCTGACTCTCTGCGACCCCATAGACTGGAACCTGCCAGCTTCTCTGTTCATGCGATTCTATAGGCAAGAATACTGGAGTGGGTTGCCATTCCTTTCTCCAGGGGATCTTCCCAACCTAGGGATTGAACCTGGATCTCCTGCACTGCAGGTGGATTCTTTATCATCTGAGCCAATGACACAAAGATTAAATAATGAGTTGGGAGGTTGTTTCTATTTCTGTTTGATTAAATTTCTACTGGAAATTTTTTTTGAGATCTTTCTAATGAAGTGACACTTGCTCTGTGGATCATTCCCATTGCTCTCTGGATATGTGTTTAGAGCAATGGCTCTAGCCTATTCCGAGTGCATGGAGCATTCTGAGAAATTATTGAGTTTTGACCTTTGACCTCTAAATATGCAATATACGTAAATGTAATCACAGACACAAAATTATACCTCAAATTTCAGAAAGCTCACAGATTCCCAGGGTCTATCCATGGACCCAGATAGGGATTGAACCCAGGTCTCCTGCATTGCAGGAGGGTTCTTTACCATCTGAGCCACCAGGGAATCCCAAATAATGTAATAATGGTAGCAATAACTGAATATGTATTATATTCATATTCCCACAGTCCACCCATGGACCCAGATAAATAATGCAATAATAGTAGCAAATTAACTGAATACATATTATATGCCAAGCACCCAGCTGAAAATTTCATATGCTTTATCTCATTTAATCCTTACAATAATAATCTGATGTAGTTACTATTTGTGTGTGTGTGTGTATGCATGCGCATGTGTGTTAAGTCCCTTCAGTCGTGTCCAACTCTTTGTGACCCTATGGGCTGTAGCCCACCAGGCTCCTCTGTCCATGGAATTCTCCAGGCAACAACACTGGAGTGGGTTGCCACGCCGTCTTTCAGGGGATCTTTCTGACCTGGGGATTGAACTCACATCTGCGTGTGTCTCCAGCATTGCAGACAGATTCTTTACCCACTGAGCCACCTGGGAAGCCCAACTGAGGCTTCGAGGGATTAAATAAGGTTGCTTGGATAGAACGGTGGAGCCATCATTAAAGCCTAGGCAGGCTGTCTCCAGAGTCCAAACTCTTAATCACTGCCCAGATGACCCCTGGTCACATTTGTAGTTGAATGACACAGAATGACATGGAAATAAGACCATACCTAGATACAAGAGACACAGTTGTCATTCTGGTTGGGCTCTTCAGAGTAAAACAAGATAAAATTAAAAGGTTTTAAGTCAAAAGATGCATAGAAGGAAAATGCAATCAATAAACCTTCCCAAATATTTATTTCTAGGTATAAATATTTACATATAAATGCATATTTTAAAAATAGAACATACTGAACACATACTTGTATAATAATATATTGAAACTTTCTATATCAATACATGTATATATATTGGTAACAAGTATATTTCTATAGACATGCTTTATAATGACTATGTAGTATGCCAATGAATGGATTGTAATGATTTGTGGACTACCTTATGTTTAAATATTCAAGTTGCTTTCAATTTTTCACCAATCATTTACATCTATATAAAATTCTTATTTTATTTCCTCATGTTAATAGAATTGTTCTATCCATCATAGGAATGATATGAGTACTGAATCGAATAATACTTAAGAGTAAGTCCCATAAGGGAGAGCAGTATATTATCATTCCTCCTTTGAGGAAGGAAATATGTGTAGGCGATAGGAAAATGAAATGGTCACTTTGTGCACACAGATGAAATCATGATTTTTTGAAAATTCCCTACTGTTCTACTTTATCAACTATGAGCTCTATGCTTTACTACACAAAATAAAGATATGTAAGAAATTATCATTTTAAGAATAAGACAGCTAGATCACCAAAAACATTGTCTGATTATACAGTTAGTTTACAAAAATAAAAGAAGGAAAACCACAGATTGGGAAAGTTCAAGTATCTTTTTTTTTTGGCTGCACCTCATGGCTTGTGGGATCTTAGTTCTCTGACCAGGAGCTGAACCTGAGCTCCCTCCAATGGAAGTCTTAACCACTGGATCACTAAAGACCTTCGAGGAAAATTTTAACTACTATCCATGTAGGCTAAGAGCTGCTTGGGGTAGGAGGGAGGGAGTGAGAATAAAAAAGAGAAGATCTCACTACATTGTACTACTGGTACAAATGACAACATACCAGTAAATGGTTTTCTAAATTTTTTTAGATTATATCTTAGTAGTAATATAAAGTGCATGACCCAAACTGAATTTGCACCTGCCATCTGAATATGCACTTGGATCTTCTTAAAAATCCGACTCAAGTGTATAAATTACTAACCAACATGGAGGTATGACTGGAAATTCTCATTAGTAGATTCAAAGGCTGACAGTTACATCTGTCCATAGAGTGACTGGCAGGAGAGTCCCATTCCCATTTGAACTGGTCTGTTATTGGTGTGCTTGATCTCAGAGAGAAAAGCACACGGAAAAAAAGAAAAAAAGAAAGAAAAGCACACGAAAACTTGGGGATCACTCTCCTCTCTTCTGGCTATCACTCCCAACCTGCTAAATCCTTCTCTCAGACTCTACTACTCTCAGTGGCATCTCCAACTTCACTGATTTGCAAAGTAAAGTGTGCGTAGAAGTTGCTGCTCAAATACTGATCCAAACTTAGTATCATAGATTTTATATCTGGAAGGACCATCTACCCATGACTGGGTTTGGCTGTCTCTCTGGTTATGTAAAATGTTATAGATAATTTCCATATTACAACTAGACACATGGAGTCTTGAAGGATTAAATGAGTCTCCCAGGGAGGAGACCAGAAATTGTTTTCTGATTCCTTGGGCAATAAAAATAGCATCGAAATTGATGAAGGTTTAAAAAATATATTTCAAAGCAAAGGATAAAAATGTTTGGCCACATATTTTTTTTCCCTACAAAATTCTGCTTTGAATATACTTTAAATGGGGAGAACACTGGCTTTATGTCATTTTATTCTTGGGGAAATAAGTTCTGCCACCAAAGTCAACAGTGTTTTCCAGATCTGTAAATTAACAAACCTGATGAGATATGTCTGTTTTCAGATATCCATGATAGAAGGAAGAGTGAGTACTCTATAAGTGCCTGTAAGTGTTCCTGAGGTCTTCCCCGGTGGCTCAGTGGTAAAGAATCTGCCTGCCAATGCAGGAGATGCAGGTTCGATCCCTGGGTGGGGAACATCACTTGGAAAAGGAATTGGCAACCCACTCCAGTATTCTTGCTTGGAAAATCCCATGGACAGAGGAGCATGGCAGGGATCCCATGTCCATGGGATCGCAAAGAGTCATCCCATGTCCATGGGATCGCAAAGAGTCAGCCATGACTTAGCGACTAAACAACAACAAAAGTCCCTAGAGAAAATGCTAATAAGCAATGAGAAAGCCCAAAGCCAGATGCCAAGAACAGAAGAGAGAGGCTGAGCTGTTCACATGGAAGTGAACCAATCTTCAGTCTGGGGGTGCCAGGTTACGAGAGGGGGAAAAAAGACAGAAGGTAATCAGAGGAGTAAGAAAGAAGAAAAATGAAACATGAGAAAGATCACAAAGGGGTAAAATACACAACAAACAAAAGGAAGAAGGGAAAACAGTATCAATTTTTCAAGTTCACATACCTTTACCATCATACCTTTCATACTATCATACTATCAGAGTCACCAGGGAAGCCATACCTACTTTTTAATTTTTTGCTGCCAAAATTGGGTTGTTTTAATAATTAACTCAGACATCAACTTCCTTTGTATAAATGAACCTGAATATGTCTACCTTGTATATTTTGGGACATTCTGTTTTTTTGTTTGTTTTTTAATTGCAGGATAATTGCTTTACAATATTGTGTTGGGTTTTGCCATAAAGCAACATGAATCAGCCACAAGTACACATATGTCCCCTCTCTCCTGAACCTCCTCCCTACCCCTCCATTCCATCCCACCCCTCTAGGTTGTAACAGAGCACCAGGTTGAGCTCCCTGTGTTATACAGGACACTCCCATTGGTTATCTATTTTATACATGGCAGCTTATACATGTCAGTGCTACTCTCTCAATTCATCCCACTCTTTCCTTTCCCGGTTGTGCTTTAAGTCTGTTCTTTACGTGTGTGTCTCTATTCTTGTCCTGCAAATAGGTTCATCAGTACCATTTTTCTAGATTCTGTATACGCACATAATATAAGAAATTTGTTTTTCTCTTTCTGACTTACTTCATTCTGTGTAACAGGCTCCGTGTTCATCCACCTCACTAGAACTGACTCAAATGCATTCCTTTATGTGGATAAGTTATATTCCATTGTATATATGTACCACAACTTTATCCATTCATCTGTCAATGAACATCTATATTGCTTTTATGTCCTAATTTTGTAAACAGTGCTGCCATGAATATTGGGGTACATGTGTCTTTTCCAATTATGGTTTCATCAGGGTATATGCCCAGCAGTGGGATTGCTGGGTCATATGGCAGTTTTATTCTTAGTTTTAAAAGGAATCTCCATACAGTTCTCCATAGTGGCTGTTTCAATTTACATTCCCACCAACAGTGCAAGAGGGTTCCCTTTTCTCCCCAACCCCCTCCAGCATTTACTGAAACATACCTACTTTTAATCAGGCTCTTCCCCTTTTTTCTAAGGGTAATGCTCCTGTTTGGCCTGGAAGCTCACTGATTGATTACATGGGCCACCTCCTCTGTAACTTTCTTTTTAAAAAACATTTATTTATAATACTTAGAGAATAATTTACAATATTGTGATGGCTTCTGCCATAAAGTAACTTTTAAAAAATTATCCCTAGTTTGAATACCTTTTGGAAACGTTAAGTAAATGAAAATACTGTTTTCTCCTACAACCTTAAAATGTAAGGATTTTTCAAAATTCTTTTTAATTGCAAATAAATAGCTCATATGATCTATAAATATTTAGCAGCCATCACATTTGTTCAACAGAGATTGTCAACTGCATATGGTATGCCAGACCCTGCTTTAGGTGCTGGGTTCTTGCCAGCTTTCAGTCAAGTGGTTGTAAACACCTCCACATAAACTATCGAGGAGTATTCACTTTTTGAGAAACCTGTAAGTAAAGTCTGCTTTACAGTAGTTTTGGAGCCACAAAAAAGATTATAAAGGCAGTGCCTGTGCACCCCTCCGTAAGTTGTCCCCTTTGCTATCATCTTACTTTACATTTATCACAACTGAGGACCCAATATTCATACATTACTATTAACTAAACTCCACACTTTGATTTCACTTGTTTTTCTCTAAAGTCCTTTCGACTATTTTAGGATCTCATCCAGATGAGCTACATTTAGTCCTCATGTCTTCTTAGGCTTCTCTTGGCTGTGACAGTTGTTCAGATTCCTTGTTTTTTAAGGACCTTGACATTTTTGAGCAAAACTGGGCAGGTGTTTTGTAGAATGTTCCAGATTGGTTTGTCTGGTGCTTTGTTATGACAGAGACCGGCGTTACAGATTTTGAGAATATCATGGAAGTGAAATACCCTTCTTATAACGTTTTATCAGAGGATAAGTGATGTCAAAGTGCTTTATCACTGCTGATGTTAACCTTAATCAGTTGGTTAAGGCACTGTTTGCCAGGTTTCTCCATTGTAAAGTTATTATTTTTCCCTTTCTATACTCTATTCAGGGAAGATCCCCTGGAGGCGGGCACGGCAACCAACTCCAGTATTCTTGCCTGGAGATTCCCATGGACAGAGGAGACTGGTGGGCTACAATCCCTAGGGTCACAAAGACTCAGACACGACTGAAATAATTTAGCGTGCATGCATGTTTGTTCTATTGGACTGTAGCCTGCCAGGCTCCTCATCAGTGGGATTTTCCAGGCAAGAACACTGGAGTAGGTTGCCATTTCCTTCTTTAGGAGATATTCCTGACCCAGGGATCAAACATGCTTCTCCTGCATTGCAGGTGGATTCTTTACCACTGAGTCATCTGTGAAGCCCCAGCAAGTCATTAATTCCAGTCACAACTCAAGGATATAGTGGGAGTGGGGATGGGAGACAATTGAACTCCATCTCCTGGAGGAGAGAATACCTATATATATATATATATATTTTTTTTTTTTGGAATTCTTCTGTGAGAAAAACAATTTTCTCCTCCATTTATTTATTTAAATGGCGTATGTATTCTTTAGTCTATATACTTTGGGTGGGTTATCTAGTGCTATGTTTTTTTGTTTTGTTGCTCCCACCATTATAGTTTCGACCACTGGGAGGCCTTCCAAGTTGGCTTCTGTGTTCTGTGATATGTCCTTAACTTTCTTTTTTTGAGTACTTCCTTACTTCCTGGTACCACAAAATACTCTGGGTTCATCTTGCTTGTTTCCCATCCCAACCCTAGAATCAATTTTCCAATGAGCACTGGATCTTTTTTAATTGGAAAATGGTATTAGAAATCAGAAAAAGAGAAATAGTCTCATTATGACACTGTAAAGATTCTGTTTTTGCCTTTGGGGAAAAAAAATAGATTTTTTTTTCCTCAGGAAAGAATAGCTTTTTCTATTGCCGTGTGTATATGTTATTTGCTCAGTCATGTCTGACTCTTTGTGACCCCTTGGACTGTAGCCCACCAGGATCCTCTGTTCATGGAGGTCTCCAGGCAAGAACACTGGAGTGGGTAGTCATGTGCTCTTCCAGGGGATCTTCCTGATCCAGGGATCGAACCCGAGTCTCCTCCATTGCAGGCAGATTCTTGACCACCTGAGCCATCAGAGAAGTCCTTTTATATTCCTTAATGCTCTTAAGACAGCTAAAGGACCGGTGTATTTTTTTGAACAGTGGGCAGAGAACTAATGTCTGCTTGATCAGACAGTAAATGGGAATAATATTTATTATTTGAACAATTTAAGAAGATTAATGGGAAAATCACTGTGAAAATATCCTTTTCCACAAGCACCTCTTGCAAACTCTAATGACAGAGGTACCTTCCAATTACTATAGTCTCAACCATCATACAGCCTTTCAGTTCCTGAATGGCATAAAGAATAAAGTTAATGTGGAAAGCAGACATCTAACACGCATGCAAAGTGCTATCTCTTCAGTTGTATCTGACTTGCGATTCTATGGACTATAGCCTGCCAGGCTCCTCCGTCCATGGGATTCTCCAGGCAAGAATACTGGAATGGGTTGCCATTCCCTTCTCTAGGGGATCTTCCTGACCCGGGGATCTAACCTGTGTCTCTTACCTCTCCAGCATTGGCAGATGGATTCTTTACCACTAGTGCCACCTGGGAAGCCTGTCTAATATTTAACTCAGCTTTCTTATATGAATAAATTTTTAATTATTGAAGTTAATAAATACAGCTCACACTTACTACAGACTTCCATATGCTAGCTTCTTTACACACATATTCTCATATGTGCAGGAGATGCAGAATTTGAGAGGCAAAATATTTATGAGCCCAGAGCCAAAGTCATATGCAGAAAATTAAATAAAACAACAACAAATCCCCCTCACCTCTGCCTCGTCCTAAATAACCAAAGGCAAAAGGTAAATATTAGATTTTAATGTTTTTTGTTAGGTAAGTAAATTAAGAAAAAATATAAGCGAGTGAATGCTTTTTAAAACGTACAGTTGTAGCATCAAACTTAGAAAAAGTCAAGTCACACTAATTTTTTGATGAAGAAACTAGAGCTCACAAGACTTGGCAGCTTTCCCACATCTTCACTCTGCTGATTAATGGCAGAAGCAAGACTGGAGCTCAAGGCTTTTGGTTCCCAGTTCTACACACTTTCCTCTAATTTTGTTGTCTAACACAACTGTTGAAGTCAAGAACCATTTTGGGTTTTGATCACCAATTTCAACATATGGGTTCCCCCATGCACACTGACAAACGATGCTGTGCACAGTGGCTGGGTGTCCTGCAATCCAACTCAATTCTTTTCCCGTCTATTAGAGATGGCGTCAGATTCTATAAGGAAAGAGTTCAATTCTACCAGACTGCACCTCCTTCCCATTTCCAACACCAGTCAAACTCCAGGCTGTCACCTGAGCTTCTGATCCACTGGCCATACACTGGGGGCCCCAGTGATCCCCTCCTTGGGCTTCAGATGCTAGTCTAGGTTGTTACTCGTACTTCTGACCAGCTGGTTACCAAGCAAGTTCCTACCATCTCTCCTTTAATTTGCTAGAGTGGCTTACAGGACTCAGAAAATATTTGATGTGTTAGATTACTGGCTTATTACCAAAGTATATGACTCAGAAAGAGCCAGATTGAAAGAGATGGGCAAGGTATGTGGGAAGGGGCACAGAGCTTCCATGCCCTTTCCAGGTATCACTCTCCCCAAATCTCCATGGGTTCACCAACCCAGAAGCTCTCTGAATCCAGTCCCTTTGAGATTTTAGGAAGGCTTCATTACAAGGACACCATTGTTCATATCATTCAGTCAGTCAATTCAGTTGCTCAGTCATATCTGACACTTTGCTACCCCATGGACTGCAGCACGCCAGGCCTCCCTGTCCATCACCAACTCCCAAAGTTTAGTCAAACTCATGTCCATTGAGTTGGTGATGCCATCCAACTATCTCATCCCCTTCTCCTCCCACCTTCAATCTTTCCCAGCATCAGGATCTTTTCCAACGAGTCAGTTCTTCCCATCAGGTGGCTAAAGTATTGGAGTTTCAGATTCAGCATCAGTCCTTCCAATGAATATTCAGGACTGATTTCCTTTAGGATGGACTGGTTGGATCTCCTTGCTGTCCAAGGGACTCTGAAGAGTCTTCACCAATACCACAGTTCAAAAGCATCAATTCTTCAGCGCTCAGCTTTCTTTATAGTCCAACTCTCACATCCATACATGACTACTGGAAAAACAGAGCTTTGACTAGATGAAACTTGGTTGGCAAAGTAATGTCTCTGCTTTTTATTAAGCTGTCTAGGTTGGTCATAACTTTTCTCCCAAGGAGCAAGTGTCTTTTAATTTCATGGCTGCAGTCACCATCCTCAGTGATTTTGGAGCCCCCCCCAAAATGAAGTCTGTCACTGTTTCCCCATCTATTTGCCATGAAGTGATGGGACCAGATGCCATGATCTTAGTTTTCTGAATGTTGAGCTTTAAGCCAACTTTTCCACTCTCCTCTTTCACTTTCATCAAGAGGCTCTTTAGTTCTTCTTCACTTTCTGCCATAAGGATGGTGTCATCTGCATATCTGAGGTTATTGATACTTCTCCCACAATCTTGATTCCAGCTTGTGCTTCATAACTCAATGTCCATTCTCTCTCCCCTCTCCAAGGTCAAGGGTTAAGACTGAATACTCCAAGGCTCCAATGGCTCCACTAGCAACCAGCCTCCATTCTTGATGCGGGCCAAAAGTCACCTCATTAACATAACAAAAGACACCTTTATTAGTCTCAATGAATTTGCAGCTATTCCAGGAGTTTATAGCTTAGTTGGTAAAGAATCTGCCTGCAATGCAGGAGACCCAGGTTCAATCCCTGGGTTGGGAAGATCCCCTGGAGATGGGAATCACAACCCACTCCAGTATTGTTGCCTGGAGAATGGTGTGCACAGAGAAGCTGGTAGGCTACGTTCTATGGGGTCACAAGAGTCGGACATGACTTAGTGACTAAACCACCACCACCACCAGCACCAGGAGTTTTGGGAGCTATGAGCCAGGAACTGTAGGCAAAGACCAAATATAAATAAAATATATTTGGGTTATTTAAATGACCAAATATATATATATTTTTTTGTATAAATTACAATGTCAAATATTGCAATATCCTGGGGTATAACTAGTGGCATTGCTAGAATCAAACACAGAGTTCAGTAAGGTATAAACCCTAAAGATGCTGTATATAGATTGATGCAACCTTCTCCTGGCATGAAATGAAAAGCTTGTAACTTTAAGTTAATGGCATTAGTACAGTTTCTATGAGATGATTGCTTTTGGCCCTCCTCTTTCTTCTTTTTTTTCCTCTTTCCTTGCTTTCTTCTCTCTTTTTAGATTCCTACCTTCTCTTCTCCTTGCTTCTCCTTCTCTCTGATATTCTATAAACACTGGGACATCTGACATCAGGGTTAGACCAGGGAGTAGGTAGAATAAAGAGTCCACATTCCTGTGAGGTCAAAACTGCTTGACTGAGCTGATTGTTAAACAGCAATAGAAAACCCTATTGGGAAGAATGCCACAGGGAGATGGTACTTAAAGCCATGCAGCCTTTTCCATTACTAGAGGCAAATTTCCTTGGATGATAATCAGGTAACTTGTCCAGTCACAGGCAGGATAATTATTCCTTTTTGCTCTTATTGGGAATCAGGGACAGAACCAGAGTTACCATACAGCCTTGAAAACTTGAAAATGTAGTCCTGTCCCCTAGAGCCCCCACAGTTGTTCCTCCTACTGTGTGTGTGTGTGTTTGTGTGTGTATATGCGTGTGTGTGTCTGTGAGAGAAAAAGAGATACACACACAGGCACAGAGAGAGAGAAAGAGCAAACTGAAGCAAAAGGGCAGTGTGTATTATTCTTTTAACATTTACTCCATTATGGATTACATTGTTTCAAATGCAACGCAAATGAATTTCACTACCAGAAAAGTTGCTGCTGCTAAGTCGCTTCAGTCCTGTCCAACTCTTGGCAGCCCACCAGGCTCCCCTGTCCCTGGGATTCTCCAGGCAAAAACACTGGAGTGGGTTGCCATTTCCTTCTTTAACTAGAAAGTTAAGTAACCCAAAATATAGGGCATAGAAAATACAACCCTTAATATATTTATTATTAGATTCCACAGACATGTATTACCCTGGGAACTTGCTATAAAATTTTCTGAACACTTGCTCTTGATTTCTGTATTGACCTCATCATACAAACAAACAACAGTCAAAATCAGCGCACCGACTGGCTTTGAATAGCACTGCTGTGCTGCTGTGTGCTTAGTCACTCAGCTGGGTCTGACTCTTCGCGACCCCATGGACTGTAGCCCGTCAGGCTCCTATCCATGGGGATTCTCCAGGCAAGAATACTGGAGCGGGTTGCCATTTCCTTCTCCAGGGGATCTTCCTGGCCCAGGGATTGAACCTTGGTCTCCTGCATTGCAGGCAGATTCTTTACCCTCTGAGCCACTAGGAAGGATGAGCCTTTTAAAAACTAGCTTTTATTATCATTATGTTGGGATCATACTTTCAGAATACTAAACACATTTGAATCCTCTTTGATGTTAAACAAGTATGAGGTCTAATTCCCATAATTAAGAATTCATTCTTTTATTTATTCAACAAAAACAGTTGTGTAGACACTAGGTATTCGTTAGGGCATTAGATAGAGCTCCTACCCTCATGGGACCAGTAACCACTTTTATTTTAGAGAGAGGACAGTTAGTGACTTTGTCCATAAGAAGTACTTCAATCTGGTTGAAAGTGATCCATTAATTTTACTTTAGGCCCTGCAGATGCTAACGAGTTAGGACCACATAGGGATTAAGTCCATTGAAAACTCAGAACTTAATTTATCCAGTACTAATCACCCACAGGCTCACCTCCTAGAAAGCCACATGAAAGCAGCTGCAGCCGAGTGATTCAGGCCATGGATTTTGATAGGAGGACTGAAGGATGACAAATGTCACCATCTAGCACATTATGTAGTCTGTGACCTGAATCCCATAGATTATGCCGGGGGAGGGCTAGTGCTACCCCAGCCATGATTTATTGTTGTTCAGTCACTCAGTTCAGTTCAGTTCAGTCACTCAGTCATGTCTGACTCTTTGTGACCCCATGAATTGCAGCACACCAGGCCTCCCTGTCCATCACCAACTCCCGGAGTTAACCCAGACTCATGTCCATTGAGTCAGTGATGCCATCCAACCATCTCATTCTCTGTCATCCCCTTATCCTCCTGCCCCAATCTCTCCCAGCATCAGAGTCTTTTCCAAAGAGTCAACTCTTCGCATGAGGTGGCCAAAGTATTGGCGTTTCAGCTTCAGCATCAGTCCTTCCAAAGAACACCCAGAACTGATCTCCTTTAGAATGGACTCATTGGATCTCCTTGCAGTCCAAGGGACTCTCAAGAGTCTTCTCCAACACCACAGTTCAAAAGCATCAATTCTTCGGCACTCAGCTTTCTTCACAGTCCAACTCTCACATCCATACACGACCACTGGAAAAACCATAGCCTTGACTAGACAGACCTTTGTTGGCAAACTAATGTCTCTGCTTTTCAATATGCTATCTAGGTTGGTCATAACTTTCCTTCCAAGGAGTAAGCGTCTTTTAATTTCATGGCTGCAATCAAATTCTGCACTGATTTTGGAGCCCAGAAAAATAAAGTCTGACACTGTTTCCACTGTTTCCCCATCTATTTCCCATGAAGAGATGGGACCAAATGCCATGATCTTAGTTTTCTGAATGTTGAGCTTTAAGCCAACTTTTTCACTCTCCACTTTCACTTTCATCAAGAGGCTTTTTAGTTCTTCTTCACTTTCTGTCATAAGGGTGGTGTCACCTGCATATCTGAGGTTATTGATATTTCTCCCGGCAATCTTGATTCCAGTTTGTGCTTCTTCCAGCCCAGTGTTTCTCATGAAGTACTCTGCATATAAGTTAAATAAGCAGGGTGACAATATACAGCCTTGATGTACTCCTTTTCCTATTTGGAACCAGAACTCAGTCATGTTCAACTCTTTGCAACCCCATGAACTGCAGCATACAAGGCTTCCCTGTCCTTCACCATCTCCCAGAGTTTGCTCAAACTTATGTTTTCAGGTTTGAGCAAATGATGCCACCAATGAGTCAATGTTGCCACCCAACCATCTCATCATCTGTTGCTCCCTTCTCCTCATGCCCTCAGCCTTTCCCAGCTTCAGGGTCTTTGACTGTGGATGTACAAATCAACCAACCAGTTAGCCGTATTTCAACCACACAGCTTGGACTCCCAAACGTTTGTTTCTGTGACCACGGGTGCTTGGCCAACGAGCCAGGGCCAGAGCTGAGGTTCCACCCATCATATTGCTGGTGTGTGTCAGTCCCTGACCATGCCAGGTAGGAGCTGGTATTTCCCAGTCTCTCAGCTCAAAGGTCTGGGGTTCCTCTCTGGAGATTGATGCTCACACCTCTGGAATCCCTGGCCAATGCTCCGGGGTGCAACAGGCTGTGGGTCAAGGCACATTTACTATTGACCCCATCTCTGAGAATTTCTCTTTAATAACCTGCTCTGGTAGTCTTGGTAGAGCTGCTTGGCTGTTGGCTAGATTTCTGTGATTATCTACCAACAGTAAGAGGCATAAACCTTTCACTAGGTGAGGTCTGAGCAAGTACCAGAGAAGCTCTAGTGAAGATGAATCTTTGTCATTGCTCAGTTGCTCAGTCGTGTCCGACTCTTTTGCAACCCTATGGACTGTAGCCCACCAGGCTCCTCTGTCCATGGAATTCTCCAGGCAAGAATACTGCAGAGGTTCCCCATTTCCTTCTCCAGGGGATCTTCCCCACCCAGAGATTGAACATGGGTGGCAAAGAGAGGTCACAACTCAGGAAAAGATTTAACAGAAGAACCAAGACCTTGGGATATGTGAATCTAAGGAGCCTTAGAATAGTCTAGAAGGAATCTCCTCCATGGCAGTGGAGGAGCCCAGGAACACATTCTACAGTGAAAACAGGAGCAGAGCAGTCTATCCACATTAAGCGCAGTGGAATCAACAGGTAAAACTCAATCCCATAGGTTTATGATTTGGAAAGTTGCCAGCGCAGATTGGCTATTGCTTTCACCAGTGCATTCTTATGGGGAAAAATGATTGAGAGGTAACTGCACGCCAGATCGTAACAGGCAAGTAGTAGGAACACAAAGATAAAGATAGAATCCGTATCCAGGAACTATGGCTACTGAAGGAGACCAAGTCTAAAGTGATAAATGATGAGTTACACATACAATGCTCTGAAGGTACAGAAAAACAAACAGCAACCACTATTTGAGAAAAATCAGGAGGACTTCACAGAGGAGCCATGCCTCAAAGCAAGGGTCTATAGCCTGTTTGAGGAAATCTCACACAGGACCCTATGAGCTGCCTTCAGTTAAGGTTTACCTGTTTGAAACTTCCCAGTTGGCCCCCTGGTTAACAATCCACATTGCAACACAAGGGGTACACTTTTGATCCTGGGTGCTAAGATCCCACATACCTCATGGTCAAAAAACTAAAACATGAAACAGAGCAATATTGTAACAAATTCAATAAAGACTTTTAAAAAATGGTTCATATTAAAAAAAAAAGATATATGTATTTCTAGCTGATGCACGGACGTTTTCCTGAAAACCTTGGGATCCACATACATGGTACACCATTGACATTTGTAAAAAAAAACATTTTGATGTTCTAGAATCCCTGAATCCATGAATACTGATTAAGATATAGAGGATGAATAATCAGTCAGGCTTACTCACCCTTCTACATTTGAGCCATGTGGAAGCACACACAGATGTGGCCAAACTTGGAAAGGTGGAAAGTGCAACCATGAATCCAGCATGTTCTAGAGAAGGGTTTTCCCATGCTCCAGAGAGACAGTGCTGCTGCTGGACAGGGAGTGAGGTCATCGCATCCCAGGAAGATGATGAAGGCGCACTTGGTTACCTGGGAGACACAGCAGAGGTGACACAGAAGGAAGGGCTTGGTATCTGCCCTCATGTTACATGACCTAATGAGTCACCATGGGCCCAGATGGATTCCTTGTGGCTGGAAGGAACTGGAGCATGTATCTTCTACTCAACACATTCATTGCATCCCTGGCACAGAGCTCAGAGCATCACACACACATTAGTATTCTCTTGTCACCAAAATCCTGTGAGTTGGAAACCAGTATGTCCCCATCTCTGAAATGGGGAAACAGAGCCTGGGGAAGTTAAGGGCATACAAACTGAGAAGAGATAGACTTGAGGGTTAACCCAGAATTATCTATCACCAGAACCTTCTGCTTTGGGCAGTTCGATCCTTCTTCATTCCCAATTAAAGATCGACGCCTGTTGGTGGAATTTGCTCAGAGATGAAAAAGACTGATGCACTTGGGACCTTGAGGTTCTAACAGAGGACCACAGGGACCTGCTGCTCTTACAGAGGACCATGCTTGTCTCCTAAGCAGCCAGAGAATTAAGACAGGGGCTCCCAGGCCAAGTGTTGTCAGGAATCTGGTTTTTGCCTTTCTCAGGTTGACGTGGCCCATGACAGGAATTATTCATGTCAGGGATGAATATATGTTACTAGAAATAGATTACTTTAGGAGTCAGATTTATCCATTTTAAATAGAAGTAGAGGAAACTGGAAGTAAGAACAGCAGCTTCATCTGTGGTTGAATCATGCACCATAATTAAGCCTTCTCATTTCCTACTCTTTCCTTCTTCATTTTGCAAATGTCTCCATCTGTGACTCATCTTTTTGCAGCAACACTACCCCCTCATATTTCTTTTTCTTATCTTGCTATATTCTCCATCAACCCTGTCTTTTAACTTTTCTAGGAAGAGCCTACTGATTTTTAAAATTATCAAAGAGAAAGATGGAAGAGACAGCTCTTGGAGAAACATTAAAAATTCATACCAAATAAGTCAAGGTCCTAGATAAAGCTGGAGGTTATAACTTTGTAACTGATGTTACCGAGAACATGATATACATAAATTAGTACCACATATTATTTTCAGAGCCTAAGTTTTGGTTGGAAGTATTCTAGATATTGGGGATATGAAAATAAATCAGACACAAAATCTTTGGGGTATTATAAGCGGAGTGTGTCATTCCCAAGTTCATATGTTGGAGATGGGGTCTTTCGGTGGTAATTAGGTCATGATGTAGAGCCCTCATGAATGGCATTAGTGTCCTTATAAGAAAAGCATGAGAGAGATGGTCTCCCTCTGCCAGATCAAAATATAAAAAGACAGGCATCTGCGAACTAGAAAGAAGGCTTTCATCAGGAACCTAACTGGCTGGCATCTTGAGTTTGAACTTCCCAACTTCCAGCACTGTGAGAAAGAAATCTTTGTTGCTTAAGTTATCCAGTCTATTTGTCCACGTAGCCCAAGCTAAGACCAAGACTTAAAAAGATAATGTCAAGGGAGTTCCCTGGTGGTCCAGTGGCTAAGACTCCATGCTCCCAGTGTAGAGCGCCCAGGTTCAATCTCTGGTTAGATCCCACATGCAGCAACTAAGAGTTTTCACGCCACAACTAAAGATACCACATACCGCAACTGACACTTGGTACAGCCAAGCAAAAAATTAGGTTTTCAAAAAAGATAATGTCAATAAAATATGATATGTGTTATGACAGAGATATAGGTACATGACTACAGGAGCTCTTCATCTAACCCAGGGGTTTCAGGAAAGTTTCTGAAGAAAAAGATAACCTCTGAGCTCATTGATTAAGCATGAATTAGAATTAATTGGGGGCAGATAAAGGAGTAAGGGATGGGGAAAAGAGTATTTCAGCCCCAGCAAAGGCACAAAGGAATGGAACCACCTGGTATGTCTGGAGAATTACACACAATGCAATGTTGCTAAAAGTCAAAGTTGCAGTTGATGAGAGAGAGGAGTAAGGCTGGGGAAACAGCCAAGTAGAGAGAGCTTTTAAAGAGCATGCATTTCATCCCTCAGGTGCTGGGGGACTGGGTCCAGAAGGAATTTAAGAAAGAGAATTGACATAATCACATAGTGTTTTAGAGTGATCACCTGGATGGTTAAAAAAAAAACAACAAAAAACAAAAAAGGAGAGATCTGATCTGAAGGGTGACACACTAGACTCTGAGACTCCAGGCAAGAGGGGAGGGGATGGGGCCTTGCACTGGGCCCTCGTGGTATGGATGGAGGAGACATAAAGCTGTCAGCACTTGGATAGAGGGACTGCATGAAGTGCAGGAATACAAATCTTTCCTGAGACTCTTCTTGAATTGCTGTTTATGAATGAATAGCAAAGGTTACCCTAGTCAGAATGTTGAAACCCTACAGAGATCTTTCTGCCATTATTCTTTACAGACTATATTGGATCCCAATGCAGTCCTTTCTTCCTGTGCTTGGGGTCCAGGGATTCAATTGCTCTCCGTCAGTAACTCTAGCATCCTGTTGTTTTTTTGGAGGACTTTTTCCTCCAGTCTAGATGTAGTATGGGTCCCAGGCTTCCCTTTTTGAAGAATTATTTATATATTTGTGTATTTATTTATTTGGCTGCTCTGAGTCTTAGTTTTGGCTTGCAGGATCTTCCTTGCGTCAGTTGGGCTTCTTAGTGGCGGTATATGGGGTCTAGTTACCTGATCAGATTGAACCCGGGCCCCTGCATTGGGAGCTTGGAGCTTACCCATGGGATCACTAACAAAATCCTTCAGGCTTCCCAAATATCTTCTTTGCTTGCTACCTCCAAAGACAAATACACCTCTTCTTCATAGCACTTACTGTGTTTGCAATGAATGAGTAATTCCAGCACTCTTTATTTAATACTTCCTCTTCTGCAAGTTGGAGAAGGCAATGGCACCCCACTCCAGTACTCTTGCCTGGAAAATCCCATGGACGGAGGAGCCTGGTGGGCTGTAGTCCATGGGGTCGCTAAGAGTATCTATTCTTGGTGGCAACCGTCAAACACTAACTGTTCAACTGGAGCTCGAGAAGAAATAGGAGAGAGGTTGACAAGATGACCGAAAGCTTAGGGAAGGGAAACTGGCAGGAAGCTCAAGGCTGGGCAACTGAAAGATGAGCCAAGTCACACGTGGGTGACTGTCTGTCTAGAACTTCATCACTGAGCCTGCTGCTATACTATTGGACTCAGAGTTCTGCTGGCATGACATTTCTGAAGAATGTCAATTTGTTTCTGAGCCATTGTCATGTGCCCTCAAAGTTGAAATTCCTAGAAAAGAGCATGTCTGGTTCTGAATGCTGGTGATAGAAAAGAACGAAGGTTTCCTACTAACTTCTTCAGTGGGAAAGTGGGAAGCAAGGCTCTCTCTTCCCCTGACAACTTTCTAAATTTTCCTGCCCCTCAAAAGGGTGAATTCTTTGTTGTATATCTCCCTATCTCTATATTTAGAGATATACACACACATACATACATAGACACATTACACATCTGCCAGACCGGAAGTTTCATGAAGATAGTGTCTTAATCTCCTTGATTGTCTCATCTCCCAGTGCCAGGCACTGTTCACTCCAGACGAGGGTAGGTAGTAAATCCTCAGGAATTATTTCTTGGATGAATGGGAGAACAGATGAATGAATATGCCTTAAAAAACAAGCATTTTACTTCTAATCACTCCAGCATTTTAAAAAATGTGGAAGCTCCAATACTTTGGCCACCTGATGTGAAGGGCTGACTCATTGGAAAAGACTCTGATGCTGGAAAAGAGTGAAGGCAAAAGGAGAAGGGGGAGACAGAGGATGAGATGGTTGGATGGCATCATTGACTCAATAGACATGAATTTGAGTAAATTCCAGGAGATAGTGAAGGACAGGGAAGCCTGGCATGCTGCAGTCCATGGAGTCACAAAGAGTCTGACACGATGTAGTGACTGAACAACAGCAACCGTTCTCACTGACTGTCCCTTCTCCCAGTGCCAGGCACAGATCATTTCAGAAAAGAGTAGATAGTAAATCCTCAGCAGATATTTCTTGGATGAATGGGAGGACAGATGGATAAACATGCCTTAAAAAAACAGGTATTTTACTTCTAATAATGCCAGCATTTTAATAAATCCCTACTGCGTGGTCCTCATCCATGGTTCCTGACTCCCTTGTGAGACAGTAACTGGAAGTTCTCCTACCTTGTGCTTGTTTCAGGGGGTTTATCAGGCCCACCACACCCTCACTGCTGAACCTCAGACTTTAGCAAAGGTACCTCTTGGTCCTTGCTTACCCTGTTTCCTGGCTGGCAACTGATCAAAGCAATGCTATTGGGATTCCTAAAGACAGCTAAGCTGTTTAACTCTCCTTGGATCTGCAGACTTGATAAGACCCAGCTCTGGAGACTTCTGGCTCAGGGAGAAAGCCGGCAGGCCATTTGCTTCCAGAAGGCTGGCCCTGTTTAAATGTTAGTTGACAATGAATATGGTTTAAGTTGAAAACCATCTGAGATTCAAACCAGTTCCTTGCTTAGAACCAACAGAAATATTAAAATTCTGGGGAAATACAGCAATGCTTTGACGTGGATTATCTATTTCTGACTCCCTGATTACCTTAAAAGAGTGAGCTTGTTAGTCAAAGCCATGCGACAATGGTATAAAAATATAACCCTTTTAGGACACTGTAAACTTAAAAATCATCATAAAATCTTGTCTGAGACACAAATGCTCTCATTCAGTTGATGATGCTGCAAGTTAGACTTTTTTTTTTTATCAACAGAAACTAAGCAGTTTATGCTAATGATCTATCTTCAGAAATAACTCACCTTCTGGAGGATTTCTTAATCTAAAGGATTTTGAAAATACAACGCTTCAGAGATTCCATTACTGCCCTCAGTTTCTTGATTAATATTGTCTCAGAAGTTGAGCTGGCTAAGCTTCACTACCTAGGCTATATTTTAAAATTTTGTTAACTTTTGGTTATCGGTAGTCGTTTGCTTTAATGGGGATTCATAATTCTCCCTGCTGAGAATAAAATTTGTTGTCAGAATAAAGCACATTTGACTTTTTCTCAGCTGCCAAGATGTGAAGTCTTGTGGTTGGGTATTTTGGAAAACTGGCAGGTTTTGTTTACATATTGTGGTCTTTCTCCAAATTTATCCCACATCCCACACCCCACAAGACTAGGACCCCTTCCAATGTAATTGCTGTGGACAAGTGCGAGGCGAAAACGGCTTCCACAGTCACCAAGGCGCTTCCCTCTCTGAATCACACACAGCAAATGCCAAAAGAACTTCCCTGGCCTTAAAAAAAAAAAAAGAAAAGAAACTGCTGACCTACAGAAATACCTGATTCTAATTTGCTGTACAAATGGAAACCCTTTCTTCTCCAGATTGGATGCAGAGAATTCTTTTTTTTTTTTCAGTGTTTATAATTTAACAATTGCTTAGAGCCTTTCATCTGAAAGCAATTTACGCATGTTGAACCCAATTATCCTAACATGTTTTAAAACTTACCAGTATTTTTCCTCTTTCACCTTGGTGTATTAGTCTCATTGCACAGCAAATCTTAAATTTAATCATGTAAGTGCTTTATGGATTAAAATGCTTAGGAAACTCCTCTTGCCCAGGAAAGAATAATACTGGAGAAACTGATATGTTCTTCTGATGGAGATTAAAACTTTTGATTTGGATCTGGATGCCGCCACGCCATGTACTATTCAGTCAGAAGAGATGGTGAGTCACGAACCCACACTTACTTTCTGTTTCCTTCGTTTTGGGAGAAAGCCAGGCGGCAAATATGTTACCTTAATCTGGTGCCATCGAGCAGTCTCGAGCCATCTGCTCTGCCCATTTGTTAGGATGGCTTATTCAGTCAATTCATTCAAGAAATGTTTATTGAGGGCTTCCTCTGTGCCAGGGACAATGCTAGAAACTAGAAAGATAAGGGTGGAAAAGCAAGATGTAAGCGTGCCTGGGGGTTTACACTTCTGAGGGAGATAATATGTACACAAATAGTTCACTGTAATACTGTTAAAAAAAAAAAAACACCTGATGAAAGAACTTGGCCCCAAATGACCAAGAACTTGGTCCCATCACCTGACCAAGATGGAGGACATGAAGTTAGGCTTTCAAAAGAAGTGAGAGCTATGATGAGGCAGGAATGGATGGTAGAGGAATAGGAAGGAGGAAAAGTATTCTGGGAGAGGAAATATAGCATGTTTGAGAGCCCAGAAGTCACATGTTTGCAAAACTGAAAGAATTTCACTCAGCTGAAGGGTAGAGCCTAAAAAATGTTGCTGAGCATTTAGGAGAATCCAGTTCTTTACGACCCTGTAAACCCTAGGGAGGAATTTAGACATTTTCCTGAAGGAAGTGGGGATACACGAGAGGACTTTATACAAAGAAATCGCAGGAATTTTCTGCATCTTGGAATTAATATTTTGGCTGCAGTGTGTTGAGTACATTGGATGTAGATGGAAGCTGGACTTTGGCTATCATAAATGAGAAGGATGTTGACTGTTCTGAAAAATGGTGGTGACCAAGGAAATAAATCAAACTACTCAAGTGAGAATCAGTGGGTAACAGATGTGGGAGAGATAAGAGTCAAAGATAAGGCTCAGGTTTCTGCTTGGTGGTTTCGCTACTGCCATTAATATAACATTATATTATAATATAACATTAATTATATTTATGTATATTATATATATTAATTAATTATATATAACATTAATTATAATATAATTAATTGGCCAAAAGTTCATGAATTCTCCTAAGTAAGTAGTTTCGTGGAACATTACTGTATCCCCAGCACTCTTGAGGGTATCCAAAATATCAGACATATTGAGGGCAGGAGGAGAAGAGGCAACGGAGGATGAGATAGTTGGATGGAATCGCTGATTCAATGGACATGAGTTTGAGCAAAGTCTGGGAGATAGGACAGGGAAGCCTGGCGTGCTGTAGTCCAAGGGGTGGCAAAGAGTCAGACTCGACTTAGCAATGGAACAACAACCACCACCAAATTAACAGGAAGCTAAAATACAACAAATGGACATTAGGAAACATAAAGTAAGTAACTGGCATAAGCACTGAAAATTCTAGGTGATTGATTTCTGTGACTATATTCAACTTAAGGTTGCAAACATAGACTTTCAAGCTAGTACATGACAGAGCAGAGGTCTGAAGCAAGGATTCTGGACGCACCATCTATGTTTGTGTCACCAGTTCAGAGTTTTCAAGCTGTCAGACTCCTAGGATCCCGTGGAGGTATCTACCCCACACCCCTCATCCCACCCCTTCCAGCCCACACTCACACTCCATCTCCGCTCCGATCACAGCATACCAGAGTTTCCTGTTTTACATAGTCGTAACTCATTGGAAAAGACTGATGCTGGGAGGGATTGGGGGCAGGAGCAGAAGGGGACGACAGAGGATGAGATACCTGGATGGCATCACTGACTCGATGGATGTGAGTCTGAGTGAACTCTGGGAGTTGGTGACGAACAGGGAGGCCTGGTGTGCTGCGATTCATGGGGTTGCAAAGAGTCGGACACGACTGAGCGACTGAACTGAACTGAACAAAAAGTCATTGGGAAATGGCTGATTCATGCTGACGTTTGGCAAAGAAACCATCAAAATTCTGTAAAGCAATTATCCTTCAATTAAAAAAATAAATAAATTTTTTAAAAAGAAAAAAATTCACAAGGAAAAGTTTAAAGGTTACTACTCTATACACCTGCCTTCCTCAAGCCCCAAGACTTACTAGCCATCACAAGTCATTTTGTCTGCAGTCTCCTCTTGTGAGTCACAAGATCACAATCTTCTCTACTATGGAGAAGTTATGGAGATGATCAAATGTGGTTATTTTTGTGGCAGTGCCTTTAAAAAAATTAACTTTATTGAGGTATAATTTATGTCCAATAAGCTGAATCTACTTAAAGTATGAAGTTTGACCAGTTTTGACAGCATGCAGTGCTATGATCAAATTATACTTATTTGTTATAACAGTAATTCATTTCTTTGTATCACTGAGTAGTGTTCCTTTGTATGGTTGTATATTTTACATATTCACCTGCTGATGGATATTGAGATTATTTCCTGTTTTTAGCTATTATAAATATCCCTGCTATAAATATTTATGTACAAGTTTTCCTCTGGACTTAAAATGCTATTTGAACTGAAAGATGGCATTTAATATAAACTTTAATTATTTAGGTGTTAAAATAATTTTGGCTTTTATAAGGAGTGTCTGTCTCATGCAAGAGCAGTTTCTGCTTATTGATTTCTTGGGAAAAAATATGAGGATGACGTATATAGCATGTGTCTGAATGTTGTCAAACCACAGTTTCACTTCAAAAGAATTTGTGTATTTTGTGTATTTGTGTATTTTGTGTATGTGCAGTTCTCTGGAATGTATTTTATACTTCTTACTATAGACATGTGAGAATAAAGCTTTTAATTTGAAATATAAAATTGAAAAGTGATACACTTTTTTAATGACAGAGTCCTTCATAAAAAATAGGTTTCGATCAGTACATATTCACACTCCAGGCTATGATATTCGCTTGACGGATGTACTGAAGTCCCTTTGACTCCATGGAATCTGTGCCTATAAATTGAGAAAAGAATATATGCAGCAATTGTGTTAATTACAATGAGTTATTGTTCAGATCGTAAAGGATCTCACTGAGGCTTTGCCTGGCGGGTCAGCATTAACATCTTATTTTCCCTTTGACTACTGAATTTAAAGGAATACCCATTTGCTTCTGACTTTTTATATTTTGGAATCTTCTCAAGTTAAATTGCACTCTTGCTCTCCAGGAAGTAGATATTAACTGAAATACACTTATTGATTTTCCAAGGGTCAAATGAATCTAGTCCTTACCTCCTTCTTGAGGCTCTTCCAGATTTCCAAGAAGAAGTATAATTTCAATCTCTTCCTTCCCTTATGTGAAAACAATGCTTTCCTTGCTCAACAATGTTGTGTGCAGTTCTCTGGAATGTATTTTTATTTCCTATTCCAAAATTCCCGGCTCTCATCTTCGTTAGAAAAGCAGAGTACTTCCTTACAATTCTGAGAGCTATTAACTGCTCTTGGTCAGCAGTTCTCAAACTATTTGTTCCTAAGGGCCCTTTATATGCTTAAAAATTACTGAGCAACCCAAAGCACTTTTGATTATGTGAGTTATATCTATCAATATCTAACCCATTGGAAATTGAAGCTGAGAAAAAATTTAAAGTATTCTTTTATTAATTCATTAAAAATAAATCTATCTATTATGTGTTCAAATCAATAATGTTTTTTTCCAGGAAAATAATCTTGTTTTCTAAAGCAAAATTGCAGTGAGAAAATGTAGTGAGTGCTATTGTTTTACATTTTTGAAAAATCTCTTTAATATTGCCCTAATAGTCAACTCTTTCTGCATTCAATCTGCTGCATTGCACACAGACCCTGAAAAACTTTTCTCAGTGTTAATGACAGAAGGATGGTGAAAACCTAAAAAAGTCCTAGTGTAATTATTATTTTTTTTTAATATTTATCTATTTATTTGGCTGTGCCAGGTCTTAGTTGAGAGTAAAGGGATCTTTATTTGCACCCGGTGAACCCTTACTTTCTGCCTGTGGGATCTAGTTGCCTGATCAGGGATGGAACCTGGGCCCCCTGCATTGGGAGTGTGGAGTCTTAGCCACTGGACCACCAGGGAAGTCTCCAAGTTTTAGCACAGTTATGAAAATAGGTTTTTAAAAATATATTTATTTATTTATTTTTAATTGCACTGGGTCTTCATGGCTTTGTGCAAGCTTTGCGGCAAGTGGGGGCTATTCTTCATTGCAGTGTATGGGCTTCTCATTGCCGTGGCTTCGAACCTGCATGCCCTGCATTGAAAGGTGGATTCTTAAACACTGGACAACCAGGGAAGCCCCTGAAAATAGTTTTGATCCTGCAAAACCCCTGAAATGTATTGAGAGATTCCTTCCTGCCACCTCTCTGCCCAGAGAGTTTCATGGATAAACCTTGAAAACTGCTATTCTAGTCATTGCTGTAATATGATGAATGTTTTATTAGCAACTTGTTGTTTAGTCACTAAGTCATGCCTGACCCTTTGCGACCCCATGGATTGTAGCCTGCCAGGCTCCTCTGTTCATGGGATTCTCCAGGCAAGAATACTGAAGTGGGTTGCCATTTCCTCCTCCAGGGGATCTTCCCAACCCAGGGAATGATCCTGCTTCTCCTGTGTCTCCTGCACTGGCACATTGGCAGGCAGATTCTTTACCCCTGAGCCACCAGGGAAGCCCCCTGCCCTTAGAGACTGAGTCTCAAATGGCTGGCAGCTCAGGATGGAATTATTGATGATTTGTGAATCTTTGACTTAATGACATTTGATGCCAAATTATTACAGAACTATCCACTCTTCCAAGACTCAGCTGGCTTATTCGATTCTTCTTCCTTGGTTTTTGCCTTCTTTCCTTCCTCCCTTCTTTTTTCTCTTCCTCCCTCCCTCCTTTCCTCCCGCCCTTCCTTCCTTCTTTCCTTCCTCTCTTCCTTCCTATCTCTTTTTAGATGCCTGTTATTCAATCCTGTACTTCTGGGTAAGAGTTTTCAAGTCAGCCCTTCCATCTGTATTGCCCCTGAGATCTAGCTTCCCATATGGGGTTTCCCAGAGAAAATCTCTCAAGGTCTCCAGGTTTCTTCAGACTATATTAGCACTGCACGGTCCTGACTCTGTGAACTGCATCAGAATCCATCCTGTCCTTTCCTGGGTGTGCACTGTCAAGGCAGAGTCATAAGTGCACGGAATTTCCTGAACGACTCTCAGGGGCTTACAATGACTGCAGCCAAATGTTGAGCTGGGAGAGTTTCCCAGAACAATATGAGAATATCCGTAGTACAAGCTGTTGCAGAGCACGAAATGCTCATTTTTATTAGTCACATGTCATAGTGACTGCAACCCCTCCCCCCGTGAATGAGACCTCAAACTTAAGTTCAACACAAAACTCACCATTTTCCCTACACATGTTCTTTCTGCATTTCCGCCTTCCAGTTAATTTCAGCACCAGACCCCTGGTCATAGAAATGAGCTCTTCTGATTCACTCCATCCTCAGAGTGAATCCTCTGAGGATGGAGTGAGGATTCATCCTCACATTCACTCGTGTCCTCAGATACACTGAGTGGCTACATCTGCTTCTCCCACATCTGCCCTCCTCCTGCCAAAGGAAGTCTTATTCCCTCCCACATGGACTATTGCAGTGCTATGAACCCTGCTCAACTTCAGCTCCATGGAGCAGCAAATGCTTGCACCACTGTCAGGTAATCTAAAACACATTTCAGATTATGCTGTTGTCTTATTTACAATAATGTCATAGCTTTGCATTGTTCAAAGAAATAAATTCCAATTTTATAATCTGACATCTTGTTTCAAAGGACATTTCAATTTTTACTGGTAAAACTTCTTCTGTACCCACTCGAGAGTACTGGAGTACAAGAGCCATTCCCTTCTCTAGGGGATCTTCCCAACCCAGGGATCGAACCCAGGTCCTCAGCATTGCAGGCATATTCTTTACCATCTGAGCCATGAGGAAAGCCCCAAAGTGCTAGTCACTCAGTCGTGTCCAACTCTTTGTGACCCCATGTACTGTAGCCCACCAGGCTCCTCTGTCCATGGAATTCTCCAGGCAAAAATACTGGAGTGGGTTTCCATTTCCTTCTCCAAAGCATCTTCTGGACCCAGGATTTGAATCTGGGTCTCCTGCATTTTAGGCAGATTTTTTTGTTGCTGTTGTCTGAGCCTCCTGGGAAGCCCTCGTAACTTCTGCAGCCCTTCCCAATTCCCATTTTCTCCTTCCAAATTAATATAGTTTCATGACACATGAATGTCCAGTTAACATTTACAGCCTCCCCTGAAGCTACAAATGGTAATGGCCAATTATTTGTAACAGAATGGATGAGTATCCTTCATGGGTTTTACATTAAAAATAACTGGATGTGTGCTGCTCTGGGCTCTTCTCCCTTTCTGGATGCCTGGAAAATGGTGCAACTAGAATGCAATCTCAGGTTTGCAAGTGGGGGCTTTTAGAAGATGACAGAAATACAGACCTACCTTAGAATAGCTCTTAATTCTAGACCATGGATCCTCAGCCTCCAGAATCTAATGCTTGATAATGTGAGGTGGAACTGATGCAGTAGTAATAAAGTGCACAGTTAAATGTAATATACTTGGATCATCCTGAAACCATCCCTCTCCCTGCTCTCTCCTCTCTGGACTGGAAAAATTGTCTTTCATGAAATCAGTCCCTGGTGCCAAAAAGGTTGGGGACTGTTGCTTCAGACTGTTAAACCACTATTATTCTAGAGCTTTACATTAAGCCCCTTAGCCTGTACCATAATTGTTGTTGTTGCTCAGTCACTCCGTTATGTCTGACTCTTTGCAAGCCCATGAACAGCAGCACACCAGGCTTCCCTGTCCCTCACCATTTCCCTGAGTTTACTCAGACTCATGTCGTTGAGTTGATGATGCCATCCAACCATCTCATCCTCTGTCACTCCCTTCTCCTCATGCCTTCAGTCTTTCCCAGCATCAGGGTCTTTTCCTATGAGTTGGCTCTTCGAATCAGGCAGCCAAGGTATTGCAGCTTCAGCTTTATATGATTTCAAATCTACTTCTGTCTTCAATATCACTTTAGGTTACAATTCTCTGAGCACAGTGATCTCAATCATCATCAACTTTAACTACATGTATTTTTGGCCTCAGGACCTTTGTGCTTGCTAATCCCTGTGCATACAGCACTCTTCTCATCCATTTTTGCAAGACTCTATTCACATTCAGATCTGAGCCTGAATGTGACTTCCTTATGGAAGCCTTTTCTCATCACTTCATTTAAAGTATCCATTTGCTTAATTACCTTCAACAATAATATCCTGTAATATTATTATCTTCACAGCACTATAATCACATGAAATTATCTTATTTATTACTTGCTTATTTTCCCTTCTCTTTATGTGCTAGGAGTTCAAGGACATTTTATTCTTTGTGCTTTACTGTATCTCCACTGCTGACACTTAATAATTGGCTAACAAAATATACTAAATGAATAAATTAATTAATAAAGAGAATTGTGCATGCTAAGTCACTTCAGTTGTGTCTGACTCTTAGCAACCCTATGGTCAATAGCCTACCAAGCTCTTCTGTCCATGGGATTCTCCAGGCAAGAATACTGGAGTGGATTGCCATGCCTTTCTCCAGGGGATCTTGCCAATAAAGAGAATTAGTTATGAAATATTTTAACTTTTCATCTTTTATAGAAATAATTATTATGAACTAACATAATTGGGTGGAGAAGGAAATGGCCGTCTATGGGATCGCACAGAGTCGGACACAACTGAAGCGACTTAGCAGCAGCAGCAGCAGCAACATAATTGGGAATTGTTTTATGGTTGATGGATCAAATCCTTTAATGCTTATTCCATGATATTAATATAATTAATATAATTATATATATATATATTATATATATATATATATAATTAATATAATATAATTAATATAATTAAAATATATTGATATTTTGGAGTTTCTACCTAAAACTCCAATACATATTGCAGTTTCTATATAAAAATTTTTTATTAAGCAACACATGATGCACAGTAATAAGTAAATTTATCAGCAAGCATTTAGGCAAGAATTACAATGAGAATAATATAAATAAATGTAAAGGTTTAAGTAAGTTACCATAAACCCATTATAACAAAATGCTATGGAGAAAAAAAGAAGAAGGACCATAAATGATTGAGGGAATGTGGCATGGCCTTCAAGAATAGACAGAATTTTCTGTTTCTGTATTCTCATCTGTCTTTTCTGTTGTTGCTGATGTTATTCAGTCCCTAAGTCCTGTCGGACTCTTTGTGACCCCATAAACTATGGCACACCAGGCTTCCCTGTCCTTTGCTATCTTTTCTGTTACAAGTATAACAACACAAAGTGCAGAGAATTATTTTTATCACAAATTCTCCAGAACCTATCTGCAGTTCTGTATGTTCATCAGACCTCATTCTGACCCTATGAAAAGTCAGCATACTACCTAGTAAGAAAGTGTACCTGTTTGACAGAAACTTCTCCGACTGGTCAGCTACAATTAAAAGTAAGTGAAAGTCACTCAGTCGTGTTGGACTCTTTGCGACTCCATGGACTATACAGTCCATGGAATTCTCCAGGCCAAATGCTGTAGTGGGTAGCTTTTCCCTTTTCCAGGGGATCTTCTCGACCCAGTGATCGAATCCAGGCCTCCCGCATTGCAGGCGGATTCTTTACCAGCTGAGCCACAAGGGAAGTAAGTACAACCCAAACTGGTAGATCTCAGAAATCCAGACCAGCTCCCTGTGACTTTGAAGTTGGTATTTCCACAACTGTAAAATGGTCATGACGACAAATCTTGCTTTTTCCCGCAAAGGTTGTTTAGGAAATATCATGAGAAAATATTGACAAAACACTTTGAACTTGTGGTTAAAATATTCCTGGAACATCTCAGTCAATGTACGATTGGGGCTTTAAAGATCAAAGAATGGAATTTGATAAATGATGTATTTCAGTTTTTGGCATCTTTTATCCAGCTTCCATGATTCCTGAAATTATTCTGCATATTCAGTTTTTCTCTTAAACTATTTTATGGTACTTTTCTTGAGAAATCATATTCCTGGTCTCTTAAGTATCTTGTAAATTCTAATCTCTCTTCTGGTAAATCTGTCTTCAGTGGTGATTGGATTAGATCTGTATTTAATATCAGCCTACTCTTTATCAGTGGGGTCTTCTGCCACGAACCACTGCACATTACTTCCGGAACTCTTGACCTGCTAAGGGCACACTTATCTGGCCTTTGCCTCCTCCACCTAATAGTACTGACATCCTGCCTGAAATATTCTTCTACCTGCTTTCTCTTATCTCATATTCTGGCCTCTGATTTGTCAACAATTTGCTCAACTTTCCCTCCCAACAAAAGCAAACATCTGTCATTCTGTGGTCTATAATAGTTACCATGAACAAAAACGAAATTAGAAACCTGAGTGAAAGAGAAGCTCAACACCCACGTGGCCATCACAGTCTCAGTATAATACTGTGATATCTTAAAATTTAGAGGATCAGTGTATGTTTTCTTCCATCTAAATCACCTTCAGTGATCAACATAAGCTCTAATCACTTAGGCAAAGTCATTGTCCTACCAAGGATGTTCAACCATTATTAAACGCCTAGTAGATTTTTAAACACTGTTCTAGCCTAGCTGTTCAGGGGAGAATAAGGCTTGTGACTGTGCACACAGGACAGCACAGGCCAGTGGGAGGGAGAAAGCACATCAGGTTACACGAGGCTAGAGGTATGAACACAGTCGAGTGGTTGTTGTTTACTCGTTAAGTCATGTCCGACTCTTTTGTGACCCCATGGACTATAGCCTGCCAGGCTCCTCTGTCCATGGGATTTCCCAGGCTGGAATACTGAAGTAGGTTGCCATTTCCTTCTCCAGGGGTAGCACAGCCATTAAGTCTGGTGTGTGTGTATGGGTTGGGGGCAGGGGTAGGGTTAGTTAAGAAGATTCCCAGGAGAGGTGACATGTGAAATAAGTCTCATAAGGTCAACATGGTTTTGAGATGCCAGGAGGCTTGGGGCCTAGATCAGTTCAGGCAGACACCAGCAAATGCAGCGACTTTGAATACATTTACTGACTTTCAGGGAATGGTTTTGGACTGCAATTGTTTCTGTTCTGGAGAAGATAGGAAGAGGAAAAATTTGATTGCCTTCTGAATGGCTTGTATACCTACTCTGATTAAGATATCTTCTCTTTCTCTACAGTGAAGCCAAGTCTGCCATAGCTGAGTAATACAATAACTTATATATCTATATCACATTTTATAGTTATTCCAGTGCTTTTGAAAAATAGCTCATGTCTGATCCTTACACCAAGGCTAGAAGGGAGGCAGAGAGGGTATTACGTATCACAGCCATTAAGAGCATGGCCATCAGAGTCCAACAGGCCAGCCTCGGATTCTCTCAAGTTTGGGCCGGTTACTTCATTTCTCTGAGACACATTTCCTTCTCTTAGCCTCTCACATGCCTGTAATATCATGCTTCCCTTGACTGATCAGATTCCCTTAGTGCAGCTGACATTCAGTTTGACTGTAGGAAATCCATCCATGGGGCTCGTGGTAAAGAATGCACTTGCCAACGCAGGAGATGCAAGAGTTGATGGTTTGATCCTTGGGTAGGGAAGATCCCCTGGAGTAGAAAATGGCAACCTACTCCAGTATTCTTTAAAAATAAAATTTTTATTTGGCTGTGTTGGGTCTTGGTTGCAGCACTTGGGATCTTCAATCTTCACTGCAGTTAGTGAGATCTAGTTCCCTAACCAGGGATGGAAACTGGGCCCCCTGCATTGGGAGCCCAGAGTCTTTAAGCTACTGGACCACCATGGAAGTCCCTTGCTCCAGTATTCTTGCCTGGAAAATTCCATGGACATAGGAGCCTGGAGGGCTACAAAGGGGCTGCAAAGGAGACGGACACGACTGAGTGGCTGAGCACATTGAACCCATTGAATCCAGCCCTCTCCAGCTTTAGATGCCATAGAGAATGAAGACGAAGGCCTCTGGAGTCCTGTTGCCTGGGTTGAAATGGCAGCTTCACTCCCCTCACATAGAAGGACCCATGCTCCTCTTTGGAAGGTAATATCTCGCTGTCTTGAGACCGAGTGTCCCTCACACCCCGGCTCTTTTTGCCTGGACCATATTCTCCAAGCTTGGGCAGAAGTTTCTTCCAGAATTCACTGTAACAGAACTAAGGTATTGCTATAATATTGACAAGACCACGGAAGGCATGAGAAAAATTGAAAGGGCCCTAAAACTGAAGTTAGCTTCAGTTGCTGTTAGAATCCACAGTACTCAGCCCCCATAGAGGTACTTCTGGAGTTTCTTTCCGCCTCCCCGCCTGTGGAAGGTGAGCTTACCACTCCCCAGGAACCTGGCTCTGTACCCAAAAAGGGGCTCACTGAAGGGCAGTAGGAGAGGGGAGGAAGTTTTTCCTCTCACACTAGAATAATACATCCTGTCAGAGGTACCCCTCCCCCTCAGGAATTCGATCTTCCCAGGATGACTGGCAGAAGTTATTTTAATTTCTTTCAGACTGAAAAACTTCCCCCCTTCCAAAGCCTATTGAAATAAGGCAAAACTCCTGGCAAGCTAAAATTCTGTCTAGGCTTCCAACTGATATTTTTAAGAGTCATTTATTTAGTGGGGCAAATATTGTCTTCTATTAATAAAAATGGTAAATATCTTTTTAAATTTAAAAGGAGAGGAGGACATAGTTTGCCTATAAAATAATATTTTCATATATTTGCCATTATAGGCAAGATACTTAATCCCCTAATCAGGGGTCGAAGCCACGTTTGCTGCAGTTCATGGGTGGAGTCCTAATCACTGCACCACCAGGGAAGTTCCTCCATATTGACTTTAATACTCTACTAAGTCTGTGCACCTAATTTTTTGTGGGGAATAATTTAATGACAACACTACACACACACACACCCATCCTGCCAAGATAAACACTATATTTTTTAAAGTATGTTATAGTCTAACTGTGTATTTAGAAAGGAGAGTTTTCTATAGAGAAAAAATTTCCTCCCAAGATGATTACACCTTTTTACATTATAATTCAGAACAAGTCAATTTTTTTGAGACATCTCAGCCTTTACCTCTTCTCTTTGCTCCGACATAGCTACTGTCCTCATTTTTGATGTTCATTCCCTTGCTTTTCTCTATAATTTACCCTTGGGGCAGGTACCCTGATTCAGCATTTTATTTACCTTCAATTCCTTACAAAGACTGTCATACTGATTTCCTTTACTTAACATTAGTGTTTGGTTTGTTTTCTACATTTCTGGAAACCTTTTTCTTTTTGGTGCATCTCTTAAATTTTGTTTTATGATTCAACATGAAAGCCTTTTTAAAATTTTAATGTCACTTTATGCCATAGAAATATGTTTGATTTCATTTGGCATAATTTTATGGCATATTCTGTTTTACTAGCTTTTAAACATTGTTTAAACCTGAGTTGTTTTTTTTCCTGCTTTTCTGGGATATATGGTTTTCTCATACATGTTTTTAGCCATTATACATTTTTTTTTACAGTAGTTAACTTTATAGTTATTACTGTATGTTATATTCTTAGACCTTTATTTCAATCGTTGTTGTTCAGTTGCTAAGTCGTGTCCAGCTCTTTTCGACCCCATGGACTGCAGCATGCCAGGCTTCCCTGTCCTTCACCATCTCCCAGAGTTTGCTCAAACTCATGTCCATTGAGTTGGTGATGCCATTTAACCATCCCATCCTCTGTTACCCCCTTCTCCTCTTGTCCTCAATCTTTCCCAGCATCATGGTCTTTTCCAGTGAGTCGGCCTTTCCCATCAGGTGGCCAAGTATTGGAGCTTCAGCTTCAGCATCAGTCCTTCCAATGAATATCCAGGAATGATTTCCTTTCATATTGACTAGCTTGATCTTGCAGTCCAAGGGACTCTCAAGAGTCTTCTCCAGCACCACGGTTTGAAAGCATCAGTTCTTTGGTGCTCAGCCTTCTCTATGGTCCAACTCTTGCATCCATACATGACTACTGTAAAAACCATAGCTTTGACTAGACACACCTTTGTCGGCAAAGTGATGTCTTTGCTTTTTAATGCACTGTCTAGGTTTGTCATAGCTTTCTTTCCAAGTAGCAAGCATCTTTTAATTTTATGGCTGTAGTTACTGTCCACAATGACTCTGGAGACCAAGAAAATAAAATCTGTCACTGTGTTCACTTTTTCTCCATCTATTTGCCATGAAGTGATGGGACTGGATAGTGTGATCTTGATTTTTTGAATGACGAATTTTAAGTCAGCTTTTTCACTCTCCTCTTTCACCTTCATTTAGAGGCTCTTTAGTTCTTCCTTGCTTTCTGCCATTAGGGTGGTATCATCTATATATCTGAGGTTGTTGATATTTCTTCCTGAAATCTTGATTCCAGCTTGTGCTTCATACAGCCTGGCATTTCACATAATGTACTCTGCATATAAGTTAAATAATCAGGGACACAATATACAGCCTTGACATACTCCTTTCCCAATTTGAAACCAGTCTGTTTTTTCATGTCCAATTCTAACTGTTGCTTCTTGACCTGCATACAGGTTTCTCAGGAGGCAGGTAATGGGGTCTGATACTCCTATCTCTTGAATAATTTTTCACAGTTTTTTGTGATTCACTCATTCAAAGTCTTTAGCATAATTAATGAAGCAAAAGTAGATTTTCTTTTAAATTTCCCTTGCATTTTCTGTGATCCAACTGATGTTGGCAATTTCATCTCTGGTTCCTCTACCTTTTCTACATCTGGAAGTTCTTGGTTCACATGCTACTGAAACCTAGCTTGAAGGACTTTGAACATTACCTTGCTAGCAAGTGAAATAAGTAATTGTATGACAGTTTGAATATTCTTTGGCATGGCATTTCTTTGGGATTGGACTGAAAACTGACCTTTTTCAGTCCTGCGGCTACTGCTGAGTTTTCCAAATTTGTTGACATATTGAGGGTAGCACTTTCACAGCATCATCTTTTAGGATTCTATTTCAATAGACAATACTTTTTACTTTCCTATTAGGGATACCGAGGAAAACAATATATTTTGTTATCTTTACCCCTTTTCTCTCTTTTTCCTCCGCCACCCAATTTTAACCCATTGCTCAGATTTTCTTAGAGTTTGCTTTTCTTTGTTAGATAGGATTATACTATTACTTGGTTTGTCAGCTTTAAATAATATTCTTTGAATCTTGATTGATACAGATGAGAAATTAGCATTCTTCACTGTTTTTTTCCTTCTTCCTCTCCATACTTTTACTAGTCATTCTACACACACACACACACACAATTTACTCCTCTTCCATCCCACCCTAACTGCCTACATTTGATTCTTAAAGGCTTTTGTTAGGGTTACTTTTATGATGCTGAGTTAGGTAATGTGGAGAAGTTTGTATACGGTTGAATACAGACTTCTCCACATTACCTAATTCAGTCTTTAAGGAAAAAAAATGTTTTTTTTTAAGGATATAAAGGATATATCCTTTTTTAAAGGATACCCTTTTTAAAGGTATAACAAGGATTTTATACCCAACTAAATTGCTATTTAAGCATAAAGCTAACAAATTATATTTCTCATACAATAATAGGCAATACCATAGACCTAGTAGAATCTCCAAAAGACCAAAGAGCACTATGAAAAAAGACCCAATGATGGTAGTAAGAACTGACTGTGGAGAAGGCGATGGCACCCCACTCCAGTACTGTTGCCTGGAAAATCCATGGATGGAGGAGCCTGGTAGGCTGCAGTCCATGGGGTCGCTAAGAGTCGGACATGACTGAGTGAATTCACTTTCACTTTTCACTTTTCACTTTCATGCAATGGAGAAGGAAATGGCAACCCACTCCAGTGTTCTTGCCTGGAGAATCCCAGGGACGGCAGAGCCTGGTGGGCTGCCGTCTATGGGGTCAGAGTCGGATACGACTGAAGCGACTCAGCAGCAGCAGCAGCAGCAGAATTGACTATATTTATCTGTGCAACTAAGAATCAAACAAATGTAGACAATTAGGGTGGGATGGAAGAGCAATACTCCTTTCCCTGATCAATACTAGCTCATTTTTTATTTCCTACTCATATCTCAACATTGTTTCCCTTTATTCTTGTGTATCTGCTTTGTGGTCTTGCTTCAGAGTGACAATTATGTCATCAAATTATTATTTTTTAATTACAGTAAATTTACATGCATTTCATAATATCATTTAAAAAATTATCATCTATATTAAACTCATTTTGTCATTAAGCATTTTATAAATGTTAGTTCATTTAATCATCATTATAAGCCCATGCAGTATGAAATAACTTAAACTCCATTTTACAAACTGAGGAAAATGAGGCACTAAAATATGAATTAACTTACTCCAGAAATTTTTAAATACACAGTCTGTTTCCAGATTCCACTGTATTAATGACTGTGCTATACTGCCTCCCAGGTGAGTATTCTTGGTTATTTACTTTTTTATTTCTTTTTTTTTTCCTTGTAGTATCTCATTTTTGTTTTTGCTTTTGCACTCGTTAAAAAAGGTGCATCTTTCTGGACCAATGATTGCAGGAATTTTCAGATGTGAAAGAGGAACCAGAGCAGGGCTCCAGGCAGTGGCAATTTTGCATGTTGATTCATGCAGTTTCTGCTTCTCACCAATCCATGGACATAGGCAGGTGTGAGACAGTGCAAAGACTACCTTTAACCCCATTGTCATAAGACAAACTGCTTCTCTATGCATATGGCAATTTTTTGAGTGGCTCTTTATTTAGACCTCCCTCTTCTGTGTCTCAAAGTCAATGCAGGTGCAGTGTTGCTTCTTTTGCTTAACTTTGTGTTGCAAGCAAGGATCTAGATTGAATGATTAAACCGCACCCATCACATCTGAGAGTTGTCCTTTTACTTCTTCTTGTTATCTGCAGAGGCTGCCCCTTGGCCTCCTGCCAGGGAATTCACTGCGTGGCATTTTCTCTCAGCTTCCTTCCACTCAGCCCCTGCTCTGCCCTGTTTGGTCTCCACTGCTTTGGGCAGCCCTCACACCTCTTTGGGGCTCTGGAGATTTGAGCTGTCTCTTACTTTTGCTGAAAGTGAAGTTTGCATTTTTGTTTCCCATTCTCCTTGTTGCCTTTGGATGTTCTCCAGCAGGAAAAGGGGGATATGCTAACTGCATGGAACACGTTCAGACCACAAGTGCCCCCTTTACGTTTTTATACTTCCATTTCTTCCACAGTCAAAGACCCTGAAATTAAAGTTACTAGACCTCTGACAAGAATGGCTAATAAAATGATTATAAAGTTTTTCATGAATAATCTGTTATTACTGAGAGAATGGGAGCGAGTGTGAACACTGCTGGCCTCATTTGATTAGGCTCATGCACTCAGACTCCATTGAAATCACTTTTTACCCTGTTCTCATTGATGAATGTTACTACTATGCTGTTTACTTCCTCTACCAGATTACAAACGAATGAAATTAAAATTCTAAAGTAAAAAACTGAACGATTTTGCCCTCATTTAATGCATACGTAGAGCATCTAGATTCATACACAGTATCTATTCAACATGTGTAATGATATAAAATAAAAACACTGTTCAGCTGAAAGGTTCTTTTGTGGTTATGACTGAATTATTGAAGGAAAAGTACAGTTCTCTTATGTCATTTTAATAGAACATGCAACAAAATGGAAAGTAGTAAAATAAAATACACTTCTGATTAATAATCAGCTAAGCAAACATTTATTTTAAAGTCATTCAATCCAGTCTCAAGATATTCTAGTAAGTTGAGCTTTTAAAAAGTTATATTTTTACTATATGAATGCTTGGAATAAAAATTGGTGTCATTTCTTCTCCAGATTTCAAAACTATCTGAAGTGAAACTCTGTTCAGAGCAAAGATAGTTTCAGAAGCTTTCTTGAAGCACTCAGATTGCAGAAGGGGAGAAAGAAATGTGTGCATTTACTGTTCTCTTGACTCTTAAGACTTGAAGCCTCCCTTCCATTTTCCAGGTAAAAATCTTATACATGTTTGCATATGAACATTATTTTAAACTCTATGTATGTTTCTTTTCATGTTTAATTCCATTTGATTTATATATGTAAGTTCTAATATTTCATTTCCCTTTTCATTAAATATTGACTTCAGAAACTGAAAGAATTTGTAGCAGGAAAGAGCTAATTTTAATAATGTTAAATAAAATTGATATTTAAGTTGAAACATGGCCTTCTTCTTCACCTCTCAATCCCCCATAATTCCTCTTATGCCTTAATTATGGTTTGTCAGGCCTGTAATTTAGCTATAATTTGCTTCTTTGAAAAAAGTTGAAGAAATGAATCATTTGTTTTTAATCCTTATTAGTGAGATTTTTTTTTTCCTCTCAATTTTCTCACCTTCTAATTTTCAATACAAATGATGAATCATGAAGTCACTGGGATTTTCCTAAGCATGCTTGGCATCCTAGTCAAATTTCTTGCCTATAAAGAAGTCTAATTTGGGATTTTTATGACAGGAAGACATCATTTATTGCCTGAATAAAACATGTGTTAGTGAAACAGATTAAGTGAAGAACTGGTATATGATGTAAGCTGAAAAGTTTATATTGTTATTCTGTATTTTTTAAAAGTAATATCTTATTATTTTACATTGATATTTACTGCAGCCTATTCATTTTAAAGTTATCTAAATTTTAAAAATTAATGTAGTAGTGCCTTTTACAATTAGTTTTAAAGTTACATGTTATATGATCTTCAGATAATCAATGTGCTGTTTTTTTAAAAAAATGGGCTATAGTTGCTTTACAATGGTGTGTCGATTTCTGCTGTACAATGAAGTGAATCAGCTATAAGTATACACATATCCCCTCCCTCTTAATTGTCCCACTCACCCACTCACCCCCATCTCACCCCTCTAGGTCACTCTGCAGCAGGTTCCCACTAGCTATCTATTTCACACATGCTAGTGCATATATGTCGGTCCCAACCCCCCAATTCATCCCACCCCTTCTCCCTCCGCCCATCAAGTCCACACATCTGTTCTCTACATCTGTGTCTCTCTTCCTGCCTTGTAAATCTAGAAAAATGGTAAGTGCTTCATTTTAATTTGAAACTTTGTTGGTTCAATGTTCGTCGGTACTCAACCTTAAATGAACAGTTAGATGAATGAATGAATGAGATCTAGTCAAGGTAGAGTGATCAACTCATCCCAGTTTTCTCAGAATTGTCCTGCTTTTCAAACTGACAGTCGCTTGTCCTGGGAAACTTTCAGTCCCTGGCAACCTTAATGTTAGGTCACCCTAGAAAATGTAAGTTTACTTCACATACCTTCTGCTTTTTTTTAGGACAGGGGTCAGCAAACCACAGCCCTTGGGCCAAAGCCAGCGTGCAGCTTGATTTTATAAATAAAGGCCAAAGGTCTGCTGGAATACAGCAGTACCAATTCACTTATGTATTGTGTGGGGTTGCTTTCCCACTATGGTGATTAGTTGCAATGGACTGTGTGGCCTGCAAAGTTGAAAATTTTACTACTGTTTTCTTCACAGAGAACATTCCTGTATTGGTATATCCCATATTTTATTTATTATTTTAATTAATTATTATTATTTTTGGAGGCACTGAGTCTTGCTGCTCCATGCATGCTTTCTCTAGTTGCAGGGAGCGGGGGCTACTCTTTATTGCTGTGCCTGGGCTTCTCATTCTGATGGCTTCTCTTATTGTGGAGCACAGGCGCTAGGTGCGCAGGTTCTAGGAGTTGCAGCACATTGGCTCAGCAGCTGCAGCTCCTGGGTCTAGAGCGCAGTCTCAGAAGCTGTGGCTCGCAGGCTTTGTGGCTCGCAGGCTTTGCGGCTCACAGGCTTAGTTGCTCCCAGGCACGTGGAATCTTCCCAGATCATGGATCAAACCCTTGGTCCCTCGCATTGGCAGGTGGATTCTAATCCACTGTACCATCAGGGATATCCCATTCTCTATTTTAATTTATCCATTTTACACAATTAAAAGAGCATCATTTTAGAAAATAACCTTTGAAAATGTGTGATGACATTTGAGCAAAGATATTACTTATGATTTTGGGGTAAAACAAAACATATTCATATATTTTAACCTCCCATTCTATGCCAGCTACTGTGCTAAGCTTTAGAAATCAATGTGAAAATAAAGAAGATATGGTTTCCTTGGGAAACTCATTCTATAGTCAAGGAAATAAGCAAGTTGTGCTGGTAAAACATGCGTACTAAGTCACTTCAATCATGTCTGACTCTTTGCGACCCCATGGACTGTAGCCCCCCAGGCTCCTCTGTCCATGGAGTTTTCCAGGCAAGAATACTGGAGTGGGTTGCCATTTCCTTCTCCAGGGGATCTTCCCAACCCAGGGATCAAAAGATCAGACATCTTTTATGTATCCTGCATTGGCAAGTGAGTTCTTTACCACTAGCATGGCCTAGGAAGATAAATAAAATATAAATGAATACAAATACATTCAGATGAAATATTTTAGATCGGATGGGATAATGTTTTAAAATAGTAGTCATTGTTTAAAAATTTCAAGTTTTGATTTTTTTCTCCTCTAAAAACTATCCTTTATTCACCACCTCAGTATAAGATCAAGAAAAAAGGTGAGAAATAGCAGGAACCCTCCTTAATTTTTTGATTGAAGATTGTGACATACACCTGTCACTTAATATTTCAGTGACTACATTGTCAGATTTAAATTTTCGTCAGCATTCTCATGGGCTTTTAAGTTAGTGCCAGCATGATAAAAATAGAACAAGCAGGACCATTTATGGGAAAATTGAGATTTAAACCAAACTCGAAAAAGATGACACTAGTGAGTCAGAGTTGCTAAGATCTCACAGGACTTTCAAAAAACTGGAAATAGAACTGCCTTATGATCCAGCAATCCCACTGCTGGGCATACACACTGAGGAAACCAGAAGGGAAAGAGACACGTGTACCCCAATGTTCATCGCAGCACTGTTTATAATAACCAGGACATGGAAGCAACCTAGATGCCCATCAGCAGATGAATGGATAAGAAAGCTGTGGTACATATACACAATGGAGTATTACTCAGCCATTAAAAAGAATACATTTGAATCAGTTCTAATGAGGTGGATGAAACTGGAACCTATTATACAGAGTGAAGTAAGCCAGAAAGAAAAACACCAATACAGTATACTAACGCATATATATGGAATTTAGAAAGATGGTAACAATAACCCTGTGTACGAGACAGCAAAAGAGACACTGATGTATAGATCAGTCTTATGGACTCTGTGGGAGAGGGAGAGGGTGGGGAGATTTGGGAGAATGGCATTGAAACATGTATAATATTATGTATGAAACGAGTCGCCAGTCCAGGTTCGATGCACGATACTGGATGCTTGGGGCTGGTGCACTGGGAAGACCCAGAGGGAGGGTATGGGGAGGGAGGAGGGAGGAGGGTTCAGGATGGGGAACACAGGTATACCTGTGGCGGATTCATTTCGATATTTGGCAAAACTAATACAATACTGTAAAGTTTAAAAATAAAATAAAATTTAAAAAAAATAAATAAATAAAATACAGACACAGAAAGAAAAAAGGGAGACAGAAAATGGGAAAAAAGTAAGTTAATCCAGATTAGAGATATAAAGAATGAAAAATATTCTTCAAGTAAAGTATAATAGGAGCTTATTAAAATCTTATTACATGGTAGCATTTGAATCCTGGATCCAGCTATGCCTGAATTCCATCCCTGTACATTTTAGGAATGGGAACCATTAAATACCATTTTTCACTTGTGTCTAATTCAGCTGATGTTTCTATCACTTGTAACTGGTGAAATCCCAACTAATGCATAGTGCTTATTAAAATTTTCCTCTGAAATAGCTGGGAAAAATAAAAATGAATATGTAAAAACTTGAAAGTGTAGCCCAGAGAAGTATAGCACATGTTCTTCAGACAGAAAGAAAAATAATGTGCCTTGCACTTGCCTACGTGGTCTACATACCTCATCACATAAAATTTAACAAAAACATTACACAAAAATTTTTCCTATTTTACACAGGAGAAACCTGAAGCTCAGTGAGATTAAGTAAGTTACCCAAGGTCAGAGCTATAGACTGAAAAGTCAGTATCTAAATCCAGATTGAGTTTAACACCGAATCTCAACTGTTGTCCTGAGACTCTGTAGTATTGTGGACTAGAAAGGATACAGAGCTGAGAGGCATCAGCATCATACTAAGAGATGTGGCAGGTTCACCTCATGGACATGGAATATAGGTTTGCTGCTGCTGCTAAGTCACTTCAGTCGTGTCCGACTCTGTGCGACCCCATAGACAGCAGCCCACCAGGCTCCCCCGTCCCTGGGATTCTCCAGGCAAGAACACTGGAGTGGGTTGCCATTTCCTTCTCCAATGCAGGAAAGTGAAAAGTGAAAGTGAAGTCACTCAGTCATGTCCGACCCTCAGCGACACCATGGACTGCAGCCTTCCAGGCTCCTCCATCCGTGGGATTTTCCAGGCAAGAGTATTGCAGTTGCCTTCTCCAGGAATATAGGTTTAGGTATGAGAATAACAACAGCAAAAACAGCCTTGCCAATGTATTTCATATGCATCAGGTACTGTGAATTGAAAGGCAACTGGAAGGCCTTGGAAGGAACAACCAAGCTAGCCAAGTAATATGACCTTGGGCAGGAAATTAACTTCAGCTGTGTGTAGTTTATACCCCCAAGAGGTCCTGACATTCTAGTAACCATTGTTGTGCCACTGAACTGACCAGACACAGGAACAGTGTGGTGGAATGGGTAAGGCAAAAGACCTGCCAAAGCTGTCCTGTGAACTAAAGGGTGCCATCTTGGGAGAGTAGATCACCTTCCCTTTTCTTCCCCCTTGGCACAGGTGGGAATGGAACATCCGTGCTGGAGTGCTTGACTAGGAGAACTTCTTGTTCTATGTCATAGCTGTTCCAACCTTGGTTAGTCTTTTATTCAGGAACCTGTGACTCACTGGCTGAGGGTAAGTAAGAGCAATTATCAGGTATGTTTTTAACATAGCAATATATTTTAAAAAGTACTTTGAAAATCAATTTATTACATGAGGATGGCACACGGATTTTAAGAGTCTTGGCCAAGATAACTTAATATATTAGTATGTTATGCACATAACACATGTAAATGTCTTCTTGAACACTGTATTTTTTAAGCATAAAATACTTTATGTATCTACATGACAAAAAGACACAGGACAAGTGAGTTAAAAATCCAGTAAGTGATCTAGAATTGATGAAGGCTAGAAAACTCACATTCTAAAGCAGAGTTTTTCTTTCCCTATTTTGTGAAGGGGAGAAAGATAAGCAGAATTTTGTTTTGTTCACTGATGTTATAATAGATATGTGCCTAGTGCTCTACAATTTCTAAAACCCAAATCATCCCAATTAATTCTCAGAACATCCCTTAAGATAGATGGGATTATAGTCCTTTCAAAAAAAAGGAAATCAAGAATCTACCTGAGGTCAGTTCAGTTCAGTTGCTCAGTCGTGCCCAACTCTTTGTGACCCCCATGGACTGAAGCATGCCAGGCTTCCCTGTCCATCACCAATTCCCAGAGTTTGCTCAAACTCTTGCCCTTTGAGTAGGTGATGTCATCCAACCATCTCATTCTCTGTCATCCCCTTCTCCTTCTGCCTTCTATCTTTCCCAGCATCAGTGTCTTTTCCAATGAGGCAGTTCTTCACATCAGGTGGCCAAAGTACTTGCATCAGGTGGCCAAAGTACTTGAGGTCACATTGCCAATAAAGATTGGAGTTACTAAAGCCCAGGTGTCTGGACCCAGCTCAATTCCTTCTCCAGCCCACCATCACTTCATTTCACTTACTACAATGTAAGGTCTGCGTGGATAGAATTTCTAAATAAATAAACCAACAAAAAACTGAGATGTTTCGATGAATTGGAAGTGCAGGTATCTCTTTGAGGGCCTGAATTCAATCCTTTCAGATAAACATCAAGAAATAGGATTATTGAATCATATAGCAGGTCAATTTTTAAATTTTTTAAAGCTGTTGTCTACAGTGGCTACATCATTTTACTTTCCTGCTAACAGTGTAATAGTATTCCAACTTCTGTACATCCTCACCAATACTTGTTATTATCATTTATTATTGCTTTCGTTTTATAATGACCATTCTAACAGGTAAGAGGTGGTACTTCATTGTGGCTTTGATTTGCATTTTCTTGCTGACTAGTAATGTTAGCATCCTTTGCTATACATTTGGCCATTTGTAAGTCCTCTTTGGAAAAATCTATTTAGACTCTTGCTCATTTAAAAAAATCAAGTTATTTGGTGTTTTTGCTATTGAGTTGTAGGAGTTCCGTGTGGTACTTTGGATATTAACCCCTATCAGATTTATATTTGCACTCCCATGTCCATTGAAGCATTATTTAAAATAGGCAAAGCAATCTAAATACCAAAGACAGATGAATGGATAAATAAAATGTGAGATATAATAAATAAAGCTGATATTTATATATGTATATGTGCTTCCCAGGTGGCGCTAGTGGTAAAGAATCCACCTGCCAATGCAAGAGATGTAAAAGATGTGGGTTCAATCCCTGGGTCGGGAAGATCCCCTGAAGGAGGAAACAGCAGATCCCCTGAAGGAGGAAAGAGCAACCCACTCCAGTATTCTTGCCTGGAAAATTCCACGGACAGAGGAACCTGGTGGGCTACAGTCCATGGGGCCCCACAGAGTCGGACACGACTGAGTGTCTCAGCACATACATGTACATATATACATGAAATATTATTCAGCCACAAAAAGAAAGAAATTCTGCCATATGCCACACCATGGATGAACCCAGCAGACATCATGCTAAGAAAATAAACCAGTCACAGAAAGACAACTACCACAAGATTCTACTTACATGAGGTACCGAGAATGGTCAGCCTTATTGAAACAGAACATAGGAGGATGGTTGTCAGGGGCAGGGGAGGGGAAGTAGGAGTTGCTTGCTGTTCAAAGGGTAAAGATTCTCAGTCCTCAAAAGTTTTGGAGACAGGCTGTAAAGCCTGACGCTTATTATTAACAGTACTGTACTGTACACTTAAGAGGGTAGAGCTCCTGTGTTTTCTACCACCATAAAAAAACCTACAAACAATAACAAAATGAAGGAAAAGATGAGAGCACTGAAATATAAAAATCTATTCAATGCAGTAGTTGACTGTTTTTGAATACAAATCCACCGCAGATGACAATTCAGACCCTCCCTCTGGGCCAGTCTTTGTTCCGCTGATGGGCAGTTGGGGCAGTGACACCGGGAGGCCACCTGCTGAGAACTGGGCCGAAAAGTGACCAGAGGTGGGATCCATCAATTAACCCTTGACCCCCTCGCCATTCACCGTCACAGCGGAGCAGATCTGGCTGGCCCTCTTCGTGTTCACCTCTCTTCACCCTCAGAGTGTAGCTGCCCTAAATTCAGCTCCTTTTTTTCAGGGGCGGGAATGTGAGGACGTTCACATGCTGACCTTCCTGAAATGAGGTAAGAAGTAAACTCTTTTTTTTTTTTTTTTCTTTCTTTCTTTTTCTTTTCTGGTTGACAGTCAAGAAGATCTCTGGTTTATGAGAGTAAACTCGGTTACATTTTTGGCTACCAATGACTGGCTCTCTGAGCAAATACAGATGGACAGTCCTTGGAGTCTGGGGAAGTGTGGAAAATCTGATGAGGAAGGTGTGGGCCTGGCCAATGGAAAGCGTTTTGGTGGGTCTAATGATTTTGGGAAAATCTCTGCAAGGCTGGAACATTTTGCCACACATAAGTGGTTATTTCCTTAGCCTCTTCTGCATTCACTGAGGGCTCTGTGTAGCCGACCGGAGAGCAAGAAAACTGAAAAACAGCCTCAACGTGTTTGTCAGGAGAGAGATTTCAATTTAGGTTTTTTTCCAAGTGTATTGCATGTAACAAAGCCTGTATTTCTTTTCCATTTCCAATGAAATCTGCCTCATTCTGGTTCATTGAACTCTTGGAAACATAGTTTAATATGTTCCGAAAGCCCTTTGAGCCCTTTGAGGCAGGACTGTGAAGGCTTTCACCACCGCCCCCCTTCTGTAGAAGCAGGAAATCAAGTTCTGCCAAATGCAAATGAGCTCAGACTCCAAAAGGCCAAATTTCAAAATCCAGAATGCGGTGGGTTTGCAGACAGCAAGCCCTGCACACATGATATTTTGGGGGTCTAAGAAAAGACAGAAAGTCATCACAACACACTTATAATTTCCGACTTAAGAAACACCCATCTTGTACAGCACAGGGAACTCTGCTCAATGTCATGTGGCAGCCAAGATGGGAAGGGAGTTTGGGAGAGAATGGATACATGCACATGTATGGCCGAATCCTTTCACTGTTCACCTGAAACTATCACAACATTGTTAATTGGCAATATAAAATAAAAAATTAAAAAATAAAAACCTGTCTGCACAGGACGTCTTAGATTTCCATCAGTGAGTTAGAATACTTTTCCTTCCTTTTTAAGGTGTCTTCAGAAACCCCTACCCCCAGGACCCCCTGTTTCTACAGTTGTCTGTGTTTTTGTTGGGAAAAGTATGACCTCTCTTTGATCCCCGTGTCATAGTGGATCCACACCGATTGCCTGCAAAATGGCCCTGGCTTTGCTGGAAGCAAATAGAAACTGGTCCATTAAAAGTTCCTACCGTCCCTCAAAGGGTTAAGGGAGTCCGTTCCAAAGGAGTTAGGCAACCACTGAAATAGGATAATAAATGTGGCACTCTCAGACTATCAGTAGCAAATATTTGAGCTTATCAAATAACGGAGGAAGTAGTTTAGTTACAAATAAACCAATCTCTCATAAAACAAGTTTTCACACAGGGTCATTTCATTGAGCTGGAGACAGCTAGAGGCCACTCGTAGGCAGAACTCCCACTCTGTGTGCAGCGGGTACAGCCTCTGGTGATTAATGGACAGCCAAGGGGGGCGGCCGCCGCCCGCAGGTCTGCTGAGAAACCCAGCCGGGCAGCCTATCAGCAGCATAGCCATAAACAGCATCTCAGGATTATTGGGAGGAAGTGACTCATCCTCTGGGAACATAGCTGGATTTGTGCTCTCTCTCCCTCACCACCCGCCTTCTTTCCCTCCCTTTTCCCCCCTCTGTATAGCAGAGGCCATCGTGTCCTAGAAACTATAGTAGATGTCACTGCTTGGCACTTGCTGTGCAAAGAGAGTCTGTGGGTGTGAGGGGGAGGCGAATGCTACTCTTAAAGTAACAGTGACTGTGCTGCCCAGGAGCTCTATGGAGGCTCTTGTTCTCCCGCCTTTGAGATTAGTTGGTTGAAGGCATCTCATTTAGATTTCAGAAAAAGTACAGACGCTGTGTTCGGCAAAGAGGGGGAAAAAAAATAGAGTTCCTTGTTTCAAAGTTAAACTCTCATTGAGAGTTTAGAAATAAAAAATATCTTGGCGTGATTTGATTAATTTAGCAAGGAAAAAAGAAAAAGAACGCTGCCAGAGCCTCAGGATGTAAACGTCACCACTAAGGAAACTGAAATATGCGTATGATATTTCTATATTATGATATCATAGGACGTTTGTTTTATTCCCCCAAGGACTGTAAAAATAAAACATGTAGATTATACGAACTACAGAAATAGAGCTATAAAGCTGGAAAAATTCAACCATGATACCACCATTTGAAGGCAACCATTATGAACACTTTGTAAATTTTCTTCCAGCATCTTTAAAAATAGATTGTTGAGACCTTAAGCATATGTGGAGTTTTGTTTCTTACTATTTTCAGCCACCATTTTAGCATAATGATGGCCCCATCCTGTTATTCAATCTTTCCTTATACATAATTTTAAAACTGCGAAGAACTTCTTTTTGCAACTTTAATTAACATAGGGCAGTTTGGGAAAGGCATAAACTTGTGCTAAAAGCAACATTTGCTCTGTTTTTGAGGCATTTTTATTAAAAATTTTACTTGATCTGTTTCTAATAAAAATGGAAGAGAAAATTCTATGCTATTATTCTCATGGACAACCCATTAACTTTTGTGTTTAAAAATGAATATTCTCACCATTGAATTTTCTGCAGAATTAGAAGAGACTTGGTCTTGATCTCTTAACTTACAATATACTTAACCTGCTAATGCCCTGTCCAAAAGCACGAGCCCTTATTGACTAACCACTTTTGGATGTTAAGATGAATTAAAAAGTGAAGGCATGACTTCTACGTTCACCCTTTCTCACCCACATTCCCTACAGTACCTGCGTTTAGATGCCTTTTGTTTATGTGGGACATCTGAAATTACTTTTTATGACCATTATCTGTTCTGGGTCCAGAAACTAGACACATTTTCTCCCAACCAGCCCTAGAACCATTATACATCCTGAACAGTAACTCTACTGTGTCTCACCAACAATGCCTCTGCCTTTCTTCTATTTAATCCAGAATAGAAGTTATGTTGTGAGTGTCTATGTAGAAATATGGCACTGAATTCACTTAAAATATTCAGCACGCCTTCTGGTATAAGGTATGTCCTCTCCTTGTTCCTAGAACAATTTGCACTAAGGGTTAAAACACTGAGGTCGCCCCATCCCTTGGGGTGGAAGAGACTACTGTCTGTTCCCAGAGCAAGGGACTCAACCTGTTTCCAAATAGGGTTCCTCTAAATTGACTTTGGAGAAGGCAATGGCACCCCACTCCAGTACTCTTGCCTGGAAAATCCCATGGATGGAGGAGTCTGGTGGGCTGCAGTCCATGGGGTCACTGGGAGTTGGACACGACTGAGCGACTTCACTTTCACTTTTCACTGTTCTGCATTGGAGAAGGAAATGGCAACCCACTCCAGTGTTCTTGCCTGGAGAATCCCAGGGACGAGGGAGTCTATGGGGTCGCACAGAGTTGGACACGACTGAAGCGATTTAGCAGGAGCAGCAGCAGCAAATTGACTTTAGTATTGATTCCTATGAGACTTCAGAGAAAGGACAGAAAATAGTTTCCTTTTAGAAGAAAGTATAGTTGTACCTAGATTCTTGCCTTGCCCCAGAATAAAGGACAGAAAATAGTTTCCTTTTAGAAGAAAGTACAGTTGTACCTAGATTCTTGCCTTGCCCCAGAATAGATATAATTTAGAAGGATAGTTTAGAAGATAGTTTTGAAAGCTGTTTCTCTTTGCAAAGTCCGAATGTTAATAGCCTTTCATTATAGTTAGTCAGAACTTACTGAGAAAGAAAATCCTAAATACTGAGGTATGTTGTACTTGTAAAATACTATATTTTAGTGTAGTCTCTCTCTATTTTTTAAAGATTTTATGTATTTAATTTTATTTGTTTATTTTTGGCCATGCTGGGTCTTTGTTGCTGTGTGGGCTTTTCTCTAGTTGCGGCGATCAAGGGCTACTCTCTAGATGCAGTGTGCAGCGGAGCAAGGGCTGTCGGTGGTGAGGGCTTCTGTCGTTGCAGCACATGGGATCAATAATCTCGGCTCTCTGGCTCTAGAGTACAGGGTCAGTGGTTGCAGTGCATGGGCTTAGTTGCTCTGTGACACGTAGGATCTTCCTGGATCAGGGATCGAACCTGCTTTGGCAAGTGGATCATTAACTACTGAGCCAGCAGAGAAGCCCTGTTGTCCCTCTCTTAAAGATTTCTTCTTAAGTGAATGGCAGCTCTCAGCTATAGGGAAGTCTACAAGATAAAGAAACCAACAATCTGGATATAGATTTGAATAAACATTTAATATATCTCTATTTTTAAAAATCATTTGCTGTTAGTAAAAACATTTATGTTGAGTAACCACTGCATGAAGATGGAAATGAGTGAACATTTATTTAGCACACACTAAATATGTTCCGAATGTATTTTCCAAGCTTTACATTTGCTTAAGTAATTAATCCTTACAACACTTTGGGGGGATAAGTATTGTTATCCTCATTTTATCAAGTAATAAACCAAACACGTATAATCATTAAAGTGTGAAGGTCGGCCATCTCAAATTTAACAATTACAAAGAAGAATTATTCCCTTTTTTTTTTTTACAGACAAAGATGCTTTCAGTAGCATATCTTACAATATTGAAATATAAAACTAGAAAGTAAAATCCAATCACAGGCAGAATTCTAATAGAAATTCTAAAGGTAAATTTAACTAAATATACCATATTTTTTTCTCCTAAAAATTCAAAATTGGAATTTCTTAAGAACTATGAAAATGTTTTATCATTGAGTGAGCAAAGTCAAGCAATAAGTGATGATATTGTTTTAGTACCATAATCTGAAGTTCCCATCAGCCCTCTTATTTTTCTTCTCCTAATGAGTGAACAGGCTTCCCTGGTGGCTCAGCAGTAAAGAATCTGCCTGCCCATGAAAGAGACACGGGTTCAATCCCTAGTCTGATAAAATTCCCTGGAGAAGGAAATGGCAATCCATTCCAGTATTCTTGCCTGGAAAATCCCACGGACAGAGGAGCTTGGCAGGCTTACAGTCCATGGGGTTGCAAAAGAGTCAGACATGACTTAGCAACTGAACAACAGCAACAATGAATGAACACTCACTTCCCAGTTTCCCCAATTATTGCTGTCACTGTTTCTGGGTGGTATGACCCAGTTCTATTTCTGCATGGTCAAACCCCACTTCCTTTACCGGAGCAGAGGACCTGAGGGGCCTTGGATGAGAGGTGAAAGAAGTGAGACCCAGGGGCCAGAGAACACCACAGTGAGACTATTTATTGAAGACTTACTCTGTGGCCAAGTTTGTGCCAGTTGCCCTGCCTGTGATCCTACAGTTCTTGAGTTTGACTGACCCAACTTCACTATATGCATATGTTTTTATTACAGAAATAATATTTTTGCTAATATTAAACCAATTCATTTAAACTGTTTCCCTTAAGCAAAATTTCCTTTGCATAGTTTTAAGCCTAGTGCTTCAGGATGGGAGGGAACAGGGGTCTGTTCCTATGACAAAGTAATGGACTTGAAAAGCAGATTGTGGGGAGAGGAGTGCTGGGAATGGCTGAATCCCTACTATACTCACTTCCTTGTACAGCACCCCTCCCTGCACGTGTGCACACACTCAACTGAACATTTCAATGACACCAGGAAGACCTCCATCATGGGGTCCTCCAGATTTGTAGAGAGTATCTGCACATTTACTGTTAAACCTTAGCCTAGAGGCTGGCATTTGGAAGGAGGGAAATGGCATAAAGGGGATAAACCATCAAACTATCTTTCTCATTCCAGTGGATTATGGAGGAAAAAAGAAAAGAAAGATTAGTCTTTGAAAATATATTTGCAGTCCCTCATGTTTTAGCTTAGCATACCATCCTCGTTGGAAAAATCCACTGATGTTGGGAAAGACTAGGGGCAGGAGGAGAAGGGGACGACAGAGGATGAGATGATTGGATGGCATTACTGACTTGATGGATACAAGTTTGAGCAAACCCTGGGAGATGGTGAAGAACAGGGAAGCCTGACATGCTACAGTCCGTGGGTTTGCAGAGTGGGACATGACTGAGTGACTGAACAACAACCATCCTTGCCGCTGAAACTGTCTTATTTGACATAGAACGTGACAGGCAAGAGCTAAGTTGGCTCCATCAATCTTCATGGGGTATAAAAACACAGTGCAAAGAAAGGATAAACACATATGGAAAGTTAGGACCATGTGCCCACCTGGCACTTATAGATTGTGCTCCATTTAAATTTGGAGAGTTTAGATTCTCTTGGGTGTCCTTCAGGTGGATATTAGCAGGTAGTGATAGATTTTAGGGAAATCTTTGGGTTCATTCTTTAGCCCCCAGCCAACTAGAGGCCTGGTGTGCTGCAGTCCATGGGGTCTCAGAGTCAGACACAGTTGGGTGACTGAACAACAACATCTAGAGAAAGCAAGCAAACTCCTGAAACTTTATGTACCTAGCTCATTTCCAGGGAGCTGGACCCTCCAATGAATTTCTGAGTTTGTTGGCATAGCAGCTGTGCCCGCCAGCTAGAATCAATGGCAAATCTCTGACTCTGCATTACAACTGCTTGGCAAGCTCTGGAAGCCACCTAAGTCCAGGCTTAAACTGGACTGGTTTAATGAGACCCATTCAACCAGCATCTCCAGTGGGTGATGCCCTGGCACTAGTCCTTCTAAAACTCTCTCCAGTTAATTCTAACATGCAACCAGGCCCAAGGATGATTTAGTTAGCTGCAAATTACTATTGTCCAACAATGGCATGCATTCATGAGCCTCCTCCGGAATCAGCTATACATAGTTTTATTTGTTATCACTCAGGAAGACTTTAAGCACAGAAGCATATTTCCTTTACGGAAGGATACACTGTTCGTTTATCTTACATTAAAGGAGCAAAGGGCTTCCCAAGTGATGTGAGTGGTAAAGAACCTGCCCACCAATGCAGTAAACATAATGAGATGAGGGTTCAGTCCCTGGGTTGGGACAATCCCCTGAAGGACAAAATGGCAACCCAGTCCAGTATTCTTGCCTGGAGAATCCCATGGACAGAGAAGTTTGGTGGGCTACAGTCCATGGGGTCACAAAAACAATCAGATATGACTGAAGAGACATAGCAAAGGAACAAAACTATGACAAGAACACATGAGGTGAAATAACTTCATGCTCTGGTGTGTAAAGTGTGATTAAAATTGGGCTCCCCAACCTTGGCACTGTTGATGTGTTAGACGAGATAATTTCCTGTGTGTGGCAAGGACTTTTCCTCTACATTGTAAGAGGTTTAGTATGATTCCTGACAGTCACTCACTATATGCCTGTAGCACCCCTCTGCCAGTTGTGACAAATAAAAATGTCTCTAGACAACATTTGCTCAAAAGAGAGGGAGGTAGGAAGAGGTGAAAGTAGGCAAATCCTGATCGTGGGGTTAATCCATTACAGTCAAAACCGCTGTCAAGATAAGTAACATTTCCTGTCTAGCCATCCTTGACAGCTACTTCCTCTTGAGAACCTTCTCTTTCATTGTGACAGTCCCTGGTCTTAAGGAATGCAACTGTCTGTAACTCAAGAAAGAGAGGCGTCAAACTGGGGGCTGTTTAGAACTTCAGGTATGGTCTGGAAAGAAGACTTTAAGATGCAGTGGGATTAAGAACAGCTTTGGGTTTTCTTAATTCCACATGCCTTCTTTTCTCTTGCCTTTCAACCCATTCTCTTTTTAGATGACAAGCATGTCCATAATTAAAACCAATCAGGCTCTTGTCAATTCCATTACTCTACAAAACCTATTTCCTTCTTAGTGGTGTTAATACTGGTTAAGCTTAGTTTACATGAACTGCATCAGAAGGATGATAGGAATCTTGTGATTAAAATTTATATAAATATATTGCATGAGAAGACAAGCAATCCCTTGTCTATCTTGAGATATTAAAATTCCAAATTGAAAATATAATGGCGTAGTCTTTTTAAAAACATTCCATAGACTAGCTGCCATGTAACATCACAAGGAAGCACAAACGGGTTAGGGGAGATTTTAAGAGGTCAACTAATCCAAATTCAATGCAAACAAGATCTAAATAAGGATCCATGATTTTCACTGTGACTTTCAAAATCACTCTTTACTTTGGGAGCATATGAGATGCCTTCATCTCATATGCTGGGTGAAAAAATTCATCTCATATGCTGAAAAAAATTCAAGTCAGCTTTGCTGCTATGTAAAAAAAAGAAGTCATTAGCGTATAATTTTATTTTGCATGTCCCAAGCTTTAGGGATAAACAAACAAACCACCCCCACCAACAAAAACCTGCTCTTTTCTAGTAGTCTGAACAAATCTCCAGGCTTCTTCAGCGGGAAAGCCCAGTGGAAAGCTGTCTTACTTTGACACATAGTATGAATTTACTTTTCTAGGTCTTGAGCCTAGCTTTCTTCTTTCTTCAAGTAATACCAAGTAATACCAATACACTTCCGTTTTCTCTTCACATGTTCCTATGTCCTTTCAGCTCCAGAAAGACGGGCATCTATCCAGGCTCTTGATGACCTATGAGACCTATAAATTGGTTTATTTGGTATCTTCAGAGTGTGAGGCAAAGAATAGCCTAAGTTCCTTTTAGGGAAGAGGGCAAGAGATCCCTCTTTTTTTTTGTCCTTACCCATGGGGACTCAGTTTAGGCAAGTTCGTCCTGCAAATATGTTTTTTTTTTTTAACTTTCTAAATTCAATATGTTGACATTTGCAGACATTTGAATGTTATTATTTTTCCTGAGAAACTGACATTTCTCAGTTTACAGATTTGTTACTTGTTGCTATTAAAAAGAATTGCATAAGCTTCCTTTGTAACATTAGTCTAGAGCCTCAACATAAAGCCATAAAATTACTGCATACAAAAAACAATATTTTGATAAAGAAATCCATCCTAATATAGTATTATCATGTCTCCAAAATTAAATTCTACGTATTTAGTCTTAGAAGATACTTGGGTCTGATTTTTATATCATTTACTTTTTTTCTTAGCAAAACCCTTCAAATGTAAAATGAGTTTGAAAAAAACGTGTACGTCTTAAAGCACTTTGGGTTTTTCACATATAAAGTTTTCCAAACTCTCAGTTAAAAGCTGAAGGTCTCATATGGGAAGAAGGAAATCCAGATAGATATAACGCATTCAAAGCTAACTGACTAATCAGATAAACCTTCGTGAGACTCTGGACATTCCAGGAAGATGTCTGGAAACTATCTCAATTACCAAATTCCCAAGTAATGAAATGTTTGGGCATGCTTCTTCCTGGATTTTTGCTGACTCACATTTTTCTTCCCAGTAACACCTTTCTTCTGTCTCCCCTCACATCCCAAATGTAGCCTCTCCTGGCCTTCACTCAGTCGTGTCTCTGAGTTGATGTTCATTGCACAAAGGAAAAAGCTTTCACAGTAATGAGATCTGGGCATCAAAGAGCTGCTCCAAGGTAGAAATGAGAGGAGCCGCCCTGTCACTCACTTGCTACATCCTGCCAACATCACCAAGGCACAGGACTCAGGGGGCCCTCACAAGGTCTAAGTCTCTGCTCATGATGGACTTTCAGTGTTGTTTGCAAAAGGTTAGGATGCTTTACTGCTAAATCCATGGATGTAAAGGAATTTCTGGAAAAAGATTATTTCAGAAGAAGCGAGCTTTTCCTCCTCCTTCTTTCTTTCCTCCTCCCTGCCCCCACGCCAGTTTCCCTTCTCAAAGGGGTAGGCGGGAGAGATGGTGGGTGAGAATGTGGACTTTGGAGCTGCCTTGCCTGACTCAAAACTTACTCTACACTTACCAGCTGTTTCATCTTTGGCAACCTGTTTAACTTCTCTGTGACTGAGTTTGTTCATCTGTAAAACCTATCTCTCGGAGGTTGTTGTAAGGATTAGTTGAGTTAATATGTACAAAACTAGCAGTATCTAGCATCTAGTAAGTACTGACTGGAAAAAAATTTAAAAAAAGAGTTCCTATTGTATAGCAGGTGGATTATGCAGGATATTCTGTGTACATGGACAATACAACCCCCGCCTTATTTGTTCCTAGTCCAAGCCCTACTAGACATAGAGATAGCACTTCTGATTCCCAGTCTCAATTTCACAGGAGAGAAAATGTAATTTTCTTGGTGGTTTGGTAGCTCAGGGTGTAAAAAAAATTTGTCTGCAGTGCAGGAGACCTGGGTTTGATTCCTGGGTCGAGGAGATACTTTGGAGAAGGGAATGGCTGCCCACTCCAGAGAAAATGTAATTTTCTTTGTCACTTAGTGGCTCAGACTGTTAAAAAAAAAATCTGCCTGCAATGCAGGAAACCTAGGTTCAGTTCCTCTGTTGAGAAGATCCTCTGGAAAAGGGAATGGTTACCCGCTCCAGTATTCTTGCCTGGAGAGAATGCTTAGCAAAGAAATCCCTGATGCTAAAGTAAATTTATTAAATGTGAGTTCCTCTATTTCTCAGATAATGAAATCATTTGTTATGGCAAACAAGCTTATTCATGAGCATGTTTATTTGCAATATCATATTTTGTGTGTGTTATAATTGAATATGCATGGCTGAACTGATTTTTGGCACAGCCACTAGAAATTTGGAGTTTACATGCTCCTTTTTCTACTAACAAAGCATATGGTTGGAGCTATTGTTTTCAATGGAGCATGTTTTATTTAATGTTGGAATTAAGATATAAATTCTTCATCAATCTAATGCTAATTTTCTTTTTTGGCAAGTGCTTCTAACTTAGCAAATTCACTTGTAACTATGATTTGATTTGGGAACCTGAAAAGTAGGAGTGATACCTTTACAAAGTCATTGTAAGAGAGTAACAGCTGGCTAAGCCTGGCTCTCATATTTCATATTTCTTGAAACATGCTGTAGAGTTTAAAACTGAAATACAAAGGATGGTGACAATTATTTATTCCATAAACATTTGATGGTAGGACTCTCTGTAGTATATTTATTCAGAAACTAAGGGAATATAGATCCAATGCCTGAGCCTCTTCAAATTGCTATTCTAGCAACTTGAACCAAATAGCATGTGAAGAGACTCAAAGATACTCTTTTTAAAAATTGTCTTCTTAATCTATTCACTAACTGATATTTTGCTTCTCATCATTTTCAGGATTTAATTTTTCCATTTCCTTTCTTTGTCATCTAGTCACAAAGTCTATTTTTCTATCATTTTGGTTTCTTTGGCAATAATTCTACTTCTTTCCTACTCAGTACTGCTTTAGAAAGCACCTTAGTTTGCCACACTACAAAGAAATTAAGAAAGAAACATGCTTCAGTTGTTTAAAGTTATATTAGCATAAGAACCACACAACTTCTTAGCATGGCAGCTATCTAGCTTCCCGGTTTCCAATGCAATTTAGAGTAGTAAATTTGAAAACATAAATGGATCTTATCCATTAAAAACCAAATATGTTGAGGACATTGTGCCTGTAAGTTGAAACCAGTATCGCATTTTAAAAAAAATTTAATATTTAAATATCTTAAAATCAGCTTTTATTAGAGTTTCAAATACATAAAAATAGGATTTGAAATGCAAGCATCTCCATTAAAAATGATAAATATAGTACATGCTATCTTAATCATTTTCTAGTTTTACCTGTGGTTATGATAAAGTATAGGAAGGAGGTGAGTGATTGGATGATGTTGATAATGATGATTTAGTACCAGGTAGTGTTACAAATCTCATGCTAGTTGTGTAGCTTCTATATGCTGAACTTTTAAAAAAACATTTTGACTATGTCAAAGGATTTTCTGGAATATTCTAAAAAGAAAAATTATTCAAATGTCTGTGAATGTTAGCCATCTGTAACCACCTATTGCTCTCCTGAACCCCCATAACACTGTACCTTGATTGCCATACTTATCACTTTATTCCTTGTGTTATAGTTATTTATATCTTAGCTCCCCCAGCAGCCTATAAACTCTATGAAGTCATGATATAGATCTAATTTATCTTTGAATGCTCCATAACACCTATCCCAGAAGTCAATAAATGCCTATGGAATGAGTGGATGAAGGAGAATAACAGATGATGTTATTTTTATATAACTACTCCATAATTAATATTGACAAATTCATATAGGCTTGTGGGAGTCAAAATGAAGGAAGGATAGACGATGACTTCAAAGCCACCAGACAACCATTTACTTTATCTGGGATCAAGGACTCTGCAGGGATACAAAGCAAAGAAAGTCATCCTCCTTGGAAAAAAAAAGTTTTCTTAAAATAGAGGTTTGCTATCTAAAGCTCCTTTAATTCCTTGGGTTCAATCTTATAAAAGCACTCTCCTTGATGTGTAATCATTCCAAATCCCATAATAATAACTTGGGAAAAGATAAATGGTCACAGAAAACACGGAGGACGGTAAATTATAAGTCTAGCATTAGGAAGATTTGACCCGGTTGTAAAACTCATTCATGGAAACATCGTGGTTAGAATTGATGCAAAGCCACTCACCTCTACACTTGCTTTAAGATGCAAACAGGAAACAGGGAGAAATGCCTTTACACAAAGCAAAGGACAACCATAATTCCTAAGTTACTTAACTTAAAGCAGATGTTTTCATATACACGTCTGATACTGTAATTGCTTTTACGTTTGTTTGGATGATTGTGCTCAGAGGAAAAAAAGATATTGGAGGAAAAATAGGCAAAATGTTTTATGTGTGTTTGCATTTCTTAGGAAATTTGCAATTCGGTTAAGGCGTGGAAATACTTAACTGTTAATCAATAAAATTCTTCCAGACTCTCATTACACTGACCTTGTCTCTCTATTTTTTTTTTGGTCTCAGATTTGACAGCGGTAGCAGAGATTGTGGTTTGCATGAAAAAGTCTTTCTTTTTAAATGTCCATGTATCTACAAATGTAAAACTTTAGAATTTCAAAGTATGATAAAAATTTTTTGTTACTTTATAGGTTTTGATTTAATTTATTTTAGAAGCTTCACCCTTCTTTTGATAGTAGCTGATGGATCCAATCCCGTTCCCATATGCTTCCTGCTATTTTAAAAGAAACAGTACACAATTGCCTCAGAGAAGCACCATGTGTTTCTGAAGTGTGAATCTGAAAACCATCCATCTGGTCATGCTGGCATCTTCCTGAATTGTATGTGATTGAAAGAAATGTATTCAACATTTTGCAACTCTTTGGCTAGATGAGGAAGCTAATAAGAAAAAAAGATTTTTTTCATCTCCATTTATTGAAAATCAACCCTTCAGCCTGGAATACCTTGCCTACCCTTCTACCTGGCTCACCCCATTATCCATCAAGAACCAAATCTCATGCTTTCTCCTTTGTGAATGTCTCTGTAACTCTAAACTCTATTGTTTGCACAACACAATTCATACTGAATAGAAATGAAATCCTCATGAAAATGCTTATTTACTTAAATTAACATCATTTTTAAAAATATTGATTCTTTTGTAATCCATGAACTCCTAAAAAGGAAGGCAGATGGTCTTCAATGCAATTTATTGATTATTTGACAAAATATTTAAATATTTCAAATTCTAGTCTAGGAGCTGCAGAGATAGAGTTGAATAAGCAGAGATCATTTTTCTCTATATAGATTACAATCTATCTACCCAAAGAAAAAAATGAGTAATTAATTACACTTAAATGTGAAGTTCAGTGAGGAGATAACTACATCCACAACCTCATGTAGACAAAAATAAACTTGGAAGTTTAATCTCTTAAAGGTTGCTCCTAGTATTAATAACTTTTGTATGACATAAATATTAGATTGATTTTCTACACTGGTGGAATCATTAGACAGATCAATAATATACATGCCTCGTGAAGGTAATGAATAGTCCCTGAATTATGGGGTAAGCATAGTGCTAGTTTTATAGATGTATAATTTTATGATGCATTTGTTAGCCCTCTATGCTAAAGTTACTTTATGTTTTTGAAACTTAAATAATTTAACTTAGAAGTAATTTAACTCCTAAAAGTCAGAATTTTTTCAGTTCTTTAAGAAGCAGGTAGGTTATATTGAATCAGTATAGTTTCAAATATTAATATGTGATATTAAAATGTCAATATGTCAATCAAAAAGCATGATTAAATATGGTAAACTAAGAAACTAAGACATCCTGCCACAAAACACTAAGGGTAGGATCTTCCTATATTTTGACCACATTGAAATACACAACTGGATCAATTGTTAAAAAGAACAATTCAGTAAAAAGACTCAGTCCATAAAATTTTGGTTAAATTGATAGTTACAGCCTTTGGTTCTTTAATGAAATAATCTGTTTCTGCCCTAAATGGGGACACCTTGATAATGGCTTCTACTAGAGATCAAATTCCTCAAGGGGAACCATCATCTCTACTTCTTTTGAATTTCATCCCAGTCTCAGGACAAGAATTCTGCGCCGAGTGAAACTTACTGAAGGTTGAATAAATCAACTTTGACCCTCTTTTCATACTATTTAATATTAAAATGAGGGCTTCCCTGGTGGCTCAGCAGTAAAGAATTTGCCTGCAATGCAGGAGATCTGACTTTGATCCCTGGTTGGGAAGATCCCCTGGAGGAGTGCATGGTAACTCACTCCAGTTTTCTTGCCTGGAGGATCCCATGGACAGAGGAGCCTGACAGGCTATAGTCCATAGGGTCACAAAGAGTTGGAAATGACTGAAGCGACTGAGCACGCATGCATGCACACAATATTAAAATGAAATAAATTTAATCAATACACATTGTTTTATGCATCCTCTGCTCTCTGTACTCTTTCTTATCATGGAAGCTCTTTGGCTCTGTGAATCCTGAAATTGCATGAAAGTACCTACCCTTTGGGAGAAGGCAATGGCACCCCACTCCAGTACTCTTGCCTGGAAAATCCCATGAACGGAGGAGCCTGGTAGGCTGCAGTCCATGGGGTCTCTAAGAGTCGGACATGACTGAGCAACTTCACTTTCACTTTTCACTTTTCATGCATTGGAGAAGGCAACGCAACCCACTCCAGTGTTCTTGCCTGGAGAATCCCAGGGACGGGGGAGCCTGGTGGGCTGCCATCTCTGGGGTCGCACAGAGTCGGACACGACTGAAGCGACTTAGCAGCAGCAGCAGCAACTAACCCTTTAGAGTAGAACAGTACTGAATAAGATGGGCTTCAGGCACATTTTAGAAAACTAGTGATCTGTGCACTGTTGGTAGGAAAAACTGCCTATTCATTGGTAGAGATAAGGAAAAAAAAGAGGTGGTGTTGCAAGAGTAACGTGGGAGAGGCATAAAAGGTGACATGGAGAGGAGAGATAGTCGCTCAGTCGTGGCTGACTCTTTGCGACCCTATGGACTGCAGCACACCAGGCTAGGGGGCAGTGATATTTAAAAAGTTGGGTTTTAACTTCCTGTGAAAGGAAGCATTTACTTTTCATTTTTTAAAAAGTTGTACATTAGAAATAAATTTCAAATCCATATTATTGTCCAACAATATTGAGTACATTTGCTACTCGGTTCTGTTTCGAGAAAGCTCCACTGAAAGCTGTGTGATGGAGAAGAAAAAAAAGAAACCTTGAAAATCTCTCACTTTGTCATGACTGGGCTGAGGGCAGATGACTCAGTGTGAATTCAAGTTAAATCATTTAACCTTTTTCTCTTACTCAACCCATCTGGGGAGCTGAAACACAAGCGCTTCACCGTGAAACAGATGGTGCACTAAGGCTAAATTTTCCCAGATTAAAAAAGAAGACGAGAAATGTGCTATAAGCGCTAAAGGAACCAAACGTGGAAGAAGACCAAGGATTAAAAGGAACAGAGCTATAAACTGGATCAAATTTTTTCCTTTGTAGAAAATAATGTAAGTACTTAAAAAATAAGCCCTGTGAAATGATCTGGGGACAAAGTAAAATGTTTCCTCAGCACCATATGTGTAAAGGTGATCATTAGCAGTGGTTATGTACTGAAATAAAATGCTCTTTGTTGGTACAGAATTCTGTGTTCATTTACCTATCTGTCTCAGAGAACAGGTATGATTCCTTTAGAGTATTTTTTTGTGTGTTATTTATTTGATGTCTGTGAAGGTGATACTAATAACATTTCTTGAGAAAATGTATGGGACCCATCTGATTATAGCTCTGATGAAATTTATCGCTAGTTGACAAATTTAAAATATTTCTAGTGTGGTCTAGAATAATTATGTTTTCTAACCTATTCTCACTTAATGTATTATATATTTGCCTACATATGTGTGTATTTATGTCTATGTATATATATATATATATAATTCTAATTTTATTGTATATGAAAGAGTATTTCGTTCAAATCTATGTATATGCCAGTAGTTACATCTGTCATATTTTATGGGAGAAGATGTGTACTGTTGCAGTGAAAGTAAAGACATGTTGATGAATAAAGTAGAACATAATAGAAAGTAGAAATATTTCCAGGCTGGTTGTGATAAACTCAGGGGAAGTAGGCTTACTATTTAAAAGACATAGTTCATAGATGAGGCTAAATGTGAAACCCAGGAAATTCACATTGCAGAATCCAGATGCCATAGAATAGAAACCGAGATTGGACTTTAGGCCCAGGACTGCCTCCAAGGGTAGGTGGCACTGTGGGTCATACAAACTAGTGTTGCCTTTGATGGAGAGCCTTGGTCCTCTTTGACGGTCATATTGATTTTTCCACCATTATGTCTAGAGTGAAAATGAAAGTGTTGCTCAGTTGTGTCTGACTCTGCAACCCCGTGGACTGTAGCCCGCCAGGCTCCTCTGTCATGGGATTCTTAGGGAAGAATACTGGAGTGGGTTGCCACACCCTCCTCCAGGGGATCTTCCTGACCCAGGGATCAAACCCAGGTCTCCAGCATTGCAGGCAGAGTCTTCACCATCTGAGCCCTCAGGGAATCTCTAGAGTACCTTCATATAGTTTCCCTTCTGAATGAAATACAGAACATAAATTCCTCTGTATCTAGTACTGAATTTTTCTCCCTTTCCCTGCTAAACTAATCCTGAGATATGACATGTAATCTGCGTTCCATGTAGATTAAGAATCATTTCTAATCCTTTAGCATGACCAGAAGTACATCATGACTGACAGTAGGTAAGCAGTCAGGCTCACTTAAGAACAGTGCATTTACATTCCTTTATTGATGGTGTGTAATGGAATTTGCCGAGTATAAACTCATATAAACACTTTAAAATCATTTCTACTCTCTCCATAAATCTAGCATAAAAGCATCTGGTGCTGTGTCTATAATTAACATTAAAAATAACTAGTGTTGTTTTATAAAGTCGTTGTTATCATTTCTCTCTGAGCATCAATTCTCTATATATTCAAATCACACAAGCTGTTCCCTGTCCTCACTGCACGGCAAGAATTGCAACCAAAACAACGAATGTAATTTGAACACGTCACAAAATCCCAATCGGTGGCTTCAAGTTTTATGTGCTCCATAGTTGCACGAACCTTATAACTCTCAGTGGCTAGGAAGAGTCTCTAAATAGGTGAAAGATATGAAAAACATTTCCTTAAAGGAAAATCCTCTAGATTACTGTCTAAGCTGAAACTTTATTTCAACTCTGCTGTAGTATAGTGAGGGCTTCCCTGGTATCTCAGCTGGTAAAGAATCCATCTCCAAGGCAGAGACCCCGGTTCAATTCCTAGGTCGGGAAGATCCCCTGGAGAAGGGATAAACTACTGACTCCAGTATTCTTGGGCTTCCCTGGTGGCTTAGATGGTAAAGAATCCATCTGCAATGTGGGAGACCTGGGTTTGACTCCTGGGTTGGGAAGATCCCCTGGAGGAGGGCATGACAACCCACTCCAGTATTTTTGCCTGGAGAATCCCCAGGGACAGGGGAGCCTGGTGGGCTATAGTCCATGGGGTTGCAAAGAGTCAGACATCACTGAGAAACTAAGCATGGCACACAGTATAATGCATTTAAGTTACAACATTTTAGAATAGATAACCAAACTTATGGCCACTAAGATGACTGATGGTTCTATCAAATGAGAAAGTGAATCTTCCTGGTTGTCAGGTAGTGGCTGACAGCATACTCTTAGCACACCATGAAGAAAGAAAGGAAACACTTTTTGTATACCTTCTATTTCCTAAACACCATGTTGAAAATGTTACCTGCTCAGTCACATCTGATTCTTTTGTGACCCCGTGGACTATAGCCTGCCAAGTTCCTCTGTTTACCCAGGCAAGAATACTGTAGTGGGTTGCCACTTCTTTCTCCAGGGAATATTCCTGACCCAGGGATTGAACATGAGTCTCCTGCACCTTAGGCAGACTCTTTACCATCTGAACCAACAGGGAAGCATTTTAATACCATATGCTTACTCTTTGGAAGAAAAGTTATGACCAACCTAGACAGCATATTAAAAAGCAGAGACATTACTTTGTCAACAAAGGTCTGTCTAGTCAAGGCTATGGTTTTTCCAGTGGTCATGTATGGATGTGAGAGGTGGACTATAAAAAAAGCGAGCACCAAAGAATTGATGCTTTTGAACTGTGGTGTTGGAGAAGACTCTTGCAAGTCCCTTGGACTGCAAGGAGATCCAACCAGTCCATCCTAAGGGAGATCAGTCCTGGATGTTCATTGAGGTTTCAAGCTGAAACCTCAATACTCTGGCCACCTGATGCGAAGATCTGACTCATTTGAAAAGACCCTGATGCTGGGAAAGATTGAGGGCAGGAGGAGAAGGGGACGACAGAGGATAAGATGGTTGGATGGCATCACCGACTCAAGGACATGGGTTTGGGTGGACTCCAGGAGTTGGTGATGGACAGGGAGGCCTGGTGTGCTGCGGTTCATGGGGTCACAAAGAGTCAGACAGGACTGAGCAACTGAACTGAACTGAACTGATTCTACCTTATTTAATCTCCAAACTCCCTCTTTGGTAGATGTTATTATACCAATTTTACAGATGAGTGAACTGAGGCACAATAATTAAATCATCCCAACTCTAATCTTTATGGAGCTGAAGTCCAAGCTCTTCCCACCAAATTGCATCAACTGCCACAAGAAGGAGAAACTTATATTTGCATTTTTAGACATCTTAAACACAAATATTTTTATGTTAACCTACAAATGTCCCTACTGCTTCAAGGACTTTAACAGCCCTGTTCAATTACATGTGGTTTATTAGAATTAAGATTCTCCAAAATGAGTTCCTGAAAATTCTGGATTTCCACTCAAGAGCAGAGAGAAATAACACAGATGTCCTCCTTTTTCTTCCTTTTAATGGTCCTGAAATAAAATGAAACTTCTATTCTGCAGTGTGTTGATATTTTTAACACATATGCATCAGCACGTTTAAATAATTTAAAATCTCTAATATTATTCTTAAAGCACTATCTTATTTGGGATTCTGAGTGCAACCTTCTGATTAAATTAACTCATAATTATCATGTGTGAAAAGAATAACATATCCAGGCTTCCATCAACATGGCTCTTTTGGTTTCTGCTTTTTAAAGCCTTTTCTCTTCTTGGAGTTTGCTTCCCCCAAAAGGTAAACAGTAAGAGAACTTTAACTTGTCTTGAAAGTTGCAACAAAATAGCTAAAAATCCTTCAGGCTAGGCTTCAACAATATGTGAACCAGAACTTCTAGATGTTCAGGCTGGATTTAGAAAAGGGAAAGGGACCAGAGATCAAATTGCCAACATCAGTTGGATCAATTCCAGAACGACATCTACTTTTGTATCACTGACTACGCTAAAGCCTTTGACTGTGTGGATCACAACAGACTGTGGATGCTTGGGGCTAGTGCACTGGGACGACCCAGAGGGATGGTATGGGGAGGGAGGAGGGAGGAGGGTTCAGGATGGGGAACACATGTATACCTGTGGCGGATTCATTTTGATATTTGGCAAAACTAATACAATTATGTAAAGTTTAAAAATAAAATAAAATTAAAAAAAAAAAAAGAAGTTTACAGAAATCACAGAAAAAAAAAAAAAAAACTGTGGAAAATTCTCAAAGAGATGGGAATACCAGACTACCTGAGCTGCCTCCAGAGGAACCTATATGCAGGTCAACAGTTAGAACCAGACATGGAACAATTAACTGGTTCCAAATTAGGAAAGGAATACTTCAAGGCTGTATATTGTCACCCTGCTTATTTAACTTATATGCAGAGTGCATCCTCCGAAATGCTGGGCTGGATGAAACACAAGCTGGAATTAAGAATGCCAGGAGAAATATCAATAACCTCAGATATGCAGATGATACTACCCTTATGGCAGAAAGTGAAGAGGTACCAAAGAGCCCCTTGATGAAGGTGAAAGAGGAGAGTGAAAAAACTGGCTTAAAACTCAATATTCAAAAAACTAAGATTGTGGCATCCATTTCCATCACTTCATGGCAGATAGATGGGGAAACAATGGAACGGTGACAGATTCTATTTTCTTGGCCTCCAAAATCACTGTGGACAGTGACTGCAGCTATGAAATCAAAACACACTTGCTCCTTGGAAGAAAAGCTATAAGAAACCTAAACAGTGTATTAAAATCAGAGACATCACTTTGCCAAACAAAGGTCCATTTAGTCAAAGCTATGGTTTTTTTCCAGTAGTCATGTACAGATGTGAGAGTTGGACTATAAAGAAAGCTGAGTGCTGAAGAATTGATGCCTTCGAACTGTGATGCTGGAGAAGACTCTTGAGAGTCCCTTGGATAGGAAGGAGATCCAACCAGTCAATCCTAAAGGAAATTAATCTTGAATACTCATTGGAAGGACTGATGCTGAAGCTGAAGCTCCAGTACTTTGTTCACCTGATGGGAAGAGCCAACTCATTGGAAAAGACCCTGATGCAGGGAAAGACAGAAGGCAAGAAGAGAAGGGGATGACAGAGAATGTCACGGTTGGATGGCATCATGGACTCAATGGGTGTGATTTTGAGCCAATTCCAGGAGATGGTGAAGGACAGAGAAACTTGGCACACTGCAGTCCATGAGGTCACAAAGAGTTGGACATGACTGAGCGACTGAACAACAACAGCTGAAAATTGTGTAACATTATTTATTTTCTTAGTATGGCTTTCATAAACAATATTTCTCACAATCAAGGCCAAATGAACAATTACTGAATCATTAAAGATGTGAGCAGTCTGATCTGAACCAGATTTCTCCATCCTGTGAACACATCCAAAAGACACATAAGAATAAGAGCATCTTGGATGGCTTCCTCTCCAACTGCAATTTAGGTGTTATGTAAGAAATTCATATATTAATCACACTCTCAGTCAATATCATCCAGGATTTTCTAAGCTAATCCTTGAGCTGGTAAGCATAATAAAGCATTCTGTGGACAAATAAGTTTTAGAGAAGTTCTCAATACTTCATTGACCTCATGAAGTTTCATATTATACATCCATAATCCAAAAAGTCCATCTAGTCAAGGCTATGGTTTTTCCAGTGGTCATGTATGGATGTGAGAGCTGGACTATAACGAAAGCTGAGCACTGAAGAATTGATGCTTTTGAACTGTGGTGTTGGAGAAGACTCTTGAGAGTCCCTTGGACTGCAAGGAGATCCAACCAGTCCATTCTAAAGGAGATCAGTCCTGGGTGCTCTTTGGAAGGAATGATGCTAAAGCTGAAACTCCAATACTTTGGCCACCTGATGCGAAGATCTGACTTATTTGAAAAGACCCTGATGCTGGGAAAGATTGAGGGCAGGAGGAGAAGGGGACGACAGAGGATGAGATAGTTGGATGGCATCACCTATTCAACGGACATGGGTTTGGGTGGACTCTGGGAGTTGGTGATAGACAGGGAGGCCTGGCGTGCTGCTGTTCATGGGGTCGCAAAGAGTCCGACAGGACTGAGCGACTGAACTGAGCTGAACTGAACTGAATCTGTTTAATACTAACTTTGAGGAGATTTGCTGTAAAGGAGCTATTTAACTTTTTTTAGTCTTTGGCTTCTCAACATTCCAAGGAACTACTGCTTCTTATACCAGACACTGGGAAATTATGGAATGGGGAGATTTCTATAGGCTGTAGGGTTTTAAGTAGCTGAAGTGCTCATTAATTAACTTTATGACATAAAAGAATATAAAGAAGAAATATAACATTTACAGCATACATAATTAAAAGAGACAGAATATCTTAAAATTTTTTCAGTACAACCTTCGACTTATCTAGTTTATTTATCTAGTTAAACTTTTCCTACTAGAGAAGACTGGTAGTATTTAAGTGTGTTTTCCAATAGCTGTATTTACTTTTGTTGGTAAATAAAGTTACACTGAGGTTTTAGACCAAGAAGTCTCCCTAGATCTTATTCTCTAATGCAAACATGCAGAACTCTTTGTAAAAACTTTTCAAGAGCTCCCTGTCATTCAAACACTGAGAATCAGATCAAGGTGGACAGCAAACCGTGACTTTTGTTCTCCTCTGAAATTGGCCACAAAGATTCCAAAAGACAGTTTGTTACAAATAAACTGGGTTCTATGGTTATTGATGGTCTTAAATTTTCATGCTTTTGTGTTCATTTTCGTTTGCAAATATGGAGGGATAAGATCCAACCTCCTGTTCTTTTACCTCTTACCTAAAAATCACTGCATTCATATATAGATGAGTAGAAAACTGTTCACTTTGAAGAGCTCATTAGAGTGTCTACAGTTCCAAAAATACCGTTAACAATCCATCTTTTTTTTTTTTTTTTAACTGAATACCTATTAGAATAGCTAAAAAAAAAAAAAAAAAAACCCACTGACAGTACCCAATGCTGGCAAGTATATGGAGACACTGGCTCTCTCATAAATTGCTGATGGGAATGTGAAATGAGGCAGCCACTCAAGAAGTTTCGCAGTTTCTTTTAAAAATTAAACACAACTTAACATGGCTTTCCTGGTAGCTCAGATGGTAAAAGCGTCTGCCTACAATGCGGGAGACCTGGGTTTGATCCCTGGAGAAGGAAATAGCAACCCACTCCAGTACTCTTGCCTGGAAAATCCCATGGACCAAGGAGCCTGGTAGGCTACAGTCCATGGGGTCGCAAAGAGTTGGACAGGACTGAGCGACTTCACTTAACGTGTAATCATACTCCTGGACTTTTATTCTAGAGAAATGAAAATATATGTTTATGCAAAAACTTGTAGATAATGTCTACAGCAATTTTAATTGTCACAGTCCCAAACTGGAAACAATGTATAAGTCCTTCAGGGGGTGAAAAATAAACGCTGTGGTAATTCATCCTAGGGAATACCACTCAGCAATAAAAAGGAATCAACTATTTTTACATGCAGAAACACGAATTAGTCTCAAGATAATTATGGTGAATTTCTTTAAAAGCCAACCACAACATGCTACATACTGTGTGATTTCACTTGTATAACATTTTAAATGATAAAACTATAGGAGTGGAGAATAGATCAATGGTGTCCAGGTGTGGTGAAGGAGGTGGTGAAACTATAAAGGATTCCACAAGGGAGCCCGTTTGTGATGAGCTGTGTATCTTGACTTTTGTGGAGCTCATATGAAAAACATAATAAAACTTCAAAGAATTATGTACACACGTATACAAAATATATATATATATATATATACACATTTAAAAACCTCTAAAATCTAAGTAATGCCTGTGGGCTAGTTAATTGTACTGTGTCAATGTCCATTTCCTAGTTTTGAAAAATGTGCTATAGTTATGTAAAATGTTACCATTAGGAAAGACTAAGTGATGGGTACAGAGGACTTCTCAATACTATTTTTGCAACTCCCTGGAGGTTATAATTATTTAAAAATAAAACGCTTAAAAGCTTTTCAAAATTTCACCTGTTTTTCAGGGGCAGGGGAGTGGGAGGGGTGGGTGAAGATATAAGCTTCTAGCTATAAAATGAATAAGTCATGAGGGTGTAATGTACAGCTTGGAGACTAGAGTTAACATTATTGTATTGTATTATTGAAAGTTGTTAAGAGAGTAGATCCAAGAAGTTCTCATCACAAGAGAAAGATTTTCTATGTGTGGTAATGGCTGTGACCTAGACTTACTGTGGTGATGATTTTGCAATACAAATAAATATTAATCATTGTGCTGTAAACCTGAAACTAATGTCAATTATACCTCAAATAAAAAAAGAAAAAAAAATTCATCCATTTTTAAAAGTCTTGTGTCTTAGGTCATCTATCCAAATTCAACTATGATCAAACTGTCTGAGAATTCCACATCATTTTGTTCTCAGTATAATTCTTTACAGTGAAACTTAGAGGTAAGATTTATGTTAATGTTTTTCATTATAAAAATGCTATCTTAGGCCTCATAGAGAGCAAATGAAGATCATTTTCAAATCAAATTTAGAAAAAAGGTGTTACCTACTTTCTAAACACAATGAAATTTAACATGGTAGGTGAGGCTTAAACCGCAGCTTTGTGGACAACACCTTTTAAGCTATGATGGAAATTACTAATATTTTCTTTGGTATAAGTGCATAAGGGAAAAACTAAAATAGAGTAATCATGTCATGTGGACAATGATTTTATTAAATGCTTTCGTGATTCAAAAACAGTGTCAGATGTATGATTTTGGGAGTTGCACATGGAGGAATTACCAGTGAAATTCTGTGAAAAGTTGTAAACTTCTTATAGATGATTTGAAAGTCTACAAAGAAAACGTTGATTAAAAAAATAAAAGTGTTGGATCATGTCTAAGATACAACATGATACTGAACAAGCTTCTTGAGTGACCCACTAGAAAGTCATTTATATATTTCCGAAGTTGACTTTGGCCATATCTTCTTTATGCAAAGCTGTAGATGATCCGTTTAGTGGAGGAAAAAAATACATAAGTTGTTTAAAATATTTTTCATGATTCAAATCATGACTAGATCGACAGTTATAAATGTTTCTCTTTGCATTGTCTTAGGGCTTCCCTGGTGGCTCAGAGGGTAATCTGCTTGCAATGCAGGAGACCTGGGTTTGATCCCTGGGTCAGGAAGATCCCCTGGAGAAGGAAATGGCAACAAACTCTGGTACTCCTGCCTGGAAAAACCCATGGATGGAGAAGCCTCGTAGGCTACAGTCCATGGGGTCACAAAGAGTCGGATATGACTGAGCGACTTCACTTTCTTTTGCATTGTCTTATCCAAGACATTCTTTTGCATTGTCTTAACTCCAGTACTTTGGCCACCTCATGCAAAGAGTTGACTCATTGGAAAAGACTCTGATGCTGGGAGGGATTGGGGGCAGGAGGAGAAGGGGATGACAGAGGATGAGATGGCTGGATGGCATTACTGACTCGATGGACCTAAGTCTCAGTGAACTCCGGGAGTTGGTGATGGACAGGGAGACTTGGCGTGCTGTGATTCATGGGGTCGCGAAGAGTCAGACACGACTGAGCGACTGATCTGATCTGATCCAAGGCATTTAGAGTCTCTGCTTTGCTTTAGGCATTTATTCCCAAAGACTTGTAAATTTGTTGTCCTGTATGTCCCAGGGGCCTTTCATACCTCAGCCTTAATGTATCAATACTGAGTTCATGATCTGAATACAACTTCATGCAAACTTTTTTTCTCTTCTGGAGTTTCAATATTGGTTAATGATATAGCCATCCACCCATTTCCAGGCTGGAATACCTTTCTCCTTCACCTGCATCCCATCACCAAATACTGCCAACTCTCACAAACATTTTCAAATTCAGACTCTAGTGGCCACTGGAATCACCATCTCTACCTGAGCATGTCACCACTCTGTGTTAAACCTCCACTGGCTCCTTAAGAGACTAGGGCTTAACTGTTCTCAACACAAACAAGCAAGGATAACTATGTGACATGCTAAAGGTGTTAGCTAATGCCTCTGTAGTAACTGTATCATGACATATAAATATATCAAGCCAACACATTGTATACTTTGACCCTGCACAGTGTTATGTATCTGTTATATCTCAACTTTAAAACAACAACAAACAAGCGAAAAACCTCTCCCTGGCTCCTGATGATATTCTATGAGTTTTCTGTGGTTGCCATAACAAATTACCACAAACTGAGTGGGTTAAAACAATGCGAATGATTGGCTCCTGTGCATGTATGTTAGTCACTCAGTCATGTCCAACTCTGCGGCTCCATAGACTGTAGCCCACCAGGCTCCTCTTTCCATGGAGTTCTCCAGGCAAGAATACTGGAGTGGGTTGCCATTCTCTTCTCCAGGAATCTTCCCTACCCAGGAACTGAATCTGGGCCTCCTGCATTGCAGGAAGATTCTTTACTGTCTGAGTCACCAGGGAAGCCCAAATGATTGGTTACCTCACAGTTTTCTAGGTCACAAGTCTGACCCGGGTCTCACTTGGTTAAAATCAAGGTGTTAGCCAGGCTATGTTTCTTCCTTTAGACTCTAGGGGAGAATTGCTTTCCTGCTCATTTGGGTTGTTGGCAGAATTCAGTTCCCTGTGGTTGTAGGACCAAGGTCTCATTTCCTTGCTGGCTTTTGGCAGGGAGTTTATTCTCAGCATCAGGAAGCTGCCCACATTCCTTGGTTTGTGGCTTCCATCCTCCATCTTCAAAGCCAGCCACGTCTGGTCAAATCCTTCTCATGCTGAATTTCATTTCTCTGACCCTTCTTCCATCCTCACATTTCTCTCTGACCCAGCTGGAAAGACTCAGTTTTTAAAGACTCATGTGATTAGACTGGCATTATCCAAGATAATCTCCCCATCTCCAGGTCCTTAACCTTAAGCACTTTGTGAAATTCCCTTTGCCACATAAGGTAACATAGTCACAGGTTCAGGGGAGGAGGATGGTGACACCTTTAGGAACCATTATTTTGCATTCCAGAAGTGTGATGTAGTTTTAGGAAAGCCAATAGGAAAACTCACTCTTCTTCCAAATCAAAAAAACAATTGAGAGAGAAAATGCGGAAGTCAGACAGACTGCAGGGCATAGAAATAGCAGCTTCCTTAGTGATAAAGCTGTTTTAGAGATGTTGACTTTAGACTCACGGCAAAAAGCCTTTCTAATACGCCATCCCTGAATTAGCTTGTAGTCACAGCTCGTAGGAGCAGACACAAGCTCCTGTAAAGATCTCAGTGGAGGAGCAGAGTGTTTGAACTGCGCACGTTCAGTTTCATCCCCAAAGTAATTTTTGAACCTTCCAACTTTGCAGAGATGAGTGTGAAGTGGGACAGTGTGGTGAGAGGACAGTGAAAGTTCTCTACGAAAACATGGTGGAAGGAGACTAAAAGTGACATAATTTTAGCTACCATTTCTTAAACAGTTAGTATGCGCCAGATATTTCACATACTCTATTGTCAATATGCCACCAATCATGCAAGATGGATATTATTAAATAGTAAACAATTTGCTTGACTCATCACAGTCTGCCAACTGAATCCATACCTCAAGTACTATATTTTTCAGAATAGAACCACACTCACTACTTTATCTCCAGCCAATGCCTTTCCTGTATTCAGCATCCCATTGACTAGGTCTTCTTACTGTTCCTCTGAAACACACCAACTTTCTTTTTAGACCATCTCTTTTCTATTTAGACCATCTCAATGGCAACCCACTCCAGTATTCTTGCCTGGAGAATCCCAGGGACAGGGGAGCCTGGTGGGCTGCCTTCTATGTGGTCGCACAGAGTCAGACATGACTGAAGCGACTTAGCAGCAGCAGCAGCTGCAGTCTTTCTGTGGTAAACTCTTATTCCTTCTTTAAGACAATGTGGTATATCTCCTCTGGAGACAGCTCTGTACCTCTCTCCAGACTCCCTTTTCTGGAGGTCATACCTTTGAGTGTATCTTCAATGTCTCACACACTGGCATAATAGAATTTAGGCATAAATTCTATAATAGGATTTGGGCATAATAGAATTTCACTGAATGTTATTATATGAATGTAATGGGTTTTGAATAAAATTTGTGAATGAATTTCTCTGTTTACATTTCTGTGTGCATGCTCAGTTGCTCAGTGGTGTTTGACTCTTTGCAACCTCATGGACTGTAGCCTGCTGTTTACATGTCTGCGTTCCTCTTATTCACTGTTTTAGCCCCAGTACCACCATCTCCATGTCTGACATATATTAACATAATGTTCTGCATAAACTTTTCCTGAAAGAATATGTAAATTAATGATTTAATTAATTCTGGCAAAGACAGAATATATTATTGGAGTTGTCTGCATAAATATACCTGGATTCTGTGATCAATTGGATCTTGTTCTTTAAAGGGAACTAACGATATATAAATCAAGAAGCCTTCTCATGGCCAATAAAGTCCTAAATAGTCCATCCTCAGGACGCTTCTCTGATCTGATGACCAAACAATCTTTCCTGGTTGGTTGCCCTGTTTGTTTTTATTTTATAGCAGGTATAACAACATACCTAATATTATACTATGTTATATTGTATATTGGTTTATTTCCTTTATGCTCAACTAAATGATCAGCCCTGTAAGAACGGTGACTTTGTTTTATTCAACAGCTCAAACAATGCCTACAGCATAATAGGCTTTAAATTAATTCTTGTTCAGTGAATGAAAGGATGAATGAGATAGTGTGGAATGGGAGAAAAAACAGGACTTTGTAATCAGAGAGGACTGGATTAAAATCAAAGTTCTCCAATGTCACTAGCTGTCTGGTCTCAAGCAAAGCGTTTAATATTTAATAGTATCCATCTTGCCCTGTTGGTGGGATATTGACAGCGGTATATGTAAAATATCTGGCACATACTGTTTAAGACATAGTGGCTATAACTATGTCACATACTTTTATAGTTCAAGGTTTTATGTTAAAATTATTAACGGAGATCAGTTTTCTCACTGCTGGTCAAGTATATTTTTACGTACCTCTTCACGAGGAATGAAGTGAAATTTTAAGCAACATACCCTGCTGCTATCAGCAGGGTCAAGTATCTTTAATGGAGTGTCCTAATATCTACTAAACTTACTAAGAATGCTATAAAAGGATTTTAAACATTCCTAAGCAAGAAATATTTCAAAAGCTTCCATAAAGCTCTCCAAGGTTAGTGCTTCTCATTCAACCCCAGAATGCTGGGCCAGAGTGGCAGTCATAAGACACCCAGGGCCTCTGCAAAGCTAAAAGTTCTTTGTGTGCATATGTCACAGGCTGGTTGATAAAACAATAACAAAAACCAGCCTTCTATCCTTTTCAGAATGTTTCATTGCGTCTGCAATTATCCTAGATATTACACTAAATATAATTACAGTTTCAAGTTAGGTGATAATAGAGAACTTTTTATCTTAAATTATTCTGATTATTTTAAATATAATCACTATTTTCTATCTGGCATCATATGGATTTCAAAGAAAAGTTGTGTCCATTGTATCTGCAGGATAGGGAAACACAAACTATGCACTGTAGGCACCTCATCTCAATTAAATTTGAACCACCCAAGGCTGTATATTGTCACCCTGCCTATTTAACTTATATGCAGAGTACATCATGAGAAACGCTGGGCTGGAAGAAGCACAAGCTGGAATCAAGATTTCTGGGAGAAATATCAATAACCTCAGATATGCAGATGACACCACCCTTATGGCAGAAAGTGAAGAGGAGCTAAAGAGCCTCTTGATGAAAGTGAAAGAGGAGACTGTAAAGGTTGGCTTAAAGCTCAACATTCAGAAAACGAAGATCATGGCATCTGGTCCCATCACTTCATGGAAAGTAGATGGGAAAACAGTGGAAACAGTGTCAGACTTTATTTTTTGGGGCTCTAAAATCACTGCAGATGGTGATTGCAGCCATGAAATGAAAAGATGTTTACTCCTTGGAAGGAAAGTTATGACCAACCTAGATAACATATTAAAAACAGAGACATTACTTTGCCAACAAAGGTCCGTCTAATCAAGGCTGTGGTTTTTCCTGTGGTCATGTATGGATGTGAGAGTTGGACTGTGAAGAAAGCTGAGCGCTAAAGAATTGATGCTTTTGAACTGTGATGTTGGAGAAGACTCTTGAGAGTCCCTTGGACTGCAAGGAGATCCAACCAGTCCATTCTAAAGGAGATCAGTCCTTCCAGTGATATCCCAGAACTGGGTGATCACTGGAAGGACTGATGCTGAAGCTGAAACTCCAATACTTTGGTCACCTCATGGGAAGAGTTGACTCATTGGAAAAGACTCTGATGCTGGGAGGGATTGGGGGCAGGAGGAGAAGGGGATGACAGAGGATGAGATGGCTGGATGGTATCACCGACTCGATGGACGTGAGTTTGAGTGAACTCCAGGAGTTGGTGATGGACAGGGAGGCCTGGCATGCTGCGATTCATGGGGTCGCAAAGAGTCGGACACGACTGGGTGACTGAACTGAACTGAACTGAAAGTAGGTATTCCATAGAGTTTTTGATGAGTTTAAAGTATAAGTCTCTGACAGAGTCTAGTGTCTTTTAACAGACATATTTTCCATGTGGTAAAAAAGCAAACAAGCAACACACCATTTCTTCATTTTGTTTTCTGCTCTTGCGGTTGAGTCTTCCATCGTTCCTGAACCACTTTTATAGGACATGTACTACGTGCTTTACTGAATCATGGTCAAATCATCCATTCATCCTTTCACTAACAGATGCTTATAAACAACTATTATATTCCAAACACTGTATTATGTATCCAACTTGCGTGTTGAATAAGATAATCAAGGCTTATATGCCCCTGGGAGAGCCAAAAACAATTAAATAATGGAACAAACCAAAATATTAGGTCTTTGGATTATTATCTGAGCTATAATGAAAACATGTGACAGAGTAACTTGGGGCATATGTAGACTGGTGTCTCAGGGAAGACTTAAGAGAAGACATTTCTGAGAAACTGACAGACTAAAACCACGATGAGGAGTCAGCTAAGTAAAGACCACAGCAAGAGTTTTGGATTTTGTTCTTTATTTAATGGGAGTTCATTCTGGAAGCTAAGAGGACAAGTTTTGTAACGGTGGCAACAGTGAAAACAATGAGATGAAGTAGAAAGCTATTTGTCATTAAGAAAAGGTAATAAAGGTAACAGAAGATTGTACATTTCTAAGAACTTGCCCATTTCTTCAAGGTTGTCCCATGTATTAGAAATAGTTGCTCATAATAGTATCCTTTATGCTCAATAGATCCTTTGTATTTCTGTATTGTCTGTTGTAACTTCTCCTTTTTCATTTCTAATTTTATTGATTTGGATTATCTCCCCCTTTTTTTTTTCTTGATGAAAAAAAGTCTGCCTAGTGGTTTATGATGAACCTATATGCCGGGTAGCAATGGAGATGCAGACAGTGAAAACAGACTTGTGGACACAGAGGGGAAAGAAGAGGGTGGGATGAATTGAGAGAGTAGCATGGAAATATATACATTACCATATGTAAAGTAGATAGTCCGTGGGAATTTTCAGAGAGCTCAAACTCAGTGCTCTGTGACAACCTAGAGGGGTGGGATAGGATGGGAGGTAGGAATGAGGTTCAAGAGGAAGGTGACATGCATACACCTGTGGCTTATTCATGTTGATATATGGCAGAAACTAACACAATATGGTCAAGCAATTATTCTCCAGTTCAAAATAAATAAGTACATAACAAGGAAATTTAAAAGCAATAGAAAGTAATAAGGGGATAGGAAAAGATGAGCAGTGGTGATAGAAAGAGTGATCAGGAAAGGCATCTCTGTGAAAGAGTCTACATTTGAGAAGGGATCTGAGTGAGGTGAGGGAGGAAAAATATTTCAGGCTGCTGGACGCAGCAGTAACAGCAGGAAGGAGGAGAAGTGAACACATGGAGGCTGCAGAGATGACACAGTCTGCAGCTGGACTGGATGCTGAGTGTCAGGGAGGAGAGAGACCTTAAGGCTTGAATGGTTTCATGAAGGCTGATGTAGAAATCTAAGAGGGGAGATTTTTTTTTTTCTTTCTTTGCTGTGCTTTTCATTGCTTTCTTTGGTTAAGAGTTGCTGCTTGTGGGCTCTCTAGTTGTGACACATAGGCTTAGTTGCCCCTTGGCATGTGGGGTCTTGATTCCCAGACCAGGAATTGAACCTGTGTCCCCTGTATTGGAAGGCAGATTCTTAACCACTGGGTCACCAGGGAAGTCCTCAAGGAGATTTTTGAAAGGCTTGGTGAATCAAGAATGTATTTTGTTTATCAATGATAACTTTAATGATCTGTGAGACATAAAATAGGAAAGCAGTAAACCTTTACATAGAAAGCCACCTGCAGTCCCCTTATCTGGTATGTCTCTATTTTCCGAAGATGATCAAACTTTTGCTCTTTTATTGAAGACTGCCGAGAAAGAGCGCAGTCAGGAGTCATCTGCCCTGGGTTGTGTGAAGGTAGAAGGCAAGACCACAGCATGAAGCTATAACATCCTCCTTGAGAATTAATTTTACTCATAGTTTAGGGGAAAAACAGCATTTTCACAGAAACACAAATACAGAGAAGTTATGGAGTCGAGTAAAATATATGCATGGATTTTAAAGATGAAATAAACCCAGAAAATGCTACAATGAAAATACAAACGCTTGTGTGTATAACACCTTGGGGAAACAATGTATATGTAAATCAAAAGAAATATTTTATAATTTTTAAATATAGAAAGTTGGAATTATTGATTTTTTAGTTTTTTGCTTAAAAGCAGAAAAATTAGGGGAAATATGAAAATTTTGTAAACGAGCAGCAGAAAATGTATGGCAAACTATTGACAGTGACTTCCTCAAAATTCAGGTAAGAAACAGATGGCTTTTCTGTCACAGATTTTTTTCATGCATAATTACCTGTTTAAGTATTTAATTTTATTTCCTCTTCATTTTTCTTATTTCTGGAATCATAATTGTGAGATCAATTGTATTCTGCTTCAACCATTTAGCCAATAACCTGCTAATCCATTAACCTATCAAATTTTGGGGAGAAAAATAATCCAGGCGTTTACATACAAAGGAGGTTAATCACTTTCAATTGTTTGATTTTTATTTAGTTTGATCATCTGCAACTGAAATGCATGGGAGGCCTGGGTTTTAACCCAGTAAATTCTCTGGACAAATGTCACTGCCTGTTCCTAGGTCTGATTCCATTGTGCCAGGCTTCCCAGTGGCAGTTTGGGTAATCTGTTATTCAGATATCTCTGCCCTGCCAAGTTTCTATTTAAGCAGTAAAGGAAGTGATTATGGATTTGTCCTCCTTAAAAGAAAAGCCTGAGGGACAGATTATTGTCAGAGTAGCAATGTTTAAGTTATTGAGGCAGAAATAACTTGTGCAGAAAAAAAAAAATACATAAAGTGGTCCCAAGAGGATTAACACATGACTTAAATGCCTCCGCATCAACCTCATTAGACAGTTCAATGATAATTTTTCCATTGTAAGTACATGGCACTTTTATTCACAATGATGTTAGAAAAAAAAAGAATAATTATCTTTTCTAGCATTTAACAAAAGATTTTACAATGACAAAATAGTTTACTGAAAATAGCAGTTGAGAGGTCTGTTATAATTCTATTGTTACTTTCAGAGCAGATGCCATGTCACATGTAAAATGCCAAGACCATGGAAAAATATTTTTAGCTGGGTAAAAATATGTGACATTTAGGAAAGAAATGGTAGTGCCTTGATTCATTTGTTAATTGAGCACTCCAACATTTTCTATACACAATTGTTTGAAGGTTACAGAATGTAAAAGAGATGCAATCCTTGTCTTCATGGAATATATATCTTTAGACAATTAAGAAATACTTTTCTTTATAATTTTTAACATACAAGAGACAAAAAGAGAAAGGTAGATAGATCAACCGACTCCAGTGTTCTTGCCTGGAGAATCCCAGGGATGGGGGAGCCTGGTGGGCTGCCGTCTATGGGGTCGCACAGAGTCGGACACGACTGAAGCGACTTAGCAGCAGCAGCAGCAGCAGATAGATCAAATGTGTTTTTGGTCTCATCAAGAAGAGGTCCCAGTATTGACTTCAATATGACCAAAGCTTGGGCTGGACCTTAATGGGGAAAAAATGTCTTAAATGAGCAAAGGGGATTTTCTGGAGTAGAAGCTGCAAATGGGAGAAAAACATTGTAAGAGAATGTGGGAGAAACTCACATAAACTTCAGACAAAATTAAACAGGGGTTGAAGAGACAAAAGACAGAAATTACCTTAATTCACTGGAAGGTCTTTGAGCAATATTTAAGGTAAACAGGTGTAAGGTAGGTTAGAAATAGATGACGTTTTTTGTTTAAAGTTGGGACATAGGCAACAAAATCTTAAACTTTGGGAAATCTTGAAAAAATCAGTCACATAAGGGCATCAAATCTACAGGCAGTGAGGCTGTTATGTGTCATTTTTTAGTCACTAAGTCAGGTCCAACTCTTTGCAACCTCAAGGACTGCAGTGTGCCAGGCTTCCCTGTCCTCATCATCTCCCAGAGTTTGCTCAAACTCATGTCCATTGAGTTGGTGATGCCATCCAACCATCTCATCTTCTGTGTCCCCCTTCTCCTCCTGCCTTCAATCTTTCCCAGCCTCAGAGTTTTTTCCAATAAGTCAGCTCTTCACATCAGGTGGCCAAAGTATTGAAGCTTCAGCTTCAGTATCAGTCCTTCCAATGAATATTCAGGGTTGATATCCTTTAGGATTGACTGGTTTGATCTCCTTGCTGTCCAAGGGACTCTCAAGTCTCTTCTCCAGCACCACAGTTGAAAAGCATTAATTCTGAGGTGCTCAGTCTTCTTTATGGTCTAACTCTCACATCCGTACATGACTACTGGAAAAACCATATCTTTGACCATATGAACCTTTGTCAGCACACTCTATATAAGACCTCAATAACTTTTAAACAACAATAACAACAAAAACCCATTATTTATATATTGCCTATTGATTTTTGTCTCCAAAGTGAAGAGACAAATTTCACTTTGGAACAGATTTTTTGGAACATTGTTTCATATAATAATTTAACATTGTAAGTGTATATATATATATATATAGAGAGAGAGACAGACAGACAGACAGACAGAGAGGCCGTTTATGTCCTGATGGGTAAGCTGGATGAAAGGAATTAAACAAAAATACTACAAAGAGCATGATTGGTTGTTCAGTTTAGAGCCATAACCTGGGTGTGTTAGGAATTCTAAGTCTCTTTAAATCTTATTTCTGATAGAGACACAGTTACTTTCCTAAAAGTAGGTCTAGACTGTTTTTACATGTATATTTTATCTTGCTCTTTGGAGGCATGTATGTTCTGTTGCCTAAGCAGCTGCCTACACGTGATGGGTGAGGAGACCCTGAAATATGAAAGAAAGATAGAAAGACCTGATGTTCCCCTCATCTTATGGCCACATGCTATAGGAGGCGGACCCACATTTATGTAGTACTTCCTGGACAGAGAGAGGGATGTTTCACCTGTAAAGCTATTTAAGACAAATAACATGGAATTTGATGAATGTCCTAATACTAATCTGTTATATCTTGATGCCTTCTAAGAGCCATTATAATCCTGGGTATAAAGCAGGATATGTCTCTGCGGTAGGCAGGCTGATAGCTCCCAAAGATGTCCATGTTTGACTCCCTAGAATCCATGGACATGCTGTGTTACATAATTAGGGGCGATTAAGGTTGCTCATCAGCTGATCTTAAAATAAGGAAATTATTCCAGATGGTCAGGGTGGACCCAATGAAATTACAAACGCCCTTTAAATGTCAAAGAGAGAGGCAGAAGAACCAGAAGAGGAGTTAAGACAACACAGTCAGAGTGATGTGATATGAGACTCAACAGGCCATTGCTGGCTTTGGAGATGGAAGAGGGTGGCTGCAAGCCAAGAAATGCAGGCAGCCTCCAGGAGCTGGAAAAAGCAAGGAGACCAAATCTCTGCTAGAGCCTTCAGAAGGAATACAGCCCTGCCACCTTCTGGATTTCAACTCCCTGAGACCTGTGGTGAATCTCTGACCTTCAGACCTGTAACATAATATCTTTGCATTGTTTCAAGCCGCTGCAATTTTTCACTTGTTACAACAGCAATAAAGAAAGAATACAACTTTAAGTGCAGTGGATTATGGAAGATCAATGTCTTGGTGTTCATCCTGTGAACTACACCAATTATACTGCTGATCCTGCTCACTGAGTCAATTGTCTTGCTGTTCACACTGTTCACACTGTTCAGTGAACCCAGAGGAGGCAAGGCACGAGCTACAACATGGGAAGCAGACTCAAGGAGCAAAACTGCAGACATGTTTATTTTCTCCTGACTGATGCAGCAGCTGCTACAGCTGCTAAGTCACTTTAGTTATGTCCGACTCTGTGTGACCCCCTAGAAGGCAGCCCACCAGCCTCCCCCATCCCTGTGATTCTCCAGGCAAGAACACTGGAGTGGATTGTTGTTTCCTTCCCCAATGCATGAAAGTGAAAAGTGAAAGGGAAGTCACTCAGTCGTGTCCGACTCTTCACGACCCCATGGACTGCAGCCTACCAGGCTCCTCCGTCCATGGGATTTTCCAGGCGAGAGTACTGGAGTGGGGTGCCACGCTATATTCTCTCCTCTCGTGGCTGACCCAATGGACATAGCCATGATGCAGCAGTAATCAGTTCAGTTCAGTTCAGTCTCTCAGTTGTGTCTGACTTTGTGACCCCATGGACTGCAGCATGCCAGGCCTCCCTGTCTGTCACCAACTCCTGGAGTTTACTCAAATTCATGTCCATTGAGTTGATGATGCCTTCCAGCCATCTCATCCTCTGTCATCCCCTTCTCCTCCAGCCTTCAATGTTTCCTAGCATCAGGGTCTTTTCCAATGAGTCCGTTCTTTGCATCAGGTGGCCAAAGCATTGGAGCAGCATTAATATGCCACTGCTTTCTAGGCAAAGTTCATATATATGTGCACCACACGAAGTAGCCCAAGACCAAGCAAGTACTTCATGATGCCCATGTGCAGTGCTATCAGTGATCTCAACTGTTACATAAACCGTGCAAAGTCATTGTTTACAGAACATGGGCCGAGGAGGCCTGAGGGCATGGGGCGAGAGAGCCAGACTGGCGCCATCTTGTTAATTTCCCCACAACCAGTCATTCCAGAGGAGAGTCAGCTACAGAGCAGAGACAGAATTCAGGAAAAAAACTTGAAAGTGAAAAATTTTCCTCTTTCTGAGGGTCAGAGTTCATGTTTAGGACTCTGTGCCATGGAGATAGAACAGCTCTATGGTGGACAGTAAGGCAGTTCTTACCTCATAGAGTTAGACCCAGAGTAAGGGAGGGAAGTGGCTTAAAAAGAGAGCCCAAAGCATGGACACAGACGGGTGAAGTTCTGTTTCCTTCTCTTAGAACCTTCAGCAGAGTACCGTTAACTGCAGGACTTATTAGTCTTGGCTGTGCAGTGAGAAACTGAGCCAGCTCAGGAAAGAGGGAGCAACACATTGTGTCCCTTATCCCAGCAAGAGCGTGGTGAGCACTGTGGCCTCTTCCTTCACCAGCAGAAAACAGTTCATCTACCAAAGTGCCAATCCCACTGGAAAATGAATAGAAGGAAGATGAGGGGCTGAATGAGAGGGTTTTCCTGTGTGTCTTTTAGCCGTTCTTGCAACTAAAGCTGGGGTTAGTATATGACAATACTTATCTGGTGTTAGCCTCAAGTGATCATAATTTGGGTTCTAGAAATAAATAGAAGATTTCTGACTCATAGCAATAAACAAAAATGTGAAAGAAAACCATTAAGTAAATTTAACTGAGTTCAAAACCAAAATGGACAAAATGAACCAGAAAGAGAATAAGCTGGAAGTGAGAAACACATGACCAATCTAGACGCATATTGAAAAGCAGAGACATTACTTTGCCAACAAAGGTTCGTCTAGTCAAGGCTATGGTTTTTCCTGTGGTCATGTATGGATGTGAGAGTTGGACTGTGAAGAAAGCTGAGGGCCGAAGAATTGATGCTTTTGAACTGTGGTGTTGGAGAAGACTCTTGAGAGTCCCTTGGACTGCAAGGAGATCCAACCAGTCCATTCTAAAGGAGATCAGTCCTGGGTATTCATTGGAAGGACTGATGTTGAAGTTGAAACTCTAATACTTTGGCCACCTCATGCTAAGAATTGACTCATTGGAAAAGACTCTGATGCTGGGAGGGATTGGGGGCAGGAGGAGAAGGGGATGACAGAGGATGTATGGTTCGATGGCATCACTGACTCGATGGACACGAGTTTGAGTGAACTCTGGGAGTTGGTGATGGACAGGGAGGCCTGGTGTGCTGTGATTCATGGGGTCGCAGAGTCAGACATGACTGAGCAACTGAACTGAACTGAACTGAGGAACACATGAAGAGATCAGTGCCAAGCAATAATTCAATCAACCATTCGAAAAGAAATTCATGATTAATTTCTTGGCATATAGGGACCTAAACTGATAGTCTGATAATAGTCATCTTTTGAATACTCAGAAACTGATACACACAGATAGCTATATATGTAACTTTGTACATAACAGACATGGCATGAATAGTCATTGGGAACTTTTAAATAAATCATGGTGGGATAATATTTTTCTAAATGGAAAATGTAAATTAAAACACTACTTCACACAATATTAAAAATAATTTCCAAGTGAATCTAACCTATGACTATGAAAAGCTAAACTTTAAATCTTTTAGAAGAAAATTCAACATAATGACAATACAATAATTGGTTAGGGAAAGATTTCTTTGCTACAAAGCCCAGAAAGCATAAAGATTAAGGGACAATATTGATAACTCAGGTAGCACTGAAGTCTATCAATTGGACATTTAAAAAAATCTGATCACATTATACAGAGAGAGTATGAATCTGTTTAAACAAAGTTTCAAAACTTGCGAAACTAGAGTGCATATTGCTTTTAGTTGTATAGCAACATAGAAAAACACAAAAAATACATAAGAATTCAGACACATGGTCTAAGAAAATATTTTTTTTAAGAAAATATTTTTAAATGTTAAGATTTGTTAGAGCTAAGAAGTGATTTTACATTTATTTTTATTCCTATAATTAATTTTTCCTAGAATTTCATAAATTGAAAATCCAATAAAAAAGCAAAAAGGGGTGACTTTGGTTTCTTGAGTAATATATTTCAGACATATAAGATGGGATGATATGAGCTGATATGGGATGATACGGGATGATTTCATATATATGACAGGAAGAACACTCAGAGAGGACTATACCTCATAAACAGGACAGCACTGTGTCAATTACTCATGAATAGTAAGAAGCAAAATGAGTGAATGTCAGTCATGTAACGTTTTCCATTCAAAACGACATATATTTTGAAAAGCCTTTGGGAAAACTCAAGCTCACTAAAACTATAGTTTTATAAACTGAATGAATATAACCTGTTATAAATCACCATTGATAGAATGTTCACGATGTAAGATCAAATTCTATTATAGCTCCATGCTTCAAGGGCTATAAGAAAAGCTTTTATTTCCAGTTTCCACGTTCAGATCCACTAAAAGCAAACCAACTTAAAGTCTTTGCAACAATTTCTAATGCCAGAATATCAAGTGGACTGAGTCAAAGAAAATAAGATTTAACCCCAGATGAGTAATGCATTAAAAAGAATCATGAAATTTGTTTGTTAGGTTTTTTTTTAATTTAATGCTTTTTGAAAAAGAACTGTTTAAAAATGCACATTTTCTTCAGCCTTATCTTCTGATTTCTCAATAAAAAGAAACATTTCTCCTAGAATTACCATCTAAATAATAAGTGGCAATTTGCTGTATGACTCAGGGAGCCAGCCCAAACTGCCACTCTGTGGCAACCTAGAGGGGTGGAATGGGGTGGAAGGTGGTAGGGAGGTTCAATAGGGAGGGTACATATGTATATCTGTGGCTGATTCATGCTGATGTACAGCAGAAACTAACACAATATTGTAAAGCTATTATCCTTCAATTGAAAATAAATAAAAAATGAAAATGTTTATGTAAATTGTACTATTTAATCACTCTGCTTTTTAATGCTTAACATGGCATTTATATAAATTTAAGTGATTCACAAATAAAATTTCAAATTCTATTTTTAGATTACTCTTGGTGATAGTACTTCTGTTTTTATCTTATTTGAAACTTTGAATATAGGAGAAATTGTAAATTTTATACCTAAAACATTAAAATACTAAGATGACACATATCTTTGATACAAAGTGAATGTATCAGTGATTGTTTAAGAAGGAATACATGCATTTACAAATTAAATATCAATGAGTAAATATTTACAGATGCCTACTACCAAAAAGAATTTTTAAAATTATAAAAGATTTGTAATATAATCCTGAGAGTATTAGCCAGTTAGAGTTCAGTGGGCTAAACCCAAATAGTAAAGCTTGGAGCTTTCTCAACATTTACAAAATGCCTGACTTATTGAAAAAAGAAAGTGTCTACACAGTCCTTGTCTTGTCATTGCCATCCCACTCACAGACTTCTACTTGTGCTGGACGTACTGCAGCCATATATTAAGGCAGAAACAGGCATAGCAGTTAGTGGAGAGGAAAGCGCAGGGAGAGGGACCCATCAAAGACAGCAAAGAAGTCTCCACACAAGACCACAAAGGAAGGGCTTCTGTAGGTACTGGAGGGAGAAATGTTTGTTGTGGAATGAACTTCGTGCTAGTCGTTTCCACCTCAAATACTGTGTAACAAAGCGGGATTATTCTTGAGTCAATATTAGAAAACCCTCATGATTCACCCTAAGAACTGAAGATAACTATTGGTAACCCGTCCTGACTCCATGAGACATTATCGCCTCATCCGCCTTCACCAGCACCACCGCGTCCCTCCCAGTAAACTCATCACTCTCTATTTAAAAAACACAATGTTATCATTGGCAGGATTATTGATGTCCAAAAGGAAAAAAGTACAACTCACAGAAAAGCCCAAACAGACTGACCACTCGTTCAGTCCAGCAGCAACACTGAACAGTGCTCTAGTCACAGACACAGATAAAAGAATTTTGGAGATGGCCCAAAGTCAGTGGAGAACGCACTCAACTCTCATGCTCAAACAACTCAAACACAGAGAAGCGAGAATATTACAGGCATGTAGATTTAATTGATATCATACTTTGCCATATTTGAGTCAAATCTTTCTCATTAAAAAAACAGATAAAACAGTTCAAGGTCCACTTCCAACCCTTCATTTCCATTAATGACTACTATTCTAATATCAGTCTCTATCTTACCCATTGATTTAAGAGTTCTCATTTTTCTCTTCATATATTTTCTTTTATTTAAATTATTATTAACTTCTTGGCTGAACCCTAGGTATGTGGGTAGTTCCCTACACGTCCTGCATTGGAAGGTGGAGTCTTAACCACAGGACCCCTGGGGAAGTTCCATGTATTTCAACTACATATTAGAATTCGTAAATGAAATAACAATTGTCTGAAAGAATAAATGTGGGTTCTTAAAAAAAACTTGCTTAAAAGAAGAATGAGAAACAAGAGGACAGGAATGAAGGAGGAAGAAAGTTGGACCACAGGTCTATTGGTGTGTGGTTTCTGGGTGTAATTTAAAATGTGTCCATCTTAGAGATCTGCTAAAACATCTACACTTCAGAATTTCTCTGCCTACAAACTATTTTAGGGTCTCCAAACTGAGAAGACAAATTGAAAGAGAAGAAATAAAAATTTTTATCTTTGAGAAAAAAGATAGAAGAAACCTCTGAAAGTCCAGTGTTAAAAAGGACAAAATATAGAGATGCAAGTTTGAAGTTTAGTTATGCTTTTCTTTTAAAATAACTGCAAACTATGGAAACAGGAAGATTAACATCTAGGTATCTATGTAAACTCGATGACAGTCATTCGAGTAAGTCAAAGGTTATTAAGTTTGTTTCTAGTTTGTACTACAGTAATCGGTCCAGTTCAGGCTCCACGTAGGGACTGATTAACAAAAAAAGGGGAGAAGTCCCTCTCCAGGGAAACTATCTACTCTGCAAAGGGCTACTGCCAGAGAAATAAAGTCTCAGCCCATTCAGTGCTTTGGTAAATCCCTCTCTATTGCCATCTTAGAGACATCCCACATAACCATTTCATTTAACAATGTTTTGGTGAATCTACTGAACCAAAATAGCTCCTTGTGGCACTAAGGTTGCTTAGATCTTTGGAAATGATATGATGTTTTTCATGTCAAAAGGATACCATTACATTTACTAGGATACCACCATCAGCAAATCAAATACTCGAGGGAAGAAGATAAATATGAACAAAAAACTTGAATTAGTAAATGGAGATTTGTATTTCAGATCAAGACCTAAGAAATATTTCTTTTTTCACTGGAGAGGATAGAAGTTTCTATCTCAAGTAGTAGAATTTAGACATATCTGTGCACTGAAATTTCCTTGAACATTTTAGTTGGGATTGTGGGCTGAACTGTGTTCCCCTCAAATCCATTTGTTGAAGTCTTAACCTTCAGTTAGGGCTTCCCTGGTGGCTCAGATGGTAAAGAATCTGCCTGCAATGTGGGAGACCTGGGTTTGGTCCCTGAGTTGGGAAGATCCCCTGGAGAAGGGAAAGGCTACCCACTCCAGTATTCTGGCCTGGAGAATTCCATGGGCTGTACAGTCATGGGGTGGCAAAGAGTCAAACACAACTGAGTGACTGTCACTTCACTTAACCTTCAGTACCTCAGAATGTGATGTGTACTTGGAGACAGGTTGCAAGTGAAGGCGTTAGTTGCTCAGTCATGTCTGACTCTCTGCGACCCCACAGACTATAGCTCACTAGGCTCCTCTGTCCATGGGATTCTCCAGGCAAGAATACTGGAGTGGGTAGCCATTTCTTCTCTAGGGCATCTTCCCAACTCAGGGATCGAACCTGGGTCTCCCGCATTACAGACAGATTCTTTACCATCTGAGCCACCAGGTTATTAAAGAGTAATTAAGACTAAATGTCATTACGGTGGGCCTCAATCCAATATGGGCAGTATTCTTAAAAGAAGAGAAGGACAGAATGTAGACAAGCGTTGAGGAAAGCCCATGTGAAGACACAGGGAGATGGTCATCTACAAGGTCAGGAAAGGCCTCAGAAGAAATCAACTCTGCGGACATGTTGACCTCAGAGATCCAGCTTCCAGAACTTGGAGAAGATATTTCTGTTATTTAAGCCACCTGATCTGTGTTACTTTGCTATGGCAGCCCAAGCAGGCTAATACAGTTAATGTCTGTCTCTTTTAGATTTCATGGGTTGTGGCCACTTCACCACCTACAAGTTAATTATAGACTGAGAATATGCATCTTCTTTCATGAGCATCTTAACAATGTCAAGAATCTAGAAAAGTTGCCATTTCTACAGTTATTAAAACCTAAAACAATATTTTTATTAGAAGATTTCCCCAGATAGCCAGAAATAAATTTTAACACTAAGTTCTGGTTCTCCCTTCAGTCCTAAAATAAGGGTGGTTGGAATAAGTAAAAAAATTCTATAACTGATATTAACCTTTACTTGATCATTGATAAGAAATAAAATGGATCCCCTCTAGGCAATGGCTTTTGCTTAATGACTGCCTCCCTTTCTTATCCATGGTTTGTTTGTTTGGTTTAACCAGGATCAGGGTTACTTGCAAAATACTGTTGAACTGACTGATAAAGGAGGAACTCAGTATGAATCATATTATCTACAAAGTCATTTGTAGAATAAGACATTCTAAAAGGGAGGTTAATAATTTGACATCTCATTATTAATACTTACTGTATGGTCTAGCATCTCTTGTAGGTGCTGGAAATTCTACATTGAGCAATATAAGCTTGCCCCATGAAGCTTCAGTTTCCTGAGAGAAGCTGTATTTAGCCATCAGAGTTCTACGGGCACTTAAGGACAGCAGTTTACTTGATTAAGAAGTCTAGGGCAAAGGCCAGCAAACATTTTCTTTTTGTAAAGGGCCAGATGGTAAATATTTTAGGCTCTGGTGCCACACAGAATATGACAACTACACAATTCTGCCGATAGATAGTAAAAGTGGTTTGAGATACTGTATAAACAAATGGGGTTTTCTAAGAAGACGGTTTACAGGCACGGAACTTTGAATTTCTTATCCTTTTCATATGTCATTCAATGACCTTTTGAACTTTTTCCCAACTATTTAAAAATGTAAAACTCATTCTTTGCTAGTGTTCACAGCCGAGGCATTAGAGAAGACCTGGTGAAGAGAGAACATGTATACTGAGAGCTGGGGGTAGATAAAATCAGACAAGGTAAATTGGGTGGGATCGGGTGGGGTGGGGGATGGAGCCTTCCACTAGTTGATGAACAATGGACAGTATTAGAAAAAGTTGTCTCAGAATAGTTCATCTTGTTGAAGCTGTCTAAACTTAACAACAGCAGTTCAGGGGATACAGAACAGAGACATTTTTTGTATCTCTATAATCACACAACATATGTGCACACCTCCTCAGCCTACCCGGAAACTGGACAGACTCCTTATATAAGCTGTGTGTAATTCTCACTTGACTCCGTTCGCCTGAAGGCCTGTGAAAGTAGCAAATGATCCTCTTATTCTCATGCTGCTTTGGCAAAGCGATCGTATTAGAGCAGAACAAAAATGAGTTCACAAATGTATGTTTGTCCAACCACGATTTGGCAATAAGTTTGCTGATCTTTAATTCCATTGGCGTAACTCTTTGTGATGCTGAACAACCCACTTTATGTCCTCTGCACATCCATTTCCTTCCTGCTAAGTAAGTAAAAATAGTATCTACCAACAGACCTACCAGAGTTATCCATGGAACACACAAAATACTTTGGCATGCACATCACAAGCAAATTCCCAGTTTTAGAGCAATTAGATGAACACAGATCTAAGATCAAACATTAATATTTTCCAAAGACCAATTCATCCAAAATCAGATTAAAAAAAAATGACGGGTGTGCTGGTACATATTTGAAAATAAGATATAGTTTTCACTACTTGGCCGCTGCCAAAACAAATGTATTTAGCTAATTTAGAAGGAGCAACAGGCTTTTTTTTTTTTTTTTTTAAAGCTTATCTGAAAAATAAAGTAGTTTTATTGACTTTAAAGTGACATTCAATTTTAATTGGTATAGTATTTGTTCAGTGTGCTAAAATGTAATGATTATCTGGCAAACATAGAGAGCATGCTTTTGGCCCTGGGTTCAATACTTGAGTGGGGATGAGGCAAAAAGGTTTTTCTAGTAATCAAGCCAGCACTGAGTGCCTGCAGTCCTAATATAACTGCAGTCACTAAGATGTTAAAGGGCTATCAAGGGTTTGAGTCCACATCGGTTGGTAAATAAATAAATAAAACAGCCCTTCTGCTCATTAGGAAACCATCCAAAGCCAGGGAGAGAGAATCAAGTTCCTAATTTATGAGTCAGCCACTTAAAAAAAAAAAAAAAGGCAATACTAGCAAGATCGTTCATGCAGCCTTTTACCCATGCTGATCTTTCTGGAAAAATTAATTCTGCAGTACTCGGGATCACTACCAGTAAGATCTAATATACTGTCAGACTTAGGAAAAAAAAACCATGTTGCCATGGGACTTCAAACAGGAGAGTGAAGAAATGATTATGGCAAATTGCTGTCCCGAATTAATTAAAATAATTTATATGACACGCTGTATAATTGAAATATGCAAAGTGGGGGAAAAAAGACCCCCATAGTAAAATAGACGCATAGTCAAGACAAATGAAATAAAACTGAAAAATAAGGCTCCATCAGTGTGTTCTCCATGTAAGCCATCAATTTTGTCTTCATTGTTGGCAGCATATTGACCAGTGGATCGAGATTTACCAGAAAATTGTTGACCACAATTATTAAATTCTACAAGAAAATATTCTCAGATTGGATGTCACCCTGTGAACCGCGAGACAATTGAGAAGACGTGATTTATTTTGCTTTTGATTTTCAAAAGCAAGAGTTTTATGTGTTTAAAATTCCCCATTAAAATAGCTTTTCATTCTCTTCTCATTGTCTCTTTCGCTCCTGGTTCCCTCCCTTCACTTCCCCTGCTGCCCCTTCCAATTCTGACCTACTCTGGTCTCCTGGCATTGTTCTGACATTTGCCTGGCAGAACATAAAACAACAAATATGTTCAATTTGAGTGGTTTCCTGCAATGTTATTCTATCAAACTGGCAATTTCCGAAAGGATTTAGAAAGGAGTGTACAATTCCTCAGACAGCCGGGAGGTCCGACAGTGACTGCCAAAGCTGGCCAAGCTTAGATCGGGTCCTAGTATCTGAGCAGAGAAAAACATCCCTTTTTCTCAGGTTTATTTTTCACACCAAGTATCGGGCAGACTTCAGACACCATCTAAGTGGCCCAAAAGCTCTATATTTAGCACCTTGAAACTCAAAGGAGTTTAGGATATTTTGATATGTGTGGTGCATGGGCAACGATTTTTTTTTTCCAGCAGTCATGTCAAGTAATAAAATGTTAATCAAGACATTTAAATTGTATCTAATGGCCTCATATAAGGACCAGACACAAAATTCATTAAAACAGGCTCCTTGATTCCCTGAAGAGTCATTTCCTGCTCCCCCATGCAGCATTTGACATTTCCAAGATGGTGGCAGCTTTGGAAATTTTGTGATTTGATTGTGGCTTGGCTTGAATTCAAATTATAGGGTCTGATTTTGATCAAATTAGACATCTAATGCCTCAGGCAGAACAGTGCATGCCAAAGTCAATGGCAGCACAATGTACTATTGCACTAACTGAAGACAGAATCCTGCAGACTCTCAGAGCTCATGATAATGCACTTCGTGTCCTCAAAGTATCCAGGCCCTCAAAACCATAACAGGTTAGTGTGGCCCATCACATGTTATCATTTCAGCCTTTGAGGGGCTGAAATCTTCTGACCCAGCAATCTGGACTTGTGGGCCAGTGTGTATGTTTGCCAGCGTGTATAGCAACAGTCCCTTATCCTCAACCATCTGCAAAGGTAGCAAGAGCTCCAAGTAGTTGGGGCACGCCCATGTGAATTCTCCCATAACCTGCCTTAGTTATGCATTCACTTTTCCATTTCATATCAGTTTTTGGCACTGGGTTGAAAGATGTTTGGGCTTCCCCAGGGTGGCTCAGTGGTAAAGAATCCGCTTGCCATGCAGGAGCTGCAGGAGACGTGGGTTTGATCCCTACCCCTGGAGGAGGACATGGCAACCCACTTCAGTATTCTTGTCTGGAGAATCCCATGGAAAGAGGAGCCTGGCAAGGACACGACTGAATTAACTTAGCACTCATGCACACATGCATGAAAGATATTCTTGTGTATTTTTTGCTTTAAAACCAGAGAAATAAGCTTATGGGTTCCTGCCTGGAAGATAATTAAATGGACAAGGCATTGCATTTTTATCTTTGATAAAAACTCATCATTTTCCCCTTACACAGACTATCTCCTATCCTGAAATTCAGCAAACACAGGGACTTCCAAAACAACTTTTGGCCTTCGTGCAGTGTCACAACACAGCCTTTTGGCAAAATGTACTGGCACCAGGCAGTGACCTAAAAAATGCAATGTCAACCGTGGTAAATCCTAGGTTCTGGAAGGGGGCTCATAAGATTGGAAGTGAGAAGTATTCAGTTGCTCAGTCGTATTCAACTCTCTGCAACCCCATGGACTGTAGCCTACCAGGCTCTTTTGCCCATGGGATTTCCCAGGAAAGAACACTGGCATGGGTAGCCATTCTCTTCTCCAGGGGGTCTTCCCAATGCAGGGATCAAAGCCAGGTCTCCTGCATAGCAGGCAAATTCTTTACCATCTGAACCACCAGGGAACCCTGCTCATAAGATTGTCCTTCCCTGAACTTCCAAAGCCCTAGTGGCTCCTAGAGTAAACAAAGAGATACTATGCCTTACAGCATCCACCTCCGATCATCCTCTCCTTGAAGGACTTGGGAGTCCAGCATTTTTGGGGCCCCAAAGAAGTCTCTGAATAAAATGTGATATTCTGGGAGAAAGCCACAAGACCAGACTCATCTACCTGAAAGCAGCTTGGTGACTAACTGCGTGCCCTTGAGCATGTCACTTCATCTCCCAAGGCATCGATCCATTCAACTACCGCCCAAATAAGAGGTTACAATCTATGAATTAACAACAGGAATAGTGACTGGATTCTTAGAAACTAAAAAAATATTGAGTAAACAGCATGACTGTTGTTGAAATGCAGAGAGGGGTTCAATCCAAGTTGTTGAATCATTCCTTCATATATGAATAACATTCTCCTGGCCTTTGTGATAATTTTTTAGCAATCACTTTACTGTGGGCATGTTGTCAAAAAGTGACATTGGGAGTTTGGGACTTCACTTCTGGTTTTATATGAATTAGGTCTTAAAGAGCTGTGTATCTTGGACAACTCACTTAACCACTCTAGACCTCGCCTTTTCTCTACAAGGAAGGGAGAACTGTTTCATGATCTTGAAGATCTCTTCCAATCTGTTCTATAAATGATTTCTGTCCCCAGCCTGGTGTCTGGGGACACCAGGAAAGGAAAGCAGACATAAAATGATTAGGAGCTGAGCTTTCTCTTTGGCCTCCAACCTGGAAATAGGACACCTCAGGATAAGATATCAGGAAGACAGATTATTGTACATCTGTTTTTTCCTTAGGGTTTGCATTTTCAGTTACCAAAGCCATCTCTATACTGGGGACTTCCATTGTCATGTATATAGCACCTCTCTTCTAGGTTGATTATCAAGTCTGTGGCCTTTATTTTATTAATATTATTTAAAAAACATTTATTTGGCTGCACTGAGTCTTAGCTGGGGCACATGGAATCTTTAGTTGTGGCATGTGGGATCTAGTTCCCTGACCAGGGATAGAACCCAGGGTCCCCTGTATCAGGAGCACAGAGGCTTAGCCAATAAACCACTAGGGAATACATGTCTCTGCTGCTCCCTGGTGGCTCAGAGGTTAAAGCGTCTGCCTCCAATGCAGGAGACCCAGGTTCGATCCCTGGGTCAGGAAGATTCCCTGGAGAAGGAAATGGTAACCCACTCCAGTGTTCTTGCCTGGAGAATCCCATGGACGGAGAATCCCATAGGATGGTAGGCTACAGTCCTATGGGATTGCAAAGAGTCGGACATGACTGAGCGACTTCACTTTCACTTTTCATTCAACTTTACTCAACACTATCAAATCTGCCTTGGTAGCTGTCTGACCTTCCTCCTGGATATGGTGATTCCCTAGTCAAAGAAAAAGATAATATCTCAAAACTATTTTGCTACAATATACCATTTCATCTGGTATATTCTGTGCTGCCCTTCATATATATTTAAAAATGAGAAGTGAGATAAAGGTTGATCTTTTCTTGGTTCAATGCCGAGACAGCTGACAAGCCAGATTCACAGCAACACGTGAGAACTAGGATAACATCATGAAACCAGGAGATGGAGACTCCTGGTCTGCAATTCTATTAGGTCCCCAAAACATGGCACCATGACTCAATGGTCATGAGTTTGAGCAAACTCCAGGAGATAGTGAAGGACAGGGAAGCCTGGCATGCTACAGTCCATGTGATCACAAGGAGTCGGATACAACTGAGAAAATGACCAACAACAAAGTGTGTGCTATTGCAGTTAAAATATTCCTGATTTGTTTCATGCATCTTAAATCCATCCTAAGACCTAATAAGAAAAGCATGCTTTTATTAAAACAATATTGAAATTATCTTTTCATATGTTTATTTTTTTCAGAGTCTCTGGTTTTTGTAAAAAGAAAAGATTTTGTTTCATTTTTACAAGGAATACAAGGAATATTATATACATGAATCCTGTAATACAAAATGACTCAGTTTTTACATAATTTCATTTTCAGAAAAGATGTAGAAGATGTAAAACAGTGTATATGTAATTAAGAATTTTCAGAGAAAATAGCTTTAAATATTGGAAGTATTTCAGATATATATATTTGTATATAGAGAGATCATTTGTATATGTTTATATGCTTTTTTCTCAGAATAAAAAGTGGCTGAATTCTTCTAAGAACTCAAATCAATAAAATTGAGAAACCAGGATTACTATTGTAAGTTTATCATAAATTGCTCTCTTATCCAGGGAAAAATTAACTTCTTAAAATCTTTCTATTTATCAAGAGGCCTGTTTTAAAATTGAATGTATGTAGTCCAATGATTAAAGTGTGGCTTTTTTTAATCTTAAAATGTGTCATCACTATAAAAAGACAGTGAAAAAATGAATGAAACAAATGAACAATATTTGCTGAATCTGTACATTTTCAAATGTCTGTGACATATTGGTAAGTGATATTTGTTCAGTGACCTGCCTATAAAATAGAGATTTTGTCAACAGTGCCCTCAATTAGATTGTATACTTAGGAGTTTATAGTTCACAGATATCAATCTTGATTAACCTACTAATGTTAAAGAAATAATTTCTCAATAGGGCAAAAAACCATTAGCTAGTGAGCAAGATGGCATTCCTTTTAAAATTTCATTATGTTAAGAGCCATGTGATTCAGAAATGCCAACTAACCTTGTGATTCATGTATGATATTTAGTGCTTGTGCAGTCTTTGCAAACTAACCTTTGTCTTGGAATCAAGTTTAAGTTATAAGACTTCCTATGAAACTTTCTGGAGAGCAAGAAAATGTGAGTGCTTAGACATACAGGAGAAATGGGATAGATGTATAAATTCATGCCGATGTGAGTGAAAGTGGAAAGCATAAGTAGACATCTTAATTGTTGGATAATACAATCCTGCTAAACTGAAGAATCTGCCTGCAATGCAGGAGACCTGGGTTCGATCCCTGGGTCGGGAAGATCTCCTGGAGAAGGGAATGGCTACCCACTTTAGCATTTCTGCCTGGAAAATTTCAGGCAAAGAGATTGGCACACTACAGTTGGTGGGGTTGCAAAGAGTCGCAACAGCAGCTAAACAGCAACAACAAATGATAGATATGAAGGTCTAAGAATCATTTATACCTCTGATTATTAACCCAGTTTCATTCCTTTAGGCAAACCTATTTCTCAGTAACTTCTATTTGCTAAGTCCAATGCCAGATACCATGGATTCACAGAAGAATAGATAAAAAATTTGACTCCTGGAAATCTTATAGTAATAGTGTGAGTCTAGCTAGTGTGGAGTTATGTAGAGGCTAATATAGTGGTGTTAAGGGGAAAATGGAAGTAACAAAGCATAGTGCTTGAGAATGTGACTTCTGGAGCCAGCTGAATGGGTTCATGTCCCAGCTCTGTTATTTATTACATGTGTTTGTAATAGTTCTATGGCTCCTCTACAAAACTGAGGATGATGATAACAGTATTGCCTTCCTTGAGTAGTAATGATGAGAAAATGAGTTATTTTTCATAAAGACTTCAAAGCATACCTGTCACATGACGAACAGGATACAAGAATTTTTGAATAAATAAAGTTCTATGTCTTGGGAAATGATTAGAAAAGTAGAAACTACTTTGAGGTAAGTGGTTCATTTTATATGGGGAAGAAAGAAACATATTATCCATATCAGGTACTTAGTCCTGATAACTTACAAATCTACACATAAAATAGGAACTCTCCCATTTAGCATAGAACTTGCACACGTGGCAATCCCAGATGGGATTTTGTTGATGAAAGTCAGATTGCTTTAAGTTTCATAACTTTATAAAATGTTCCTTCCATGAGCAACTTCTGAAATTCTTCAGCTCTCATTTTAAAAATAGATACAGAGGAATGGGTAGAAAATGTTAATCAATGCTTATGTAAGTGTGTGTAGAAAATGGAATCTGTCTATACTCTTCCTAAAACCAGTTATTCATGAATTACTCCAGAATCAGACCAGCTCCATTAAGGTAAGTTACTATTGCACTATATAAAAAAGCAGCACCCACCTCCTAAAACTGGTTAATTCTCCCACCTCAAAATAGTCTCTGTGTAAATCAAAGCAATAAAACTAAACAAGAAATTCTCAGTACTAGGCAAAGACCTTTTCCAAGCTCACCTCTTATCCACAAGACATCCTGGTTGCAATTGCATCTCCTTGTTCTTGAGCCCCATCTGTAGCCATTAGAGAATTTCTCTTCAGGGGAACAGTACTGGAAGAAAATAATGATCTTTCAGAATTGAAGATTAATACTTTAATCTTAACTGTTCCTTATGGTTCTCATGTTCCCACTGCAACTTTAGAAGAAAGGAATCCATTTTATCTACAATGTCTAGACACTAGTATTTCCATAGTTAAAGCCTAAACTGGTTCTAACATTACCTACCAGATAAATTTTGAACATGATCAAATGTCATACAAGGACCTCCTGAGTATAGGCATTCTCCTAACCCCCTCGTCTAGAGCTCTACCTCTCATCACCCCTTGAAGCAGATTTAAAATGACCACACTTTCTTTGACTCTTCTCCAATCAAAATTGGAGCCTATATCCAGTTCCCTGAATCTGGACTGGTTTGTGGCTCCTTTAACAAAAAAAGTATGATGGAAGAAATCTCATGGTGTCAGGTTCCAAATACAGGCTTTAGGAAACTAGCAGCTTTCACTTCCTGTCTCTTGGAACTCTCTCTCCCTAAGGGAAATTGCCAAGTCTGCAATCCAAAAGTCTACAAGCAATAAATGCTGGAGAGGGTGTGGAGAAAAGGGAACCCTCTTACACTGTTGGTGGGAATGCAAACTAGTACAGCCACTATGGAGAACAGTGTGGAGATTCCTTAAAAAACTGGAAATAGAACTGCCTTATGATCCAGCAATTCCACTGCTGGGCATACACACTGAGGAAACCAGAAGGGAAAGAGACACGTGTACCCTGATGTTCATCGCAGCACTGTTTATAATAGCCAGGACATGGAAGCAACCTAGATGTCCATCAGCAGATGAATGAATAAGAAAGCTGTGGTACATATACACAATGGAGTATTACTCAGCCATTAAAAAGAATAGATGAGGTGGATGAAACTGGAGCCTATTAGAGTGAAGTAAGCCAGAAAGAAAAACACCAATACAGTATACTAACGCATACATATGGAATTTAGAATGATCATGACAATAACCCTGTATGCTGCTGCTGCTGCTGCTAAGTTGCTTCAGTCATGTCCGACTCTTTGTGACCCCATAGACGGCAGCCCACCAGGCTCCCCCGTCCCTGGGATTCTCCAGGCAAGAACACTGGAGTGGGTTGCCATTTCCTTCTCCAATGCATGAAAGTGAAAAGTGAAAGTGAAGTCACTCAGTCGTGCCCGACTCTTAGCGACCCCATGGACTGCAGCCTACCAGGCTCCTCCATCCATGGGATTTTCCAGGCAAGAGTACTGGAGTGGGGTGCCGTTGCCTTCTCTGAATATGAGACAGCAAAAGAGTCACTGATGTATAGAACAGTCTTTTGGACTTTGTGGGAGAGGGAGAGGGTGGGATGATTTGGGACAATGGCATTGAAACATGTATAATATCATATATGAAATGAGTCACCAGTACAGGTTCAATGCATGATACTGGATGCCTGGGGCTGGTGCTCTGGGATGACCCAGAGGGATGGTACGGGGAGGGAGGAGGGAGGAGGGTTCAGGATGGGGAACACATGTATACCTGTGGTGGATTCATGTTGATATATGGCCATACCAATAGAATATTGTAAAGTTAAATAATAAAATTAAAAAAAAATATATTACTGCCCTGAGACCATCATCCTATGAGAGAGCCCAGGTTAGCCACATGGAAGGGCCATATGGAGAGGGAGATACCTAAGTGAACTCTAGCTGGTGCAGCCATTCCAGCCTAGGAACCAGACCTCCAGGCAAGAAAGTGAAAGAAAGCCAAAGTCTCTCTGTCGTGTCTGACTCTTTGCCATCCCATGGACTTTATTCTCCAGGTCAGAACACTGGAATGGGTAACCTTTCCCTTCTCCAGGGAATCTTCCCAACCCAGAGACTGAACCCAGGTCTCCCACATTGCAGGCAGATTCTTTACCAGCTGAGCCCCTGGGAAGCCCAAGAATACTGGAGTGGGTAGCCTATCCCTTCTCCAGTGGATCTTCCCAACCCAGGAATTGAACCGGGGTCTCCTGCATTGCAGGCAGATTCTTTACCAACTGAGCTATCAGGGAATGAATCCAGACTCAAATATCATTTTACTGCAATTGCACCAGATCACCTAGGTGAGCCCGTTAAGTCCCACAGTCACAAGATATAATAGTAAGTTGTTGCTTTAGGCACCTGGTACTGGGAGAGTTCGTCATATACTGACAAGTAACCAGAAGATTGCCATGGAACACCCCTGTGCCCCTATCCTTTCCAAGTTACCCAAGATCCTAAGCTGTTTATGAACAGCTTTTCTATCTACTTTTCCCTCTGCTTTGAGACTTTCTGTTCCAAACCTCAAGACTCACCATAACCATTACACTGTTAAAATGTTCCTTTACTTCTTTGTCTCCAAGTGCAACTCCAAGCTGAAGCTGACTGTATGGATGTATATATGTATGTATGCTAAAGATGAGATGGTTGGACAGCATCACTGAATCAATGGACATGATGTTGAGCAAACCCGAGGAGATAGTGAAGGACAGGGAAGCCTGGCGTGCTGCAGTTCAGGTGGTCTTAAAGAGTTGGACACGGCGTAGCAGCTGAACAACAAAGACAACAACAATATATTTAACAAACACAAATAGCACTTTATTCAAATATTTAGCACCTTCAGTCCCCTTATATCACCATTTTATAGATGAGGAAACTGAGGCAAAGAAAAGTTAAGGAACTTGTCTAAGACCAAACATCTGGGAATTGAAAGAGTCATGATTCAAACCCAGAGTTTGGCTCCAGATTTTGTGCCTGTAACCAGCACAGGATGCCTCTACCTGGAGCATTTCCCCTCCACTCCTGCCATTACTCAGTCCAAGTTCACTGTGCTCACCGCATAATGCACCAATAAACTGAGAGACGAAGTGTTGAGGCAAGGAATACGACTTTATTCAGAAAGCCAGCAGACTGAGAAGATAGCAGCCTATCCCTAAAAACCCATCTTATCAGGGTCTGGGATGCCAGTTTCTTTTATAGACCAAAGAAGGGGAGGAGATGAGGAAGTAAAGTAAAAAGAACATAAGCATCGCAAATATCCCCTGGAATGGTCAGCTTTTGGGAGAGATGTGTTAATTTATTCCCTCTTAGAGTCATTCACCAGTGGACAGGGTCAGGAGGGTTCCCTCAACAAAGACACTTTGGTTTAACATTCAAGCAGAGAGGCAGGGTTCTCCAGGCAGGCCATTATATAGGCAGTATCATTTTTCTGAACAAAAGCAACAGGAACAAAAGGTTAGAGTACAAAGATGCATCCAACATGGAGTCAAATTTGGCTCTTTCCTGCAACACTTCTAGAAATTCTCGTGACTGCCTTTGCTTTCCTGCCAGGCCTCAGCTCAATAATTCATCGTCTAAGTCAAGTAGCAATTCTCCTCTGCCCCCCACCTCTTGGTGGGTCAAGTTCTATCTACGCTGCTTTTATTTTCTGCCTAACATTTATGATAGTGAAAACAATCTTTTGAACAGTGAAAACAATTTCTTTTTGTCCTTCTTATTCCCCATTATATCCCCAGAATCTAGAGCATTACTTGATGCATATATATATATATATATATATATATATATATATAGTGAAGTCACTCAGTATAGTAGGGCTTAATAAATATTTCCTGAAAGAATGAATACATGTACTTTCTGTCTTCTGCATTGTAACTGTGGACACAGATGCAATCAACTCAAACTTACCATTATCGTTAGCAATTTGCTTCATAACCACTCACTACGGCAAGAGAGTAGCATGAGTTTAGCCCATATCAGCATAACTCAGCTGCTTTTGTTTATTTATTGGTGCCTGAATATATCTGAGTTCCTAAAAACATCCTGTAACTAATGAAGGGCACTGTTTGCTGATACTTAACTGCTTCCTAGAAACTTTCTCAGAAAAACAAAGTGGTAGAAGTCTGCAGGATCTAAGTTATATTAAGACTGATACTATAATGCCTGAGATCGATATTACCTAGAATCGTGGCGGTGGTTGTTTAAGTAATACAGAAGTTGTTCAGAGTTGGCTAAGATAAAAGCTGTAGAAAATTTAGGAAAACTGAGGATTCTCAGTTAGCAAGGTTTTTGTTTGTTTGCTTTTGCTTAAAAATTTAATTATGCGCTTTATTTCTCTTCCTCTTCTATCAGCTTGCCTTTCTTCCTACTTCATTTCTCCTTTACTACAACCTCATCACATCCACACCTCACTCCTCCTTCTCTCTTTCTTTCTTCCTTGCTACTTCATTGCACACCATATTTGAGACAGGTCATTGTATATCTTTGTCCTCTTGCAAGGGATCTTATCTCTTAATTTCATGCCATCTCCTTTGTCCTTCCCAACAAGGCTTCAGGTAAGGCCCTATTCTATCTTCCCTAGCTCAGCAGGACCTCAAACCTCCGTTTCCAGTCTCTCCTAATCCCACACTAAGCCTGTCACAAAAGCAATGACACCATGGTACAGATCGGATCTCACTATATTCTAGCATCTGGGATTCAGATGGCTCACTCAGTCCATAATGGATTTATGAATAAACACTCTGTAGTCATTTCTTTGAGTTGTTTACCTACGCACATCGTTGTTTGTCTCTATTATAGTCACCATCACTGGAGTCTACAAAGTTAAGAAACATTCCATTTATAAAATATCATATCAGTGAGGAAGGAATTCCCTGACCTGGGTGTATGAAAGCTTAACTATGTCTATGGAATGAAATGTCTGCTTCAAGCTGATGTCTTCAACAGTTGATAAGGGGGATTTCTTATCAGAAGGGTTTGAATGATGTTTGTTTTGCTTTTCTGGTCAGTAGCATTGCCTCAGCTCCTAGGTTTTAGCATCATAATTATCTTTTCCTCAGGGCAAAAATATATCATGTAGACTCGATCAATGCTCTACAATTCTCCATACTTGGAAGATACTGTCCCCATGAGTCCTTAGAGTCAGTCCAGGTGAGTCCATATGTCCGTAGCAAGAGATTTGGGAGCTAATAAAAATCTGCGGCAACCTCTGCTATGATTAATGCAGATTATCTCTCAGCTAAACAAAACAAACTGAGAAAAGAATTTTTTTAGAATTAACAGGAAAGTTGCAAACATAATACAAGTATTACCTTATACCCTCATTCACTTCCCTTTATGTAAAGATCTTACACAGTCATAGTATAATTGTCAAGAATAGGATATTAATAGGTATGATATTAGTAAATAAGCAATAGTTCTTATTTGAACTTCACCAGTTTTCACTGATGTTCTTTTTTTTCTGTTCTGAGATCCATGACATGTAAAAGGCTTCCACTTAAACTCTGTCCTTTGCCCAAAATAAATTAACCTGGAGGATATTTGCAGTGACAGAGAGGGGTTTGCAGGTATTCATAAAGCAAATAATAGAGAGAAGCCAGCCCCTGCCTGGTGATTACTGAGTGGATACGAAGAGCAGGTGGCCTGAGGCACATCTTTTAACTTTAGGCTTCTTAATTGTGCCTCTACTCTTTGGGAACTTTATAAAAGAATCATATAAAGATAACATATTTGATAAGCTGAAGCCAAAGGTTTTTCTTACTCTGCTAATACCAGTTGCTAATTCTCACTGATTTTTCCCCCCTCTGGAACAAGCACTTCTGAGCATTGTACAGTAATGCTCTCATGTAATCCCCCAGATGTTATTAGAATCCCCATTTGACAGTAAGGAGAAGGATGCTTAGATATTATGTCAGTTCTCAAAGTCATTCAACTTGTAGATATTAAAGCCATCCTCGGAACCTAGGCCTTCTGATTCTAAAATGACACAACTCATCTTCTTCTGCTGCTTCCTCTCCTCCTCCACTTTCTTCTCTTTTTACCCAATTCAAGATAGATTTCTGAACTATGATTCAAGAAGGTGCATGTACCCCAATGTTCAAAGCAGCACTATTTGCAATAGCCAAAACTTGGAAACAAGCAAAATGTCCACTGACAGATGAATGGATAAAGAAGATATATATATACATACATATATAAAGAAGATATAGAAATATTTATTTATATTATATATAAATATATAATTATTAAATATATATATATATGCATATATATGGACTTCCCAGGTGGCGCTAGTGGTAAAGAACCTGCCTGCCAATGCAGGAGATGTAAGAGATATAGGTTTGATCCTTGGGTGAGGAAGATCCTTGGGAGGAGGGCATGGCAACATACTCCAGTATTCTTGCCTGAAGAATCTCCATGGACAGGGGAGCCTGGCTGGCTACAGTCCATAGGATCACAAAGAGTTGGACAGAATTGAAGCGAATTAGCAAACATATAATATAGATATATAAACACACCAATATACACACTACTTCTTATGGCTGAATACTACTTAGCCGTAAACAAAGGAACAAAACAGTGCCATCTGCAGTGACCTGAATGGACTTAGGGATTATCATACCAAGTGAAATAAGCCAGACAGAGAAAGACAAATATCATATGACATTGCTTATATGTGGAATCTAAAAAAATTATACAAATGAACATATTCACAAAACAGAAACAGAGTCACAGGCACAGAGAAAAAACTTGTGAATAGCCAAGAAGAAGGGGATGGATAAATTAGGAGTCTAAGGAAATGGCAACCCACTGCAGTGTTCTTGCCTGGAGAATCCCAGGGATGGGGGAGCCTGGTGGGCTGCCGTCTATGGGGTTGCACAGAGTCGGACACGACTGAAGCGACTTAGCAGCAGCAGCAGTAGCAGCAGGATTTAAATACACACTACTACATATAAAATAGGTAACCAACAAGGACCTATAGTATAGAAGAAGGAACTATGTTCAGTATCTTATGATAATCTGTAAGGGAAAAGAATCTGAAAAAGAATATGTGTGTGTGTGTATGTGAATCACTTTGTTATACCCCTGAAACTAACACAACATTGTAAATCAACCATACTTGAATTTAAACAAGTAGATTAGGACTTCCCTGGTGCTTCAGTGGCTAAGACTCTGTGTTGCTAATGCAGGTGGCCCAAGTTTGATCCCTGGTCAGGGAACCAGGTCTCACAGCTGCAACTGAGTTTGCCCGCTGCAACTAGTGTTCCTGTGCGCCCCAACAAAGATTAAAGATCTCATGTGCTGTGACTAACACCCAGTGCAGCCAAATAAATTTTTTAAAAATTACAAAAAAAAGAATCTGCCAAAGAATTTAAAAAATAGATTAAAAAAAGATAAATATTTGAGTTCTAAGTCAAGACCACACAGACATAATTTCAGTAAGAAGTATGAATGTATCCTCAGGATTTCTTAGGACGTGATGAACCTCACTGACAATCCATTAACTAAAAAAACCCAAACATTTAATAGGGATTTGCCACTAAGGAAATGGAGGCGTAAGCACTGGGAACCAGGGAACACAGCCTGGTTCTGTCCTAGGATGCTCACAGATAGCAAAGGAGATGATGGTTAAGTAAATGACCGGAAGAATTACAGGTGCAATAGTAAAGGTGAATGCAAGATGCAGAAGTGGAGAAACTCTGCCTTTACCATGGCTGATAGACAGCTACAAGTGCCTAAATGTAAGAAACAAAGATAAGGGATTTCCCTGGTGGTCGAGTGGTTAAGAACCTTCCTTCCAATTTGGGGGACGTGGGTTTGATCCCAGGTGGGAGAACTAAGATCCCATATGCCTCAGGGTAACTAAACCCACATGCAGCAACTAAGACCCAGCAAAGCCAAAAAACCGCAAAAGGGAGAGAGAGAGAAACAAAGTTGAATTAATCTATAATATATGATGGCTTCACAGCTAAAATAATTTCTGAACAAAATCTATACTATGTGTTATCCTATGTGTTACTCTTACATTATTTCCAACTTAATGGAATGTTCAGAAACCTTAAATGTCAGTCAACCCACGCTATGGACATTGAGGTTATGGACACCCCTCCCCTTAAAATATACCCCATAATCACAGTGCCTTTGGCCATAGTTGCTTCCTGTATGATCTTGATGTCACAACTCTTCTAAAAGTTTTCATCGTTATCTGAGCTGCCCTTAGTAGTCAGGATTATGTCAAAGAGGCCTTCCTCGTCAGAACAGGGCCCCAGCTTGGAGGCCCAATCAGCAGGAAATTGATCTCTTGTGTCTGTCACAGAAGTATGAAGCTCTGCATGGTGCAGTGTCGTGTTACGGCTGCAGGTGCTTTGCTGAAATGACGTGCTGATGGCCAGGGGGTGAGGAAGCCCTGTCGGCTTTCACAGCTGAAGACAGAAGTGTTGCAAAGACAAGGAGGAGAACTGGCATGCTTCACATACCTCAGTGTTGAAAACAATCAGAGGTGGGGGAATGGGAGGAAAATCAAATTTCTATGAAGAGATGTCAGCAGTAAATTTAATGCAGGTGCAATATTCTCCAAACAAAGGACATTTTGTTTCTACCTTCTGTGGCTCTCTGAAAACTGGCCCCGGCCTCCTCCCTGCTGTGTGTTTTTCTTTTTATCAGTGTAAGGTAGATTAAAATGTCGATACCCTTCCTGGGCAAAAGTATTTTTAATGTTCTTAGTACAACTGTTGAAGAAGTATTAACTTCCTTCAGAAGTAACCTTCTGGGTGTGTAACAGAGCTTTCTCTACCCTAAGGTTCAATTAGTTTGTTAAGCTTTGTGCTTTCCTGATTGCTTCCATATATTACTTTGACATACTTTTTACCATTTGTTTGCCTTTGAATCTAGAATAGAGAAAATAAAAATTTTAGAAAGAAAAAGAAGAAATTAAAAAATGAAAAGCCAAGCATTTACTTAGCTAAAATAGCAATTTTATCACTTAAAAATAACAAAAATCCCTATCAAATAAAGAATATTTTATGAGACATACACAGAAGTGCAAGTTATTCACCCTCCCTTATTTAAAGGCTGTCATAGGCAGAGTGATTGCAGAGCAATCAAGAGGTGTGACTTTCTGATTGGTTTTACTTGGTGATTGCCTAGTGATTTGTTAGACTCCACTCGATAATAGTTTACCAGAGAAGGATTTCCTGTGTCACTAATGGAGCTTAACTTCAGGCTTTGCCTGACTTTGTGAGAGGCCTTAGCAAGCCATTAGAGGTATTTCAAGCTTTCTTGTGTAGTGACTCATTTTATTGGGGTTACATAAGGGATATATCATGGATGTCATGATGTTATTTCTCCGGGTGAACCAACACAGAAGGCCGGTTCCTTTACCAGGACAGCTAGCAATAACTGAACTACACATGGACGTGACTGCAAATGCTATACTATATTCATAAAATTTCTAAAATTTGCAAAATCAAGACATTTCAATTCCAGTTGACTGTCCTTTCTTATTCCAACATTTTCTGTCAAGCTCACACCACCTGCCCTTCCCCACTTCCCATCCCAAGTGGGAGTAACATTTCAGGAGTTGGGAAAGTTGGGGATATGGTGTTATGGCTTATGATCACTTCTGTGTACAGTTAAGTCATTGCTAGCTGTCCTGGTGTTAACATTCCTACTGCCTACTATGCCAGTACACCCAAGAGTAATAACATGATCACATTGATAGCTCATCACTTAGTGTCTCCAGCTAAATGAATCACTACACAAGAACACTTGAAATGCCTTCTACATCTGCAGTTCATATGTGACAGAAATTTGATAGTTTCCAAGCTTGATACCAACCTAAACATTTAAACAATATTATCAATACCAGGTCGTGTAACTGAAAAGCAACTTTTCTAAAGTATCAGTTCAGTATAGTCGCTCAGTCACATCCCACTCTTTGTAACCCCATGAATCACAGCACACCAGGCCTCCCTGTCTACCACCAACTCCTGGAGTTCACCCAAACTCATGTGCATTGAGTCGGTGATGCCATCCAGCCATCTCATCCTCTGTCGTCCCCTTTTCCTCCTGCCCCCAATCCCTCCCAGATCAGGGTCTTTTCCAGTGAGTCAACTCTATGCATGAAGTGGCCAAAGTATTGGAGTTTCAGCCTCAGCATCAGTCCTTCCAATGAACACCCAGGATTGGTCTCCTTTAGGATTGGACTGGTTGGATCTCCTTGCAGTCCAAGGGACTCTCAAGAGTCTTTTCCAGCACCACAGTTTAAAAGCATCAATTTTTTGGTGCTCAGCTTTCTTCACAGTCCAACTCTCACATCTATACATGACCATTGGAAAAACCATAGCCTTGACTAGATGGACCTTTGTTGGCAAAGTAATATCTCTGCTTTTTAATATGTGATCTAGGTTGGTCATAACTTTCCTTCCAAGGAGTAAGTGTCTTTTAATTTCATGGCTGCAGTCACCATCTGCAGTGATTTTGGAGCTCAAAAAAATAAAGTCTGACACTGTTTCCACTGTTTCCCCATCTATTTCCCATGAAGTGATGGGACCAGATGCCATGATCTTCGTTTTCTGAATGTTGAGCTTCTAAAGTATAAATAATAATAAATTTATTTAAAAAAAATCAATGCTGCAAGAGAAAAAGACTAAATTATCTCCTTGGTGTTTCTATAGAAAATATTGAAAAATGATCATAGCAAAACATTTTGTTCAACTGTCACCACATAGGGTATTGGCCATGTACAAACCAAGGCTGTTATGTTAGGGAAAGTAGTGTGAGCAATTAGGAAAGGTGGGATCTGCCTTTCTTTTCTCTTCTTTGAGCCAAGTCCTACCAGAGATAAATGAGTCAGACTGTGATTAGACCATCTGCAAGCAGAGATGGATTAACAAAGTAACTGGGCTGAGAGACACATTTCCTGCAGATGACCTGGAAACAAAGTTGAGTGAAATTCTCATGGTTTGAACCTTGGAGGCTAGAAAAAGCTAAGGTCTTCTCCATCTTAAATGGAGGATGGCTTAGAAGAGGAGGTCTCAGATTGGTACCTGGGGTCTTGAGCACATCCCTTCTACAAAAGTTCTCTGCCAAATACAGGGGGAAATTATTAGAAAAAAAAATTGTTACTCTAAATGTTTGTATCCCCCTCCAAGATTGTTTCTAATTACCTCAAGGCACTGACCAGGAGGACTGTAGGAAAATGGTCAGCTCACAGAAGCCAGTAGATAAAAAACTTAATGCATAAAACTATGTCTACATAATGTCCTTGGCTATTGTTACTCAGAGAATTGACTGGAGCAAAGAGCCTGAAAGCCTACTAAAGGTTTGAGGGACCAATCGTATCTAAACAAACATCCTGAGACAGGACAAGATCTATGTGTGACTATTCAACTCCCAAAGCAATCCTTGGACTCTGAACTGCACTAAAAGCACAGGTAGCCCTGAAGGTGAGCTCCTACCCCAGGGCTTAACACTGCAGAGAAGAGACCAGAAAGATCTCTCAAAGTACCTAAACTGGGATAACAAGGTGAGGCAAACAAGAGCTGCAGTTCTTATCAGCAGGATCCGATATAAGTCCTGAGATATGGCTTCACTTCTTTCCCACATGTAAATTTTTATTGCAACTAATGCTTTTCCTACTCCACCATAGTACACTGAAGGTTTTGCAAATGGATAACTAGATTATGGGCTTCCCAGGTGGCACTAGTGGTAAAGAACCTGCTTGCCAATGCAGGAGAAATTAGAGACTTGGTTTGATTCCTAGGTCAGGAAGACCCCCTGGAGTAGGAAATGATCTACTCAAGTATCCTTGCCTGGAAAATTCCATGGACAGAGGAACCTGGCCGGCTACAGTCCATGGGGGTCTCAAAGAGTCAGACATGACTGAGCACGCATGCAAGAATATTCCACAGGTTGTTATTGTTTAGTTGCTAAGCTGCATCCAATGAGAAGAAAAGGAAAGACTGGGTCTCATGTGGTGTTCTTGGCTACTGTGTCAGCCTTGTCTACTCCTCCCCAGACCTGCAAGAGCAACATCAGCCCCTCAGTTAATTAAACCTTTGTTGGAGTTTCTGTTACTTGCAGTCAAACTCATTTCTAACAGATACAAAGTGAAAGCAACTCTTTCTGTCCTAGTCTCAATAAAGATTTCATGGACTAAGGAGGCATGAAGGAGTGGAAGAAAAGAGAAATAAAGTAATGCTGTAGTTTTGTATAAATAAATACAACAAAGTAATGTGTATTTTTGAGAATCCCAGGATGGACCTCCCCCAAGGTAAATGTGGGGATTCAAGTGAAGATGGAAGCTCTTGCTGGATTTCTTTTATATCCCCATGAGTTAGAGACCATTTTGCCAATATCATAAATATAACTTACAGGAATGCTCAAAATAAATATTACAGGAAGGCAAAGTATTAATGAAAGTGTTGGTGGCTCAGTCATGTCTGACTCTTTGCAACCCCATGGACTGTAGCCTGCCAGGCTCCTCTGTCCATGGAATTTTCTAGGCAAGAATACTGGAGGGGGTTGCCATTCCCTTTTCCAGGGGATCTTCCTGACCCAGGGATCAAACCTGGGTCTCCTGCAGTGCAGGAAGATTCTTTACCATCTGAACCACCAGGGAATCCTTATGGGGTGGGGGGAAAGTAGGGACAGCTACTGTTATAAACTTTTACTCCATTCAAGGTAAAATACATCCTGTGGTGGGGGGATGGATAAATTAGGAGTTTGGGATTAACATATATATATGTACATATATATACACAAGAGGAACTAAAAAGCCTCTTGATGAAAGTGAAAGTGGAGAGTGAAAAAGTTGGCTTAAAGCTCAACATTCAGAAAACGAAGATCATGGCATCCGTTCCCATCACTTCATGGGAAATAGATGGGGAAACAGTGTCAGACTTTATTTTTCTGGGCTCCAAAATCACTGCAGATGGTGACTGCAGCCATGAAATTAAAAGACGTTTACTCCTTGGAAGGAAAGTTATGACCAACCTAGATAGCATATTCAAAAGCAGAGACATTACTTTGCCAACAAAGGTCCGTCTAGTCAAGGCTATGGTTTTTCCAGTGGTCATGTATGGATGTGAGAGTTGGACTGTGAAGAAGGCTGAGCACCGAAAAATTGATGCTTTTGAACTGCGGTGTTGGAGAAGACTCTTGAGAGTCCCTTGGACTGCAAGGAGATCCAACCAGTCCATTCTGAAGGAGATCAGCCCTGGGATTTCTTTGGAAGGAATGATGCTAAAGCTGAAACTCCAGTACTTTGGCCACCTCATGCGAAGAGTTGACTCATTGGAAAAGACTCTGATGCTGGGAGGGATTGGGGGCAGGAGGAGAAAGGGACGACAGAGGATGAGATGGCTGAATGGCATCACTGACTCGATGGATGTGAGTCTGAGTAAACTCCGGGAGTTGGTGATGGACAGGGAGGCCTGGCATGCTGCAATTCATGGGGTCGCAAAGAGTCAGACATGACTGAGCGACTTCACTTTCACTTTTCACTTTCATGCATTGGAGAAGGAAATGGCAACCCACTCCAGTGTTCTTGCCTGTAGAATTCCAGGGACGGGGGAGCCTGGTAGGCTACCGTCTATGGAGTCACACAGAGTCGGACACGACTGAAGTGACTTAGCGTAGCGTAGCATAGTGTATAAGAGAAAAGTATCTGAAAAAGAGTATCTGTGTATGTGTATGTATATAGCTGAATCACTGAGCTATACACCTGAAACTAAAACAACATTGTAAATCAACCCCATGGGATTTTCCAGGCAAGAGTGCTGGAGTGGATTGCCATTTCCTTCTCCAAAGGATCTTCCGGACCCAGGAATCAAACCTGGGTCTTCCTCGTTGCAGGCAGACGCTTTACCGTCTGAGCCACCAAGGAAGCCCGTAAATCAACTATACTTCAATTAAAAAATACAACCTGTGACATGATAGAGGATTTTTCTCATTGTTTCAGGTGTAGTTTCAGTTCAGTTCAGTTCAGTCGCTGAGTTGTGTCCGACTCTTTGCAACCCCAAGAATCGCAGCAGGCCAGGCCTCCCTGTCCATCACCAACTCCCGGAGTTTACCCATACTCATACCCATTGAGTCAGTGATGCCATCCAACCATTTCATCTTCTGTCGTCCCCTTCTTCTCCCGCCATCAATCTTTTCCAGCATCAGGGTCCTTTCAAATGAGTCAGCTCTTCGCATCAGGTGGCCAAAGTATTGGAGTTTCAGATTCAGTATCAGTCCTTCCAATGAACACCCAGGACTGATCTCCTTTAGGATGGACTGGTTGGATCTCCTTGCAGTCCAAGGGACTCTCAAGAGTCTTCTCCAACACCACAGTTCAAGAGCATCAATTCTTTGGCACTCAGCTTTCTTTACAGTCCAACTCTCACATCCATACATGACCACTGGAAAAACCATAGCCTTGACTAGATGAACCTTTGTTGGCAAAGTAATGTCTCTGCTTTTTAATATGCTGTCAGGTGTATTTTACATTTGTTCAAATCAATTGGTTGAGACCTTCCAAATATGAGTAGCTTGTTTAAGCACAAGTAGGAGTAAAGCACTCAATCCCAAGTGGGAAAAAGCAAGAATAAAATAAACTGCCCCCTTTTCAATGAAGAACATATATAGTTGAAAGAGGCACTACAAGGGACATTTGAAGTGAAATCAGTTAGTAGTGTCACATGCCTATAGTGTCTCACTCTGAAAATATCCCTTAAGAGTTAAATGAAGCTGGAACCACATTCCAAAAACCCAGTTGCAACAGCTGCTCTCTGAGCCTCTTCTGCAGAGAGGAAAGAAAATAAGTTTTAATTAAATTGTATTAATTGGTTTAGCTGATCTGGAAATAGAGAAAGAGCTCTGCTTTAATTTTGTTTGTTGGCTCAAGTCCACTTATCCTTGACATGAGAATAAAGGAATGAAGCAATAAAATGCCTACAAATGCCCTGGTAGAGACTTTTAAACTGTCTAAGGTTAAAGAGTGATGCTATCTCAGAGATGAACTTAAAATTCTGTTGCCAACTCAGAGAAGTCAGAAGTGCAAGCAAGAAAAGAGTGTGATTAAAAACCCTACTTCCTTAAAGCTCTGCAAAGCTGCAAAGAAAAGGCAGGCATTCTTCCCATAATAGTGAGCACTTGTTATAAAGAAAAGGAGAAGGTTGTGAAAGCGTCAGGGTATAATGACCTTATTTCAGGCCACTTGGCGTAAATGTTCGTATATAAGGTAACTGGGATTTCTAACTGAGTGAGACTTTACAGTTTGATGTTGCTCTGTGCAAAATACATTCTATTAATACTTAAAACCATATTTGAATCCATATTCCTGCTTGTGTTTCAGGATTTTTAATCAGTATTATTCTTTAGAGATATTAAAGATTTAATGCTAATACAACCTACTTTTTTCTTTTGCTTCCAAGTTCCCACAAACTAAAATTTGAATATAATCACAATTACTAGAAACAGGTCTTTAAACGGCAACATTTTATGACACATAGAAGATCCTCTGTAAGAACAGTTTACATTTTGTTGTCTAGAAGAATTTTCCTTGGAAGTTGGTATGGAAAAAATATAGATGGGATGATGAGTCTGCTATGGATTAGATATTTGTGTCTTCCCAACATTCATGTGATGAAGCCTTAACCCCATTATGATGGTATTTGGTGATGGAGCCTTTGTGGGGTAATTAGGGTTGGTTGAGGTCATAGGGGAGGCCCTCATAATGGTATTAGTGCCCTTATAAAAAGAGACACCAGAGAGCTTGTTCCCTTCCCCAAATCCCCTGACCTTCTCTCCCGCCTCTCTCTCTCCACCATGTGAGGACAAGGTAAGAAGATGGCCAGAAAGAGAGCTCTCAAGCTTATAACAGAAACCAACCATACTGTCACTCTAGTCTAAAACTTCCAGTCCCCCAAACTGTGAGAAAATAAGTATCTATTGTTTAACCAACACAGTCTATAGTATTTTGTTATGGCAGCCTAAACTGACTACTACAAAGTCAGTGGGGAAAAAATTAACAGACATAATTTCTAATAGAATGTTTATAGAAATGAGGTTATATCTCTGATTTTTTGTTTTAATCCATACTGCGACTCTGAGAGTTGTCTGATTATTAATCTTTGACTGTTCCTTGTCACAATCCTGCATCATCATGCATTTTCCTATAGGATGACAACCGCTGAAAGCAAACCTCTAAATGTCAGTGATGCAAGCAGGCACTAAGTGTATATTTGCCATCTGTCCTGTGTGTTAGAGCAAACTGTGTCTCCAAAACTCAACTAGAATATCTCTAGAAAGAACTATATTTGCTGTTTCCCTTCCACTGGAAGGCCCATGTGTTTGTGCTACAAGAATTGTAGCCAAACGACGGTATGATTGACAATGAGTTTTCCACCAGGGAGAGGAGTGGTGATGGCCATTGGAGCGGATACAACTCCGGAGAGGGACCAGTGCCTAACTGGATGGAGAAATTGACTTAGGGCGGGGCTTGGAGTAAGGGAAGAAGGAGGAATTAATACACAAAAGGGCCAGAGCTTCCTCCCATTTTCCCTGTCTAGATCCACTCAGCCATTTATCTGAGTTTTCTCCCTCCCCTTTGAGCACCTGGAGAAGGAAATGGCAGTCCACTCCAGTGCTATTGCCTGGAAAATCCCATGGACAGAGGAGCTTGGTAGGCTACAGTCCATGGGGTCGCAAAGAGTCGGACACGACTGAGCGACTTCACTTTCACACTTTCACTTTGAGCACCTGTCTGACCTTAACACATACATAATTACACACTTAGTTTCAAAAGCCGAAAATGCATGGCTTTGGAAAATTCTGATGTACAGCACCATACAGAATGCTCACCTGGATGCAACTTTTTACTCCTATCCCAACTATAATATCTTATTTTCTAATAAGACTGGTTAAAGACTTTAGTGGTCAAGGACGACCATTGCTTACCCCATCCACTACAGCGAATATTTCCTGGAGGCAGTTCTCAGGTGGGTCCCCAAGAGTGAGGTCCTAGAAATAGAGTTGAGAGTTACCAGTCCTGATAGGCTCCTCTGTGCAGCCTCCGCTGATAATATCACATGGTCAGCACTAGAGCCTTTTAATTCTATCATCTCTTATAGGGTGGAGAAAAGAAACCTTTAGTGTCACAGTATCTCCTTTTCCTTCTTTTCCGGGGAGGTGGGGGTAAACCCTTATAGGAAATTGAAGATTTCTTCCAAATATATTTAAAGCAATTACTTCTGTAAGCAAGTTTCTAATTCCAGGATAAATGCTCTTCCTTCCAGATCATTTGATCCTCTGGGAGGGCAGAAGGATGAAAACTCAAATGCTGATGTTTTCCCAGTGACCCTTCCTGCTGTGAGCTTGTGCCAATATTCTGTGCTGTGGAGTGATGACACTTGCCCTCTTTCCCTCCTACCCAGGGCCAGGGGTCAGCTTCTACAGGTACAGGAAATATTCACAAAGTCCCTTAGCATCTCAAATTCATTTTTAATGTGAATGTCCTCTTTAAAGAGACTTTACTGCTAAGTTTATCTAAATAATACCTTCATGTGCTAGTCATTTACTGTTGTTGTTTAGTAACTAAGTCGTGTCTGACTCTTTTGGGACCCCATTGACAATAGCCCACTATTGTCCATAGGATTTTCCAGGCAAGACCACTGGAATGGGTTGCTATTTCCTCCTCAAGGGGATCTTCTCAATCCAGGGATCAAATCTGCATCTCCTGCACTGCCAGGCAGATTCTTTACACTGAGCCATGTAGGAAATTACTCCCAAACTTAGCAATTTAAAACTGACCTAGAGCCAGACATCCTGGAACGTGAAGTCAAGTGGGCCTTAGAAAGCATCACTACGAACAAAGCTAGTGGAGGTGATGGAATTCCAGTTGAGCTATTCCAAATCCTGAAAGATGATGCTGTGAAAGTGCTGCACTCAATATGCCAGCAAATGTGGAAAACTCAGCAGTGGCCACAGGACTGGAAAAGGTCAGTTTTCATTCCAATCCCAAAGAAAGGCAATGCCAAAGAATGCTCAAACTACCGCACAATTGCACTCATCTCACACGCTAGTAAAGTAATGCTCAAAATTCTCCAAGCCAGGCTTCAGCAATATGTGAACCGTGAACTTCCTGATGTTCAAGCTGGTTTTAGAAAAGGCAAAGGATCCAGAGATCAAATTGCCAACATCCACTGGATCATAGAAAAAGCAAGAGAGTTCCAGAAAAACATCTATTTCTGCTTTATTGACTATGCCAAAGCCTTTGACTGTGTGGATCACAATAAATTGTGGAAAATTCTTCAAGAGATGGGAATACCAGACCACCTGATCTGCCTCTTGAGAAATTTGTATGCAGGTCAGGAAGCAACAGTTAGAACTGGACATGGAACAACAGACTGGTTCCAAATAGGAAAAGGAGTTCGTCAAGGCTGTATATTGTCACCCTGTTTATTTAACTTATATGCAGAATACATCATGAGAAATGCTGGACTGGAAGCAGCACAAGCTGGAATCAAGATTGCCAGGAGAAATATCAATAACCTCAGATATGTAGATGGCACCACCCTTATGGCAGAAAGTGAAGAGGAACTAAAAAGCCTCTTGATGAAAGTGAAAGTGGAGAGTGAAAAAGTTGGCTTAAAGCTCAACATTCAGAAAATGAAGATCATGGCATCCAGTCCCACCACTTCATGGGAAATAGATGGGGAAACAGTGGAAACAGTGTCAGACTTTATTTTTCTGGGCTCCAAAATCACTGCAGATGGTGACTGCAGCCATGAAATCAAAAGACGCGCTTACTCCTTGGAAGGAAAATTATGACCAACCTAGATAGCATATTCAAAAGCAGAGACATTACTTTGCCAACAAAGGTCCGTCTAGTCAAGGGTATGGTTTTTCCTGTGGTTATGTATGGATGTGAGAGTTGGACTGTGAAGAAGGCTGAATGCCGAAGAATTGATGCTTTTGAACTGTGGTGTTGGAGAAGACTCTTGAGAGTCCCTTGGACTGCAAGAAGATCCAACCAGTCCATTCTGAAGGAGATCAGCCCTGGGATTTCTTTGGAAGGAATGATGCTAAAGCTGAAACTCCAATACTTTGGCCACCTCATGCAAAGAGTTGACTCATTGGAAAAGATTCTGATGCTGGGACGGATTGGGGGCAGGAGGAGAAAGGGACGACAGAGGACGAGATGGCTGGATGGCATCACTGACTCGATGGACGTGAGTCTGGGTGAACTCCAGGAGTTGGTGATGGACAGGGAGGCCTGGTGTGCTGCGGTTCATGGGGTCGCAAAGAGTCGGACATGACTGAGCGACTGATCTGATCTGATCTGATTATCTCAGTTTTGGATGGGGTGGAGGATGGAAATTGGGAATCTGGACACAGCCTAGCTGGGTCCCCTGCTTCACATACTCTAACAAGGCTATAATCAAAGCCTCAGTCCAGGTCTCATCTGAAGACTTGACTGAGGTTTATCCACTGTGAGTCTTAGTGGTATGGTAGCCTTTGTCTTCTCACAGAATTTTGCCTGAGGCCCCCTGTCCTTTGTGGGCTGCAGACTGGAGGCTCCTCCCAGTTCCTGGTGCAATGGGCTCTTCCCATGTGGTAACTTGCTTATCAAAGCACACAAGTCAAGAAGGTGATGGAGAAAGTTTGCTAACAAGACAGAAGTTACAGTCTTTTGTGATCTTATTATGAAAGTGACAACCCCTCATCTTGGCTATATTGCATTGCTTAGAAGTAAGTCTTGCCCACATTTAGGAAGAGTAGATTATTGGAAGCTGTGCATTCCAGATGTAGGAATGCTCAGGGGTCATCTTAGAGGCTGCTTTTCATACCAATCATTAGAGAAAATTTAGAAGATACAGAGAAATTAGAAGATGATCAGTGTGACCGAAAATCAACCACCCACATTTTTGACACTTTTTGTTGTTCTAGTCTTGGCTTCCATGCAAATGGTTAATAAAACATAATAATCACTACAATCTACACCATAAATTCAGCTTTTTTTAAAAAAGTTATCTCTAAGTTTTATAGCTAATTAACTTTATCTAAATTATTTACTTCAGTGTATAGATGTTTCTATATTATTACAGCACTCTCTCTTTTGCATTAAAGTCCATTTATTGTTATTTATTTAAACATTCTTTTGATTTTGGAATTTTCTCATTATTTCTCTATTATAAGTAAGAATACTGAGCATCTTTATGAACTCACTTTTTCCTCTGTAGTTTGGAATTCTCTTCTAACGGATTCTTAGAAGTAGCATATAAAAGTTAGAGTTGTGTTAAAAACGCGGGATAAATATTCAGAGTATTTTCCAATATTCCTACTAGTAAAATAACATGGTAACAAGTAATAGATGACACTTCAGACAGATCCTTGATGTAAGGGAGATACTAAAAGGGGTAAATTTGGAGAAAGTCCACTGGAAGAAATGGAGGCAGGTGAGAGTCAGAGTTTAACACGATGACAGTTTGCTTTAGGGAGACTGAGTAGACAGGGAGAAATGACCACTGAACTAATGAAGAGATAATGGATGGGATGCCAACACAGTCATCTTTTGGTGTCTGCAGGATATTGGGTCCAGGACCCTTGTCAATACCATTTGCAGATGCTCAAGTCCCTTATATAAAATGGCATAGCACAGTCAGCCCTCTGGGAGTTCTGCATTCATGATCCAACCAACCATCAGTATGGAAGGCTGACTGTATCATAAGAAAATGGACAAGAAAAAGGATGATAATGGGGAAGGATGGGTAGGTGATCCAGGTAAAGACTCAGGGATGGGTCAATATGTCTGACAATCAGCTGTTGGTGAAAAAGGGGGCCCACTCTGTTACTGGGACAGATCAGAAGCCTAACTACTAGGTCTGCTGCTGCTGCTGCTGCTGCTGCTAAGTCTCTCCAGTCATGTTCAACTCTGTGCGACCCCATGGACTATAGCCCACCAGGCTCCTCCATCCATGGGATTTTCCAGGCAAGAGTACTAGAGTGGGATGCCATTGCCTTCTCCTAACTACTAGGTCTAGACAAGGTTAATTTGATGTTGATTAATCTGAAATATTAGTAGTTAGTAGTTTAGCACTAGCGCTCCTTCAATTTCCCTCAATAACAAAAGAATTGTTCTAACATTTATAATTCAGCTGAGCCTGTTGATGGAATTTAATTAGAGAGTTGCAGAATAGGGGTTTGGGAGCAATCTGAGACTTTTAGCATCATTTAGGATCACTTTGCTTGATGGGGATAAAAAAGCTGTGAAGTGAGGAAAAAAATGAGTGCTCTAAGGAGTGTGCAAAATTTTATAAATTAGAAGGAGAAAATTATCTAATTATTTAGAAATTTAATTTAATCATGTTCTTGTGCATATTTTAAAAAATATTTTATCTTAATTTGAGGAATAAGAAAGAAAAAGAAAATATCGACCTGTATATGCTGATTTTGCACAAAACATTATTATGAACTTTGTCCCTGGGCGAAAGAAAGGGAAACATTCTATTTAGTGTGTTTAGGGTTCAGATGGAAAGTATGTTTTGACTCAAACTATAGCAAGAATCAAAAATAACTTTAGTGTTGGTCAATAAGATCTAGGTACAAGAATAATTCACTTTATTAAATTTAACCTAGACAGCATATTAAAAAGCAGAGACATAACTTTGCCAACAAACGTCCACCTAGTCAAAGCTATGGTTTTTCCAATAGTCATGTGCAGATGTGAGAGTTGGACCATAAAGAAGGCTGAGCACCAAAGAATTGATGCTTTTAAACTGTGGTGCTGGAGAAGACTCTCGAGAGTTTCTAGGACTGCAAGGAGATCAAACCAGTCAATCTTAAAGGAAACCAACTCTGAATATTCATTGGAAGGACTGATGCTGAAGCTGAAGTTCCAATACTTTGGCCACCTGATGGGAAGAACTGACTCATTGGAAAAGACCCTGATTCTGGGAATGAATAAGAGCACAAGGAGAAGAGGGTGACAGAGGATGAGACGGTTGATGGCATCACCTACTCAATGGACATGGGTTCAAGCAAACTCCGGGAGATAGTGAAGGACAGGGAAGACTGGTGTGCTACAGTCCATGGGGTTGCAAAGAGTTGCACAGGACTGAGTTACTGAACCACAACCAAGAGCAATTGTGGCAATAATAATTAGAATTTCACTTCTCTCCAAATAGATCTTTGGTAGAGAAAATAAAGCACTTGGAGAAGAGCCCCCATGCCTCACTGGAGAGGGATCAGTGATGAGTCAGCTTTGCTGGGAGGAGCAGGGCAGCATGATAAAAGGACCGAGGCTGGGAGTTTGGGATTCCAGCCACGGCATTTGGATGTGCCGCAGGGAGACTCAATGCTACTCTTTCATCTCTCCCTGGGACAGGAAATGGGGGAACCGCATAACTGAACTCTGGTCCAAGAAAGGCCAATAATATCACATTCAGAATTCTCCCATTCACCCCACAGAGAAGAATGCCAATTCATGGGGGTATCCTCCCTTGGACTTTGGATGGGAGAATGAAAGGTAGGTATTTGGTTCTATTTCTTTACTGTTCCCCAAACCCAAATAAGTAAACTTGTTATTGTTTGTAGGGACTTGTCCTAAAGACTGCTCAGCTTGGCAGAAATCTGTTTGTGGGAGCCTGCTATAAAGACTGTTTAAATGGTAGAAGCCTGTGTGGGGGTGGATCAGGAAGAAGTAAATAGAGCATCTATAAAATGCTCTTCCTAGTTCAGAGGTCAAGTATACACCAATTCATATCAGGAACTTGGACTTTATGACAAAGACAAAAGAAAATGGCTACACAAACAAATCTCCTTATGTAAGCTAGCTGGATATTGAGAGCAAAAATTGAAGTGTAGGCTGATTATTATTCTGGAATTTTAATAGGATCACCTAGTAAAAGTTATTATTATAGAGCACTAATTACATAATACTGGTAGACTGCCTGCTAAGTCACTTCAGTCATGTCAGACTATGCCAGCCTATGGACTGTAGCCTGCCAGCCTCCTCTGTCCATGGGATTCTTCAGGCAAGAATACTGGAGTGGGTTGCCATGCCCTTTTCCAGGGGAACTTCCTGACCTGGGGATGGAACCCTCATCTCCTGAGTCTCCTGCATTGAGGGTGGATTCTTTACCATGGATTCTTTACCACTGAGCCCCCAGGGAAGTCCAATATTAACAGCACTAGAGAGTAAAAACAAAATGTGGAAGGTGGACCAAATGATGTCCAGAGATAATTCACATCTTATAATAGCTTTATTTCTATGCATGAATGAAGAAAGAAATTACACATTAAATTCACAAGTGTAGAAGAAGATTAACTAAGAAAGGTAAGTTACATTATAGAAAAACATTTAAAATGGAAACTTTTTAGATAAATGTAAACTATTAAGGTGACTTCTCTCTGAAGCTCCTAACCAGTGCGTTAAGAACGACTAGAAATGATGATATGAACGTGAAAAAAATGTCCCAAATACCACCATGCTTACATATGCCATGACCTAGAGTCATTGCTGTCTTATTTCTAGTATGTGGTCTTCTTTAGGAGAGATTCTGTGTCATAAGGTATCCCTAATGTCAAATTTCACGCTTGATAAAATTTGATTAAATGAACATTTTCATAAATAATCTTTAATGCTATATGTTATTCAAACTACATATATTCCTGATCCAGTTTGTCAGATAAATATTTTGTCAAACTTAATCCCTACTAGGAACTTTTCTCAGTCTTCATTTTTTGGCACAGAATTCTAAAGTCTAAATGAGAAAAGCATCCTCCTCATGGCTTGAGAACAATTGCGTTGCATCTTTCCTAATATCTAAGCTTGACTAATTCTCACATGTATCTCAGAAATATGAATAACATCTTCATGCAATTCATATAAGGCACAGGAGATAGGTATCATTATTTCTGTTTTAACGACAGATTTTGAGGTTAAGGTGACTCATGAACAGCTGAGCAGCCAGTCAGTAGGAGAAACCAAAATAGAACGGAAACGCCTCCACTGCCAGCCCCACGCTCCAACCTCCAGAGCAACCTCCTCTGGGGATTGGAGCGTGATGCGCCTGGAAGGGAACTGTGCAGCCTTCCTTCAAGCTGATGAGCTGCAGGAGGAAGAGCTGGCCGTCCCCCATGAATGAGCAAAACTCACACTCTATCTAGCAGATAAAATTGGAAGACAAGAAGAACTCAGAAAAGTGAACCCTTGAAGCACGGAGCTCGTTTTATTTGGAGGAAAATGATTCATTCACCTCTAACTGAGTAATTTTCAAAAATCACCATACAAGTCATCTAAACAGAGTAATTTTTACATCCCAGAGAATGTCACCATAAAAGGCCAACAACCTTATGTATTATGCCTAGCCTGCTTTACCCTCTGTCAGGGGAAAATATTTTATTAGATGGGTTTCTCTGATTCTTTTTATGTATACAAGAAAAGAATAGTAAGGCATGCTTCCATTGCAGATTACATAGAATGAAATTACTTTTAAAAAATCAGTGATGGAATATAGCAGGTGTCAGTCTTTGATTTGCAAACAAATTTTTCTTGGAATTTTTAAGGAGCTTAAGAATGTTCTTAGAATACTTAAGGAGCTTAAAGGTAATTTAAAAAATGCTTTAAAAATATTAACAGTCATCCTGTGTCCACAAGCAAAATGGCCCTGAATGGATGAATTAAAAATTATATCTGTAATGTGTTTGATAAGGTTAAGATGCATCTCTCCCTGCTCCATCCAATTCAAATAATCCTGTAGTCCAATGCAAATATGAGCTTCCAGTAACCAGTCAGTCCTTTCCCTAGACCTCTGTAACTGGAGGCATGCATGTCTATCATATTTACTGAGGCTGCTTTCATAATTTCAGTGGGCAGGATTCTAAGAGAAATTTTAAAACTGTTTTCCTCTCAACTGAATTCTTTTTTTTTTTTTTGCCATAGTACTATAGCTTACAGCAACCCACATCTCACAAAGAGGAGGAAAAGATGGTTACTAAAACTTTTGCTTAATTCACCAGAGAATTTCTAATACTATTACTGCCCATCCCATACTCAAATTATTATTGAATCATTCCCCACAGCCTTACATCATTGGTCCTCCTTGCTTGCTTTTCTCTGCTGTACACTATTGCCTGTGGTTTTGTTTATAATCATTCATTTCTCCTCTAAAGTTAAATTTCTAGAATTTATGTTCTCCAGTCTGACTATCCCAGCTCCTCTGAAAAAACAAGCATGAATGCAAAGCAGTCAAGCCATTGGATATAAAGAGAGGAGGCTGTGAAAGAGATAAATAAAGTACACCAGGCACGCGAAACTCACACTTGGCCACAAGGAACAGCCTGAGTCTGATAGAAGGACTTCAGCCAAAACAGAAGGTTCTTGTGGTGAGGCGGCTGATACGGTCAGGCTGGAAAAACCTCTCCACTTCTTCCTGTGGGCACCTGAATTCCACAGGCTTGCAAATGGCAAAGTCACTGAATAACGATTCCTTAGAGTTTTCTGTGTGCTCGTTGGAGGCCTTAAACATGGCATGTGGCTCCGAACATGATGATTTCAGTTCCTTGAGCAAACTCAGATAAAATAGGAGGGGGGAGGGAAATATTTCCCTGCTTATCCTGGACACTGTCCCATGAAAGCTAGGCAGTACAGTCAAGGAAAGTTTTCTGAGGAGTGTTAGTAAAATGTGACACTATTCCAGTGTAATCTAGCTAGTAGGAGGGTCAATGGCCGCCAATGGCTTCACACACTGTTTGATGTGGACAAGCGAAGGAGCCATGAAGACACACACTGCCTTACTCTTCGGATAAACCCAGTGGAAAAATTATATTTGGCCAATGAGTCCCTTTGAAAGACCTGTATCTACACAAAATTTGATAGTGATTTACTTCTCCCTGGAAGCTATGAATATAGTATGGAGCCTGAGAAATCTTCATAAGTTTAGTTAAGATTAAGGCTAGACCTGAGAGAGGTTGGCTAAAGCTTGAGTAACTCCACTGCAGGAAAAGGATTCTTGGGGCCCTTCTTTGACTTTGTGATTTCGCCCTGCACAGTTTTGCCTAACCTAAGATTTTGCACAACTAACACAGTACTGGCTATGTATTCTTACTTCTGCCCACTGAAATGGGGAATTTGATGAAGTGTCAACACATGCCAATGTTAGACAGAAGCCAACCTTCAGGATGAAACATTCTCTGGAAAATAAAGCTGGAAATGTTCACTCTGGTATCCATAATCCCCCTGAGAGGATCTAGGATGAGTCTCAGCAGATCTCAGATCTTATATGCCAAGTGATAGCATAGTATTCACAAATGGGTGCAGGACCCCAACCTGTTAGGACTCAGCATCTAGAATCTTATTTCATTTTTACGTTTTCTTGTTTGTTTTTTGCCCCCTCACCAGTTTTTTTTCCCCAAGGATATGCTATGATTTCTTCCACTATCATTGCTTCCCCCATTCAGTTCAGTCTACTCCCATAAATGCTCATCTTCCACGCTTTCATTCACTTATTGATTCAACAAGCATTTGCTAAGGTGCAGGTCTGGTTCTGAGTGCTAGGGTAAGAAAAAAAGATGCACTGCTTTGTTCCCATTAGAAAATCAAATGAATGGTTTAATTCAAGTGGGCATATTTATGGTCATCTGGGGGCAACAGTCCTATAGGGAAAGTAACATAGTGGGCAGTTCCTATTTGAGGTCTCATTTGGAGCAGATAGATCCATAGAGACAAAAAGTAGATTGGTGATTGTCTACGGCTTTGGGAGGGGGAACGGGGAGTGATTGCCAGGAGGTATGGGAAGTAGATGGGGAAACAGTGGAAACAGGTCAGACTTTATTTTTTTGGGCTCCAAAATCACTGCAGATAGTGATTGCAGCCATGAAATTAAAAGACATTTACTCCTTGGAAGGAAAGTTATGACCAAACTAGATAGCATATTAAAAAGCAGAGACATTACTTTGCCAACAAAGGTCCGTCTAGTTGAAGTTATGGTTTTTCCAGTGGTCATGTATGGATGTGAGAGTTGGACTGTGAAGAAAGCTGAGTGCCGAAGAATTGATGCTTTTGAACTGTGGTGTTGGAGAAGACTCTTGAGAGTCCCTTGGACTGCAAGGAGATCCAACCAGTCCATTCTAAAGGAGATCAGTCCTGGGTGCTCTTTGGAAGGAATGATGCTAAAGCTGAAACTCCAGTACTTTGGCCACCTCATGCGAAGAGTTGACTCATTGGAAAAGACTCTGATGCTGGGAGGGATTGGGGGCAGGAGGAGAAGGAGATGACAGAGGATGAGATGGCTGGATGTCATCACTGACTTGATGGACATGAGTTTGGGTGAACTTCAGGAGTTGGTGATGGACAGGGAGGCCTGGAGTGCTGCAATTCATGGGGTCAAAAAGAGTTGGACATGGCTGAGCGACTGAACTGAACTGATGGGGTTTCTTTATGGGCTGATGAAAATTTTCATCTATTGGTTGTGATGATGGCTGCCCAACTCTGAATAACACTGAACACTTTGTATGGATAAATGGTATGGCCGGTGAATTATATCTTAATGAAGCTGCTATAAAAAGGAATGGGAAAAGGCTGGAGGATTTGTCAGGATAATCTCTATGATGTATTGATTATTTCATCTTTGAAGCTCTTGAAAGGCTTTTAGAATCACTTAAGAATCAGGATGGCCCAGAATTCTGAACCCTACCAGGTTCTTCTTTGTGCTGTTCTCTCTTGAACTTTGTTACTTGCCCAGACAGAATATGTTATCAAAAAAAAAGAAGAATAAATGGCCTTAGTTCCCATGGCCTGCAAATCTGGGTGGGATACATTACTGGAATGATTAGAGCAGGGGTGTACAGATTCAAGGGATTCGATCTGATAGACAGAGTGCCTGAAGAACTATGGATGGAGGTTTGTGACATTGTACAGGATGCAGTGATCAACACCATCCGGAATAAAAAGAAATGCAAAAAGGCAAAATGGTTGTCTGAGGAGGCCTTATAAATAGCTGAGAAAAGGAAAGAAGTAAAAGCAAAGGAGAAAAGGAAAGACATACCCATTTGAATGGAGAGTTCCAAAGAACAGCAAGGAGAGATTAGAAAGCCTTTCTCAGTGATCAGTGCAAAGAAATAGAGGAAAACAATAGAATGGGAAAGACTAGAGATCTCTTCAAGAAAATTAGAGATGCCAAGGGAACATTTCATGCAAAGATGGGCTCGATAAAGGACAGAAATGGTAGGGACCTAACAGAATCAGAAGATATTAGGAAGAGGTGGCAAGAATACACAGAAGAATGTTACAAAAAAAGATCTTTAGGACCCAGTTAACCACAATGGTGTGATCTCTCACCTAGAGCCAGACATCCCAGAATGCAAAGTCAAGTGGGCCTTAGGAAGCATCACTACGAAAACCTAGTGGAGGTGATGGAATTCCAGTTGAGCAATTTCAAATCCTAAAAGATGACGCTATGAAAGTGCTGCACTCAATATGCCACCAAATTTGGAAAACTCAGCAGTGGTCACAGGACTGGAAAAGGTCAGTGTTCATTCCAGTCCCAAAGAAAGGCAATGCCAAAGAATGTTCAAACTACTGGACAATTGCACTTATCTCACACACTAGCAAAGTAATGTTCAAAATTCTCCAAGCCAGGCTTCAACAGTATGTGAACTATGAACTTAAAGATGTTCAAGCTGGATTTAGAAAAGGCAGAGGATCCAGAGATCAAATTGCCAACATCCACTGGATCATAGAAAAAGCAAGAGAATTCCAGAAAAACATCTACTTCTGCTTTATTGATAGCACTAAATCGTTTGACTGTGTAGATCACAACAAACTATGGAAAATTCTTCAAGAGATGGGAATACCAGACCACCTTACCTGCCTCCTGAGAAATCTGTATGCAGGTCAAGAAGCAACAGTTAGAACCGGACATGGAACAACAGACTGGTTCCATATCAGGAAAGGAGTACGTCAAGGCTGCATATTGTCACCCTGCTTATTTAACTTATATTCAGAGTACATCCTGCGAAATGCCAGGCTGGATGAAGCACAAGCTGGAATCAAGATTGCCAGGAGAAATATCAATAACCTCAGATATGCAAATGATACCGCCCTTATGGCATAAAGTGAAGAGGAACTGAAGAGCCTCCTGATGAAAGTGAAAGAGGAGAGTGAGAAAGCTGGCTTAAAACTCAACATTTGAAAACCTAAATTATGGCACCCAGTCCCGTCACTTCATGGCAAATAGATGGGGAAACAGTGGCAACAGTGACAGCTCCAAAACCACTGCAGATGGTGACTGCAGCCATGAAGTTAAAAGACACTTGCTCCTTGAAAGAAAAGCTATAACCAACCTAGACAGCATATTAAAAAGCAGAAACTTTACTTTGCCAACAAAGGTCCATCTAGTCAAAGCTATGGTTTTTCCAGCAGTCATGTATGGATGCGAGAGTTGGACTATAAAGAAAGCTGAGTGCCGAAGAATTGATGTTTTTGAACTGTGGCTTTGGAGAAGACTCTTGAGAATCCCTTGGACTGCATGGAGATCCAACCAGTCCATCCTAAAGGAAATCAGTCCTGAATATTCATTGGAAGGACTGATGCTGAAGCTGAAGCTCCAATACTTTGGCCATCTTATGCAAAGATTTGACTCCTTGGAAAAGACCCTGATGCTGGGAAAGATTGAAAGAAGAAGGAGAAGGGGATGACAGACGATGAGATGGTTGGATGGCATCACCAAGTCGATGGACATGAGTTTGAGCAAGCTCCAGAAGTTGGTGATAGACAGGGAAGCCTGGTATGCTACAGTTCATGGGGTCACAAAGAGTCAGATATGACTACGCGACTGAACTGACTGTACCTTGACATTGTTGGCGTGGGAGGCAGGTGTGATGGAAGGCTCCATAGATGACCTCAGACTGCAACCCTCCAAAAGGTGTATGTCACTTGTGAATATGTGGTTAGCTGAGTTATTCTGGAAGAAGGTACTTTTATCAGAGAAATCTATTGCACCCCCTGCCAAAAGTAAAACAGGTACACTTTAAACGTTTGAAATAGAAAATGCAGACTTTAGGAAAAAATGCCACTTCTTAAAGAAATTGAAAACCAATTTGTTTCATTGGTTGGGGGAGGAGGAATGGAGAGAGGACAGGAAGAGAAAAGACAGAGATTTCTGAAAGAAGGAAGCAGCATTTCCTATAGTGAAATCTAAATTAGACTTGGTAAAGCAGGAAGAACTGATTGAATCTACTTGTTCTCTCTTCCTGTAATCATTTTAGGGGAGGGTATGGTTTACAAGAATAAGCATCAGCTCTGATGAAGCAAATGAGATGAATGAGAAAGCCATACTTCATCTAAACACAGCAAATCAATGTTATCTCTCCTTACCCTCTCGTTGAAGATGCCTGCCACATGAATGATTCATGGTGAACCATCCACTCCGCACAGTCACTCTGCAAGAACACCAAGGGTTTGCTTACACATAATTACTCAGAACTGAGTAGGAGGAAATCCCTGTCTCGGATCATGAGAGATAATGGGATTTCAACTAAGGATGCCTTGGCAAAGTAGAAGGACTTTCCCTTGGACCTCTGAAATCCTTAATGAGTTGAATCATGTCAAGTAACAAAATAAACAAGGATGAGAAACGTCAGTTGGGTTTGGCCCAAAGTCTAGCCTCCTTAAGGCCTGGCTTCCCCCATCACTGCTTACACATTACAGGTTTCTATCAGCCAAACCTGAGGTTTAATTTCATTTTTTTTTTTCTTTCTTAAATCAGATTTCAAAAGCCAGGCCCTAACTGATGGTAATTAGTAGGCATTGATTGAAGTTTATTCTTACCGTTCTTTCCAGGCATGCATAGTTTTTGTGAAGAGAAAAGAAAATCCAATTATCCCCAAATCCAGCCAGTGTGGCTCATCTGCTCTTGTGTTAGATCCTTAGAAATAGTTCTAAACAACTGAAAGGAAGACATATGGCATTTGAGAACAGTGTCTTGTAACTTCGTTTATAATATTAAGGGGAAAAAAAACCCAGGCTTGTGATCACTTCCATCCTTCTTTATGAAAATCTGACACAAGAAATATCAGTCCTATAAAAGCTGGGATGTATAGGCTTGTTCATATCATAAGGAATTTATTGGTGATTTTATTTCTAAGTTCCTCTTACATTTTAAAGGATTTCCTTAAAAATGCTCGACTTGAAATTTTCCAGGACCACATCTACAATATAAACTAGAAACATCTTATATAATGAAGGACTCAGATTTTTCATATCAAGGAAGGTAGGAACTTCTACTCAACTTTGCAAAGGTTGCATCTATGACAAAATAATCAGTAAATGAAATAATCTCACTAATGAAATTCCTCCTTGAAATGTTGGGTAATTTTGAAAACTTCATTGATCTTTCAGTACCCACAAAGCCTTTAGTATTAAAAAAAGTAAATATTAAATAAAATTTTGGTAATAAAATATGCCCTTTATCATTTGGATTAGCATTGTTTAGGTCATATTTTTATTCTACCCATATTTATCTCTAAGGGATAAATATGGCATGGAAGGCAAACAATACCCAAACTACTATTTTTTTTTTTAATCAATTTTTGCTCCAGAAAATTCTCTTATTCCCAATAGTGAAAACTGAAAAAACTAATTGAAAAAAATCAAGTTTACATTTTAAAATGAGCCTGTATTGAACCCTTGTGATAAAACCATTACTTCAAGGATGATTTAGGTGTATAATTGATCTTCATCACCCCTCATTTCTGAATAGACATATTGTTGGGTTTGAGTGACTTCAGGTCACAGATAAGCAGAAGGACAATCCCAAGATGGCTCTCTTTAGCTCCAGGGAATTTTTTTTTTTTTTACTAAATTAGTGACATTGATTATGGACAGAATTCTCTTGTCATAAAAACTTTTTTTCTTGTCTGGATAATAATTTAATAATACCATATTTCTATTAAAGGACTTCTAACAGATTCTGTTAAAGGTGAATAGGTCACAACCTCTGTTTTGAGGAACTCACAGTTTAGGGTAGAAGGGCGACATGTCAACATATATGTGAGATAATGCAATGTAGTAAGGGCATTTGAGGTTTTATTAAAGGTTTATTTAAGGGAATAGCATAACCAGAAGAGGCAAAAGTTGACTGGAGCCTTGACAGATAGCTAAAAGTCTGCCATTAGAATCTGAATTTTGTCTGGTGAATTTATTCATGTATATTGCATAAGTGCATGCTCAGTCGCTTCTGTCGTGTCCAACTCTTTGTGACCGTACGGGCTGTAGCCCACTAGGCTCCTCAGACCATGGGATTCTCCAGGCAAGAAATACTGGAGTGAGTTGCCGTTTCCTTCTCCAGGGGATCTTGCTGACCCAGAGGTCGAAACTGCATCTCCTGCATTGCAGGTAAGTTCTTTACCACTGAGCCACTGGGGAAGCCCCATTCATGTATATTACAGGTTTTCAGAAATAACTGTTAAATGAAAACGCTAAGAAGATGCTATGCTAGTTTTCTCCCCCTGACACATTTCTCTTCCCAGTTTTTACAATAGTCTTTTGAAGTTCCTAATATTACTGGCACTTTACAAATAAAAATATGGGTCCAGTGGAAGTTAATCCAATAAGTAGATCTGAAACCATATTCATTCTTCTCACTCTAGGGCCTGTGTTCTTTCCACTCTGCCTTCCTAGTCCCTCACCTTCCTTTTTTTCTTATTTATTTATTTTTATTTGAAGGATAATTGCTTTACAATCTTGTGTTGGTTTCTGCCCTACATCAACATGAATCAGCCATCTTTTTTAACTTCCTGACTGCTTTTATAACAGGGTGTGAACTCAGAGGAGATATCCGACAATTACTGATTGATAAAGAGAGGCATACATAGATTTGACATGAAAATTTTAACACAGATTTTCCAAACACTCCAACAGCCTCTAAACTGGTCCTTTATCCCTCTTCAATACTACCTTAAACAGGGCTAAATTGCTTGCTTGTATGAAAACAGAAACATGTAAACTTTCAGCAGCCGAGAGTGGCCCATGTTGAAGACTCTTGTTCCAGAGCTCTTGTTGGAGGAGTGTTACAGGAGAGGAGCATCCAAAGCTCTGTAGAAACTTCTCAGAAGCCACTTATCTCTTGGGCAAATACTCCCCATGACTCTGCAAGTTTTCTCTGCTACCCCAGCATGGGGTGTGGGGATCTCGTTTTCTACCTGCTTACTTTAAGAGGCTCCAGGTCACCAAATTTCCATGACTGCGTTCATGTGTCTGTTGAATTACTCCTTTCCAGAAGAAACGGAAAACCTCTGATTCACAGTCAGAGTTTCCTGGTCTTTGTACTTCAACACATACCCACAGATAGTTGATGGGCAAGAAGTGGGGTTGTGACAGGGGAGAACTGCTCTGCCTGGAATTCTTGCTTCCCTTTCAGAGAAATTCCTAGAACACGCCATTGACCCTTTGTGCTCAGGATGATGAAAGACATTCCTGGATGAGCTGGTGTGTTTTCCACGATGTGCTCTCAGATGCTTTCCATGAATGACTCAGGCAAGTGTAAGCTGCTTAGAATTCTAGTGCAGAGGAAGGGAGAGAGCAGTGGTGTGCTCAGGCATGAGTGTTCCCCTTCTGAGCAAGCTGAGTAATGCTGTGCTGAAGGTGATTCTTCCAGGGAGAAGCTAGGGAGTAGGAGTAAAGCTCTCTGAACTTAATTGCTAACAAACAAAACAAATTTGGGCTGGCGATTTAACTTCTTTTGGGCTCCTTTTCTAATCTGTGAAGCAGGAAAGCGAATGCTTTTTTGGCCCATTTGTCATGATGGGAAAGGTCATGTGCAAAAACCAGGTTGACCAGGATTTATGGACTGTTTGACAAAAGAAGGGTGGCTGAAAATACTCACAGTCATTAGGAAAGGTGCCTGAAGGCAAAAGAGATTGTTCAACCCATGTTTAGTGTCTGGTCCTAAGAATGTGGTTGGTAGTAAACAGATGTGCTATTTGCCCTTAAGGGCTTATGTGGTAATTTAGGAGAGAGACACTGAAAAATTAATTGTGCATTTAATCAAACAATTGAAATTGTGATGTGTACCACAAAGAGTATTATGGTATTAATGTATGAGAACCAAAGAAGATTTAGTCAAGCCTCATGGAAGGGTTCTGTATGGGAATAACATTTAAGTTGAATTATTAAAGATGAAAGGTAAGAGGGAAAGTGGCAGGAGGTGGAGATGCTTTTTAGAAAGAGGAGGCACTGGCTATGCAAAGGTTTATGAGATAGGAAACACTTGGCAAGAATACAGAATTGAAAGCAGGCCTATGGGGCAAGAACCAAAAGAACAAGGGACAGGAGAGTGGTACCTGATAAGGCTGAGAGTTAGGTGGACACCAGCCCAAACAGGGCCTTGTGGGTCAAGTAAAACTGGAATGTTTATCTTTAGAAAAATAGGAAGCCTTTACAATGCATTGGTCAGAGAAAACAACTGCAAACCATATATCTGATAAAGGATTAATTTCCAAAATATATAAGGAACTCCTACAGCTCAATAGTAAAAAATAAAAAAGAATAATCCAATTTAAAAATAGACTTGAACAGATCTTTCCCCAAATGAAGTCAAACACGTGATCAACAAGTGTATGAAAAACTGCTCAATGTCACTGATGATCAGGGAAATGCAAATCAATGCCACAGTGAGGTATCATTTCATATGTGTTAGGATGCCTATTACGAAGAAAAAAAGAGCAAGTGATGGTGAGGATGTGAAGACACTGGAACACTTGCATTCTATTGTTGAGAAGGCAAAATAGTGCAGCCACTACGCAAAACATTATCAGGGTTTCCCAAAAAAATTAAAAATAGAATTACCATATGATCCAGCAATCCCAGTTCTGGGTATTAATCCAGGAGATACTAGCACTCTCACATTCACTGAAGCACTATTTATGGTAGTCAAGACGTGGAAGCAACCTAATTGTCTAACTATGGATGAATGGTTAAAGAAAATGTGGTATATACACATACAATGGAATGTTGCTCAGCCTTATAAGAGAAGAAAGTCTTGTAATACGCGGCAACTTGGACAAATCTTGATGACATTATGCTAAACTGACATAAGCTGGTCACAGAAGGACAAATACCATGATTCCACTTACATAAGGAATTTAAGATAGTCAAACATATAGGAGTAGAAAGCATGGTGGTTAACAGGAAGTAGGGAGAGGAGAAAACGGGAAGGTGTTGTTCAGGGGGTATAGAGCTCAGTTATGCAAGATGAATAAAGCTGAGGGGTCTGCTGTAGAGCACTGGACCTGTAATAGTACTCTATTGCACACTCAAAAATCTGGCAAGAAGGTAGAACTCATGTTAAATGTTCTTGCATGCATGTGTGTTAACTCCCTTTACTCATGTCTGATTCTTTATGACCCTACGGTTGTAGCCTGCCAGGCTCCTCTGTCTATGGGATTTTCCAGGCAGGAATACTGGAGTGGGTCACCGTGCCCTCCTCCAGGGAGTCTTTCCGACCAGGGATCAAATCCACATCTCTTATGTCTACTGCATTGGCAGGCGGATTCTTTACCACTAGGGTCTTTCTTACCATGATAAAATTTAAATGAGAGGGAAAAAGGAAAATGGGACATCTTTAAAGAATTTTAGTGAGAATGATATAATCAGATGTCAGTCTGAATCACACTGAATGCATAGTGGAGGATGAATTACTGAGGTGTGAATGTATGAAGAGACACCAGAAAGGATATTTTGAAAAAGAGTCTTTTGATTCTTTCCTGCTATGGAACAGGGACCCAGGGTCCCTATTCGGGTGCCTATTTTCAGGCTTGACCTCTTGGGTAGATTGTGAAATTTTTGTCCTCCTCTTACACACCCATAAAATGAAATTTTCCTATATTCTGTTCTTTCCAAACCGCTGCATGATAAAGGAAATATGATCTTTTTTCTCTCTCCTTTTTTTTTTAATATGATTCTTGATATGATGTTGATGGGTAGTAACTTTCCCAAGTAATATAGCTCAATTCTAACAGTGCTGTGACTATGTTTCCTGATCATTGAATATTTATTAAGCAATATAGCCTGCCAGGCTCCTCTGTCCATGGGGACTCTCCAGGCAAGAATACTGGAGTGGGTTGCCATGTCTTCCTTCAGGGGATCTTCCCAACCTAGGGATTGAACCCAGGTCTCCTACATTCCAAGGGAATCCTTTACCATCTGAGCCACGAGGGAAGCCCAAGAATACTGGAGTGGGTAGCCTATCCCTTCTCCAGGGGATCTTCCTGACCCAGGAATCAAACCAGGGTCTCCTGTATTACAGGCAGATTCTTTCCCAGCTGAGCTACCAAGGAAGCCCAAAGAAAAGTTAAAGATAGATTAACAGATGATCAGTAGATAGCAGAATGCCCAGCCCTGGGCCCAGCAATGTGTCTATTAAAAAAGTTTACAAGGGATGCATAGTAAAGTTTGAGAAGCACTGTTATGGAATTAGAGAACAAGTTAGAAGGTTGTGTCACCTACAGATTGACATTTGGCATCTACATCTACAGGGATTAAATCATGAGCTGCTGCAGATGCTGACTTTCAATACCACTGAAAGGATTCAGGGTGGAGAGCAGAAATGAGGCCCTCTGTGTTCCTGGAAAAACTGGCAGAACAAGTCTTTAGATAGATATTTTCAGGAGGTGATTTTATGAGCCCAACTCTTGCACTTCCTCATATCTAGAAAAGCAGTAAAATCTTTCATGGTTGATGTCTATTGCTCATGACTAGCAGTAACATTCATGAGACTAGCAGCTACCTTCTGCAAGAAGTCTGTGTTTGATTGCATGTACACCCTTCACCAAAATCATACATATCCTTTCTCTTTGGAGCAGTTTCTCAGAGCTATCTGAAATGCTATCTCCTGGGCTCCTTCAGTTCAGTTCAGTTCAGTTCAGTTGCTCAGTTGTGTTTGACTCTTTGCGACCCCATGAATATCAGCATGCCAGGCCTCCCTGTCTATCACCAACTCCCAGAGGCTACACAAACTCATGTCCATCGATTTGGTGATGCCATCCAGCCATCTCATCTTCTGTCGTCCCCTTCTCCTCCTGCCCCCAATCCCTCCCAGCATCAGGGTCTTTTCCAATAAGTCAACTCTTCGCATGAGGTGGCCAAAGTATTGGAGTTTCAGCTTTAGCATCAGTCCTTCCAATGAACACCCAGGACTGATGTTCTTTAGGATGGACTGGTTGGACCTCCTTGCAGTCTAAGGGACTCTCAAGAGTCTTCTCCAACACCACAGTTCAAAAGCATCAATTCTTCGGCACTAAGCTTTCTTCACAGTCTAACTCTCACATCCATACATGACTACTGGAAAAACCATAGCCTTGACTAGATGGACCATTGTTGGCAAAGTAATGTCTCTGCTTTTTAATATGCTATCTAGTTTGGTCATAACTTTTCTTCCAAGGAGTAAGAGTCTTTTAATTTCACGGCTACAGTCACCATCTGCAGTGATTTTGGAGCCCCAAAAAATAAAGTCTGACACTGTTTCCACTGTTTCCCCATCTATTTCCCACGAAGCGATGGGACCAGATGCCATGATCTTAGTTTTCTGAATGTTGAGCTTTGGCTCCTTATATTGCCCCAAATAAAACTTAACTCAAAACTCTCATACTGTGCATTTTTTTTCAGTCAACAGTTGAATGACATCAAGCAAGGAGTTACAAAGATGAAGCAGGAGTGTGGGAGAGCGATCAGACCTGGAAAATGTGACAGGCCGATGGAAACACAAGCGTCACTTAATACCTAGTAAAGGAGACATTTTTCAAGGAAGCCATTTACCATCCTCTAACTCATATTGCCTTTCTTATCTATGGGTTGAACACATCCTGACTGCCAGAATAAGACGAATGGGTAAAGCTAAGAAAATATCCTGCAAAAACTATATGAGGAAAGCATAATAAATAATTCCTTGGGAACAGTGCCCAGGCATAAAAGAATTTGAGGTTTTGAATTTGGGAAATTGATCGTGATTCTGGAACATAAATATGGAAATGAAGTCAGAGAGTGGTTGGAAGACGTGTTATTTTACAGGTCCAGGATAACAATCGTAGGTTCTTTTTTCTGGACGTTTCCAGAATGATGATCAAAGAAGAATGCTTGACATGGCTGCAAACCATCAGCTAATAAATCTATACAAAGGTTTATATTCTAAATGGGAAATACTTTTGAGAAACTGAAATGTGGGAGAAGGGATCACAGTTTTTTTGTATATATTTTTAGCTGTAGGAGTACATGTGGAAGCCACACATCTGCTCTGGATGTTGCTCTAAGGAACACGGAAGCCTGGTTTGTAGCAGGTTGAACTGTTTTAAATATGAAGGGAGGAAATAATATGCAGTGAATATTCATTAGAAGGAATGATGCTGAAGCTGAAGTTCCAATATTTTGGCCACCTGATGTAAAGAACCAAATAATTGGAAAAGACCCTGATCCTGGGAAAGGTTGAAGGCAAAAGGAGAAGGGAGTGACAGAGGATGAGATGATTGGATGGCATCACTGACTCAATGGACATGAATTTGAGCAAACTCTGGGAGAGAGTGGAGGACAGGGAAGACTGGACTGCTGCATTGCTTGGGCTCACAGAGTTGGATGCAACTTATCAAATGAACAACAACTGCCGTGAAGGATGTCCTAGGCCAGTTACATGAAAAAGAGATCCAAGGACTTTGGCTGCCTGGACACATCCCAGCATGGTGGCCCACTGCATCAAACCACAGAAGGCCAGTTTCAGAAGAGAGGACAGGGGAAAAACTGGGTCCAGAGGGGATTGTTAATACTTACAAGGTAAAACAGAAAAACCAGCCAGGCTTCCCAGAACAAGAATAATCATCTCCCTAAAGTGCCTTGGCTAACTCGGCACAAAGTGTAATGTACAGTTAGTCTGTGTATTATTTGTCATTCTCTCTGGCCCTCTTCTTATGCAGGGGTTCTCAAATTTGAGTGTGCGTCAGCATCACCAGGAGGGTCTGAACAAAAGCATAGCTTCTGATTCATGTAGGTCCTTGGAGGTGCCTGAGAATTTCATTCCTAACAAGTTTGAAAGGCTCTGGGTTCAGAACCATATACTGAAAACCACTGAAAGACTTTAAGATTCTTGAAGTTAGACTATTAATTTTTTGTATTCCTTTTGTATTTTCCACTTCTCCCTTAAATATCCCAGTATACATACAAACATACACAAAGACCTAGAGATTGTTCCGTAGTATAGTCCAGGAATCCTGTGATTCTTGGTGGTTGAAGACAGCTAGTATTACGCCAGTTCTATTACAGCTCATGCTAACCACCCCGTACACTTATAACATTAGAAGAGCAGAGGAGGAAGGCCCACAGGTGTGATGATTCATTTTTGTTTAACAAAGGAATGAGAACTTCTTAAAATTTAAGCTGGAGTATAGGTATTCTGTGTGTGCATGCGTGATAAGTCACTTCAGTCATGTCTGACCCTTCGTGACCCTTTGGACTGTAGGCCACCAGTTTCCTCTGTCCATGGGATTCTCCAGGCAAGAATACTGGAGTGGGTTGCCACACCCTCCTTTGGGATAGGTATTCTACTGTTGCTGCTGCTGCTGCTAAGTTGCTCTAGCTGTGTCCAACTCTGTGCGATCCCATAAACGGCAGCCCACCAGGCTCCCCCGTCCCTGGGATTCTCCAGGCAAGAACACTGGAGTGGGTTGCCATTTCCTTCTCCAATGCATGAAAGTGAAAAGTGAAAGTGAAGTCGCTCAGTCCTATCCAACTCTTAGCGACCCCATGGACTGCAGCCTACCGGGCTCCTCCATCCATGGGATTTTCCAGGCAAGAGTACTAGAGTGGGGTGCCATTGCCTTCTCCGAGGTATTCTACTAGGAAGCAAATAATGAAAGAAAGACAAGTCATAACCAAAAATTATTTTTTTGGTCGTTTTAGAGAATAACATGCAACTCAGAGAAACTGGATACGTGTAGACCTGGAAATAAAATTAACTAATAATACATAAGACTTGGAACAAGCCATGGAGACCTAAGTTTATCAATATTTCAAAAAGGATAATCAGTTTTACCAAAGATGGTTGAAGCTGGACTAAGTGAAAAAATGGGAACCGAGATAGGAGAGTAAAGACATTGTTTCAAATGTTTTGATTCTGTAATTTTTCATTTGAAAGAAAAACATAGTTCATGAGCTATGTGTGTGAAGAGTAGTATTGCAGAGTAACTGTTTTTAAATGTATATACATTTTAAAATATAAATTGTGTTTTATACCAAGAATAAAAATGAATACAGAATTTTTGGAAAATTTGACTAAAATTTTAGAATATTTACCCATATTCTCACCATCCAAATGCAAGTTTTAATATTTTGCTGTATTTTAGCCTGTTTTCTAAGTAACACCCTTATATAATTTTGATACAAAATTGATATAGATACACAATTTTTACAGTGTTTCTTTTTCTAAGTATTATAACATGAATGCTTCCCATTATTTAAATATATCATTAGCATATTTAATGTCTAAATACACACTAATAAAGTAGATATCACAGTTTATTTAAATTTCCTTTATTGCCAAGCACTTTGTTTCTCCCCTTTCCCCCTATTCTAAATAATACTATAATGAGTACCTTTGTCCATAAAATTCTCTCTATATTTAAGATGATTTTTTTTTGATAGATTCCCAGATTTTGAATTACTTGTCTCAGCTTGGAAATTTAAAAGACCCTTTCTACATATTGTCAGATTATTTTCCAAACGGGCTGTAACTCCTTTTTTCTTTTTCTCACTAGCAATACTCTGTGTCCAGTATTGAGCACCCTGAAATTTTTTTTATCTCTGCCTTTTTGATAAAGAAAAAAATATGTCCTGTTTTGGTTTTACCTGCATTTCCTTGTTTACTAATGATTGATTCTTTCTCATGTTTGTCGATGAGATATATGCTTTCTTGTATGCATTTCCTAACATTGAATTCAGTTACTTTCAATTCATATATTCATATTTATTTATGAAAAGTATGAGAACATAGCTTTAAGAATTAATAAAATCTGAAAACACAGGAAACAATTCAGTTGGTGTTAGAGAACCAAGTATTATGTACAGAACTCATAGGTTCCTATTTTCATCTTTGGAGCTCAGATTTCAGAACTGCATTTGAGAAAAATGATTTCAAAATAAAACAGTTTTCACATGGGGATAAATACATGCCAGTGCACTTGAAACCTTCCCAGCCTAAGCCCAGCATCAGCGATGTGGCAACATTAAAGACTGTCACTCTCGAATGGAGGAACAACTTTGCTCCACATCAAACAGCTTCTGTTCTTTCCTATGTTATCAGACTATTTGAGGATGAGGGTCTAACTGCTTAGGGCAAATATCCTGAATAACTCCCCCACTGTTTCCCCAACTCTTCTCTGGCCACAATAATGAACACATCTGTCAAACCATTGCTTACTAAACACCGCTTGGAAGAAAGCAAGCTTGTTGATTTTGGTAGGTTTTCTAACTCCCTTTGCCTGGGAAAAGGTGATAGAAAGGTTGTCCAAAAGGCCAACGAAACACCTGGATATGAACAGCATATGGGAGGCTCTTTTTTCAAGATTCACCCTTTGGAAGAAATACTCGGTCTTTGGTCAAAGGGGCAATTGATCTCTGGGGTTATTGACAAAAGCCATAAATGTATGCTCATTATTCTTGTTCTGTAAGCCTTTGAGGTTTCTATTTGGCTCCTCATGGATCAGTCGTGGGAAAATACGTAATAAGTAACTTGTTTTCCCTTAAGTTCAGAAACGTAAACATCTCAGAAATCAAATTCTTTATAATTTATACTTCTGCTTTAGATCTGTCCGAGAAGTGAGGCATGGTTAATGCTATACATCCATGTCTATACTTGGTGGATTTTTTATTCTATTCAAGAAGGTGCCATGATGATGTTCTAGATACCATTCTGTTTATTAACTTTTGCTAGAAGAAATTGATAAATTTTAGAAGAGTGAAATTTTAAACAACCAACCACAGACAACGTTAATGTACATGCTTCTGAAATCTATTTTATTTGTGTCAGTGATAAAAAGTTTCCTTTAGAAAAGTGAGAGCACTGCCGATGAGGAGAAAACAATGATTTCATTAAAAATATAAAGACAAAACTCTTCTAACGTTGAAGTATCTAGGTTCTGTATGGAAGCTTTGGATGTAACTATTCTAACCTTTCTCCTCTTCCTGCTTGTCAAGTAGAACATATATAAAAAATTTAAAATACAAATTCCGTCTCCCACATTTCCTCTGAATACTCCTTCTGCCAGCACTTCTCTTGCATGTGCTTCGTCTCCAGGGAATCGTAATGGCTTTTCTTTCCTAAGTCTATGCCCCATAGCAGCAGTTCTCCAGCAGCAAATGCACTAGGGCCATTTGATGAGGTCTGGAGATATTTCTCAGCTTCTACAAACACGGGTGCTACTGGCTTCTAATGAGCACAGGCCGGAGACTTTGCTGAAGATCCTACAGTGAGCAGGACATCCCTGCTCCCCTGCAACAAAGTATCCAGCCCCCAAAGTCAATAGTGCTCAAGTCAAGAAACCCAGCGCCCCAGCCACAGTCAGGACTCTGTGGGAGGACTCAACAAAGGTGAGGAAAATCCTAAGACAGTTGACCTCTCCCTTGCTACAGTCTAGAAAATGATGCATTTGGAAAAGAAAGGAGACAGGATGGACGGGAGGAAGCAAGTTGAACAGAGATCACCTTGGGGTCCCAAAGAGACATGTACTCCCTCTGCCTCCATTCCCTACCTCTGACGTTGGGTCTCAGGAAGAGAAGGGATGGTGTGTGTGTTTGTTGTTGGCACATGGGGCCATGAAGAAATGACCATTCCTATGTCTCCACACAGAAATGTAAAGCATGGGTTCCTTTGGCCAGGCTAGGAAGACGCATAGAGAATGCCACTTCTGAAGGAGACATGCAGATGGGAACAGGAGACACCTCAGAGGCTACCGGCATGGGCCAATGGCTAACGCACAGAAGAGAGGATGGATAGCTGAGCAGAGACACCTGTATCTGGTAGCCCTCTCATGTCTCTGGAACATAGATATGAACCTGAAAAAGTGGGGTAACCCAAATTGGCTAGCCTCTCACCATAGGAAAGAGAGGCTGAAAAATGAAATGGATTTAAATACTTAGGCTATAGGTACAAGTTGCACATCAGACTTTGTAGTCCACGATCAGTACATGCTGCAAGTAGATGTTCCATCAAAGATTATATATATTTGATATATATATCAAATATATAAATATATATAATATATATAAATATATATCAGAGAGATATATTTATATAAGATATTCAAAAGCAGAGACATTACTTTGCCAACAAAGTTCTGTCTAGTCAAGGCTATGGTTTTTCCTGTGGTCATGTATGGATGTGAGAGTTGGACTGTGAAGAAGGCTGAGCGCCAAAGAATTGATGCTTTTGAACTGTGGTGTTGGAGAAGATTCTTGAGAGTCCCTTGGACTGCAAGGAGATCCAATCAGTCCATTCTGAAGGAGATCAGCCCTGGGATTTCTTTGGAAGGAATGATGCTAAAGCTGAAACTCCAGTACTTTGGCCACCTCATACGAAGAGTTGACTCATTGGAAAAGATTCTGATGCTGGGAGGGATTGGGGGCAGGAGGAGAAGGGGACGACAGAGGATGAGATGGCTGGATGGCATCACTGACTCGATGGACATGAGTCTGAGTGAACTCCGGGAGTTGGTGATGGACAGGGAGGCCTGGTTTGCTGCGATTCATGGTCGCAAAGAGTTGGACACGACTGAGCGACTGATCTGATCTGAACACAATCAAGTTAACTAAAAGCAATCCTTTTCATTTTGTTATATTGAGAAAGAATAGGTATTACTAACTTTTCAGCTTGATATTGGTGTTTGATTCTGAGTGCTCCACCTCTTCCATCAGAAACACACAAACACAGAGTTTAATTAGAATTTTACTCTGTGTTTGTATGTTAAGACCAGTGACACAACTGAAAAGTCTTCTGGGTTTAAAATGGAGAGAACTGCCAGGTGGTGCAGTGGTAAAGAATCCACCTGCCAATGTAGGAGATGCAAGAGATATGGCTTCGATCTCTGGTTGGGAAGATCCCCTGGAGGAGGAATCGGCAACCCACTCCAGTGTCCTTGCCTGACAGGGAAGCCTGGTGGGTTATAGTACATGGGGTCTCAAAGAGTCAGACACGACTGAGTGTGAACTTAGTACAACTGCCCACATCAAACCCATTTCACATATTGAATTGCTATAATTTTAAGAAGAATCGAATTTATTTTTAATCATTATCCAGTATGACAAGTAGAGTTTTGGCATATTTGATCTGGCTAATTTTTTTTTTTTAATGCAAGATTATGTAACAACCTGTCACTGACACCTCTGTTAACTAAAGCCAGTATTATCTTTCAAGGGTGTCACAGTTCTATTGATATGAGTCCCCACCCAGAAACCTAGGAAATTTACCCAACTATTCATCTAGGATTCTGGACACCATTATCAAAGGAAAAGGACACGTGTTGGCATGGGACACAACACCATCTGGTGCCAGCCCCGGCAACAATCCAGTGTTTGTCCACCAACCCCCAACCAGAGGAAGGCTTTGTTCCTCTAGCATGTCTACTCCATTGTCCCCTTGGGCTGCAAGCTGGTCTTCTCCCTCTTCTAGTAAGCAATCTGTTTATTTGCTTTCTCCAAATCATTTGGTGTCCTTATCTCTCACTGGAGACTAGATGATGTTAAGATGAGAACCTGGGAATTCTCCTTCCTCAGTGAGAACGATTACTTATTAGACAATCCTTGACATTATACTCATCTGCCATAGCAGCAAGTTGACTTGGGGATAAGTGACACTGATATCCCCCCTAATTTCCTTCCAACAAAATATACATCTGCATTGGGTATCCTTCCCCAAAGCATCACTGCTTAAGGCTATCTATTCAGTTACATTGATAACCCTTCCATTTACTTCCTGAGGCTCTGGGACATGCATGCATGCCTGCTCAGTCAGTTCTATCATGTCTGACTCTTTGCAATCCCATGGACTGTAGCCCACAAGGCTCCTCTGTCCATGGGAATCTCCAAGCAAGAACACTGGAGTGGGTTGCCATGATCTCCTGCAGCAGATCTTCCTGACTCAGGGATCAAATCCATGTCTCCTGCATCTCCTGCATTGGCAGGTGGATTCTTTATCCACTGAGCCACCAGGGAAGCCCCTCTGGGACATATACAAATTCATTAAATAAAAACATTACCCTGGTATAAAGGCAATTTCTTGGAGGCCAGAAATAACAAATTCATCAGAGTTCAAATCTACAAAAAACATTTCTAATCTACAAGTTAATCTCTTCTCCACCAATTAGAGGGGTTTCCTAGGTGGTACTAGTGTAAAGAACCTGCCTGCCGATGCAGGAGATGTAAAGAGACATGGGTTCAGTCCCTGGGTTGGGAAGATCCCCTGGAGTATCATGGCAACCCATTCCAGTGTTTTTGCCTTGAGACTTCCATGAACAGAGGAGCCTGATGGGCTGTCCATAGGGTCACAAAAGAGTTGGACATGACCATAGTGACTTAGCATAAACATCACCAATTAGATTTTGTCTTCCTACACAGTCTGGAGTTATTGGAAATGTGCCATGGTTTCTTCTCCTCTTGGGATATATAGAAGTTGCTTTACTGTTTATTCTGGAACCTTATTCCCATCTTCGACATGTCAAAGTGAAAGTGATTAAGGTGATTTCTGATCTGCACAAAATTTTATCTAGCAATATCCTTGGCACTTACAGAACTTTTCTACCCAATTGGAGTCACCATCATTTTACCCAAAAGTGATCTTATTGTAAAGTGTCATTTGTAGAAACAAAGGAAGTTAGAAGGGTCTTAGGTAGGTTCTCAGGAGAAATGTCAAAGCATAGAGAAGGAGACGTGTGAGCAGAAGCTTCATATTTGTCTTCATATTTATGGAAGGTTATCATAAGAAATCAATCCTGAATATTCATTGGAAGGACTGATGCAGAAGCTGAAACTCCAGTACTTTGGCCACCTGATGCAAAGAACCGATTCACTGAAAGAGACCCTCATGCTTGGAAAGATTGAAGGCAGGAGGAGAAGGGGAGACAGAGGATGAGATGGTTGGACAGCATCACCAACTTGATGAACATGAGTTTGGGCAAGCTCCAGGAGTTGGTGATGGATAGGGAAGCCTAGAGTCCTGGAGCCCATAGGGTCACAAAGAGTCGGACATGACTGAGTGACTGAACTGAACTGATCATAGTTAGAGTACTTTTATTATCCTTCTTCTATGAAGAAAACACCAGGGGTGGTTGGGGGGATGTCATAAACTATGAGTAAGAGAAAATGGTACCAATAGTAAAGATTGTTGGCAGCACGACACCATGGAAGGACTGGATTTTAATGTAATACACTCAGAATCCTTATTTGTTGTTGTTTAATTGCTAGATCATGCCTAACTCTTTTGCAAACCCATGGACTGTACCTTACCAGGCTCCTCTGTCCATGGGATTTCCCAGGCAAGAATACTGGAGTGGGTGGCCATTTCCTTCCCCAGGGGATCTTCCTCCCCCAGGGATAGAATTCTTATTTCCTGTGTTAGCAGGTGGATTCTTTATCACTGAGCCAACAGTGAAGCCCAGAATCTCTAGTATGTCAATATTATGAAGCATCAGATTTCAGGTGAGAAGTTAACTTCACTTTTATTATAAAATAGGAAATAATGATACAGGATTTGTGTATGGCTTAAATAATATGAGCATATTAATACACTGAGCACAATAACTGTCAAGGAATAAGATCTCTGGAGGAGGGAATGGCAATCCACTCCAGTATTCTTGCCTGGAGAATCCCCACGGACAGAGGAGCCTGGCAGACTACAGTCCATGGGGTTGCAAAGAGTCAGATACGACTGAGTGACTAAGCAGAAAACTTCAGCTACAATGGTTTTCTATTCAATCTTTCTTGAATAGATTTTTTAAAGTGAATGACCTTTAAATTTTTAAAGTTTTAACTTGATTTTTTAAAGTTAATGGCTTTCTTCATTCTGTGTGACAAACTCTAGGTGCATCTATGTCTCTTCAAATGACCCAACTGCATTCCTTTTTATGGCTGAGTAACATTCCTCTGTAGGTGGAGCTCAGCTCTGTGTTTTGTGGTGACCTAAACAGGTGGGATGGAGGAGTTAGGAGGGAAGTCCAAGCAGGAGGGGATATATGTATACTTAGAGCTGATTCACTTCATTGTACAGCAGAAACTAGCACAACACTTTAAAGCAACTATATCCCAATTAAAACAAAATTTAATGACTTTCTGATATTTTTGCCCAGAGCTGTTGATATTCACCTAAGTCTGATAATAGTACAAGACCTACAGAATAATTTAGTAGGTGTTTGACATAAAAAAGAAAAAAACTTTCAGTAATTTGCAGTTCCCTATGTAGACATTTCTCAAATTTCCCCTCTGTTCAAAGAACTTGGGAGCTTGGCACTTCCTACAGTAAAGTCATCCCCCTTCTACTTTGCATAGCTCTCTCCACCCATGCTTCACGTCTTCTCCTCATCACACACCCAGCACAGAAACCCATCTCTATTATGCCCAAAGCTGCACTGCTAACACCTCCCTCTCCCTGCACATTTCACTCCACTTCTCTCATCTCTCTTCAGCCCTCAATTGCTTCTTTTGCTAACTACTTTTCAAAGGACTGTCTCAGAGAAAGACAAATATCATCTGATATTACTTATATGTGGAATCTAAAAAATAATACAAATGAATTTATTTACAAAATAGAAATAGACTCACAGAATAGAAAACATACTTATGGTTACAGAGAAATCTGTATGCAGGTCAAGAAGCAATAGTTAGAATCAGACATGGAACAACAGACTGGTTCCAAATTGGGAAAGGAGTATGTCAAGGCTGTATATAGTCACTCTACTTATTTAACTCACATGCAGAATATATCATGTGAAATGCTGGGCTGCATGAAGCACAAGCTAGAATCAAGATTGCCAGGAGAAATATCAATAACCTCAGATACGTAGATGACACCAGCCTTATGGCAGAAAGTGAAGAACTAAAGAGCCTCTTGATGAAAGTGAAAGAGGAGAGAGAAAAATTTGACTTACAACTCAACATTCAGAAAACTAAGATCATGGTATCCGGTCCCATCACTTCATGGCAAACAGACAGGAAACAATGGAAACAGTGAGAGACTTTATTTTCTTGGGCTCCAAAATCACTGCAGATGGTGACTCAGCCATGAAGTTAAAAGGTGCTTGCTCCTTGGAAGAAAAGCTATGACAAACATAGACAGCATATTAAAAAGCAGAAACATTTCTTTGCCAACAAAGTTCCATCTAGTCAAAGCTGTGGTTTTTCCAGTAGTCACGTATGGATGTGAGAGTTGAACTATCAGGAAATCTGAGCACCGAAGAATTGATGCTTTTGAACTGTGGTGTTGGAGAAGGCTCTTGAGAGTCCCTTGGACTGCAAGGAGATCCAACCAGTCTATCCTAAAGGAAATCAGTCCTGAATATTCATTGGAAGGACTGATTCTGAAGCTGCAACTCCAATACTTTGGCCACCTGATGCAAAGAACTAACTCACTAGAAAAGACCCTGATGCTGGAAAAGATTGAAGGCAGGAGGAGAAGCGGATGACAGAGGATGAGATAGTTGGATGGCATCACTAACTTGATGGACTTGAGTTTGAGCAAGCTCCAGGATTGATGATAGACAGGGAAGCCTGGCATGCTGCAGTTCATGGGGGTCGAAAAGAGTCAGATATGACTGAGCGATGGAACTAAACTGAACTGATGGTCACCAAAGGGGAAGCAGGTGAGATAAATTGAGAGTAGGGGATTAACAGACACACTAATATGAGTAAGATAGATAAACAACAAGGACCCACTTATAGCACAGGGAACAATATTCAATACCTTAGAATAGCCTATAATAGAAAAGAATTGGGAAAAAATATAGCTATATACATATGTATGTATAACCAAATAACTTTGTTGTATACCTGAAACTAACACAATATCATAAATCAACTACACTTGAATTAAAGGAAAAGAACTGTCCCATGGTTCACATCATATAGAAAGAATGTTCTCATGCTGCCTGAACAGTTATATGGAAAAAGCTTCACACCAACTGAAATTTTGTATGAAACAAACTTTTGGGAGGAATGGATCACTGTACAGATTCAACTTGACCTTCCAAACTACCTTCTGTTAGTTGTCTTAAGATCTCTATCAGTCCTTTTCTTGGTTTCTTAATAGGCCTATCTCATCCTTAATGGCCAATGTTAGTTTCCCATTATTTAACTCTTACACTGTGGTAGGCACTGTTCAATAGCCTAATATCATTAAACAGTTACTGCAACCCTGCAATATCATCCCATTTTTACTTACAAGAAAACTGAGGTTATTGAGGTTACATATCTTGCTCCATAACTTGGCTCTGAAATGGAAGCTGCTGCTGCTAAGTCGCTTCAGTCGTGTCCGACTCTGTGCGACCCCATGGACTTCAGCCTACCAGGCTTCTCTGTCCATGGGATTCTCCAGGCAAGAACACTGGCGTGGGTTGCCATTTCCTTCTCCAATGCATGAAAGTGGAAAGTGAAAGTGAAGTTGCTCAGTCGTGTCTGACTCTTAGTGACCCCATGGACTGCAGCCTACCAGGCTCCTCCATCCATGGGATTTTCCGGGCAACAGTACTGGAGTGGGATGCCATTGCCTTCTCCCAAAATGGAAGCCAAGTTTATTGTAAAAAACAAAACAAAACAAAACAAAACAGGATGTACAGTTGATAGAACATCTGCAGTCAACCGGAAAATTCTGGTCAAAGACTGATTTATTTTCTACCATGTTTCAATGAGTCTAAGAACCTCTAAGATTCCTGTTTTCCAAGAAGCATAGAATCATACCTATCCTAATACCTCTGAGACCATTTCTCTGACTTATAAAGCCTTTGTACTAAAAATAATCATTTCCACATTATCTCAAGTCCAGTCATGGAAATTAGTGGTACCAAGGCTTCCCTGGTGGCTCAGACAGTAAAGCATCTGCCTACAAAGCCGGAGACCTGGGTTCAATCCCTGGGTTGGGAACATCTCCTGGAGAAGGAAATGGCAACACTCCAGTATTCTTGCCTGGAAAACCCCATGGACGGAGGAGCCTGGGAGGCTACAGTCCATGGGGTCACAAAAAGTCAGACATGACTGAGCGACTTCACTTCACTTCACTTAAAGCTTAGATAAAAAGCTCCTTACCTATCTCCTATTACTATATGAAAAAAGTGATGCTGAATTTTATTCCTAGAGTAGAGAGACATCCATACTTATTTATGATAGTTATATTTTGACTTGGTTAAATAACCCTTAGTAAGGGTTGAATAACATAATTCCTGGTTGTTTTTTAGGTTTGGCTAATTGTAACAGAAACTCCAAATTATTGTAATTGAAAGAAGACAGATTTTTTTTTTTTACTTCATCTGTAAAAATGGGATGAGAAAGCTCAGGGCTGTTTTGGTGGCTCCACAGTTATTTGGGAACTTAGTCCCCCCAAGCTTCTATTCCATCTTTGCAGTGATCTTGTTCTCACTTTCCAGGTCTCAAGTGGATGAATTCATTTCCTGGGGCTGCTGTAACAAGGAACCACACATTTATGGCTTAAAGCAACAGAAATTTACTCTCTCACAAGGCTGGAGACCAGATGTCTGGAATCTGAGCCCAAACCAGGAGGGCTGTACTTTCTCTGAAGGCATCTTGGGGACCATCCATTCCTTGCTTCTTTTAGCTCCTGGCAGCCTGGTCATTTCTTGGCTTGCAGCCACATCATTCCATCTCTGTCTCTATGGTCACATGGTCTTCTCTTTTTCTGTGGTGGATTTCCCTCAAACTTCCTCATAAGGATGCATGTGTGATTGCATTTAGGGCCCATGTGGATAATTCAATACGATTGTGATCTTTAATCACAAACACAGAATTTTGTTTACTATATTAGGAGACATTCACAGGTTCTAGGGACTAGAATGCGGGTCTCTTTTGGAAACAGGAAGGGAGGGGCATCATCCAGCCTACCAAAATGGCTTGCTAGCCATTTTACCTCTGTTTCAAGAGACAGGACTGATGAAGGGGAGAAGGGATACACCCACTCCCTTGAATATGTTTCAAAAATCGCAGGCATCATGTCCTCTCACATTTCACCAACAACATGTCAGTTATCTTCAAGTCAGGCTGGGAATTAAAGTCTCATTCCAATTGACTATGATCTCTAGTTTTACGTAGTAGGGCAGAAGAGAAATCATGGGACAAAAACTATCAGTTATCACCTGCCATTTTGGGCACCTAGACATTCATATACACCTTTCTTTCCCCAAGCTCTTCCTGCTCAGACTCTCCCCAGGGGAGAGAGTTCCAAAGTCCATCAAGCCTGGGATATCTGAGTTGATGAGCAGTTATCTCGTTTCTGACAGATACATACATGACTCCACACAGTCCAGTTATCTGCTCCCAACAAAAGTACCCCTCAGTGCTCCAAAAACAAGGCAACCACATTAAAAACTTCCATCTAGAAGATGGAGAATGGGAAACAGAACCCTCTCAGACGTTACTACACCTAGCTGGGAAGAAATAACAACGATTCCTTTGGTTAAGCAGAGTAAGTTTCCAGTTCACCCTGTCTTAAAACGCCTCTGAGTGGACTTCCCTGAACACTATTCTCTGTGGCTTCTCTGAGGTGGACTCTGGAGGAAGTGCCCTTTTCTGCATGGCTTTCGTTAGCCTGCTCCTCACTGATAATGGTTTGGAGGCTAAGGAAATGGCTTCATTTAATCCCAACTATTTTGGGATTGAACATGATTTGGATTTTTCTGGTAATATAAGGTCCTCAAAAATCTAGTGGACTTCCAGTGTATCTGCTTCTGGTCAGTTCTGTGTGTTTATAATGATAGATAAAAATCTTGTAGAGTCAGAGTTTTTAAAACTGACGAAACACAGGTCTTTTACTTGTTGCCTCTGGGCTGTCTGCCCCCTTCTTTCATGTTTCAGCCTGGTTTTCTCAAAGCCATCTAAAGCAAAGAGCTAGGGTGGGAGACAAGACTCTTCATCTGATTTTCTGACCTGGCTCCAATCGTCTGGCAGAGAACAATTAACCACAGGTGCTTAGGGAAGACTCCGAGGCACCATCTTATCTTTTGCTAACTCCGTCCCTTTACCTAAAACTGCTCCATTCTGAGATACAAAAGCAGTTAGCTTTTTCAGTCTCAAAAGGTCCAAACTACTGACTGTTAGGAATATGGACTTGGGACCCAAATCACCTAGTTCAAAGCCAGTCCCTTACTTATCAGATGTGTAACTAGCAAGTTACTTAATCTCGTTGGTCCTCATCTGCAAAACGGGGCTAAAAACAGTATCTGCTTCATTGTGTTTGAAGATTAAGTTACTTAAGGCATATAAAACATTACAATGGTACCTGGCACAGAGTAAGCAGCTTGTATCTGTAGTTAGTATTAACTCACTCTTGAGCAACTTGAGGATGTAGTTTGTTACCATATCAATGAGCTCTCAACTGAATTTACCTTCTTTGTAGACTCTGCTAAAGCAGCAAGAAGTAACAAACATAAGACAACATCTTGAATTTTTCCTATGATTTCCCCTAATGCTAGAGTCACAACAAGTGGTCTGCTTTCTAAGATAACATAGTAATCATTTCATCAAATATTTTGCCATAATATAATAAGAGTATTTAACTTTTCAGCTTCCATTGTCTGAGGCATCAGCACCTGCATTTTAGGTTTTGTTATAGCCAACATTCTACTTGCAGGCATCAAATTCTGTGTCCATAGGGTTTATATTTGTCAGCTCCTAATAGAGATCTTAAATACAGGAAACCTAAACAAGATGAATCTTCACTTCCTTTTGCCTCAAATCTGAATTGAGGTAGTGTCGAAGATTCCATGGTAATTCCATAGTTGGATCTGGGACACATGTTTCCAGTTGTGGCTCAGTGGTAAAGAATCGCCTGCCAATGCAGAAGTCACGGGTTTGATCCCTGATGCAGAAGATCCCACATGTCCCAAAGCAACTGAGCCTGTGCACTACCCCTGTTAGGGCTGCACTCTAGTATCTGAGAGCTGCAACCATAACTACTGAGCCCAAGTGCCACCAACTACTAAAACTCGCATGCCTAGAGCCCTGTGCTCCACAAGAGAAGCCACTGCGATGAGAAGTCCTAACACTACAACTAGAGAAAAGCCCGCTCAACAACAAAGACCCAGCACAGCCACAAATAAGTAATTAATTTTTAAAAATGCCTGACACATGACCTTTTATTCTGTCTTTACTCCCTATTATACAAAAATGTAAAACCAGTGGGTGTGTATGTATTTAAAGAATAAAATAAAACCGAGTTGCAAAGCAATTATCCTTCACTTAAAAATAAATAAATTTAGTGAAATAAAAACCTAATAGTGTATATCAAATTACAGATCTGTCCTGAAAGAGTTTATGACTTTCCCTTAGGATATAATTGCCTTTCCTAAAATTAAAGTTAACTTATATTTGTATTTAAAAAAAATAAGAACCAAACTATTTGCATGTTTGTATGACATACAGTTGGTAGAAGCTTTTTTATTTATATAAATAAAATACTTATTTTAACCCCTATGCTTCTTAGACTTACATACAGCAAAATTATGTTCTTAGAAGGTATAATGACAAAAATATGAGTTAAAATGAAAGACAGGATGTTTACTTCAGTATACTAAACATTTAGAGGATATGTGAAAGGTTGAATATTTCCCATAAATTTTTTTTTCTTTCTCCTTTTCAGTTTACCTTCATGAGAAAAAGAAAATTGAATAAGCCAACAACTAATATTTGGGGGTTTTTAACTGCTATAAAAATTCAAATTAGAGAAAAATTACTAATGAGCTAAAGAAGAACATATAAATGGTTTGTTTTGTTTCTCCATCAACCAACATTGCTGTATCTGTGCCTAAGCTTTTTTCTTTTCTTTTTTTTTTTTTTGGTTGGTTGGTTTTGTTTGGTTTTGTTTTGGGTGATGTTCAGCATTTTGTGTCCTGATAGGAATTTTAATGAATGTAAAACAAAAGCACTGGTACCAAGCTGAGCCCCGTGGATGAATCAGGTAGGCGTGTGTATTCACAGCACCGATTACTGACAATTTTCTTACTTATGGACAATTGGACAATTGCCCAAATGTCGGTCAATCAGACATGGCACCAGAGAGGCATATTTTTAAAAGATCCTGGACACATTTTTTTTGAATAGGTAGACTTCAGGGATGGAATAAAAAGAAAATTTACAAGACCGCTAAGCAAGCCTGAAATACTCTGCACGGTTTCTCTGCTTCAGACACAATGGATATAGAAGCAGGATCCAGCCTGAGAAAGTGTCTGTTTCAGACAGTAACTCTTCGACTTGTCACTGAGATAAAGTGCTTCCTTGAAGCCAGGAGGCATTAACCATTTCCTTTTGCAGTCAGTCCAGGTTTTAAATAGAGTAACAGCTCATTTATTTTTTTCCTTCATCTTTAGAATACTAATGTGGGCAACAGGTATTCAGAGTTTATGAGTGGAACATCTTACAACAAAAAATGGAATTTCTGTAAGTTCCAACAGGGCACGAAAGATGCATGACACATTTGCGCTGGTTAATATTTGGTTATATCTTACTTGACCATGTTCAGAAAGGATTTAAGGCAACCAACTAGAATTTTTGGTTTAATGCATAGCCCTTCCCCTCATCTGAAGGTGACTTTGATACCTGAGTAACTCTTTTCAGGTCTCAGTTTTGCATGGGCTAAAACTAGGATGGGCCTTCCTTAGCTCCTGCTTTAAAACTCTCCATAGGTTCTATATCCTCCATGGTCAGGTTCTTTAACATGGCCTACAAGCCCTTCATGCTCTCACCTCCTGCCAAAGTTTTACGTTTTCCCTAATAGCATATAGGCTTCACCCACGGCTCAGCAGGTAAAGAATCTGCCTGCAATACAGGAGATACAGGAGATGTGCGTTTGACCCCCAGGTCAGGAAGATTCCCTGCAGTAGGAAATGGCAACTCACTCCAGTATTCTTGCGTGAAAAATCCCATGAACAAAGGAGCCTAGCAAGCTACAGTCCAAGGGGTTGGACTGTACACAACTGAGCACAGCACTAGCATATGACTTAGCCAGAACATTAAAGAAAATATTTAAGAACATTTTAATGGAAGGAAAGCAGATCCACATGAAAATGAAGTTTAACTGATGACCAAGTGCTTTGTTTAAGGCATTGGCCAATTGTGCATTGTTTTATTGCTCTTTGTGTATATTAAAGTATTTGTGTTTAATTTTAGAATGTCCAGTACTTTTGCCTGGAGAATCCCATGGACGGAGAAGCCTGGTGGGCTGCAGTCCATGGGGTCGCTAGAGTTGGACACGACTGAGCGACTTCACTTTCACTTTTCACTTTCATGCATTGGAGAAGAAAATGGCAACCCACTCCAGTGTTCTTGCCTGGAGAATCCCAGGGATGGGGAAACCTGGTGGGCTGCGGTCTATGGGGTCGCACAGAGTCGGACACGACTGAAGCGACTTAGCAGCAGCAGCAGCAGCAGTACTTTTTAAATTTATAATTCATTTTCCTGTTTTGCACAGCCATAGAGCAAAAATTTTGAATAGCATAAATGTCCAACAAATGGTGTTTTGCTTAAATTAACTACAGTAGGTTATAATATAGTGGATACACGGTATGATTTCATTTTACAAAAAATAAATAAGAATACATAGAAATCATAAAAAGGACTTGGAAAATATTCAGCAAGATAGTTCCTGCAGTTATCTTTGAATGTGTGGGATTATTGTATCCTTTGTATTTATCCTATTCTTTTCTGCAGTACTAATTCATTACTTTTTTTTTAATAAGGAAAAAGTAACGGAAGAAGCTAATGATGAAAGAAGCTACCTTCTAACAAGTGAGACTTTACTGTGTGCTGGGCACTGTAACAAGTTTTAGTTTTAATTGTCTGCTTTAATCCTCAATAATTCTGTGTGGTATATATGATGAATATCATTTTATAAATGTGAAAATAGGAACTTAGAGATGCCAAGTTCAAGTTCAAGACCATATTGTCAGCTATGTCTTGAGACTGGATTTGCACATAGACCAACCACGCTTCTAAATAGTCATTATAATTCCTGCTGCTGATGGATATTTAGGTTGTGCTTTCAACTATTAAAAATAGCCCAAGGAAGAAATAAATAGCTAAGATCCTGATGCTGGGAATGATTGAAGACAGGAAGAGAAGGGGATGACAGAGGATGAGATGGATGGATGGCATCACTGACTCAATGGACATGCGTGTGAGCAAGCTCTGGGAGATGGTAAAGGACAGGGAAGCCTGGCATGCTGCAGTCCATGGAGTTGCAGAGAGTCCAACATGACTTAGCAACTGAACAGCAACAGCAAACTAATTCAAAATTTTTAAAGCAAATTAAAAAGTCATTTTACAAATCAATAATTCTTCAAGTCATAGGGACTATTTGTTTCATGGTGCACCAAAATGAGCAAACTCTGAAGAAGAAAAAGTAACTAGAGACACTCCTTTCACACAAAAATTTTCTTAAGCAAATTGTTACATTAATCAGCCATTCAAAGAAATTTACAATCAAGCTACTTTAGAGACCAATTATCCAGAGTCCTCTGGCCACCACAGGCACTTACTTGGCTCCCACTATAGCCATTTGGACTACTTCATACTCCCACACACAGCAAGGACTGTTGGAGTCTTGACCTTCCCCCATGCCCTAGAATTTTCTTTCTACTGCTTAGTAATTCTTATTAAATCTTCAAGATTTTGATTCTTCTCCCACAACAAGCTTCCATTTCCAAATTGAAGATGTTGTTCAGTTGCTAAGTCATGTCCGACTCTTTTCCACCCCATGGACTACAACACACCAGGCTTTCCTGTGTGTGCTTCACTATCTCCTGGAGTTTGCTCACACTCATGTCCATTGACTCTGTCATGCTGTCCAACCAGTTGAGGTAAATATCAATGTTCTCCCACATCTGGAATACATAACAGCTAATATGGCAAATCAAGTGGCCAAGCCAATATGACCTTAGCCAATCAAAACAGATCCAGCTACATAACAGTCCCTGCCAGAAAGATCACATTGTCTATTATCTCTCCAATGGGTACCTAAGCTCCTTGAGGACAGATTAAATCTGATATTTAATTTCCTATCACAGGACATATTGGCTGTACTGGAGCTGAATTGGACTGATGCTGAGGCTGAAACTCCAATACTTTGGCCACCTCATGCAAAGAGTTGACTCATTGGAAAAGACTCTGATGCTGGGAGGGATTGGGGGCAGGAGGAGAAGGGGGCGACTGAGAATGAGATGGCTGGATGGCATCACTGACTTGATGCACATGAGTTTCGGTAAACTCTGGGAGTTGGTGATGGACAGGGAGGCCTGGCGTGCTGCAGTTCATGGGGTTGCAAAGAGTCGGACACGACTGAGCGACTAAACTGAACTGGACTGGACTAGAGCTGAATCAGGACAGCAAATGGAGCAGTTCTCAAGCATATCCTCCTCTTTCTTTGGTTTAGAATGCTCAGGGAACTTCTTATCCATCATAGAACATGTGGTATTCACAGAAACAGTGCTTTGGTTACATGTCTGATTTCCCTGGAGCTCCAAAACATCATAGCAAAGTGCATGGAACCTGCTCACCATTGGTGTTGGATATATGTGAAGAATCCCATGGACACAGGAGCCTGACAGGCTACAGTCCATGGGGTCCCAAGAGTAGGACATGACTTAGCAACTAATCCACCACCACCATACCTAGTAAAGGGTTGAAGGTGAGGGTGAGGAGCCAGGCTTCACTAGGAGACAATGGGGTCCCTAAAGGAAAACGTACCATGTCAAATCAGGCAGGCAGGGCTGGGCCTCTCACTGTGGCCACTTGTGAAAGGGGAGCAGTTGTTCCAGGTACAAGTGAGGTAGCTAATTACCAACTCCCCACTCAACACTCAGCAAACCAATCCAGAATATCTGTATATTAAAAAAATAAAATTAGAATGTCACCTGGGGGAAATTCCTGGTTGTCCAATGGTTAAGAATCCGCCTGCTAGTGCAGGGAACACTGGTTCAATCCCTTGTCCAGGAAGATTCCATGTGCCACAAGGCAACTGAGCCTGAGTGTCACCACTAATAAAACCTGCACACTCCAGAGCCTGTGTTCCCCAACAAGAGAAACCATCACGATGATACATTGCTCGCACTGCAACTAGGGAGTAACCCTCCCTCTCTATACATGCAGCAATGGGGACTGAGAGCAGCCAAAGATAAATAAATAATAAATAAGTAAAAAAAAAAAAAAGACTATCACCAGAGGCCCAAGCATTTCTCAGTGAGATCCATCCCTCCCTGCTAAAGGGCACTGATCGGGGAAACGTAGACACATTCCTCAGTCTGTGGAGACAGAGTCATCAAAATTCAAAGTCAGACACATGAGTGCTCAAAGAAAGTGTGGGAAACCCATTTCCCGAGGATGTGGACAGGCAGGACCTCTCCATCCCGCAGGTGCTGCACTATATTATTTCAGTGGCCATAACAAATTAACACATACTCTGTGGCTTACAACAACATAAACTTATGATTTTATAGTTCAGAAATCTGACATGAATTTCTTGGGACCGAAATCAAGATGTCAGCATGGCTGTGCTCCTGCTGAAGCCTCTAGTGGAGTATTTGTTACCTTGCCTTTTCCAGCTTCTACAGGTCACTCACATTCTTCAGATGGTGGCCCCTTCAAAAGCCTGCAGTGGTAGGTCAAGTCCTCCTGACTTTGCATCAGTCTGACCTCCTCTTTTGTCAACCTCTTGCATCTAGAGATACCTGTGATTACATTAGGCCCCCCTAGATAATCCAGAATACTTGCCTTATTTTAAGCTCAAGTGACCTTAATTCAATCTGTGGATTAAATTCCTTTTTGCTGTTTAATATAACATATTGATAGTTTCTGCAGGATTAGACTGTGGACATTTTTGAAGGGGATTAGAATCATCCTGTCTATCACATATGTTGTTGTTCAGCCACTAATGTTGTTCATGTCTGACTCTGTGTCCAACATGAGTCCAATATCCATGGACTGCAGCACCACTTTGGGGCCCCCATGGACCAGGGTCCTCTGTCCTCCACTATCTCCCAGAGTTTGCTCAAGCTCATGTCTATCGAGTCAGTGATGCCAACCAACCATCTCGTCCTCTGTCGTTCACTTCTCCTGCCCTCAATCTTTCCCAGCATCAGAGTCTTTTCCAATGAGTTGGCTCTTCTCATCAGATGGCCAAAGTATTGGAGCTTCAGCTTCAGAATCAGTCCTTCCAATGAATATTCGGAGTTGACTTCCTTTAGGATTGACTAGTTTGATTTCCATGCTGTCCAAGGGACTCTTAAGTTTTCCCCAGCATCACAATTCAAAAGCATCAATTCTTTGGTGCTCAGCACGACTAAACAGATTATACCCCGAAAAGCAAGAGCAATAGCAGTGTTGAGTGCAGGATGATGCCTGCATGGGCCTGGCTGTGACATAGGAGCTGAGAGACCTCAGAGGAATATCCAACATGGAGTCCAAGGGAAAGTGGCCCAGGAGCCACTGGTGCAGTAGACAGATGGTATCATCATGTAAGCACCTCATCCATACCCCCACCCCACCCACCACGGGATTCCTAGGGAGTTTAAAAAAGGAAGGGCTGACACACTCTCTTATTTAGCAACTAATCAATGAATCTATGCAAACTGGAAACTAATATTACCAAAAAACATAAATATTGGTGGATTCTGGGCTGCTTTTTGACTCCATTTATAGAACCTTGGTGATTCTCTATTATTCAAGAAGGTAGGGGCTTAGAGAATCAACAGACAGAATTGCTGAATGACATCAGATTTGTTGTTACTGACTATCCATCATGGACATTACTCTCCAAAATACATCTCCAAGGTTAGATAACATATGATTTAAACAGTGTTTCAATAATTCCATGATAAATGAACACGAGTGAATGCTCTAATCCCAGGTAGCATTTGTCAGAGTGGACAGATTATTTCTGAGTAGGTTTAAAAATAATTCTGAAATTATATTTCTAGAAAGACTAAAGTATATTTCTTCTTTTGTTTAAACTAATCTTCTCTGACACACCCATCCCTTCAAAATTTGTTCTTTATTTTATTTTTTAATGGGAAAACCAAAGTTTAATAACATGGATACATGGGAAAGATGAAGGAAAACTGAGTAACTCCTGCTATTTATTTTAGAATTGAATTCAAATACATTATTGGTTATCTAGAGGGTGAATATTTTTCCTTTTTTAAAAAAATTAGTGTTTGTATTAGTTACTTGACCTATAAAATCAATTTGAAAAAGACAGTTTATTATACACACAGAAAAGCTGTAAGACAATGGTGATTCCATAACTTCATGTAGACATATAAATTCAATGTGATTGTGGCTCTTAAATTTAAGATAGAGTACCATAATTATTATAATACACCCACCATGTGATGTTAAACCTTAAACTAGTTTCTCCAATAAAATTTCTTAATTGAACATTAGAGGAGGGGTTGTAGATCTGGTTAGAAGATGTTTTCTATCCTTTACTTGAGGATGACAAGAGGAGACAATATATTTTACTCCAGACACTGAAATGTTTACTACTCTTAAATATTATCACAGATGGTAGTCAGTTTTGGGGGAATCTGCTTGAGAGTATTTGAATAAACACGTCAATACATAATATTGTACAGCAATTATGGGCTTCCCTGGCAACTCATTGGTAAAGAAACCACCTGCTGATGCGGGAGTCATAAGAGATGAGAGTTCAATCCCGGGGTCAGGAAGACCCCCTGAAGAAGGAAATGACAACCCACTCCAGTGTTCTTGCGTGGGAAATCCCACAGACATAGGAGCCTGGGGGCTACAGTCCATGGGGTCACAAGAGAGCAGGACATGACTTAGTGACTAAAAAACAACAATGGCAACTATACTTCAATAAAAGATAAAAAAATAAAAATAAAATTTTTAAAATAAATTTTAAATAAGCAAAAATATACATATCAGTTCAGTTCAGTCGCTCAGTCGTGTCTGATTCCTTGCGACCCCATGAATTGCAACATGTCAGGCCTTCCTGTCCATCACAAACTCCCGGAGTTCACTCAAACTCATGTCCATCGAGTTGGTGATGCCATCTAGCCACCTCATCCTCTGTCGTCCCCTTCTCCTCCTGCCCCCAATCCCTCCCAGCATCAGAGTCTTTTCCAATGAGTCAACTCTTCACATGAGGAGGCCAAAGTATTGGAGTTTCAGCTTTAGCATCAGTCCTTCCAATGAACACCCAGGACTGGTCTCCTTTAGGAAGGACTGGTTGGATCTCCTTGCAGTCCAAGGGACTCTCAAGAGTCTTCTCCAACACCACAGTTCAAAGGCATCAATTCTTCGGCACTAAGCTTTCTTCACAGTCCAACTCTCACATCCATACATGACCACTGGAAAAACCATAGCCTTGACTAGACGGACCTTTGTTGGCAAAGTAATGTCTCTGTTTTTTAATATATCTCCATATAAATTCCATGGACAAAGGAACCCTGTGGGTTACAGTCCATGGGCTCCCAAAAAGTCAGACACAACTGAATTGACTTAACACATACACAATCTGTAAAAATAATGAATCCAAATTCTGCACATCTGAAACTAATACAATATGGTAAATCAATTAACTTCAATAAAAAATAAATATGTCAAATATCTCTATATAAAATGAGTGGTATTTAAAATAATTTGTGATCAAAAGAATTTTAAATTCTACTTGCTTCTTCTTATATTTTCCCTACTGTTTTTATGCTAATAAAATTCATCTGTTTGTTCAATGGATTTCTTGGGGGCCTATTTGTTCTTGAAGTTAGGAATATAAAGATAAAGAAGTCCCAGTTCCTGCCTCCTGCTCTGTCGAGAGGTAGAGGTGACCAGGTGTGGTAATTAAGAAAGGTAGTGCAGGGAAATTGACAGAGGCTGGGTCACGGGCATAGGTTGTCTAAGGTGTCGTGCAGGCAAAACTCCACTAGTGGCCGGACAGAGAGCTCAGAGAAAGGGGTTGGAGGCAGACAGAAGCAAGAGAGGTGGGTTCAGCAATGCTTTAGAGGGTCAAGAACATGAGCTTTAGACTCAAGAAGACCCAAATAGCTTGAAAAATCATGTCTGCCAAGTGACATTCTCTTTCCAAGCCTCAGTGTCCTTTCCTAAAGGGACATCAGTAGTAACTCCTGCGCGTTTATTGTAAGGAGCGATGCACAGACAGGGCTTAGCGCATGCCTAGCACTAGCAAATCTCCTGTGACGATTGGCTGCCTTTTGAAAACATTATTAATTAGGAGGAGGAGGAAGGAAAGCAGAGGACAAGGAAGGAGGAAGGAGAGGAGGAAGAGATTCAAGGGTGCATCTCTGGATGAGATGTTCAGTGTCTGCTGCTATAGGGCTGTGCAAATGGCTGCTAATGGCTGAGCAAATCTTCAGGCACTAGAAAGAAGTGAACCAGAGTGGAAAGCAAATGTCAGCCTCGTGTGAGGCTTGAACTGATACTAGGCAGGAAACCAAGGACACTGCATCTATTTAAAATGAATCAAGTCCCAAAATGCCAGGGAGACCAGTGACTTGGAGGAACCACTGACATGACTGGGAGCCCCAGGCAGTCAGCAAGGGTAATTCAGGGAGTAACTCATGAACCCAGACGTGTCTCCCAGAGCACACCCTCTTCATCCAGAAGAGGGACAACCTGGGGGACTGTGGATACTTAAATATTTTGTCTGTATTGTGCCAGTTTCATTTGGGAACCTGAGTGAGATCCACTTTGCAGAAGGCAATTATAGGGAGATGGTAATAACAAGCTGCAGGAAAATGAGATAAGGAGCTCACAAAAGAATGTGGGAAAGCTGAACACATAAAAGCAACATACCACTGTGCAAGCCATTAGATGAATCCACAAACAAAAACTCTATACGATGGTGCAAGCATGTACCAAGTGTTTGGGTAGCTGAGGGGAGAGTGCCATCAGTCAACCCAGATGAAGACAGGAGAGGGCTGGGGGAGGATGGGCCTCTGGAGTCAGAGGATACATTCACCAGGAGGGCAGAGGAAAGAGACATTCTGAGTGAGGGAACAGAAAGAGCAGTCATGCAGGTGTGAAAGTGGATGACAAATTTAGACACTGGGTCTGGTGGTTATAACATCAAGGATATGTGTATTAACGACTCAGTGAAGGAAGGAAGGAAAGCAAAGGAGATGGGAGTAAAGGACTGTTTTGTGACATGTTCCCATGTGCCATGTGTATTGATAAACTTGTTTTTAGAAATATATTATTCAGTGTGTAAGGGTCACAGTGATTACATGACCCCATATATATTTTGATTATTAGGGTTTTTCTTCCTTTTATAGATGGCATCACCGACTCAGTGGACACAGGTTTGGATGGACTCTGGGAATTGGTGATGGACAGGGAGGCCTGGCATGCTGTGGTTCATGGGGTCACAAAGAGTCAGACACCACTGAGTGATTGAACTGAACTGAACAGAACTGAACACAGATTGTGCTCTTGGCTTCCTGTACCAAATCTTAGGAGACTTCCCAGGTGGCACTAGTGGAGAAGACTCCAGAGATGCGGGTTTGATCCCTGGGTCAGGAAGATCCCCGGGAGGAGGAAATGGCAACCCATTCCAGCATTCTTGCCTGGAAAATTCCATGGACAGAGGAACCTGGTGGGCTACAGTCCATGGGGCTGCGAAGAGTCAGACATGACTGAGTATACACTCACATATATGATATATAGTATTTTGCTTTACAGTTTACACATGTGCATGTCTCATTAAATTTTTAGCAGCACAGGAAGATAGGTCTTACCGTCTCTGGATTTGCAAATGAAAATAAAGTTTGGAAAAACACTAGTAAGTTGCATGCCTGGGGTTACTGTATATTGACTGAGACTGGCTGCCTCCCTATTCATTCATATTCAGCAAACATGTACTGAGTTCCTTCTCTCCTGCCAAGTGCTCTGATAGATGCTGGGAATACAAACAATGCTCAAATGAATACACAGAAAGGAGGGGAAACTATTATATAAACAATGAATTAAAATACATTGAAGTAAGAACTACTACAGGATGTGCACGGCATTGCAACTCAGAAAATGCACACAGAGACTTAGAAAGAGCTGCCCAGAATCAGTGCCACCTGAACTATGAGTGTTCAGGGGAGGAAGAGAGAAAGGTTGGTCTAGGTCTGGGACTTGCATGGGCAAAGCCACGGAAACACGAGAGAGTACTATGTGAGGCCAGTCTGTGAGAAGTGCAGGAAGGCTAGTCTTGGCTGACAGATGAAAGATACAGGAGCTAGATGAGAAAAAAAAAAGTCTTTGCAGGCTACACTTGAGGGTTTGAGTTTTCGTGGTCTAAGTGCCTGCAATCCACTGGAAGATTTTAATTGTGCGAGCGACAAGATCAGTTTTGTTATTCAGAAAGCACACTCTGGCAGCAGTTCAGTGGGTGGAAAGGAAAGTGGTTACCCTGGAGACGGGCAGACCCAGCAGAAAACTATGACAATAATCCAGGAGAGAGAAAATGAGGATAGTGGTTGGAGGAACAGGCAGATTCAAAGACATTTTGGAAAATTCGCTGGGTAAAAATGCTGAATGAAAGGCAGACTCAAGAATAATGGTCAGGTTTCTGGCTTGGGCATCTAGGTGAATGGTAAATGAATCAAGAAGTAGAGTTCCAAAGAAACAGATTTTCAGGAAAATATTATGAGTATGCGTGGGATGAGTTCAATTTGAGGTGCCTCTGGGACTTCTACAGGATGTGGTTAATATATTTAAAATTCAGAACAGAGGTTATGACTGAAGACATAGATTTAAGAGTGATCATCAAATGGTTGTTGGGATTTCGACTCTCTCCAAAACTACAAGATCTGGGTATCACTGATCCTAAGCAATTCATTTGCACCATCTCTGAAGTACTAGATCAAGCTTTGTTCCAAAGTACAAATTAGCATAGCAGCTCAGTAAACAATGTCTCTGAGTTTCTGGAAAGAAAGATGTTCAGTCACCATAAGGCCCAGAATTAATGAAAAGTCACAGAAATAATAGCTCTATTCTCTGGTTGCTTTTGAACCTCAAATCACTCTTTGGCAACAAGGTAATAATTTACAGAAACTGCTGAAAAGACCTTCTGGTAAATGGGGCAGCGAAAAGAGTTTGTTTTTAATATTCATTCTAAACCATATATGTGGTTGTATTTTGAAACTGCTAGTGCACATTCTTGACCTGAATTCCTTTTCTAATTGGAAAGTCAATTTTGATTCTGATTATAGGATATAATTTCTTTAGAAAAAATCTCCCATGAAAGTTAGTTCCTTCTCATTGTTCTTTTTTAAATTAGATAAAATGACAAGAATTGGATGATATGTGCTTATGTAATCAATGTAGTTTGCCTGTATTTTAATTAGAAGGCAGTTCTTAGAGGAAAAATATTCCTGCTCAGCTGTGAACAAATATCAACAACATAACTTCAAAATCAAGCGGAACATTTTTATTTTCTTTTAGGTTGGGTAGTGATGATTATAATGACCAATAAAGCATTGTAGTCATTAATGCTTGGGAAAAAAACACTAAAAATCAATATTTTGTCCTCAAATTGTCACAGATAGGAAACAATCAATCCCACTACTTTTCCGTTTCCATCCTCCCTGCTTCCAAATTTGGATCGAAGTGGGAAGAGTAGAAAATGCATTTGTCACTACCCATATTTTGTCACCAGAATGAATATCAAGGAGGAAGAAAGGAAAAGGCAACAAATGCTTTACACATTTAATCTTCTCATGATAGTTTTCACAATAATCCTGTTCTGAGGATTCACAGAGCTAATATATTTAAAACTATTAAAACAATAATAGTAAAACAATTAAAGCAGTAAGTATTACATGATAAATGCTCCGTAAGTATTCAATAGTTTTATTGTTAATTAGGTATATCTCCAGGCTTTTTCTAAGGAATCCCATACCCAGGAGGTTAAACATCTCTCCAAAATGACATAGCTGGTAAGGGATGGGTCCAGGGTGAGACCCAGGTCTGCCTGCCTCCAGGCTTATGCTCCTTCTATTATTCTATACTGCCACTTGGTGACAAGTAAGCTTAGTCCCTACTGAAAACAATATTCCTGACAGTATATTCTCACGGAGAGACTACTGAAATGGGTGTATAAAAAATCCTGCTTCTATCCTTTGATAACTTGTGCCAAATAATCTTTCCATTTACCTCTGTCTTAGTTTCCTCGTTTGGAACAATAGAGATATCATTACTTTTCTTCTTTGCCAATATACTATCCAAAATTCAATATAGTGTAATATAGTTTCTATGGTATTACTTCAATACACAGAATCCTTTTGGATCTTCAGAATAGAGCTAATGTGATCTAATGGAAGAGGGCACATTGAATTTCCCGTTCCACAAACTTGGACATTTTACTTAAGTTAATGAAATTCGTTGAGTCTCTGTTTTCTCACTTATGAAAAAAGCTAGAGGTTGAATTAGATGTTCTCTGAGTTCTTCAACCATCTTATAAGATGGGGTTATGTGGGAATTATTCCAAAGTTTAGATACAGGAAAGGGCTCAGAGAAGATCAATCATTTTCCCCAAGGATGTTTAGAAAATAAATGATGAAATCCTAGGACCTGGGATTTTTGACTCCTAATACAATTTCCTTTCTATTCTACTGAGCTACACTTTATCTGATGGTCAAAGACACATTAATGATTCTTGATATGAGTGATGATCTAACTCAACAGATGAATGCTTTTGCCTTTAGGCTGACTGATAAACTTCAAAGTAATTAGCATCTTACAACTAAGCTGAGATCTGGGTGACGTTGGTGACCTGCCAAAAGAAAACAGCTGGCACCAGGCTTTGTAAGCTGCCCTTCCTCAGTAAGCTTCACTTTAGCCTAGCAAAGTCCACTCTACCTCTACCTGAATTGCCCTCTTGAAACAAGCAAGCAGTGTCGTCTTTCTCTTGAATTGGCTGGCACTGCTGTGATATCACTTATCACATGATATTCCAAAAGGCAATTGTGATCTCTAGCTTCAAGCTGTTGGCAATCTACTTGGAGAAAATGAGGTTTGATGTTAAGCATTTGGCAGCTTCTATCATAGCTGGATTGAATAAAAGGGTCCTTAAATCACCTGGAATATCCGAGTTCTGTATAAATGTGACTCAGTATTTAAACTGGGTGAGAAGTCCTAAAGCCTCAGGTTTCACAAAAGGAGAGCTTCAACTGTCAAAGCTATCAAGATCTTGGGAATTATTTAGTTTAGCTAATTTATTTTGTAAATGAAGAATTTACCACATTTATGAGGGTGGGGAAAGAAGGAATTGGAGCTAGAGTCACTTATTTTAGGGAACTACAAAAGTAAATGGATGCTTGGCAAAACACTAACATGAGAGGAACCGTGCATTTTCTAAACGCTGCTGCTGCTGCTGCAAGTCGCTCAGTTGTGTCCGACTCTGCAGCCTACCAGGCTCCTCCATCCATGGAATTTTCCAGGCAAGAGTACTGGAGTGGGGTGCCATTGCCTTCTCCATGCATGTTGATGTTCCTCCATATAAATCCAAACCATTCCAGCATTGCTTCGTCAGCAAGCATCCCAGCCCTCAGACAAGGTAGAAACCAATAGGGAACCAAATGCAGCAGCCCTTCCTCCTTTCTTGTTCTAACCATTATCCACCAGCTTCTCTGGTCCATTTTTCACATTGCTTATCCCTAACCATGATCTTCTTAAGGCACTATGTCCCCTCCAAAAACAGACTAACAAGGCAACTCAGACCTACCTGCTATAGATCGAATGGTTGTGTCACCCCGTCATCCCAAAATTCATATGTTGACATTTGAACCGTCAATGTGGTAGTATTAGGAGGTGAGGTTTCTGGGAGGGGAGAATAGTATCCTCATGAATGGGGTTAATATTCTGGTAAAACAGACCCTGGAGAGCTCTCTCAGCCCTTCCACTGTGAGAACACAGCTAGAAGACGGTTCCCGTGAACCAGGAAATGGGGCTCTCACCAGACACTGAATCTGCTGATGCCTTGACCCTGAACTTTCCAGCCGCCAGAACAGTGAGAAATAAATTTCTGTTTCAGTTCCCAGTCTATGCAATTCTGTTATAGCAGCCTAACCAGACTAAGACACTGCCTGTGATTTTCTAATAAAGTGTTGTCCCCTCCCCTCTCTCCATCTCTCTCAGTGGCCCTATGTTGCTTTCATCAGTTGTATTTCTGGTTTGGAGAGCAGCAGAAATGCAAGGGCTTTGGGAACGATTAATGTGCTCTCTACTGTATCTGCCTCAAAGAAAGAGTAACAATTAGTCTTGTGAACAAAATGGCGCACAGGTGATGCTGTGAAAGCTCTTCTCTAGGACACGCCTGTCTTCAGCTCACAAACCCCCATCCAGCTGTACTTAATCAGCTCAGGGTACACACGCTGATCTTCCAATCACAGCTTCAACTGGATGAAAGGGGATGCGGAGGGACTTGGCGGGTCCAAGGCCTTAGTCTTCCAGAAAAAGAAAGTGGCTGTTATCCCCAAAAAAGACCTAAATCTGTTTGGTGTGGCTAGAAGAATGTGATTTTCCTGGGTGATCTGTCAAACAAATCTCATTATTCCATAGGATTGTATCATTCACCCCCTACTGCTGCCCCCTGCCCCCTCTTTTTCAACCCCAAACAAAATAATGGATTAACCTGACTCTTTTTCCCTCCCTCTGCCTTCAAACTGCAAGATGATATTTTTGTGTGTCTTTTCTCTTTTAAGACTGCCTTGATGTTCGGCATAACCTGAGCTCATCTGGATAAAAGCACGGGTTAGGAGAAGATACTCAGAGAATCACAATACTGAGTCCAGAGCCTCCAGGGAGGAGCCAGGTTGCAAAGCTTACCAAGGAAAGTCATCTGATATAATTTAAGACACAGAATTCTCACCAGTCTGAATGGAAAGTGAGAATGTGAGCAAGCTGCTTCTCATTGAGAACATAAGACATTGGCTCAAAAGTCTTGTGTTTTCTGTTTAATAAATTAAAGAAACCATCACAAATGGAGTCTAGAGTTGAGTGACCACATCATAATTCACTCACTGTGTGTGATGAATAAGCCACCTGTTTTTGATGGAGACTTCCCCAAAGTAACATTAAAGTAATGAAAATCATTGGGAATTATTCTTTCTAGAGAAAGATGATGTTACTGACCCACCAAGAGCGATCAGGATTGTTTTCAACAGTGAGAAAGGATTTGCAACGTAACAAATGGGAGCCAACAAAGTGCTGACCCAGAGCCGTGAAGCAGAGAACATCCAGCAGAAGTTTAAGTGTGTTAGTCAGCGCTCCTGTATCATCACTGCCACAGCAATTCCCATTCCGACAAATTAAAAAAGGAGGGCACAGGTTTGATGAAACCTGCCTGCAATGCAGGATACTGGATTTGATCCCTGGATTGGGAAGATCCCCTGGAGAAGGGAATGGCTATGCACTCCAGTATTTTTACCTGGAGAATCCCATGGACAGAGGAGTCTGGCTAGATACAGTCCATGGTATCACAAAGAGTCAGACACAACTGAGCCACTAACACACACAAAATGATTAGTGCTTGATGCCTGCCCTCCATACACACAAAAAGGTTTTGCCATGGCAATCCCTCCCCTCAAATTACAACTGCATCAGTGATAAAATCTGATACTGAAATAATGTATACACACACATGCACACACACAAAATTGTATGAAAACACACACAGTAAAAGGAAATAGGGAAATGACTAATTTTGAAACTAAATGTTTTCAAAAATAACCTCCATATCCCTAGATTGCCACTCTCTAGACAATAATAAGTTGAAAAATACGTATTATAACATAGGCAGAGCTGAAATGTATTTTACCGGTAGCATTTTAATATGTGTGGTAGAGGGGCAGGGAGTGAACTTCTGTTTTGGGCACTGAGAAAGTAGTTTGTATCAGACTCATCCTCTGATTGAACAAATATAAAATCTGTGTATGTGTGTGCTTGAAGTCAGTGTTACTCGTTTAGTCATGTCCAGCTCTTTTTGACCCTATGGACTGAAGCCCACCAGGCTTGTCTGTCCATGGGATTCTCCAGGCAAGAATACTGGAGTGGGTTGCCATTACCTCCTCCAGGGGATCTTCCCGACCCAGGGCTAGAACTGGGTCTCCTGCACTGCAGGCGGGTTCTTTACCCCTGAGCCACCAAGGTAGCTACCAGGGAAGCCCCACGTGTGTGTTTAACTATTTGAATATTGCAGAAAGAAACCAATGCAGTTAAGAGTTGAGAACTCTAACGGGACTCTTCTGGCGGTCCAGTGGTTAAGACTGTATTAAAATTGCAGGGAGTGCCAATTCCATCTCTGGTCAGGGAACTAAGATCCTGCATGCTGTCTGGCCAAAATAAATAAATAAAAAGTTGAGGACTCTAAATCCTGAATCCTTGAAATTTTTGCCAGGATTCCAGAGAAAAGGGAGCTATTTCGATGTGAGCCCCACAAACCCTTAGGAAACAGTCTGATTTGGGGCACAAAGCATGGAAGCAAAACAGAAAACAATGGCATAGGGTTTGCAGCACTCACTACACTGCCATGGATTTGCAGAGTCAGACATGAATTATCGACTGAACAACAATAACACTGCAGAGATAAAAATCAAAGTTTTAATTGAGGAAACAAGAAAAGATTTGGACACAAGTGATGTGTGTGTGATGTAGAAGGAGTAGTGCTTAAGGAGGAAATTTTTAAGCCTTAAATAAATTTACCAGCATAGGGAGAAAAAAGTTAAAAATCAGTGAACTAAGCGTCCAATTCAAAAATCTAGAATGAAAAATCAACCATATTAAATAAAAAGAATAGGAAGAAAACAGCAACTAAAAAAAGAGATCAGTATTCATAGTAAAAAAAAAACAAAAACAAATATTCATTTGGAAAAATTAATGGGGCAAAAGTCAGTTATTTGAAAAGGTTAATATAATTTATAAATCTCCAGAAGTGCAGGTCAGAAAATGGGAAATGTTAGAAACAAACTATTAAAATCAGGAATAAAAAGGGAACATCAGTATACACATTAAATACAGTGAGGGGTAGTTATAAATTTATATCAACCTCATAAATTAGATAAATATATTTCTTGAAAAGAATGCAGCTTATCAAAATTGACTTAAATAAAGAAATAGAAAATCCAAATAATGCTACTATCTATGAAAATGATTGCTTTTAACTCTTCTCAGAGAGAAAACTCTGGCCCAGGTACTTCAAAAGAGAAACATTCTAAATATTTCATGAAGAAATAATTTCATCTTGTACAAACTTTTGAGAGTCTAGATATAGAGGGAATACTTTCCAACTCCTGAGGCCATTACAATCTTGACAGTAACACCAGACAAAAACATAAAAAGAAAAATTATAGGCCAATCTTTCTTATGAATAGAAGCACAAACATACTAAATAAAAATAGCACACTGAACCCAACAATATGGAAAAGCACACTCTATACTCACAAAACTGGGTTTAAACCAAGAATGCAAGGTTGATTCATTGCTTAAAAATCAGTTACTGTAACTCATTACATAAACTCTTCATACTTAAGGCAAGAAGCATGTAACCATTTCAATAAATGTAAAAAAGGTAGATAAAAACATTGCAACCATTTATGATGGAAATAAAGTAACAACAAATTCCTTTTAGAAAAATAAACATAGAATGAATCTTTATATGATAATGAGTTTCTTCAAAGAAAATGTATGGCAAACATCATGCTTGATATTGGAAAATTTCTTTCTGAAATAAATATATCTCCGAGAGACAAGGAGAGCTTTATTGCTATTTCCATTTAACAGTGTCCTCGAAGTTTTCCAATGTAATAAAACAAGAAAAAGAAGTAAAATATATATGGATTGAAGAGGAGATATGAGAATGTATATGAAAAAGCCAAAAGATGAACTATGGGAATCAATAAGTGAATTTATCAAAGTCAGCGAATACAAAATGAAAATACAAAATAAGTTGCATGTATAACATACCAACAAATAACTAGAAAATAAAATTAGCGTAAAAATTAAGTATCTAATATTATATCTAACAGTGGTGTGTAAGAAGAAAAAGTATAAAACATATGGAAAGAAATTAAAGAAGACCTAAGTCAATACAGTGTATACTGTGTCCTTGAATTAGATGAAAACAGTGTAGGAAAACCATTTATCTCCAGATTGATTTATAAATTCTATACGATTGTTTCAGTTTGATAGTGCAAAATAAATAAACAGCACCTAGCAGTATATTTCGGAGAAGGTAATGGCAAGCCACTCCAGTACTCTTGCCTAGAAAATCCCAGGGACGGGGGAGCCTGGTGGGCTGCCGTCTCTGGGGTTGCACAGAGTCGGATACGACTGAAGCGACTTAGCAGCAGCAGCAGCAGCATACACTTCAAATCAAAATCTCTACAAGTATTTCTGTGAACTTTAAAAAGCTGATTTATATCAATGTAGAACTGATAAAGATCAAGAATAACCATGGTGGCCTTGAAGAAGGAAAACAAAGACCTATAATACAGTACCAGATTTTGAAAGATATTGGTACTGTAGATATAGATACCATAAATAAGTTTATTATTGGTTAAAGAATACACAGTGAACATATTGAAAGAAATATTCCAGAAACACCCCAATTCTTCATTGCTGATGAAAGTGTCATCACAAGCATGAAAATGATAGTTTCTTTTACATTCCCCCCACCAATAAATGGTGCTGTATGGCACCCCACTCCAGTACTCCTGCCTGGAAAATCCCATGGACGGATGAGCCTGGAAGGCTGCAGTCCTTGGGGTCGCTGAGGGTCGGACATGACTGTGCGACTTCACTTTCACTTTCCATTTTCCTGCATTGGAGAAGGATATGGCAACCCACTCCAGTGTTCTTGCCTGGAGAATCCCAGGGACAGGGGAGCCTGGTGGGCTGCAGTCTATGGGGTCACACAGAGTAGGACACGACTGAAGCGACTTAGCAGCAGCAGCAAAGAGAAACAAAAATGAACCTTGAATCTCTCCTTATTATCTTATATCATATACAAAAATTAACTCCAGATGGAATAAATATCAATATAAAAAGTAAAATAATACATTTGCTGGAAAATTATATGAGAGAATACATTCATGAGCTTAGGAGAAGCAAAAATCTTTTAAACAGGACATAAAAACACTATTTATAGGTAAATGATAGGTAAGTTGGACTTCATTAATTTAAGAACAGCTGGACCATTGATGCTAGACCCTTTGACATTTTAAAAGAATACAAAATTTAAAATTCATAACTATTTAAAATTTTCACAAACTAATATACGAGTGAAATAACTATATCTACTTAGCAGGAAACCTGTGATCTAAAAACAATTAAAACATTGAGCATTTCAGGAACATGGAGTCCCTCAGTAGAGATGCAAGAGACAACTGTGTGTAGAGGCATGTCCAACACGGGCTGTAACCCCATCGGTCTCCTCTGTCAATGGAATTTTCCAGGCAAGAATACTAGAGTGGATTGCCATTTTCTACTCCAGAGTATCTTCCCAACCCAGGGATCAAACCCGCTTCTCCTGCATCTTCTGCCTTAGCAGGCAGATTCTTTACCACTGCACCACAAGAGACAACTACTCGATTATATTTAGTTAATGCTATTTCAAGTGATGTAGTAGGGAATTATGTCTGTCCTACAGAAAGCATTTTAACATTCAAAAGTGCTTTAAAAGGAAAAAGCTAGTCAAAATGTCTCTGAACATCTGGCTTCACTCTTCTTCAGCTAGGCTTTCCTGAAGCAGTTTTGACAGAACTAACCCACTGAGATGCAGCTTAAAAGTGGAACCAAGTAAATACTGAAAGGCTATCAGAAAAGGCAAGTGAGTGTACGAAACATCCACCAAGATTCTATCTTAGAGAACTAAGGCTGGAATAATATATTCAGTATTTATCATAAAAGTTAGACTTTAGAGCTCTACCTTATATCATTAACTATAGTTAATAGATCATGTTATTAAACTCTGTGTGTGTTGGGAGAAGGGAGACCTAAATCCAATAATAGGAAGAGAATAAGAGCATATCCTGTCATCTGGAAGCTATGAGTTATTCAAGTCCATAAGTGTAAATAAATCAGCCCTCAAAGTGAAATTATGCAATTTTAAAAAAGAAAAGAAAAAAGCTTCCTGCATTATAAAGTACAAAGATAGAGCTGCAAGATAATGGGGCTTCCCTGATAGCTCAGTTGGTAAAGAATCTGATCCAGCAGGCAGGACTGGAGACATAATTTGTAAGGCCCAGTGAAAAATGAAAATTTAGGGCTCCTTGTTAAAAAATGATTAACAGTTTCAATGGTTAGTGATAGAGCATTAAATCAAGTGCAGGGCCATTCTAGCACTGAGTGTCGCATGAGGCAGAACCTGTTTGCAGGAAAGGACTATACACAAAAATCAAACTTTTCTTCTGCACTTGCCTCCAGGAAGAATCACAGCATCAGGAGTGCTGTCTGTAAGCAGAGAAAACTACAAGGTGAAGGCTTGGATTTGATAAGCTTTTCATATGAATTTAAAGAGGGGATAGGATGCTCACACTGAGTGTTAGCTGTGCTTTTACTTCTGAAAATGACAGCTTGATGATTCAAGGCTGAGATTTTCAGAATGCATTCCTATTTGTTTCCAGTCTTGTGTTCCTTAGACTGCCTAGAAAGAAAGTGTTGTATGTGTTATGATTTTTTTTTTAATGCTCCAGTAAGCTTTCAAACTGGGCCAATCAGAAACAACGGGTGTGCACATACCATTCAGCTTGCTTTAATTCCATCAATACAGAGAGTGAGACTGACTATTTAGAATATTTAATACAAAGAACAAAGAAATGCCATTACATGAAAAATGTAAGAACTAGTTTCAACTGTGTGCTATTCCATCCATCCTCCTCTATCTAGCCACTTTATCTGCATGGATTTCTTCCAGGAGATGTCTTTCAATTAGAATTTTTTTGTTAGTTGTAGTCCGTATCCTGTCAGATTGTATATCAAAATTGCAGGTGAATTTTTCCCTCTTGATTCTGCTAAACTGGAAAAAGACTTACAAAACAAAAAATCTTAGGACATTTCATTTGTTCTAGAAAACTGGTAAACTTATTTTTATCTTGCTGAACACAAAATACCATCTCCTGATATTTCCCCTAGAGATATGACAAAGCACTGATTTTTGTTTTATCTGAAGGACATAAAATGTACATTTAAAGTTATAATTCAGGTGTAATTTGCTATTTCTTACCGCTAAGAAATACATTTTCAAAATCAATATCTACTTCGATTTCTTGGAAGGGAAGAATGACATTGAATATGAGAAAATGTGACTGGCAATGAAAAGTAAGAAAGGGGTATTTATACTTTATCTTCTGCAGTCCATCCTGTGAAGTAATAATGAAGCCAAGGGACTAATGATAATGATCACTTGCTTTTATGGGCCAGGGAACCACCATCTCTGATGGAAGAAACCACTAAGGCAGAGTGACTGCTGTGGGGAGAAGCAGGCCCCTCATGAATTATTTAGGGATCATGTGTTACAGGAGAGACTTCATCAAGATGTGTACAAAGTGAAGAGCTAGTGCTATGGCATATAAATTAGTACTTGTCTTAGCTGAGGTTTTTAAGGAGAACAGAAAGAGGCATCAGCAAACTACTTACATTTTAGATTATTCTACTTTTAAAACCATCTTTCACTTACTTCGAAATCTTTTCAGCACTAGATATTAGGTTTACCACATTCTTACCCTCCATACTTTTCTTTCACGCCATCTATAAACTCAGAAAATAAAAGTCCTCTTTACCTGCTTGGAGAAACTTCTCACTGCATCTTGCTTGTCATATCCCATTATGATTCCCTTAACCAGCTCTCTTCCTTGTGTAGATCTTCTTGGTTTCTCACCTGGAATATTTAACGACTTTGACTGCCCTAACTCTAGCCTTCTCCCTTTCTGATGTCACTCAGAGAACTTCTAGGTTCTCTTTTGAAAATGCATATGTCATCATGTCACTCCTGTGGCTCACAAGATGAAATCTTGGCTCCCATGTAGAGTCAAATGAAGTCAGCAGAGTCCAAGGGACCAAGGCAGGGGAGAGAAAGTGAAAGTGAAGTCGCTCAGTTGTGTCCGACTCTTAGTGACCCCATGGACTGCAGCCTACCAGGCTCCTCCATCCATGGGATTTTCCAGGCAAGAGTACTGGAGTGGGGTGCCATTGCCTTCTCCAGTCAAAGTGCTCACTGATACTTAAATTGGATTTAGAGGTTCCTGGCAACACCCTCCAACTAAATAATCCAACTCTAATCTGGAGTTTTCTCAATGTTTTGGGGTGATACTTGGCTTACCAGTATCACTGTTCTATTCCAGAAAAACACACTTTCCAGGAAAAAAAATTATGAACTGAGCCAAGGATACAGATGGAGTTTTTACTGATGAATACCAGGTGGTCCTTAGGGGTAGGAGATGAAGCTGTCTGTTTGGACTAGTTCAAATTCTAGGTATAAACTAAGGTGGAAGAAGCACAAGCTGGAATCAAGATTGCCGGGAGAAATATCAATAACCTCAGATATGCAGATGACACCACCCTTATGGCAGAAAGTGAGGAGGAACTAAAGAGCCTCTTGATGAAAGTGAAAGAGGAGAGTGAAAAAGTTGGCTTAAAGCTCAACATTCAGAAAATGAAGATCATGGTATCTGGTCCCATCACTTCATGGCAAACAGATGGGGAAACAGTGGAAACAGTGTCAGACTTTATTTTTGGGGGCTCCAAAATCACTGCAGATGGTGATTGTGGCCATGAAAGACGCTTACTTAAAAGACGCTTACTCCTTGGAAGGAAAGTTATGATCAACCTAGATAGCATATTGAAAAGCAGACATTACTTTGCCAACAAAGGTCTGTCTAGTCAAGGCTATGGTTTTTCCAGTAGTCATGTATGGATGTGAGAGTTGGACTGGGAAGAAAGCTGAGCGCCGAAGAATTGTTGCTTTTGAACTATGGTGTTGGAGAAGACTCTTGAGAGTCCCTTGGACTGCAAGGAGATCCAACCAGTCCATCCTAAAGGAGATCAGCCCTAGGTGTTCTTTGGAAGGAATGATGCTAAAGCTGAAACTCCAGTACTTTGCCACCTCATGCGAAGAGTTGACTCATTGGAAAAGACTCTGGGAGGGATTTCCTGCTGGGAGGGATTGGGGGCGGCAGGAGGAGAAGGGGACGACAGAGGATGAGATGGCTGGATGGCATCACTGACTCAATGGACGTGAGTTTGAGTGAACTCCGGGAGTTGGTGATGCACAGGGAGGCCTGGCGTGCTGTGATTCATGGGATCGCAAAGAGTCGGACACGACTGAGCAACTGAACTGAACTGAACTGAAGGTTCGATAGAAGTTCTAAGGTTCACACGTGTTCCAGGCCATATCAAGAGGTTCAAGGTTTCATTGAGATTTGGAATCAAAGCCCATACTAATGGATTATGTGTTTGAAATGTCCCTTCTGTGTATACCATTGGGAATCTAGCATGGATTCCTCTTTATGAATTCGGAATCCTGACAGATCTCTATCAAGGTTCATTAACGAAGACTATCTACATCACAACAGCCTACAGTAGGAATTTGAATGGTTTCCCCCCCAGTGACATTAAACGAATTCACAAACAAAAGGGTAAAACCAAAAATGAGAAGTCACATTACCTACAATTGAATTTTATAAGCTTTTTATTCAAAATCATACATATAATATAGTACTTACATGAAGACTGAGGAGAAGGATATTGTATCCCTGAAAGATCTTAACAAATTATGTAAACCTCACTTTATTTGCAGTGTAGAGCCAAATGTTTCCTATTAATGAAAGATTTCTTTACCAAATCCCCATACTAAAGCCGTTTATGGTATTTTCTAAATGAACAGAGCCACACCCGTCCTCAAAGCCACACTGTCGCCTTGTAGCCTTAGGAGATCTTTCATATTCCACAAGGGATTTCATTTAAGAACTAGTCTTTTAACAATTCTGTCTTTCTTAATATTTTAACAACTTTACAGTCCTCTTGGGGTGCCGTGTTATACCAAAGTCTCTTCAAGCCCCACAAAAATGGATATAAAAATGCTCAGAACTAAGCCCAGAACCAGACTAATCACTTCATGGGAGAAACTTCAATCACGAAATCTCAGAAAACCTCACTTTCTTGGCGGCACATTAGGATTTCTGTATAAACCTGTGTCTTCTGTTGTTATCTTTCTCTCAATGGAAGAAGTTTTAAAGTGAAAAAGAAAACAAAGGATCAACTCAACTTGTAGTCCTTGGTAGCAATTGATTAGCTGATAAGAAGAGGACTTTCTAACCAGGGAGCTACTCGTTTTGACGTGAGAATACTCAGTCAGAATGTGCCTTCTGCATCCACATATGGACAGATAGTGTTTCCTGAGGCCTTCTGGTGAGACTTCACAAGGAACTTGTCTTCACCATTTCAGTCACTTAAAAATAAACAAAAAGTTAAGGCAGTTGGGGCAACGGAGCTCACAGTTCAGACAAATGGATAAAATGTCTCTTTGCTAGATTTGTAAAAAACTGGAAAAATATTTCTGGCATCCTTCTATGTCAGCCTGCATGCACTCCCACCAGGAAACCCAGTCCAGTTTGTTGCTTCTAGAGATCCTCTGATCTCTCCTCCCTCTTCCTGGCATGACGGTGTTTTCCATGACAGCAGTGTGAGTTCTCTTACATGAAGGTGCTGACATCTGCATTAGGTTCAGGGCCTTCTTCCTGATGTCTCAATATTTTTGGAAAGCATGACTGCCAAAGCCCCTGACCACAGAAATCACAAGATGGATTTGGGCCTTAAAAGTCTGACCAAAAATAATTTTAGGCCATGATGAAAGGACTCAGTTCAATCACAACTCCTTTTCAGTGTGTTTGCTAAGATCCTATGTAGGTGGAGTTTGGTATCCTAAAGTGAAATGAAGTCGCTCAGTCATGTCCGACTCTTTGAGACCCTATGGACTATAGCCCCCCAGGCTCCTCTGTCCATGGGATTCTCCAGGCAAGAATACTGGAGTGGGTTGCCATTTCCTTCTCCAGGGGATCTTCCAGACCCAGGGATCGAACCCAGGTCTCCTGCATTGCAAGCAGACCCTTTAACCTCTGAGCCACCAGGGCAGACCCCTGGTATCCTAAAGGTGAATAGCAAAGTTGACAGACAACAAAATGTACAATGTCGATGGCTATGTTTTGAATCGCCAGTTCTATTGGGTTTAACAGTCAGTCAATGCAGATGGTCCAAGAATAAAATTCCAGTCAGCCCCCAATATGAAAATAAAAGGAATTAACTTAAAAATCATATAGGAAAGGATAGGTATGGTATACATTCTGGGTGTCCACTTTGACCAGACTGAGACACCAGGTCGTTTTCATGTGTCCTGTTTGGATTAACGTTCCAAAAGTTTCTGGACAATACAATGAAGAAAATTTATGGAAATGATAATTACTGTCTTCTCCAAGAACATAAAGGTCACTGAGATGAACGCTCTTGAACAGAAAGGCATGGTGAAGTCCACCCACCAACAGGTACACTGGCAATCAAGGAACTCTCTCTGAGATAAGATAAGTCTCCTGAGTTCTGTCCTGAGCATGGTGATGCAGCACTTTGCAAATATGCTCTGCCCCAGGCCCTAGGCAATCTTCTCGAAATGGTTATAGATGGTGGTTTATCGATGGAAAGAACAGGGTGGCTTGGAGGATAAGAAGATACTCAAGAGACAGCCATATTCTCTTCATGGCAAAGACATGGATGAAGAAGAGTGTTATGTCCATAGTGAAGTGACAGGGATACAAACATCAGTGGCAATGAACTCAATGTCCCTGGTATCTCTAGCATGCCTGTGTTTTATAGAGGCATAGTAACCACTCAAGAAGGCTGTTGAGTGGTGTTCTCTTAGCATAGGCAAAGGGAATTCTGAGGACAAACATCTACACTCTGCTTTTAGGGGCCATTGGATAATAGGGCAATGGACAGATGGCTCTGGAGAAGGGACAAGTGTGGAGATGTACAAGTAACAGCATCTGAGTATGAAAATAATCCCACTGCCTCTGGTGCTCATAAGACATGAGCAGATTTTTTTACTTCACAGCCAAATTAATGAGGTTAGGCAAGGAGCATTGTGATGGGAGAAAATATTTATCATTCTATGATCACATAATTGAAAGTTTTCTTTTTTTCCTTAGAAAAGATTAATAAATGCAAGATATAGATTTTTATAGTTATCATAAAAATTTGAAATTATTCTTGGTTATAATTTATTAATATCTAACATTATTTTAAAAGACTCTTCTCAAGGAGGTTTTCCATTTAAAAACATTTATGTCATTTGGCAGAGTTAACAATTGAAGTATTGAATTACTGAACTATTGAGTCTATGAAAGTGAAAGTGTTAGTCACTCAGTCGTGTTCGACTCTGCAACTCCATGAGCTGTAGCCCCCCAGGCTCCTCTGTCCATGGGATTCTCCAGGCAAGAACATGGAGTGGTTTGCCATTCCATTCTCCAGGGGATCTTTCTGGCTCAGGGATTGAACCTGGGTGTCCTACATTACAGGTAGATTCTTTACCATCTAAACCACCAGGGAAGACTTTTTGGGTCTTAGTTCAGTTCAGTTGCTCAGTCCTGTCTGACTCTTTGCGACCCCATGGGCTGCAGCACGCCAGGCCTCCCTGGCCATCGCCAATTTTCAGAGTTTACTCAAACTCATGTCCATTGAGTCGCTGATGTCATCAAACCATCTCATCCTCTGTCATCCCCTTCTCCTCCTGCCTTCAATCTTTCCTGGCATCAGAGTCTTTTCAAATGAGTCAGTTCTTCACATCAGGTGGCCAAAGTATTGGAGTCTCAGCTTCAGCATCAGTCCTTCCAATAAATATTCAGGACTGATTTCCTTTAGGATGGACTGGTTGGATCTCCTTGCAGTCCAAGGGACTCTTAAGAGTCTTCTCCAACACCACAGTTCAAAGGCATCAATTCTTTGGTGCTCAGCTTTCTTGATAGTCTAACTCTCACATCTATACGTGACTACCGGAAAAACCATAGCTTTGACTAGATGGACCTTTGTTGGCAAAGTAATGTCTATGCTTTTTAATATGCTGTCTAGGTTGACCATAACTTTTCTTCCAAGGAGTAAGCATTTTTTAATTTCATGGCTGCAGTCACCATCTGCAATGATTTTGAAGCCCCCCAAAATAAAGTCTGTCAGTGTTTCCACTGTTTCCCCATCTATTTGCCATGAAGTGATGGGACTGGATGCCATGATCTTGTTTTCTGAATGTTGAGTTGTAAGCCAACTTTTTCACTCTCCTCTTTCATCAGGAGGCTCTATAGTTCTTCTTCACTTTCTGCCATAAGGGTGGTGTCATCTGCCTACCTGAGGTTATTGATATTTCTCCCAGCAATCTTGATTCCAGCTTGTGCTTCATCCAGCCTGGCATTTCTCATGATGTACTCTGCATAGAAGTTAAATAAGCAGGGTGATAATATACAGCCTTGACATACTCCTTTCCTTATTTGGAACCAGTCTGTTGTTCCATGTCCAGTTCTAACTGTTGCTTCCTGACCTGCACACAGGTTGATCAGAAGGCAGGTCAGGTGGTCTGGTATCCCCATCTCTTTCAGAATTTTCCACAGTTTGTTGTGGTCCACACAATCAAAGGCTTTGGCATAGTCAATAAAGCAGAAATAGATGTTTTTTTCTGGAACTCTCTTGCTTTTTCGATGATCCAGAGGATGTTGACAATTTGATCTCTGGTTCCTCTGCCTTTTCTAAATTCAGCTTGAACCTCTGGAAGTTCATGATTTCCATACTGTTGAATCCTGGCTTGAAGAATTTTCAGCATTACTTTACTAGCATGTGAGATGAGTGCAATTGTGTGGTAGTTTTAGCATTCTTTGGCATTACCTTTCTTTGGGAATGGAATGAAAACTGACCTTTTCCAGTCCTGTAGCCACTGCTGAGTTTTCCAAATTTGCTGTCATATTGATTGCAGCAATTTCATAGCATCATCTTTTAGAATTTGAAATAGTTCAACTGGAATTCCATCACCTCCACTAGCTTTGTTTGTAGTGATGCTTCCTAAGTCCCACTTGACTTCAAATTCTGGAATGTCTGGCTCTAGGTTGGTGATCACACCATCATGATTATCTGGGTCGGGAAGATCTTTTTTGTATAGTTCTTCTGTGTATTCTTGCCGCTTCTTCTTAATATCTTCTGCTTCTGTTAGGTCCATACCATTTTCTGTCCTTTTTGTGCCCATCTTTGCATGAAATGTTCCCTTGGTATCTCTAATTTTCTTGAAGAGATCTCTAGAGTTTCTCATTTTGGTCTACAGGTATTATAAATTTTTTTTAAATTTTATTTTATTTTTAAACTTTACACAATTGTATTAGTTTTGCCAAATATCAAAATGAATCAGGTATTATAAATTGTCTCTGGCATCTCAAGACCTTTACGGAACTCTCCCCCCTTTTGCTAAGTTCATCTTTCCTTCCTATGTCCTGCATCCCAGAGGCTGTCACCACTATTAACTGAATGGCCCAAGCCACCAAGCTGGAGATCATTCTCATTTTCTGTTTCTCTTCTAATTCACTGATTCACCCATTTATATATTCTATTGCTTTCTTCACTCAAAAAAATATTTTGGAATATCATATTTAAAGCAGGGCACTTTAATAGATGTTGGGATAAAAAACCGAGAGCACATTCCTGTAACTATGGCACCCTTTACATCAAGTCAGTTACCAAGCCCTTTTGATTTAACTTCATTAACATTGCTTTAATCTGTCCACTTCATCCCATCTCATTCCCACATATTGGCTCAGGACACAGTTTACCAACACAGGCACTAGAAGGGACCATAAGAGACAGGAGGCCAAGAGTGGCCCTCCGATTCTATGTGTGTGTTGAAACCGGGGAGTGGGGAAAGGTGCCACAGTGGAGAGGAAGCCCGGAACTTGGCACTGACCTCCTCTCTGTGTGATCCCTTTCTCCTCCAGAAAGAAATTGAAGCTACTGCAGAAAGTGCCTTTACAATCTCCCCTTATCTGGTCATCCTGTCATCTGAAAACCACGTGGACTCGTGTGTATCCAGGCCATCCAGCCTCATTCTATACCTTATAGATTAGAATGGATAATTATTTTTGTTGTGGAATCTAACCCGTTCCAGTATTCCTGCCTGGAAAATCCCATGGACTGAGGAGCGGGGCAGACTCCAGTTAATAGCGTCACAAAGAGTCAGACAGGACTGAATGATTGAACACATATATTCTGTGTATATTATATTGTATGTATGAGAGTGAAAGCGTTTGTCACTAGGTCTTGTCTGTCACTTTAAGACCCCATCGACTCCTCTGTCGATGGAATTCTCCAGGCAAGCACACTGGAGTGGGTTGCCATTCTTCTCTCCAGGGGATCTTCCCAACTCAGAGATGGAACCCTGGTCTCCTGCATTGCAGGCAGATTCTTTACTGTCTGAGCCACCAGGGAAGCCCCCTCCCACACACAAATACACACACAAACCTCTGATTTGTAGAATGTGTAGCAGCATCCCCAGACTGTAACCACTGGCTGCCAGCTGTGACAACCAAAACTGTCTCTAGACATGGCCAAATGTCCCCTCACTCCCGACCACTGAGAATTACCAACATCTCATTACTGAGTTACTGAAATAAACTTAATAAGCCTCCTTTTTGCCTATCTCCTCCTCTAATTTGTCCCACACATCAGGGGCACCTCCATTTATGGAGCCATTTCTAAACCTGATCCAACTTCATCCGTTTTTACAAACAGGTCAGTGAAGGTCCATGCAGTGATTTTCCCACAGACACAGAATAAGTAGGAGCTTGTATTCCAAATCAAGATCTCACTGAATTAAAAAAAAAAAAAAACTTTTAATAATAAAAAAAGAATATCTTAAAAAATAAAAAATAATAAAAATAAATAAAGTGGATTGGAAACAAAAAAACACTTCAACACAAACAAAAAAATTTTTGACTGTGCTTTTAACTAATAAGTGATACTTTTCAGATTGTTTATTCTAGTGACAGTGAAGTCGCTCAGTCGTGTCCAACTCTTTACGACCCCATGGACTGTAGCCTACCCGGCTCCTCTGTCCACGGAATTTTCCAAGCAAGAATACTGGAGTGGGTTGCCATTTCCTTCTCCAGGAGATCTTCCCGACTGAGGGATTGAACTTGGGTCTTCCGCACTGGAGGCGGACGCTTTACTGTCTGAGCCACCCGGGAAGTCCGAATAAACGTTGTTTATTCTAATACGAAACACCAAATATACTTTTCTCAGATTAAACTTATTTTATGGCTCCCCATGACCTGCATGACCTACTTCTGCTTTATTGATTATGTCAAAGCCTTTAACTTTGTAGATCACAACAAACTGTGAAAATTGTTCAAGAGATGGGAATACCAGACCACCTTACCTGCCTCCTGAAAAATCTGTATGCAGGTCAAGAAGAAACGGTTAGAACTGGACATGGATCAACAGACTGCTTCCAAATTAGGACAGGAGTACATCAAGGCTGTATATTGTCACCCTGCTTATTTAACTTTTATGCAGAGAACATCATACAAAATGCCAGGCTGGATGAAGCACAAGCTGGAATCAAGAGTGCCAGGAGAAATATCAATAACGTCAGATACGCAGATGACACCACCCTTATGGCAGAAAGTGAAGAAGAACTAAAGAATCTCATGATGAAAGTGAAAGAGGAGAGTAGAAAAACTGACTTAAAACTCAATATTCAAAAAATGAAGATCATGGCATCTAGTCCCATCACTTCATGGCAAATAAATGGGGAAACAATGGAAACAGTGACAGACTTTATTTTTTTGGCTCCAAAATCACTGCAGATGATGACTGCAACCATGAAATTCAAAGACATTTGCTCCTTGGAAGAAAAGCTATAACCAACCTAGACAGCATATTAAAAAAGAGAGACATTACTTTGCCAACAAAGATCTGTCTAATAAAAGCTATGATTTTTCCAGTAGTCATGTATGGATGTGAGAGTTGGACTATAAAGAAAGCTGAGAACCAAAGAATTGATGCTTTTGAACTGTGGTGTTGGAGAAGACTCTTGAGAGTCCCTTGGACTGCAAGGAGATCCAACCAGTCCATCCTAAAGGAGATCAGTCCTGAATACTCATTGGAAGGACTGATGCTGAAGCTGAGACTCCAATACTTTGGCCACATGATGTGAAGAACTGACTCATTGGAAAAGACCCTGAGCCAGGAAAGATTAAAGGCAGGAGGAGAAGGGGACGACAGAGGATGAGATTATTGGATGGCATTACTGACTCAATGGACATGAGTTTGAACAAGCTCCAGGAGTTGATAATGGACAGGGAAGCTTGGTGTGCTGTAGTCCATGGGGTCACAAAGAGTCGGACAGGACGGAGTGACTGAACTGACTGATGGCCTGCATGGGTTTCTCTGGTGGCTCAGACAGTAAAGAATCTGCCTGCAACACAGGAGACCTGGGTTCGAGCCCTGGGTCAGCAAGATCTCCTGGAGAAGGGAATGGCTACCATCAAGTATTCTTGCCTGGAGAATTCCAAGGATGGAGGAACCTGGTGAGATACAGTCTATGGAGTCACAAAGAGTCAGACATGACTGAGAAACTAACACACTTAACACCTGCATGGTGAACCTGACTTTTCAGGAGTCAGTCCTTAGTCACTTCTCCACCTCCATCTCTTAACACCACCTCCACTTCCCGCCACATACTTCTATTCCACTGACCTGTGTGCTTTTCCTCAGACATTTGTGCTCTTTGTGGCTTCAAGGACTTTCTCAGGCTCCTCATCTGCCTTAAAAGTTTTCTTCATTCTTCTCTTGTCTAAATCCTACCTATTTTTTAGGACTTAGTTCAGGCACCATTTTTGCAAGAAGCCTTCACTGGTGCCCTTGTGAAGGCACCCTTAACAGTCTGTGTTAGGGGCACCGATTCTGTCTCTCATTCCCATGCTGTGTGAATTGCTATTATTACCTCTCTCCTCACACCCCCACCCTCGTGCTATGCAGCTCCTTCACTGGCCTCACTTCTCAAGGACTGCATCATTGAACTCTTTCTACGACCCTGGGCAAGTCATGAAACCACGCAACATCTCAGTTTCTTTACCTGTAAAGTGGGGCTGATAACAATAACTACTTTGTTAGGTCATTGTCAGGATTAAATGAGTTACATTAAGTGCTCAAAAGAATGCCTGACAAGTGTGAGTGCTGTATATGAACTAGTAATTATTATTTGAATTTCAAAAATCTAGTACACAGCCTAGTAGACTGGAAGAAACACAAACTGGAATCAAGATTGCCGGGAGAAATATCAATAACCTCAGATATGCAGATGACACCACCCTTATGGCAGAAAGTGAAGAGGAACTCAAAAGCCTCTTGATGAAAGTGAAAGAGGAGAGTGAAAAAGTTGGCTTAAAGCTCAACATTGAGAAAACGAAGATCATGGTATCCGGTCCCACCACTTCATGGGAAATAGATGGGGAAACAGTGGAAACAGTGTCAGACTTTATTTTTCTTGGCTCCAAAATCACTGCAGATGGTGACTGCAGCCATGAAATTAAAAGACGCTTACTCCTTGGAAGGAAAGTTATGACCAACCTAGATAGCATATTCAAAAGCAGAGACATTACTTTGCCAACAAAGGTTCGTCTAGTCAAGGCTATGGTTTTTCCTGTGGTCATGTATGGATGTGAGAGTTGGACTGTGAAGAAGGCTGAGCGCCAAAGAATTGATGCTTTTGAACTGTTGTGTTGGAGAAGACTCTTGAGAGTCCCTTGGACTGCAAGGAGATCAGCCCTAGGTATTCTTTGGAAGGAAAGATGCTAAAGCTGAAACTCCAGTACTTTGGCCACCTCATGCGAAGAGCTGACTCATTGGAAAAGACTCTGATGCTGGGAGGGATTGGGGGCAAGAGGAGAAGGGGACGACAGAGGATGAGATGGCTGGATGGCATTACTGACTCGATGGAAGTGAGTCTGGGTGAACTCTGAGAGTTGGTGATGGACAGGGAGGCCTGGTGTGCTGCGGTTCATGGGGTCGCAAAGAGTCGGACATGACTGAGCAACTGATCTGATCTGAGTACACAGCCAGCACATGTTGGAAACTAAGACCGTTGAATAAATAAATGACTGGTTTTATTTATTGCAACTCTCAGGCTAATTGTTCAGTTGAAATTCAACTTTGTGTCACCATATTGCCAGGACAGAGCCAATTAGCTCAGACCGGGTCTTGGTTGAGTTGGACCTGCAATGGTGATACAGATAATCACAGCTTATGCCCTGCAGTGAGTCCGGCAGAGACAAGAATCTTGGAAGCTGCCTCTGATACTCCAGACTCAAAGGAGATGATATCTACAACTACTGCGGCAGAGAAAAATCAAAAGCAGTTCTAGGTGGGTTTTCACCTCACTTATCATATATGCAGTTTTGTTTTTTCTTATAGTTTTTCTACTTTCATTCTTCCTTCTCCATTTCTTGGGAGTCATTTTCTCCTCTTTTTAAGTTTTATGTCTTTGCTCTCCCCTCGCTTTCAGTAGTTTCTCTGTGGCTCCCCTGAACCGTTCAGAGTCACTAAGCATCAGCCAGAACATTTTAAAGTCTGATTATTACTGTTAAACAATTTGCTTTCTTAAACTCAAAGAAAACTGTGAGAATGTTATTGTAGACAAAAACATCAGACTACTTACCAGATTAGCTTGATGTTACAAATTCATCAGTCCTATGTGTTCATTGGAAGGACTGATGCTGAAGCTGAAACTCCCAATACTTTGGCCACCTGATGCGAAGAGTTGACTCATTGGAAAAGACCCTGATGCTGGGAGGGGTTGGGGGCAGGAGGAGAAGGGGACGACAGAGGATGAGATGGTTGGATGGCATCACCGACTCGATGGACATGAGTTTGGGTGAACTCTGGGAGTTGGTGATGGACAGGGAGGCCTGGCTTGCTGTGGTTCATGGGGTTGCAAAGAGTCGGACACGACTGAGCGACTGAACTGAACTGAATTAGAAAAAAGATGTTTTCCAATTTATATTCTCATAAAAAATTTCTCTATCATTGACCAATTGTACGTATTCTTTCATCAATTCAGTGATGCCATCCAATCATCTCATCCTCTGTCGTCCCCTTCTCTTCCTGCCTTCAACCTTTCCCAGCATCAGGGTCTTTTCTAGTGAGCCAGTTCTTCCCATCAGGTGGCCAAAGTAATGGAGTTTCAGCTTCAGCATCAGTCCTTCCAATGAATATTCAGGACTGATTTCCTTTAGGATAGACTGGTTGGATCTCCTTGCAGTCCAAGGGACTCTCAAGAGTCTTCTCCAACACCACAGTTCAAAAGCATCAATTCTTAGCTGCTCAGCTTTCTTTATGGTCCAACTCTCACATCCATACATGACTACTGGAAAAACCATAGCTTTGACTAGATGGACCTTTGTTGGCAACGTAATATCTCTGTTTTCTAATATGCTGTCTAGGTTGATCATAGCTTTTCTTCCAAGGAGCAAGTGTCTATATTATTTTCCATCTTTTATTAAATTCTCCACTGGAAAAGGTATGGATAAGTTTTAAGAAAAGATGCCATTTAAATGTAAATCAAAGCACCTAAATCTTACCTAGATTCATTCCTTCCCATAATAATTTGAGTTGCTTGATGTTCCAAATAAAGGATCACATTGTTCTGTTAAAAGAACTTTTGAAAACCAAATTGTACACTAAAGAGAAGGATAATGATTTCCTTGGGAATAGTAATTCTGACTTTTCAGACTTTGGAATAATTGAAGTCTTATTCTTAACCTGATATTAAGATAATTTAGGACCTCAAAAGTCTATTTTATTTTTTATTAAGCTTTCTTTCAAAATTCTTCATACTAAAATGATTTATTTTTTAAGCAAATGCTTACAAGCTTAAACAAATGCATTTTGTGACTCATATTTAGAGATACTCTTGGTTTGGTTTAGTAAAAGGGAGACCATATTGACCATAATGATTTCATAAGTAATTCTTCTTTTATCATATAACAAAGTGTAGGATGAATCCCTTATGAGAACTACATTAGGGTCTTTCTGAATTAAAAAATGGCTGAGTTTTAGCTAGCAGTTTAGTAAACATAAAATTATATATTTTTCTGCTGTGATAAGCTCATGAAGTTGGGTTAAAAGGAAATTATATATAAAACGTGTGTATACACATGTATATGTACGTATGTAATGCCCATATTTTATGTATAATTTATACACACATACATTTTGTTGAAAATGGAAACAACTTTGGTTTGTTTTTGTATTTATTTGTAAAGCATTCTTGACCTATACTGAGTAGTGGTTTTGTAATCATTCTGTCCCTTTGAAGCACTACGAATGAGGTAATTTGATAACAATACCTGTACACCTAAAACATAGCTGCTTTTTGCAATTGACAATCATGCCATGACAGCAGCTACTATTGTACAATGTTAATTTTAACCAGTAAGGAAATTATAAGTGAAATGTGGAATGGGCTACATGATGAGAAGAATATAAATGCTTTCATCTTTATCTAGCTTCATAAGCCTTAGATACACACAAACAAGGATCTGGTCCTTTTTTAAACAAATATGTATTCAACACTGCTAGATACTAGGCACCAGACTAGGCACTGAGGATAAAAAGAGTAAGACTGACTCTTTTCCTGCTCTCACAGAACCGGAAATTTCTCAGGAAAGACAGATAATTCCACAAATAGAGTATGATATGGGCTCTAAGCTTTTACGGGACATCAGGAAATGTTTCTCAGAGAAAATGCCTTGTGAGTGGATGTCTGAAAGGTAAATAAGAATTAACTGGGACTTCTCTGGCTGTCCAGTGGCTAAGAATCCATTCTAGCACTGAGCGGGTACATGCTTGATCCCTGGTCGGGGAACTAAGATCCCACAAGCCATGTAGCACAGCCAGAAAATAAGTAATTAATTCATTACAATTGGTGTGACATCAGGACAGAGTTATTTGGGGAGAGGCTGGAGGTGAGGCAGGAAGGTACAAATAGAAGATGGATCATGAAAGTCTTGGAAGCTGTGTTAAATTTTGACTTTGTCTTAAGAATACTAGGAAAATATACAAGTGGTTTGAACTGGGTAATGGCACAAATTGGGGGATTGGCATTTATACAAGATTGCAGGGATTAAGGGGCTTCCCCAGGGGCTCAGTGATAAAGAGCTGTGTCAGTACATTAGTGGCTCAGTCATGTCCTACTCTTTGTGATCCCATGGACTTCAGCCCACCAGGCTCCTCTGTTGGGCTGGCATTTTCATCTCCAAGTGCTCTTCCTCACCCAAGGATCAAACCCAGGTCTCATGCAATGCAGGCAGCTTCTTTACCATCTAAGCCACCAGAGAAGCCCACCAGTGGTAAAGAATCCACCTGTAATGCAGGAGACCTGGGTTTGATCCCTGAGTCAGGAATATCCCCTGGAGGAGGGCATGGCAACCCACTCCAGTATTCTTGCCTGGAGAATCCCAGGGACTAAGGAGCCTGGTGGGCTACAATCCATGGGGTCACAAAGAGTCAGACACAACTGAAGCAACTGAGGGCATACACACTCAAGTGGGGATTAAGAATGGATCCAGAATGGATAAAGAAAATGTGGTATATACAATGGACTATTACTCAGCCATTAAAAAGAATGAAATCATGCCATTTGCATCAACATGGATGGACCTAGAGATAGTCATACTGAGTAAAGTAAGTCAGAGAAAGAAAAATATCATATGGCATTATTTATATGAGGAATCTAAAAAGAAATGATACAAATGAACTTATAAAACAGAAAGAGACTGACAGACTGGAAAATCCCATGGACGGAGGAGCCTGGTGGGCTGCAGTCCATGGGGTCGCTGAGGGTTGGACACAACTGAGCGACTTCACTTTCACTTTTCACTTTCATGCATTGGAGAAGGAAATGGCAACCCACTCCAGTGTTCTTGCCTGGAGAATCCCAGGGACGGGGGAGCCTGGTGGGCTGCCGTCTATGGGGTCACACAGAGTTGGACACGACTGAAGTGACTTAGCAGCAGCATGGTTACCATGGGGGAAGGCATAGGGAGTTTGAGATCAATGTGTATACACAGCTACATTTAAAATGGATAGCCAACAAGGACCTACTGTAGAGCACAGGGAACTCTGCTCAATATTATGTGGCAGCCTGGATGGGAGGGGAGTCTGGGGGAGAATGGATACATGTATATATATGACTGAGTTACTTTGCTGTGCGCCTGAAACTATCACAACATTGTTAATCATTTATACTCGAATCTAAAATAAAAAGGTGTCTGTGTTTTGTTTTATATTTTTTAAAGGAATGGACCCAAACTGTGAGGCGTTTTCAGTGGTCTAGGTGAGTGATGGTGATGGCTTGGATTAAGGATGGTGACAATCATGCTGGAGAGATGAACTAAACTGAAACATAATTCTTTTTTCACTACTGACCTGGTGTTTGATTAAGCCCTGAGGGAGAAATCACAGATGGTCCCCATGTTTCCTACTTGAGTAACAGTGCTACCATTCAGTGACACAGAAACCCTGGAGGACACAGCATTGAGCAGATGATAGATTTGATTTCTGACATGTTGAGTTCAAGGTTCTTAGATGCCTCTAAGCAGAGCTATTCAGTCAGAAGTTGGCTATACGGCTCCAGTTTTCTGAAAATAGGTCTGACTTTGAAAGATTTGGGAGACATTTCACAAGGCTTCCAAACAAAATCCACATTTTCTCTTTCAGGGGGTCGGGAAGATCCCCTGGAGAAGGAAATGGCAACCCACTCCAGTACTGTTGCCTGGAGAATCCTGTGGATGGAGGAGCCTGGTAGGCTACCGTCCTTGGGGTCGCAAAGTCAGACACGACTGAGCGACTTCACTTTCACTTCACTTTCACAAAGCTTCCAAACAAAACCCACATTTTCTCTTTCATCGTGGTGACATAAGTAGACCACATTTCCCTGTATCTTTTGCAGTTTGATGCTGCTGTGACTAAATCTGACCAGTGGAGTATGAGAAGAAAAATGAGAAAATATGAGAGGAAAAAACCTCACTTATGGACTTGCTTACAAAAAACTCCCTGCGTACTCTGGTCCATGATCTTCTCCCATGCTCTTTTTCTTTTCAGCAAATGCCGAAGATGGCAGGAGCTCTGTGAGCCTGAGTTACTAAACAACTGAGAGGGGCCCTTCTGCTGACCTATTTACTGACCCAACCCTGCTACAAGGTCTTTCCAGAAGGCGCTAGTGGTAAAGAATCCACCTGCCACTGCAGGAGACATAAGAGATTCAGGTTCAATCCTTAGGCCGGAAAGATCCACTGGAGGAGGGCATGGCAACCCACTTTAGTATTCTTGCCTGGAGAATTCCATGGAATTCCATGGGACTCCTCTAAGTCTGGTGGGCTACAGTTCATAGGGTCGCAAAGAGTCACACATGACAGAAGCAACTGAGCACACACACAGGGGGTCCTGCTCTGTGAGTGACATTTAACCTGTATTATGATTGGTGAATCACATATTTTGGGGGTGAATTTGTTACAACAACAAGGTTACCATAACTAATTCAGGAGTCTTCAGATGAGCAAAGAATAAATGACCTGAAGCCTCAGAAGAGATTGTCCAGGGAGAGGGTTTCTGTCTCAATTTCTGACTGCTGCTGTAACAAGTGATCACAAACTCAATAGCTTGAAACAAGACGAATGTGTTGTAGTTCTGGAAGTCAGAGGATTGAAGTGAGTCTTAGAGTGTCAAGCTGCTGGCAAAGCTGTGTTCCTCCTGGAGGCCCTAGAGGAAAATATATGTCCTTACCTTTTCCAGCTTCAGGAGGCTCAAATGCTGCATCCATCACCATAACTCCTCCACTGACTCTCCAGTTTTCCTTGTTCCCTTTTAAAGACTCTTGTGATTACACTGGCTCACTCTCCATCTCACAGTCCTTACCTAATCACATCCACACAGTCCCCTTTGTAGGTAAGGTAACTCATTTCCAGGTTCTGGCAATTAGGATGTGGACATCTCTGGGGAGGGTGCTATTGTTCTGCCTACTGCCAGGTGTGGAATGACAGTGGAAAAGCATCAAAGACAACACTTGGAGTAGCATCGATTTAAAAGGTATGGGGTTTTTGCCATAGATTCACATGACTCAGCCATGGGTGTACATGTGTTCCCCATCCTGACCCTCCCACCCACCTCCCTCCCCATCCCAAAAACCACCACAATATTGTAAGGTAATTAGCCTCCAATTAAAATAAATTAAAAAAAAAAAAAAAAAAAACTAAAAGGTATGGAGGAGACAGCGAGGTAACCATGAATGGACATATACAGATGTGGGGGGCAACGAGGCAGTGCTGTGTCATGGAAAATGTGAGAGAACATATTTAAAGAAGGAAGGAGCAATCAGTGTCATAATTTTATCAGTGAGAGATCCAGGAAGATAAAGACAGACGAACATTTTTAAAAGTTAGCTACAAGGGCTTCCCTGGTAGTTCAGCTGGTAAAGAATCTGCCTGCAATGCAAGAGACCCTGGTTCAATTCCTGGGTTGGGAAGATTCCCTGGAGAAGGCATAGGCCACCCACTTCTGTATTCTCGGGCTTCCCTGGTGGTTCAGATGGTAAACAATCTGCCTGCAATGTGGGAGACCTGGGTTCGATCCCTGGGTTGGGAAGACCCCCTCGAGGATGGCATGGCAACCCACTCCAGTATTCATGTCTGGACAATCCTCATGGACTCACAAAGAGTCCATGGGGTCACAAAGAGTGGGACATCACTGAGCGACTAAGCACACAGCACAAGGAAATTGTGACCTTTTAAAGATCTGTTTGAGTAGAGAATTAAGAATGGAGGACCAAGTTGAGTTGTGGTTGGGTAGAGGTGCTGGGTGTATCAGTAAAGACAGTTGTCTCAAGAAAATGTCTTCTAAATGGAAAACAACTAGGGCAATAGCAGTGGGCAGAAATTAGAAACAAGAGTGCCCCCGCCTTAACCACTGGAAATATATATGTATATTTAAATTCCAGTGGAAAGGGAGACATTAATATTAAATATGAAGACTGGGATGGAATAGAGTTAAGCCCCTAATCTAAAAAAAAAAAAATAGTACAAATGAACTTATTTACAAAACAGAAATAGAGTCACAGATGTAGAAAACAAACTTAGGGTTACCAGAAGGGAAAAGAGGGGAGGGATAAATTGGGAGATGGAGACTGACATATACACATTACTATATATAAAATAGATAACTAACTATGACCTACTATATGCTGTGCTGTGCTAGGTTGCTCTGTCGTGTTCCTCTCTTTGCAACCCCATGGACTGTAGCCCCCCTGGCTTCTCTGTCCATGGGATTCTCCAGGCAAGAATATTAGAGTGGGTTGTCATGCCCTCCTCCAGGGGATCTTTCCGACCCAGGGCTCAAACCCATTTCTCCCAAATTGCGGGCGGATTCTTTACTGTCTGAGCCAAATGGGAAGCCCACAAATACTGGAGTGGGTAACCTATCCCTTCTCCAGGGGCACTTTGCAACCCAGGGATTGAATCGGGATCGCCTGCATTGCAGGCAGATTCTTTACCAGCTGAGCTACCAAGGAAGCCCCCAAGTAGCACAGGAAACTCTACTCAATACTTGGTAATGACCGATATGGGGAAAAAAATCTACAAAAGAATGGGTATATGTAAAACTGACTCACTTTACTGTACAGAAGAAGCTAACATAACATTACAAATCTACTATACTTCAATAAATTTTTTTTTAAAGTTAAGCCCCTTAGCATAAGGAAGAGGATCTCTTTCATTTTAACAGGGGAGAGAAGGAAAAGGTAGGGATCTATATAAGTAAACTGAAGTAATTACTGTTTAAGTACATATTTGTTTTCTCTGTGAAACAAAAGATCAGAGGCTGGAGGTGAAGGGGAGCTGGGGATGGAAGGTTTGTCCCTTTGAGAGATATCGTTATTGTCTGAAACAGCACATGGAATAGGAGCGTGTTGACTAGGAAAAATATAATATACACATAATATAACATATATATACACATAATACATATCAGGGAGATACAGGTGCCCATCAAGATTAGAGACATAAAGCTGCAGTGGCCCAATTCTGGCTACTGTGTGACTTTTCTCTTGAAATGTCAATGAGTTGAATGCAAAAGTAGAGAAGGAAGCAATTAGCTTTAGTAAGGTTTGTGGAATTTTTCTCCCATCCGGTGTGGTAAAGGAAACAATAGAACAAGAGGCTTCATGGTATTGGTAAGCAAAGGGATGAAATGATGGCATGGGTAAGGAGCTGATTGAAGAGAAGTGGGACCTAATGGGGAAAAAGACAAAGGGCTCTAAATAAAGATACACAAAAGTCAAAGAACTGGTGTGTTGGGATCAACGAGGGGTTGTGGAGGGAGAAGGAGAGGATGAGGAACACAGGTTGAGAATGACTGTGATGGCACTACAAACTCACTACAGGCAAATCTATCTGAAGTTTAAGCATTTTTATAGGACTTTTAAAAATTTTATTTATTTATTCATTTTTGGCCCTGTGGCTTGTGGGATCTTAGTTCCCCAAACAGGAATCAAACCTGCACCCTCTGCCTTGGAAGTGCAGAGTCTTAACCACTGGACTGCCTGGGACTGTCCCAACTATTTTTATTGGTTTATTCTGTAGCACTGACATTTATGTTTTGTGTATCACTCTTCCACCTTGCTATCTTTAAATTAAAATAGTATTTATGTATTTCAAAAAGAATGGGTGTGATGTTTTGAATGGCAGCAAGATCAACGTGACAGGTCCAGGGTGTGGTCATGGAGTAGGGCCTGAATGATTTTCTTGAAAGTGAGGCAGGCATGGAACCATGAGGCGAGGTTGTCATGTTGAGTCACCCCGAATGACATCAGGCCTGAGGGTGGAGAAGATGACTGTTGGTCAGGTGTTGAGGTCTTCCGGGAAATCTACTGACCATATCATCAACAAATAGGCCAGAAGGAAAAACTCCAAAGCTGCCCACAGAGCCAAACACACTTAAACAATTATCTCAACAACTCAATTAAAAATCCTTCTTCTGGTTTTTTTAGGTAGAGAAAACTTTGTGTTAGCCTAAATGAATTCAGCTAACAATTTACAAAATCCTCAACTACCTTTCCTGTCTCAATAGTCAGGAGCTCAAGGACCCACCTCTGGTCCCATCTGGTCTCAGGCCTGAGGATGGACTAATACTGGACCTACTGCCAAAGAAAATGCACAAGAGAATGTTGGCAAATTTCTTCTGTTAGTCAAGTCACAGTGAGAGTGCTGTGGTGGAGAGCTTGGGTTGGAGAAAGTACATTGACACTGAGAGTTGTTTAGTCGCTAAGACATGTCCGACTCTTTGTGACCCCATGGACTGTAGCCCACCAGGCTCCCCTGTCCATGGAATTCGTCAGGCAAGAATACTGGAGTGGGTTACCATTTCCTTCTCCAAGGGATCTTTCTGACCCAGGGATCAAACCCAAGTCTCCTGCACTGGCAGGCGAATTCTTTACTAATGAGCCAGCAGGGAAGCCCAACATTGAGAGCTTTCCTGTTCTAATCTGCATACATAGCATTGATAAAACATAAGATTTTAATCTACTACCAAAATTATTTGAAATAAATAAATGGCATGTATTAGAGGATGGGTGGAGTTCCCAGGTGGCTCAGCAGTAGAGAATCCGCCAGCCAACACAGGAAACACAGGAGATGCCTATTTCATCCCTGGGTCAGGAAGAGCCCCTGAAGGAAGGCATGGCAAGCCACTCCAGTATTTTGCCTGGGAAATCCCAAGGTCAGAGGAGCCTTGTGGACTACAGTCCGTGGGGTCACAAAAAGTCAGATGTGACTTAGCGACTGAGCACATAGAGGGTGGATGAGCTCTGTTCACTTGAAAGTGAGTGAAATATGGCTCTTATTCTTGTGCAGCTCATGGTGCATGAGGTGGGAATGGAGAGAAGCAGCAGGCACACAGGTAAACTTCAGAGCCATAGAATGTTTCTATCAAGTCCTATCAGAGACTTGGGGGACAGGAAAGAGGAATCACTACAGGAAAAGTTAGGAACATTCTCTCAGGGCAGATGAAATTAGAACCAGGTCTGGAAGCCACAGCAGAAACTTGCTAGAGAAGGGGGATGGTGGAAGAAAGGTGAGAGATAGTATTCCAGGTCTGAGCCTTCTCAGTTGCTTTCTCTGCCTAACATCACTCAAAATGGGTCACGTGCTCAATAATCCATAGATTATTAAATCCTTCGGAACTACAAGGAAGTAATGTCAGGGATTCTATGGTTTCAAAATCTGGTGGAGAACATTGAAATTCAGAATTTTCAAAGTTCTTATCAGAGCTTATACAGCTTATCAGGGGACAAATTGGGATGAGACAAAATAAATGTCTGGAATAAATGATCACACAGGCTAACCAGTGCTGGGACAAAATCTGCAGAAGAGAATGAAAAGAGGCAATAAAAGAAAATGCTCAATGTTGAACAGTATTACTAATGGTTATGACAAAGCTTCTTTTATTGCTCTTAGGATTCTGCTCAATGCCTTTCAACGCCACAGTAATTCAACTAGACACAATTTGGTTAAAGGAGGCTTTATTGTCCCGTTTCCTTGACAAATATTCTGTGCTTGCTTATGATATTTTTGAAATTGCAACTGAGTCATTTACCTTGGGTGCGGGCCCTAGAGCCACAGTGAGCAATTGTTTATCGGGAGGGACAGGCAAGGCAGACTCATGCTCCACAATGAAACCTCTGCTGCCCCAGAGGTCAACAAGCAGGGTATTACTGTTGAAATTTACTGGACAAAGTGAGAACTAGATGTACTAGAACTTCACACACAAAAAAATGTTCCTGATGACCCAAATATTGTAAAACAGAAAGATTGAAGCCCAGCCTACAGTAAGCCATCAATAATCAAAACTTATGGGGCTCCACAGATGCTGTGGATCAGTGTGAGTATTTAGTGGAGGACAGGTTGACTTCTGGTTTCTGGTCCAACATGTCAAGAGCTTAGCAGTCACTATTCCATCCAAACAAGTCAAAAGATGAATGAACTGAAAAGTCAACAGGTCTTCTTAGATATGTCAGCTAAGTCAGGTCACAGGGAAAACCACTGCCCCTAAAACTGAAGACACAGATGGAGACAGAGAATCACACCTTACTAGAACAGATATCCACAAACAGAAACCTCCATGGTACCAGTGCCTGGATAGGAAAACCTGAGCTGTAATTGACAAATTGCTGGAGGTTCAGTGCAGACAATTCTGAGAGTTAAAAATTCCCAGGGAAACAAGCCACACGGGAGTCCCACACTTTTGTGCAAACACCAAGCTGGACAAGTGCAAGCACAAAAAGGAACACTACACCTAGGATAGAAATATATCATTTTCAAGCTACAGAAAATCATAGATAATTTTACTTCTTGGAGCTCTATCAAATTGTCATAGTGAATATTTTAGAAAAATCCCCTCATACTTTTGGAAAAAGAAGGAAAAAAGGAACTATTTGGAAATACGTCAGAATATTCTGTTCTTCTTAATAGGACCTGCTCTTCAGAGAAACTATTTTTACCAGAGCTTAACCTGGTTGGGGGGAGGGGTGACTTTCCAGGTGGCATAGCAGTAAAGAACTTGCCTGCCAATGCAGGAGACACAAGAGATGTGGGTTGAATCCTTGGGTCAAGAAGATCCCCTAAGGGAGGAAATGGCAACCACTCCAGTATTCTTGCCTAGAGAATCCCATGGACAGAGAAGCCTAGCAGGCTATAGTCCATGGGTTTGCAGAGTTGAACACAACTGAGTGACTGAGCAGGCATGCAATGTGATGGGATTTTAGCAAAGCCTAACCTACCTGGCAGAAACAGAACTATCCAAGGTAGCTCCCTCTACCCATCCTGCTCCACCTAAGAGAGTTGATGGAACAGAGAAGCACTGACAAAGTTCACAGTCCAGGGGTATCACAGGACTAGAGAACATTTCCCTTCCCCCACACACTAATGTTACAGCATAAAGCTGTATTTACGGCAGATCTTTTGCCCACCTACATCTTGCCCACCTGCACACAAACAAACATGAAGTATTTTAAAAGACAAAGAATACAGTTTAAAGTGACTAAACAAGCATCAGAACCAGAGTCAGATATGGTAGAAATGTTGGCATTATCAGACCAGAAATTTTTAAAAAACAATGATTAATATGCTAAGGATTTTAATGGAAAAAACAGACAACATACAACAGATGGATAATATAAGCAGAGAGATGGAAATTCTAAGAATTTTAAAGTAATGCTAGAGATCAAAAACGTTATAACAGAAATGAAGAGTGCCTTTGATGAGCTCCGTAGGACGTGACATGGCTGAGGAATGAATCTCTGGGTCTGACGATATGACAACAGAAAGTTGCCCCAAAATGAACAAAGAAAAGACACACAAAAACCCAACAACAGAGTGTCCCAGAACAGTGGGGCAACTACAAAAGGTGTAACACGCATGGCGTGGGAATACCAGAGGAAGCAGAAACCGAGGAAGAAACATAAGCAATGTGTGAAGCAATAACGATTAAGAATTTTTCCAAATTAATGTCAAACACAAAATTATATAACCAGGAAGCTCAGAGAACATCATGCAAGATAAATGAAAACAAATAAACAAACCTACCCTAAATATGTAGGAGTCAAGCTTTAGAATGTCAAACATAAAGGCAAAAATTTGGAAAGAAAACAGAAAAGGAAAAAAATTCTACTTTTAAAGAAGCAAAGAAGTGCTCTTGATGTTTCCTCAGAAATCATGCACTCAAGAAGAGTTTATGTGAAATATTTAGAATATTAAAAAAAAAAAACCCTAGAATTCTATAGCCTGCAAAATTATCCTTCAAATGTGAAGAAGAAATAAAGACCTTAGAGGGAATTTGTAGCCAGTAAACCTGCCTTTCAAAAAAATGCTGAAAGTTCTTCAGAGAGAAGGAAAATGACATAGGTAAGAAATTTGGGAAAGAAAGAGCATCAGGGAATGAATAAGTGAACGTAAAATAAAAACTTTTATTTTCTTATTTGTAATTAATCTAACAGATAATAATTTGTACACAAAATAATGGTAACAATATATCTGATTAAGAATGTATGTATTCCTATATGCTTATGCGTAACTGTAATGAATGACTACAAAGGTAAAAAAGGATGGAAGGGGGGGAATTGGAGATATTTGGTTATTATAAGATAGTTGTACTGCCTGCAACATGGTATAATTTTTTTTTCAACTGTAGTAAAAGTTACATAATATGTTTTATACTATTTTAATTATATTTAACCATACAGTTCAGTGGCACTAAGTACATTCATACTGTGCAGTTCTCACCATTGTCCATCTGCCTAATTTTCACCTTCCTAAACTGAAACTCTGTCCCCATTAAACACTAATGCCCCACTCCCCCTTCCCATATGGACTTGGATTGATTTTAAATGTGTACTATAAAGTTTACAGCAATCACCAAAAACAATTCTAAAAGTTGTATAGTTCAGTTCAGTTCAGTCGCTCAGTCGTGTCCAAAGTTGTATAACTGATACATAAAGAAAGGAGAGAAAACAGAGAGGGGTGAAGCAGTGAAAGGGTAAATGGGAACTCTAAACATTTTCCATTCAATTTTGTTCATTTAAAACTGCTCTAAAATTTTTTTAAATTTTTTTTTAAAAAGAAGGGGTGGGTGATAGAATATTTAGTATTTGGATTCTTAGCTAATAATGTGACTGGGAATTTGAGTCAAAAAAAGATGAGCACTGGGGAGGAGGAGCCAAGATGGTGGAGGAGTAGGACGGGGAGAACACTTTCTCCCCCACAAATTCATCAAAAGAGCATTTAAACATCGAGTAAATTCCACAAAGCAACTTTTGAATGCCGGCAGAGGACATCAGGCACCCAGAAAAGCAACCCAACTCTTCGAAAGGAGGTAGGAAAAAATATAAAAGACAAAAAAAGAGACAAAAGAGGGAGGGACGGAGTTCCGTCCCAGGAAGGGAGTCTTAAAAAGAGAGAAGTTTCCAAACACCAGGAAACCTTCTCACTGCCGAATCTGTGCCGAGCTTTGGAAGCACAGAGGGCAACATAACAGGGAGAAAAAATAAATAAACAATTAAAACTCGCAGATTGCGAGCCCTACAGTAACTCCCCCAGCGGAGAAGCAGCGCAGACGCCTGCACACGCCATTAGCAAGCAGGGGCTGGGCAGGGAGGCGCAGCGCGGGCTGCAACGCTTAGAGTAAGAATCTGGCCTGAATACCCTGAGCGCTATCTGAGCGAAATAATTTGGGCTAGCAAACCAGACTGTGGGATATCTACCACGCGAAAAGCCAGCCCTAACCTAAGACACCGCCAGGCCCGCGCACGGAACAAAGGACTGAACAGAGATAGCCGGCTGCAGACCTTCCCCCTCCGGTGACAGGCAGCCAGAGCTGGAAGGGGGCAATTGCAGCCCCAGAGAGACATTATCTATAAAACTGTAAGCAGGCTTCTTTGCTAACTAAAACTTCTTGGGGGTCTGGACGGTTAACATCTGCCTGAGAAGGTGCGCCGGTTTTACACCCAGATAACCGAGTGGTGGGGAGGCGATAAGTCGCAGCATTGGCGCTCGCCAAATACCTCATCACCTGAGCTGCTCAGACCTGGGAAGAGCACAAAACGCAGGCCCAACTGAGTCTGCGACTCTGAGGACTACCCGAGTGCCTGAACCCTAGCGGCTTGGACCTGGAAGGTACATGCAGCCCAGGGCCGGCCTCAGATTGTTCCCGGCGGAACAACCTAGAGCCTGAGCAGTGTGGGCAGGGAGGCTACACGCACCGTGAGCGGGGGCAGACCCAGTGTGGCTGAGGCACTGCGAGCGCACGCCAGTGTTACTTGTTTGCAGCATCCCTCCCTCCCTCCCCACAGCGTGACTGAACAAGTGAGCCTAAAAAAAAAAAAAAAAAGTTTCCTCCACTGTCCCCTTTGTGTTAGGGCAGAAACCAGACACTGAAGAGACCAGCAAACAGAAGAAGCTATAACAGAGGGAAACACCCTGGAAGCTACAGGCAATAGATGAAAACCCTGTGGTTACTACGGACTACATAGGAAGGGGCCTATAGATCTTGAGAAATATAAGTCGGACCAAGGAACTAGCCGAAAATGAACTGAACCCACAATACTCACAACAAAACCAGAAAAAGTCCTAGATATATTTTTACTATTTTTACGATCATTCTTTCTTTTTTTTTTAATTAAAAAAAATTTTTTAAGTCCTCTATTGTTCCTTTAATTTTCACTTTTATAACCTATTACTTTGCAAAAAAAAAAAAAAAAGACCCTATTTTTTTCTTCTTCAGCAAACTTCATATATATATATTTTATAATTTTTTGACCTTGTTTTTTTTTTTTTTCTTCTTTTCTTTAACATTGTATTTTTGAAATTTCAAACTCTACTCTAGTTTTTCAATTTTAGCTTTTTGGTATATGTTATCAATTTTGTACCTATAGTTCTTTTTATAATTTCTGTGACTTTTTTTCTTTTTCTGTTTCTTTCTCTTCTTCTTTTATATAACATTGTATATCTGAAATTCCAAACTCTACTCTAGATTTTTAATGTATGCTTTTTGGTATTTGATATCAATTTTGTACCTGTATTTTCTTTATGATTTTTGCGACACTGTTTTTGTTTGTTTGTTTGTTTTCTCTCTTTATGCTTCTTCTTCCTTTTTTTTAACATTGTATTTTTGAAATTCCAAACTCTACTCTAGATTTTTAATTTTTGCTTTTCGGTATCAGTTATCAATTTTGTACCTATATTTTCTTTATAATTTTCACGACCTTGTTTGTTTCTCTTTGTTCGATTTTTCTCTCTTTCTTTTCCTTCTTCTTTTCTTTAACATCGTATTTTTGAAATTCCAAACTCTACTCTAGATTTTTAATTTTTGCTTTTATGTATTTGTTACCAATTTTGTACCTTTAAGAACCCAATCTTCAGGACCCATTTTTCACTAGGGAGCGAGATTACTGGCTTGACTGCTCTCTCTCCCTTTGGACTCTCCTTTTTCTCCACCAGGTCGGCTGTGTCTCCTCCCTAACCCCTCTCTACTCTACCCAACTCTGTGAATTTCTGTGTGTTCCAGATGGTGGAGAACACTTAGGGAACTGATTACTGGCTGGATCTGTCTCCCTCCTTTTCATTCCCCCCTTTTATCCTTCTGGCCACCTCTGTCTCCTTCCTCCTTCTTCTCTTCTCTGTATAACTCCGTGAACATCTCTGAGCGGTCCAGCTGTGGAGTGCACATAAGGAAGTGACTACTGGCTAGCCCACTCTCTCCACTATTGATTCCACCTCATTTCATTTGGGTCACCTCTAACTCCCTCCTCCCTCTTCTCTTCTCCATGTAATGCTGTGAACCTCTCTGAGTGACCCTCACAGTAGAGAAACTTTTCATCTTTAACGTAGATGTTTTATCAATGGTGCTGTATAGAAGGAGAAGTTTTGAAACTTCTGTAAAAATAAGACCGATAACTGGAAGCAGGAAGCTTAAGTCCAAACCCTAACTCCAGGGAACTCCTGACTCCAAGGAACATTAATTGACAGGAGCTCATCAAACTCCTCCATACCGACACTGAAACCAAGCACCACACAAGGGCCAATAAGTTCCAGGGCAAGACATACCAAGCAAACTCTTCAGCAACAAAGGAACACAGCCCTGAGATTCAAAATACAAGCTGCCCAAAGTCACCCCAAAACCATAGACATCTCATAACTCATTACTGGACATTTCATTGAACTCCAGAGAGAAGAAATACAGCTCCACTCACCAGAACACCGACACAAGCTTCCCTAACCAGGAAACCTTGACAAGCCACCTGTACAAACCCACACACAGCGAGGAAATGCCACAATAAAGAGAACTCCACAAACTGCCAGAATACAGAAAGGACACCCCAAACTCAGCAATTTAAACAAGATGAAGAGACAGAGGTATATCCAGCAGATAAAGGAACAGGATAAATGCCCACCAAACCAAACAAAAGAAGAAGAGATAGGGAATCTACCTGATAAAGAATTCCGAATAATGATAGTGAAATTGATCCAAAATCTTGAAATTAAAATGGAATCACAGATAAATAGCCTGGAGACAAGGATTGAGAAGAGGCAAGAAAGGTTTAACAAGGACCTAGAAGAAATAAAAAAGAGTCAATATATAATGAATAATGCAATAAATGAAATTAAAAACACTCTGGAGGCAACAAATAGTAGAATAACAGAGGCAGAAGATAGGATTAGTGAATTAGAAGATAGAATGGTAGAAATAAATGAATCAGAGAGGATAAAAGAAAAATGAATTAAAAGAAATGAGGACAATCTCAGAGATCTCCAAGACAATATTAAATGCTACAACATTCGAATCATAGGGGTTCCAGAAGAAGAAGACAACAAGAAAGACCATGAGAAAATACTTGAGGAGATAATAGTTGAAAACTTCCCTAAAATGGGGAAGGAAATAATCACCCAAGTCCAAGAAACCCAGAGAGTCCCAAACAGGATAAACCCAAGGCGAAACACCTCAAGACACATATTAATCAAATTCACAAAGATCAAACACAAAGAACAAATATTAAAAGCAGCAAGGGAAAAACAACAAATAACACACAAGGGAATTCCCATAAGGATAACAGCTGATCTTTCAATAGAAACTCTTCAAGCCAGGAGGGAATGGCAAGACATACTTAAAATGATGAAAGAAAATAACCTACAGCCCAGATTATTGTACCCAGCAAGGATTTCATTCAAGTATGAAGTAGAAATCAAAAGCTTTTCAGACAAGCAAAAACTGAGAGAATTCTGCACCACCAAACCAGATCTCCAACAAATACTAAAGGATATTCTCTAGACAGGAAACACAAAAATGGTGTATAAATTCGAACCCAAAACAATAAAGTAAATGGCAACGGGATCATACTTATCAGTAATTACCTTAAACGTAAATGGGTTGAATGCCCCAACCAAAAGACAAAGACTGGCTGAATGGATACAAAAACAAGACCCCTACATATGTTGTCTACAGGAGACCCACCTCAAAACAGGGGACACATACAGACTGAAAGTGAAGGGCTGGAAAAAGATTTTCCATGCAAATAGGGACCAAAAGAAAGCAGGAGTAGCAATACTCATATCAGACAAAATAGACTTTAAAACAAAGGCTGTGAAAAGAGACAAAGAAGGTCACTACATAATGATCAAAGGATCAATCCAAGAAGAAGATATAACAATTATAAATATATATGCACCCAACACAGGAGCACTGCAGTATGTAAGACAAATGCTAATAAGTATGAAAGGAGACATTAACAATAACACAATAATAGTGGGAGACTTTAATACCCCACTCACACCTATGGATAGATCAACTAAACAGAAAATTAACAAGGAAACACAAACTGTAAATGATACAATAGACCAGTTAGACCTAATTGATATCTATAGGACATTTCATCCCAAAACAATGAATTTCACCTTTTTCTCAAGCGCACATGGAACCTTCCCCAGGATAGATCACATCCTGGGCCATAAAGCTAGCCTTGGTAAATTCAAAAAAATAGAAATCATTCCAAGCATCTTTTCTGACCACAATGCAGTAAGATTAGATCTCAATTACAAGAGAAAAACTTTTAAAAATTCCAACATATGGAGGCTGAACAACACACTGCTGAATAACCAACAAATCACAGAAGAAATCAAGAAAGAAATCAAAATTTGCATAGAAACAAATGAAAATGAAAACACAATAACCCAAAACCTGTGGGACACGGTAAAAGCAGTCCTAAGGGGAAAGTTCATAGCAATACAGGCACACCTCAAGAAACAAGAAAAAAAGTCAAATAAATAATCTAACTCTACACCTAAAGCAACTAGAAAAGGAAGAAATGAAGAACCCCAGGGTTAGTAGAAGGAAAGAAATCTTAAAAATTAGAGCAGAAATAAATGCAAAAGAAACAAAAGAGACCATAGCAAAAATCAACAAAACCAAAAGCTGATACTTTGAAAGGATAAATAAAATTGACAAACCATTAGCCAGACTCATCAAGAAACAAAGGGAGAAAAATCAAATCAATAAAATTAGAAACGAAAATGGAGAGATCACAACAGACAACACAGAAATACAAAGGATCATAAGAAACTACTATCAACAATTATATGCCAATAAAATGGACAACGAGGAAGAAATGGACAAATTCTTAGAAAAGTACAACTTTCCAAAACTGAACCAGGAAGAAATAGAAAATCTTAACAGACCCATCACAAGCACGGAAATTGAAACTGTAATAAAAAATCTTCCAGCAAACAAAAGCCCCAGTCCAGACGGCTTCACAGCTGAATTCTACCAAAAATTTAGAGAAGAGCTAACACCTATCCTGCTCAAACTCTTCCAGAACATTGCAGAGGAAGGTAAACTTCCAAACTCATTCTATGAAGCCACCATCACCCTAATACCAAAACCTGACAAAGATCTCACAAAAAAAGAAAACTACAGGCCAATATCACTGATGAACATAGATGCAAAAATCCTTAACAAAATTCTAGCAATCAGAATCCAACAACACATTAAAAAGATCATACACCATGACCAAGTGGGCTTTATCCCAGGGATGCAAGGATTCTTCAATATCCACAAATCAATCAATGTAATACACCACATTAACAAATTGAAAAATAAAAACCATATGATTATCTCAATAGATGCAGAGAAAGCCTTTGACAAAATTCAACACCCATTTATGATAAAAACTCTCCAGAAAGCAGGAATAGAAGGAACATACCTCAACATAATAAAAGCTATTTATGACAAACCCACAGCAAACATTATCCTCAATGGTGAAAAATTGAAAGCATTTCCTCTAAAGTCAGGAACAAGACAAGGGTGCCCACTTTCACCACTACTATTCAACACAGTTTTGGAAGTTTTGGCCACAGCAATCAGAGCAGAAAAAGAAATAAAAGGAATCCAAATGGGAAAAGAAGAAGTAAAACTCTCACTATCTGCAGATGACATGATCCTCTACATAGAAAACCCTAAAGACTCCACCAGAAAATTACTAGAGCTAATCAATGATTATAGTAAAGTTGCAGGATATAAAATCAACACACAAAAATCCCTTGCATTCCTATACACTAATAATGAGAAAACAGAAAGAGAAATTAAGGAAACAATTCCATTCACCATTGCAACAGAAAGAATAAAATACTTAGGAATATATCTACCTAAAGAAACTAAAGACCTATATATAGAAAACTATAAAACACTGGTGAAAGAAATCAAAAAGGACACTAATAGATGGAGAAATATACCATGTTCATGGATTGGAAGAATCAATATAGTGAAAATGAGTATACTACCCAAAGCAATTTATAGATTCAATGCAATCCCTATCAAGCTACCAACAATATTCTTCACAGAGCTAGAACAAATAATTTCACAATTTGTATGGAAATACAAAGAACCTCAAATAGCCAAAGCGATCTTGAGAAAGAAGAATGGAACTGGAAGAATCAACCTACCTGACTTCAGGCTCTACTACAAAGCCACAGTTATCAAGACAGTATGGTACTGGCACAAAGACAGAAATATAGATCAATGGAACAAAATAGAAAGCCCAGAGATAAATCCATGCACATATGGACACCTTATCTTTGACAAAGGAGGCAAGAATATACAATGGATTAAAGACAATCTCTTTAACAAGTGGTGCTGGGAAATCTGGTCAACCACTTGTAAAAGAATGAAACTAGAACACTTTCTAACACCATACACAAAAATAAACTCAAAATGGATTAAAGATCTAAACGTAAGACCAGAAACTATAAAACTCCTAGAGGAGAACATAGGCAAAACACTCTCTGACATACATCACAGCAGGATCCTCTATGACCCACCTCCCAGAATATTGGAAATAAAGCAAAAATAAACAAATGGGACCTAATTAACCTTAAAAGCTTCTGCACATCAAAGGAAACTATTAGCAAGGTGAAAAGGCAGCCTTCAGAATGGGAGAAAATAATAGCAAATGAAGCAACTGACAAACAACTAATCCCAAAAATATACAAGCAACTCCTACAGCTCAACTCCAGAAAAATAAATGACCCAATCAAAAAATGGGCCAAAGAACTAAATAGACATTTCTCCAAAGAAGACATACAGATGGCTAACAAACACATGAAAAGATGCTCAACATCACTCATTATCAGAGAAATGCAAATCAAAACCACTATGAGGTACCATTTCACACCAGTCAGAATGGCTGCGATCCAAAAGTCTACAAATAATAAATGCTGGAGAGGGTGTGGAGAAAAGGGAACCCTCTTACACTGTTGGTGGGAATGCAAACTAGTATAGCCACTATGGAGAACAGTGTGGAGATTCCTTAAAAAACTGGAAATAGAACTGCCTTATGATCCAGCAATCCCACTGCTGGGCATACACACTGAGGAAACCAGAAGGGAAAGAGACACGTGTACCCCAATGTTCATCGCAGCACTGTTTATAATAGCCAGGACATGGAAGCAACCTAGATGTCCATCAGCAGATGAATGGATAAGAAAGCTATGGTGCATATACACAATGGAGTATTACTCAGCCATTAAAAAGAATTCATTTGAATCAGTTCTAATGAGGTGGATGAAACTGGAGCCTATTATACAGAGTGAAGTAAGCCAGAAGGAAAAACACCAATACAGTATACTAACGCATATATATGGAATTTAGAAAGATGGTAACAATAACCCTGTGTACGAGACAGCAAAAGAGACACTGATGTATAGAACAGTCTTATGGACTCTATGGGAGAGGGAGAGGGTGGGAAGATTTGGGAGAACAGCATTGAAACATGTAAAATATCATGTATGAAACGAGATGCCAGTCCAGGTTCGATGCATGATACTGGATGCTTGGGGCTAGAGCACTGGGACGACCCAGAGGGATGGTATGGGGAGGGAGGAGGGAGGAAGGTTCAGGATGGGGAACACATGTATACTGGTGGCAGATTCATTTTGATATTTGGCAAAACTAATACAATTATGTAAAGTTTAAAAATAAAATAAAATTAAAAAAAAAAAAAGATGAGCACTGGATCTGAAAAGTTAAATTCTCTGAAGATAATTTGAAACTGGAACTGATCAATTGATTTTCTTCTTGAAAATACTGATGTTTCCTTACAATCCTTATTAGTACTATATTTATGATGAAGTACAATAAAGGAACCAGACTTGGATTAGATATGTATTTTCAAATGTTTAAGCATCTACTTATCCAACCTGGACATCCAGACTAAATGGAAACAGATGTGGCATAAAACAAACAGAAAAGGCAGAGGTAAGACAGCTCTTACCTAGTTAATGACCTGGATAACCATGATGGTATGGTCACTCACCTAGAGCTAGACATCCTGGAGTGTGAAGTCAAGTGGGCCTTAAGAAGCATTACTGTGAATAAAGCTAGTGGAGGTGACGGAATTTCGGATGAGCTATTTCAAATCCTAAAAGATGATGCTGTTAAAGTGCTGCCCTCATTATGCCAGCAAATTTGGAAAACTCAGCAGTGGCCACAGGACTGGAAAAGGTCAGTTTTCATTCCAATCCCAAAGAAAGGTAATGCCAAAACATGTTCAAATTACCATACAATTGCACTCATTTCACATGCCAGCAAGATTATGCTCATAATCCCTCAAGCTAGGCTTCAGCACTATGTGAACCAAGAACTTCTAGATGTTCAAGCTGGGTTTAGAAAAGGCAGAGGAAACAGAGATCAAACTGCCAACATCTTTTGGATCACAGAAAAAGCAAGGGAATTTCAGGAAAACATCTACTTCTGTTTCATTGACTATGCTAAAGCCTTTGACTGTATGAATCATAACAAACTGTGGCATATTCTTGATGAGATGGGCGTACCAGACCACCTGCCTGCCTTCTGAGAAACCTGGATGCAGGTCAGGAAGCAACAGTTAGAACTGGACATGAAACAACAGATTGGTTCCAAATAGGAAAAGGAGTACGTCAAGGCTGTATATTGTCAGCCTGCTTGTTTAACTTATATGCAGAGTACATCATGCAAAATGTCAGCCTAGATGAATCACAAGCTGGAATCAAGATTTCTGGGAGAAATATCAACAACTTCAGATATTCAGATGATATCACTTTAACGCCAGAAAGTGAAGAGGAACTAAAGGGCCTCTTGATGAATGTGAAAGAGAGTGAAAAAGCTGGCTTAAAATTCAACATTCAAAAAACGAAGATCATGGCCTCTGGTCCCCATTACTTCATGGGAAAAATGTAGAAACAGTGTCAGATTTCATTTTCTTGGGCTCCAAAATCACTGGGAATGGTGACTGCAGCCACAAAATTAAAAGATGGTTGCTCCTTGGAAGAATAGCTATGACAAACCTGCTGCTGCTGCTGCTAAGTCACTTCAGTCGTGTCTGACTCTGTGCGACCCCATAGATGGCAGCCCACCAGGCTCCCCCGTCCCTGGGACTCTCCAGGCAAGAACACTGGAGTGGGTTGCCATTTCCTTCTCCAATGCATGAAAGTGAAAAGTGAAAGTGAAGTCGCTCAGTCGTGTCCTACTCCTCCCAACCCCATGGACTGCAGCCTACCAGGCTCCTCTGTCCATGGGATTTTCCAGGCAAGAGTACTGGAGTGGGGTGCCATTGCCTTCTCCGATGACAAACCTAGACTGTATTAAAAAGCAGAGACATCATTTTGCCAACCAAGTTCTATATAGTCAAGTTTTGGTTTTTCCAGTAGTCATGTATGGATATGAGAGTTGGACCGTAAAGAAGGCTGAGAACCAAAGAATTGATGCTTTTGAAGTGTGGTGCTAGAGAAGATTCTTGAGAGCCCCTTGGACTGCAAGGATATCAAACCAGTCAATCCTAAAGGAAATCAGTTCTGAATATTCATTGGAAGGACTGATGCTGAAGCTGAAGCTCCAATACTTTGGCCACCTGATGCAAAGAGCTGACTCATTGGCAAAGACCCTGATGCTGAGAAAGATCGGGGGGCAGAAGAAGAAGGGGGTGATGGACTTCTCTTTAGTTGCAGTGCCAGAGGATGAGATGGTTGGATGGCATCAATGACTCAATGGGCATGAGTTTGAGCAAACTCAGGGAGATAGTAAAGGATAGGGAAGCCTGGCATGCTGCAGTTCATGGGGTTGCAAAGAGTTGGACACAGCTGAGCGACTGAACAAGACAGCTCTCAACTCTCTGACAATGGTCTTGAACAGAAGGAAGCAAGGCCGTGAGCCCCATTCCCTGGGCCCTGAGAGATACCACAGACTTAAAAGTAAAATGCCCAAGACTCTCCAGAGAGTCATCCCTTGTTATTTAGATCAAATATGTTATAACTTTGATAACTGATGTTTAAGTACTTGCCCTATAGCAGGCTGGTCTAAGCAAGCACTTTATTGTATTACAGGTGAAGAAACTGTGACACAGAGGAAACATAATCACAGATGAAGTGATATGCCCAAGGCTACATAGCTAGCTAGTGACAGTGAGGATACCAAGCCAGACTTGCACCCAGAACTCTTGCCCCAAAGCCACATGCTAGACTCCTCTCAGCACACAGAAAGAGTCCCAAGTCAGTCAGCTTGGCTCATGCTCTATGTGGCCTTGGTCACATTGTGCTGCTTTTCTTTTCTTTTTAATGGTTATTTTTTACTCAGTATATTTTTTTCATTCGTTCTTTCTTTGTTTCATTGCATCAGGTGCTCATTGTGGTGCATGGGCTTCTCGCTAGTTGCAGTGCCTGGGCTTACTTGTTCCTCGGGCATGTGGGATCTTAGTTTCCAGACCAGGGATCAGATCTGCATCCCCTGCACTGGAAGGCAGATTATTAACCACTGGATGACCAGGGATGTCCCTGTGTTGCTTTTCTGAAAGTGAGACCACTCACAGATGGTCTCTGTGCAGCCTCTGATTGTTCCATCAGGGAAGATGAAAGGCAGCAAGAAGCCTTGACTTCTTATCTTTGTTTACTTCTTGGTTAATTTGGTTAACTTGTTAACTTGGCTAACTCTTCCTAAATCCTAAATCATTTGGGGAATAAAGTTAAGTTCAGAAACTGATTTCTGCACAAGGGGTACACAATGATTCAGCACATAGTAGGCAGTCAAGAAATGCTTGAATGAATAAGTGACTGTATTAAATGGATCAACTCAGTTAAGTATCTAGATAGCTACGGATTTTATTACCTGCTTATCTCATTTTACAACCATTTTCCCTGCATCATTACCACATTACCCTTACTATACATTATCTCAAACTACTTCTGTTGAAACACTTCAATCAAGTTTAATTCTTCATTTGCCACAGCTTTCTTCTTCCTTTTTGTTCTGGTGTTATTGCTCATGGGTCTTAACTGCACCCAGAATGTCCTACTTTACCAACACTGCAAATTCAAGTCCTACTTATGGTTAAGACCCAACTCAAATACAGCTTATCTGTACTGGAGAAAAGTAATTTATCCCACCTCTGATTATATTAACATTACTGTATACCATAGTTGGTCTTCCCTGGTGACTCATTGGTACAGAACCCAAGTGCCAATGCAGGAGACATAGGTGTAATCCCTGGGTGGGGAAGATCCCCTGGAGAAGGAAATGGCAACCCTCTCCAGTATTCTTGCCTAGGAGATCACATGGACAGAGGAGCCTGGCAGGCTACTGCCATGGGGTTGCAAAGGAGTTGGACACAACTTAGCCACCAAGCAACAACTACATACATACCATAGTTGGATCTGAATATGCCTTATCTCCCCACAGAAAGTTGATTGGCAGAAATAACTCTTCTGCTTTGTTTTCTCTGTGCCTCTTTGTGTTTTAGGGGTGGAGGTGGCATCTAAATCAGATAGTACTGGGTTTGAGTTGTTAGCGGTTATGAATAAATTCTATATTCCATGTATTATATTCCTTATCAACTTTTTATTTATAATTCATGTTTTATCAACAGAATGTCTCAGCAATTAGCTACATCTCTGGTAGGAGTATTTCAACCTCTTTTCTCCTGTATTCATAATGTGCCATTTGTGAATTACTCACCAGTGATAAAATCACTTTAAAATGTATTAGAAATGAGATCAATTTTGTTTTATTATCCTCAAAAATTTGGGGTTATTAATGAGAAAAAGACATTTGTAATGTATAGTAAACTTTACATTTAGTACAACATCTATCTTTAAATAAAAAGTAAGCATTAAATACAAAATTCAGAATCAATTTCCTGTGATTCTTTTATCAGAAAGAAAACTCAGAGTTGAATGCAGAAAATTTGAATTTTCTGAATTTCATTTCAGAAAATTCCATTTTCTGAATTTACATATATATTACATGTAAAGAAATTAGAAAAGAAACAACTTATCCTAAATATTCAAAGAAACTCTCAAAGAAAATAATAATGGATATTATACTTAAATTTATTGTTTCAAAATAAGTTCACATTATTATACTATTCTATTCTGCAATAGAACTGTACATTTACATCTGAGAATACATTTGAACCATAGGTAACATTTTATTTTTTGACAAGATATTATTATTGTAATCCATATTGTAATGAATTGTTTCCTTTTTAAAACTTGATTTAAAATGGAAATACATATATAATTGCAATGCTTATAAATACATAACACACACCTTTCCACCCCAGAATGCATTATATTCAAAGAACAGCCAAATAGATATTCCAGTCTTTACTCCTATATCTCATTCAATCCTGTAGTGAGTTAATTTTTAAAAATTCTTATCTCTTTGGGTCTCTGAAATTCCTGGGAAACATTTCCTCCACCTAAAGAGCTTCATCTCTTCCTTTACTATTCTGATCTCTCAAGTCTTCTCCGTACTGCCTTTTGCCACAGAACGTCTTATAGTTTCTTCTTTCTAATACTCCTAACACAGAGACACAGGCCCATACACGTACCCATGCATGCACACATGCACACATATGCACACCATCCCACCATGAACACATCCCAGAGAGCACTATTCTCAGTTCTGAATTCCTCTGTAGTGACAGTCTACCTGCGTAACTTTCATCCTTTTCCTTCGTGGAGTGTTGGATGTAATCCAGGAGAAAAACGGAAGAGTGTATGAAGACATGCATGATGCATTTTTTCTTGTTCAGTTCACTTCAGTCGCTCAGTCGTGTCTGACTCTTTGTGAACACATGAACTTCAGCACACCAGGCCTCCTTGTCCATCAGCAACTCCCAGAGTTTACCCAAACTCATGTCCATTGAGTCGGTGATGCCATACAGCCATCTCATCCTCTGTCGTCCCTTTCTCATCCTGCCTTCAATCTTTCCCAGCATCAGGGTCTTTTCCAATGAGTCAGCTCTTTGCATCAGGTGGCCAAAGTACTGGAGTTTCAGCTTCAACATCAGTCCTTCCAATGAATACCCAGGACTGATCTCCTTTAGAATGGACTGGTTGGATCTCCTTGCAGTCCAAGGGACTCTCAAGAGTCTTCTCCAACACCACAGTTCAAAAGCATCAATTCTTCAGCACTCAGCTTTCTTTATAGTTCAACTCTCACATCCATACATGACCACTGGAAAAACCATAGCCTTGACTAGACGGACCTTTGTTGGCAAAATAATGTCTCTGCTTTTGAATATGCTGTCAAGGTTGGTTATAACTTTCCTTCCAAGGAGTAAGCGTCTTTTAATTTCATGGCTGCAATCACCATCTGCAGTGATTTTGGAGCCCAGAAAAATAAAGCCTGACACTGTTTCCACAGTTTACCCATCTATTTCCCATGAAGTGATGGGACTAGATGCCATGATCTTTAAGTCAACTTTTTCACTCTCCTCTTTCAGTTTCATCAAGAGGCTTTTTAGTTGTTCTTCACTTTCTGCCATAAAGGTGGTGTCATCTGCATATCTGAGGTTATTGATATTTCTCCCGGCAATCTTGACTCCAGTTATTGTGCTTCATCCAGCACAGCATTTCTCATGATGTACTCTGCATATAAGTTAAATAAGCAGGTGACAACATACAGCCTTGACAAACTCCTTTTCCTATTTGGAACCAGTCTGTTGTTCCATGTCCAGTTCTAACTGTTGCTTCCTGACCTGCATATAGGTTTCTCAAGAGGCAGGCAGGTGGTCTGGTATTCCCATCTCTTTCAGAATTTTCCACAGTTTGTTGAGGTCCACATAGTCAAAGGCTTTGGCATAGTCAATAAAGCAGAAACAGATGTTTATCTGGAACTCTCTTGCTTTTTCGATAATCCAGCAGATGTTGGCAATTGGATCTCTGGTTCCTCTGCCTTTTCTAAAACCAGCTTGAACATCTGAAAGTTCACAGTTCACATATTGCTGAAGCCTGGCTTGGAGAATTTTGAGCGTTACTTTACCAGCATGTGAGATGAGTGTGGCATTGCCTTTCTTTGGGATTGAAATGAAAACTGACCTTTTCCAGTCCTGTGGCCACTGCTGAGTTTTCCTGTTACATTTATCTAAACTGAAAAAGAATAATGAAAAATTACCTGTATAATGCCTGGTGTTAAACTAATGACAGTAGAATCTGTTAGTAGTACCAGCATTTCCTGCTGAACGAAAGGAATATATTATTTCTTTTAAGTCTTGGTAACCTATGTTGTTAATAAACAAAGTTTTAGAGCAGTTCCAGGGTTACAGAAATATCGAGACAATAGTACAGAGAGTTTCCAAATACCCTGCCCTCAGTTTCCCTTATTATCAACATCTTACATCAGTTTGACAACTTTGTGACAACTAGTGAGCCAAAACTGATACATTAACTAAAGTCCATTTATTTCAATGACCCTAGAGAAGAAAATATTAGTTTTATCATCCAGGATCTCATCCAGGATGCATTATTGTATTTTGTTGTTATGTGTTCTATGGAGAAGGAAATGGCAAGCCACTCCAGTATTCTTACCTAGAGAATTCTGTGGACAGAGGAGCCTGGCGGACTACAGTTCACGCAGTCTCAAAGGGTCAGACACTACTGAGTGACTAACACTATGTGGTCTAAGTCTTCTCTTGGCTCTAAGAGTTTCTCTGACTTAGTGTTTGATTATTCGGACACTTTAAAAAAAGTATCAGACAGGTATTTTGTAAAAGTTCCTTCAATTGAGATTTGTCTAATTTTTCTCATGATTAACCTGGAGCTGTGTGTTTGGGGAGAAAAAACACAGAGAGGAAGTGTCATACTCATCTCCCCACATCAGGGGCACATACTATCAGCATTCCTTATCACTTTCATGTTGATCACCTGGCTGAAAGATTGCTTGTCAGGTTTCTCTACTGTTGTGACCTTACTCTTCCCTCCCCCACTTTTCACAGGTGAACTTCTTGGACTAGATTTTCTTGAGTGCAAACATGGATTATATTGCAGGCTCCAGAGTGTAAGGTTAGCTGATACTATGAAAAAATATATAGCTAAAATGTTAAATAATAGGGAATTGGCATAATTTTTCCTACTGAAACTTTAGTTTGCTCTCCACAATTTTAAGGGTGTATATGTATTTAGCTCTATTTTCTGGAGAAAATAGCATGCAGCGTCTTTCTCAAGTAAGGTCAAATCATTTCAGTGAAAGTTTACTCAGTCATATATAGAGAAACTATTTGGTAACTGGAAAAAATCAGATTTCATTTGTAACAAAGCAAAAGGACTATAACATATACACACATGCACACACGAAGTACATATATGTAAAAGGAGAAAGGGTCTATCTAAAACTTAAAGGAAGAGCTCTGGTCATAACAGCTGGATAAACTTTTTTTTTTCCTGTAGTATGATGATTTTTCATTATTATTAACACTACTTATGACAAGTCATTAAACTAAAATGAATTAAGCCAAACTTATGAGGATATGAAGAAATAACTCTGTATTCTTCTTGTTACAAATTCTCTTAACATCTTTTATGCTTCTTTCTTGATAGCTTGCTTTCTCACTAAATGTCATGTTTAAGAACACATTTTTAAATGGTTTTATCTTACAATGGATTTAAAAAGAAGACCTTCAGTAAAGGGATCCCAAAAGTTTAAACTTCTATTTGGGTTAAAATTGAAATGAAATTTTAGATTCTCTTGTTGTTTTACTTTCTATGAAGTTTTAAGTCATATAACATTAGGAAACTCACATCTATGTGAAACCACAGAAGGATTAAGAAGCAACTAGACGGCAGGGTCCCAGGGCTCCAGTCTGAAAGGTCAATAAAACTTACCAGAATAAATCAGAAATATGGTGCCAGTTAATTCAGGTTTCCTCATTTAACTTCTTAAATAACCAGAAAAATAAAAGGACATTGAATGGAAACAGATTTTTTTTAAGTCCTCACTGGTACTCCCTCTATAAAGAGCCCCATAATCTCTGGAGTAGGCTTGCACATAGTTGCCTAAAGTTTGCCATCTCAGCAGAATATCTAAACACTAATAATGTGAACCTAGTCCATATTACCAAGAAGAAGTTATTTGACTACCTAAATCTTGGGAGTTACAATGCCTCTCAAGAAGATGAATGATATGAGAAATAGCATGTAATAAAAACATGTGATAAACTTCTCAGTTTGCTTTATTTATTTATAAGATTTGTGAATTATTAAAGAGGATTAATACATATGAGGTGGAAAGATGCTCCATGGTGTCCAGTGAGAAGTCTCCATTTTTTCCCCTGCTCCCAGCTACCAGTTCATTCCGCAGAGATACCCAGTTCCCAGTTCCTTGGATAAATCTCAGGAAATATTTCATGCATTTGTAAGTTTATTCACAGAAATATTTCCACATTCAGACTTAAATTGAAGAAAGTAGGGAAAACCACTAGACCATTCAGGTATGACCTAAATCAAATCCCTTATGATTATACAGTGGAAGTGAGAAATAGATTTAAGGGACTAGATCTGATAGACAAAGTGCCTGATGAACTATGGATGGAGGTTCATGACATTGTACAGGAGACAGGGATCAAGACCATCCCCATGGAAACGAAATGCAAAAAAGCAAAATGGCTGTCTGAGGAGGCCTTACGAATAGCTGTGAAAAGAAGAGAAGTGAAAAGCAAAGGAGAAAAGGAAAGATATAAGCATCTGAATGCAGAGTTCCAAAGAATAGCAAGAAGAGATAAGAAAGCCTTCCTCAGCGATCAATGCAAAGAAATAGAGGAAAACAACAGAATGGGAAAGACTAGAGATCTCTTCAAGAAAATTAGAGATACCAAGGGAACAATTTCATGCAAAGATGGGCTCTATAAAGAACAGAAATGGCATGGACCTAAGAGAAGCAGAAGATATTAAGAAGAGATGGCAAGAATATACAGAAAACTGTACAAAAAAGATCTTCATGACCCAGATAATCATGATGGTGTGATCACTCACCTAGAGCCAGACATCCTGGAATGTGAAGTCAAGTGGGCCTTAGAAAGCATCACTAGGAACAAATCTAGTGGAGGTGATGGAATTCCAGTTGAGCTATTTCAAATCCTGAAAGATGATGCTGTGAAAGTGCTGCACTCAATATGCCAGCAAATGTGGAAAACTCAGCAGTGGCCACAGGACTGGAAAAGGCCAGTTTTCATTCCAATCCCAAAGAAAGGCAATGCCAAAGAATGCTCAAACTACTGCACAATTGCACTCATCTCACATGCTAGTAAAGTAATGCTCAAAATTCTTCAAGCCAGGCTTCAGCGATACGCGAACCGCGAACTTCCAGATGTTCAAGCTGATTTTAGAAAAGGCAGAGGAACCAGAGATCAAATTGCCAACATCCACTGGATCATTGAAAAAGCAAGAACGTTCCAGAAAAACATCTATTTCTTCTTTATTGACTATGCCAAAGCCATTGACTGTGTGGATCACAATAAACTGTGGAAAATTCTGAAAGAGATGGGAATACCAGACCACCTGACCTGGCTCTTGAGAAACCTATATGCAGGTCAGGAAGCAACAGTAAGAACTGGACATGGAACAACAGACTGGCTCCAAATAGGAAAAGGAGTTTGTCAAGGCTGTATATCATCACCCTGCTTATTTAACTTATATGCAGAGTACATCATGAGAAACGCTGTGCCGGATGAAGCACAAGCTGGAATCAAGATTGCCGGGAGAAATATCAATAACCTCAGATATGCAGATGACACCACCCTTATGGCAGAAAGTGAAAAGGAACTAAAAAGCCTGTTAATGAAAGTGAAAGAGGAGAGTGAAAAAGTTGGCTTAAAGCTCAACATTCAGAAAACTAAGATCATGGTATCTGGTCCCATCACTTCATGGGAAATAGATGGGAAAACAGTGGAAACAGTGTCAGACTTTATTTTTCTGGTCTCCAAAATCACTGTAGATGGTGATTGCGGCCATGAAATTAAAAGACACTTACTCCTTGGAAGGAAAGTTATGACCAACATAGACAGCATAGTAAAAAGCAGAGACATTACTTTGCCAACAAAGGTCCATCTAGTTAAGGCTATGGTTTTTCAAGTGGTCATGTATGGATGTGAGAGTTGGACTGTGAAGAAAGCTGAGTGCCGAAGAATTGATGCTTTTGAACTGGTGTTGGAGAAGACTCTTGAGAGTCCCTTGGACTGCAAGGAGATCCAACCAGTCCATTCTGAAGGAGATCAGTCCTGGGTGTTCATTGGAAGGACTGATGCTGAAGCTGCAATTTCAATACTTTGGCCACCTCATGCTAAGAGTTGACTCATTGGAAAAGACCCTGATGCTGGGAGGGATCGGGGGCAGGAGGAGAAGGGGAAGACAGAGAATGAGATGGCTGGATGGCATCACCGACTCGATGGACATGAGTTTGAGTGAACTCTGGGAGTTGGTGATGGACAGGGAGGCCTGGCATGCTGTGATTCATGGGGTCTCAAAGAGTTGGACATGACTGAGCGACTGAACTGAACTGAACTGAACGTGTTATATAAGGGATTCTGTGACTCAGAGGGCAAAGCATCTGCCTGCAATACTGGAGACCCAAGTTTGATCCCTGGGTCGGGAAGATCCCCTGGAGAAGGAAATGGCAACCCACTCCAGTATTCTTTCCTGTAGAATCCCATGGACGGAGGAGCCTGGTAGGCTACAGTCCATGGAGTTGCAAAGAGTTGGACACGACTGAGCGACTTCACTCGCTTCACTCACAACATGTTACGTATGTCATTATGTACTTTGTATTTTTTCAATTAAAACACCTGAGAACAGTTTATATTATGTTGTTGTTGTTCAGTAGCATGTCGGACTCTATGACCTCATGGACTATTGCACACCAGGCCTCCTTGTCCCTTCACTGTCTTCCAGAGTTTGCCCAAACTTATGTCCATTGAATCAATGATGCCAGTCAACCATCTCATCCTCTGCCACTCCCTTCTCCTCCTCCCCTCAATCTTTCCCAGCATCAGGGCCTTTTCCAATAAGTTGGCTCTTCACATAAGGTGGCCAAAGTATTGGAGCTTCAGCTTCAGCATCAGTCCTTCCACTATTATTCAGGGTCGATTTCCTTTAGGATTGACTGATTGGATCTCCTTGCGATCTAAGGGACTCTCAAGAGTCTTTTCCAGTACCACAATTTGAAAGCATCAATTCCATATCATAAATGCAGAATTTTATATTTTTAAATGCTCATATTATATTTCATTGTGTGGTTTACATAATTACTATATAAACTCCTAGTGATGAATATTCAGTTGTTTATGCACTATGTCTATCATAATTGATATTCCAGTTAACCTTTGTGAATGAAAAAGTGAAAGGGGCTTTCCTGGTGGCTCATATGATTAAGAATTTGCCTGCAATGCAGAAGACCCATGTTCAATCCCTGGGTCAGGAAGATCCCCTGAAGAAGAGAATGGCTACCCAATCCAGTATTCTTGCCTGGAGACTCCCATGGACAGAGGAGCCTGGAGGGCCACAGTCCATGGGGTTGCAAAGAGTCAGACATGACTGAGAAAAACTGATATTCCAATTAATTTTATTATGTATTATTTTTCATGAAGTTCATAATAACTGTGCAAAATTCCCTGTTGTATGTAATTTTTGTTAATTGGAAACCAGATTGTCTTTAGACTCCAAATAAATATTAAACCAATATTTATGGAATATTAAGTATTAGGGCTTCCCTGGTGGCTCAATCAGTCAAGAATCTGCCTGCAGTGCAGGAGACCTGCATTGGAACCCTGGTTAGGGAAGATCCCCTGGAGGAGGGCATGGCAACCTACTCCAGTATTCTTGCCTGGAGAATCCCCATGGACAGAGGAGCCTGGTAGGCTACAGTCCATGGGGTTAGAAAGAGTCGGATGTGACTGAGCAACTGAGCAGCAGCAGCATGAGCAGTTAACCCACTGAGGGTTTCCACATGCCCTCAGCTTATCTTGGTATTTTAGTATTATTTCTAAGATGCATCACATATACCTGACACAAATCAAGATACTGAATCAATAAAAAAAGAAAAATTTTTAAAGATTTATAAATTTATTTATTTATATGAAAATTTTTATTTTTATTTTAAACACTAGGGAAATGAAGTCCTACTTACACATTTGGAAAGTGATCAATTTCTTGAAATTGGAACTCTACTGGAAATCCCAGGACTCATGGTTACCACCCACATAGATGATACAAAGTGGGGAAGGTCAATGGCAGCATTTGATGTGCTGAGGTGTGAGAAACCTTGCCATCCCAGGCAAGCGTAGATTGACAGAGACCCAGTGTTGGACATCAATAGCTTCTAGTTACTATAGGTCAGTAGGCTTCTGTTCACATTAAGGTAAGAGAATTTCCTGCCAGAGAAGATGAGATACTGTTTGAGAAAGAAAAATCAAAACATCTTTCTCATTAATGCTGAGTTCTTAAAGGGCTGTCAGGGGAATAGACAAATGAAACTTTGAAAACATGGCTCATAACCAGAGTGATAATTTTCAAAGGAAAACTGTGGAAATCAAATACAATATTTTTGGAAATGATATTCACTGGAACATACAGATCCAAGTTGTAACATAGGAGACCTTCAGTCAGTTCGTTCAGTTGCTCAGTCATGTCAGACTCTTTGTTACCCCATGGACTGCAGCACACCAGGCTTCCCTGTTTATCAGCAACTCCCGTAGTTTACTCAAACTCATATCCATCAAATTGGTGGTGCCATCCAACCATCTATCTCATCCTCTGTTCTTTTCTCCTCCCGTCTTCAATCTTTCCCAGCATCAGGGTCTTTTCCAATGAGTCAGTTCTTCACATCAGGTGGCCAAAGCATTGGAGTTTCAGCTTCAGCATCAGTCCTTCCAATGAATATTCAGGAGTGATTTCCTTCAGGATAGACTGCAGTCTATCAGGTACTTGGATCTCCTTGCAGTCCAAGGGACTCACAAGAGTCTTCTCTAACACCACAGTTCAAATGCATCAATTCTTCAGTGCTCAGCTTTCTAGATAGTCCAACTCTCACATCCATACATAACTACTGGAAAAACCTTAGCCTTGACTAGATGGACCTTTGTTGACAATATAATGTTTCTGTGTTTTAATATGCTGTCTAGGTTGGTTATAACTCTTCTTCCAAGGGGGCAACAGTCTTTTAATTTCATGGCTGCAATCACCATCTGCAGTGCTTTTGGAGACCAAGAAAATAAAATATGTCACTGCCTTCACTTTTTTCCCTTGTATTTGCCACAAAGTGATGGGACTGGATGCCATGATCTTCATTTTTTAAATGTTGAGTTTTAAGCCAGCTTTTTCACTCTCCTCTTTCACTTTCATCAAGACGCTCTTTAGTTCTTCTTCACTTTCTGCCATAAGGATGGTGTCATCTGCATATCTGAGGTTATTAATAGTTCTCCCAGAAATCTTGATTCCAGCTTGTGCTTCATCCATCCTGGCATTTTGCATGGTGTGCTATGCATATAAGTTGAATAAGCCGGGTGACAATATACAGCCTTGACGTACTCCTTTCCCGGTTTGGAACCAGTCTGTTGATCCATGTCCAGTTCTAACTGTTGCTTCTTGACCTGCATACAGATTTCTCAGGAGGCAGGTCAGGTATTCTGGTATTCCCATCACTTGAAGAATTTTCCACAGTTTGCTGTGATCCATGCAGTCAAAGGCTTTGGCATAGTCAATAAAGCAGAAGTACATGTTTTTCTGGAACTCTCTTGCTTTTTTGATGATCCAGCAGATGTTGGCAATTTGATCTCTGGTTCCTCTGCCTTTTTGAAATCCAGCTTGAACATCTGGAAGTTCATGGTTCACATACTGTTGAAGCCTGGCTTGGAGAATTTTGAGCATTACTTTGCTAGCATGTGAGATGAGTACTATTGTCCAGTAGTTTGAACATTCTTTGGTGTTGCCTTTCTTTGGGATTGGAATGAAAACCAACCTTTTCCGTCCTGTGGCCACTTCTGAGTTTTCCAAATTTGCTGGCATATTGAATGCAGCACTTTCACATCATCATCTTTTAGGATTTGGAATAGCTCAACTGGAATTCCATCACCTCCACTAGCTTTATTCATAGAGATGCTTCCTAAGGCCCATTTGATTTCACATTCCAGGACGTCTGGCTCTAGGTGACTGCTCACACCATTGTGGTTATCTGGGTCATGAAGATCTTTTTTGTACACTTCTTCTGTATATTCTTGCCACCTTTTCTTAATATCTTCTGCTTCTCTTAGGTCCATACCATTTCTGTCCTTTATTGTGCCCATCTTTGCATGAAATATTACCTTGATATCTCTAATTTTCTTGAAGAGATCTCTAGTCTTTCCCATTTCCCATTGCCTTTCCCTTCTCCAGGGGACCTTCCCAACCCAGGGATCAAACCCAGGACTCCCACATAGCAAGCAGATTCTTTACCAGCTGGGCCACAAAGGAAAACCTATAGGAGATCTTGGAGAACACTAAACTAGAAGTCATGGGTGATCAGCAATGTTTAATCATTATTATGTAAAGGGTTTTGGTTGAAGGATCTATATAATAACCTGTTTTTAAGGGGTTCCAGTGTCAGGTACTTTTACTCTTTTTAATCAAGTGAGTATTATTGATATTATTATTATTATATGTGTATTATGATATACACATGGAGATGTTAGATTTTATAAAATATTTATAAATTAGAAATAATTTTTAAAAATCTGCCTTTACTTATTGAGCATGTCACATTTTACTTGAAAATATGTGGGTTATTTCCACAGTGCTAAGAGAACAGACTGTATGATTTCAATACCCTGAGACTCTGAAATATTTGCACCTTGTTTTATGCCCCTGGATATGTTTCACTGTCTGGTTTATAGTTTATGGGAACTTGAGTAGAATTTGTATCCTGCTGCTGTTTTCAGTTCAGTTCAGTCGCTCAGTCGCGTCCAACTCTTTGCGACCCCATGAATCGCAGCACGCCAGGCCTCCCTGTCCATCACCAACTCCCAGAGTTCACTCAGACTCACGTCCATCGAGTTGGTGATGCCATCCAGCCATCTCATCCTCTGTCGTCCCCTTCTCCTCCTGCCCCCAATCCCTCCCAGCATCAGAGTCTTTTCCAATGAGTCAACTCTTCGCATGAGGTGGCCAAAGTACTGGAGTTTCAGCTTTAGCATCAGTCCTTCCAAAGAACACCCAGGACTGATCTCCTTTAGGATGGGCTGGTTGGATCTCCTTGCAGTCCAAGGGACTCTCAAGAGTCTTCTCCAACACCACAGTTCAAAAGCATCAATTCTTCGGCACTCAGCTTTCTTCACAGTCCAACTCTCACATCCATACATGACCACAGGAAAAACCATAGCCTTGAGTAGACAGACCTGTGTTGGCAAAGTAATGCCTCTGCTTTTTAATATGCTATCTAGGTTGGTCATAACTTACCTTCCAAGGAGTAAGCATCTTTTAATTTCATGGCTGCAATCACCATCTGCAGTGATTTTGGAGCCCCCAAAAATAAAGTCTGACACTGTTTCCACTGTTTCCCCATCTATTTGCCATGAAGTGATGGGACCAGATGCCATGATCTTAATTTTCTGAATGTTGAGCTTTAAGCCAACTTTAAAATTGTATAAATCTTAATTATGTTCAATTGGTTTTAAAAGAAAGAATTATAGCTCTTACACTCTGCTAAGTGTTTTGCATATATTATTAAATAGATACCTCATCAACAAACTTAAAAAATATGCCTTTATACCAAATGAAAAACAGGCAAACAATCTGAATAAGCATTCTTCAAGTAAAATACACAAATGGTCAGTAATACAAGAAAAGATACTCAACATCATTAATCGCCAGGGAAATACAAGTCAAAACTATGAGGTATACCACTTCACAACTAGTAGGATGGTTAAGGATATAGAAAAACAAGGACACCCTAGACTGCTGATGGGAGAAGGCAATGGCACCCCACTCCAGTACTCTTGCCTGGAAAGTCCCATGGACGGAGGAGCCTGGTGGGCTGTGGTCCATGGGGTCGAGAAGAGTGGAACACGACTGAGTGACTTCACTTTCACTTTTCACTTTCATGCATTGGAGAAGGAAATGGCAACCCACTCCAGTGTTCTTGCCTGGAGAATCCCAGGGATGGCAGAGCCTGGTGGGCTGCCGTCTATGGGGTCAAACGGAGTCGGACACGACTGAAGCGACTTAGCAGCAGCAGCAGCAGACTGCTGATGAGAATGAAAATGAAGGAGCCACTTGGGAAAATAGTCTGGCAATTTTTCAAATGATTAAACATAGAGTTACAATAAGAGCCAACAATTCCACTCCTAGGTATATATCCAAGGAAAATAAAAACACGTGTCCACAGAAAAGCCCATGCATGAATGTTTATAGCAGCACCAGCCATAAGAGCCAAAATGTGGAAGCAGTCCAAATGTTCATCAGTTGATTAATCAATGGATAAACAAAATGTGGTATACCCATATAATGGAGTATTATTGGCATCATCGACTCAATGGACTTGAGTTTGAGCAAGCTCGGGGAGATGGTGAAGGACAGAGAAGCCTGGTGTGCTACAGCCCATGGGGTCGCAAAACGTCAGACATGACTGAGGGACCGAACAACAACAACTGGCCATAAACAGAAATTAACTATTGATACACGCTGCAGCCTGGAGGAACCTTGAAAACACCTTGCTAAGTGAAAGACGCCAATCACAAAAGGCTACGTATTATATGATTCTATTTATATGAAAGTCCAGAAAAGAGAAAACTGTAGAGACAGAAAGTAGATTAGTGGTTGTTTAAGGGCTGAGAGATGGCACCCCACTCCAGTACTCTTGCCTGGAAAATCCCATGAACGGAGGAGCCTGGTAGGCTGCAGTTCATGGGGTTGCTAAGAGTCAGACATGACTGAACAACTTCACTTTCACTTTTCTCTTTCATGCATTGGAGAAGGAAATGGCAACCCACTCCAGTGTTCTTGCCTGGAGAATCCCAGGGACGGGGGCGCGGGCTCCGTCTATGGGGTCGCACAGAGTCGGACACGACTGAGGCAACTTAGCAGCAGCAGCAGCAGCAAGGGCTGGGAGGAGGGGACTGGAGGTAGAAAAGGACTGCTAAGGGTACATGGCTTCTTTCTGACGTGATTAAAAATAGACCGTGGTGACGGTGGTGGCATCTAAAACTGAAAATGTACTGACTTAAACATCCTAAAAATTATTGTGACGTATACTTTAAAAGTGTGCCTTGCATGGTATGGAAATTATGTCTTAATAAAGCTGTTTTTAAAAATTCACCATCCCCTGGGGGTGGAGAAAAGAGGAAATGAGTAGAACCTGATGGTGTTACATAGTACTTATTCTGCTCTAGTTTATTTAGCTAATTTCTGGTTTCTGGAAGAATTAGCAGTTTTGTAATAAGACAAGGACAGTTTTACAAAGAAGGAAATAATCACAGTGGTCTTTTAACCTTCCAAATAATCAAGCAGCATTGAACACCCAGCAGGCTACTGTCAGAGGCAGCTTCTGCCAGCATATTATACAGTATTTATGAAGAATGAATTACACTGATTTCTGAATTGTCAGAATGAGAGAAAGCACAGCTGCTTTCAATGGAAAGAAAATTAGATTGAAAGGAAAAGCAGCAAAGAAATCTTCCAATTGTTTGTGAAAGTCTCTTCCTCTCTCGGTTCACTTAGTCCATGGCCTCCTAGGAAATTAAACTCTTAACCTGATATTTCTCTATATCAATTTATAGCTACTTCTGCCCTGCACAAACAGAAAATCAGTAAGGTATTCCTCTCACTGAAATTATAAGAATTGAATGTTTATTGTGTGTGCAGTCTGCAGTATAAGATGGATATTTTTAGGAAATAGAAGAGAAACTGTAGATAATTTCTTATCACTAAAATATTATGTCCAAAGCGTTTTCTTCTTTAAACACAATGTTTTTCCAACCCCACAGACCTGCATACACTTCAGCCAGTGAGCTAAATGCTGTACAGAAATTCTCCTTTAATTTCAGACTAACACTATGAAGCAAGTGAGATAGTACAGATCCTTAAAATGCATGGCAAAAATGATAAAATAGTGTACAAAATACCCACAGATTCAAGGGTAGGAAGGAGCTTATACAGATGGCTCATTCATTTATTTACCTGTTCACTCATGAGTTTTGTACCTTGTCTCGGTGACTGGTTGTGCAGTGGTAAGTGAAACAAACTATCCCCCTATAGCTTGATGAGATGATAGTCAATCAAACAATATTTACAAATTACGAAGTGCAATAAGAGAAGAAAGTGTGCTACAGTGGAGAAGGGCGAGGGACTGTATTTAGAAGGAATGATTAAAGAAGGCTTCATTGGTGAGGGGGCAGGGATGGAGGGCACGAATGTATGAGAAGGAGTCAAAAACCAGGGAAGAGAAAACCTTCCTTGCAGAAGGAAGATCATAGACTCAAATGTCAATCAGGGAAGTGAGGAGCAGAATGAAGGGCCTGTGACTAGCACCTAGAAAGTGAACGGGAAGAGATGTGAAATCAAATTGGAGACATCAGCAAGGATCAGACCTCAAAGGGCCATGATGGACAAGATCCTAGGCTGCTCCATTCCTTGTGCCTTGAAAAGCTAAGCCTGAGAAAATAGAAATGCCTGGAGGCAGGCTCGACCTACCATTGATCCAAATCTTGGGTTAACTGAGCACCACACTTCTATCGCATTGCAAACATTGCGATTGTAAGTTAAATGACATTCTTTAAAAAGCACGCGATTATCATAGCTTTCACAGATTTAAGACAACTGAAAAATAAGATAAACTTAATCTTCCAAGAAAAATGTATTTAATATCCCTGTCAAACATATCATCCTTGAAGTGCTGAAGCTAAAACTTTAATCAGACATTCCAAATCATTGTATAACATCATGAAAGATGATTGGGTTCCTTGAACCCAATCACAGTACTCCAGCATTTCATTTAACACGGCATTCACCAGAACATCACATGCTTGAATGCTGAGACCTTTATAGGTATGCTCTCATGGGGTAAAACATTCCAGGATTCTGACAGCATTATTTGACTACAGTATCATCTTGCTTCATTGGCTTTTAAATGTTACAGGAAATCATATCTTCCTATGAGATCTCTATTCCTATGTGATCCTCACAAAAAAACATGAAACTTCAGCCAAGTAAGCATTTTGTCTACAAATTATAGATGAGGTGCAAGGTGACCTCACTGAGCTTCAGATTTCTCACCTGTATAATGGAGATGATACTGCTCACCTGCAAACCTCTCATATCTTTACCAGGAGGACCAAATAGAATAATGGATGGAACAGTGCCCAAAAAACTAGAAATCAAAGGTAACTTGTTATTATATAATCATAAAAGAGGGCACATTTTAACCATATACCTTACAATACTGTAAGGTATTGTGCAAAAGATGTGCAAAAAGATGTACATAGTATTCATATCAGATCTACATCTTGTTCTGAGGCCCCACGATAATGGACTGTGGGAGAAGACCTAAGCCTGCCAACTCGGAGTGACTCAGTCTCTTCCAGCTTTAAACAATCCCCTTTTAGGTTAATTGGGACCATTTTTAGCAGAGCCAAAGTAAAGCTGCAACTCTGCATCGTGACTGTCTCCCCTGATTCACAGATCCCACCGCTCTGTTCCCAGATAACAAGTGAGCACAGGGGATGCTTACAGAATTTTATGGCCTCATGGGAGGGACCCTGGTGTTCACCCAGCCCTGATCTCTTCTGGTTCTCCTTGGCCTTAGGCTGAGGTAAACTCATTTTTTGTTCTCAGTCCCTGAGTTGCGACTCTGACTCTGCAACCCCATGGAATGTAGCCCACCAGGTTTCTCTGCCCATGGACTTTTTCATGCAAGAATAATGGAGTGGGTTGTCATTTCCTTCTCCAGGTTATCTTCCCAATCCCAGATCAAACCCACATCTCCTGGATCTCTTGCACTGGCAGGTGGATTCTTTACCACTTCACCACCTGGGAAACCCTAAACTCATTTTTCCCTCCCCATATTGGTTTCTGTCCTCTCTGCATCTGCTCATAAATTTCTCTAGGTGATGTCATGCTGGTTTCTTCTCTCAGTCTAGCCATGGTCCAGCGGTCCACACTCTGCACCTCAGCCTGACCTCAGCTTCCTCTGAGAAACAGTTTCCTCAGTGTCATACCATCTGAATCTTGGCCCTGGACTCCAACTGACCTCTGGTGAGGCTGTCCTCTCTTCAGCCTCTGTGTGGTGCTCCCCACTTCCTACTGCAGTGCTGGCTCCCTATCTTACTCATCACTGGGAACTTGTGGGAAATTCTGGATTTCCCCAGTGCAAACAACAGGTGCTAGGGAACAGAATATCCTCTCTCTCTCGCTCATGTTATGCTACCACTTCTACAGTCACTGTGGCTATTTCTTGTTGGCAGAGAACAATATGCCACCTATCTCTACCTGGAGTCCCAAATCAGAAATGAGACATAAGGGACTTCCCTCGTGGTCCAATGGTTAAGAATCTGCCTGCCAATGCAGGGGACACGGGTTTGATCCCTGGTCTGGGAAGATCCCACATGCTGCTGAGCAAGTAAGTGTCTATGCTGCAACTACTGAGAGTCAGTAGCCAAAATAAAAATGCTGCAAGATTCAATGAAGATCCCGTGTGTTACACCTAAGACACAGTGCAGCCAGCTGAATAAATAAACCACTAAAAATAAAAAAAGAAATGGATGCAAGCCCATCCTGGCTTCGGTTTCACAGCTAACCTATTCTTTTTATTTTGCCTCCATTCTTCACCTTGAGTTTCAGTGAAAAAACTTGAAGAACAAAGGATGCTTGCTGCTCTTCTCTCTCTCTCTCTCTCTCTCTCTCTCTCTCTCTCTCTCTCTTGCTGTCTTCTTCAATTCTTTCCCCCTTCCAGGAATTGTCATGAACTGCTTTACACACATTTTCCTTCTTCTTTCCATGTGGTGAGTAAAAGAGTAGCAAACCTGCTGATCAAAAAGGTGACTTATGCTCATTCCAGTCCTTGACACATTTGCCCATATAATAGACCCTCAAAAGTTAGAGACTCTGTTACACATATTTGCATCAACTGCATATAACCCAGTACTTTGCCTATAATTGGCACTCACTGAAAGCGTGCTGAAGGAATCAATGGATCTCCTTAATTTGTTGGTACTCAGTTGCTCAGTCATGTCCTACTTTTTGCGACCCCATAGACTGCGGCACACCAGGCTTCCCTGTCCTTCACTATCTCCTGGAGTCTACTCAAACTCATGTCCATTGAGTTGATGATGCCATCCAACCATCCTCCGCTGCCCCTTTCTCCTCCTGCCCTCAATCTTTCCCAGCATCAGAGTCTTTTTCAATGAGTCAGCTGTTTTCATCAAATGGCCAAAGTATTGGAGCTTCACCTTCAGCATCAGTTCTTCCAATGAATATTCAGCACTGGTTTCCTTTAGGATTGACTGGTTTGATCTCCTTGCTTTCTAAGGGACTCTCAAGAGTCTTTTCCAGCACCACAGTTTGAAAGCATCAGTTCTTCGATGCTCAACCTTCTTTATGGTCCAACTCTCACATCTATACATGACTACTGGAAAAACCATAGCTTTGACTAGACAGACCTTTGTTGGCAAAGTGATGTCTCTGCTTTTTAATACACTGTTTAGGTTTGCTATAGCTTTTCTTCCAAGGTCTAAAATCTTTTAATTTCATGGGTTCAGTCACCATCTGCAGTGATTTTGGAGCCCAAGAAAAAAAATGTCTGTCACTGTTTCCATTTTTTTCCCCATCTATTTGCCATTAAGTGATTTATTTATTTTATTGGTAAAGAAATTGAGGTGAAATATATTGCCCAAGTGAAATAGTAAGTTAGACGCTTAACTAGGACCAGGTCAAGTTTTCTTTTCAACATGACATTCTGCTTTTTACCTAGTCATCCTTCATGGTAATACAGAGCCTAGAATATAAGACCAAATGCAAAGAAGGGAGTCAGGAAGAAATAATAAATCAAATGTTCTCCCCTCAAGGAAAAACTGAGCTTCAAAAATGAAATCCAAAAGCAAATATCTGAAAGTAAAATAGTATGGTTTTTTTTTTCTTTGTCTATACAGCATCAAATCTTCTCAAATCTGTACTCCTCAAATCTCTGAATAGGCATCTTAGAGAAGGCTGTGTTTTTGCCATAATCAACTATTTGGGCTTAGGGGATGATTTAGAACAGAAATACTTACAGCCATTTTCCCCTACAGATATATATATAAAATTAGTAGCTTCTCCACCTCATAATAATATATGAAACATTTAAAAGAAATTAAATTTCCTTGAAAGTGGAATTCTCTCATTTTGCTGAATTAAAAATTAATTACCTGTTGAAAACAGTAACTGGCTCTCTCTCCCTCTAACAGATCTACCACATTCAGAAATCCTTTCAGATAAATGGCTCACTACTGCACACAGAGTAGTAAAAAGATTTGAAATTGCAGCGTATGTTCAAATCCAGCATCTTGATAAACACGCACCAAAGAAATTTGGGCAGCTTAAGGTTTATGAGTGTGAAAGGTTATTTTCTTAACGAACAACAGTAGCACTATTCTCAGGAAGCATACCACAGGGGGAGGTGGGGTTTTAGATCTATTTGTTGATGTTTCCAAAGGGGATTTAAGCAATCCGATTTTGTACAGTACATGCTCTACCGGACCAAGGCAGCCACCAGGATATTCGTGGGGCATGTTTATACCAAAGGTTATGGTCCTTTTGAAGAACACAATGGTGAACAAGCAGGAGGAAGTCTATTTGCTCCGCCTTGGTTTCTGCTTTGTTAGTTCATCATCTCTTTATCCTCTACATTGTTAATTTCTCCTTTTGGGGGGGCTCCAAGATGAGGTGACGTGTTGCTGCTGAGTGTTTGGGGCCTCTAATCTCTTAAGACAGTCACACACACAGGTACTAAGCAGCAGAGTTTGCATACACAATGACATCATGGTGAAGTATTAAAATTTGTCACCAGAACTGTTTTCCTACGTGGATACTGTAATACTACTACAGATAGTGCCACAGTGTGCCTGTGTGTGTGTGTGTGTGTGTCCCGTTAGGGAGAAAAAAACACTTGTAAAATTCTTAGAAACTGAAAATGCATCAGTGAATAGGCCTTTATGTTGGATATTTATGGGGAATTTGGTTTGTTTTCTGATTCTGTTTCAACTTTTAAGGAGCACTGTTAATGTGATTAATTAGCAAGAATTTATTGACTTGAAAAATCTCGACAGCCAAACGTATATGATTTTTTTAATGTATTTTTTCAGGTGAAACTATAAACTGGAGGCCTAATTAAGACCTGCTGTTTCCTGAAATTTTGTGTGCACAGCTCTGGGAAGGAAAGTTGCATGGAACTTTACTTGAAGGGGTACGTGTAATCTTAGGAGAAAATCCTAGCATTCTATTCACTTCTTTCAGACGTAGTCCTTACTTAAGAGCCCTGGTGAATTTATGTCCGTGGTAAACATGAAAGCCTGCTATAGAGTCAGCTTAGGGAAAACTCAAATCAGCTCAAACGTCATGAGTCAAGGACTTCGGCTGTTCCCAGCCAATATTTCCAAATTTATGCTCAAACACCATGATGGATCATGCAGTTTTAGTCTTTTGACATTTTCTTACATGTTTCCTTCCCATTACTTTGTTGAGGATGAAAATCTCTCTAACAAGAGAGAGTAAATCAGCCTGCAAGAAACACAATAATAATACAACAGTATCTAATGCAACAAAAAAATTTTGACTTTTGATTGAGGTCACAAAAGGCCTTAAACTGAGTGATTTCTGACTGCTACCCACTTTATATATTTTCATTAGAAAAATCTATTTTCCTTTCCTAAGGCTGCCTTTTTATTAAATGTTGTCGTTCAGTCACTTAGTCGTGTCTGACTCTTCGCGACCCCGTGGACTACAACCCGTCAGGCTTCCCTGCCCTTCACTAACTCCAGGAGTTTGCTCATACTCATGCCCACTGTGTCAGTGATGCCATCCAACCATCTCATCCTCTGTCACCCCCGTGATGTAAGCTGCAAGAATAAAAGAAATCTACATAATTCTAAAAACTCTAAAAGTTTTCTTAGTTCAGCAATAGATTTATATGACTTCTTCCCAGATATCACTATCCAGAGGTGATAAAGTTCTGAAGTCAGCATTGCTTCAAAAGAGTAAGCAACTTTTTTTTTTATTCACTTGAAGGAAGCTTTCTTCTAATGTCTCATGTAGAAAGTATGAACTACTTACAACTTGAGAGCAGAAACCAGTCTCATAGTTGTCATTCAGCTGGACATTTTTTTTAATTGGAATATAGTTGCTTTACCTGCTTTGTCAGATTCTGCTGTACAGCAAAGTGATCCATATACATATATCTCCTCTTTTATGGAGTTCCTTCCCATTTAGTCCAGCACAGAGCACTAGGTAGAGCTTCCTGTGCTGTATACAGTAGGTTCTCATTAGTTATGTATTTTTTATATAGTAGTGTATACATGTCGATCTCAATCTCCCAGTTTTTCCTATCCCTCTTTCCCCAACCTTGGTATCCATATGTTTGTTCTCTCCATCTGTGTCTCTAATTCTGCTTTGCAAGTAAGATCCTCTACACTATTTTACTAGATTCCATATATATGTGTTAATAAACAATATTTGTTTTTCTCTTTCTGACTTACTTCACTGTGTATGACAGACTCTAGGTCCATCCACATCTCTGCATATGGCACAGTTTCATTTCTTCGTATGGCTGAAAAACATTCAATTGCATGTATGTACCACATCTTCTTTATCCATTCCTCTACTGGTGGATATTTATGTTGCTTCCACGTCCTGGCTATTGTAAATGGTGCTGCAACAAACATCTGGGTGCATGTTTCTTTTGAAATTGTGGTTTTCTCCAGGTATATGCCCAGTAGTGGGATTGTTGGGTCTTATGGTAGTTCTATTTTTAGTTTTATAAGTAAACCCCATACTGTTCTCCATAGTAGCTGAATCAATGTACATTCCCACCAATAGTGAATGAGGGTTCCCTTTACTTCACACTCTCTCAGCATTTATTCTTTGTAGATGTTCTGATGATGGCCATTCTGACTGGTGTGAGGTGATACCTAATTAAGAGTTTTGATTTGCATTTCTCTGATGAGTAATGTTGAGCATGGAGTGGAACAATTTTTTCTTAAGGGACACAAGAATCAGAAACCATAAACAAAAGACTAATAAATTGTGCTATAAAAAATTGAAAACTTTCTGTTCACCAAAAATTGCCATTAAGAGAGTGAAAAGGCAAGCTTCAAAGTGACAAAATATGATTGCAACATAGATAACTCATAAAGGGCTTACATTCAAAATGTACAAAGACTACTGTGATTCAGTAAGAAATAGACAAGCAAGCCAATGTTCAGAAAAACTGGCAGAAGATTTCAAAAGGCTCATTAAACTACAGAACTTTCAAGTGGTCATAAGCATATGAGACTGTGCTCAACCTCATTAGTAATCATAAATATGGAAATTAAAATCACAATGAGACATCACTACTCATTCAAGGATTAGTAATGGAAACTTTAAAAATATCAAAATATCACATGATTCTAAGGATGTGTCCCCCCAAGGCTGAACTGCGGAGTCGTTTCCTTTTCTCAGCGAGCTTCTTGGGTCCCTGCCCGTGGTGGTAAGTCCCGTGAGGGGCTCTCTTGGTGGGGAGGGGGGAATGGAGACAGTGAGGGAGGTGTGCCTGCCTCTCCCCCACTGTAGGGCCAGGTGCCACCTTGTCATGGTTGTCCTCACTATGTGCCATGGGGGATTGACTTTGGGTACCCACCCTTGTTCCCCTTTGATGGGGGTTGAACTTGGGTGCAAGGCAATCGTGGTGGGCGGGGTATATGAAAGGTGCGTCGTCCTGATACACTGTGCCACTCAACAACGACATCTTGCTTCTGTGGTGTCCTGGGCTTCTTCCACAAACGTTCCTGATTCTGGAGATCCTTACTGCTGTCCCTTCAGGCTGTCTTCTCACAGCCAACAGCTCTCTCTTTCCTGGGTAGGCTCTCCAAACCCCCTTTCCAGCACCCAGACCTCCTCTGCAGCAGGAGATACAAGGCTCAAGCTGGGATGCGCAGGGCTGCGGCACAGACCATGTGCGCACTTCTTACCCTGCCCTGCCTTCCACAGACCACCCTCTATGGCATTCCCCTTGGATCCCCCAAAGGTCCCTTTCTGTCCCAGCTGATATTTCCACCATCGGGGGGTTTTTCTGAGTGTGGGGACCTCCCTTTACCTTCAGCACTCCTCTGCTCCCTTTTTTTGATTCCTCTTATCTTTTTTCTTTCTTTCCTTATACCCAGTTGCCAGGGCATTTTTCTTGTCCTTTTAGGTGTCCTGAGTTTTCTGCTTGTGTTCAGCAGGTGCTCTGTGAATTGTTCCATCTGTAGATGTATTTTTGATGTACTTGTGAGGAGAGATGAATTCCATGTCCTCCTATTTGGTCATGTTGACTCTTCTACCAGCTACACATGTTGAATTTTTGGCTTTATGAACTTATATAAACTGTAAGGAGATGGGGGAGTACTCACAGAATTTTAATTTCTTTTTTCAAGTGTGGCAACCTCTGCTCCAGGCTGGGACCTGGGAGGCACCATCTCTAGGCTGGGTTAGGATGAATCCAGACAGGAAGATGCTTGGGGCAAGAGAGCAGGCTGCTTTCTTTTTTTCCCTTTTTAAAATTTTTTAATTATTTTATTTTATTGTTTGGGCCATGCCTTGTAGCATGTGGAATCTTAGTCCCAACTAGGGATTGAACCTGTGCCCCCTGCATTGGAAGCACAGAGTCTTAACCACTGGACCACCAGGGAAGTCCCAGAATTTTAAATTTTTAAAATTATTTCTAAAAAAACATACTGTGAAACGAAAATTGTCCAGCTTGCAAATCTCAACCATGAAACAAGTTATCTTCTTTAGATAAGGCATGGAATTTTGAGCAAACTCCAGGAGATGGTGAAGGATAGGGAAGCCTGACGTGCTGCAGTTCATGGGATCCCAAAGAGTTGGACACGACTTAGTGACTGAACAACAGCAATGCACTCAATATCAGACAAGGGATAAACTGACAATTTACCATCTGAGTACATAATTCTACAGCCTGTAAGCTTGACAGAGCCAAATCACTTATAGATAATATTCAACACAGAGCCCCCTTTTCCACTTCATGGGTAAAGCCTCATTATGTGCTTTCCTAAGTGTGGAGGGAAATACAGGCTCTTCTTTCTCTTTACAGTACTGTAGATACTGCATTTGTCTCATAACTCTTGTCCCAGAAAAGGTCTTGGTCATATCCTATGAGACGATCTCCAGCGCCCTCAAGGTCCTGGAAATAGAAGCATCCATACTTGCCTCTTCCAACAAACAATTTGGCTTCCCTGGCTTCACCTTGCTGTAGGCCTGCCTCATCCCAGATCCAGTGAAGCCCTTGCTGGGGAGCTCAAAGCCCCAGGCCACACAAGGGTAGAGCAGCCACGTCAGAGCTGCTCCTGGCACCAAGGAAAATTATTTGCCCTGAGAGGCAAAGACAGACAGGGCAGTGTCCAAAGTATCAATCCCTCTCTTCTGTGTTATAAAAGGCCCTATTGTAGAAACACAAATCACCCAGAGATGGCATGTACAATGCCTAATCACTTCATAGCTGCTGGGCACCCACTGGGTATGGGGCCTAAACGAGACACTGTCTGTAACTTACTCACCAGAGGAAGGCAGGGGAGAACGTGAAACAGATTTGCATTCATCTCCTGTTCTAGCACTTCACACCATGGCAGGCACACATCCTTTCAAACCAGTAAACAATTATAATCATAATAGACATGAGACTGTTTTGATCTGCGTGTGTGCGTGTGTGTTAGTTGCTCAGTTGTGTCTGACTCTTTGTGACCACATGGACTGTAACCCATCAGGCTTCTCTGTCCATGGAATTCTCCAGGCAAGAATACTGGAGCAGGTTGCCATTTCCTTCTCCAGGGGATCTTCCCGACCCAGGGATGAAACCCAGGTCTCCTGCATGGCAGGCAGATTCTTTACCGTCTAAGCCACCAGTGAAGCCCCTGTGACTTGTGAGTAGCAAGGTAAAGGGATCACACACAACCTTGATATTCACCCTCATCTTGTTGTGAATCCTGCCTCTATAATTAATCAACCGTATAACTTTGGGGAGTTTATAGAACCTTTCTGGGACTCTCTATCCTTATTTGCAAAATGATAATGACATCCTAACTGCTACGAAGAATAATTTCTCTAGTGTGTAGAAGTACCAAAAGTTCTATGTGGCATATAATAGGCAGGCAACAATTTGAGTTCCCTTCCCCATTTGTACAACTCTAAATGCTTGTCAAGACACCTCATTTACATGATCTTATTTGATCCTTTACACAAATCCTACTCACAAATATTTTAATCTTTGAGGCAGAACTTTAGGTCTCTGCATTTCTTTTTGTTTCCTTTCAGGAAACACTACTGAAAGGATATGCTTGTTTTCTCCAATGACCTTCGCTCTATTCTTGGGCAAGTTTTACAAAGTACCCAAAGCAATAAAAAGGGTTAATTTTATTCCAACGTTCCAGATGTCTTCAGCACCTTGACTTTAGTAATACACTAAGAACAGTAAGTCTTTTTAATGAAAGTGAAAGGTATGCATTGTACTTAAATCTGGAACTTTTTCCTTCTGAAGAAACGCTGCCACTGGGACTGTCATCCCGCCATTTTAGACGGGGCGAGAGATGTTTTTGCTCAGGCTTACCCTTTTTCCAGCACATTTTCAAGCTACGGCCGTTGGTATCCAAGCAGTTAAAACTACATCAGCACTAATAGCTATGAGCTCATCTTGTATAAAGACATTTTTAGTGAAACACCACAATCTTGGGGCGGTGGGGGGAGGAGGAGAAAAAAAGTTAGCGTGCTTAACCAGGCTGGCTTGGAATAGCTCACAATATGACGCATACCACAGGAAATAGAGTGGTATGAGGCACCTACAAAATATTTTTCAAACAAGTCATTGACGCTGTAAGCCCCATGCCTCAGCTTTAGGAAGTCACTTATTAAGAATCAACACCAGCCGTGCCAAGCTAAGCTTTTGCTCTTGGTGATTTTCCAATTGAATATTCAGGGCCCTGTTTCAGTCTTGTTTTCAGGGGAGTACATGCCTGGAATGTTAGCAAGCTATTTGCTGGAAAAAATGCCCACAACAGGCCCAATGTTGATCACATTAATGCGTTTGAGTGAGTATGGAGTGCAAATGATTGAAAATGCTTCCAGATCCCCATTGCAAGGGACAAAGCAGGCTCTGTTCTCTGATCTGATGGTCATTTTTTTTTTTTTTTTCCAGCGGAGGATGTGGTGCAGGAAGAGGGAAGAGGGCCAATCTCTGTCTAATGGTTCCAAACAGGGCCTGGGCCTAGCTCTCTGGACGCTGACGAGTGGGAAATGAAACACAGATGGGTCAGGTGGTGAGGAGAGGGGGATTACAGGTCAGGCCAAAGAGTTGGAATAAATTAAGTGCTTAGGAGGTAGAGAATGGCACATTGTTGAAGTGAGTGGACAGGGAAAAAACATTCCAGCATTGTTCGGTCCGCAAAGTGAACCCCAAGTTCCTCTTCCCAGGCGAGCATGGGCCACAGAGAGCCTCACAGTCAGGATGCATGTGACCCCACAAACAAAAACATGGCCCAGTGGTGCCTGAAACATGTTTCAAGATTAGAAAGAAGCCAGTTATGCTTTATTACACATGAGATGTAATTTATTGGGAGAAATCTTTGGGTTCATGTGTCAGATCATAGAAAGTCAGATTTGGGGTTCCCGGGGGATCTCTGAGGAGAAGGTGAGTAACCACAAATTAATACAGCAGGGAAATAAAGTGACAAAAGAAATGTTTCATTGTGCCTGAAATATTGAACCAATTTCCCCCCTTTTAGCCTTTTAAACCTTTGCTCACAAATCAAAGAGTAGCTCAACTGAGAAAACATAGCAGAAGCCTGTAATGTCCGATAACCAGAAAAAAATGGCGGGGCCGAGTCCAGTATTCTTCCTCAGTTTTAAGTGCCTTCATAAAGTAGGGGAGAGCAGCAACAAGGACTTTTTCAGAGTGTGAGAACAGAACCCAAGCAATTAGGTAACTTAAAAATAAAAAGGAAGCACTGGCAATAGATCTGTCCATTTTGTATTCTAGGTGTATTACAGAAATCATGAAACCCCGGAAGGTACACACGCCAGATTGTTTCCTAGCAGGTCGTCGGAAGCTAGGCTGGAGAAAGTGCGTTTTCTGGAAGGAACCAAACCAATATAAGGTGAGGGTAGAAAGCGTCACCTCAAAGGAGAGAGCTCGCGTCACAGCTGCCAACAGAATTAGAAAAGTTCTGAAGCTTGGAATTAATGGTTTCTTTTTTCGAGTGACAGAAATTATTTTCAGAAGTTTATTTTCATACCAGCCATGTTTCCATTTTATGGGCCTGACCTTTAACAGAATATCCCACAGGCAAAGCTGGAGACAGTGGTTGTCGGCCGGCATCAGGGCACTCACGCTGTATGAAAAGCTTCTCAGTTTATCAGTTGGGGCCCTGCAAGTCCAGAGGTTCAGGAGGGTGACGCCAGACAACCAATGTGGAGAGTCTGGAGGCAACCCATCGTTAAAAGGCCGGTGATGTGCATTGTTAATACTTTAGTAAGTTGGTTTCGTGAGTGATACCGATTTAGGTACATGTCATCTTCAGCTGTACTGGTTAGAATGTAAATATTTACCTCCCCCCACCCCCCAATCATCTCCTTTCCAAAGCTTCTATTAGCCCTAGGCTCTGAGTCTTGGAAAGGAACCCTGAGAATAAATAACCTGGTTCCTAAAGCAAATTTGAAAAACGATCATGACACCAACATCAGTATTAAGAGCTGGAGAGGGGAAAAAAAAAAAAAAAATGACTGCAGAGAAATTTCTAGCTTATGCTGAGCAAAAACAAAAATCTGTTATTCATGGTAAGAAGGACAGACCCATAGGAAACTAATAGGTTTTGGATATTTGCTTTTTCCTTTCCAATCAAATGGATGAACTTTTTTTTTAAGTATGCTTTTCTCTCTTGAATAAAAAAATGACCGTGGGAAATAACTGTGGAAGAATCTGAAGGCAAGAATTATTTTGATAGTGCTGAAATGACTGTGTGTTATAATGTAAAATAAGAGTTAATCTTTTTCAGGAAATAAAGTATACATAACAGGACAGGGTTCCCAGGGGGCTGCTGGTTCATCTGGAACACATCCAGTGAGGTGTCTGAGTAGCTGGGGGAGGCCACTACAGAACTCTCAACCTGACTTTCTGGGTTTGACCCGGAAGTACTAACAAAGGGGGGCTGAGTAGCCTCTCTTGTACCTCTGAGGATACTTGCCAGAAGTTACCAGAGGATGGAAATGTGCTTACAAGGTAGCAATAGAGCCCATCAAATCTCTGTAAATAAGATATAGTGGATGTACCTAGAGCCTATTATACAGAGTGAAGCAAGTCAGAAAGAGAACAACAAGTATCATATGTTGACGCATATATGGAATCTAGAAAGACAGTATTGATGAACCTATTCGCAGGGCAGCAACGGAGACAGAGACATAGAGAACAGACTTATGGCATGGGTTGGGGGGGTTGGGGTAGGCGAAGGAAGGAAGGAGAGGGTGGAACAAATGGAGAGAGTAGCAAGGAAGCATGCTGCTGCTAAGTTGCTTCAGTCGTGTCTGACTCTATGTGACCCCATAGACGGCAGCCCACCAGGCTCCCCCATCCCTGGGATTCTCCAGGCAAGAACACTGGAGTGGGTTGCCATTTCCTTCTCTAAAGCATGAAAGCGAAAAGTGAAAGTGAAGTCGCTCAGTCGTGTCTGACTCTTAGCGACCCCATGGACTGTAGCTTACCAGGCTCCTCTGTCCATGGGATTTTCCAGGCAAGAGTACTGGAGTGGGGTGCCATTGCCTTCTCTGGGACAAGGAAGCATATTCAACAGCATATGTAAACAACAGCCCATGGAAATTTGCTGTATGACTCAGGGAACTCAAACCCTGGCTCTGTAACAACCTAGAGGGGTGAGATGCGGAGGGAGATAGGAGGGAGATTCAAGAGGGAGGGGACTTATGTACACCTATGGCTAATTTATGTTGATGTATGGCAAAAATGAAACCAATATTTTAAAGCAATTTTTCTTCAATTAAAAATAAATTTTAAAAAAAGATACAATCCTAATGCAAGACGCAGAAGCTTCCATGTTGACACACACCCTCAAGCAGGCAGTAATGATGAGGCCGTTGTCACCTTCAGCCACTGCTACCTGGCTGCAGCCCTGCCTGACTGTCCTTTCACACCTGGGGACATCTTCTGAGGGCCGTGGCCCTCTGACTTGCCAGGCTAGAGGAAACCATGACAGCACAGCTCCCTGGAGCAGTGGTACAAATCTAACATCGACGCTATCCCCATAGTTAGCGTGGTACAGTAGACAGCAATTTCAAGTGAACCTCTTGAAAAGCATCCCCAAATTTTATAAGTTCCAAATTCCATGAAACCTGAACCCATCCCTGGGATTACCATTTGTGAGGTGGAACTACAGAGAGAGTTTTTGGAGAGGAAGGGAAGTACACTTGATTTCTTGATATGTCTGGCTTGAGGCCTTGTAGAATTCATACAAAGCCAATTGGTTGGTAAATACATGATCTGGAGAATAGCACTAAAATCCAATTCTTCTGATCCTTGGTATATGACTGTCATAAGACATCAGAAAACTTTCATTTAACAAAGGACCCATGGAGAAGCCTTCTGCCTAGTCTAGGCATTCTCCTAGAAGTCACCTAACAATCCCCAAGTCTTATCATTTCTTTTTTCTTTTTTGTCTTTAAAAACATAATACAAACAAATGTGAGGACTTGGGGCCACAGTATAGGAATTTTATTTTTCACCAACAAACTTCTGAAACAAGGAAGAAAATACAATATCCCCTCTTATCCACAGCTTCACTTTCCACGGTTTCAGTTTCCTGTGGTCAATCATGGTCTGAAAGTATTATCTAGAAAATTCCAGAAATAACCAATTCATAAATTTAAAGTTGCATGCTGTTCTAAGTAGCATGACAAAATCTCATGTTGTCTTGCTTCATCCTGCCTCATCCAGCCAGGGACATGAACCATCTCCTTTTCCAGACTATTCAGCTGGTTAGTCACTCTGTGGCCACTGTGTTATCTGCTCAACTGCCATGGTATTGTAGTGCTTGTGTTCAAGTCACCCTTATTTTACTTGATAATGGCCCTAAACCACAAGAGTAGCCATGCTGGCAACTCAGTTATGCCAAAGAAATGCCATAACATCTTTTCTTTAAGGGAAAGGTGAAAGTTGACTTAAGAGAAAAAATCATATGCTGAGGTTGCTAAGTTCTATGGTAAGAATGGAATTAGAGGACGAGATGGCTGGATGCCATCAGTAATGCAATGAATATGAACTTGGGCAAATTCCAGGAGATGGTGAGGGACAGGGACGCCTGACATGCTGCAGTCCATGGGCTGGCAAAGAATCCAGTACAACTGGGCGACTGAACAACAGCAACAACATGATAAGAATGGATCTTCTAGCCATGAAATTGTAAAGAAGGAAAAAGAAAATGGTGCTAGTTTTGCTGTCTCACTTCAAAATGCAGAAGTTACAGTCATGGTGCCTGAGAAGTGCTTAATTAAGGTGAAAAAGGCATTACATTTGTGCAATAAGATATTTTGATAGAGACACCACATCCTCATAACTTTCATTACAGTATTTAGCTATAATCTGTGCTGCCGCTGCTGCTGCTAAATCGCTTCAGTCATGTCTGACTCTGTGCGACCCCGTAGACGGCAGCCCACCAGGCTCCCCTGTTCCTGGGATTCTCCAGGCAAGAACACTGGAGTGGGTTGCAATTTCCGTCTCCAATGCACGAAAGTGAAAAGTGAAAGTGAAGTCGCTCAGTCGTGTCCGACTCTTAGCGACCTCATGGACTGCAGCCCACCAGGCTCCTCTGTCCATGGGATTTTCCAGGCAAGAGTACTGGAGTGGGGTGCCATTGCCTTCTCTGTATTCTGTGCTATTATTAGTTATTGTTAATTTCTTACTGTGCTTAATTTACAAATTAAATTTTACCCTAGGTATATATGTATAAGAAAAACATAATATATATAGGGTTTGGTACCATCTGTAGTTTGAGGAATCTGCTGGGGGTTTTGGAATGTATCCCCCTTGGATGAGGGGGTACTGCTGTATTGACCAGTTAACTGCAAAGCACAGGTTTAATATTGCTTTCAAGTTATGGGGACAGATTCACACTTTTCTCCCTTGCCTCTGTTATTAAAAAAAAAAACACACACACACACAAAAACCAGGTGTTCACAAAGCAGCTGATCAGGACAGGATGTGTTCAGCAAAGCCATCTGTACTATATAGAGAGAGCCACACCCCAGACTTGATCCTTCTTAGGAGAGGTTTGAGATGCTCTACACAGTGGTCAAGGATGCTCTGTCCACTCAGAGGCTAGAAGGGAGGCTATAGTATTCCTCCACCAAGGGGAGGCCCTGACATTACTACTCTTACAATGATTCTTTGGTAATAAACTCAAGGAAAATACCATCATCCTGAAGACAAAAATTAATGCGCAAGAGGTACACGGTAGAGACTGCATTCAAATCAAGGACTTCTGTTACCCTGTCTGCCAGATCAGTATCACCTGCATCCAGTCACTTTGCAGCACTGGGGTGTTTGCTGTATGCTCAATTAAAGTCATACTCTGGTGGGAAAAACCAGATTTCCAAATGGTGATTTTATTGATTCAATAAAATTTAAGAAATTCTGCTTATGGAAAAACTCATTAACCAAAACTAATAAATAAGAGTTTACCCTGCAGTCTGGTTCCTCTTTATTTGACAGAATTAAAAATCACTCTGGTACAACTTAGTTTATTTTTCACTTGTTAATTAAGCTTAATAGTTTAGTAATTTGCTTTCTGCTCTAAGCTTGCGAACCCTTCATTCTTTGCAGCACAACTGGCATTCTCCTGCTCTTAACTTTACAGAGCACAGTTACAAAAAAGTTTCACAGAGGTGAAGAGCATGGAGAAGAAAGGAGTTTTACTTGGGCTGATGTAATGACTTAAGGCTCAGACCAGCCTTGAGGGATAGTGTCAGATTGCACCACATGGTTAAGATTCTACAGCTTAATTTCAAGTGCAATGTCCACGTGAGGGACAATATTATTATTGAATCCATGTCCCAGCAAATTTCCACTTCTGTTCAACATATTCTAAAAGAAAAGCCAAAATTGTGCATGCATGGGACACAACCTTTCAATCAATTTTATCCTCTGGCACAAAGATTTTTCTTTAGGAGGCTCCTACTGTACAAACGCTTGTTTGTTCCTTCTTAGTATAAAACATATCAGCTTTTGGTAAAGCAGGAATTTGTTAAAAGTAACTTTGATGGACTATGAATACGTTATAATCCTTGGGAGAAAATGCAAAGCTTGAGGGGCAGCAGTGGAGTCGTCAAGATATTTTGTCACTCCTCAGTTTTCCCTTCAACCTCAGGATAGATGCCCCAACCTCAGGACAGATGCTCTGACCACATCCATTCTAGCCATATAAGTCATACTCCAACCAACCTAGAGTCTCCGGACCAGCCACTGCCCACTAAACGGTAGACCACTAATCAACTCTTACTGCGTAAATCTTAAAATTTAGTAGTTGTAGTAAGTCAGCTGGAGGTGTAGAATCTTTGAAATATATCATATGGTTTGATTTTATAGCAGTCTATTATCCCCTTTCCTCCTCCTTAAGCTATATTGAATTAGGCAAAAAGGATTTTTTTTTAAGGCAGGCAGGAACATTCAAGCTAGTTCAATTATACAGATAAAAGTAAATTATTGTTTTGTCTATGGATACAAATTGAGTAGTACTACTGTAAAAAAAAGTGAAAAGATACACTCCAATGTTCATGGTGGGCTGTGCTTAGTCTCTCAGTCGTGTCCGACTTTTTGTGACCCCCACGGACTACAGTCCACCAGGCTCCTCTAACCATGGGGATTCTCCAGGCAAGAATACTGGAATGGGTTGCCATGCCCTCTTCCAGTGGATCTTCACAACCCAGGGATTGAACCCAGGTCTCTGGCACTGCAGGCAGTTTCTTTACTATCTGAGCCACCAGGGAAGCCCAAGAATACTGGAGTGGGTATCTTATCCCTTCTCCAGGGGATCTTCCTGAACCAGGAATCAAACTGGGGTCTCCTGCATTGCAGGTGGATTCTTTACCAGCTGAGCTACCAAGGAAGCCCCTAATGTTCATAGCAGCACTATTACAATAGCTAAGACACGAGAGCAGCCTAAATGTCCATCAACAGGTGAATAGATAAAGAAGATGTGGTATAAATATATATGTGAACACACACATACACACACATATATACACATACATACATACATACACACAGTGAAATATTACTTAGCCATAAAAAGAATGAAACAGTGCCATCCATAGAAACATGGATGAACCTAGAGATTATCATAGTAAGTGAAGTAAGTCAGACAAAGAAAGATGAATGTTCTATGATACCACCTATATGTGGAATCTAGAAAACATGTTTATAAAACAGAATCAGACTCACAGGCATAGAAAACAAACTTATGGTTACCAAAGGGGAAGGGGGGATGGATAAATTGGGAGTGTGGGATTAACAGATGCACACCATTATAAATAATAAAGTACATAAGCAATAAGAATCCACTATATATCACAGGGAACTATATTCAATATCTTATAACAAGCTATAATGGAAAAGAATAGGAAAAATATAGAGAGATATGCATATATAACTGAATCCTTTGTTGTACACCTGAAACTAATATAATATTGTAAGTCAACTATATTTTAAAAGAGGAAAAAAGACACAAAAACAAACATAAAAGTGAAACGACAAGCCTGCACAAAATAGTTGCTGTTGTTGTTTAGTTGCTAAGTTGTGACTAACTCTTTTGTGACCCCATGGATAATGCCAAATCAGTTTGCAAAGTGGTTGTACCAACTTATGCTTCTACCAGCATTGTGTATGTGTTTCCATTGTTTCACACACTTGCCAGTTTAGGTCTGATATCGTTCATAATTTTAAACATGCAAACTCATTTGAAATATGCAAAAGCAGTGGGTGTTTCCACTTCTCTGTGAAGTTATTGAGATAAAGTCAAAGGGAAAATTCATGAACTATCTTGGCTAAGTCATCAGCTCACTTTTCTCTGTCCTCATGTTCAGAGTGAATCTCACTTAGGTCTGCTGGGTAACCTCTCACTGTTGGGTAATCTCCCACTGTTGGGTAACCTCCAAATTCCTATCACCAGGTCTCTTCTGGTTCTCACTCAATTGCCTATTTGGGATCTCCTTTTGTATGTTTTTTTAAACAATAGCCAACATTTATTGATCACTAATGCCATGCAAGGGATGTTCAAACCACTTTGCCTATATTGACTCATCAACCCCACAGTAGCCTTAGGAGATAGATACATATATAGACAGATACATAGAAAGATTATTGTTCCATCTTAGAGATAGAGAAACTGAGGCAGAGAAAAGCTCAAAAAGTTAATGCAAAACCAACATATCTGTTTCAAGGCCATACTTGCATCCGTTTCTCTATACTGCCTTTCAATATTGAATGTTTAATGTGCATCTCCTTTACCTTCCCATTTCTATACTGGTCACCTGAAATTCATAGAAAAGCTAATAACTATAAATGGCTAGATTGACTCACCTCAGCTCACATGAAAAACCTTCATTGTACATGTGTATTTTTTATCTTTTTTGAAAAGGATTCATTCTCCCCCTACTACTGAGAGGTTTTACTCTTTAACCATTTTGATCTAAGTAACAAGTGGATTGATTTTAGAGTTTTTATATTTGCATAATTTCCTCTCAGTTGTTAATCTACTTAGTATTTGATTTGGAATCTTGAATTTTTACTTAACTTTAGACACCTGACTTACTGTCACAAATTTTCCTTAAAACAAAAATAGAAATACGTGCCTAATACTCCATCACACAGATAAACTATAAATTACTTCTTTCATTTCTCTACTGTTAGACACTTATATTATTTCTAGATAGATTATGTTGTTTAATACAATTAATAGTTTCTTTTTGTACTATGTTTATGCACATTATTTTTGCTGGTGCATAGAAAAATTATTAAATGTTATTTATCTTATGCCAAGTCAGTTCACTAAACTTTTAAAATAATTATAGCTTCTACAAATAATAGTCAGTTGATTCTTTACTGTTTACAAGAGTGTACAAATAATATATAATAAAAATAATGAATAGAAATAATATTTTTCCTTCCCTAAAACATAATTTTTATTTGTTCCTCATTCAAGTACATCCAAACTAACATTAAGTGATAACATTTATCACTTCTTGAGCATGAAATAGTTCTAGACGCCATCTTAATTGCCTCAGAAACATTATATATTATTTATTAGTTCATCATTTCCTAGATTTTTCCTACTTTAAAAATATCTCCAATATTGTTTAGTATCTGATTAGCTATTGGTTTGAAATGGATATAGTTTATCATGCTAAGAAAAGTAAATTCAGTTTTTTAATTAATTTATTTATTTTAATTGGAGGCTAATTACTTATAATATTGTAGTGGTTTTTGCCATACACTGACATAAATCAGCCATAGGTGTACATGTGTTCCCCATCCTGAACCCCCCTCCCACCACCCTCCCCATCCCATCCCTCAGGGTCATCCCAGTGCACTGGCCCTGAGCATGCATCGAACCTGTCTCTGTCTCATGCGTCGAACCTGGACTGGCAAGCTAGTTCACATATGATAATATACATGTTTCAATGTTATTCTCTCAAATCATCCCACCCTCACCTTCTCCCACAGAGTCCAAAAGTCTATTCTTTACATCTGTGTCTCTTTCACTGTCTTGCATATAGGGTCATCGCTACCATCTTTCTAAATTCCATATACATGCATTAATATACTGTATTGGTGTTTTTCTTTCTGACTTACTTCACTCTGTATAATAGGCTCCAGTTTCACCCACCTCATTAGAACTGATTTAAATGCATTCTTTTTAATAGCTGAGTAATATTCCATTGTGCATATGTACCACAGCTTTCTTATCCATTCTCCTGCTGATGGATGTCTAGGTTGCTTCCATGTCCTGGCTATTATAAACAGTGCTGCGATGAACATTGGGGTACACGTGTCTCTTTCCCTTCTGGTTTCCTCAGTGTGTATGCCCAGCAGTGGGATTGCTGGATCATAAGGCAGTTCTATTTCCAGTTTTTTAAGGAATCTCCACACTGTTCTCCATAGTGGCTTTTCTAATTTGCATTCCCACCAACAGTGTAAGAAGGTTCTCTTTTCTCCACATCCTCTCCAGCATTTATTGTTTGTAGACTTTTTGACAGCAGCCATTCTGACCAGCATGAGATGATACCTTATTGTGGTTTTGATTTGCATTTCTCTGATAACAAGTGATGTTGAGCATCTTTTCATGTGTTTGTTAGTCATATGTATGTCTTCTTTGGAGAAATGTCTGTTTAGTTCTTTGGCCCATTTTTTGATTGGCATTTATTTTTCTGGAATTGGGCTGCATGAGCTACTTGTACATATTTGAGATTAATTCTTTGTCAGTTGCTTCATTTGCTACTATTTTCTCCCATTCTGAAGGCTGTCTTTTCACCTTGCTTATAGTTTCCTTCATTCTGCAAAAGCTTTGAAAGTAAACTCATTTTAAAAAATTTTTTTCACAGAAAAGTTCTAAGGCTAGTACTATGAATTCCTATATATCCTCACCCCATTCCCCCTAATTTGACAATTACATAATCACAGTGCATTTATCAAAACTAAGAAATTCATACTGGTATATACTATTAAATAAATTCAAATTTTAAATCTCCAGTTTTCTCACTAATTTGCTTTTTCTTCCCCAGGATCCCATATAGGGTACCGTATTGCACCTAGTCCTCTTGTCTCCTTCATTTCCTATAGTCTCTGACAGTTTCTCAGTCTCATTTTTGATGAACCTGATAACTTTGAAGAGCTCTGGTCAAGTATTTTCATCAGTGCTCCTCAATTTGACATTCTCTGATGTTTTTCTCATGATTAGAGTTATGGGCTTGGGGAAAGAATACCACAGACAAACCCACCTCTTATCACAGCATATAAGTTATTACATTCTATCAGTCTCACTTGTCTCTGGTGTTAACCTTGCTTAAGGCAGCATTTGCTAGGTTTCCCCATTACAAAATTACTACTTCTTCCCTCTTCCATACTCTATTCACCAAGCTAGTCATTAAATCTAGCCTACCTTCACCTTCTGGAGGAGAAAATACTGATATATATTATTTAAAATTATTCTATAAGGAAGATTGGTCTCATTTCTTCTGTTTCTTGATTCACAAAATATTGATTTCTATTAGTATGGACTCATAGATATTCACTTCATACTTTGGGTTAGATTCCAATTTACATGCTGTGTGCTCAGTTGTATCCAACTTTCTGCAACCCCATGGGCTGTAGCCTGCCAAGCTTCTCTGTCCATGGAATTTTTCAGGCAAGAATACTGGAATAGATTGCCATTTCCTACTCCAGGGAATCTTCCTGACCCAGAGATGAAACCCACGTCTCCTACATTGGCAGCAGATTCTTTACCATTATGCTACCTGGGAAGCCATCAGTTCAGTTCAGTTCAGTCGCTCAGTCGTGTCTGACTCTTTGTGACCCCATGAACCACAGCACGCCAGGCTTCCCTGTCCATCACCAACTCCTGGAGTTCACTCAGACTCACGTCCATTGAGTCAGTGATGCCATCCAGCCATCTCATCCTCTGTTGTCCCCTTCTCCTCCTGCCCCCAATCCCTCCCAGCATCAGAGTCTTTTCCAATGAGTCAACTCTTTGCATGAGATGGCCAAAGTACTGGAGTTTCAGCTTCAGCATCATTCCTTCCAAAGAAATCCCAGGGCTGATCTCCTTCAGAATGGACTGGTTGGATCTCCCTGCAGTCCAAGGGACTCTCAAGAGTCTTCTCCAACACCACAGTTCAAAAGCATCAGTTCTTTGGTGCTCAGCCTTCTTCACAGTCCAACTCTCACATCCATACATGACCACAGGAAAAACCATAGCTTGACTAGATGGACCTTTGTTGGCAAAGTAATGTCTCTGCTTTTGAATATGCTATCTAGGTTGGTCATAACTTTCCTTTCAAGGAGTAAGAGTCTTTTAATTTCATGGCTGCAGTCACCATCTGCAGTGATTTTGGAGCCCCCCAAAATAAAGTCTGACACTGTTTCCACTATTTCCCCATCTATTTCCCACGAAGTGATGGGACCGGATGCCATGATCTTAATTTTCTGAATGTTGAGCTTTAAGCCAACTTTTTCACTCTCCACTTTCACTTTCATCAAGAGGCTTTTGAGTTCCTCTTCACTTTCTGCCATAAGGGTGGTGTCATCTGCATATCTGAGGTTATTGATATTTCTTCCAGCAATCTTGATTCCAGCTTGTGTTTCTTCCAGTCCAGCATTTCTCATGATGTACTCTGCATATAAGTTAAATAAGCAGGATGACAATGTACAGCCTTGACATACTCCTTTTCCTATTTGGAACCAGTCTGTTGTTCCATGTCCAGTTCTAACTGTTGCTTCCTGATGCATACAGATTTCTCAAGAGGCAGGGAAGCCATAGTACTACATTATTTGTCTTATTGCTCAAATTGTTTTCAAGTTTTGGCCAGTTGGCTTTCTCAGTTGACTCCAGTGTCCCTTGACATGCCCCCAGCATTTGTTGTTGTTGTTTCATTCATTCTTTTTGCCTCTTTGAATATTTCATTACTTTTTGGCATGGTTCTCCAAGCTTATCTTGTACTTTTACTGGTCCAGTCCTAGAAACAGCCATTTCTTAGAAGAGTCTTAGTTCTTTTTATTGGAGAATGGTATTTAAAAAACAAGATCTGAACACTCTATGTTGTGTTCTGTTTTGCTTTTGAAGTGCTATTTTGCATCCCAATGTTCATGGCACCATTATTTATAATAGAAAAGATATGGAAGCAACATAAGTGCCCATTAGTAGATGAATGGATGAAGATGTGGTATACATATACAGTGGAATATTACCCAGCCATATAAAAGAATGAGATTTTGCCATTTGCAACAGCATGGATGGATCTGGAGGATACTATGCTTAATGAAATAAATCAGATAGAGAAAGGCAAGTACTGTATGTTTTCACATATATGTGGAACGTAAACTTTTAAAACAAAGAATGTATATAAACAAAACAGAAACAGACTCACAGATGCAAAGAACAAACTAGTGGTTGCTGGAGAGGAATGGGAGGAGGGGCAAGATAGGTGAAAGAGGATAAGAGATACAAATTACTAGGTATAAAATAAATAAGTTACAAGGATATGATGTATATAGCACAAGGAATATAGCAGGTATTTTATAATAACTTCATATAAAGTATAATCTATAAAAATATTGAATCACTATGTTGTATACTTGAAACTATTACCATATTTTAAGTCAGTTATACTTCAGTGAGGGGGCTTCCCTGGTAGCTCAGACAGCAAAGTGTCTGCCTACAATGTGGGTTTGATCCCTGGGTCAGGAAGATCCCCTGGAGAAGGAAATGGCAACCCACTCCAGTATTCATGCCTGGAAAATCCCATGGACCAAGGAGCCTGGTGGGCCACAGTTCATGGGGTCGTAAAGAGTCGGACACGACTGAGCGACTTCACTCACATACTTCAGTGAAAAAATTAAAGGTCTTGTTTTACTTAAAAAAACTGTAATATATACATATAACATAAAATTTACCATCAGTACCATTCGTATGTGTACAGTTCAGTGACATTAAGTACATTTACATTGTGTGGTATGCTGCTCAGTCTCAGTTGTGTCCAACACTTTGTGACCCTGTGGACTGTAGCCCGCCAGGCTCCTCTGTCCATGGGATTATCCAGGCCAGAATACTGGAGTGGGCTGCCATTTCCTCCTCCAGGGGGATCTTCCCAACCCAGGGATCAAACCGTATCTCCTGTAGTTCTTGCAGTTGGTAGGCAGTTTATTTACCACTGAGTCGTCTAGGAAGCCCTACATTTACATTGTTATGCAACTTTAACCACCATCTATCCACAGAACTCTTTTCATTTCATTGCAAAAATGAGATTCTATGCCTACTAAACAATAACTCATTGTTTCCTCCCTCCCAACCTCTGGCAAGCACTCTTCTAAATTCTGCCTCTATGCATTTTACTACTACAGGTACCTCGTATAAGTGGAATCATACAGTATTCATCCTTTTTTAACTGACTTCTTTCACTTAATGTAATAGCCTCAAGGTTTATCCATGTTATAGCATGCGTCATAATTTCCTTCCTTTTCAAGGTTGAATAATATTCCACTATATGTATGTATGTATATATATATATATATACATATACATATATATATACACCACATTGTGTGGGCCCACTCATCTCTCGATAAGACGCTTGTGTTGTTGGCAGTCCCTACGTATTGTGGATAATGCTGCTATAAACATGGTGTACAAATATCTCTTTGAGTCTCTGCTTTCAATTCTTTGGGTTATATACCTAGAAGTGGAATTGCTAGATCATATGGTAATTCTATAGACCTTTTTTTTTGAGGAATGTCTATACTATGTTTTGGGCTTCCCTGGTGGCTCAGATGGTAAAGAACCTGCCTGCAATGTGGAAGACCTCGGTTTGATCCTGAGGTTGGGAAGATCCCTTGGAGAAGGGAATGGAAATCCAATCCAGTATTCTTGCCTGGAGAATCTCATGAACAGAGGAGCCTGGCAGGCTACAGTCCAGGGGGTAGCAAAGAGTCAGACATGACTGAGTGACTAACGCGCGTGCGCACACACACACACACACACTCACACGCACACACTATGTTTCAGAGCATGTGCATCATTTTACATTCACATCAATAAAGTCCAAGGATTCCAATTTCCCCACATTCTCCCCAGCAACTCCCAAATCATACAATGGACAACACCAAGAGTGAGCCCTAACATTTGTACTTTAGGTGATGATGGTATGTCAATGTAGGTTCATCAATTGTAACAAATGCACCATTTGAGGCGGTTGTTGATAATGGGGGAAGCTATGCATATGTAGGGGCCAAGGGTATGTGAAATAGCTTTGTACTTCTCTCTCAATTTTAATGCAAACCTAAAACTTCTCTAAAATGAAGCCTTTTAAAAAAAGATTTAAAAACGTAAACATAATATTTCTCAGCATTTCTTTATGGCCACAGTGAGTCTGTTGAATGGGTTGAATTGAACCTATGGGAATGGGCCAACAACTGCATCTGGACAGTGTCATCTGAGAGAATTAATACACTCATTTTTAACAGCCTCAAATGAAACAGTCTATTTGACTTCCTTCTAGAAATCTCTCATAGTAGTTCGTCCTTAGCTCTACCTACAAATGAAACAGTAGACATTTGATATTCATTTATTAAATCTCTGGGATGCTATTTGCAGTGAAAATGCTATCCAAGCAATCACTAGCAGTATTTAATACAACTTTTTAAATAATTGGTATGAGAATAAGCTGACAACTTAGCAAAGAATGTTGAGAGGTGAACAAACTTTTTGGAACCATATTGCTTTTCTTTGACAGACTCAGAAAGGATAAACTTGTAAGGGAAAAAAAAAAAAAAAACACTTTTCAAATTGGCTGATTTAACAGCCTCTTCTCACTAGAGAAAAATCTCTTCAGTCTGATGAGGATAAAGCAATCTAAATGGAAATATTGGTTCCCACAGATTTCTATCGGCTTTGATGATAAAACCTTCTGCCTCATCTATTGCCTTTTGATCTAGCTGAGAAAGGATGCTGGGAGAGGCTTGGGCCAGGCTCCTTCAATGACCAGCTGCTGATACAGCTGTGGCTTGTTAAGGCCACAGGACAAGGAAAAGTTCCAGCATGTTTCCTGTTTTATCACATTCTTAAGTTAACATTATATTACTGAGAAAAGTGATATCCACACAGATGCAGAAATATGGTATGTACTGAAGGCCAAACGGATGGTAAAAATGAGAATCCAGCTACATATTTCAAGAAATTATTAAGATGTAAAAGCTTATCAATAGCACCTTTATTCCAACGTAGCAATTTGAAACAAAGATCTGCTTTTAGATAGTTTACTCGTCTAAGATTGATGGGGAGAGAGTCCGAAGTCTCCGGAGAAACATACTTTCTGCTCTCAAGTATCCAGATGGATTTGCATCCTAGATCCAACCTCAGAGGCTTAAGGAATGCTGCAGAAGGCCTCCAGCTGATAGGGGGGATCTTAACTATGACTCTCCCTGCTTTCCATTAAGGAAATGAGAAGCAACTCACTTTTTACAAGGTGTTAACTAAGCTTGGCTGAGCAGCCCAACTGAAAAATCAAACATGCCCAAACACTTCATGTTTATGAAAACAAACTCCATTAACGTGCCTGGCTTCCCTTTTCATAAAATTGCAGATGATTTACTGCATATCTTAGTGCAGTTCCAATTTTCCTGTAAAATACATGTTCTGTATTATGTTGGGCACATTTTAGGCGATCAATGTGTGATTGCTGAATTGAATTAGAATTGATTTGTTTTCCATGAAAATTATAATAGAGGATTTTATAGAACCAGTGACTATCCAACTGGCATAAAAGAGAGTATTTATACAAGCTATGAGAGCTGGTATGTACTCCTAAAAGGAAGTTAAACATATTTTTTTAATACCACAGTGTTCACCCTTCCAAAGTTGGACTTAAAAGGAAGAAGAACAAATTCTCTAACAACATGCTCCATCAAGTTGCATCTCATTACAACGAGTCATTCAGAGTCATTTAAGTGTCTCCAAACCCCTATATATCTGATTATTTAAATTATGCTAGTAAACACAATTCTAGAATTTTCTCATTAAAAACATTCTTTCCAGGATAATATCTACTCTCTCTTTGTCCATTAAAAAAAGATATTCATTAATAAAGCATTTTCTCCACATGGCCAAAGGCACCTTTCTGCTCTTTTCTAACTCTCTACCATTGTTCTAAAGAGGAGAATGGATCAAGAATAATGAGATCCACAACTGTCCAGTCACTTCTCTAGAGCTATGGTCTGTTCCCAAGAGGGATGTTCGCACCCAGGACAGGGCAAGTCAAGCCTTCAGACTGTGGACAAATGCCATTTGAATTGTTATTTAAATTTATTTTCATCTAAAGTTAAGAAGAAATAGATTAAATACAAATAGAAGTACATGTATAACTTATGAATAAGTATATCCATATATATGTATATGGGGACTTCCCTGGTGGCTCAGATGGTAGAGTCTACCTGCAATATAATAGGCACAGGAGAAGTGCCTGAGTCAGGAAGATCCTGGTGGAGGCAATGGCAACCCACTCCAGTATTCTTGTCTGGAGAATCTCATGGACAGAGAAGCCTGGTGGGCTACAGTCCATGGAGTCACAAAAAGATGGACACAACTGAGCGACTAAGCATGCACATGCACACATATTTGGCAGGTTAAAATAAATTATGTTCCTCTATAGCCATGTAAAGTGATACAGTTCCTTGAATTTTTAGTTCAGTTAAGTAAATAAAACTAAACTTTACTGATTTGTCACTTGCACACTCTAGGTCTTGCAATCAATTTAAAACACTGTTTTACCCTTAGTGCCAAAAGCCACGTGGAAGGGCTAATTGTATAATACACTTTCAGTCCTAAAGACTGTTGGTTTTTGAGAATCAGAATCTAGAAGAGTTTTCAATTAAGGGTAGTCAAGCTAAAATTATAATCATATGGTCTTCAAATATTTATGGAGCACTTAGTATGATCCACTGAAGATAAAAAAGGTAATAAATATTACTTAGTATTTCCTTCTCTCAAGTATTAGGTAATGAGATCAAGTGATGAACCAAAGTAGAATTGGTGATTCCTATCTTTATGGAGTTTAGAGGCTAGTGGCAAAAAGACGCAAACTTAAATAAAATGGAGAAAGTTTTAAGCAAGATATGAACAAAGCCTTGTAGATAGTTTCTCCATGATTACCCCTCTCTGCTCCTTCGTTCAGATTTCCACTGCTTTGGCCTCTTTGGCTACTCCTCAGCCCCCTCTGTATGTATTTTACCTGACCATTGTCATTTAGGTGACAATGGATGGTAATGAGTTTAATCTGATTGAAAAAGGCCCTGATGCTGGGAAAGATTAAAGACAGAAGGAGAATAGGGCCAGAGAGGATGAGACGGTTGGATGGCATCACCGATTCAAGGGACATGAACTTGGGCAAACTGCGGGAGATGGTGAGGGACAGGGAAGCCTGGTGTGCTGCAGTCCATGGTGTCGTGAAGAGTCTAACACAACTTGGTGACTGAATAACAACAGTTTGATTAATCCTGGCCTTTCTGAAGTTCCCTGGAAATATAACAGGGTAACTCAACAGAAATGAGATATCCACAGAAAACCTAAAGAAGGGAAGCCAGGGGCAGGAACTGGGAAAGCCAGAGTAGGCAAGAGGTGAAGGATTTTTATGAGATAGGCTTCTGAGAGAAACAAAGATAATTTCACAGAGAGCAGCAAGCTCTGAAAGTCGCAGGTAGGAAACCCTGTGGGTCCCACTCCTGTAGGATATTTCCTTTCTCTTGAATGATTTTTAAATGATTCAAAGTAATTGTCTTTTATTTATTTTAATTTTATTTTCACTGATTTTTGACCATGCTGGGTCTTTGTTGCTGCACACGGGGTTTCTCTAGTCGTGATGAGCAGGGCTACTTTCTGTTGGAATGTATGGGCTTCTCATTCCAGTGACTTCTCTTCTTGTGGAGCCTCAGCTCTAGGTGCATGGGCTTAGGAACCCTGAGGCTTGTGCGATTGTCCAGGTCCAGGGATAGAACCCATGTCCCCTGCACTGGCAGGTGGATTCCTAATCACTGGACCACCAAGGAAGTCCCTAATAATCATTTTAAACTCATGGATTCTCTTAGATTGGAAGTCTCTTTGGATGGTTATGGCAACTTCCTTCTGATTTTTTAAGCTCAGCTTCTTTCCAATTAGCACAAGGCTCAATACAAAGCGAGAAGTTAGTCCTTCCAGAAGCAGTTATTGGATGGTACCTCAAACAAGGCCAGTGACAGTCATGTCAGGGACACAGAGATGTATGTAAAAAGCAGTAACATGCCATTTTGACTGAATGAGAAAGGACTCACTTATCTCCCTCTTACAAATGCTCAGAAATGCTGTGAGCATTGGGTATTTGAAAAATGACTTTGAGAGATTGCTTTCAGCCACCAGGCAGCACCAAGAAATATATCATGTCAATATAATATTATTAGATTTCCATCGCGTATCTTCAGTCACAACCTTGTCTGTGTTAGGCACTATCCTTTGCAAAGCCTTCAGGAGACTCTATGGTGGGTAGTGATTCAGGAAGAGATGCGAAGAGTTGCCCATTTCTCAGACGTGGTGGGTGCACTTTGTGGGAATGGTGATGATCATAATCACAGCGATAATGATAAGGTCCCCAGCTGTCGGCTGAAATTCCTTTCTGGGAAACAGCTGGAGATTCATTCTCTAAGGAGCGCATCTGGCTTGATTTGCCAGCACTCAAATCCCATTGATCTGGTTCGGTTCCAGCCCTCTGTACTCACAGTTCAAAGAGCAGGGAGGCCTGTAAAGAAATTACTGCCATATTGTTCAATCGGCCACAGCGAGCCGTATATACGATTATAATTAGGAACACATTAAGGGAAGCAGCTCCGTGGAGATAAGCTACTTGACTGCATACGCTTTTTGATGAGGGCTTAGCGCCAATCCGAGAAGAAAAAGATTAAATGTTTGTTACCAATCCTTTTGAACTTGTGGCAGAACATGTGGTAAAGTATTTTTGATTCAAATTAAAAGCATCCTAGGATAAAAATAACCCTGTTCTCCCAGGCCTTTCCAAGTGAAACCATTTGGAGGCTGATTTATTATAGAGCCCTTAACCCCCTTTCCACCCGCATGATTAACGTAAGCATTTCTGAATCCCATGTAAGCCTGGACAGGTATTTGTCTTGTTACACATCTGTGGAACAAATGGCAATACAAATTAGACACTCAACAGATGTAAGTTTTCAAAGGCTGGGCAAATTTAATTTGACTGTGCATGTAAATAAAAAGTTCACTGAGCACTGAGGTCAGGGATGTGGGTTACAGGTAGAGAGGGTGATGGCTTCAAATGTCACCCAGAGGCCAGCCATTCAGAAACTCTGAAGAAGGGGCTTCCTAAACCAAGCAGGGAAAACACAGACTGCTATGGCAGCCCCAGTGAGCCAAGTGTGGGGAAGGCTGAAAAAGAAAAGATGGGGTTTGAACCACATCATCAAGAAAGGCTTTCCATGGTCATTAGGAAGAAAAAAAAAAAAAGGGCCAGATGACCATGTCAGATATTCTAAGCTTCCATGTTGAGAGAAGCATGGTTTAGTGGTTTCCTCTGGGTGTGGAGAACAGAAAGTTTGTTCCAGATTCAGCCTGTTACTTCCTCTGTGGCCTTGGGCAAGTCTCTTAACCTCTCTGTGCCTGTTAATTTGCAAAACTGGGTTACTGGTTTTTAACCCACTGCCAGGAATCTAAGGTTCCTGAATATTCTTCGTAAGTGACTGCTGACCCATTGAAAAGAACACTACATATTTTTTACAAGTTGGAAAAGTTTGTAAATGCATGACATTATTTGTCAAAAGAATACTTTAGCTTAAGTTGGTTTTAATTCTATCATGTGTTATTTTAATTTCCATAAACAGCAAAGTCCCTAGAGGTAAAGGAAAAAACAATACAATATTTTCTCACATCCTCTCACCTAACTTCCATCCCACCCAACATACACACATACACACACCACACCATTTCCTCTTCCCATTGTGAATTCTGAAGACTTTTCCCTGTATAATTTCCTCCCTGATAATGTAGTCAATAGCAGTAATGCTAAACTTCTAAAAGCAGTGCAAATCAATAGGTATTACACAAGTGCTTTTTGGTACTTAAATTATCAAACTGTCAAGATGCCCATATTCTATTATCTAAAGTAGGCTTCTCCAAGTTCCCAAGGATGTTCATAGGTGTTTAATGTACAGAGCTCTTTGATCATATCATTTCAGAACATATTTGATTAAATCCAGTAATATGACTTGCTTGAATATGATAATATATATTGTGAACTTCTAAGAGAGGAAAATGTCATGTTTTCCTAACTTTTTTGGATCCTCTTACCACTGAATTCTCTCAGACTTCTTATTCCGAGAAAACAATTGGGGAAATACTCATCTAAAGGGTTTTGTTGGACTTTTGCTGTTTGAGAAAGGTTAATAAATGTGTGGCTTTTTAAACTGCAGGAAAGTTATGTCCCATCCAAATAAGACTGATGGAGAGTGAGAATTTCCCTTTAGAAAGGACATTAAGATAAATGGACAGGTATTCTTTCATGCTCTTACTTCCACCAAGAAGATACTGTTGCTATTACAGTAGACCTGAGTTATGGTTGTTGTTCAGCCACTCAGTTGTGTCTGACTGTGACCCCATGGACTGCAGCAAGCCAGACTTCTCTGTCCTTCACTATCTCCTGGAGCTTGCTCAAACTCATGTCCAGTTAGTTGAATCTGCAAGAAAGGAACCTCCAACGTGGAAGGAAGACTACAAAGGTATTCTTGGATTTTTTTTCTGTTATGATCCCTTTATTATTAAATGGTATCTTCTTTTATTTCTTTATTTGTTATTTAAGAATAGTTGAATTATAATGTGTGTCAATTACTGCTATATAGCAAAGCAACTCAGGTATGTATAAAAAGACCCTGATGCTGGGAGGGATTGGGGGCAGGAGGAGAAGGGGACGACAGAGGATGAGATGGCTGGATGGCATCACCGACTCAATGGACATGAGTTTGAGTGAACTCCGGGAGTTGGTGATGGACAGGGAGGCCTGGCATGCTGCGATTCATGGGGTCGCAAAGAGTCGGACATGACTGAGCGACTGAACTGAACTGATACATATTTTATTTCATATTCTTTTCCATCATAGTTTATCCCAGGATATTGAATATTGTTCCTGTGCTATACAGCAGGACCTTGTTGTTTATCCACCCTAGATACACCAATTTGCATCTGCTAATCCCAAACTCATCCTAACTCTCTCTCATCCCTCTCCCTTTTGGCAACTACCAATCTATTCTCTATGTTTCTGATCCTGTTTCTGTTCATTCGTGCCATATTTCAGATTCCACCTATAAGTTGTATCATATGGTATTTGCTTTTATCTTTCTGACTTACTTCATTTACTATGATAATCTCTGGTTGCATCCATGTTTCTGCAAATGGGATTATTTCATTCTTTTTTATAGTTGAGTAGTATTCCGTTGTATACATGTAACACATCTTCATCCATTCATCTGCCGACGGACATTGAGGCTGTTTCCATGTCTTGGCTATTGTGAATAATGCTGCTATGAACATAGGGGTGCATGTATTTTTTTAAATAGATGCCGAGGAGTGAGAGTGCAGGCACTTATGGTAACTCTGTTTTTAGTTTTCTATATACTTGAATTTTTGACTGCAGGGCCTATCCCCCATTGTTCAAGAGTCAACTGTACTCTTTTGCTTTGTTTGGTTTGGTTCTTCGCCATAGGAATAATAATAATAAATGTATTTGAAGCACCCTAACTCTATTATAAATGAGTGCCAGTTACTAGAAGGTCAGACAAACCAAACCTGTACTTGATAATAGTTTTATAAATAAATATATTATGTTGAAATAATCCTTATTTTTCTTTGAAATGCCAATTAGTCAGGAAACTCTTGCTGCTTTATAGCCATTAGTCAAGGAAAGTGAGACTTATGACTCCATAGCCATGTAAGAATAACTCACTGCCTCACTCTTAAGTGGCAAAGTGAAAAGGGAGCCAGGGACATCTTTCAGGTCAAAGCAGAATACATGAAAATGAAAACCCATTAACAACTTTTACAACCGATAGTTAGGTAACCACAGTGCCCTTCCTGTGAGTACGTTTACATCATGTGTTTTTCAGGTCTGGCTTCCCAATTAAGCTCTGAGTTCCTTGAGGTCAGAGACGGCATCTTATTTGCAACCTTTTTCCTGGAATATTCCATAGTGTCTGAGTCACAGTAGGCACCTGTCACACATTTACTCAACTGAACTGACATTAAATTATTTGGAACAAAAATATTTATAAAAATATCTCCTATAATACATAGAGTACAGAGGTCGAATCATATTTTCAAACTGAAGTAGATAAATTTTATATTTCCCTAGGTATTTCTAGGCAGAATATACAGCTCATTTGTGGCTAAAAAAGATGACATAAAAGCATAAAGACCTCATCATATCTATTCTGGGTCATAGCAACCTTGATCAAATGCAATGTTTATCTACATGATTTTTTTTACATTTCTTTAAACTTTTTATTTTGTATTGGGATATAGCCAATTAATAACATTGTGATAGATTCAGGTGAAGAGTGAAGGGATTCAGCCATACATATACATGTATCTATTCTCCCCCAAACTCCCCTCCCACCCAGGCTACCACATAACACTTCATGTGCTCTACAGTAGGTATTCATTCATTCATTATTCATTTTAAATATAGCAGTGTCACTTATTTTAATGACATGAGGAATTTTACTAATATCCCAAGTAAATGTCACTCTTTGATTATAACCTAAGGAGGTGTTTGGAATTTTGATTTTTCTACCCGTCATGGAATTACTCCTGACTACTCTTTTTCACCCAGGTATGTGATAACTCTGTCAATGTTATTGTCAAGACTTTGACAAAAATTTTAAGTCCGTGGCCAAGGGAAGAATTCAGTAGTATGAAAACAAGTTCATTTAACTGATTGACAGCATAAAGAAGGCTGAGTGCTGAAGAATTGATGCTTTCAAATTGTGATGTTGGAGAAGACTCTTGAGGGTCCCTTGGACTGCAAGGAGGTCAAACCAGTCAATCCTAAAGGAAATTAATCCTGAATATTCGTTGGAATGACTGATGCTGAAGCTGAAGCTCAATACCTTGGCCACCTGTTACGAAGAGCTGACTCACTGGAAAAAACTCTGAGATTGGGAAAGGTTGAGGGCAAGAGGAGAAGTGGGCGACAAAGGATGAGGTGGTGGGATGGCATTACTGACTCAATGGACATAATCTGATCAAACTTCAGAAGATGGTGAAGGACAGGGAACCCTGGCATGCTGCAGTTCATGGGATCACAAAAAGCTAGATATGACTTGGCAACTAAATAACAAAAATCAACAGCATTGGAATGTGGGCTTTTTGTTGGCAGTTATGTTCTTATCTAGCCTGCCTTTCTTTGACACATGCAAGGATATTCCAAAACTCTGTCAAACCTTTGCTGACAAAGATATATTTGAGTCCACTGTTATTGTAAATTTGTTACTATGACACCAGTCTCAGAGCTGACACCAACTGCACAATTGAGCTAAAACGATCATAAAAATTGACGTGGTCAAAACTCATGAACAGAAAGAACAATGCTGGTCACCTCATGTCTAGCACAACACATATCTTTACACTCCTGTCTTGGCTGACAATAATATGGTCACTGCTATTGTGCTCACAGTCATGAAATGTGTGGCCAGTGATGTGGCTCCCTTACACTCCTTTGTCCTTGGGCTCTTTATGATGTGAATCCTATACTTTACATTTGTGGGTTGTAATGCATTCATTTTCCTCTGACTGTCAGGTAATTGCCTTAACTGAAGGCTTTTGGATTTTGAGAACAGCCCCTTGAATTATTTTACTATTTATTACAATCTACACCACAAACTCCAGGAGTTACCATCAGGCAGATTGTGGTGCCAGATTATGAATTAAAGGATACATTTTCTATCAGTTTCAAGAAGATTAAAAAAACACACACAATTCATCAGAGAATTAAGTGAAAGAATGCCAGTACATATGAGAATTTAATAAAGACAAAGTAGTAGTTTAATTCATTGGGGAAAGAATGGGTTATTTAATCAATGACAATGATACAGAGAAAGAAAATCAGTCTTGTACCATTTAGTTCAGATGGAGTCAAGATAATAGTAAATAATACATTGATAAAAAATATTTGAAGAAGATTTAGAATACCTTGTGCAATTTTAAGCAACACAGGAAACAGAAGATATTAGAGTCAAAGGACCAACTTAGAATAGGAAAAATTAGCTTTCAGTTAAATAATAAGGGGCAAATACATAATGTTCATCATGATAGATATATAGATAAACAAGTTATAGATAGGTGCATGATCAGTCTTTCAGTCATGTCTGACTCTTTGCAACCCCAAGGACTGTAGCCCATCAGGCTCCTCTGCCCATGGGATTTTCGAGGCAAGAATACTGGAGAAGGTGGCCATTTCTGTCTCCACGTGATGGTCCCGACCCAGGGATCAAACCCGCATCTCCTGAGTCTCCCACATTGGCAGGTGGTTTCTTTACCATTGAGCCACCTGGGAAGCCCCATAGATAGGTAGATATTACCAATAAAAGAAAAAAAGAACTATCCCATTTATAGGAATGGGATAATTGTAGGCAGCTCATGGAAGAGAAAATCCAAATGACAGTTGTGTGAAAGGATGCTCAATTTCACTAGCATTCAGGGAAGGGAAACTTAATGGGAAAATAATGTATTACTTTATCAATTTGCCCTCAAACTAGCCAAAGTTATGAACAAGAATACTTGTTACAGATTTGGATAAAAGGAAATAATACAATTTGAATAAAAAGTGAACACACACACACACACAGAGTGTTGGAAAGATAAAGGGCTGCAGTCTCTTTTAGAAAGCAATGTGGCAAAATCTATTATATTAAATATACTCTTCAATACAAAATTCTGTCTGGTCATCCTATAGAAAAAAATATATACACTATATAAGTATCTCAGGCAACATTGTTTGAATATATTTCACTTAGAATTGTTTCAAGTAGTAAAAAGAAGACTAAGTGGAAACAAACGGAAGTCTGCTTATAAACGAGTGATTGAATCCACATGGCATAACTCTATCACGGAATATTATGCAGCCACTAGAGATAAGAAAATAGAAGTAGACCATTTGATAGAGTAGAAGTATTTTCATGTGTTATTGGTAATTTAGCAAGTAAGTGCAGAAAGGTTCTGATACAATCTCTTAATAAAAATGATTAAAAAATCTCCATTATTCATGTGCATAGGTATGTGTGTGTGTATATGTGTGTGTATTATGTATATATTTACATGTGCATGTATGTATATCTGTGTATTTTTTGCAATTACATGGATATGGTCACATATATAAAAGATGAATGAATATGTGGTTTTTATGGGCCACTGGATGTGGGGGGAAAATGTGAGAAAAGAGAAAAGGGATCACAAGTAGAAAAGTATAAGAAAATAGTTCTGAACTATAAACCTCTAGCTTACATACAGCTATACATATCTGTGTGTGTGTGTGCATATATGTTTATACACTATGCAAAATAATACATGGGTATTTAAAGTTGGGTTGAGTGAAAAGGTGGTGTGTGAACAAGTCAAAATTCTGCTTCTAACAAGTTGAAACTACTCAAATGACAAATCAGGGACTTCCCTGATGGTCTAGTAGCTGAGACTCCATGCTCTCAATGCAGGGGGCCCGGGGTTCAATCCCTGGTTGGGGAACTAGATCTCACATCCCACAGCTAAGAGTGCGCATGCCACAATTAACAACTAAAAGACCCCCAATGCAGCAACAATTAATAAGACCCGGCACAGTCAAACAAATAATTTTTTTTAATTTAATTTTATTTAACTTTATAATATTTATTGGTTTCGCCATATATCAAAATGAATCTGCCACAGGTATACATGTGTTCCCCATCCTGAACCCTCCTCCCTCCTCCCTCCCCATACCATCCCTCTGGGTCGTCCCAGTGCACCAGCCCCAAGCATCCAGTATCCTGCATCGAACCTGGACTGGCAACTCGTTTCATATATGATATTATACATATTTCAATGCTATTCTCCCAAATCATCCCACCCTCTCCCTCTCCCACAGAGTCCAAAAGACTGTTCTATACATCAGTGTCTCTTTAATTACAAAATAAGTGAAACAATTTCTGACACTAGTAGCACCCCTGTCAGCTCTCCTTATTCACTACTTTGCTATGCTAAGTCACTTCAGTCGTGTCCGACTCTGTGCGACCCCATAGATGGCAGCCCACCAGGCTCCCCCGTCCCTGGGATTCTCCAGGCAAGAACACTGGAGTGGGTTGCCATTTCCTTCTCCAATGCATGAAAGTGAAAAGTGAAAGTGAAGTCGCTCAGTCGTGTCCGACTCTTAGCGACCCCATGGACTGCAGCCCACCAGGCTCCTCCGTCCATGGGACTCTCCAGGCAAGAGTACTGGAGTGGGGTGCCACTGCCCGAGACCACCAAATGCTTTCCCATCTCACGTAAAACTCACAACCTTGCCTAAGGATGAAAAACAGAAAGCAAAAATCACTGTCATTATGTGCAACTTGTATCTAATTTTGCAAATTTAGTTTAAGAAATTGATACGCTTTCAGGTCAGATTTTAAAGTCCAAAAGTTTAAATTATAAACTTGTCTTCAAAATTCCCTGCCATCTATAAGGTCATAAAATCTAAATGATGGTAAAGGCCACCCATGGAAAAGAATGCTTAGAGGCAAAGGCTGTGCTGAGAATTTCAGCATTCTACCCATGAAGCTGCAGGCACTAACATTCTGGTAAAAAAAGACCCAGCTGAGCTGGGAATGAAGACACAGCTTCTTATCTTGGCTTTGCTGAGAACTTGCAATGTGACTCTGGGTAAATCACTTCACCTTTCTGAGCTCCTGATTCTCTTGCAGGTAATTATCCCGGCCTTATCTCCTTCGTTGTTTCAAAAAGAAAATGAGATAAATGATTTGTGTAAAAGTACTTTGAATGGTAAAACGTGGCATGTTATTATTTAAACAAGGCATTATCCTCCCAAACCTACTTAGAGGGGGTTGTAAATGAAATACTGCATATTAATATGATCCTGGGCTTTGGAGAATTTGGCTCCTCGGGGCTCCATTACAGCCTCGGCTCTTTTTCAGCGCAGCATAAATTATGTCCTCCAAACAAGTCTTCAATACCCCTTGGAAGACTGAGAGGCGAGCATGAGTCTGCTTAGTGCCCCTCAAATAGGTACCACTGAAGAGAAAGCAGAGCATTGAAAAAAACACTGAACAGGTTCTGCCTGCCAAGTCTGTGCTCCAGTTGCAGTTTCTCACATGCATGGGTGTTGAGAACAAAGGAAGCATGTCTGTAAACCCAAGTCTAGGCTGGAATTTCCATACCCTGTGGGTATTTTTCCGAGTTACTATAATAGATGCATGTCCATGCGTAAGTGTGAATATACACAAACATGACATTATACAAGCAGATGGCTTTGCCACATTACACACCCAATTCATGAAAAGCTATCAGTTCCGCAAACCTTATTTGCTATTGTAATTGGGTCCTTTTGCCCGTTTGTGTTGTGCATTTTTGACCCTGGTCATTCGCCCATTCTGTAGCCTTCTAGGTATTCAGAAAGCGCTTTTACTCCCCCACAACTCTAGGCATAGATCAGAAATAATTATTTTCCTACTTACAAATCTCAGAAACACCTGAATCATTTGTTATTGTTGTTTTTAAATATGAGAGCTTTGGAATAAGGCAAGACTTGGAAAGTTTTGATCATAGAATTTTCTCACTCTGGGGACTCTAACTCAATCTAGGATATCTCACCGGCATTATATTAAAAGCACCAGATCTACTCATTACCTATGAGGTTTCAGAGGACGTGCGATCCCTCGAACAAGGTTCCCTTGTGCGTCCTGATGAACCTTGGGTCTGACTCTCCCCACAAGCCCATAAAGGTGAGAGCAAAGCACTCTGCCATGCACACACTAAAAAAAGTCTCATTCCTGATTGCCAGAGCCCTCAAGCTGTCACTGTTCACCCCCTCAGGGATCCCAGAGGCCCTCATCACCACCAAGAAAGAGTTTTTCCTCCACACAACAGGTTGGTGGGGAAGCATCAGCCTGGGGTCTGAGGGATTCGCACTGACATCCCAGATCAAACACTTATGTGACTTTGGGCAAGTTTCTTAAGGTCTCTGATCCTATGTCTTCAGCTGTCAAATGAACATAATACAGCAAGTCCCCTACATACAAAAGGTTTCCCCAATGGCTCAGGGGTAAAGACTCCACCTGCTGACACAGGAGACACAGGTTCAATCCCTGGGTCGGGAAGATCCCCTGGAGGAGAGCATGGCTACCCACTTCAGTATTCTTGCCTGAAAAATCCCATGGACAGAGGAACCTGGTGGGCTACATTCCAAAGGGTGGCAAAGAGTCAGACACGACTGAGCTAATACAAAACACCCGCACGCCTACAATATGAACCTTCAAGTTGAGAACTTTCAAAGAGGCGAACGTGTGTTCAAATATCCAATCCTGTATGCTCACTCGTGTCTGGGGCACACTGTCATGTGCTTCCATCCTCTCCAAGTGGCTGTGGCACTGTGTACTTTACTGTGCCCTCCTGCATAGAGGATAGCAATAGCGTCTCTTTATTTCAAGCCCCAGTGACGGAGCTGGTACTACTGTACTTTTCAAGGTACTGTACTATAAGATGAAAATCATTTTCTTTATTTTTTTGGTGCTTGTTTTTCAAGGTATTATTTGTGTGAAAGGTACTGTATTACAAACCTATTACAGTACAGTACTATATAGCCAATTGTTTTAGTTGGGTACCTAGGTTAACTTCATTGGGCTTACAAATATGTTCTTGGAACAAAACTCATTCTTAGGTAAGGGACTTACTGTGTGTGTGTGTGTGTGTGTGTGTGTGCGTGTGCGTGTGCGTGTGTGTGTGTGTGTTAGTTGCTCAGTCATGTCTGACTCCTTTTGACTGCATGGACTGTGGCCTGCCATGCTCCTCTGTCCATGGAATTCTCCAGGTAAGAATAGTGAGTGGGTTGCCACGCCCTTCTCAGGGGATCTTCCCAACCCAGGGATTGAACCCAGGTCTCCCACATTGCAGGCAGATTATTTGCCATTTGAGCTACCTGAAAGGATGGTGGTGAGGATGAAATGAGATGATGCTTGCGAAGGGCTTAGGATAATACCAGCAACATAAATGAGTACTCAACCCATGGCAGCCAGTAGTTACAGTAAAACATGAGCCATCACAGCCCTCCTCACTACAGCTGCAGTAGGAAAAGTACTCAGTTACGGAGGGGCCTAACCCCTTTAAAAAGAAAAAAATGTACAGTCTCTACTTAAAGGGAGACAAGCCATGCACATCAATTAGTAAGAGTGAAACTACGCAGATGGCTTTCCTGTCCATAAATCACTAGTCAAGCTACATAAAATGTGTCCAAGGAAACAAGGAAGAGGGAATCCGCACTCCTGGGGTGATTCCTGAGCAGCTCCATGCACAGGAAGAAAGAAAAAATAAAAGTACATTTGGAGCATGTTCATACCTAGTTCCAGACGTAGGTACACGACAATACAAACTACTGTAGATCGTATGTGCACCGGAAATTATCAACTCTAGGTGTGAGGCACCAGTGTCCCCAGCCCTGGCATGACAGTGTGGGCACAACAGTGTCTTTGGTTTCCCCGCTTGTCTTTTACAGAACAAATCAAGCTGATCTGTGTGGATCCTGTGGTTGCAGTGGCAGCACAGCTGGATGGGCACAGCTTGGGGTGGGAGAAGCTGTGATTTGTAGCAGCCGCCAATTTCCATAGTGTAAACACTCCCATCATGAGACCTCACTGAGAGCAAAACTGAGAAGCCCATACATACAGCCAGGACAAGCCGGCTCCACCGCACCGCTGTGTGAACGGACCCAGCACTGAGGGAGCTTTTAGCTCTCTAGATCTCTCTCCTCACTTCTGCTCTATAATTACTGGATTCTGTTTCTCTGTTCAGTCTGAATTATTTCCATTCCCGTCATTTTTCCCACTGATCTTACCTTCTTGTCCTTGGTCCTTCCTATTGTTCTTCTATGAATCTTGAGGAACCTGCATCCCTCTGACTCTGAAGATAAAGAAAAATACACAGCGATGAGTCATTTAGGGACATACAGACGTGGGTTTATAAGAATACTGTTACAAAATAAGCTTATTTTAAGCAAGAGTCACTGTAATATGCGTCCAGAGTGAACTGCTGATATTCAAGCCCAGGTCCTCACAGCTGCACATATGGTCTATTTTCAATATGCATTAATGTGGTTTATCACCTTCTCTCTCCACCCGATCCGGTCTGCGCATTGCTGCCAAAAATAGCTTCCTGAAATAATACTTGGATCACATTTCCCATTCAAAAGTTCCAGTGGTTTCTCCATCCCTCTAGGAAAAAGACCAAACTCTTAGCTCACAAGGCCTTTCAGAGCCAGAATTCCAATGGCTTTGGTTGCTCACATCTCTCTTTACACCAGCCTACTTGCCATCCTTTTCTGCACTTGAACTCCAGTGTTTGTTTATGTAGGGAATGTTTCAATTTACCTTTGCCTCCTAAATCATACTTTCTTCATTCCAACATCAAATCCTCCAATTTCTGCAACTCTCTTCTGAGTACTCTCTGCAATTTGATCTTTCCTCCTCTGACCTTATTCAAGTGTCTTGTCTTTACTTCCCAAATGGCTCTTAATTCACACTGCTTGGTATTGAAGCTATTTGTTTGCATAATCTCTAAAAATGGATCACTAACATGAACAGCATAGAACCGTGTCTTTGACTGTTCCCCAGCACTCCTCAGGAGAACTCTCTGTGATGATGTAGATGTTTTTATTCACACTATCCAATATGGTAGCTACTAGCCACAGGTGGCTACCAAGCACATGGAAAGTGGCCAGAGAGACTGAGGAACTGGACTTTATTTATTTCAATTCATTGAAAGAGTCACAGTGACTGGTAGCTCCATTTTGGACTACATGGCTAGACCCTCTACAAGATACAGCACAAGTGTCTACTACTTTGCAGTCATTCAACCACTATTTGTTGACAGAATCAGTGAAATTTCCTAATGTCATAACATAACCCTAGTTTCTCTCTCTCTTTTTTTTTCTACAGCCTGTGGCCTTGTCCCTATCACCCAAAACCTTCCTGGTGACCTTGTTGGCAACAGTCGTTGGATGGGATTTAAATGTTCACTAGAACACAGTCTGCTTCTAGCCTGTGGAAGCATTCAGAGAGGAGGGCTGAGTTGGCCAAGAATGAAGCATTTGAAAGCCAGCTGTTTTTCTCCCCAGGGCCACCTCCACTCTCAAGGGCCAGCGTGCCAAAGTCTGTGTGTCTTAAAGTCTCCACTGAGACCTGAAGAAATTGTCCCATCACTTTGGGTCAGTTTTGACGTGCTGTTTAAACTCAGTAAAAGTCTACATTTCAATTTCTCATAGCTGAAACATAGTTAACTCTGGGTAAAACATACATACATACATATATATATATATACACACATATATACACACACACATGCAATTGCTTAATTTGCAGCAAATATTCTGGTGCATTTTTATGCATTCGTTTGCACAGATGGGACAATAATTCATTCATAATTTACAGATTTTTAAAATAATGCAAATACTCTGTTTCAGCAATGTTGAAGAAAAACTTGAAAATTCTTCCTTTTAAACAAGTTAGAAAATGCTAAACTTCATTGAGGAATAACTCCACAGAGAATTTGAAAGCCCAAAGGACCTTAAACATCAGTGAGCCCGACACACCCCCTCTACACTCAACACATATAATCATGGTCGCTTAGAATTGTCTGTATAAAGTTTTAGTAAATCTTTGCCCACAGCAGAGAAACCAGAAATGTATTCTATTTCTGCAGTACTCTCCATTAATTAACAGAATCCTAGTTTATAAGACGATTAAAATGTCTTTTATTTAAAACAAGCAAATTAAATTAGATCACTTCACTTTACAAACATTAAAAGTAAAATGTTATTTTCATTCCCCACTCTGCAGTAGTCATTTAGAATAAGGTAATGTAATAACATTCATCTCATACCAAAAAAAATTAATGTAAGAAAAGGAAACATTTACTTACTTGCCTTATGTTTTTATTAGACACTGAATTTGCAGATGTCACTTTCCATGAATAACTAACCCCAGAATTTGACCCAACTCCTTAGTATTAATAGCTTCTGATTCTCAGAAGACATTTAGAATTGCACTGCATGGTGACCTAGCATATTCCCATACATACACACACACAAACGCAATGTCAAATGTAGTTAACTGTTTTATAGTACAGCCTAATTCATGGAAGATATTTCTTACCGAATTTGTATCATCTTATTAATATTCTTTGTAGAAAAGTTAGAAAACACTCTTCAGTGACTAGTCATTATGTACTTTGCTTCCCATCCCCAAACAATCTTTGACCTCTAATTATGCTGAATTGTGGGACCTGTCATGCTACACAAAGGTTATATTGTGCTACTGCAAATTCCCAATTTAACAAAAGGAATACAGATTTGCCTCCAAGAAAGTGATAGTAAAATATACCCACTGTCAATTGATTTCCCTAGTTCTATTTGCAAGAATTATACTCTAAAAAGAGACACTTCTGATAGCCAGATTAATTATACAGCTTTCTTAAATAAATGCAATGTTATTATGTTTGTGCTCACATAGTAACCAAACAAAGTCAAAAGATGTTATCAGAATATTTTCTCAGATAGAGGCTACGTGACCCTCCATGATGTGGACAAGAATATGTACATAATTAATAAGTTTATATAGAGTGCCCCAATAAAGCGGAGAAGGCAATGGCACCCACTCCAGTACTCTTGCCTGGAAAATCCCATGGACGGAGGAGCCTGGTAGGCTGCAGTCCATGGGGTCTGGAAGAGTCGGACACGACTGAGCAACTTCACTTTCACTTTTCACTTTCATGCATTGGAGAAGGAAATGGCAACCCACTCCAGTGTTCTTGCCTGGAGAATCCCAGAGACGGGGGAGCCTGGTGGGCTGCCGTCTATGGGGTCGCACAGAGTCGGACAGGACTGAAGCAACTTAGCAGCAGCCCCAATTAAGTGCTTATTAAGTTACCCGCTCTGAGATTCCCCTATGCTCATCCACCTACCTTGGTTTTTCTCACTAATGTGCTTACAGCTTCTTTCTACACAAAGTACAATGGTCCTCTTTGGCTTAACTTGTGATATTTATCTGACATTACAAACACATGGCAACTGTTTTCTTATGATATTACAATGAACTTGGATTTTTTTTGCGTTGTTCTATTTTGGTTTAAATTTTCAGTTTAGCTTCCAGGAAAATCAATTTAGTCTGAGACTCAGGTACTTCCTCTTTGAGAAATACCTCTATCTATGCAACCTGTTGGGCTTCCCAGGAGGTTCTAGTGGTAAAGAAAGTGAAAGCCACTCAGTTGTGTTCGACTCTTTGTGACCCCATGGACTATAGAGTCCATGGAATTCTCCAGGCCAGAATAACCAGAGTAGGTAGCCTTTCCCTTCTCCAGGAGATCTTCCCAACCCAGGGATTGAACCCAAGTCTCCCGCATTACAGGCGGATTCTTGACCAACTGAGCTATCAGGGAAGCCCAGTGGTGAAGAACTGCCTGCCAGTGTAAGAGACGTAAGAGACACAGGTCCACTGTTGTATCAGGAAGATCCCATGGAGAAGGGCACGGCAACCCACTCCAGTTTTCTTGCCTGGAGAATCCCATGGACAGAGGATCTTGGCAGTCTACCATCCATAGGATCACAAAGAGTCGGACACAACTGAACAACTAACACTTTCACTTCATGCAACCTGTTGGACAGATGGGCTGAGGACCATTTGGGGTTCAGCTATGGAGCAGAACCTGTTCTACGCTCCTGAAACACCCGCACTTGTGAAGAGCATGTTTACAGCGCAAAAACTTTCTTTACTTGAAGCTCTGTCCAGCATGAGCTCTGTCCACATTTCAACAAATTAGTTTACATTTATATTCAGGACAACAGACATGAGAGTTGGCTAACATGTTCCCACAGTATTAAGATAATCTAATGGCAGAATGTGGGTCTCTCTTACAATTATGATTGAGCCTATGACTCAAAGCCAGGTCCAGGGCATAATTCACGAACCAAATGCATAGCCCAATAAAAATCATTTCTCATGTTTAAAAACGAAGGAACCCCTAAAAACACCACAGATTGCTTGAATATAGTGGAAAGAAAACTCTCCTAAATAAAACCAAATTCTTTCTTTACCAGGAGGGGGAAAAAAAAAAACATTCTAATACTGCATAAAAATTGAAAGAAGATATATTGAAGTCAGTAGGATTTAGCATTTAGAATAGAAAAAGGAAAATATATGAGATGTCAAAATAATATTAAGTCAAACCAAAAGCACTATGCAAAACAGTAAATACAACTTGATGTCATTTTTAAAAGAAATAGGTAGATTGAACTATTAATGGTGATTATCTTCACAGTAAATTATCTTTTGTAATCTACCTGTGCTTTCCAAATTTTTCTACAATAAATAGGCATTAATTTTTAGTTTAAAATGGCTTAAATTTTAAAAAGAAGAGCTATTGATTGGAGTTAATAGCAGTACCCTTTGCAGTAATTTGTTGTTGTTGTTATCTAGTCACTTAGTCATGTCCGACTCTTTTTCAGCCTCAAGGATTATAGCCTACCAGATTCCTCTATCTATGGGATTTCCCAGGCAAGAATATGGAATGGGTTGCCATTTCCTTCTCCAGGAGATCTTCCCAACCCAGGGATAAAATCTGCATCTCCTGCAATGGCAGGTGGATTCCTTACCACTGAATGAGATAATAGCAGTACACTCTAGTAATAACAACAGCAATAACTATAATGATGATAGGAAATATCTAGATACCCTCTGCTTATTCCAACTATGCTTATTTTGTCATAAAAATATTACTGTAGAGCCCATGTTCATATTGGAGAAGGAAATGGCAACCCACTTCACTATTCTTGCCCGGAGAATCCCAGGGACAGAGGAGCCTGGTGGGCTGCCATCTATGGGGTCGCACAGAGTCAGACACAACTAAAGCAACTTAGCAGCAGCAGCAGCATGTCCATATTGGTTGGATATTTCATTTTCACACAATGTACATTGTCAAACTTGATGAAAATTATTTCAAGTGAAGTTTTCAACCTGCAATGATGTACTTCTCATGAGTTGGTGTTTGTGCTGAGTAACATGCCTGCACCAGAGCCCTGACACTGATAATGAAGCAAGTTTCTTTTCTCTGCTGCTTATTTGCTAAAAGTGTACTTAGAAACCCCTTGACCCATTCATAGACTGAGTAGTTACTGTGTTTCAGGCAAATACCTGAGATACACATGTGAAAGATACAGACACATCAACGTCAAAAGATTCTGCCTCTTGTAGTCCTGTGTGGTTAACATACATATGGAGAGATGCTGGAAGAGGAGAAAGAAGAAATGGAAACAACTAATTACAACATGGTATAATATGTGCTAATACAGCAAAATACAAATTACTAGAGGAATGTTGGGGGAATCCTTTCATCTGGGAACTAAAGCATTCTTTCTTCTGAGTCTAATCTGAGTCTATTAAAAGTATCTTATGAATACTGGTGTCCACGAGGGTCATACTACTTTAGCTCCCAGGGATTCGTCAAATGAATGCACACAATTAGGTATAAAATTCAATTGAGATTTACTGAAATTCTCAAGTGATATCATAATGCGTGTCAGTGGGATCTATATGTCTACATTAGCACAGTTATATTGGAAGGTACAAAGGGAATAACCAAGATATTAAGTCAGTGTATTTTCCTCCTAGGTAATCCTTACTTCCTAGTTTTTCCATGATTCCTTAAAGGGAAAAAAACCACACCTAGGTATGCATATTTTATTTATGGATTTACTTATTGGCCATGCTGTGTGGCATGCAGGATCTTAGTTCCCTGACCAGAGATGGAACCCGAGGCCCCTGCAATGGAAGTGCAGAGTCTTAACCACTGGACTGTCGGGGAAGTCCCCACTGCATAGAGTTTCTTCCCTTGTAAAGAAAGGATATGTTAGTACCCAGGAAGGCTAAGACATGAGGCTTATTGAAATAGATGTAGCCTAAGATGTATTTCAATTGGAAAGAAAGTGCAATGCAGAGTCACTTGATGAGCATGGCAGAGTGTGAAAACAAGAGAAGCCTTAGGCAATGATGGCAGAACCCGATTCCTTAGTCCTGCCTCGCACCCTCCAATATCTTGGAAGATCTGAGAATACGAGTCAATGATCTACTTTCTCTGGTATAATTGGAAGGATGACGAATTTGACTGAATTTGATGGATTTGTCTCTGTGTCTGGTCCAACATGCCACTCACACGACAATGCTGCTATTGGAGAGACGTCCCTTGAGAGCCTGAAGTGGCACTTTTCAACATGGGACATGCCTGGATCCTGTAAGCAGCAAATAGAGCACACAGAAGTGTCAAGAAGGCTGGAGGAAGTCTGGGTTGGAAGTGAGGGCAGCAGAGCATGGAGCCTTGAGACTGCAAGCAAGTGGCCAGGCCCACCCCCGTCAGGTGTGGATATCAACATGACCTCCCCAGAGGCTGCGTGGAGCCAGAACTTGTCAGCAGACCCCAGGGGGGCCGCACAGATGAACTTCCTCACCACAGAGCCCCAGATCTGCACACAGAACAAGGACCTGCATTCATAGACGCTCCACTTGCTGCTACCACAGGATTACAGGATCTCCCCCCGGCCCCCGACCCTGAGACATACGACACCATCTTGGGGAAGGGCAGGGAGACGGTTGAGAAATCCGAAAGACTGAACATTTACCCTAAAGAGACTGAGTCATCCAAGAGAAATTATCTAAACAGGAAGAGACAGAAATGCAGTTAATTAGCAAGATTAAAGCACCCCAACCCCTACCCCTATGCCACTAATAAGCAGAGTTAACAAGCTCAGGAGAAAAATTAAATCATTATCGAAAGATTCCCCCAAGCTTCTGAAAAGCCCAGGAGAGGGAATTATACCAAGTAGTAGTCACAGGGCAAATGTCATTTATCCTATTACACTAACACCCAGGGCTCAAAAGCTGGTCTCTTTGATGCACGGTGACCCTCACTCAGTTGACAACTTGGATTGATCATGGTAGAAGAGAAGAGATCCTCAGTCAGTAATCTGTGATGTCAATAGAGATCATTTTTTCATCAGCTGCTTGCTGCTACTTGCCTAATCCTGCAAAGTGGGCAGTCAGTGATGAGAGTTAGCCACAAATACCTTACTTCTGTTTCTCCCACATTATTACCCCTAGACTTATATGCCCCAAATATTATGAGATAGATAATAAGGGAAAATAAAATGCATTCATGAATTTGGTAAATGTTTTGGTAGAGCTTAAAAAAATCTAAGTTAGGAGATAGTAGATCTAGTTGGAGAAAGCAATGGCAACCCACTCCAGTACTCTTGCCTGGAAAATCCCATGGGCAGAGGAGCCTGGCAGGCTGCAGTCTATGGGGTCACTAGGAGTCGGACCCGACTGAGCGACTTCACTTTCACTTTTCACTTTCATGCACTGGAGAAGGAAATGGCAACCCACTCCAGTGTTCTTGCCTGGAGAATCCCAGGGATGGGGGAGCCTGGTGGGCTGCCGTCTTATGGGGTCACACAGAGTCGGACACGACTGAAGCGACTTAGCAGCAGTAGCAGCAGACCTAGTGGCTAATAGGTCATCAACAACTTTCCAAGTTTCCACTTAAGGTCTACCATTCTGGAGAAAGAATGTTGTCACATAAGTTTGGAATGCTGGGTTAAGTAGAAATAAGCAGACTTCTTATCTGAAGAGCTACCTCTAATAAATCGAATGTGCAAAGTGAAAAGGGTTAAGTGTGTAGTTTCTTAAACTTATTTCAGTAGCCTCTTGCAGCTGGCCAGTACCAGCTAATGAGAGATTGTAGGCTACTCTTCGAAACTCAGATAGAACTGGGAGTTTGAGTGCAGCCATGCTGGGAACATTTACAACATAGAAATTGACAGCACTAAAGAAAGGCAACTCCAAAGAATGCTCAAACTACCACACAATTGCACACATCTCACACGCTAGTAAAGTAACGCTCAAAATTCTCGCTCCAAGCCAGGCTTCAGCAATACATGAACAGTGAACTTGAGATGTTCAAGCTGGTTTTAGAAAAGGCAGAGGAACCAGAGATCAAATTGCCAACATCCACTGGATCATGGATAAAGCAAGAGAGTTCCAGAAAACCATCTATTTCTGCTTTATTGACTATGCCAAAGCCTTTGACTGTGTGTGGATCACAACAAACTGTGGAAAATTCTGAAGGAGATGGGAATACCATACCACCTGACCTGCCTCTTGAGAAACCTGTATGCAGGTCAGGAAGCAACAGTTAGAACTGGACATGGAACAACAGACTGGTTCCAAATAGGAAGAGGAGTACGTCAAGGCTGTATATCATCACCCTGCTTATTTAACTTATATGCAGAGTACATCATGAGAAACACTGGGCTGTAAGAAGCACAAACTGGAATCAAGATTGCTGGGAGAAATATCAGTAACCTCAGATATGCAGATGACACCATTCTTATGGCAGAAAGTGAAAAGGAACTCAAAAGCCTCTTGATGAAAGTGAAAGAGGAGAGTGAAAAAGTTGGCTTAAAGCTCAACATTCAGAAAACAAAGATCATGGCTTCTGGTCCCATCACTTAATGGCAAATAGATGGGGAAACAGTGGAAACAGTGTCAGACTTTATTTCTTGGGGCTCCAAAATCACTGCAGATGGTGATTGCAGCCATGAAATTAAAAGATGCTTACTCCTTGGAAGGAAAGTTATGACCAACCTAGGTAGCATATTAAAAACCAGAGACATTACTTTGCCAACAAAGGTCCATCTAGTCAAGGCTATGGTTTTTCCAGTGGTCACGTATGGATGTGAAAGTTGGGCTGTGAAGACAGCTGAGCACCAAAGAATTGATGCTTTTGAACTGTGGTGTTGGAGAAGACTCTTGAGAGTCCCTTGGACTGCAAGGAAATCCAACCAGTCCATCCTAAAGGAGATAAGTCCTGGGTGTTCATTGGAAGGACTGATACTGAAGCTGAAACTCCAGTACTTTGGCCACCTCATGGGAAGAGTTGACTCATTGGAAAAGATCCTGATGCTGGGAAAGATTGTGGGCAGGAGGAGAAGGGGACAACAGAGGATGAGATGGCTGGATGGCATCACCGACTCAATGCACATGAGTTTGAGTGAACTCCAGGAGTTGGTGATGGACAGGGAGGCCTGGCGTGCTGCAATTCATGGGGTCACAAAGAGTCAGACACGACTCAGTGACTGAACTGAACCGAAGAGGTTAATTGTTTATTTTTCTTGGAGATCTGGTTCTTAAACTTTTAGGAGCATACCATTGTCTTAGAAATGCTTACTTAATAAAACATGTGATGGCACTCGTGGATTAATACACTATTGCTGCTGTAACAAATAACTACAAAGTGAGTGGCTTAAAACAGCACAAATAGGGGCTTCCCTGGCAGTCCAGTGGTTAAGACTCTATGCTTCCAATGCAGGGGGGCTTGAGTTCAACCCCTGGTCAGGGCATTAAGGTCCCACATTCCTTTTGGCCAAAATAAATAAATAAATAAAATTTTACAAAAAATAACCTAAAAATATGTCCTGACAGTTCTGTAGGTTAGGCGTCTGATACAGGTCTCGCTGGGCTAAAATCAGGGTGTCAGGATTCCTTTGTGGAGGCTTTAGGAGAAAGCATATTCCATAACTTGTTTCCAGCTTCCAGAGACATCTGAATTCCCCAGTGCATGTCTCTTTTCTCCATTGTCATAGCCATCAGCAGCAGATCAAGTCCTTCTCATGTTATATCACTCTGACCTTCTCTTCTGCCTTCCACTTCCACTTCCACTTTGAAGGACCTCTGTGATTTCACTGGGTCCACTCAGGTAGTCCATGATAATTTCCCTATTTTCAGATCAGCCGATTAGCAACCCTAATTCCATCTGCAATACTAAATACTCTTTCAATGAAAAGTGACATATTCACAGGATCCAGGGATCAGGATATGGAAATCTTTGAAGGGCCATTATGCTGCCTAATATGGAGGAAAAGCTATGACAAACCTACCAAGCATATTAAAAGGCAGAGACGTCACTTTGCCAACACAGGTCCGTATAGTCAAAGCTATGATTTTTCCCAGTCATTTACAGTGTGAGAGTTGGACCAGAAAGAAGGCTGAGCACTGAAGAATTGATGATTTTGAAGTGTGGTCCTGGAAAAGACTCTTTAGAGTCCCTTGGACAGCAAGGAGATCAAACCAGTCAATCCTAAAGGAAATCGGTTCTGAATATTTATTGGAAGGACTGATGCTGAGGCTGAAGCTGAAACTCCAATACTTGGGCCACCTGATGAGAAGAGTTGACTATTGGAAAACACCCTGATGCTGGGAAAGATTGAGGGCAGGAGGAGAAGGGGGCAACAAAGGATGAGATGTGTGGGTGGCAAAACCAACTCAATGGACATGAATTTGAGCAAACTCTGGAGATAGTGAAGCACACAGAAGCCTGATGTGCTGCAGTCCATAGGGTTGCAAACAGTTGGATGTAACTTAGTGACCGAAGGTCAACAAAAAAACACGGGTAGTGTTTTAAGGAACACATTTTAGGGAGTCACAAAAGTCCTTAAATGGAAAGTGTTTTGGGTTACTCACTTTCTAATTTATCTTGCATAAATTATTTATCCTTTTAGAACCTCCATGAATTGCTCCATGAAATGGGGATAATGTGTTCTTTACTTTGAAAAATTGTTTGGCTTGATCAATTAAAATAATAGCAGTGATAATGTTTTAAAAAGTCATGATGCTCTACTTGTATATCATTATTATTCATAATAACATAATACAGGGTTTTCCTTAAGGTCAAAATCATTTTTCCCTACATGCATATAATCTCGAAAACATGCATAGGACTGACTCTGGCCCTTTGCCAAGAGGAAAGTGCAGATAAATAAGGACTCCAGGTCACTTTAGATTTTCACTTGTGCCTGCATCTAGATTAGACTTCCCAGAGTTCTTTGAGTTAGTGAAAAACCTGGATAAATGCAAGATCTTCTGGACTCTTTGGGACTAGATCTGGGCAAATTCCCCTTTATAAGCTATTCTTTCCTCTCTCTCCTACTTTACCTTTGTCTGTAACACTCTTAAGCAATAACCCAGATAAGTGGGTTGAGGTGGGATAAAGAATGAAAATCACTTTTAATAACCTGCTGCCTTTTAGACATAATCTGAACCCCAGATCCTTTCCAGAGGGAGTCACAGAACAAAACATCTCAGTCCTAACTGTTGATTACTAAATTGTTTGGTGTTTCTCTGTATTGCAAATAAATGATTTTATTATTACTTAATAAAATGAAAATTTTTTTTTGCTGTTTATATATTTGACACCTTGTCTTCTTTTGCCTGTGTGTGTCTAGGTTGCATTACTTAGAATCACTTTTTGCTTGTTAATTCACCAAACATGGATCCTTTATCTCCCCACTGATTCTCAGCATTCTAGGGGTCTTATTACACATATTGTTTCCTGCACCATCCACCAGCCTTGACAAAGAATAGATGCACAGCTGGAAAAGAGATTATTAAGGAATGTGTTTTTAAATGAACCATAGATTCTACATGGAAAATAAATCTTCATAAACCATGTGTTCATTTGAGTCTGTAGAATTTTGAACCCTTTTACTCTGCCTTACAAAGACAAACAAGATCTCTCTGAATGTTTCTGGCAAAGGCAAGTAGCTGTAAGCTGTTAGCTATCAGCCTCTGATAAACCTGACACTACCCCGGGTTGGTTATATAATCCACCACTCCCCGGTCCTGGAGACAGTTCCACCTTTAGAATCTGAGTCACGTTATGCTGCCATCAACAAAACCAGCCAGGCAAGATGGTGACCTGGGCAGAGCTAAGATTACAAGAACAGGATCATTTTCTGTTTTGTTTTAACTCCATTGTAAGGATCACAAGTATCAGAGTTAGAGTCTTTGGTGTTGGGGCTTTTCTGATAACCCCATCATGGCCCAAACTAACTTGTCCTTTCTGGGCTTTATTCCAAGGAACCACCAAAGGATTAGTAGCAGCAGCAACATCTTGGCAAAAAGAGTCTTGAACCAGCCTTGGCCAACCAGTGGGACTTCTGTGGGCTAGTCCTGCCTGTGAACCAGTGTGATGGGTGCATTTTCATTTCCTTTGCCTTCGTGACCATGACTAAAACCCTTGGATGTGAAATGTATGGAAGGCATTTGCAGAAGAAGCAGCAGCAGGTCTTGAAACCTAGAATTGTTTCCATAGGAAATGAGAAAAGAAAATGCTAAAACCAAAAATGAATTAGGTGGGGAGAGGAAAAAATAATTCTACACCCTGGATGGGGCTTTTTTTTTTTTTTTTTACAAATTCTCATGAATATTTTGAAAGCAGATATGACTTTCAGTTTCTTCCTTCCAGCAGGGAAAAAATAATATCCATTTGTACTTTCTATTTTTCTGCTTTTTCTGAAAAGTTTGGCTTAGGCCCTGGGCTCATTCAACAAGGATTGATATGCCTCCAAAATAATAAAGCATAACCAGCATAATATGACTGCTCAATAAAAACAGCTGTGTAGACTTTCAAAGAGACAGTATTGTTTTATGCAAAGGCTTCAGATTTTAAAACAGGTCTAAGAATATCCCCAGGGCACTTCTGGGGAACTCAGGAAATAGAGGCCTAAAAAGGTGTGAGCTGGTCAGGAGATGTCAAGGGCTGGGCCTGCTCAAGGTAACCCAGTTCCATTAAAATGTATCTAGTACATCCTGGATCCTGCAGAATATACCAAGGCTAGCGAAAAAACGAGCCTTGCTCTGATGAAATCTATGGCTTGGTAGCTGGAAGAAGCTGTGGGGTGGTGGAAGGGAATATATTACCCAGGAAATATTTCCAAGCAGTTAGAATTAGACTCAAAGGTTCAATTTGGTCAAGAAGCACACATCTCTGAAAATGGACTTTCAAAATACCTCAGCCTTTCTGAGAGACCTCTGGATCTTCTTCCTACTGTGATTTCTTTACCTCATCACCATGGAACTCGATTCCTCCCCTTGAGATTCACCTTCCTCACTGAGCATTCCTTGTTAACAGCACCTGGCTCCAATCTTTCATGCCTTCTGGCTCAGCTGCCTAGTAAGAATGGCTATACCTAGTTCTGTGTTTACACACCAAGGGGAGTTTTACACATTTTTTCAGCAGCTGTACATGTTTGAGAAGGTACATCTGCTTGTCTACCTTTCACATAAGATGGTAAATTTATTTAAGAACGAAGACTGTATCCCTTTCCTAGGAATGTCCCACATCTTCCCGTAAAAGTGTTGGATGCTTTGCGACCTCATGGACTATAGCCTTCCAGGCTCCTCTGTCCTTTAGATTCTCCAGGCCAGAATACTGGAGTGGGTTGCCATGCCCTCCTCCAAGGGATCTTCCCCACTCAAGGATCAAACCGGAGTCTCGTGCATCTCCTGCACTGCAGGCAGATTCTTTACCACTGAGCTATCAGGGAAGCCCCATTGGCTACTTAGATATTTATAAATCTATTTTTCTAATGTTAATCAATACTTATCACAGAAACCAAAGTTTGAGTTCTTTTCTATCCTCCAGATCCTAATTCACTCAAATCAACACAATGTTGTGAGTTAAAAGAACTTAATGAACATGAAATAGAGTCCACAGGGAAACAAGGAGTAACCAATCTGAGCCTTATCCACAATACTTGAGCAAAGCTTTGTCAGAGGAAAGCCATTCCTCCTCAGGCTGTTTTAAAGCATGGCTGGACAGCAAAAGGACTCAGCCGTACATATTCACCTGAAACTACCACAACATTGTTAATCGGCTATACCCCAATATGAAATGTTTTTGGTGTTAAAAATATTTTTTTAAAAATTTTAAAAAATAAATAAAGTATGACTGGAATTCTTTGATATCCCCCTCCCATGCCCTGTCAACACCACCAAGGTATGAGGTCTGTTCTTCGCCACTTGAATTCGGGTGACTTTCTGACAGGATTGACCAACAGAATAAGCAGAAGTGACTTCCAGGGCTTTGTCACAGAAGGTCATGTGCCTTCCATCTTTTCTTTTTGCTGGAAAATACATTCATAAGCCCAGAGCCACCACAGCAGAAGTTTCCTGGTGGCCACCGTGCTGCAAGTAAGCTCAAGTCACATGAAAAGCCCATGTGCTAGGATCTGGTTGGTAGAAAACTCTGAGCCAAGCCTTCAAGTCATCTCAGTCCAGGTGCCAGACCTATAAGCAGAGAAGTCTCCAGATGAATGTAGCCTCCAGCAGTCTGACTCATGCCCAGGTATTCAAATCTCCCTCCCTGGCTGAGACCTCAGACACCCTGAAGCAAAAACAAGCTGTCTCTGCTGAGCCCCTTCTGAATCCCTGACCCACAAAGTACATGAGCAACATAAAATATTATTTGATGCCTCTCTCTTTTCTGCTTACAGGGAAGATTAAAAGGGCAAGTCCGTTAAGACTGTGTCATTTCATGCATACATGCTAAGTAACTTAAGTCGTGTCCAACTCTGTGCGACACTATAAACTGCAGCCCGCCAGGCTCCTCTGTCCATGGGATTCTCCAGACAAGAATACTAGAGTGGGTTGCCATGTCCTTCTCCAGAGGATCTTCCTGACCCAGGCATGAAACCTGCATCTCTTGCATATACTGCATTGTTGTGTGGGTGTGGGGGTGGGGGTTGAGGAGTTGGTGGGGGGCGATTCTTTACCACTAGCGCCACCTAGGAACCCCAAAGTGAAATGAAAGTATTAGTCGCTGAGTCACGTCCAACTCTTTGTGACCCCATGGACTGTAGCCCACCAGGCTTCTCTGTCCATGGGATTCTCCAGGCAAGAATACTAATGTGAGTAGCCATTCCCATCTCCAAGGGATCTTCCCGACCCAGGGATTGAACCCGGGTCTCCTGCATTGCAGGCAGATTCTTTTATTAACTATCAAATCCCTCATTTTCATAATTCAGTGGCAAATATTAGGCTATATGTATCATCAGAAGGATGAACATCTAGTTTATGGTTTCTGATACCAGAAACCATAGTCTATATATCTTGTTAAATCACTAAAAAAAGTTTATGTCCAGTGCACAAGTTTATACTGCTTTGCTTCTTTGTTATTACACCAGAGGAACACAGGGAGGTCCTTCCTTTGAGAAAGCTAGGAAAGACTCGGAGAAGGCAATGGCACCCCACTCCAGTATTCTTGCCTGGCAAATCCCATGGACTGAGGAGCCTGGTGGGCTGCAGTCCATGGGGTCGCTAGGAGTCAGACACGACTGAGCGACTTCACTTTCACTTTTCACTTTCATGCATTGGAGAAGGAAATGGCAACCCACTCCAGTGTTCTTGCCTGGAGAATCCCAGGGACAGGGGAGCCTGATGGGCTGCCGTCTATGGAGTCGCACAGAGTTGGACACGACTGAAGCGACTTAGCAGCAGCAGCGCAGCAGGAAAGATTAGCATTCTTGCTTGAAGTTGGTATGACCTGAAGTGGAAATAGTACCAACTCAGCTTCATGAACCACACTCAAGAGATCAGATGTCATAGTCCCTACTCTTGAGCAGATAAGTAAGAGAAGTAAACAGCAAAATGTGCATCACTGAAATCACAAAACTTTAAATAGCACTGCTACTATATTGGGCTTCCCAGGTGGTACTAGTGATAAAGAACCTGCTTGCCAATGCAGGAAACCTAAGAGACAAAAGAGACGTGTGTTTGATCCCTGGGTCAGAAAGATCCCCTATTTTAGCACGCCAGCTGGGAAAAATGGTATTTTTTATCTGAAGATACCTGGACTAGAGACTTTCAGAATATTCACACTTTTCGAATACTGGAGGAAACAGTATTTAGAGTGAGAAAAGAGGTAAGGGTAGACTTCCCAATGACTCAGCAGGTAAAGAAACCACTTACAATGCAGAAGACACAGGAAACAAGGGTTCGATCCCTGGTTTGGGAAGATCTGGAGGAGGAAATGGCAACCCACTCCAGTATTCTTGCCTGGGAACTCCCATGAATAAGAACAAGAAGGTCTTGGAGGGCTACAGTCCATGGGGTCTCAAAAAATAGGACACAATGGAGCAAACATACAGGAGAAAGGTTAAAAATAGGAAAAAATTATGGCAACATTAATAAAAGACAAACTACTAAATAAGAGTACTGATTTAACTACTCTGAAAAATAAAATTATATTTATTACCAGGTGTGCACCATTTCATTGACTAATTATTAATTTAGTTTCTATTTATGTTATATAAATATATCAAACTTAAAACAGGCTACAGGCCAAAATGCAATATATTTCAATGTGATTAAAGGACATTTTTATTATGAGGATTAATAATATTTTCACTAAATGGCAGTGACTTTATTATTTTTATAAATTTCATTGACCATATTCCAGACACCTGAATTTCAGACACTTGGGATTTCAGTCTTTGGAATGATCAAACTAATTAGTCAGATGACTTGAAGAGCACAACCAAGAACACCCTAACATTAATATATTTGGAATTATTGAGGAAATGGTCATGATCTGGTAAATCTTTATCAGCTATAACTGACCCAAATCTGGTTGCTGACATGGAACCCAATTCTCCTCAGACCCAATTCTGTATCCCAATTCAATTTCCTTCATTGGTTAAAGTAATTTTAAATCTGATGCATCTATTTAACAATGAGAAATGGTTCACACGTCACTAATTTTTTCATCCAGGAAGAGAGCATACAGGAGAGATAGATTATACATAGTCAGGTGCTAAGGCTTTCAAGGTTCTCATCTGTTCCCAGGTTCCTTTCTAAGATGCAGCTCCAACTTCTTTCCCGGGCTTAGAAAAGCTAACTCATAAATCTCTATTAGCAATAGGGAAGACAGTTGAAGCAGTCTGCATACATGTGTGCAAATTGATTACTGTTCCTAGAAAAAGTATTTAAAACACATGGAGCAATGTCATGAAAAATAGGACACCTCTCACCAAGAAGATTCATTCTTCACCCCTGCCTCCCATTTTGCTCTGTGGTTGGCAAGATCAAAGAGCCGTAAAGCAAGCCATCGTCAGGGATCCACCTGGAAGCCAGTAGGTTAGCCACCATGTGCCTGAGAAATGCTGGAGAGAGAGCAGTCGATAGTCACAGAGGTGTTTTTTTTTTTTTTTTTCCTAATTCTAAGCATTTCCACTGAGCCCAGGTATCTTTGCCTTTAGAAAATTTAACACTTAGAAATTCAGCGGAAGTTCCTGACATCATAAATCCAGTGTAGAGGGCAAAGTCTGTGCTTTTGACAGTCCTGTTCAATAAATACATACTATTTTCTGTGAATTTTGAGTAGCTTTATGCTGGTTATATCCAGAGTCCCCCTTTTCATTAATGAAACTTGCTAGCCCTGGTGACTCATAGATAATATGCCACTGACCTTGTCTCTTCATGAACCAATCTTCTACAAACTAATTGGCAAGTAAAAATTTAAATAGTCCTGGATGGGAATGGAGAGTACACTATGAAATATTTTAAGCATAAAGTTAAACAGCAAGTTGAGCTACAAAACATGTCTTCTGCTTAAATGCCATGTTATTAAATACCTCCCCATCTATTTTTCTCTCTAAAACTTTTATGTTCAGTTCAAAGCTGGTTTGCTATCAACCTGTAAGGTGAACTATAAACTGTCGGTTTGCCTTGTTCTTAAATTCATGTGATCCTAAAGATGCCTTTATTATTAAGGCATTTGTAATTATGCCCTTGAAATGTTAACTTGCTAAAACAGTACCTTTATAACCATTTTTGTATAATCACTTGAATGAACATTGATCTATACAACTGTATCAGTTCCAGTTGAGCACACCTGGAAATAAAAAAGAAATGTGGGTTCATTCATATGGTCAGGATTATTTTATTAGGCTACATGCCCTGGTTTTAGAAGTACCATGCACCATGTATTTAAATGATTCCCTTTTCTCTCAAGAGGATAAATCCTTGATTGAAATAACTTCCTCCTTTTTTTCAATCAGCTCTAAAAGAGAAAGAAACAAATTAAGCACTAGGATCAAATGAATGCTGAATGTAGCAGCTCATAACCACTTCTCAAATTCAGTAGTCTTTGATGGGAAAAGAGATTGTACAAAGAGAAGAATCAGCTGAAGACGAATAATGGGAGAACTGGACCATGAGTTAATTGCCTAAGGGTCACCTAGGAACCTTGATTAAAAACATTAACATCTTGATGTAACAAATCTACAGCACTTCTCCATTCCTCTCCCCCAAAACTCCCACAGGTTTTTGGGGGCCTTCTGGTTGCCCTGGTCACAGAAGGTTTTCTTCCTTTAATCAAATCTCCCCTCCCCCCCAACTCCTCACTCTCCTGCTTCACAAAAAAAAAAAAAAAGAGAGAGAGAGAGAGCCTTTGCTCAGCAGACCAGCTCCACTTCTATTACTCTTTCCTCTGGCCTCCAGCAGCATAGAGCCCATAGCTGGATAGCAGCAGATTCCAGGGCCATGCAAGAATTTCCAGGAGAGCTACCTGAAACATAGACAGACACCCAAAGGCCACAGGCTGAGCAGTCTCTAGGGGATCTGCTTAGGCAGCTGTGACTACCTATCACAAACATCTGATTCGTATTTGTCTTCCATTCTCCAATGTTCTGAAGGGTGAGTCCTTAGTGCTCAGGTCAATAGGATAGAGAGGGTCTAGTGTGATGGATGCCTCGGCAGTTAGCTTCTGGTCTGAGTCTCGCTCCTTCTGGCAAGTTCCAGTTATCTCTACTGCTCTTTTCTGTGTATTATTTTTATCCTTTTTTCCCCATTCTCATCTACTAAATTGAACAGTTCTAAAGAATTAGAAGTGGATCTCCTAAACACACTGGAGCACACTTTTCTGTAATCCGAGTTCTCCAGGGGATAATGACACATCCCTCTGCTCCCATTCTCTACCCAACACCTTGACCCTGCTAAACCAAAGCCTGAACTCCACTCTTAGAGCTTTGCTTTGTCAGTCCAGTCTTCCTCTAGTGTCAGAAGAAGTTGTTGCTGTTATTGAGTTGCTAAGTTGTGTCCAACTCTTTGTGACTCCATGGACTGCAGTACACCAGCCCTCCCTGTCCATCACCATCTCCTGGAGTTTGCCTAAGTTCATGCCCATTGAATCGGTGATTCCATCCAACCATTTATTCCTCTGTTGCCCTCTTCTCCTTTTCCCTTCAATCTTTTCCAGCATCAGGGTCTTTTCCAATGAGTTGGCTGTTCACATACGGCGGTCAAAATATTGGAGCTTCAGCATCAGTCCTTCAGGGTTGATTTCCTTTAGGACTAACTGGTTTGATCTCCTGGCTGTCCCTCTCAAGAGTCTTCTCCAGCACTGTAGTTCAAAGGCATCAATTCTTTGGAAGTCTGACTTCCTTATAGTCCCAGTCTCACATCTGTCAGAAGATAATATAGAGCCAAATCACCAGGAAAGTTTTTTTTTTTTTGAACCATAGACATTTCCTTCCCATGGGAGACATATCAGAATGGTTTGGGAGAGCAGAATGATTTCTATAATTAGAAAAAAACTGATCAAGAGGTCCTTATTCTCCTCCTCTTCCCTTTCCTTCACTACACACCCCTCCTGGAAATACCCTGAGACTACGCTGAGACGAGAGCCTTAAGCTAAGCCTGTGATTACCAAGAGAAGATTGACTAATCAAGTGACATACCTCTTGTTGGTAATGGTTTTTACTCTTTTCCTTCTTATTAAAGAGTGGGCAGGTGAAGAATCACCTTTTAAAATGCATATCTAAATAAAACCTACAGTCATTCTCCATCATCTCAGTGCCTACTAAATCACTATAGTCACGTCCGACTCTGTGATCCTATGGACTATAGCCTGCCAGTCTCCTCTGTCCAGGGGATTTCCCAGGCAGGAATACTGGAATGGATGTCATTTCCTTCTCCGGGGGGCGGGGGGGGGGGGTCTTCCCAAATCTCCAGGGGATCTTCCCAAACCAGAGACTGAAACAGCATCTCTTACATCTCCTGCAGGGCAGTCAAGTTCTTTACCACTAGCGCCACCTAGGAAGCCTAAAGTGAAGCTCTAACTTCACACCCTGAAAGCTCATCTACTGCTGTCTCTGCATGTTCCCTATGGTATAATCTTACTCTGTTGAAGGGATTACATGCCACTTGGCACTTCAAGCATGATATCCCTTTGCCTTGAGCTGATCTTCATAGTTAAACATCCTCACTCATCCTCTCATTCGTCATGGTTCACCCAGAGCGCCTTGCTCCAGGAACTCTTTTGATTCTTCCAAAGCTGGGTTACATGCTCATCTCAGGTTGGCCCACCTTGTAAACCTCTTGGACAACTCTTCTTATCACACAGTATTTAGAGTGAGGAGTCTGGCTCCATTTTGGGGGTGTTTGGCTGCAGATAGCTTTTAAGTCCCACTCTTTGTGTCCCACATGTGGACAAGCAGATAAGAAAGCCCGGTGCTCTTCTTTTGGCACCAGCAGGAGATTCAGACTATGCAAGTTTCTGTCCCTAGGCAAGACCTCCCACTCTGGCCTCACCCCCGACCACAATCAAAACTGGAGCCAGTCTCCTTCCCTTGTTCTCTCAAGCATTTCAGATCTGCTTGAGAGAACAGCTCTGCTCCCCTCAGAGACCTCAATTATGTGAGCGGTAAACCTTTTCCAACCCTCTCCCTGTGTGGGGGGTAGTCAGAAGTCTCAATATCTGAACCAAACTTTGGCTGGAGGGTCCATCTGCCACTGAAAGTGACTATGACAGAGCTGTAATCACTGCTTTTCTTGCCCATCTTCTCCTCTAAACTATAAGTTATTTAAAGATAAGAAGCTTATGCTGTTTATTTATGGATCCTGTCTCCCGACTCCATGCCTCGTTTAGTACCTGGCACAGCAATGGACAGTCACTAAATATTTGCTTGTTGAATAAAGTATGTCTTTAGCTGAATCCCTATTTCCATTAAATAAAATGCAAGTAAATTATATTTTTATGATTTTAAGGAAATTCGGTATCATTGAATACAACCCAAACTAATGAGGCATATATATTGTAATATATCACGTGATATATAATATCACTGATATATAATATTAATATATATATTATATATAATAATAGCTAGTAGCTAGTAGCTCAGTCGTGTCTGACTCTTTGCGACCCCATGGACTGTAGCCTATCAGGCTCCTCTGTCCATGGGATTTTCCAGGCAAGAGTGCTGGAGTGGATTGCCATTTTCTTCTCCAGGGGATATTCCTGACCCAGGAATCGAACCTGGGTCTCCCGCATTGCAGGCAGACGCTTTACTGTCTGAGCCACCAGGGAAGCCCATATATAATAATATCACATGATATATAAGCATATATATTATATATAAAATAAATATATTGCAAAATGTATATTTGCCTGTTATAGCAAAAAAGAAGAAACACACCAAAAGGTTTTTGTTATTGTTTTTACAGTTGGGTGTTTCAAAAAGAAATTTATTAAGGTGCAATGCTATGCTTTATGGTCCAGGCTGAGAGGTTATAAGATCACAAGCCCCAGAGGTATTTAAACAGCCGTCACTTGGAAATGTCTATTCCAGTCTCCACAGCCTCAGTGTGGTGTGTTAGGATTACCATTGATTTGGATACTTTGAAGAACCTGGAAGCAATCATAGACACAGAGCCAGGTAGCAAATTATTCATACAGTTATTACACATTTCACAATTATTTCAGAAATGCTTTCAGATGAGATGCTTATATTTCAAAGCAGCCAGTATCAAAGTTAAATCTCTACCAGTAGCTGACTTTAATAGCTGCCTACAATACACTTGGATCATCATCTGCATCAATTACAAGGATAATAGGTAAAAACTCTGGTGAACAGGCTACACGGCATAGTGAAATGAAGTAGTCATCTCCAGCCATCACTGATTTGCACAGACAAGACCCCAGCCCTGTTACTAAGCCTTTTGTAGTTCCCCAGCATATCTCTATTGAGAGAAAATATATATATTTATTTAAGCTGGGGTGGGTCTTCACTGTGGCACAGGCTTTCTCTCATTGCAGGACATGGGGGCTTCTCTCTAGTTACAGAACATGGGCTTCTCTTGTTTCAGGGCAAGACCTTCTCATTGCAGTTCATGGACTTCTCTACTTGTGGTTCTTGGGTTAAGTTGCTCCACAGAATGTGGGATCTTAGTTCCCAGACCAGGGATTGAACTGGCATCCCCTGTACTGGAAGGTGGACTCTTAACCACTAGGCCACCAGGCAAGTCCTGGAAAAATATATTGTTCTCTGATGTAACTTTCTATGCTCTTGTCCATCTTCCTGCACTCTCATGTGTTATGAAAGACAAGACTGCCTCTGGCTCCCTGCTGCATCTCCAGCCCTTAGGGAGATGCTCGCCAACTGGGCTACGTTATGACTTCCCTAGGTTCTGGGCACCACAGCCTTTGTGGACCCCTCTCTCGCCAAAATAATGTGTAAAGTGATACTTTATGACTATGTTAATAGAAAGAGGAATTCTATATGAAAATATTTTCTTGGACCTAAAAATTCATCTTTTTCTTGTGATTGTAAAAGCAATTAGAACACTTTTCTGGGCTTCCAACAGTATTCTTGATATTAGTGCCCCATGGGTCACTTGGCCCTGCTATTCATATCAAAGGCACTCTATTTTACATATGGCAGTGTATATGTTTCCATCCTGCTGTCTCCATTCATCCCACCCTCTCCTTCCCCCACTGATTCCTCATCTGTTGTCTCTGTGTGCATCTCCTTTGCAAATAGGCTCATCAGTCCCATCTTTCTAGATTCTATATATATGTGTCAATATGTCATATTTGTTTTTCCCTTTCTGACTTACTTCACTCTGTAAATAGACTCTAGGTTAATCCACCTCATTAGAACCAACTCAAATGCATTCCTTTTTATGGCTGAGTAATATTCCATTGTGTAAATGTACCATAGCTTCTTTATCCATTCATCTGTCAATGGACATCTAGGTTGCTTCCATGTCCTAGCTATTGTAAATATTGCTGCAATGAACATTGGGTACATGTGTCTTTTTTCAATTATGGTTTTCTTAGGATATATGTTCAGTAGTAGGATTGCTGGGTCATATGGTAGTTTTATTCCTAGGTTTTAAAGGAATCTCCATACTGTTCTTCATCGTGGCTGCATCAATTTATAGTCCCCAAAACATTGTAGGATAGATTCTTATTCACATGAGGCAAAGGGCAATGTCAGGCTTTGGGTAACCCTCCGGCTTGAGTAGTCCATGTGAGTTCTTTGCACATACCAACTAGAGTATTATCTTAGGTTTATAGCACTGATGATGGCCGGGTGGTGCTGACACCTTTTATCAGGTGTGCCCCTCCTTGCCCATGCTGGCACCTGGGATGGTCACCCCACAGCCTCCAGGGCCCTACATCATGTGGCAGGCAGTCCTCCAGGGCAGCCACATCTCTCTCTGCCTGGAACATTCACTGTTCCAACACTCACAGGCCCTTCCCATCCATATAGTGACACTGTGCTCTCAGATTGATCTTACGCCAGATAACGCACACATTTTCCTGGTTGGAATCACTTTTCTCACTCCACCCATGGCTCCTCTGTGTATCCTTCCTGCTGGTGACCATGTGTGAAAGGCAGGGTGATGGTCAAGATGAAAAGATCCAGGAATGCAGTGATTATTATTTAAAGTCTGATTAAGAATTCAAGAGAGAATGTAGTTGGGAGATATATTTGTTGAATGTTTATGCTACAAATTTATAGACAATAAATTCTGTATGACCAGAAAATGAATTATTGTTCACATTTCCTGTGGACTTTTAAAATGACTTGCATTTGTGGTCATAATCCCTGAAGCCAAGTAACAACCTTTGAGAGAAACTTTCAGTTCAGTTCAGTCACTCATTCATGTCCGACTCTTTGCAAGCCCATGGACTGCAGCATGCCAGGCTTCCCTGCCCATCACCAACTCCCAGAGCTTGCTTGTCAAATCACCAGCTCCCGGAGAGAAACTTTGGGAGCTGGTATTTGTGGGCCATGAGAATGCAGTGGGATGCCTGAAATAGGCAATGAATAATGATGAGGACCAGCTTCATATAAATACGGTAAGTGAGAATTTCAGAGGCAAACAGATCAACACTATTTTAATACGAGCAGGATCCGAAGAGTCACGGTACTGTGGGTGATTGTGCCATTATGACCTTATTCTCATGGTGGGAATTATTACACTTAACAATTAAGAACAAGAGAGATGATGCCTGGTTCTTAACAGAAACAGATAATGTCTGAACACCACATAGAACCTCCCAGTTCTTCGACTGAAGAATCAGTAAATACACAAGTCCCTCTTCTCTACTTTTCAGTCTAAATCTTCACTGATAAGAATGGTGTAATCTTTTTTTTGTTAAATAGTCCTGCAATGCAACAGACCTGGATTCAATCCTTGGGTCAGGAAGATCCCTTGAAGAAAGGAATGGTAACCCACTCCAGTATTCTTGCCTAGGAAATCCCACGGACAGAGAGGTTTAGGGGGCTACTACAGTCCATGGGGTCACAAAGCGTTGAACACAACTAAGCGACTAACACTTTTACTTCTCTATAGAAATAGGTCATGCAAAAAATAAAAATTTGCAGGCTTGGGGCTCCACACACCCTAGGGTATTTTCAGGTTTTGGTTTTTTTATTTTTCTGATTGAGGAAAACCAGCTGGAGGACCATCTCTTGTTTCCATGTAATATATTTCTGCAAGTAGGCCAATCACATGATTTTTACCTTGACTTTACACAAATTCCAAGGATTAGGAGGGACCATGTAATCAACACATCAAAGTTGCTTTCCCCCACTCCCCCACCAACACACACACTTACACTTACACACACGGCTAGTGACAATTCTGCTTCAAGCCTCCAGGCCCCAGCAGTTCATCATTTTCACAGGAATTGCTAGAAGCACCCCCATATAATAGCAGCTCTTTGAAGAATTATAGTGAAACTCAAGCCTTATTGAAAAGATTGGAAAACTGTGCTCCCACAGTAATGAGAAAATACTTTCTTTTCCAGGTGTCACTAGAAGAAATTTAGTCATCATCATCAGTTCAGTTCAGTTCAGTTCAGCTGCTCAGTCGTGTCCAACTCTTTGCAACCCCATGAATCACAGCACTCCAGGCCTCCCTGTCCATCACCAACTCCCGGAGTTCACTGAGACTCACATCCATCGAGTCAGTGATGCCATCCAGCCATCTCATCCTCTGTCATCCCCTTCTCCTCCTGCCCCCAATCCCTCCCAGCATCAGAGTCTTTTCCAATGAGTCAACTCTTTGCATGAGGCGGCCAAAGTACTGGAGTTTCAGCTTTGGAAGATTTCTTCTTCCAAAGAAATCCCAGGGCTGATCTCCTTCAGAATGGACTGGTTAGATTTCCTTGCAGTCCAAGGGACTCTCAAGAGTCTTCTCCAACACCACAGTTCAAAAGCATCAATTCTTCAGTGCTCAGCCTTCTTCACAGTCCAACTCTCACACCCATACATGACCACAGGAAAAACCATAGCCTTGACTAGACGGACCTTTGTTAGCGAAGTAATGTCTCTACTTTTCAATATGCTATCTAGGTTGGTCATCATCATAGTTGATCCATTTTCAGAGAATCAGGGGTGGGTCTCTTTATTATGTTACTATTAGCAGAAGCAAGCAGACAGTTAAATAGAAGAGAGAGAATTTTTAGATCAAGAAGCAAATACCATCTTTTTCAACAGTGCCTAAACAAGAACTTGATAAAATACCACCATTTCTGATACTTCCCATCCCACATTTTTTTCATTCACAGTGAAAAGAGCAATATGTTGGTCAAGACAAAACTCAGGAACACAGCTATTTAAAAATGAGATACTGACCTGATGAGAAGAGTCAGAACACATAAAGGAAACACATGCTGGTGTTTATGAAATTACACTGGATGATTTTATGGAAAGACAAATAATGCGATAAGAAATAGGAAGGGGGAGCTGAGGGCTCGTTAATTAGCAGACTCCAGAAGCACTCTGCAAATGTCTTCAGAACAATGGAGGTCTGCTATAATGTTTTACATGAATTTTGTTTGATAGCAGGGTACATGCTACCTCATATATCTGATTCTAAAATCCAGTTGATTATTCCAAATAAAATGTATATATTTTTCGTAATCCTTGGATTTCCAACTACCCTTAAAGTATTGAGTATCAAGAAAGGGGGACTAAATCATTTGCCCCATTATTCGTGAATAAGTAGGGTTGATAAGATAAAACATCAGCAAAGAATAATAATAGAACTGCACGTAGTGTATTGGACAAAGGACTTACAGTTAAATGGCAGAAGAGACTTAAAGAAATCAGAAGCTGGGCTTGTTTCTAATGATGACATTAAATAGAGAATCAAGAACTTCCATAGGTAAGAAGAGTTAATGGATTTTTGCAAGAGTGAAGAAAGGATGATATAAGAACCAAGATGTGAGAGGCAGGTATAAGAACTTTGTTTACTATGAGTTAGGCTGTCCAATGCCAGATACCATGAATTCACAGAAGAACAGATCACACTTTGACTCTCAGGGAGCTTATAATAACTGTAATGGTGTGGGTCTAGACTAAAGTCATGTACAGATGTGAGAGTTGGACCATAAACATGGCTGAGTGCCACAGAATTGATGCTTTCAAATTGTGGTGCTGGAGAAGACTCTAGAGAGTCCCTTGGCCTGCAGTGAAATCAAACCAGTCAATCCTAAAGGAAATCAATCCTGAATATTCATTGAAGGGACTGATGTTGAGACTGAAGCTCCAGTACTTTGGCCACCTGATGCGAAGAACTGACTCATTGGAAAAGACCCTGATGCTGGAAAAAAAAAAATGAAGACAGAAGGAGAAGAGGGCAGCAGAGAATGAGATGGTTGGATGGCATCACTGACTCCATGGATATGAACTTGAGCAAACTCCAGGAGATAGCGAACGACAGGAAAGCTTGGTGTGCTGTGGTCCACGGGGTCACAGATTTGGACAGGACTTAGCAACAGAACAGGAACAGGCTGTACTTTTATGAGGACCTGAGAATGTGAGTAGTAGTAAGATCTCTAAACCTAAATAATAGAAACATAAAAGGGTGGAAAATAATTTAGAGATAATCCGGTCAAAAACGTCTGTGGTGGCAGCACAATACCTCCTCAAAGATGAACTTGCAAATATGTTACCTTTGCTGGCACAAGGAACTTGGAGTTGCGATCAAGAATCTTAAGATAGGAAGAGTACCCTAGAATATCCAGGTGGGGCCTTATAAAAGCGGGGAGGGCAAGAAGGTAAGGGTAGAGCCAATGATTTTTGTGATCTATTTCTACTTATACCTTTTCCAGAATGTTATCTACTGGGAGCATCAAATGCAGACTTTTCATTACCAAAAGCCAGCAGTTTCAATAGCATCTTCAGATCTCTCTCCTACTCTTACCTTCTTGCTTAATATGTTAAGGAGCAAAACATGACTCTTCAAAATACAGGATAACTACTTTTCTTTAAATGTATATGTTATACAGAAAGTGAAAGTTTCTCAGTAGTGTCCAACTCTTTGTGATCCCATGAACTATACAGTCCATGGAATTCTCCAGGCCAGAATACTGAAGTAGGTAGGTAACCTTTCCCTTCTCCAGGGGATATTCCCAACCCAGGGATCAATCCCAAGTCTCCCGCATTGCAGGCAGATTCTTTACCAGCTGAGCCACAAGAGAAGCCCAAGAACACTGGAGTGGGTAACCTATCCCTTTCTCCAGCAGATCTTCCCAACCCAGGATTCAAACTGGAGTCTCCTGCATGGCAGGAGGATTCTTTACCAAATGAGCTACCAGGGAAGCCCTATGTTATACAGAAGCCCCAGAACTTTCTCTTTAAAATCTGAATTGAATTTTCCCTTTAAAATTCAGTAGGCTGAGCAATAAATAACAAACATCACTGACTGAAAGTGGCAATATAACTGAAGCCCACCTCTACCCTCTGGAAGCCCAATACTAGGTGGCAGAGAGACGATTCAGCAGAGAAGGGGCTTCAAGCAGTTTCTCGTTCTCCATCGTCCCTCTTGCCTTATTTGGAGCATGCTTTAGAACCCCTCATTTTAAAGCAAGAAAAAGGATTAAGGAACCATGCCCTGAGTTCCTATTGGGTGGACAATGCTCCATTAGACACAAAATATGGCTGGGGTTACTTGGGAAACAGGGTTCCCACGTTCAAGTCCCTGTGACGCAGAAAACATAAATGTGTCAACTACTTCCAATGGATTAACGTAAAAAAAATCAATATCCTGTTTCCTGAACCACAGAAGTACTAATTGCCTTTAAGTGAGCAATATGTTTCAGTGACTTCCGATGAGCTAATAGCCTCCCTTTCCTTCTTAGAAGCCTAACATAAGGCAGGAATGGGAAGGAGCCTCTGTTTTTATTAAGATTGCTTTAAGAGCGTAAAATGTATGCCGTGCATGCTCAGTCAAGTCTGCTTCTTTGCGACCCCGTGTAGTGTATCCCTCCAGGCTCCTCTGTTCATGGAATTTTCCAGGCAAGAATACTAGAGTGGATTGCCATTTCCTTCTCCAAGAGATCTTCTCGACCGAGGGATCATACCCGCATCTCTGGTGGTTCAGTGGTAAAGAATCCGCCTGCCAATGTAGGAGATGCAAGTGACATGGGTTTGATCCCTGGGTCAGAAAGGACCCCTGGAGCAGGAAATGGCTGCTCACTCCAGTATTCTTGCCTGGAAAATTCCATGAACAGAGGAGCCTGGAGGGCTACACTCCATGGGGTTGCAAAGAGTCAGACACGACTGAGTGACTAAACAACAACAAAATGTGTGCCCTGAAGATAATAAATAAAGTGAGGACAGAAAAAAAAGAACAACAGAGACATAAAATATAACTCAAAAGTGGGAAAGAAGCTAGCAACTCTGGAGACATCAGGTGCTGAAAATCATCAGAGAATGTGTCCACGGGTCCCCACCATCCCTGCCTTCCTCAGTATAAAGCTAACACAATCAGGTGCTTGTTATTTTCCAGGCCCGGCTATAACCATTTTACATGGACTATCTCATTTAAGCAACTGAGTTCAGTGAGTGGTATTCATGTTCTATGTCTTAGATGCGGAAACAGAAGCACAGAGAATTTAAGCAGCTGGTGCAAAGTCACACAGCTTTTAAGAGACACCATGAATATTTTGAAATGGATGAGGGTACAAACAGTGAATCACCTCTCAGCCACCATCCTCTGGTCCACTTTGGCTTCTTTGCTTAAGGCTTCCCATCTTCTAATGGCCTTAGTGAATGCTGATGGTGAGGGTGAGGAATCCAGGTAAACCTTTTACCAGTAATTCCGATATGCAGATCTTGAGCATGCTCTCCTGGGAGGATGCTTATAAGTGGATATGAAGAGAATTACAGCAACAGTAGAGTGAACTGGAGATGCTGCTGGAAATCCTACCAGATGCTGTGACATTGTCAGCACTGACTGATCTCATGTGTGTCATCTGGAGAGATACTGTGAGTGCAAGAGGGGAACAGAGGATGCCTATGCCAGTTGGATAGATGAGACAGAACAAAAAGGTACAAATGATGATTTTACAGTACTTTCTAGAAGGCGATGAGCCACATTGCAAATAGGCATGTTATTATATGAATTGCATATGATATACAGGAGACAAAAGGTATCAGCCACTCGAATTGCTGAAGTTAAGAAAAGTAAAGGGCTTCCCTGGTGGCTCAGTGGTAAAGCATCTGCCTGGCAAGTGAAGGAGAGACAGATTCAATCCCTGATCCAGGAAGATCCCACATGCCACGGAGCAACAAGCCTGTGCACCACAACTGCTTAGCCCGAGCTCTAGAGCCCAGGAGCCCAAACCACTGAGCCCACGAGCCATAACTACTGAAGCCCACATACTCTAGAGCCCATGTTCCTCAGCAAGGGAAGCTACCACAATGAGAAGCCTGCCCACTGCAACTAGAGAAAAGTCCTCACAGTAATGAAGACCCAGCACAAAAATTAAATAAATAAATTATTTTTAAAAAAGGAAAAGTCAAGTTACGGGATGTGAGGCAAGCTTTCTTTTCTTTGCTTTTTTTCAAGTTATCCAGCTGGTTAACATCAGAGCCAAGAAGAGAAATCAAATTTCCTAACTTAGAGTTTATTGCTCTTTCCATAACCCTGTGCTACAATGTCTAATAAACAACGTCAAGTTTTCATTATCAGCATCTAAATTTCATATGAGCCATAGGCCGTACAGCCTATGGCTTTTAGATTTCTTTCTCTCCATCTGTGTGAAGTTGCTAATTACCTGCTGTCAATGGAAACAACCCTTGTGGGCAGCTGAAGAAATAGATTGGAAACATGGGTTTGAAGTCACCTTAAAAACACAGGTGTTGCTTTGTTCAATTAAAGCTTAATAAGAAACTTCGTGGGATGAAAGGGTGGGAGATGAGAAGGGAAAAATGACGTTATCCTCAGCTAGAATTGTCGGAGAAAGGAGAAAAGCAAGAAAATAGCTTCCTGAGCTAAAAGAGAATTTGGAAAGCTGAGGATGTATGGGACTAAATTTTGTCCATGGAGCAATTTGTGTTTCAGAAAAATAATTTCTGAAAGATTTCCCATTTTTTCCATTTTCAAAAAACATAAATAGGAAGTTGTGGTAGTTAAAATGAAAGAAAAGGTTAGATGCTGATTGAAGCAGGCAACAAATGATAAAATTAAGGGATTGGGGGGTTTCATGGTTTTGGAGGGGAGCAGAAGAGATAAGTTCTATTTAATATTTAAAGGTTAATATTCACATGCTGTGTAACAGTGTACTCTAGTAGGCACTTCACCTGGGCTACCATACTGCTACTGCTGCTGCTGCTAAGTCGCTTCAGTCGTGTCTGACTCTTAGCGACCCCATGGATTGCAGCCTACCAGGCTCCTCCGTCCATGGGGTTTTCCGGGCAAGAGTACTGGAGTGGGGTGCCATTGCCTTCTCCAGGCTACCATAGTCAGCACTAAGAATGTCTTTTGGAAAATACCCTGATGCTGGGAAAGGTTGAGGGAAAGAGAAGGGGGTGACAGAGGATGAGATGGTTGGATGGCATCATCAACTCGATGGACTTGAGTTTAAACAAACTCTGGGAGATAGTAAAGAACAAGGAAGCCTGGCATGGTAGCAAAGAGTTGGACACAACTTAGCAACTAAACCACAATAACAAAGAATGTTTTTTTGGTTTGTTTTTAATAATGGTAATATAATTTTCAGAAGCCTCATACACAATAGGCAATGTTTGCAAATTAAAATACATCATGGACTATTGACTCTTATTCTCATTAGGAATTTCATTCAATACAAAATACCAGCAACATTTGTTTTGATTACTTATTTTGCACATACTCCAAGGCAAGGAATTCTCAGGCCCGGAAGAATATATGGAGACACTCTGGAGAGAAGCTTTGCTTAAAACTGCATGAGGCTCTTCGTGCTCCTGCCATCCCCATCATCTTTAAATCCAGGTACAATTGTAGTAGGAATTTGTTCTTTGAAACCCTGCAGCAATATTTCCCTTCATTTCCATGACAACAGCTCCCTATCAACTTCTGAAGGAACTTGCCTGTATTGTAAACAAACCTTTCTTGGCAATTGGCCTATTTTCTTTCTCTATCTCATCTTCCATCTGCTCAAAGGCTTTGCTTCAAAAAGAAATAGGTTGCAGGTGTGTACTTTTTTTTCTTCACCCCCTCCCTATTTGTTTCTGAAAGAGGTCGATCTTGGAGATTAAAATTCTCTTTGCTAGGACATAAAGAGCTCTCTGAGGAGACGGAGTACCTGTGTGTACCTGTGAACCAGTATTTGGAGCCAATCAACAGCAAGCTTCCCTGGTTCCCTGCCATCCAAGTCCCTTCAGCAATAGGAAGCTGACTAATACGTTTCATGAGGTAAATTCTCACTGCAGAAAAAAACCCAAGAACTATGTAGTGCCAGCCAACAATGAATCAGAAATACTTTTTTTCCTCAAGATTTTTTAAGGAAAGATTAAAGTGTCCATTACAGACAATTTAATGACAGAAGCAGGTGAGAAATTGAAAAAAAATTTTTTTAGTCTTTATTGAATTTGTTACAATATTGCTTCTATTTTAGATTTTTGGCCCCAAGGCATGTGGGATCTTAACTTCCTTAACTTAACTTCCTAAACCGTATCCCCTGACTGGAAGGCAAAGCCTTAACCACTGGACCGCAGGGGAAGTCCTGAGAAATTTTTTAAAATAAATTTTTTTGAAAAAAAATAAAGTTTCGTATGTGTAACTTGAGGTTCCATGACCTCAAAATGGCTACAGTTTTATCCTCAGGGCTTGGAATATGGGTCAGTTATTTGTTCAATACCATAAATATGACATTTTCATAAGTTCATTGACTGACACTCTTAAATCTTTTTTTATTCAGTATCCCAGCTATTCGATCAAGTGACTACCAGTGTAAACACAATTATCTAGTGTGACGCTAAGTATCAAAAAAAAAAAAAAAGTCTAGCAAGAAAAAAAAAATACATTTCTTTCAACGAAACACCAAATTTGAAGAGAGATAACTGGAGAGAGAGTGTTTGGCTAGTTATTTTAGAGAGGTTTGATGCATATAAATCATGGTCTCAGGTCTCCATTGAAAATGTTGTTTTATTTGCTTGTTTTGCTTTTAATTTTCCTTAGAGTTTGGGAGAGGGACCATATCACTGGTAATATCAGAAGAAAGAGCTTTGAAAGCTCCAGTTTGGGAAGTTCAAGGGGCCTTCTCTTAGATGTATTTTCAAGTCTTTATCTCATTTGTCATATCGTCTAACTTTGATATGTGTAATTACATAACTTTACACTCATATTATAAGGAGAACATTCACTGTAGCTGTGGAAACAAACAATAAACAATAAAAAGAGTCCTTTCAACTTTCTTGAACATATCCTGCCTATTATCCAAACATCAAGTGACAAAAAAAACCAATGATAATTATTCAAGACAAAATAGGTTCAGCAATGTATATCTTGGAAGGTTTCAGAGGTGCTTAGTTTATCATGGAAAGAAAGATTATCTGGGGTTTATCACTTAGCTCTGATGCTTAGTAACTATGTCCTTAGACAAGGTACTTACATTCTCCAAATCTGTTTTCATGTGTAAGTTTCCCACACCCAGAGGGGCCGCAATACTTCTCTTCCAGCACAGGATTGCAGGCAATAAATGTGAGCTTTATTCCCCATTACTGTCTAGGGAGAGAGTACCACCGTGGTCAGAATCATCTCGGAGAGTGGAATCCAGTGTAGAATTAGCTGTTTTTTGTTTTTAATTAAAATGTCCAATATTGTATTATTAAAAAACAAGTTCTTGGGACTACCCTGGCAGTCCAGGGATTAAGACTCTGCACTTGCAATGCAGGGGATGTGCATTGGATCCCTGGTCAGGAAACTAAGATTCCAAAAGGCTTGCAGCCAAAAAGTTAAAAAAGCCAATGGGAACAAAAAACAGATTACAAGTGTGGTAGCCCTCTTCACAGATACATCATCAAAAATGGGTGTGTGCACGCTAAGTTGCTTCAGTCGTGTCCAACTCTATGCAATACTATGGACTATAGCCCATCAGGCTCCTCTGTCCATGGGATTCTCCAGGCAAGAATACTGGAGTGGGTTGCCATGCCCTACTGCAGGGGATCTTCCCAACCCAGGGATCAAACACGTTTCTCTTACATCCTCTACATTGGCAGGTGGGTTCTTTAACACTAGTGCCACCTGGAAAGCCCCATAATCTGGCTGCCTATTGGCAGACAGGTATAAGAGATGAACTATCTTGGAAAGCTCCACCTCTCTCCACAGCTGTCCTCTCTTACTCTTACATGCACTGATTAACCTGTTGATAGCTTCCAAAGTTGCCTACCCTGTCTCCTTCATTGTGTTCTCACCTGGCTTTCTGCTAAGACCATAAAGTGTCTGCCTACAATGTGGGAGACCCAGGTTCAATCCCTGGGTCAGGAAGATCTCCTGGAGAAGGAAATGGCAACCCACTCCAGTATTCTTGCCTGGAAAATTCCATGGACAGAGAAGCCTGGTAGTCTACAGTCCATGGGGTCACAAAGAGTCAGACACGACTAAGCAACTTCACTTTCCTAAGGCATTCAGGAAAAGCGTCTTACAGAAAACTTCTCTCTAGGGTTTGTAAATTAACCTGAAACCTCTAGAAGATGCCTGGAGCTGTGCTTTTTGTGCATCTTCTCACTTATACCTATATTCATTTAATCATCCCGAAGTAGGTATTGTCCTCTGCCAGTTTATACTTAGGGCCCAAACTGCCTGATACAAAATGTGACACTGAGAACGTCTCTATGAAATGAATGTACTAAAATGAGTTGAACTAAATCAAAAGAAAAGGGAAGAGCAATTCAGTCAGGCATTTGCAAAGCCTCTTTAGTTGAAGGGACCAGAGAAAAACAAGACATCAAAAAAGGCCATACAAATAAAAACACTGCCTCCAGGTTTAGGGGCCTGGAGTTACAGAGGTGTTTTAAACCTGTCAGTGATGAGGCAGTGGCATCCATTGGACTTTCTCCCTCCATTTCCTCATTCTTTTTTTTTTTTTAATGAGCAGCCAAGTTTTCAGAGCTTATCTGGATTGTGATGCTGCAAAAGAAATGACCATCCTCCTCTCTCACTGTAGACCTACTACATCACCTGTGAAAACTGTGAGCAACTATTATTCTCATATCAAAATAAAAGGTGGTTTAGTATACCCCTGAGCAGGTCAGGGGCTCCTGTATAGAGATAAAATCTCTCTTCCTCCTTCTTTTCTATTTTCCTTCTTCCCTCTTTCCTGCTCCCTCCCTCCTTCAATGACTATGCAGGGCATTCTTTGAAAAGTATTTGGTGCACATGTGTAAAATACAAGAACAGGACTAAGAGCAGAAAGTATTTTGGCCTTGAGTTGAGTCCGTCAACATTCCTTGAGTATTCCCTGAGTGGCCAAGTCTCTCCTAGACTTCAATATGGGGGGAGGACGCTTGACACCCCGAGCAGCGTATGTTAGTACCTCAGTCATGTCCGACACTCTGTGACCCCATGGATTGGGGACCACCAGTCTCTTCCGTCCATGGGGATTTTCCAGGCCAGAATATTGGAGTGGGTTGCCATTCCCTTCTCCAAGGGATCTTCCTGACCCAGGGATCGAACCAGGTCTCCCACATTGCAGGCAGACTCTGAGCAACTAGGGAAGACTATCCCAAGCAGACACCCACTGCATTGGAGAGACTGAAGCAATCACCTCAACAGAAGTTGCCAGCAACAAGATTTCAACTCACGTGAATGAATTCTGTGTGGCCTGGTATACGAGGGCACAGTACAAGAACTAATTCAAGGAGGCTTCATGAAGAACAGTGAGATTTTTTTTGAGTTCGATTTTTGAAGGAGAAGGATCTAGATCATCAGAAGGGAACAAAGAGATGAAATTCCTATAGAGAAGTATTTTTTCTTTGCATAGTGTAAGTGTTTTCAAAACCTAGGACCACTTGGGGAAAAACTAGTCACCTCTGAACCTGATACAATCACCGCAGCTCAGTGGAAAACATAGCAAACGAGGACAACCCAAAGAATGACTTCCCTTATCCCTTTTCAAGGTCAAACAGGGGTGCTATCCCTGGGACACCAGAGAAATGTGAACACATTCGTGCAAAGAGCAGCAATGGGATATTTAAGATGGATAACCAGCAAGGACCTACTGTATAGCACATGGAACTCTGCCCAGTGTGATGTGACAGTCTGGATGGGAGGGGAGTTTGGGGGGGAATGGATACATACATATGGTATGGCTGAGTCCCTTTGCTGTTCACCTGAGACTATTACAACGTTGTTTGTTAATTGGCTATATCCTAATACAAAATAAAAAGTTTAAAAAAACAAGACAAACATACAAAACAACCAAGAACAGCAATGGGCTCAACAAACCAGTCAGTCCTAAAGGAAATCAACCCTGTATATTCATTGGAAGGACTGATGCTGAAGCTGAAGCTCCAGTACTTTGGCCACCTGATGGGAAGAGCTGACTTGTTGGAAAAGACCCTGATGCTGGGAGGGACTGGGGGCAGGAGGAGAAGGGGATGACAGAGGATGAGATGGCTGGATGGCATCAGTGACTCAATGGACGTGAGTTTGAGCAAGCTCTGGGAGATGGTGATGGACAGGGAGGCTTGGCGTGCTGCAGTCTATGGGGTGCAAAGAGTCGGACACGACAGAGCAGCTGAACAACAACACTAAGAACCACACAGCCGCAATCTTCTTCAAACTGAAAATCTCTTAACCTAAACTACAAATTATTCATTTTGATATTAGCCTTTTTGTAAGCTTCCCTCTGCTACATAAAAGAATTCAGTACTGTGGAATACCATTAACTATTTTTTTTTACTCATATACTATAAAAATATCACATATTCCTTTAGATAAAAAATGTAGACAGTGTTCCATTTATTAGAAAACTTATGTGAAGGTGCAAAAATAAATTCACACCGGCTCAAAATCTGTGCTTTGAGTGTTTTCACTTCTTTTTGGTTCAACACCTGCTAGTCTGGTCTTGTGTCTCTTTCACTCGCTCAGATAGTATTTCACCGCTTAGAGGCCTTTGAAAGACAACAGATAAAAAACACTCTTTGGTCCCTTGCCTTTCAATAGAATAACCTGAAACTTCTTATCATGAAGGCCCAGGCAGACCATAATATTGGGGAGGGGCTGGGAGTTCCCAGCCTAGTTCCATGTATAATTTGGTTTCTTTTAAACAAAGAATGGATTAAATTGAACCCAAAGTCATGCCCCAAATAATTTTTTACAGCCATATCAATGACCTGCCTAGGTTGTTCCATCTTCCTCACTTCAAAACTTAGCTCTCTGTTTCTATCACAGCATACGCCTGCACATGCATGACCCATACAGGAGCCCTGGCTAGACATCAAGGCATCAGGGGCTCTGTTTCAGTGAAGTCTACGGTGAGGCTGTGTAAACATGCATTTGAAGAGCTCCGGACGAAGGGGCTTTTAAATAGCCCTGAACAACTTGACCAGCCCAAGAGTCAATTCAGCAGTGACTAAGGCACACCCATGGGTGGTCAGAGAGGGCATGAAATGATCTTGTCGTGCACACCCATATTACGTGAGACGTCTGCAAAGCAATTTTAGGAGAAAACCATTAGTCCTGCTGAAAGAGCTTTGGTTTTCAAATATTAACAAACAAACGTGTGTGTGTGTTTAAAGGATTTTTAAGAACATAATATTTACTTTGCATGTTGTAATTTGCAAGAAACTGGTGCTTAGAAAACTATTGCTTTAGAGACTATGACTTTCAATGGACACAGCAATTATTCACCATACATGGTCCAGGAACTTGCATATTGTAGGTGTTCATTCTTTGTTGAATGAGTGAGTGAATGAGTAAATGAATGAATGAATGAACATTATTGCCATGCTACTCAAACTGAGGAACTCAGCAGCACCATTGAGATAGGTGAGCATGAGTAAACTGACAGAAACTAACATATAGTTTTCTCCTTGCTGAGCACACATGTGGGCTTTCCTAGTGGCTCAGTGGTAAGGAATCTGCCTATAATGCAGGAGAAGTTTGATCCTTGGGTCAGGAAGATCCCCTGGAGGAGGAAATGGCAACGTACTTCAGTATTCTTGCCTGGAAAATTCCATGGACAGAGGAGCCTGGCAGGCTACAGTCCATGGGATCACAAAGAGTCGAACCCAACTAGCACACACAGGACCAGGCACACAGGTAATCTGTCATGGCCAATTATATCTCTGGCATGGCTGGCAATGCCACTCTGACTGGCCAGTGGCAAGTTAATTAACTTCTCTTTAGTTCTATGTCTATTTTTGCAGCTTGGAAATGAAAATACAGACTGGTCATCTTCCTGAGAACCACAGTGAAGCTAAAGGAGACACTGCCAGACAGAATGACAGAAGCCACCACAATGGAATCATCTGGATAAATCCATAGAGACTGAAAGGAAAGAGGGTGGTGGCCAAGAGCTGGGGCCGGAGGTTTGGGAGGGAGGGTTGGGGAGTCACTGTTTAATGGGTACAAAGTTTCTTTGGGGCTGATGAAAACATTCCAAAGTTAAATAGAAATGGTGGTTGCACAATATTATGAATGTACTAAATGCCAGCAAAGTGTGCACTTTTAAATGGGTAAATTGGGGGGCTTCCCTGGTGGTCTGATGGAGTAGAATCCACCTGCCAATGCAGAGGACACAGGTTCGATCCCTACTGCGGGAGGATCCCATGTGCCCATGGAGCTTAGTTAAGACTGTCCACCGCAACTACTGAGCCCACGCGCCAGAACTACTGAAGCCCACGTGCCTAGACCCTGTGCTCCACAGTGAGAGAAGCCACTGCGATGAGAAGCCGGTGCACTGCAACTAGAGAGGAGCCCCTGAGTGCTGCAACTAGAGAAATCCCGTGCACAGCAATGAAGACCCACCACAGCCAAAACATAAAATTAATTAATTATTCTTTAAAAAAATAAAAATAAATGTCACGGTTCAGCTCAACAACAAAAAAATTATACCTTAATATTTACAATTCTAAAGCATGTTTTGGCCGAGGCTGTGAAAAGAGAAGTGTGGTGAATGTTATCTCTCTATGTGTTTCAAAAGGACATTTTGCTATGTGTTTACAGAGAACCAGAGGGGATAACAACATCAGATATGGTGACAGCCTGACAAAGTAACACTGATCTGAGTGAGGACCTGAAATCACGGGAGATTTTGTGAGTTAGTCGTACAGATTATTTACTGGCAATTGAGAAACTATTTACCTCCTTGATTGTTTAAAAAGAAAACTCACTAATATCCATATATCATGTAGAATAACATTATTGAGCAATATTTGGGATTATAGTCTCTTTACACATAGTCTCTGAAAGCGAGATTGCTTTACCATAAGCTCAGCTGTCACAAGGATATTTGAATTTCACCAATCTTGCTCTTCAGCAAATCACCAAGTATTTATGGAGCTCTGCTCTACATTGCATATGCCCAGTACTGCTGGCAAACTCTAAAGGGTGATAGAAAACGACAAAACAGGATTTTATGTCCATTATTTTATTATTTACAAAGTTGGGCTTTATCAAACAGATAGTATCAAATGGTAATGCTTAGAATTAAGCAAACAAATGCACCCTAATCCTGCACTTATATAACTCTTGGCAACATGCTCTGGCATCTAATACTCTCACAGCCAACCCAGGGGGTAAACAGACTAGGGTTATTTCTTGGTATGCTGGAGGATTAGAAAGCTGCAAGGACCCACAGTAAGTGGTACATCCAGGAGTCGAATTCAGGTCTCAGACATGTTTTGAGTTCTAATTGTGCTTCTGCCATGAACCGGCATGGAGAGAGTCCCTCAGGCTCTTGGATTTCAGTTTCCTCCTGTCTTAAATGCAGTTGTTGTTCAGTCACTAAATCGTGTCCGCTTTTTGTGACCCCACGGACTGCAGTGCCCCAGGCAGTTGGGGCACATTTTCTCAAATGTGCTTTTTTTCGGAGCCTTGTATTCTCCGTTATCAAGAGCAGAAACTGCTCATATGTTAGGAAACTCTCCTTTGCCATCATTTCTTAACCCAGGTGTGCTTTTTACTTTAATATAATGCAGTTTTCAGATGCAGTTACCCACATTTTTGAAGGGCTCCCTATGTAAACTTTGTGTTTGTAAAGCCACTTCTAACAAGGTAGCCTGACAAAGAATTTCCCTAAAACTCTTCAACAGACAAGCTCATCAAAGTCACTGGGGTCTTATCCATAGGTGACACTCTTTCCTGGCTGCTATATCCCTTACTCTATGTGACATTTTGGTCCTTGCAAAGTGCCTTTCTGTCTCTTGTCTCACTTGCCATCGCTAGCACAAGGCAAAGGCTCAGACCAATCCCCACTATCTCTCCCTACACTAACACAGCCCTACACCGAGTCCTATTGTGAGCTGACAAGGATGCCACAGAGATAAGACAGGGTGGGAACCTGACCAAGTGACAGCCAATCACAAGAGCTTTTGTCTGTGGATCTAACCAGGGTGATTCATCGGCCACCAATCCCAGAGGCTTTCAATGGGAAAACAAAAAGTCCGCTATGGCCCCAAAGGCTGTGCTTGAGTGTATTCCCTTGTGTAAAAAAAAAAGTTAGGTTAACTGTCAAGAGCAACTTCCCACAGAACAAAGCTCAAGGGAGAGAATTCAAAGCGACGAGCCAAGTGACTTGCTTCTGTGTCTCTACACTGACAGAAAGAAGAGAGACAAGTTGCATAATCCAGGATAACCTGGCCCTGAAAGAGTACCCCAATAACCTCAATTTATTTTAAATGTCAACAAAATCATTGTGAAAAATAAGTTATTGAGAGAACAGGCTCAGCATTCCAATACAGATGGAGTCTTACTTGTGTTTCACATCTATTAGACCCTCCTTGTTCTTACTATACATGAGTGTGTGGAGATTTTTTTTCTTAAGCTTACCTACTCCAAAGTATGTTTTAAAATACAAAATCAAGTAAACTCTTTCTTTGCCTTATTTAAATATTTAGAAAAATATTGCCACAGAATATGGTTTTATTTTAGTTGTAGAACACAGAAAAACCTCTCTCCATCATTTGTACCAGGGAACACAAAGTGCACAGAAAACCACAACCAGATGATGTTGGTAGGTAAGTATTCCAGAGAGTGGTAGACAGCGGGTGGAGTGAGAACCTTCTCCACCCAGAGAAAGCCTCTGACCACCCATGTCTACGATGAACTTCAAGAGTTATAAGGAGTAACGTTTCACAGGTCTTCCCAGATGATGCAGTTGTAAAGAATCTGCCTGCAAATGCAGGAGATGCAAGAGACTTGGGTTCAATTCCTGGCTCATGAAAATTCCCTGGAGGAGGAAATGGCAACCCATTCCAGTATTCTTGCCTGAGAAATCCCATGGACAGAGGAACCTGGCAGGCCACAATCTATAGGGTGGCAAAGAGTTGGACATGACTGAACACATACATACAATATTTAATAAAGGAAGCAAAGAAACAAAGCAAAAAGGAAACTAGTGAGCAAAACAAACAAGTGGTCCTTTACGATATGTTAACATTATATGCCTTCTTCACAGTTGAAGAAGGACTGTAAAGAAGGCTGAGCACTGAAGAATTGATGCTTTTGAACTGTGGTGTTGGAGAAGACTCTTGAGAGTCCCTTGGACTGCAAGGAGGTCCAACCAGTCCATTCTGAAGATCAGCCCTGGGATTTCTTTGGAGGGAATGATGCTGAAGCTGAAACGCCAGTACTTTGGCCACCTCATGAGAAGAGTTGACTCATTGGAAAAGACTCTGATGCTGGGAGGGATTGGGGGCAGGAGGAGAAGGGGACGACAGAGGATGAGATGGCTGGATGGCATCACTGACTGGATGGACGTGAGTCTCAGTGAACTCCGGGAGTTGGTGATGGACAGGGAGGCCTGGCGTGCTGCGATTCATGGGGTCGCAAAGAGTCAGACACAACTGAGCAACTGAACTGAACTGAACTGAACATTATATGCAGGGCCTGCCTGCTTTATCTATGTGTCAGCTTTTTAATTATTTCATTTTATCATTAGATGCAAAATGGTAGAGCCCAAACGAGCTCTGGCAAGATGATTGAGAGATACAAGTTCTAATTGCAGCACTTCTGGCATTACTGTTATACATCCTCAGCCTAGTCCTTTCTCATTTATATAATCATTCGCCATTCAGTGGATACTTGTTATGTATGTAATATTTTCCAAATGCCATGCTGGCTCCAAAAGCCTGTCATGTTTAAGACTTCTTTCAAAGGTGGTGGTACAGGCAATTCCTTAAGTATCAATTTCAGTGATTTATACTCTGAGATCTTGCTACCATGACCATACCTGATTAGATTAGGAACTGGCAGTTGATCCAAACTCGGCCATCTAGTTCCCTTCTAGAATTTTATAAGAAATGGCTCAAATGCTTCTCTATACTGGATAATAAACAACTGAACCATTGTAAGAATTCAGGGAGGTTAAGTGTCAGATATATAGAGAGAACAGGCAGTACAGCAGGGCTAAAGGCAAAGGCAGTAAAGGAGGAGAGATGCAACTATTTGCATGGCCATGATACCAGAATCCATGCCTCAGTATACACTGTGAGTGGAAGGATTGGAGAATTGACAGTAAAAGAAGTAGAGATCTTGGTGAAGAATAACTAATATCAGGACTTCCCAGTGGTCCAGTGGTTACAGCTCTGTGCTTCCAATACAGGGGACTTGGGTTCAATCCCTGGTGAGGGAACTAAGAGCCCACATGCCCTGTGGTGTGGCAAAAATTAAGGGAAAAAAAAGGCTTACTATTAAAAAAAAAGAATATCTGCTTGCAATAAAGTTCGACAGGACTTAGCAACTAAATAACACCAACAAACAAAAGGAAAGCTTCTGAATCCAATCAATACATGTTCTTTGGGCACTGTCTATGTGTGAAGATACAAATGAGATTAAAACAAGTCCCTATCCTAATGGAATCTACTGGAAGAGCCACACAATAAAGTCATCATACTAACTGTGGTATGTGCTTAGAACACAAAGTCATAGAGAGCTGTGAGATTAAATGTGTGGGGAGCTGGTTTGGCATTGGGGAGGGGTGCTCACTGAGGACTTCCTGGGGTGCTAACATTGGAAGGGAGACCTAAATAAATAAACAGCAATTAAGTGGGCAAAAGTACCTTGGGAAGAACCATGATATGGTGGAGACATTGGAGAAGTAAGAGGCAGAAGAGAACAAGGTTAATCTAGGAAGTTAGATAGAGGCAAGGTCATGCCAAGCCTTGAAGGCCATTTTAGTGATTCCGGTCTTAATCCCAGGAACAGTGGGAAGCTGACAAAGGATTCCAATAAGGAGAGACAGGCTGAGATGAGCATTTAAACCGACAACTGTGACAATCATGTGGGAATTAGTGGGAAGGGCTCAGAGTGGAAAGACCAGGTCAGAAACTTCTGTAGGATTCCAGGGGAGAGATGGTGACAGCTTGGATCTGGGGGCCGGCCCGTATCCTGAACATGCAGGGCTTTAGGGTGAGAAAATGGAGAAGGCAATGGCAACCCACTCCAGTACTCTTGCCTGGAAAATCCCATGGGTGGAAAAGCCTGGTAGGCTGAAGTCCATGGGGTTACAAAGAGTCAGAGAGGACTGAGCGACTTCACTTTCACTTTTCACTTTCATACATTGGAGAAGGAAATGGCAACCCACTCCAGTGTTCTTGCCTGGAGAATCCTAGGGATGGAGGAGCCTGGTAGGCTGCCATCTATGGGGTTGCACAGAGTCGGACACAACTGAAGTGACTTAGCAGTCATAGCAGTAGCAGGGTGAGAAAAACATTTAATTCATCTCTGCCTTCATAATGTGTGGCACAATCCTGGCACCTGGTACAATAAATACTCAGGACATGGTTATTGAATGAATGGAGATCAATTCTCTGACATGAATGGACAGTAATAGTTCCATGTTTCCCCTTCCATATTGAATCAACCCTAAGTGAGAGAAATCTCATGATGGGATTTCTGTCAGAGGAGTTATCTGAGAGTAAGGGAAAATTTTATCCCCCTGACATGACCCCAAAGAAGGGCTCTCTATCCAAGAGGCAGAAAAGAATACTGGTTAAGATCATAGGTTCTGAAATGTATGGATACTAAGGGGGAAGTGAGGTGGGTAGGATGAATAGGGAGATTGTGACTGAGGTATATACACGATTGATACTATGTATAAAATAGATAACTAATGAAAACCTACTCTATAGCACAGGGAAATCTACTCAATGCTCTGCTGCTGCTGCTGCTGCTGCTGTCGCTTCAGTCATGTCCAGCTGTGTGGGATGCCATAGACAGCAGCCCACCAGGCTCCCCCGTCCGTGGAATTCTCCAGGCAAGAACACTGGAGTGGGTTGCCATTTCCTTCTCCAATGCAGGAAAGTGAAAAGTAAAAGTGAAGTCACTCAGTCATGTCCGACTCTTAGCGACCCCATGAATTACAGCCTACCAGGCTCCTCCATCCATGGGACTTTCCAGACAAGAGTACTGGAGTGGGGTGCCATTGCCTTCTCCACTCAATGCTCTGTGGTGACCTAAATGAGAAGGAAATCCAAAAAAAGAGACATATAGTTGATTCACTTTTCTGTACATAGTAGAAACAACACTGTAAAGTCTATACTCCAATAAAAATTAATTTAAAAAAAATCATAGGTTATGGAGGTGAAGTACCCAAATAAATCTTCCAACTCACCAATTTCTCATTAGTTAAGACAGGTATACTAGTTAAACCCTCTCTATCTCCATGTCTTTGTTTGCAAGATGGAAATAATATGTTACACCTATCTCAAAGGATTATTATGATAATTAAATATGTTCACCATTAATCACAAGACTTGGCATATAGGAATAGCTCAGTAACCATTATTATTATCATTATCATCATTATTATTCTCACCTAGACTGAACTGCTCTGAGGAGAGCACTCTTTATTAGAAGATAGGGCCTGTTGTGACATATTAGATACTCAATAAATTCATGTGGTTGACTTTACATCCTAATCCATCATCCCGAATGTGAGGATTTCATTTCAGCATGTTTGTTTCTGAGCCATCATTTTTACCCAGGTCTCCTAACATCTTTTGTATCCTGAAAGGGAACATTCTTTTCACCCTGTAATTATCAGCCTTTCCATCACCTTCCTCTTTTCCTGTTCCAAACAAAATGATTCCGTCTCCTTACTTTTCCCCCCACAAATCCTGCCATTTCAAAGTTAATTGCTTCTACTTCCATTACACACCTGCCTTGCTTTATTCTGTTAACTTTGCTTTCTTGTAAGCAGATTTGTATCTGTTTCGCTTGTCCCCTTTCCCTTATTAATGACCTTCCTAGCCCTGGCATCAGTTGAGAGTTATCCTTCAACCCAGGTTTATGAAACCAGTCTCCAAATTCTTTGCTGCTTAGGTGATTGCTTTTGGCATCCTCCTTGCTAATTCACCTTTGTTAATTCACCTCTGAGAACATCCCTTCCTTACAGAGTGCAGGAGGGAATTATTCGCCCAGTTTTTTTCAACTGCTTTCTTTGGAGGTGGTTTTATTTTCCCCTTCCTTTGATTATCTAGTACTCTGCATCTTCTAGCTAGAATTGCACATTGTCTATACCTCTGGCAGGTAAAGGAAAGAATAGCCACGCCCCCAGGCACTCTTCCAAAAGACTTCAATGAAAGCCCACCCAGCGCTGTCCCTCTGGATACCTCTGAGCACAGACTGGTCTCCTTCAGGAAAATTCATTCTACCTTTTCCTAGTTTTGTTCTCCACTGGCATTCCTTACCTTCTGTATCAAAACACTGTATAGGGTGATTGTTCTCCTTAACTGTACTCTTAACATTGATTCTATCTACTTATTCTGAACCTAGTTTCATGGCTCATTGCAAACTATTTATCTCCCCACCCACCCACTCACATTCTCTTGGATTTCTTTACACAGTTCTTAAGCTACTTGAGATTTTGTTTGTTTGAACCATGTTTTCACAGAGGGACTCTTTTTGTTTTGTATTTAACTCTTACTGGTACTTCTCTAGGGGTGGTTACCAGGAAAGGTTGCATTTTCCAGCTCTGTGTTTTTGATTGCATTTCTACCTTTACCTCTTAGTGACCCACTTAGTCTATCACCTGCCTTATAATCAAATATGTTCAAATTTGTCTCTATTTGCTGCTGGTTCAGTGAGAAGGAGGACTATTGGGTTAAGAAAGAACCTTAATCTGGCCCCAAGTTCTCTCGCAAATCATGTTCCTGACTGCATTTCGATACTGCAAGTGACAAGAAGCTCACCGCTCTACAGGCAAGATCTTTCACTCTTAGCCATTCCCAACCATTGTGTGGAATCCACCTGGCTATAATTTTTACATGTTTGTACCACTTTTGCCTTCTGTGTTTCAATGCTTTACATCGACTCACCATTCTCCATTAAATATTTTAGGTATTTTAACGAATACCTAAATCCTCAATTCCTACTCTTCTCCAGGCCAATTATCCCAAATTGCTTCAACCATTAACCAAATGTTTTGGCCCCCATCTCCCTTCCACTCTCCAATAGAGTCCTTCATGCCATGTCCCTTCTGACCGCTTCTGACTGGGAACAAAATGCAATGTTCCCCAGGACCATGGTGAAAGGATGAGCATTTCGTTATTTTAAGTAGCTTGATCATGGCTAGCTGGGAAAGAATAAGCCTGCAATGTGGGAGACCTGGGTTCAATCCCTGGGTTGGGAAGGTCCCCTAGCGAAGGGAAAGGCTATACTCCAGTATTCTGGCCTGGAGAATTCCATGGATTGTATAGTAAATGGAGTTGCAAAGAGTCAGAAATGACTGAGCAACTTTCACTTCACTAATATCACATTAGCTTTTGAAAATCTTTGCCTATTTTTTTAATTTTAATTTTTTAACACTAAAAACAGTTTGTATTGGGGTATAGCTGATTAACAATGTTGTGGTAGTTTTACTGACTCATACAATATTTAATTTCCAAGTTCTATAAAAATTACTTTTGAATCAGATGCCTTCTACTCTAAAATTTTTGTTTTTCAGTTGCTAAGTCGTGTTCTACTCTTTGTGACCCCATGGACTGCAGCACATCAGGTGGCCAAAGTATTGGAACTTCAGCTTCAGCATTATTCTGTATAATTAATATTCAGGGTTGATTTCCTTTAGGACTGACTGGTTTGATCTTCTTGCTGTCCAAGGGACTGTCTAGAATCTTCTCAGTTCAGTTCAGTTCAGTCACTCAGTCGTGTCCGACTCTTTGTGACCCCATCGACTGCAGCATGCCAGGCTTTGATGTCCATTACCAACTCCTGGAGCTTGCTCATACTCATGTCCATCGAGTCGGTGATGCCATCCAACCTTTTCATCCTCTGTCGTCCACTTCTCCTCTCACCTTCAATCCCAAGCATCAGGGTCTTTTCAGTGAGTCAGTTCTTCGCATCAGGTGGCCAAAGTATTGGAGTTTCAGCTTTAGCATCAAGGACTGATTTCCTTTAGGATTGACTGGTTTAATCTCCTTAAGATTAAAGTCTTGAGACTCTCAAGAATCTTCTTCAGCACCACAATTCTAAAGCATCAATTCTTTGGCACTCAGCATTCTTTACGGCCCAACTTTCACATCTGTATATGACTACTGTAAAAATCATAGCTCTGACCATACAGACCATTATCAGCAAAGTGGTGTATCTGCTTTTTCATAGTTGAGTTTGGAACCTGAATAAAAGTCTCAGCACTTAAACTCACTAAGCTGCATTTTGTGATCTCAAGCCTTCTTTTCAACTTTTCCACTTATTAAAAAAAAAATCCATCTCTAGTATTCAACATAGTTACTCTGCCTTCATTTTGCTTCAACTATAAGTTAGGTAACAACTTCTCCTCCTCTACCCTAAAGCACATCACTGGGAACAATTTTGTCAGAGTCAGGGTCAAGGATACAACCCAAAGAACCCCACATAAAGTTGATCATCATGGAAATGATCATCACTCTTTAGGTCTACCACTATTCAGGAGCTATGACTCTCTGGAATGCATGGTGGTAGTCCTCATTTCTTCAGGTGTACAAAAAGAAGATTCCCCATCATGATTACAAGGACAGCTAATGTGTATTGTGAGTCTTAGTGCTAGGTATTTTTCTAAGAGGGTTGTGTGCATTAGCACATTTAATTTCTGTAATAATTATATGAAATAGGCCATATTATTATTCTCATTCTATCTATAAAGAAACTAGGACCTTGAGCAATTAAGATATTAGATCAGACAGTGGTGGCAGAAGGATTTCAACTTAGTTCACAAAGACTCCTGTACTCCTATTCTCTCAATGAGATTTTGTCAAATGACATGAAAACACCCCAGACATTTTATGATTCTCATGATTAACCCACTTAGTACTTTCCAAAAAAGAAATGCAGCTGATTTAATGTAGATTCTAAGTGAGTGTAAGAGTGAATGTGGCCTTCCTTATAAATCATCACAAATCACATCTGCAGTATCCAGAGCTATCATTTTGTCAGCAGTAAGAGCCAAGTTCACAGCTCTCTAACCTCAGGACTTAGGCTCGTTCTTTTTACATTCCACATTACATGAGCCATCCAAATACCCTGGCAGCTTATTGACAGTGATTTAGAGGCCATATTTCCTTGGCTACCCACAGAAATAATAGACTAATTTAAATGTTCAATATTTAGCCTATCACTCTTTTTTCCTCCTGTTTATTTTATTTTATCTTGTATTAGAGTTGATTTACAGTATTGTTAGTTTCTGGAGAAGCAAATGGAAACCCACTCTAGTATTGTTGCCTGGGAAATCCCATGGACAGAGGAGGCTGGTGGGCTACAGTCTATGGGGTCGAAAGAGGCAGACAACTAAACCACCACCATCACTGGTAGTTTCTGGTGTACAGCAAAGTGATTCAGCTATATGTGTGCATATATCCATTCTTTTATATTATTTTCCTATATAGATAATTACAGAGTATTGAGTAGAGTTCCCTGTGCTATACAGCATGTCCTTGTTGATTACCTATTTTATATATAGTGGTGTGCATATGTTAATCCCAAACTCTTCATTTATTCCCCCTAACCTTTCTCGTTTGAACTATAAATTTATTTTCAAAGTTTGTGAGTCTGTTTCTATTTTGTAAATAAAGTCATTTGTATCATTTTTTTGTAATTTCAGATATAAGTGATATCATATGGTGTTCATCTTTCTCTGATTTACTTCACTTAGTACGATAATCTCTAGGTCCATCCATGGTGCTGCAAAATGGCATTATTTTATTCTTTTTTATTAGCCTATCACTCTTTTAATCAGCTCACCTTTCTTGAGCCTCAGTTCTTTTAACCTTGACACATGTGATCCTCAACCTTAGAAAGTCTACTAGATTAAAAAAAAAAAATCAGAAAAAAACAGAAGTTGAGTCTTTCTAGTCTCTTGCTTTCATCTGTAAACCTTACAGCATCTTTTCCTCATAGTGAGCCTTTCTCTATTGTACTAGGGCTTACAGTGAAGAATCCCAGTGCAGTGGGTTGTCCACCCTTCTGCACCAAATATGACAGAAGGGAAGATTTTTATCAAGGCATACAGCATGCTAGGATGTCTCCAGGACAGAATATAGTTCTACCCAAATACCTTACACAATTCCTGTAGGAGAAAACAATGCTATGTGGAGCGCGATTCTACTGACACAGTTCAGAACCAGCAGGCTGACCAGAGTGGGAGTGGCCACAGCAATCAGAACCCATGGACAGTGAAACAGAGCCCAAGGGAGCCAGGGAAGTTGAGGGTTCACAGTCACTGGCAGAGGAAAGAATGGGAACTAACGAAATGAAATATAAGAAGATAAGGACCAAAGAAAAGAAAAGAAAAACTGGGAAGAAAGTGATCCCTTTGGCCTGGGTTAATTAGCATGGGTCATGTGTGTTTTTTAACAGTCAACTAGCTTACCTTTCCAGCTTCAATTCCCAACATTTTCCTCCATGACTCCAGGGTACACCCAAATCCAAATGTGCCCCCCAGTTGAGCATCTTGGACACCACATCATGACATCATGACCCCTTGCCTTTGTTCCCAATGAAAGAAGATTAAGCAAAGAGAGTGTTTGATGCTGTGCCTAAATATAGTAGCTGTGCTGCTTCTGTTATTACTTATTTTCTCGGTGGTTCAGTGGCATTCAACATAAGGGAAAATTCACTTCTGTTTTAAATGCAGACCAGCTTTCAGAGCCTGGCAGAAAATGGCCAGGATGGGAAAATCTGAGATGGACTTTGGAATGACCTTGACCGTAGTCTGAGTATACAGACAAAGGTGAGTCAGATAGTCTGCCTAAAGTTCCTAGACATTTATTTCATGTTTAGTAAATATAGCCCAAATGCATGCCTCTATGAGCCATTGACTACAAAAAAAATTCTTTTCAAAAAACCACACATTTGATCCAGGATGTAGTTAGTGCTCATTGTAGATGCAACGATGCCCCCACTGCCACACGCCACCCCCAATACATTTTCAGAGAAGATTCATTAAACATGTATTTTTTTTTAAAGCCAAATGTCTTAAAAAAACAAACAAACCGGATTGGCGGAAATCTAGCAACATGAGTTGCACATTGGACTTGACCTTTCGAATAGTGGTCAATGAGAGAATGTAGCGCTCATGCTTTGGAGAAAAGCATTGAGGAGAGCGTTGTTCACATACAGCTACTAAAACAACAGAAGTCGTTTTTGTCTCTGGATGTTTCAGGACAAATTGCATCCAAAAGAAATAAAGAGGGGGAATGTTTTTCCTGGCTCCTTCCCTCATAGCTCTCAGCATCCTGGCTTGGAGGGGGCAGAACCACGTGACAGTCTTTTTGAGATGGAGAACATGGGAACAGCCCTTTCTCAGACCGTGCTTGCAATCTGTAAATTCCAGCCAAGTCAGATTTCATTCGTCCTCTCCAAAACTGTTGCCAGGCATTAACACCAAAAGAATTATGCTGCACAGACGTTTTAAAGAAATCAAAGACAAACCTCTGCTACCAGCCAAACAAAGTCAACTACCAGAAATATTTTTGTGTGAAACATTATATAAAGACACACCGTTGTTTTGAGTGGTGTTTACGGGTCAAACTTCTTTAGCCACCAAGGTAGAATATGATGAATGAAATACAACTTTTCACAATACACTGCTTTTTTTCTCATGCTTCCTCTGTAAAGGATTGTGAATGTTAAAGACCAGTGATGGGGAACCAGCAGCCAAAACAGAATTCAGGGCCATTCTCACTGACAACATTGTGGAGTTACTGAGGGAACGGCAAGATAAAGCTTTCAGCTTCTTTCAGTGTCTAGGAGAAAATATTTAGAAGTAAATGGTGCTTGGGGAAAGTTTTGTTAGCTTCAAAATCAAGGGAGATGCAATTAGGCTGAAGGAAAGAAATTGCAGCTGAGATCCCTGAAGGGGGAAGCTGAATTTTCAAAGCCACTCATCAGAAAGGGAAATGGCCTTAAAAACACAGGGTGAGTGAACTAAAATGGGCTGGAATAGGTGAATTTAACTCAGATGACCATTATATCTACTACTGAGGGCAAGAATCCCTTAGAAGAAATGGAGTAGCCATCATAGTCAACAAAAGAATCTGAAATGCAGTACTTGGATGCAGTCTCAAAAACAACAGAATGATCTCTGTTTCCAAGGCAAACCGTTCAATATTACAGTAATCCAAGCCTATGACCTGACCAGTAACACTGAAGAAGCTGAAGTTGAATGGTTCTATGAAGACCTACAAGACCTTCTAGAACTAACACCCCAAAAAGATGTCCTTTTCATTATAGGGGACTGGAATACAAAAGTAGGAAGTCAAAAAGTACCTGGAGTAACAGGCAAATTTGGCCTTAGAATACAGAATGAAGCAGGGCAAAGGCTAATAGAGTTTTACCAAGAGAATGCACTGGTCACAGCAAACACCCTCTTCCAAAACAAGAGAAGACTTTACACATGGACATCATCAGATGGTCAACCCCAAAATCAGATTGATTATATTCTTTGCAGCCAAAGATGGAGAAGTTCTATACAGTCAGCAATAACAAGACTGGGAGCTCAGATCATAAACTCCTATTGCCAAATTCAGACTTAAATTGAAGAAAGTAGGGAAAACCACTAGACTATTCAGGTATGACCTAAATCAAATCCCTTATGATTATACAGTGAAAGTGACAAATAGATTCAAGGGATTAGATCTGATAGACAGAGGGTCTGAAGAATTATGGACAGAGGTTCGTGACATTGTACAGGAGGCCACTGTACAGGATCCCACTGTATGGGATCAAACCATCCCCAAGGAAAAGAAATGCAAAATGGTTGCCTGAGGAGGCCTTACAAATAGCTTTGAATACAAGAGAAGCAAAAGGCAAAAGAGAAAAGGAAAGATATACCCATTTGAATGCAGAGTTCCAAAGAATAGCAAGTAGAGATAAGAAAGCTTTCCTCAGCAATAAATGCAAAGAAATAGAGGAAAACAATAGAATGGGAAAGACTAGAGATTTCTTCAAGAAAATTAGAGATATCAAGAAAAAATATCATGCAAAGATGAGCACAATAAAGGACAGAAATGGTATGGACCTAAAAGAAGCAGAAGATATTAAGAAGAGGTGGCTAGAATACACAGGAGAACTGTACAAAAAAGGGCTTCATGACCCAGATAATCACAATGGTGTGATCACTCACCTAGAGTCAGACATCCTGGAGTATGAAGTCAAGTGGGCCTTAGGAAGCATCACTATGAACAAAGCTAGTGGAGGTGATGGAATTCCAGTTGAGTTATTTCAAATCCTAAAAGATGATGCTGTGAAAGTGCTGCACTCAATATGCCAGCAAATGTAAAAAACTCAGCAGTGGCCACATGACTGGAAAAAGTCAGTTTTCATTCCAGGCCCAAAGAAAGGCAATGCCAAAGAATGCTCAAACTACCGCACAATTGCACTCATCTCACACACTAGTAAAGTAATGCTCAAAATTCTCCAAACCAGGCTTAAACAGTACTTGAACTGTGGACTTCCAGATGTTCAAGCTGGTTTTAGAAAAGATATAGGAACCAGAGATCAAATTTGGATTATTTAAAAAGCAAGAGAGTTCCAGGAAAACATCTATTTCTGCTTTATTGACTATGCCAAAGCCTTTGACTATGTGCGCCACAACAAACTCTGGAAAAGTCTTAAAAAGATGGGAATACCAGACCACCTTACCTGCCTCTTGAGAAATCTGTATGCAGGTCAAGATGCAACAGTTAGAACCGGACATGGAACAACAGACTGGTTCCAAATCGGTAAAGGAGTACATCAAGGCTGCATATGTTACCCTGCTTATTTAACTTATATGCAGAGTACATTATGAGAAACGCTGGGCTAGATAAAGCATGAGCTGGAATCAAGATTACCAGGAGAAGTATCAATAACCTCAGATATGCAAATGACACCACCCTTATGGAAAAAAGTGAAGAAGAACTAAAAAGCCTCTTGATGAGAGTGAAAGAAGAGAATGAAAAAGTTGGCTTAAACTCAACATTCAGAAAACTAAGATCATGGGGTCTTGTCCCATCGCTTCATGGCAAATAGATGCAGAAACAGTGGTTGACTTTATTTTGGGGGGCTCCAAAATCACTTCAGGTGGTGACTGTAGCCATGAAATTAAAAGACACTTGCTTCTTGGAAGAAAAGTTATGACCAACGTAGACAGTATATTAAAAAACAGAGACGTTACTTTGCCAACAAAGGTCTGTCTAGTCAAAGCTATGGTTTTTCCAGCAGTCATGTATGGATGTGAGAGTTGGACTATAAAGAAAGCTGAGTGCCAAAGAATTGATGCTTTTGAACCATGGTGTTGGAGAAGACTCTTGAGAATCCCTTGGACTGCATGGAGATCCAACCAGTCCATCCTAAAGGAAATCAGTCCTGAATATTCATTGGAGGGCCTGATGCTGAAGCTGAAACTCCAATACTTTGGCCATCTGATGCAAAGAGCTGACTCATTGGAAAAGACCCTGATGCTGGGAAAGATTCCGGGCAGGAGGAGAAGGGGACGACAGAGGATGAGATGGTTGGATGGCATCACCAACTCAATGGACATGGGTTTGGGTGGACTCTGGGAGTTGGTGATAGCCAGGGAGGTCTGGCATGCTGCAGTTCATGGGGTCACAAAGAGTCGGACATGACTAAGTGACTGAACCGAACTGAGTGAAGAAATGTGTTATGTACATAGATGATCCTGGATCCTTTAATTTATCAATGTCCTATCAACTACAAGTACCTAGAAAATTTGGCCAAGTTAATAAAAATGACTGGCTGTCACAGGCAAATTTCCATATATGGGAATCCTAGGTTACATGCAACAGTGGAACAATATTAGCAGAAAAGTCTCTAGATCTTCTGTATGACCCATCCATGTCCAAATAAAAGGAAACACAGGCTCAAAGGGATAGGTGACATCCTTTGACTGGGACTGAGGGTTCATGCCTTGAAGGAACCCTCCATATGCTAAGGAGTCCATAAAGAAAATATAATACCCAAACCTTCCCTGAGATTCTCTCTGAGAAGAGTGAGCAAGCATCTCCAAAGCAACATGTTGAAAGCTAAATTCATTCATCATCTTTCCTGCCAATTCTGCTCCTCTTTTTACATCCTCAGCCCCAGCCAAGATCCACTCATTTATCCAAGCTAGAACCCTCTTTCCTTCTGAACACCTAGTATCCAGTTCTCATCAAGTCCTACTGATTCTACTTTCCAGACATGTCTTACAACTATCCACACCTATTCTTTCCATTGCCACTACCCTTGTTTAAATCAAAATCCTCTTCTGTTCAGACCATTTCAGTGGTCTTTTAGCTGCTCTTTCTGTCTCCTGTCACGACTCCTTCCCACCTCCACCTTCAATCCATAGTTTCTGCAACCAGGATGCTTCTGAGAAAATACAACCATTCAAGAACTCCTTACCACCTTTAGACACTGGTCTGGGAACCCCACAAGCCAAAATCAGATATAGACTCAAAATCATAAATTGCTAAATGATGCTTCCAACCAAAATAACGAACTCACTAGGTCTCCTGTGTAAAAGGCAAGGCACTGACTGGAAAAAAAAAGGCATCCTTACAGTTGGAATAGGACTGACGATCTACAAGAGATGAGGGGACTTCAAGAACTCTAACGCATAAGTAAATGCTTCTCACTTGTTAATCTCCTCTAACACCTTCTTATTGCCAAGTAGGTAGCCAGCACTGGACCTCAGTGTGATCCAAAAGATAAAGCATAGCAGCCAAGTCAGGAAGGAGGAGTTATTCTTAAACAAAATGACAGAAATTCTCTATATTTATCTGTATCTGGGGGAAAATAATGTCATACATTTTGAAGATGTTAAACTAAGGGGGATAAAACATTGTTTGGACTGAGTGGCGATCACTGCTGATACAAGCATAATGGCCATAGTATCTGCATTCAGTGTGCTTGCCAGTGGTTGAGAATCTGTGTGCCAGTGTGGGGGGACATGGGTTCAATCCCTGGTCCGGGAAGATTCCACATGCCGCATGTGAGACTACTGAGGCCCGTGCTCTAGAGCCTGTACTCCTCAACAAGAAAAGTGTAGCAGCCAACAGAAACCTGCACACTCTAACTAGAGAGTAGCCCCCCACAGCCCTGCTGCAACTAGAGAAAGCCTGAGCACAGGATGAAGACCCAGCACAGCTAGAAGTAAAATTATAAAAATTAAAAAAAAATTTTTTTTAAGAACTTAAAGGACTCTGGGGATGTGCTGGATTCCCAAAATAGGTATAAAGTTCAACCCATTGTCTCATCAGTCCCTCAAGAAGACCCCAAAGACACCCTTCTTTTTTACCATAGGGAAAAGATTGGGGAGGGTAGCAATCCAGCCTTTGAAATGTGCTTCATAACAGAGTGTAGTAGGCTGGGACGATTGATTATATTCAATTGAAATGCAGAAGAGAGGAAGTAGGAAGGAAAATGGGTATAATCATCAAAATAGACAGAGTGCCTAATTTGGAAATCAGATCTCAGAAAATGATCTGACCTACAGAGCTGTCCTACCACAGCTATTTAATCTCCAGGATGCAGGTATTTAGTGGATGGCCTCATGTGACAGAGAGAAGCTCTAGTGGTGACAAGCAGAGGCCCCTCTAGAGAGTCCTGGCACCTCCCCAGGCACCAGGTCCTACTCAGTCCTCAAGCCCAGAACAGGTAGCGACAAACAAAGGCTGGGCTGCCCTCTTGTACCACCACACGGCTATACCGCAAGTCCTGTTCCTGTCCTTTACCCAAGTGGCAAGGAAATCCTGAAAAATTGTGACTTTTTTTGGCAACTGCCTCTGAAGTAGCACTGAGACCTGGGGTCTCAGGATGAAACTCATGGGTCTCACTTGTCAGACTTCCTTTGGGCTGAGCATTCTTGGTCTCTCCTCCCTTGTCCTTGCAGCTGTACAGGGAGACCCAGACATCCCGTGGACATTCTCCTAGTTTCCAGCATCTAATGACACAGTGGACGTCAGCCCTTAAAATAATGGCTTAGTGGAATCCATTGGTTTAGCTCCTCCTGACATAAAGTGTATGTTGAAGCAATGATACTTCCAAAGAAACTGAAGAGATTGGTGCAATTAAAAAGCTTCTAAATGGCAGGTATGTTGCTTGTTATCAGATTATCCCTGAATTGCCTAGTTTGGCCTGGCTTAGAGGTGAGATAGGCGGGTACTAGGTGAAAGGAGAGTGCTGTGGGATGGAAGTTTTTTCCAGGAGTAACCCTGAAATGTGAGGGTTTCCCAGGTAGCTCAGTGGTAAAGAATCTGCCTGCCATTGCAGGAGATACAAGAGACATGAGTTTGATCCCTGGGTGGGGAAGATCCCCTGGAGGAGGAAATAGCAATCAACTCCAGTATTCTTGCCTGGAATATTCCATGGACAGAGAGGAGCCTGATGGGCTACAGTTCAAGGGGTCGTAAAGGTTGGACATGACTGAGCACACACACACTTGAAACCTTGAAATAAGTGGAGTGCAGAGTAATCTTAAGTGCACACTTTATTCTCCACTTTGTCTAGAAGAACATGTTCAAGGGAATGAATCCTCTGATTCCTAGGAAGTATCTATTGATCTGGTTCCATGGTCAAGAATTTGGAAAGAGGCATATTGAGAGTTGGTGATGAGAAATTTTGAGAAAGGGGTATGTGAATAGACTTCTCAAAATGGGTTCGAGGCCTGAAAGTGAAAGTCGCTCAGTTGTGTCTGACTCTTTGTGACCCCATGGACTGTAGCCCCCAGGCTCCTCTGTCATGGGATTCTCCAAGCAAGAATACTGGAGTGGGTTGCCATGCCCTCATCCAGGGGATCTTCCCAAACCAAGGAACCAAACCTGGGTCTCCTATATAAAAGGCAGATACTTTACTGTCTGAGCCACCAGAAAAGTAGTTTCAAGGCCTGAAAAATGTTACTAATATATCATGGGATGTCTATTTAAAACATACTTCCTTCAGAAGACGGTCTAATTAGGGTAGAACTGCCAGCTATTAATGGTCTCACCTGTTCTGTGTTGCAGTCATGAGATGAGAATATACCCTGCAGTCACTTCCCTAGATACTAACTTTTCTAAAAATAATTTTATTCATTTATTTATTAATTTTTGGCTGCACTGGGTCTTCATTGCTCTGCATGGACTTTCTCTAACTGTAGTGAGCAGGGGCTACTCTTTGTTGTGGTGCGTGGTCTTCTCATTGCAGGGGCTTCTCTTGTTGTGGCGCTTGGGCTCTAGGCAGGTGGGCTTCAGGAGTTGCAGCTTGTGGGCTGGAGAGCAAGGGCTCAGTAGATGTGGCACACAGGTTTAGTTGATCCACAGCATGTGGGATCTTTCTGGAGCCAGGGATCGAACCATTGGCATTGGCAGGCAGATTCTTATTCACTGCGTCACCAGCGAAGTCCTCCCTGGATTCTTGATGAGAACAAGATAGCCCATTTGATGGATGGCGATCATCCTGCTTCCCCAGGCAGTCCACTGCTTTCTCAATGGAGTCACGGGGAAAGAGGTCATCACAGGCTCTCCCATCACCAAGACTGACGAGGCCACTTCTATAGCCAAGGGCCCAATGTGACACCAGGAAAAAGACAGAGATCCCACACCCACCACAGTTCAAAAAAACAGCCAGAAACAAGTCAGTGGAAGTTGCATTTCCTTGAAGCCCTAATTTGCAACAATTCATCCTTGCTAAAATAGAGACTAGTTTTCCATGTTATGGTGTTAGAAGATGTTTTCTTTCTCTTTTCTTCTTTCTGCCCATCCTCTTAAATATAGAAAATGTAATGTGTGGCTAAGTTTAACTGTTATTCTATATGCTGAAAGGTAATGTAGTGTCATGATAGAACTAGAAGTGGAATGATATATGATCTTTGTCTCAATGAGCATCTGATGAAGTTAGGGACACTGGACAAACGAAAAAAGAACATAATGATAAAAAGGTATAAGGATGCAGGAAGGATGCTCGTGCAATAATTGCCTCCAAAAGGAGAGCTTACTGAGGATCTGAGAACTCTAGAAAGGGCTAATGGGCAGGTACAACCACCTGAGCTTCAGGGATGCTGACATGGACAGAATGAAGCCAGACAGCAGCCACGAGGGGAAGTTGCAAGAAGTTACAGGCAAGGAGAAGTGAGGAGAATGCATGGGTGACTGTGTGCAAAACCAAACTTTGGGTGGGTGAGTTTCCATCTGGATCAGACGCAACTCTAAGATCCAGAATGTCCCTATCTTCTCTTTGTGCAGGAAGTATGTTCGCAAAATCATCATGTTGTCTGAAACATGCTTTTAATAGACTTTAAAAATGCATTCTTTCCTTTTCTGCACTCTAATTCCACACACTCTATTTCAAGTCCTCTAGATTTCTAAGGAAACTGTCTTTGTCATTCTCAGCTGCTAATACTCTTTCATAAAGGGGAGGTTTTATTCAAACCTGATAGAAATGTGAAAGAACAAACAATAATGTTCTGCTTTCCATTGTGCTTCTTTTCATCCAAAGTTCTTAAAGCTCTTTGAAAATATTAATTATATCTCTGAATAGCTGTAATATAATATGACTGTACCATCATCTCTTTTTTTCTAACCAATGAGAATAAACCACAGAGCAATATAACTATTGACTCAAGTCAATGAGGTCCCAGGATCCAGGCTAAAAGACAATGTATCATTTTATAAACCAGGATGTGAAAAAGGAAAGGAACTAAGGATATAGGTCTTACAGATTGAAAGAAGCAGAGTCTTTTCTCCTTCTTAAACACAGAAGATGTATTCAATTTCCAGTGCTTTTATCATCTGTGAAATACACATAAGTTTGAATGACTATAAGATGACAGTACATCACAGACACTTCGAAGGAGGGCAGAAAGGGAAGTTTTCCTATTTTCCAAAATTGTTTTACTTCTGCTGACAAGCGCTTTTACCGACAAGACAAATTTTGGCAAGATTCTTTTTCCCCAGTAAAAAGGAAATGAGCCTCATTTGCCTGAGCTAGAAACACAAATGGTCTCTTTTGCCATTACTTCTAGCTAGAATTTTAAGTCAGCTCACACCCTCTAATTTCCAAGGGTACTGATAGAGGATTTAAAGTTCCAACTCCACTATGGAAAGGTTTCGTTTGCACCCAGAGTCCCTGAGTTTTAATCCAGCTTTGTTTACAGAGCTCTCTTGAGTTTCCAGAACAGCGTTTCATGGTTGGCAGCAGGCTGCAGGGCAGATACACTTTCAGCTATAACATTTTCTTCCTGGCAATTTCAGTGTTAAATTATAAGCAAACAAGCTCTCTTTAAAATAAAGAACTCTACCAAAGTGACCACTTAATTAAGGGCATTCAAATCCCTTGATGCCTTGGCTAATTCACATGTGCCCTTTTGTGACCTAAAATAAGCCATTTAATCCAAAACATGAGATTTTTTTTTTCCCCTGGGCCAATGAAGCCACAATTTGTCACTCAGATCATTTAGTGCCACATATTGCCATAAGTCTCCCTAAGGCAGTGCAAAGTCATGGTTATGACATTAAGGGTGTCTGGGTAGCCAATTTTAATGAGGAATAAATAATTTCTCCTGTTTGGCTAATACCTGTTGGTGTAGAAAGGTAATCCAAATGTCACTGCTCCATCCCTTTCTTGTAGGAAAAGAATAATGGACAACATCTGCTTTGAATGTGTTCCCGGGGGCGGGGGGAGACCCAAGGTCTCTTTTCTAATCAAAAATGATCTCCGAGAACTGAGAGAGTTATGGACCTTGGACAGTCACAGTGTCGCTTAAGAAAAAAAGAAAAAGAAAAGAAAAACCCAGGAAGTTCCGGGAATATAATAAAAGACTGCACCAATATTATTGCTTACATGTGTGCACATCTGCTCAGAAAACTAGAAAAGTACCCAGGGGAAAAAAACATGTACAACAAATGTGTTTACTGCTACACTTCAATCAACAGCGGCGATAAGACGAGCTTTTAGATATAGTTTTGGTTCCTTCCAGCTTTTGCTTTTTTCACAGGGCTGGTGGGAAGCTGGGTGGGATGCTCAAAAATGGATGACTTGACAACCTAGGCTCTGTAAAGTACTCTAAGCTGCATCTTCTCCAGACTGCCTTTGTGCCATGCTCAGCATCTGTGATGCCGGGGCACATGGGGTTAGAGCCTGACCCCCATCCCCACCTGCACCAGCTTGCTCCACTGGAAGCCAGACTTCTGCCATTGATCAGAAACTTGTTTTTTTTTTTTTTTTTCTCTCTCTCTTGGCTTCTTCTTTTGCTGAAATGTCTGGATATTTAATTTTGCTCCTTTCAGGAGCATATGCCCAGATTTCTCCAGATTCAGAAACAGCAAAGTAAACTCGGTTACAAAGTGAAGGAACATAATGGTGACATTTGCTTTTTCTTGTGTTTTCATTTGGCCATTCCCCTGTACAAATCTGCAATGGACCAATGTCTAAACAAATCAAAATAGGGCCTTCTTTTAAATACTAAGTCACCAACTATAATATCCAGCTCTCTTTGGGAAAAATACATATTACATATGCAAAGGAAAAGCTGAGATGTGGTCAGTTGTTTCAGCTGATAAGGAATTAACAAGAAAAAAATGAAAAGAGCTTTGTTCTTTCCTCTTTACTTTAGATTCCATTATTCACTTTGGGAAAAATACATATTACATATGCAAAGGAAAAGCTGAGATGTGGTCAGTTGTTTCAGCTGATAAGGAATTAACAAGAAAAAAATGAAAAGAGCTTTGTTCTTTCCTCTTTACTTTAGATTCCATTATTCCTTGGTAGCTCAGTGATGAAGAATCTGCCTGCCAAGCAGAAGACACAGGTTCGACTCCTGGGTCAACAAGATCTCCTGGAGAAGGAAATGGCAACCCACTCTAGTATTCTTGCCTGGGAAGTCCCATGGACAGAGAAGCCTGGAGGGCTACAGTCTATGGGATGACAAAGAATCAGACATGACTTATTGACTAAATTATCACCATCAATAAAGAAGCTCAACAACAAAAAAATCACACTTTCCTTAAACAGCCTCAAATCCCAAGACCTCTTCTCATAGGGAAAAAAATAAGTATCTGATAAAGTAAAAATGGGATTCTCCAGGCAAGAATACTGGAGTAGGTGGCCATTTCCCTAGGGAATCTTCCTGACCCAGGGATCAAACCTGTGTCTATTCCATCTTCTGTACTAGTAGGCAAATTCTTTATTACTGAGCCACCTGGGAAGCCCAAAGTAAAAATGAGCATCATGGGTGAAAAAATGAAAATATGACATCACTTCAGTCTCATCTTAAATCGGGTTGCAAGTCCTTTGAGAAGTCCACATAGCATGCCAGTACATACCCATGTTCACAGATGTCTTTTACATTTTGAAATTCTGTCCTTGGCTGTTCTGAGAAGGGTGTGTGGACAAACTTAGGGACCTCTTCACTATCATCCAAGCGCTGCACGAGTTGATGTAAAGTCCAACCACAGAGGTTCCTAGTTTTTTGATTCATTTACTTGTTATTTTTTATTTTTCCTTTCCCTCCTCATCATGGCAGCATGTTATAATGAACAGAACATGAGCTTTGGAATAAGGCAGGCCGGAGTTCAGAACTCTGTTCCATCTCTGAGATGTAAGCCAGTTCCTTATTCTCTTAGGTTGTTTCTTCACTCACAAAATAAGAGAAGCTCTTGTGCTTCAAAGGCATAATTCATGGATCTTATAAGTTCTAATGTGTTAGTCACTCTTAGTCACGTCCGACTCTTTGTGACCCCATGGACTGAAGCCTACCAGGCTCCTCTGTCCATGGAATTCTTCAGGCAAGAATACTAGAATGGGTAGCCAATGCCTTCTCCAGGGGATCTTCCAGACACAGGGGTCGAACCTGGATCTCCCACATTGCAGGCAGATTCTTTACCCTCTGAGCCACCAGGGAAGCCCTATAAGTTCTAAACTGAAGTCTTATTATTATTTGAGAACATCATCATATACCTTCCGGTGTCCAAGTCCAGGTAACCCTACACCAACTGAGGCAGTGCTGTCTCCATACCGACATGAAAAGTGTATTTTAGGACCCCAGCTGTGACAATCCTGGGCACACTGGAATCAACCACACGATGCTGGACCAAGTATGGGAAAGGCTGATTTTAGAGGCACTGGGACAGTGAAAGATCACCAATGACTGACATGCATCACCCGTGTGAATTTCCATTTGATTAGCAACCAATTTCCTTACAAAGAGGAAGGTGTTTGACTGGTTCCCAGGCAGAGATGGGATCATGCCCTCTGCCCAGATCCAAGTCTGTCCCTACCTAACCTGGCTCTATACTGTCAATACTGACATCTTTATACCTAACCAGGGCCCATCCTGAGAGAAGACCGCAGCATCAGTGTGAATGGAACTTCTACCCCTACTCCTCTAGGAAGTCTCCAGAATGGGAAGATTGCACAGAATGATCATCAAGGCTGCAGTGGGTGCATGGAGCAGCCTTGAATAAATGCAGGATGAAACACTCTTCACTTGATAGAAGAGCTGAACATAAAATAAGTGGCCACATGTCCTTTTGGGGAAGAACTAAGATGAAATTGCTATGTACAATTGCCTTGTTGTTGTAATTTTCACCGAAATTCACCTTCTCCTTTAGTCAATGGCTCTGAGTATGAAAATTAAGAGACTTTGACTTTATTAGAGGCTACTGCTTTCAGCTATAAAGAAGGCTGAGTGCCAAAGAATTGAAGCTTTAGAAATGTGGTACTGGAGAAGACTCTTGAGAGTCTCTTGGACAGCAAGGAAATCAAACCAGCCAATCCTAAAGGAACTCAATCCTACATGTTCATTGGAAGGACTGATGCTGAAGCTGAAGCTCCAATATTTTGGCCGCCTAATGCAAAGAGCTGACTCATTGGAAAAGACTTTGATGCTGGGAGAGTTTGAGGGCAGGAGGAGAAGGGGACAACAGAGGATGAGATGGTTGGATGGTATCATCAACTCAATGGATGTGAGTCTAGCAAACCCTGGGAGATAGTGAAGGACAGAGGAGCCTGGTGTGCTGCAGACCACAGGTCTCAAAGAGTAGGAAACAACTTAACAACTGAACAACAACTGCTTTCAGCTTGCTGGTCTCCCATTTTTAAAAAATATGAGTTGAGTAATATCCTTGTTGGCTGACTATCAGTCTTGCCCCCCAAAAACACAGTGTACTCTTAATCATTGCCATGATTCTCTGGTCCTGGGTGCCACTTTGACCTTGATACTCATTTTGAAAACTGTAGTCACTTTACTGGAGAAGTCAATGGCAACCCACTCCAGTACTCTTGCCTGGAAAATCCCATGGGCAGAGGAGCCTGGTAGGCTGCAGTCCACGGGGTTTCGAAGAGTCAGATACAACTTTCAAAAGAGTCACTTTTGAAAGAAAAGAAGTGAAAGTCACTTTCACTTTTCACTTTCATGCATTGGAGAGGGAAATGGCAAACCACTCCAGTGTTCTTGCCTGGAGAATCCCAGGGATGAGGGAGCCTGGTGGGCTGCGGTCTGTGGGGTTGCACAGAATCGGACACGACGAAGTGACTTAGCAGCAGCAGCAGCAGTCACTTTACTGCTGACAGATAACCACAGCCACCTGGCTTTTATTATATTGAGATATTTTTATCCTCATTGCTCTCAGAGAGTCCTCTTCTGTAACAGCATCTCCTACCATCATCAGCCTTGGCTTATAGAGAACAGTTATCCCTGACCTTTTTAACAATACTGGTATCCCTCTTTCCAATGTCCTCAGGGTCTTCCTATGTAATTTTGTAAGTCGGTGGGTTTCCTGTCCTTATATCCACTCTTCCATGCCTATCTCTCTACCACTGTCTTCCAGAACAGTGGTAGAGAATTTAAAGCAATGGAAAAAATCAATTAACTGATTCTTTGAATTGGTTAATAAAATTGATAAACTTTTAGCTAGCTTAAGATAAAAAGACAAAACAATCAAATTACTAAAATCAGAAATGCAAAAAGGCATTGCTATTGATCTTATAGAAATTTTTTTAAAAAAGATTATAAAGGGATACTATGAACAATTGTGTACTAATAAATTAGAAAAGCTTAGATGAAGTGCATCAGTTTCCAGAAAGACACAAACTACCAAAAATGACTCAAGAAGAAATAGACAATCTAAGAGATCTACCACAAGCGAAGACACTGAATTAGTACCCAAAAAACTATCCAAAAAGAAAAGTCTAGAGTCAGATGGCTTCACTGGTGAATTCTACCGTACATTTAAGGAAGAATTAATATCAGTGTTTCACAACTTTCTTCCCCCCAAAATAAAAGAGGTGGGAACACTTTCCAATTCATTTTATGATGCAGTATTTCCCTGACACCAAAACCAGACAAAGATATCACAAGAAAACCACACACCGTATCTTTTGTGAGTAAAGACACAGAAATCCTCAGTAATATAGTAGCAAGCTAAATCCAGCAACATAGTAAAAAAAAATTATACACCCTGACCAGATGGGATATATACCAGATATGCATGATTGGTTGAAAATCTGAAAATCAATTAATGAAATATACCATATCAATAAAAAAAAAACTATATATTTCAATAGATAAACAAAAAGCATTTGACAAAATCCAACCCCTTTTCATGAGGAAAACTCTTAACTAACTAAAAGTAGAATGGAACTATCTCAACCTGACAAAGGACGTGTAGGAAAAACCCAGAGTTAATATCATACTTAATGGCCAAAGACTGGATACTTTCCTTAAAGATCATGATGAAGACAGGAGGTCCACTCTCAGCCTTGCTATTCAACTTTGTACTTGTGCTTCTAGCCAGGGCAATTTGGCAAGGAAAAGGAATTCAAGCATCCAGATTAGAAAGCAAGATGGCATTTCCAGATAACATGTTCTTTACATAGAAAATCCTAAAAAAACCACTAAGAAGCTAGTAGAACTAACAAATAAGTTCAGTAAGCTTGCACGGTACAAGGTCAAGATACAAAAATCAATTGTATTTCTATACCCTAGCAACAAACAATCTAAAAATAAAATTTAAAAACAATCCCATTTACAAAAACATCAAAAAGAATAAAATACTTAAGAATAAATTAAACAAAGAATTCAAAAACTTATACTCTGAAAACTACAAAATATTGTTGAAGGAAATTTTAAAAGATCTGAAAAATGCACCATGTTCATGGATCGGCTGATTTAATATCATTAACATGAAAGCCTTCCCTAGTTTATCTGTAGATTCAGTGCAATCTTAGTGAGAATTCCCAGTGGATTTTTTTTATAGAAATTGAAAAGCTGGCTCTAAATTTTTTTAATGTAATTGCAAGGGACCCAGAATAGCCACGGAGAAGGTGATGGCACCCCACTCCAGTACTCTTGCCTGGAAAATCCCATGGATGGAGGAGCCTGGTAGGCTGCAGTCCATGGGGTTGCAAAGAGTTGGACATGACTGAGCAACTTCACTTTCACTTTTCACTTTTATGCATTTGGAGAAGGAAATGGCACCCCACTCCAGTGTTCTTGCCTGGAGAATCCCAGGGACGGGGGAGCCTGGTGAGCTGCCGTCTATGGGGTCACACAGAGTTGGACACGACTGAAGTGACTTAGCAACAACAACAACAGAACAGCCAAAGCAGGTTTGAAACAGCAGAATCAAGTTGGAAGATACACATCTGTGAATGTCAAAACTTCATGCAAAGTAATGGTAAACAAAACTGACATAAAGACAGATATTAAATCAATGGAATAGAATTGAGAATTCAGAAGTAAAGCCATGTGTTTGATGAATGGTGCCAAGACCAGGTAAGGCAATGGAGAATTAATCTGTGCTACATGATATAAAATAGGTAAGATAAACCTGGCAATAGGCAACAATAAAATGATTTCACAGTTGTGACCAGCTCTGGGCTCAGTTTCATCCACTTAGAATTTCAGCAGGACATTCTAAGATGGCAACGAGTCCCAGCTTGACTAGAGTTGGCATATTGTCTCTATGTGGCAGGCACTCATACCTTATCACTACCATGCATGCTAAATCACTTCAGTTGTGTCTGACTCTTTTCAACCCTATGGACTGTAGCCCTCCAGGCTTCTCTGTTCATGGGATTCTCCAGGGGTTGCCATGCCCTCCTCCAAGGGATCTTCCTGACCCAGGGATTGAACCTGCAACTCATTATGTCTCCTGCAATCCAGGAGGATTCTTTACCACTAGCACCACCTGGGAAGCCCCTTATCAATAGCAAGATGTAGTAATTATTTTGGTTTATCTGAGGCAAAGGATAATATTCTCCATCTGGTCTTCTGGATGATGAAGAAACCACGCCTCCTCCCTTTGGCATCAGTCTATGAGAAGTGAGACTCCCTGAAGAAGAAAGGATGGTAGGGATAGCCTAAGTCTTCCTGAGGCTAAAAGAAAAAACCAAGCTCATCACTTCCCTGGTTAAGTTAACTAAGTCCTAATCAACAAGTAAATATCCCCTCTTTCAGAATTGTGGCCTTGTCTTGCCTTCAGTCAGGAAACTTTATCTCTCTAGAAACAGAAGGCACAGCAGCCCCTCCTGCAATCTCTCAGCCTCTCAGCTGAGGTTCTGTGTCAGAAAATTCTCTTGTTTAAATCAGCAAAAGAGCTGTCTTTCTTCTGCTGTTAACCATGATCATTTGGCACTGTTTAAACTTAATATTGTTTTTATGATATTTAGGAAATAAAATAAATAGAAGGATCAAATTGTGCAGAGGAGCAGGAAGTGATTTTTACTTTAAAACTCTCCATATTCATCCTACTTTCCCTGGGAGGGTTTAATTCCAAAGTGCCAGTTGGTTATTTTCTGGTAGAAAAAAAATGACAGCAGCTTGTCTGAGTGAAAAAAGGAAACAAGCTACAGTAATATATCACCTCCCCTGCCCCCAGACTTCTGCCTGCCTTCCTCTTCCAAGGGCAACTGCCCGAGAAGCTAAGAGGGGAGGGCATTGGTGGCTAAAAGGTACTCTTATAGTTCATAATAAGCATTCTTTACATTCTTCACATTTTAAAAGTCAGGACTAGGGATAGACCAAAGAGAGAGCTGCCCTTTTATTATATAGGGTGAGTTATAATGGACAAGGCAAAAAACAAGAGGATATCTGTGTCATTTTTTACCTTACTTCTCCATGGACTGGTCAATTTTAGTCTGATGACCAGTTCACAGACCACATGTAGGAGGCGGAAGTCATCCAAAAAAAGAAGAAAAGTGGATCCAGAATTTCTGCAATTTAAAATGCTCTCACACTACCATGCATAAAATAGACAGCTAGGGAGAAGCTGCTGTATAACACAGGGAGCTCAGCTGGGTGCTCCATGATGACCTAGAGGGGTGGGATGAGTATGGGGTGGGAGGGAGGCTCCAGAGAAAGGGGATATATGCATATTTATGGAATCAAGATTGCCAGGAGAAATATCAATAACCTCAGATATGCAGATGACACCACCCTTATGGCAGAAAGTGAAGAGGAACTAAAAAGCCTCTTGATGAAAGTGAAAGTGGAGAGTGAAAAAGTTGGCTTAAAGCTCAACATTCAGAAAACGAAGATCACGGCATCTGGTCCCATCACTTCATGGGAAATAGATGGGGAAACAGTGGAAACAGTGTCAGACTTTATTTTGGGGGGCTCCAAAATCACTGCAGATGGTGACTGTAGCCATGAAATTAAAAGATGCTTACTCCTTGGAAGGAAAGTTATGACCAACCTAGATAGCATATTCAAAAGCAGAGACATTACTTTGCCAACAAAGGTCCATCTAGTCAAGGCTATGGTTTTTCCAGTGGTCATGTATGGATGTGAGAGTTGGACTGTGAAGAATACTTAGCCCGAAGAATTGATGCTTTTGAACTGTGGTGTTGGAGAAGACTCTTGAGAGTCCCTTGGACTGCAAGGAGATCCAACCAGTCCATTCTGAAGGAGATCAGCCCTGGGATTTCTTTGGAAGGAATGATGCTGAAGCTGAAACTCCAGTACTTTGGCCACCTCATGCGAAGAGTTGACTCACTGGAAAAGACTCTGATGCTGGGAGGGATTGGGGGCAGGAGGAGAAGGGGACAACAGAGGATGAGATGGCTGGATGGCATCACTGACTCGATGGACGTGAGTCTGAGTGAACTCTGGGAGTTGGTGATGGACAGGGAGGCCTGGCGTGCTGGGATTCATGGGGTCGCAAAGAGTTGGACACGACTGAGCGACTGAACTGAACTGAACTGATAGCTGATTCACGTTGTTGTACACCAGAAACCAACACAACACTATACAGCAATTATCATCCAATTTGTTTTCTTGGGCTCCAAAATCACTGTGAATGGTGATTAGAGCCATGAAATTAAAAGATGCCTGCTCCTTAGAAGAAAAGCTATGACAAACCTAGACAGCATATTAAAAAGCAGAGACATCACTTTGCTGACAAAGGTCCATATATAGTCAAAGCTATGGTTGGATGGCATCACTGAATCAATGGACATGAGTTTGAGTAGGCTCCAGGAGTTGGTGATGGACAGGGAAGCCTGGTGTGCTGCAGTCCATGGGGTCGCAAAGAGTTGGATACAACTGAGCGCCTGAACTGTGCTGAACTGATGGTGTTTTTAGTAGTCACATATGAATGGACCATAGGGAAGGCTGAGTGCTAAAGAATTGATGTCTTCGAACTGTGGTGTTGGGGAAAACTCTTGAGAGTCCCTTGGACAGCAAGGAGAGCAAACCAGTCAGTCCTAAAGAAAATCAACCTTGAATATTAATTAGAAGGAATGATGCTGAAGCTGAAGTTCCAATACTTTGGCCACCTGATACACAGAACTGACTCACTGGATAAGCGCCCTGATGCTAGGAGAGATTGAGGGATGGAGAAGAGGGGTGACAGAGGATGAGATGGTTGAAAGGTATCATCAGCTCAATGGACATGACTTTGAACAAACTCCAGGAGATAGCAAAGGGCAGGGAAGCCTGGCATGCTTCAGTCCATGGGGTCGAAGAGTCGGACACAACTGAGTGACTGAACAACAAAAAGAAAGATAACATAATTTTTAGATTTCTAAAATGAAGACTGTAAAAATAAGTAAATAAATTAAATTCCCTCAAGTCAATAGGCAGAAATGGTTGGAGGTTTGTAAGGTTCTGCCAGTTAGTATTTTAGAAAATTCAGAGAGACTGTGGGAAGCACTCTTAAATCTGATACTGTCATGTCACTAATAGAACAATCCCAGACTTCTTTAAAATGTTATCAAATGATCAATGTGTCAAAACTAAAGAGACTGGGAGGAGCAAAATAATGAAGACCAAGGAGGTGGTCTTCAATCCCACTCTGTCTAGCCTCTAGGAAGTGGAAAATAATAGTGATATTTTGGCCACAGGAAGTTCCTCATATTAGCCTTTCAAATAAAATCTTAGTATCAGATTTTATAATGACAGAGTACTGTCAGAGATGAGGTGTTGGTGCCCTGAATTCCATGGTAGGCACAAAAATATGGCCTTGAGGGCAGACTGGGAAGATTCTGTCTGCTCTGGAGAGCACATACTTAGCTGGTCCCTCTCTTTCCTTTATTCCAAGATTTGGTGTGAGAGATACTACCGTGAGGTAGTATGCTGCTGCTGCTGCTTCTAAGTCGAGTCAGTCGTGTCCAACTCTGTGCGACCCCATAGTCGGCAGCCCAATAGGCTCCTCTGTGCCTGGGATTCTCCAGGCAAGAATACTGGAGTGGGTTGCCATTTCCTTCTCCAATGCATGAAAGTGAAAAGTGAAAGTGAAGTCGCTCATTCGTGCCCGACTCTTAGTGACCCCATGGACTGCAGCCTACCACGCTTCTCCATCCATGGGATTTTCCAGGCAAGAGTACTGGAGTGGGGTGCCATTGCCTTCTCCATGAGGTAGTATATAAGCTGCCAAATACTATAGCCTGCTGTTCCCAACCAAGCCCCAGTTCACTGGTTCACGTCTCATCACCCAAACCCCAGCCACCCTGGCCCATTAGCCCAGGTGTGTGAGCTGCCACCAGTGGTTGGGAACTAAGGGCACAGTGTGGGAGGCCTTTGCACACTTTGAGATGCCTATCAGAAGAGGGGAGTTCCTAGATACCCTGGGCACCAGGTGAGTGGGGTAAAGTGAGTGCTTGAGTATACACAAGTCATGATCAGCAGGACAGCTGGCAAGACTGATGGTCAAGAGCACAGACCTTGGAGACAGACTCTTCTGGGTTTGAATCTCTGCTGGGTGTTTTGTAAGTTCTGTGCCCAGAAATTCCCACGTCCAGCTTCTCTGCACCACTGTCCTGCACATACAAAATGGGGGAAATAGAATCTACCTCACAAATCTATTTTGAACATTAAACATGACATTGTATATAAAAGCACAGTATCTGGCATGACCCTAGTGCATGAGTGAGTGCTGTCATTTCAGTCGTGTCTGACTCTTTGTGATTCTATAGACTGTAGCCCGCCAGGCTCCTGTGTCCATGGGATTTTCCAGACAAGCATACTGGAGTGGGTTGTCATGCCCTCCTCCGGGGGATCTTCCCAATCCTGGGATTGAACCCGCATCTCTTGTGTCTCCTGTATTGGCAGGTGGTTCTTTACCACTAGCGCCACCTGGGAAGCCCCTGACCCTTAGTAGATGTTCGATAATTATTGTTACCATGACAATCCCATTATACGGGGGACATTATTTTTAAATTTTTCCCAATCCTTCCTGTTCTACATCCTTTTCTCTGAAGCACCTTCTAGTTTTTAAATGGTTTAAATACACAAAAGTTAGGGATTCCTCCAGGAGGCAGAAGGCCTGCTGCCCTTTATATCTGACAAAGTTCCCCTTTTGGTGTCCTCCTGCTTCAATCATCCATGCAAGGTTTCTGGCCTAAAACTCTCAGATCGGATTTGAAGAGAAAAGTTAAAGGGAATTTATCCCCATCCTTTTCAAACTCAGGAAGATGAATTGCTCATTCGTTCTCTGAGGAAATAAGGCAAAGTATGTTCAGTAATTACTTGGAGGACAAAGCATGCTTGTCAGATTAGGAAGAGCAGATGTTCTCTTGGAGGAGTGGCAAAAGAAAACTGGGGAGGGAGAAACAAGATAAGGAAGAGCAGGGCTGTCAGTCGGGAGAGAACGCAGGGCAGCGTGAACCTGCTTCAGTGCTTATCCATCAAAGGGCAGCTTCCAGAATGTCAGCCTTCCACATGGTCTCCACTCCCGTGACTGCCTCTGCACTTGGCCCCCTGGACTCTGTGTGCAGGAGCTCTTTAAATCCTAACCTTGGAGAAAAACACTGCAACTCTGAGCTCAATGTATTTGACTGCTGTGCACTGCATTTGGGCCTTAGCTCCTGACACCGGACTCAGCTAAGTTGCAAAATCTTCTCTTTTTCATGCTTGTGCTCAGTCACGTCCAACTCTTGGCAACTCCAGAGACTGTGGCCCATCAGGCTCCTCTGTTCATGGGTTTCTCCAGGCGTGAATCCTGGAGTGGGTTCCCATTTCCTCCTCCAGGGAATCTTCCTGACCCAGGGATTGAACCCATGTCTCCTGCAATGGCTGGCAGATTCTTTACCACTGAGCCAAGTTTTTTACCCACTTCCCAAGCTGCAAAATAAAGTCCCATAAAGTCCCACTGTGGGGGGATCAGACCCTTAAATGAACACATTTGGGTATTGTTTTGCTCATGTAGAGAAATTGCATAACTAAAATAGGAGAGAAGATGAAATATGGGTGGGCAAAAATTTTAAGAAGTGCCCATCTCACATATCAGGTATATTTAATCTTCATAAAATGCTAAAGTTGAGATGGTTTCCTACATTTTACAGACTAGACAGAGGCTCAATGCAGGCTCATCCAGAAGAAAAGGTGGTGGTTTGGTGGTGGTTTAGTCACTAAGTTGTGTCCGACTCTTGTGACCCCATGGACTGTAGCCCAACAGGCTCCTCTGTCCATGGGATTCTCCAGATAAGAATACTGGAGTGGGTTGCCATTTCCTCCTCCAGGGAATCTTCCCAACCCAGGAATCAAACTCAGGTCTCCTGCACTGCAGGCAGATTCTTTACCAAAGGAAAGAAAAAAAGGAGAGGTCCCAAATGAATAAAATCAGGAAGAAAAAGAAGTTAAAACTGTTACCATAGAAATATGGAAGATCTAAGAAACTTTTATGAGCAACTATGTGCCAATAAATGGACAACCTAGAAGAAATGGACAAATTCATAGAAAAGTACAATCTCCTAAGACTAAAACAGAAGGAAATAGAAAATATGAACAATTAACAGTAATAAAACTGAATTAGTAATTTAAAAATTCCCAACAAGCAAAAGCCCAGGACCTGATGGCTTCACGGGTAAATTCTACCAAACATTTCAAAAAGTTAACGCTGATTCTTCTGAAACCACTCCAAAAAATTATGGAGAAAGGAATACTTCCAAATTCATTATATGAATCCAACATCACCTTGATTCCAAAATCAGACAAAGATATCACACACATGCACACAATAATTATAGGCCATTATCACTGAAGGACATGATGCAAAAATCCTCAACAAAGTACTAGTAAACCAAATCCAGCAATACATGAAAAGGATCATACATCATAATCAAGTGGGATTTATTCCAGGCCTGCAAGAATTTTTCAGTATCTGCAAATTAATCAATGTGATATATCACATTAGCAAATTAAAGAATAAAAAAATGATCATTTCAATAGATGCAGAAAAAGCTTTTAATAAAATTCAACATCTGTTTATGATAAAAAACTCTCCAGAAAGAAGACATAGAGGGAACATACTTCAGCATAATAAAGGCTACATATGACAAACACACAGCTAACATCATATTCAATGGTGAAAAACTGAAAGCATTTCCTCTAAGATCAGGAACAAGACAAGGATATCCACTGTCACCACTTTTATTCAACATAGTATCGGAAGTCCTAGCCACAGTCATCAGAGAAGAAAAAGAAATAAAAGGAATCCAAATTGGAAAGGATCTTGTAAAACTGTCACTGTTTGCAGACATGACACTATGCATAGAAAATCCTAAGTATGCCACCAGAAAACTACTATAGCTCATCAATGAATTCAGTAAAGTGGCAGAATACAAAATTAACATGCTTAAATCTGTTGCACTTCTATACATAAACAATGAACTATCAGAAAGAGAAAGCAAGGAAACAATGCCACTTACCACCACATCAAAACAAAGTATTTAGGATTAAACCTGCCTAAGGAAGCAAAAGGTCTACACTCAAAACACTATAAGAGACTGATGAAAGAAACTGAAGACAACACAAACATTTGGAAAAATATACTGTGTTCTTGGATTTGAAGAACCAATATTGTTAAAATTACCATGCTATCCAATGCAATCTACAGATTCAGTGCAATCCTATGAAAATGCCAATGACATTTTCCACAGAACTAGAACAGATCATTTTAAAATTTGTATAGACATATAAAAGACCTGAAATAGCCAAAACAGTTTTGAGAAAGAAGACTAGAGCTGGGGGAATCATGCTCCTTGTCTTCAGACTATACTACAAAGCTACAGTAATCAAAGCAGTATGTTACTGGCACAAAAACAGACTCACAGATCAATGTAACAGGATAGAGAGCATAGACGTAAACCCTTACACTTATGGCTAATTACTCTATGACAAAGGAGGCAAGAACATACAGTGGAGTAAAGATAGTCTCTTGAATAAGTGATGCTGGAAAAACTGGACAGCTGCATGCAAAACAATGAGATTAGAGCATTTCTTCACACCATATAAAAAAAATGAACTCAAAATGGATTAAAAACCTAAATGTAAGACCAAATACTATAAAACTCCCAGAGGAAAACATAGGCAGAAAATTTCTTGACATAAGTTACAGTATTATCTTTTCAGATCTGTCTCCTAAAGTAGAGGAAATAAAAACAAAAATAAACAAATGGGATCGAATTATACCTGAAAGCTTTTGCAGAGCAAAGGACATCATCAACAAAGCAAAAAGGCAACCCACTGAGTGGGAGAAAATATCTCCAAATGACATAACCAATAAGGGATTAATATTCAAGATATATAAACAGTTTGTATAATTCAACATCCAAAAAAAAAAAAAAAACGACAACAAATTGCCTAGAATAGGCAGAATAACTGCATAGACACTTTTCTAAGAGGAAATGCAAATGGTCACTCAGATCAGATCAGTCGCTCAGTCGTATCTGACTCTTTGCGACCCCATGAACCTCAGCATGCCAGGCCTCCCTGTCCATCACCAACTCCCGGAGTTCACCCAGACTCATGTCCATCGAGTCAGTGATGCCATCCAGCCATCTCATCCTCTGTCGTCCCTTCTCCTCCTGCCCCCAATCCCTCCCAGCATCAGAGTCTTTTCCAATGAGTCAACTCTTCGCATGAGGTGGCCAAAGTACTGGAGTTTCAGCTTTAGCATCATTCCCTCCAAAGAAATCCCAGGGCCGATCTCCTTCAGAATGGACTGGTTGGATCACTAGGCACATGAAAAGATGCTCAACATTGCTAGTCATCAGGGAAAGGCAAATCAAAACCACAAGGAGATATCACTCCACACCTGTCAGAATAACTATCATCAAAAAGAATACAAATAGCAAATGTTGACAAGGATATGGAGAAAAGGGAACCCTCGTAAACTGTTGGTGGTAATGCGAATTGATATAGCCACTATGGAAAACAGTATGGAAGTTCCTCAAAAACCTAAAAGTAGAACTACTATATGACCCAGGAGTTCCACTCCCCCTCAAAAATCACTAATTCAAAAAGATACATGCACTCCAAAGTTCATAGCAGCATTATTTACAACTGCCAAGATATGGAAACAATCTAAGTGTCCATCAATTAATGAATGGATAAAGAAGAATGGAATGTGTGTGTGTGTGTATATCCACACACATGCATATCATGGATTACTACTCAGCCATAGAAAAGTGTGAAATTTTGCCTTTTGCACCAACATGGGTGGACTTGGAGGGTATTGCACTAAGTGAAATAAGTCAGACAGAGAAAGAAAAATAATGTATGATATGACTTATATTGGAATCTAAATAATACAACAAACCAGTGAATAAAACAAAAAAGAAGCAGACCCACAGATAAAGACAACAAACTAGTGGTTACCTTTACAGAAACTCAAAGAGGAGCAATATCGGGGTGAGGGAGTAGAAAATACCAATTATTGGATGTAAGATAATTAAGGAGGTATTGTGCAACAAGGAGAATAAAGCAAATATTTTGTAATAACTGTAAATGGAGGGTAACCCTTAAAAACTGCTTTAAATTTTTAATTAAATAATACTTTTAAAGAAAGGAAAATGAAAGATACTCACCAAGAGGTAAAGCCAGGCTTCAAATGCCAGACACTAAATCCTATGTGGTACTGTCACCACACGGATTTGCCTCCCTGTGGTATGACCACAGACTGGGTATCTTTCGTCTGGTTCTAGCTTTCTTATCAGCTGTTTCTCATTTATAAAGTTTAGAGATTGGAATAAATCCAGGTTACTTCCCAGCTCTGTCACTTATTAAAAACAGGGACCTTCCTGCAAGGGGCGGGGCGGGGGGGGGGCCTGAAGATAACAGGATTCTTTCAATGTCTGGAAACACCCAGCCCCCTCACTCAGGGCTGGAGACAAAGCTTAGGTCCGTGGGGGAGCTGGTCATGGGCTGAGAAACCAAGCAAGTGTGAATTCTAATCCTGGTGCTGACATTGACTTCCTCCTAATCCTCGCAGGCACTTTGTTTCTGAGTTTCCATCTCTGCAACAAGGTTAGTAAGACTCATCAATCTCCCAGGACATGTTCACGTCTGCCTCGTGTTTGCAAGGAGCTAAAAACCTCATTTCTGGGGGATTGTGGCAGTTTTACATGGAGGAACCCTTAGAAACAAAAATCAGGAATGCTAGAAGGCAAGTCATTGAAAACTGCATTAAAAAAATAACATGTGTGAGCCTGCTAGAGGATCTCTAATCTAAACCCATTTTGAGAAGCAGTCATTCCATTATGTGTTCAGCTATCAGGGGAAAAATTTCTGTAGCTGAAGTTCAACCTAGGAGAAGGCACATAGGGGAAGAGTTCTAGAATAATAGCAGACATTCTGGAGTTCACACTCACAGAAGCAGTGTAATCTAATCTGTTTCTCCTTTTCAAAAAATATTATCTCTATCAACAGAATGGGAAAGACTGAGGGCAGGAGGAGAAGGGGGCGATAGAGGATGAGATGACTGGATAGTATCATCAACTCAATGGGCATGAGTTTGAACAAACTCTGGGAGATAGTGAAGGACAGGGAAGCCTGGTGTGCTGCAGTCCATGGGGTCACAAAGCCTCAGACACAACTGAGCGACTGAACAACCACCACCAACAGAATAATGCATGGAGTTGGAACACAGGATAATCAATTACACCCTCATTTAAGTGGTTGATGCTTCACTCTGAAGAAACATTCTGGAAGAAATAGAATCACCCAACAAGAAAGAAAAGAAATAGAAACATCCAGAATTTGTACAAGTGCTTAAAGTTTTGAAGGGGTAGAAATAGCCAAGCACTGCAGGAAATCCCCAGATTCTATGCTTATCTATGAGGTGAAACAATTTGCCAGGTGAGCTTCATCTTGTCATGCCTTTTGTAGATGGATACATACAAAACACGCACACATTCAGAGCATACAGCTTTCATCAAAAAGTTCTTCCTTGCCTGCTGTGATGGGGTGCCTGCCATGGAAAGTGGGGAGAAAAGAATGGGTCGGCCAGCTGTGCTCTTTCTTCCATCTGTTTCCTGCATCCTGTACATCACAGGAAGAGAAATTTCCTAAGGTTGCCCTTCATACCTTCTGACTATCCTCAGAGGCTGATCACATCTGCACTCCCTCTTAGGAGCAGGGAGACTCAACTTTTCTTTTATGTAGGTCTTCCCTATAATTTTTTTTTTCTCCAACCTGAACTGAATCTCCAACTATCTCTCTCAGGATGCGATAAATCAGGGATTTCTGTTTCCCACTCCGGACTCCATTCTGCCATCACAGTCAGTATACAACCCACAGAGTTAAGCAAACAAAAGAATTTTTCATTTTCTCTTTCATTCAGTAAGGCTCCATTTTCTGTCACCCTCCAACCTTTTGATCTGTGTCCTAATGGTGCCGGTCACTTAGGGGCAGAAGTTCAGCGGTGGGTTAAGTCTGGGTGTGTTTACATGCAGGAGAGGGTGTGTGTGTGCTCACTTCCTGTTGTCTGTGCGCTGCACACTGCCTTTGCTCTCCCAGGGCCCTGAGATCCCACCTGCTGAGTGAGCCCCTTCCCCTGCAATACCAGTTGAAAAGAAAAAAAAAAAAAGTTGTTTTCCCTTTTCTTTCCCTCCAGTCACCAAACCCTTTTGTCTTTGCTGCAGCTGAGCTGACATGGGCCAGTCTTACCTTGAAAAGGTTAAGGGAATAGGTGCTGTAACACTGACTATTCCATTTGGTTGTAACGATTTCCCAGTTTGCGTTTCCTAACATCAGTGGATCCATGAATCCTGAAAATTGCATTAAAATGTGCTTGGGTCGCTGGCTTTTTCTGTTTTCATTCTGAACTTTTTATTTTGTTTTGGAGGATAGCTGATTAACAATGCTGTGACAGTTTCAGCTGGACAGCAAAGCGACTCAGCCGGACATATACATGTATCCGTTGTCCCTCAAACTGCCCCCCTCATCCAGGCTGCCACATAACACTGAACAGAGTTCCCTCGGCTATACAGTAGGTCCTTGTTGGTTATCCATTTTAAACATAGCCATGTGTACTGCTGTTTTAAGATGCTTGAAATGAATGAGAAACTATGCATTCAATAACTGAAGCACCATGGAAACACAGACGACACGGGGAAAGCTCTGATTTAAATAAGTCACATAATTTCCCCTCTAGGACCCTTCTCTCCCGTGTGTGTATCTTGCCACCTCACCTGCTACCAGCCTACTCTGCCATCCTGCCACGTCACTTCCAGGAGATAAACTCTCTGACGGCTACTGACATTTGGGTTAAAACAACTAACGAATTTCTCAAAGCGTTGCTGTGTGAGAAATGCATTCTCCACTCATGCACTCATCCCATCCACCTGTTTATCATTCAGCCGCTCATCTTCCAGGCAGATCTGAGTTGTGGCTCCAGGACAAGGTGCAACAAACGGTAGGTGAAACTGGCCTGGAAAAGGACATGGTATTCATCAATCACTCAATACACAGCCTGGCTTATATCTCTTATCTCCCCGAGACCTTCACGCCCACGCCTCATGAGCAAGCACTGTGTACACAGCATGGTGGTACCCTCCAGGGACCCCACTCTCTTGCATTTAACTGGCCCCTGAGAGATTCCACAGAAAGGATATTTAATTTGGTGGTTCTCCAGAAACACTGGTTTACTCTCCATGCTGGTTTTCTCTTTCCTCTCCAAGTCTGTGTGACAGACTCTAAGACCAAGAAAGGGTACGTAATTAACTACTTGACCTCTGCTTGGCTGCGTCGACAGAGGATATGTTATGCTTCCTTCCTTCTTTTCCGTTTGTGCCAGGATTCCAAGTTGTGTGTGTCCCTCGGCTGCTTGCACTCTTGTTTCATCTTCCCCCATATGGTGTGACAGATCTCTACCGCAGACCGTTATGGACGGGCTTCCGGTGGGGAGACTGCCCTACTGAGGCAGATTCGTGATCACCATGGAGGACAGCCACAGTCTGTTTTCCAGGGACCAAATCCAGATGCTACTGAGGAAAATATATTAAAAAAAAATACCTCTAGGCACTTAATTGTGCAATGTTAGACTGCCCAATGCCAGCTGGTGATTAAATTATGAAATACAGGAGGATTTATAATCCTTGAAATTTCATCTGAGCCCATGTTGTCACAGAGGCCGTCTGACCATATGGTCCATCCTTCTTGCAAGGTTCCAAGAAACTCACCAGGGTATTGAGCCCCCAAGGGTGAATTGCATTGTCTGTTTACTTCCTATGACAGCAGGAGATAAGATGCAATGGGATACTCCTATTCCATTTATTACTTTTTCTTTGAATCTATGTCCTTGTCAAATATGAGTGGTTCTCCCCCTAAAATATGTGACCCTCTTTCCCAAAATGGTTTAGCATTTCTTCCTGTAAGTCCTTCATCATACAGCTGTTCCTTGTTCTTTATCTGAACTGTCACATTTTCCTTGCCTAGGATTTCTATCACTGTCCACATTGTAGTTTACTATTAGCATTTCCAGAATTTCATGGTGACTGTTTTACTCATCTCTAACTCAAGGATCTGTGACAACATATAAATATATGGGACATAGTTCTTCATCTATGGCTTTGCTTCAACATCAGCAGGAAAATAAAGTCATTATGTTCCTCTCCCTCAAGGTTCTTCTATATCAGGGTATGGAACTTAGGAGACAAAAATGTCTCATTCAAGATATAAATGGCAAACCTACGGTATTTAGGAGATATTATATAAAAATCAACGAGTTAAATTTTAGATACAAAAAGCCATCATGGATCTTTGAACAGAGATATTGAAAAGGAAGATAATGGCCAGCCTGGCAAAGAGTAAGCTACCTTCAATTGGATTTCATGAGTAAGTGTTGCCCCAAAATGGATCTATGTGGAGTTACAGGTAATTTTAGCAAGAAAAAAAAAGTTTTGAAGGAGCAGGAAAAAGATGGGAGATTTAAGGTCAAAGTCATGGACAGTAACCTAAACAATTCACAAAACAGAAAGCAAAAGAGGAAAGTGAAAACTGTCATTAATGCATTTTGAATAAGTACTTGTTGTTTAATTTGTTATTTGAAAACTAAGTTTACCATGCACGTCTGTGTGCTTAGTTGCTTAGTTGTGTCGACTCTTGGCAACCCCATGAACTGTAGCCCACCAGCTTTCTCTGTCCATGGAATTCTCCAGGCAAGAATACTAGAGTGGGTTGCCATTCCTTTCTGCAGGGGATCTTCTTGACCCAGGGATCAAACCTGCGTCTCCTGCATTGCAGGCGAATTCCTTACCATCTAAGCCACCAGAGAAACCCAAGTTTCCCATAAGAGAGACTATATTCAGGTCAGAAAGGGCATAAGTAGGGGGAAAAAAAGGTTTATATCTTCAGAAACTCAAAAAAGGACTCCAGTTAGGATAGAAAGGTAGAAACATAGTTAGCTAGTTATATCCCATTGACTATATGTACTTCAATGGTCAGATCTCAGCAGCTGGATGGATGGCTATATATAAGTGCTCAGTCACTCAGTCATGTCCAACTCTTTGTGACCCTTTGGACTATAGCCCATCAGGCTACTCTGTCCATGGGATTTTTCAGGCAAGAATACAGCAGTGGGTTGCCATTTCCTCCTCCAGGGGATCTTCCTGACCCAGGGATTGAACCCACATCTCCTGCGTCTCCTGCGTCTCCTGCATTGCAGGCTGATTGTTTACCTGCTGAACCATCGAGCAAATGAATGGCTCTACACCATTAAAAACACAGACTCAAGCCAGACTAATTGAAATAAAAGACTGGCTCTGCCATTTACTACGGAGAAGGCAATGGCACCCCACTCCAGTACTCTTGCCTGGGAAATTCCATGGACAGAGGAGCCTGGTAGGCTGCAGTCCATGGGGTCGCTAAGAGTTGGACATGACTGAGCGACTTCACTTTCACTTTTCACTTTCATGCATTGGAGAAAGAAATGGCAACCCACTCCAGTGTTCTTGCCTGGAGAATCCCAAGGATGGGGGAGCCTGGTGGGCTGCCGTCTGTGGGGTCGCACAGAGTCGGACACGACTGAAGTGACTTAGCAGCAGCAGCAGCAGCCATTTACTAGCTGGGCAATTTAGATAGGTTGCTTGACCCCTCCATGCCTCAGTTTCTGCTTCTGTAAAATGATGATAATAATAGTATTAACCCATGAATTGATTATGAGAACTAAAGAAATATGTTAAAAATAATATTTATACATATATATGATTTTTAACAGTTCCTGACACGTAGTAAGCACTGCATAAGGCTTAGTTGCTTATGCAACTAAGTTGTGTTACTATTGGACAGAACTAAGAAGAAGGTACTTAACTCTTTGGACCTCTGTCAAGACAGCTGGCTTAGGGCCTAGCAATAAAACTCTGGACAACTTTAACTGCATTTGCAGGATGGAAAGGGGAAAAGAGCCAAAGGGAGAAGGAAAGAATAGGGATGCCTTAAAAACAATTTCTGCACAGTGCACATTTCTTCCAGGGTTAGGTCCTACCAGACCCTTTATCCCCACATTTTCAGCACCTCAACTCCCTGTAATGGAAACTAAAAAGGCAACTCACTGAAGGTATCCAAGGACATACTTCTGCCATTCTTCTGGAACCCACCAGGACATTTTGCTGTTTGTTATCAACTTCTTTTAACTATAGTAGCGCCCAGTCCTCTAACATCTCTGTGGATTCGCCCCTAATCTCACTAAAAGGCAGATGAGATTCTGAAAAGGAGAGGTGGGTAGAAAAGTTTGTCAATATGAAGGAAACAGCTTGAGCAAAGGCAGAAAAAAATAGGAACCATGAGGGTAGATCAAAAGAACATGTGGACTAGAGTACAAGTACATCTAAGTAATATAAAGGAGAAGAGGGAGCTGGGACCCAGCAGACTTGATGAATGCCAAAGTGAGGACGTCATGCTTAACCTGGGAGCCAACGTGGCGAGGGTGGGAGTGGGGGTTGGCATGGTCACCTGGGAGGAGAATATTTGATAGAATTCAGTGTAGAAGCAAATGTTTAGGAGTCAGATCTGCTCACTAATTAGATCACCTTACTCAACATCACTGCTCTAACTCTCGTTGTCCTTATTGTTTCAAGATTTTAAATATGTATGGAACTTCTACTTTGTGCTAAATACCATGTGAGGCCCTCTAAGGTAGTAACTCTAACATTTGTACAGTTCAAGTTAGACCAAGAGATCCATTCTGCATGTTCCAACTCTAACGTGATATTATAATCAGGATTCAGCCAACTGGATTCCCAATCCCATTAATGAAGAACAGTCAAGATCTTCACCAAATGTTGTTGCATGTATTCTGCTGCTGCTGCTAAGTCTCTTCAGTCATGTCAGACTCTGTGCGACCCCATAGACGGCAGCCCACCAGGCTCCCCCATCCCTGGGATTCTCCAGGCAAGAACACTGGAGTGGGTTGCCATTTCCTTCTCCAATGCATGAAAGTGAAAAGTGAAAGGGAAGTCTCTCAGTCATGTCCGACTCTTAGCCACCCCATGGACTGCAGCCTACCAGGCTCCTCCATTCATGGGATTTTCCAGGCAAGAGCACTGGAGTGGGGTGCCATTGCCTTCTCTGTGCATGTATTCTACAGACTATTAAACTCTGAAGAATTTTGTTCAGATCTACTACCACTGGCCTGGCAATCATTTCACTTTTTCCAGGTGAATAAACAGGTGAAGAAAACTTGATAAAGAGTGATTGATTCCCTAGACTGCCTAAGAAATTAATTACATATGAGAATGAAAAAAATAGGAAGTGTAATATATAATGAAAACCAGGAGGTATCTTGTCTAAGTCCAATCAGCTTTGGAATTATATCAATAGGTATCTAACTGCTTGATTAATTCTTTTTCAGTTTTTATGTTTTCAAGTCATCTGTGATTTTTTTAATGTCATCTCCTTTCCTTTTAGGAATTCCTGGCAAGTTGACATACATATGGTGAACATATGGTCTTCTCCTAATTGATTTAATTCAGAAGATGACCCAGGGGAGAGCTCTGAGCACTATCTGTTTGAGAGGTTTCGGGAATGTTTATTTCAGAGTGAAGGGTCTAAGTGTGATAGCATCAGAGTAGTGCCATTGAAACAGGCCAGGCAGTACGCACACATGGTCGGAAGTATCAGTGGTATAAATCATCAGGATGATTTTAACTCAAAGTCTCTGAATTGGCAGAATAATATAAAAATAATATTATTAAATAAAAGTAAGAGTTACTGGTTATGATGTTTATTTCAAGAGGTTTTTTAAAAAAATTGCCTGTACTAAATCTCCCCTACTTGTAAAACTGTCTCTCCCCAGGTGACACTGCATTGCCTAATTAACTGGTGGATCAATTTGCCTACATTCCTAAGGGAGCCTATGTTTGCCTAATACATCCTCCACCTGATAGAGATAATGCTGAAGCTAAACGACTGCGGAAGAGCTGGGGCAATTGACTGCATTCCTTCCCTGCAGACGGCTATAAATAAAGCCATGTGTCTCTCCTCTGTTTGGTAAATGGCTCCTAGATGATAGCAATCCAGCCGCAACAAAACTGAAACCAAATTGAGTTCTCTCTATTGTCATCCCTGGTTTGGCTCTAACAATAAAGTCAAAATACCTGTCATTAGTTGATGATGACCTTGATTGATGTGGAGTTTGAATCCTTAATATTGAGTCACAGGACTCAATTTTGAAAATGTGGCATCTGATCATGTTCCTATCAATCTAACGCCCTAGGCCCAAAGTCTGTTTTGTTAAGTGATGCGAATAAGCAACATACCAGATAAAATCAGCCTTTCTGAATTAAGCATAGGAAATTTATATGTAATATATATTTTAAAATATTTTTATATCTTAATATGTATATGTATTAATACATATTTAATGTATATGTATATTAGTGTATATATACTTACACATTTATATGTTTTATATATATACCTACACATATATAACATATGGGGGCTTCCCAGGTGGCTCATGAGAAGGAAATGGCAACCCACTCCAGTATTCTTGCCTGGAGAATCCCAGAGACGGAGGAGCCTCGTGGGCTGCCGTCTGTGGGGTAACACAGTTGGACACGACTGAAGTGACTTAGCGGCAGCAGCAGCAGCAGGTGGCTCAATGGTAAAGAATCCCCCTACCAATGCGAGAGATTCAGGAGTTACAGGTTCGATCCCTGTTCCCTGAAGAGGAAATGGCAACGCACTCCAGTATTCTTGCCTGGGAAATCCCATGGACAGAGGAGCTTGGAGGGCTACAGTCCACGGGGTCTCAAAGAGTCAGACACAGCTAAGCAACTGAGAACACATGCATGCATATAACATAGAAATGTGTAGGTATATATTATATACACACGTCCTTCATTTCTTGTATCTTTAGCCCTTAGCCTGAACCAAGTGTTTTTAATGTTTGTTGAATGAATAAACAGTTGGGCACTTTCTACAGTTTACATAATTAACCATCCAGTAGATAATTGTATCGGAGAAGGCAATGGCACCCCACTCCAGTACTCTTGCCTGGAAAATCCCATGGACGGAGGAGCCTGGTGGGCTGCCGTCTCTGGGGTCGCACAGAGTCGGACACGACTGAATCGACTTAGCAGCAGCAGCAGATAATTGTATAATGTCAGTAGTGGTAGTACTAGTCGTAATAACACTGCTACTGCTAAAAAAGCTCTTATTAACTGAATTTTCACAAACTCCAGGCACTAGTGAAAATGTGCTTAGAACTAAATACCCTGTCTCATTGACAACTGTCCTACAAGAGAGATCTTGTTATTTCCCAGATTGTAGATCAAGGGGTTGGGTTGTGAGGAAGTTAAACAATGTGCCTAAGAACAAATAGGTGATGATATAGAATCCAAATAATCTGCTTGTAATCACAGCAGACTCTTTCAACTCAGGGAGTACATTGTCATTTCAATGGGATTTCACTGGAATGTTCAACACTATTTTTGTTTGAGTGGTATGATTTCACTTAAAGATCATTCCTCTTTCGGAGTTAACTCGGTCATACGAAATTGTTCTGTCAAATTGTTAATAGACTATAAAAGAGAAGGGGCAGGAGTGGAGCCTTTGATTCTGGACACTGCTGCTGCTGCTGCTAAGTTGCTTCAGTCATGTCCGACTCTGTGCGACCCCATAGACGGCAGCCCACCAGGCTCCCCCATCCCTGGGATTCTCCAGGCAAGAACACTGGAGTGGGTTGCCATTTCCTTCTCAGATGCATGAAAGTGAAAAGTGAAAATGAAGTCACTCAGTCATGTCCAACTCTTAGTGATCCCATGGACTGCAGCCTACCAGGCTCCTCCATCCATGGGATTTCCCAGGCAAGAGTACTGGAGTGGGGTGCCATTGCCTTCTCCGATTCTGGACACAGATCACAGTTAAGAACAGAGTAAGACAGGTGTCAGAAAATATTTCTGAAGTGCTCTTGTCCATTTCCACGTGCCTAAGCAATCATCAGAAAAATTATTATTGTATCCAGTTAGCAACCATCGGGTCATCTTTGAATTCTTTGAAAAGTAGTAGAATTTCATTGCTTCAGCTTCATGGGATGTTTAGGAATTGTCCTTTAGGAATTCATCCTCAGGAAGAAGACTTTAAGATCTGCTCTGTACAGCACATCCTAGAGCATGCTAGTACATATTGATGTTTTATAAAGCGATGCAACAGAAGTGCCATAGAAAACAGCAGACTAGTCAATGACCCTGAATTAAAAATTCCCTTCCTGAAGCTCATATGACCATAGTACCAAGAGAAAAAAGAGACCCGATACATCTCTCTGTGTGTCATGACAATACACTTTGTTCTACTCAGTGGAACCCAGAGAGGGTGAAGCAATCCAAATATTATTTCAGAGCTAATTGCTAGCTCATGTGATTTCTTTCACAGAATAGAATTACAAACACATCTGGTGTCATTTCTTAATCAACTGGGACTTGACCCTCCATAATGGTTAATTACATTTCATTGCATAACTTGAGTATAAGTTGTACACTTAACATTTCTACATTATCACAGCTATTAATATTAACTTAATAAGAGGAATAATATAGCCTCACACCAGAGACATCTTCGGGATACCTTGGATGTCATCTCTGTTTGTGAAGAGAAGCAGGATTGGAGTCTATCACTTTTTAAAGGTCTTTTCACAGAATTTCTTCCAAAGTTTTTCCAGTGTTATCTCATGAACCTCTCTTTGACTATATGGGCAAGGTGACTACCCAGTGCAGAGCTCCCAGACAGCATGGTTATAAGTATTCTTTCTCATAGTCCACTACAGCACACTCTGGGTGGTCAGATTGTGTGCCCCAATTTGAGGGTTGGAAGCCTGGACACAGGACACAGTCTAGTAGCAACTAAGCAACATAAGTTGAACACAGTGTCAGCTCTCTTCCAGGATAGGACAGTGTTTTGAAGGAAGCAGGACAAGATTGATCAGACTACAAGGGAATTCACACCATAGGAGCTAGTGATCCTGCTTAAAACAGTCCCCGTACTAAAGAACGACAATTTGAGTAAATATTTGTCCGGTGAACAATTTACATTCTTCCTTTCCCATAAATGTCTAACTTTCAGCAAAGATCCACTTGTCACCTGCACAAATTGTAGGTGTTGAAGCCAGGCCTGTGACCCTGAAGACCATCTTTGCCATTTCTGAATGACCTATGTGTCTAAAAATGTGCCCGACGCCTACAAGCAGTTGAGCTCCTGAAATGTTCTCAAAGAAATACAAAGCATATGCCATGCAGCTGGCTCACATATCAGCCATGGTGTCAGACAATTGCTCTCTGAAGGGCTCTGGTTTTTGGATCAGGAGACACCTGTCATGCTGGTCATGCAGTGGAGAAAGCATGGGGCTGAGATGGCTGAATTCTGAACCTAACTTGGCCACCAGGCATGTATGGGCATGGGAGAGTTCCCTTTTTCCTAGCCTCTACTTCCTCACTTGACAGATGATTCTATGAGCTTTAAGTTTCTTAACCCAGTTCAAAACACCTGTGCCCATATGATTTTACAATCAAACAGGATAATGGGGACTTACTTCAATCAATCTGTTCTGAGAGCTTCTTTGAAATTCTACTGAGCATCCCAGATGGCGCTAGTGGTAAAGAACCTGCCTGCCAATGCAAGAGACAGAAGAGACACAGGTTCAACCCCCGGGTCAGGAAAATTTCCAGGAGAAGGGATGACAACCCACTCCAGTATTCTTGCCTGGAGAGTCCCAGGGACAGAGGAGTCTGGTGCGCTGCAGTCCAAGGGTTCACAAAGAGTCACACAACTGAGCACACACAGCACAGATACCTTGGAGAATATTGTTTTGCAGAAAATTATTTTTTAGTACTTTATATTGGTAAAAAAGTCCACATTCACCCTTCAACAAATCTATGATACATTTTGAACACCATAAACTACCATAAATCTTATCACATGCACCAGCCCTCATTTGTCAGTACACAAAACTTTACAGTCAAGCATACGTATCCATTTTGCAAATTTTGTTCAGCAGATTCACAATAAACTAGCACAAAGAGATCAATAGAACTTATTTTATGGTAACAAAGAACTGGAGAAACACAGAAAATAGTTGTTTTGTTTGCTTGAAGCATTTTGTCTGAGTCATGGGATTCATTAGCCAACCAGGACAAGTGACAAGAAGAAAATTTCCTCTAGCCATTATGAACAATTCTGAGCCAAAGTGATTTGACATCTCCGCCAAAAATGGTCCCTCTAGGGTCAAGTTGACCCCTCCTTGAGAAATAGCTCTGGTTTAAAAGCTCCCACCTAAACAGGTTTCCCTGATGGCTCAGCAGATAGAGAATCCATCTGTAATGCAAGAGACACATGAGTCTCGGGTTCAATCCCTGGGTCAGACAGACTCCCCTAGATGAGGAAATGGCAACTCACTCAAGTATTCTTGCCTGGAAAATCCCATGAACAGAGGAGCCTGGCAGACTACAGCCCATAGTGTCGCAAAGACTTGGACATGACTGAGCAATTAAGCACACACCCAAACAGAAGAGCTGCTGCTGCTGCTGCTAAGTCACTTTAGTCGTGTCTGACTCTGTGTGACCCCACAGACGGCAGCCCACCAGGCTCCGCCGTCCCTGGGATTCTCCAGGCAAGAACACTGGAGTGGGATGCCATCACCTTCTCCAAACAGAAGAGCTCCCCCGCTTCAAACACTGAGCACACAGACTAGGTCATCCCTAAATCATAGAAAAATAATAAAATCAGAATGAATAATTTCATGTCAATTTCACTTGACAAGGCAATTTCACCTTCCCAACTCAAACTACCCCCAGTGATCTTTAGAGGACATTTCCCTCAGAACAGGTGCTTTGTTTTGCTTTATTATTACAATTTTCTCTGCATAGGAAATAGTAGAGACACACAACAGACTGCAAAATCCAATTTTAATTAAAAGTCACAGACCTTGACATATTGGAAGCTTTGAAAATATTTTGCAATTTCAGTAATGATGAGAAGTTATGCACCCTGCACCTCTATATCTAAAGCATGAAATGGAAACCAGCAACCATTCATCTACTTTCTGTCTGGAGCTGTAAAACTGTCCTGGGATGTGCTGAAGAGGCATCTAGGGGTGTTTCAGAAAGGAAAGTATTTGCTAATGAGAGACCAATTTAGATAGCAAAGAATTGAGAAAGAGTCAGATTTAACCCCTCAAAAGCAGATACTAGTTTGTGGGTAAAAGCTCTTAAATAAACCACAGCTCTAGTGATACTTGTTTTCATTAGGACCAATGCTGCTGCTGTTCAGTTGTGTCTGATTCTTTACAACTCCATGGACCGCAGCACAACGGGCTTCCCTGTCCTTCACTATCTCCCGGAGGTCACGCAAACTCACGTCCATTGAGTTGGTGATGCCGTCCAACCATCTCATCTTTTATCACCTCTTCTCCCCCTGCCCTCAATCTCTCCTAACATCAGGGTCTTTTCCAACACCAATAGTCCCTCATGTAGGCTTTCTAACCTAGGTTAATAGACTTCTCCAGGTTTACCAGATGTCCCTACTTGGGATGGCCTCCATAGACAATTTCTACCTACACTGATATCTTGTCCCTTAGCTCTTTCCAAGTTTCCTCCTTGTCAATCATCTACCCAGAGAACCTCCATGATCTGCCCTCCCCTCTCTCCCAGGTGGACACAGATTCCGTTGATTAAAGGACATCCTATATAACCTGCTGTCTCATCATCATTCATAATACCACTGCCTTTCACTCTCAGAAGTACACCGTTTTGGAAGATAAATTAAATGGCTGCCTTCTCTTGCTTTTTTCCCTTCCTCCTTATAACATCTTTAATATCTTATTTATGCAGCACCAAAATACCATTCAATATGAATGTCTACCTGGTCACTCCTCCAGCCCTGCCACTCCCTTGCAAGCTCCAGACAAACAGTTCCATTCCAGTATTCCATGTCTATTTGAGAGCCCTTCTAGAACCATAGACTCAACAAATAATAAATCTTTTTCAGACAGACCAGTTACTCTCTGGCATTATTATTTCTGTTAAAGAAACCAGTTAAGCTCAATACTGGAATATCATCTTGTCAAAAAAATCTTAGGTCATTTCCCATAAGTCCTTCTAGATCAAGATGCTACAAACCTATGTTTTATGCTCCCTTCCACTGGAAGCACCTCCAGCCCTGATTTTGTCACTCCCAGAATATTACAAAATGCTTGCTCATGGCTGCTTAAAACTTAGCAGTGATGGGAATTTCCTGGTGGTGCATTTAAGATGCTGCACTTCCAATTCAGGGGGTGCATTTTCGATCCCTAGTCTGGAAACTATTAATAAGATCCCCCATGCTGCAAGGTGCAGCCAAAATGCAAAAATTAGCAGTGATTTCAAAGGCCTGCTAAATGAACTTAAACCTTTTGCCATGACTTTCAAAGCCTTGCATAGTATGCCTTCAAATCAACTTGTTGATCTTTTTCAGTTCTAACATACTAGAACTTTATGATTCTGAATATCCTCCCTTATTTCTCAGTAGCAATCAATAATACATTCTAGAACTCAGGTTACTCTACCTACAAATAGGTTGTATTCATTTCTGAGAATAATCTGTAATTCCTTGCCTTTACAGTTTCATCTGTGTAGTTTAGAAAAACTTTTTTAACAAATTTTATTTTTCAGAATCATTTCAGAGATTGTACAGGAAGTTTCAATGTCCTATGCCATTTCAGCCTGGAATGTTCTTACCTTTGTTTGTATTACTGAAGTCTATCCATCCCTCAAAGACCTATTTAAATACCATTGTCTCAGAAAACCTTTCTTCCTCCACTCTCCCCCAAATAATTAATATGGTCTCTTGCCTTCTTATTCACCACAATTACTATCATTCTGTATTTTCAGGACTATACATTATAGTGGCCTCTGAAGGTTCTACTTCCTTCCAGTCATAGAAATCTCCAAATGCTTTTCCACATTGCCGCCAGGCTGATCTTTCTAAACATGAACTTCATCATACTATTTCCTAGCTTAGAGGCTTTTAATGATTCTCTATTTCCCATAGGACAAAACTCAAACTCCTCATTATAACATGCAGCAATCTGAACACTATTTACATCTCCAGACTTAAATCTCCTGTTTCTCAATTTTCACTCTTTATGCTATAGCAAGGCCTACCCAGGTAGTTCAAGGGTAAAGAATTTGCCTGCCAATGCAGGAGACTCAGACCTGGTTTGGATCCCTGGATCAGGCAGATCCCCTGTAGGAGGGCATGGCAACCCACTCCAGTTTTCTTGCCCGGAAAATCCCATGAACAGAAGAGCCTGGTGGGCTACAGCCCATGGGGTCGAAAAGAGTTGGACATGACTGAGTATGCCTTAACAACAGAGCCTCATAATGTTTTCCACACAGACTATTGGGTATTTTGTTATTGTCTCTTCCCACAAATTCTTTTTCCTCCTTGTCTATCTGGAGAGCTTCCCTACACTCAACTCTGATGATAATTACCCTGTGACCCTATCTTTGATCATCTACATTTTTTTGCCTGCTCCACTTCAGACAAAAGTAATTACTTTCTTCTCCTGGTACTACCAAATTGTGCTTATATTATTTGTTATCACAATATATTTCATTAATTAGATTTTTCTACTAGATTGTGAATGCTCTAAAGACAGGATTTATGTCATGGTTAAGAGTATGGACTCTGGAGAGAAGATATGGATTCAAATCTTATCTCTCCTACTCACTAGCTGAGTGATCTTGCATATCAATTAGCTGTTACTACAAGAATACAGCAACAACAAATTATCAGTGGTACGTAACGATTCTTTTTTTGCTGAGTCTGTGGGTTGACTGGTAGTTTGGCTAATTTAAGTCAGTCTTGGCTGATCTTGGCTGGGTTTGTTTATGCATTAGTGGTCAGTGGTGCATCAGCTGGGGCTGAACTGTCTGGGATGGCCTCAGCTGGGATAATTCATTTCTACCCTTCTCTCATCCTCTAGAAGATCTTCCTGGATTGTCCTCACTGTGGGAGCAGAGTTTCAAGAGACCTGCAGTGATATACACGGCCTCATGAGGTCTAGACTGAGAACTAGCTCCATGCTATATTTATTCCAATCAATTGTCCAAACCAAAAGGGCTTCCCTGATGACTCACTTCACTGTACACTCAAAACTATCACAACATTGTAAATCAACTGTAATATTGATATGCGGGTAAGGAATCCACCTGCAATGCAGGAGACATGGGAGATGTAGGTTCGATCCCTGGGTCAGGAAGATCCCCTGGAGAAGGAAATGGCAACCCACTCCAGTTTTCTTGCCTGAAAAATCCCATGGACAGAGGAGCCTGGAGGGCTACAGTCCATGGGGCCGCAAGAGTTGGACATGACTGAGCTACTAAGCACGCACAGCACATCAGCCAAACCAAATACAGTCCAAATTCAAAACATTGGGAAATAGACTCCAAACGTCCTAGAAAAGATGCAGAGACACATTGTAAACAGCATAGATATAGGGAGGTCATTAACTGGAGCCACTTTTGCAAGGAATTATCTCATTTTAGGCAACTACCACTTTAATAATCAACAAACTTTTTAAAAGCATTTACTACCATGTCCTGTTTCAGATGCCAAGGATACCACAGTAAACAATACTACCAAAAATCCAATCCTCAAAAACTTGAGTTCTAGAGGGGTAGAGAGGGAATAAATTAAAAAAGAAAGTAAAGCATGTCATTTGTTAGTAGTAAGAAGGGTTGAGAAGTCAGTGAAACATGTACATACTGTTATATTGAAAATGGATAACCAACAAGGACGGACTGTATAGCAGAGGGAATTCTGCTCCATGTTATGCTAAGTGCTAGTCCTAAGTCACTTCAGTCGTGTCTGACTCTTTTGTGACCCCATGGACTGTAGCTCACCAGACTCCTCTATCCATGGGATTTTCTAGGCAAGAATACTGGAGTGGGTTGCCTGCCTTTCTCCAGGGGATCTTCCCAACCCAGGAATTGAACCTGTGTCTCTCATGTTGCCTGAAATGGCAGGCGGGTTCTTTACCACTAGCTCAACCTAGGAAGCCCCTGCTCCATATTATGTAACATCCTAAATGGGGAAATAATTTGAAAAAGAATAGACACCTGTATAACTGAATCACTTCACTGTACACTCAAAACTATCACAACATTGTAAATCAACTATAATATAAAAAATATGAAAGTTTAAAAATTTTTATATTAAAAAAAAGAAGTGAGTGAATTTAAAGAAGGGGAAGTGGAAATGAAGGTTGAATGTAGGGGACTTTTTAGATTGAGTGGCCAAAGAAAGGGATCGGAAGGGGTAAGAGCACAAACCATGAGGATGGGGGGTCCGTGTTAGGTGAGTTTCCCAGGCAGTGAGGCAGGAGTGTGCTTGGCAGTTCCCACACATAGTGAGGCCAGTGTGGCTGGAGGATGCAGAGCATAAGGGTAAAAACGGGAAGAAGATATGCGGTGAGAGGGGATGGTGTGGCCAGGAGTCGTCTGTCTTTTACGCTAAGTTTGATGGGAAAGTCATTGCACAGTCTGCATGAGAAATGACATAATTGACTTAACAGAACAAGGAAGGCCGCTGCCAAAAATAGACTGCAGGGAGCACTGGGCAAAAGAAGGAAGAGCAATTAGGAGCCTATTACCACAATGCTTTGCTATCCCACGCAGACCTCACATTCTCCAGAGCCAAATCTGCGTGCATACCCAGAGTCACTCAGTCTTTTTTGGTTTCTCTCACTGCCCACTCTTTCCTCCTCTCCTTCCTGTGCTTTTTATAGAAGTGACATAACCCAGCTTTAGGTCCTATTTCTAATACATGCTCTCAGCTGCCACCCCAGGGCGAAGGTCTTCATTGTCACGTGGTTTCTCAGGAAAATGCTTGGAACATTTTGAAAACGCACCTCTGAAATATAAAATGCCAGAATAAAGTCAACTTCTTTGCATTGTCTAAGGCAATTTGAGACATCCTACAGACAAGGGGATGTAAAAAAACAAAGAAAATTTGTAATAGAAAGAAAATTCAACGTGTCCTGCTAAGTTTAAAGTGGATAGCCAAAAATAAATAAATAAAGTGGATAGCCAACAAACGCCTACAGTATAGTACGTAGAACTCTGCTCAATGTTGCCTGGTAGCCTGGATGGGAGGTGGGTTTGGGGGAGAATGGATACCTGTGTATGTATGGCTGGGTCCCTTTGCTGTTCACCTGACTGTCACAACATTGTTTGTTAATTAGCTATATCCCAATACAAAATGAAAAGTTTAAAAAAAAATAAAGTTCAACGTTTTGTTTGAGTCCAAAGGGCATGCCTACTAACTGTGTCACCTTAGGGAAACAGTCAAACTGGACTCTGCCTCCTGTACCATCCCAAAAATGGGGGTAAAAATACTGATTATGATGGATGGTGGCAAGGATTAAATGAAAGAGTGTGTATGGTCCCAGAGTAGCGTCTAGCATCTATGCTAATTCCCTCCTTTTCAAAATGGGCAGTGTGGGGATGGGAGAGATTTTATGTGTGAGTAAAGTTACAAAAAGATAGAATTTAAAGTCAGTGAATGTTAGGGTGGGGTGAATTCTTTTTGTATCACTGAATCTGAGTGAAGATGGACTGAGAGTAGGTGTCAGATTGTAGCTCACTGGAGTACTTTTGGGTGGTTTGGAAATTTTTCAACTCTGAAAAAATTGATTACCCCCAAATAACCCACCATTTGCCTTGGCCCTGGGCTGACTGCAGCCCAGCATTTGCCACAGTTGAGGCACTGTTTTAGACCTCAATGTGTTAAGGCCTTTGAGATTAGCCTCCACTTTGCCCTTGGAGCCCCTGCTTCATTGCTAGGGTCCTTAATGTGTCAGGCACTTTTCCTCCCTTCCTCGCAGACACTTCCACTGACCTTACCTGAGCCTATCAGTGTGCAAGGTAAACTCTGAGGTAGAACACAGTATCACAAGCTCCCACTGCCTCCAGTATAAAAGTATAAACAACAAAGAATAGGCAGGACTAACAAAACAATAAATACAAATTACAATTATAGAAATCACATAATGTGCAGCTCAAAAAAACCCCACATACATAAAAGTTCTTGGCTGCTCTTAGAAATTGTATTAAAGTCTAGTCCACTCAAACCTATCTTGATTGGACTGTGTATGTGTGTGCATGTATGTGCACACACACACACACATGTTCTCAGTTGTGTCCAACTCTTTGCCATCCCATGGACTGTACCTTACCAGGCTCCTCTGTCCATGGAATTTTTCAAGCAAGAATACTGGAGTAGGTTGCCATTTCCTCCTCCAGGGGATCTTCCTGACCCAGGGATTGAATTTGCATCTCCTGCATTAGCAGGCAGATTCTTTACCACTGGTGCCACCTGGGAAGCCCTACGTGGTCTTATTAAAATTTGGTGCCATGGTTTCCTCTAACCCCTAGTCCCTCAATTAACTGGTAGGGAAACAGTTGATGTTAATAATATCAGTAATAGTTCATATGTATTGAGTCCTTAGTATTGCTGAATTGTACATGTGTTCAGTTTAGTTCAGTTGCTCAGTCATGTCCAACTCTTTGAGACCCCATGAATCGCAGCACGCCAGGCCTCCCTGTCCATCACCAACTCCCAGAGTTCACTCAGACTCACGTCCATCGAGTCAGTGATGCCATCCAGCCACCTCATCCTCTGTCGTCCCCTTCTCCTCCTGCCCCCAATCCCTCCCAGCATCAGAGTCTTTTCCAATGAGTCAACTCTTCGCATGAGGTGGCCAAAGTACTGCAATTTCAGCTTTAGCATCATTCCTTCCAAAGAAATCCCAGGGCTGATCTCCTTCAAAATGGACTGGTTGGATCTCCTTGCAGTCCAAGGGACTCTCAAGAGTCTTCTCCAACACCACATTTCAAAAGCATCAATTCTTTGGCGCTCAGCCTTCTTCACAGTCCAACTCTCACATCCAAACATGACCACAGGAAAAACCATAGCCTTGACTAGACGGACTTTTGTTGGCAAAGTAATGTCTCTGCTTTTGAATATGCTATCTAGGTTGGTCATAACTTTCCTTCCAAGAAGTCAGCATCTTTTAATTTCATGGCTGCAGTCACCATCTGCAGTGATTTTGGAGCCCAGAAAAATAAAGTCTGACACTGTTTCCACTGTTTCCCCATCTATTTCCCATGAAGTGATGGGACCAGATGCCACGATCTTAGTTTTCTGAATGTTGAGTTTTAAGCCAACTTTTTCACTCTCCACTTTCACTTTCATCAAGAGGTTTTTTAGTTCCTCTTCACTTTCTGCCATAAGGGTGGTGTCATCTGCATATCTGAGGTTATTAATATTTCTCCTGGCAACCTTGACTCCAGCTTGTGCTTCTTCCAGCCCAGCGTTTCTCATGATGTATTCTGCATATAAGTTAAATAAGCAGGGTGACAATATACAGCCTTGACGTACTCCTTTCCTATTTGGAACCAGTCTGTGGTTCCATGTCCAGTTCTAACTGTTGCTTCCTGACCTGCATACAGATTTCTCAAGAGGCAGGTCAGGTGGTCTGGTATTCTCATCTCTTTCAGAATTTTCCACAGTTTATTGTGATCCACACAGTCAAAGGCTTTGGCATAGTCATGTGTATACACACCCATTTAATCCTTACAATACCCTATGAAGTAAGTACCATTAACTTTACCCATTCCCTCGTGGCTCAGACAGTAAAGGATCTGCCTACAATGCGGGAGACCCAGGTTTGATCCCTGGGTTGGGAAGATCTCCTGGGAGAAAGAAATGGCAACCCACTCCAGTACTTTTGCCTGGAAAATCCCATGGACAGAGGAGCCTGGTAGGCTATAGTCCATGGGGTTGCAAAGAGTCAGACATGACTGAGCGACTTCACATTCACTCACTAACTTTACCCCTATTTAGTAGACTAGGAGTCTTAGGGAGGCATAGAAAATTTAAGTTACTTAATCAAGGTCTGCCTTGCTGGTAGGTGGCATGATGGAGGGTTGTTTCCAAGACGTCTGTTTCCAGATTCTGGGCACCTGCCTGCCTATCAGACATGAATGTGATCCAATATAATTGTGATGGAAAAAAACAAAGTCAAATGGTAATATCTGAATGGCACTCAGGAAGATGTCTCTATCTCTACCACACTGTCAAGAATGTAAATTTCTAGTGGCACTCGGTGCATTCTCTTCCTCTGGAGTATAAAAGGTGGGAGAAAAAAACAAACAGGTTGATGAAGGCAGAATTGGAAAATTCACTGCATTCAAGAGACATTTTCTGATTAAAAAAAAAGAGCTAACTGGAAATCATTTTAAAATAAATTTACATGCTTTTTATCTAATTAACCATTTTAGAGTAAAAATATAAAAAAATTAGGGTAGTTTTATGATGAGTGATAGAAAAATGTAAATAAATCTAAATTACTGAAAAGAATAAAATTATGTTTAGTAATGTAATGTAATCATGATTAGTCTCTTGTACTTCTGATGACAGGAAAATAACTCAGTACTCTCTGAGGGGCAGTCAACTAACTTCACTTACAACACTTTGCATTAGTGTCTTTTTTCACTTTCTTTCTTCCCCTAAATGGAATGATTTCTTTTTTCAGTTATGAAAAGGATCATTTTCCTTATGAGTGAAAAATTTTGATTTTGAATTGTTACTTACCTATCTTCTAAAAATGTTCTTATAATCTTGAGTGCAGAAGACACTCAACATTTAGAGAAATATTTGCCCCAAACATTGCATAAGGCAGTCTAATTAGTATCTGTAGTTTGAGCTCCTCTGATGAGTATAGAAACAACAACATTTAGAAGCAGATTCAGGGGTAAGCTAGTAGAGGTGATGGAATTCCAGCTGAGCTTTTCAAATCCTAAAAGATGATGCTGTGAAAGTGCTGCACTCAATATGCCAGAAAATTTGGAAAACTCAGCAGTGGCCACAGGACTGGAAAAGGTCAGTTTTCATTTCAATCTCCAAAAAAGGCAATGCCAAAGAATGTTCAAACTACCACACAATTGCATTCATCTCACATGCTAGCAAAGTAATGCTTAAAATTCCCCAGGCCAGGCTTCAGCGGTATGTGAAACATGAACTTCCATATGTTCGAGATGGATTTAGAAAAGGCAGAGGAACCAGAGATCAAATTGCCAACATCCACTGGATCATCAAAAAAGCAAGAGAGTTCCAGAAAAACATCTTCTTCTTCTTTACTGACTATGCCAAAGTCTTTGACTGTGTGGATCACAACAGACTGTGGGAAAATTCTTAGAGAGATGGGAATACCAGACCACCTGACCTGCCTCCTAGAAATCTGTATGCAGGTCAAGAAGCAACAGTTAGAACTGGATATGGAACAACAGACTGGTTCCAAATAGGGAAAGGAGTATGTCGAGGCTATATATTGTCAACCTGCTTATTTAACCTATAAGCAGAGTACATCATGCGAAATGCCAGGCTGGATGAAGCACAAGCTGGAATCAAGATTGCCGGGAGAAATATCAATAACCTCAGATATGCAGATGACACCACCCTTATGGCAGAAAGCAAAGAAGAACTAAAGAGCCTCTTGATGAAAGTGAAAGAGGAGAATGAAAAAGTTGGCTTAAAACTCAACATTCAGAAAACTAAGATCAAGGCGTCCAGTCCCATTGCTTCATGGCAAATAGGTGGGTAAACAGGGGAAACAGTGAGAGACTATTTTTGGGGGGCTCCAAAATCACTGCAGATGGTGACTGCAGCCATGAAATTAAAAGACACTTGCTCCTTGGAAGAAAAGCTATGACCAACCTAGACAGCACATTAAAAAGCAGAGACGTCACTTTTCCAACAAAGGTCCATCTAGTCAAAGCTATGATTTTTCCAGTAGTCATGTATGGAAGTGAGAGTTGGACTACAAAGAAAGCTGAGCGCCGAAGAACTGATGCTTTTGAACTGTGGTGTTAGAGAAGACTCTTCAGAGTCCCTTGGACTGCAAGGAGATCAAAACCAGTCCATCCTAAAGGAAAGCTCCAATACTTTAGCCACCTGATACGAAGAACTGACTCATTAGAAAAGACCCTGATGCTGGGCAAGATTGAAGGCAGGAGAAGAAGGGGACAACAGAAGATGAGATGGTTGGATGGCATCACTGACTCGATGGACATGAGTTTACTTAAGCTCCAGGAGGACAGGGAAGCCCAGTGTGCTGCAATCTGTGGGGTCACAAAGAGTCAGACATGAGTGAGTGACTGAACTGAACTGAACTCAGGGGTATGGTCCTGTGAAGCCTACAATGCAATGAATAGTAAATAAATTTTATTAAAATAGGCATTTAAAATTACTATGATCAATAATAACCTATGTGAAATATCCCACTTAATTTTATAAGCTCTCTTTATGTAATTGACATGACTGCTTTGTTCTTATTCTACAAAAAACCATCACAGTTTGATTCCTAAACCAAAGATTCTCAGAATAGTCCTAAATGTTTGCATGGCAGTTTTACAGGTTGATTTGTTTCTTGAAAAATAACTCGGTAGCATGAAAAGTGGATAAAGATCGGGCATACACATTTTTTATTGTCCATATGATTTCCACTCGAGTGAATGTGTATATCAAGTTTAAGACCTCTGGTGAGCATTCTGATGTGCTTAAACAAGAACATACGTTATTGAGAAGAATCAGATTTTTGAAACCTAAGGGTTCGAGAACATTTAAGTTCAAAAAATCATTCTGGGTTGTCAACAAGTCAGAGTATGACCCATGTTGATAGCGATCCTTATATCCCCTAAATAGAGAAAATAGATGTGTGAATTCAGACCCACAGGCACGCACCGATACCCCAGACCGATGCGGATATAGGCAATCCTTTATGTCTGTTCTGACTTTGGCTTTTGCAGCTGCTGTTTTCTCAGTGTTGTCTCCGGGGCAGTTTCCTGTTGCCATAGCTGATGGCCTGCCCACGCCTGCCTGGGCCTTTCAAGTGTCAACACTCCCAGGCCGGCTGCAGTGGTCAAATGCTTGTTAATGAGATATAGCAGCTGGGTAGGGGTGAACCACTGAGACGGATAAAGGAATGCCTCTGGTGCAGGAAGCGATGCCTTTTGAATCTTTTCAACAGAGTGAAAGCTTTCAAATCAAAGAGGGTATGTTGTATTCATTAATAAACCCAAGTTCCCATGCAGTCACATTAAAGCCAGCAGTTTAACTTTGCATCAGACAGGTGAATTTCCCCCGATTTTACCATGAAAGACAGTGAGCAAGAAAACAAGGCTTGAGCTTGGAACAAAGCAGGACTTCCTCATCTGTGGGGCTGAGTGGACTGCTAAGCCAAGCAGGGGTTGCTGCATTTATTTTCAATTTGTCCTTCTGTCCGTGTATTTGTGAGTGTGTGCGTGCACACGCACGCGTGTGTGGTTCAAAGCTCATAGCAACCACTCCTGCTCACTTCTCTGGAGTCATTTAGCCAGAGCATTTCTATTTTTTTCCTTTCTTTGAAAACCTGACTTCAAAAACATAATTAACAACTCAACAACTACTTGTGAGGAAAAACACACACAGGCGTGGATGCCAGCCCATGTCACCTCTGTCACAGAAGGAATATATCTGCCCCCCACCCACAACATCCTACCCTCTTCCCAACCTGTCCCTGAGATGGTTTCTCTGGGGGACTGTGGAAGTTGGCAGCAACATGAGGTAGCTCCAACAGCTGGAAGAAGGTGCAGGAGGGAAAAAAAAAATCCTGAAAGCATCTAACTTATCTAACTGAGGGAGTTGTAAAGATAGTGTTGAGGAAACTATTTTCTTAAGTGCCTTTGCTAAAAATTGGACTCATAGGGAACGTAAAGAGCCACAATGAATAGATAAAAGATGGATTTTCTGTTTTAGGGTTGTTTGAGATAGTTCAAAATGAATGACACAATCTTGGAAGTGGGAACATATAACTTGAACCAACAGAGATGAAAAAATATTCTAGCATCTCACCGCCTCCATTTCTCCAACAGTCTTTTGAGTTAGCTAATAATTCACCAGGGCTAACTAAGCACTACAAAACAAAGACAGTATCTATGCATTATCCCGACATTTCTAAGTCCAAAGAAGACTAGTTATCTAAGGAAATGAATAGAGGGGAAGAGAGGCATTCTTCAAAGTACTTCAGTGTTTAGTACATTCACAAATTGATTTACTATAGGTCTCAATTCTTAAAAGAAGGCCTTTAACCTATATGAATAAGAAATGGAAATTCCATTTATTGAATGCTTAGAAAAATGTCAGGCAACAAGCTAGACAGACAGTTCTTAAAAGATTATATATAAAAATATAGATGTAATATAAATCTCTTTAAATGTTAAGATAATACCATGGGTGGTGGTTGTTCAGTCACTAAGTCATATCTTACTCTTTGTGATCTCATGGACTGTAGCTGGCCATACTTCCCTCTCTTTGTCATGTCCACTGGGTCATGGACATGGATAATTTTATGAAACATTTTTTTTTTCTGTTTTACTAGTCAGGATCTTCAGTTGTGGAGAGTTTGTATCACATATCCAAAACCATAGTGAAAGTGAAAGAATTAGTCGCTCAGTCACGTCCGACTCTTTGTGACTCTATGGACTGTAGCCCGCCAGGCTCCTCTGTCCATAGGATTCTCCACGAAAGAATACTGGAGTGTGTAGCCATTCCCTTCTCCAGGGGATCATCCTGACAGAGAGATTGAACTCAGGTCTCCCACATTGCAGGCAGATTCTTTACCATCTGAGCTGCCAGGGAAGCCCCAAAACCGTAACTGATAGATAATTTTTAAAAGAACATTCTTTATCCTGTCTGCACCACCTGCCAAATTGCCTCCCTGGCTGGGCTGATTTTGGCCACATCACTCTGACCTATTAGATATTGTTTGTTTGTTTGTTTGTTTTTTTAAAGGCAAACAACCACTCCAGAATATTCAGTGCTATATGTAACTGCTTACGTGTGTATGGTGTATGTATGTGTTTGAGGCAGGGTAGAGGAATGCATTATTACTAAATAACCCAGAAATTCTAAAGAAAGTACATAATGGACTTCCATGGAGCCTGTATTTCACTAGAATTAGATTACAGGTGACTATGGAGTATGTTATATTTCATATTTTAAAGGGCATCTTCAAGCTACATTGGGCTTCTCTGATAGCTCAGTTGGTAAAGAATCTGCCTGCAATGGAGGAGACCCTGGTTCAATTCCTGGGTCAAGAAGATCCTCTGGAGGAGGGATAGCCTACCACTCCAGTATTCTTGGTCTTCCATGGTGGCTCAGCTGGTAAAGAATCCGCCTGCAATAAGGGAGACCTGGGTTCAATCCCTGGGTTGGGAAGATCCCCTGGAAGAGGGAAAGGATACCCAGGCCAGTATTCTGGCCTGGAGAATTTGATGGACTGTATAGTCCATGGGGTCGCAAAGAGTCAGACATGACTGAGCAACTTTCACTTCACTTTCCAAGTTACATACCTTGGTAGCACTCCAGAATGGGATTAGAAGGAATAAAGAATTGAGGAGCAAAAAAAAGGTCAGTTCTAGAAAAGGGCCTTGATTAGAATCCACAGAGCATCTCCTTCTGGAATACCTGTTGTGCCCAATCTCTCCTCTATGTCAGCTTAGGAAAAGTCTTTCTTATTCAATGCATGAGACCTAGGTTGAATCCCTGGGTCAGGATGATACCCTGGAGAAGGGAATGGCAACCCACTCCAGTATTCTTGCCTGGAGAATCCCATGGACAGAGGAGCCTGGTGGGCTACAGTCCATGGGGCCACAAAGAGTTGGACAAGACTGAGTGACTTATGTGAGTGTGTACACACACACACACACACACACACACACACACACAAGGACATTCTGTACAGAGAAAGTCTGCCAAAGCTTGACATTTCATATATACTCAAAAGACATCATCCAGTGGTTGGGTTTCTAAAGTCTCATCTCTTTCTGCCTTCACCCCAAGTTCTGAGTGCCTCCAAGGAACTGCTGGGTCTTTTCCTTCCAGCAATAATAACAATCTGAGTTATGTGGGGCCACAGCCTCTGTCTGCCCTGGCTTCCAGAAATTTGCCTATCTTTTTACTAGCATCCAGTCCAAGCCAGCCAGTGGTAAGTTGGGGATCCACCTGTAGCCTAGAGAGCTTTCTCCTGCCCAGGAAGGGAACACAGAAGCCCATATCCAAGCTCTGTAAGCAGCTCAGAGCAGAACTCTTTTGCCTGTATCCCTCTTTTTTTAAGGATCTTAGTAGTTCCTTGGAAAGATGAAATCCTAAGCAGTGCAAAATTATTGCAATTTCTATGTACAACAGGGAAACGCGTGCGCACGCACACATACACACACACACACACACAACAGAAACCTCATTCCCAGAACACACATGCCCTTAATGTAAGTTTGGCATTTGGCACACTACTGCATTTGGGGTGGGGTTTTTGTTTGTTTTCTTTTTCTGCCTTTCCCAAATCACTCTCACTTTGCACCATATTCTCTCATGTCTTTTTTTTTTTTTTTTTAACTAAGAAGGTTTTGACTTAAAACTGAAAATATTCCAAGTGACAAGTAAGTAGCCCCTTCTCAAATAAAACCTGCAATAACATGCCTGGATTACATTAAGGAATGCTGGAGGGGATCCCAAAAACCAGTGTTTGAACAGTCAACCTGACAGAATCCTAGGACACCATTGAAAGGGCTCATGTTACCTAACTGACTTAGAGCTAATCGGTGTAATCCACGTGACAATACATTGTCTGATTTGGGGAACCTGCTGCCTTAAGGAGAGAGGGGCAAACCCTAGGGAGCTCCTGGGAGCGCCCCCAGCCTCCACCCCAGCAATGTGACAGCAGCCGCCTTGCCCTCTGGCTCTGCTTCTGAACAATGTGGACCAAGAAGCTTCATAGAGTGAGATAACTTGGATTTATGGAGGTGAGTAAGCTTAACACAGAGACAAAAACAGGGAGCAAACCACAGAACGCGATCAATAGCTAATGTCCAAAGCCCAGGAGACAGAACAGCCGTGAACCTCAGTTTCTTGGCAGGAAATCCAGATTGGTCTAGAAAGAAGCTTTGGGAAAGCGTTTGAACCAGTCTCAACAGAATGAAAACGTTTCTAAATGAGCTCTTTGACTAATTCTTCTCTTGGAAAATATGCAGACCAATTGAAGGGAAGGTTAAGTCTTTTAAGGGCAACTTAAACTTTCCTGTGGCTATTTAGCCCATTTCTGAGAATTAGTCTCAAGACTTTTTTTTCCTCCTTATCTGTTTCCCTTCTTCTTTAATTTTTTATTAGTTAATTTTTATTGCAGTATAGTTGCTTTATGTCTCAAGCCTCGTTAAAGCATAAGAATTCAAGAATAAACTCTCAGTAGTAGTGGATTGTCGCCTCCAGGATCTGGGTTAAATATCTAGGTAAGACAATAAATCTTAGTACCAACAACTGTATGTTCTGTCAAATGCCCTCCCACTCAAAAAAAATACTCCCAATATCTACTATTGACACTTTTCCTAAAGAACACTCTGGCATGAGAGTCTGGTTTGAAACTGTTTGATCAGAAAGGAAAGTATGTGCATTTACACTCTGGTTTCACTTCATGTCAGGCCATGTTGCCTATGAGAAGGCTGGTGGTACAGAATGCCACTCACCCTCCTTTATACTTACATCCCACAGACATGAGGATGTAACTTCAGAAAAACAAAGGATACTAGAGGGAGGAAGAGGAAGAGAAAGAAGTTGAGGATTAGAAGCTATAGACTATGGCTTCTACCCAATTTTGAGTGAGATTGATAATCTTCAGTGGCTTAAATAGCAAGATGGTCCTCTTGACTATCAGCATAGGCACCAGTTAGATTACTATTTCTTATCTCTTGCTCAAAGCTCTACTTCAAAGGACAATTATCAACTGTTCAAGTGGACAGCAAAACCTCGAAATGCCTTAGAGTACTCCAAAGAGAGGAAAATATGAAAGCATTCTTTCTTGAGGAAGAGGTAGGTCTGGGGTATGTTGAAGAGAAGAGAAAGAGGCTGATAATCCAGTCATGGTGCTCAAGTACTGATGAGTAAACAGACACTCAATAAGTCCCTGGGAAATTATGGAACTTAATTAGAAGTCAGAGTAACAGGGTATTTGGATGAAACTGTATTTAATTCTAACCTGGGAAAAGCTAGACATTGTAACATAGCAAAACCATTCAATGTATTCCAATAATTTTTTTTAATGATTCACTCATTCAACAAATATTTATTGAGCAACTGTTAGCTGCCAAGGTCTGTTGAGGTGTTGGCAAAACTGCTAAGAACAAAACAAGTGAGAATCCTGCCATCAGAGAGCTTATATCCTGGATATTATTACCATGTTGCTATACAATCAATTACAGACAACTGAGACTGCAAGGACTGGCTTTAGTCAATTATTCTGGCCATTTTTCTCTAATAATTTATGTCATAGTACTATTAATCACAAATTAATTTGAATCTGTGTGTGTGTCTGTGTTTGAGTGGGGGTTGTTTTTGTTCAGTTGCTAAGGTGTGTCTGATTCTTTATAACCCCATGGACTGTAGCATACCAGGCTTCCCTGTCCTCCACTATCTCCTGGAGTTTGCTCAAGTTCATGTCCTTTGAGTCGGTGATGCTGTCTAATGATCTCATCCTCTGTGGTCCCCTTCTCCTCCTGCCCTCAATCTTTCTCAGCATCAGGGTCTTTTCCAAGGAGGTGGCTCTTCACATCAGGTGGCCAAAATATTGGAGATTCAGCTTCAACATTAGTCCTTCTAATGAATATTCAGGGTTGATTTCCTTTAGGATTGACTGGTTTAATCTACATGCCATCCAAGGGATTCTCAAGAGTCTTCTCCAGCACCACAGTATGAAAGCATCAATTCTTTGGTGCTTAGCCTTCTTTAGTTCCAACTCTCACATCCGTACACAATTACTGGGAAAACCATAGCTTTGAAACCATAGCTTTGACTATATAGACTTTGTTGGAAAAGTGTGGGGGTAGGAAGGGAGTTTTAAATGTGAAATTCAGAAAATAATCACAGAGCAGAAGGTTATTTTGGGAAGATAGTTAGCCTTCCTGGAGGCACTCTGGTTTTTCCTTCAAAATAATAGTTTCTCAGGAAAAATAATTTACTTTCTAAAATCTTCTAGGACACTTCCTTCAGGATCATGTGTTCACAGTTCGCTCAACTCAAGGGAAAGGAGAATAACTTGAATATGCACCAAACACAGGAAATTTATAATGAGGACAAAATCCAGGGATAGAAGAGAAGCCTAAGTGTTGCTAAGGGCAGAATGAATCTGGAACTTGACTGTTTATGAGGTAGGAATTCTGCCAGATATTGTTTTGTGCATAGAAATAGACCAAGCATTACCTAATTATAATAAAACTTGAATTCAGAAAGAAGAAAGGCAGTAGCCTTTAAAAGGTAAATATAAGTTGTGACTTGTTACATTTTATAGGAGCTTTGCAGCAATAATAAAATAATCATCGGGACAAATCCTTATCTTTAAAGATAAGGATTAAAGGATTCGATACCGTATACGATATTTTCAAGTGCAAGGACAACAAGGAAGTTCTCTGTAGAAAATGCCCATCTGGTTGAAGCACTTTCTTTCATTTTTCCAGCCCTGCCCTTGCGTTGGACTCTTCCTCCTGCTTTGCTTTCCAACACATTCTCTGGAGGTACCTAATAACTTTTGCCCAGGATTATACACTGATTGTAGCTGATTTGACTCTGTAATATATTTGTGTTATAAATGTCTATGTATCTGTTCTATATCCTCTTCCCTTCATACAGCACACACACACACACACAAAGAAAAGAAAGGGAAAAAAGCTCTAACAGATCAATTGCAGACTGATCCCACAGGAAGAAGCGAATGCTTTGATTTTTGTCTTAGGTAAGCTCCAGTACAAACAACATTCAATTGTTCACACTCAGTTTCAATTTCAGCCTTCTTATTCCAAACCCCAGATTGATGAATATTGCCAGGTAACATAAAGACTATGCCTCGCTTTTCTATAGGATAGATGCATCGATCCCAAACTATGTTTTAGCCATCTGCTTTCATTCAGTGAGTCTTGCTGTCGATGTGCACTGAAACTTTTGTTCCCAAAGTGATACCACTTTTTTTTTCCTTCTTCATATTGGGTCACTGTAGTAAAGGGAAACTAGACATTTTCTTCGTACAATAGAAAAGCCCCACTAAATGATGAACATCAAAAAATATCCCCTTTGAAAATTATTAAATCAAATAAACTTGTTTTGGTTGAGTGGTCAAAGGTCTGTATTAGAAGCAGCTACTCTTCTAGTTTATATGATATTTTAAGATGGTTACAGAGGTCTAGTGGGCTTCCCTGGTGGCTCAGATGGTAAAGAAAACGCCTGCAGTGTGGGAGACCTGGGTTCAATCCCTGGGTTGAGAAGATGCCCTGGAGGAGGACATGGCAACCCACTCCAACATTCTTACCTGGTGAATCCTCATGGACAGAGGACCCTGGCGGGCTACAGTCCATGGGGTCACAAAGAGTCAGACATGACCGAGCGACTAAGCACACACTCACACACACAGCGGTCTAGTGGACACAGTGGTATCATTTTAAATTGTCTTGAGAATGAGGAAACACAAGGGATGTGTTCAGTTGACTGAAATGTGGCTAATGATTTCCCAGTGGATTGAGCCACAGATTATATAAACCACAAAGGTGATTGATGTGATCAGTCATCCCAAAATGTAGTTTAGCAATCACCAGCTAAAGTCCATGTTGCCTCAGCTGTCCCGGAACCTAATTGATTCTTGAAGGCACTGTTGAATTTCAGGTGTCCCTCATCTAGGAAAACTAACAAAAATCCAAACTTTCAAAACAAGCTACTATAAACTAATCTAAACGGCAGTAGAGTGTTCCCTGAAAATTACCCTTAAAATATGTATTATATGCATTGTTATTAGCAAAACTATGAATTGTATTCAATGCTTCTGTGTCACATTCGTTGTGTAAACGGATGGTGCGTGAATTACAATCTCAACTTACATGAGATATGAAGAACAGAAGTGATTGGAAAATAGTGTGTGTTCAAAAACCCATTTTGCACAAAGCAGTGAAGAACAAAGGCTAACCAATCTGACCCCAGCAGTCACAAATCTTGGAGATTGAACCCAACCATCAATGTGTCTCAAACTTCTAAAATATCGAATTTTTTTAGCCACTACACTCTTTTTTAACCTATATACTGTTGACTTTAGGGTATAAATCATTAACAGTCATACTTTAAGTTTGACCTTTCACTTTCTTATCTAGAGAAAATTTCATTTTCAAGTATTCGATAATATGTAAAGTATTCAAAGTATTGTAAGAGAACATTTGGCCCATATCACCCAAGCTCAATAGCTAACAGTTGCTGCCACCTATAGGTCCAATCTCAAGAGAAGGATGTAGGACCTGAAGAGGCTTGTAAGTTTCAAAGGCACAGTTCAACAGAGTAAGTTTTTAGGTTTTAGAGGGTTTTCCTCATAGGAAAACACAGTTAGAACCTTTGACTGTTGATGCAGTTCCCTGAAAAATTGCATTAGAAATGACAAATTTCATTGATTTCATCAACCATGATCTCTTTAAACCAACTCATGAGGGGCAGGAACTTTAGCAACCTCTTTACTCACGAAACAAGCAAATGAAACAAAATGAATCAAATTAACTGAAACTTAATTATGACTGCCATGGCTATACAATCATGGAAAATAAGTGACAAGGAGATATTTTCTATTGTGTCTATTAATATGTATCGCATGTGAGAGTCTGAATCTTTTTGGCTAGACACTTTAGCCATCCCTGTGATAAATATTTATAGTATAGTATAATTTCATCCTAAGGCTGAAAGAAAAGAAAAAATTTATATCCATAAAACAACTCAAACTTAAATCTCAGCTTCAGGATTTTATGTATCTGTAAAATGGAGATAGAAATGACCACCTTCAAATGTCATATTAAAGATTAGAAGACATTTTATTTTTATAGATCATCTATACATGCACATAAGCATATTGCTAAGTCACTTCAGTCGTGTCCGAATCTGTGCAACCCCATAGACGGCAGCCCACCAGGCTCCCCCGTCCCTGGGATTCTCCAGGCAAGAACACTGGAGTGGGTTGCCATTTCTTTCTCCAATGCATGAAAGTGAAAAGTAAAAGTGAAGTCACTCAGTCATATCCGACTCTTAGCGACCCATGGACTGCAGCCTACCAGGCTCCTCTATCCTTGGGATTTTCCAGGCAAGAGTACTGGAGTGGGTTGCCATTGCCTTCTCCACATAAGCATATAAACATTTATATTTATTCATTGAACATATATATATACACATATGTATCCATAAATATATATGTATAGGGCTGGCCAAAGTGTTCATTTGGGTTTTTCCATAATAGCTTACAGAAAACCAGAATGAGCAAATTTTTTGGCCAACCCAATATGTATATACATATATATATATACATTCTCAATGGTTAGCACACAATATTTTATAAAAATGTTACCTTGGTCATACTGACCAATTTTATGATGTTTGCTAAGTCATTTCATAATTGGAATCTTGCTTCTTTGTCAAGTGAGGAGCTTAGACTAAGTAATTCCTAGATTCCTCCTGGGCTGAATATTCTACCATAAGGCATTTGATTTGGGCATCCTCTCAATCATGACCATTTGGACCCGTTTCTTTATAAGGGCTGGATAAATGGTTAAGGATCAATGTCCTCAATGTCGTGTGCTTCCTCTGTATTCTGTACTCGGAGACCAGAAGACAAGGAAAGTCTTCTGGACTGATGTCCATTTCAATATTCCTAAATACAACTGGCCTCCCTGTTAGAAGCTAAATCTGGTCCTCCCATTTTGGAGTGTTGAAGTCCCAATTCCCAGTATCCCAAATTCAACCCTATTGGGAGACAGGGCTTTTAAAGAGATGATGCAGTTAAAATGAGGCCATTCGGGTGGGCCCTAATCCAATCTGACTGGTGTCCTTATAAGAAAAGGAAATTTGGACACATAAGAGACACTACTCTGAAACACCTGAGACACCAGGGTGTCTGCCCACAAAGGAAAGACCATGTGGGGACAGAGGGACAAGGAACCAGAAAAAGACAACATCTGCAAGCCAAACAGAGAGGTCTCAAAAGGCCCCATGCTGAGAACACTTTGGTCTTGGGATTGCAGCCTCCAGATTATAAAAAGATAAATTTCTAGTGCTTAAGCCTCCCAGTCTGCAGTAGTCTGTTATGGCAGCCCTAGCAAATGAATACACCTCTTGCCCTAATCTGTGACTGATGAAGTTACTTATGTTCTCAAATTGCTTATACTTCAACCAGAGAGGATAATGATTTCTTTTTAAGTTGTAAGATTAAAAATGATGATATGTATAAACCTACTCATGCCTATGAGTTGCTGCTGCTGCTGCTGCTGCTGCTAGGTCGCTGCAGTCATGTCCAACTCTGTGCGACCCCATAGACAGCAGCCCACCAGGCTCCCCCATCCCTGGGATTCTCCAGGCAAGAACACCGGAGTGGGTTGCCATTTCCTTCTCCAATGCATGAAAGTGAAAAGTGAAAGTGAAGTCGCTCAGTCGTGTCTGACTCTTAGCAACCCCATGGACTGCAGCCTACCAGGCTCCTCCATCCATGGGATTTTCCAGGCAAGGGTACTGGAGTGGGGTGCCACTGCCTTCTCCACACAAAGCAGTTACTCAAACACTAATCTTTCCCTTCCTGAATCTTGCCACTGCTGTCAAGTGAACTTGAACTTATAGAATATAATTTCATCTATTCTTTGTTCTTCCAATAGCCACCTGGCCTATGCATATAGAATTCAATGAAATATTTTAAAATAGATATTGATATGTAACATCTTTTGTCAAACTACATTCAATGCAATTAGCTATATTTAATAACATTTTTGCTGAAAAGAACAAATATATATGAAGTAAAAACCCTCCTTGTCACTCCAGACAGTACAAGTACTATATCTAGGTAAGTTCTAGGCTCTCTCTACAAAACTTCATGGATTTCACCATTTAGATACATTTAGATAAACAATTCAAAGTCTAAATGTCCATTCAAATCTCAATGTATCTGTGCATGTTTGCTGAACTTTCAGAATCAAATAGGATCAAGATCATCTTAGTATGTCTTTTTTTTCTCCTCCCACCTTTTAGCAAAAACTCAAACAAAAATGTTGGTGCTGCTTCTCTTACAACCTGCATCTTCCCTCTTTTCACACTCCATCTTCTTACATTGCTACCTTCTTATATTAGTATAGGGTTAACTCAGTATCTTCCTAACACAATTTTTTAAAAATTTACTTCTGTAGATTTTATGAACTAGGGAAAATTAGGGCTAATAAAAACCAAATCAATCACTATACTTGAAAACTCTACTAATTCAAGAAGGCAAAACTTTCAATAAGGATAGTCTGCTTACTCTTTTGGCCCAATTTCATAATCTTTTTATTTCTCCCTCCTCTCTTTTCCTCCAAATCCAAAACCCCAAGACTCTTCCCAGAAGCCCACTAGAGAAGAAAAATAATGAAAACAAATGTAAGTTAAACATTTTGCAAACTTTGGGAAATGAACTGTTCTGGTTCATTTCAAATTTGCTGGCAAAGATCCAGGATCATATAAGAACCAAGAGCACATGTCCACAGTGAAGAGTGGCGAGTGCACATGGCGAACAATTATCTAATTAAAGGGGATGCCAACTCTAGTAATCAGGCAAAATCAAGAATTTTCTTCATATATGACTGAGAGAATTGTGACTGCCATGACCCCACATTTAAGTTAAAAAAGTAGTATAACAAAGTTCTCAAACTGATTGCTTGAAAAAATAGATGACAGAACTTGAAAAATACTAACTTTAGCATAAGTGGTAAATACAGGAAAAGAGAGAAATCATTTGAAAGTAAATGTAATAATCTAGTTCTTTTAATGCCTGGTAGCCCCAGGTCTGGAGAAGGCAATGGCACACCACTCCAGTACCCTTGCCTGGAAAATCCTATGGTCAGAGGAGCCTGGAAGGCTGCAGTCCATGGGGTCGCTGAGGGTCAGACACGACTGAATGACTTCACTTTCACTTTTCACTTCATGCATTGGAGAAGGAAATGGCAACCCACTCCAGTGTTCCTACCTGGAGAATCCCAGGGACGGGGGAGCCTGGTGGGCTGCTGTCTATGGCATCGCACAGAGTCGGACACGACTGAAGCGACTTAGCAGCAGCAGCCCCAGCCCCAGTTCATTTCAGTCTCTCAGTCATGTCCAGCTTTTTGCCCCATGGTATGACTATTTATTTGAGAAATCGCAGTAGAATAAACAAGGCAATTAAAAAACTAGAAGAGAACAGTTAACATTCCAGTTAGTATCTTTTGTGGACAGCATTAATTAACCACCCCAACCCTATTCACCACTCCTTGTCTTTATACACTTTCCAATGACTGGCCTGTGGTAGGCATGTGGCCCAATTCTTGATGCTGTGCTGTGCTTAGTCACTCAGTCATGTCCAGCTCTTTTGTAACCCCATGGACTATAGTTTGCCAGGCTCCTCTGTCCATGGGGATTCTCCAAGCAACAATACTGGAGTGGGTTGCCATGCCCTCCTCCAAGGGATCTTCCCAACCTAGTGATATTTAAACAGAAGTCACTGGATAGGACTTTCAGGAAAGCTTTTAAAATATGTATAGCTACCTTTAGACCTAGAAATGATACAACTTCAGTTCAGCCTTTTGCTTTTATCTTTTCCTCCTTTGCATATCCTTACAAGATGCCAAAAAAAAATGCAGTAGGGCTCTCTTACGACCATGAAAAGATAAAATAAGCACAAGGAAAGAGACCAATGTGCTAAAGATAGCAGAGCCCCAAGATGCAGAGATCTTCTTTACAGGATCAACCCCATGCTGCCTATCCCTAGATTCTTGCTTTAAGGGATGAATAAAAGAGGAGAGATAGATAGTTATTCATCTAATTAAAGAGGGAACCAGCTTTGGTAATCAGGTAAACTCAAGAATTTCCCTCATTTATGACCTGTCTATGGTAGCCATGTGGCCCAATTCTGGATAGTGATACTTAAACTTTTGTTTTTTAAGCTTCTATAGTTGGATTTTCTACTATTCATTTCTACTGATAACTACTAAAATATCCTTAAAGAGATTTATAAAGTAGTTCATCCATAAAAATAAGAACAAGTTGCTATGGAAAAGGAAAACCAGAGAACTTGAAAGAATTCTTGTGATTTCCACACAAGATTGCCAAATTAAAAAGGATAATAATAATAGAAAGGTTAGAGGATAGAGAAAAATTTGGAAACTTCCTGGCAGTCCAATGATTAGAACTCGACACTTTCACTGCAGTGGTCCAGGTTCAATCTCCAGTCAAGGAACTAAAATCCTGCAAGCTGCTTGATGTGGCCAAAAAAAAAAAAATGAGAAGAAAAGGATAGAGTAAAATCAATTCTATGATTATAAAACAAATAAACAAAGATATAAAATTTAAGAGAAAAGTTCACAGAAATGGCAGATAAATCCAGTAGGCATGAAATCTGGTCTAATAAGATCTCCAGAGGGAAAAACCAAATGGGAGAATATAATCAAAGAAACTGAAAGAAATTCATTTTTCCTCTGAAGTTCAGTTCAAATTAAAAGGAATTCACAAATTTCCAAAAAATGAATGGAAAAAATAACTATAACTTGGAAGTTTTAGGATTCTAAGAATATCGATAGATCTAATAAGCACCCAGGAAGAAAATCTAAGGGTTGCACCTACAAAGGAACTGTCATCAGGCTTTTTATCATCAACAGAAGAGGTTAGTAGAAAATTTAACAATGTAAAGTTTTATAGGCAAATGATTTTCGATGTCATGTTGGACATTTGGGGGGACTATTATTTTGGTAATGTAATAAGGCTGTAATAAGGATGTGATAGGGCTTCCCGGGTGGTGCAAGTGGTAAAGAATCCACCTGCAGTGCAGGAGACACGGGTTTGATCCCTGGGTTTGGAAGATCCCCTGGAGGAGGAAATGGCAACCCACTCCAGTATTCTTGCCTGGAAAACCCATGGACAGAGGAGTCTAGTTGGCTGCAGTCTATAGGGTCGAAAAGAGTCAGACACAACTGAAGCAAATGAGCACTCATATGAGCACAAAGATGTATTAAGAATCTGACTCCATTCTTGACACTTTACCCCTGACAGTTTTCAATCTCCACTCTTCTCAGGTCCTTCTTGCCCTACATCTAGGCAGACGTCTAAGAAGGACCATATACTTCCTCCCTGGCACTAGCAAGGGGCTCAAATGCTCACTGGAGCCTTTCAGCACCTCTAACCACAATTAAAGCCAAAGACACTTGTCCTTCCTCTCACTCAAGCCACTTCTGACTGGCTTGGGTACCTGCCATGCCATCTTCCCAGAAAGCCTCATTATATGAATAATAATTTTCAACCCCCCTCCCCAGGTGAATGTATGATGTCATCAGTCTCAAATTTAGACTAATTTTGAACAGGGTATTGATCCTGCACACCTGGAGAAAACCACAATATACAAAGCCTGAAAAGGCTAACTTCCAGGCATTTTTCTGGGGGGAAAAAAATCTATTAAAGATGTTCTCCAGAAAAGTGCAAAATGTTGCCAAGATTATATTTATCTTAAGAAAGAAATATGTCTCAAGACATAGAAGACCATCCTAAAGTAGATCAGTCCTAGATGTTCATTGGAAGGACTGATGTTGAAGCTGAAACTCCAATACTTTGGCCACCTGATGTGAAGAGCTGACTCATTTGAAAAGACCCTGATGCTGGGAAAGATTGAGGGCAGGAGGAGAAGGGGATGACAGAGGATGAGATGGTTGGATGGCATCACTGACTCAATAGACATGAGTTTGGGTAGGCTCTGGGAGTTGGTGATGGACAGGGAGGCCTGGAGTGCTGTAGTTCATGGGGTCGCAAAGAGTCAAACATGACTGAGTGACTGGACTGAACGGATAGAAGATTTAATTCAGCAGTGTAATGAAAATAAATCCTGGGATTTCTATGACAAGTCCAAAAATGAGTTAGACTAAATCAGACAAGGAAGTCAAAACTCCAAGTAGTGAGAATGTATAGAATAACTTCAAAAGAAATAACATGATTGAGAAGTTTAAACTTCTTTTGAACTTTTTATTTTGTATTGGGGTATAGTCAATCAAAAATGCTGTGATGGTTTCAGGTGAACCGTGAAGGGACCCAGCCATGTATATACGTGTATCCATTCTTCCCCAAACTCCCCTCCTATGCAGGCTGCCACATCACACTGAGCACAGCTCCATGTGCTATTCAATAGGTCCTTGTCAGTTAACAGTTTTGAATATAGCAGTGTGCACATGTCCATCAGAAACTCCCGAACTATCCCTTCTCCCCAGAAACCATAAGTTTGTTCTGTAAGTCTGTGAGTCTCTTTCTGTTTTGTAAGTTCATTTGCACCATTTCTTTTTTAGATTTCATGTATCAGGGATGTCATATGACATTTCTCCTCCTCTGTCTGACTGACTTCACTCAGTATGACAATCTCTAGATCCATCCATGTTGCTGCAGATGGCATTATTTCATTCTTTTTAGTGGCTAGGCAATTACTCCGTTATGTATATGTACCACACGGAAAGTTTAAACTTCTTAGTGAAATGATATGTTAATAAATATGTTTCTTATGTCAGTAAGAATAAAGAAAATTGAAAACTTCAGGGGGAAGAGAGCTCAGTGACCAAGTTATAATTCAACCATGGAAAAAACTAAAATAAGAAAACCATATAATTGATGGTATGAAATACAAACAGTAATAATTCAAAGAATCTGTTTGGCACTGATATTCATTTAGCAGTGTAGAGTTATTATTTCTTTCTCTATGCATCAAATATTATTATTTGGTACTTCAGGTAAAAATATATACATGCTATACTGAGTACTCTTCGTTACTTTTCAGTTTGGGGATCAACTTAAGATAAAGCATAGAAGATATGGTTTCAGATGAGAATGTCATTGTTAAAAATATTAACAATGAAAAATAGTATCTTAGCTAACAGATGCCTGAAATAAAGATGGAGAGGGTAAAAGGAGATAAAGGCATTATATATACATATATGTGTATACACACATGAATGTATGTATATATATGTGTACACACATACAAGATATATATATATACATAAAAGAATATTAAAATATATGCATATATAAAAGATACTGTGTATATATAGACACAATATCTTCTTTATGATATCTTTAATAAATAGAAGTTCTTAATTTTAATGATATCCAATGTATCAGTGTGTCTTTCCATTGTGATACCATTCTGGGCCTCTAGCTTTCTTCCAGGTAAGTTTTAAATTAAGAATTTGATTATGTTAATAGACATAGGACTATTTAGATTTTTCTGTTTCTTGTGTCATTATTGGTAAACTTATTTGTAAGAAATTTCTCAATTTCATATAAGTTGCCAAAAATTTTGTAATAAGGTTATCTATAAGTTTTTTTCTTACCTTGTGTTTGTTTTCTTTTCTTTTTTAACTTACCTTGTGTTTGTGTGTGTATATAACTTTTGCTTATAGACTATTTATAGTCTACATATTCTTGAAATTTTAAATGTGCATACATATATATATATGGTAAAGGGATATATAAAGCACTCTTGTGAAGCACTAAAAAAAAATATTGACAAATCAATATAAGAAATGGGCAAAAGACTAATATTGTGTTTCCTTATTTATAAAACAAAAGTAATATCTACTCCATAGAGTTTAATTACAAAATCTTTGTAAAATAAACAAATGAAACAAAGCAATTATAATCATGTTATTATTGTTATCTAATATTAAAAGAATCTATTTTAAATGTAAACAAATTTGGATGGTAAATATAAAGACAAAAGAAAATATAGCCTATTTTAAATTTTCATCTTTCAACTAGATGTGTTGTTCATAGGATAGTCAGAAAGAGGAAAAAAAATAGAAAACAATTTATCAATGTGGACTGAAGATTTGCTCATAAATAAATTTGTCAGTGCAGAACACAGTCTGAACTAACTAATTTTCATTCATCTCAACTCTTTAGTTCATCAAGACTATCACCATTTTTTAAAAGAAGAATGTCTTCCAATCTCATAGGAAATATTTTCTAGATCCAGAGCTAGAAAGATGGGAAACAAAGCTTCTCATCTTTCAGCTTCAGAGAAATCCCTTCATTATCAGTATGCATTTATCAACTTTATCTGCTATGACATTGATAATTAAATCTAAAATAATGTCTCACTTTAAGAATGTGTGTAAAATACAAGTAAAATAATACCATAATATTAAAGTAGTATTCACTAAACATTTAGTAGCACTAGCTAAACAATATGAATGTGTTTTAGATTGGCAACAAAAGAAAAAAAATCATTTTAAGGATTTTCATTAGTTTTGACTCCAAAGCTGACAACATTTTGTAAAGTAAATTTTGTATTTATTTGAAGTATTGGACATGATTGTACATTACCTTAAAAATTCCTCAGAGTTCATGAGTTTTTTTTGGCACCTATGCAGCTTAGATATATAATGGGACGTTATTAAAAGTGTGATGGATGGACATCAAAATGACGTTCAGCCAGCTGCTATGAGGCAGCCATTAACCTGAACTAGATCCCAGAGTGGCTCACCTGTCTTGATTTCTAGAATTTTACATGGAAAATAATCCAAAATGAAACTGGTCTTAAAATGAGTAATAACTTAAAGTTTCATTTTAAAAAAATCATCAGAGAAAGGAATTATTTATATTTCAACATCTAATTTTTATCCTAGAGTTTATCTATGAATCTTCATGCACTCACAAAATGATATGCTTAGAAACGCATTTTTTGTAATGGAGAGACCATTCTCCTCAATTTTTATTTCCTTGTAAAATGTTATTTTCTGGAATTACTGGATAAGTTCTCATTCTAAAGGGTAACCAGGCTGTTTCTCTAGAGGTAGAGCCTTAAATTCTGCTTTGAATGAGAGAACATTTTTTGGCCACACAGCATGTGGGATGCTAGTTGCCTGACCTGCAGTGGAAGCCTGGAGTCCTAACCACTGGACGGAGGGGGATATCCCTCTTGTTCTTTTTTTAAAGCAGGGACCTTTGGAATACACAACTTGAAAATCGAGATCTCTTCTGGAATTCTCCATTTTGAAAGATGGAAGAATTAGGCTATGAGGGGACTGTTTACTTGTGGGTGAAGAGTAGCCAAAGTTCAGGTGAATGGATTCTGACAGGGAAGCTGGATGTGTCTGTGTGTGTCAGAAGCTGGATGGGCAAGGACATTGACAAGGTAGATGTCCTGGTAAACTGGGGTGGAAAAGCCTGTTCAGGAGAAACAGACAGATGGAGAGTGGACTGGGGTATGTAACATTAACTTCAATTCAATATATTTCACAAGGTTTGGGCCTTCCCAGGTGGCACAAGTGGTCAAGAATCCACTTACCAATACAGGAGCCGCCAGAAACGTGGGTTCCATCCCTGGGTTGGGAAGATCCCCTGGAGAAGGAAACGGCAACCCACTCCAGCATTCTTGCCTGGGAAATTCCATGGACAGAGGAGCCTGGCAGGTTATAGTCCATTGGGTCTCAAAGAGTCAGACATAACTGAGCACGAACACACCAAGGGTCACACCTATAGTCATTGCCTGGGGCTGCATTCTGGATGTTCAGAGCTGATGTTCAGAGTAGAAAAGGAAGGTGGGAGGTCAAAAGGGAGAAGACGACCATCATCTTCCAAAGTTTCAGAAAGCCAGTTGCTAAGTAACCCTCAGTTTGAAGAATAAAATAATGACTCAGATTGAAACTTGTCTTCAAACTAAATTTCTGTTACAATGTTCAGTTAACTAAAATGGATAGATATTTACTAAGTAAGGTTCAGTTCAGTTCAGTCACTCAGTCATGTCCGACTCTTTGCAACCCCATGAATCACAGCACGCCAGGCCTCCTTGTCCATCACCAGCTCCTGGAGTTCACTCAAATTCATGTCCATCGAGTTGGTGATGCCATCTAGTCATCTCATCCTCTGTCGTCCCCTTCTCCTCCTGCCCCAATCCCTCCCAGCATCAGAGTCTTTTCCAATGAGTCAACTCTTCACATGAGGTGGCCAAAGTACTGGAGTTTCAGCTTTAGCATCAGTCCTTCCAATGAACACCCAGGACTGATCGTCTTTAGGATGGACTGGTTGGACCTCCTTGCAGTCCAAGGGACTCTCAAGAGTCTTCTCCAACACCACAGTTCAAAAGCATTAATTCTTTGGTGCTCAGCTTTCTTCACAGTCCAACTCTCATATCCATACGTGACCACTGGAAAAACCATAGCCTTGACTAGACGGACTTTTGTTGGCAAAGTAATGTCTCTGCTTTTGAATATGCTGTCTAGATTGGTCATAACTTTCCTTCCAAGGAGTGAAAGTGAAAGTGAATGTGAAGTCGCTCAGTCGTGTCCGACTCTTTGCGACCCCATGGACTGTAGCCGACCAGGCTCCTCCATCCACAGGATTTTCCAGGAAAGAGTGCTGGAGTGGGTTGCCATTTCCTTCTCCAGGGGATCTTCCCAACCCAGGGATTGAACCCAGGTTTCCTGCATTGCAGGCAGACGCTTTACTGTCTGAACCACCAGGGAAGTTCCCAAGGAGTAAGCGTCTTTTAATTTCATGGCTGCAGTCACCATCTGCCGTGATTTTGGAGCCCCAAAAAATAAAGTCTGACACTGTTTCCACTGTTTCCATCTATTTCCCATGAAGTGATGGGACCAGATGCCATGATCTTAGTTTTCTGTATGTTGAGCTTTAAGCCAACTTTTTTCACTCTCCTCTTTCACTTTCATCAAGAGGCTTTTTAGTTCCTCTTCACTTTCTGCCATAAGGGTAGTGTCGTCTGCATATCTGAGGTTATTGATATTTCTCCCAGCAATCTTGATTCCAGCTTGTGCTTCTTCCAGTCCAGCATTTCTCATGATGTACTCTGCATATAAGTTAAATAAACAGGGTGACAATATACAGCCTTGACGTACTCCTTTTCCTATTTGGAACCAGTCTGTTGTTCCATGTCCAGGTCTAACTGTTGCTTCCGGACCTGCATATAGATTTCTCAAGAGGCAGGTCAGGTGGTCTGGTATTCCTATCTCTTTCAGAATTTTCCACAGTTTACTGTGATCCACACAGTCAAAGGCTTTGGCATAGTCAATAAAGCAGAAATAGATGTTTTTCTGGAACTCTCTTGCTTTTTCCATGATCCAGAGGATGTTGGCAATTTGATCTCTGGTTCCTCTGCCTTATCTAAAACCAGCTTGAACATCTGGAAGTTCACAGTTCACGTATTGCTGAAGCCTGGCTTGGAGAATTTTGAGCATTACTTTACTAGAGTGTGAGATGAGAGCAATTGTGAGGTTTTAGAGTTTAAATAATTTAAATAAGCAATTTAAGTAAGACAATAATAAGCAACTTTTAAAAAGAGTAAACAATGTTTTTTTATGTAGGCCAAAGTTTGCCAAGACGAACAAAGCAAAACCCCTTAATAATTCAAGAAAAAACCCAAATTATTAGATATGTTAGGAATTAAATTAGCTTAAAAACAAGTTTTTATTTCATTTTCGTTTTTTGAAAAACAGATACTATTTTTAATAGTATACCCTAACTTTGCTTCACAAAAAGGAAAAGTCATAACGACTGAGTTATACAGTCTCAGAATATGAAATGTAACGTCAAAACTAGAGTCCATGGATGCAATCTATGTACTGCTGAAGCTATATGTAAATATTAGCCTTAAAAGAATTTTAATGTATTTTCTCTGAGATAATTTCCATAAATTTTAATCATATTCTCAAAGGAATCCAATGCTCCCAAAACAACTAAAATTCAGAAACAGTCCTCAAGGGAGGCCACACTCACTGCATTGGAATAGACAGCATGGGAAACTGTCTCCGTTGATCTTCTCTAGAAGAGAACCAGTGTTTCCCTTGCAGGGCTCTCTCTCCCCAGTGTCAGAGGGCACTGCTTTGTCTTAAAGCAGGAAGAGACTCCACCCTGTTTTTCTCACAGCTGTCAGCCACATGGAACCAACAGACAGTACCAGTGGCTTCTCCATTCCTCCTCTCATGCAAAGAACATTCTAGTCACAGCCCTGGGTCTGCCTCCTCTAATGTTGGAGAGATAGGGAAATGCCCCTCATGCCACTGGCCAGAGCCTGATTTGCAGAACCCAACTCTCCCTGCAGATGGGTCCCAAGGCTGAGTCTTTGGGGGCCCGTATTAGGCTCCCCTATTTGGCCTCAGTTCCATGCCATATGCTTTAATGCAACTCCAGTTGGGAGCCATGACATTGAGAATAATTTGGCACCCATCAATATCATTAATCCTCCTCTTGGTCCTAACATTTCTTCTTTACTAGTTAGAACCCAGAAGGGGGGATAAGTAAGTATCTAGGAACACAGAACTCAAGTAGGAACCTCCAGACAAGCCTTTGCAATTTACACGTTTCGCATCCCTTATCTCCTTTATTCTTTGAAACAACCCTAAAATTTAGGTAAAAGTCTTATTTTACATATGAAAAATGTTCAGGTTTGGATAGCCACTAAATTGTAAGGCTGAGGTTCAAATGCAGATCATTTGCGTTCAAAGGACTCTTTACATCTCGTCATCCCAAGAAATACATAACCCAAGTCATTCCTGAGGATGGTGTGTGCCACTGTGGTCCATTCAGGTATCAGAACCTGAGGAGAACCTGCCACCCACCCAGCAAAGTGTGTGAAGCAGCCACCCTTTGACACTCAGATAAACAGCAGTGCCCTCCTCATATCATCCTTATCATTTCTATGACCATAATTGATAAGGCTTAAGTGGAGATTTAAATCACCAAAATACATGGAAGCAGAGGTTAGAGAGAAGGGGTGAATATAGTGCCAGTGCCTTAATTGCCACAGATAAGCACTAAAGAAAGAAAGAAACTAATTCCTCTCTTTGGTTGTGAGAAGTGAGACATATGTTCTAAGGGCTTCTGAGGGTAACTGGGAGATCAGGCCCCATTACAATGGAGCTATCCATGAACATCCTTCTTGTCACACACACACACGTGTGTGTGTGTGTGTGTGTGTTATTAGCTTAGTCATGTCTGACTCTTGTGACCCCATGGACTGTAGCCCACCAGGCTCCTCTGTCCATGGGATTCTCCAGGCAAGAATACTGGAGTGGGTTGCCATTTCCTTCTCCAGGGGATCTTCCCACGCAGGGATCAAATCTGGGTCTCCTGCATTCACAGGTGGATTCTTTACTGCTGAGCCACCAGGGAAGCCCCAGGAAGGCACAGACCACACCCAAACTTTGCCTTACCCATGTTCTGTTCAAAGGGCCCGACTGAGAGGGGATGGGGCTTCTAGAGGAGAAGCCCACCATTCTGAAGAGGGAGACTTTATTCTACAACATTCCACAAAATTCTGGACTATTTTACTCAGTATTTAATTAATTTTTAAAGGAAGAGGAAGCTAGGGGAGAAAAAAACCACTACCCATGGTCACAGACTCCAAGGAGCATAATTTGAGTCCTTCCTTTGCAACAAAACAGTTAAAATCTCTGGGTCTAAAGGTATAAATTATGAACGTTATGAATGATGGTCAGTGTAAATATGACTTTTCCAAAATGTACATTTGATCAAATTGTCCCAAATTCATAAATTGATCAAATTTAGCCCCCAAAGTCACTAAATTTTAGGATAACTTTTTATTAGGATAGATATTCATAAACAAGAAAGTGTTTTTATGAGAAGACTAATTCAAGTGAGATACACCATGTCCAAGCAGGAAAAAATAGATATACCTTTTTTTAAAAAATGTAACTGCTAATGAACTTACGTTTCAGGGGGGTTTGCTTCCTTTTCTAAAGTGCCAGATGACCTCTACAAATCGTCTTCCTAGTGATTCTGAATGAATCAGGGTGTTGGTAGTGCCATTTAACATCCCCCACTGAAGAAGGGTCTGTAAGCCAGTCTGGCCTGATTAAAAGCCAGAGATGGTATGTGTATTCATGTTGCAGGAAATCTCACAGAATGTGCCTGGTGTGCTGAGAAAAATCCCATGTTTTGTAAATAACCTCCCTTAAGTCTGATCTGAAAGTGCTCTCTTCCTGATTTCATCAATAAGGTTACTATGTGACTTTAAAAAATTCCACTGCTCTAGGAAAACTTCTGTTTCCTTTTATGCCCAGATTTAGCAGGTTTTTCAAAGCCCTTCTTATTAAGAAAAGTTGTGGCTGGAAAAATGGATAAGTAGTTACAACTATTCCAGGAAACTATAAATATTCTGGTTTAAGGCTTTTAAGAAATTATCCTCTCCTTTATTGTCTCCCAGGGCCCACCTACAACCGGGTGCTGCCCTCCCAAAGTGAAGTGGATGGTCCTAAATGATCATAGGTGGGTTTTAAAAAATAAACACAAAATTAGTTTCACACCTACTTAGACAGCTTAGAATTTTAATGTGTGAAGTATGCCAGGACTCTGAGTGAAATAAAGCTTTGCATTCAAACTGATGTCAGCCAATCAGAAAACAGTACCGAGTGCTGCCCATTTCATAATTAGGGAGCATTACTCCAAGTTCTAGATTTTACTTATTAATGAATAAAGCATTTCTTGACCCAGTTTCACCATTTATTCAGAAGGACCTTGTTTTTAAAAAGTGTTAAAATAGCATGAAGGCCCTGATTTATGCCCACCAAATCCAGGAAATTCAAAGTTAATCCTCGGAACTATTTGTGTCTAGTTTTGCAGCAAACATTCTATATAAAACTGTGCTCTGTTCAGGGATGACACAGACTAAAGAAACTACAGCAGGCTGTGCTGCAAGCTTGGATTTTTTTCAGCTTCAAAGCTGTAAGTTCTACACTGACATATTCCTCTACTGCATTTTTCTTTCTGCCATCCCTTATTTCAGTTTTGCTTGCCCATTCTTGCTTATACCTTTTGACAACCAACAGACTTCATCCAATAGTCAGGAGCAATAGCAACTACTTTTTTACCAGGAGTCCCAGTGAGGAGGTAACTCTCAGATATTGGGAGATGATAACAGTTACAAAAGCTCCTCTTCTTTCTCATTCCCCAAACTCCTCTCCTGGGAATCACACTCCTCTCTCCTCCCAGATGCTGAGTAAAGGTTCTTTGTGAAGGAAAAACAATACCAAAAGTGGAATATGACTCAGTAGACCATCATTCCCATTTCCCTCCCTGGAATGCCACCTGCTGTCTGTCTAGACAGTCCAAACACCCACTCATCCCACACATGCCATTCACATGCCACCTCTTTTGGCAGGTTATCCATGTCTTTGGGTCCCAGTTTCCCCAAGAGTGACATTAAAGTGGAGATTCAGATCTTGAAGGTCTGCTTCAGTCCTGAGATGCTATCTTTTCATAACCTCCCAAGTACACAGTGAATTTCCAGCTCTGAACTTCAAGGAGATTCCTCTGTCCCATTCATTTGGTACTTAACTTTTGCCGACATTTAGCAGTTCACCTCCCAGCCCACATGGGCTACCTGTGAAGCCTTGAGTAAGTTACTTCATCTCTAAGTCCCAGTTTCCTCATCTATGAAATGCAGATCATAATGGTATGCAGTATACATTACAGAATTATTCTAATGGCTACAGGACAGAACACGTAGAAAGAGCTCACCACCACAGCTGACAATTAGTAAGTGCTCCATGAATACTAATGGCACAAAGTGAAAAGGAACTAAAGAGCTTCTTGATGAGTGTGAAAAAGGAGGGTGAAAAGGTTGGCTTAAAACTCAACATTCAAAAAATTAAGATCTTGGCATCTGGTCCCATCACTTCATGGCAAATACAAGGGGTAAAAGTGGAGGCGATGACATATTTTATTTTCTTGGGCTCCAAAATTACTGCAGTTAGGGACTGCAGCCATGAAATTAAGGGACGTTGGCTCCTTGGAAGGAAACCTATGACAAACCTAGACAGCATATTAAAAAGCAGAGACATCACTTTGCCAACAAAGCTCTGTATAGTCACAGCTATGATTTTTCCTGTAGTCATGTACGGATGTGAAAGTTGGACCATAAAGAAGGCTGAGCACCAAAGAATTGATGCTTTTGGATGTGGTGTTGGAGAAGACTCTTGAGAGTCCTTGTGGACTGCAAGATCAAACCAGTCAATCCTAAAGGAAATCAACCCTGAATATTCATTGGAAGGACTGATGCTGAAGCTGAAGCTCCAGTACTTTGGCCACCTAACGTGAAGAGCCCTGACGATCACTAGGAAAAAACCCTGATGCTGGGAAAAACTAAAGGCAAAAGAAGAAGTGAGTAGCAGGGGATGAGATGATTAGATAGCATCACCAACTCAATGGATATGAATTTAAGCAAACTCCGGGAGATAGTGAAGGACAGAGGAGCCTGATGTGCTGCAGTCCATGAGGTTGCAAAGAGTTGGATATGACTTAGCAACTGAAAAATAACAACCAAACAATAACAACCATGAATACTAGCTCAAGTTAATTCTAGCTATTTTTTCACGTATAAATTCCCTGTCATCCCAAACATGATCATAAGCTACTTGAAACAGAGAACAATACATCAGCCTATGTGTCCCCATCTTGCTTACTACAATGTCTTAAATATAATGGGAATTGAAGAGTGTTTTGTTGATTACTTGACTGTTATGGCTTTGTCTGATTTTCAGTCATTAACCATTCTGTACCTAGGTTTTCTGTCTATGAAGATGTGACTTCTACCAATTCAGCTCCTAAAATTATGTGGAGATAATGATCCATGAGTGCACACTCAGTAGCTCAGTCATGTCCAGTTCTTTGCAACCCCATGGACTATAGCCCACCAGGCTCCTCTGTGCATAGGATTTTCCAGGCAAGAATACCAGAGTGGGTTGCCATTTTCTTCTCAAGGGGATCTTCCCAACCCAGGGGTTGAACCCATGTCTCCTGCAGCTAGTGCACTGGCAGGAAGATTCTTTACCACTGAGCCACTTAGGAAGCCAAAACAATAGTATAAATTGTTTCCAATTCTATTGCTATGTACATAATTTTAGGAGAACAGTCTAAAAACAGGAACCAATTGGAATTGGTTTGGGCCCTGCCCTGCTCTCATTGGAAAAGACCCTAAACCTGGGAAAGATTGAAGGTGAAGGCAAAAGGTGAAGGGGGAGGCAGAGGATGAAATGACTAGATAGCATCACAACTCAGTAGACATGAATCTGAGCAAACTCCGTGAGACAGTGGAGGACAAGGAAGCCTGGCATGCTGCAGTCCATGGGGTCTCAAAGAGTCAGACAAGACTGAATGATTGAACAACTGCCCTGCTCAGAAAGCATGCAGTCAAAAGAGACTGAACTGAAGTTAATGGAAGTCATTGTGTTTCTCCATTACAATGTACATTTGAGTGGGTTTGAGTGTATTGGTGTGTTTATTATTTGTTTTTCAGAGAAGGGAGTTCCGGAAGGGATGATGGGAGAATGGAAATAGCAAAGGCATATAAAGGAAGAATGAAGGAAGGGGAGGAGGAAGAAAGCAAAAGCTAAGAACAGGAAAATGAAAAGAAAGGTGTTTCAGGAGAGGTAAGGTGAAAGGACATTGAACAGTCTGAACATGGAACAACAGACTGGCTCCAAATAGGAAAAGGAGTACATCAAGGCTGTATATTGTCACCCTGCTTATTTAACTTATATGTAGAGTACATCATGAGAAATGCTGGACTGGAAGAAGCACAAGCTGGAATCAATATTGCTGGGAGAAATATCAATAACCTCAGACATGCAGATGACACCACCCTTATGGCAGAAAGTGAAGAGGAACTAAAGAGCCTCTTGATGAAAGTGAAAGAGGAGAGTGAAAAAGTTGGCTTAAATCTCAACATTCAGAAACCTAAGATCATGGCATCTGGTCCCATCACGTCATGGGAAATAGATGGGGAAACAGTGGAAACAGTGACAGACTTTATATTTTTGGGCTCCAAAATCACTGCAGATGGTGACTGCAGCCATGAAATTAAAAGACGCTTACTCCTTGGAAGGAAAGTTATGACCAACCTAGACAGCATATTAAAAAGCAGAGACGTTACTTTGTCAACAAAGGTCCATTTAGTCAAGGCTATGGTTTTTCCAATAGTCATGTACAGATGTAAGGGTTGGACTATAAAGAAAGCTGAGGTCTGAAGAATTGATGCTTTTGATCTGTGGTGTTGGAGAAGACTCTTGAGAGTCCCTTGGACTACAAGGAGATCTAACCAGTCCATCCTAAATGAGATCAGTCCTGGATGTTCACTGGAGGGACTGATGTTGAAGCTGAAACTCTAATACTTTGGCCACCTGATGTGAAGAGCTCATTGGAAAAGACCCTGATGCTGGGAAAGATTAAGGGCAGGAGGAGAAGGGGACGACAGAGGATGAGATGGTTGGATGGCATCACCGACTCAATGGACACAAGTTTGAGTAAATTCCAGGAGTTGGTGATGGACGAGGAGGCCTGGCGTGCTGCGGTTCACAGGGTCACAAAGAATTGGACATGACTGATTAACTGAACTGAACTGAAGGTGAAAGGAAAAGAATTGTGAAGAAGGATCCGGCAGATAAAGAGAGACAGGCTACTGTGGCTCCAGAGCTGTAGAGAAAACTCCATCTTCAAGTCTAAATGTGCAGCCTGCTTACCTGGCCTCAAAATGTTAATAAGAAGCATGGGAATAACCTCTTAAAAATAGAGAGTTTCACTCTGAAGCTGAAAGTTGGCTATTATTAGGTTGCTCTTTATTTCGTTTTTCTTTCTTTTCTGGTGGTTTTGGGTCTTTGATATGGCGCACAGGCTTCTCCACTCGTGGCACAAGAGCTTAGTTGCCCCTCTGTGTGTGGGATCTTAGTTTCCCGACCAGGGATTGAACCCGTGTTCCTTGCATTGCAAGGCAGACTGTTAACCACTGGACCACCAGGGAAGTCCCTCACTGTTCTTATTTGATGGAGATGTCCAGTGTGGACTAGAAGACGATGGGCTTGTGGGCTGAGGGGACCACATTAAATCATTATTTCTAGTCTTTTTGGCAGAAGCCTCTTTATAATTCTGAGGAGAGTGTGTGTGCAACAGACATAGATTTTTTTAGAGATTTCTTTTCCACTTGGTGTTTTTATTTTCCCCTTTCATACATCAGAGCCTTCTAAAAATCCAAGTTCTGTAAAGGAAAAAACACTTTCCGTCAAGCTGAATGCGCCTCCAGTAGAACCAGCATGGTTTCACAAAGGACTTTCAACAGTCTACACCGACATCTTCTGGGTTGCTGAATAGTTTGCCTTTCAGTTGACTTAAGAATACAGTGCTCTTAACCAAACCATGGCCCACTGGGGAAACCAATCAGACACCAGGCTTAAAACCCCAAAAGTAACATGAATGGCCTTCTGTGAATCCGAGGTAAAGGCTGGTGTTGTTAGAAATTACCCAACCTTCCAGGCAGATCTGCGTATATAGAAATTGATTAACACACCTCAGTCCCATTCCGCCTACATTTCAGGAAAACACGCTCATCTGCGTCCACATGGGCAGCTGATCCCTGCGGGTTACAGGGATTTTTCAGTGAAGATTAAATCTGTTTGGTAGGGGAGACATTAGCACTAAAGACCTCTGTAAGATAAGTTTTCAAAATCAAAACTGTCAGGAGTGGGGTTGGAGCGGAGGCGGGGCGGGGGGTGGAGAGGTGGCTTAACTGCAAATGTAATCAACAAGCACAGTGCCAGCGGCTTCTCCGACAGCACTGGATTTATTGGAATGCTTGAGCTCCCACAAGGGAAGAAATCATTTCCTGTGAATTCCAAGTCCTGCAGGTTTTTGCAGTGTAGCCGTTTCCTCCTGTTGCTGAGCACCCTCTCTGATTATCTCTCCAAGGTCTGCATGCCTCTGCCGTACGCAGCAGTGGACAGCCCTGGTCGGTTTCCATGGAAACACAGAGCAGGAGACACTTGTACCTGGGTCCTGAACCAAGAGATTTACACTCTTAGAAAACACATTGGCCTCTAGAATTTCAGTGCTATTTGAAAACAGATACTTCAGTTTTCAAGAGTTCTCTTGCAAAACGTCCAGCTACGTCAGAATTGAAGTCATGCCTTATCAGGAGGTGGAAAAACAAGTCCTTGAAGGTTGCTGCTGCTGCTGCTAAGACGCTTCAGTTGTGTCCGACTCTGTGCAACCCCATAGACAGCAGCCCACCAGGCTCCTCCATCCCTAGGATTCTCCAGGCAAGAACATTTGAGTTGGTTGCCATTTCCATCTCCAATGCATGGAAGTGAAAAGTGAAAGTGAAGTCACTCAGTCGTTTTGGACTCTTCACAACCCCATGGCCTGCAGCCTACCAGGCTCCTCCGTCCATGGGATTTTCCAGGCAAGAGTACTGGAGTGGGTTGCCATTTCCTTGAAGGTTCAGTTCAGTTCAGTCGCTCAGTCGTGTCTGACTCTTTGCGACCCCATGAATCGCAGCATGCCAGGCCTCCCTGTCCATCACCAACTCCCAGAGTTCACTCAGACTCACGTCCATCGAGTCAGTGATGCCATCCAGCCATCTCATCCTCTGTTGTCCCCTTCTCCTCCTGCCCCCAACCCCTCCCAGCATCAGAGTCTTTTCCAATGAGTCAACTCTTCGCATGAGGTGGCCAAAGTCCTGGAGTTTCAGCTTCAGCATCATTTCTTCCAAAGAAATCCCAGGGCTGATCTCCTTCAGAATGGACTAGTTGGACCTCCTTGCAGTCCAAGGGACTCTCAAGAGTCTTCTCCAACACCACAGTTCAAAAGCATCAATTCTTCAGTGCTCAGCCTTCTTCACAGTCCAACTCTCACATCCATACATGACCACAGGAAAAACCATAGCCTTGATTAGACAGACCTTTGTTGGCAAAGTAATGTATCTGCTTTTCAATATGCTGTCTAGGTTGTCATAACTTTCCTTCCAAGGAGTAAGCGTCTTTTAATTTCATGGCTGCAGTCACCATCTGCAGTGATTTTGGAGCCCCCAAAAATAAATTCTGACACTGTTTCCACTGTTTCCTCATCTATTTCCCATGAAATGATGGGACCGGATGCCATGATCTTCATTTTCTGAATGTTGAGCTTTAAACCAACTTTTTCACTCTCCACTTTCACTTTCATCAAGAGGCTTTTTAGTTCCTCTTCACTTTCTGCCATAAAGGTGGTGTCATCTGCATATCTGAGGTTATTGATATTTCTCCCGGCAATCTTGATTCCAGTTTGCGTTTCTTCCAGTCCAGCGTTTCTCAGATAATCACGACAGTGTGATCACTGACCTAGAGCCAGACATCCTGGACTGTGAAGTCAAGTGGGCCTTAGAAAGCATCACTACAAACAAAGCTAGTGGAGGTGATGGAATTCCAGTTGAGCTATTTCAAATCCTTGAAGGTTAGGAGAGGTGAATTTACGTCAACTTCCCCAGATATGTGTTCCTTGCATAGCTCTGGAAACACTTTGGCACTCAGAAATCAGGACTATTTGAAACCTTGTGGAATCAGGGAGTCAGATGACTTAGTTTCTATCACAAACCTTCCACCTCTAGCTGTGTACCTTGGGCAAGTTTCTTGACTTCTCTGAGTCTCAGTCTTCTCATTTGTATAATAAAGAAATTTCTTTAAAAACTGGACTTCTAGGGTTGTTATGAGGATAAAATGATGCAATGTATATGAGGCCTTGTACAGAAGAAGCAGTCAGTAACAGTCTTCCTTGAGGTGAAGTCAAAGTGAGTAAAGAATTTAATATCAAAAGAGTAATTACAAAATTCATCATTCGTAATTTGTTGAATGGTGTGTTAAAGTACATTACCTCCCTGCCTAGTGGCTTTCTTTTTCCAAATACTTTTTTAGTATTCTTTTTATTTTTAATTGGAGGATGAATACTTTGCAATGTTGTGTTGGTTTCTGCCATACAACAACACAAATCAGCCATAAATATATATATATGTTCCCTCCGTCTTGAACCTCCCTTACCCCATCCCACCCTATAGGTCATCACAGAGCACCGTGTTGAGCTCCCTGTTTTATACAGCAACTTCCCACTAGCAATCTAGTTTACACTTGGTTCGGTTCAGTTCAGTAGCTCAGTTGCGTCTAACTCTTTGCAACACCATGCACTTCAGCACACCAGGCCTCCCTGTCCATCACCAACTCCTGGAATTTACTCAAACTCATGTCCATTGAGTCAGTGATGGCATCCAACCATCTCATCCTCTGTCGTCCCCTTCTCCTCCTGCCCTCGATCTTTCCCAGCATCAGGGTCTTTTCAAATGAGTCAGCTCTTCACATCAGGTGGCCAAAGTATTGGAGTTTCAGCTTCAACATCAGTCCTTCCAATGAGCACTCAAGACTGATCTCCTTTAGGATGGACTGGTTAGATCTCCTTGCAGTCCAAGGGACTCTCAAGAGTCTTCTCCAACACCACAGTTCAAAAGCATCAATTCTTCGGCGCTCAGAGCTTTCTTTATAGTCCAACTCTCACATCCATACATGACTACTGGAAAAACCATAGCTTTGTCTAGACAGACCTTTGTCAGCAAAGTAATGTGTCTGCTTTGTAATATGCTGTTTAGGTTGGTCATAGCTTTTCTTCCAAGGAGCAAGTGCCTTTTAATTTCATGGCTGCAGTCACCATCTGCAGTGATTTTGGAGCCCAAGAAAATAAAGTCTGTCACTGTTTCCACTGTTTCCCTATTACTCCCCATGAAGTGATGGGACCAAATGCCATGATCTTAGTTTTCTGAATGCTGAGTTTTAAGTTTTTAACTCTCCTCTTTCAGTTCTTCTTCACTTTCTGCCATAAGCGTGGTGTCATCTGCATATCTGAGGTTACTGATATTTCTCAGACAATCTTGATTCCAGCTTGTGCTTCTTCCAGCCCAGCATTTCACATGATGTACTCTGCATATAAATTAAATAAGTAGGGTGACAGTATACAGCTTTGACATACTCCTTTTCCTATATGGAACCAGTCTGTTGTTACATGTTCAGTTCTAACTGTTGCTTCTTGACCTGTATACAGATTTCTCAGGAGGCAGGTCAGGTAGTCTGGTATTCCCATCTCTTTAAGAATTGTCCAGTTTGTTGTGATCCACACAGTCAAAGTCTTTGGCATAGTCAAAGCAGAAGTAGATTTTTTTTGGAACTCTCTTGCTTTTGCAATGATCCAATGGATGTTGGCAATTTGATCTCTGGTTCCTCTGCCTTTTCTAAATCCAGCTTGAACATCTGAATGTTCTCAGTTCATGAACCATTGGACTAGCCTGGAGAATTTATCTTTATAGTACACTCAGAATTAATACTACCCTCATGTTTCCTCTGAAACACATAGAATTTATGGTCTATGAAAAATAATTTTAAGATGCAGTACACAGATACAATGGAATACTACTCAGCCTTAAAAAAGAGTGAAATAATGTCATTTGCAGCAACATGGATGCAACTAGAGATTATCATACTACGTTAAGCAAGTAGAAAGAGAAAACAAAACACCATATGATATCACTTGTATGTGGAATCTAAAATATGGCACAAATGAACGTATCTACAAAAGGAAACGGACTCAAAGACACAAAGAATAGACTTCCAGTTGCCATGGAGGCAACCAGGGGAAGGAGAGGGATGGGACTGGGAGTTTGGTGTTGGTAGATGTAAACTATTTACAATGGATAAACAATAAGGCCCTATTCTATAGCACAGGGAACTGTATCTAATCTTCTGGGATAAAGAATAATGGAAAAGAATATTTATTAAAAGAATATATTCGTGTATAACTGAGTTACTTTGTTGTACAGCAGAGGTTGGCACAACATTGTAAATCAATTATATTTCAATTAAAGAAAAGGAAAAATGAAACAGTTTTATATTTAATTATATCATATCCTTACTGTTTCCTGTATTAACTGTGGTGGTGGTAGTTTAGTTGCCAAGTCGTGTCCAACTCATTGAGACCCCTTGGACTGTAGGCCATCAGGCTTCTCTGTCCATGGTATTTCCCAGGCAAGAATATTAGAGTGGGTTGCCATTTTCTTCTCCAGGGGACCTTGCTGACCCAGGTCTCCTCCATTGCAGGAGGTCTCCTGCGTTGCAAGTGAATTCTCTACCAATTGAGCCATTATCTGTCTAGCTAAAAAAGTTCTTTGAGCACAAAGACCATTTCCTGTATTCTAATCCCTTAACTGCCAACCTAACTTTCAGCAGAGAAGGTGTTCAATAATAACCTTTTATTAAATTAAGAATTTTCAATTGGTAATTGATGTCCTTTTATCACAATTACCATTTGCTTTGACATTAACCACATACCCTGAATGTTCACCAATGGGGCTCCATCCATGGCAATCTCTGGTCAGGCGCTTCGTTCCCTCAACTCTACCTGTGACCTATGCTTAACATTTATTACCACCTCAGTATCCCCAAGAGTGATATTTCCACTTCCCCAGCACTGAATTGGTGCTTCTTTGAATTCAGGGCTTACAGGAAGGCTATATGGCTGTCAGACACTAATGTATGTGATTTCTACTTTAAGAAATAGGAAAAGCCAAAGCAGAACGGGCTATTCAGTCCCCACATAGATGCCGTGAGACTTTAAATAATATAGTACATCTGTAGAATTCACAGAAGCAAGAAGCATGAGACTGTCAGCCCAGGAAACAAACTAAGTGTGGAGGAAGGGAGAGGTGCATTCATGTTGAATGAATGGGCAGTCTATACAGGGAAGAATGTGAGCAAAAAACAAATGGGATTACATAAAATTGCACTACTCAAGCATAACGCACTTTCACAACTGAGTGACTATATATTTGGTGCTTCCCTGGTGGCTCAGACGATAAAGAATCTGCCTATAATGCAGGAGACCTGGGTTCAAGGTTGGAAAAGTCCCCTGGAGAAGGGAATGACAATCCACTCCTGTATTCTTGCGTAGAGAATTCCATGGACAGAGGAACCTCGCGGACAACAGTCCATAGGGTTGCAAAGAGTCAGATATGACTGCATGACTAACACAAACACTTATATGTGTATATTGGGATCATCCTGTACATAAAGCATTTATAAAATAACATTTAGCTCAATTAATAATTTATCCTAATTATGTTTATGTCATTCTATTTTACTTCTGCAAGAGTACTTTTAATTGCTATAGGGTATTCCATTCAATGGAGAAACTTCTACAAGATGTCCACTTTATGAAATTATTAGCCATCCTGAGCTATAAATATATAGCTAAAATTTTCAAGTATCCTTTATTATATTAATATCCTTAGAAGTTCCAGGAAAGTTCCAGAAATTCTGCTACCACCACTTCTTGCTCTCTTAATTCTGTATGTTCCCTCTAGTCACTGGCCCATTTCTGACCTTCTTTGTTCTGCGTATCTTCCACTAAAATCTCCAAATCCACTCCTTGCCCCTGTCCTATGTCTCAGGAGACAGATCTTCATGAACTTCATTGATAAGCTCCGTGGACTTCTTGCTTTTGGTTGAGTTCAGTCACTGAGGCATGAAACAAGATCAGAGGGATGGAGACAGGAAAGTAAAATGGGGGTAGATATTCCCTTGACTCCTTTACCTGGAAGGTTGGCCAGGGGTTAACTGCATCCCTGAACTGAGCATCACAACGTCCATCAGCATCAGCTTCCACAGATCTCTTCTACCTTTCTGTCTCTGGGTCCTAGAGATGGTTCCCTTCTCTTGCCTCATCAGGTTAAGGTATTAATAGTAACAGAGCCCACTATTAAGTAGCCCCACAGAACTGTTATCCTTCATAGTTTTCCCACTCCCTGTCCAAATCTTTGCAAGTAGTCCATTTATTAAAATCCAAAATTATCTAAATTGAGTTTGTCATCAGTTCAGTGTCACGCCACTATCTGAGTTATCCTGTCTGCAGCCAAACTCCTTACATGAGTTGTCTTCATTGGTTGTCAATGCTTTCTCCCTTCTTTCTCAAGAAACATCCATCACTAACACAAACAGTAATGCATCACACATTGCCAAATCCTAGATTGGAGCCCCATCTTTCTTAGTCTACCTGCAACACTTGGTCTAGTGAAACTGTCATTCATTCTTCAAATACTTTAGTCACTTCATATCAGGGACATCATTTATAGTTCACCTTCCTTTGCTGGTTCCTCCTCATCTCTCTTAACCTCTAAGATTAAAACTGCAAATGCCCCAGTCTGTGGACCCCTTCTCTTCTCTATGTTTACTTTTTCTTGGTGATTTCCTGTAGTCCCATAGCTTTAACTATCATTTCAATACCAACTACTTCCAAATTCATCTACGTGGTCTATTACCTCTCCCCTAAATTCCAGACTCATATGTCTAACTGCTTACTCAACATATGGTCATGGGGAGGGAGGAGGAGAGGGTCAGATGTATTGAAAGAGTAACATGGAAACTTATATTACCATATGTAAAATAGATAGCCAACGGGAATTTGCTGTATGGCTCAGGAAACTCAAACAAGGGCTCTGTATCAACCTAGAGGGGCGGGATGGGAAGAGAGATGGGAGGAAGGTTCAAAAGGGAGGGGATATATGTATACCTATGGCTGATTCATGTTGAGGTTTGACAGAAAACAACAAAATTCTGTAAAGCAATTATCCTTCAATAAAAAAAATAAATTTTAAAAAAGTTATCTCTTCTTTCACACATACAATACCTAACCCTTGATCTTTTTTCCCCTGCAAATGTGTAGATGGCAACTGTTTGTCTAATTTTCAGACCCAAGACTTTGGTGCCATCTTTCCTTCTCTCGTACCACATATCCACTCCATCAGGAAATCCTGTGGACTCTGACATCAAAATGCACAGAAACCTACAACTCTCTCCAGTATGATTTCTCATCAAGGTGAGAGAGATGCCTCAGAACCAGTCTATTTTGTTTCCTCCCCAACAGACTCTTCTTAGAGCAGCCAGATTATGTCATTTATCTGCTCAAAACCCTAGCGACCAATGTCTTTATTTGACCTGCAAGGCTGTAAATCACCTTGTTCTGCACATTCCTGTCTATCCTTATCTCATATCTCTCTCCCCTTCACAGAGTATTCTTGCTAGTCCTTCCACACACTTAGCTTACTCTCATCTCAGGGCTTTTGCATTTATTGTTCCTTCTTCCTGGAATGTTCCTGTAATATTTGTCTGCTAGATATTCACAGAGATGGCTTCCTGAGTTTCTTTATGTCTCTGCTTAACCATCATGCCATCAGAGAGGTTTTCCATAGGGACCTTGTTTTAAAAAGCATGTAACTAAACCCCCTGCAACACTCTGTAAACCTACTCCTGTTTTTATGGCAGTGATTACCACTTGCTGTATTTTATGTTCATTTTTGTTTCTTTGTAGCCTTTCCCTGGCCCCTAGGATTAACCTCATTGAGAGCAGAGAGATGTTTGCTCTCTACTGTGTCCCCAGCACATAGAACTGAGCTTGACACATAGAAATGCATTTAATGCATAAACAAATGAATGAAAAGATGTGTGTATGTTTTTTTAAATGTTTATGATTAAAGTTTATTAGAGGAAATAGTTTAATGCATCTTCATTTATTCGTTAGTGAACTTTGACAGTTATTAGTATAAGGTCATTTGGTTTTATTCTTCCCATTCTATTTCTCTTCAGTCACTTCTTACTAGTTTTAAAGCAAACTCTGGATGTCATGTCATTTCATCTGTAAGTTATACGTGTTTTTTTATTGTCCTCTAAAATTTTATGCAATTTATATTCATGATGAGCTGTATTGAAAAAGCCCCCTTCATCTCCTACTCATACTAGCAGATACGATCATATAAAGATTATCTTTGTCAATTTTATTGGTGAAAAATCTCAACTGTTTCATTTTTAAAATAAAGAGAACGATAAATAAAAACACTATTCCTAAGGTCTATGATAACATTCTCTTCTTTTGGTGACTTCTCACAATTCCAAAATTCTAAGAGACAGAAATGTATTAAACCACCTTTTCTTCTCCTCTTAAAAGTTTATCTCATGCAATTATACACAATAACTTGTATAATTATAATATCTGATCCCTATCTTAACTCTCTCAGAACATAATACAAAAGGTACATTAGAAGCATCATAATTTTAAAAAATACTCATTCTTTGATTTTAACAGTTTAAGAAGACAGTCTGGAGTGAATAGAGAAATTATTGAGGAAAACAAGGTGCGTGACCCTGACATCTTCTCCAGTCAGTCACCTCCATGGATAACCTTATGAAAGATCTTTCTGGAGCCTTGGCTCCATCTTTGAAGCCATCTTCTAAATCTGGATAGACAAAACCAGCCCAAGGTGCCCCTGAGCCTCTCATCCACTGAAACTGGAGACACGCTGCATCCTGGCAACACCAGGATGGCTCAGGTCAGCAGCTCCGGCAGTCACCCAGAACAACTCTATGACTCTCCCTGGAGAGACCTTCTCTTCCCATAAGTGTCAGCATATTAAGCATCTACCGCGTTGAATAAGATGATGAGGATTTTGGGGAAGAAATGTGAAGACAAATGTGGGTATTTGAAAGCAGAAAAGAAAATCCAGTGCTCAAAATGGCATTCTTTAACTGAGACTAGCTATAAATTTTTTCTCTCTTGTTGATTTCCTGTCTTGGAAAGAACCCATTAATGGAAAAAAAAAAAAAAAAAAGTACAAGTTGGAAGCTCAACTGTGATTTTTTTTTTTTTAATGGTAAATCTGGTACCATTCATATCTGGAAAATGTGAAAGGAAGATTTGAAAATCTCATTTTGTCATTTTATCCAAATGCTGAAACAACCTATGTAAAAGACACAAAAATAGGTGTACAGTGGGGCGGAGGGTGAGGAAGTGCTTTCCTTGCCTTTCCCCCCACTTGCTTTACCAACAGAGCTTGAAGCCTCTTAGTCTGTCGTCACCTTTAACTCCACTCCTTTCCTGCCAAGAATCTGATGGCTGAGTTTCCGGTTAGACGGGGAGCAGGGTAAACCTTTGTTGTAATTTGCTGGAGACCCTATCCAGCTAGATTTTTGGATGAGAAATTTATTGCTTCTCCTCACTGAGGGATATAACACCAGGTCAACAATCTCCATAGCCCATTTGAATGGACATTCACTGGACCACGGTTGTGGCCTATCCATTAGTGTGCAAATCTAACTAGAGGTGAAGGGCGGAAGTGGAGGGCTGCAGGGAAGGGAGCATCTTCACGCTGATCCTTTCTGCACTTCCTGACAGGGCTCCTGGGGTTTCCAAGCTCGTTTCTCCAAGTGTCTGTGGCTCCTGCCTTCCAAGTTCTGAGGAAGTGTTCTCCTCCTATAGTGTTTCAGAGGCCCTCAGAGCCGCTCACAGTAGCTACCAACCAAAGTTCACAGACTGGCCTTCTGGGGTGCCCTTCCAGAGACTTTTGGGAACAGAAATCTAAATAATACTGAGAGTAACAGACTGCTGGCCGTTCTCTCAGCACCCTAGACTAAGGCAGGGTGGATTTTCTCTGCTGATTCTATCGTGGCTGAGGGTGGGTACTCACAGTCCCCAGAAGTCTTCTCCCAGCGAGGAGCAAGCCACTTTATCCTCAGCAGAGAGCATGGGCCCTGTCTGTGCCAGGAAACAGCCTAGAAGGAAAAGAAAGAAGAGAAGGGGAGGAGAAGGGGAGATGGGAGAGGGGAAGGAAGGAGGAGGAGGAAGGGGAGGAGAAGGAAAAAGCAAGGACTTCACTGCTTTCATTACATCTGTTTCTTCATGTCATTCCAGAAACTGAAGAAGCCAGTGAGAGATAGGGGCTCTTCATTTAATTGCTTGATAAATGTAGAAAGGTTTCAGTAGTATCTCAACTTACAGAGCAGTTATGCTCCTCATTGACTCAATGGACATGAGTTTGAGCAAACTCCAGGAGATAGTGAAGGACAGGGAAGCCTGGTGTGCTATAGTCTACGGGATCAAGAAGAGTTGGACAAAGCTTAATGATTGAACAACAATAATGTCGAAGTGCTAAAGAATCTGCCTGCCAATGCAGGAGATGCGGGTTCTACCCCTGGGTCAGGAAGATCCCCTGGAGAAGGAAATGGAAACCCATTCCAGTATTCTGGCCTGGAGAATTCCATGGACAGAGCAGCTTGGCAGGCTATAGCCCATGGGGTCACAAAGAGTCGGACGCAACTGATTGCATGTACACATGTTTCAAGTATACTGGGAAAATTCTCTACTTAAAGGATCCATATGAGGACTCTATTTAAAAAGCGAAAACTCCTTTTTGAAATGAGAACAACTGCTTTCTTCATTTTGCTTTATTAATGTAGCATTCTCTTTCACAAGTTATATAAAAAACAGAATTTAAAATGTTATATTTAAATAGAACTTGACTCAGAAATTAAAACAGATAGTTTTACTCATTCTTTAAAATAGCCTGATGAGGAAATAATACACTGACTCTGACTCTGGCCAACAACATAGTTTGCAAAGAGTTGATGTGACTAGAACTTGGGTCCCTGGGCACCAAGTTTGTTAGCTTTGAGAAAAAATAAAAAGTTGTAGCAATGCCTCAGTTAATAATTTATTTGGGAATAAACATGTTCAATAACAAAGTCTCTATTATATGTTTTTTAATTTTTTTTACAATTTTTAATTAATTTATTTAATTGAAGGATATTTGCTTTACAATATTGTGGTGGTTTTTGCCATACATCGACACGAATCAGCCATGGGTGCACATGTGTCCCCCATCCTGAACCCTCCACCCACCTCCCTCCCCACCTCATCCCTCTGGGTTGTCCCAGAGCACCAGCTTTGAGTGCCCTGTTTCATGCATCAAACTTTCACTGAAAAAAGTTGTAGCAATGTCTCAGTTAATAACTTATTTGGGAGTAAACATTTTCAATAACAAAACCTCTATTTTAAAAATAAATAAATACTTTGTAAAAGAACAAAAATTTGAAGATAAATCATTGTATGAGGACTGCCCTCAATTCTTCCATCTCCTCTTTTATTTCTCTTTTTAAATTTATTTTTTATTGAAGGATAATTGCTTTATAGAATTTTGTTGTTTTCTGTCAAACCTCAACATGAATCAGCCATAGGTATACATATATCCCCTCTCCTCTTTTATTTCTTTCTCCATTCTTAGATAACAGTCCCTTCCCACCTCACTCCAGTTCTCCTTAAAGCTTTCTCTCACTTTCCTCCCAATTAATCATTCACTATCAGCTAATCAAAGAAAACTTTAATGTGTCAGAGTCTCAGAGTATCAACCTAGACAACAGTGGTGTCAAAAGGTTTGTAATTCAGCTTATTGGCTTAAAGTTTTTGCCTTCTGTAAAGAAAACTTCAGAAATGTACACTCCAGTGTTCACAGTAGCACTGTTTACAGTAGCCAAGACATGGAAGCAGCCTAAATGTCCATCAACAGATGAATGGGTAAAAGAAGATGTGGGATATACACACAATGGGATACTACTTAGCCATAAAGAAAGAATGAAATAATCCCAGCACCATAGTTGGACCTAGAGATTATCATACTTTGTGAAATAAGTCAGAGAAAGCCAAATAAATGATATCACTTAGATGTGGAATCAAAAAAACTGATAAAAAAAAATTAACTTACTTAAAAGACAGAAATAGACTCACAGACATAGAAAACAAATTTATGGTTACCAAAGGGGGAAGGGAGGGCAATAGAATAAGAATTTGAGATTAACAGATATACAATACTAGATATAAAATAAATAAACAGGACTTACTATATAGCACAGGGAATTAGATTCAATATCTTGTAATAACCAATAATGTCAAAGAATCTGAAAAATATATATGTATACATATATAAATAATTGTATTTTATAAAAGTATATATATATATTTGAAGATTTTAAATAATTATTTTTTAAGTAGGAAAGTAAGTCCTATTGCTTTATTATTATTCCAATCCAGTTTATAACATTTCTGATAATAGTTAAGAAAGGTCATTAGACCATACGTGTGTCATTAGTTGAGGTATCAGTATACTTATGTAATTTAAATAGGAAAGACATTCAACTGAAAATATTTGCTAAAGACACATCTGTCATGCCAGACAGTGGGACTCATCAGACTGGAGCCTTCAGGGAAGATCACTAAGACAGAAAAGCTGAGTCATCAGGAACCATGTCTGAGATGGATCTGGCAAGCTAGACACTGGCAAGCTGATTTAAGAATCAAGATCAAGGAGTGCGCAGGGCTGGGAAAGGCAGAAAGCAAAGCTTGAGGCTAGACTGTGTCAGATGTCAATAGCCAAGATGTTAATTAGCCAACAGGCCTCAGAGGTCAGAACAGATGAGGGAGACAGACAGACAGGGCCAAAGTACTCAGGCAGACTAAATGAGGGGCACCTCTAAGAAATGTCAGAGCTTTGATCTTAGACTGTGTGTGCACCCTCATCTACCCACATAGGAAGGTTGCTTAACACCATGGCAGAGGTTCCATCTCAGGGTCAAATGCTGCCCAGATATGTGGCGTCTTACTCCACTGTTTAGAAACTAGAGATAAATGTTGACAACAGAAAAAATAAGAAACAGAAGAGTAACATTCCTGTTCTCCTGAAGCCCTAGTTAAGTGGTAATTCCCCTCTTAAACTAAACTGCATTATAAAAGAGAAAACTGAAGGGAGTCTAATGCCTTCAGAAATCAATTTTTGAATCATTCTTGAGTTTTTGTTTGATCTTACTGATGCATCTTTGGCATGTCAGTGAAAATATAATTTCTGTTTTTATGTAAACAAGAATCTTCATCTCTTTTGCATTGATGAGCCAAGGCAATTTGAATATTAAACAGTGAAAGTAATCAATATAGGAAGTTGACATGAGGAGCACTTATCCTTTGGAGTGACAACCCAGAACATGACTATTTTTCTGTAAGAATTGCACTCCCTTCTCTACACATAAGGGTTGGCCCTGGCTGCCATGTTGAACCAATCTCTTTGGCAAAGCTGGTTGAACCAGGGGCGGTACCTAACACAAGTTGGGCCAATCAACATTTATCTCTTGAGAAGCTGAAACAGAGATTCAAGGAAGCTAGTCTCTACTAGTTTCTCAAACTGAGGATATGCAAAAGCAAGTACTCTTGGGGTGTCCTTTTACCATTTTGCTATCTAATATGGCAGAGTCTAGCCACATGTGGCCATTTAAGTTTAAACTGAAATTAAAAAATTAGATTTTTACACATGTATACCTGTGATGGATTCATTTTGATATTTGGCAAAACTAATACAATTATGTAAAGTTTAAAAATAACATTTAAAAAAAGTTAGATTTTTAATTATCCCCGCCATATTTCAAGTACTCAATAGCTGCGTGTAGCTGATGACTACCACATTGAGTGGTGCAAATATGGAATATTTCAGCACTGATTTACCCATACTCAGAGAAGCAGAGGAAGCCTGTGTGCAGAGACAGGGGAAGAAAGTAGGATTATAGACAGAAGTAGAACCAAGAGACAGAAAAGGTAGGAGATTAGCTTTCTCTATTTTCAAGACCCTTGTTTTGGTCCCTAAGACTCAATTTTATGGGATTTCCCTGCTGATCCAGTGATCAAGTCTTCCAAAGCAGGGGATGAGAGTTCAACCCCTGGTCAGGGAATTAAGATCTCATGTGCTTCATGGCCAAGAAACCAAAACATAAAAAACAGAAGCAATATTGTAACAAATTCAGTAAAGACTTTTGAAATGATACACATTAGAAAGAAGAAAAAAAAAGATTCAACTTTTACCTGTCTTTAAACTCCATGATAAACATGTCTGCTGCTGCTGCTAAGTCACTTCAGTCGTGTCCAACTCTGTGCGACCCCATAGATGGCAGTCCACTAAGTTCCCCTGTCCCTGGGATTCTCCAGGCAAGAACACTGGAGTGGGTTGCCATTTCCTTCTCCAATGCATGAAAGTGAAAAGTGAAAGTGAAGTCGCTCAGTCGTGTCCGACTCTTAGCAACCCCATGGACTGCAGCCCACCAGCCTCCTCCGTCTAGATTAACACAATTTGAATCATCTTAGCCTTCCCCATCTTCTTTCTCAACACACTGGTGCTGAATTACTTGGATTGTTGTTTAGTTGCTACATCATGTCTGACTTGTTGTGACCCCAAGCACTGTAGCCCACCAGGCTCCTCTGTCCATGGGATTACCCAAGCAAGAATACTGGAGTGGGTTGCCATTTCCTTCTCCAAAATTATTTGGATAGTTCTACTGCTATTTATTTAATTTTGTCTATTTTTTAAAAAATGTATCTGCAGTGAAAATTTCAAAAGTGTACTGACCCCTAGGTATTAATTTTTAATTTCAGATCTCCAAATAAAATAGTCCAGGCTAGTTACTATCGGTAAAACTTGAGTGGATTAAAGTGAGATCTTAGGTGGACAATTAATTGGGAAGTGAATTGTTTACTTCATTTATCCAGAAAAGTACTAAATAAAAGTGGCTCCTGGAGAAAGAACTGGTCAAAAAGTACAGTGAGTCTCAAAGTTGCCGCATGCATAGATTATCTCAGAAGACTGCAGAGAACTGAAGTTGTGTGACTTTCTGAGTTGCCTCAGAAAGATTTTGTTTCCATTTAGTGTCTTTTTTTGCTACAACGTTTTGGGAGAGAAGGCAGTGGCTCTGTAACTGCTGACATAACTTGAGAACACTCAGGCTTGCAAAGCAAGAGTAATCTTGACCTCCATTGGGCAGAATACCTTTGATCTTCACCAGCCACTGTAGCTGCCTGAGATTATCTCAGATGTTAAACAGAGAGCTCTCTTGCTCCAAGCTACATTAACTCCACTATCTGTGCAGTGATCCCTTACAGGTGAGACGCTGCTATGAAAAGCAACTGAAGTCCAGGAGTGTTAGAGAGAAGGATTTCTAACCAAGACAGAACCAGCTTGCTACCTGCAACTCTGCCAAGAGGGGTGGATCATCTTTCTTATGTGTTGATGGGTTTGTGTCTGTAAGTTTAGGAGTTGTTGCTGCTCAGTTGCTAGGTCGCTAGGTCTGACTCTTTGCGACCCCATGGACTGTAGCACACCAGGCTTCCCTGTCCTTCACTATCTCCCAGAGTTTGTTCAAACTCATGTTCACTGAGTCAGTGATGCCATCCAACCATCTCATTTTCTGTCACCCCTTCTCCTCCTGCCTTCGATCTTTCTGAGCCTCTGGGTCTTTTCCAGTGAGTTGGTTCTTTGCATCAGGTGGCCAAAGTATTCGAGCTTCAGTTTCAATATCAGTTTAGGAGTAGATCCAGAAATATAAAGGGGAGAAGGACTAAAATTAGGAAGTCAAAGAGGAGAGCCTGAGTAGAAAAAAGAGGAAATACCAAGACTAGATTCTGTAACAGGAAAAATGCAGAGAGAGAAAACTAAAAAATTCAGAGTAGTAGTCCAGAAAACACATTAAGGAAGAGAAATATCTCATGCATACAGGTTTAAAAGTTGCTTCTTGTGAGATGCTCAGTGCAAATGTTCACTCCATCGTCTCGCCCATAAAATTTTAGTAACACCTCCTCCCAAACAACAAAAGCCTCTCTTGTTCAGGGAGATGAGCTCGCCTGGCACATTCATGAGAAGTGGACCAAAAACAGATCCCTCAGTACAAGGCTGTTCTATGTACTGCTTCTTCATAATCAGTGCTCAACTTTTATTAACAAAATGGTGGCCTTGAAGCAGTTTAATTTCATAGAAAATTACATTTCAGTCATCTTAAGTTCAACCTTCATATTTTTTCCCAAGAAAGGTTAGTTGGTGCCCAGATTTAATGTGAGACAAGGAGAAAGGAGGTCTTCCCAATGGTAAAGAACCTGCCTGCCAATGCAGGAGACATAAGAGACCCAGGTTTGATATCTAGACCAAGGAGATCCCCAGGTCAAGAAGATCCTCTATGGGGAGGGAGGAGGGAGGAGGGTTCAGGATGAGGAACACATGTATACCTGTGGTGGATTCATTTTGATATTTAGCAAAACTAATACAATTATGTAAAGTTTAAAAATAAAATAAAATTAATTAAAAAAAAAAAAAAGAAGATCCTCTAGAGGAAGGCATGGCAACCCACTCCAGTATTCTTGCCTGAATCCCATGGATAGAGGAGCCTGGAAGGCTACAGTCCATGGGACTGCAAGGAGTCAGACACGACTGAAGCAATGGACAATGAGAAAGGAACGGTAGTAACAAACCAATAATAACCACCACCACCACAATAATGGCTATCATTCACTTGCCATTTATTATATTCTGGGTACTGTACCTATATATCCATCTGCCTCGTCTAATTCCCACAGCAAACTTAAGTGGTACTACCCCATTTTATAGATGGTATAATCGAAGCAGATTAAGAAACTGACTCAAGGTTAAGCTCTAAGTGGTGGAAGCAGAATTCATATCCAGGCATACAAGTCATGGCTATAGTAAGAAATGAGTGGCACACATGAACACTGGAACTCGAGAAGTTTAATCAATGCATGAGGAAAGTAGAGGAAAGTATTCTAGGGCTAGTTCCAGTGGAATCCACTACTGTCCCTGGTTCAAAGGGGCAGGGGAGGTGGTGCTCATCAGCAAACTGTGTCTTTCAGAAGCTCTGATCATTGGTCAGGGATATAGGCAGCCCATGGGGACCACAGAGAGGAAGCTGGTGGACTTAGTAGTCTGACCACACACCCTTCCTTCTCTCTGCTGGAGCGCCCCCCTGCCCCACCATTGGTAAAACTGAATGTGAAGCCAACACTTTCTGTGAGCAGATTCTTCGAGACTTTTGAGTTTCAGATCTGAGTCAGTGGATGAAAGAAAAGTGGAAGTATTAGCACTCAGTCCTGTCCAACTCTTTGAGACTCCATGGACTGTAGCCTGCCAGGCTCCTTGGCCCATGGAATTCTCCAGGCAAGAATACTAGAGTAGTTTGCCATTCTCTTCTCTAGGGGATCTTCCTGACCCAGGGATGGAACCTGGGTCTCCTGCACTGCAGGCGAATTCTTTACCATCTGAGCTACCAGGGAAGCCCTGAATCAGTGGATAAACCATAGCAAGTGAGAACCCAGAACCATACAAACTAATAGACCCATAAGATAACAAGGACATGAAAATCTTGGGTAGGCTTAGACTTTCCCAGGGTTTAAGACTATTATATCTAGATATCAAGAGTAGGAAACTTGAGTTCTGTTTGATGTCTGGTTTGCATACAGATAGAAGTCACATGGACTTCCCTGGTGGCTCAGTTGGTAAAGAATCAGCCTGCAATGCAAGAGAATTGGGTTCAATCGCTGGTTTGGGAAGATTCTGGAGAAAGGAATGGCTACCCAATCTGGTATTCTTGCTTTGAGAATTCCACGGACAGAGGAGCCTGGTGGGCTACAGCCTATGGGGTCCCAAAGAGTTGTACACAACTGAGTGACTAACACAGATACAAAGTTCATGTAGGTTCCAAGTTATATTTACTGATGGCTGAACTTTTCATTGTTCTGAAATATATATGCAGTTAGTTCTGCTGTATAATTTGTTTTGAAAAGATAGTTTTCTTACAACATGATTGATATGTTAGGGAACAGTTTGAGTGTAATTTCTTGTGCACCATTTTGTCCAGTAGAAATACTAGACTGAAGGCAGAAAGCTGCATCAGCTAAATAAAGATGTATAGGAATATACAAAGTCCACCCCGCCACACACACATACCTTAAAATCTACCACTTATCTCAGTTTCTTGTGTTACGAGCCACATCCATGCATACCTGATATTATAACTTTCCATATAAATGCATGATTTCACATAATACAGTGATTCTTAGGAAAGAATATGTCACATTGCAGCAGGACTGGGTGTAAGTATCACTGATGGGCCAAAGCCTTATCTCAACAACTGGCGTTTCACTTCCTGACTCTTCCAAGCAGTCTCTGAATCATGAAAGGTTCAAGCTAAACCATGTGTCCTCTTAGAAGTTATCCTAGTTTTCCTTGTCTGTGTTTGAGCCCTTCCTTCCCCAAATCTCTACTGAGGGCTTTTCTCCTCACATGTTTTGTAGATCATGGGTGGAAAGTGAAAGTGAAAGACACTCAGTTGAGTCCGACTCTTTGTGACCCCATGGGCTATACAGTCCATGGAATTCTCCAGGCCAGAATACTGGAGTGGGTAGCCTTTCCCTCCTCCAGGGGAATCTTCTCAACCCAGGGTTCAAACCCAGGTCTCCCGCATTGCAGATGGATTCTTTACCAGCTGAGCCACAAGGGAAGCCCAAGAATACTGGAGTGGATAGCCTATCCCTTCTCCAGCGGATCTTCCCAACCCAGGAACTGAACTAAGGTCTCCTACCTTGCAGGCAGATTCTTTACCAACTGAGCTATCCGGGAAGCCAGAGTCTGTCAAAAGAAAACAGGGCCTACTCTCTCCCCACCAGAGAGGTGATAAAACTTGAGTTTAAACCTTTTCTGCTTTGTCTAGGCCAGAGGTTTTCCTAACATCAAACCATCGACTAGTGGTGGTCAATCAAGAAGTTCCTAAAGTCCTTAGGAAAGTAAGATAAATAAAAATAATGTGACCATTTTTTCATAAAATGAGATTCATTGAAAAAGGATTATCTTTTATTCTGATCTTTTCTACATGAAATGGTCATTATCTGGTGTTTTATTTTTCTTATCACCTTTACCTTCCAAAATGAAAATAGTTTTAAAGTCTGTTTCCCAATTTTTTTTAATTTTTTAAATTTATTTATTTTTTAATTGAAGAATAATTGCTGTATTATAAAGTTCTAACATCTAGGCATCACGTCTTCTCTAGATATGCAATTATAGTTTGCCAGCCCTCAGGGGATGTTCTGGGCTCTATTATCTTCCTGATCATGGGATTTTGGCAAATGTACTGTCAAGAGAGCATACCTGTTAGCAGCCCCTGAAGAGAAAATCCAGAACTCCTACGTCCTCCATTGAAATATTCAAACTGAAAGTTTTAAATCAAATACTTAATTTCCCATACTGTATCACTTTCTGCATTCAAGTATAGTATGGGACAGCAGTCAATAGGAGACACAAAGAAAGGTAACCAGATGTGCCTAGGCAATATTGAAAATCAATGTCTAGTCCCATGTCCTTCTACCCTGGCCCAGAGGGTGAGGGAATTCACCAAACCTGGGAGGAAACATAGTTTCAGGACCAAAGTGAGGCAGCCAGGGGCAAGGAGATTGGGTAGGAAGCGAATGGCCTTGGAAGCTTTATTTCATTCTTACATGAAGAGAACTACACCATGTAATGTTGAAAGAGGAAGCTGACACTACAAACTGAATAAAGGTAATAAAACAGTTGTTCTTCACCTTTTTCAATAACCTGTTCATCCTGTCTAACTCCCTAGGGACTTTCTCTCTCTCTTTCTCTCTCTCTCTCTCTCCTTCTCTCACTCTCGTTCTCTCTCGCTCGCTCTCTCTCTCTCTTTCTCACACACACACACACACATCAATATATAGAGAGATATGTGCTGTGCTGGGCTTAGTCACTCAGTCATGTCCCACTCTTTCGGACGCCATGGACTGTAGCCCTCCAGGCTCCTCTGTCCAGGGGATTCTCCAGGCAAGAATACTGGAGTGGGTTGCCATGTCCTCTTCCAGGGGTTCTTCCCAACCCAGGGATCAAACCCAGGTCTCCTGCACTGCAGGTGGATTCTTTACCATCTGAGCCACCAGAGAAGCTATAGAGAGATATAGCCATTCCCTGTTCTAAAGGAATTAAACATGTTTTTTTTTTAAACATGTTTTAAAAAAAAAAAAATACTCTTAAGAGAATGAAGTAAAAGATATAATAAGGAGGGAGGAGCCAAGATGGCGGAGGAGTAGGACAGGGAGAACACTTTCTCCCCCACAAATTCATCAAAAGAGCATTTAAACGTCGAGTAAATTCCACAAAACAACTTCTGAATGCCGGCAGAGGACATCAGGCACCCAGAAAAGCAATCCAACTCTTCAAAAGGAGGTAGGAAAAAATATAAAAGACAAAAAAAGAGACAAAAGAGGGAGGGACGGAGCTCCGTCCCGGGAAGGGAGTCTTAAAAAGAGAGAAGTTTCCAAACACCAGGAAACCTTCTCACTGCCGAATCTGTGCCGAGCTTTGGAAGCACAGAGGGCAACGTAACAGGAAGAAAAAATAAATAAACAATTAAAACTCGAAGATTGCGAGTCCTACGGTAACTCCCCCAGTGGAGAAGCAGCGCAGACGCCTGCAGGCGCCATTAACAAGCGGGGGCTGGGCAGGGAGGCGCAGCGCGGGCTGCATCGCTTAGAGTAAGAATCTGGCCTGAATACCCTGAGCACTATCTGAGCGAAATAATTTGGGCTAACAAACCAGACTGTGGGATATCTACTATGCGAAAAGCCAGCCCCAACCTAAGACCGCCAGGCCCGTGCACGGAACAAAGAATTGAACAGAGATAGCCGGCTGCAGACCTTCCCCCTCCGGTGATAGGCAGCCAGAGCCGGAAGGGGGCAATCGCAGCCCCAGAGAGACATTATCTATAAAACTGTAAGCAGGCTTCTTTGCTAACTAAAACTTCTTGGGGGTCTGGACGGTTAACATCTGCCTAAGAAGGTGCGCCGGTTTTGCGCCCAGATAACCGAGTGGCGGGGAGGCGATAAGTCGCAGCATTAGCGCTCGCCAAACACCTCATCACTTGAGCTGCTTGGACCTGGGAAGAGCACAATACTCAGGCCCAACTGAGTCTGCGCCTCTGAGGACTATCCGAGTGCCTGAACCTGAGCGGCTTGGACCTGGGAGGTACATGCAACCCAGGGCCAGCCTTGGATTGTTCCCGGCGGAACAACCTAGAGCCCGAGCAGTGTGGGCAGGGAGGCTACACGCGCAGTGAGCGGGGGCAGACCCAGTGTGGCTGAGGCACTGCGAGCGCACGCCAGTGTTATTTGCTTGCAGCATCCCTCCCTCCCTCCCCACAGCGCGACTGAACAAAGAGAAGAAATACAGTTCCACCCATCAGAACACTGACACAAGCTTCCCTAACCAGGAAACCTTGACAAGCCACCTGTACAAACCCACACACAGTGAGGAATAGCCACAATAAAGAGAACTCCACAAACTGCCAGAATACAGAAAGGACACCCCATACTCAGCAATTTAAACAAGATGAAGAGACAGAGGAATAGCCAGCAGATAAAGGAACAGGATAAATGCCCACCAAACCAAACAAAAGAGGAAGAGATAGGGAATCTACCTGATAAAGAATTCCGAATAATGATAGTGAAATTGATCCAAAATCTAGAAATTAAAATGGAATCACAGATAAATAGCTTGGAGACAAGGATTGAGAAGATGCAAGAAAGGTTTAACAAGGACCTAGAAGAAATAAAAAAGAGTCAATATACAATGAATAATGCAATAAATGAAATTAAAAACACTCTGGAGGCAACAAATAGTAGAATAACAGAGGCAGAAGATAGGATTAGTGAATTAGAAGATAGAATGGTAGAAATAAATGAATCAGAGAGAATAAAAGAAAAACGAATTAAAAGAAATGAGGACAATCTCAGAGACCTCCAGGACAATATTAAACGCTACAACATTCGAATCATAGGGGTTCCAGAAGAAGAAGACAAAAAGAAAGACCATGAGAAAATACTTGAGGAGATAATAGTTGAAAACTTCCCTAAACTGGGGAAGGAAATAATCACCCAAGTCCAAGAAACCCAGAGAATCCCAAACAGGATAAACCCAAGGCGAAACACCCCAAGACACATATTACTCAAATTAACAAAGATCAAACACAAAGAACAAATATTAAAAGCAGCAAGGGAAAAACAACAAATAACACACAAGGGATTTCCCATAAGGATAACAGCTGATCTTTCAATAGAAACTCTTCAAGCCAGGAGGGAATGGCAAGACATACTTAAAATGATGAAAGAAAATAACCTACAGCCCAGATTATTGTACCCAGCAAGGATTTCATTCAAGTATGAAGGAGAAATCAAAAGCTTCTCAGATAAGCAAAAGCTGAGAGAATTCTGCACCACCAAACCAGCTCTACAACAAATATTAAAGGATATTCTCTAGACAGGAAACACAAAAATGGTGTATAAATTCGAACCCCAAACAATAAAGTAAATGGCAACGGGATCATACTTATCAGTAATTACCTTAAACGTAAATGGGTTGAATGCCCCAACCAAAAGACAAAGACTGGCTGAATGGATACAAAAACAAGACCCCTACATATGTTGTCTACAGGAGACCCACCTCAAAACAGGGGACACATACAGACTGAAAGTGAAGGGCTGGAAAAAGATTTTCCATGCAAATAGGGACCAAAAGAAAGCAGGAGTAGCAACACTCATATCAGATAAAATAGACTTTAAAACAAAGGCTGTGAAAAGAGACAAAGAAGGTCACTACATAATGATCAAAGGATCAATCCAAGAAGAAGATATAACAATTATAAATATATATGCACCCAACATGGGAGCACCGCAGTATGTAAGACAAATGCTAACAAGTATGAAAGGAGAAATTAACAATAACACAATAATAGTGGGAGACTTTAATACCCCACTCACACCTATGGATAGATCAACTAAACAGAAAATTAATAAGGAAACACAAACTTTAAACGATACAATAGACCAGTTAGACCTAATTGATATCTATAGGACATTTCATCCCAAAACAATGAATTTCACCTTTTTCTCAAGCGCACATGGAACCTTCTCCAGGATAGATCACATCCTGGGCCATAAAGCTAGCCTTGGTAAATTCAAAAAAATAGAAATCATTCCAAGCATCTTTTCTGACCACAATGCAGTAAGATTAGATCTCAATTACAGGAGAAAAACTATTAAAAATTCCAACATATGGAGGCTGAACAACACGCTGCTGAATAACAAACAAATCACAGAAGAAATCAAAAAAGAAATCAAAATTTGCATAGAAACGAATGAAAATGAAAACACAACAACCCAAAACCTGTGGGACACAGTAAAAGCAGTCCTAAGGGGAAAGTTCATAGCAATACAGGCACACCTCAAGAAACAAGAAAAAAGTCAAATAAATAACCTAACTCTACACCTCAAACAACTAGAAAAGGAAGAAATGAAGAACCCCAGGGTTAGTAGAAGGAAAGAAATCTTAAAAATTAGAGCAGAAATAAATGCAAAAGAAACAAAAGAGACCATAGCAAAAATCAACAAAGCCAAAAGCTGGTTCTTTGAAAGGATAAATAAAATTGACAAACCATTAGCCAGACTCATCAAGAAACAAAGGGAGAAAAATCAAATCAATAAAATTAGAAATGACAGTGGAGAGATCACAACAGACAACATAGAAATACAAAGGATCATAAGAGACTATTATCAACAATTATATGCCAATAAAATGGACAACGAGGAAGAAATGGACAAATTCTTAGAAAAGTACAACTTTCCAAAACTCGACCAGGAAGAAATAGAAAACCTTAACAGACCCATCACTAGCACGGAAATTGAAACTGTAATCAAAAATCTTCCAGCAAACAAAAGCCCAGGTCCAGACAGCTTCACAGCTGAATTCTACCAAAAATTTAGAGAAGAGCTAACACCTATCCTGCTCAAACTCTTCCAGAAAATTGCAGAGGAAGGTAAACTTCCAAACTCATTCTATGAGGCCACCATCACCCTAATACCAAAACCTGACAAAGATCCCACAAAAAAAGAAAACTACAGGCCAATATCACTGATGAACATAGATGCAAAAATCCTAAACAAAATTCTAGCAATCAGAATCCAACAACACATTAAAAAGATCATACACCATGACCAAGTGGGCTTTATTCCAGGGATGCAAGAATTCTTCAATATCTGCAAATCAATCAATGTAATACACCACATTAACAAATTGAAAAACAAAAACCATATGATTATCTCAATAGATGCAGAGAAAGCCTTTGACAAAATTCAACACCCATTTATGATAAAAACTCTCCAGAAAGCAGGAATAGAAGGAACATACCTCAACATAATAAAAGCTATATATGACAAACCCACAGCAAACATTATCCTCAATGGTGAAAAATTGAAAGCATTTCCTCTAAAGTCAGGAACAAGACAAGGGTGCCCACTTTCACCATTACTATTCAACATAGTTTTGGAAGTTTTGGCCACAGCAATCAGAGCAGAAAAAGAAATAAAAGGAATACAAATTGGAAAAGAAGAAGGAAAACTCTCACTATTTGCAGATGACATGATCCTCTACATAGAAAACCCTAAAGACTCCACCAGAAAATTACTAGAACTAATCAATGATTATAGTAAAGTTGCAGGATATAAAATCAACACACAGAAATCCCTTGCATTCCTATACACTAATAATGAGAAAACAGAAAGAGAAATTAAGGAAACAATTCCATTCACCATTGCAAAGGAAAGAATAAAATACTTAGGAATATATCTACCTAAAGAAACTAAAGACCTATATATAGAAAACTATAAAACACTGGTGAAAGAAATCAAAGAGGACACTAATGGAGAAATATACCATGTTCATGGATTGGAAGAATCAATATAGTGAAAATGAGTATACTAGCCAAAGCAATTTATAGATTCAATGCAATCCCTATCAAGCTACCAACAGTATTCTTCACAGAGCTAGAACAAATAATTTCACAATTTGTATGGAAATACAAAAAACCTCGAATAGCCAAAGCGATCTTGAGAAAGAATGGAACTGGAGGAATCAACCTACCTGACTTCAGGCTCTACTACAAAGCCACAGTTATCAAGACAGTATGGTACTGGCACAAAGACAGAAATATAGATCAATGGAACAAAATAGAAAGCCCAGAGATAAATCCACGCACATATGGACACCTTATCTTTGACAAAGGAGGCAAGAATATACAGTGGATTAAAGACAATCTCTTTAACAAGTGGTGCTGGGAAATCTGGTCAACCACTTGTAAAAGAATGAAACTAGAACACTTTCTAACACCATATACAAAAATAAACTCAAAATGGATTAAAGATCTCAACATAAGACCAGAAACTATAAAACTCCTAGAGGAGAACATAGGCAAAACACTCTCTGACATACATCACAGCAGGATCCTCTATGACCCACCTCCCAGAATATTGGAAATAAAAGCAAAAATAAACAAATGGGACCTAATTAAACTTAAAAGCTTCTGCACATCAAAGGAAACTATTAGCAAGGTGAAAAGACAGCCTTCAGAATGGGAGAAAATAATAGCAAATGAAGCAACCGACAAACAACTAATCTCAAAAATATACAAGCAACTCCTACAGCTCAACTCCAGAAAAATAAATGACCCAATCAAAAAATGGGCCAAAGATCTAAATAGACATTTCTCCAAAGAAGACATACAGATGGCTAACAAACACTTGAAAAGATGTTCAACATCACTCTTTATCAGAGAAATGCAAATCAAAACCACTATGAGGTACCATCTCACACCAGTCAGAATGGCTGCGATCCAAAAGTCTACAAATAATAAATGCTGGAGAGGGTGTGGAGAAAAGGGAACCCTCTTACACTGTTGGTGGGAATGCAAATTAGTACAGCCACTATGGAGAACAGTGTGGAGATTCCTTAAAAAACTGGAAATAGAACTGCCTTATGATCCAGCAATCCCACTGCTGGGCATACACACTGAGGAAACCAGAAGGGAAAGAGACATGTGTACCCCAATGTTCATCGCAGCACTGTTTATAATAGCCAGGACATGGAAGCAACCTAGATGTCCATCAGCAGATGAATGGATAAGAAAGCTGTGGTACATATACACAATGGAGTATTACTCAGCCATTAAAAAGAATACATTTGAATCAGTTCTAATGAGGTGGATGAAACTGGAGACTATTATACAGAGTGAAGTAAGCCAGAAGGAAAAACATAAATACAGTATACTAACGCATGTATATGGAATTTAGAAAGATGGTAACGATAACCCTGTGTACGAGACAGCAAAAGAGACACTGACGTATAGACCAGTCTTATGGACTCTGTGGGAGAGGGTGGGAAGATTTGGGAGAATGTCATTAAAACATGTGAAATGTCATGTATGAAACGAGATGCCAGTCCAGGTTCAGTGCACGATGCTGGATGCTTGGGGCTGGTGCGCTGGGAAGGCCCAGGGGGATGGTATGGGGAGGTTGGGAGGGAGGAGGGTTCAGGATGGGGAGCATGTGATTTTTTTTTAAAAAATAAAAAAAAAAAAAAAGATATAATAAGGACAAAAGTAAATCGAATTCAGAAAAAATAAAAAGAATGTGTGTTGGAATGATTAATTTCAAGAACTCTATGAAGTAGAAGTTAGAATGCGTGTAGAAACAGCAAATAAACCAGCCTCTTAATCAGGATGGTGTGGGGTGGGAGTAGGGAAGCAATGGGAAATGAAGTTAGATGAGGAAACCAAAACCAGTTTATAGACAGCTTGGATGTAAAGAAAAGAATTGCAGTCTCTGCCTCCTCTTTTATTAGCTCCTTTCTGACATGTTCTCTTACCTCCAATTCCAATCTCTTTAATTCTACTGATTTTACTCCTTACTCAAAAGTAGGCAATGTGGACCAGACCCTAAGTTCTGTGAATAGTTGTTTAAGGCTTATAGGTTGCATTTTGTCTTTGCAAAGATGTGACTGTTCAAGTTAAGGACATACTGTCTGGAAGGACCACAGGGCTGGCAGAAGCACTGGCACCCCAGGGGTCTTTCAGTCAAAGGAACACTACAGTATTTATACTGGTCAGAGTAATTCCCAGATTCCTATCACCTTCAGTCTGCTGAACCACCATTGTGATTCAGGAAAGGAATTTAAGTCTTGTGAAAAAAAATTATCATTATGAAATTCATTTAAACAGGTATTTTAGGAGATTATAGTCCTTGCAACACAACTTCAATAAATTGCTGTTGCTTTTTGGTTGCTAAATTGTGTCCAAACCTTTTGTCACCCCATGGATTATAGCCCACCAGGCTCCTGTGTCCATGGGATTTCCCAGGCAAGAATACTGGAGTGGGTTGCCATTTCCTTCTCCAGGGGATCTTCCTGACCCAGGGATCAAAGCTGCTTGAGACCTACCTCTCCTGCTTGGCAGACAGATTCTTTACCACTGAGCCACCAGGGAAGCCCCTTCAACAAATTATAGGCCTGCTAATACTTAACCAATACTTATTTTACTTTTATCTGTGAACTTTGATGAGACTTCCTGGGCATTTTAAAGCCCGATTAGTCCAAAGGGGTAATGAATTATGAACATCTAGTCTTATTTCTGTTGTGCTGTTATTTTCCTAATCATTTTTGGTTTCACAGTCTTCCACATCTAGGATAACTATTGGATTATTTCCCCCTTCTTTCTGGTACATTTAGAGTTCAGTTTGAGAGCACATCATCCCTCATCCCTCAGAAGAAATAACAAGAATGTTCATGTCTAGTTTTAACAAGTGGGTGATCGACCCCAACTTTGGAGTCAGAACTTCACACTCTCGAAAGAGACCATTATGTGTAACTTTTCACCCTGTGAGAAAAGCAGGATACATCAAGCCTCCACTGAAGGTTTTTCTTTCATCTTTACGAGTCCCTCTCATGAGCTAATTTCTTTCATAGACGATCTAAGCCCCTTAAAGAGCAGGACTGCGCCCTGACAGACACACTGGCAGGCAGTTGATCATTAATTTTACATGCTCCACATCTGCTGTCTGCTGGACTGTATATTGTTTGCGAGACTTCCTCCCATCAATACAGAAAGGCTGCTGTGCACGGGTCAGGGTGAGATCTTTATCTGAGCTATTATCAGCAGTCCAGACAGACTCTCAGGCTTTCCCTCAACAAGTCCAAGTTTGCAGAGTTCACAGGGCTTAAACCTACATGAATACAGTAGGATTTTTTATGCAAAACAACAGCTGCAGAGGCAGTCTCCACAACACGCCCCCGCTGAGTATGTGCAGATACTAAAAACAGGTGCATCTCCAGACTAAAACTGCTGTGTGCTGTAAAAAAAAAAAATTTTAAAGCATGACATTCACTTCTTCATCAGACCAAGGTCTCAATAAAGTATGTAGTGGAGGCACATAAAGGAATTCAGAAACACGATCAGCTGAAATACCAAGGCTTAAAAAAAAAAAAAAAAAGCCATAAAGGTAGAACATAAAATCCCCAGAGCAGAATTTCTGTTCTCTTACTTTTGGTGAGCATGCCACCTTTTGAAAGTCTCAGGAGGCTGCCAGCCCTGCACATAATAAAAGCAACTTTTAAACGGCAAGCTAATTAAATTATATCATCTTTCTTCTCTTTCTTGGACTCAGTCTAGGGTTCCAGTTTTAGACCATGTGGGGAAAAGTTGACATTAGGGCTTGTGTGGGTGGAGGAGAGGTCAGATCTGACCATGATCCTGTCCAAATAATGTCTTGCAGCCTGGCTCAAGGGTGGGACGTGCAGGCTGGAAAGAGTGAGCCCCCGGCAGAGGGGTGACACTTCGGTGGCCCCAAGGCCAGGAAGGCTGCAAAGGCGGTGCCCAGTAAATGTCAACGCTGTGTTGGCTCTTTCCACTTGAAAGTGACTTGCAGCAGTTTACTTAGAAATGAACACTGCCTCATACAGAAAGGGGGAAAGGAACGCATGTTGTTTCCAGACATAATTGAGATTGAACTCTAACCAATTCCGAAACAAGCGTTACTTTCCGCAGCCCCAGAGAAGCCAGCTGGCCCCACGGCAGGAGGGAAGTATTGCAATCGCCGGGGACACAGAGTGCTCTGTCTGCAGCCCGCGAGAGAGGCGGCGCTGTCACCTGGGCTGCCCATTCATCTTTGTGTGTCCGCGTGGCAGGGGTGGTGTGAGGAGGAGGTTACGTGCCCCCTCCAATGTGAGTGCCGCTTCTGGGGTCTACGTGGTCCCCAACACCACTTCCAGTCGAGGCACTGCTGATCCGGGAAAGGGCTCAAGGTTACTTTCAACCTGCTTGTAGATTTCAATACTGCTGGCCTGTCCTGCAGAGCTCTGAGCATATCCTTGCCTCCTAGAGCATATCCTTGCCTGACTTCTCCCCAGGCTCTTAGTGAAGTCTCCAGTGGCCCTTGAGGAAACCAGGGACAAGTCCAGGGACAAGACTCAGCCTCACCATTATACTGACGTGTGAAAGCTCTCTTTGGAGGCCAGCCGCGCTTAACAGCCTCGATTTGGAGACCGAGAATTCTCAAATTATATAAAAGCTGAGTAAAAATAATGATGCTGCTGCTGCCTTTTATTATAGAAGTTACACATTTAGTCTCTTGCAACCCGACTCCTGGGGATGTGAGTGTGACTGCATTGCTGACTCACTGGCTTGGGACCCTCTTGAGTTTCTATCTTCAGCAGAAAGCCGGGACTTTGATCTGGAGTAAAACAAATTCTGATGAAGGGAGTAGTTGCAGAAATAATTTTCTTAGACATCATGGCACTATTTTGAAGCTATACATTCTTAATGGTATGCTTTTTCAGATTTTTTTTAAGGTACTCAGTCATGCCCAATTCTGTGTGGCCCCATGGACTGTATCCCTCCATCCTTCTCTGTCCATGGGGCTCTCCAAGGAAGAATACTAGAGTGGGTTGCCTTTCCCTTCTCCAGGGGATCTTCCCGACCAAGGGCTTGAACCTGGGTCTCTTGTGTCTCCTGCATTGGCAGGTGGATGTTTTACTACTGTCCCACCTTGGAAGCCCCTTTTTGTTTTAAGGAAGATGGTAAAAGGGATTGAAGGTTTTCAGGGTTCTTTTTTTTTTAATATCATAAGGTTACCTTTGGGCTTCCCTGGTAGCTTAGCTGATAAATAATCCGCCTGCAGTGCAGGAGGCCCCGGTTCAATTCCTGAGTCAGGAAGATCCCCGGGAGAAGGTATAGGATACCCACTCCAGTATTCATGGGTTTCCCTGGTGGCTCAGATGGTAAAAAATCCACCTGCAATGCAGGAGACCTGGGTTCGATCCCTGGGTCGGGAAGATCCCCTGGAGGAGAGCATGGCAACCCACTCCAGTATTCTTGCCTGGAGAATCCCCATGGACAGAGGAGCCTGGAGGGCTACAGTCTATGGGGTCACAAAGACTTGAACATGACTGAGTGACTAAGCACACACATACAAGGTTACCTTCTGTCCCCACAATTCCATTGTCAAGAGAAAGAACTGAATTTTACTATTGAATTAACTGTCAAAAAGATAGTTGATACAAATTCAAGTATACTGAATGTATTTAGCTAAGATGTTTACATATTGATAAAACATTTCCAAATGTAGATAGAGGTGAGTAGCTGCTGAAGTTTGTTTGTCTGCCAAAACAGAGGCGGCAAGCAGTCTGGGTTGAGATTGAAAAATGAGGCATTAAATCTTCCTCTGTTTAGCTGGGGGAGAGGAGTTGTCAGAATCAAGTCTGCCTTCAGAAAATGGAGTGATCAAGAGAGTCCAGGTCACATTGTAACAAACAGCATGGCCTTTTCCAGTAGACTGATCTGCTTTCAGAGCCAGTTCTGCCAGCGGGAAACCTGAACACATTGTCTGAACTCTCAAAGCTTTGTTTGCCACATTTTAGACTACCTGAAGTCATGTTAGAGCTTCCCAGATGGGGCAAATGGTAAATAACCTGCCTGCCAATGCGGGTAGATGTAAGAGACGTGGGTTCGATCCCTGGGTCAGGAAAATCCCCTGGAGGAGAGCATGGAAACCCACTCCAGTATTCCTGCCTGAAGAATCCCAGGGACAGAGCCTGGTGGGCTACAGTCCATAAGATTGCAAAGAGTCAGACACGACCGAAGAGACTTAGCACACATGCAGGAAGGCTGTTATGCTGACTAAATGAAGCAGTGGATGTATGAAAGGTCCACTGATGTTGTCTGATGTCATAAGCAAGAGTCTCAACACCAAGCATGAGAAGCAAAGAAGAGAATGTCCAGACTGCAAAATAGATGAACAACTAACAGTCAAGAATGTGACGTACGATGATGACAAAGAACAAAATCAAAGTTGCCAGAAGCTGTAAAATTACCCAGACAGCTGGGGATCAAATGGTGGAGCTGGTGATGAGGACTCAGAACCACTCAAAAACCCTGGAGATCAAGTAAAGAAAAACCTTTAGACCTGAAGCCAAAATATCTCTGTGATATTATCTTCCTAGCATTATCTTCAGCCCAACAAGGCAGAGAGTGACTTGTGGTGAGGACTGAATTGAGCCACATGACTCCTGTTACCAGCAAGACCAAAAGGAAGAAAGGCAGTCTAGGTGAAGGACAGGAATCTTCTAAAGATATCCATCAGTGATCATGTGCTTTCTGTATGATGTCATCCTGTCTTAAGGCTTTGTATTAGTTTCCTGTGGCTGCTGTAACAAATCACCACAAACTTATTAGCTTAGGTCAACACAAATTTATTATCTTAAAGTTATGGTGCTCAGAAGACTCATGGGGGACTTCTCTGGTGGTTCAGTGGTTAAGAATCCGCCTTCCAATGCAGGGAACGCAAGTTCAATCCCTGGTCAGGGAACAAAGATCCCATGTGCCATGGGAGCAACTATAAGCCCACGTGCCGCAGTGAAAGAATCCGTGCACCACAATGAGGATTCAATGCAAATAAACATTTTTAAAAGAAGAAAAAGACTCACTGGGCTACACGCAAGGTGTCATTTTGACTCTGTTCATCCTGGAGGCTCTAGAGGAAAATCTCTTTTCTGTCTCTCCTATCTTCTTGATGCTGCCTGCATTCCTTGGTTCATGGTCTCTTACATCATCTTCAGAGTCAGCAGTTTAGCCATCTTCAAGTGCCTTTCTCTCATCTTTCTCTCTCTCTCCCTCTCTCTGACTCCAGCCCTCCTGTCTCCCTCTTATAAGCTCTTAAACCCAATATGTCAAAAGCAAGCTACTGAATTCCACTCAACACCCTACCCACAACAAAACCTGTCCTTTCCACACCTTTCTGCTTCTCAACCCATGACAAGTAAATACATTATATCTATGCTCAAACCAAAAACCCTGAAGTCATTCTTGACTTCTCTCTTTAAGTTCTATAGCCAATGCGTATGCTTGCCCACTCTGTATGTTCTTACAAATATGCTATGCTATGCTAAGTCACTTCAGTCGTGTCCGACTCTGTGTGACCCCATAGACGGTAGCCTACCAGGCTTCCCCGTCCCTGGGATTCTCCAGGTGAGAACCCTGGAGTGGGTTGCCATTTCCTTCTCCAATGCATGAAAGTGGAAAGTGAAAGTGAAGTCACCTAGTCGTGTCCGACTCTTATCGACCCCATGGACTGCAGCCTACCAAGCTCCTCCATCCATGGGATTTTCCAGGCAAGAGTACTGGAGTGGGGTGCCATTGCCTTCTCCGAGTTCTTACAAATACTTATATGCAAATGTTCATCTCCGAGTTCTTACAAATACTTATATGCAAATGTTCATAGCAGCTTTATTTGTAAGAGCTCCACACTGGAAACACCTCAAATGTTCATCAACAGGTGAAGATGGAAATAAAGTATGGTATATCAGTATCACATAATGGAATATTTTGCTGTTGTTTAGTCATTAATTCATGTCCAACTCTGCAACCCCATGGACTGTAGTCCACCAGGCTCCTCTGTCCATAGGATTTCCCAGGGAAGAATACTGGAGTGGGTTGCCATTTCCTTCTCCAGGAGATCTTCCTGACCCAGGGATCAAACCCTCGTTTCTGACATTGCAGGCAGATTCTTTACCACTGAGCCACCTTGGAGGCCCATAATGAAATACTACTCATCAGTAAAAATAAATAAATAAATAAATAAACAAACTATAGGGACTTCCCTGGCGGTCCAGTGGCTCTACCCTCCCAATACAGGGGACCTGGGTTTGATCCCTGATCAGGGAGCTGCATACTACATGCCACAACTAAGATCTAGAACAGTCAAATAAATAAATAGGTATTTTTAAAAGTAAAATAAGGTATTGATACACACAATAACATAGATGAATCTCAAAATAACTACGCTGAGGAAAAACACAAACAAAAGAGTATATGCTGTATTCACTCATATAAAATTTTAGAAAATTCGAACTAATCTATAGTGACAATAGGCAGGTGAGTGGTGGCCCGGACAGAGCTGGGGTTGAGGTTAGGGGCAGAAGGGAGGAATGACAAAGGAGCTCAGGGAAACATTTGGGGGTGATGAGTATGTTCACCGATTTGATTATGATGATGGTTTCACAGGTGCGTGTATATGTCAAAATCTATCAAATTATATAGACTTTACATATGTATGGCTTATCATATGTCAGCTATAGTTCAATAAAACTGTTAAAATCATACCGTAATTATTAAAAATATGCCATTTTTACTGAGGTTGTCTTCCACATGGAAAGGTATTGATTAAAATGATTCACAGTTGAAATAACTACTGACATTTTGTCAAGAATTCAACATGATTAAAGCTGCTAAAATTGTCGTGATTTCAACTCTGATATCCTACTGTTTAATTCTTCTTCAGAAAATGTAATTTTAATTCAAAGAAAAGAGAATATGCTAAGATGACAAAGTTAATTTTTTTTGAGTTGGAAAATTACTCTTTTAAAATTATGGCTTTCATGTAATTTTTAATAACTAAATTTTGTGCTTGCTTTTCCTGAAAAATGACAGAAAAGACAATCTGTAAAATGGCATGACAAAATTCCCCATAGAAAAATATCTAGAAATTCTGGCTAAAAAAACACCTACATCCTTTAAAACACAAGGTGAGTTTGTAAGGAAATATAAGGTGGTATTTTGCACACCAGAAACAACTGGAGAAATAATTGAAAAGCAAACAGGCAACTTTGTCAACTGAAATTTCAAATTTTCCAGTGGGGTTATATGTGTTCATCTTGGCTTTCAAGAGTTTGAATTCTAATTCATGGTCAGAAAATATGGTCTTCACCTACTCAGTTCAGTTCAGTTCAGTAGCTCAGTCGTGTCCAACTCTTTGTGACCCCATGGACTGCAGCACACCAGGCTTTGCTGTCGACCACCAACTCCTGGAGCTTACTCAAACTCATGTCCATTGAGTCGGTTATGGCATCCAACCATCTCATCCTCTGTCGTCCCCTTCTCCTCCTGCCTTCAATCTTTCCCAGCATCAGGGTCTTTTCAAATGAGTCAGCTCTTCTCATCAGGTGGCCAAAGTATTGGAGTTTCAGCTTCAACATCACTCCTTCCAATGAACACCTAGAACTGATCTCCTTTTGGATGGACTAGTTGGATCTCCTTGCAGTCCAAGGGACTCTCAAGAGTCTTCTCCAACACCACAGTTCAAAAGCATCAATTCTTCGGCACTCAGCTTTCTTTATAGTTCAACTCTCACATCCATACATGAATACTGGAAAAACCATAGCTTTGACTAGATGGACCTTTGTTGGCAAAGTAATATCTCTGCTTTTTAATATACTGTCTAGGTTGGTCTTAACTTTTCATCCAAGGAGCAAGCATCTTTTAATTTCATGGCTACAATCACCACCTGCAGTGATTTTGGAGCCCCAAAAAAAGTCTGTCACTGTTTCCACTGTTTCCCCATCTATTTACCATGAAGTGATGGGACCAGATGCCAGGATCTTAGTTTTCTGAATGTTGAGATTTAAGCCAACTTTTTCACTCTCCTCTTTCACTTTCATCACAAGGCTCTTCAGTTCTTCTTCAACAGTTCCTCTTCACTTTCTGATGTAAGGGTGGTGTCATTTGTGTATCTGAGGTTATTAATATTTCTCCTAGCAATCTTAATTCCAGCCCGTGCTTCTTCCAGCCCCGCATTTCTCATGATGTACTCTGCATATAAGTTAAATAAGCAGGGTGACAATATACAGCCTTGACATAATCCCTTCTTAATTTGGAACCAGTCTGTTGTTCCATGTCCAGTTCTAACTGTTGCTTCTTGATCTGCATACAGATTTCTCAGGAGGCAGGTCAGGGGGTCTGGTATTTCCATGTCTTTAAGAATTTTCCACAATTCGTTGTGATCCACACAGAGGAATGGATAAAGAAGATATGGTACATATATACAATGGAATATTACTCAGCCACAAGAAAGAACAAAATAATGCCATCTGCACTCCATGGACTGCAGTACACCAAGCTTCCCTGTCCTTCACAATTCCAGAGTTTGCTCAAACTCATGTCCATTGAGTTGGTGATGCCATCCAACCATCTCATCCCCTGCCATCCCCTTCTTCTGCCTTCAATCTTGCGCAGCATCAGGGTCTTTTCTAATGAATCAGCTCTTGACATCAGGCGGCCAAAGTACAGAGCTCCAGCTTCAGCCTCAGTCCTTCCAATGAATATTCAGGACTCATTTCCTTTAGGATTGACTGACTGGATATTCTTGCTGTCCAAGGGACTCTCACAAATCTTCTCCAGCACCACAGTTGAAAAACATCAATTCTTTGGCGCTCAGCCTTCTTTATGGTTCAACTCTCACATCTGTACATAACTACTGGAAAAACCAGCTTTGACTATACAGACCATTATTGGCAAGGTAAAGTCTCTGCTTTTTAATATGCTGTCTAGGTTGGTCATAGCTTTTCTTCCAAGGAGCAAACATCTTTTAATTTCATGGCTGCAGTCACCATCTGCAGTGATTTTGGAGCCCAAGAAAAAAATGTCCATCACTGTGTCCATTGTTTCCCCATCTATTTGCCATGAACCAATAGGACCAGATGCCATGATCTTAGTGTTTTGGAGTCTTAAGCCAGCTTTTTCACTCTCCTTTTTCTCGTTTATCAAGAGGCTCCTTAGTTCCTCTTTGTTTTCTGCCATAAGGGTGGTGTTATCTTCATATCTGAGATTACTGATATGCATGTATGAAAAAGTGGATAATATATGTATGTGTATAACTGATTTGCCTTGCTGTACACCAAAACTGACACAACACTGTAAATCAACTATACTCCAATAATAATTTTTTTAAAAGAAGAGAAAAAAGTCATAATAATATAATAAAATCCTGTGATGCTATACAGCGAGAATCTTTGAATAATAAGGTATCTAGATGAGCAAATATTTCAGGTAAATGAAACTATCCTTTTTAATACTATAGTGGTTTACCTTTTGGCTAAATGAAAGCTTTTATAAATTCCACTAATTCCTGAATCCATATTCAAAGTATAATAACTATAATGTAACTTTTTATTGAACCTCCAAGCAGTAGGCCGTACTTGTAACTTAAAAAAATATATGAATAGGGAGGTTTTGCTTCAAGATAATAAACCAAGTACATAAGTTGACCATTTTCTCAAAATCCCAGTGAAATATAAGTAAAGATGTATAATAGGGAATAGTTCTTAACAGTGCTGAGAGGTGGGGTGGGGGAGCCAATCAGAATGCCAGAGACCTGATGGAGTACCAGAGGAGTGAGCACTTGTGTGAATCTTACTTCCAGGTAGTCATGGTGGAAGAAAGTCAACCCCAGAGTCCTCAGCCTGGGAAAAGACCCAGCAAATGTGAGACTCTTTCCTCTTGACCGTAAGTACAGTCATAACAGATTTATTTAGAAAGTAGGAATGGGTGGCAATCCAGTAATCAATTTATTGATAAGAGGACAGTACATTAACCTCTGGGCCATATCTCCTTCCACCCTCTCTACCCAAACAGGACACTGGCAGCAGGAGGGTTTGCACTGGGACAAAAGCAGAGGAGGATTTACTAAAGAAAGTACATCATCTTCCAGGGGAGTGATGGTGTGAAGGGCATCCCCTGGGAGTATGGTCCCTCTCATTCTGACACGTGAGATAGGAAAAGCTGTCTACTGTTGCTTTAACCCCAACCGCAAATCAGTGAAATCCAAGAAGGAAAATCAATTCATTCAAATAATGAATATGATGAAGAAAAGGGTGAGTTACCTTAGTAATAAGGTAAAAGTATACTTCTCTCCTCTTAATAAGGAAAAAACAACCAGAAAGCTCCAGAGGAGGAAAAATAAAATAGCTAAAATAAGTATCTTGGTCTCCACCTAAAGCATTTTTGAAATGTGTTGTTGTTTGGTTGCTAAGTCGTATCTGACTCTTTGCAACCCCACGTGATTTGTTGTTGTCCACGTGATTTCCCAGGCAAGAAGACTGGAGTGAGTTGTCACTTCCTTCTCCAGGGGATCTTCCCGACCTAGTGACTGAACTCGTGTCTCCTGCATTGCAGGCAGATTGTTTACTGCTGAGCCACCAGGGAAGCCCCACATGAAGAGTAGAATCGATAACTAATTGTAAAATGATGCTGAGCATCTAATAAAGTAGGAGAGAAGCCATTTGACATTGACTCTAACACTCCCTTGAGTGGCACAATTTTCGGACAAATAATTTCTTTCTTATAGTCTGGCTATGAATAACAGTAGCGAATATTTATTGTTTTTCAATTTTAAAAATATACCTATAGTCACCAACAGTCCAAGAAGGTTCCCTTTTCTCCACCCACTGTCCAGCATATATGCAGGGAAGCAACTGAAACACAGACACAGTGAACAGACTTGCAGACACAGTGGGAGAGAATGGGATGAATTGGGAGAATAGCACTGAAACATGTACATTACCATATGTAAAATAGATAACCAGTGGGAACTTTCTGTTTTGATGCAGGGAGCTCAAATCTGGTGCTCTGTGGCAGTGCAGAGGGGCGGGATGGGGTGGGAGGTGGGAGGTGGGAGGGAGGCTCAAGAGGGAGGGAACATGTGTATACCTGTGGCTGCTTCATGTTGATGCATTGCAGTATTTATACAATATTGTAAAGCCAATTAAAATCCAATTAAAAATAAACAAATTTATAAATATATATATATAGCCAAAGCACAGAAGACTAAATAATACTTCCAAAGCAAAATACAACATTCATAAACTTTAGCAATGTAAAAAAATACAGCTGGGAAATGTATAAATCTGAAAAGGCAGGAAAAGAAAGAAAACAAGAAAATTGTCTGAAATTGACAGATTAAGAAGTAGAAGCCTAAGAGATTATTATGTTAAATTATAAAGGAAATTTAATAAATTAAATTAATAGTATATCAAATATAACAAAAATATAGTGAAGAGGAAAAGGTAAGAGAAACTATAATTAGCTAAATTCTTATTTCATAAAGGAAATTAATTAAATTAATTAAATTCATTAATTAATTAAATTCTGTCTAAAGCTGACAAATCAAGAAATGATGCCTATATAAACACATTATTAAAGATATCAAACAATCCTTGAAGTGCTGAAACCAGAATGATTTTAAGTGGTTATCTCTAAATAAAGCAGGAATTTTCAATATTTTACATAGTTCTACTTTGTCTTACCTTTTTGTTCCATGAACTTATTGTTTTTGCAATTAAATAAAAATAATAATAAACTTATACTTCTAGGAGAGCTTAGAAATTACCCTCATTCTAAATATTTTTCAAATTTCATACATAACTAAATATCAAAATATTTAAGGCTGAAAATATATGAGCAAAATAATTTTAGAAGAAATTACGGCACAGATTCCTTTTAAGATGAAACAGCACTTCAATATATAATTATAATTTATCAGGGGAAAAAATTTAAGGTACTACTTTAATTTTAAAAACCGCAAAAACATAAAATTATATTCTGTATCTTTTACTTACTATGTGCCCATAAATGAGTAATTTATCACTGAATCTCAGTTTTCCCAAAATCCCATAAATAAGCCCAATGATATCTGTAAAAGCTGTTGGCAGAATTGAGATTATTTTAATGAAACTACTAGTTCATTTTAGATTTCAAAGCTGCTAGATTATTCACCAATATATATATAATAAATATCTGCCTATGTATATATAAAAAAAAGAAAAACCCTCAGGATAGGATAATGGAGAGATCACAGATTTTTTGAACAAAGACAAGTTCACATCCTAGCTCGGATGTCTTGTGAGTATGTGCCTTCAGACAAATAACTTAAAACTTTCCATTTCTCACATTCTGGATTTGCACATTGGGGATGGTAATCCATCTCAATGATAAGTTCAAAGGATATTAAGTTTTATGACCTGGCTGCTTTCACTTACATAGATGATCCCAGACAGATGAAATGTTGTAGCTGGGATTTCTTTGTTTTCTTATGCATCACTGTTTATAGAGCACATCTGTCATGTAAAACATGAATCTGACATCCTTTATAGGTTTGGAGAATGCCCCACTTCCTAAGTCTTGACTGAGATCCAAGACTACAAGGAGCAGAATAAATTGAATACTTATTTCCCAAACCTCCTTCTCTCTTGCACCCAGGGTGTGGCCTGTAACCTTGACTAAGCCAGTCAGAGAACCAGACTTGGATTTCAGACCTGGGGCACAAGAGGACAAAGGTGTGGGAGTTCATGTTCTCCTTCCTGGCAGTGCCTACAGGAGCAAAGCTATGAGCTGAAATCCTGATGCAGTGCAACCTGTCACTTCTGACCATCAGAGGGGTTGTCATGAATGGTTCTGTGGCCTTTCCAATCAATCTTTGAGCTACCCAATCTCTTTAACAAACATTTCAGTTTGCAACTAAGAACTGACTGGTATGCTATGTAATGTTATGTCTCAGTATTGTTGGTATCTCTCCTAGCAATCCTTTAAACCTGTCAATCCCAAATCTACATCCAGAAGATGTTCAGAGAAATGCTTCTAGCACATGAGCCAATTCTTATAAGTCTCCTGATATAGGTATAGATATAGATAGATAGAGATATTAATGTAGATATAGACCTAATTTCTTTGGAGAACCCAAACTAATATGCATACTTAGAAAATCTTCAATGGCCAAAAGATTAACTCTACCAAGAATTAATTGGTGGACTTTGAACAACTGAAGAGAAGTCTCTGGAGGTTTACCACTAGACTTATTTCTAGGACTTGTCCTATTCAACAGTTTTAACTGCTGTAGATGAAGGCATTAAAGACATGCTGATGAAATTTTTGGCTGACACAGCAGACAGCTAAGGTCACTTTAGCAATATTGCTTATAAACCATTCAGTTCCCATGGCATCCAGCTATAGACTGGGTTAAACAAGTAGTTTGCCCCAATCAGCTTTGTTTATCACGTCATTAGCATTCAATGGGTTAATATATGTACAGTGCTTAGAATAAGACTTGGCACATAAGCAGTGTTCAATAAATATGTGCTACTAAATTATTATTATTATTGTTATTATATCTAGCTAACAAAGACCTGACTTTTCATTCATAAGTCTAGGGGGCTGGGAAAGATCATAATAAATGTAGTAGCTGCAACAGGTGCAGTTTTGACCATAGACTCATTCACTCTCCTTGAAGGGGAGGTGGTTTTAGTGAGGGAATCACGATGGAGCAGAGGAGATGATAAGAGAGATTCCAGCAACAAAGCCTGCAAAGAGACGCACAGGTAATATAGACACTCATATAGTTCCTTGCACCTGGTGAGTGTTTAAAAATATCTGTAGTACGTGTTCGTTGAGTAGTTTAGTGAAGACAGTGCCAAAGAACATTGAGAAAGGAGAGAGAGCCATGGTGCGTGTATATGAAGCAGACATAGTGAGACTGTCTTAACTAAAGCCGATGGTAAGTAGAGAAAATAGGTGGGACAGAGAAAATGGATGAATCAAACTAATGTATGATTGCGAATACTAAGCTAATGAATTTGGCCTGGAATCTTGGTTCTGAAAGGATGGGGAGAGCACTTAGTGAGTAATGTTTTAGGAAGACTACAGCAGACCTTAGAGCAACTTAGTAGAAGAGTTATAAGAGATAAGAAAAGTCATGAACACATTATCAAAATAATCCTACAGTGTGATGGGGATGGTAAAATTTTGAGAGAAAGTTCACATGTAAAAGTCCTTATTTCTCAAAAAGTTAAATGAGTGATTACTCAATTTCCATTATTTAATTTCATTTGCTTTGAAACCAGAGGGTCAAGTTTGTATATATTATCAATTCCAAGTGCTTATAATTTGATAAAGCTCTCTAAATTGTTTGTCTTGTCTTTTGACTTGGTCAAAAGAACAAACTTTTTATATCTGAACCCCTGAAAAATACCATATGTTTGAGAAATTAAACCATTAAATAAGTAGTCAGCCTTGACCAAGAAAAACATATGTTTGTGTGTTAGAGAGTCTAAAGGAAAAATTTGTCAAAAGCATCAAAAGGTTTTTATTTCTTTGTGCATATGTTTTTTGAGCTTGCAATCTATATTACCTAAATGAAAAGAGGAAAAGTTCTTTTTTAATGTGTTTTCTAAAAATTAATATCCAGAAAAGTGGCATTAAGTGATAGTTTTATTTATTCTAGATTAATAATATAGATGTCAGTTTTGAGGATTGTTTCAAATCTTAAATATTTTAAAGCTGTGCTGATAAAATGCAATTTCAAATTTTCTGTTCCATTTAGGTATTGCTAAAGCATATGCAGTGTGCATGTTTTTCCTAAAATTCAAACTCACACAATCTGTTAAACTTGGGGCACAGACCAAAAGCCTTGGATTCAGCACCAATTTCTCGACTCATCTCACAACCCACACCCAAGCCCTCAGCAGATGATGAGGATTCTACTTTCAGAATATATCCAAACTTCTGACACTTCCTACCATACCACTTCCTCTGCTGACACCTGATCTGAGCCACCATCATCTCTCACCTAGGTTGTCTCAAAAAGCCTTCCAACTGGTCTTCCTGCTTCTACTCTGCCCACTTTTAATCAATTTTCAAAAGAATAGCTACAGTGACTGAAAACTCTTGCCCGAGAGCTCTGTGCTACTCTGCATTCTAGGACAAGGGTCTTGTTCTTTGGGAAAGTCAGGTGCGCTCAGGGTGTTTAGATTTGCCATTTCCTCCACCTGGGGGAACATTTTTCTCCTAGATGTCCAAAGGGTTGACTCCCTCCTCCTCCTTCAAGTATCTACTCAGATGTCAGCTCCTCAGTGACCAACATGATAAAAATGGACATGTGCATGTGCTAAGTCTCTTCAGCCATGTCCAACTCTTTTGCGACCCCATGGACTATAGCCCGCCAGACTCCTCTGTCCATAGGGATTCTCCAGGCAAGAATACTGGAGTGGATTGCCATGCCCTCCTCCAGGGGATCCTCCCAACCCAGGGATCAAACCCAAGTCTCCTGTGGCTCCTGCATTATAAGCAGATTCTTTATCACTGAGCCACTAGAGAAGCCCCCAAATGGATACATGCCTCCATACGCCTTATCCCCCTTCTCTGCTTTCCTTTTCTCCATATTCCACATACTTGCCTGATATTGTACTCATTTATGTTGTTTATTGTCTAGAATAAAGTTCCAAGTGGGTAGTGCTTTCTGTCTCTTTCATTCACTGCTGTATACTATATATACTAAGCATCCAATAAATACATTAAACCAATGAATTAACCTATTAATTTCATTATGATTCAGTGTTTTATCAACTGTTCATGAGGACTGGATCAGGAACAGCAAGGAAATATCAGGTCCTTTAAATATCATTGACACTACTGAAAGCCAGGTAGAAAAGTCCTGGTTTACAGCATATACTTTATAATCAGATATGGGTGCAAACCCACCTCTATCACCTTCTGGCCATGTTATGGAGGGAATGTTACTTAAGCTCCCTATGACTGAGATTTTTCATCTATAAAATGTATGTGAAGGCTCTTAGATTACTGATAAAATTGAAGGCAAAATGCATATAAAGTTCTTAACATGGGATGTGGCACATAATTAGTGGTTTATAACCATCATCGTCATTATAGCAATATGATCAGAATAACTAGAAAAATAGGTAGATTAGCCCCTTGGGATTCTTTATACTTGTTTGTGTACCTAACCCAGTTGGCCCGAATGTATCTGAACTCAATGTATAAAGCACTGAACTTCTTTCAATTTACACTTGAAAAACAACTAGGAGGTTAATGGTGGGCTTCCCTGGTGGCTCAGACAGTAAAGAGTCTGCCCGCAATGCAGGAGACCAGGGTTCAAGCCTTGGGTCAGAAAGATCCTCTGGAGAAAGGAATGGCAATCCACGCCAGTATTCTTGTCTGAAAATTCCCATGGACAGAGGAGCCTGGTGGGTTACAGTCCATGGCATCACAAAGAATCAGACACAACTGAACGACTAACGCTTTCAGGAGGTTAATGGAACTGTTGTGTATCTTGGTGGCGGTAGTGTTTATATGGTTGTATGTCTTTGTCAAAATTCACAGGACTCAACAATCGAAAGGTGAATTGTACTTCATGAAAGATATGACATTTCAAAACAACAAATGGGAGCATTAGTGCAAATGTGTGGAACCAACTGTAGTATCAGAATTAATTCCTTGCTTTTCCCCAATAAGGAGCAAAAATCACAGGGGAGAAGCTAATGACATCGGAGGTAAGGAATTTGGCCCTCAATGCACAGGAGACATGAAATGGCTATGCTTGCCTAATTCCAAGTAAAAACACTTATTTCAAAATAAAAACAAAGCACAGGATAGCATTGCAAAGCAATAAAGTGCCTCTCGTCTCTCTCTTATATCAACTCTAACAGAAAAGTGGCAGCTACCAGCCTCAATCCAAACACATGAAGCAGCCTTATTATAATACATATATAATTTTATGCTTCTCAGTGCATTAGAAACAAATGTCAATTAATCTACAAACAGTTCGGGGACTTCCCAGGTGGTCCGTTGGTTACCAATCTGCCTTCCAATGCAGGGGATGCAGGTTCAATCCCTGGTCAGGGAACTATTAATAAAATCCCACATGCTGCAGTGCAAGTAAGCCCGTGCTCTGCAACTCTGGAGCTTACGTGCCACAACTAGAGAAGCCAGTGTGCCACAGTGAAGAGTCCACGTGCCACAGCCAGGACCTGATGCAGACAAATACATAAAATAAACACTTTTTTTAAATCTAAAAACCGTTCTTAGATATGACACCACTCAGTAACTTTCATGGCTATATGCCAAAGCAACATATCCAAACGTTTACCATTCTTTTGCTGCATTAACTAGGGACCCATAGTTAAAAGAAAACTTCTAGACTTTAATGATATTGCCAGGCCTAATGAAATTTACACATATATATATATATATATCAATGAGTAGAAAATACATGGTTTTTTTAAATATGCGTCTATAGTTAAATGTTAAAGTTATAGTTTTCTCAAACATGAAGGCAGCTATAGTTTCCCATGTGGCTACCTACAATGCTGTCAGTGGGGAGGAGAGAAATCTAAGCCTTTGTTTTTAAAAGAGATTCTATGTAAAGGTAAGCTTCTATTTAATTCATTTATTATTAGTTTTCCCTAAATTTTTGGCCATACTGACTGGCTGCCAAATAAAGAGGAACAAATTAAAGAACAATTGAGAGTTATTTGCTTAAAGCTAATAACCAAACTTTATAGACAATTTCTCATTACCACGTACTTAGAAGAAAAGAAAAATCAACAATTGGTATTTTGTAATCCCTGTTTAAATACTCAGCCAAGATTACTCAGAGATTTAGCTAGACATGCTAAATGAATACGGCAGAAACAAGGCCCAATTGAATTGAATTTGAACAGCTGCCTGTGGTGTCTAGACCATAAATGATACTGTATTTCAAAAACAAAATGCTTAATGGTTAAGTATTTCCAGGGCCCAAGATAGAAGCACAAAGTGAACTCATTTCTTTGTAGGCTGTTGGAGTTCCCCAGATATTTTTAAACACCTGTTTCAAGGATATATTTTTGTGTGTTTAAATGGTAAACAGATTCAAATCAAGGAATAAGGTCACTATGACATGGGTTGAATTCCTAAACTGACATGTATAGGAGGGTAATTGGTAAGGGTAGAAATTTTTTTTTCCTAGAGAAAGTAATCCAAATGCAATTTAATAAAAGGCAGATGGCAAATTGGAGAGAGTTTAGTATTATAGAATATGTGCAGTTCATTTTTTAAAAACTATTTGTAAACACCCGATCAAGTATGATTTTTATACTTCAAACCACTGAGATTAATACAAAGCAGAGCAGGTTACAGACAATTCTGCTCCTTGCGATAAAGATTTCCATCTTGGGTACAGATTAGCTCCACTGCCAGTGGCATAAGAGCTTCAGGATTCGCCAGAATCTCCTACAGTATTGTTCCTATTCAGTCACTCAGTCAAGCCTAACTCTTATGACCCCATGGACTGCAGCACACCAGGCTACCTTGTCCTGCACCATTTCCTGAAGTTTGCTCAAACTCATGTCCATTGAATGGGTGATGCTATCCAACCATCTCATCCTCTGCTGCCCCCTTCTCTTCCTGCCCTCAGTCTTTTCCAGCATCAGGGTCTTTTCCAATGAGTGACTTCTTCACATTAGGTGGCCAAAGCATTGGAGCTTCAGCTTCAGCATCAGTACACAGTATGGTCATGGCTTAAAATAGTTTCAAAGCAGACAAGACAGGTGCGTATAAAAATAGAAGTAGGGTCCTCAGAGCCCCTATGGGATCTTACTCTATGCAACATGGAAGGTCACCTAACAGTTAAGTATTTCACACATTTCTGATCCCACCAATTATAAAAAGGCATGGTGAATTTGCAGAATATTCAAAGCAAATCAATACAGATAATTGAAGGGTTGGAAAACAGACAAAAACAGAAAGAGCCAGCTTTTCCCCTGTTTCCTCAGGGCAGGGATTTTGCATCCCGTTTTGCTCGAGCAGTGAGTAAAACATATAAGGTGAAGTGAGTCCTTTGTAAAAACCTGTTGGTTAACCTAGGAGTAAAAATGTAAAGAACATACTGCTGCTGCTGCTGCTGCTAAGTCACTTCAGTCGTGTCCGACTCTGTGCAACCCCATCAACCGCAGCCCACCAGGCTATACTGGAGTGGGGTGCCATTGCCTTCTCCAAAAGAACATAATAACAGTCTTAAAGGAAGGATTACTGCTACTGCTGCTGCTAAGTCACTTCAGTCGTGTCCGACTCTAGCAACCCCATGGACTGCAACCCACCAGGCTCCTCCATCCATGGGATTTTCCAGGCAAGAGTACTGGAGTGGGGTGCCATTGCCTTCTCCGAAAGAACATAATAACAGTCTTAAGGAAGGATTACTGCTACTGCTACTGCTAAGTCGCTTCAGTCGTGTCGGACTCTGTGCGACCCCATAGACGGCAGCCCACCAGGCTCCCCCGTCCCTGGGATTCTCCAGGCAAGAACACTGGAGTGTGTTGCCATTTCCTTCTCCAATGTATGAAAGTAAAAAGTGAAAGTGAAGTCGCTCAGTCGTGTCCGACTTTTAGCAACCCCATGGACTGCAGCCCACCAGGCTCCTCCGTCCATGGGATTTTCCAGGCAAGAGTACTGGAGTGGGGTGCCATTGCCTTCTCTGTAAGGAAGGATAAGGATCACTATTTCCTAAAAACGGTAACTGACTGTTTCTGCCTTTACCCAGAAGAAAAGCTATGACAAACCTAGACAGAATATGAAAAAGCAGATACATCACTTTGCCAACAAAGGTCTGTATAGTGAAAGATATGGCTTTTCCAGTAGTCATGTACATATGTGAGAGTTGGACCATAAAGAATGCTGAGCACCAATGAACTGATGTTTTCGAACTGTGGTGCTGGAGAAGCCTCTTGAGAGTCCCTTCGACAGCAAGGAGATCAAACCAGTCAATCCTAAAGGAAATCAATCCTGAATATTCATTGGAAGGATTGATGCTGAAGTTGAAGCTCCATATTTTGACCACCTGATGTGAAGAAGTGACTCTTTGGAAAAGACCCAGAAATTGGGGAAGGTTGAGGGCAAGAGGAGAAGGGATCAACAGATGGTTGGATGGCATCCCCAACTCAATGGACATGAGTTTGGGCAAACTCTGGGAGATACTGAAGGACAGGAAATCCTTGTGTGCTGCAGTCCACGGGGTTGCAAAGAGTCGGGCACGACTTGGCTAGTTAATGACAACAACCCATGATATAGAGCAAAGATGGAAGACAAAAGCCAGTTATGGTAGGTTAGGATTCATCAACAGGGTGACCAACTTATTCCAGTTCAATCAAGACTTCCCCAGTTTTAACAATAAAAGTCCTATCCAAGTGAGACATAAAATATCACCTGCCATATTAGTAACTTAAGGACATTGCAGTCATTGGTCATTACATTAGTAAAAGTGAAACTCACTCAGTCATGTCCAACTCTGCAACCTCATGGACTATACAGTCCTTGAAATTCTCTAAGCCAGAATACTGGAGTGGGTAGCCTTTCCCTTCTTTAAGGTATCTTCCCAACCCAGGGATTGAACCCAGGTCTCCCACATTGCAGGCAGATTCTTTACCAGCTGAGCCACAGTGGGAAACATAAGCATACTGGAGTGGGTAGCCTATCCCTTCTCCAGTGGATCTTCCTGACCCAGGAATTGAATGGGAGTCTCCTGCATTGCAGGTGGATTCTTTTACTAACTGAGCTATCAGGGAAGCCCTGGTCATCACATTATGGCCACCCAGTGGTGAACCCTGAGGGAACTCAGGACGGAAACCAAAGAATGCCCTCCATCTAGCAGTCATCAGATAGTAGTCACCCCAGATGGTACAGCCTGAGGAATCTCAGGATGAAAAAACAAGGATGCTACTAAACCAAACTCCCAGCCACCATATAGAATGGATAAACAACGAACTGTATAGCACAGAGAGCTATATTCAATATCCTGCTGCTGCTGCTAAGTCACTTCAGTCATGTCCGATTCTGTGAGACCCCAGAGACGGCAGCCCACCAGGCTCCCCCATCCCTGGGATTCTCCAGGCAAGAACACTGGAGTGGGTTGCCATTTCCTTCTCCAATGCATGAAAGTGAAAAGTGAAAGTGAAGTCACTCAGTCATGTCCGACCCTTCTCAACCCCATGGACTGCAGCCTACCAGGCTCCTCCATCCATGGGATTTTCCAGGCAAGAGTACTGGAGTGGGTCGCCATCGCCTTCTCTGATTCAATATCCTGAGATAAACCATAATGGAAAAGAATATAGAAAAGAAAATATATGTGTGTATAACTGAGTCACTTTGCTGTACAGCAGAAATTAACACATTGAAATCAACTATACTTCAATTTTAAAAAAACTTTTTTAAAAATAAATAAATACAGGATATTGGCTCCAGATAGCTAAAGAATTATTGCAATGAGCCCAAACTCTTGAATCTTTCCATACACAGAAAAGCACTAAATTCTTTCACTGGAGATTTCTAGTTTTCTCTATAATTAACAATAATCTTTTGATGTTCCAGTTGCCTGCACTTTGTTGCATAAATTCCTATGTATTCTGGCTCCCCTCCTTGTCTCCCCAGAACAGTTTTCCCAGAGTTATTTACGATGCTGTCTCCCAGGTGTGAAGTTCTAAGAATGCCCACAGAATAAAACATAACTCTCAAGTTTTCCATTGTGCCTTTTTTTAGTCGACATGGGAAACCCCATAACTCTTGGGCTACCAGACAGTAGGTCATCCAGCCCTGGAGATGCTTAAAACAGATAAGATTCTTATCTGACTGGGAGAATGTGGGCAAATCCTACTGGAATGCAAGGAAGAAAAACTCAGTGCCCTTGCATAGGGTTTTCCATGCGCACAATTCTACCCGTGTCATTACTTAAACAATGATCAGTTATGGGGGCAATCGTAAGACAGTGATAACAATAGTACTGATTTTATTTCCACCTGTCAAAGTGAGTTTGTGCTGGCATTAGCTCATCAGAACCCCATGAAATTTGTGTTTTAACCTTGAGCAGAAGAGCTAAATTCATCCCCCCATCATATGGAAATAAATGTGAACCCCAAAAAGGAGGATAATGATTACTTGTAGTTGCCTAACAAGCCAGTCTATGCTAGGTCCTGCTTGAGGTTGATTAGGCCAACTAAAACATGGCTGAGCCGTTAACAGCAGGGCTTGGAATCATGCAAGTCTGGGGACACATGCTTATTACTGAAGAAATGGCCTTGGACAAACTACAAAACTCTCTAGGCATCTGTTTCCTCACCTATAAAATGGAGATAATGTCATTACCTGGTCATAATAAGTTTATAACACTTTCTTTTAGTGAGCCTTCCTGCAAAGTGATGGTGTAATGGAACACAGGTCTATGAAATCAGAACATAATTGGGCTCAGGAATTGAGGTCTCTGGTTAAAATAGCTGACATTTTAAATATTTTCTATGTGTCAGAAATTTTCTCAGCACTTATCATGCATCATACATTGAATATAACAATGCTATGAAAAGTATTATTCTCATCTTCATTTTATAGATTAGAGAAGTATAAAAAATTTTTAAGTATTTTGCCTAAAATCACATAGGTAAAAACCAGCAGAGTTCATATTCAGATCTTGGCAATGCAACCCCAGAACCTATACTTGTAAATACAACACTATACTGTCCCTGGTCTATTTTCAAATGACCTGTGAGGTATGCATGAATAGCATACTCTTTAAAAAGCAATAAATAAATACAATTTCTCTCGGTAAAACTTTTAATATGTTTTATTGGCCATAAGGTCAAGGTTAAATTCTATGACAAGTACCAAAAATACTATATTTTGTTGATTACAGGACTGAACTGTTCACACTTGCAGATACAATTTGAAGTGATAAATACTTAGTACATCCAATCTAGTTTTCATCTAACCCAAAACTCACTTCTATTAGCACAATGTGTTATATGTGCCATGTGCCAAATAGCTATTGACCAATTTTTCAGACGGCTCCTGTTTGAATATTCCAGGTTCAGTTCAGTTCAGTTGCTCCTTTGTGTCCGACTCTATGCGACCCCACAGATGGCAGCCCACCAGGCTACCCCGTCCCTGGAATTCTCCAGGCAAGAACACTGGAGTGGGTTGCCATTTCCTTCTCCAATGCATGAAAGTGAAAAGTGAAAGTGAAGTCGCTCAGTCGTGTCCAACTCCTAGCGACCCCATGGACTGCAGCCCACCAGGCTCCTCTGTCCATGGGATTTTCCAGGCAAGAGTACTGGAGTGGGGTGCCATTGCCTTCTCTGATAAAATACCTAAGAAGATATAAAAACAATATTACACAAACACCTTCAGAAAAGAGAGAAGAAAATATTTCAGTTGTTTGGACCAGCCTGAAACCTTATATCAAAACTTGACAAAGACATTTCAAGAAGAAGTACAGACAAATATTCTTCAGAAACACAGATATGAATATCCTTAACAAAATATTAGCAATGAAACCTTTGAGTATGTAAAATGGATAATACATCATGACCAAGGGGGTCGTTACTGCAATGACATAGTAATGCAAAGTTGGTTCAACATTCAGTATACAATCACTGTATTTTATTATATCAACAGACCAGACAAGGAAAACCATACATACAATCTGGAATATATGCAGAGAAAGCATTTGACATAATTAAAAATCCATTCTTGACAAAAAGTCTCAGTAACCTAAGAATAGATGGGAACTTTCTCAATGTGATAAAGGACCTTTGCAGAAGGCCTATAGTTAGTATCATAATTAGTGGGGAAATACTGACTGCTTCCCCATCTCACTACTTTTCAAACTAATTTTTAAAAAGAAGAACAAAGCTGAAGGATTTATGCTACCTAATTTCAAGAAAAACTATAAAACTACAATAATAAAGATAGTAGCTATGACATGGGATAAATAAAATAGATCACGCAAGCAAAACAGAGGGTTCATCAATAAACTCAGTCATGTGGTCAATTGCTTTTCATCATGACGAGGTAATTCAAAGGAGAAAGGATAATCTTTCCAACTGGCTATCCATATGGGAAAAATCACCATCACCTCTTATACTCTAGTTTCTATTAAGAAGTCTTAAGAATACAGAAAGTCTTATTTTTGCTCCTTTACTCACAGTAATAGTTGGTAAAATTATCTAGTTACCCATTACCATGAGTAGAAATGTGTCATAATTTCAAAGATCACATTTTATTTCTGTATTTTTTCTAACATTTTAATGTATTTTTCTTATTTTTTCAGCTTCATATTCTATTTATATATTATGTTATACATAATTATATTGTATTTCAGATAACTTCAGCATCTGAAGTCCTTGGTTTAGACCCCATTTGCAACCCCATGGACTGTAGCCCACCAGGTTCCTCTCTCCATGGGATTCTCCAGGCAAGATTATTGGAGTGAGTTGCCAATATTAGTGGGTTCCTCTCCAGAGGAAGCCCTTGAGGGCATAAATTTATTATTTTTCCTAACTCTCATCACTTGTTTCTTCCTTTTTTTTCTAGGGGTAATAGATTTGATTTTTAAATTTTAATCTGTGGAACTCTGGATCTAGTATGCTTTTCTAAAAAGAGACTTGTGTCTGCTTCTACAGGATATAAGATTACCTTATGTATTCTGGAAGGACATTTAATTAGTGTATTAACTTGGGTTTTGTGAATTACACTAGTAACATAAAGTTAGACTCCAGGCCCACTTAAGAGTAGATGCATGCATTCATTCTGTTATTTCAGTCATGTCTGACTCTTTGTGACCCTACAGATTGTAGCCCACTAGATCCCTGTGTGGAGAAGGCAATGGCACCCCACTCCAGTACTCTTGCCTGGAAAATCCCATGGGTGGAGCAGCCTGGTAGACTGCAGTCCATGGGGTCGCTAAGAGTCGGACACGACTGAGCCACTTCACTTTCACTTTTCACTTTCATGCATTGGAGAAGGAAATGGCAACCCACTCCAGCATTCTTGCCTGGAGAATCCCAGGGATGGGGGAGCCTGGTGGGCTGCCATCTATGGGGTCGCACAGAGTTGGACACGACTGAAGTGACTTAGCAGCAGCAGCAGCAGACCCCTGTGTCCATAGGATTCTCCAGACACAAAAACTGGAGTGGATTGCCATTTCCTTCTCCAGGGGATCTTCCCAACCCAGGGATCAAACCCACATCTCTTATATCTCCTGCATTGGCAGGTGGGTTCTTTACCACTAGTGCCACCTGGGAAGCCCAAAAACAGAGACAGGGACAAATAAGTTTAATTTCAGCTTTGTGCAAGCAGAGATTTTTATGGCCACATTTTCACTGAAGGCATAGTCCCTTCAAGGGGCCCAAGATTCTAGGAAGGTCTTAAGTTTGACTGCTCTCCTTACAGATCCACTTGGTTTCTCCCAGTATCTGTCATTGCCATCAAAATCCTTGACTTTGACTTTTGCTGCCAAGGTAGTCTGAACTTCTTTTAACCCACCACTCTTGTTTCAGCTAGTTAATATATGCTTGCTATACTCTTTTCTCTTTTTTCTGTTCCTTAAAAGGTTCTCTTCCTTCTTTGTGATGTAAGCAATACATTAAAAGTGGTTTGGAGGTACTTTCCTATGGTTCAGTGGTTAAGAATAGACCTTGCAGTGCAGGGGCCATGGGTTCGATACCTGGTCAGGGAACTAAGATCCCACATGCATGGAGAAACTAAGCTCAAGCACCACAACTACTGAGCTTGAGTGCCACAACTAGAGAGTCTGTGCTCTGCAAGAAAAGATCCTGATGACAGACAAAACAAAGATTCCGTGTGCCACAACTAAGACCTCACACAGCCAAATAAATAAATACAATATTTAGGGGGGGGGAATGGTTTTGCTGTTGTTGGAGAAGGCAATGGCACCCCACTCCAGTACTCTTGCCTGGAAACTCCCATGGATGGAGAAGCCTGGTGGGCTGCAGTCCATGGGGTCACACAGAGTCGGACACGACTGAAGTGACAGCAGCAGCAGCTGTTGTTGTTGCTTACAGCACCTACATAGTTTTCACTATGAGGATTTTTAGACTATGTAATCCATCCCTGGGTTTCCCAGGTGGCTCGGTGGCGAAGAATCAGCCTACCAATGCAGGAGACACAGAAGATGCTGGTTCGATCCCCAGGTCAGAAGATCCCCTGGAGAAGGAAATGGCAACTCACTTCAGTATTCTTGCCTGGAGAAGTCTATGGACAGAGGAGGCTGGCAGGCTACAATCTGTAAAGTCGCAAAGAGTCAGACACAGTTGAGCAACTGAACACACAATCCATCCCTACTGCTGGAAGTAGGATCACATACAACGGTTCAACTTTAACACTCCTTTCAATCAGTCAATCAATTCAGTCTCTCAGTCACGTCCGACTCTTCTCGACCCCATGAACTGCAGCACGCCAGGCCTCCCTGTCCATCACCAACTCCCAGGGTCCACCCAAACCCATGTCATCGAGTCAGTGATGCCATCCAACCATCTCATCCTCTGTCATCCCCTTCTCCTCCTGCCCTCAATCTTTCCCAGCATCAGGGTCTTTTCTAATGAGTCAGCTCTTCGCAATAAGTGGCCAAAGTATTGGAGTTTCAGCTTCAACATCAGTCCTTCCAATGAACACCCAGGACTGATCTCCTTTAGGATGGACTGGTAGGATCTCCTGGCAGTCCAAGGGACTCTCAAGAGTCTTCTCCAACACCACAGTTCAAAAGCATCAATAACACTGATTTTAACTTGGCTCTTCTCTTTACACTGATCCTTCAGAAAAGCAATGGAGTGAAGCAAGTCCTGTCTTTAGATTAGACTCCTTCCAAGTGACACCACAAAGGCCTTAACATGAAGTGAGGAGGAGAAAAAGAACCCCCAAAATATTTTATGTGAAGACACCTATAGACCTCTGACAACATCTCCAAACTAGACTATTTGCAGGCTTCTATCTCAGGTTCTTCACAGATGGTGAGGCAACATTCACAGATGACTCATGTCAACTTCACGCATGATATTCTGACTGGGAGAATTTTTCGTTTCATTTGTGAGCCGAAGTATACCTTCCTCACTACTAGTAGGGACTCCACATGATGTTTATTAGATGTCATAGCTCCTTTAAATATAAATCCTTGGTATCATTCAGTTCAGTTGCTCAGTCGTGTTTGACTCTTTGTGACTCCATGGACTGCAGCACACTAGGCTTCCCTGTCCATCACACACTCCCAGAGTTTGCTCAAACCCTTGTCCATCAAGTCGGTGATACTATCCAAGCAGCATCATTAGTGACCCCTTTAAACACCATTGTGTTTTTTCTATTCCAATTGCCTTTTGTGTTCCTTTCACAGAGCCAGTAGTTCACTCAACTACATAAAATTTACTAAAAGGTCTTTCTTTCAGTCACTTCTAATGACTCTAATAATAAGTCTAGCCATGATAACTCCTGTAACTGCTTATTAAGTAGACAAAACCAAATGCAAAATTCATCTTTATTGTATGTCTGTTGCAATGAGATATAAGGAGAATATACAGACATCTGCTGCAGTTAGAGCAAACTGGAAAAACTCTGGAGATTAACTGTATTGGACACCAACTTGGAAATATATCAGTATTGTAAGTTTAGAAAAATGAAATCCAGTTTTGCTACCCATCTCAGTTTTGCCAATTCAAATATAAATACATGTGGTAGCAATCAATGTCTATGGATTTTCTAGGCTACTATTAAAATGAATGCATTTATTTACAATGGTATACTTTATGTAAAACTTCTATTGTTTAAAATTCTAATTGTTAAAATATAAAGATTTAGACACTTGAAATAGGGGGTGCTGGCAGAATGAAGAGGATAAAGGAGAAGGTGAGAAAAAAAATAGGAAGAATGTCTGAAAAATGTGAAATGTGTAAAACTGTGAAAGAAGGAAAAAGAAAAAGAGAAAGCATAAAATGGGATAAAAAGAATTTGGGGTGGGACAGAGAAGTAGTCTGAGAGTAAGAGAAATTGGAGATTGAGAATCAACAGAAACTGTATTGGCTTAGCCAAAAAGTTCACACGGGTTTTTCCACAACATCTTTCTGGTAAAAGCAACAAAATTATGCTGAGTTTGTAAGTTAGTTATCTGTATGTGAATCACCACCAACCTATTTCTAAAAATGATGCCTTTAATCAGAGCTCCAGATTAATGTTTCCAATCATTTCCTGCACTCTCCTACTGCATGAATGAGACATCTCAAAAATCAATAGGTTGTACATCAAACAACCTTCTGTTCCTAACTCAGTCTCCTCCTCTGAACATATATATCTAAAACCTGCTGCACACAATGTTTCTTACCAAAGTAAACAGTACACTCTACTCATCTACCAGGTCAATTATGATGAATCCTTTTCTCTGTGTACTCGGATAGAAAATATTTCCCAGCCTCCTTTGCAGTTAGGTATGGCCATGTTACTGATCCTACCAATAGAATGTGGATTAAAATGAAATATGCTACTTCCAGATCTTAAACCTTCACACTCTGTGCATTTGCCTGACAGCCAGACGTGCACAGAACCCAGGGGAAGACTCAGAACCTCGAAGGTGAACGAGGCACTAGACGAAAGCAGCAGAGGTCCCTGAATGACATAGAATAACGTCTTCCCCTAGGACAGACCCTTAGCAAACTGATACATGAGAAAGAAATGCATCTTTATTATATTGAGGAATTGAGGTTTGGCGAATTATAAAGGCTTACCTTCCCAATTATTGAGTTGGCCAAAAATTTCACTCTAATTTTTTGTAACATCTTATGAAAAACCTCAAATGAATTTTTGGCCAACCCAATAAATTGGCTTCTTCTGGTAAGGAATTCTGATAACAACACCAAAAACACACAGCAGTGACTTACCAGTTGGAAACCAAGCAGTAAAGAAGCAGTTGTCACAAGTTCTGAAAAGATGGCAATATATGTTATACAACTGTGAAATATTTAATAAAAGAGTTGCCTGTTATCCACACAACAACAAAATCTAAACATCTAGGAGCAGGAGCTAGAAAGCAGAGGAATGAATGCTTTGTGTTACTTGTTACTACTGGCTGCCTTAGGCAAGATATAGGTACAAGAAGGAGATGAGCCTTAAAAAAACTGCCTTATTTCAAGCAAAATTTAAAAAGAAGAAAGTAAAGAAGTTTAGAAACATTCACTGCTCCTGGACATCTAGTAACAAAACACTGAGAAAAGCTTCCAGCAAAAACTGTTCAGTAAAATTTCTCAGTGAAACAAAACAATCAACCTTGTTGCAAAGATTGAATAAGGGCCCTAATCTATTCCTGATGTTTATTGTTGCAGAGAGCCTCAGGTTGCTTCTAATACATTAAGAGAAATAGTGGAGTGAGAAAATTATTTTTAAGGAAAAATAAAAGCAAATGTTTGTTGTTCAGTCACTAAGTCACGACCCCATGAACTGCAGCATGCCAATCTTCCCAGTCCTTCACTATCTCCCAGAATTTGCTCAAACTCATGTCCATTGAGTCAATGATGCCATCCAACCATCTCACCCTCTGTCACCCCCTTCTCTTCGTGCCTTCAATCTTTACAGCATCAGTCTTTTCCAATGAGTCAGCTCTTCACATCAGGGTGCCAAAGTATTGGAACTTCAGCATCAGTCCTTCTAATGAATAGTCAGGGTTGATTTCTTTTAGGACTGACTGGTTTAATCTCCTTGCTGTCCAAGGGAATCTCAAGAGTCTTCTCCAGCACCACAGTTCGAAAGCATCAGTTCTTCAGCACTCGGCCTTCTTTATGGTTCAACTCTCACATCTGTACTTGACTACTGGAAAAACCATAGTTTTGACTATACAAGCTAGTCTCTCTGTGTTATTTTTTTAATAGTATTTGCTCTCTGTCTCTGTGTCACATGTTGGTCTTACAGTATTTCAAACTTATCATTATTATTATATTTATTATGGTGATCTGCAATCTTCAATATTAATATTAGAATTTTTTTGGCCCTCCACAAACCATGCTCATATAAGACAGCACACTGAATCAATAAATGTTCTTGTACTACGGCTGCTGCACCAACTAGCCATTCTATCTCTCCCTCTTTTTGGATAGGCCTACTCACTGAGACACAACAATACTGAAATTAGGCCAGTTAACCACTCTTCAATGTCCTGTAAAACATTCAAGTGAAGCTTGAAATTTGAACACTGTCCCTGACTTTAAATCTAAAGCTACAAATGATTAAGCTTAGGAAGGAAAGCATGTCCAAAGCCAAGACAGGCTGATAGCTAGGCCTCTTTCTCCAAACTGTTAGCCGAGTCGGGAATACAAAGGAAAAGTTCTCAAAGGGAATCAAAAGGGCTACTCCAGCAAACACATGAATGATAAGAAAACTAAACAGCCTTATTGCTGATATGGAGAAAGTTCTAGTGGCCTGGATAGAAGATCAAACCAGCCACAACATTCTGGCTGTTAAGCCAAAGTCTAATCCAGTGCAAGGCCCTAACTCTGTTCAATTCTATGAAGACTGAGTGAGGTGAGGGAGCTGCAGAAGAAAAGTTTGAAGCTAACAGAAGTTGGGCATGAGGTATAAAAGGAAGAAACTCTCTCTATAATAGAAAAATGCAAGGTGAAGAGGAAGGGTTGATGTACAAGCTGCAGCAAGTTACCCAGATCTACCTAAGATAACTAATGAAGGTGGACGCCCTAAACAACAGATTTTCAATGTCAGTGAAACAGCCTTATAGTAGAAGATGCTATCTTGGACTTCCATAGCTAGAGAGAAAAAGTTAAAGCCTGGCTTCAAAGCTTCAAACAGCAGGCTGACTCTCTTGTTAGAGGCTAATGCAGATGGTGACTTTAAGTTGAAGCCAATGCTTATTTCCCATTCTAAAAATCTCAGAGCCCTTAAGAAATATGCTAAATCTACTCTGCCTGTGGTCTATAAATGGAACAATAAAGCCTGGATGACAGCACAGCTGTTGACAACATGGTTTCCTGAATGTTTGAAACCCACTGTTGAAACCTCCTGCTTATTAAAACAGTTCTTTCAAATGTTACCGTTCATTGACAATGCACCTCATCACCCAAGAGCTATGATGGAAATGTACAAGGAGATTCATGTTTTCATACCTGCTAACACGACATCCATTCTGAAGCCCATGGATCAAGGAGTAGTTGCAATGTTTAAGTCTTATTATTTCAGAGACACATTTTGTAAGACTATAAATGCCACAGATAGTGATTCCTCTAATGAATCTGGGCACAGTAAATTGAAAACCTTTTGAAAAGGACTCACCACTCTAAATGCCATTAAGAATATTCACGATTCATAAAAAGATGTCAAAATATCAACATGAATAGGAGTTTGTAAGAAGTTGATTCCAACTTTCCTGGATGCTTTGAGGGGTTCAAGACTTCAGTGAAGAAAGTAACTTCAGATGTGGTAGAAACAGCAAAAGAACTAGAATTAGAAGTGGGATCTGAAAATGTGGCTTACTTCCTGTAATCTCATCATAAAACTTTAATGGATGGAGAGTTGTTTCTTGTGAATGAGCAAAGTTTGAGATGGCATCTCCTCCTGATAAAGAGGCTCTGAAGATTGTTGAAATGACAACAAAGGATTTAGAATATCACATAAACTGAGTTGATGAAGCAGCGGCAGGATTTGAGAGGGTTGACTTTCACCTTGAAAGAAGTTTTACTACGGGTGAGATACTATCAAACAGCGTTACATGTGACAGAGAAATCAGCTGTGAAAAGAGGCATCAGTTGATGTGGTATACTTCATTGTCTTATTTTAGAAACTGCCACAGCCACCCCAAACTTCAGCAACAACCATCAGTCATCAACATTAAAGCAAGTCCCTCTACTAGCAAAAAGATTAGGACTTGCTGAAGACGCAAATGATGGTTAGCATTTTTTACCAAAAAAAAATTTGTTAATTAAGGTAGGTACATTTTTGAGACATAATGTTATTGCACAACAGACTCTAGTACATAGTGTAAACATAACTCTTTTTTAATTAAATGAATTAATTTAATTGGAGGCTAATTACTTTACAATATTGTGGTGGTTTTTGCCATACATTGACATGAATCAGCCATGGGTGTACATAACTTTTATACACTAGAAAAACAAAAATTTCATGTGACTCTCTATATTGTGATATCCACTTTACTGCAGTGGTCTGGAACCATAGCCACAATATCTCCAAGGTATGCCTTAATTTTTGAGACAGTTGTACTGACAAAGAAATTGTGAACCTGGTGTAATAATGCACATAAGTTTTCAGTGAACCTTAAGATATCTTTCAAGTAAGAATGGGGTATGAAAGCTGTGCATCCTTCAAGAAAGGCAAACTCCCCACCATCTACGTCAGATGTGGTCAAGGAAGATATGGACAAGTGACAATCTCCCAGGGAACAGAACTAGGGGTCATGAACCAGGGAGTTTCTCCAAGACAGCAGAATTGGGACTAATCAAGAAACTTCCCCTGCCTTCAAGATAAGGGACTGTCTTTCATGATGTCTATCCAGTGAATTTCACCAGTAACTGACTGCTACTCACTCTGCCTTCTTCTAAATGGAAGTGTTTGTTTGTACTTATTGGGTCTCTATTACACCATTGTATAGTCTTTCCTAGTGGCTCAGTGGGTAAAGAATCCTCCTGCAATGCAGGAGATACAGGAGACGTGGGTTCAAACCCTGGGTCGGGAAGATCCTCTGGAGGAGGAAATGGCAATCCAGTCCAGTATTCTTTCCTGGGAAATCCCATGGACAGAGGAGGCTGGCAGGCTACTGTCCATTGGGTCACAAAGAGTCTGACATGATTGAAGCACTGAGAACTCACACACCATTGTATATGGGTGGAGAGCAGGTAGAATGTCAGTTAGTTTCCTCTTTAACTCACCAAACTATGAGAAGCCACATCTCTCACTAAAAATACTCTGGAGATTCTGCACTCTGAGCAGGATGAACGACAAGATGGGACCTTAGGTTGTTTCTCTTGCAAAAAGAATGTCTACTATTGGAGAAAGGAATACCGAAAAAGGCACTTGGTGGTTGGAAGGGCAGACTGTGCTTGTGTCTTCAGCAGTTTATTTTCTCCTCCTTTTGGACATCTAGAGATAGCTCATTTCCCAGTTGTTGCTGCTTAGGTCATTAAGTTGTGTCTGACTCTTTGTGATCCCATGGACTGTAACCCACCATGCTCCTCTGTCCTTGGGATTTCCCAAGCAATAATACTGGAGTGGGTTGCCATTTCCTTTTCCAGGTGGTCTTCCCGACCCAGGGATTGAGCACGTTTCTTCTGCTTGGCAGGCAGACTCTTTATCAGTGAGGCACCTGGGGAGCTCTAAAATTCTTTTGGTGGTCTCCCTGGTGGCTCAGTGGTAAAGAATCCACCTGCCAATGTAGGAGACGTGGGTTCAATCTTCCTGGTTCAAGAAGATCCCACATGCCCCACAGCAACTAAGCCCATGTGCCACAACTCTTGAGCCTGTGCATATTTCCCAGGCTCCTTTGCCATTAGGTATGGCCATGTGAATAAGTTCAGATCAATGAATGTGACAGAAGTGATATACACAATCTCCATGAGTGGACTCTCAAAAGCCCCCCACAGTTCTCCACATTATTTCTCCTTCTGTGTCAACCAGCTGGATGGAGGATCAGGGGAGGACTCTGAGGGCCTAGGGGCTTTCAGAGCCAAGAAATGGAAGGTGTTTTGTTCCCCGAAGGAATGATTTCAAACAGTGACACTCCCACTCACCACTACCAATGTGTACTGGACTGCACCACGAGCCAAAAAAATAACTCTTTATTGGGTCAAGTGCACTGAGATTTTCAAGTTGTTATAGCAGTTGTTGTTGTTCAGTCAGTCATGTCCAACTCTTTGTGACCCCATGGACTGCAGCATGCCAGGCTTCCCAGTCCTTCACTATCTCCCGGAGTTTGCTCAAATTCATGGCCATTGAGTTGGTGCTGCCACCCAACCATGTCATCCTCTGTCACCCCTTCTCCTCCTACCCTCAATCTTTCCCAATATCAGGATCTTTTCCAGTGAGTCAGATTGTCACATCAAGTGACCAAAGTATTGGAGCTTCAGCTTTAGCATCAGTCCTTCCAATGAATATTCAGGGTTGATTTCCTTGAATACTGAAAATGAAGCTCAATTTTCCACTCTCTCTCACCTCTTACATGTCATTTTTATATGTCTATTTTGATGCCTAAGTGTATTTCAAATCCTGCTCTTTCTCACTGCCTATTTTATCACAGTCTTAACTCAGGTCCTCCTAATCTTGCATCACAATTATTAATATAGTCTTCTAATGTATAACCCTATATTTCATTTCACTGCCTATACCCCCAATCATCTTGGACACTGCTTCCAGGAAATTGTCTAAAATGCAAATCTCCCTACTCTGGGTCCTTCAGTGGCTTCTAAATGCCTTCAGGGAAATTCCAAACCCCTTAACATGAACTATAAGAGCTTCCATGATTTTATCACTGTCTACCTCTCTGGCCTCATTTCCCCCCACTCCAGCACAAGGTCTCAGAACATCTTCCATACAAGATGGTTAGCTTTCCAATTACGCAGCTCCTTCAAGTAAACAACCTATAGCCTGGCTGCCTGCTTGGAATGTGGATAAGAAACAGATTCCTGTTCTCATTAAATCACTCTGGAATTGTCTGCTCTATCTACTGGTACCCTCTGGTAAAGAATCCACCTGCAAGGCAGGAGACCCTGGTTCAATTCCTGGGTTGGGATGATCTCCTGGAGAAGGGATAAGGCTACCCACTCCAGTATTTCTGGACTTTGCTAGTGGCTTATATGGTAAAGAATCCACTTGCAATGCAGGAGACCTGGGTTCAATCCCTGGGTTGGGAAGATCTCCTGGAGGAGAGCTTGGCAAACCACTCCAGTATTCTAGCCTGAAGGACCCTCATGGACAGACATGCCTGGTGGGTTACAGTCCATGGGGTCACAGAGTCGGACACGACTGAGCGACTAAGCACAGCACAGCACATCCACGGTACCTTCATTCCTCACCCCTTACTCCTCACTCTTCATCTAGTACCCCAACTTCTTTTCCTTATTACTAAACTGTTGGTCCATTTCCTATCCGTGTCTTAACATCACATATATTTAGAATATTGGCAGATCTTATTTCTCCTAACACTGGTTTGACGCACTTGATTTCATCCCTCGGTGCTGTATTCCTACTGATGGTTAGCAGGCCAACAGCCTCCACCATGCCAGCATCTACTCTCCACTCTTTGCCAAGACAACCCAGTCTCAACATTTCTCCTAGTTTTCCCACAATGGAATCATTGTCTGTTTTCCCCTCCTTCTAGGGGTTGAGAACAAGACTGAAACATGAGCTTCTTCAAACTTCCATTCTAGTGTTCATTCGCTTTACTCCATTTCTAATACGTCCTCCCACTATTTTGCCTAGAAATTTCCAGTCACCTTTAAATTCCAGTTAAATCCCAATTCAACATTACCTCTTCTGTGAAACCGTACTTGTTCCTCAAAGTGGTTCTACCTTCTTTTCTTCATACTCCCATAGCACTCTTTAATACTCTAATTTTATCACTCATTTCATTGTATTTCAGTATTTTGTTTCTTGTTCATCTCTGTCTAGAGTGTACATTGAGGATAGAGCTTTATCTTCTTCATTCTTATTTGCATCATTCCTAGCATAAGATGAGTGTGTTTCTTGAGTAACTAGAGTAAAAAAATCATTAATCCCCAAAAGATAGTTGAGGAAGAACAAAAACAGCAGGATTCAGCTTGTCAGAATAGAGTACCAAAAACACACTAAGTTGGGTCATAAGTCCTGAGTCAGTCACTATCTCCAAGAGAACTGAGCAAAGCATCTTAACTTGACTAGATTAACTTGAAGCGTTTTCCAACTCCAAATTCTAGATATAACCCAGACATATTCTTCCCATGCCAAAAGTAGCAGGGGATGGGGACACGTAGAACAAGTTATCACAGGTAACACCAGACTCTGCACAGAATATCGAGTTTGGTGTATTCTAACTGTGGTCAACTTACTTTTCACAATGTCAGTAGTAGTCATACTTTGTTAATCAGAATTTCATTTACTTCTTGGTTGCCTCCTCTAACCTCTGTATTTTCATGAACAAGCATTTTTTCATTTGGTCTGTCTGATCACCGTCCAACTTCTAAAGGAGCAAGAGCATCTTCAAAAGTTTTGCCATTTCACTGATCACTACCTCTGAATATATAAACAGAAATACATTGGTTTTAAAAATAATTATTTCTAAGTCAGAAGTTAGCTGCTTCATGAGAAATATCTTACTTGTAAGAGAAAATTGCCAATGATATTCAGCTTGGTTTAGCCCAACTTGGATAAGGAGTCCAAATCTGTCATAACTGATACTCACCCAAGCTCATACTCAAAGAGTAAGGAACATATGTATGTTATCAAGTCATTATCTCATTACTGCCATCAGTTCTGCGTGTGTGCTGGGCAGAAGCATGTCTGCCTAAGCCCGAGAATGAAAGCTTAATGCCAACAGTTATCAGGCTGCTGGGAAAATGGTAAAAGCTAGACTGTGGTAAGATTAAGATTCAACTGTCTACACAAAGAAGTTTAGAAAGCTTGAGAAAAAAAATTGGCCCTAGTGAGCAAGTAGATTTTATGTTCCTTTAACAAATTTAAAAGCTTTCATTTACACACATAAATAAATGTATCAGTTTTTCAGAAAGGCCTGACATCTCATATGCCCAAATTAAAAAAAAAAAAATTATAGTTCTAGCTACTGATTCATGTTAGAAATGGATCTCAAAGTTCCATTATAGTTAGAAATGTGTCTTGAAGTTCCCTTTAAAGTAACATAAAATTTCAAGTGTGTCTTCAGTTTCTGGGGAAGAAATTTCTCTTGCTCATGTTTTATTTTAGGAAGATTTTAAAAATCAAAACAATGTTGGACATATGTAGAATGGGGATTTTGAATCGTTTTCTTTCTTTCCCACTGGATCCTAATTATTGGGGAGGCTAGATCCTCTTTTCTCCTCTATCAGCAGGGAGTTGCAGAAATGACACTAGCCAGACTGTCGGAACAAACACCAAAGTGTGAGTTTCCCATGCATTTTTCCACCATTAAGCCAGAGCCAAATAAGACTGGAAATTTCTGCTCTTTTTGGCTCCATTTCCCCAAATATACACTATCTGCGGTTTAAGATACAAGTCCTATGTTTCTCTAAAATTCAAGAAAAGCCAAATACACATAAAATTCATTGGTCAGTTAAGCAAATATCTAGTGTTTCGGTGCCTAGGAATATTCAGCAACAAATGTGATAATTGGTTTGGATATTTTTAGTGATCCTATTTCCATTCCTTTAAATTTAGTATCAGAGCAAAACCAACCAATACACATGCAACTTTTGATACCTAAAACCTCTGCAGCAGATAGAAGCTTTATTCCTTGATTGACACTTCAAATTCCTGAAACTAAAAAAAAAAAATTTAACACAGCATAATGATATATACAGACTGGTTCAAAACTGGAAAAGGAGTATGTCAAGGCTGTCACCCTGCTTATTTAACTTATACGCAGAGTACATCACGCAAAATGCTAGGCTGGATGACTCACAGGCTGGAACCAAGATTGCCGGGAGAAATAACAACCTCAGATATGCAGATGATACCACCCTAATGGCAGAAAGTGAAGAGGAACTAAAGGGCCTCTTGATCAAGGTAAAAGAGGAGAGTGAAAAACTGGCTTAAAACTCAACATTCAAAAAACAAAGATCATGGCATCTCCCATCATTTTATGGCAAATAGATGGGGAAACAGTGAAACAGTGTCAGACTTTATTTTCTTGGGCTCCAAAATCACTGCAGATGGTGACTGCAGCCATGAAATTAAAAGACACTTGCTCCTTGGAAGAAAAGCTATGACAAACCTAGACAGCATTCTAAAAAGCAGAGACATGGCCAACAAAGGTCCATACAGCCAAAGCTATGGTTTTTCCAGTGGTCATGTATGGGTGTGAAAGGTGAACCATAAAGAAGGCTGAGCACAGAAGAATTGATGATTTTGAAATGTGGTGCTGGAGTAGACTCTTGACAGTCCCTTGGACAGGAAGGAAATCAAACTGGTCAATCCTAAAGGAAATCAACTCTGAATATTCATTGGATGGACTGATCCTGAAGCTGAGGTTCCAATACTTTGGCCACCTGATGCAAAGAGCCGACTCATTAGAAAAGACTCTGATGCTGGGAATGATTGAGGGAATGAGGAGAAGGGGACAACAGAGGATGACATGATTGGATGGCATCACCAACTCAAGGGAATCAGGCAGATAGGGAAGGACAGGGAAGCCTAATGTGCTGCAGTTCATGAGATCACAAAGAGTTTGACATGATTTAACTGCTGAACTACAATAGCCGATTAACAATGCTGTAATAGTTTCAGGTGAACAGCAAAGGAACTCAGCCATACATATACGTGTATCCATCCCCACTTCATGGGAAATAGATGGGGAAACAGTGCAAACAGTGTCAGACTTTATTTTTCTGGGCTCCAAAATCACTACAGATGGTGACTGCAGCCATGAAATTAAAAGACGCTTACTCCTTGGAAGGAAAGTTATGACCAACCTAGATAGTATATTCAAAAGCAGAGACATTACTTTGCCAACAAAGGTTCGTCTAGTCAAGGCTATGGTTTTTCCTGTGGTCATGTATGGATTCGAGAGTTGGACTGTGAAGAAGGCTGAGCACCAAAGAATTGATGCTTTTGAACTGTGGTGTTGGAGAAGACTCTTGAGAGTCCCTTGGACTGCAAGGAGATCCAACCAGTCCATTTTGAAGGAGATCAGCCCTGGGATTTCTTTGGAAGGAATGATGCTGAAGCTGAAACTCCAGTACTTTGGCCACCTCATGCGAAGACTTGACTCATTGGAAAAGACTCTGATGCTGGGAGGGATTGGGGGCAGGAGGAGAAGGGGACAACAGAGGATGAGATGGCTGGATGGCATCACTGACTCGATGGACATGAGTCTGGGTGAACTCTGGGAGTTGGTGATGGACAGGGAGGCCTGGCGTGCTGCAATTCATGGGGTTGCAAAGAGTCGGACATGACTGAGTGACTGATCTGATCTGATCTGATCTGATTCCCCCTCAAACTCCCTTGCCATTCAGGCTGCCACATAACATTGAGCAGAGTTCCCTGTGCTCTATATTAGGTCCTTATTGGTTATCCATTTTAAATAAAGCAGTGTGTACAGGTCCATCCCAAACTCCCTAACTATCCCTTTCCCCCATCCTTCCCCTCTGGCAACTGTAAGATCATTCTCTAATTCTGTGAGTCTCTTCCTGAAAACAAACCTGTTAAATCTTAGTTTTTCTAACCATCAAAAGACTCTCAACACAAGAAATGACCTCCAAGTAAGCACCAAGTTTGGGGCAGCACCAGTAAAGCATCCTTGTAAAGTAATGATGTCAAGGACATGGCTAAGAAAGACGAAAGGGTGTGTGTACCAGGGCTTCTCAAGATCTTGAAGCCCTGCCTTTCAGATCCTTTCTCCTAGACAGAAGGGCCTCTGAAAATCTTAGCAAGATTACTCTCAAGCATCCTGACTCTCAGACCTAGATTTTAAAATAAGAAACAAAAAAATGTTGATTTTAAAAAGAAGCATGGTCTGGCTTTGGACTGATGGGGTGGATTATAATTTGATACACATAAATCCACAAACATTTTAAAGAAATTATGTTAGTTTGAAATTATAAATGAAAAGAAGCCTTTTAAGCCTTGAATTGGGGAGTGAAGGGAGAGGGAGAAAGCAGAATAAGAAAACTGGTCACCGAGAAATAAGGATCTTTCTTTGAGGAAAAGGAAGGCTGATTCAGTGGGCAGGTCCCGAAGGCAGAGCAAGTAGCCATGGAGAATCATTCTAGGGAAAGAACTGGCCCCTAATCTAGGACGTGTCTGCACTGTAGCTGGATTTCATCATTATTCTGACCCAGGGACTGCTTGTGTAACTTCTATTCTGTCCCACTTTTGAATTAAAATGCCTCTCGTGGTTCTCCTATGGCAGAGCTACCATTTTATTCACATGTTGGGTGTTGCAGAGAGGCAGAAAGCTCACCTAGCTCACATGTCTTCAGAATTGTACTCAAGAAACTTCACCTAAGAAATGTATCCACACCTGCACCTAAATTAGCCGATCAGATCCCAGACTTCAAGCTAATGCTGAAAAAAGATGAGATTAAGACGCTTTGAGATACATGAACATACAGAGTGTTTGGGGAGAAATGTAAATTATCTGCGGCCAAAAGTTGGACTGTGACAGATTAATGTTAACTGCAAATTCCTTGCTACTTCTCCCATTGAATTCTGACTGGCCTTAGTGTCCTGATTAACCCACAGAATACTTCCTAGGTGACATAGTGGGACCTCTGAGGCTAGATTATAAGAAGACTTGCAGTTTCCACCAGGGTCTATTGGAACACATTCTCTGAGAACTCTGAGCCATCACGTAAAATGTCTGACCATCTTAAAACCACGAAGCTGTAAGAAGCATAAGAGGTCTGCAGAGACCCTGTTAGATAAGACACCATATGGACTGAAAGGCTGATGAGCTCTGAGGCACCAAAAAGGTGCACAAAAAGGCCATCTTGGAAGTGAAGGCTGCAGCCTGAGCTATACCTGATGACATCATAGGAAGCCATTCCCAAACGCCTGATCTATGTTATTGAGAGAAAAGGAAACAAAAAAAAAGAAAGGTTTCCTTCTTGGATGGGACGGGAGTTTGGGGGAGAAAAGACACATGTATATGCATGGCTGAGTCCCTCTGCTGTCCACCTGAAACTATCACAACATTGTTAATCAGCTATTTATACCCCAATATAAAATAGTTTTTTTTTAATTTAAATTAAAAAATAAACAGTTTTAAAAAGAAATGGTTCCTTTAAGCCACTAAGTTGTTTTTTATTTTTAATTTGAGGATAATTGCTTTACTGTATTGTATTAGTTTCTGCCATACCTCAACATGAATCAGTCAAAGGTATACAGATGTCCCTGCCCTCTTGAACCTCCTAAACAGAAATTTCTCTAAAGAAGACATGCAGATGGCTAATAAACACATGAAAAGATGCTCAACATTGTTCATTATTACAGAAATGCCTATCAAAACTACAACAAGGTATCACCTCACATCAATCAGAAAGGCCATCATCAAAAAAACCTACAAAAAATAAAAGCCACTAAGTTTTCACAGTTACACACCAACAGAGAACCAGAATATTTTTCTTGCTTATTTCCCCACCATGTTCCCCCCAAATTAAAATCTTTCTATTTTAGAATCGTCCTCATTTTTCTAAGCTTCTGATGTAAGACAGGTACTTCTAGAATCGCCCTAATGGTTGAACTCATGGTGTTTTTTCTTTCACCTGAGATAACTGTTTAACTACAAACATGAGCACACCTTTCTAGGTTATCTTTTGAAAACATGCAGCCAAAACTGAACTCATAATTCCACAGAGTACTCTACTTTTCAACTACAGCATTTGTTGATGTTACCTGTTAGCTAGAAAATGCTACTTTTTTGATAAAAGCAGATGAAATTGCTGTAGTATCTTACAGTACTGGTCCAGGTGATTTTTGTTATTTGGCTTAAAGACGACCAGTTTCCTCTTCCATTTGACTACTGCGACTGAAACATATTGTGAGGACGCCCAGGTCACAGGGAGAAGTTCCATGCAGATTTTCTAGAGTACTGTCAGGCAGTGGGAGTTGACATCTATGTCAACATTTCAGTGGACCCCTGCATACTGGCTCTCACGTTTCCACCACCACTACCTCCATTTTGGAATAAGGATATCTATAGCTTCTGAGATGGTTCAGTGGTGAAGAATCCACCTGCTGAGCAGGAGACGTAAGTTCGATCTCTGGGTCAGGCAGATTCCCTGGAGAAGGAAATAGCAACCCACTCCAGTATTCTTGCCTGGGAAATCCCATGGATAGAGGAGCCTGGCAGGCTACAGTTCATGGGGTTGAAAAGGGTTGAGCATGACTTAGTGTCGAAACAACAACTTAGCAGTTATCCTATGCCCTTTCTTGGCATGTTGATTATTGGAGGCAAATAATTTGTCTCTTTAGTTCACATATCTTCCGACCAAGAGAAATGGGACTCAAGAAGCTGTACCTCAGCAGAAACCAACACAACATTGTAAAGCAATTATCCTCCAATTTAAAAAAAAAAAAAAAAGAGGGGTTGCCACATTCTTCACATTTGTATGGTTTCTCCCCAGCGTGAATTTGCCTATGTTTAATAAAGTCTGATTAAAGACTTGGCCACATTCTGTACATGTAAAAAAAAAAAGATGATACACACCTACAGAGCTCATCACGCCTGGACCCCATTTTGATAGTGAGATTCTGAACCCAAGCCTGACTGAGTCTGAGACTAAAATGCAATGAGATTTTTGAAGTCTCAGAGAAGTTTATTTTGAGGAAGAGATTGCTAGTGTAATAGCCAGAGTATTGGCTGTAGACATTTTCTAAAAATGGTGATAGTGATATCTTTAGTCATACACGCTCTTAGAAATTGCCACTCCTCCATCAAGAATTAAGGTCTCTTTCTTTTCCCTTTGAAACTGGACTAGCTTTTATGACTGCCTGAATCCCCTGTTTCACCTCTCTCTCAAAATGCTCACCCTTGGAAACTGGTCACTATGTGGTAAGGACGCTCAGGCCACACACAGAAACGCATGTATCTACAATATTTGGCAACAGTTCTTGTCCTGGTCTCAGTGAGTCAACAGCCAGCACTAACCATCAGAAAATGGATGGGCATGTGTTCAGATGATTCTAGCCTCCAGACTTCAAGCTGCCCCAGCTGATGTCGAGTGGGAAAGAAACTATCACCGTTGAGCTCTGCCTGAATTACAGATTTATGAACAAGATGAATGTTGTCATTGTTTTAAGTCATTAAACTTTGGGAAGGAGAATTTAAAGCCTATCAAGAAGAGAATTCTTCTTCCTTCCATTACAGGAAGCACAAATATTCCTGTCACAACTGCTGTTTATAGAAATTATTGCATACTTGGATGAAGAAAAATTACAATGTCCTGTAAGACTGTCATACAGACTGAAGTAAGTCAGAAAGAGAAAAACAAATATCATATATTAATGCATATGTGCGGAATCTAGAAAATGGTACAGATGAACCTATTCGCAGGGCAGAAATAGAAACACAGACAAAGAGAACGAGTGTATGGACACCAAGGAGGGGAAAAGAGGAGTGGGATGAATTGGGAGATTGGATTGACACGTATTCACCACTATGTGTAAAAGAGACAACTAATGAGCACCGACTGCATAGCACAGGTACTCTGCCCAGTGCCCTGCGGTGCCAAAGAGGGAAGTGTACAGCAGAAATTAACAACACTACAACGCAAATAAACGCCAGTGAAATTTTTTTTTTTTTTTTCTGTGAGGATCAGCCTCTAGACAATCCCCCAGTCCTTGCCAAAGCTGAGAGAAGCATGGCTGTGTTTGAAAACACAGATGCTCCCTGTTTATTATTAAAGGCAACGGGGTTCCTGGCTGGGTTGAAACCGAGACCCAGAATATCACAGTGTAAGCTCAGTCTCACCCCACTCCCCACACGGTCTACAACTGCTCGAATCCTCTCCACAATGGCAAAAAACAGAATTTTTACTGAGCAACTGGAGAATGCTAAGGGCAATTCCATAAGCTGAGCATACATCAATAACAAATAAAATGCCATCATTTAAAAAAAAAATCCCATGGACCTTAACATTCTCTTTAAGAGAAACAAAATAACAGATAAATGAGAGTATGTTGGAGATTATCATGCTATGGATTAAAAAAAGCAAGAACAAAAGGACAGAAGTACCAAGGAGAAAGCAATTTTTTATTTATTTTTATTTTTTCTTTTACTTTTTATTTTATATTGGAATATAGCCAATTAATAGTATTGCGTTAGTTTCAGGGGAACAGCAAAGGGACTCAGCCATACATATACATGTATCCATTCTCCCCTAAACTTCCCTCCCATCCAGGCTGCCACATTACATTGAGCAGAGCGCCCTGTATTATACAGTAGGTCCTTGCTGGTTATCCATTTTAAATATAGCAGAGTCCATCCCAAACTCCCTATCAGTTACCCCTATTTTTCCCCCGCCCCCAGCAACCATAAGTTCATTCCCTAAGTCTGAGTCTGTTTCTGTTTTGTAAATAAGTTCATTTGTATCATTTCTTTTTAGATTCCACATATAAAGGATGTCATAAGACATTTCTATGAGGGAGCAATTTTAAATATGAGAAGATGTTGTTGCTGTTCAGTCACTAAGTCTTGTCTGACTCTCGGTGACCCCATAGACTGTAGCATGCCAGGCTCCTCTGTTCCCCACTATCTCCTGGAGTTTCCGCAAATTCATGGCCATTGAGTCAGACATGAATCCTCTGGCATCATACCTTTTGCCTTTTCATACTGTCCATGAGATTCTCCAGGCAAGAGTAGTGGAGTAGGTTGCCATTTTCTTCTCCAGTGGACCACACTTTGTCAGAACTCTTCACTGTGACCTGTCCATCTTGAGTGACCCTGCACAGCACCAGCTCATAGCTTCACTGAGTTATGTAAGCCCCCTCCCCGTGACAAGGCTGTGCTCCATGAAGGGGATGAGAAGGTGGCACAGAAGCAAAACCATCAGAGAAGTAAGGGAGTAAGCCTATGGCTGTCAGAGGCAGGGGTGGCATTCCAGAGCAAGGACCCCGAGGAAGACGTCTGGCATTTTCCAGCATCTATGGTAGATCGAGAAGCTTAGTGGAAGGGGGAGGGTACCCGGAGACTTAATCATCGGTGAGGGTTTTGCACTGTAGCCCAGCCTCAATGTCATGGTGGTGAAAAGTGCCAAAGCACTGATTCCAGTCTCAAACGAGGTTGCACTTGTGTGGCACTTGTATGCAGTGTACGAACCCGACCCTGGGCCAGCCTCCTGAAGTTCTGGGCACTGTGGGAAGGTGAGGGTTGGGCAGGAACACTGAAAGCCTGGGTCTAAGCAGCTCTACAAGAACTTCCCCAGGAGGAAACTACATGGTAAAACACAAATAACCAGGGAACAAAATACAAGTCTTTCCTCCGAGCAACATCCCTTTTCCTTTTCTACCTAGCACCTGTGCTGTCTACATCCACCTCACCCTCAGAAAAAATACACATTTGTAAGCACTTTTCACTTTGAATTAATCACGCTTACTTTTGCAAAAATAGTACAAATCACTTTTTTCCTAAACAACTTGAAAATAACATGTCAATGGATGCCTCAGAGTGCATTAGATTTATACAGACAACTGCTATGCAGATAAAAGTAGAAGCGGATAAAGGGATTTGGGGTACTAGGGAAAGAAGGTTGTGATTTAAAACAGGCTCTCAAGGAGCCCAACTGACACTTTTCTCCTCAGTCTCCAGAAGATGTGAAGGAAGCCAGGCATTTCGCCATGGATGGAGTGTTCTAGGGAAGTGCCAGCAAGGCACAATGAATGAAAGGTGAGCCGCAGGAGATGAGGTCAGAAAAGCAAAAGCCTTAGGTTTTTATGAGGACTTTGTCTTTGATTAAGAGTGAAATCGGGTGAAATAAACAAGATGTGGTGTGTGTGTGTGTGTGCGTGTGTGTGTGTATACAAACACAATGGACTACTACTCAGTCATTAAAAAAAAAACAAACTAATACTATTTGCAGCAACATGGATGGCCGTAGAGATTATCATACCAAGTAAAGTCAGTCAAAGACAAACATCACGTGATATCATTTACACGTAGAATCTAAAATACGATATAAATGAACTCATTTACGAAACAGAAACAGACTCACAGACCCAGAAAACATATTTTTGGTTACCAAAGGGGAAAGGGAGGGTACGATAAATTAGGAGTTTGGTATTAGCAGACACAAACTATTATATATAAAATAGATAAGTAACCAAGTCCCTATCCTATAGCACCTATAGGGAACTATATTCAATATCTTATAATAAACCATAATGGGAAAGAATATGAAAAATAATATATAAATATGTATAACTGAATCACTCTACACATGGAACTAACACGACATTGTAAGTCAACTATCACTTCAATAAAGAATAAACAGAAGAGTGAACTCAGGAGCCATTGCAGAATTTTCAACCAAAGAGTGACAGGAGTGGACAGTCAGAATTACTGGCTGCGGTGTTGAGAAACAAGCTGTAGGGCGAGCTATGCTAAGTGCAAGTGGACCATTTAAAGGCAATTACAGTAATCTAGGTAAGAGATTCTTGCCTGGAAAATCCCATGACGGAGGAGCCTGGTAGGCTGCAGTCCATGGGGTCGCGAAGAGTCAGACACAACTGAGTGACTTCATGTTCACTTTTCGCTTTCATGCTTTGGAGAAGGAAATGGCAACCCACTCCAGTGTTCCTGCCTGGAGAATCCCAGGGACGGGGGAGCCTGCTGGGCTGCCGTCTATGGGGTCGCACAGAATGGGACACGACTGAAGCGACTTAGTAGTAGCAGCAGCAGCAGCAGGTAAGAGATTATGATGGCATGTCAATGGCAGAGCCAGTGGGTAGGGGAAAAATAATTCGACTTTGAGTATTTTCAAGATGTTAGAAAGAAAAGGTGCTTGTCCTTTTCAAGCACCCCTCCAAAGGAGGGATGAGTGGTGAGCGACAGAGCGAGACCTTTAAGGTGGTAACAGGCAAAAGGCAATCCAGACAAACCAAGGAGGGTCAAGGCCACCATATGAGTGACCTCAATGGACCCAAAGTGTGCAGCAGCCTAGCGCAGCAGAACTCCGGGGAGCTGTGGCAGAGAAACCAGACTCATGCAGCCTTTGAGAATCTTAGTAAGTGTCTGTTTGCTGAAATCAATGGCATAATTTGGCGGGTCCGCTGTGATGCTTTTTGTCCTGGATTCTGTATCAAAACTATTGATTAGCTTCCCCAGTGACAAAACCTCACCACCTCCTTGTGTTTACTGTGCTGTTTCACCTTTTCCACTTTTAGTCCACAACTGTAAAAGTATAAAGAAAAATGAAAGGCCAGAACAAATACAGACCAGAAACGGAAAACTTCATAACTCACATCAGTCCCATGAAGAGTGCTCTTTGCCACCACTCAGCTTCCAGCTTCCATTCTGGGGCTTCTTTATTTTCCTTTTAAAAGATTCAGAAGCATTACTGACTTAAGGTTGTAATATGTTGGGATCTCCCCTCAGATACATTTGGCAGGTATTTATGTTTGGGGAAATCTTTTGACCTAATGGAGAAGGCAATGGCAACCCACTCCAGTACTCTTGCCTGGCAAATCCCATGGACAGAGGAGCCTGGTAGGCTGCAGTCCATGGGGTCACTAGGAGTTGGACACTACTGAGCGACTTCACTTTCACTTTTCACTTTCATGCGTTGGAGAAGGAAATGGCAACCCACTCCAGTGTTCTTGCCTGGAGAATCCCAGGGACGGGGGAGCCTGGTGGGCTGCCATCTCTGGGGTCACACAGAGTCGGACATGACTGAAGTGACTTAGCAGTAGCAGTAGCAGTTTGACCTAATACCCACCTTATTAATACAGTGAGACTGTAAGCTCCATGAAGTAATGTGGACATGGGTATTAACACAAAGATCTCCTGAGGCCACATCCTCCCCAAGACACAATTTTCCACTGATTTGCCCTCCACCCAACCAGAGTGGTAGACTCAGGACGTGTGTCTCCAAGGCATGTGCTCATGTACTCAGTCGCATCCCATTCTTTGAGACCCCATGGACTGTTGCCCTCCAGGCTCCTCTGTCCATGGGATTTTCCAGACAAGAATATTGGAGTGGGGTTGCCATTTCCTCCTCCAGGAGATCTTCCTGACCCAGGGATCGAACACGCATCTCTTTCATCTCAAGCATTATCAGGCGAATTCTTTACTACTGAGCAAGCTGAGAAGCCCATGTGTCTACAAACATCTACCATTTAATGAAGGAGGAACAAACAAGGAGCTAGAGAAGAAGGGTAGATACCACATTTGCCCGACTCTGATTTTTCCATTCCCCAAGAAATATTCCAAAAAGCCTCTTTGGGTATATGAACATCTTAAGAGTATCCTCAAATTTTTGATAAATTTTGTTAAAATGAAATAAATTACATGTAAAGGGGGGGAAGCGATGGCTAAGCTGATTTATTTCCATTATCAGAATTTTTAACATTCTTCAACTAGAAACTTGTTCTCCGTTTTTTTTTCCTCCCTCCATATCCACTCAGTCATGCAGTCCTGGGTTAACATTTCTGTTAACAGTATCCCTGGAATTCCTTTTCCATTACTAGTTTCTATTTCAACTATTTCCATTTCTTTTACCTTCTCTTTACTCTCAGAAAACAGCAGTGGTCCTAGACCTGAATTTCTATGTGTATTCTTTCCTCTTAGCCCTAGCTTCTAAATTAATCCTCCTAACGCACTTTCATCAGGTCACTCCCCTGCTCTGAAGTGAAAGTGTTACTCTCTCAGTAGTGTCCGACTCTTTGCAACTCCTTGGACTGTAACCCACCAGGTTCCTCTGTCCATGGGATTTCCCAGGCAAGAGTACTCCAGTGGGGTTGCCATTTCCTCCTCCAGGGAATCTTCCCCAACCAGGGATTGAACCTGGGTCTCCTGCTTTGCAGGTGGGTTCTTTACCACTGAGCCACCAGGGAAGCTCCCCGTCCTCTGAAACCTTCCATAATACCCCAGTACCTACAAAATGATGCCCAAAAGCGATACAGAGCTGCCCCCTGGTGGCCACCTGGTGATTCATGGCACTAGATTCTAGACTCAACCTAGGCTTCAGAAAATAATAGTTCTCATGGAAGATGGAACACCTTTTTATGTTCTAAAGGTCAATGGCGGGAAATTAAGAAGGTAGAAAGAATCCTTCTCTTTCACCTCTGTGGAAAAGAGCACCCATGAGGAATAACCTTATGCTCCCAAGGACGTTAGTCTTCCCATATGGCTCTTTTAGAAGCTTACCATGCCCCCTAGTCCCATTGCATTTGACTAGACTTATTTCTCAACTTAGACTCAGTGACCAGAGGGGCTTGGGTTACTGAAAGTGAGCAAAAAGTCATGAGCCTATTCTACGTTTTATTCCAACTATACTAAAAATTAGAGCAGACTGTCTCCAAATTTCATTGTCTATGTTTGTAAATGGTAGATACTGGTCGTGGATGGGGACAGTTTTCATGTAATTCAAGAAAATTTTTGTGCGTCAAGAATTCCTTGTTCTCCTATTGGAGCAAGAATCAAAGCTATGGTTTTTCCAGTAGTCATGTATGGATATGAGAGTTGAACCATAAAGAAGGCTGAGTGGCAAAGAATTGATGCTTCTGAACTGTGGTGTTGGAGAAGACTCTTGAGAGTCCCTTGGATTGCAAGGAGCTCACACCAGCCAATTTTAAAAGAAATCAACCCTGAATCTTCATTGGAAGGACTGATGCTGAAGCTCCAATACTTTGGCCACCTGATATGAACAGTCAACTCATTGGAAAAGACCCTGATGCTGAAGGAATAGAAGAAGGGGGTAGCAGAGGATAAGATGGTTGGATTGCATCACTGATTCAACGGATATGAATTTGAGAGGGTTCCGGGACCTGTTGGAGGACAAGGGAGCCTGGTGTGCTGCAGTCCATGGAGTCTCAAAGAGTCAGACACGACTTAGTGACTGAACAACAACATTTCAAGAGCAAATGTTTTACGACTGCTGGATAAGTTATAATTCCAGGTATTTTATAACACAAGGATTCACATATTATAAAGACAAAACATTCTGGTCCACTAAAAGAAAATTATTTTAATATATATTAATTATGACTCACACAGTGAATTTAACATTTGGAACTTTATGAAAAGTTGTGTTCTCTTTGTTTTTGAATAGCAGGGTTTTTTTTTCCCCCCTGCATGTGTCTGAACACGCAAGAATGAAATCTGCCTGATTTATCTGTACTCTAAGAACATTCTCCTTTAGTCTAGAAGTGTAAACCTCAGATATTGGATCATTGCCGGCTTAAGCTCACAGATCATTGTAGAACTGAGTGAATCTTGTCTTAATACTGTTATTAAAATATGAGTTATGGTAAATTTAACATCTCAACTGTAAGAAACCTCAGTCGCCATTAGGGCTGGAAGGTACCCATGTACTAATGATACTCAGAAAACCACAAGGAGGTCTGCGGCCACTGCCTTTGCGCCTGTGATTGGTCTAATATTTAGCAAGCATCTGCTGAATGAGGGGATGTATAGGGTACAGTAAGACAGAGGTGTGGATATTAATAAGAACTGTGTGAGGAAGTTTAGTTCTCACCCAATATCTGTCCTTCACCCTACCATATGAAGATATCAAATTGGTTTCATTCTACATGTACTGATTTATTTTCAGTTGTGCTGGGTCTTCATTGCTGCACAATCACAGTGAGCTGAGAGTGACTCTTCACTGTGGTACACGGGCTTCTCATAGAGGTGGCTTCTCTTGTTGTCTCCAGGGCCCGAGGGCTTCAGGACCAGGGATAGAACCCACGACCCCTGTGTTGGCAGGTGGATTCTTATCTACTGTACCACCGGCCAAGTCCCTCTACATGTATTTTAAAGGATAAATATGTACTTTCACATGTGAATACTACTCTGTCTGGCATTTTTGGAGCACTTGTTTATCTACTAGATATTATCTTCAAGGGAAATGGATTGACACTTTTTTGAAACCATCCAAAGATACATGGTCTGTTTATCCTGCTAGGCTGAGTATACAAGTAAATAAAAAAATCCAACTAAAATATAATTCAAATCAAAAGAAAAAAAAAGTAGTAGATAAAGATAGGTAGATGAAATGTGATCTCATTATAAAGGTATTGATTTAGACTCTGGTCACCTAACCCTGCTAGAGTAATAAGGACTGCATTTACCTACCTGCCTTAATTTTCAAAAGAAAAAAAGCATACAAAAATACACAACACTTTTTCAGATTGTGGACAGCTGGTAGTGTAAGACATTAAGCTTTGAGAGAAGCTAAACAGGGTGAGTCCCATAAGTGGCCTAGCTCACTCTTGCCTCAAGCCTCAAAAGGGTTTTTGAACACAACTGAGGGACAAGAAACCCCAACAGAGTTTGATAGAATCTGGGGCTCCTCTTGTGGCTCAGCTGGTAAAGAATCCACCTGCAACGCTGGAGACCTGGGTTCGATCCCTGGGTTGGGAAGATCCCCTGGAGAAGAAAACGGCTACCATCTCCAGTATTCTGGCCTGGAGAATTCCATGGACTATTCCCTGGGATTGCAAAGAGTTGGACACGACTGAGTGACTTTCAGTTGAGTCGAGGACACAGCTGAAAATGAGGAGACCAGGCCAGCTAGAGTGAGCAGGGCAGAGACCTGTAGAGGAGAGAGGTGCAGAGAGAGGAAGAGCTCAGAAATCCACAGAGGTTTCCTGCTTGAGCCCTGAAGAGCAAGCACATAAGGAAACTACTGAGGCCAAAGAGCCACCTGAAAGAAGCAGGAGGAACAACCCTCAAGATCCCCCAGGTTTAGGAAGAGCTCCCTCTTTTTCCTGCCAACCAGAATGAAAAGACTTCATCCTACAAGGGGCAAGGAGGAGAGCCTTCAGAAGGGTATTACTTGTCCATGGGATTCTCCAGGCAAGAATACTGGAGTGGGTAGCCATTCCCTTCTCCAGGGGGTCTTCCCAACCCAGGGATCAAACCCAGGTCTCTGACACTGCAGGCGGATCCTTTACCATCTGAGCCTCCAGGGAAGCCCATATTACCTGAGCAGTGCTGCCAAATTAGACACAGACTACAAGCTACTCTGGACCTGCCTAAGGATGCTTAAAAGCAAGACTCAAAAGGATCAAACTGATGCCAACCAACTAATTGCACCCCAGAGCAAAGCCCAGAAATATTTAAAGTGGTACCAAAAAAATAAATAAATCTGTATTCCACACCATAAAATTCACAATATTTGGCATTTAAGCAAAAGTCACTAGGCATGGAAAGAAGAAAATAGGACCTATGAGCAAAGGGGAAAAAATTAACACAAAGAATCTTAATCATTTTGGGTAGTTTGTATGTTTCCTGAAGGGAAGGGTATAGGGGTCCCAGGGTAAGAAATGTAGGATTTTAATGTGAAAAAAAAAAAAGGAAACTCAGTTGAAAGGTTTGGGTAGAAATGTAGACATGAGATAATGTTCTTCTCAAGAGCTGCTGCTCTTGAAAAAGGAAGATGGGAGATCTGTTTTAAATGTGTGAACCATGGGGCTTGCATATGGCAAACCATGAAGGAAAAGGTGTTTAAAAGCGCCATTGTTTTTTTAATTAATGTAACTTGGGAAAGAATGTTATCATAAGCCAACGAAGGAACGCTGGAAGATGATAAGATCAACCTTGGATGTGTTGAGTGTGGTATCATTGTGGGTCACAGCCCATTGAAGACCAGCCATAGGAGACAAAAAAAATAAAAGATGGAGAGGGCAGAGTGGATGCCGCCACCCTCTCTTCCTGCTTTCTGGGAGTCAGAAGCCCCAAGGCATGCAGCTTTGCTGCTACCCTATGCCTTGCTGAGTCCTCCAAGTTAAATTCAAAGAGGAAACCCCAGTCGACAGCACAAGGCTATGGAAAAGCTGTTTCTAAATACCCTGTAATTTGGCCGGGAATTCCCCTACAATGGGGCTCCTGGGAAAGCCTGAGAGCTGGTGACTTGCATCCTTTGCCTCAGCTTGTAGACCCAGGCTGGTGCTCACATTTCCTCTCGGGGCCCTGGTCTGAAACTCCAGGTCACTTAGCCCTTCTGGCCCATCTGTGCGGGTTCTCTGCAGACTAGCTCCAGGCACGTTCCATCCTGCCTGGGCCTGGTGGCTCCCACCCTCTCAACCTGGGCAGAGTGAAATTATTTCTGGTGAGGCGATTTTCCTCCCAGGGTGCATACTTCATGCTCTAATCTAGGGCCCTGGTGCCTGGTCAAGTGAAAACTAAAAAGTGAAAGTGTTAGTCACTCAGTCATATCAGACTCTTTTGTGACCCCATGGACTACAGCCCACTAGACTCCTCTGTCCATGGAATTCTCCAGGCAAGAATACTAGAGCGGGTTGCCATGCCCTCCTCCAAGAGATCTTCCCAACCCAGAGAGCGAATCTGGGTCTCCTGCATTGCAGGCAGAGTCTTTACCATCTGAGCCACCAGGGAACCCACAGCTTGGCTAGGAGTCCACCAGACCAGTGATCTGTCATTTATTCTGGACTTCTGTTTTATTAACTCAGCTTCACCTGGTTGCTCAGTACTGAAGGCTCTTTGGCATGCCTTCCCCCTAAATGTTCGACGTAGTTCGCTTTCATCAGTATTCAGTCCATATTGTGGAAATAAAAAGAGCCATGATCTCCAAAGTGAAGCTTCTCCTTCACAAGACTTCCTGCAGATAATACTTATATCACCTCTCAGGGATTTATCAGTCTGGGATCAGAGGACTGTAGACTGTACCTATGAGTTTCCACAGGAATCTCAGGTATTTTGTTTTGTGCATATTTGAAACTATTATTCTGAGAAGGTAGCTATAGGTTTCATCCAACTTCCAAAAGCATCTGTGGCACAAGAAAGGAGAAGAAATCCAATAACAGCAGTTGTCCCATAACAGAGCTCTCTCTTCATTCATATATTTGAAATAAGGACTAACTAGTAAGGCATAGGGGCTTCCCAGATGGTGCAGTGGGAAAGAATCCACCTGCCAATGCAGGAGATACAGAGACTCATATTCAGTCCCTGGGCCAGGAAGATGCCCTGGAGGAGGAAATGGCAACCCATTCCAGTATTCTTGCCAGGATAATCTCATGGACAGAGGAACCTGACAGGCTATAGTCCATGGGGTCACAAAGGGTCAAACATGACTGAATGACTGGGCACAGTAACATATAAGGTGGGAAGAATGAAGAGTAACAGGATGCCTAAGGCAGAGTCCTGGGCAGTCCCATCTACTTTGGAAGAATAAATAAACCGTATATAAGAAATCTATATGAAAGCTGGACAAAATCACAATCTGTCATATCCCCCTATTCTCTTTTCTTCATAGATCTAATAATAGTTGGCATCATCTCATTTGTTTCTACTTTCCTTGTCCTTATTGTCTATCTTTCCTATCAGAATATATCTTATTCTCTCCATTTCCAGACCTAAACAGTGTCTAGCTCATAAAGGAAATTCAGTCAAGATGTGATGGCCATAGACATGAAGAAATGAACAGAAAGACAAGAGCAACTCTAAGACTAAACTACATCCTGGCAGTACCATGGAAAAACAAAACAAAAACACTCGTTTTGCTCCTCATTTCTAGGTATCCATTTCTTTCTCCCCCCGGAAAGCTCTCACTGAGAGAAGCCACTTATATTCTGTCCTACTCTCCTGTCCTATTCTCTGTCATCCAGGGGATTCCAGGGAATTCCCTTCACCCCATGCTGTGTTCTCTGTTTTCTTCCTTTGTCCTCTTGAAGCCCGTTCTCACTCTGTTCTCCATGAGTGACCACCCTTACCAGACAGCCCTCACCATGAGTGACCGCCCTCACCAGGCAGCCACTGGAAAGGTCATTCTTCCCTCAAGCAGCTGCAGCCCCCAGAATTTCTAGTGGGCAAAAATCTCCTAGCCACACATACTTGAAAGGCTAAATTAATAACATAATGCCAACAAGCGCCTCTAACTTCAAAGGCGGGAAGGACCCGTGGGCCCTGGAGTTGTCAAGAAAAACTTCATGGCAAGAGTGTGACTTGAGCTGGTGCTTGAAGGATTAGGTTTCAAGGAGTTCAGACTGGTGGCCTGTCCCAGGGCAGGGCCCCAGGCAGGACAGATCAGCATTTGTCGCGCTCACTGGGTGACGAGCCAGACTGCTGGAGAAGGGAATTGGAGCTACTATTTAAACAGGCCCAGAAGGATACTCAGCACTGTAGGTCCATTCACAGCTTGAGTTCAAATAAAACTGAACTTGAAATTCTCTAAGTAAACTTCATCACCTCTCAAACACTTATCCCTTCAGCACACCATGGCATGTTCCTTGATTTATGAAATCTTTAGAAGGTGCTAAAGGGCCTGAAGGAAGATATTCAACTGCAAATTCCTCAGTGCCTCCCTCTCTGGGACTCTACTCTGGCAGGAACGCTAATTGTTATTGTTGCTCAGTCAGTCACTCGAGTCTGACTCTTGGTGACCCCGTGAACTGCAGCACACCAGGCTTCCCTGTCCTTCACTGTCCCCTGGAGTTTGCTTAAACTCATGTCCATTGAGTCAGTGATGCCATCCATCCATCTCATCCTCTGTCGTCCCCTTCTCCTCCCGCCTTCAATCTTTCCCAGCATCAGGGTGTTTTCCAATGAGTCAGCTCTTCACATTAGGTGGCCAAAGTATGGAATGCTAGTAATGAACATTTGCCATGAAAGGTGCCCAGCAACTCTTCACACTTATTTTCTTATTATAATTCTTCATTAGAATTTTGCCTTTTAAAAACGTTTCGGGAAGGTTTTCTGTCCCTCTTTCATTTCCTCAGGTTCCAGTCCCCAAAATACCCACCTGCAGGACCTCCTGATACCTGAGCCTACAACCACTAGAGTCACTCTTACATTTCCAATGGGCAAAGACATTACCTGGGGCTTCCTAGGTGGTAAAGAACCCACCTACCAATGCAGGAGATGTAAGAGACACGGGTTCAATCCCTGGGTTGGGAAGATCCCCTGGAGGAGGGAATGGCGTTCCATTCCAGTATTCTTTCCTGGTGAGTCCCATGGACAGAGGAGCCTGGCGGGCTATAGTCTAGAGGGTCTCAGAGAGTCGGGCATGACTGAAGCAACATAGCACACACACACAGCATTGTTTGGAATGAGTGACATTGCAATGGCACGATTGACTCAATGGACATGAGTCTGAGCAAACTCAGGGAGATAGTGATGGACAGAGAAGCCTGGCCTGCTGCAGTTCATGGGGTTGCAAAGAGTCAGACATGACTTCGTGACTGAACAGCAACAATACCACAAACTGAGAGAGCACTTTGTTAGACCCAGCCTGGTCTCCTTAGATGTAGAGAAGTTCCTAAAGAAAGTGAGTAAGTGAAGACTGTGGGTAGAGTAGGACAAGAGAGGATGAAAATTTCACACCATGAGAAGGGGTGAATGTGAGATGACTGGGTAATGAGGGAGCTAATGAAGTTAGGGTCAGTGATGGAATAAATGGCCAGAGAGAAAGAGCTTGCCCCCAAGCCCAAGCTGAGTTTATTCCAGGCAGCTGTAGGTAGAACCAACCTAAGTGCTCCAAGCAACTGTTGGAGAAGTAATGAAACCAGAAGATGCCCTAGAACACATGATCTTAGAAAATATAAAAAGAGACTTTAGCTATGAACAAGACAGAAAAATTAACCCTGCCTGATTTTTCTACCATCTCAACAAAGCTCTTCTACATATAGAATAGAGAGAACAGCAGATTTCCATTCTTCCATAACCTTAGAAATCATTTCCAGGGATAATTCCCATAAGCATGCTCTCTGCAGTTTCCCAATCCTTCTTCCTTCCTCTTGGAAGCCTGTTGGCATCTCTCCTTTTAGACCTCAGCAGCCCAGACCAGCTTCTACCTTCTTCTGTGGTCTCAGCTTGGTCCCCCTGCCCCCATACCACCTTCAGCCCCAGCATAAATTCCCCGCAATTCCCTCCTCCCCATCCTCTTAAAGAACAACAGCTGGTTCCCAATATGAAGTCACTGGTCCCTTCTATCAACAACTCAGCTGGCGGCATGGAAATGCATCATTCTCCCAAAGATGTGAGTTTTAAAATTAATTTCAATTCCCCAAATCTACCTCTCAGACATAATCTGTACCTCTCATATAATCTGTGTCTTTCTCAATTTAGTAAGGTAAATGACACATTCTCTTCAAAGAACTACCTACGACCGATTCACGTTGATATTTGGCAGAAAACAACAAAATTCTGTAAAGCAATTATCCTTCAATTAGAAAATAAATTTTAAAAAAAAGAGAACAAAAAAGTTTTTTCTCAAATATGTTGGGTGTAACTCATGTTTTCTGATAAACCTTTTTGATCTTCCCTCTGTTAAAAATATTAAGTTGCTTTATGTATGGATATGTGCTGGTAGTTGGAGGTTTTTACTAGAAATTCTTTTGATCTGAATTTGAATCTCTCTGATAATTTTCAGTTTTAGGGGTCTAAGCAGTTTTTAAATGGAACGTAAAGATTCAGACTCCAGAGTCATGAGGACCTAAGATGGATCCTATCTCAACCACTTCCTAAATCTGTAATTTAGCAAGATGCCTAGCTTCTCTGTTTTGTAGGTTACTCTGTGATTAAATGAGAGTAAGTAATCAATTTTTGTATATATGCACAGCAACCAGCACAACAAAAGTGATCAATAAATCCGAGCATTCTTATTTTTTTAAAAAAAGAACTATTTGAAACTGATTATTTCCCTACCACATTACACTGATTTTTAGCTGTTTCTACTCTGAATAAAACAAATACCTTAAGTTCTATCTTTTCCTATCCACAATATGTACCCCAATTCTGAGCATCGCCTTTTAAAAATAAAATATTAATCGTGGCTCTTCTCTCCAGACTTCTTTTTGACTGTATGCATTTCAAATTTTCATGAAAATCTAAACAAAAACTACAGCGTCTTTCCAAAGCTGAATAGTTTCAGTTGAGTCACTTGCTTCAGACAGGGATCCCAGCATAATGAAACATGTGCTTGGCTCCTTGTCAAAAGAAATACTGCTTTCCTGTTCCTCTCATGGCCAGTCCCTCAGCCAAACATTGATCCCTGGGGATCTGTGAAGTTTCCACACCTCACTTATTTTAGAGCTTAAGAGAAGGAATTTTTCTAAAGTACCCAAGACTAAGTGATCGGTTTGGATAAAGTGCTATTATTTTTTTATTAGAATCATTCTCTGGGACAGCATCATTGCTTTCTTCCAATCACCTTCATACGTTTTTGACTCTGATGTGAAGATTAATTGAATATAATAAATAGAATTAATAGAATATGATAAACTGTGAAATAAACTGTTTCCTTTCTTGTTCCACCAACAAATCTCCTTGTCCTCCCAAGTTATATTTTGTCACTAAAATTAAAGATTCTTGCCTTAGAAATCCATCAAATCAACTATGGCACGCTGCATAGGGAAGGCGCATTCAATTAAGTCAAAACACCTTGGTTCTGTTCCAGAACCTGCTTCTAATTCTGCAGGCCTAATTCCACTGGGTCCCAATTTCCTCGTTAGTAAAATGAGTAAGGCAAGCTATGATTACCACACTCTTTGCAAACTTCATTATTCATTCATTCAGTATTTAGGGAAAACCTTCAATGCCTACAATGGAGACATAAAATGTCTCCAGGAGCCCACGGAGCAAATGAGATGGAGAAACAATATCCACAGAGGAAAAGGAACTTGGAAGATACATATGGAAGAAATGTTCCCTAAATGTTCCTGGAGATGGGGGTGGGGCAGGGGAGTGCAAAAGAGAGGTCTAGTTAGACAGGGACTTGTGGAGTTAGAGATGGTCTGGCAAACAGAAAGGACAGGATGAGGGGCTGAGGATGGGGAGAATGCCAAACACAGAGAACAGACAACAAGACAATATACTGTTAGTTCTTTAGAATTTGTGAAAACATGACATAGGAGAAGGAATGACACTTGGGGGATGGTGGAGATGCCGGGGTTAGTTGGAACTCAGTGCTTGGTGAGGAAAGTCAATAGATGGTGAACCAGAAAGAGAAGCTGGGGCCACATTGCATAGGAGCCCTACATGTATCAGGGTTTCCACTTAACCCGGGCAATGGGATGCAGTGAAGGCGCTGAAGCCTGAGAGCATGGTGGCAGCTGGGTGGGGATAGACTGCGGATAGCAGGTCTGGCAGTGGCAAGATCAGTTGGGATACTCCTGCAGAACCTAACCAAGAGAAAAGGCAGACCCAAGATAAGGAAGTGGCAGTGAGGATGCAGAAGAGGGGCCATATATGACACAGATTTCTGACCATTAAATATGGGTGGAGAGAAGAAACTGAGACCATTGGATGTTGGTCCCTCTCATTAAGATGACATGTGAAGGTGGAGGAGCCATTATGAAGGCAAGATGAGATGTTCAACTGGGGCTGTGTGGTGCCTGAAGTGTCTTGAGAGTGTGCAGATGGAGCTATCCATCAGGCGGTTATAGTCAGGTCTGGAGTTCAGGAAATGGGTCAAGACTTGGAGGTTAAAGACTTGTGATTGCCAAGGGGGAGGAGAGATGGTGAGGGGATGGAGTGGGAGTTTGGGGTTACCAGATGCAAACTAGCATATATAGGATGGATCAACAACAAGGTCCTACTATAGAGCACAGAGAGCTATATTCAATATTCTGTGATAAACCATAATGGGACAGCATATTTTGTGTATATATATGTGTATGTGTATATATGTGTACACACACACACACACACACACACACACATACAAGAAAGCAGCAGAGGATGAGATGGTTGGATAGCATCACCAACTCAATGGACGCTAACTTGGGCAAACTCCAGAGATGGCTTATTGTGCTGCAGTCTGTGGGGTCACAAAGAGTTGGACATGACTTAGTGACTGAACAACAAATATATGTGTGTGTTTGTGTGTAACTGAATCATTTTGCTGTAAAATTAACACAACATTGTAAATCAACTATACTTCAATTTAAAAGAAAACTGCCAAAAACAAAAAAAAAAGACTTAGAGGTTAACCTGGACATCCATAATAGCATCTAGATGGTAGAGGTGTATTGACTTTGCTTCTTCTCCCCTTAACGTTTTTCATACATCCCCTGCACAGTGCTGCTAGGATTAGAATCTCCAGAAATGCTTTTTAGGTTGACTGATTGCATGAGTGGTTGTGGTATTCCTACTTGTCAAAAAATCCATAGGATGGAAGGCAGCTTTCTCTTAAAATCTGAGGAAGGGACCTGGACTTACACACAGAGGGAATTCTTTTGGAAGGGAAGTAATTCCATCTTTTGGAATGAAAGTAAATCCTAAACAAAGCATCCCTGTCTAATATCACATCCCAAGACCATTTCCTAGAATCCTTAGAGCAAAATATCCATGAGTTATTGGAGTTAAGAGTTCAGTGGATTGAGAAAAATGACAGAAAAAATACAGGCAGGTAGAAGGTAGAAGGTAGGTATATCTGAAAGAGTACACCAATGAATGTGTGATCTAAACATGGGGATTCATTCTCTCCATTTAAACATCAAACTGTGTATTTAAAATTGGTGTCATTCGCAGATGGAGAGAAGAGACTCGTGGACACAACGGCAGAAGGAGAGGGCAGGTTGAATTGAGAAAGTAGCCCTGACGTATATATACTACATGTGCAAAACAGATAGCTAGTGGGAATCCGATATATAACACAGGGAGCCCAGCCTGGTGCTCTGTGATGACCTAGAGAGGTGAAATGGGAGGGGGAGGAAGGCTCAAGAGGGATGGGATATATGGCTGATTTGCGTTGTTGTACAGCAGAAACCAACACACATTGTAAAGCAATTGTCTTCCAATTAAAAATAAAAAGTAACTAAATAAAAGTTACTTGATAAATTTAATATAGTGAATAAAATTGGTGTCATTTACTACATGTGTGGGGCTTCCTTCAGCAGGCAAAGAATCTGACTGCAATGCAGGCGATGCAGGAGACACAGATTCCATCCCTGGGTTGGGAAGATCCCCTGGAGGAGGAAATAGCAACCCACTCCAGTATTCTTGCCTAGAGAATTCCATGGATAGATTCCATGCCTAGAGGAGCCTGGTGGGCTACAGTCTATGGGACTGCAAAGAGTCAGACATGACTAAACAACCGAGCATGCGTAAGTACTTACTGTATGTGCATGTGGGAAGTGCTGGGAAGGTGCAGTGGTTTTCAGCCTCAGTGGGACAGATGTAAATGGTGAAAGGTGATGGATGGAGAAAAAATGGAAAGACAAGTTTCCAGGCATCTGTGCCTTTGGAGGGGAAAGTTTGAGGCTAAAGTTTAAGGTAGAGAGATAAAGGTAAGAAGGGACACAAACTTCATATCCCCTGCTCATGCTTCGAAGAAGGTAATGGAACCCCACTCCAGTACTCTTGCCTGGAAAGTCCCATGGACGGAGGAGCCTGGAAGGCTGCGGTCCATGGGGTCGCTGACAGTCTAACACGACTGAGCGACTTCACTTTTGCTTTTCACTTTCATGCACTGGAGAAGGAAATGGCAACCCACTCCAGTGTTCTTGCCTGGAGAATCCCAGGGACAGCGGAGCCTGGTGGACTGCCATTTATGGGATCACAGAGTCGGACATGACTGAAGTGACTTAGCAGCAGCAGCAGCTCGTGCTTAGAAAAGGATGGCTTCTTTTTCTAAATACACTGAAAACGTTCATATGGCCCATGATTTAGATAATAAAATTTCTATCAGGGTTCTTCCAAGCAACCTACCTGCTGGTAGTTAAAGTTATGAAGCCATGAAAGTGTTTTCCAAAGAAATAGATGAGTGAGATGGAAAGAGGGTAAGGATAGAACACTAAGATTGGCTCCTAAATCGTTTCAGTTAACAGACCATTTGAGAATCTGTTTATCTATGGATCTTCTCCCCCAGGGAAAAAATGTTAACAAATTTTAGCATGGAATTTAATGGGGTTCACTGACTCCAGGATTCCAGGATACCAAGTCAAGAAGAGGAAGGAAGAGGACACACACAAAAACAATTTCCACCCTTCCATTTTGCTGTTATAAACCAGTCTTTCCAAAAATGCTAATCGTCAGTAAAAGAGACCCTTGGGGGTTTTGTTTTGTTTTTCCTGCCATTGAGAAGCTACTACAGTGTTTCTATGCTGAAGAGAGAGACACTGAGAATTTGACACTCTTTGTACAAAACGTATATGTCAATTATATTCCAACAAAACAATGAGTATGCATTCTTTACTTGAGATTCCATGCATACACAAAACATGGAAAACTACAAAGCAATCAAAATAAACTACCGATGCATGCTATCCCATACATGTATACCATTATATTAAACATTATATTATGTCAAAGAAGGCACAGACAAAAGACCACACATTGTATGAATCCATTAATATAATGTCCACAAAAGGGAAATTTAGAGAAACATAAAGCAGATCAGTAATCACCTAGGCTACTGGGAGTAGGAGCAGATCCCTCCTACAAACAGACACAAGGGAATTTAAGTCACTAAACTGAACACTTATGGGTGAAAATTCTTTGTACAATACACCTTGATAAAGCTACTTTTCAAAAGATGTCTCCAGAAACAAACCAGCACCTGAGGATTTTCAAGTGGAGCATTGATGTTTGGTAGGCATTATTTCATGCTATTTGGAATTTACTTTATAAAATCCTCCTGTATTAAGTTGTGGACAATCAGATTGTTTCTTTTCAAGGAATCCTATTACATCAAGCCTCTGGACTGAAGTTACAATTGCAAAGGAGATTAGTCTAACAACTCTCTTCCATTAAGTACTCTAGAAATGGCTGCACTAACTTCCTGTGGTCAGGAGGGAACGTGTGATCATGTGCAGCTCATGTTCCATGGGGATGACTCCTTTGTGCTACTCTTCCATGGAGAGTTGAAGTGGTTTGGCATAACATAAATAATCTTTTTGTCCTTGGTAAGAATTTGCTTAAGTAGAACCATCATCCTTATGCCATTAGGTTGAATTTTAGGACTTAGTCTTGTTTTGCTGGCTTTCAGTCCATTTATATTTGGCTTTCTTAGGAATTAACCACAAACCATTAGTGAAAACAATACAGAGGCCTGGAGAATCATACAGAAAGTCTGGACAAAAGCAGTCAAGGAAGTCCTCAGCAAAATTTCTCAGAAACTTTTTTCCTTGATTTCTCCAAGGACACAGACAAACACCTCTATTTTAAAAAATCATTAAAAAGAAAAAAAACATCTGAAACTATTTCCATGGGAAATCTCTGACCTCTCCTCAGCTTCCCCCCTCCCCCACTCCCTGCTCCATGACACAACACCCCAGCAGATGTACGTGGAAAAAGGCCAAGACTGTATTAATTTTGAAAAGAAAAACAAAATTTAGTCCTGTTGTCTATAAAGAGAGGAGAGCATGGCAACCCACTCCAACATTCTTGCCTGGAGAATCCCAGGGACAGAGGAGCCTGGTGGGCTACAGTCTGCTGCTGCTGCTGCTGCTAAGTTGCTTCAGTTGTATCCGACTCTGTGCGACCCCACAGACGGCAGCCCACCAGCTCCCCCATCCCTGGGGTTCTCCAGGCAAGAACACTGGAGTGGATTGCCATTTCCTCCTCCAATGCATGAAAGTGGAAAGTAAAGTCACTCAGTCGTGTCCGACTCTTAGCGACCCCATGGACTGCAGCCCACCAGGCTCCTCCATCCATGGGATTTTCCAGGCAAGAGTACTGGAGTGGGGTGCCATTGCCTTCTCCGGGGCTACAGTCTATGGGGTCATAAAGAGTCAGACAAGACTGAAACGACTTACATACACACACAGGTCTGTAAAGAAAGAGGAAAGATCTAGAAGTATCTTTTAAGTATAGCTGAAGATTCTACCTCCAAGATTCTGATGAATGCAGTAGGGAGGGATGTTGGAATACTTTGACAAAGGGAAAGACTGTCTTTAGAAGAGTCTGACATAACCCTCAGGTGGAAGAGGCAGGATATGAGGATTCCAAGTAAGGGTGAAGGGCAGCACGTGTTCTCTGAAAAATCTACCTACATTCGTTTGCCCACTGCTGTTTAGTTGCTCAGTCGTGTCCAACTCTTTGCAACCTCAGGGACTGCAGCCCGCCAGGTTCCTCCGTCCATGGGATTCTCCAGGAAGGAATACTGGAGTGGGGTGCCATCTCCTTCTCCAGGGGACTGTGGGGATCAAACCCACATCACCTGCATCATGGGCGGATTCTTTACTGCTGAGCCACCTAGGAAGCCCTTGTTTTCCTATAAGAGTTGGATATTTCCTCAATACTCCCACCATATCACTCTGAATATAGCTCCAAAGAATAAATGTTTTGGTGTTGGTCACGATGGATTGTTGTCCTTCTTCCTCTAGAGATACAACTGTGATGTAACACACGGCTCTCTCTACAGTTCCTGGCACACTGCCTTTCAAAATGTGTGTTCTAATGTATCCGATAAAACTGTAGAAAGGCTCTTATAGAAGTTTTTATAAACAAAAGTAACTATGGAGTGAAATTAATTTATTGGAACAATTACATTGATTAACAACCCATTTTACCAGGAGGAAGAATATTATCATTCAGATTTTTCCAGCAGGGCTTCCCTGGTGGCTCGGTGGTAAAGAATCTGCCTACCAATGCAGGAGACACGGGTTCAATCCCTGATCTGAGAAGATCCCACATGCTGCCGAGCAACTAGGCCCGAGCACCACAACTATTGAGCCTGTGCTCTAGAGCCCGCAAGCCGCACTACTGAAGCCCTCGAGCCCTAGAGCCCATCCGCAACAGCAGAGAAGCCACTGCAGTGAGAAGCCTGCGCACTAAGGTTAGAGTAGCCCCAACTTATCTCAACCAGAGAAAAGCCTACGCAGCAATGAAGATCTAACACACTGAAAAATAAATAAGTAAATAAATAAAATTTTTAAAAGACATTCCAGCAGGTTTTGTGCTCAATAGCCACAAACTTGTTTTTGCAAACCAGTTGCTTATATGAATGTGCAACATATATTTGCCTTTATCACTAGGCGTTTCTCTAATTAATGTCATGTCAAAGAAATGTTCAAGCATGCCTTCGTAATGTTCATGTAAAATTTCTTCCTGACCATTACTTTTTGTCAAATCAGGATTTGCCGTATGTAGTGTGCTTCATTCTTTGTATTGTGCCTTTTATCTATAGCTATTGCCACCTGTTTTGCAAACCAGCCAATCTGTTGTGGTGGTGTCAATATTTGAAGTTATATGATAGTTTCTCTTTATAGATCAAAGGCACCATACCAATATTAAAATACAGTTTGATCCTACAGAACATTTTATAATTAGATGCAACGTGCTTTTGGAAAAGCCCTATAAAATGTGCCCAATAGTGTGATAAACCATGCCTGTGAGGTCATCTCTCATTCTGCATAACTCTTAACTCAGCAGCATGATTTTCATAGGAAAATTGAACTCTAATGACAGAAGGTCACTAGTAAGAGAAGGAAGGGGAAAAGATGCAATCAGTTCCCAATACTTTTATAAAGCTGGTTTTCATTACACTCAAAGCATAGCAAGGGGAGGTATTGATTAAATAAGTTACCACTAGTTATTTCATCACATAGTTAAACAACAGGAAAGCTAGACCTAAAAGCAACTGATACAGATCTGCCCATGAACACATAGCAGGGGAAGCGGCCACATTCCAGTCTCTGCCATTTGGTGACACCTCATTGAAAAAGAGATAAGGAACAAGAGAAATGACTGTGAACTTTCTTTATCCCAGCTAGTTAAGAGGATGTTTACTTCCACTCACCTTAATGACTACGTATCAGTAGTTTCTCCATATCTGATCTAAAGTAAACAGATCTTTTTATGATTTATTTCACTACAATTTCAGTTTTTTATGAAGACTCCACTAAGTCTGAAGCCTGGAAAGATGTGAATGGTCCTTAAGCAACAGGGGAGCTCAAATGCCCAAGCAGAAAGACAGCATGGTTCATTGTTCAAACACCTTTTTTCTTAAGTGATCCACAGTGATGGCAGGAGAGAAAACGATGTGTCTTAGACCTGGCTAAAGTTAAACGTGCTTTAATAAAGACCCTGGGAGAGGACTTCCCAGGTGGTCCAGTGTTGAGTCTGTCTTCCAATGCAAGGGAAGCAGGTTTGACCCTTGGTCGGGAAACTAAGGAGAAGGCAATGGCACCCCACTCCAGTACTCTTGCCTGGAAAATCCCATGGACGGAGGAGCCTGGTGGGCTGCAGTCCATGGGGTCGCTAAGAGTCAGGCACGACTGAGCGACTTCACTTTCACTTTTCCCTTTCATGCATTGGAGAAGGAAATGGCAACCCACTCCAGTGTTCTTGCCTGGAGAATCCCAGGGACGCGGGAGCCTGGTGGGTCGCCGTCTATGGGGTCGCACAGAGTCGGACACGACTGAAGCGACTTAGCAGCAGCAGCAGCAGCAGGGAAACTAAGATCCACATGCCTCAAGGCAACTACTGAGGCTGTGTGCCACAACTAAGACATGATGTGGCCATAAACAAATAAATAAACACGTACAGCTTTTTAAAGAGAGACTACAAGAGAGGAACTCAAAAGAAGGCTCGAAAAGCTGTCTTGGAGAAACTCAACCAATTCTACTCATTTGTTAGGTATCTCAGAAGAAAAAAGTGGGGAAATCTACAATTGAAAGTCATTAATTCTAAAATATAATGGTCGACTATAATTCAAAGTGTTGAATTAAATGATTTTGTTTTTATTTTTTTAATTTATTAAATGACTGCTTTTAAATCCATATTTCAAGGTATATATAATTTATATGCTTCTTTTCCTAAATGTACTTTTGGAGAACTATTTGATGCAAAGGGGATATGAGACACTTTTTACTAAATCTTGTGTTTTAACAGGTAAAGATAAACCTAAATTTATTCTAAACTCAGAATAAATTCAGCCTTCCCAGGTGGCTTTAGTGGTAAAGAACCAACCTGCCAATGCAGGAGACATGGGTTTGATCCCTGGGTTGCGAAGGTCCCCCGAAGGAGGGTATGGCAACCCACTCCAGCATTCTTGCCTGGGAAAATCCTATAGACAGAAGAGCCTGGTGGGCTACAGTCCATGGGGTCACAAAGAGTAAGACACTACTGAAGCAACTTGGCATGCATGCACGCACAGAATAAATTCAATTAAAACTGGATTTTGCTCATGGCCAACTGATTTCCTCATCCCTTGAGTTGATATTTTAATTCCATAAAAGAGCTGTGAGGTTGTAAATTGCTGCAGCTGCTGCTGCTGCTAAGTCGCTTCAGTCGTGTCTGACTCTGTGGGACCCCATAGATGGCAGCCCACCAGGCTCCCCCATCCCTGGGATTCTCCAAGGAAGAATACTGGAGTAGGTTGCCATTTCCTTCTCCAATGCGTGAAAGTGAAGTCACTCAGTTGTGTCCGACTCTTCGCTACCCCATGGACTGCAGCCTACCAGCCTCCTCCACCCATGGGATTTTCCAGGCAAGAGTACTGGAGTGGGGTGCCATTGCCTTCTCCGTGTAAATTGCTAGGCTTCCATTTATCCAGTGTGCTGCTACTTTAGAATAACCTTTTCTCTCTCTACCCTAAAAATCAGCACTGTTGTATGAGGAGCAAGCTTGGAGTCTATTAAGCAGACCAGTATCACTGGATCATATGGTAACTCTAGTTTTCTGAGGAACATCCGTAACGTTTTCCATAGTGGCTATGCCAATTTACATTCCCACCAATAATATATCTATTTCTTTTTCATATGTAAATGTTTATAATATGAATTCTACCATATTAATGTGTATTCAGTCACTTCAGTCATGTCCAACTCTTTGCAACCCCATGGACTGTAGCCCACTAGGCTCCTCTGCCCATGGGATTTTCCAGGCAAGAACACTGGAGCTTATTGCCATTTCCTTCTCCAAGGGATCTTCCCAACCCAGGGATTGAACCTGGGTCTTCTGCATTGCAGACAGATTCTTTACCATCTGAGCCACCAGGGAAGCCCCATGTTAATAGTTTCTAGTAATTGATATTCTCTCTTTCTCCCATTTCCTAAGCTACCAAAGTCTAGACCTTAAAATATGTACTTGGTCAAGCTTCTCCAAAAATCACTCCTTACAAAATGAAGTTTACTAGATATTCCAAAATAAGACTCAGTTGAAGGGATATGTGCTTAACTTCCTACCTTGCAGGAAGATGGTGGCAGTTGAGCTTGGACCAGTATCATTTTTTTAATAACAGCTTGAGATAGAATTCATATACAATAAACGTCACCCCTTCAGTGTATACAGTTCAATGATTTTTAGTATATTCAGAATTGAACCAGGTGCAACCATCACCATTATCTAATTTTCGTACATTTCATCACCCCCAAAAGAATCCCTAAACCCATTAACAAGGACTCCCCACCCCTCACCACCTCCAGCCCCTAGCAGCCACCAATCTATGTTTGGTCTTGGCACTCTTGTCAAAGCACCATGTTCTTTGAACGACAAATCTGTACCAAGTAAGCTTCATTTTTCTTCTCTTCTTTTTCACATATTTAAAATTTTCTGAACCATTTAAAATTTCTATGTTGCCCTGAATTTCTCCTTGCCTGTCCATCTTAGCGATACTCTTGTGCCAGGATTCTTCAATTCATCTATACACTCAATGTCTTTTTTTTATTATTATTATTATTATTATTATTATTACTCTAACTCCAAAGCTCAGAGGCAACAGCCCTTTTATTACCAAAACAGGCTAAGTGAGGAAACTAGTTGGTGTTTAAGAGTCTGGGATTGGAAGAGAAAGGACAGGTACAATGAGAGTGTGCCTTGACTTCAATTTCACAAGCCACCCCCACCCCCAGCTCTGTCTGGTACCTTTCCAGTTCTCAGCATCTGAAACAATGCCTGGTGTCTGGCACCTCTGGCATAAATCATCAATGAGTAAAAGAAAGAATACACATATTTCTTTATGACAGGTTTACGGATTTATCCCTCCCTTAGAGCTCCCCAGCTCCCCAGTCAGTATCCTTATTTTCCTTCAAAAATTACCTATTACATAGCATCCTGGTGCTGTATGTAATATACAGAGATATGTCAACTTGGAGTGTGTTTCCTAGATGGCAGCATTCAATGAATTCTCAGAATCCTTCTCTTTGGTGAACACCAAATTATGAGGAAGGCTTTCAATTAAGTCCCCCCAAATAATGGCTTGTACACTTTTCCCCACTGCAGATGAAAATATAAATAGCTTCATTCACAAGCATCGGTTCTCTCATTCATGTTTCTTGGCATCTCTTTCCTAGCTCACCCCGAGACTGTCTCCTTCAGTGTGTGCAGAGGATTCCAACCTCTGTGATGTTCTTCCATGCAGACAGGTGAGGGGAAGGAATAGAGGTGTGGGGAAGGAGCCTGCAAGTCTCCACACAAACCTTCCTTTCAGTTCAAGCATGAAAATGGAGATAAAAAGCCAAACCTGCAGACACACTGAACTCGGCGGGAGCCAAGAGTTACCTTTGAGATTGGCAGTTCCAAAAGGCATCAACAGGAATCCTTCTGGTAATTACCAGTTGGGAAATGTCATGCCATTGATTGTGACAGACACGAAGCAGCTGCGCTTTGTTGAGGGCGAACAGGGGCCGGGCCTGAGCAGTAACGACAGCGGGCCAGCTGCGGCCTGTGCCCCACTTCCTCCCCACAAACCTCTCTCCCTCGGCGCTTGCCAAGCACGGCAGCGATTAATCACCCTGGAGAAGTGGATCTAACACGGCTGCAATTGCCTGTTGAAGATTAACTGAGTCTATCATATTTCCAGCCAGATTCAGGGGCTGGGGGTGGGGTGGAGGTGAAGAGTCTTTTTATCAGGGAAAGATTGTCAGTCAAATGAATTGCAAAGATCTCATTCCCATTCCGACTGAAATTTAAAGACTCTTCTAGCCAGAAATCCTGATTGTTGAGTGAGAGACACAGAAAGGACACACATATTTGCCTTGGTGAATTCCTGGTGTGGAATCAAAGGTGAACAGTGCAAGCTAATACAGGTGGCCCTGTAGCCTAAGTTGTTGTGCAAAGATCCATTTGTACATATTCTGCCTATTGTTTGTATAAACAGTTCTTCTGCACCAATGCCCTCGTTTCCTGGGTGAATTGCAGTCTAGGTCAGGGATCCTGGGCCACCAGCCTCACCCTCAGGGGAAAGCGGACCTCCCATTGAAGGGCTACCCTCCTCCCTCTGAGAAAGCCGCTGCCTCTGAAAGTCACAGGGCCTGGGCAGGGGAGCTGCTCAGGCCACACACTGCAAAACCAGCGGCTGCCAGGGAGATACGTGGAACTCACTAACTCCATATGCCTGAGGCGGAAAGTTTGCATGACCCCAGTTCTGGCTTCTGGGTGACAAGCAACAGGCATTGCCTCGGGTAGCTCTGGAATTCCCTTGCTTTTTTGTCTATGATCCAACAGATGTTGGCAATTTGATCTCTGGTTCCTCTGCCTTTTCTAAATCCAGCTTGTACATCTGGAAGTTCTCGGTTCACCTATTATTGAAGCGTAACTTAAAGGATTTTGAGCATTATCTTGCTAACGAAGGTTGAGCACCCAAGAATTGATGTTTTCGAACTGTAGTGCTGGAGAAGACTCTAAGAGAATCCCATGAATAGCAAGATCAAACCAGTCAATCCTAAAGGAAATCGACACAGAATATTCATTGAAAGGACTGATGCTAAAGCTCCAATACTTGGGCCACCTGATGCAAAGAGCTGACTCAGGAAAAGACTCTGATGCTGGGAAAGACTGAGAGCAGGAGGAGAAGGGGACAACAGAGGATGAGATGGTTGGATGGCATCACTGACTCGATGCACATGATTTTGGGCACGCTCCAGGAGATGGTGAAGGGAAGCCTGTCCATGGGGTTGCAAAGAGTTGGACACGACTGAGTGACTGAACAACAACAGGGTAGCTATGATCTCAGGACCCTGAGTGGTGGGTACTGGGTAAACCCCAGGGTATCTTTATATCTATATGTAATCACTGTCCTTAAATACCCCAGCTTCAGGCCTCCAGGAAAATTTCCAGAGACTGTCATTTCACCAGGGGAAATGATCGTCTCTTCTTACTAACTTCAGAATATCTCATTTGACTGTCTGCTCATTCCTTTAAAAGTGTCATCACGGCATCATCTGCAGGCAAGCTAACTTCTATTTTAATCTGTTCATTTATGTAACATTGACTCCTGCCAAACATACTGCTGTTTTTATTTAAAAAGCTATGTTTACATAAATACTTCTTAATAACATAAATATTTCTAAATAACACCTAAGGCATATATGGACCACCCTTAAAATAGAAGAAATCTATAGGTTTTTACATGGGGAAAGAAACCCCCAATACATTGGAAGGCAAGAAAAGCAAAGACAGAATGTTTTGAATGAGCTCATTTCCTGAAAGATAGTCATACATAGAATATAATTTGAAAGAATATGCAAGTTGTTGACAGCAGCTGTTTCTAGGAGGAAAGATTATTGAGAACTTGTACTTCCTACATTTTTAATTCCTGTAATATCTGAAATGTTTTTTTAATAGATCCTAGTAGTTGGAAAAACAATTAAGATAAAAGTAAGTGCCAGGCAAAGCCAATCATTACTTGTAATTCGAGAACAGAGAATGCTTAAGGCCCTAGGGCCTCACCACTCAGAATGTGGCCCCCAGGACACCAACAGCAGGACACCTTAGAAATCCTGAATCTTGGGCCCTTCTCTATGTCTATATTCACAGTCACATTTAAGTGGAGAAAGCATGGTCTGCCCATATTACTATTACCTCCTTCACCTCATGCATTTGATTCCTTTTCACAATAATGAAAATAATTTTCAGAAGTTAGAAAAATATCCATAGCTATTTTATTTTATAACTTGTACTAAGAGACAAACATATTAGGAACAGATTTTTAACCATTCAATCGCAATGGTCCCGGCTCCCACTGAAAGGGAGGCACTCCTCTCTTTACTGAGACAGAAAGTCAAGACTGAATCCATGTTCTCCAGTGCACATAGTCAAGTAAAAGAGAGAGGAATAAGGAGACGGATGAAAAATGTATAAATACGGTATGTGGAAGTTTAGGTGTTCAGTCTGTGTCCGACTCTTGCAACCCCATGGACTATACCTCACCAGGCTCCTCTGTCCATGGGATCTCCCAGGCAAGAACACTGGAGTGGGTTGCATGTCCTTCTCCAGGGGAATCCTCCCAACCGAGGGCTCGAACCCAGGTCTCCTGCACTCAGGCAGGTCTCCTGCATTGCAGCCAGATTCTTTACCAACTGAGCCACCAGGGAAGGCTAAAAATGGTACAAACACAAGGGAAAAAGTGATAAAAGAGCCACGACTAACCAAAAAGTCTATGTGCTGTTTTGCTGAATAAACAATATTCAATAATGCCTTTGCTGATCTTGCTGACTTTTCACCACTCAGAAGTGGAGGAAGGATACTGATTGGACTTAATTGTGACCATTGAGGAAGGGTAAGCTGGTGATGTAAAAATAAAAAGAAATTTGGGGTGGAAAAGTAACAATGTCATCTTGAGTTTATCGTATTCAGTAAGTCCCCTCCATAGGAACTTTCAAGTTGTGAACTTTCAAAGATGCAAATATGAGTTCCAGCGCCCATATGCTAGCTATTGTACTGTGCTACTGTATTTTTCAAGGAACTCTTTTCAAGGAATTTTTTTCAAAGTAAGAATAAAACTGTTTTCTTTACTTTTGTGTTAGTTTTTTGTGTATCATTTGTGTGAAAAGTATTATAAACCTATAACAGTACAGTACTATATAACTGATTTTGCTAGTTGTTTATCTGGGCTAACTTCATTGGACTTACGAACTAATTGGATTTATGAACTAATTGGATTTATTGGAAGAGAACTCATTTGTATACAGGAGACTTATGCTTACAACAAAAAAACAGTGGGTATAGCTAGATTTTAGACACGTCACACTGATCTGAGCATCTAAGATGAATATAGTTCAATTAGAGGAGAATGTCCTAAAAATGAATCATTTGATCTATTCATCTGCCCATCGTCAAGGTTGGAGGAGGAATATTCATAAAGAGATTGGTTCTGTTAAGAAAATTTCAGAAGGTCACTTAACAAACAATAAATCAGTGTGCAGATGATCAAGGTTTTTATGACACTCTCCTTTAACATATTTATACAGTATTTGATCCTAAGTCCAATTAATAGGAGCTTAGATGGGTGAGTTGAAGGTGTGAACTCGTAGGGAGAGATTGATCTGTGTGCTCTCTTGGGAACAGGAGACTTGGAGACTGCCAATAAGAGAAAATGACACAGTATGCTGGTCATTTTCTGAAGAAAGAATATAAAAGGCTGGATAAAAATAAGGTGCTTTGAAGTACCATTACATGCATGACTTTCGCGGACAGCCCTGGAGGCTGGGACAAGAGAGGGTGCAGTGATCACTTAAGAGTCAGGGGCCGGTCGCGCCTACAAGCCTAGGGTCTACCACACATCTGGAACATTTCAATAGAGGCCGGGGAGATAAGATTGACAGCTTCATGTCAGACACAATTAGAGGAACCAGGGTTTCAATCCCTGATACGTGAGATGAAAGTGAAGTGGGACAAAAGCAGAAATAATAGCAACTCTTTAGATAAAAGTGAATAGGTCAGAGATGTTTGTGAAATAAATAAGAGAGATCCACCCAAGTCATGCGCCTTTGAACCCAGCAATGTCTTGACAACCCTCGCTGACATTCCAACACTTGAGGCAGAAGAGATAGCTCAGCAGAATTGTCCATCCAGGATTCTAGTCCTTATTATTACATGTCATTTCTAAAGAGCATTATCAGAACTTGTTAGTTGATCTTTTTAATACTTAAATGAAAATGTATGGAGATTGTATTTAAAATATGGTTCTCATACATAGCTCCTTTTCCCTCCACAAAAGATAGAAAGAGACTCTGTTTTAATGGATAAATGGGGCTGTTCATTAAATTATTTAATATGTGGTCTATTCCTTTGGATATAACCTTCAACTTAAAAGCCCTCACATTTTTTGAAACTGGTGCTATCAGACTAAAACAGTGGAATTAAAGACATTGGTTTATATTGTTTCCTTGTTCAAGTAAAGATTTGAGGTGCCTTACAGAAAAAAAAAATGTATGATAAAATGAACAGAATAGAAATTTAAAGAAAAATTAGAACCTGAGAGAGAAAAGAAAAAACACGATGACTGTGTGCTTTGTAGTTTGCAAGATTGCTGTGAATAAGTTGCAAACTCTGCCCTGGGCTTCCTGATAAAGACGAATTATTCTCATAGTCATGAAAAAATTATTAAACCTCTGCATAGGAGATGATGCAGAAAAAGCACATGTTGTTGGTTTTCTTTCTTTTGTTAATAAATGGACAAGGCAGGGTCAACATTAATCTCTGGCCTTTTTGAAATCCTATAGCACTGACTGTGCTCTTCGAAGTGTGTTCTCAGGACCAGTAGCAGCAACAGCTTCGCTGGGAGCTTGTTAGACACGCAGACTCTGTCCTCCCCCAGACCTGCCAGATCAGGAACTGCATCTTTTTTTTAACATTTATAAAATGCATTTTATTTTGTTTTTATTTTTTATTGAAATGTAGTTGATTTACCACGTTGTGTTCATTTCACGTATACAGCAGAGTGATTCAGGTTATATACGTTTTTTTCCTTCTTTAGATTCTTTTCCATTTTATTACAAGATATCTAATATATAGTCAGAACCTGCATTTTAACAAGATCCCCAAGTGATCCACATGTGCATTAAAGCTTCAGAAACACAAATTAATGACATTAATGATCACATATTGTCTTGTTTTTACATAAAGGTTTAATATGTGTCCAGCTAATGTTCTAGCAAACTATCAGCCGCTCGGGGCAGAAACTAGTTTATTTCTTTTTCTTCCATGACATCAAGCACATCAAGAACATTGTAGCATGAATAAAATAATTTTTAAATAAATAAATAATCCTAAGAGGAAAGAAATTAGACCAAGAAAATCAAAATCAAGGTATACAAGGTAAAATTATAGTAAGGGTTATATGCTCTAATAGCTTGACAGTGTTTAAAATAACATTAATAACAACTAAGTAGTAAACTAAGTAATAACAACTAACTAAATAATAAAAAAATTATTACTTATTTGTGGCAGTGGAATAATAAAAATAAGCATTTTTATTATCATCTTCACAGCACTATAAAGTAGTTCTATTGCTCTCATTTTATAAATGGGAAAATTGAGATAAAACAGATTGTTCAAATCAACCACTCAAAAGTAGTAGAACTATAGTTTAAGCATAGGCTGTCATTACACAAGCCACAGTTTTAGCCACAATTATCTAATGAGAACTGATGCCTGGGTTTCTGACTGATATGAAACAGCAAGACCAAGTGTTGAGATCAGAAAGTAGGAAAGCTCACATGGATCAAGTGATTGGCTCTGACGGAGGTTCATAAGTGACTAGCTCACATTTTTAAACAACTGTGGCATGCTTATATTTCTGTGACTCTGTAAACTCACAGGCCTGTTTGTACTAGTTTGAAAAGTATATTCTATCAGTGGAGATAGACACAGGGAAACGAACTGGGTAATAGGACTGGTGAGAAAGCTTATACATTACAGCACTCCAAACTACAAAATAGTTAATAACTATTCAACCCCAGGGATGCTTCTAAGTATAAACCGTTTCCCTAGACAACATTGCCAAAGATAACTTATCCTTTCTTGAGAAACTAAGGCTCCAACAGGTCAGCATGAATTAGAGGTTTCTTTGGTGACATGTGTGTTAGGTTACCCATATTTTTCATGATCCACTACGTTTTCTCTCTCCTGTTGATGGCTATTGTAAAGAAAGAAGATAGCAGGTATGTGTGTCTATGTATATGGTAGGAAATATGTATGTAAGGAGTGTCATCACAGGTGAAGGTGAATGTGTAGTGGAAAGATCCATGAAAGGTGAGAGTAGTGACCTAAAAGGAAGAAGATGATAACATTCCTCCAAAAGGCTGAGGTTTTTCTTTATTTCTCATAACATCCCCAGTACCTAGCACTATATTTGGTATTTAGAAGGTATTTAATAAGTTTTATTGGATGAGTACCTACTGTGTGCTTAATGAAGTATTCAAGAATTATCTGTTGAAATTTACAATAACATATCTAGTTTGAAGTACAGTCTGACTAGTAATGTGATTTCAAGTTGTTTCACCCATCTACGCCTCAATTTCCTCATCTGTACAATGGGCACATAATGTTAACCTCATTAAATTATGATGATCAAGTGAAATAACATAGATGTATTGCTTAGCATGGCCTATATCACATTATGTCAATAAATGCAGCTAGAAATACAAACCTTCCAGCCTCAGTTCTTATCCATGACATCTTAGTCCAGCTTATGATTTTTTGCAGATATGTAGACCAGACAGGGGAGAAGGTGATGGCACCCCACTCCAGTACTCTTGCCTGGAAAATCCCATGGATGGCAGAGCCTGGTAGGCTGCAGTCCATGGGGTCACTAAGAGTTGGACACGACTAAGCAACTTCACTTTCACTTTTCACTTTCATGCATTGGAGAAGGAAATGGCAACCCACTCCAGTGTTCTTGCCTGGAGAATCCCAGGGACAGGGGAGCCTGGTGGGCTGCCGTCTATGGGGTCGCACAGAGTCGGACATGACTGAAGCAACTTAGCAGCAACAGCAGCAGACCAGACAGGACCATGAACTGGCTGCCTTTGAGTGGTGGCAGAGCCGGGACCATGATAGACCTTTGATCAGGTCTAGTCCTCCTTGGCGATAGTCTATGGTGTCACAAAGAGTTGGACGTGACTTAGCGACTGAGCACAAGTCCTCCTTAGTGACCATTCACAGGAGAAGGTCTTTCCTTAAGATACTGAATTGTGCGGGCATCTTTCTCCACAAGTCTGTCTTCCAGGCTCTTACACAGCCCCAGTGAACAAATGGGTTTCCCATTTAAATGACAAGGAAGATCATACAGTGAAGTTGCAGCCACAAAGGTCAAATTCGTCATCTTTGTTTACCAAGAGGAACCGTATACACCACTTCCACTGCTGTTGTAGGCTGCCCATGATTTTGTACCCCAGGACGTCACTTAATCAGCTATCCCAAATCCATATTTCCTTGAAACCCTGTCCCATTGGGTGTTTTATATTCCTTTATCTGGGCCCCAAGAGGACATATCTGGTAGACAAAGTATCTGAAAACTGAAGCCTTGTGCTGCATAGTTTCATGAATGATGAAAACAAGAGGAAATGAATCCAGTGTGTCATAAAGGAAGAATTAAGCCCTGGAGGGTGGCAGAGTTTCTGGGGTCATTCTGACTGTGACAATTATGATGATGTTGACAAGAGGCAGTGTAGTAAAGGGGTTAGAACAGTTTTAGTTATCATATGGTATCCTGAATGGGAACCCTGGTATAGTAAAAGGACATTAGGTAAAAACTAAGAAAATCTAAATTATGGACTTCACTTAACAATAACAATATTGTTTTATTATTTACAGCAAATGCATCATACTAATATAAGATATAGGGCTTCCCAGGTGGCGCTCATGGTAAAGAACCCGCCAGCCAATGCTGGAGACATAAGAGACTCAGGTTCGATCCCTGGGTCAGGTAGATCCTACGGAGGAGGACATGGCAACCCACTCCAGTAGTCTTGCCTGGGAAATCCCATGGACAGAGGAGACTGGCAGGCTACAGTCCATAGGGTTGCAAAGCGTTGGACCCAACTGAAGCAACTTAGCACACACGCAATATAATATGTCAATACTAGGAGAGGACTTCCCTGGTCATCCAGTGGTTGAGAATCTGCCTGCCAATACAGGTGACGGGTTTGATCCCTGATCTGGGAAGATCCCACATGCTATGGAGCAACTAAGCCCGTGCACTGTAACTATTCAGTCCGTGCTCTAGAGGAGCCACACTATTGAAGTCTATACACCCTAGAGCCTGTGCTGGGCAACAAAAGAAGCCACAGCAATGAGAAGCCTACACACTGCAACTACAGAGCGTCCCCCACTCGCTGCAACTAGAGGAAAACCTGTGCAGCAGCAAAGAGCCAGCACAGCCAAAAATAACCAAATAAATGTAATTATTTAAAAAAATAAGAATGGGGGCAACTGGATGTGAGGTATATGGGAAATCCCCGCTCGCTGCAACTAGAGGAAAACCTGTGCAGCAGCAAAGACCCAGCACAGCCAAAAATAACCAAATAAATATAATTATTTTAAAAAATAAGAATGGGGCAACTGGATGTGAGGTCTATGGGAACTCTATAATATCATCTCAAATTTTTCTGTAAATCTAGAATTGTTCTAAAAAGTAAACTTTTAAAACATGGGAAGAGGGAATTGATGAGGAAATAGGTGAAACAGGATTTGACCCAGAAATAATAACTATTGAAGCTGAGTCATGGGTACAGGGAGGTTCATTACACTCTTCCGTCTACTTACTATGCTTGAACTTCTCCACTGAAAAAGTTTTTTTTAACAACTTTCAATAAGAAAATGAGATTAAAAAATACTATTCTAGATGACATTTCCTCCACAGTTCTATTTAAACATCAGTAAACTTAGCATCTAGTAAAAAAAAAATTTAGTAATAAGAAGCTTGATTTTGACAACCCAACTCAATCTAAAGCACCATTTGCTTACTAAATAAAGTCCTCTCACATGGTATTCATAGCTACCACAGACAGTAGACAGCTGCGCTCTCTATGGAACTAGAGCTCTATGTATCTATAAATTTCAGATGCTATATACCTATTTCTGGTTAAACTGACTCATATGAATATTTCCGAGTAGATTTACTCTCCAGCTTTAAGACAGTTGCTTCTTATTGCTTTGCTCTCTCCATCCACCAGGCTTGCGCTTCCCTGGTGGCTCAGACAGTACAAATCTGCCTGCAATGTAGGAGAACTGGGTTCGATCCCTGGGTCAGGAAGATCCCCTGGAGAACGGAATGGCAACCTACTCCAGTATTGTTGCCTGGAAAATTCCACGGACAGAAGAGCCTGGAGGGCTACAGTCAATGGGGTCGCAAAGAGTTGGACACAACTGAGCAACTAACCCACACACACACACACACACCCCCACTAGGCTTGGGATGAAGACTGTGTAATAAACTGGGGAGTGTTTATAATTCAATAACCACCACAAGCAATCCCAACTCCTATGTTTTACATGACTTATTACACAATTGATAATATGTAGCTTTTTTGTTAAAGTTGAGTAAATAGCAGAATAACAGTACTTGCTATGTTAAAAAAATCTTTCAAAATGATCATGAAACAAGGAAAAATATACTCTCATATATTTTCTAGGATAGTTTACTTTTCAAAAAACTAGTCAAACAGCATAGTTAAAGGTGATAAAATAATAATTAGCGTAAGGGTACCATACAATAATGGTACAAGTAAGTATTTTATAAACAGGGAAACTGCAGCAATGACAGATTAAAGCTGAACTCACAGAACTGGTGAGTGACAGAGCCGGCTATATAAACACAAGTCTGAACGAAGTTAAAGCCCATGATTTCTGAATTAGATCAGACACCTTTCTTCCAAAATATTCCATACAAAGACTCAAACTGAAAAATCTAAATGCACCCTTAGCCTCCAGTCAGTGTCTTTCCTCTCCAGATAGAGACCAATGGGTCAACGCTAGCATTCTAGTAATCTTGCCATTAGGTTAAGAAGACACACATATAGCCTAGGTGTTGTCCTTCTCTCTCAATTCCCCTGTGCAACTCATTTTTCTTTATATTTATCAAGGCAACGCAATCATTCCTGTTGCTGTATTATTTAATCCCCAAACAACTGTTTTCACTGTTTTTGCCATTGCCAAGGTTATGGACATTTATAGAGTTATTGAGTTTCCACCTACAAAACAGGGAGTTTTGCTATTATTTATTAAATGTGCTGGACTGCTGGTGTGCAAAATGTTTGCTTGTGAAAACAACATTGACCCAATTTAAGAAACCGCCTGCAAGAAGAATTATGTGGGAGTTGCACAATCCAGACTTTGATATTAACAAAAGCAGAGTCTTGGGAACAGGACAACAGCCTCTAAACTTCAGTCATGTCAGGCCTCACCTCTTTAATTCATACATCCAGCCATTTATTTATTCACAAGTATTTATGAGACATACTGCAGGCCAGATACCACACTGAGAGTGGCCAAGGGAGTAACTTACAAGCTACTTACAATGTCTCCCCTCCACTTTACATGGTTCACTGGAGTACACGAGATGAAGCCCCAGAAAAGTAAGAAAGCACACAATCCCTTCTGCAAACTACTCTGTGTCCACGACTTTTCTGAAGGGATGTTAATATTTCACACCAGCTCCATAAAGAGCTTGATGAAAGAATGAATGAGATAATGCCTGTAAACCCTGGTCACTTTCTAAACTAAGGTTACCAAATACAGATTTAACCAGGTAACACTTTCACAAACTGCTTTATTCCTGTGTGCCACCAACAGGACTCCACTCTTTAACCCTGCCATTGTTAGTGGAGCTTCCAAGGGGCAAGGCCAGTTTCTTGCCAGGGGCCTCAGGAGCGTGTAGAATCCTCAGGCACACTGAATTCTAATACCCCTGTTAATCCTCAGCCATTTTTTTTAAACTCTGCATGCTTTGGCTTCACCTACAAAAGACCTAACAAAGATTTTCTACAGAACAAACATCAGCAGAGAGAATAATTGTAAGACTCCTTACAAAAACAACTGTGAGCAGTATTTAGAGAGAGCCAGGAACGAACAAACTTGTCCCCACTTGCTGAGGAACCCAGGGGTTGTTCTGTTGAACTAGCCTCACTCACACAGGAGACAAGCCTCCCAGCCTAGCTCATGATGGGTCTTGTCATAATTCAGCTGGAGCCGGTGGTAAATATCCACCTGTCTATTACTCATTAATACAGAGAGACAGGATGTCAGCTGTTTCCGTGACTTGGAGAATCATAGGCTTTTACCACCTTCTGGCTTACTCTCAAAGTAATATTAGAGACAATAAGGAAGACAAAGAAAAAAAAAGACAGGAAGATGCAATGTCAAAAATAAAAATAAATCACCATTGTCTGATGGGTACAAAGATTACAGCCTTTATTTAACTTGCTTTACAGGTTTTCACAATTTTACTTTGGCAGTTTGGTCATCTTCTTAGATGATGGAGAAAAATAAAAGTCTCCAGACTTGTTTACATATGCGAAATCTTATTCTGCTAAGGCTTATGGTCACTTTGATCTTCGGTAGTTATTAACCCAAATAACTGATGATAGTTTTATATATATATATATATATAATATACATAATGAAACATTTGCTGATGTTTCATTATATATATAACTGGTGCTCACTTCTACTTGGGCAGTAAATAATTTATGTTATATGTTACATAAAATGTTTAATGAAGATATGACTAGAGATCCTCTAATCCCTGGGTAGCTCAGTTGGTAAAGAATCTGCCTGCAATGCAGGAGACCTGGGTTCAACCCCTGAGTCAGGAAGATCCCCTGGAGAAGGAAATGGCAACCCACTACCATATTCTTGCCTGGAAAAATCCCATGAACAGAGGATACTGTTGGACTACAGTCCATGGGGTCAAAAAGAGTCAGAGGTGAGTTAACAACTAAACCACCACCATTTTGAATATTAAACAGAACTACTTCCTGACTTCAATCTAAATATCAGGATATACTTTCTGTGCCAGTTACAACACTAGTGGTTGTAACAAATAAGTGTGAGAATTCAAGGGTTCAACCCAACATGAGTTGATTTCTCACTCATCAAGCAGTCCAGGGTGGGCATTTCAGGAAAGTAGCGAACTGTCCATCACATGAGAGGTCAAGGATCCAGGCTCTGCCCATGCAATGGGGTCCCCTCCCCTCATCCTTAGAACCCTGTCATCATCTGCATTCAGCGATGGGAGGGGACAGGGAGCATAGCCCCGATCAGATACCTCGGCCTCAAAGTGACACACACCACACATGGCAAAGGAAACCAGAGGCAAGGGGGACTGTTACATGCAGTCCTTACTGGGCAGCCACTCCCAAGGAGTCCATACCTTGGAAGGAAGGACACAAATTCTAAGGGACAGTGAGCCCCATCTGCTATGAGCACACACCTATAGGGATGAGATGCACAAAGCAAATGATTCCCAAGTGCCTTCCCAATTCACTGGGCAATGCCTGAAGTTTTACAGTGTTTTGTTTAGGTTAGGACTGTGACTACCTGTTCTAAGGCAAATGTGCTTCCAACTGTTCAGTTACTTATATAGTGAACAGCTTTCCGCTCCTTACTTTATAGAAGAAATTGGTACAGTGAAAAGAGGCATGAGAAGATGAGAGCTTCAGGGTGTGAAGGGGAGAAGAAGAACCAGGAGGAGGACTGTGGAACCCCTTCCTCTGAAACCTGTAGCCAGAGCCCTGGGACCCCCAGAGATGCTTTCATCTTCAGTGAAACGGCAGACAAATTCTGACCTTGGCTATGAAAAATGAAGCTCTTGAACTCAGTGGCTCTGGAAACTCACAGTCAGGCATACCCATAGCCCATCAGGCTCTGGTCCTATAACCAGGACGAGTGTTTGACCTTTGGCCAGCTGCTGTGACAGAGTCCTTGCCTTAAACAGCTCCTGTAACTGTCTCTTTGCTTCCATGACTTAAGTTTGCATGGTAATACCTGCCGCCCCAGTCTTGTTCCCCTCCTCTTGCCACCTCAGTGTTAATCAGTGGTGGAAGAATGGTCTCAGAACTATTTGTCTCAATCGGCCTTTAAAGTTTAATAACAAAAGACTGGTTAGTCGTAACAATGCAACATAAAACCTTCAGAGGGAAAGGAGAATGTTTTGTGGATCACTTGTTTTGAGTATGACTGTTTTAAGTTATTAGTGTTTTAAATCAGTATTTTTTGTTTGGTTTTGCTTCGTGTTTTTATTTGGGTGGTTTTTTTTTTTTTTTTTTTTTTTATTGCATGTACTTGCTTTACAATATTGTGTTAGTTTCTGTTGTATAGCAAAGTGAATCAGCTATAGGTACACATGTATCCTCTCCCACTTGGCCTTCCCTCCCTCCCCAGCTCCCCTCCACGTCCTCCCATCTAGGTCATAACAGAGCCCGAGCTTAGCTTCCTGTGCTTTACAGTAGATTCCCACTAGCTGTGTCACACATGGTGTAGTATATATGTGTCGATCCCAATCTCCCAATTGGCCTCACCCTCACATTCTTTTCCTGTCCACATCTACATCTCTGTTCTTGCCCTGAAAATAAGTTCATCTGTACCATTTTTCTAGATTCCACATATCATCTTTGCAGTAATTCAAGAGTAGCATGAGTATTATGATCCCATTTATAAAAATAAAGTAGAATCATAGGTAGGGTGAGCACTCATTCAATGAATGCAGCTATTACATGGAAGAGCCAAGACCTGAAATCAGACCTCTCATTCTCCATCCAGTATTCCTTCTACTAGGAAATACTGTTCCACTGAATATGCTTCTTCCTCTAAGCCTGCGTTTGGGGCCCATTTGCTGGCACAGTCCCCAGCCCTCTCTGGGTCTAGAGTTCTGTTCCTTTGTTGCTGTTAACCCATACATAGTTAATTATGGATCACAACTATCTACAAAGCTATGGTTTTTCCAGTAGTCAGGTATGAATGTGAAAGCTGGACCATAAAGAAGGCCGAGAGTCAAAGAATTTATGCTTTTGAACTGTGGTGCCGGAGAAGACTCTTGAGAGTCCCTTGGACTGCAAGGAGATCAAACTAGTCAATCCTAAAGGAAATCAACCCTGAATATTCATTGGGAGGACTGAGGCTGAAGCTAAAGCTCCAATACTTTGGCCACCTGATAAGAAGAGCTGACACTTTGGAAAAGACTCTGGTGCTGGGAAAGATTGAAGGCAGGAGGAGAAGGGGACAACAGAGGATGAAGTGGTTGGATGGCATCACCTGCTCAATGGACATGAGTTTGAGCAAGCTCTGGGAGATGGTGAAGGACAGGGAAGCCTGGCATGCTGCAGTCCATGGGGTCACAAAGAGTTGGACATGACTGAGCGACTGAACAGCAACTACCTACCAAGCACTTGGTGACCAAACAAATAGGCTGTTTCCCCTTACAGAGATGAGTCTATTCACCAACAAATAAGAGTATACTTTCACGTACTGTTAAGTGCTGCAAAGGAAAAAAAATGGTGAAATAAAAGAAATGCAGGCGGCAGATGTAGAGACACAGGGAGAGGACACCTACTTGGACAGGGCTGTCAGGAAAGCCTCTCTAAGGGGTTATTTAAGCCAAGACCTGAGAAATGCTTGGTCCGCAGTGAGAAGAAAGTGGTGGTGTTGGTGAGTGGGAATCTCTGGACCAAGGACAGGATGGACAGGAATAAGGAAGGAGAAGGGAGCCCACAGGGCTACAGAAGGATGGGGGAGAGGAACAAAGATGTGTTTGGAGAAGTAGCAAGTCCAATCATGGAAGAATTTAGATTCTATTTGATTTGCAGTTGGGATCCACTGAAGGGTTTTTAAACAGGAAAGTGATGTGACCACATGTATTAAAAGATTTGTCTTCTTGTACTAAAGAGAATAGGGCTTCACTGGAGGTTCATCTGGTAAAGAACCTGCCTACCAGTGCAGGAGATGCAAGAGATGTGGGTTCGATCCTTGGGTCAGGAAGATCCCCTGGAGGAGGAAATAGCAACCCACTCCAGTATTCTTGCCTGGGAAACCCCATGGACAGAGGAGCCTGGTGGGCTACAGTCCACGGGGTCACAAAGAGTCACACACAACTAAGTGTGTGTGCAAAGAGAACAGAGGGAACAGATGAAGGCAGAGGCACTAAGGATGAGATGGTGGGGTCTTGGAATATGGTCACTGCAGACAGAGAGAGCTCAAAGCAGAGTAGAGATGTATTCTTCAAGGTTTGGGTTGGCCAAAAGGTTTGTTCAGGTTTTCCCATAAGATGGTACAGAAAATCTGAATGAACTTCTGGGCCAAGCACCAGATTCACAGGACTTGCTGATGGACCAGCTTTGAGCACCAAGAGAAAGGGAGGAACTAATTTTCTCTTTTCAGGCCTTTGGCTTTTGCAACAAGTGTCTAAAGGGGGGACCTGTCTTTAAGTGCTCACTCATCATGATGGTCAAACCTGGCAGAGCTTTGGATTTGGGGAGAGAGGGGACTTGGTTCATTTTACAGTGACCAAAGATGCATTTTTTCCATATTTTAATGTTCCCGAAGTCAGGATGTGCCTTAACATCACTATCAAGGGAAAGCTCCAGAGCAGTAAACTGTGACAACATTGTTATCCCTTGTAAATTAGTAAACTTAGCCTAGGGTAGAAGTTACCTGCTCAGATTGTCAAGTCACCTAGGTTATTCACACTGATTGTGCAACAAACGATACATTTTAGCATGTCTTACTTAGCAAGTTTGCATAAAGATTACACCATAAAGCAGTCTTGAAACAATAAAGCAGTGTGCAGAAGAATAAGAAATAAAATTTATTTTTGTGTCTTAGCTAAAAGACACAAATATATCACAAATGAACCACATATTTGAGTCTGGAAAACTAATCCTATAAACATCAAACAATGAGCTAGTTTTTCTAGGCTCTAAAACCTGAAAAGAGATACAAGAAAGTAAACTTGGGCTGAGGTGGGTAGAGAGTGGCTAGAAGAGGTGTCATTGAGAAATATATAAATGTATTGTCGGTCGTGTAGCAGGTAATGTATTAAAGACAGTATAAAACTGCTCCATCCATCCATTCTGTGATTTCATCATAGAATTTTCAGTGCTAGGAAAGTTCATTTGAGTCGTTCAAATACTGAACATCTATCTGGCTAAAACATTCAGCTGACTTTCAAAGAAGCTACTTGAATTCCAGTGAGATGAAATTCGATTAACTGTAGGAAGATGATATGCCAGACATCTTACTTATACTTTTCTCTGCTTTAGCAAGTAAGAAAGGATCTTGAGTACGTTGTTGCAGGGACATCTCCACCCAAGAAAGCTAAAGAGACATGAGGGGTCCAATGTCTGAATCCTGCCTAATATAAGCATGACAATTAGTGAAAGAACCAACTATTTGTGTTCGGAGAAGGCAATGGCACCCCACTCCAGTACTCTTACCTGGAAAATTCCATGGACGGAGGAGCCTGGAAGGCTGCAATCCATGGGATTGCTGAGGGTCAGACACAACTGAGCGACTTCACTTTCACTTTTCACTTTTCACTTTCATGCATTGGAGAAGGAAATGGCAACCCACTCCAGTGTTCTTGCCTGGAGAATCCCAGGGATGGGGGAGCCTGGTGGGCTGCCGTCTATGGGGTCGCACAGAGTCGGACACGACTGAAGTGATTTAGTAGTATTTGTGTTCAGCCTGATCTCTCTGAGGGTGATGAGAGAAGGTAAGGGGTAGCCAACCTGCATATACAGTTGTTCTGGGCTAGGGGAGAGTGGAGTCACCTGGCATTGAGAAGTAGCATCTTTGGTCAGAGATGGCATGGATGCAAGGACCAACTTCAACAAACCATGCTGACCCCTGCCAGGAGCTGTCTGTGGAAATAAAGGAATACCAGCAATGGCCCCACATGCAATGTTCTGGGACACACTCTTCTTAATTAAAGTAGCAAGGAATTATATACATGCTTCACTGTAAGAAAAACAATGACTAAAACCCAAATTCAGAAATGGCATCAATGCTGTGACATTAATGAAAAGTACCAGCAGGCATCTAAGATGCAAATAATGCCTATGGGATCAAGGATTTCCTTGGGATAGGATCTATTCCTCTTTAACACTGTGTTTTGGTTGAGGACAACATCAATGAAAAATAATTTTGTTAATCTATTTCTTCTAATTCTTTGGTGATGCCCAGTAATTGGTCTGGGTTGGCCTCAAAGGTACCAATACTGCATTCATTGTTTGCCTAATCTGAACAAGATGAAGTCATTATTACTCACTCTTCCTCAAATATTACAATTCTGTTACAACCACTGTGTTATCTCACAAAATATTTTCTGATAAATGCTAGAACCATCCCCACACAAGATATTATTTCCATTTCCTGGTACAGAAACTGAGGCTTAGAGAGGTTTTGAGATACAATCAAGATCACCCAGCTAATAAGCATGAGAGCCAGCTTCAAACAGTGTTGTCTCCTTCAGACTCTTCCTGTCCTCCGTTTCCGTATGGCAATCTTTCTGAGAGGTGGAGATATTTTCATGGAACTCTTATCAGATATACCAGAACATATGGTTATTGGGCCTAAAGGTATACTCCAGAGGACTAGTTAGCCTCTAACTATCAATTTCAACTTAGAACTCTTTCCTGGAAACTGCCTTCAGACCCTGTTTACAAGCTGCAGACAATAATGCGTCTCAAGCTTAAAATCCTCTCTCACAAAGAGAAATAAGAAGCTGCCTCCTCCATGTGAGTTTAGGAACATGAAAAATGTCTCCATACCTTCCCCAGATAACTCTCACCTACTGGGTGAAGCCTGAAATGCCGCCCCGCCCCACCCAGTAAGCGCTTAATCCCTTTAATTTAAAAGTTTGATCCTGTGTTAAAATGGAAAGCCCTGCTAGAAGAGTAACAAAGGATCCAAACGTGAAGTGCCAAGCTGTATCATTCTCATTGTAATTATTCTAATTCTCTCTTATCCTATTGTGAATGCTCACTTATTCGTGTTTGTTTGGTTTTTTTTTTTTCTTCTCACTTTTCTCCTGCGTTTGAGAAACAAACTCGTGCTGGAATGTTAATATCTGTGCTTATAACTGATGTCTTATTTGCCCAAAGAAATTTGTATGTTAACAGCAACTGTCTGGAAATACATTCTTAGTGGTAAAATTTTCAAGCCAATGTGCTGTGCTTAGTCACTCAGTCATGTCTGACTCTGTAACCCCACGGACTGTAGGCCACTGGGGCTCCTCTGTCCACGGAATTCTCCAGGCCAGAATACTAGAGTGAGTTGCCATTCCCTTCTCCAGCGGATCTTCCCGACCCAGGGATCAAACCCAGGTCTTCCACATTGCAAGCAGATTCTTAACTGTCTGAGCTACCAGGGAAGTTTATTTTTTGCAGATGTATCATCCTATACTGATAATCATTTTTCAATCTCTTAAATTCAGTTTCTTCTAATTAGAATATGGTTTTGGAGACTCAATCAGATTTCATATGGAAACTCGTTTTCCAGTTAAAACTACCTTGGAAAGTTCCATCTATCCCAAGTGTTTTCTACAAGAGGAAAAGTAGAGATACTTTGAATTTATTTAGCTTGAGAAGAAGTCTTTCAGAAAAATTACTGATGCCATTCATTTGCTATTCCTTTTAGCAACCATGCAGAATTATTTATTTTACTACCTATAACTGAAATACCAAAAAAATCTTATTTCCAAACCACTGGATGGGGTTTTAGAATTTAGAATATGGATGTTTTTATCCGCTTACATGATCAAACAGAAAGTAATAAGCCTGACCTTTCAATTTAGTAGTGGGTAAATAATGCTGTATACTAGTCAAATATCCCTACACTCTGTGAGGCCCAGAAATGCATACAGGTATGAACAGAAGAAACACAGCCACGTCTGTGTTTGTGAAACCAGGACCTCATACATCAAAACAGACCATATTACTTTCCCATGTTCTTGTTTCCTCAAGTTCCATTTAACATTAACTTCACATTTGCAAAAAATTATCGACAGAAAGACTTTTCATCAAAGAGGCACAATTTAGGTCACATATTTTGCTTACTCTTTTTCTAAGTCTTGACCAAGCGGCAGTGAAAACAAGTTATTCTCACACCCAGCCTGTGGTGATCCGTGTTTGAACCAAAAGGAAAAAACAAATCCATAATCTTACCCCACTTAATATTTAACCTTGACTTTGTTCCTATCCAATTCTCCTAAGTAAGAATCTTCAGAGGAATTTTTTTTTCATTGGAAGGAATAAAGGAAAGATGGAGAAAGAGGGAAGAAAATAAAATCAGTATTCTAGACAGAGAAACACCTCCTTACACTAAAGCAAAATAATTAAAGGCAGACCCTCTTTGCTTTCCCACCCTGGAGCACACGGTTAAATAATTTGCAAAACGATGGAGCAGAGAATTTTTGCTTTCTTCCTGCATTCTCTGCTCTTAATGTCTCAATACCTTCAGCAAGTTTTTTGGTTCATCAAATCCCCTCCTCATATTCTATGTAAATGACATTAACATTTGCCCACTGGGAATAGGACTGATATTATCAAGTTACTGAACAAAGGCTATGAAATTAGAAACAGACTGTGGGAAAATGTTGGCTCAATGGACAGCACTATATTTCTGTTTCTCTTTTCTGGGCCAGAATGTCAAAGAGATAAGTCTCTGAATTCACACAAGTCCCTTCCCTGCCCTGGCTGAACACTGCATGGCAGATGGCCGAGTGTGGACTAATGTTCTTCAGTAACTTAAGTGTGGGATGGAACCAAAGCCAAGTTATTATCTTCACTTTTTTTCTCTTGATCAGAGAAACAGCTTCAAAACTCATGACCCCGTCCTTAAACAGTGAAATGTCTCCTTAAAAAAAAACCCTGGGTCATTTTAAGTTACAAACCAGAGAGAGACTATACTACATGCATTTATCTTGAAGCTAAAGAACAATAAGCTTTTAATAAACAGCTATTTTCCAGGCAATATCTTTCTGTCCTTGAAAAATGTTTCTATGAATATATCTCCCAAATAATATTTAAAATATTCTTTTATTTTACATAGAATGTACATAGAGAAATTTGTTCGCTGTTGCTTAGTCATTAAGTCATATCTGGCTCTTTGTGACCCCGTGGACTGTAGCCTGCCAAGCTCCTCTGTCCACGAGATTTCCCAGGCAAGAATACTGGAGTGAGTTGCCTTTTCCTTCTCCAGGGGATCTTCCAGACCCAGGGATCGAACACAAGTCTCCTGCATTGGCAGGGGGATTCTTTACCGCTGAGCCACCAGGGAAGCCCAATTTATAAAGAAATAGATGTTACCAATTTATTAGATCACTCCTGGGTACCCTCCCCCCCAAACATCTCTCCCTTCCCTCCAAGGACAATCACCATCCTGAATGTATTGATCATTCCTTTCTTTTTATTGTTTTACTTTTTATATGTGGATCACTAAACAATTTGTTTAGTTTTGTTAGCTTTGGGCTTTAGTTAAATAAAATCATAAAGTATGCATGCTTACACGATTTGCTTCTCCCATGTAATATTTTCTAAGATTATCTATGTTGACACTGTAGCTTTCATTCATTTATATACACTGTTATATATGGTATAAATACACCAGAATTTATTTATATATTCTGTAGTTAATGAACATTTAGGTGTTTTGTTTTTTTTTTTCCTGGTTCTTGACTCCTCAGAATCACGCTATTATGAACATTCTTGTACATATCTGATAATGTTCCCATGTAGGAATTCCTCCAGGAGATTTTTGTTTGGTTGGTCGGTTTTGTTTGGGAGTGGGGGTTGTTTGTTTAGTTTAGTTTTGGGTTTTTTTTTAACTTATTTGTCTGTATCAGGTTTGTTTGATGCTGGGAAAGACTGAGGGCAAGAGGAGAGGATGAGATGGTTGGATGGCATCATCAGCTCAATGCACATGAGTCTGAGCAAACTTCGGGAGGTGATGAAGGACAGGGAAAGCTGGGCTGTTGCAGCCCACAGCGTCGCAAAGAGCAGCACACGACTTAGCGACTGAACAGCAACTGGGTCTCAGTTGTGGCACTCGGGCTCTTTGTTATGGTGCATGGGCTCTGAAGTGCTTGTGCTTAGTAGCTGTGGCATTCAGGTGTAGTTGCCCAGAGGCATGTGGAATCTTAGCTCCCGAACCAGGGATCAAACCTGTGTCCCCTGCAATGGAAGGTGGATTCTTGACCACTGGACCACCAGGGAAGTCCCCCTTCCAGGAGTTTTATCGTTATTTTTTTGGGTCTCTAAATCGTGTCTCACTCTCTTTCCAGCAGCAGGATCTTTTCCAATGAGTCAGCTCTTCACACCAGGTAGTCAAAGTATTGGAACTTCAGCTTGAGCAACAATCCTTCCAAAGAATATTCAGAGTTGAGTCCCTTTAGGATTGACTGGCTTGATCTCCTTATAGTCCAAGGGACTCTCAAGAGTCTTCTCTAGCCCCACAGTTCAAAAGGATCAATTCTTTGGCACTCAGCCTTCTTTATGGACCAACTCTCACATCTGTACATGACCACTGGAAAAAACATAGCTTTGACTATACGGACCTTAGTCACCAAAGTGATGCCTCTGCTTTGTAATAGGCTGGAATTTTATCAAAGGTCCTCAAGGCAAATTCTACCTTTACTGGATAGAGCTAAACTCTTTTGCAAGAGCCTATACACATTCACACTCCCACCAGCAGAGGGTGAGGTTTCCATTGATCCATATCCCTTTCAACACTTAACACTGTCTAACTTTGAATTTTTGCCAGTTTTGATAACTGGTGAGTGGTATTTCATTTGAGCTTTATGTTTCATTTTAATGATTACTAATAAAAGATAACATATTCATACATTTATCAGTCAGTCAAGTATCTTTTTCTATAGAAAGAAAGTGAAAGTGAAAGAAAGTACAGTAGCTCAGTCCTGACCCACTCTTTGCGACCCCACGGACTGTAGCCTACCAGCCTCCTCCGTCCATGGGATTTTCCAGGCAAGAGTACTGGAGTGGGTCGCCATTGCCTTCTCCAGGGGATCTTCCCGACCCAGGGATCGAACTTGAGTCTCCTGCATTTCAAGCAGACACTGTACCATCCGAGCTACCAAGGAAGCCCTTTTTCTATAGAAGACAGGCCTATTCATGTCCTATCTACTTTACTATTGAGTAAATTTGTGTATTTCTCTCTTCTTCATTAGCAGGAACTCTTTGAATATTCACAATACCAATCCTTTGTAGTTTTGCACTTTCATAATATCTTTGCCTAGCTTTTTGTTCATCTTTTCATTTTCTTTGTTGTTATCAAAAGTTGTTCATTTTGATGTGATCATTCATCAATTATTCTATTTATGGTTTGAATTTTTAGTGTCATAAGAAATCCTTTCTTGCACAAAGACTATAAAGTCATATGAAGGCAGTAATATTATCCATGTTTCCTTTCCAGGCCTCTTCCTCCCTCTTCTGTCTGCCACCTTGCTCCTAGCATAGGCTAGGGCCACTTTCTTGATTATAGCCCAGTTCAGACCTACTCCCTGAGAATCATTTTCTATAACTCCTGGCTCTGTGCTCTTGGCTCTGCCCTCTGAGTCATCCTTCCTTTTCCATAAAAATAGCCCAAGGTTGTAGCGGAGTAGAATTCTAAGCTTGTTCCTGTTGGCAGTAAGTGGGAAATCCGAAGTCTTCTCTTCACTTTGCTGCCTCTGCCCTCTTCAGTGCAAGCTAGTATAAACAGATATTTAACTCACCAATATAAAATGCCAAGATACAGAGCAACAAATTTAAAAAGTATACTCAATACTTCTATAAAGCGGCAATTAAGAAAATAAGCAGTTGCGGGCTCTGATGCCAGGCAGACTTTAGTCAAACACACAATCCACCACTTTCTAGCTCTGTAAACACGGGCTCATGTAAGTTCTCTTTATTTCAATCCTATTATCCTAAAATGTGGATAAGGAATGTAAATAAGTCAAAGTTTAAAATACTTTCAGGACCTGCTACATGGTGAAAACTAAATATATTTTGGTTATTGTGAAATGGTTCTTATTTCTTGTCACACAGCATTTACTTTCAGATTAACAAGAAAAAATTGACAGTAACAATTGAGCCAAGAATAATCAAAAGTTATTTTAACCAACATTTTAAAAACATAAGTAGTGGTAGAATTATTTTTGCAGCTTTATATCGTTTCTTTTTTTTTTTAGGTTAAAGCATCACCATTTAATGGAAAAAAGCACTGAACAGACGTTAGAAGTCTTGACTTTTCAGACTGGCTCCTCCTCTGACCGATAGCTACTTGACATGAGTAACTCGTAACCCTCTTAAGGCTTTAGTTTTTATACCTTCAGAAGAGGAATTCTATCCCCAGCTCTGTTCTCTCTCTGTGGTTACTGTCACCATCAAATGAGACAATGAAGCTGCCCAAAGGAGTCAGAACTATCACTGGGTACCCACTGTGGCCAGGTGCGGGGTATACAGCATCCCATTCAGATCTCTTAAATACCCTGGGAGGGATAAGGAATTTTGAGAGCAACTTGCATTAAGGAAACAGACTCAGAAAGTTTAAGTAGCCTGTTTTGGGTTACTTGCTAAATAGTAGAGCTGAGTTTGAATCGAGACATTTCTCCATCCCACACACTCTCTCATGATATTGCGCTTGGAAAATGGTCATCCTTCTGTCATTGCATCCTGCATCATGTTAACCAGGATGAATGAGGCGGACTTGGGAAGACAGACCTGGAAGCAGATGCGATCACTGAGGTGGGGATGTGGAGTGAGGGGGCAAGGCCAGGGCTGGGAGATGAGTCGGGGAGCCAGAACCTAGGTGGGTGGCCACAGTGCCATCAGGTAAATATAGGAAATCTAAACGGAGGGAATGAACCATCTGGATGGAATAGCATCCTTAAGACCAGAGGTGAGGAAGTTTGCAGCCAAGGCAGATAAATTAGCTTCAGCGTGAGGAAGCCAACAGCAGACAGGGGGACCTCTGAGTTAGAGATCACAGCATGGGAGAGATTTTTATCTGTTTTGCTCACTGCTGCACTCCCTATGCCTAGTATATAGTAAGTGTCAGTAGGTAATTATTGGATGAATTTGGAGGGTCTAAGGAGAAGACAGAGTTCCAGAAAGTCACTGAGATAGTGAAGTTCAGCTAAAGATCATTTCCACCTCATCTGAAGGAATGACTTACTGCCGAGTCAAGAAACCCTGACCCACAAGGGCCTCCAATTGAAGTCAGAAATAAACCTTGAAATTCACGTAAGGTTAGACTGCAGGTAGGAGTCAAATGACTTGACTACAGGGCAGGACAAAGCACTAGGGAGAAAAAATCAAGCTCATCTCTTTCTCAGTCTCCCCTCACGTGGCTTCACAAAAGTGCTACCTGTCCTAACTCCATGCCAGCTTCCACTTCCTCTCTGGATCAGTGAGTACTGGGCACCCTGGTGCATTTGTAACTGGGCTCTGAAAACATATTCTCCAGGTATTCTCATTCGAAGCTATCTTTAGAGGAAGAACTAGCTCTCAACTCCAGCTGGCCCCCCAGAATTCAGTCTGTGTTTCTGTGGGTTTCTGCGTTTCTGGTGACCCTTTCATTGATATGAAACCCAAGTTTATAACATAATTCTATTTTTTTTTTTTTTGGCTCAGAAGGTAAAGAATCTGCCGGCAATGCAGGAGACCCAAGTTTGATCCCTGGGTTGGGAAGATCCCCTGGGGAAGGGGATGGCAACCCACTCCAGTATTCTTCCCTGGAGAATCCCATGGACAGAGGAGCCTGGCAGGCTACAGCCTGTGGGGTATCAAAGAGTCAGACATCACTGAGCCAAGTACCACTTTTCTCTCTTTTTTAAAACTTTGTATTTTGCATTGGGCTATAGCCAGTTAACAATATTGTGGTAGGAGAAGGCAATGGCACCCCACTCCAGTACTCTTGCCTGGAAAATCCCATGGACGGAGGAGCCTGGTCGGCTGCAGTCCATGGGGTCTCGAAGAGTCTGACACGACTGAGAGACTTCACTTTCACTTTTCACTTTACTGCATTGGAGAAGGAAATGGCAACCCACTCCAGTGTTCTTGCCTGGAGAATCCCAAGGAGGGCAGAGCCTGGTAGGCTGCCGTCTATGGGGTCTCGCAGAGTCGGACATGACTGAAGCGACTTAGCAGCAGCAGCAGCAGGAGAATTTATGGATTCTCTTTTGATACAGAGAATTGCCAACCCTGAACAGGAACTATCAAAATGTCCATTCACTCTCTGAGGCAGATAAGAACTCTTATACTGACTCCTCCCAAGAACTGGACCCAAGTCTGTTCCTTGATGTGTGAACTTTATAAAAGACTGTGCCTCACTCATCCTCATGTTTCACTTTCTCCTCTCCATCCCCTCCCTGTCTGATGTCTTTCCTAACTCCACCCCCAGAGCTTAGCAGGAATTGCTATCTTCTTTCATGACTGAACTGACTTTCTGATATAGACGTAGGATCTTTATCTTGCTGCTGCTGCTACTGCTGCTAAGTCACTTCAGTCGTGTCCGACTCTGTGCGACCCCAGAGACTGCAGCCCACCAGGCTCCCCCGTCCCGGGGATTCTCCAGGCAAGAACACTGGAGTGGCTTGCCATTTCCTTCTCCAATGTGTGAAAGTGAAAAGTGAAAGTGAAGTCGCTCAGTCACGTCCGACTCCTAGCGACCCCATGGACTGCAGCCCACCAGGCCCCTCCATCCATGGGATTTTCCAGGCAAGAGTACTGGAGTGGGATGCCATTGCCTTCTCCACTTTGTCTTGCTAACTGTCCCCAAATAAGAGCTCTGGAAAGCTGCTTTACTTTCAGAACTTCTTAACTCAGGATAAAGTATGGGTCCTATAAACCATTAGAAAGCTCTGGACTTTGGTTTAAGGAAACTACTCATCATGTGTGCTAGTTATTGATAATAGAAGAACAAAGATCCCTGTGGTTTTTTAGAATACCTGTCTCCAAATATCAAGAAAATATTGTATCAGCCGAGTTGGACAAATGAGTTGGTTAACAGAGTTCTGAAAGGAGATAACACTTAACCGTCAGTCATCCTCTGTGCAGTAGAAAGAGTCATAATTAGTCCAGAGGATTTACATTTATTTTTCTGTTATGATCTGAGCTTAATCAAAATATCCAATGGCCATATTTATGTCTGTTGTTTCGTGGTTGCTAAGTCATGTCTGACTCTTTAGAGACCCCCATGGACTATAGCCTGCCAGGCTCCTCTGTCCATGTGATTTCCCAGGCAAGAATACTGGAATGGGTTGCCATTTCCTTCTCCAGGGAATATTCCCAACCTGGGGATCGAACCTACATCTCCGCATTGGCAGGCAGATTCTTTACCACTGAGCCACTAAAGAAGCCATATTTGTGTCTATCCAACACAAAATAATTGAGTAAAAGCAGGTATTATCTTTATTTTAACACCTGATACAGAAGGCAAATACTCCTAAAATGTTTACTGAAGCTTAAAAATCAAATTAATCAAAGCAATTTCCCATAGTAGCTCAGAATATAACAGAGCAAAGAACAGCAGAACATTTAATTATATTGATAAAGGAAAACTCTAAAAAGGTTGATTTGGAAACAGCATAAGGGCAGATGTCATCAGTACAAATTATACTCTGAATTTTGCTTCACGTAGGGCAAAAAGAAAAAAAAAGTTTTTTTTCTTCCAACTGTGTTTTTTCATAGAGGACACTGACATTATTTTTGTCCCTCAGAAAATTACTGAATTCAGGAATATAAATGCTAATGAAAAAACTCTTGGCTTCCTTTCAGTTCCTAACACAGACTCTAGAGTTCACGCTATGGTTATCAGGAGAAATCTATAGAAAATAAAGCTGCACAGAACTGTAGATGATCAACTGGCTTAACCTTGTCAAGCAGGAATGAGACCGAAGTGCAAGGTGACACTGACTGACAGAAATGAAAACCAATGGAAAAAACACACTGAGGAAAGGAAAGGCTTGTGAAAAAAGTTAAAGTCCTTACTCTACCATGGCCAAGATCAGAGAAAAGCAACGTACACATTATGTGTTCCAGCAAACAGGTAAGTACCAGCAGTCCCTTTTAACCTGTCCATAAAACCTTACTTATATATATCTTGATGATGGTCATTTGGAGAGGATCATTTGGAGAGATAACATTTCTGGATGTACAGATTATATTCCTATGTCCTATGTCCTAATACCAAGGTTGTGCTGTGCTCTGCTTAGTTGCTCTGTCAGGTCTGACTCTTTGCAATCCCATGGACGGCAGCCCATTCCCTCCTAAAGGGAATCTTCTCAACCCAGGGGTTGAACCCAGGTCTCCCACATTGCAGGCGGATTCTTTACTGTCTGAGCCACCAGGGAAGCCCAATACCAAGGTTATTACATCTCAAGAATCATGCAATGGACCATATATGGTCATAAATTAGAGGGAAAAAGATTTGGAGACCACAGTAATTTTTAATTTCCTAGGATTTATCAGTTTTTTTGAAAATGGTGGTAAAATATAATATAAAGTGAAAGTAGAGTCACTCAGTCGTGTCCGACTCTTTGTGACCCCATGGACTGTAGCCTACAACACTCCATCCATGGGATTTTCAAGGCAAGAGTACCGGAGTGGATTGCCATTTCCTTCTCCAGGAGATCTTCCCAACCCAGGGATTGAATCTGGGTCTCCCGCATTGTAGGCAGATGCTTTACCATCTGAGCCACCAGGGAAGATTAATATAATATAACCTGTACCATTTTAGGCATTTTTAAATGTGCAGCTCAGTATTAAGCACACTCACACCGATATACAACCAATCCTCAGAACTCTTAATCTTTCAAAAAAAAAACTGAAACTCTACTTCTGTACCCACTAAACAACTCCCTCCACCCCCAGGCCCTGACAATCACCATCCTACTTTCAATCTATTAACCTGGCTTCTCTAGGTACTTCATATAAGTAGTATGATACAGTATTTGTCTTTTTGTGTCTGGTTTATTTCACCTAGCATAGGGTCCTCAGTGCTCATACATGCTGCATATGTGCCAGAATTTCTTTCCTTTTTAAAGCTGAAAAATATTAAGTTGTATATATGTATCACATTTATCCATTCATCCATCACTAGGCACTTGGGCTGCTTCCACCTTTTGGCTGTTTTAAACAATGCTGCTAGAAACTAGTCTTTCGATTTTAATCCTCTAAGTGTTCCTCAGACCTACATTCATGAAAAGCTACCATATCAAGTCACTCACACTCCTGCTGAGTGGAATGACTGATCACAAAAATGTGATGGCTCCTAGGGCTTCCCTGGTGGCTCAGCAATAAAGAATCTACCTGTCAATGCAGGAAACAGGGTTTGATCCCTGGGTCGGGAAGATCCCCTAGAGAAGGAAATGGCAAGTCACTCCAGTAGTCTTGCCTGGGAAATCGCGTGGGACAGAGGAGCCTGGAGGGCTACAGTTCATGGGGTCACAAAGAGTCAGACATGACTTAGTGACTGAACAACTTGTGCTAAGATATTAAATTATATTAAAGACAGGCAGTGTTCCCTGACATTCCATGCTCACAAACATCTTGTTCTATGCTGTTGAGTGGGTGAAATATCAAAATGGGTTCATAGTTGAATGTCCGCCGAGATTATTTGAACCCGTACAATCACGTCCCATCCTTCTGCCCTTCTGATGTTTCTTCATAGACATCTTTTTGTTTTATCAGCTGTAGACAGTATCTCTCTCTCTCTATTTATTGATCACTGCACTGGGTCTTCCTTGCTGTGCTTGGGTTTTCTCTAGTAGTAGTGAGCAGGGGCTACTCTCTAGGTGTGGTGTGTGGGCTTCTCACTGTAGTGGCTTCTCTAGTTGCAGAGCATAAGCTCTAGGGCGTGTGGGCTTCAGCAGCTGCAACATGTGGGCTTAGCTGTGCCCACGACTTGGGGAATTTTCCCTGACCAGTGATTGAACCCATGTCCCCTGCACTGGCAGGCAGATTCTTAACCACTGAACCACAAGGGAAGTCCACCCTTCTGATGTTTTATCATGTACTTGTAAGACACAAAATTTTAGGAAAGAGGAATAACATATGAACTTTGAAAAACTATATTCCACTCAGGGAGAAGAGGATACATCAGAATCTGGGGCAAGAGGCCCATATGTATGATTGAAAGTTTCTGAATATTATCCTAACACACATAACTTCTTGAGATCTACACCAATGGCTTCCTGACTTTAAGATTCCACTGCCCAGTTAATGTAAAAAACAAAAAATACATACATACATATATATATTCCTTAAGGAAAAGCATTCAAAATTAAGTAGTTTTGAATTTAAGAAAATTCCTTAAATGTAAAAGATTTAACTCAATGAAAAAGTCACTTCTTTGCAAAAAGAAATAAAAACTATCTCAAGCACATCACACAGGAACCATTTCACCCATGTGGTCTATAAGATGCAATTAGCACCTCACTAGTTACAAACCAAGTTTCCTCCCTTCCTGCCCCAAGACCTTCACCATGCCCAGAGTGAAAGGACAGGAGCCATTAGATCCATTTCAGGAGTTAGAAAACTCATGCCCTGGGTGGGTCAATGAGCTGCCACAGGCAACATGATTAGGAAATGACAGAATTGAATGTAGAACTCCAGGGGATTCTGTGGAACACAGGACTGAGAGTGTTTAGAAACTTTGTAACAATTTACAAAATTCATTCAATTTACAAAAAAAAAAAAAATCAATTAGGGTTTGTATTTTAGATCTTGAGAGTTTCAATTTCATTTCTCACAATTAATTTTACCGTATTCTAAAAAGCATCCATCCACAAAAATTTGAAAATTAAAAAACAAAACAAAACTACTCTTCTACTGCAAAAAGTTTGAGATATACTGTTGGACTCAAATTCCTCTCAAAAACAAATCAATCCGTATCTGTGTATGGGTGAAAATAAGCATGTATCAGAAATTCTATACACCATCTCAAAATGTAAGTAATAGTTGCTGCTGCTGCTGCTGCTGCTAAGTCGCTTCAGTCGTGTCCGACTCTGTGCGACCCCATAGACGGCAGCCCACCAGGCTCCCCCGTCCCTGGGATTCTCCAGGCAAGAACACTGGAGTGGCTTGCCATTTCCTTCTCCAATGCATTAAAGTGGAAAGTGAAAGTGAAGTCACTCAATCATGTCTGACTCTTAGCGACCCCATGGACTGCAGCCTACCAGGCTCCTCCGTCCATGGATTTTCCAGGCAAAAGTACTGGAGTGGGGTGCCATTGCCTTCTCCAAAGTAATAGTTAAGAGATGCCAATATTCACAACATATGAGAATTTTGTAACCAATTTATAAAAAACAGCATACAATGCACAAAGAGGTAAAGATTGCACTTTAAAATAGCAGATGTCAAGGACCAAATCTGAAGGTGTAGGTTAAAGGTTACCTTCAAGGATACAGCATGGTTTGACAAGGCATAGTTCCTTCTTCATAGTTGCTTATTCATGGCGCTTAGAAGAAACAACAGCCCTGGCCACCCAGGGCTAAGGAGTCAACCACTCCTTAGGTCACTGAACCTCCCTGCTGGAGAGGACATCCTGTGCCTTCCTGTCACCTAGGATCACTTCACGGATCAAGAATAAATGGCAAAAAGGGTGTCTTTGGCAACCACCTGAATAACCATGTCATCTGCTTAGTGCAACCCTGTAGAATTTTTTTTTTTTTCTTTTATATAATAGTTACATTCAGGTACAATGCAATTGGGGGCTGCCCTGGCGGTTCAGCGGTTAAAAGAATCCGCCTGCCAGTGCAGACACAGGTTCGATCCCTGGGCTGGGAAGATCTCTTGGGGGAGGAAATGGCAACCCAGTCCAGTACTCCTGTCTGGGAAATCCCGTGGACAGAGGAGCCTGGTGGGCTGCAGTCCATGGGGTCGCGAAGAGTTGGACACGACTGAGAGACTAAACAACAACAATACAATTTATAGCATTAAAACCAGATTCTCTTTGGAGTTAATAAACTATGTTCTACAGTTTCTATCTTTGGTAAAATTGATTCTTGAAAGCCACAGAGTCCATAATAGAACTGTCATGAACTTTGTTGTAAATAGGAATTGTTTCATATTCAGGTTACTTTTCATTACCTTAATTATCAGGTAATTATACTTTCCTTGTTCTACCCCAAGTAGCCCTTTAGCTTCCCTGGTATTTATATATCCAAATAATTGCAGATGGTTATCAAGGCCTATCTTTGTTGTCTCTAAGCCAAGGTGAACCTATTTCATTCCCTTACCTGCCCTCCTGAGTCAGTGCCTCCAACCCCCTCAATCATTTTCCTGACTCTTTGTCTGAACATTTTCCAAGAAAACGTCTCTGTCTTTCCTGGTCTCAGGCTCCCAGAACAAATGTGGTTTTCAGTGCCATTTCAGCAGGATCGCTTCCCTACCCCCGGGGTAAATCTCTTGAATTCTTCACATCCCTTTGGTCTTTTCCCCCCCTGCCTACATCCAGCCTGGGTCCAAGGTATTTCATTGCCCAAGGCAAAATGAGGCTTCTTTTCTTTTACAGCATGTAATTGGATTCATTTCAAAAAGGCTCACACTCTCTCCTCTCCCCTTCCCACTCCCCTTTGGCTCCTGAATTATAGATACACTGCTAAATTATCTGGCTGTAAGAATACTGGAGTAGCCATTCCCTTCTCCAGGAGATCTTCTCGACCCAGGGATTAAACCCAGGTCTCCTACATTGCAAGCAGATCCTTTACCATCTGAGCCACCAGGGAAGGCCATATGGCTGCAAGTGAAAGTGACGTTGCTCAGTCGTGTCCGACTCTTAGCGACCCCGTGGACTACAGCCCACCAGGCCCTCTGTCCATGGGATTTTCCAGGCAAGAGTACTGGAGTGGGGTGCCATTGCCTTCTCCGTTAACAGCGGTTTAGGCATATTATATTTACTTGGAGCTGGTATACTTGGTGACAGCCTTAGTGCCCTCGGACACAGCGTGCTTGGCCAGCTCCCCAGGTAGCAGCAAGCGCAAGGCGGTCTGGATCTCCCTGGATGTGATAGTCAAGCGTTTGTTGTAATGCGCCAGGCGTGATGCCTCGCCAGCGATTTGCTCAAAAATGGCGTTGACGAAGGAGTTCATGATTCCCATGGCCTTGGACGAGATGCCAGTGTCCGGATGGACTTGCTTCAGCACCTTGTACATGTACACGTGGTAGCTCTCCTTGCGGCTGCACTTGCGCTTCTTGCCGTCCTTCTTCTGGGCCTTGGTCACAGCTTTTTTAGAGCCCTGTTTAGGGGCAGGAGCAGACTTAGCCGGTTCAGGCATGTCTATAAGGACAACACCCAACAACACAGAAAGATATGACTGCAAGAGATCATAAATAAGTCCAAGGTCTTGTAGGATTTGGAAAGGTCAGAGCCTTTAGGAAACTCAAGTGTGGACTTGTGGAATAATTCACTTCATTTCTAAAAGCCTCTGTGCCCACATCTTTAAAACTGAACAATGACAGAAAATAAGGAAATGTATATAAAAATAAGGAAGAGTACACAAGATTATTTGTAACAGCTAAGGAATGATATAAAGTACGTCTTTGTTCTTTTTTTATAATAATTCAGGCTTTGTTAGAAATAATAAAGTCACAAAATGACTACATGTGAAAAAAGTGCTATCAGTAATTCAGACTTTATGATTTCTCTGCTAGAAGTCTTTGGAATTGTGAAGGGTCTCTCACTTAAATAAAATATTTAAGGACCATAAATATAATCCTACCTGGGAAGGGATCTTTTTTTTTTTTCAAACTTTATTTCCCAGGCAAGAATACTGGAGTGGGTTGCCATTTCCTCCTCCAGGGTGTCATCCCAACCCAGAGATTGAACTCGGAGTTTCCTGAATCTCCTGCACTGGCAGGTGGATTCTTTAGCACTGAGCCACTTGGGAAGCCCCTTTTATATTGCTGTGTGCTGTGCTTAGTGGCTCAGTCGTGTTCAACTCTTGGCAACCTCATGGACTGTAGCCCACCAGGCTCCATGTGGGTTCTCCAGGCAAGAATACTGGAGTGGGTTGCCATGCCCTCCTCCAGGAGATCTTCCCAACCCAGGGATTGAACCCAGGTGTTCCACTCAGCCATACATATACATGTATCTATTCTCCCCTCTTCTCCACCCACCCCCGCCATCCAGGCTGCCACATAACATTGAGCAGAATTACCTGTGTTCTACGGTAGGTCCATTTTAAACACAACAGTGTGTACATGTCCATCCCAAACTCTCTTGGGAGGGATTTCATATAGATGAACAGCTGACCTGCTGGCCATAAGGACCACCTCACTGGGGGAAGCACAGAAGCTGGCACAGGCAGCAGAGCAGCTGTCAGAACTCTCACCTATGGAGCTCTGGGCCTGTGTACCATGCAAGGGAAGTAGGGCTGATGCAGCATAGCAGACGTCTGGATGCATGATGGGATCAATAGATACTTAGGGGAAAGACAATAAACTCCTGAGAGTGATTGTGATTGATCACCAATTAAAGTGTAATTGTGCAAGTCGGGGACCTCCTTAAGCTATATACAGACTCTCATCTTTCACAACCAGAAGGCAAGAAAAATTTAGCATCTAATCCAGAACTTAATTTAAGAGCAGCAAAGCCCCAGGAGAGGCTGTATTCTCAACATGTAGCCATTCAGTACTCCAAAGTCAGGGCTTTGATTCTGATTCTGATGGAATGGGAATGTAAGATAGGGGGTGGTGATATCTAAGTTAAAACATTAAAAATCTTAAATTCTAAGACTTTCCTGAGACATCTGGGCCTGCATAAGTGGTTCACTCCTCCCTGTTAAACGCTAGTGTCAATGCAAATAGTCACTAAACAATCTATGATAAGGAATAGAAGAAAGTTTTATTTGAGCCAAGGACTCTAGCCCAGGAGACAGAGATTCAAGAAGCACTTAAATTGTGTTCCACTGGACTACAAAATGGAGGAGACTTACACAGGCAAAAACTGCAAAATTTCATAAACTGTTTGTCAAGAGCTGGCTAGAAGTAAGGATGCTTGTTAAACAAGCACTGGTCACCCAGTAATGAGGGGAGACCTCAAGACAGACCATAAGGTTGCAGCTGGACGCAGATAATTGTTTTGAGAATGGCTGCTGGTGTCCTTGAATTTGAAACAGTTCAGAAAATTCAAGTTCTCACTGATGCAGAAACAAGTCTGAAACCATATCCATAATGACCATATCTATCCATGGCTCTATTTTGGATGCCTGAGCCACAGTGTATCCGTTTGACTTTTAAATGACTTTAAATACGTCATCAGTAGTGACAGACCTCCCTTTCTTAAAAATTATAAAGGAACTTCTGCCTTACAAGATCACAGGCGCGCGCACACACACACACACACACACACACACACACACACAGCATTCTTGATCTATTCCAACCTCCTGCCCACCAGACAAGGACTAAGGACTAACTAGGACCAAGTCAAAACAAAATCCTAATGAAGTATAGGATCTTCTAACAAGCAAAGAGATAAACCTTAATATTGCCACAAGACCCCATGATGTACCAGCAGAAACTGGAGGAGTACAGTGGAATTCTGGGTACCGCATCAGTAGGAGCAGGACATACACCTGGACTAGAAAGAGTTTCTATGATGGCAGGAACCTTCTGTGACAGAGCACTTCACCCCTGCCAAGGCCTGCGGAGATAATACTAATCCATAGCTAGGCTGGCTCTGGGAAGAAAGTGACAGCCCTCACTGAATGAACAGAAACATCACAGCTATCATGGTTAATAGTAAAGAACAGTCAAAAGACTCAGAGACATGAGCAAGCCAGAGTGGAATAAATAAATGGTAAAAGTGAATGAATAAATATCTTCCCTTTCCTTGGAAAGATATATTTACATATGGATGCCAGAATTTTCTAAAATTCAAATCTGATCACATGACTCTTCCTTCTCACATACCAAATAAAATTCAATCTCATTGTTTTAAATGTATTATTTTTTTTTAATTACATGTGCCTGGCAGGTATTTGCCATATCAAAAAATATTTGTTACATAAATGAATGGACATAGTAGGCTCACAAGACTCAGTTCCTCCCACTACCCTCCCTTCTAAATACCTCTCATTTGAAAGGACAGACACAATGACTTTCTCGCCATTCCGCAAATATGACAGCCATTCACAGTCTGTACCTTTGAATAAACTGATCACTCTGCCTCAAATGCTATCTCAACCTTCTTTCATCCATTCACTCAACAAATATTTCTTGAGTGCTACACACAACACTCCCTGCCAACTCCAATTCACTCTTTATGGCATCTTCTCTAAGAAGGGGTTCCAGTCTTCCCCAAGATAAGTGGGGCCCTTTGGGCATGGCACCTTGAACCTTTCCCTCTAGACACCTCCTCTTTGAACTGCTATTTGTTGGTTTACATGTCTTTCCAATTGACTGAGTACAATCAGAGCAGGAAGACCACCCTGCAGATCAGACCCCAGTAAACAGGAAGCTGTGTTGCAGATACCATTTCTTTTGTTTGCCTAGTCTCATCTTCAACATTCTTGCAGCAACACTCCTGCTTCTTCAGGGAATGACTGCACAGGCTGTGAATGGCTGTCATATTTGGGGGATGGTGAGAAAGCCATCGTGTCTGTCCTTTCAAATGAGAGGTATTTAAAAGGGAACGTAGTGGGAGGAACTGAGTCTTGTGAGCTTAATAGGTCCATTCATTTATGTAACAAATATTTTTTGATATGGCAAATACCTGCCAGGCATATATAGTAAAAAATAAATAAATAAATCTATAAAAACATAAATAAATTATCTCCCTGCTCCCCACTCTGTGTGGCTCCAGCTGCTAATCACAGTTCATTAGTCACATATATCACATACACCTTTAGTCACAGAAGTGGGCATGTAACCCAGCTCTGGCCAGCAATGAGTCTCCTTGGACATCATGCTTTGTCCAAGAATGGACATGTGACTCAACCCAGGCCAATAAGAGTTCTTCTCTGGGATACTGTATATGGCCGCTGGCATAGGGAGGTGCTCTCTCTTCCCATGGGGGTTGCTAACCTAAGACAGCCTGTGGCCATGACCTCCTGCTTTCACCAAACAAAGGAAGCACATCTGTAAGAGGGACAATGTGGCCAACGAACAGAGACGAGCAGAGCGACAAGAGCAGACCCAATATTATTTTAGTCTCTGAAGTCCTTGGGGCCAGACACATCCCTAGTCATTCAGGTTGTTTGTTGTTCAGTCATTCAGGTTATTCATCCCCCAAAACTGTTGAATGAACACAAATGGAATTTTAAAAACTTTCAAAACAGTATTCATTGTCAAAACTCCATTCAAACATATTAAGTCATTCCATAAATTATTATTCAGCCTCTCCTATGGGCTGGACATTCTTTTAGATGTTAGGTTGTCACAGCAAACACCTTGAAAGTGAAAGTTGCTCAGTCATGTCCGACTCTTTTCCATGGAATTTTCCAGGCCAGAGTACTGGAGTGGGTAGCCTTTTTCCCTTCTCCAGGGGCTCTTCCCAACCCAGGGATTGAACCCAGGTCTTCTGCATTGCAGGCGGATTCTTTACCAGCTGAGCCACCATTATACTGCTATTTGAAATTAGCGCTTATCTCAAAAAAATAAATAAATAAACAAGCCCTTAGAATTTTATTAAATGTTTGTATTTTAGAGTGATAAGCCCAACCTTCTTTTATTGTATTTATCATCATGGTTATTGGGATAATTTATACTCTAATGTGAAAACAGATAATATCCCTTCAAAATGGTATAGATAATGGATCAGTCATGCAAAAGTCAGCTAAAGATAATATATCAAATGAGGTCAGGAATAAAAATGTATACTATATATGTGCACTCAGTTGTGTCTGACTCTTTGCAATCCCATGGACTGTAGCCCACCAGGCTCATCTGTTCAGGAGATTCTCCAGACAAGTATACTGGGGTGGGTAGCCATTCCCTCCTCCAGGGCATCTTAGCAACCCATGGACTGAATCCAAGTCTCCTGCATTTCCTGAATTGCAAGGCAGGTTCTTTACTACTGAGCCATGCTCCCCACATTGGCAGGCAGACTCTTAACCACTGAACAATCAGGGAAGTGCCAGAACCATAGCTTTTTAAAACTACAGCTCTCTGGGTACTTACCTACCTGTCAGATTCTGAATCAACGGATCTAAGATAAAGTTTGAGACTCAGTATCTTTTTATTCTCAGTTCCCAAGATCAAAGCCATGCAAAGCCAGATTTGAGATCTAGAAAACAATCCAGCACTCCTATCTGAATCAATCTCTTTCTCTACCAGTCATCACACACACTCAACGTTTGTTATGTTTATTAGATGAAATATAAAATTTCAGCTAATATTGATGTGATGGTATCATAAAGCTACACTTAGGAAACATGATGTATTTCCATATTCAAGAACTGGGGAATTCATGAAGATCTCAGAACACCCTCCTGGGGACATGTGTATACCTGTGACTGATTCATGTTGATATACAGCAGAAACCAGCACACCTATTGTAAAGCAATTATCCTCCAATTAAAAATATAAGAAAGTCTACTGCAACACTGGTTCACTTGTTGTACAGCAAAACCTAACACACCATTGTAAAGCAATTATACACCAAAATTTTTAAAAGAGCACCATATCTTATAAATTTTAAGATTGCAATGGGAGCCACATTATATTTAAAATCTTGAAGTTTAGAACTCACATGGACTTGGGAATGGATTCAGTTTAACTCCTTCACTTTGTAGAAGAGAAATCAGAGCTAATGATTTCATTCAGATGGCAAATGAACTCTGAAATGTAATGTTTTAGTGTAAAATTTTCAAATCCTGCTTTGGCCAGCACAAACAGCAATCTCCCAAATCACAAAAGCTCTTCCAAAATACTGAAACCAATCCCTGGAGTTCATTGTATCCTTGGGTCAGTAAACTGGGGGCCTAATTCCATCATAAAAGCCTCTCAGTTGGCAACTGTGACTTCCTTCCACCTGTTAAAATTGTCAGTTGACCTGATCATTCATAAAGTCCTTAATTTGAAAAACAAGTAAGATTCCAGAGCTCAAACTGAAAAAAATTGTTGACAGATTATGGTGCTGTGTTCTAAGATGGAGCATATTCTAAAAGAGGATGGATCATAACATAGGTTTGTGGTTCAGATTTACTTTCAGGAAATACTCAAGGTTTCTTGAGTGTGTTTAGTACATCTAAGCAGAACATGTAACTTTCTAATTGTTACATTCAAACATAACATTCAAAAAGAATACTACTTGCTGGTTTTCAAGAGAATTCTACCTCAAGTGAAACTGCTATAACATTCTTTGTAGACATACACAAATTGGTTCATGTTCATACACAGTGCCAATTTTTATAACATTGAGAATAAATACACTGCAAAGGTCTTAAAAGTTATCCTTAAATGTTTAATGCCTAACTGAAGACACTTGTGGCTTTGGGTGACTTACAGTATGTCTCCATTTTACATAGTAACATTCTAAAGAGATCTGTTTAGACTAAATTTGTACAAGGCAAGACTCAGTATAAAACCTATCTCAGATCACTTCAGACATTTTTAGCATACATATGAAGCTGATGAGAGACAGAATGCCCACACCAGATCTACCACAAGTCTATAGGGTTGTAGTTTGATTATAAAACCTGAAAGTCACATTCAGGTAGCTTAAGTCGTCAGTCAACTATGCTTCAGACTATAAGGGAAATATTCCTGAGAATATTATAATCAGGTGAAATTATAATTTGTAATGAACAAAAATGTAAGACCACGTCTGGAGACTTCCCTAGAAGTCCAGTGATTGAGGCTCCCTGCTTCCATTGCAGGAGGCATGGGTCCAATCCCTGGTCATGGAAATAAGAGCCTACATACCACACAGCACAGCCAAAAAAAAAAAAAAGATGATATCTACATTTTTTTAAAAAAGAAGAACCAGGCCTGAAAGTGTCAGAGTTTTTAAGATTTTAAGATTATTTCTTTTGCTCATTATTTCCTTTAGGCAATAATCCCGAATTAAGCACATTCATTACAAATATAAACTAGCAACTTAAATCTGGAGTTTTCCATCAATAAATTAATTGGTTATATAGTATAACCTTGTCTTTTTGAGATTTACTGAACTGGAGAAAGAAAATTTACTAACTCAGTCTGAAAGCTTGGAGAAAGAAAAAAATATATTCTCAGCTAGTTATTCATACTGTAGAAATTATTCAAACTATTATTTAGAAATTATAGCAAGACTGTGCCCTTAGAGTTTCTAAATAAGGAAAATAAGTTCTCACTTGAGTTTAAAACCAGTTAAGTTTAAGTGCAAAGTCAACAAGTAAGGTCATCCCATCTATGAAGATGTCTTTAAATGTGACATAATACAGTGTGCATACCTCCTAGTACTTATTTAGTAATTTCATCTTAACACATCTGAAATTGTAAGAAATAGTAATATTTTCCTATGCCATCAAGTTTACTGGTTATTAATTCATGAATAATATGAGAGGTAATAAATACTTCATTTAGGAAAAACAATATCACATGCTATACCAGGAGTTGTTAAAAGAAAAGAATGGTTTGGATAAAATAGAATTCAATGTTACATTATAGAAATTTTTATTCTAAATATATTAGAGGAAATATTTGGAGCAAATGTGCTAATTTCTAGTTCAGAACTTCCTATCAACTCTTTTTACTCAGTTAACAAGTTTCTCATACCTCAAACCCCTCTAATCTCTCCAAGGCTGTATAATTTTTCTAAAAGCACTCAGTTATCAAAATGCCCTAGTTGAGAAAAAAGGGCCAGAGGCAAAGCAAAATTAATCTTTATTTGAATTTCTCTTTTTTCCTAACTAATAATGAGAAATATTTCAAAGTAAAAGGTTAGTGATATGTAGAAAAATCTGTGTGCCACATTGCATAATATGGAAAATACTTAGGACATTTGCAATACCATATTGTGTTACCTTAAAATGTTTTAAAGTCCTTCATCTCTCTCAAAATTAAAAAAAAAAAGCTTGAAAGAACAACAGAAAAAGACATCTTCACAATGATTAAGAAATGAAATTATGAAATAAAAACTAATTATTGAGGAAGATGCAAATATTCCAAAAATATAACTGAGAGTGAAATTCATCTGTGAGCACCCTGAGAGGGAGGGCTAAAACAGGAAACACAATCATCTACATCAATCCTTTGAATGTAGAAGTGGGAGCACATCAGTGGCTTGACTAAACTAATAAACAATAATAATATCACCTAGTATTGTTATATACATATTTGTATATAAAGCTCTTGACAACAGTTTTTCAACAAATACAGAAGTCCTCTTTAATGACTCTTGCTTATATCATCTTTGCTTCCAGAGAACACATCCTGCAGATAAAAATAGGATCATGAGAATTCTCCAATTCTATGTCACTTGAGAAAATGTAACCCATTTTATTTTTTTATTTTGGGGGGCTGAGCTTAGTCTTCATTGCAGCTCATGGGTTTCTCTAAAGTTACGAAGCACAGACTTAGTTGATTCCTGGCACAGGGAAACTTAGTTCCCCCAATCAGGGTTTGATTTTGTGTCCCCTGAACTGAAAGGTAGATTTTTAACCACTGGACCACCTGGGAAGTCTCAGTGCAACCTATTTTAAATTCCTCAGCAAAAGAAAAGTCCCCAAGAATGGCTACAATTTGGCATCCACCATTTTCTTTCTCTCCTGTTCTGTGGTGACAGCTCCTGTCACTGCTGAGGCCAAAATGGCAGCTCCACACCCCGAGCTCACAGAAGTGGCCAGCAGCAGTGGGTCAGTAGGGACACTGCTGCTGCTGCTGAGCACTGATGTCTGTCCTGAGACCGCCGTCTTCCACTGAATGCACCAAACTCACCTTTCCCTTAGCACCTGGCCTGAGCTATTCCTCTGCCTAGGAAGGCTTTTCCTCGAGTCTTTACATGGCCAGCTCCCTCAGAAATCCAAGTCTCTCCTCAGATAGCCTACATTTCCCTGAACACACCAGCTATCCTCATCTTCTAGTCTCTCTCCATCCCATAAACCTGCTTTATTTTGCACTTGGACCAAGTCACCAAAACCACCAATCACTGCTTTCTGATTCTTCCTAAAAGGACCAAAACATAAAACCAATCAAGTCAAAATAAACGAACAACAAAAAGACTTAGGCGGGTTAATGGGCAGATAGCAGAATGAGCTCCTCAAAGTTACAAAGCATCAAATAAATGAAGAGCAGACGGTGCTCTCCTCCTATCTGGTCATGAAATAAGGGTTTACTTCTGGTAGATTCTGACTGGACCTGTTGCAGCAATAAAGCAAAATATTAAAATGTGGCAAATACATTTCAGGATATTTTCCCCAAATTAAATATCTGCACAAATTAATGAAGTTAAGTTACTACTAACCTCAAACTTTCCATTTGTCCCCAAAGTACAATCAATTAAACATATTTTTTTAAAAAGAGAAAAAATGCTGATCCCTAAAATAGAGATGTTGGCATATATGATGCAAAAAGGAATAATTTCAACTGAAACAAGTACATCTCTAAGAAACAGCACTCTAAAGCTTACTGCAGTCAGAAATCAAGAAAATTCGGTTAGCTATGGAGGGAAGTTCTTTACTTCATGGCAAGTCAGAGCATGCAAAGATGGCAGAACTCTTTCACAAGATTGCACAGTGGCTCCTTACAAACTGAAAAGACTATTTAGCCATAATCTAAGTACTTTCCAAAACAATGACACTGTGATTACAGCATATGCTCCACGTTGATAAGAATATTTTTATTACTCACCAAGTTGACTTTGAAAACATTCAGGCTTCATTTGCAGAATTTAACACAGGATTTATACAAGCAAATAAGTATTTATTTAGGTTGTCCTTTTGGCATGTTGGCACGGAGTGAGGTTGGTTACAAAATGTTAATATGCCAACTGCAATGGCGTTCCCAGGTGGCACGAGTGGTAAAGAACCCACCTGCCCGTGCAAGAGACCTAAGAGACACAGGTTCAATTCCTGGGTCAGGAAGATCCCCTGGAGAAGGGAATGGCAACCCACTGCAATATTCTTGCCTGGAGAATCCCATAGACAATAAACCTGGCAGGCTACAGTCGATAGGGTCACAAAGAGCGGAACACGACTGAAGTAACTTAGCACAGCACAGCACAATGGTGTTAGCTGAACTGGATGACCTGGCCTTGCTATTGAAGTCTCAAGGCCGAAATAAGATATATTAAACTTTGGGAATTACAGCCACAGGACTCACTAGCAGAATTTGCAAAATACCACTGTGAGATCGCAAGAACTGTTTAGTTAGAATTCAGAGTTTATGTTTCCCAGCCAAGTGTCTTAAGACGAAAAACAAACTTGGCATTGCTAAAACTCTTCTACCAGTTCAGACTTTCAGGACCAAGTATTCACAAGACTTTATGAGAGTAAATTTATTTTTTTCACTTCATGCCTATTAGAATGGATATTATCAAAAAAGACAATAAATAAGGTGTTGGTGAAGATGTGGAGAAAAAGGAACACTTTTACACTGTTGATGCGAAAGTAAGTTGATGCAATCACTGTGCAAAAGAGTATGGAGTTTCCTTAAAAAATTAAAAATAGATCTACTGTATGATTCAGCAATTCTACTTCTGGGTATTTATCTGAAGAAAGTGAAAACACTAAAACATATTAAAAAGATATATGCATCCTTATGTTTATTGCAGCATTATTTACAATAGCCAAGATAAAGAGCCTAAGTGTCCATCCATGCTGCTGCTGCTGCTGCTAAGTCACTTCAGTCGTGTCTGACTCTGAGCGACCCCATAGACCGCAGCCCACCAGGCTCCCCCGTCCCTGGGATTCTCAACCCACTCAAGTGGGTTGCCATTTCCTTCTCCAATGCATGAAAGTGAAAAGTGAAAGGAAGTCGCTCAGTCACGTCCAACTCTTCGCAACCCCATGGACTGCAGCCTACCAGGCTCCTCCATCCATGGAATTTTCCAGGCAAGAGTACTGGAGTGGGGTGCCATCACCTTCTCCAGTCTATCCATGGATAACTGTATAAATAAAATCTGAGATATAGATATACATCACACACACACACAGTAGAATATTATTCAGTCAAAAAAAATGAGGAAATCTTGCCATTCACAACAACATAGATAAACCTGAAGGGCATTATAGTAAGTGAAATAAGTCCATCAGAAAATAGAAATACCAGATTTCTTATCTGTATAATCTAAAAAACAAAACAAATAAAAAATACAGAAAAAAAACAAACACATAGATGCGAAGAATAGATTGATGGTGGCCAGAGCAGAAACAGGGGATGGGGAATGGGAGAAATGAGTGAAGGAAGGAGTCATTAAGTAAAAGAAAAAAAAAAAAACAAAAACGTAGCACTCTTGGAATAAGCTGCATACTCACAAGAAGTAGAGAGATAAAAACATTAGGTAAACTTATTTATTATGTGATGTGATGTAAAATGGTTTGTGGAAAATGTTTTTGAGACATCATACCTATGGTAGTAAGGAACTAATTTTGGATCTGGGCTTGTGCTGTGTGCTTAGTCGCTCAGTCACGTCTGACTCTTTGTGATCCCGTGGACTGTATAGCTCACCAGGCTCCTCTGTCTATGGGGATCTTCAGGCAAGAATACTGGAATGAGTTGCTATGCCCTCCTCCAGGGGATGTTCCCATTCCAGGGACTGAACCCAGGTCTCCCACATTGCTGGTGGACTCTTTACTATCTGAGCAACCAGGGAATAGTGACTATAGTGAAGTCGCTCAGTCATGTCTGACTCTTTGCGACCCCATGGACTGTAGCCTACCAGGCTCCTCTGTCCATGGGATTATCCAGACAATAGTCCTGGAGTGGATTGCAACTTTCCTTCTGCAGGGGATCTTCCCAACCCAGGGATCGAATCCAGGTCTCCCGCATTGTAGACAGACGCTTTACCATCTGAGCCACCAAGGAAATCCAAGTTAGAGTTATAATAAATAACTTTAAATCAAAAAAATTTTAAACTGAGTATGAAACTTCATCTTACAGAAAGATAACTACAGATTTTATGGATGTGGATGATTAAACATATATTTGGGCCACTGAATATTTAGTTGATATAAAAAAACTTGCAGAAAGTATTTCCTTATATGTATTTGTCCATAGTAGAGTTAAAGCTTTTAACCTGCAATCTGTCTAGTAATCAGAGAGAGAATATTTAAGGAGAAAAATAAGAAAATAAGATGCCCAAAACAAACTTAGAATAAAATTTGCAATTCATGTGAAAAAAAAGTATAATTTCTCTAATACCAGGAGCTTCTAAATATCAGTAAGTAAAGACCAACAAAACGTAAGCAAAGTTTAGAAACAGTAAGTCACTGAAGAGTAAATACAAATGTCTCCTAAAAATATGAAAAAATCTTCAATAAAGAATAATTTTAGAATGCTAGTTAAGCTATACTGAAATTCCATTTTTCACCTACCAGATTAGCAAAGTTTAAAAAGTTTTATGATGAATAGTGATTCAAGTGTACAGTGAATCAAGAATTAAGTTGTTCCTGGTGGAGTGAAAATGAATCCAAATTTCATGGAAAGCAATGGCAATATCTATCAAAATGTACATGTGCATACTTATGGAAACTCCACCTCCAGGAATTCATCCAATGGAAAGAACTATGTGTGTGCAAAAAGATACCTACATAAAGATCATCAGGGCAACAACAAATCAGCAAAAGTTTTGAAATTGCAACTAGTTAAGACATCACTTAAATAAGTGACAAGTCATCTCAACCATGGCAGCATTCTTATCTATCCAGTGATTATTGCCCAACATCTATTCTGGTATGTGTGTGTGCGTGTGCTCAGCTGTGTCTGACTCTTTCACGACCTCATGTACTGTAACCCACCAGTCTCCTCTGTCCATGGGATTTTCCAGGCAAGAATACTGGAGTGGGTTGCCATTTCCTACTCCAGGGGATCTTCCCAACACAGGGGTAGAACCCGTGTCTCTTGCATCTCCTGCATTGGCAGGTAGATTCTTTATCACTGGCACCACTTACTGTGCTAACAGTCCATATTTCGCTAATTCTCTCCCCAGCACTAGGATATATTAGTCTTGAAAAGTGTAACTCAATCATGGTTATTCCATTCTCCCTGTTGGAATATAATAACATCTCCAGACCACTATTTCTGGAGGAAACCAGTGGCTGGGGGATGGAGACTGAAAAGAGATTTACTTTTCTCTAAAAGCATCTTTGAACTCTAAATTTTTCAATAAGAACAAGCGTGTATAGAAAAAACCATATAATATTTGTAAATAACATCACCCTCCATTTTTTATTAAGAAACTGAAACCTAAAAATTAAAATTTTAAAGGTTTTGAAAGCAGTAGCAGAAATGAAACTTCAATCTATGTTCTCTAGCTGTAACGTGAGTCCCAGCAAGGCCCAGCCTACCTGGATACAAGGTTTGCTGTTATTTGCTTTAATATCATCTCTTCTCTCCCTTAATGAATATGCAGCATGGTTTAAAAACTAATAACCATAAAGTCAGGCAGAAAGTTCAAATTCTGTCTCTGCTACTCCTTGAGAGCTATATGAATTTAAGCAGGTAATATATTTTCAAACCTCAGCTTATTCATTATCAAACAAAATAATAATGAAACCTCAGGGTTGTGAGAATTCAATTTCAATTGACCCTTGAACAACACAGGTTTGAACTGCAGGAGTCCATTCATATTCGGATTTTCTTCAATAACTACAGTACCACTCTCCCCTCCCTTGGATGAATCTGCAGATGCAGAATCCTGGATGCAGAGGGCCCACCTTGGAACTTGAGTATGGAGTACCGATGGCTTTTGATATCCACCTCGGGTCCTGGAATCAATACCCCACGGTAACAAAGGAGGACAGTAGTTTAAATGAGATAAATTAGAAAAAGCCATTAGTCTTGTGCTGGGCTTTAATGAGTGCTCTAATAGATGCTGGCTTCCCTGGTGGCTCAGACAGTAAAGAATGTGCCTGCAGTGTAGGAGACCTGGGTTCAGTCCTTAAATTGGGAAGATCCTCTGGAGAAGGAAATGGCAACCCACTGGAAGGTTTTTGCCTGGAGAATCCCGTGGACAGATGATCCTGGTGGGCTACAGTCCATGGGGTCAAAAAGAGTCAGACATGACTGAGCTACTAACACACACTAGAGGATGTTGGTTGTAACATGCTCACTTAAAGTAGATTTAAACAAAGTTTTGGTTCAATAGCTTGGAAATTTCTCAGCACTTCTTAAAATAATCTGAAATACCACATGTGTTTGTGTGTGTGTTAGTCATTTAGTCATGTCCTCAGCCACCAGGAAAGCCAAAATACTGCATAAAGGATCATAAAACTAAGACTGGAATGCGTGCTTGAGTACCTGCTAAGTAGCTTCAGTGTGTCCGACTCTTTGCGACCCTGTGGACTGTAGCCGGCCAGGCTTCTCTGTCCATGGGATTCTCCAGGCAAGAATACTGGAGTGGGTGGCCATTCCCTTCTTCAGGGGATCTTCCTGATCCATGCCTTGAACCTGAGCCTTGGTTGGAATAACTCCTTCTAAATTAGCAGAGAAGAGGATTCTGGGCACTGTTTCTCACACTTCAGCTTTGCCTGAATACTGGAATTATTTGGAGTAACCAGGAGTTTTTTACACTCTTGATGCCTGAGTCCCACCTTCATTTAATTGGTTTGGGTTGCAGTCTGGACAACTGAATTTTAAAGTTCTAATGTGCAGCCAAGGTTGAGAACCGATGCCATAGACTCTTCATAAATCATCTGTTCTTAATTAACTTAGACCTATTCTCATCGTGTTGGTAGAGGTTTTGAAAGCTTATATATTTCCTTCAAAGATTAGCAGCTTCCTCAGGACCAGAATTATCTCTTTATTTTCTAACTGTTTTTTTAACCTCTGCCTTCTAGCTTTCCTTTCGTCTCATTAAGGGCCCAGTTGAATCTCTATCTTCTGTTGACTGATTGGCTATTAAAGATTGAAAACTCTGACAGCAGCTGGAAGCCTCCCTCTTTTAGAGTTTTCTTCCTCAGGTGATAACCTGCTTGGTGAGAACCAGATCCATGAGGTGGGGCACACAGCCATACTGCCACGGCTCCTTCTACCGGCAAATGTTGCAGAAATGGATTCCATTCCCAGCCAAAGCAGTATTTTACCTCTTGTTTTTCCTTTCCTCCCATTTGTTTCAACTTTTACTGAATTAAATAATGATGCGGGCTTCCTTGATGGCTCAGTGGTAAAGAATCACCCTGCCAATTCAGGGGACACAGGTTTGATTCCTGGTCCAGAAGAGCCCATATCCCACTGAGGAACCAAGCCCATCCACTGTTGCTCACTAAGCCCAGCGTACTGAGCTGTGCTTAGAGCCCAGAAACTACAACTGCAGAGCCACGTGCCACAACTACTGAAGCCCGCTTGCCCTAGAGCCCGTGCTCCACAAGAGAAGCCACTGCAAGGAAAAGCCCATGCACCACAACTAGAGAACAGCCCTGCTCGTCGCAACTAGAGAAAAGACCTCCCAGCAATGAAGACCCAGCACAGTCAAAAGTAAACACGTTAATAAAATTACGTTTAAAATACAATAATGATGCATGTGAAACTGTTCTCAGATGTAACCAACTACTTTGATTTTCATTTCAGATGTTTAGGGAAGACGAACAGATAGCAGAAGAGCTCTGGATCTGAAGGCAGGATGTGGGTTTAAGCCCTGTCTACCGCCTATGCTGGACAGTCACTTTGCTTCATTGCCTGCTAAGTCCTTTCAGTCATGTCTGACTCCACAATGCTGTGGACTGTAGCCTGCCAGGATCCTCTGTCCATGGGGTTCTCCAGCCAAGAGTACTGGAGTGGGTTGCCATGTCCTTCTCTAGGAAATCTTCCCAACCCAGGGATTGAACCCATCTCTCTTTGTGAGGCCTCAATTTCCTAATGCCGGAGCTGAGTAATAATGATATAGGGTTGTTAGGATAATGGGATTAGGGGTCTGAAAAGCACTTTATAAAACATAAAGCATGTTTGAAATATTAATTATTATGATTGTGAAAGGAATAAGTGAAAACATTAAGCAAATGATTAAATCAATTTTATATAACAATCATTTAGCATCCCTCTTTTAGATTAGAAATAATTTCCCTTAAGCCTTTCCTTGTTTGCCAGAATCGATCAGGTCTCACATCTCTGTCTAAAATTTAACTTGGTTACCATTATTCTCTATAGTCAAAGCTATGATTTTTCCAGTAGTCATGTATGGATCTGAGAGTTGGACCATAAAGAAAGCTGAGTGCTAAAAAACTGATGCATTCAAATTGTGGTGCTGGAGAAGACTCTCGAGAGTTCCTTGGACTGCAAGAGGTTAAAATCAGTCAATCCTAAAGGAAATCAACCCTGAATATTCATTTGAAGGACTGATGCTGAAGCTCCAATATTTGGCCACCAGATGTGGAAAGCCAACTCATTGGAAAAGATCCTGATGCTGGGAAAGATTGAGGGATGGAGAAGGGAGCATAAAGGATGAGATAGTTGGATGGCATCATTGAGTCAATGGACCTGAGTTTGAGCAAACTCCAGGATATAGTGAAGGACAGGGAAGCCTGGCATGCTGCAGTCCATGGGATCACAAACAGTCAGACATGACTGAGCAACTGAACAACAAACCGTTATTCCAAACATGGTATTTGTCATCTAAACACAAAGCAGGTATGCCATTGTGGAGACATTCCTTTCCGAAGTGAACTCTTGAAGGAAGATATGATGAAAAAGCAAAAGGAAGGAAGCTATTAGGTATTAGCTCATTCATTCGTTCTCCAGGTATGTACTAAGAATCTGCCAGCTTCTTGAGAGCCTGCTGGGTGGCAAGGGGCATATGAGCAACTGTGGTTGGAGTACCGACCAGGACCAGCGGGGAAACATGATAAATGTTACAACTGAGAAAGACGGCGATCAGTGGCAGGAGATCTCAGAGAGTCAAAATTTATAGAAGCGAAGCTTGCATTGGCCGCCCGAGGTGGGCTGGGCAGGATCGGTGCCTGGGCATGGAGAGCAGGAAGGTCTGGGTGAGAGAGCATGGTTCGTTAGAATAAATGAAAGAAGTTCAGTGTACCTGGAGCATGTGAGAGGGAAGGTGGTGAGAGAAGAGGATGGAAAGACAAACAGGAACCCTAAACCTTGGAACACCTGTCAGAGGATTTGGATTATATCCTGGGGGCATTGGGAAATCATTAAAAGATTTGAAACGAGAGTGATAGCATCAGATTTCTAGGGCTTGTGCTTGTTGGTTTTCCTCTGTTTGTTTGGTTACAGTGTGTAGCAAGCTTTTGAGAGGAGAAAGGAGGAGACTAGATGTGATACTCCATGCGAGAAATGCTTGGGATCTAGTCTTGTGTTGTGACAGATGGAATCAGAGAAAGGAAGGGAGCATTCTTTGTAAAACTCCAATCTGATTATATCACTCTCACACTTGAGACTCTTCAAATATTTCCCATTGTTCTCAGGATAAAATTTCAAAAACTCTTAACATGGCTTATTAAAAGACCCTTCATGTTCTGGATGCCTCTTTCTGCCCTCTTACGCACTGACCCTCTCTGTTCCTTGTACCATTTGAAATATTTGAAAGAGTTTACCCATCTACTGCTCTAAATTCTTTGGACATTGAGGTCGAACACACATAACCTGCCTAGAAACTTCATAGAAGTCATAACTGTTTCACTGAGGAATAAATGTATGACGTGAATGATTTGTATGTATCAATAAGACGTGTAGTTGATCAAACTTGGAGGGGAGAAGAATCCTAAGGATGAAACAAATGTTTCTGGCTTGAGTCACTGGTTGGTTTAGAGAAATTTTGGAGAGGAGGCAGAGAAGATGGTTCAATCTGACTTACACGAGTTTAAGGTAGTTGCAATTTATCTAAAAGGAGATGCTAAATAAGCAATTGGATCTAAGTATAAACATATGCCAAATTCTGTGCCAGGCACTTTCACACATATTAGCTCACGTAATTAACTAAAGCCAAATGTAGATTAAAAAAATTAACTATATGATTTAGTTTTAAAGTAGGCACTACACTAATTGTGTTAATCCAGGCTATGAGTAGCCCACATCTATTCATCTAGGGAAATGAGCAATTTATCCCTGGAGGAGTTAAGAACTGTCTAATGATTTCAAATAGTTTCATTTCCAAAGTATTTGCATGGCACAATTATGGGAAGACTTAAAAACAAAAACACGTATAGATGGGTGAATGAATAATTTTATTCCCATGGAGGAGTTTTAGCCTGTCCCAGTCTTTGCAATGAGTAATCATGGGGCCCAGCTCATTTTAAATAAGCCCAACAGAGAGAAAAAGGAAAATGCCCAACCACATTCAGCTCAACCAATACTTGGCAACCTGTATTATCCTTGACACCTAGCCCTGTAAGGGTTCTCCCTCCCTACTTTTGGCAAAGTATTAAAAACTAGACCTGTGAAATATTTCCTCTACCTAATTTACATATTTTATGCATCTTTGTTGCATCTCTAGGTACAATATTAGCATTCCAGAAAACATTTCCATTACATCCTTCAAACCTTCAGACTGTAAGTTTCCCAGCAATAGAAGTAAGCTATTTTACATATGGTAGTGAATATATCGGAGAAGGCAATGGCACCCCACTCCAGTACTTTTGCCTAGAAAATCCCATGGACGGAGGAGCCTGGTAGGCTGCAGTCCATGGGGTCGCGAAGAGTCGGACACGACTGAGCGACTTCACTTTCACTTTTCACTTTCATGCATTGGAGAAGGAAATGGCAACCCACTCCAGTGTTCTTGCCTGGAGAATCCCAGGGACGGGGAAGCCTGGTGGGCTGCTGTCTATGGGGTCACACAGAGTCGGACATGACTGAAGCGACTTAGCAGCAGCAGTGAATATATATATCAATCCAATCTCCCCAATTCATCCCACCCTTCTCTTCCCCTCCCCTATGTCCACATGTTCATTCTCTACATCTGTGTCTGTATTTCTGCCCTGAAAATAGATTCATCTGTACCATCTTTCTAGATTGCACATATATGCATTAATATATTATTTTCTCTTTTATCATATCTCTTTTGTGATATTTGTTTTTCTCTTTCTGAATTATTTTACTCTATGGGAACCTGCTATAAAGCCCAGAGAGCTCAGCTCAGTGCTGTGATGACCTAGATGGGTGGATGAGGGAGAGTGTGGGAAAGAAGTCCAAAAGGGAGAGGGTATACATGTACATATGGCTGATTCATTTCATTGTACAACAGAAACTAATACAACATTGTATGGCAATTCTACATCAGTAAAATTAAAACAATTAAAAAAAGAACTAAGCTCTTCGCTCCGTAAGGTTTTAAAATAAGGTTTTTCAAAGAATGATCTGAGGCCAGCAAACTGGAATCAACAGGGCTGCTTGCTTAAAAGACGGACTTGGGTCCTTATCTCCAGGTTTACTAAGTCAGCATTTCTCAAGATGGGATCCAGGAATCTACATTTGGAAAAGGTTGCTATCTGTCACACTAAAGTTGGAGAATTTGGATCCGTTAAGTAAGGTAGACAAATCTCACTATACATCTTGCTGTCAGAAATAGCTATGCTATGCCTTCTCATGGAGAAGTAACATACCAGAACAATAGATACATTCAATAAATTTTTGAATTCAACAAAAATTTGAATTCACAAGTGAAAATAAGAGGCTGACTCTTATTTGGACTCCAATAATAGTCCAATAATAATTGGACTCCTTGAAAGAAGATTTTAAAAGATTTTACCCACCTACTGTTGCCACTAAAGTAATTGCTGGAGAACAAATATTTTACACAGAACTACTAAATACCAGGTAAGTGTTCACTGATTACAAAAAAGTAAGCTAATTAAAGGGAGTGCTTTATAATTAAGGTATCTTATTGACAGTAGGGAAGATCCATGTTACAGAGTAACTCCTAGGTTATGAGAATTTTGTTTTTAGATTTTGCTTTCTGTTTTGTGCATATTTGTTTGGTTTTTGATTAGGACTTTTCAAAGAAGTTTTCTAAAAGGAATGGCAGAATTGACTCACTGAATTAAACTCTTAGTTATTGCCCACAAACCTTCATTCAACATCTGTATAATTCTCAGAGAAAGACTGTATGTGTGTGTTTATATATATATATATATATATATATATATATATATATATATATATTTAATACTTAACCTAAATATGGATATTTCAGTGTGTTTAAAATTCTTTTGTTTTCCAAAACAAATAGACTGTTATTTGAGAGATGCTGGACAAATAAAGATATGTGAGACCTGATCTCTGCTTTTCTCTGCATTTTTTAAATTTGAAAAAGAGAAGGAAAAATCAGTTTTGCAAACATTTTCATTCACAAAGCTTAGTCTTTTTTTTTATTATTCAGACACTGAAAGGTTAATTTTTAAGTACTTTTCTTTGGCAAAGTAAATAGAAAATTCTATTACCCATCAATTAAAGATAGGTAAGAAGTAACAGAGTTTGAACAGAGATGGGGTACATATTATGCATGCAAGGAAAATTAAAACTTGAGATCTTGTAGCGGGATGCACGTGCTTTGATGTACAAAAGAACCATTGTTTGTGTGGGACAAAACCTCCCCAGTATAGAAAGAGATAAAAAGGGGGGAGTTTCTAGCTGATTAAGGTCAACTGAGATCTATGAATAACATAAATGCTATTAATCTAGCACCAAATGAATCACAGGAGTACAGCGGGGCATGGTTATGTGGCAGAGTTCGCGGCAGGAGTGTTTTATGTCACTTTGTATTAGATAATGAGCATATCCATCCAGATTCCTAAATACAATCCAAACTGGTGCAGAAGAAGCCTTAAGGAGCTGGAGAGAACAAATCGAAGAGCTAGATCTGAAGTTCGGAAAGGTAATAGCGATGTTTAAACAGGGCAGCTAGTTGAGATGTTGGCAGGCAACCGTACAATCTCACCCCTCGGAAACGGCATGAGAAAGGATTTCATAGTTGGATGGCGAGCAGCTTATCATGTATAATGTCACCTCCCTCTTTATGTCCTAGTTTAATAGAAGAGATGCAGACAGTAATGCCTTAAAAGACTGGATGCCGGAAAACATGGAATTCTTTTCCTCTAATGACTAATTTAAAATACAAAATGAGCTACTTCTTTCTTCAGGGAAACATTATAAACTCGGTAAGTAAGTATCATTCTTTTTTCAAAGTTGAATCTATCTAAATGTTTGAGAGTCCTTTTATCTAAGTCTTATTGAAATATATATTTATTTTAAATATGTTTGTTTATGTATTGATTTACATTCCAGATCCATTTTTTCTTATTTTTTGCTCTTTATTGGAGTAGGTTGATTTACAATATTGTGTTAGTTTCAGTTGTACAGGAAAGTGAATCAACCATATATATACCTACGTTCACTCTTTTCTAGATTCTCTCCCTATATAAGTCATCACGGGCTTCCCAGGTGGCACTGGTGGTAAAGAATCTGCCTGCAATACAGGAGACATGGGTTCGATCCCTAGGTCAGGAAGATCCCCTGGAGTAGAACATGGCAACCCACTCCAGTATTCTTGCCTGCAGAATCCCCACAGACAGAGGAGCCTGGCAGGCTACAGTTCATAGGGTCGCACACAGTTGGACATGACTGAAGTGACTTAGCACTCACACACACACACATGCATCTATAAGGCAGAGAAAGTCAACAGTTGCCAGCAGCCCCAAGAACCTAAGAGAGCAGCACAGGACTTCTCCCTCAGCCTCTGGAGGAAGCCAACCCTGCTCACAGCTTGATTTCAGATTTCCTGGCCTTCAATTGTCGAGAGAATGAATTTCTTAATACAATGTGGTCCTTTGTGATGGTAACCCTAAGACACTTAGTGATGCACAGAATTCATGCAAATGTCAGAACCCAGACTACAGTACCAATGAGCAGCTGGAGGAAACAAAAATGTGCAGTTTTTAACAAAATCCTCGATAAAGGGACCAAAGAATGAAGGTGGGCTCACCATCAGAAGGGATTTTTGAGATCATCTAGTGTCATCCTGGAGCTTCCCTTGTGGCTCAGCTGGTAAAGAATCTGCCTGCAATGTGGGAGACCGGGGTTCAATCCCTGGGTTGGGAAGACCCCCTGGAGAAGGGAAAGGCTACCCATTCCAGTAGTCTCATCTGGAAAATTTCATGGACAGAGGAGCCTGGTGGGCTACCATCCATGGGGTCACAAAGAGCTGGACATGACTGAACGACTAACACACACACAGTGTCCTCCTATTCATTTCACAGCTGAAGAAACCGAAGGAATCTATCCTTGGCTTCCTTTCTCCTTTGTCTCAAGTGAGATACAGATGGTCTGTTCTCACCCGGGCCGGAAATCTCTGTCTGGCTGAAACCCCAGATGATTCATCTGGATTCCCAGAGAGTGAGAAGTTCTCACCAGTAAGATGGTAGCTATAAAATGCATTTACTCTAGAGTACCACCCTGTAGGTGTTCTGTGCTTAGTCACTGAGTCATGTCCAATTCTTGCAACCCCGTGGACTGTAGCCCACGGAGATTTCTCTAGGCAAGAATACTGGACTGGGTTGCAAGCCTTCCTCCAGGGATTGAACTCAGGTCTCCCACATTGCAGGCAGATTCTTTACCACCTAGCCACCAGGGAAGCCCAGGTCACAATGGCAGAAGCTGGAAATATGAACCCCTGTCTTTTAAAACACATCCGCAATCCCAAATATGAGACCTGTTATGTTGAAGCTGTAAGTAAAATCAAACAAGTATATTTTTGTTTCCTCAGGTTAAAACTAATGGCTCAGAACAAGGCAGAAGAAAGGGAAACTGTGGACTATTTCTATCTGTGGCATTTAAAACAAGGGCAGGATGTTGCTACCTGGCTGATAGCTGACCAATTGTATAAAACCAGAAAAGAAGGACAACACACACACATTATTTAATGATGCTGAAGGACTATAAAGGCAGTGAAAAGCTTGAGAAGGTCAAGATCCTTGGCAGAAGGAAAGTTAATTGAGGGGCTGGAGAGAAAGTAGCTGCTGAGATGCAGAGAAATTGAGCTCAACCAGTGAGACCAACAGCTTCCCTGTTAGCTCAGTTGGTAAAGAATCTGCCTGCAATGCAGGAGACCCCAGTTTGATTCCTGGGTCAGGAAGATCCACTGGCGAACGGATAGGCTACCCACTCCAGTATTCTTGGGCTTCCCTTGTGGTTCAACTGGTAAAGAATCCATCCACAATGCAGGAGACCTGGGTTCGATCCCTGGGTTGAGAAGATCCCCTGGAGGAGGAAACAGCTACTCACTCTAGTATTCTGGCCTGGAGAATTCCATTGACTGTATAGTCCATGGAGTCGCAAAGAGTCAGACATGACTGAGTGACTTTCGCATACATACAGTGAGACCAGCAAGCAGTCTCTTGCATCAAGATCATCAGGAGACAAAGATGCAAGAAGCTAAGATCCTAGATGGCTTCCCTGGTGTCTCAGCGGTAACGAATCTGCCTGCAATGCAGGAGACCTGAGTTCGATCCCTGGGTTGGGAAGATGCTCTGGAGGAGGGCATGCCAACCCACTCCAGTATTCTTGCCTGGAAAATCCCATGGACAGAGGAGCCTTGTGGGCTACAGTTCATAGGGTTGCATAGAGTCAGACACCACTGAATCGACTTAGCACACACACACACATGCAAGATCCTAGAGAGAAGGGAAGCTCAGGAAAATAAGCCACTTTTGCTCTCGAGTTATTCATCCATTTGTCTATGGTACAGGCCAAGAGATGGGGAAGCAAATCCAAAAAGTGCTTTTTCTGCTAAGCAGCTGAAACACTGAGGAGGGCTACTGGTGGCCTCACTGTGCTGGGAGATTAAAAAAAAAAAAGTATAGCAGCTGCCAATGTGGAGATGCTCAGGCAGTCATTTCAGGGTTTCATGTGAGATGTCCTATACTTTTGAAGTAAAAGCAAATCTCAAGTAAAGAAGCCATAAAGATCGAAACTTGGGCTCAAATCAGCTTGTCCCCTAATTGGACTAATGGGATCTGCTCCTCTAACTGCCTTCCAGAAGTTAAAGAAATTCTCTGGAGAAAGAGAATATCTTCGAGACCTTCTGCAGTTTTTCATTCATGAGCTCCAGGCTTCCCTGGAAGATGGTCAGATACACTTGAGAGAGAGGACTGCTGCTGCTGCTGCTGCTAAGTCGCTTCAGTCGTGTCCGACTCTGTGCGACCCCATAGATGGCAGCCCACCAGGCTCCTCCGTCCATGGGATTCTCCAGGCAAGAACACTGGAGTGGGTTGCCATTTCCTTCTCCAATGCATGAAAGTGAAAAGTGAAAGTGAAGTCACTCAGTCATGTCCGAATCTTCATGACCCCATGGACTGCAGCCCACCAGGCTCCTCCATCCATGGGATTTTCCAGGCAAGAGTACTGGAGTGGGGTGCCATTGCCTTCTCTGAGAGAGAGGTCTAGGAGGCAAAAAATCCATCATGGAACCAGACCCAGTTGCGATTCAGATATCAAAGTAATCAGGCTCAAACTTTAAGACCTGAGCAGATGTCCACCTTCCTTCACCACAGACAAGTCCTAAAGGATCACAGACAAACTTTTAGTGAGTGAAACTAGAATGGACCTGGCTAAGCATCTTGGTGACTCAGAAACAGGCTTTTCCTCTGAAGACAGTAGTTCTGTATGGAGTGGCCTTGAGGGAAGAGGATGGAATACTGACCATTGCCCCAGAGACTCAGTCCTTTATCCCTGAGGGGTTATTCACATGAAGCCAGTATTTCCCAAAATGCCTGGAGCCCTGAATTAGGACACAGCACTAGAATTTTTAAATAGTAAAGCTGAACTGATTGAAAGGATAGGAGAGGATGGACTGCGTTCACGGGCAAGTGAAGAACAGGAGCTCAGAATAGCAAGGATGAGTTTCCTGTGAGTGGCAGTGAGGCTCAAACCTTGACACAGGCTGTGAGAAGAAAGAAAATGAAGTTCCCCTGGACTTCGCTGGCAGTCCAGTGGTTAAGAATCTGCACTTCCAATGCAGGGGGCACAGGTTCAACTCCTGGTCAGGAAACCAAGATTCCACATCCCATGCCATATGGCCAAAAACTAAATAAATAATAAACAGAATCAAAAATGAAAATGAGTTCCTGCGTAGAATTAATTATTATCCCTTTATTTTTATTCATCAGAAGCTGGGAGAAAGTGGGAAAAGGGGCTTTGAGAATTTTAGTTCCCCTTTCTGTCTCATACTGCCCCCACACTCGTGAAGTTGCAAATTAAAGAATTAATAAAATTAGGACAAATCTCTCCACTACCTGTGTGTGTGCTAAGGCGCTTCAGTCATATCCAACTCTTTGGGACCCTGTGAACTATAGCCTGCCAGGCTCCTCTGTCCATGGGATTCTCCAGGCAAGAATACTGGAGTGGGTTGCCATGCCCTCCTCCAGGGGATCTTCCTGACTCAGGGATCAAACCTGTGTCTCTTACATCTCCTGCGTTGGCAGGCAGGTTCTTTACCACTAGTACCACCTGGGGAGCCTCCATTACCTAACTCAGTATAATTGCTTTGTTCTTTTCTGTCTTGTTTCTTCTTCTTGAGTTCCTTCCTTGCATATTGCATTTTATCCTCTCTTCTTAAGATGCCCAAAAAGCTATGCGGCTACCCCAAACTTACCCCATAGTCCTGGCACAGGGTTAGCCCTAAGGAACACTTCTGGGACCACAACAAGAAGGTGGAAAAGTAAGTGAGGGGGCACTGACTTCTCCCACTTGCAGCATCAGGCAAGCTCAGAACGGAGGCGAGGCTCTGGTGCTGACCAGTGCCCACCTGGGAGGGCGCCACCGGTTCCATGGCACCAGGACACTTAACAGGCTCTGCTCTGGTTCCATCTGTGCTCTGGGGTCTGCAGGCTTTAAACCAAGGACAGGGGTTTTGCCTTCTCTTTCCCTTCTGGCTCAGCTGGTAAAGAATCCACCAATGCAGGAGATGCAAGAGACAAGGGTTCAATGCCTGGGTGAGGAAGATCCCCTGGAGCAGGAAATGGCAACCCACTCCAGTATTCTTGCCTGGAAAATTCCATGAGCAGAGGAGCCTGCTGGGCTATAGTCCATGGGGTCGCAAAGAGTCGGCCACGACTGAGGGCACGCACACACTCACAATCCCTTCCCGTAATGACTCTTAGTGGTGAAGCAGTTAAGGCAGGATTCCTCCTCTTGGCTGGAACTTCGCATTTTTTGTTGGCACTGTCTCATCCCCGGAGACAATAGCAGATTGTGTGCGGTGTTCTCAGAGGGATCTTGTCCTGGCAGGCAGGCTTCCAGTCAACATGCTTAACATCCTCTGCAGAGACCGTGCCTTGTTCCAACCTGACTTTCAAGTGTCTTTTATAAAGACAATCGTTTCAATCACAACGGGCAACCGCATGAGGAACTTGCACAAAACTGAAAGCAAAAATCCTCCTAAGAGAGTCTCACAGAGGAGCAGAGAAAAGGAGGATGCTCAAAAGGGGAGCGGAGGCAGCCTCCACTGAAATCCTGGGACCCAGATGCTCCTGACACCCTGTCTGTCCCCGGATTAGAAAAAGCCCTTCCCTTCCTCATACCTCTGACCCAGTTCGCAGTCCTAAAACGGCTTGCTCTTGGGTAATCTTAACCACAGCCATCACCCAGGTGAGGGGCTTTCCTGGCAGGAAGGTTAAGAATTTCAAGCCATGCAGAACTTCCGACCAGGGCCCGAGGGTCTGGGTCCCCAACCAGCAGCCACACCCTGAAACCACAAACCCTCCTCCACTGTCCCCTCACCCCTCCCAGAGCAAGAGGTGGTGGGGAGCACCATGCAGATAACCTCCAGGAAAGACTGCCTCAGGGGACAAGAAATCTGAACTAAGAGAAACAACCGTAGAGTCACAGTTCATAAAGCACAAAGTATTCTGGACTTCCATGTCTCAAAAATTGATGTGGAAGACAGATTTTAAAGATAAGACGGGGAGGGAGGTGGGAGGGGGGTTCAGGATGGGGGACACATTTACACCCATGGCTGATTCATGTCAATGTATGGCAAAAACCACTACAATATTGTAAAGTAATTAGCTTCCAATTAAAATAAATTAATTAATTTAAAAAATAATAAGGAGACAAATTCATCAAGGTTAAGCAGCTCACTAGAGGTCACATGGCTTGCAAATGACCCAACTGGTTATAAACATGAACTTTCTGGGGGAGAAAAGACAAATCAATCATGCAGAAAAATTCCAGATAATTTATGGAGATGCTCAAGGGAGGTGGAAGAGAACCACCCACTCCATATGTGTGGGCAGTACATGGTGACAGCCTTCCCGGAGGATGGCATGGGCGCATGGGGGTAACTGCACTGTGGAGAAACTGACAAAGCCTCAGCCACTAGCTGGTCAAGGTCAATGTCAACTGAGATATGTCATGTAGATAGTACGTACCTTTTTTTGGTGGGGGAAGGGGAGGAGAGAAGCAGGGTCCTTCATAAGGGTCTAGTAGATATAGTGGAGATGGAGGTGAAGTCCTAGGCCTAGGCCTAGGAAAAGGCAGAGGTGAGGCAGAGGCCTCCGGAGCAGAGGCCAGGCCTCCCTGACTCCCCCCAGCAAGCCCTCTGCTACCTCAGATTCCTCACTCCAGCCTCCCCCTGCCTCTGGGAACACAGAGCAGCAAGAACTGCCATGCAGGACCCTCCAGGGTCCCCACTTAGAGCAGAGCACAGGATCCAGGATGCTCCCTCCCCACTGTGGGAGATCAGGGGGAACTCGGTGTCCCACTCTCCACCAAGATGAAGTGGGGAAGCTCTCTGTCCTCCAGAAGAGAATAAACTCTTGTTCTCTGTGATGGGGGGAGAGAGAGTGGGGCTTGGCCTCTAAGCAGAACCTAGAAAGAGGCCAGAGGTGGTGCCCCCAGAGGAGATTCTCAGATGCCACTTTCACACTTGCAGTGTCTCCACTTTCCCTTCCCATTGACTCTAGGGAGCAGCTCAGAGTCTGGGCCAGAGTGACTGATGGGAAGAGGGGATCTGCTCCAAAGACATCTGTGGATTTCAGAGTGGGAGTTTCCCCGACACCAAATTCACCTCTGTATACACAGGGCAGTAGTCATGTATGGATGTGAGAACTGGATCATAAAGAAGGCTGAGCACTGAAGAATTGATGTTTTTGAATTGCGGTGTTGGAGAAGACTCTTGAGAGTCCCTTGGACTGCAAGGATACCACACTAGTCAATCCTAAAGGAAATCAACCCTGAACATTCATTGGAAGGGCTGATGCTAGAGCTCCAATACTTTGGCCACCTGATGCTAAGAGCCGACTCATTAGAATAAGACCTTGATGCTGGGAAAGATTGAAGGCAGGAGGAAAAGGGGACAACAGAGGATGAGATGGTTGGATGGCATCACTGACTCAATTGATATGAGTTTGAGCAAGCTCCGGGAGATGGTGAAGGACAGGGAAGCATGGTGTGCTGCCGTTCATGGGGTCACAAAGAGTCAGACATGACTGAGTGACTGAACAACAACATACCTACCCAGGGCAGCACGCTGGTGGCAGGGGAGCAGCTTCAAAGGGACTAGAAAGAGTAGCCACCCTTGGGGCTAAAGAACTGGATGGGGCCAGCCAGTTCTGGGAGGCTGGGCAGTATGTACCCTTGATTGGATGTGACGAGAGTGGCACTTTACCTCTGCAGTCTGCCTCCCAAAAACCCATCACCCCAGTCTAATCATGAGAAAAACAGACAAATTCCAACTGAGGGACATTCTACAAACACTTGACCAGCACTCTACAAAACTGTCGAGGTCAGCAAAGACAAGGAAAGTCTAAGAAACCATCTCAGCCTAGAGGAGCCTAAGGAGACACGATGATTAAAGTTACTGTGATGTTCTTGATGGAATCTAGATGGAAAAGGTCATGAGGTGAAAGCTACATAAATCTGAAGAAATTGTGGATTTTGACGTTGTGGTACACATGTACAATGGAATGAAAAAGAATACGTTTGGGTCAGTTCTAATGATGTAGATGAACCCAGAGCCTATCATAGACTTAAGTAAGTCAGAAAGAGAAAAACATATATTAACACACATATATGGAATCTAGAAAGATGGTGCTGATGAACCTATTTGCAGGGCAGCAGTGGAGATACAGATATAGAGAACAGACTTATGGACATGGGCATGTGGAAGGAGAGGGTGGAACAAATGGAGAGGAGCATGGAAGCATATACACTACCATATGTAAAATAAATAGCCAATGGGAATTTGCCGTATGATTCAGGGAACTCAAACTGGGGCTCTGTAACAACTTAGAGGGGTGGGAAGGGGTGGGAGGTGGGAGAAAGGTTCAAAAGGGAGGGGACATATGCATACCTGTGACTGATTCATGTTGATGTATGGCAGAAACTTATACAATATTGTAAAGCAATTATCCTTCAATTAAAAATAAATACATTAAAATAAATAAATAAATATAAATGATGGACTTTAACTGATAATGTACCAACAGTGGTGCATGAACTGTAACAAATATACCATACAAATATAAGATGTTAGTAACAGGAGAAACTGTGCCCAGGATACAAGAATGAATGCTTGGTAGTGTCTTCTCAATTTTTCTGTAAATCTAAAACTGTCCAAAAATTAAAATTTCATTTGACTAAAATGCCCAACATCTCTGCATAACCTCTTTCTATAATAACACACAATTCTGTGTCTTATTAAGCAAGCATTTTCTTGGTATGTAACTCAGTTGATTAAGTCTAGCTCTCTGACCAGACACTCGATTCTGAGAAGGCAAGGATCATGCCTGTTTGCTGCTGCTGCTGCTAAGTTGCCTCAGTTGTGTCTGACTCTGTGCGACCCCATAGACGGCAGCCCACCAGGCTCCCCCATCCCTGGGATTCTCCAGGCAAGAACACTGGAGTGGGTTGTCATTTCCTTCTCCAATGCGTGAAAGTGAAAAGTGAAAGTGAAGTCTCTCAGTCGTGTCCAACTCTTAGAAACCCCATGGACTGCAGCCTACCAGGCTCCTCCATCCATGGGATTTTCCAGGCAAGAGTACTGGAGTGGGGTGCCATTTCCTTCTCCACATGCCTGTTTACTGGGCATCAGATCTCTGCAACTTGGCACAGTGCCTAGCACATAATAGGAGTTCAATAATGCTAAATGAATTATACTAGTATTATACTAGGGTATTTAGAGCAGCTTTCTCTAAACACATTAAATTCAAACATTCAAGCCCAGGTCAGGAAGAATGCTAAAATATTTAAAATATCAAAATAAGAAAATAGGATCCCAGTAATTTCATTTAAGATGTTAATTTTGATGATAAGAGATTAACATGGACATATAAGGACAAAGTACAAACTGTATGATCCAGCAGTGTGACTCCTGGGCATACATACTGAAAAGATGAAAACTCTAATTCGAAAAGACACACGTATCCCAGTGTTAATAGCAGCACTGTTCATCATAGCCAACACAGGAAAGCAACTCAAGTGCCATTGACAGATGATTGGTTTAGGATGTGGTGGATATATTTATACAATGGAATATTAGTCATAAAAATGAATGAAATATTGCCATTTGCAGCAACATGGATGGACCTAGAGAATATCACACTAAGTAAACCAGAAAGACAAATATGATATCACTTACATGTGGAATCTAAATAATACAAATGAAATTATATATAAAACAGAAATAGACTCACAGAAATAGAAAACAAATCTGTTGATTACCAAAGGAAAAAGGATTGGCAGGGGGAAGGGATAAACCAGGAGGATGTGATTAAAAAACACAAATTACTGTACACAAAGTAGATACACAACAAGGATTTACCATAGAGCATAAGGAACTATATTCAGTACCTTGTGATAACCTATAATGGAAAATAATCTGAAAAAAATATATATATATATATAACTGAATCACTTTGCTATATGTATGAAACTAATATAATATTGTGAACCAACTCTGTTTCAATAAAAACAAAAACCTTTTTTAAAAGAACAAGGAACAAACTAGAGCAAGGTTACAAACATGAGTTGGGAGCTACCTTACAAAGAAGAGGAATCAGAGTCAACAAATTCAATATAAGTACGAACAACGCGGTATCACATTAAAAACCAGTATTATCAGTGCATACTCACAGAAATACAGCATTGGTAGGCCTGAAAGTTATCCTCTCACTTTCTTAACTTCTTGACGTTATCCAAAATTCTGTGTACACTTTGAATTTCCCTTCAGGAAGAAGACAAAACATTTAAATGTTTAAAAATAGATAATTACCCCTTAAGGAAAAGTTAAAAGTTGAGAAAAATTAGCCAGGAAAGTAAAGAGCTAACAAGTGATCAATAATAACTACTTAATGTGTAACGAATGTTTGTAAAGAGAGACCTGAATACTTTTGTGGCTTCACAGAAAACTAGACAAAAGATAAATGAGCTTAAACTGCCATAAACTTTTATCATCAGGAACTTTCTCTCTTATCCCCTGGATAGTTTTAAAATTAGAATGGTCAGCCACTACTTGGTTGCCACGACCCTACCAAGAAAGGAGGGTGGCCTTCGTGAATGTCATATCAATCTATGACTCTATTATTTGACTCTGTGGGGAATCTACACGTAAATAAAATAATGGTCACAAGGCTTTCTCCCACCACCAACCAGTCCACCTGGGTAGAAACCAATTCTGTTCTGTTCACCTCTCTCCTTAGCACCTAACTTAGCATCTAGTTGTTGGTGCTCAAATCAAGATTTGTTGAACAAGCACATTAGTAAGTAAATCAACCTTGAATCATGAAAAAGACAGCCAGTTATATTCTGCTTTTTTAGATTTATGAGAACTCAAAGTAGAAGAACGGAGCAAAAAATGTTGTCATCGTTGATTTCTGAACTACAGAAACTGAAGTAGATATTCTAAAGGGAAAAGGCATTAACACACTATCTGACCCATTATAGACACTGTGCTGCTGTGTGCTGGGTTAGTCCCTCAGTCATGTCCCACCCTCTGCAACCCTATGGACTGTAGCCTGCCAGGCTTCTCTATCTATGGCGATTCTCTAGGAAAGAATACTGGAGTGGGTTGCCATGCCCTCCTCCAGAGGATCTTCCCAACCCAAGGATCAAACTCAGGTCTCCCACATCGTGGGAAGATTCTTTACCGTCTGAGCCACTGTGGCATATGTAACTCACAAACCCATCTCCCACGCTCTTCTTACAAAGTGACATTGACATGCCTCTGACATTCCCTTTCCTTGAACACAGACATACCTTATAACTATCCTAAATGTTACAAAAATGATGTAGTGTGATTTCTGAGGGTAAGTTATAGAAGGCTTTTTCTCTCTCTCTTAGAATACTTACCTTCGAAACCCAGCCACCATGTTGGGAAGAAGCCCAGGCCACATGGAAAGGCTACGTGTGGTGACCCACTGTCAAGCACTAGACATGTAAACAAATGAACCTTCGGACAATTCCAGCCCCCAGCCTCTGAGCCTTCCCGTGGGGCCCCCAGTCATTAAGAACCCATTTCTCCTATGCTATGCCTAAAATTTGGACTCATCAAAATTGTAAAAGATAATATATGATTATTTTTACTTTAAACCATTGAGTTTCAGGTAATTTTCAACATAGCAACAGATAACTAATAGAGTTGTAACTAAATGTTAAAATGGTTTAATTGGCTTGAATATCTCCAGCTGAAAAAATTTGCTGAATATCTACTCCTATATGTCTGGCACAGTTTTACGGGCTAGGAATGTGTGTGTGTTAGTTGCTCAGTTGTGTCTGACTCTTTGCAACTACATGGACTCCCCCCCCAGGCTCCTCTGTCCATGGCGTTCTCCAGGCAAGAATACGGGAGTGGGTTGCCATGCCATCCTCCAGGGGATCATCCCATCCCAGGGATCGAAGCCGGGTCTCCCACGTTTAGGGCAGATTCTTTACGATCTGAGCCACCAGAGAAGCCCAGAGGCTAGTAATATACACACTTGAATCAATGCCCTCCCTTCTACTAGCTTCCTTTAAGGGGAATAAACACTAAACAGTTAATTTCAGAATAATACAATCTAACTTTTTTATTACACTGGTGAGTCCTTCTGTAACTCAGCAGGACCCTATGAGGCCTTCCCGGAATAGACCCTCCCACCCATGATCTCCGGCTGCCTTTTGTCTGTAGAAAAACTTTACTCATATAACAAACTTAATCAGAGAAGTTAGAAAATGCAGAACAAAAGGAAAATAGTCAAGCAAGACAAAATGATAATAATTTAGCCATTAAACAAACTCAAGGACCTTTAGTTCCTCCTCAAGGGCTTCCCTAGTGGCTCAGTTGGTAAAGAATCTGCCTGCAATGCAGGAGACCTGGGTCTGACCCCTGAGTCAGGAAGATCCCCTGAAGAAGGGAATGGGAACGGTCTCCAGTATTCTTGCCTGGGGAAATCCCATGGGCAGAGGAGCCTGGCCGGCTACAGTCCATGGGGTCACAAAGAGTTGGACACAACTGTGCCTCTTTCACTTTCAAGGTCTCTAGATAATATTCTGAGCCATGTCCTTTGAGCTGTTTTGCATATACTAAAGCCCCCACCAGGTGGAAGAAATTAACTGTATGTTGTCCACAAGCACATAGACCCCAGACCAGCTGGAACCAGTAGGTTGATGATGGTGACTCCCAATTATCTCACTGCCAACCAATCAAAAGAATGTCCATGAGCTGATAACATACCCCCAAACCCCCTTCCTCACCCTATCTTTAAAAAACCTTTCCCTGAACGCCTTTGGGAGAGTTCAAGTCTTTTAAGCACTAGCTACTCTGGACTCCATGCTTGGCAGTAAAGCTATTTTGGGAACTTCGGTAGCAGTCTAGTGGTTAAGTCTCTTTGCGCCCAATGCAGGGTGCACTGGTTCAATCCCTGGATGGAGAAGATCCCACATGCCACTTGGCGTGGCCAAAAAAAAGTTTTTTAATAATAGTATTTTTTTCTATTTCACCCAAAGCTCTGTCTCCAAGATTTGAACCCACACCGGTATACAGAGGTCAAATTTTAGCAACAATTGCTGGCTCAGGCTTGGATCCTGAAATAGGGAGCTGGCGACCCCTGTGAGCACCTCTTAAAACTCATTGACATGTGGTCTCCTGGCTTTTCTTGCCATGGTGGGACAGAAAAGTACCTAAAGAGGAGGCAGAGGTTTTATTTTCAGTGGACAGATGCTCCTGAGCAGAGAAAGTGATACAGAATGAAGGTTGGCATTTGTAACACACCCCGGGCTTGATTTTGAGTCCCTCTGAGAGAGGAGTCAATTGAAAAATGGACTTAAGTTCCTGAAGGAGCTTGCGAAATCCTCAGAGGGGTCGGGGCTGTTTCAGGGCGGCCAGATGTTAAAAACATCAAGCCCTGTGTTACCGTATCAGTTATTTCTCATTGAACAAATGTATTCATGGCCTCGAGTATTTATTATGATAAAATATATGTAACATAAAATTTGCCATTTTAACCATTTTTAAGTGTGCAGTTCAATGGCATTACGTCTGTTTACAATATCATATAACCATCACCACCATTTACCTCCAGAACTTTTTTATCATCCCAAACTGCAACTCCATCCCATCTGCACCCCCTGGCCGTGGTAACTTCTATTCTACTTTCTGTCTCTGCTAACTTTACTATTCTAGATGTTGTTTCACAAACTTGGCATCCCAGAAATACCCAAAATGGGCACCGTACATGAAGGTACAGGGAGAGACCCAAGAAGCAGGCAGCCCACCCCAGGTGGGTAGGTAGCAGTTTTCTCAAGCAAGGGAACTTACGAGGCTTGTCTTCAGCAGCCACAAGATGGGTATCTGTCCACACTAGGCAAGCATCTTAACAGTTTATACAGAAGCCTTAAGGGGGCTCAGTTATGTGTGCATCCAGACAGTGTCAGCAATACACTGCTCCCTCTCTGGCCTGTGTCCTTGAAAATGGCTCCCAGCGTGGGAACAGCAGGTGAAATGTACATTCACGGGACTCGGGCGGAAGGAGGGGAAGAGCCTCCCCTGTTCGGATTCAGCTCAAGGGTGAACCAGCGATCACACCACCCCTATGACCGGCTCTTACAATTTTACACGTCCTCTTTCACGCTCCCCACAATTTTTACCTGAGCAGTCATCAAGGGGTTTTACTAATTTGGTGACTCTCTGCTGCACTGGAATCAGTAACAGTATAGGCAGGTGCAGGTGAAAACACAGGTTTAGATAATGATTCCCAAAATAAGTAACATGCTTTCCTATTAAAAGTCTCATCAGGACTTCTCTGGCAGTCCAGTGATTCAGACTTCGCCTTTCAATGCAGGAGGTGGGGCTGGTTCGATCCCTGGTCAGAGAGCTAAGATCTCACATGCCTCGAGGCCAAAAAAAAAAAAAAAAAAAACACATAAAACAGAAGCAATATTGTAACAAATTCAATGAAGGCTTTTTTGAAAAAAAGGCTCATCATCCAAACTACTGGTTTTTTAAGTCCCCTAGGCCAGGTTTCCGCTCATTTGGAACATTCACGTGTGCTCTCGTGTGACTTAATAAAGATGACACATTAGCAGACTCCTCAGGTGTGAACACACAACAGTCTGTTTGGATCCTGACACAGGTGCCTCCTCCAGGGCTGTATAATGTCCAAGTCCATCCTGTTTGGGAGGACAGCTTTTCTCATTAGAGATTACAGTATTCAGTAATGACAGGCTTTGCCAGCTCTCATTTAAGTCTTGCTCCAGGCCAGCAGAAGGGACAAAGACTGTGGCCAAATGATCGTACTCATGGTAAACAAAACATGCTCATCTGGCCTCGAGGAGAGGGAGGCTGGCAGTGTTTGTTACTATGGGGTGGGTTCTGTCCTGTACCCAGGGAAAACCCAGGGAGCGTCAGCCCAACATCCCAGGTGGAAGCCACAGCCAAAGATTTGTGCCAAGTAACCACTGAGTCCCTTTGGGAGTGACCCAATAAATATCCAGGTGTGGATGGCACAGCCAGTTAGTGCCACACCTGTCACTATCCTCTGATGTGACAGAATGATTGCAAGGTTCCAGTGATATTCATCCCCTATTCCTCATACAATTAGGTTGGTTATTTTTATAGCATGATTGTTCTATCCCCAAAATAGGGGTGCCCAGGGGCTCAAATGCCTTTTACCTGGATGACTGACATGAATGCCCCAAATCTGTGTAGCTACCCATGGCGCTGGTGGTGGTATTTTTAGGACTCTGTTGGTCAGCCATCTGATGGGCTGCCTGTGTAGTTTGACTGACAGAAAGTGAATACCCAGACACAGTGATTAGCATGTGTCACAGGCCGGGTGTCCAGATCAGCATGGCTAATATCAGACAAATTAAGCATGCTGGTTCCAGCTTGTTCTTCCCTTACGTGCTTTACTGCTTTCCCAACCCCTTCCTGGAAGGGTGATACCCACCATCCTGACCAGCGAGAGGGGGCAGCTGCCCACATACCCAATAGATGGATCAATTCCTTTGCCAGGCGTACAAGTGGGCCCCCTGTAGAAAGGTATTTCCATCCTTGATCCATTCCATGACCAAACACCATAAGAGGAGCAGAAGTCTAATGCTGAAAAGACAGATCAGTAACTTGTACGGGAAGGTCTTCCACTTCTATAAGAATTACACTTGTGTGGGCTTCCCTGGTGGCTCGGGGGTAAAAAAAATCTGCCTGCCAATGCAGGAGTCACAGGTTCAATCCCTGGTCTGGGAGGATCCCACAAGCCATGGATCAACTAATCCCATGGGCCACAACTACTGAGCCTGTGCTATAGAGCCCAGGATCCACAACTACTGAGCCCTTTTGCCACAAATACTGAAATCCATGTGCCCTAGAGCCTGTGCTCTGAAACAAGAGAGAAGCCACTGCAGTGAGAAATCTGTGCACTGCAACAAAGAGTAGCTCCCACTCACCCCAGCTACAGCAAAGCCTGCGCAGCAACGAAGACACAGCACAGCCAAAAATAAAATTAAGTCTATATGATATATATGTGTGTGTGTGTGTGTGTGTGTGTGTGTGTGTGTGTAAGGCAGCACTGTGACGGGATGCACTGGAGGTGGGGAGGCCAGAGGAGGTCCCCACCTTCTCTCAGTGGTGCAATGTGCCATTCCAGCATCTCAGCAGGTCCTGTTTGCAGCAAGACAACAGGATCCCAGTAAAGACTGAGTGCTTCCCCCTCACCTGAGGGTGCAAAGTAACCCATCCATCCCCGTGGGACATCCCATCGAACATTCTGGTGGATTAACGCCTTTCCCAGCACGATGGGACATGATATTCTCAGCATATAGACAGTGATCCACGGTAAGAATCAGAAGAGTGGTTTTTTCTTTGAAGGAGGTGGAACCACTTCAACGTCATGTTCTTTTACCCAATCTTTCCTATCATGACTTTTGAAATGTGACCCTTGATCATCATCAATTTGATAAGGGGATTCGTACATGGTGGGTTTCCAGGTGGCTCAGTGGTAAAGCATCTGCCTGCCAATGAAACAGCCTCAGAAGTTTCAATCCCTGGGTTGGGAAGAACCCCTGGAGAAGGGCATGGCAACCCACTCCAGTATTCTTGTCTGGAGAATCCCACTGATAGAGACTGGTGGGCTACAGTCCATGGGGTTGCAAAGAGTCGGACACGACTGAGCAACTAAGCACACAGCACAGCACAGCGTCTTATGAGCCAGGGCAAGGAAGAGCATAAGCGTGTCTTTCCACACATTCTGACCCCCAAGGACTTGTTCACGATCATCTGTCCCTTGGCTTCCCACTGTCCTAGCCACAGGGTTAATCCCTTTAAAACAGCCCAGCTCTCAGTGCCAAGGGCTAGGACCAGGACTCCCGAGTGGAGTGAGCACCACCCAGACCACTCAGTTCAGCCCATGGGCTGCTGTGGTTCATTCCTGTTTCCATCCAGATGGTGTCACTGTTGGGCTAATAGAGTGCAGTCCATGGAAGACGGATTGCCCGTCTTCACACACCAGACATCAGCAGGAGCTTCCCTCACCCCCATGGGCTGCAGGGGAATGGGGGGTGAGCATCTGGAGAATGCCCATCCAACACAGGGCCTAGGAGCACCCCCCATTTCTACAGACAATGGGCTGGCCAACAGGGCACTCTTGTACTACAAAGTGTTAGTTGCTCAGTTGTGTCCGACTCTGCAACCCCACAGACTGTAGCCTGCCAGGCTCCTCTGTCCATGGGATACTCCAGGCAACAATATTGGAGTGGGTTGCCATGCCCTCCTCCTGGGGATCTTCCCAACCCACGGATCGAACCCAGGTCTCCCGCACTGCAGGCAGATTCTTTACCATCCTAGCCACTAGGGAAGCATGCTACAAAGGGGAGTGTCAGTCAGTCAGTGTGGGAGCTTGAGCCATGAGAGAGAAGGGGCAACAGAACATATTTTAACCCACACCTTGAGAGCCGCAGTGTCAGCCAGAGCTGTCACCTTGAGTTTATTTCTAGGGGGTCAGGGAATAGTGACCTCAACATGAGGTCTTCTGTGGCTCCAGTGGCCCTCAGATGGAGGTGAGCTTGGCCTCCATGCTAAACCCCGGGTGCGGGGGGTACCCACCCTGACTAGGACTGTATCCCTGAGGCCTCTGATGGAGCAGGTGGGGCATCAGAGATGGTCAGGGCAGGTGGATAGGTCTGCACTGTCCAGCTTTTCACAGGAGACCAGCGCAGCATTTCAGGTGGGTCCTGGCAGCCATGAGGTCAAACATTTGCTTTCAGGTTATTAATCCTTTTACCAGATCCTCAACAGCTGTTTGGGATAGCTTTTAAAGCTCCCTTTCTGTCTTCAGTTTTTCCAAAGCCCCTACCTGTTCCCAGGATATCAGTTTCCCCCAGATCAGCAGTGGGTCATCCCACGTCGTAAATGTCTGGCCCACCACGGGGTTTGACATGGGTATCAGCGTCCCATGCCAGGGCTGGCTGTATTTCAGTCTCGGTTCCTGCAGGGAATGTGGTCCAATGGGGGCCTTCCGAGACAGGGGCTGGTTGGTCTATCTCACCACCCGCTCCCTAAGAAGCAGTGGCACCTGCTCTGTAAGATTCCCAGGGTCAGGCATGCCCAGCAAGGCCCCCCTTCATTAGGCCAAGCCTCCCCACAGGCTAGACTAATCCAGCCTGTAAGGGAGTGAGAACAGAGGGCGAACCCCACCCCCCAGGGCACTCCAGGGGCACAGGGCGTGGGGTGATGTCCCTCATTTTCCCTGCCTCCTGGTGGGTCATAAAAGTGCCACTACTCCCTGGTCGTTGTTCAGTCACTACTGAACTCTTTGAACTCCTTGTGACCCCATGGATGCCAGTCTTTCCTGTCCTTCACTATTTCCTGGAGTTTGTTCAAACTCATGTCCATTGAGTCGGTGATGCCATCCAACCATCTCATCCTCTGTCATCCCCTTCTCCTCCTGCCTGCAATCTTTCCCAGCATCAGGGTCTTTTCAAATGAGTCAGCTCTTCGCAACAGGTGGCCAAAGTATTGGAGCTTTAGCTTCAGTCCTTCCAAAGAACATTCAGGGTGGATTTCCTGTAGGATTGACTGGTTTGATCTACTTGCTGTCCAAGGGACTCTCAAGAGTCTACTCCAGCACCACAGTTCAAAAGCAGCTAAGCCTTCTTTGTGGTCCAACTCTCACATCCATACATGACTAGTGGAAAAACCATAGCTTTGACTATACAGATCTTTGTTAGCAAAGTAAATGTCTCTGATTTTTAATATGCTGTCTAGGTTTGCCGTAGCTTTTCTTCCAAGGAGCAAATGTCTCTTAATTTCATGGCTTTCATCACTGTGATTTTGGAGTGCAGTGATTTTGGAGCCCAAGAAAATAAAGTTTGTCACTGTTTCCCCATCTATTTGCCATGAAGTGATGGGATTGGATATCAAGAACCTCAGATATGCAGATGACACCACCCTTATGGCAGAAAGTGAAGAGGAATTAAAAAGCCTCTTGATAAAAGTGAAGAAGAGAGTGAAAAAGTTGGCTTAAAGCTCAACATTCAGAAAACTAAGATCATGGCATCTGGTCCCATCATTTCATAGAAAATAGATGGGGAAACAGTGGAAACAGTGTCAGACTTTATTTTGGAGGGCTCCAAAATCACTGCAGATGGTGATTGCAGCCATGAAATTAAAAGACGCTTACTCCTTGGAAGGAAAGTTATGACTAACCTAGTTGCATTGGAGAAGGAAATGGCAACCCACTCCAGTGTTCTTGCCCAGAGACTCCCAGGGACAGGGGAGCCTGGTGGGCTGCTGTCTGTGGGGTCGCAGAGAGCTGGACACGCATGAAGCGACTTAGCAGCAGCAGCAGCAGCAGATAGCATATTTAAAAGCAGAGACATTACTTTGTCAACAAAGGTCTGTCTAGTCAAGGCTATGCTTTTTCCAGTAGTCATGTATGGATGTGAGAGTTGGACTATAAAGAAAGCTTAGTGCCGAAGAATTGATTCTTTTGAAATGTGGTGTTGGAGAAGACTCTTGAGAGTCCCTTGGACTGCAAGAAGATCCAACCAGTCCATCCTAAAGGAGATCAGTCCTGGGTGTTCATTGGAAGGACTGATGCTGAAGCTGAAACTCCAGTACTTTGGCCACCTCATGCAAAGAGTTGACTCATTGGAAAAGACATTAATGCTGAGAAGGATTGGGGGCAGGAGGAGAAGGGGATGGAAGAGGATGAGATGGCTGGATGGCATCACCGACTTGATGGACATGGCTTTGGGTAGACTCCGGGAGTTGGTGATGGACAGGGAGGCCTGGCGTGCTGCAATTCATGCGGTCGCAAAGAGTCGGACACGACTGAGCGACTGAACTGAACTGAACTGAACCGATGGGATCGGATGCCATGATTTTCATTTTTTGAATGCTGAGTTTTAAGTCAGTTTTTTCACTCTCCTTTTTTACCCTCATCAAGAGGGTATATACTCAGAAATGGAATAGTACCACATGGACAATTACAGAGACGCCTTTATCAGAGTCTGTCTCAACTCTCCTGCATTTCCAATCCATGCTCAAAGCTTCCCAAGCAAAACCCCAGCCTGGGATCCATGCTGCCTTCACTGTCCTTGCTGCAGGTGGCTGGGAGGCTGTTGTACAGCCATGTAGATAGGCTGGAGTACAAAAGTCACATGCCTCCAGCCTCGCTGGGCCCACCCCACCCATAATATTTCCATAGTTCTAGAACTCCATACACCATGCATGCAGTGGCTATTCCAAACCTTCACAACAATCCTCCAGCCCTTCAAACTTCCTGGGTTCTCTCTGTTCAACACCTCACTTCACTTTTTAAATCAAGGTTTCCCCAACCTCCTTCATTCACATTGCATCTTCATGATTTTTGCTCTAATCATTTACCCTCAGTCTGTCATTTAATATATCCCTTTAAATCATTTAATTTTCAATTGTTTACTTATTGGTAATAACATCCAGAAGTGTCTCATCTGTGCTATACAAGATATTTTTTCTGTAACACAACTATTCAAAATATTCATCCACACACCACTTAGAATTATTGCCATCAGTAAGTATACTATAATTTGGAAAAGTCTTCAGTGAATGAGATGAATGGTATTGAGCATGTACCTGTTCAACCTCCACAAAGTCTCTTACATCCACACCCAGGACACCCCACCACCTGGAATCTTAACTCTTACCACCTGTTGTCTTATTAGGAAATTTGATGCATCAGAAATCTCCTCTCTCCTCCCATATTTTGACCTCTTGCAGCTCATCTGGCTCCCACCTCACCTGTCGCAACTTAAGTCTCCATGTTCTTCTTCCATCACACGCTCTGACTTTTTGCTCAGAAACACTGAACTGTTTTTACTTTTACCATCTCACCAGTGCCCTTACTTTTCTCTGTCTGTAATTCCTTTCTCTACCTCTCCTCTTCAGATGAAAAAGAAAAACTAAGAATCTATGAACAGACGGACTTCCCTGATGGTTCATTTGTTAAGACCCCACACTTCCACTGCAGGAGGCATGGGTTCCATCCCTGGTGGAGGAGCTAAGAAACTAAGATCCCACATGCTAAACAGTGAGCCAGAAAAAAAAAAAGAATCTCTGAACTGAAAGACGATAAGAAATTTGATTTCTTTCTTTTTATGTTCTCTAAATTCTAAATGGACACAGCATATGGGCCAGTCACTCACGTTGCTCAGTTTTATCACCATCCTTGATTTCCAGCCACCACCATTCTTTTATAAAACTCTATCATAAAAATTTTAATGTTTTTTCCATTCTATACTCTAGCATCAAAAGACTTTGTGGATACATAATACTGACAACAACACTGTCAAGTCCAAAAGTTCTGCTCTGAGTACAAAGTAAAAGAAATGTGTCCAAAATGTCTTTTGTCACAATATAAAATTCCTCTCAGTAGAAACATATTTTCCTATGTTACATAAATTAAATCTTTATACCCTATTAAGATAAAAGTGCTCTCTAATTTTATCTAGATATCAGACAATATAAATATTTAGAAAGTCTATTACACTTAATATGACCATCTTTCTATTACCAATTAATAATTATAGAATTACTATATATAGTATAATGCTTATGATTTGCTCAAACTATTTGACCAAGGTAATCTTTTCTAGAACATATCAAATGGATGAATTTTGTCATCAATATTTTTGTTCATGTTAATATTTGCAGGAAAAGGAAAAGCTAAAATTTAAATTCAAATTTTAAAAACAATTTGACAGTATTTAAAGAGAAAATTCTCCATTTCAGAGACATAAGTCTCTTGAGGATCTTATGAAATTTCTTCCTAAGTTTAATTTTTCCAAGGTCACAAAGAAGAACAGAAATTTTAGTTTGCTGTTTCAGTTTCCATGTCTAATATAGGACATGAAACTTTCTATTACAACAGTAAAGCAGCAGAAATTGCAAGAGCTTTCTTTCTTGCTACAGCCCCCCATAAATCCCACATTCCACTGGATTCTGGACAGGGGTTATTAGATGAGGGACATTTCAAATGTCAGCTTTTCATAGAACATCTCTGCTGCTGCTGCTAAGTCGCTTCAGTCGTGTCCGACTCTGTGCGACCCCATAGACGGCAGCCCACCAGGCTCCCCCATCCCTGGGATTCTCCAGGCAAGAACACTGGAGTGGGTCACCATTTCCTTCTCTAATGCATGCATGCATGCTAAGTCACTTCAGTCGTGTCCAACTCTACAAAAAGAGTAATCCTTTCAATGTTGTTCACAGTTATCCTTGAAACTTGAGAAGCTAGTAGTTAGAAATGTCCCATATTTTATGCTTCAACGTGCTCAACCTATAATATCTTACATTTTTTTGTTCTTTCACATCTCTCACATCATGTCAACCATAATACTGCTTGTGTGCCAAGTGCCCTCTTTCCTTATTCCACTTCCTTCTGGGAGACATTTACCTTAACCTGCATTTTGGGAAGCATGTGCTGCAGGGGAAGGTGGATAATTCTGCCGTCTTGTTAGCTCAGCTATGATGATGAGCTTGCCTTTGCTGGTGACTGGTTTGGGAATAACAAAGAAATGTGAGGAGACATCTCTGAGAGACCGCCAGAGTGGTTAAAAGCCACCAAGAAATCTAGAAAAATGGTACAGATGAACCTATTTGCAAGGCAGGAATAAAGATACAGACAGAGAATGGACACGGTGGAGGAAGGAGAGGGTGGGACGAATCGATAGAGCAGCATTGCCGTATATACTCGACCATGTGTGAAATAGCGAGTGGGAAGCTGCTGGATAACCCAGGGAACTCAGCTCTGTGCTCTGTGACGACCTCGATCGGTGGGGTGGGGTGGGGAGGCTCAAGAGAGAGGGGATATATGTATATTTACAGCTGGTTCACTTGGTCATAAAGCAGAAACGAACACAATGATGTAAAGCAATTCTACTCCAATAATAACATTTTACAAATGAATGAAGCACGCCAGGGGAAACTCTCCCTTTTCCTGCCCCTGAATATTGTAGCCACAGAGGAAGAAATGAACCCATGAGAGATGGTGGGTCCAAAACCCAGGCATTAAAGGGAGTAGATGGGAGAGAGGAAACAAAAGGACTAAATACTTACAAATAATACACAATATGCTGCTAAGCTGCTAAGTAGCTTCAGTCATGTCCGACTCTGTGCAACCCCAGAGACGGCAGCCCACCAGGCTCCCCCGTCCCTGGGATTCTCCAGGCAAGAACACTGGAGTGGGTTGCCATTTCCTTCTCCAATGCATGAAAGTGAAAAGTGAAAGTGAAGTTGCTCAATTGTGTCCGACTCCTAGCAACTCCATGGACTGCAGCCTACCAGGCTCCTCCGTCCATGGGATTTGCCAGGCAAGAGTACTGGAGTGCATAGCATATAGTAAATGCTCTGTTCCCGGGCAAAAAATCGTAATTAAAGGGCTTATTTCCTATACGATTATCATTCTCTGTCTGAGGAATGGAAATGGTGACTTAGGAAGGAAGTTTACTTCTTCTGACAGTTCCACAAGCTTGTCCTGCTAGAATATAAGCAGCTTTATAACTTCTGGTGGTTCTGGAAAAAAATGTTTCTATCTTCTAGATAACAGCTAATAGACAATATATATAAATGTAAAATAAACATATATGCAGCATATAAAAAAATGTACAATAACATGCTGACCTAGATCCTTAAGGCTGCAACCAAAACTACAAAGCAACAGCACATCTCAACAGAAGAGAAGCTGAAGCAAAAAACACCAAGGAATAAATGACAACTTTGTGCATCCCTTCACCACAGCTGTCTTATCTACTCTTTATCCCCCCAACTGTGGCTACTGTATCGAGTCTCAAGGGTGAGGAGTTGCCTGGATCTGTCCAGTATTCTTCTGTGCCTCTTATTTGTGGCACGTGGGTGTGCGTGTGCTCCGTTGCGTCCAACTCTGCGACCACACAAGCAGTAGCCCACCAGGCTCCTCTGTCCATGGGATTCTCCAGGCAAGAATATTGGAGTGGATTCCGTTTCCTCCAACAGGGGATCTTCCCAACCCAGTGATCGAATTGTGTCTCTTCCATCTCCTGTATTGGCAGGTGGATTCTTGACCACTGTGCCGCCTGGGAAGCTCATATTGTAATTATAGTTGGGCTCTTCAGAATTCTGATTTTTGACACTAATTTTCTTCCAATGAAAACTCTTATCTTCAGCTACTGCCCCTGCCATGAATGTCATATGTGCATTTGGGAACATGAAACTAAAAATTGCCTGTTTGTTTGTTATAAGTCAAGGCCCTTATTTGATAGTCCTGGCATTGCTGTTCTAATAACCAGACACTGCGACCCTTAGTGGGCTTCCCTTGTGGCTCAGCTGGTAAAGAATCCACCTGCAATGAAGGAGACCTGGGTTCGATCCCTGGGTTGGGGAGATCTCCTGGAGAAGGGAATGGCTACCCACTCCAGTATTCTGGCCTGGAGAATTCCATGGACTACAGTCCAGAGTGCGACACGACTGAGCAACTTTCATTTTCACTTTTTGGGGCTTCCCTGTGGTTCAGATGGTAAAAAATCTGCTGGTGAGACCCTTAGTATTACCTTCTCTGTTGTCTGACTGGAGAACAGGTTGTATGACTCATGAGGCAGCCAAGGAAAGAAGTATAGGTTCATATTTTAGGTTATTGCCTCACCAAAGAAAATTCTGCAGCTGCTTTTTTAAAAGAATTTTTTAATTGATAAAGTTTTTGTTTTTATTGTTTGTTTTTGTTTTCATTGTGTGATCTTATTTCCTTAGCCAGGGATCTAACTAGTGCCCCTTGCATTGGAATCGCAGAATCTTAACAACTAGACCACCTGGGGGAATCCCTGCAATTATTTTTTGCTATTTCATTTCACAATAAGTATGGTAAAATACATATGGTAAAAGGTATGAGATTTTCTTTTAACTTATCCTAAATAAGTGAAATGGAACATTTATTAATGTGTACTGATAAGCAGCAAATCTATTCATAAAAACCCTGATTTATTTTCATTTCAGTTTAATTTTGACATAATGTGCGGGTTCTTTGTTAAAGACGGGGGTCTGAACATTTCTTAGGTATATTTCCAATAGGACAACCACATCCAACAAAGACCCAAAGTCCCAGTTTGTCCAGCCAATCCGATGGATGTAGGTCAGAACTGCAAGGGTTCCATGAGCGTCAGTCACAAGCCTGGCTCCTTCTATCAAAGAACATTTACAGTTTGCACTGGGAGCTGGAAATGTGGCCTCTATGGGACCAGCCTCGCCAGGCTGCCTGCATCCAGGGTTTCAGTGCAGTTTGGCCCAGGCCGTCTGCACTCTTTTCCTATCAGGTTACTTTCTCCTAGTTTGGATTCCAGAGCCGGGTGACTGGGGTCAGCTCCACACAATCGTGCTTCCTTAAGGGAGAGCTTGATGGGAAAGAACAATGTCTACAACTTGTCAGCTCCTCTCTGCCTGTGGCACTGCCAAATTTGGGGGAGTGTTTCACTTCTGTTCTGCTCTCAATGCCAATGAATAGTTGGGCCATCCCTGGGGCTCCCTTATTCATGAGTCTTCTCCTCCCATTCTGTCAGTCAAGTGAATTTTCTGTTCAAGACATAACACAGAAAGCACTGCTGTAAGACTATTCAGGCCGCTGTGACAGTCAGCTTGACCATTAGGGTCCCCAGAGCTGACCAAAGAGCCACAATCAGAACCTTGATCCTTTTGGCTACTGTTGAAAAAAGCTCTGAGGTCATATTCTGTACAGTTTATAGGTCATGCTTTATCACTGCTGGACAGTGATCACAGTCATTTTATTATCACCTATAAGGCTACCTTTTTTTCTTCACTTGAATGTTTTCCACATGATAAATTCCCATAAATGACATTATTAAAACTATCACAAATAATAATTATGACAACTGTATAGAATTCAAATTTAGGGTAAACTATCGTTAAGAAAAAAAAGAAAACACAACTTGGCTGAAAACTTGTAGGCACTCTATATGACGTCGAGACCTGGGTGGAAAGTGTCAAAATGGAAAGTGTATCAAGATAATGAGATTCTGATTTTTTTCCCGAAAATATGTAATTTTAAATTTTGCTGGAATTTTTAAAAAGAGCATTGAAGTTTTCTAATATAGGAGCACATTAGTTTCTTCTTTGAAAAGGTATTTATTCTTATTCTCTAAAGAGTATATGGGGAAATAGTTGCTTTTCTCAGAACATTATAGCTTTTAAATGACATAGTCAAGTATACTTGTATTGTTTGCTGGGGTTTCAATATTTGAAAAGCATGTAAAGAACAACAAAAAGAATTGCCAAGTACTTTGTTTTTATTGTACTGCTCTTTCCCATAAATATGCACATTTAGGGATTGTCATAATGCCTGCTCTATTAATTCAACAAAATTGAATAATCATTTTTTCATATTTTGGTCTTCATTCATCCAGATTTGAATTTAGTTTACATCTTGTACATAAATTCCTGAGGAAAGGCAAACAATGAGAAGGAAATAACATGGAGAGTTAAGTGGCCTTGCTTTGTATGGACAAGTAATAAACATTTCCTCCATTTGTAAAATTGCCTTTTAAAAATGGATAATAGCATTAACGATTCTAGTTGCTTACTTTAAATCAATATTTAGGTCTTTATTCCTTTTGCTTCTAAGTATCATCATGTATTACTTTGTCCTTCCTTCAACAATTAGGTAAGCTCTAGTATTGAATAGAAAGTTTTTGTTTTATCTTTAAAAAGCCTATTTAGGTTAAAGCAGATAATGTATTTCAAAGCCAATGTGCCTCATTAATTTCATTCAGAAAAATCACAGTACAAAAATGCTGTAGATGGCTGCTGTGAATGCTGGGGAGTTATTTTTGGAGGGAGGGGTTGTGTGTTTGGTTTGGGTTTGGTTTTGGTTTTTGCTTAAGAGTTTAACACCAAAAAAAAAAAGTTTAATGCCATTGTATGGGGGTGGGGGGGTATGTGAGACAAAGATTCCTACCTTGGTAAAGTTCAGATGGGAGAAATACAGGAGAAAAGTTACAAGGTAAAGTTTCTATCAGCTTGTATTTGCTAATCCAGAAGAGAGTTTTGCAATAGGTCACTCATTAAAAGTTTATGTGGTTAAAAAAAAAGTTTATGTGGTAAATTCAGGAAGGCTCATCACTAGAACAAGAGTGAAGGTTTTATAGAGCATTCTGGGTGGGCAGAAGCATCTGCAGAACTGAAAGCTTACATAAACTGGTGCTCTTCTTTTAAATTCAGATCTCAGCTTTTACTATTTTAATTTTTATTGGAGTCTAGTTGCTTTACAATGTTGTGTCAGTTTCTGCTGTACAGCAAAGTGAATCTGCTCTATGTGTACATATATCCACTCTTTTTTGGATTTCCTCCCTTTTAGGTCACCACAGAGCACTGAGTAGAGTTTCCTGAGATACAGTAGGTTCTCATTAGTTGTCTATTTCATACATTAATGTGTGCTAAGTTGCTGTGATCGTGTCTGACTCTGCAACCTTATGTACTGTAACCCGCCAGGCTCCTCTGTTCATGGGATTCTCCAGGCAAGAATACTGAAGCGGGTTGAGCCCTTCTCCCAGGGATCTTCCCAACCCAGGGATCGAACCCCGGTCTCCTGCGTTGCAGGTAGATTTTTTACTGTCTGAGCCACTAGGGAAGCCCTATTTTGTACATAGGAGTGTATGCACGTCAACCCATTGCTCTTTCAAATACTCTTCCAGCCCTTCAATGAGCATTCAGTTACTCCTTCCCCTTAAGTAAACACATCTAATTGCCGTTTTCCTTCTCAGGAAATCAAAGGGAGACAAACTCAGTTATACAACTAAACCTGTTATGTGTTTCTCATGCACCTTTTTACTGGTGCATGAATGCTAAAGAGTGCTGGACCTGGGGGAAAGGAGTGATGTACCATGAATTATTTAAGGAATTAGTGGTACTTTTTTCTTTACTGAAGAATGTCATTGTTTCCATCTTTAAAGATTTTCAAAAGTCACCCCCAAATCTGTGGCATCATTAGCAACAATATATACTAGAGACAGAAATGTTTAAGGTTTTTTTAAAGCATTTTAAATTTTTACGGACATGAGCAACTATTACTATATAATCTGCTTCCTTCTCCAATAAAAGCTAAAAACTATTCCTACCTCCAAGAATCTTGCTAGCTTTATTTTCCAGATATTTCTGGAAAAATTTCAGCATTTGCAGGCCCCATTGTATACCTGGACTCTTTAGTCTCACGATTTAAGGTCACTACTTCATGGTTCTCTGGGTAACATGTCCCTTTCATTCTCTTTCCAAGCTCCCATCACCAGGGCTCTATGTTTCACACAGCATCAAGTTTAAGGCTTAATAATCATAAAGCTTTACCTGCTTCTATTAGCATTCTTGAAACACACTGAAATAAATAACCAATGACTATAACTGGTAGGGTTTTCCTCCTATCTAAATGACTTATAGGATTTAAGTACTTACTTGAACAGTCACATGAACATTTCTTTTTTTTTTCCTGGTTTAGATTTTAGTAACTCCACAGCTGAAATCCTTGTTATATGACAAGAGATTTTTGAATGAAACCTGCACCTTTCACGCTAAACTACAAGACTCTGGATCTTGATGAATACCTTCTATTTTCGCTGGCTTTCTCTAGCCAGGAAAAGGAGTTGTGGCCTTGGTATTGAAGGCAGAGTGGAAACCCAGATCCCCTACTTGGACTGCTCTGATGCTCAAGAAGGGGACCTCCTCATTACTGCTGTGGAGGGAAGAGCATTCCAGCTCCTCACATGGTGTCCACTCACCCTGAGGAAGGGTGGCCTTGTTATCACTGTTGGTGAAAGTCCTAACTCCCACTAGACAGCTTCTGCTTTTCATTTTTATTTATTTATGAATTATTTGGCTGCCCCAGGTCTTAGTTGCAGTATGTGGGATCTAGTTCCCTGACCAGCCATTGAATATCGAACCCCTGCCTTCGGAGCGTGGAGTCTTAACCACTGGGCCATCAGGGAAGTCCCAGTCATAGACATTAAAAAAATAAATAAATCCAAGACGAAGAACCTATCATTTGTAAGAGGAAGCTGGTGAAATAACCTATCCTAGAGTCAGAATCTAGCTGCCCACCAACCTACTTTCTGATCACTTCCCAGCCATGACTGCAGTGCACTGGCTCCCTGAGCGAAAGCCGTAAGTCATCAATGATCAAGTAACAGCATCTCATCGTGAAATTCTGAGGGACTGGCCTGCAGGCCTCCAAGCTTCACCCCAGAGAGACACGTGCGTGCTTCCTCTGCCCCTACCAGCTGGAGCACCTCACTTCTTGGCACACAGGTACCTCCCTTCCACTCTGTGTGTGATTATGCCCCTTAAAAATCGATGGTCATCTAAGCAACGTTTGCTTGAATTCCCATTTGCTTCAGAGAAGATACAAGGAGCCAGTACTGGGTCCACATGATCCTGCTGTAATCACTCTTGTCAGAGGGTCTGGCAGATCAAATGCCCACACCAGGCAGGGCCCTGCTTCAAGTCCTGGAGACATCAGCTAACACTAATTGGCAGCCTGGTCAGCAAACACACAATATAATGTCTACCTCTTTTGCATAAACCTCACATAATCCTCAGGTACGTACACACTGTGCTTCCCAACAAATAGGTGAGGAAACTGAGGTATTGGTTAAAGAAACTGCCTGAGCTGGCAGGAGGGCTGATATTTGAGTCCAGGTTTAGCCTGGCTCCAAAACCCTATCTTTCTGTTACACAAAGCCACCTCCCTTAATCAGCCACAAGCTCTTTGAGGATAGAGAAGGGAAGATACAAGTGAGAAAAAAAAATTTTTTGAAGCAAAAAAAAAATCAACTGGACGATCAATCCAATTCTGCTTGTGTTCCAGAAGATGGAGAAAGAAACTGTCTTCTCAGCACAAACAGTTCTTTTCTGTCCCAAGGCTCCCACATGACCCTGGAAACACAGACTTGCAGAGACAGCCATGTAGTATGTTTAAAGGCAGGAAAATCAGAAGGCTCTCAGTGAGAGAGGTCAAAACACAAAAACTCTAGATCATTAATGCTGTAAGATCTGTTTTATGTACCTTTTCCTTGCCCTGGAAAAGTCTGACTGATGTGTTGATCCTGACACTTGTAACTTTCTATCCTTAGTATACAAGGAGCTAGATACAGAGAGGAACACATGATGAGAGGAATCAGCAGTACTGCTAGATCGTACTCCCACCACTTCAAACTATGGGAAGATGTGCAGTCATGGAGCAGATGTATTGTATTGGAACCTCTGGAAATTGAGGCTGGGGTGTTAACTTCCCCCAAATTCTGTGTTGATTATAATGCACTGTACTGAATAACGGACTTCCCTGGTGGCTCAGATGATAAAGAATCTGCCTGTAATGCAGGAGACCCAGGTTCAATCCCTGGGTTGGGATGATTTCCCTGGAGAAGGGCATAGCAACCACTCCAGTATTCTGGCCTGGAGAATCCCATGGACAGAGGAGTCTGGCAGGCTGCAGTCTACGGGGTCACAAAGAGTTGGGACACAACTGAGTGACTAACACACATACTGAATGACAATCAGAGCTCTAAAGGAAGGTTCCAAGAATCATTCCATGAGGAATTCATCCCTGGACATCCCGTAGAATCAGGGAAATTTATGACTCAGTTGTCTCTTAAAAGTTTGTAACTCTCAGCTGAAGATTTAAGGTGAGGGTTTCTGCCATTTTGGCAAGTTTCTCAATCTTTCTGGGTCTCTCCCATGTTTACATATTATTAAACTTTTGTTCAATTTTATCCAGTTTGGGGTGGGGGGATTTCATTAATTAGGTGAACTGATGCTTTCCATAGTAATCATCATTTTAAAAGCCTAGATTTAAGAAGTGATATTTTACTTCCTCTATCATCACCTATCATATAAGGATGAGTGGTCAATGCTTGCTAGCAATTAATGGTCTTCAGGTCTTCTCTCTGAATGAATAAAATGGGAATTAAAATTTTAGAGCCCAAATGCCAGTTAGTAAAACCAAATTACTATGCAGGAATCTAGATGGCTGAGAAGCTAAGTTTGATGGAAAAGAAACAACGTATTTCTACACTAGGGATTCCTGCACAAGTACAGTTCTTATACCTCCACAGAAGGGTTCATACTTTCCAACAGGGTAATTTGTTGCTTTTCACATTCTGAGAGCAGAGGCTGCCCTCCAGGTTTCTTCTGAGCTTCGAACAAACTTTGGTCTTACTTGTGGATCCCGTGATGCTCTGGTAAAGCTACAAGATGACACAGCTTTAAGGAAGGATAACCAGTGTCACTAAAGGTAAAACACTGATTTAAACATGAAAGAAGTAGGAATGTAATTTTTAAAATGGGTTTGTTTTAGACGCTTGAGAGGAAAACTGCCTCCAAGGTTCCCTCGTGGCTCAGTGGTTAGAAAAAAAAAAATCCACCTACCAATGCAGGAGGCAAGGGTTCAATCCCTCATCCGGGAAGATCTCACATGTCGCCGAGCAGCTAAACCTGTGCACCATGACTACTGAGCCCGTGCTCTAGCACTCAGGAGGGGCAACTACTGAAGCCCATGTGCCCTCGAGCCCCTAACTCAACGAGAGAAGCCGTGGAAATGAGAAGCCCGCGTACCACAACCAGAGAGCGGCCCACACAGGAACAAAGACCCAGCACAGCCAAAAACAAGCAAATAAAATTATATCTATAAAAGGTTTTGTGAACCAGTATGGGATTTGGGTGTACTATAATCTCAGCTGTTAAAGGGGCGATAACTATCTCTTCCTTATTTGGGGCTTCCCTGGTGGCTCAGTGGTGAAGAATCCACCTGCCAATGCAGGAGACGCATTAGATCCCTGGGTCAAAAGATCCCCTGGAGAAGAAACTGGCAACCCACTCTTCTTGCCTGGAAAATCCCACAGATAGAGGAGCCCTGAGAGTTACAGCCATGGGGTTGAAAGAGTCGGATATGACTTAGCAACTAAACAACTTTCTTATTTAGCTGCTGGATTTTTCACTGGTTTCCATGAAAACCAAGTGGGGTTTTTAAAAGCATATAGCTCAACCTCTTAAAATCAAAAATTGAAAGCTAAGTTAAAAACATCAAGAAAAATGAAAACAAGAAAACATACTGAGCTCTAAATAAACATTTTCCTTTTAACTTTTATGAAGCAGGGAATGAGTTTTTTCTTTTTTTCTAACTACAGGGTAGGTTGCATTTTAGGTCGTATGCCCCTGGTGGCTTAGAGGATAAAGCGTCTGCTTGCCATGAGGGAGACCTGGGTTCGATCCCTGGGTCAGAAAGATCCCCTGAAGAAGGTAATGACAACCCACTCCAGTACTCTTGCCTGGAAAACCCCACGGACAGAGGAGCCTGGTAGGCTACAGTCTATGGGGTCACAAAGAGTCGGACACAACTGAGCGACTTCACTTTCCATTCCTTTCTTTCCCTAATGAGAATATACCCATAAGCAGTCTGATCTATGGTGACCACTAATCTTTTGCAAAGTAGAAATAAACATAAGTTATTTGCATTTATTAAAATTAAACTGCAACCTAACTCCAAACATACAAATTACTCACTCTCCAACCTAATTCTATGCCAGTTGTTTTCCACATAACGTTAAGTTCAAGCATATGAACATTTTGTGGGGCCAAGGTGTTGCTAATATATTGTCAATCAAAATGATTTTCAAAAGGATGCATGACAGGTTCACAGTTCCACATTTACTGAACTTTATTAACAAGTAAAACACATATTAACATGTTCTATATATGGGAAAGGACATTCAATAATAAATGGCACATTATCATCTAACAGTTGAACTTTATCAAGAATGAAGTTTTAAAAAATAATATACATTATTTCATGACTATTTGAAGAATTAACAAAAAAAAAACAATTTAACAGCAGTTTTAATATATAAAAGCTCACTATTTACTATTTACCATAAGAGGAATCATTTCAATACTTCTATTTAAAAAAAAAAAAAAGGAAAAAAATATATGTACTGTATCTTCTACAGGCCTAACAGTTGTCTAGGCAAGGCTGTGACAACAGTAATTGACTCCTGCCCTAATACTACATACAGTTCCCTCTCTCAAGGCAGTAGATTTAGGCAGTCACTTTTCAATACAGTGGAGAGTTATATACAGGGTGATCATACAAATTCTCCTCCAAATTAGGACACTTATGAGAAAGGAGGCACGATTTAAGCTCAGGAAATAGTAATAACCAGGTCTGTTATGAGCAAACTCAAGATATATGTCACTCTAGTTAAATACAGTTACCAGATGCACTATCATTACCTTTGTGCTTTATGTGGATAGACCAGTTGGAAAAAAACTGTGGTAAATTAAGAAACCCTGAATTCTTCTTCAGCTAGACCCTTGGAACTCCACTTTTCCTGTCATTAGAGGTTTTGCTTGTAATATTAGAGATTATTGTCTTAGGTTAACATTTATGATCTTCAAAGGCATGGGATATAGCTTATAGACTCAAAAGGCAAGCATTAGTATTTTTTTCCTATTAAAAAGAGATTTTCATTTTAATCAAGTATAATAGAATTTGCGTTTTAAATTCCTAAAATGTATCCTGGACACACTGTATAGAAAATGTATTTTTACTTTAAATTCAGGCTTTTTTTTTTTTTCATGAAAACATAAAGATGGATTTTTCTGGTCATAATGAGCTATTTCAAATATAACAGAAATAATGTAATACATTTTTTTTTGTATTAGCTTCCAACCTCCAATTCACATTCATTCAAAAACTGTTCATAGGTACCCTAACAAGGGTTTTGATTTTCAATTTATTTAAGGCAGAGTACAAAGGCGGTTAAGTGTCTCCGAAACACGGCAGCAGCCATGCTGTCCAAGCTCACAGGAAATGAAGGGAAGTGTGTAGGATTTGATAAATTCAGGAGAGAATGCTGTTTCCTAAAAGAATATTCTGAGTATCCTCATTGGATGATGAGATTTAAGACAACCAATGAACTCTACCAATTAAAAGAGGATTAAGTAACAACACACTTGAATCTTACAGATTTGTGGGGATAAAAATCAAAACAAAAAGTGAAGTTTTGATGAAGGGTCAACATCTACATGCATAAACCAAGCATTAAGATCACAAAAACAAAAATAAAAATTTAATAAATTGATGTATGATAGATGATCTAGTAATTTTAACTTATTCTGTATCATAGCTTAATGTCATTTGAAAACTATTACAAAGTACAAGTTTATAGGAAATTAATATACAATAAAAAATTCTAACATGAGCTCACATTTCTTATAAATAAATCCTAATTAATTTCCAATACAGGCAACTAAATCAAATATTTTTTCTTTATCCCAGGCTATTGTTAAAGGGTACCTTAATCAATAATCAAGGGTTCAAGATATTTTAATCAATAATAAAAAGGTTATACAGGGGAGGAGAATAAATGATGGAAACAAAATAGGAGGCTCAATCAGAAAAACAAAATGGCATGTTTAATTTACTAAAGACAATGAAGTAAAATGAGAAAACACAGAGAAATACAAAAAAGTTATAAAGAATAATAAATTTTATTTTTTCAGAAGTGGAAAATGACCCTGAATAGTTTTAAATGTATCTTTTAGTAGTTGGTGTCTAATAATAAACAAGCAATCAATTTTAAATGTTCTATATAGTTGTATTAACTGATTTTTAAGTTTAAAAGGTAATTTTTAACATTGGCATTCAAAAGCAAAGATATAACTGAAAAGAAGACAGATGAACCATAAAATGATTTACAAAATGTAGTAGCTTATGAATGCAAAAGAGATTCCAGTTGTAATAATACATATTCACATACACTTTCGCAACACACTCACACCCCCATATTCCACAGACACATTTCCATAACTTGAAAACAAATATTTCATGTATCTCGATTCAGGAAATGATTTTTACAAGTTAACCTTACAATCAGAAAGCAAGAAGATATTAAAAGCACAAGTTTTTATTCGCTAAGCTAAACATCTGAAGGAAAAAAATATTACAATGATACTGAAAGATATTTTTATTGGTTTTTTAAAAGATAAAATGCAAATAAGAATATCTTATTCAGAAAATTAATTTTCAAAAATGTCTTAAATGAAATAAATATAATATCTAATACAATCTCTTCCTCTAAGAATCTATAAGATGGACAATGCTAAAAACCAAGCTTCTCATTTTTGGCATGTCCTTTTAAAAAAAAGAGAAAAAGATTTTCTTATAAAGCAAATGTGGCATACCCACGTTTTCTAAAATTTGTCCTAAAACTATCTTTAACATCCAAATTTTCTAAATATATTAAGTCCACTTAAATTAAGGAAAAGCTACCTAGTACAATTTCTAAGAAAACAATGCAGAAAGTAATTTATGCATGGTTTGCATGGTTATTTACAGAAAGTTTTGCTAAATAATGATATAACTATCATGTTCAAAAGTCTGACAAATCCTTTCTAATAATCAGCACTGCAGGTTTCAAAAAAACTTTATATATAACAAAGAATGTTTCCTCTGTAGAGTTACTAGATAAATCTGAGAGCCAGAAACTAAAGCATTTGACATGGTTAATAATTTTCATTTTTATTATACTAAATGTCAGGTCAGAAGTCAATGGCATTTACATGCTGGAAGACTGTTTATCACTCAACTCTTTCAATTATATCAAACACTGATTAATCAAATGTCACTGGACTTGACTGGGACAACTGTATGGTTTCTTTCAAGTCTATGCAAATCTTTTAAATGGGCACATATGCAATTCTGCAAAACCAATGAAATATAAATATTTAAAAGAATGAACAGAAATGGCTTTAAAGCATAAACCACTCTGCCATTCAATTTTGAAACTCTATCTTTTCTTCACAAATTTGTCTTCTGTGTTTAATAGTCTTCTATCCATTGAAGTTGCAGGTTTACAGATGATCTGGAAATTTCACATTGATATAAGAAAGGAATGTCTGGTCGATGCAGTCTAGGGACAGAGAAAGAATTAGTCTTAAAATGTATTAAGTTCCAATTATCCAAATGATAGTACAATGAAAACCCATTTTATAGTATGACATCAAGAATATAATAGCCTTTTGTTAAGAATGACATAAGTAGCACAGATCAAAATATATTCTAAAGTAAATTCCTAAAGGAGAGCATCTAAAAAATATTTACATTATATTTTAAACTCCTGAAAAGGAAAACAAGATAATCACACTGAATATTCACAGAATATCACTTAAATTAGTAAAATTACAAACTCTTAAGGTCACAGTAGACAAGTTAAAGATAGAATGTGACATCTTTAAGGGGAAGGAAGAAACATTAATGGAACATTTAAAATAATACTTAAATACAATCCAGAAATGTAACTGCAATCATCTTCAGCAGAATTAAGTAAATTATGTTAGCTTATATAACAGTTCATATAAGCATAAAATTTAAGCAACCAAATCACAAACCATATAATTTATGTATACTTAGTCATAGCAACCCTGAAACATCTTGTACTTGGAGACACAGCAGGAAGTTAAGTGTTCTAGCAGACCTTTGGCTAATGCAGTTCAAATACTTGAAAAGTTCAAAACAATGAACTGTATAGTACTTGCTTTTAAAGTACTACAGTGAGGTATGAGGTCTCTTCATTGAAGATCTACTAGCCACACAATAAATAAATGCCTGTACTATACACACAGCCTCCAGAAACTTACTTGATAACTAGTAAGACAATCTCTGCTCGTTTCTTTATTTTTCCATTTATTCAAGATGTAGCCTCCATTGTTGATATAAACTGGTACATATTAAGAAAACAGTAACAGAGCTCCTATTTTCTTCGTACAACCTTTACTCCTTGATCCAGTGTGTTAAGATCAGTGCATGGCACTGCTTACAATAGCCAAAACATGGAAGCAACCTAAATGTCCACTGAAAGAGGAATGGATGAAGAAGATGTGGTACATACACACAATGGAGTATTGCTCAGCCATTAAAAAGAATGAAATAACGCCATATGCAGCAACAGAGATGGACACAGAGACTGTCATACTGAGCGGAGTGAGTCAGAGAAGGAGAAATAGCATATGACATCTCTTATATGGTTGCCAGGGGGAAGGGACAGTTAAGGAGTTTGGGATGGACAGGTACACACTGCTCTATTTAAAATGGACGATCAACAAGGACCTACTGTATAACACAGGGAACTCTGCTCAATGTTATGTAGCAGCCTGGATGGGAGGGGAGTTTGCGGGATAATGGATACATGTATATGTATGGCTGAGTCCCTTAGCTGTTCACCTGAAATTATCACAACATTGTTAATCAGCTAAACCTCGATAAATCATAAATGTTTTTTTTTTTTTAAAGATCAGTGCATAGCAAATTGCTTTTCAGTAGCAGAATTGGGTTTTTGTTTGTCTGTTTTAGCCTGCAGATACCTGTGTGAAATTCAGTGATGCAAAATGCCTATTCTTTCTGTGTAAGTGCTTTGTCATATTGTTTTTCAAGCCTTTAGATGCTGTGCTGGTGGTTACTTCGTATATAACGTGTAGCCAAGCTTTAAACAGAAATTTAAAGGTCTGATTTAAAGTGTTAGTTTACTCATAATGTATTTTTTAAAACTAAAATGTAATGAAATTCAATTTTTTAAATGGAAGTTATCTTAGAAGTTTGCAATTTTTAAAATTTAAATACTGTTAACTATTAAAAATCTATTAAAAACGCTAAATTTGAGTAAACAACATGAATACACATTAAGCATTTAATATGCACGGGGTGAAGGGCTTCCTTGGTGGCTCAGTAGTAAAGTAATCCGCTTGCCAATGCAAGAGACAAGGGTTTGATCCCTTGGTTGGGAAGATCCCCTGGAGGAGGAAATGACAACTCATTCCAGTATTTTTATCTGCAAAATCCCATGGACAGAGGAGCCTGGCGATCTATAGTCCATGGAGTCTCAGAAGAGTCAGACACGATTTAGTGACTAAACAACAAATGCATGGGGTGAATTTGAATACAAAGGGAGTAAACAGTTAATATATTAATATTTCTTACCTCTATAATAAGAAGAAATACCTTGTTCTATGAGCAGCTGCCATACTTTCAGACATGTTTCTGACTTTTAGATAATTAACAAATCCTCTGAAGAAAAGAAGCAGGCCTGAGGAGGTTGAAATATATGGATATATTATGCTCTTACAAAGAAAGGGGATATGATAAATTTGAAATAGACAATTACAAACAAGGTCCTCTTGGTCGAAGGAATTTAATGTGTAGGATTCCATTCATTCCACATTTTACACTATAATGATAGCTCTATTGTAAGGAAATATAATAAAATTTTACTGCTACCTCCAAATTCTTTCAATTTGTTAAGCCTAGACGGATCTAAAGTAAAGCAAATCTAGCCATTAAAGTCCTAACTTACACAAAAATTCACACTTATTAAAATAATTTTTTAACAAGGAAAGCTACCTAATGTGTTTAAACTGATTCAACTCATAGATACCTCATTTTACATGAAACTTTTAAGTCACTATAATGACTAAGCAGACTAAGACATATTTACTGATATAAAGTATTCAAGAGAGAACATATGCAGCATATGTAATTGCTAACAACTGTAGGATAAAACCAGTAATAAGCCTGTCTAGCCAGATCGAGTGCCTGTCATCTGCAAAATCTACATTTAGAGATACGTGAATTATGTAAATAATTCAATTATTAGTTCTTATTTCCAAGTAATAACTGTAGATTAATTTATAACAAAAAATTTGAGAAAAATCAAGACAAGGGACTTTGGAAGTAGCCCCTTTAGTGAGTTCTTGAATGACTTGAAATACATCTTCTATTTCAGTGTTCTCCTCTGTAAAACAGTATTTGTAAATAATAACCGTTTACATCAAAAGTATCTTTGGTAATCGATAAAGCCTATGAAATGTATCAAGTTTCAGATGAAAAATATTAGTTAAGTGTCAAAAGCATTACCACTATTAGGTGAAGTCTTTGATATACTTAAGCATACAATTCTAAGAGAAATACTTATTAACTCTAGTCAATTTTTAACCAGGTAATAAGGGGGTGAGGTGGAGTTGGGGCAAGAAGCAGATGATATGTATGCAGGGAACTTTCCTCACCAGGAGGACGAGCCTGTCAATTTAAATTCAAAGTCTCAAATGAAATTTGTAACCCAATTCTAAGACAATAATTGAAGCCCTAAAATAAGAAGCATGGTTACAATAAATTAGAGACAGAAGACAGAAGAGAGGCACAAATGACTTAAAACAAGCGGTATAAATTCCACCTAACTCTGATCCCATCTGCTTCCCATATCCTCTTTTCCATGTGTGACTCCCACTCTGAATTCCGCCCTTATGCCCTTCCAGATGCTATTCAAAGATAATGACATTGTGATCCAAACATAAAAGTATTACTGAAAGATGTAAACCAAAATTATTTGTGAAATCCCTTCTTTAGTCTATGAAGCTGCTGTTGCTAAGACCTATTTTGCTCTGCTCAGGCATTTCCCAAAATTAGCCAATTCCCACCTAGAAACCAATCAAGCAGCAGCTATGGTTTCTCAGCGTTCTGGGGTGTGTGCAACATTCTTCTGGGTATATGACAGCAACATTCCCATCACGGATTAAGCTTTCACATTCCCCTAAATGCTAGATTATGGCTCTGATGAGGAACTGGGGTTATGCCTGCATTCTACTGTGTTCCACAGTTGTCTTCGTAAGACTCTTCAACCCCCTAATATTTATAAGCAAGAATCTCACTCAATGTGCTTAAACACCTAAAAGATATTACAAATGTTTTCACTTTTGAGTAAGAAACTCAGTCAAGCACAGAATCAGTCAGAAAACCAGTAACAATTCAAAAAAAAACTAGTTAAACTTTTGTCTAATCTGACTCCCCAACAAAATCACAAGAGATATACAAATAATTGGAATAATTTCACTATAATTATCAGAAAAAGAATCTAGGCTCTTTAGTGACCTTCGCTGACCACTAAGATTTTGTTTCCTGAAAGATCCTACAGATGCAACAGCAGGACTAAATAAAAATACCAGGAGAACACTGCCACCTACTGAAGTGCTGTTTTCCGGTACAAGTAATTTACTACAGAAATGTGGGCTCTTAAACCTAAAGAGAAACAACCTGTATTTTTCATGTTGGTAAATAAATTTGAAATGTGGATTACAAGTATAATGTGATTTTAAGGTTAACTTAATTATCATACATCTAAAGAGGAAAACATAAGGAAACACAGATTAGAAATCCATAAAATTCATCAATATTAATAAACGATACGCCTGGTAAGAAGAAAACTCAACAGAAGCACTGTGATCATTAAGCATGAAGCCTTCCCTTACGCCTGACTGATTAATGATTAATGCAGAGTGCACTTCAAAAGTGTAAAGAATGTTTCAATGATCCAAAAATAAAATAGGTAGAATATCCAATTAGCCTCCTCTCAACATTTCCTACGATCATTAAAAGAAACTCACACATGTCTATTTTCCAAAATAAATGCTGAAGGCAATTATTTTTTAATCATCTTATGATTTTCAAGTTTTGCAGTATTCAGTTCATTCAACCACTGATTCTTTAAATTGACAGGCTCTGAATTTTAAATCAGAAACCAGAGTGTTATGTAGAACTATCTGGATAGCCAAGATGACGTGTGTTTGGATATGAGAATTTTTCAATAGAAAATTTTTCTTTCACTTAAATAACACAGTATATTTATATCTTACAATTTTAGGAAATACCAAAGTTAAACTAAATGTAAATTAGTCATACTGAAATGCATTAAGAATAAACTTACCAAGTACAAGAAATATCCACCAAAGCCAGTATTGTCCATTGAAATATCCAGTAAAATAATCAGAAAACTATGGAATGAACATAAATATATTTACTGTATTTATGGACCTAAATTTGAAAATCATAGATTAACCTCAGTTTCAGAATGATTTAATTCAAATAATTGTCAGCACATAAAACAGCACAAAAAGAGAAAAGAAAAAAATTACACATAAAATTATTTGAAGAAAAAAAAACTTTTAGAAGTTTTTTATCTGCAAACAAACTTATGCAAAATATTTAAGAAATAAAAATTAGTTTCAAACTGCCTGTAAGGAAGAAAGATAAGTGCTATGTATCCGAATCCAACATTTTTCTCATTAAAGAGTTCACATGTCAGTTCTTTTCTCATAATCTCTCAAAGCCACAACTACCATCCCAAACACACTACAGCAACCCGCTGCTTTAGATATTAACACCAAAAGCCACATTAGTTTAATCTTATCAGATGGGGATGTTCTGCTGACCTCTAAAAAGAAGAGCTTTTGACCTTCTGCACACCCCCTACTGTTAATCACTGCCAAGAATACTAGGCACATAAAGACCCCCAACTCATTAGAGTCTTTTTTATTTTCAAACTAGATGCTCCAGCATTCATTTCCCAACAGTGAGCTGAGAACAGCTAAATGAACCTTGAAGTGGCATTTCAACAGTTCCTATTAGTGGCTGTGGCAGACAGTTTATAAATTCTCTATGAAATGAGAATGTGAACAGACAGATGGAAAGTAGGGTTTGATGACACTGAACATAGGTATCTTTTACTTGATTTGACTGTGGACATGATGATTTATTATTTTTTAAAAGTTTTCTTTTTAAATCAGTCTCATTTTCCTGTTTATCTACTGTTTCTACCAGCCTCCAACCTGAATTGAACTAAAAATGAGTTTGTTAAAAGCATATTTGTCCTCAGATGTATCTATTTCCAAATTTGTACATAATTATTTCCAACTTTTCACTGGTAATTTCCACAAAAGATTTAAAAAAAAATCTTACAGGTTTGGTACGAACAAAACGCTTACAAACTTAAATAACGTTACTGTGTGGGAAAGCACATCCACTAAAGGGTATCTAAATTTTAAAGTAATTTCCCAGGAAGTATGTATAATACATGAACCATGATCTAAGTTCTCAGCTTTGAGTCTGAGAAATTTCAAAAAATAGAGATTTCAAAGTACCACTGTAGATACAAAGCCCATGTATTCCTACACCTTTAAAATATGTACAATGAAAGAAGAATTGGAAAACTGTGAAAATATAGCTTGTAAAGTAGGACAGCTGTATTACTTTTTAATCAAATGATTAATAAGAAACAAAAGGCTTTCATATAGGTTTTAGAGATTATAAGAACAAAAGGAATAAAGAACTAAAACCATACATTTTTACCTAATTCTTAAAATATATTTAATATACAATATCGCCAACAACAGGCAACCAGAAAAGAACAAAGAAATTCTTCACCAGAAGTACCGACCTGCAGCTGTTCTTTATCTGTTCCCAATTAAAGAATATAATTATCTTCATTTTGAAGTCAAAGGGAAAACTCACTACATAAAAAGAATAAACTAATAAGCCTTGGGGCTCATTAGTAAGTTATCAAACGTGTTTCAAAATACTAAAAAATCAGAGGGCTCAGTCAAGTTGTGTTTGGGGTTTTCTTAATAACTCATATTTAGTAGTTAACCACAGGCTGCAAGAAATCAAATTTTGGAAAATAAATTAACGAACAGTAAGAACTAATCTGACTTAAATTTTTGAAATAATTATGATTTTATTTTGTTAATATGACACCAGTATTTTTTTGTTTACTTCCTGCCTACTTTTAAAAGGAATTGTCAGCTTTTACTAAAATATATATGCAATTTTAAACAAATAATAAAAACATTAAAAGCCTCGGAGAGAATCTTGGGCTAAACATATTTACATTAAATGTGAGGCTCACAGCAATTCAGAAACGAAAAGAAAAGAGAAACAAAAAGAAAAGCAGCAATGTGATTTATAAATTACTTATTATCTAATAAAAGGAAATGCCGGGCTTTTAGGAAAAAACCTTTCCCTCAGCACTGAACTCCAAGGAGAATTTATTGCTTGGAGCATTTTAACAAAAGTCAAAGTACAGTCAAAGTTACAGAGGCAGTACAAAATTAGGGAAACGGGCACTGAACGGAAGTCAAGCTAGATTCTAATCCACAAACTGTGGGACACTCAGCAAGCTATTAGACTTTTTATTCTGTTTCATCATCAATAAAATGGCTAGTTTGTCTCCAGCATCACTGACGACACAGGATTATTCGGTGTTTATAATAAATCATACCTGGAACATAGTAAGTGCTCACTGAATGGCAGCTATTATTTTAAAACAGAAGATTCCTTAAAATCCTTTTCTTATATCAATTCTCAATATACACTACAGGTATAACATTAACCTTAACTCAGTAAAGGTATTTTAAAGGGAAACTAAACAAACAAACAAAAAAAGGCGGGGTGGGGGGGGACTAAACAGTCCCAGGGATTAAACTTCATTCTATTAAATTCCTTACAAAACTTTGAGAAACTCCAGTCTTTGAATTTAAGGTCCCATCTTATCACACTGACTGGAGTTGATGAGAAAACAATCTAACTCCTTCGCAACCTGGGGTTCTATGAGAGAATTAAGCCTTAATATACTAGAGTCGAACACTGCATATTATGCATTGATTTATTTTTTATGTTCTAGAATGATACTAGCAATTCAATAACCTTAGGAAAACTGAGAAAGTCAAATCATTTTCCATGTTCTGTGACTCAGACAAGAAATCCCATTTGAATAAAAGTCATTAATTCTATTACTAATATAACCAGGGTTGGACTAGATTATCTAGTTCCAACTCTTGAGTTTTTCCTACTGGTAACTTCTGCAGGGGCAGGGACTGTCTCTTTATCTCTGCATGCCTCATAACACCTAACAGATTTATGCTTGTGGTGAGAACCTACTTTACATTTTTCAAATGAAATTAAAACAAGGAACTGCCAGGGGGCAGTTCTTATAATGGCCAGGTTTTAATCACCTTAAAAGAAGCCAGTTTGCAGGTCCCACCAAGAATCTGGGACTGTTTAATAACCACAGCCTATAATCTGGTCTGAACAGAAACACGGTCTGACAAGATTACTGAAACCCTGGGAAGTAATATAATAAGTTTAAAATTAATGAAAAAACACATAAAATTCAGTTTTAATATTTTTTTTAATGGGTGATTTTCTTAAGATATTTGATAATGTAGGTGCGTAAATGAAGTGTCTGAAGCACTGAAGCTGACATATTAGTATGTGGTTCTACTGAAAATTTCAGGAGGACTTGACTCATTCAATTAGAAGTCATTGTTTAAACAAACATGATTTGTGGAAAGTATATATTTTATTAACCCACATTTATATGTGTGGGTTACTTTTAATAAGAGTAACTAATTAACAAAGCCACTTTCCTAGCTGAAGAAACCAGGGGAAAATCCTTGTAAAAACGAGCCAAAGGGGCCTTCAGGAGGCAAAGGAAAAGAGCTGGGGGAAGGTTATGCTAACAATAGTACTACCTGTGCAATGGTTACAAAAATTTTATTTTTTTGCTGAGATGGGAGAAAGGTAAGAACTTACTGTTATCTCCCTACACATCATTTTGTAAACAACATGAGGGAGACAGGGTGATTTCCAGGAACAACTGGAAAATGAGAAGAAAGGCTTAGAAGGAACATAGGGGTTGAACCCAGGTCTCCCACATTGCAGGGAGATTCTTTACCAGCTGAGTCACAAGGGAAGCCCAAGAATACTGGAGTGGGTAGCCTATCCCTTCTCCAGCAGATCTTCCCAACCCAGGAATCGAACCAGGGTCTCCTGCACTGCAGGCAGATTCTTTACCAACTGAGCTATCAGGGAAGCCGATAAAGGAAAAGATGAGTTCTAATAACTACCTTAAAGGCGTGTACTTTTACTTTTTGGGGCCTTCCCAGTGGATCAGTAAGAGAATATTTAAATCCATGATAATTTCACTAGCCAATGGAAATGTTTACGTCTTAACTAATTCCAGGCAGACCTATGCTTTATCACAATAGTGGCAGCCATGATTCACTGAGCACATACACTTGTGCAGTAACTGGGCAAGGCACTCAAAATATGTCCTGTTCTTACCTCACAAAAATACTGAAAGGCACCTATTATCTATTATGAAGAAACTAACGCTCTGAACAATTTAAAAACTTAAAAGTCAGAACAATGATATAAAAATGATGAGATTCAAACTCAAATTTATCTAATTTCAAAGTTCTTTCCACATACTAACAAGTTCTCATACAATACAGTCAGAAAATGTTCACACCACAGAGATCACTATGATAACTAAGGATAGAAGTTAAGAATTAAGTCTCAAAATAATTGAAATCATATACACAAAATACACAAAATGAACATTTACGAATCACACAGGAAATTTCATGTACTTTAATTTTAGCGATAAAAGTGGTAGAGGCTATCAAGACACTCACCCTGACAATAAGGATCCATTTGATCAATGAAAGGCCAAATCCACAGATGGCACCATACCTTCCAGCGATGGTGTTGGTGATACAGAAGGATAAACAAAATCCAAGCCAGTTGAAAATAAATGCCACTGAAAGCAAGAGAAATAATTCTTTTAAAAGACGACACTGGAAACAAATGAACAGAGACCTAATTCAGAAGACCTGAGTTTGATCCCTGGGTTGGGAAGATCCCTTGGAGAGAGGCATGGCAACACACTCCAGTATTCTTGCCTGGAATTCCATGTACAGAGAAGCCTAGCAGGCTACAGGGCATCATCTCAAAGAGTAGGACATGACTGAGCCACTAACGCCACTACTACTTCGTGGAATATAAATAATACTGCACTGCTCAATGGAAATAGCAGTTCTCTTTCTTTTAACTCTGTATTAATTAAGTCTTCCTTACAGACTGTAGTCTACCTTTTTCAAACTATTTAGTTGTTTACTATCCATTAACAAATGGGTAAGCTTGGTTTCTTGTCAGTTTGGTCAACAAGAATCAATACCTTAGAGCTTACAACCCAAAAGATGAAATTGTAATTTTAAACCAGTTAAAAATTAAGTCACAAAGTGGCTGGCATGCAATCCTACCCAAAAAGTCTAGTCTAAGACACCAGCCGACCAAATCGGCTTTTTAAAAAAGCAGTATTAAAGATGAGCTGAATAAAGTATGTATTTTAATAATAAATAAATTATACTAATGTTCCAGGAGCAAATATTGTTCACAGCCTCCTCCTACCTAACAAAACCTGTGGTTCCCCTTCCCAGGAACCCACCCACTTCTAGAGCCTGCATTTAACGGGTGGCTGGACTCCATACTTAGCCCCCAAAGGTGAGTCCTGAGTAGTCTGGGAAAATCACAAGAGGCCCAAATCCCCTGCCAGTGATTTTATTTTGTAAATAGGACTTCTGAAAAACATTCTTAAAAACACAGCAAGGAGAGAGAGGATGGAATTTAGGCTAAATGACAGGAGCTCTAAATTGATCATTATTGAAGCTGGGTGATGGATATGCAGATGCTTTAATTTTTTTAATTGAAATAAACTTGATTTACAATGTTGTGTGTGCTTATTTTAAATTTTTGGCCACTTCTTAAAGCATGTGGGATCTTAGTTCTCCAACCAGGGATTAAACCCTGCACCCCCTTGCACTGGAAGACTGAGTCTTAACCACTAGACCACCAAGGAAATCCTACAGAGATGTTTAATTTACTCTCATCCAGTTTGAGAATTTCTACAATAAAAGCTTTAAAAAAAGGAAGAAGAAGAAAAAGTAGAGGCCCTTCTTCTTCCACTGGATGTCACATTTAATCATCATACCTGAAACTGTTGCCATGATCCTGCTATCAGCCTGAGAACTAAACCACCATTCTAAGTCTGCTGGGGTGGATTGTGGAGGGGTGGATGGTTAGATGGTGGGTGGGTGGGTTTGTGTGCACGTGAGCATGTATGTGTGTGTGTGTTGTCTTCGTGAAGAAGAAAGCAAAGCAGAGCAAGTCTGTGCCTGAGGTCTGCTTATCCAGAGACTTCTGCTTTTATGAGACAGTCTCCTATGTATTTATAATGGCTGAGTGAGGGTTTTCTACTATTTGTAGCATAAAGCATTCTGACCTGGGATTCTATCCCAGGTCCCTGAGATATAATCAGAGTGCCATATTTATGTTCAAGATATCAATAATATCACAATAATAATAGCAATAATAATAATAAAACTAAAGACCAACTTGAACATAAGTCTTGTTCACTGCTCATCCTCTCACCCTAAATATCTCCAACCAAGCCCCAGGGAGAATAAAGTAAATTACCTAGAGAAATTCTGGTTTTTCAAAATTCTAAAGACCTAGAGGAAATGTTCTAAGGTAAGTTCAAATGAAATGGCTATTTCTTTGAGGGAATGTCCCTACTATTATCATTTCTTCCTTCCTAAAACTTTCTAGATGCAACCTTTTTGATCATTAATGGGAAGCTATAATACATGGTGATGCAATAGCCAGAAAAATCAATTTTGAAATAAGAGATGTGTGTGAGTCACAACTCACTCACTGGATATACAACCCTGGACTCACTGCTGACTTCTGTTGAGCCACAGTTCTCTGATCTTTAAGCACCAACTTCATGAGATTGATAAGACGATTAAATGAGAATGAAAAAGCTTAGCACAGCACCTGGCACACGGTGGTTGCTAAAAAATGTCTGCCACCATCCCTATACATACAAAACGATCTCTTCACATTAGAGTGGGCCCCATCTTTCCTGCCAAAAACATTTCAGGAGACACTACTATAAATAAAGAGTGTGGAAGTGTGGAAGTCGCTCAGTGGTGTCCAACTCTGCAACCCCATGGACTGTAGTCTGCCAGGCTCCTCTGTCCATGGGATTCTCCAGGTAAGAATACTAGAGTGGGTTGCCATGTCCTCCTCCAGGGATCTTCCCGACCCAGGGATCAAACCTGGGTCTCAGGCACTGCAGGCAGACCCTTTACATCTGAGCCACCAGGGAAGCTATACTATATAAAGCTTGTTTATGCTCTAATTTTAGCTACCATACTGGACAACACAGATAGAACATTTCCATCGTTCTAGAATAATCTATTGCATATAGCAGCTCTCTAACTAACTGGCTAATATTTGTGTTAACTGTGGGGAAAGCAGATAACAAAACCAGTTTCATATCTATTTAAAGAACTGACATTATCAAGCAGCAGCAGAGATTCCCAACTGGTTGCTATATATGTGCTAATGACAAGCTGAGGTATTTCTCTCCTCAACCCTTAGGGCAGGCAGGAGAGGTCTGAGGCAGAGGACAGACACCTCCAGTCCTGAGCACCCCATCCCAGTGTGCTATGAACATTCTATCATTTTGCAAGTATCTCATGTCACAGGTATCTTCCTATATCAAAACACAGGAAGCATTGACAGAGAAATCCAAAACAGCAAAATATTTCCAAAGTGTTATTTTTTTTGTACCACTGAGCATGTATATGTTTAGCTTTGGGGGGAAAAAGCATTTAAACACTGTCCAGTTTCTTCAAAATCAGACCTACCACTATCTACTAGACATATCATTGTGCCCCAAAGAGGAACAAGATTCAAAAGGACGAAAAAGTACTTAATGAGGTGTCATGTTTTCTTTATGGGCTCCACCAGCAGTATGAATTCCTATAAACTGTGCTCATGTGATATAATTTGTTACTGACTGAACTGCACTCGCCTCGAAACTTGTAGATTAAAGTCCTAACCCCCCAGTGTGACTTATGTAGAGACAGGGCCTTCAGAGAGGGAGTTACGAGTACCTGAGGTTATAAGGGTAAAGCCGTAATATACAGGACTGGTGTTCCTACAGGAAGAGGGAGAGATGGCAGAGAGTTCTCTGTGCACACACGCAGAGGCGAGGCCATGTGAGGACACTGCAAGAAGACAGCCATCTGCAAGCCAGGAGGAGAACCCTCACCAGAAACCAAGTTTTCTGGCTCTCTGATCTCAGACTTCTAGCTTCCAGAACCGTGAGAAAATAAATTTTCATTGTTTAAGCCACCTAGACTGTGATATTTTGTTACAGCAGCCTGAACAGACAAACATGTAACTTAATCACCTTTAACTGCTCTCACATACACAGGCACTAGTTAAACAGAGCTGTGACTACTGAAGCATAGATGGATTCACTTTTTATGCCCTTTGGCCTATAAGACAGAAAGTAAAGATGAGTAAGTCTTTAAGGTACAGAAAGGGCAGAGCATTCCATTCTGGATCCTCACAGGGTCCCCAGCCTCTGGGATCTAATGCCTGATGATCTGAGGTAGAGCTGATGTCACAGTTGAAATAAAGTACACAATAAATGCAATGCACACGAATCATCCCAAAACCATCCCCCCTCCTCCCTGGTCTGTGGAAAAATTGTCTTCCATGAAACTGGTCCCTGGTGCCAAAACGTTGAGTACTGCTAAGACACGTCTGAATCGTCAGGAAAAGGATTTAATAAACATACACTAAACCTCCGGTATGGAAAATCCATAAAAGAATGTGTAGTAGAGACAGATGAACAGATATCAATACATGCCTAAGAGAGAAGACATGAATACTTTTCTTTCAGCTCCACCTTCATTCATGCATGTTCCGCTAGAGAGCTAGAACAAAATAAGGAAGCTTAAAAGGTGTAGGGATGGGACTTTCCGGTCGGTCAAGTGGCTTTGACTCCACACTTCCAATCAGAAGTCTGAGATCAATGAGTCAGAAAATTCCATTTCTGGTGAGGGTTCTCTTCCTGGCTTGCAGATGGCTGGTTAGGGAACTAGATCCCACATAGCACAATTAAAAATCCACACGCCACAAATGAAAAGATCCCACAGACAGCAGTGAAAACTGAAGATCCTGCATGTCGCAACTAAGACCCGGCACAGCAAAATAAATCAGGTCACCTATTCCCAACACAGCAAGGCCCAAGATGGAACCCAGAGAAGCAACAGGTTCATATAAGCTATACTCCTGTGGAAAAGTAAGATTTGGGGGAGTAAATAACAGGGAAGTAGGAAAATTAGCACAGGAAAGTTGGTAAAGTATGCTTAGTGTTGCTCCAATTATAATTCTCTGCTTGCGGTCCTTTTTTTTTTTTTTTAAGAGCAAATAAGGCAGGTTTAGACAGGTGAATGGCATCTGAAAGAAGGCTGCCAATCAACTGACTTACTGGAACTGAGAGGAAGGAGAACACCACCTGCTCTTAACAGCACTCATAATTCATGGCATTTCACGTATACTAACTCATGGGACCCTTACATTAGCCTTTGAAGAAGGCCGAGATCAGAATTAATTCCCTTTCACAGAAGGGCAATTACAACTCAGAACAGTTAGGCTCCACACACGAAGTCACAAGGTAAGTAAGAAGCGTTGTAGGTAGGACTGTGGCACCCAAGTCTTTTTCTTTTTTTTTTGCAACCAAGTCTTTTACACCTGTATACACTGATCATTTTATATATATACCTTCCACCTACCCAAAGAATTTGTTGGGTAATCAGAAAGCAATACTATATACTATAGTTTATCCATTAACTAGTATGGCTACACTTTTACATTTTCAATAGCCACAAGATATGTATTAATAGTAAAGGGAAAAGAGTAACTCCACAGTGAAGAAAGCTGGCAGACACCACCTTATCCTGATGAGAGTTAACATCACTAGTAATAAGAATTCTAGTAATAAGATACCCAGTAATAAGGTATCTAGATCATTGCCTTCTGATATGATGCACTGAAAACACAGCATTTCTGTGGTGTTCTGGGGGGGGGGGGAAGGGCGATGCAAAGTGGGGCCGAATGTACCACCTGAATCTAATGGAAACATTAGCTAAATCCAAATTGAAAGACATTTCACAAAATAACTGACCAGGATTCTACAGAAGAATCAAAATTGTTACAAAACAAAGACAGACTAAGAAACTGTTCTGGATTGAGGCAGATGATGGAAACACAGAGGCTAATGACTTCCCTGGTAGCTCAGATGGTAAAGCCTCTGCCTACGATGCAGGAGACCTGGGTTCAATCCCTGGGTCGGGAAGGTCTCCTGGAGAAGGAAATGGCACCCCACTCCAGGATTCTTGCCTGGAAAATCCCATGGACAGAGGAGCCTGGTAGGCTACAGTCCATGGGGTTGCAAAGAGTCAGACACAACTGAGCGACTTCACTTCACAATACAATGTGTAATCCCAAAATAGATGCTAGACCAAGAAAAAGACATCCGTGGGACAGCTGGGAAAATCTGAAAAAGGTCTACAAACTAGTCAGTGTTATTTCATGATGTTAATTTAACTTCCCAATGTTGATCACTAAAGTTATGTATGTTAACACTTGGAAAAGCTGGATGAAAGCTATATGCCAATTGTACTGTTTCTGCATTTTTCTTCCTAAATTTGAAATTATTTCAAAAATGAAAAGTTTAAAATGTTTAAAACAATTTGATACTTGCTCTGGAAACAAACAAGTGAATATTACAAATGAATGAACACCAATATAATACTAACATTAAGCACTTATTAATTTTATCAAAGAAAAATCCTCATTATATATGAATGCACCACATTTCAAATAGACCCAAAGAATAACTGATTTTACTATACTTGATTCTGAACTGCATAAAGGCAAATTTCTGTCTCATCCTTATGCAATTCTCTTTATTTAAACTATCAACAGTTGAGAAAAACATGAAGCTAACAATGTATTAATTTTCAGACATTTCCAATAAACTACAAGCAATGAAATGACCAAAAAATTATTTTCCTTATAAACAGAACAAATTCAATAAAATTTAATACTTCACAAATATTATGAGTTTCTTAAGGTACAGTTACAACTCTTATATATCTCCCCTTTCTAGATGCAATTACAATACATGAGCCCAAAGCTGTATAAAAACCTAGCTTTATATGAAGAGAGTAAGTCACTGATGCCTAACAAGGCAATCAATGTGTGGTACCCAGATAACCTCTTTAAGAACTATCGTTTATATGACTCATCCATGGTAGGTACTTGAAAGTACTTACTGAATAAAGATATTCAATATCACTAATCATTGGGGAAATGCAAATTAGACCACAACTAGATACCACCACATAACTATTAGATTTCTAAAATTTTTTAAACTCTCAATACCAAATGCTGATGAGGATCGGAGCAATAGGAACACTCATTCACTGCTGGTGGGAATGCAGAATGGAACCGGAAGAATTTCTTACAAATCAGAGTTCACATTTCAAAACATCTTTCTAATTCTTTTTAAACTTACTTGAAAGTGAAAGTGAAGTAGCCCAGCTGTATGAGACTCTTAGCGACCCCATGGACTGTAGCTTGCCAGGCTCCTCTGTCCATGGGATTTTCCAGGCAAGAATACTGGAGTGGGTTGCCATTTCCTTCTCCAGGGGATCTTCATGACCAGCGGTTGAACCCGAGTCTCCAGCACTGCAGCGCAGACTCTTTACCGTCTAAGCCACCAGGGAAGCCCAATTTACAAATAACCTAGTATCTCTTTAACTATGTTTCCCTCAAATCTAAAATGGGAATAATCCAAGTGATTAATTATTATGATAGCATGCTGATATGAAGACTCACACATGGTACAAAAGGACAAACCTCAGAAAAAGTTTTCTAAGTAGAATATAGATTACGTTTTTAAGCACGAGAGTTCAAGTAATTTCCACAGAATGTCACTTATCCAATGAACCAAACCTTAATTTCTAGCTTTTAACTAACAGACATATAACTGACTTCTATTTCATTCCCTTTGAGAGAAAATCTGTTAAAAGTAGGCTCAGAGCGGTGACACTTCAAAGGATTACGAGAAGCAAAGCATCATCAGGGAATATACACATTTCTTTCTTTACATTTTCTGAACATGAGCAAGCAGTTATCTTACCAAATTTACGTGTAAACTTTAAGGTTACATGTAGTAAGAGACTGAATTGTGGATGGTGAAAACAGAGAAAGTAAAATTAAACCAACAAAAGGTTTAAATTGAAACATTCTTCGTGAAAATCACTAGTTTTATTTGCACAACTTATATAATCTGAAATGTTTAAATTATAAACCATGTTAAAGAAAATCTATTTCCAGACCTTAGAAATAGACAGCAGAACAGAATCTAAGCAATAGCTTGTTGCTGTTTAGACGCTAAGTCATGCTCAACTAGCTGCTGCTGTTAAGTTGCTTCAGTCATGTCCGACTCTGTGCGACCCCATAGACGGCAGCCTACCAGGCTCCTCTGACCCTGGGATTCTCCAGGCAAGAATACCGGAGTGGGTTGTCATTTCCTTCTCCAGTGCATGAAAGTGAAAAGTTAAAGTAAAGTTGCTCAGTCATGTCCGACTCTTTGTGACCCCAGGACCTGTAGCCTACCAGGCACCTCTGTCCGTGGGATATTCCAGGCAAGAGTACTGGAGTGGGTTGCCATTGCCTAGCTACTGTATAGTTTAGTGTGTGGAAAATGTAGCATGTTGCAATTTGTGGACAGCCACTAGATGGCAGTGACTACAAATAAATCTGAAGCACTGGCCTATAGCCTTTACCCAAAGAATGTATCAGGAAATGAAGGTGACAATTTATATAATCTTACTCTTAAAATATCAGTGCAGTATTTGTCTACAAAGATTCCTATTCTAATAGGAAGCATAAAGATATAAATTGTATAAATTTAATTTAGGAAAACTGTAATAATAGGCAGATAATTCACATTAACACATTAAATGTAAACATTTACATTCATATCGATTAATATACCACCACTGACCAAAAACAGAGCCAACCAAGTGCCTACGTTACTGTGCATTTACAACACTGGTGTATCAGGAAAATGCTTTCAGACCTAAAAACACACATTGAGAAGAAGATAGCACAGTTAAGTGAAATACAGAAATGCAGAGATGATAACTAAGCTCAAGTCAAATAATTAGATGGTGTCAAATAACATGTTTTTATTTGTAAGAAACAGGTATTTGTACTACAAGTAATTATAATAAATTTAAATTCTTCCTTTACCAATTAAGATTTCTTAAAAGACAACCATGAAAGGAATTAATGTTTACGCTACTCTTTTTGTAAATAAAATATGTGGGAAGGCTGTTATTAATATAAAGAATTACCAGGTGAACTAAGAAAAAAATTAAGGTTTACTAGACTAATAGTACAAAGAAGAATTATTTTGTAGCCAAAGTGTGATTTTCTTTTTCATCATACTAAACATGTGTGCATTAATCACTCAGTCGTGTTCGACTGTTTGCAACCCCAAGGATTGTAGTCCACCAGGTTCCTCTGTCCATGAAATTCTCCAGGTAAGAATACTAGAGTGGGGTAGCTGTTCCCTTCCAGGGGATCTTCCCAACCCAGGGATCAAACCCAAGTCTCCTGCATTGCAGGCAGATTCTTTACCCTTTGAGCCACCAGGCAAGTCCCGTACTTAACATATCTAATGACAAATTGTAACTAAAACCACAGGATATAAATATTGCATATACATTATCTGATTGCCAACCTGAATATAATTTAGTAAATCCGAAGAGGAAAATATAACTGCCTGCACATCCACCCACATACTTCTGATACTTCCATTCTTCAGAAGATGAAATGCAAGAAAGAAAAGAAGCAAGAAACCATTTCAAAATGGAGGAAAAGGTAACTGAATTTTTAGACTCAGAAGTAACTCAACTCGGGAAGTATATATTTTCCATACTGCCTATTATTAAAGCTGAATGTGGTACTTTAAGTAAAACATTCCTCAGTTTTATTATTAAAATTAACTATACAGTTGAAATACATTAAGTCAGCATGCTATCAAAGAAGGTATGAAAGCTTGATCACTTAACTAGTTGAGGGCAGAAATTAACCCTATCATAATCTGATAAATTTACTTATCCTATTAAATCTGATAAATCTAAGAATTATTTTAGTAATTTAAACAGTTTGAGTGTCACATTATTATTTACTGAGTGTACTATGTGCCAATTCCTGAGTTAGGAATTGGAATAATGAAGACTATAACGAAGTCTTCTTAAAGCATAATCTACTTTATAAAGTCCAATGCTAAATTAAGAATGTTGCAAAATGTTAAAATAACTATTACTCAGGTTTCTGGTCTTCTAGTGATTCGCCATTCTCCACAAATAGGACAAACTCATATTTCTATGTCTCAAATCACACTGTCCCATTTGCCCAGACTACCTCCTGTTTTAAGACACTCAAGTGGATGTTCTCTGTTCCAAAAACAGAATTTACCATTTCATTATACATATTCCTATGGCCCCAAATGGACATGTAGAATTTCACATACAAAAACATATCTAGCTTTCAATATGCTTATATGCATCTCTATATAGTAAGCATCCAGCATAATAACTGCAATATAAAGTTACCTGCTAGGTGCTGAACAAATTCAAGGACTTGCATCATAACATATGATCAGTTAGTTCAATATCAAGAGCAATTTACATTTTAAACAATGTAACACACACTGACAATACTTGTCTTCCTTCACTGCCCACATTAAATACACAGACAACTAACACCTGCAAGAAAAAGGTCTGGAAATGAAATATTACTTACTGAAAAATGCCAGCATGAAAATCCCATCGTTACCCACTCTGAGCTGGTCTGGGTCATTGAAGTCATCTCTTGGTGGACACTCTTCCTCTTGAATCTGTAAAAAATTCACCATTAGATTAGTTCACTAAACTAATTACAACTTTATTACCTTAAGTGAAAAGATAAAAATTTAAATAAAGTCTAATGTCCTCAATGTAATGTATAAGCAAAATGAAATGATACAATGTCTGGCACATAATAAGTACTCAAAAAATGTCAGTAGTTATTAGTTTCCATGGGCACCCTTGAAAAGAGTAACTTTGAAAGAGAACACAAAAAAGGTAAAAACTGAGTAACACTGTATTAACGAAAATATCACAAAAGAAAGATGTGACACTGCTACCTTAGTGTCAAAGTGAGAAAGGATTTTTCATAATCAACAGTGAACTCTGATACAAACTCCATGGTTGGCAATCTGGCAATATATATCAAAAATTAAAATGTATACATCCTTTGACACAGTAACTCCAGCTCTTGAAAATCACTTGTAAGAAATGATGTATTAAAGACAATTCACTGCAGCAATGTTAATAAAGGTAAAAAATCAGACAAAATATAAATGCCCATCAGTAGTGGGCTACTGTCAGGAGACAATTATCTGTGAGTCTTTGATGTTTCTACATCTTCCAGGTAGAGGCACTGGCTCTGTATTATCTTTTCAAGGATGTTTATATAGTATACAGCTTTGAGTCAGACAAACAGTATCTCCCTCCAGAGCAGGGCTCCCTGGTAGCTCAGTTGGTAAATAATCTGCATGCAATGCAGGAGACCCCAGTTCCATTCCAGAGTCTGGAAGATCCCCTGGAGAAGGGATCGGCTACCCACTCCAGTACTCTTGGGCTTCCCTGGTGGCTCAGCTGGTAAAGAATCCGCCTGCAATGCAGGAGACCTGGGTTCGATCCCTGGGTTGGGAAGATCCCCTGGAGAAGGCAAAGGCTACCCACTCCAGTATTCTGGCCTGGAGAATTCCTGGACTATACAGTTCATGGGGTCACGAACAGTCAGACATGACTGAGTGACTTTCACCAGAGCAGAGAGGCAGTTGTGCTTATTGACCATTAGAAAATATTGGGTTCCCCTAAACTCAGGGTTCCACACTGCAACTGGAGGCATTGCTGGCCTTGTTTGAGCTGCCCTGTGGGACCTGAAGCTCGGGAAACTGGTGAGCAAATGATAATACTCTGACTACTACTGCTGCTGTGAATAATAAAGTTTCTGTCTGATGTCTTCTGTGAGCATCCACCAAACTGTGACAAGCTAATTAGACAGCTTACAAGTAGGGTAAAATCTCAGACCAGTGATAATTCTGAGACCAATGAAACAAATTATTATACATTGAAAGGAGAGGTAAGGTACGGTGGCTATACAGATATCTCATAGAGCAGTGTTTCAGGCAGAGGGACAAGCCAGTGCCAAGGTCCTAAGATAGAATCAGACCTGGCATGTTACAGAAATAGCAAGGAAGCTGACATGGTTGAAACCAATGAGAGCAAACAGGAAGAAATGTCAGAGAGTCCACGAAAGGACCCAGAGCTTTACTGAGTGAACTAGGAGGTCTCACAGAATTTTTAACAAATAAGTGACATGACCTGATCTACAAATATATTATCTCCATGTTACATACACGTAATCTCTCCTGGGTGTTTTGTTTCAACTTTGTGTTGGTACAGACAGAGCTCAGAGAAGCTAAGTACCCTGCCCAAGATCACATAATTAGCTAGGTCAAGGCAGGACTTGAACCCAGGATACCAACATTCTTTCCATCCAAGCATGGCTGTCTCACTATATATATTGCTTTCCTGAAGGAAAAAGATTTTCAAAACCATACTGCTCATTATTTAGGCAAAAAGATCCCTTAAACTCTGCAATCCTATATCCAAGGCAACCTTCTGATGGTCAGTGTAATCACTAGCAATGATTAAATACATATTAATAAATTTTGTATCATTTTAAGCTAATTCAAGAAAATAAACACTAAAGCACAGTAGGAGCTCCAAAAACACACTATCAATATAATGGCAAGCATAAAATATTTCATATTCTTCTGAAACACCAGTCCAGTCCAAGAGATTTTACCATAGGGACATCATTTTTACAAAGATAGGCGACATATACACAAAGATATCCTTTACAACATTAACACTGGAAAACACACTCTTGAAAAGATTCTAACTGTTCACTAAAGAGGAATGGGCCCTATATTAGAGTATATTGATTCCATGGAATCTCACTCAACCATTAACATAACAGAAAATACATAAAATGCTTTAAAAAATGAAAGATGGAAGCTACACAATAATTTCAATTACATTAAACACTGACTTAGAAGACTTTTTAAGAAAAAATTTAAAACAAACAGCTGTCTTAGGACAACAATAGTATTTTTTCTAATTTCCCACACTGGCTATTTTAAAGAAAGCATTCATTAACTTAATTAACTGTTATTTCTTAAACACCAAGGATGTGCTAGGTAATAGCTAGGTATTAGAAACAGTCTTGGGGTTGTGCATAATTTATCAAGTGCCAGCTTTTGTGTCAAAATTGTACTCACATAGAATTTTAAACAAGGTACAAAAAAATGAATCCTATCCACTATATTCTTATAAGATGAGACTAAGTGGCAAGCCATGTTTAAAAGTTTTATAAAGTGAATTATGTGAAATTCAAATATTTTTCATCAGTTCAGTTCAGTTCAGTCACTCAGTCATGTCCAACTCTTTGCAACTCCATGAACCACAGCACGCCAGGCCTCCCTGTCCATCACCAACTCCCAGAGTCCACCCAAACCCATGTCCATTGAGTCGGTAATGCCATCCAACCATCTCATCCTTTGTCGTCCCCTTCTCCTCCTGCCCTCAATTTTTCCCAGCATCAGGGTCTTTTCCAATGAGTCAGCTCTTTGCATCAGGTGGCCAAAGTACTGGAATTTCAGCTTCAACATCAGTCCTACCAATGAACACTCAGGACTGATTTCCTTTAGGATGGACTGGTTGGATCTCCTTGCAGTCCAAGGGACTCTCAAGAGTCTTCTCCGACACTACAGTTCAAAAGCATCAATTCTTCAGCGCTCAGATGTCTTCACAGTCCAACCTTCACATCCATACATGGCCAGTGGAAAACCATAGCCTTGACTAGACGGACCTTTGTTGACAAAGTAATGTCTCTGCTTTTTTAATATGCTGTCTAGGTTGGTCATAACTTTCCTTCCAAAGAGTAAGCATCTTTTAATTTCATGGCTACCATCACCATCTGCAGTGATTTTGGAGCCGAGAAAAATAAAGTCAGCCACTGTTTCCACTGTTTCCCCATCTATTTGCCATGAAGTGATGGGACCAGATGCCATGATCTTAGTTTTCTGAATGCTGAGCTTTAAGCCAATTTTTTCACTCTCCCCTTTCACTTTCATGAAGAGGCTGTTTAGTTCTTTCTATTTTTCATAGAAATATTAAAAATGGATAATGCATTTCAGTAAATCTACTGAGTCATCACATAATCATACCTGCAACCCTACACAATAAAAATAAGAAACAGCAGAAAATTGTTTCCAAGTGTCCTGACTACCTACATTCCCCCAATGAAACTGGGTTTAAGAAATAAACTTTCAGTTAATCCAGTTGAGATTTATTTACAACTGAAGTACTCAAGTGCTAATCAGATCAGTTTTTTATCCAAATCAGGTATAGAAACTCATACTCGATGATAAGCTGCAGACAGAGGGTGCTGGAGCAGGGGGACAGAAACAGACAAATTTGAAAGATTTTTTACAAGGGTCAAAGTTAGTTTCTTTGTACAACTCTGTTTCTACTTTCCACAAAATTTTCCACAATCTTCATAAGCTAGAGTTAAAATGGTCTCAGAAACAAGTAAAAACAGAAAACTTTTCTGTATGGGCATATTCCAATTCAGGCAGAGAATCAAATTACTTTCTAAAACAAGACACTGGAAATGACGACAGTGAGGGGTTCTAACAGTAACACTTCAGTTTTCTCTCCAAAAGGTAAAATTACTTCTATCTCAAGACACAGAGAACAAGACTTAATGACTCCTACTTTCTCTTTAGTTTTGATCCAATAGAGTGGAAGTTAGGGCAATAGAGGACGTAAGATCCTTAACATCCTTTACTGGAGTTGGTACCCATCCCTTTCTCTAGGGGATCTTCCCAACCCAGAGATCGAACCTGGGTCTCCTGCACTGCAGGCAGATTCTTTACCATCTGAGCCACCAGGAAAGCCCTAAAGACCTTTACCATTTCCAAAGTTCCCAGGGAGACATTCTCTGAGAAAAGGAGCCACTGTCCCACGTCACCAAGAAAGTGTGTGCATGTATATACAAACGCGTACATAAACACACATGCACTAATAAAAACTCCACACCTTACAGATCTGTCCTCCTGCTCTATAATTCTCTCCTCCCAACATCAAAAATCCTTACTGACTGAGTATTTTTATGCCATGGTCTTAATAGAAACTTACTTAACTCTCAGACGGAAAATGCATCAATAATAAATTTGCGGTTTACTATCTTTACTTATGTGCCCAAAACTACTTATGATGATGTTTAACTCTGTGTGTGCTGGAGGACGGGAGTGGGAGGAGGTGTGGAGACGGTTGTGACTGATGAAAGAAACCCGACCGCTCACCCATCAGACAATCTACTTGTTGGGCGCTGGCCTGTTGGTGGCAGGGTGAGAATGCTGCACATACAAACATGTTCCTCCCCGCCTTGGCCCCTCACCTCATTCCAGCTTTCCTCCATGACATAATATTTTGTGTTCTTTTCCTGAACAGAATGGGGATGAATCCAAGATTTGAAATGACACCTCTAAAGTCTAAGGCAAGAAAAAAAGGTAACAAACTCTAGTCCTGCTTGCAGCCATGGTAAAATGTAATTCCCCACTTTTTACATGACTGAAGAACAATAGCATACATACATCTCATTCCCTTTTATCGAGATAGCCACTCCTTTACCAGAACAGGAAATAACATATGCATCTATCACTGACTCAATTACTAAGACAGGGAAGATGGGGGAGAAAGGGTGCTGGAATCTTTGAGCATCATTCCCAAATTCTGGGGTGGCATGTGTTCAAAGGACAGGAAAAAAAAAAAAAAAAGTGAGTTGACAAACATAAGTTTGTAGGCCTGGTAAATTCTTTCTTTGTGTTTTAACCTCAGTTCAGTTCAGTTCAGGTCAATCGCTCAGTTGTGTCCAATTCTTTTCAATCCCATGGACTGCAGCACACCAGGCTTCCCTGGTCCATCACCAACTCCCAGAGCTTACTCAAACTCATGTCCATTGAGTCGGTGATGCCATCCAACCATCTCATCCTCTATCGTCCCCTTCTCCTCTTGCCTTCAATTTTTCCCAGCATCAGGGTCTTTTCAAATCAGTAAGTTCTTCACATCAGGTGGCCAAAGTACTGGAGTTTCAGCTTCAGCATCAGTCCTTCCAATGAATATTCAGGACTGATTTCCTTTAGGATTGACTGGATGGGTCTCCTTGCTGTCCAAGGGACTCTCAAGCGTCTTCTCTAGCACCACAGTTCGAAAGAATCAATTCTTTGGCGCTCAGCTTTCTTTATGGTCCAACTCTCAACATCCGTAAGTGACTACTGGAAAAACCACAGCTTTGACTAGACAGACTTTTGTTGGCAAAGTGGTATCTCTGTTCTTCAATATGCTGTCTAGGTTTATCATAGGTTTTCTTCCAAGGAGCAAGTGTCTTTTAATTTCACGGCTGCAGTCACCATCTGCAGTGATTTTAGAGCCAAAAAAAAAATAAAGTCTCTCACTATTTCCATTGTTTCCCCATCTATTTGCCATGAAGTGATGGGACCGGATGCCATGATCTTCGTTTTCTGAATGTCGAGTTTTAAGCCAACTTTTTCACTCTTTTCTTTCACTTTCATCAAGAGTCTCTTTACCTTTTCTTCATCTTCTGCCATAAGGGTGGTGTCATCTGCATATCTGAGGTTATTGATATTTCTCCCAGCAATCTTGATTCCAGCTTGTGCTTCTTCCAGCCCAGCGTTTCTCATGATGTACTCTGCACGTAAGTTAAATAAGCAGGGTGACAACATACAGACTTAATGTACTCCTTTTCTGATTTGGAACCAGTCTGTTTTTCCATGTCCAGTTCTAACTGTTGCTTCTTGACCTGCATACACATGTCTCGGGGGCAGGTAAGATCTGGTATTCCCATCTCTTGAAGAATTTTCCATAGTCTGTTGTGATCCACACAGTCAAAGGCTTTGGCATTGTCAATAAAGCAGAAGTAGATGTTTTTCTGGAACTCTCTTGTTATTTCGATGATCCAACGGATGTTGGCAATTTCATCTCTGGTTCCTCTGCCTTTTCTAAATCCAGTTTGAACATCTGCAAGTTCACAGTTCATGTATTCTTGAAGCCTGGCTTGGAGAATTTTGAGCATAACTTTGCTAGCATGTGAGATGAGTGCAACTGTGCAGTAGTTTGAACATTCTTTGGCATTGCCTTTCTTTGGGATTGGAATGAAAACTGACCTTTTCCAGTCCTGTGGCCACTTCTGAGTTCTTCAAATTTGCTGGCATACTGAGCGCAGTGCTTTCACAGCATCATCTTTTAGGATTTGAAATAGCTCAACTGGAATTCCATCACCTACACTAGCTTTGTTCCTAGTGATGCTTCCTAAGGCCCACTTGACTTCACATTTCAGGATGTCTGGCTCTGGCTCTAGGTGAGTTATCACACCATTGTGGTTATCTGGGTCAAGATCTTTTTTGTATAGTTCTTCTGTGTATTCTTGCCACCTCTTCTTAATATCTCTGCTTCTGTTAGGTTCACACCATTTCTTTCCTTTATTGTGCCCATCTTTGCATGAAATGTCCCCTTGGTATCTCTAATTTTCTTGAAGAGATCTCTGGTCTTTCCCTTTCTATTGTTTTCCTCTATTTCTTTGCATTGACCACGGAGGAAGGCTTTCTTATCTCTCCTTGCTATTCTTTGGAACTCTGCATTCAAATGGGTATATCTTTCTTTTTCTCCTTTGTCTTTAGCTTCTCTTCTTTTCTCAGCTATTTGTAAGGCCTCCTTAGACAACCATTTGTAAGGCCTCCTCAGACACTAAAAAGAGATACTTCATGTCAAAGGGCACAGGAGAAGCCCCAGCAAGATAGTAGGAGGGGCAAAATCATGTTTAGAATCAAACCCATGCCTGCCAGAGACGCTCGGAGGGCTCAAACAAAACCTTGTCCTCACCAGAAGACCCCACAGAGACTGAGCCAGACCTGCTTTTGAGTGTTTGAGTGTCTCCTGCGGAGGTACGGGGCCAGCAGTGGCCTGCTGCAGGGGCAGGAGCTCTGGGTGTAGCAAACCTGGGTATGGCAAAACCCTTTTGGAGGAGGTTGCCATTAACCCCACCACAGAGCTGCCAGAACTTACACAGGACTGGGGAAACAGACTCTTAGAAGGCACAAACAAAACCTTATGCACACCAGGACCCAGGAGAAAGGAGCAGTAAGCCCACAAGAGACCAACCCAGACTTGCCTGTGAGTGTTTTAACCTACTGTGAGTTCACTCATAGAGTCACTGGACTGGCTGTGCTAATTTATTAAAATGAATAGAAAATAATGATTTATAATTATAGTTATGGACCACAGAATCTAAACTACATAGGAAAGGAAGTAAAGACACTAAAGACACTTCATTAACAGTGAAGAGGTCAACAGGGTGGGGGTAATTTGCATGAGGAAGTCAGAGGGATGGCAGGGGGAAGGGTGGGAGGGATGAGTCTTAGTGCAGGAGATGCCTGAAATCAAGTTTAGAAAATGATACATTAGTGGTAAAAAGAACACCTAGATGACCACAGTCTGAGACAGGGTGCAGGAAAAGACCAAAAGAAACAGAAATGAGGTGGGTCAAGGAATGCAGAAGGTATTATTTCACTCAGAGAGTGCCAAAACACGATGACACAAATGAGCAGCAGTACAGAAAATACTAAAAAAAAAAAAAAAAAAAAAAGGACACAGAGAACTATCTTGGATATTATTCTCAAAAGGAAATGATAACACTGTCTTACTCTTTGAGATGTTTCTGCTGCTGCAGCTGCCAAGGCAGCAGCTTTGGCTTTCTCAGCTTCATCGTACGTGGGAAGAGAGGTAGCAACACTGTAAGGAGGCGGCACAGGATAAAACTCACTGTAAACTTCTGTATCTGAAGGAAAGGGTTTTAAAAAAAGATAACCATTAAAACAAACTAATGACATTTTTATAACCATAATACAATTTAACAAGTTACAGAATGCCAGAGGATGATCACTGCTATTTGTAGTCCTACATTATAAGCTGTATAACATATAAATTATTACTACATCATATTCTTGGAGTCCTGGATTTATTGAGAAAGGACTGATAAATATCATCCAGAGACTGATACACAAAACAAGAGCATCAAGAAGGAGACTCTGAAAATGTGTGCAACACAAAAGAGGTAAGAAACTCACCGTATGTGAACATGCTCTGTGTGCCCACTTGCTGTGCTCAGAGAATTTATCTGCCCCTCATCTCACAGTCAAAAAAAGTAAAAACAGCACGAATGATAGTTAAAAAAAAAAAAAAAAAACACATATACACTGAAATAGCACTAGCCACCTCCTATACCACTTCTAAATACATTAACCTCAGCAACTCTGAGGTTCAGAAAAGTTAGGTGATTTGCCCAGGATCACACAATCAAGAAGTGGCAGAACCCAGAAATTTCCGGACTCCAAAAACTTTGTTCTGCTAATACATGACGTTAATTTTTCTACATGGGTCAATTTTAGCAACTCCTAAGCAAACTCAGTATTTCTCTTTGCTAAAAGATTAATGCTTTTTAACTCTTTTTTCACTCTTATCCCTTCTCCCATTTTCCCTGCATCTACCTAGCTCCTTAGGTTTTCTTTTTTTGGAAGAGTTTGTCCTTCCCCAATTTTTAAGCTATTTTTGAAATATGATCTCCAGAAGTATACTACAACAAACTATTTTTTTTAAGCTGCAACATTTATTGCCAACTTTCGTGTAAGTAAAATCATACACATACGTTAATCAGTCGACTAGGATGTGCTAGAATTCCTGACATAAATAATAGGCAGATTCTAAAAGTAGTACATACCACAGTGTTTAACACTACTTCTGTGATTTCCTCCATTATAATGATAGCATTTTCACATTTTCTATATTGTTTATAATTTTACCTATCTTTATCAGACTTTCTTGCATTTTCAACATGAAAACACACTACACTCCAGCAAAATTCTTCCTATTGTGTTTAATGTCTATAGGTTTTAAAAATAAGTATTTTTAATGCTATCAATAAGAGCTAAGGGTCTGAAGTTAGGCAATTTTTAACTTAATAACAGGAAGTGGTGAGTAGCAGCATAATACTGAATATTATCCAACAAAAGGCACAAGAGTCACAAATTCTTAGAAGAGACTTATTACTAGGATATAAAAACACTGCGCACAGTCAAGTAAACAGATTTCTTTAGTTCTGAAGACTAAAGTGGAAGTAAAACTTCAGAAAAAACAATGATTATCAAGTTTAAGGCAATAACATTAAAATTATAAACTTTTAAAACTGAAACAATGGTGGCTTCCCTGGTGGTCTAGTGGTTAAGAATCCACCTTGCACTGCAGAGGACACAAGTTCAAACTCTGGTCCAGAAAGATCCGACATGCCTCGGGCCAACTAAGCCTGTGTACCACAACTACTGAAGCCCAAGCACCCTAGAGCTTGCTCTGCAACAAGAGACGACACGACAATGAGAAGCCCACACACCGCACTGAAGAGTAGCCCCTGCTCACTGCAACTAGAGAAAACCCCCATGCAGCAATGAAGATTCAGCACAGTCAAAAATAAGATAAATAAATATTTATTTAAAAACCTGGAACACTGGCATATATTATCCAAGGTAACGAGATCCTTTACCTTAAAACTAGATATGTAGCATTGTAAAGCAATTATTCTCTAATTAAAAAAAAAATATATATGTAAGTTTTTAAAAAGTTTTAATATCCACGATAGAAAAAATACCTCTGACAATAACAGGTAAAAGTTGGGAGAAGCATCTTTAATTTTCACTTGTCAATTTTACTTCCTATTCTTCTCTTCTTTAAGGCAGAGGTTGGTTCTCAACCACAGAATGTTAAGTCTGGGGAGTTCCAACCGTAGCCCTCCTTCTTGGAAGTTGTGTAACCTCAAGCACATCACTTAAGTCCTATGAAGTTCTACGTTCTCATCGATGAAGCTGACCCAGCAATGCTATTACTTGCTATTATGGGATAAAATAGAACAGTATTCTAGAGGACTCCATAAAAAGTGAAGCATTATATACAAATGTCACCTTTTATAACTGATGTTGCTCAGATCTATAAAAACAGTCATAAAGTGACCTACTGAAGAACATAATCTCCACAGAAAACAGGCACTGTCCATACCTAAAATATAACATTGACCAAAAAGCTAAAGAAAAATAGTATAATAGCTTTCATTAAGCAGAGACCCAAAATTCTAGAATTATTCAGTTTTTACTCTCAATTAGTCAGGGATGGCCTTTTAGCACAGGTGAAAAAATTTTAAAGACCAGGAATCACAAAACAGATGGTGAGAATAACTGAACATCTAAGTACCAGGCTTCACTTGTTTCACAGTTGAAATTCACCTAACCTTTAAAAATATCATGCTACTTTATCAAAACTACTATACATCATAGAAAAATGAGAAGCTTCTCAATTCATTTTATGTTGCTTTCATAAAATTTTGCTTTCAACTTTGCTTTCCAAAAGTCTGCTTTTTCCATACCAAAAAGACAGTACATAAAGTTACAGATCACATGCAAAAAGCTGCAAAAACACTAAAATATTAATGAGTTCAAATCCAGGAAACACTGGAACATGATGACAAAAAGTCCAAGCATATAGGGATGGATTAGCTTCAAGAAGAAATATGTTAATAAAATATTTCATGACAACAAAAACTGAAGGAGAAAACCACATGATTTTATAATAAGATACCAAAAGGCTGACTCCCCAGTTTCTGGCCTGCTGGAGCCATTTACTGAAATAGGGAAGACTGTCAAAGAAGCAGGCCTGGTGGCCAAGAGGCTGAGGCTGTATATAGCTGTGGTGGTTTAAACCACAGTCTCCTCTTTGAAACACTTCCCATGAAGAGGCGGAGACTAATTCTTCAATAATCCTGAAAACAGACTAAACTGACTGACTCACTTCTAACAACCTGCACTGTGACTTTTGAGGCAACGTAACCCGTTCCATCTGGCTTTCTCTCAGAATGCTTGTTCTTAGAAGCCAGCCTGCATTCAGAGAGGAGCCCAGACCACAAGACGAGGCCACCAATAGCTGTTCTGGCCAACAGCCTCAGCTGAGGCCCCAGCTGAAGCCTGCCTCAACCAGTAAATGTGTGAATAAGGAAGCCTGCAATTGCCTCCGTCGGACAACAATCATAGGAGACTCTAGCAAAGAACTTCATCATGGAGCCAAGTTCACCCTCCAAATTCTGAGAATTGATAATAATGATTGTTATTTTACTCCATCAGGTTTGAGGTAGTCTGTTAAACAAATAGTAGCTACAACAGAGGGGCATTTAGCAAAGGGACTTTCACTCATCTTCCATCACAGAATGATTAACTTAGCATTACTGGGAAAATATAAACTGTGGCCAGAGAAACAGATGAGGGTATTCTTGAGAATGACCTGAAAGGATGAGATAAACAGTAGCAAGTGGGAATCACTGCCTTGTATTCAAGAAATATTACCATGTGCAGGGGGGAAACATTATGTATACCCTTCACCTCCATTGACATATGCTAACCACATTCCCACTCACATTCATCATGAATAATACCTGGTTTTATGACTATACAAGTAAACACACACAGGTATGGGTATGTTAATACATGCATGTCCGTAGGCATTATATGTGTGCATGAATCTACAGGTATGTATATTTCTTCCAAAAGTTATATAGGTTAGTCCACTGGAAATGGATTCTAGCAAGCATAAGAAAGCTTGACAAGCTACATTTTTAAATTAATTTTTAAAACAGTGAGACACATAAGGCACAGAGTAAATTATTTTATAAACTACCTTTAGGAAAATCTGCTTTAAAAAATCATAAAACTAGAGAAGCCCATTAACAGACTTGATAATTATACAAAACCATACTGGTAAAAAATGAGTTCTTAAAAACATTACTAGTAGTTCCATACTAAGAGCAACAATACCTGAAGTTGTAGGTACTTCCACGGTAATACTACTGTAAGGGGGAGGAGAAGACTCAGTCTCATGTCCAGATGCTGAAGGAGCAGCCTGCACGGTGTGTGGTGTTGGGTTTGAAGTAGATGGCTGCTCTACAGCAGATGATTCTGAATTATCCTCTTCATTGTGAAGCTGAGAGAATAAAGGAAAACGAAAACATTAATGTGAAGCACACTTTTTTTTAATTTTTAAAGATTATTTCAGGCAAAGAATCGTTTTTCTTTTCTTTTTTAGCTAAAAACAAGCTAAAGTAGCATTTAAAAAGATGAATAAAATTTCTGAGAGACACAGTCATTAAGTTTAGAATTTTTATAATTTATAATACAAATAAAGGTCAAATTTTTAGGAATTTATAGGAAAAAAGGTAATGATAACAAACAGATTCAAGTTTGCTCAATCTGTATTAATCACTGTATACAGCAAAGAAAAGTAAAACTCCTAATACAACCACAACACCATATCTATTATACTAGTATCTTATGTAAAATGAATTAATGAAATATAATAACAATTTATAAACATTCTAAAAATGTGGAATACTCTGAGGCTTTCCTAAGTACCAAAAGAATTACTTATAAAGCAAAATAAGTCACTGTGCATATAAAACTTTGAAAAATGTTCTTCATTACAACCAATTTACACTAGATAATATACTGAGATCTTTATGGTTTAACTCATTTAATCCTCACAACAAACAAGAGACTGTTAGACTATTGTCCCCATTTGACAGGCTAAAAGAAAAAAGGAAAAAAAAAAAACACCAAACCAACCAAACCAAAACCACTCTGGACATGAAGACTTAGAGTAATCTGCCAAACATCACAATAGGTAGGAAGGCTAAACCATGAATCAAATCCAAGCAATGTGGCTGCACATCTCCTACTTTATAGTAAAAAAAAAAAAAAAAAGCTTGTCAAGAGAATAAATCTGCATGCTGTGATACAATGCATTTTTAATTTCAGAACACGAAAATTATTACTCCACTTTCTATAAGCTTCACTAAACTTACTTTCTCTGTACCTTAGTGACTCCACATGTAAATTCTAAATGAAATCACAATCCTCACAGACTGTAAAGTAGTATTTGAAAATCAACTAGCATAATGCCAAACACACAAAAGGCATTTAGCAAATACTAGTTCTACTCTTCTTCTCGTTTATTTAATATATTTTATTTTATAAACTCAAAAACAGAAATTATGCAGTGCTTCAGTCTAATAAGTAGTCACTGAAGAATTTTTTAAAATATGTGAAGTAAAACAGGTCAATTTACTTCATTGCTGTTTGGATATGTCTTGCGGTAAGAGATTAAACTAGCAAAACACTTTTTTAAGTTCATAAATATATTATAATTTTTAACAAATCAACCTAAAATCATCTCAAGAAGACAACCTTTTTCATAACACTGTGGAAAAATGTTGCCTGTCATTCAGCAAACAATGAAGGTTGTCCACCATCAAACTACCAACCAACACCACCAACCACATTCACTGTACCCTGAGAGGAACTCAGGATGGTGAAAGAGAGGATACAGACCCTAGGTAGTTAAGAAGCACATGTGAAGAATAATTTCAATAAGCCCAGACTTTAACATCCTCTGCACAAAAGGCTTCCCAGGTGGCACAGTGCTGAAGAATCCACCTGCCAATGCAGGAGACACAGGAGGAACTGGTTCGATCCCTGGGTCAGGAAGATCCCCTGGAGGAAGAAATAGCAACCCACTCCAGTATTCTTGCCTGGAAAAGCTCAGAGACAGAAGAGCCTGGCAGACTACAGTCCATCCAATCACAAAGAATCAGCCATAAATGAGCAACTGAGCACATGTGCACACACAGAAAAGAACAAAAATCATTCGTTTCAGACGTCTGTTTTTCGTGATTAACAGTATTCTTCTCATGTTCTACTACTCCCCTGGCCTTCCCCCAGAAAAAAACTCCTACAAATCCTGGCTTCTCCCTAACCTCTTCAGAACAGTTCCTCAGACCTACCTGAGAGGTTGTCTCCTGGGCTACAGTCCTCAGTAAGGTCCCCAAATAAAACATAACTTGCAATTTTTAGGTTATGTGTTTTTCTTCAGTCAACAGCATCAAAATTTATGTAACAAAATTCACTCACAGAAAGTGAATTCAAATAAGCACAAAGTCAACTCTGCATGAGCTTTTTCATTTATTTACTTGCAGGGCTTTTCAGAGTAGGCACTAAATGAGCAACCTCTTGACCAGCAACACTCTGCTCTAGAGTCATAAAGCATATTCTATGTTTCCCATTACAAGGCACTCAGGAGAGCTCCTGATGTATTTATTCACCTTTGACCACATTTTTAAGAGCAAAAATGTCAGATGAACAAGTCAAGGCAAACAAAGTACAGATATATACTTAGAAATAGCCTATATTTAGTAATTTAGCCTATATGAGTATATTTAGTATATGTAGAAATTAGTGTTACTAAACAAATAACTGGAGAAGGCATTGGCAACCCACTCCAGTACTTCCGCCTGGAAAATCTCATGGACGGAGGAGCCTGGAAGGCTGCAGTCCATGGGGTCGCTAAGAGTCAGACATGACTGAGCAACTTCACTTTCACTTTTCACTTTCATGCATTGGAGAAGGAAATGGCAACCCACTCCAGTGTTCTTGCCTGGAGAATCCCAGGGACGGGGGAGCCTGGTGGGCTGCTGGTCTACGGGGTCGCACAGAGTCGGATACGACTGAAGCAACTTAGCAGCAGCAGCAGACTAGATCTCCTTAGAAGACACAGGAATGCCTGCTCACCCCCAAAAAAGCAATTTCCATCTGGTAACTCCTCAGGAGGTAGGTAACACTGCTTTCTCGGTCCTGAAAGGAGTCACAGTGATCCCACTACTTACCCTGTTGGACCATGTAAAGTGTCAATATGTTGTTTAATCACTAAGTCATGTCCGACTCTTTCAAGATCCCATGGACTGTTGCCTGCCAGGCTCCTCTGTCCATGCGATTTTCCAGACAAGAATACCAGAGTGGGCTGCCATTTCTTCTCCTCCAGGGCATCTTCCCAGCCCAGTTACTTTGATGTCTTAACTTTTTGTCTCAAAAACTTACACATTTGTGCTTTTACTTTTAACAGCAATCAACTTTCTGAAAGGCTGTCTTCTGAGTTCCAATCCTCAGACTGGCTCCAAGAAGAATCTCCACTCCTTTCTCAGATGGACTACTGTTTAATTTTTTCGACACCTGACTGCCTTTCCTCTAAATTCACACAAGGATTCAAATTAAGTAATATGTTTATCAAATCAGACAATGACATTTGTAGAAATTTTTCCCTAATCATGCTGTTATGCTGTTCAATGGTTCTATTTTACATTCTGTATCAACTTCCTAAACAGCAGAAAAAGAGGGGAAGAGTGGAATGGGACCCACATATACACAGTAATGAACCAGGCTCTGTGTCCCATCCACACATCACCTCAAAAGTTATCCTCCTAGCTTGTCCTATTTATGGGCCTCCTGGAAAAAAAAAAATATGGGCAATAGTACATGAAAATTAAAGTATCTTTAACCCAGTGACCACAGTGATGAAAAGCTGTATAGGAAAACACAATTTTTTAGTCTGAAGATTATATCTGTAGCTAGTTATTATACATGTACATTAAGTATTTTTAATGATGAGGAAACTGTAAGCATTATGATCAGCTAGCTGGAGGTCTAGCCTTCCTGTGTATAAACTACTGTTTCTTTAATTGGAATTGGCATGCCTCCTATACATATTCCTTCATTCTATCTTAAGGTGATAAAACATTAAGATAATAACTGGAAAGTCTGCTTTTGAGAAGCTAGAGATCTCACTGAAAGTTTTCTAAACATACTAAGATAACAATTATGGATGTGCTATAAAATGTTGTTTAGTGAACTCTACCCACTACCAGGGCCTGGTGGGTTAGTCAGCAGCAGGGTCTTTTATTTTTTTTCTCTAGCACAGAAACTGAATTACAGGGAAGAACTGTAAGATTGCAGGGCAGGGGGGTAAGGGGTGACTTTTTTTTTTTTTAATTTCTAAAGCGCTAATACATTTTGTATACTGCTATATACTGACTACGTTTAGTACCAGAGGACAAAAGCTGGAAAGAAGAGTTAGTAGTTGCAATGAGACAAACTTTAGCTCAATTTAAAATTTAAAAAATTTTTTAGTTAGTACCTTTTAACTTTTAGAATACTCGCTTTTCTGTGGGGCAACAAATCCTTTCAGGCAGATTTTGAATGACTATCTGGCAAGACTGTTGTATAACTAGGATGATCACACAGCTGTTTTCCCCAGGACACTTTATGCCTGTTGCGCCAGTGCCCCACTCATTTTAGACTTTTCTTCACTTCTTTCATTCTCAAAAAAATAGCACGGTCAGTCAACCAACATCTAATGGGATTCTTGTCCTTCCTACAAAAGTAGGAGATGATAAGAGTTTCTTTTAACCCTAAGTAAGGTAACAGGACTCTAGGGAAAAAACTCTGGTAATCTCTGTCAGTCAATGTTGCCTTATCCAACACCTGACTTAGAGAAGCAAACAGATAAGGGTTACAATAAAATCAATCTGTAGCTGTAGAGTCAAGCTACTGAGTTTAGTCACCCAAGAAGAAAGTAAGCTGCTGTTTCTATACTCCTAGGGGTAAGATAATAGCCGGTGCTAAGAAATTTCTACAAACAACCCAAGTGTTAAAACCAGTAGCTCAGAAAACAGTCACACAAGACACTGATGCTTAGCAAATGGAACTAGATTTTTGTACCAATAAAAGTGAATTTCAGCAGTCTTCCTCATGCACACATGCACCATTAAACAAATTAACAGAATCTTCTTAATTTTAGGTTTATTTCCCCACCAAATTTTTCCCACTAAACTTCTGCAGTGTCTGCATACCTTTCCGTTAATGAGAGAGAACCTACAATAAAGCAGTGATCAGGAAATGATGCAAATTATTAGAAAAGAGTGCATAAGCAACAAGTAAATATTAATGGGAAAATAAGCAATGGCACCCCACTCCACTACTCTTGCCTGGAAAATCCCATGGATGGAGGAGCCTGGTGGGTTGTAGTCCATGGGGTTGCTAAGTGTCGGATACGACTGAGCGACTTCACTTTCACTTCTCACTTTCATGCATTGGAGAAAGAAATGGCAACCCACTCCAGTGTTCTTGCCTAGAGAATCCCAGGGACGGTGGAGCCTGGTGGGCTTCTGTCTATGGGGTTGCACAGAGTCGGACACCACTGAAGCGACTTAGCAGCAGCAGCATGCCTAATTTTTAGCTTCTTCTTTTGAAAATACAGAAGTTTGGTTGCAGTTTTATATTTCATAATATAATACAGGCATATTTCTGCTGGTCAAAACCTTTCTTGCTCATATGAGAGAATATCATTATTTCATGGTGCTCCACAAGTAACACCATGGGCTTCAGAGTCTCCTTGACCTGAAGGAGTCTGCAAAACAAACGCTTAAAGCCAAGAATCAACAGATATTTTATCAAGACACAATTGTCTTTTAAATAAACAGGACTTTTATTTTATTTGTAAACCACTACTGTCTGCTCATGATCTGTCAACTGAAAGAAAGGTATAAAAAATTATGTAAAGTATAACTGAATTTTTTAAATAAGAAGAAACACAACATCGCAAGTCAACTGTATATCAACAAAATATTTTTAAAAGCTATTTCCGACAAACTTCCCCTCCCCCTAAAGAAGAGAAAAAGATTATCTGTATAATATATGTAGGCAATCAAGATTTCTGGAAAGATACAGAAGAAACTACAAAGAGCTGCAGGCAGGGAAGAGATTTCATCATCCTCTACTATTTGACTTTTCACCCTAAACATAAATTAATTTGAATTTTTAAATTTTAGTAAGTAAAACCAAAATGCAAAAATCCTCTAATTTCTGGTTTGGCATGTCTCAGAAGCAACAACATTAAAGTAAACACGATATCCTAGGATAAAAAAAGCTTTTTCCACATAAAATACCATCACAATATTGTAACAGTTCCCCTTTGAGTTTCTGTATGTACAATCTTCTGTAGAAAATGACACAATCTGAAACTGTAACCACAAAAAAATATATGTGAAGAACAAATGAGCAACTGTATCTGTTTTTTGAAAAGAAAAAAGAGGGAGAGGCATAATTAACAGCAACAGAGTGATTAAAGAATACAAGACTAGTTTTATATGGTCACACTGGACAGTTCTGGGCTGCTGACCTAAATATCCACTCATTAAATTCACTTCTTAAAATTAAGCATAATCACATACTACAAAGGGGTTCTACATTAGTCACTCAGTTGTGTCCAACTCTGTGACCCTACAGCCTGCCAGGCTCCTCTGTCCATTGGATTTTTTTTCAGTCAAGAATACTGGACTAGATTGCCATTTTCCTCCTCCAGGGGATCTTCCCGACCCAGGGATCCAACCAGCATCTCCTGTGTCTCCTGAATTGCAGGCAGATTCCTGACCTGCTGAGCCATCAGCAAAGGCCAAAAAGGGGCTCTAGGCTCTGTTAAATAACACACATACTGCACTGCCTAGTTGACTTTTACATACTGTTCAGATCTTAGCTTAAAATCAAGTTCTCAAGAAAATCTTTCCTATCTCTCAAAAGTAGATGAGGACTCTAACACAATTTTTTAGGCCAGTTTTTTCACTCTCCTCTTTTACCTTCATCAAGAGGTTCTTTAGTCCTCTTCACTTTCTGCCATTAGGGTGATGTCATCTGTACATCTGAAGTTACTGGTATTTCTCCCGGCAATCTTGATTCCAGCTTGTTATTAAAAAAACTAAGATTATGGGATCCAGTCCTATCACTTCATGGCAAATAGATGGGGGAAAACTGGAAACAGTGACAGACTTCATTTTCTTGGGCTCCAAAATCACTGCAGATGGTGACTGAAGCCATGAAATTAAAAGACACTTGCTTCTTGGAAGAAAAGCTATGATAAAACTAGACAGCATATTAAAGAATAGAGACATCACTTTGCTGACAAAGGTCAGTATAGTCAAAGCTGTGGTTTTTCCAGTAGTCATTTATGGATGCAAGAGATGGACCATAAAGAAGGCTGAGCACTGAAGAGCTGATGCTTCTGAACTGTGCTGGAGAAGACTCTTAAGAATCCCTTGGACTGCAAGATCAAACCAGTCAATCTTAAAGGAAATCAGTCCTAAATGTTCATTGGAAGGACTGATACTGAAGCTGAAGCTCCAAAGCTTTGGCCTCCCTTTGGCCATGTGAAGAGCCAACTCACTGGAAAAGACCCTGATGCTGGGAAATACTGAAGGCAGGAGGAGAAGGGGATGACAGAGGATGAGATGGTTACATGGCATCACAGACTCAATGGACATGAGTTTGAGCAAACTCTGGGAGATGGTGAAGGACAAGGAAGTCTGCCGTGCTGCAGTCCATGAGGTCGCAGAGCTGGACATGATTTCCGACTGAACAACAACAAAACAACACAATGTTAAAGCATCCTGTTCTTCTCAGCTCTTATCACAATAGAAAGTATTTATGTAATCATTCACTTACAATCTCTTTTCCCAGCTAAAGTAAGAGCTCTACAAAACTGAATGTTACGTCTGTCTTGTTGAACACTATGAAAATAAGCTCCAAAGTATTTGGAATCAGCCTTGATTAAAAGGAAAAGAAAATGCAATGTAAGTCACTCAGCACAATAGTATAAAATGGAAAGACTGGAGAAATAACCTTGCTATAACCCAAGTACTCTGAAGTCTCTGAGAGAGTGAAGTCACTCAGTCTTGTCCAACTCTTTGCAACCCCATAGATTGCAGCCTGCCAGGCTCCTCTTCCCATAGCATTTTCCAGGCAAGAATACTGGAGTGGGTTGTCATTTCCTTCTCCAGGGGATTTTCCAGACCCAGGAATTGAACCCAGGTCTCCCACACTGCAGGCAGACTCTTTACCATCTGAGCCACCAGGGAAGCTGAGATCCAGGCTGCAATTGCAGGCTCAGGAACTGATCCTGAAGTCTCTAACAGCTAGTTACTGCATTAGAAAGTTAAAGGAGAAAGAGTATATTCACATCCCAAAGACCTCCAAGGAACAAAGAAACCAAACAGATGGGATAAAGATCTTACATAAATTTCTATTTTTAAAAGAATTTAGGCTCCCGTTAAATTCCTTTTTATATGCCAAAACTGCAACCTAAATACACTAGATTCTAAGATTATTCTCTTTGAATACAAAATTCTCTATATACTACACTCATTAGTCGTGTTCAAAATCCTTTAATTAATGGGTCTGTAGCCTGCCAGGCTCTTCAGTCCATGGAATTCTCCAGGCAAGAATATTGGAGAGGGTCGTCATTCCCTTCTCCAGGGAATCTTCGAAACCCAGGGATAGATCCCTGGTTTCCAGCATTGCAGGCAGATTCTTCACCATCTGAGCCACCAGGGAAGTTCAAATTACAAGTACCTGACCTTATTCTTAAATGTTTATGTCAACAGAAAGATAGTTTTCTCAAATTCTATTTGGCTTTCTCAGACCTTACCTAAGAAAACACGTATTTACAAATCTGCCCTACAATTATGCCTCTTTAGCAACAAATAGATATGATCTTAACACAGATTGCTGCTGCTACAGCTAAGTCTCTTCAGTCGTGTCCGACTCTGTGTGACCCCATAGACGGCAGCCCACCAGGCTCCCCCGTCCCTGGGATTCTCCAGGCAAGAACACTGGAGTGCGTTGCCATTTCCTCCTCCAATGCATGAAAGTGAAAAGTGAAAGTGAAGTCGCTCAGTCGTGTCCAACTCTTAGCGACCCCATGGACTGCAGCCCACCAGGCTCCTCCGTCCATGGGATTTTCCAGGCAAGAGTACTGGAGTGGGGTGCCATTGCCTTCTCTGTAACACAGATTACCAACAGATTATCATAGATCAAGGGGGAAAAAGAGAGAAAAGACAAAAAGAAAGGAGGAAAAAATCTGTGTACCAACTGGACTGGCAGCTTCTCATACTTTGTTACATCTAAAGTTGTCTGTCTATATAGCACTGCTGCCTCTCAGCCTCCATGTACCTTCTCAGTCTCCCCATAATCTCTCAATCTAGCTCACATTAACTCAGCATGAAAAGACCATAAATGTCTATATATTTCATCACAGGAGGATGGTAGTTTCAGCCCTGCCTGCCATGGTTTTGTACCAAAATATGTGTTATATAACATAAAATATGTTTAAGTTTACTTAAAAAAAAAAAAACAACCTCATTTTCCAAATCTGGTCACTAACTTGGGTTTTTGTCTCTCTACAATGCAAGCAGCATTTTGAGGTATACTTATTAATGACTATGCTGTAGTCTTAAGCAATTAGGTTATCTATGGCAGACATGGGACTGTCCCCCTAAAATCCTGTCCATCACTCTTTCATTACAGATACCTTACAATACCTTGGGTGAGGCTGAAGCCACCATATTCCAAGACTATACCCTGACACTCTATATCAGTCAGGGTACAGCAACTCCTTTGGCACAGCAACTGTTTCCCAACCAACCTCGCCCTCCTCCTGGGCAGGGTGCCTGGGTCAAAGGTGGGCAATAAAATAAGCAAAGATTATCCACTTAGAGAACATAGAAAACTGCTGTGGAAATAATAATACAGAGCAATTTCAGGATTTACGATTCCCTTAAGTAGTTTGAGAACCGTAATTTAGAAACCCCAAAGGAGAAAGTACTGCTACACATTTTTTATAAGCAAAAGAAATTCTTAATGATGATCTTTAAACTTATAAAACTATTCAAATTCTGAGCTTTCAAAATAGCTTCATGCTTCGATTTTTACAAGCTAACATATCAGTATTTGTAAAGAAATGAATGTGGCCTGCCATTCCAGTTCTACAAGGATCAAGCCATTAGCTACTGCGGTGGCCCAGGGGCCGCGCACTCTGAGGGGAATTCAGGATGGTGAAAGATGGGGAACTTTCTGTGCTTTGGATGTATAGCCCTTAGACAGTGAAGATACACATCTAAGAAAACATTTCAAATGATCTCAGATTCTTACGTATTCCTATCCACAGAAAAGTACTAAAATCACTCACTTCAGATGTCTGATTTTGTGATGAACAGTAGTAATCTTTTTATGCTTCACTGTAGGGTTTTCCCAGCAAATAAAGCTTATATACATTCTGGTTCCTCCCTTACCCTCTCCTCTTTGAGGAGTTTCTCTAAGCTGAGGGGCCCTCTCTCAGGCTACAGTCCTCAGTAAGGTCCCCAAACTCACAACATGTACATTGTGCGTGTTTATTTCGGTCAACATATCCTATCCAGCGTCAGCAATGATCAGTATAGTGACAATGGCAGCATGCAATGAAAGGTTCCCTTCTGTTTACATAATCAAATTAAATAAGAACATTTCCATAGATTCTCCAAAGAGTTACTTATTTGCATGTGCCAAAGTAAGCCAGCAAATGCAGTACCAGGTCAAGTACAAGCAACCAAACTGGCTAAGGAGCATACTTCATAATAAAGAATTAAATCTCAGATATTAAAGTGTGTGTGTGTGTGTGTATGTTAGCCGCTCAGTCGTGTCTGAATCTTTGCAACCCCATGGACTGTAGCCCACCAGGATTCTCTATCCATGGAATTCTCTAGGCAAGAACACTGGAGTGGGTTGCCATGCTCTTCTCCAGGGGATCTCCCCACTCCAGGGACTGAACCCAGGTCTCCCACATTGCAGGCGGATTCTTTACAGCTTGAGCTACCTGGAAAGCCACATTAAAGTATAGCAATATTGAAGAATCCTTGCAGCACTATTTATTGACTTTTTATACTCTTTTAATTTTGGTGAAATCCTACAGAACCTAACAACTCTGTGGAAAGAAACCTTTATCTAGAATTCAGCAGTTCTTTAAGGATTTCTTTCCTTGCCATTAAAGTCAAACAAAATTGTTATTTTGTACTCTCCTTTTAAAAAACAATAGTATGATCTCTTTCTTATTATATTATTCCTGTCTATAAGCACAAATGGAAAGACGTCCACCAAATGTCAACTTAAGGTATTTTTGGCTACTAAGATTTGGGTGCCTAACTTGCTTCTTTTTCTGTACTTATACTGCCTGTATTTTTAAAAATAGTTATGTATCCCTTTTTATGAAAATAAAAAAATTATTATAAAAACATACTTTAGCCCAGTGATTGGGAAAAGTTTTAAGACTATACTATAAGACTACATCCAAAGAAACTAATCAGAAACAATATTTCTTCATAAAGCTGTTCAACACAGTATTATAATAATGGAAAACTGTAAACATACTATTTATCCAAAATAGAATAAACACTGTTATCAACATAATAGAATACAGCCATTTAAAATGGTGCTTCCAAAGGGGCTTCCCAGGAGGTGCAGTGGTAAAGAACCCACCTGCCAACACCGGCGACACAAGAGACCCGGGTTCAATCCCTGGGTCAGGAAGATCCCCTGAAGGAGGAAATGGCAACCCGTGCCACTATTCTTGCCTGGAAAATCTCATGAGGCTACAAAGAATCAGACAGGACTGAGAGGCCAAAGGATACTTGATGAAACGGGAAATGTTCATGATACAGTGTTAAAGAATTAACAAGACTGTGTGTGTGTGTAAATCATATATTATTCATCTTATTTGAAGTAAGATGAAATGTTAGCAGTTTCAAAATGACTGTTAACAGACAAATGGCTAGCATGGGTGCTTGCAAACTATTCGCTTGGTTTTTTTTTTTTAACTTTTCTGTATTTTTTCTAAGTTCTCTAGAACAGAGATCAAAGAAAGTACGAAACAATTTTTTTTTGTTCTTAATGTAGGACAGCATGTGATACGTTAAAAAGGTTTCCACCTACACTTTAAAGAAACAAGTTTCTACAAGTCAGAAAACTGACATTTGTAAAACTTCTCAATAATACTAAAAAGAAAATCACCACAGACTTTGCATCCACTAAGTAAACTTTTATAATTATTACCCCATTACTGTATTTACAAGAAAGTCACATACATAAACCCAAATACTATGATGTTTGTTATTGTCCATCAACCAGTTAACAGTACTACACATAAAGCAGTATCAGCATGTATCCATTTGAATGTGATGGTATTCTATTTTTTTCTTTATTTATTTTAATTGGAAGCTAATTACTTTACAGTATTGTAGTGGTTTTTGTCATACATTGACATGAATCATCCATGGGTTTACATGTGTTCCTCATCCTGAGCCTCCCTCCCATCTCCCTCCCGATCCCATAAATGTGATGATATTCTAAAGAAATCCATTCTAGAGGTCAAAGTGATTCATGAAGCTTTTTCTTTGTCTCTTTCCCACCTACTACTATTTGCTATTGCTAAGTCACTTCAGTCGTGTCTGACTCTGTGTGACCCCATAGACGGCCCACCAGGCTCCCCCGTCCCTGGGATTCTCCAGGCAAGAACACTGGAGTGGGTTGCCATTTCCTTCTCCAATGCATGAAAGGGAAAAGTGAAAGTGAAGTCGCTCAGTCGTGTCTGACCCTCAACGACCCCATGGACTGCAGCCTTCCAGGCTCCTCTGTCTATGGGATTTTCCAGGCAAGAGTACTGGAGTGGGATGCCATTGCCTTCTCCGCTTTCCCACCTATGACAAGTGTATTCTCCAGGGTGCTCTCTGGCTTTAAATAGTTGTTAATCACGTTATGTATTTGTCTACATAATCTGTGTGTATGTGTTAGTTGCTCAGTCGTGTCCAACTCTATATGACCCTATGGACTTTAGTCTACCAGGTTCCTCTGTCCATGGTATTCTCCAGGCAAGAACACTGGAGTGGGTTTCCATTATCTTCTCCCGGGGAGCTTCCCAACCCAGGGATCAAACCTGGGTCTCCCGCGCTGCAGGTAGACTCTTTACCATCTGAGCCACCACAGTAATACTATCTACTCCTCAGAGCTTCAGTGAGGATGGCACTAGCACTGTCAGCAGCACAACACCAACGTTCCCACTGCTTTATTCTATGGCCTAGCTGAAAAAAAAACTAAAACTCCACAAACTTTCCACCAATGACTCTGAGAAAATGCTCACTAAGCACCCAGCATACCAGCAGTAAACTACTGTGGCAACAACGGTTGTGTCAGTCACTGCTCTTCCACTGCAGCCCTACATATGAAGTGCAGACGGTGCTTCCCCCGTCCAAACCGAACTGCAGAAATCAGGTATGTTCACATCATCTAACCGCTGGATGGCAGGAAAGCGCAAAAAGGATGGGGACTTGTCACAAGGACATAGGAACAGATGGTCAACTCTGAGATCATCTGAGTCTCACAACGATGGTAGCGTGAGTATAATTAACCAAGTTAAAATCCATGAATTTGTACTAACTGAGATGAATAAGTAAACTGGAGGCTACAAATGTTCTTCCTAACAGAATTCTACAGAATAAATGCAGAAGAAACAACAGAATTCAGAAATCACCGTTTGACAACCATCACTGTAAATCTTTCAATAATAACAACCAGGGAGTTCTAAAAATCAATGCATCAAAGTATAATTAAAGGTCCTTTGTAGGGTAGACTATAAAATACTTCATATGAATCTTTCCAAAACATTAATCTAATCCGTAACAAAGAAGATTAAAGAACTGTTCCAGATTAAGGGAGACCAAAAGACACAATAACTAAGAACAACAGCTGATCAGGGACTAAGATCCCAATCTAAAAATAAGTTGCTGGGTTTTTTTCCACAATAAAAGACATTAATAGGGAAGCTGGTAAAATATATTTATAGATTACAGTACCACATTCATGTCACTGACTTTGATAACTGCACATTGGCTTGTAAAAGAATGTCTTTTTTTTTTTTTTTTAAGAAAACATACACTGAAATATTTAGACGTAAACAGATAACATATCTGGCATTTACTTCCAAGTGTTTCAGAAAAATATAGCATGTGTGTATATATACACATATATACAAACAAAATATCACAAGGCATATGTAATATCAACATTTGAGGAAATTATATGAATGGTATACAGGAATCCTTTGTACTAATTTCCCATACTTATAAGTCTAAAATTATTTTAAAATAAAGTTAAAAGTCAAAATGCAATAGGACAAGAAAACAGAAAAAATACATTCCATAAACAGATTAATTTAAAACTCTACAATCCCAGCTTCTAATTTCCACTCTATCACTAGAAACCCATATGAAAAATGATCATATGGTCACTTTTCAAAATGATTTCTCCACATTTCATCAAAACCCTATTTTCCCTGAATGGCATTACATCTCTCCAAAGCCTCTCAAGCAAGAATGTTAATCCTCACCCCACTCCCCCTTATCTGGAAACAAGAAGACAAAGAAAATGTTCTTGGATATAGCCAATACAAGATCAAGCATCTTTCCTGAAGTTCACAATTCCACACAGTCCTCCACACTTCTCTAATCCTGTTCTTATATAAAATTCCACAGGGAGTTAAACTTACAAGCCAGCCCCCTACACCTCCAATACCGTCTCCTCTACCTTAATTCCTACTACAACATAAGATGTATGCACGTTTAAGTTCGTCACTCAGTCACGTTCAACTCTTTGCGACCCCATGGACTGTAGCCCACCAAAATCCTCTGTCCGTGGAATTCTCCAGGCAAGAATACTGGAGAGGGTTGTCATTCCCTTCTCTAGGGGATCTTCATGACCCAGGGGTTGAATCCAGGTCTCCTGCATTGCAGACAGATTCTTTCCTGTCTGAGCCATCAGCTAAACCAACTTAACACTTGAGCTATGAAACAGGAAGTAATAATATTCAAAGTTGCGTGGTCTAGTAACTCCATCAGTTCTCTACTTCCCTGACCTAATGATCATCTAAAATGCTTCTACTAGAAAATACTAGATTTCTACATCTTAATTACTGGTCACAACCTCCTGACCTTTACCTTTTTCACTCCCTTACTTCCACTAAGTTTCTTCCTTGGGCCCTCCACTCACTGTCACCTGGTTTCACTCTCTATCCTACGTGTGGCAGCCTGGACTATAAAGTGAAAAACTCGAATGACACTCACCCTCTATTTCCTAGCTCCCCTATCCTCTGCCACATCTACCCCACTGAGACTCAATTTGAGGTGAGTCTGTCTACTATCTTCAGGTAGGAGGGAAGCAAATCCCATAACTGTATAGATGGGTACCGTAAAAATTTAGTTTCCAATTCCAGCAAGGCCGTCAGAACTAGTCATCACCATGGCAGGTGTTTCAGCTCACCACTCTTCTAGCCCCCACTTCCAACCATGGAACTCTTGGTCAAAATTTTTGCTTCCTACTTCACAAAGGAAAACAGGATTTCAAGCAAAAACTCCTTCAATTTCTCTCCCATGTAGCTCTAAATTTAGCACATGGCTTCCGTTTATATTCTTTACTCCTAAATGTGAGATTACCACAGAGAAAAGATCCTGTCTCCCAAAGGATTGGTTTGTTTTTTTTTACATTATGTCTCTTCTTCCTTTTCTCCAGTAACTTCTTTCTCTCTGCCCACATGTATATTCTATTCACACCATACTTAGGAAAAAAACCTGTTCCCAGCTAAAATTTAAATTTCTATCTCATGCTTTTTGAGCTACTTCCATCTTATACTTCTTTTCCTTTAGTGACAAACATCCTATAAGAAAAACAAAATTTGGTGCACTTCTAATTCTCATTTCCTCCTGAATCCATTAGCATCTGGCTTTTGCTCAAATAGTTCTTGCTAAGAACAATGACCTTCTTCCTAATTGTTAGGTCCAAAAACCCACTCATTCTATCAAAAATCTTGAATACAACTGTCCCTGGATAACCTGGTATTCCAGGATCCTCACTCCCATGGTGCAGATACTCAAATCCTATATAAAATGGCACAATAAGAGTCCAGCCTCCGTATCTGAGGATTTCAGAACCAAAGAACATGGAGGGGGTACTATGTGCATTCAACACAGTTGAGTGTAGTTCTAATTGGTTCGTCTTTGGCTTAGGAGATCAGCCCTGGGATTTCTTTGGAAGGAATGATGCTAAAGCTGAAACTCCAGTACTTTGGCCACCTCATGCGAAGAGTTGACTCATTGGAAAAGACTCTGATGCTGGGAGGGATTGGGGGCAGGAGGAGAAGGGGACAACAGAGGATGAGATGGCTGGATGGCATCACTGACTCGATGGACGTGAGTCTCAGTGAACTCCAGGAGTTGGTGATGGACATGGAGGCCTGGTGTGCTGAGATTCATGGGGTCACAAAGAGTCAGACATGACTGAGCGACTGAACTGAACTGAACTGAACTGGCTTCTAGAGAAGTATTTCCTCTGGTTTTCCTCCTATCTTTGACTATTCACTGCTTCTTTTCTAAGGGTCCTTATTTTCTTCTGCCAACTTTAAAGAGTCTTAGCAAAAATTGAATCCAGAGCCGTGGATACTGCCTATTACACACTGAGGAAGATAGTCTGATGGGAAAAAAAATCTAAATTTAAGATATAGATTTACGACCTCCTGTATAATCCTGACTGGGTTTTTTAGACTTGCCTTCTTTCTGTGATTCATTCATTTTCATTCAGTTATTAGTCACTCAACCAATAGTTACTAAATGCCTACTACAGTATGTCTGAGATACTAAACTGGATGTAGGAAATATGTGCAAATCCCAACCCATCAGTCCCTAGAACTTCTAACAACTAGGAGTTCTGACACAAGAGCATAATTCAACATGACCAGAGCAGCCACACAGGGCATTAAAATAAAAAGTTTGCATATTCTACCACAGGTAAATTAGGGAGCCAAGATCAGCAAGGACCGGGCCTGAAATACCAGCCTTCTTCAGAGCAAGTTTCATTCTTTCCTCAACTGAAACAGAGAAACTAATAGCAGAACTCTCAGCCAAAACTAAATACAGTAATATCAATTACCTAGACATGCTGCTGGTGGTGAGTCATCCAGGAAGCAGAGCAAATGCCAAGATGCCACTGCCAGAGACAGCTAAAAGGACTCATCCATTAAAGCGCTACCTGCCAAAGCAAAGCCTCAAAAGCTGGCTGATAAATATGAATATGTGATCTGAATAACTTCATGCTATCAAAAGCCAAACACATACACACACATACTCTCTCTCTCAAAAAGTTGGTAATTATGTGCTCCTGAACTGATTCACCTTATATAATTCCTTATTTGTGTAAATGATACTTATTCTCATATTACAATGATTATTATAATGCTACAGTTCTAAGGTATTTATCAATTAAAAAAAGAGAAGAAACTATTTCAACAAGATTTTCCACAACACTGACATTTTCTAGTAAAAATGTACACACACATGAATTCATTACTGCAAAGATGTACAAGACCAAAATACGTTATAAACTGTGCCACTGAAAAAACCAGAGAGAAAATCCTATCCCAAGAGGAATTGGATAGGTGATTCTTTATGGCACACAAATTCTGTCAGCAAAGCCATCTCAGCACACAAACAAAAAACTCACCATTTATTTTGGAGGGGAAAACCTCTGGTAAACTAAAATTTTAACTTTACCTTTTGAAAGACCAGATTTTGGTTTAAAGAGAAACCTGAGTTAGCATAAGTAAAACATTGATAAAGATGGGCCTAAAATATTTCACTAGACACTACAGTAATTTTGCTTTCAATTAATAAGTCAACAAAAATTACTGTGTAGGACAACATCATGTACCAAAAAGCGAATTGGGACAGACAGTTCTAAGACTGTCCTCAACCACCTACACTGGGCTAAGGATATGAAACATACTGGTTAAGTACAAAGGCTTCGGAATCAACTTTTTAAGACTCAAACCTAGGCTCCGACACTTACCAACTCTGTGACCTACTTGGGCATTTTTATCATCTACAAAATGGGAGTCTATTTCTCTTACAGAGCTTTCATATAGGATTACAAAAGTTAACACCTATAAACACTTAAAATAAAGCCTGACATAGTAAAGGTCCAATAAATGTTACTTTTTAAAAAACGTAACAAAACAAAGGCACTTTACTTATAGCATCTACCCTACTTCCTACAATAACCCTCTGAGATGAGTATACTGGAACAAACTTTAAACAACTGAACTGACACGCCTCGTTGGGGCAAAGACAAGATTCAGACTCAGGTTTTACTGTCTCTAAATTCAGATTTTCTATTTCAAAATGCCTCAAATAAAAACTCACAGGTAGTAATCTACTCTGCCACAGCATTACCCTCATGAGTACTTCTGATTCTAATTCAAGTACACACACACACACACACACACACTCCACCACCACCACACCATACACATCTTTGAATCCACCCATCTACTTCTCTTTAATGCTACTAATTATCTAATTACCTAATCCAAGCTACCAGGATTGCCTACCTAAACTACTGCCATAGCTTCCTAAATAAATGGCAGACCCTGACACTTGGGAGACCCCCCAATGAAAAGGCTGGCTCACTAAGAAATGACACAATCCTGGTTGAACAAGTCAAGAAACACAAACACAGCTTATAGAATATAAATAAGCAAAGAAAGAACACCCAAATTTAAAGAAAACCTCTCACATGAAAGAAAAACAAACAAAAATAATAGGAAGAAAAGTTAACGCAGGGAGTAGAAAAACAAAAACCTCACAAATCTATAGTTGGCTCAAGTTCCAGCATGGCAGGCCTCCTCCGGGACAGCCCTCCCATGGACAGGCACTACAAACTTGAAGTATAAAAAAGAACTATCTGAACATTCTGAAATCTAAGGAAAATAGGGATTTGGAGGGAAATTAAACCTTGGAGAAGCAACCTGCACAAAGGAGAGTGTTTCCTTTCTGTTCATTTTGTAGCCTTGCTGTGAGGCAGAACCACAGTTGTGGCGAGGCACCTTGGCTGGGGCTACTAAACCCCCAATAGAACCCTTGCTATTTCCATCCAGAGGAAGTGAGGAACAAACGGAGCCCAGGCAGGCCAGGAAGTGAGGGGAAATCACCACTCTTCGAACCATGCATGTGCAGGACTGAACTAAAATAGATGAATGAGGGCCTAAGGAATTAAGCTTAGATCTGAACCACTACACACAGAATGAGAGACAGTACTTAAAATCTGAAGCTGGACTGACTGCTTCTAAAACAAAATACGTACGTTTTCCAGAGGATCATAGCAAAACACTCAGAAGATCCAGGATAAAATCCAAAGTTACTAGAAATAAAAAATATTAAGGAATATAAATCACTCTCCAGGGAAAAGACAATCAAGAGATGCCAATCCCAGGATGATTCAGATTATAGTTACTATGTGCATGTGCACTAAGTCACTTCAGTTGTGTCCGACTCCATGCAACCCTATGGACTGCAGCCCACCAGGCTCCTCTGTCCATGGGGATTCTCCAGGTGAGAATACTGAACTGGATTACCATGCCCTCCCCTCCAGGGGATCTTCTTGACCCAGGGATGAAAGCTGCATCTCTTACGTCTAACCTATGTTGGCAGGTAGGTTCTTTACCACTAGCACCACATACAAAGATTTTAAAGCTGGTATTACAATTATGTTTTGGGAAATAAAGCAATATCACCTTGAAACCAATAAAATGACAGGGAATCTCAGAAGGTTCTATTTCTGCTTTATTGACTATGCCAAAGCCTTTGACTGTGTGGATCACAATAAACTGTGGAAAATTCTGAAAGAGATGGGAATAAAAGACCACCTGATCTGCCTCTTGAGAAATGTGTATGCAGGTCAGGAAGCAACAGTTAGAACTGGACATGGAACAACAGACTGGTTCCAAATAGGAAAAGGAGTACGTCAAGGCTGTATATTGTCACCCTGCTTATTTAATCTATATGCAGAGTACATCATGAGAAATTCTGGGCTGGAGGAAGCACAAGCTGGAATCAAGACTGCCGAGAGAAATAACAATAACCTCAGATATGCAGATGACACCACCTTTATGGCAGAAAGTGAAGAACAACTAAAGAGCCTCCTGATGAAAGTGAAAGAGGAGAGTGAAAAAGTTGGCTTAAAGCTCAACATTCAGAAAACGAAGATCATGGCATCTGGTCCCATCACTTCATGGGAAATAGATGGGCAAACAGTGGAAACAGTGGCTGACTTTATTTTTCTGGGCTCCAAAATCACTGCAGATGGTGACTGCAGCCATGAAATTAAAAGACGCTTACTCCTTGGAAGGAAAGTTATGACCAACCTAGATAGCATATTGAAAAGCAGAGACATTACTTTGCCAACAAAGGTCTGTCTAGTCAAGGCTACAGTTTTTCCAGTGGTCATGTATGGATGTGAGAGTTGGACTATAAAGAAGGCTGAGCGCCGAAGAATTGATGCTTTTGAACTGTGGTGTTAGAGAAGACTCTTGAGAACTCCCTTGGACTGTGAGGAGATCCAACCAGTCCATCCTAAAGGAGATCAGTCCTGGGTGTTCATTGGAAGAACTGATGTTGAAGCTGAAACTCCACTACTTTGGCCACATGATGCGAAGAGCTGACTCACTAGAAAAGACCCTGATGCCGGGAAAGATTGAGGGCAGAAGGAGAAGGGGACGACAGAGGATGAGATGGTTGGATGGCATCACCAACTCAGTGCACATGGGTTTGTGTGGACTCCGGAAGTTGGTGATGGACAGGGAGGCCTGGCGTGCTGCGATTCATGGGGTCGCAAAGAGTCAGACACGACTGAGCGACTGAACTGAACTGAACTGAACTCAGAAGATAAATAGAAAACAAAAAATTGAACCAAATAAAAACTTTAGACTGGAAAAATTAAATACATGAAACAAAAAATTCACTGGATGGGATCCACAGCACAAAGAAAGAGTGAATTTAAATTGACTTAGACAATTCATCCATTCTAAAGAACAGAAAAGAAAAAGAATAGAAAAAATAAATATGCTAACAGAGTCACAAGAACTCTAAACCTTTAAAAGGTGTAGAAACCAAATAACTTCAAACTCACAGAAAAACAGGAAAAAGAAACTGAAGAAATAATGTCCATAACTCATCAAAGTAATGAAAGGAGTAAATTAACAAATTAAACTTCAGTGAGACTAAAGCAGAACAAATTCAAAGAAAATTACACCTAGACAGATCATAATAGAACTTCTAAAAATCAAAGACAGGGACTTTCCTGGCAGTTCAGTGGTTAAGACTCTCCACTTCCAATGCAGTGGGGCAAGAGTTCCATCCCTGGTCAGGGAACTAATACCCTACATGCTGCAAGGTGCAGCCAAAATCGAAAAAAATAAATAAAAAATCAAAGATAGAAATTAATGGAGCAGCCTGAAAAACAATATATTACATACAGAGAAACAAGGATTCAAATAACTACAGGTTTGTCATCAGAAACCACGATCATCGCAAGAAAATTGAACAAAATCTTAAAGGGCTGAAAGAAAACAAACTCAGTCAGGAATTTTCTGTTCCCAAAATATGTATCTATAGGGAGTTCCCTGGTGGCCTAGTGGCTAGGAACACACACTTTCACTGCCATGGCCTGGGTTCAAATCCTGGTTAGGGGGCTGAGATCCCACAAGCTGAGATCTGACATTTATACAACACTATATCCAACAACTGAAGAATATACATTCTTTTCAAGTGCACATAATATATCACCAAGGTAATATACTGGGCCATAAAACAAGTCTCAATAAATTTAAAAGGAATCAGACCACAGTGAATGTGGTCTATTACCACACACACACACAAAAAATTAGAAAATCTTATAAAGACTATATGAAAATCCCAAATAAATGGAAATCAAATGGAATTCAAGATATAGACGATCCAACACAGCAAAGTGAGGAAGAGTCTTGGTATGACAGCTGTGTGCCAGGCCTAAAAGAACAAATATTAATAGTTAGAAACTGGAGGATGGAGGGCTCTAGGAAGAAAGTCTTCAAAGAACAAAATAAAGGAACTAATACCTATCCAATCCATGTGATCAAGCCAAAAACACAGCTGAAAAGCAAATTCTGAAAAATGACAGAAGATCTGTAAAGAATTAACCACAGATACACAAAGGGGTGGGGGTAAGGGATAAATGAGAGGAGCTTGGGATTAACACATACACACTACTATGCATAAAATAGGTAAACAGCAAGGACCTGTTGCATAGCACAAGGAACTATACTCAATATCCTGAATGCAGCTATATACACAACCAAATAACCTTGCTGTATACTTAAAACTACCACAGTACTGTAAATTAACTACATCTCAATAAAAATAAATAAACAATGAAGACATAAAAACTAGGCAACCCTATGAAAAATTTTAAAAATTATACACAGCACACCACTTTGACTCACTAGTGAACAATGCTTTCATAGTCATAAAATGTAAATACTAATTATCGACTTAACCAAATGTTAGGAGCCTTTCACACATTTGCTCTTCCCAATAATTCTATCTACTATTAGTAAGGGAAGTAGCTACACTATATCCTTACTTTACTGGTGAGGAAGCGGCACAGAGAAGTTATGTAATCAGCTCAAGGGTACAGTGCTTTAAGGGAGAAGCCAAGATGTGAACCTATGAGGTGAGACTACAGAGATGATCTGGGAAGAAAAAGTAGGTCATGGAAGAAACCGAAGCAGAACAAACAAATCAAGTAGTAGCTTAATATCATTGCATTAAAAATACAAAGTTAAATAACCAAAGCAGCTAAAACAGTTAAAGACTGTGTTCTTTTGAGGAGAAGCTTGGAGGACCAGGCCTGGGAAAGGAGGACTGATGTTCCTCATTGTCTTTTTCTACTCTAGCTTTTGAAACTGTATGCTTGCATTGTTTTGATTTTAAAAAACATATGCTGGTCAAAGAAAACTCACTCACAAGCTGAATCCAGCCCACTGAAAGATTACACAGTTTTGGGATATCGACAATCGGCTGGCCAGTGACTACCAGGTTCTTCCTATACCAGTCAAGCCCAGCAGTATCGCCATGTCTGGTATGGCCATCAATAAAAGGAAAGCAACCATAATGAAAGTTCCGTTTCCCAGCTTTTAACTCAGCTGATAATGTTTATACGTAAGAGAATAAAATCTGTCCTCCAAGCTTTGCTGAAAACCCCTAAACAGATCCTCCCTCGGGCAGTCTTCTGTAAAATGAGGTGGTTGAAGAAAATAATCCCTGCTTTCACAATATCTGGAAACATTTTCCTTCTGTCCATAAGTAAACCAAAGAATCTAACCATGGTTAATTATTTGCAAATGCAAGTCACCAGTCAGATGAGGAATTATGTAAAACTACCAGAATTCATCTAAACAGATTTCTCTGCACTATTCTAAAAACAAAGTATATACTCTAATTATGGACATCCAAAATATCACTGTATGGGCTGGGCAATATAATGTCACTTTTACATAAAAGAACTCTGGAAATCTATTCACTTTATAAATATACCAGTAATCTCATGGATATACTTGAATTCATTCAGAAATAGCATGTTTATTTCAATAAGCATTTACAATGCACTATATAATGGGCCCAGAACTACACTATATACTATTATAAATAAGACAGACCTAAGCCCTAATTCGCATTGAGTTTACAAAATGCATACCATGGAGCAAAGACTGTGATAAGAGCACAGTGTTAAAAGCATACAGTGAATCTGGTAGGAAAGGGAGGAAATGGAGCTGGGGAGGCAGAGGAAGAGGGAAGGTTTTCTGGAGAAAAGAACATCTAAACAGATTTGGATAAAGAATAGAAATTCATCCTGGAAGAAGAAGAATGAAAAGAGAAAAGGGCAATAATATGTTCCAAAGCCAGAAGGCAAGGGGAGCATGGTGTGGAGTGGTGGCCGGCAAGGTGCAAGGTAAGAAAACAAAAACATTAGCGTTCAAAACACGCACGTGTGCAGTGCAGGAACAAATAAAGCAGACAGAAGTTAACAGGGACTCATACTGTTCTCTAAGGTTACAAACAAAAATTTTAAAGGGTCGAGTATTATTTCAAGTGCTCATCCTTCCCCTTTTGGGGAAATCACACAAAAAGTCACCCCGACATAAGTGAACACTCTACCCAAATGAGAACAAATGTGCTTTGAAACTACTGGGTTTCTTCAGTCTAGCATCCAACAGGCCACAAGTCCCAAGAGCCTCAAAATTCATAAAGAAGTAAAACTATCCAGTTTATTTCCTTATTCTCAAAGCCTCTGCCAAACAGCCCAATTTCTTTACATAATGTAATGGGTAATTCTGGAGAAACACCACAGAGAACCTAAACCACAGCACATTCCTAAACTTTTAAAATATTAAAGTACTGATGTTCAAATCTTAAAAGCAGGCAAGTCAAAACCCTGAAATAAATCTGATAGTAAACCTCAGACTACTGCAGCATTTCCCAACTTGCACTTGGCATGTCTTTAACAAGAATCTTACCCACACCTTAATTCCAGCTAAGTGACCAAACTTTTGGAAGAAACCGTAACACGAAAACACAGACGATGATTTATAATCACATGATAGATAGGCTGGCCCTAACTACAATGCTCTTTTGAGTAAATTTACATTTAATAAGGTCAGCAGAATGTATTCCATAGTTATTTAAGCTTAAGTCAGGCCTCCGCATGTAGAATATATATAAACTTTTAAAACAATATATTATTAATACACATACAATCAGTGTTTTAGCATGTAGATGTGACATTAAAGAAAGAATAAAAAGAAAATACTCTGTAAGTAGTCAATATAAGACAGATAAGGAAAATAAAAGCAGTACCCACTATTCCACAGTCAGTGAAGGTACTAAGCAGAGCCACTGCGCACGGCTCCATGAGTTCCTTACTGAACAACCCTAGGGGGCCAATCGAGTGTGTGTGCACGCGTGCATGCAGAGAAGGAGTGGGGGAAGGGAGAGGAAAAGAAACACCTAACACTACGCAGCATATGTTAACCAATCGCGTGTGTGTGCACGTGTGCATGTAGAGAAGGAGTGGGGGAAGGGAGAGGAAAAGAGACACGTAACACTAAGCAGCATATGTTAAGCTAGAAGGTCATGCAAAACACACACACACAACCTGAGAGAGTCCAAGTCTCGGCAGCATGAAAAAAACAAAAGAATTCTTATAAAAATGAGAATCAGAATAAAAACACAGACACAAGGTTTTGAATCTATGGAACTGGTCTTGAGCTAACACCAATCACTCAGTCATTCTTATCAGATACTTCCTAACTGCCTACCGTATGCCAGATACTGACAGATATCAGTCAGTCAGTTCAGTCGTTCAGTCGTGTCCAACTCTTTGCGACCCCACGGACTGCAGCACCCCAGGTTTCCCTGTTCTTCACCAACTCCCGGAGCTTACTCAAACTCATGGCCATGAGTCAGTGATGCCAGACATGGCCATGAACAAAACAGATCTGTCTTTGTGAAGCTTATACACGGTGGGGGTGGGGGAGGCAGAAATTAAACAAATAAATATTTGAAAATATCAGGTGGTGACAAGTACCACAGAAAAAAAATGAAACAGAAAATGAGAGTACTGGGAAGGCGGTCCTGTGTTTTAAATGGCCTCAATGATGTGACCATTCTAACAGAATGAAGATTCTATGAGACATGAGAAACTTAGTCTCTGCTTTTTTCACAGGAAATGTTATATTGTAATTGGGGTCTCCACACCAATTCTAGTGATAGACCAGGTGCTTGCCTGATTACCAGTTACAAGAAGTAAGTGATGCAAAACAACTTTACCACAGTTCCTAAGGGTTTAGTTCAAGACTGAATGAAATAATAATCTGTCAGAAGCATCCTGCAACATGCCCAAACTTAAGGCCTTTACGAGGTACATTCCTCTTTCACCTACATCGAGGGTGGGCAAATTACAGCTAGCAAGCCAAATTCAGCCTACCATCTGTTTTTGTAAATAAAGTTTTCTTAGAACATAGCCATGTTAACTTGCTTATATATTAAGCTGGATACTTTGCACTGAAACAGCCAATCTGGTACCCAACTGTGACAGAAACCACATGACCTGGAAAGCCTAAAATACTTACTATCTGGTCCTTTACAGAACGTGTGCTGACCACTAGACCAGACCACCACCACTACTATCCTCACAGTAAAATGCCTTTCAGGGGTGTCTTTAGGAGCACGTGACCAGGGCAGTCACATGGACCCAGCCAGTGGAGAGCCTCATGCTTGGGGCTTAATGCTCCATGGTCACCTTTAAATTCTTTAAGAAGAAAAAAACCTCCTTTCTTTCATTCTTTATTCAGCTGCATTGGGAGCCCGTGTGCCACAACTACGGAAGCCCAAGTCCGTGAAGTGCAACAGACGCTCCCACAGGAATCTGGGCTGGATTTATGGCTGCTTTAACCAATAGATAGAAAGTGAAAGTAAAGTCGCTCAGTCGTGTCCGACTCTTTGCAACCCCATGGATTGTAGCCTACCAGGCTTCTCCGTCCATCAGATTTTCCAGGCAAGGGTACTGGAGTGGGTTGCCATTTCCTTCTCCAGGAGATCTTCCTGACCCAGGGACTGAACCCGGGTCTCCTGAATTGTATGCAGACACTTTACCGTCTGAGCCACCAGGGAAGTCTCTTAACCAACAGAATGCAGCACAAATGACATTCTGGAGTTCTAAGTCCAAGCCTTAAGAGGAATGGCAGCTTCGTTTTCCCTTCTGTGATGTGAAAGGCCACAGTCACACTGGGAGGGAGCATGAAGAGGACACACACAGAGGAGAACTGAAATGATCAACGGTCAAAGCTGAGCTTCCAGTCATTAGGCACCATCAACGGCTAGTGAAGGGAGTAAGAGTCATCTTGAATATTCCAATCCAATCAGGTCCCCAAATGGCTGGAGCCCCAGTTAACAGCCCATGGAGCAGAAGAACCGCTCTACTGATCACAGCCAAATTGAAACATAATAAAATGCTTGTTTTGAGTAGTTTGTTATGAAACAATATAAAACTAAAGCATCAAGATTTGAATACCAGATCCATCACACCTGGATTCATACACATGCCTATTATTTAACCTCTTTATGTCTCAATTTTCTCCATCTGCAAAATGAGGATCATGACGTTATCTATTTCACAGAACTATTCTAAAGAATAAACATGCTCTTAAGTGTAAAAGCACACAGCGGAGTTCTCAGCATATTCTTGATATAACACAAAAAAATATTATTGTTCTAAAATATTATTGCTACTTCATTATTGATAAAATGTATTATTTATTCCAGCATCCTGCTTCACTTTCTTTAAACCACCTATTACTATCTGAAATTATGCTTACTTATTTACCTGCCTTTCCTCCAACAAAGTATGAGCCATGAGACAAGAACTGTCTTGTTCACCAGTACCTAAAACAGAATTTGGCAGATAGAGATACTTTAAAATTAATATTGAATAAATGAGTTATAGGACCTTGGTTTCATAGTTAATCAATAATGATATCTAAAAACTGCTCCCATGCTTTAAGTATTAATCTGACAAGAGGTGCTCAAAACATACAACATGCACATATGCTATCTATAATGTTATTTTTAGGACATAATCCCAATGCAATTACTTGTGACTGCACAAACACTACACCATTATTAGCTCATGGAATGCTCAAATATGCGTAAGTGATGGCTAGCATCTGATTCAGCATTGTTCAGGCGTTCTAAGGTTGCTCACTTGTTTGTATAATTTTTTTAAATGAGTTGTACTCAAGCAAACTAATGACACACTCTTAGCCACTATTGCTACATGCACAGAAACAGCCAGAGAAACTTTAATGTGGGGTCTGTCCAAAAACAAACTACCCTGGCAACACAAATTAAACCTGGTTTTAAACACACCTGAGTGTGCATTTCCTCACAGTTTTTTTTTTTAAGTTTAAAATCTATATTAAAGAGGCAATAAAAATCAGACATTCCCAGAACCCCGAAGCACCTTAGAAGGTACACAAAGAAGCACAAAAACACGATTCAGAATAACAAGTTCTCTGACACTGTGATTCTCAACTTTCCTTCTGCCGTGATGGAGAGATGACATATCCATGAAACTCACCCTGCCTCCTCTTCCAATTATAATTTCATAGGAGTTTTTACATTTAGGAACAGAATTTTATAGAGCAAAAGAAACCACAGGGTTTTGGCACAGAACTTTAGATGAGAAACAAACACATGTGAAGTCAGGGAAGCATGAGAGAAGATATTAGGGTCGAAGCTAATAAGAAGTATGTCCTGCCGGACTTCAGTGGTTATTGCATAAAAATTAAGCGGGAGGGGGAGATTGCTAAGATGCAGCACTGTATAGGTATGGCAAGGTCTAGTCAAGGAATCTGCACGTTAAAAACCTAAATTTAGGGGCTTCCCTGGTCGTTCAGTGGTAACGAGTCTGCCTGCCAATGCAGGGGATACGGATTCGATTCCTGGTCTGGGAAGATCCCACGTGCCACCGAGTAACTGAGCCCGTGTGCTACAACTACTGAAGCTCACGTGCCTACAGTCCGTTCTCCCAAGGAGAGAAGCCACTGCAGTGAGAAGCTGGAGCACCACAACTAGAGAAAAGTCCACATATTAACAAAGACCCTGCACAACCAAAAGTAAGCAATTTTTTAAAAAGACTTATTAAAAAAAGAACACAAATTTATACTTCAAAATCCAGTAAGCCTACTAAAATGGCTAAAAGTATAAAGTCTGAAAACATCAAAATTTTGGCAAGGTGGTGAAACAGCCAAAGCTTCTATACATTGGTGGTCTAAGTGTAAAATGGTACACGTGGAAATGGAACACAGACTTGGAAAAAAGTCTGGTGATGTCTCATAAAATTAAGCATACATCTACCTATTACCCAGTAATTTCACCGAAGAGAAATGAAAACATATAACCACAGAAAGATCGCATTAGAAGATTCCTAACCGCTTTAACTGTAATAGCCAAAAACTGGAAACAACCCAAATGTCGATCAACAGAGCAATGGAGAAACAAACAGTCATACATGTCCATACAATGAAACACCATCAACAATACAAAGGGATGCACCAATACACACAGTAACATGGATCAAGCTCCTGAACAGCATGCAGAGTGAAAGAAGCTTGGTAGACCATATGCTGTGTGATTCTAGAATTAGGGAAATCTAATTTGAAGTGAAAAACAAAAGAGCATAACAATCACCTGGTGGGTATGAATCAACAGGGAAGAGTCACAAGTGAACTTTTCTATGATGACAGCAATGTTCTGTCCCAATGGTCAGTAAACTTTTGCCATAGAGGGCAGAAAGGCAATTATGTCAGGCTTTCTGGGCTCTACCTCAAAAGCCAATTCTGCCACTGTAAATGAATGACACAGCTGCACCACCATAACACTTTATTTACAAAACAAGGGTTAGAATGTAGTTTGCTGGTCCCTGCTCTATATATTAAAAGTGGTTTGGGTTACACAAATATGTATGTACTTGTCAAAACTCATCTAATAGGCCACGGAAGATCTGTGCATTTCGCTATATGTCAATTTTATACAAAAACCAAAAAGCAACAGTTAACTGTAGGCTAATGATAAGCATGTGGTTTTCAGTGAGGTACACCGATATCTGCAACTTATTCTGAAAGCTCAAAAAATAAGATGGATACAGTAACACAAATACTAAATTGCCAACATCCGCTGGATCTCAAAAAAGCAAGAGAATTCCAGAAAATATCTATTTCTGCTTTATTGACTATGCCAAAGCCTTTGACTGTATGGATCACAATAAACTGTGGAAAATTCTGAAAGAGATGGGAATAAAAGACCACCTGACTTGCCTTTTGAGAAACCTGTATACAGGTCAGGAAGCAACAGTTAGAACTGGACATGGAACAAGACTGGCTCCAAATAGGAAAAGGAGTATGTCAAGGCTGTATATTGTCACCCTGCTTATTTAACTTATATGCAGAGTACATCATGAGAAATGCTGGACTGGAAGAAGCACAAGCTGGAATCAAGATTGCCGGGAAAAATATCAATAACCTCAGATATGCAGATGGCACCACCCTTATGGCAGAAAGTGAAGAAGAACTAAAGAGCCTCTTGATGAAAGTGAAAGAGGAGAGTGAAAAAGTGGGCTTAAAGCTCAACATTTAGAAAACTGAATTTGCCATCACTTCATGGCAAATAGATGAGGAAACAGTAGAAACGGTGGCTGACTTTATTTTTCTTGGCTTCAAAATCACTGCAGATGGTGACTGCAGCCATGAAATTAAAAGACGCTTACTCCTTGGAAGGAAAGCTATGACCAACCTAGACAGCATATTAAAAAAGCAGAGGCATTACTTTGCCAACAAAGGTCCGTCTAGTCAAGGCTACGGTTTTCCCAGTGGTCATGTATGGATGTGAGAGCTGGACTATAAAGAAGGCTGAGGGCCGAAGAATTGATGCTTTTGAACTGTGGTGTTGGAGAAGACTCTTGAGAGTCCCTTGGACTGCAAGGAGATCCAACCAGTCCATCCTAAAGGAAATCAGTCCTGAATATTCATTGGAAGGACTGATGTTGAAGCTGAAACTAAAATACTTTGGCCACCTGATGCAAAGAGCTGACTCATTTGAAAATACCCTGATGCTGGGAAAGATTGAGTGCAGGAGAAGGGGATGACAGAGGATGAGATGGTTGGATGGCATCACCGACTCAATGGACATGGGTTTGTGTGGACTCTGGGAGTTGGTGATGGACAGGGAGGCCTGGCAGGCTGCACATCATGGTGTCACAAAGAGTCGGACACGACTGAGCGACTGAATTGAACTGAGAAATGTAGGCCCAACAACTGGTATATGGTATATGGAAGTTAGCTGTACAATTCTTTCAACTTTTGAATATATTTGAAAGTTTTTGTTTTGTTTTTGGCTGCATTGTGTGGTCTGTGGGATCTTAGTTCACTGACCAGACATCAAACCCATGCCCCGAGAAGTGGAATCACAGAGTCCTAACCAATGGACCACCAGGGAAGTCCCTGAAAGTTTTCATATTAAACTGGGCGGTGGGGGAGATTCAATGAGGCCACTGAAGATTTTTAAGCAAGGAAATGAAAATCAAATTTATATTCTACAATTCATGCAGTGCAAGCATATACCGAAGGATGATTAGATGAAGGAAGAAAGTTCTAAGCAGGCTATTACAACAGTCCATGCCATAGAAGATATCAACATTTGAAGAGTAAGTACAAAGTGAGTTCATGGAGAGAAGAAAAATCAGGGCAGTCAGTGCTTAGTTGCTCAATCACGTCCAACTCTTTGCGACCCCATGGACTGTGGCCCACCAGGCTCTTCTGTCCATGGGATTTTCCAGGCAAGAACACTGGTGTGGGTTACCATATCCTCCTCCAGGGGATATTCCTGACCCAGGGATCAAACCTACATCTCCTCTGCCTCCTGCACTGCAGGCGGAGGAGAGAGCTCCTTCATTTCAGGAATGAGGAAGGAGTTTCAAGGAAAAGTTCACAATGTCAACATAAAAGAACTTAAGCATGAAAAGAACGAAAAGTACCTAGATTAAGCAATGGACCCTGATGATGTAAAAGAGGTGTGGGAAGAATGTAGATCAGATAAAAGATATTAGTAAGTTCAAAGGAAACAAACAAGTGACAAGTAATCTGGCTGGGACAAGAGAGGAAGGAAAAACTGAAACATAAAGTAAAAGACTGAAATATTTCTTTTAAATCTGAAACAAAAGTACATGGCTGCACCTAAAAGCCACAGCTCACCCAGAACCTGTACTCTTGGCTCAGGCAGCCAGCTGGGGGTCTGACTGTCCTTGCACATTTTTACTGCGTGTGACAGTCTGCAAAGCTTGTCCATTTCACCATACTGCGAGGATTCTTCTAATAAGTCACACAGGCAACAAAGAAGGTCAAGGTGACCACAGCTGACAACTGCCTCTCAGGGAGACGTAAACTAGCTTGTTTGTTGTTTGCTATAATGCCTGCAGCTTGCTTAAAAAAAAAAAGTGCTGGCCCCTTGGTCCTGAGCTCCTTAGCTGTGATCTACTATGTGCATCCATCTAGACCCATCATCCTCATGGGACCTGGTTACAAGGAAAGACAGCACAAACAGGCTGACATTCATGAGTGTGCAGTGCTGTGACTAGTAATGTCACTTGTTTCTGACCTGGGAGTCTCCTGTTTGTCTGCCAGCAACCATGAAACATTAACAGACTAATTGTCAGCTTGTAAATATGGCAAAATCAAATCTTAAGATTTTTCAGAGTTCTTGACATGGACAACAAAGAGCTAGTTGATTTTCATGTTGCTAAATAAGAGACAAAAACACAGACACCAGCAAAAACTACAATTTATGTAACATTTTATAGTTTATTTACCTTGCATTATTCATAATATTTATTATATATCCATCTCTACACTATATTTTATACATATATTACATTATATAATTCTCATAATAATCCTAATGAGGTAGGTACTAATATGAGGAAACTGAGGCTTTAAGATGTTAGATAACTAAGCCAAGGTCTCACAAATTGTAATCAACACAACCTAACTATAGGCTCAGATGACATTAAAGATGTGAGGGTTTTCTTTAATCATTAATAGTCAACCTCCTTCCCAGCTGATTTATCAAGAGCAACTCTAATTCACCATATGTTAGAGCAAAGCATCTATATCATAGTACGAATACTCCATTCTTATAGAAAACTAACATTTTGGAAATGTTAATAGAATCAAAGTTGTCTCTCATCAAAGTTGTCTCTAAAAATCTGTGGTTTAGGAAGAGCTAGGTTAAACAAATTCAAACCATTGTCTTCAGGGCAGAAGCTCTCACAGTTTTAATATACAAATATATGTTCTTCCAGGTGGCGCTAATGGTAAAGAACCTGCCTGCCAATGCAGGAGATTTAAAAGGCCTGGGGTTTGATCCCTGGGTCAGGGAAGATCCCATGGAGAAGGCAATGGCAACCTACTCCAAAACCCTTGCCTGGAGAATGCCATGGACAGAGGAGTCCCACAGGCTACAGTCCATAGGGTCACAAAGAGTCAGACATAACTGAAGCGACTTAGCACACACATATGCTAATATGTATTCTATTTCTTCTAAAACCATCTATTATCTTCATTCTGAATGCTCGCTCCAGTTTGGAAAACTACTGCTGCAATCAACAGTGCCAATTTAACTTGTGCACAGAATACCTTTGAAAACTTAGCAGTCAGCTTGGTGGTTCAAGTACACAAGTCCTTTAAAATAGAGAACATCAAAGTCAGAATGTGGCATAACAGCTCCAAGCCAAGTCAACTACTTCACAGTCTGGCACCACTGCCCATTTCCTACCAAACAAAAGTCAGCTTCCCATAACACAATGGAACTACATGGCTTTTTCTGAAATTAGAAGGGTAACAAGGCAAGGTTTTTATATGTTTAGCTCTGTACATTGTAAACACTGTTTTACTGAACAAAATTTAGACACTTAACGATGGAGCAGAGATCACAGAAAAAGTAGTTTTCACATAAAGCTTGTGAATTCGTTAACAACAGTAAGTCATTCTGATGGTCCTAGGCATCACCATTAACTCATCTGTTCATGGGATTCTCCAAGCAAGAATACTGAAGTGGGTAGCCATCCCCTTTTCTAGGGGATCTTTCTGACCCAAGGATGGAACCTGAGTCTCCCAAATAGCAGGCAGATTCTTTACCATCTGAGCCACCAGGGAAGCCCCAATTATCAATACGGAAAACTAAATTTTAACTCTATGAATAAGTGGAAAATTAACATCGTATATACCATTTCGCCACCAAGCATATTTTCCTGTCTTCTACTTAGTCATCTCTAAACATTTGACAACTGAAACTGCTCATTGCTCCGTTGTTATTAATCATTCCAGAGTTTTCACAAAAGCCAGCCACACAACAGTTGTGTTAGTTACACAAGCCAGAGCTGTAGACTGGTCCCTAGCTTACTGCCAACCAAATCAGCTGCCTTTTTTTTTTCCCCTTGCCCTCTGTTCTGAAGGAATACCTCCACCCATTCAAAGTCTGCATAGGACACATCTCTAATGGGGGGTGAGGGGTCAGGGGTGTGGGGAATATACCAAGATAAAGTTATTGATCAGGCCATTCTCAACAAAACCAAGAGCTATTCTAGACAGATGAAATTACCATGTAATTACATAGGAACTGGAATTAAAATCTTAATTGTACTAAGATTCTCAAACACTTCACCTTACAAGGAAGGTGATATCCTACCTACTTGAATCAAGAAGTATCTTTAGAAGGGCAGATTTTTGCCCTCTGCTCTGAAAGATTGCCTCCACCCATTCAAAGTCTATGTGGGGCACATATCCACCTAGGGAAAAAAAAGGGCAATAAAATATCATACTGTCCACTATTTTGAAAGGAGTTGTAGAGAAAAAGTATCTTCAAGATCACAGAGCAATTTCCAACATTTTGGTTTTAGGAATTCTTAAAAATAACAATTAACCATAGCTACTGAAAGCAAATGTGACATTATAATAAATTACTTTAAAGCATAGTTACGTCAGTTAATAATGTTTTGAGTAGGGATCTGTATATGAGAACATGGTTGATTCTTATAAGCAAAACCCCAAAGAGAAAGAATTTGAATCGGCTAACACTATTAAAGGGAAACAAATAGGAAAATGAAAGAAAAGTGATTAGAGAAAAGAAATAAACCCACTGGTAACAATATTCAATATTTTATTTTTACTAACATCTGCAAAAATAGGAATATGCCTTAAAAAAAGAAAACAAACCATCAAAAGTGTATACACTAACAACTTGAAAAATGTCTTCCCATACTGGCAGCAATATTTTCCAAACCATTCTGAAAATACTGATGAATTTTTACAGAATTCAGATCAATAACTTTATTGTGGTATACCCCCCACACCCCATTTTACAGAATTCCAAATGAACATACAACATTTGGAGGTTTTACTGGATGTAAACCAGATGAAACTGATGCATAATGAGTTTTTATCTTAAAATATACATATATATATACCACAAAACTACATACATTGGGATTTTAACTTTCAGGACCCTTCATATTTGTCAAAGTACACTTATTAATAGAAATTCTTAGTTCACAATAAGTCTCACCTGTGTAAATAGATTTGAAATATGAAATCTGCACTAACATATCTAGATTTGTAAATCTTACAAACAGTACTGTCAATTGTACCATCGGTGCTCCATAATTAACGTTTTTCTCCTTTCCCTCAGAAAATAGGCTTAACTAAATTACCACCTCAAAGTTTACAGAATAACATGCTACCTAGCTGCAAGGAAATAGTCAACTACAGCTGAGTCCATTTTTAAACAGGGTTTACCTAAGACTCTCCAATGACACCATCGGAATTAGTGTCAGAAGAAAAATATATACTAGAAAAACGGACACGGGAAAACACAGAGGGGCACTTTTCACTCATTTCAACTTACAAAGGATTAATATGGTTAAATTGGAAAACCTTGTACTTAAAGAAAATTAATTTTTCAAACACGATGAGCATTTTTAGGAAAACTTCCTGTTTCCCCTCCCACCAATTAAAAAAAAAAATAGGAAAAAAAAAGTCGTTTTTCTAATAAAAACAGAAAAGGCCAAAATGACAAGGTTAACTAGGACTAAGAAATAGATAGATCAGCCCCACGACTTTCTCTACAGTTGCGCAATTTTTAAACCCACACTTTTTTTTTTTAAGCCAAATCCACATCCCCCCCCACCTAGTGCTTACCTCTCCCTCCTTCCCACCCACTCCATCTATGACGAAGATCACCTTCCCAGCAGGTGTGTTAACTCATTTCCAGTACACAATCCACTGGAAAATCTCTGAAGTAACTGGGTCAGGGCATGACGAAATGATCGAGAAAGTGAGAAATAAAAGAGATATAAGTTCTAAAAGGAGGCGGGGGGGGGGGGGCGATGTCTAACAGCGGAAGGATAAGGACCTAAAAGACGACCTGGGTCTAGAAAGAAGGGTCTCAAAGGATCCACAGGCAGGCTCCAATACAAGAGATGTGAAGGAAGCACGGTCCTGCCAGAAGAGCCAAAAACAAATCATCCAACATGCCCCACCGGGGATAACCGGTGGAAAGGGGCTCTGGAATCCACGGGGGGCGGAGGGGTGGGGGGACAATCCCGGGGTTCCGGGAGGCGCAGGAGGCCGGGGCTGGGGACAGAAACTCACCACCTGGTAGCGGCCAGTCCCCGCCTGGTGGTGATCCATCCTGCCCGGCTCGGGGTCCGGCTTCCGAGTGGGTGAGTCCCCTCGGCACTCAGCCCCCTCGGCCACCCCCTTCAACGACGTCGTCGCCTCAGCGACTCTTCCGCCTCTGTTTCTGCGGCCGCGATCGCCCGGCCGGGCCGCCTCACTTTCCGTCGCTGCCGCAGAAGCCGCGGAAACCTCCGCGTCGGCCGCAGCTTGGGGGCGAAGCTCCGGGGCGCCGCGCGCGCTACTGAGCATGCTCGGGATGGTCGCGCATGCTCGCTGGGTCCTCCGGCGTCCCATCCGCGTCGCGAGGGGGGGGTTTGCTGGGTGGGATGAAATGGAAAAGTCAGGCAAGTCCAGGGGAGCGATCTAGGTTGTCAGCCTGTCGGGAGTGGGTGGTGGCTAAAGGAGCGGAGAAAAAAAATTATCACCGTCCTTGATTGGTCTTTTCAGTCCGAAGGGTTGTTTGCAGGCAGAGTCACGTTGTCGAGGATAAAAGAGACGCATTCCAGGAACACTTGAGGACAGGTCACCGTGTTTCCTCACACGTCTTGTTATCCACCCAGCCTAGAACAATGCTAGGACACTCCTAAAAGACTTATTCAAAAACCATTAGTGAGTTAAGAGATATCATTTTAGGTTGTTTTGTTTGTCCCCTTCTTGCTAATAAGAGATTTAAGAGTCCAACAAGGAGTCTTCAGCCATACTCATGTATCTCGCCGAGGAAAGGAGCCCCTAGAGCACTAGGTTACTGAAAGGATACAAGAAGATAATGAAATAATATAGGACTCTTCTAGGGTCATATTCACATCAGTAATTCCAAAGGGTTTAACAGTAAAGATTCGCTTTGTGTGCAGTAAGACGATCTCAATAACCGGTTAACCACACTTGACCTACCGTGTGTATCTCCCACCAGACACAAAGCATGTTTCTCTAGCAAGTAAAAGAATATGATGGGGCGGCGTACTCTTTAACCCAAAGAGTTTCGATACACTGAAAACTATGATCCCACGTGATTTGGCTCAGTTGTCTTTTCTATTTTACTTCCCTCCTGAATCCCCAAAGGAGATTCCCTGCAATGAAAAAGGCTAGTGGGTGCGCCTCATCACCTAGTTAAAAACAGCAAAAATACAACAAGGAGAGACATTCATTGAGAGAGCAACTGAAAAATGTAAGCCTTCCCCGTTGTTTTATTCAAGGCATTGATCAGTTCTTGGTATTTCTGCCATCTTGACACATCTAGTGGTGGAAAGTATTAATAGGCTGATACAATAAGAGGCAACGATAATGTCATACTTAAATGTCTTTAACCTTTCTTTGTGCTTAGTTGCTCAGTCGCTGAGTCCTGTCCCACTTATTGTGATCCCATGGACTTTTGCCCACTGTGCTCCTGTCCATGGAATTTCCCAGGCAAGGATACTGGAGTGGGTAACTATTTCCTCCTCCAGGATATCTTCCCTACCCAGGGATTGAACCCAAGTTTCCCACATTGCAAGCGGATTCTTTACCATCTGAGCCACCGGGGAAGCCCAGGCTTTCTTCAGGTGTAACTTAATGCATTTTCGGTTTAAGATAATAAACATGACATTTCATTGTGTAGCTGTACAGGAACTCACTCTCACAATTTCACCTCAAATGATATTACCTTTCAACAATCAAGACAACCACCAGTGTCAGCAAAATGAAATTAGAGCCCTACATCGCTTATGATCTATACCATTCCTTTAGAACTTAATTTTATATGCAGCTGCACTTTCATTAATCATTTATATGTCCATTTGTCTTTCAAACAAGCTGCTGCACAGAACGGAGGCCATTTTTTACACCTAGCACACCCAGAACAGTAATGAGAACATAATGGTGAAAACCAGTGACCTGACCAAAAGTAAACATCCTAAATCTTGTTAGAGTAACAGATCTTTCAGTTTTACTCTCCTCCCAAGTTTTGTGAATGGTTTGGTAATTTAGAGAGCAGGTGACAAAATTCAACAGGAAAAGTGTCTTTTCAGTGAAGAGGAGGAAGAGAAAGAGGGGAAAGAAAAGGAGAAGAGTTGATATGTGTTGACCCCTTCCCAAGCCAAGAACTGCATGAGCTATGTTATTTTGTCTTCACAGCATCTCCATGATGTAGGCACGATTGTCATCCAGGTTTAACAAATCAGGAAACTAAGGCACTGGGAGGTTCAGGAACTTTCCAAAGCCAATCGCTAACAAGTGGTGACAGACTCCAGAGCCCCCACTATGTTAAGCACCATGCTGCAATACATCCTTAAAATGAACCATCCAACCAGCGAACCAACTCCTTTCTCTTTCTGTCCACTGTTGCACTTCATTGTGAAATGGGCAGAAAGGGCTCAGAATGGCTCTCCAGAGGACAATGAGAATCTCTGATCTCTCACAGATCAAGGAGGTGGTATTTCAGGAAGTCAGACTGGATCTTTGATGGATCACAAGCAGAAGAGTTGTCCCATAGGAGCAACTTCTGGGTGAAGGCATGGGGGTAATGATATTCTGATCATTTTAGAGGCCTTAAGCAACATCTGATATTTTTCATCTTTAATCTTTTGGTGGTGACAAGTCTAGTAACCTAAGGTGGTGGTCTACCACCATAAACCCAAGTGGAATTTTATAAATATTTATTTATTTGCTTTATTATTTATTTGGCTGCATTAGATCTTAGGTGTGGCATGTGGGATCTTCGCTGTGTCACCTGGGATTTTTCATTGCAGTGCTTGGTGTCAGTATCTGCAACGTACAGGCCCAGCTGCTCCGATTCATGTAGGATCCTACTTCCCTGACCAGGGATCGAACCCAAGTCCCCAACATTGCAAGGTGGACTCTCAACCGCTGAACCACCAGGGAAGTCCCTCATGTGGAATTTTAGAATTAGAGTACACCTCACTAAGACCTCTTCACCACCAAAGACAGTGCCAGCAAAAATTTAATTAGTAGTACTGGGGCAGATGTGGACATAAGATGTCTGGATTCCCTGTCATGAAAGTGCCCTCTGCCTAGAGCCATCCAGCTGTTAGTTTTGTTGGGGTTTCCTTCAGCTTTTTACTCTGAAGTCCCGCTATTTTCAGGGTGGCACTCTGCTGTTGACTAAACAAGGCCAGGGCACAGGACTAACTGTTTTGCCTGACACTGGAGCCCTTTTAGGGGCCGTCTGCTCCAGAGTTCCCTGCTGAACTAGCAGAGATTTTGTCAGCTCTGCAGTATGTTGTGACAGCTCTCTGCACCCCATCCTTTGTGCTTTCACAGATGTTAACTCTCTAATAAAGCTCCTGCACTCAAAATTTCATTACAGTATCTGCTTCCTTGAGAGCCCAACCTAGACAAGTACCAAGATGGTCAGTCGAAAGAAAAAACGCACAAAATGGCTGTAAGTTAAATTTTACCTGAGGAACTTTTGGAAGGCTGCAGTCCCGAAACAGCTTGTCAGATAGCTCTGAGGAGCTACTCGGAAGAGGGAAGGGAGGAGCCAGGATACCTATAAACTTTTTTTGCTGGGAAAAAAATACGTAGTCAAGCCTGAAAAGATTACTGCTAATCGCAAAAAACAGCTATCTCACATTAAAATTATCTTTAGTCTGCCTAACTGTGTATGGGAAGATGAAAGAGTCTGAGGTCCTTTGAAATTTTTCCTTAGATGTTCTTCTGAACTAAGGGCCAGTATACCCAAAGCAAAGAATGTTTTCTGATGTTTTCCGTCCTTAATTCCCTTCAGGTCACACTCTAAGATATGTGATGCCTAATGGCTTGATCCTTATAGAACTGAAATGTTGTCAGCATTTTTTTTTTTTATAAGATAGAAAATGATGGGTCATCCCTGGTGATCCAGCAGTAAAGAATCTGCCTGCATTGTAGGTGACATGGGTTCAGTCCTTGGTCTGGGAAGATCCCACATACAGCGGAGCAACCAAGCCCGCGAGCCACAGCTACTGAAGCATGCATACCCAGAGCCTGTGCTCTGCAACAAGAGAAGCCATCGCACTGAGAAGCCCACACACTGCAACTAGAGAGTAGCCCCCACTCACTGAAACTAGAGAAAGCCCGCACATAGCCACAAAGACCCAGCACAGCTGAAAATAAATGAAGAAAATAGATAATTAAAAAAAAATTAGGTAATTGAACGTTGTTATTATCAAAACTGTGCAACTGTCCTTTCACGTAACTGATATTTCATCTCCAGAATAACCCTAAGTACCCTCCATTGTGATCATTTTCTCATGGGGACGTAATGTATCTATAGCCTTCCTGTTAAGAATGACTTTGATTTTGTTCTTTAGAGTGATGCTGTCAGGCCAAGTCACAGGGCCCCTTTACCTGGACATACTTCCCACTGGGAATCCCTCTTATTCTTCCAGAAGCAGAGGAATTCCCTCCAGAAGTCAGCCCAGTTCTTATCCTCCTTGAAAGAAAGTGAAATTGTTAGCCACTCAGTCATGTCTGACTCTTGGCGACCCCATGGACTATAGCCCACCAGACTCCTCTGCCCATGAAATTCTCCAGGCAAGAATACTGGAGTGGGTAGCCATTCCCTTCTCCAAAGGATCTTCCCGACCCAGGGATTGAACCCAGACCTCCTGCATTGTAAGCAGATTCTTTACAGTCTGAGCCACCAGGGAAGCCCTCCACATCCTCCTCTTATCTCTAACAAGGTATGCAGGAATTTTGTTGAGATTCCCATCTGTTAAAGAGCAGTAGACATGCCATTGCTGGCAGATGACCATCTACAGAGGCCTAAATCAAGGCAGGAAAAACTCCAAATTTTACTTCTTCGGTGATTTTTAGTTTTTTTATATCACTTCCTCTACAACATACAACATAATGGGTTGGAAAAAAAGTTCGTTCAGGTTTTTCCATATGATGTTACAGAAAAATCCAAATGAACTTTTTGGCCAACTCAGTAGAACTACTCCTCAGTAGCTATTGATGGTTAGTGTGACCACAGCGTTATCTAGAGAAGTATCAAAAAGAGGTAAAATCACATTCTCTATCTGGAGTACACATTTTCAGATTTCTATGTCTCTAATAAAAATTCGTTAGCCATTATTTTCAGTACATGAATTCTTAAGTAGATTTTGGAAAACACAATCAACTGTTATCATTTAGTAAATAAAAATAAGCATACTTATTACTGCAGTTTTATCTCTGTTACCATGTATGTGGATCTCTTAAGCAGTTTGTAGGCACGAACCTCAATTTAGCTTCAAATAGTGTTCCTTATTTAACTGTTTCTGAGATTCCTGTCATCTGTTCAGCTCTATAATTTTAGAGAGGAAATCTTGTAAAATGAGCAACTTGACGAATCAGGTATCTACTTCCTTTGCCTCTTTCTTCTCTTCCCAGCATGTTTGAAGAATCTAAAACACAGCTAATGTTCTTTATCAGTCAGCTCAACCAAAGAGATAGAACCAATAGAAGATGTACATAAAGAGATTTATTGCAAGGAATTGTCTTACACTGTTTTGGGGGCTTGCTGCTGCTGCTGCTAAGTCACTTCAGTCGTGTCCGACTCTGTGCGACCCCCATAGACGGCAGCCTACCAGGCTCCCTCGTCCCTGGGATTCTCCAGGGAAGAACACTGGAGTGGGTTGCCATTTCCTTCTCCAGTGCGTGAAGGTGAAAAGTGAAAGTGAAGTTGCTCAGTCGTGTCCGACCCTCAGCGACCCCATGGACTGCAGCCTTCCAGGCTCCTCCGTCCATGGGATTCTCCAGGCAAGAGTACTGGAGTGCTAGGCCAGTCCAAATCTGTCACACAGGCCACTGGAACTCTAGAAACTGCTGTCTACAAACAGAATTTCTTCTTCCTCTGAGAAGCCTCAATTCTGCTCTTAAAGCCTACCCAGATTATAGAAGATAATCCCCTTTACTTAAAATCAACTTATTTTGAACTTTGAAAGTGAAAGTCACTCAGTCATGTCGTTCAGTCACTTTGCAACCCCATGGACTATACAGTCTGTGGAATTCTCAAGGCCAGAATACTAGAGTGGGCAGCCTATCCCTTCTCCAGCAGATCTGTCCAACCCAGGAATCAAAACGGAGTCTCCTGCATTACAGATGGGTTCTTTACCAACTGAGCTATCAGGGAAGCCCCTTTTGAACTTTAATCATATCTACAAGATAAGTTCACAGCATGCTTAGATTAGTATTCCATTGAATAGTTGGGACTATAGCATAAGCAAGTTGACAAAGCAAACTATCACAAGTTTTTTAAACACTGCTGCTGCTGCTGCTGCTGCTGCTGCTAAGTCGCTTCAGTCACGTCCAACTCTGTGTGACCCCATAGACGGCAGCCCACCAGGCTCCCCCGTCCCTGGGATTCTCCAGGCAAGAACACTGGAGTGGGTTGCCATTTCCTTCTCCAATGCATGAAGTGAAAAGTGAAAGGGAAGTCATTCAGTCGTGTCTGACTCTTTGCGACCCTATGGACTGTAGCCCACCAGGCTCCTCCATCCATGGGATTTTCCAGGCAAGAGTACTGGAGTAGGTTGCCAACACTACAAAAAGAAATTGTCTCTGTATAATCAAGGATAAAGGGAAGAGGGAAAGCAGAAGAGAGAAAGGAAGTACCAGAGAATTAGCTTATAGATTTAAAATAAATTTTCGTAATAAATATTTCCTCTCAGCTTTATTTTATACATGTACTGTTGGATATAGAGGAACCAACAGGCAACAATCAGAAAACATTTGAATTTTGATAAGCTACATTTCAGATAACAATATTTTTTATTAAAATTTTTATTTTTTCTTTGTTAGGTCATGAGCAACAAATCTAAGCAAATCAGCAGCCATTTTGCCTTCAGAATTACATATTTTTTAAGTTGGGCTAAGTCATAAGTTGTTGGGGCTTCTCTGGTAGCTCAGGCAGTGAAGAATCCACCTGCAATGCAGGAGACCTGGTTCCATCCCTGGGTCAGGAAGATCCCCTGGAGATGGGAATAGCTACCCACTCTAGTATTCTTGCCTGGAGAATCCCTTGGACAGAGGAGACTGGTGGGCTACCAATCCCAACCCCAGTTGGTGGGCTACCAATCCTAGTGGGGTCGCAAAGAGTTGGACGTGACTGAGCGACTAAGCACGCAAGTTATAAGTTATTAAAATGGTCTTTGCTTTACCTGGAATATGGAAGACTATTCTTTAACCACACTAAAGCATGACTTTTTGTGTTGTTCTTTTTTTCTCTGAAAGCCTGATAATCACTTTCATCACAGAAGAGCAGGGCTGGCACTAATATTGCCTATTCAGTTTTCCCTTGACTTACATTTGATTATCGTGTAAGAAAAGAAGATAAACACTATTTGTATGTGGGGGGGAGGTGGGGTGTAAAAAATACAAGAAAGAAAAGTGTCTTCTACATATCAAAGTGTTCTTAACATTTTTTTTAATTTTATTTTATTTTTAAACTTTACATAATTGTATTAGCTTTGCCAAATATCAAAATGAATCCATCACAGGTATACATGTGCTCCCCATCCTGAACCCTCCTCCCTCCTCCCTCCCCATACCATCCCTCTGGGTCGTCCCATTTTAAACATCATTTTCTTCATGGGAGGCACCAGGCTTCATTTGTTAAGTAGCCTGCAGTCAGTATGCTGCTTCACTGTGAACAACATAATACAACATTAACAATAAGGTCGCCATATAACAAAGTTGTCTCATTTCAGTACTGAGGATAAAGGGCACGGATTAAAAAAAAAAAATCTGAAGGGACAAAATGATGTCAGTAATTAGAGTGACTTATCACACAGAACTAGGGAAAAATTCATACCCATTACCCAGCCTTAAGATTCACACTGGGGAGGGACGTCCTTGGTGGTCCAGTGGCTGAGATTCTGAGTGTCCTATGCAGGGGGCCCAGATTCAATCCCTGGTCAGGAAACTGAGATCCCACATGCTGCAACTAAGAACTGGTGCAGCCAAATAAGTAAATTAAAAAAAAAAAAAAGATTCAAATAGGGGGAAAAAACCTAAGGGCTTAACAGAGCCAATGTAAGCCCAGATAATGGGGAAAAAAAAAGAGATGGTGGTGGAATTCCCTTTATATCTGGAAGTTTTATTCTAGAATAAGTAAAATACTTATAATGTATCCCAGTTTACCTGTCAATAATAAAGTTTCCATGAAATATATATAAATTATGCTTATAGAGAATGATCATTGAGAAATCTGATGTTATTTCCCCAATAAGCACGAAGACATCAAGTTCAAATCCTCTTCTTTATCCAGTGTCTTAGTCTTTTGGGGATACTATGACAGATTACCACAGATTGGATGGTTTATAAACAATGGATATTTATTTCTCAAAGTTTGGGGGGTTGGAAGTCCAAAATCAGAGTGCGGCATGGTCTGGTTTTCACCAGAGTCCCTTTGTAGGTTTCAGAGTATGGAATTCTCATTGTTCCCACAGGGCAGAAGGGCCAGTGAGGGATCCCTCTAGGGATTCTTTTATAGCTACTTAAGTCCCATTCATGAGAGCCCCATCTCTGGACTTAATCACCTCCTGAAGACCCACTTCTTAATGCCATCAACCTGGGCTTTAGAGTTTCAACAGCTGAATCTAGGGGAACACAAACATTCACACCATACCATCCAGATATTGACTTTTTAAAAGAAAAGCATCAGTGTTACAAAAACACACACAGAGATACACATAGAGTAGAAAATTGAATGTAATTTATTCTTGGTTTGAATGAGGCAGATGATTTGGTTCACTACAGGCCCTTGAAATTTCCTTAGAATCCACCTGTTTGGAAAAAAGAGGAATGTTTGTTTTCATGGAGCTATAAAAACTCTAGCACTTGAAGGGACTTTCCAGATCACCCACCCAGACACTTTGGTTTTGAAAATATGGAAACTGAGGCTCAGAGAGGTAAGGCAACCTTAAAGGGCTATCTGCAAAGCTACCACCCAACTTTCAGCTTTGTTCTAATGTGGTAACTCATAAAACAATCCAAAATACTCCGCTGACTGTTCCTATCGCATCCAGCCAGAAATAACCCTCCAAAACAGTACAAATCAGAATAAACATTTAGAACTCTGACATTTCAAGAACTCGACACATCAAAATTTCTTTGGAAGAAGTGTTGGTCAAATGTTTTGCCACAAAAGGATTAATTCTGAGATAGTTGCTAATCCTCTCAGGGGTTGCTGCTTTGGAACAAGTAAAACATCTTTTTAAAATAAAATGAATAGGTCCTTCAAAAATATAGTCTTTGAAAACAGAATAGGTACCTAACATTAGTTGTATGTGTATAAGCTTAAACATCAAAAAATCCCAACCCCATACATACTTATATATCTGTTCATGTAAGGTTGAAGATGACCTAACCATATAAAGTTAGCCCAGTTCCAACACCGACCCTGGGACTTGACCTTGATTCCTGAAACAATATAACTACACATACATCCAATAGCCCCTAGCTACATGCAACCAGGGATTCCCAGGTGGCTCACTGGTAAAGAATTCACCTGCCAATATACAAAATGGAGGAGACTTGGATTCGATCCCTGGATCAGGAAGATCCCCTGGAGGAGGAAATGGCAACCCACTCCAATATTCTTTCTTGGAAAATCCTATGGACAGAGAAACCTGGCAGGCTACAGTCCATGGGGCATCAAAGAGATGGACAGGACTTAGCAACTGAGAATGCACCCACACGTGACAGTTTAAATTCAAATTAATAATATTAAAATTTTACTTCCTCATTGCCACTAGCCACAGGTGTTTAGTGGCTACCATATTGGGCAGTGCTGATAAAAACATTTGCATCTTCACTGAAGTTTCCATTGGACACCATTGCTCAAAAACTCTCTTACTATTCACCTTAAATTAATCTCCTTCATTTACTTCCTGAATGAGCCACACAATTTTCTAATGGCTTATGTCCCAACTATGCCATATCTTAGCAGTGAGGCTGCTGAGTAGGTCACTTAACCTGCTGAGCTTGTTTGTTCATCTTTAAAATCAGAACACTAAAAATTCCTTCCCTGTCTGTCTCACAGATTGTTTTGACGTTCACAGGAAATGTAACCATACAAATAAAGCAGGTAGTTGTTTCTGAAGGCCCTTTTCCCTTCTTGCATTTTCTAGTGACTGCCAGAAAAAAAGTGATGTTTAACACTTTTTACACCTAACATGTGGAACAAATATTACAACATACGGGGATTTCCTTGGTGATCCAGTGGCTAAGACTCCACACTCCCAATGCAGGGGAGCACAGTTCCATTCCTGGCCAGGAAACTAGATCACACATGCTACAACTAAGACACAGCATAGACAAATAAATAGCATAAATAAATATTTTTTAAAATATCACAAGGTAGGGAAGATGAAGACTAAAAACACAGAAGCTGGTTAGGCCTCCCAACTTGGTCACATCTTATTTTTCTAGCCCAAGTGACTGGACTTATGCTCTACACAAGTCATTATACAATAATAACTCCTGCTTTCAAATTGTGGTGCTGGAGAAGACTCATGATAGTCCCTTGGACTGCAAGGAGCTCAAATCAGTCAATCCTAAAGGAAATCAACATCAACCCTGAATATTTATTGGAAGGACTGATGTTGAAGCTGAAGCTCCAATACTTTGACCACCTGATGGCCAAAGTATTGGACAAAGAGCCTACCCATTAGAAAAGACCCTGATGCTGGGAAAGATAGAAGGCAGGAGGAGAAGAGGGCAACAGATGATGAGATGGTTGGATGGCATCACCGACTCAATGAACATGAAGCGTTTGAGCAAACTCTGGGAGATGGTAATGGTCAGGGAAGCCTGACGTGCTGCACTCCATGGGGATGTAAAGAAGGGGACCCAACTTAATGACTGAACAGCAACCACAAACAGCATGTGTAACCGTAGAAAATGTGTCAGTTGTTGTTGTCCAGGAGTAAAACTATTCCGTAGTATATTGTCAGACTTTATAATTGTGGTAATAACGGATAACACTGTTGAAATTAGCTGCCAGTTTTACTAAGTGCTTTTACTTAGGGCTTTCCTGGTATTCAGGTGGTAAAGAATCTGCCTTCAGTGTAGGAGACCTGGGTTTAATCCCTGGGTGGGGAAGAACCCTGGAGAAGGGAATGGCAACCCACTTCAGTATTCTGGCCTAGAGAATTCCATGGACAGAGGAGCCTGGCGGGCTATAATCCATGGGGTCGCACAGGACTGAGCGACATATTTCACACCAAACACATGCAGTTATTACATGTTGTTATTATAATTTTACATATCAGGAAACAGATATAGAATCTTAAGGAATTTACCACAGGTCACAGATCAAGTGAGGGAAAGGGGATTTGCTGAGTTTTCTAACTTTAAACAATTTTTTTTTTTAACTGAAACAAACATACATACACAAAAGCATGAAATTCCTAAGTGAATAGCACAAAGATTTTTCACAAACTGAGCCTCTGCGAACAGCACCCGTATTAAGAACTAGGATATTTCCAGAATCCCAGGAAACCCCGTGGCCCACTCCCAGTCTCTACTCCCATACAAATATTAACCATAATCCTGACTTTTAATATTTGTATACAAACTTTTGACTTTATCTGCATGGAATTGTACCTTTTGTTCCCTGCAAGTCTGATTGTCTTGATTAACTTTATGTTTGTAAAATTTATTCATACTGGTTTTTTTTTTTTGTTTGTTTGTTTTGGGGTTTTGTTTTTGCTGTAACACACAGCTTGTGGGATCTTATTTCCCCAACCAGAGATCAAACTCATGCCCCCTGCATTGGAAGCACAAAGTCTTAACCACTAAACCACCAGGGAAGTCCTGATTTATTCATATTGTTGGAGTAGTTGTAGTTAGTTCACTTTGTTGTTGTACAGTATTCCATTGTGTGAATGTACCATACATTATTTAACTGTTTACTGAGTAAATTGGCATTCAGTTTGTTTCTAGTTTGGGACTTGTATTAGTTTCCTAGTGCTGTGGTAATAGAGAACCACAAATTGAGAGGCTAAAGCAACAAAAATTTATTTTGTCACAATTTTGGAGGCTAGAAATCACAGATGAAATGTCAGCAGGATTGTTTCTTTGGGAGGATGTGAAGAAGAATCTATCCCATACTTCTCCCCTAGCTTCTAGTGGCTCACTGGCTCCTCTGTCCATGGAATTTTCCAGATAAGAAACTGGAGTGGGTTGCCATTTCGTCCTCCAGGGATCGTCCCAACCCAGGGATTGAACCTGCATCTCTTATGTCTCCAGCATTGGCAGGCAGGTTCTTTACCACCACACCACCTGGGAAGCCCGTCTTCTCTTATGCTTGTGTTTAAAATGCCGAAGGATAGGGTGGGGAAATCATACTCCAAATTAGAGTCAAGAGTGACTTCCCTGAGGGTCCAGTGGCTAAGACTCAGCACTCCCAATCTGGGGGTGGGGGCTGGGTTTGATCCCTGATCAGGGAACTAGATCCCACATGCCACAGCTAAGTGTTTACATGCCTCAACTAAAGATCCCAAAAGATTCCACGTGCTGCAACTAAGACACAGCCAAATAAATAAATAAATAAATAATAAAATTGGGTTAGGAGGAATACATTGGTACAGAACTATCCATCGGCATCTCATCTATTTAAATATATTTTTAAATCTGACCTTTAGTTTCAGAGAGTGAGAGTGTACATGCTTGTCCATGTGAGTATGAGACTGTCCATCTTAGTGTCTGTTCCTTTCAACATTACCTTCAAAAGGCTTAGCCGTTTGGCCTGCTCACCTCTCTTTTTCACACCTTTCCATGAGACTGACTTCTCCTGCCTTCAGGCCCTACCTGCAGAGGATACGATGTGTCTACTTTTAGTAACCAATATGGGACCTTGCACAAAGTAGGCCCTGATTATTGATTTATTGTCTATAAGTGATTGAAGCCTCCGTTTCAAGGCTAGGGTCAGAAGATAAAAAATCTGCCTGCATTGCAGGAGACCTGAATTCGATCCCCGGGTTGGGAAGATCCCTTGGAGGAGGAAATGGCAACGCACTCCAGTATTCTTGCCTGGAGAATCCCATGGACAGAGGAGCCTGGTGGGCTACAGTCCATAGGGTCAGAAAGAGTCAGACACCACTGAGCGATTAATACTTTCTTCTTTCAATAGACGCATAGCATCCATTCTTAGGATGCTGTCTTTTTTTTTAAATATAAATTTATTTATTTTAATTGAGGGTTAATTACTTTACAATATTGTATTGGTTTTGCCATACATCAACATGAATCCACCACGGGTATACACGTGTTCCCCATCCCGAACCCCCCTCCCTCCTCCCTCCCTGTACCATCCCTCTGGGTCATCCTAGTGCACCAGCCCCAAGCAACCAGTATCCTGCATCGAACTTGGACTGTTGATTGGTTTCATATATGATATTATACATGTTTCAATGCTATTCTCCCAAATCATCCCACCCTCTCCCTCTCCCACAGAGTCCAAAAGACTGTTCTATACATCTGTGTCTCTGTTGCTATCTCACATACAGGGTTATCGTTACCATCTTTCTAAATTCCCTATGTATGTGTTAGTATACTGTATTGGTGTTTTTCTTTCTGGCTTACTTCACTCTGTATAATAGGCTCCAGTTTCATCCACCTCATTAGAACTGATTCAAATGAATTCTTTTAATGGCTGAGTAATACTCCATTGTGTATATGTACCACAGCTTTCTTATCCATTCATCTGCTAATGGACATCTAGGTTGCTTTCATGTCCTGGCTATTATAAAGAGTGCTGCGATGAACATTGGGGTACACGTATCTCTTTCAATTCTGGTTTCCTCAGTGTGTATGACCAGCAGTGGGATTGCTGGGTCATAAGGCAGTTCTATTTCCAGTTTTCTAAGGAATCTCCACACTGTTCTCCATAGTGGCTGTACTAGTTTGCATTCCCACCAACAGTGTAAAAGGGTTCCCTTTTCTCCATACCCTCTCCAGCATTTATTGCTTGTAGACTTTTGGATAGCAGCCATTCTGACTGGCGTGAAATGATACCTCATTGTGGTTTTGATTTGCATTTCTCTGATAATGAGTGATGTTGAGCATCTTTTCATGTGTTTGTTAGCCATCTGTATGTCTTCTTTGGAGAAATGTCTATTTAGTTCTTTGGCTTATTTTTTGATTGGGTCGTTTATTTTTCTGGAATTGAGCTGTAGGAGTTGCTTGTATATTTTTGAGATTAGTTGTTTGTCAGTTGCTTCATTTGCTATTATTTTCTCCCATTCTGAAGGCTGTCTTTTCACCTTGCTTATAGTTTCTTTTGTTGCGCAGAAGCTTTTAAGTTTAATTCGGTCCCATTTGTTTATTTTTGCTTTTATTTCCAATATTCTAAGAGGTGGGTCATAGAGGATCCTGCTGTGATTTCTGTCAGAGAGTGTTTGCCTATGTTCTCCTCTAGGAGTTTTATAGTTTCTGGTCTTACGTTTAGATCTTTAATCCATTTTGAGTTTATTTTTGTGTATGGTGTTAGAAAGTGTTCTAGTTTCATTCTTTTACAAGTTGTTGACCAGTTTTCCCAGCACCACGTGTTGAAGAGATTTGTCTTTTTTCCATTGTATATCCTTGCCTCCTTTGTCAAAGATAAGGTGTCCATAGGTGCATGGATTTATCTCTGGGCTTTCTATTTTGTTCCATTGATCTATATTTCTGTCTTTGTGCCAGTACCATACTGTCTTGATGACTGTGGCTTTGTAGTAGAGCCTGAAGTCAGGCAGGTTGATTCCTCCGTTTCATTCTTTCTCAAGATTGCTTTGGCTATTCGAGGTTTTTTGTATTTCCATACAAATTGTGAAATTATTTGTTCTAGCTCTGTGAAAAATACCGTTGGTAGCTTGATAGGGATTGCATTGAATCTATAGATTGCTTTGGGTAGTATACTCATTTTCACTATATTGATTCTTCTGATCCATAAACATGGTATATTTCTCCATCTATAATATCAACATAGAAATACTCCAAAAGGAAAACAAAATATCATACTTTGTAAATGAGATTTAGGAAATACCTAACAGTTCTCTATGAAATTTTCCGTGGTTTATCCTAAATGTAAATAGAACTAGGTCTGGCCACTTAAAGGACATCTCATTAATGATCTCCTTCCCACTTCTGTTTATTTTTATAGATTAGAGTCTCTTACGATCCTCAATCTTGACTTGGTTGTATAATGGGCTAAAGTGAAAGTGAAGTCGCTCAGTCTGGTTGTATAATGGGCTAAACTGAAAGTGAAGTCACTCAGTCATATCCGACTCTTTGCGACCCCATGGACTGTGGCCTGTGCCAGGCTCCTCCATCCATGGGATTTTCCAGGCAAGAGTACTGGAGTGGGTTGCCATTTCCTCCTCCAGGGGATCTTCCCAACTCATGGATTGAACCTGGGTCTCCTGCACTGCAGGCAGATGCTTTACCCTCTGAGACACCAGGGAAGCTCATAATAGGCTAGAACTCTACTAAAGAGTCTTCATGAGTTGCTTCTTATTGTGTAATAATGTAAAATTTACCATTTGATTATTTTAAGTGAGGCTTTCCAGGTGGCACTAGTGGTAAAGAACCCACCTGCCAATGCAGGAGATAATAAGAGACATGTGTTTGATCCATGGGTTGGGAAAATCCTCTGGAGGAGGGCATGGCAACCCATTCCAGTATTCTTACCTGGAGAGTCCCATGGACAGAGGAGGCTGGTGAGCTACAGTCCATGGGGTCGCAAAGAGTCGGACACCACTGAAGCAACTAAACACAGCACATTGTTACCTGAGCAGTTCAGTGGCATTAATACAATCATACTTTGTTATGCCATCATCACCACCATCCGTTTCCAGAACTTCTTTATAATCCCAGGTGGAAACTGTACCCATTAAACCCTAATGTCCCTTTCCCTTCCCCCCAGCCCCTAGCCACCATCATTCTACTTGCTGTCTATATTCGACTATTTTGAGTACCTCAAACAAGTGGACCATACAATATTTGTCCTCTTGTGTCTGGCTTATTACACTTAGCATTATTTCCTCAGGCGCATCCATGTTGTAATATATGTCAGAATTTCATTCCTTTTTTAAGACTGATTAATGATTCATTGGAGAAGGCAATGGCACCCCACTCCAGTACTCTTGCCTGGAAAATCCCATGGACAGAGGAGCCTGGTAGGCTGCAGACCATGGGGTCATGAAGAGTCGGACACGACTGAGCGACTTCACTTTCATTTTTCCCTTTCATGCATTGGAGAAGGAAATGGCAACCCACTCCAGTATTCTTGCCTGGAGAATCCCAGGGACGGGGGAGCCTGGTGGGCCATCTATGGGGTCACACAGAGTCGGACACGACTGAAGCGACTTAGCAGCAATGATTCATTATATGTGTATACCGGGCTTCCATGGTAGCTCAGCTGGTAAAGAATCTGCCTGCAATGCAGGAGACCCTGGTTTGATTCCTGGGTCAGGAAGATTCCCTGGGGAAGAGATATGCTGCTCACTCCAGTATTCCTGGGCTTCCCTGGTGGCTCAGATGGTAAAGAATCTACCTGCAATGTGGGAGACCTGGGTTTGATCCCTGGGTTGGGAAGAGGAAGGCATGGCAACCCAGTCCAGTATTCTTGCCTGGAGAATCCCCATGGGCAGAGGAGCCTGGCGAGTTGCAGTCCATGGGGTCAGCAAGACTGAGCTACTAAGCACAGCACACATATGTATATACCACACTTAGTTTATCCATTCATCCATCAGTGGATGTTTGGGTTGTTTTCTCCTGGGCTCTTTTATTTAATCTTCAGAATTAATACCCATGGTGGAACTGAATATCAAAGTTGACTCTGTCACTTATACAGAAACTGACTTGGCCACATTGAATTTCCCTTTTGCATATCAATTTTCTCATTTGTAAAATGGAAATGAAATTACTCATCTCACTGGACTAGAGTGCCTTCCAGATAGTCAGTGTTCAATAAATGACAGCTAGAAACATAATGATTCATGTTGCTAGTCAGAAATTAAAAAGTCTTTTTCATAAATTTCAGAAGTCCTGACTAATGTGTGCAATGTAGTCCCCCTTTATGAAAAAGTCATCTTAGGTCATGTACATATGGCATATCCAAAAGGTATTTTTGGCTTCTAAAATACTCAAATCAATAATGGAAGACAAATAATTTGTGAAACATGTACTTTTTATTCTACCCACTATCTATTTGCCAGCCTCAGAGAGGTTAAAATGTCAGTTCAAAGGGTTCCATTTTAAGGACTACCAAAGACTTGTCTTGGAGAAGGAAATGGCAACCCACTCCAGTGTTCTTGCTTGGAGAATCCCAGGGATGGGGTAGCCTGGTGGGCTGCCATCTCTGTGGTCACACAGAGTCGGACACGACTGAAGTGACTTAGCAGAAAGACTTGTCTCTTTAGGTAAAAAAAATGTTTCATTTTGTTTAGCAGACAAATAAGTAAAGTGATATCTTTAAGGAATGTGGACCTAATAACTTATTAGAAATAAAAGTATCTTCAGAGTCAACTAAAACTAATTCTCAGAGTGAGCATCTGGGAAAATAAATAGCTAAAATTTTCAAGAGAATTTTTAATAAGCTTTCCTAAAAATCTCAATTTAGATTTCCTCTAAAACCAAATATTAATATTGACCATAAAGAAGTTTTAAATATGCTTTATGATTTTAGTAACTAAAGTTTTTTCATAAACATTTTTCTTATTATGGAAAATTTGAACATACAAAAAAGACAAAATATGTATTTCTGGTCTTTTTCCCTAAGTATAGTTTTTTAGAGGGGCAAGGAGGAATAAACGTAGTGAGTGGTTCTCTGTATCCAATTTTATATCCTTTTTTACTTAACCTTGTAATACAATACCTTACATAGGATTTTTCCTAAGTGATGAGAAACTATGAACACATTTTTTTCTTTGAACATTTTTTCTTCAAACTATGAACACATTAGTTAGTGAACACACTAATTAATCATTCATTCTTAATCCTTTTCTGCTGCTACTGCTGCTGCTGCTGCTAAGTCGCTTCAGTTGTGTCTGACTCTGTGCTACCCCATAGACAGCAGCCCACCAGGCTCTGCTGTCCCTGGGATTCTCCAGGCAAGAACACTGGAGTGGGTTACCATTTCCTTCTCCAATGCATGAAAGTGGAAAGTGAAAATTGAAAGTGAAGTCGCTCAGTTGTGTCTGACTCTTAGCCAAATTATTTCAAAAGAGGAAGTATAGCAAAGCAATTAAGAATATGAACTTAAGCCAAATTTCTGGGTTCAAATCCTCAACCCCAGAAGTTGTTAGCATAAGCTTGAGTAGGTTACTTCTCTATTTCAGTTTCTTCACTGAAAAATGGAAATATTAACAGAGTACCTACTGCAGATGGTGACTGCAGCCATGAAATTAAAAGACGCTTACTCCTTGGAAGGAAAGTTATGACCAACCTAGATAGCATATTGAAAAGCAGAGACATTACTTTGCCAACAAAGGTCCATCTAGTCAAGGCTATGGTTTTTCCTGTGGTCATGTATGGATGTGAGAGTTGGACTGTGAAGAAGGCTGAGTGATGAAGACCTGATGCTTTTGAACTGTGGTGTTGGAGAAGACTCTTGAGAGTCCCTTGGACTGCAAGGAGATCCAACCAGTCCATTCTGAAGGAGATCAGCCCTGGGTGTTCTTTGGAAGGAATGATGCTAAAGCTGAAACTCCAGTACTTTGGCCACCTCATGCGAAGAGTTGACTCATTGGAAAAGACTCTGATGCTGGGAGGGATTGGGGGCAGGAGGAGAATGGGAAAACAGAGGATGAGATGGCTGGATGGCATCACTGACTTGATGGATGTGAGTCCGAGTGAACTCCAGGAGTTGGAGATGGACAGGGAGGCCTGGCGTGCTGCGATTCATGGGGTCGCAAAGAGTCGGACACGACTGAGTGACTGAACTGAACTGAACTGAACCTGTTAAGGTTGGTATAAGGATTAAATTTGTTAATCTTTAATACATTGAATACATATAAAATACCTAAATAGTGTCTCACATATGCTAAGCATTCTATAAATATTACTTTTTAGCTCTTAAAAATCTTTGATATCATATACTAAAAACTGAAATTGTAAAGCAAGATAAATGTAATTGACTAACTAAATTTAAAATCTTGTAACATTATTTGTAGATAATATTTATAATGCTTTCTAAGCTTAAATTTTAATATCATCTATAAAGCAGTATTATTAGACTTCTAATCACCAATTTTAAATTTATGGACTAAATTTGTAACTATTTTTTACTTGTCAAAGGGATATATATCTTCACTGAAAAATATGAGTTGTCAGATCTTCTAATGAAAAGCACTTAAAAGTACAAGTGAAAATCAATAGAATTTAAATTTTAATTCTACAGTTTCACTAGCCACTTGGTCACACGAGCCAGCTCAATAGCCATATGTATAGTGGCTACTGTATTGGAAAGCACTGATATAGAACATTTCCATCATTGCAGAAAGTTCAATTGGACAGAGCTGTGGTACATCTTTCAGCAAAAGTAGACTTTGCATTATGGGTCTATTTAGGAGTAATGTGCTTTTGCCCCAATTTTATTCAACTAATGAAGCAAGTTTTAGTAATTAAAATGTTTTCTAATATTATACAAACTTAATATCATTTGAGAACACCATCAGTCATCTATGCTAAGATTAAGTGCAAGAAAAGCAATATGTGACTGTGATATACATGTTTTATTTAACTTTACTTTCTGCATTAAGTGAAAAGCTACTCTCACCATACTACCATACATCTTTTAATATACTTAACTTACAGGATTAAACACAGCTTAAAAAAACGTTTTATAAAGAGAAATTATAATTTCCTCAGAATTAAAGACACTAATACAGCAAACCTCCCTGAATCTATCACTGAGCTTCAATAATTGTCAGTTAATGACCTATCTTTTCTCATCTGTAACCTACCGGCTCTCACCCTCCACCTTCCACTGGATGATTTTAGAGCACATTTCAGACGTTATTTCATTTTCCTCTGTAAACATTCTTTTTAATTTGAAAATATTTATTTAATTTCTTGGCTGCACTGGATCTTAGCTGTGACACGAGGGGTCTTTCGGTTGTGGTGTGCAGGACCCAGTCTCCCTACCAGTGATCAAACCTGGGGCCCCTGCGTCAGGAGCTTGGAGTCCCAATCACTGGACCACCAGGGAAGTCCCTCTGTAAACATTTTAATATATATCTTTAAAACATAAGAAACATTGACAGACTTTATTTTCTTGGGATCCAAAATCACTGCAGATGGTGACTGCAGTCACAAAATTGAAAGACACTTGCTCCTTGGAAGAAAAGCTATGACCAACCTAGATAGCATATTAAAAATCAGAGACATTACTTTGCCAACAAAGGTCCATTCAGTCAAAGCTGTGGTTTTTCCAGTAATCATGTATGGAAGTGAGAGTTGGACCATAAAGAAGGCTAAGCACCGGAGAATTGATGCTTTTGAACTGTGGTGTTGGAGGAGACTCTTAAGAATCCCATGGACTGCAAGGAGATTAAACCAGTCAATCCTAAAGGAAATCAGTCCTGAATATTCATTGGAAGGACTGATGCTGAAGCCGAAGCTTTGACCAATAGTTTGGCCACCTGATGCACCTCAATGGAAAAGACCCTGATGCTAGGAAAGACTGAAGGCAGGAGGAGAAGGGGACGACAGAGGATGAGATGGTTGGTTGGCATCACCATCTCAGTAGACACGAGTTTGAACAAGCTCAGGGAGATGGTAAAGGACAGGGAAGCCTGGCATGCTGCAGTCCATGGGTTGCAAAGAGTTGGACACGACTAAGCAACTGAACAACGGAAAAAGATAAGATGCTGGAGGAGGAAATGGCAACCCACACCAGTATTCTTGCCTGAGAAATCCCATGAACAGAGGAGCCTGGCAGGGCAACAGTCCATGGAGTCATAAAATGTTGGACATGACTGAGCAGCTAAAGCAACAAACAAAAGGTAAGAACTCTTTCTGTTTATTTGTAATATTTCATTTTGTCTTTAATTTTTTATTTTATTGATATAATTGACCTCAAGCACTGTATGAGTTTAAGGTATACAGCTTAAGGGCTTGGCTTACATATATGTGAAATGATTACCACATAAGTAAGAACTCTTTTTTAAACATAATCACAATATCCATTTACAGAGCTAAAAACAAAGAAGCCTAGCAGTAATTTTTAACATAATTAAATATAGTCATTAAACAAAAATAAACAAAAAAGGGCCAGTCACTGTTTCTGACTTTAAAAGCAAATTTCAAGGTTAGGAAGCCCATGTGATGTTGTCATCAGTTCAAGGTCACTGATTATTTGGTGTCAGAGAGACTATGGATCAATATTCAGGAAATGAGAGCAGTATGTTTTATCTTTTATTTGCAACAACAACAGCTTTGTAAACAAACTCAAAAATGACCAATAAAAACAAAAGTACTTTAGGCTATCCAATTATTCAAAATAGGCCAAATAATCCTAACAATAAAAACAAGTTACTCCCTTACACCAGTTAGGATAGCTACTGTAAAAAAAAAAAAAAAAAAAGGAGATCAAACCAGTCAGACTGCAAGGTGATCAAACCAGTCAATCCTAAAGGAAACCAGTCCTGAATATTCATTGGAAGGACTGATGCTGAAGCTGAAACTCCAATACTTTGGCCACCTGATACGAAGAACTGACTCATTGGAAAAGACCCTGATGGTGGGGAAGATTGAAGGCAGGAGGAGAAGTGAACAACAGAGGATGAAATGGTTTGATGGCATCACCGACTTGATGGATGTGGGTTTGAGCAGGCTCCAGTAGCTGGTGATGGACACGAAAGCCTGGTGCTGCAGTCCTTGGGGTCACACATGACTGAGCGACTGAACTGAACTGAACTGAACTGAACTATGAAAAAAAGAATTGAAAAAAAAGGGGGCTTGGTGCCTCAGTGGTAAAGAATGGTAAAGAATCTGCCTGCAATGCAGGAGACATGAGTTTGATCCCTGAATCAAGAAGATCCCCTGGAGAAGGAAATGGCCACCCACTCCAGTATTCTTGCCTGGGAAATCCCATGGACAGAGGAGCCTAGCAGGCTACAGTCCATGGGATATCAAGAGTTGGACACAACTTAGCAGCTCAACAACAACTATCAAAAAAAGAAAAACCCAACAAGTGTTGGTAAGAAATTGGAGAAATTGGAACCCTTCCACTGTCAGTAAGAATGTAAAATGATACAGCTGTTGTGGAAAGTAACATGACATTTCTTTCAAAAAAATTAAAAACAGAGCTAGCCTATGATCCAGCAATTCCACCTCTAGGTATATACTCAAAATAATTAAAAGCAGAACCTCAAAAAGATATTTGTACATCCATGTTCATCACAGCATTATTCAAAATAGCTAAACCATGGAAGCACCCCAAGTGTCCATGGATGAATGAAGTGGATAAGGAAAAGGTGGTATACATGTACAGTGAAATATTATTCAGCCTTAAAAAGAAAGGAAATTCTGAAATGTGCTACAACATGGATAAACATCACAGACATTGTGCTAAGTCAATAACTGGTCACAAAAAAGCACACACTGTATGATTCCAGTTACATGGGGTACTCAGAGTAGTCAAAATCGTACTGACAGAAAGTAGAATGGTGGTTGCCAGGACCTGGGGAAAGGGATAGTGTTACAGTTTTGCAAGATAAAAAGAATTCTGGAGGTGGAAGTTAGTGACAATTGGCAATTATAGGAATGGACTCAATAGCACTGAACTATGACTTCCCTGGTGGCTCAGATGGTAAAGCACATGCCCACAATGTGGGAGACTCAGGTTCGATCCCTGGGTCAGGAAGATCCCCTGGAGAAGGCAATGGCAACCCACTCCAGTACTCTTGCCTGGAAAATCCCATGGATGGAGGAGTGTGGTAGGCTACAGTCCATGGGGTCACAAAGAGTTGGACACGACTAAGTGACTTCATTTTCTTCTCTCTATACAGTTTTCAGGCTTCCCTGGTAATTCAGCTGGTAAAGAATCCACCTGCAATGCACGAGACCCTGGTTTGATTCCTGGGTCAGAAAGATCCCCTGGACAAGGAATATTGGCTACCCACTCCAGTATTCTTGGGCTTTCCTGTTGGCTTAGATGGTGAAGAATCTGCCTACAATGCAGGAGACCTGGGTTTAATCTCTGGCTTGGGAAGATCCTCTGGAGGAGGGAATGGCTACCCACTCCAGTATTCTTGTCTGGAGAATCCCATGGACAGAGGAGCCTGGTGAGCTACAGTCCACGGGGTTGCAGAGTCGGACACGACTGAGCAACTAAGCGCAGTGCACATACAGTTTAAAATGATTGATGGGGATTTCCCTGGTAGTCCAGTGACTGAGACTCCATGTCCCCGTGCAGGAGGCCTGGGTTCAATCCCTGGTCGAGGAACTAGATCCCACATACTGCCACTAAGACCCAGCGCATCCAAATAAATAATATATATATATTTTTAAATGACAATTAAGATGGTAAATTTTATGTTACTTGTATTTTACCACACACAAAAAAGGATTGGAAAAACACTACACACTACACTTCTGCTCTTTGTAACAGAAGACAAACTTTGCATAAAGGGTGAAGCAAAATAGATTAGTAAATATTTTACACATGTATTTGCAAATCTACCATACACAAATACAGGATTGATTCCTATATATCTTGTAGAAGAACAATATTATTCACATAGGAACTCATTTTTGCTCAGAGTTTTTATAATTTTATGTTATATAAATAGTTAATAGTAAAAATATGCAGAAAACATAAAAAGTTGATGATAAAAGCTTGCTCTGGCAGAAGGAAATAAGTTGTTTGACTCAGCTAAAACATTCTACTCCCAGGCCACAAGTAAGAAACAGAAAATGCACTGTGAGACATTCAACGTGTTTAGCAAAGAGATTCAGATACAGGGATGAATACACAAGACATGCTATCATTCAGATTGAGGTGTTGGATTTACTGAATTCACTGGGGCTTCCCTGGTGGCTCAGACAGTAAAGACTCCACCTGCAATGTCGGAAAGTCTTGTTCCATCCTTGGGTCGGGAAGATCCTCTGGAGAGGGAATGGAAACCCGCTCCAGTATTCTTGCCTGGAGAATTCCATGCATAGAAGAGCCTGGCAGATTACAGTCCATGAGATCACAAATAGTCAGACACAGCTGAGTAACTAACACACTTTTAGGAAATTTGGTAGCCATTGTTGGATTTTATAATAAAGCGAAAGACAAAGGAAAGGCCAAAGAATCAAGGGTACAGGAAAAACAACAAAACTTTAAAAACACAGGAAACGTTGCTAAATACAGACCTAGTTGATCCTGATGTGTAAATTTGAGTTACATTTAATATTTTAACTTTTTAAAGTCTGCAGGCCTTCATACATTGGACTATAAGAACTCTGAGATCCTGTCCACCTGTAAGTTTAATTTTCTAAGTTTCAGTTGCCTTTTGAAATTTTAATTTGCATTCTAACCCTTCTTACCAGGGAAATAGCCTCTAGAATTTTAATTTTTTTTTAACTCAATCTTTCAGGAGTATATCCAGGCATTCTTTCTTTTATGGAGTACCCACAACAGTATTTGTAGGTACTAAACAACAATAATAATGTTTATGACATTGTGGTGTATAGTGTGTTAGTCGCTCACCTTTGCAACCTCATGGACTGTATATCCCATCAAGCCCCTCTGTCCATGTAATTCTCTGGGCAAGAATACTAGAGTAGGTAGTCAGTCCTTCTCCAGGGCATCTTTCAGACCCAGGGATCGAACCCAGGTCTCCTGCATTGCACACCGATTCTTTACTGTCTGAGTCACCAGGGAAGCCATGGTATATAGTGAGATTACAAAAAAGAATTAGATACCTTGTCTGCCCTCAAGGAGCTTACTATCCATATAGCAAAAGTAGAGAGGTGAGCAGGTAATTCCTTTATTTCAAAGGATAAGGAGGAGTGAGGTTAGGAAGTAGGCTAAAGATGTTCCCAGTGGGAGGAATTTTGAAAGTGCCCAAGTAAAACCTGAGAAACAAGAATGTGCAGTGCCTGCAGAAATTGCAGGTGGTTAAATATACTTGGGGAGAAGGATGGTGAGTGATTGGGCGCTATGGTTAGGAGAGGCCACATAATTAAGGACTCTATTTGGCATGCTAAGGAACTTGGACTTTATCCTGGAGGCAAGGAGAAGTCAATTAAGGACTCCAGTGAGGAATGTGACAAGATAAAGTATGGGTTTACAATTAATCTGAGGATCAGGTGGACGTGTGTTCAGACTATTAGAGGCACGTAGGGTAACTGGAGGGCTTCCCAGGTGGCACTAGTAGCAAAGAACCCGCCTGCCAATGCAGGAGACGTAAGAGACTTGGGTTCAATCCCTCGGTAGGGGAGAACCTCAGGAGGAAGGGAATGGCTACCCACTCCAGTATTCTTGAGAATCCCATGGACAGAGGAGCCTGACGACGGGCTTTGGTTCATAGGATCACAAAGAGCTGGACACAGCTTCACACACACACGCAGGGCAACTGAAAGAGTGTTACAGTAATCCTGGCAGGAGTCATGCTGCCCTGGGCCACAGCAAGGACAGGGGGCTCTCAGAGACAGGGATAAAGCCCGGAGATACTGAGGAGGTAGCATTGTCTAAATGTGGTGAAGATAAACACCCCCAGGAAACTGCTTGGTCTGGAAAGGGATCAAGCAGATAGTTTAGTAACATTTTCCAGGTAGTGTTTTCTTGCTTAGTCAGGTGTGAAACCCACCAGTGCAGAGTGTCCCTCAAAGAAAAGAGAAGAGAGAGGATGGCAGGAGAGGGCCAAGGGGTGCCTTTGGTTAAAAATCAGAGCTATGACTGTTCACCTGCCAAAGAAAGAGAACCAGCGGGGAGGGAGACGCTGGGGGAGTTGAGATCGTAGCCTTTATCTGGCAGGGAAATGACTCTCAGTGGGAGCAGAGTCTCAGTTCTGAGATCAGAACTGAAGAAGAAAGTGTAGGAACATAGACACTGACAGGTGGGCATGGAGGGAAAGGGACAAGGTTGAAGAAATTCTTCCTTCTCCCCTTTCACCACCACTGCCCCTGCCCCAGACCTGTCCGTCTCAAGCAGGTGATGAGAGACGGCTGGTGAGAGAAAGATAAAGAAAGATCAAGAGCCCTATTCAGGGAAGAAGCTGTGTGTTTGTCCTGGTACTAATGGGCACGCTGAGTTATTTTCTTCCCAGCATGGTTGCCAGATTTAGCAAATAAAAATACAAGACACCCAGCTAAATTTGAATTTCAGACAAGTGATGGACATCTTTTTAGTATGTCTCATGCAATATTTGGATACACAAACTTATTGAAAGTTATTCTCAATACTAACTTTTAAAAATTGTTCATTGGTTTTATAAAATTTAACTGGGCATTCTGTGTATTACCTGATAACCCTATCTAAGAGCTTGAAACATGAGATGTGAGGCTGATGACCTAACACTTAAAGTTAAGGTTGAGGTTCACTATGAAAGTCCTCTTCAGTAATTAATACTTACTTGCTTTATAAGCATGACTCAGTGTCAGCAGCAGACAAACACATGCTTGCAATGCAACAATAACTGCAGGCAAGACTGGTTAGCATGTGACTGCTAAGCTGTTTCTTTCCCACCTGCTCCTGATCCATTTCCAGAAACATCCCCCTTTATCTCTAACTCTGGGAATCAGTGTTTCCTAACAAGTGAATCATCTGTTATGTTTCTGTTATCCAAATTTGAAAAAAAAAATTAATCATTTCTTTTATGCTACCCTAAACTAGCTACCCTGACATTAGCTAAAAGTAGGGTAACCAACTGTCCAGGTTTGCCCAGAAGTGCAGTTTTCCAGGATTGAGGATTTTCCTTTTTTTAATATATATTTATTTTTATTTACTTGGCTACACTGGGTCTTTGTTGCGGCATGCAGACTCTTAGCTGTGGCATGTGGAATCCAATTCCCTGACCAGGGATTGAACCTGTGCCCCCTGCATTGGGAGTGCGGAATCTTGGCCACTGGACAATCAGGGAAGTCCTAGATTTTCCATTTTAACACTAGAAATATCCCAGGCCAAGCAGGATCTACCTTGACCACGGTAGATGCCTTTAAGCCAGTGATGTCTCCATGTTGATTATGAAACTTTCATTCTCATAGGAGAATTATAATTTTTCTCTTCCAAAAACGTTATTGTCATTATGTAAATTCTCTTTTATATAAAAAGTAAGAATTTATAAGAAAAAAGTTACATTTTTATGTATTATGCCATATTACATTTTGTGATGTCGTAAGAACTTTCCTTAGGACATTCTTACTGAAAAAGTAGGTCAATTGTAAGACTATATTTATTTCCATGTTAATTAGCTGTGCCATTTTTAAATGATTGGGCCAAGGAAAGAGTTGATCCTTATATATAGGTTGACTTCATCCCTTATATATCAATTTGGAGATATTCTGTGATTCACTATGGTTTTTCCAGTGGTCATGTATGGATGTGAGAGTTGGACTGTGAAGAAAGCTGAGCGCCAAAGAATTGATGCTTTTGAACTGTGGTGTTGGAGAAGACTCTTGAGACTCCCTTGGACTGCAAGGAGATCCAACCAGTCCATTCTGAAGGAGATCAGCCCTGGGTGTTCTTTGGAAGGACTGATGCTAAAGCTGAAACTCCAGTACTTTGGCTACCTCATGCGAAGAGTTGACTCATTGGAAAAGACTCTGATGCTAGGAGGGATTGAGGACAGGAGGAAAAGGGGACGACAGAGGATGAGATGGCTGGATGGCATCACCGACTCAACGGACGTGAGTTTGAGTGAACTCTGGGAGTTGGTGATGGACAGGGAGGCCTGGCGTGCTGCAATTCATGGGGTCGCAAAGAGTCGGACATGACTGAGCGACTGAACTGAACTGAACTGAACTGTGATTCACGAATAATACAGGATGACAAAATACATACATACGTGTGTGTGTATGTATATATATATTTGTGTACCAACTGCAGAATAAAAATGACTGGCTACCTGTCTTACTTTCAGAGCTCAAAAATCTTAGTTTTGTACCTTGAAGTAAATTAACCTCAAGTTCAAGGAAACTTGCATTCCATTGGTTCAAACATATCTTTACTCAGGGCAAAATGAAGACAGCATAATTTTGGAGTCATGTTTAGATCAATTAAACCTTCATTATGATGGCAATGTTAAGGTCCTGGTTTACAGTTGTCGAAGAAGCTAGCTGCCAAAGCAATACCCATTCTCCTCATCTGACTTAATAACAAAACTTTGATTTTATTCCAGGTAGCTTTATGACCAACTAAAGAAGTCCTTTCACAGCCCCCAACACAGCCAGACATGGAATTCAGAAAGGATCCTTAATAGAGGAACAGTCAGCTTGCTAGCACCCTCTTACTTTCTCTTCTTTCTTTTGCTTCCTATCTGGAACTCAGACATGGTGGCCAGAGCTTCAGCAGCCATCTTGGACCATGAGAAAACCTTGAAGATGAAAGCCTGCGACAAAAGGCAGAGTAGGAATATAGGAACAAGCTGGGTCTTGGATGACTCTGGCATTCCCCTATGACATCTCAAGTATCCATCCTCAAAGTTCTTTTACCTAAGAGAAAAGCAGTTAAAGGATTTGATATTTTTTGACTTCTCTGGTGGTCCAATGGTTAAGAATCTGCCTGTTAATGCAAAGGATATAGGTTCTATTCCCGGTCCAAGAAAATTCCACATGCCGTGGAGCAACTAAGCCATTGCACCACAACTACTGAGCCTGTGGGCCTGGAGCCCTGGCTCTGCAACAAGAGTTGCCGCAGCAATGAGAAGCCCACGGATCACAGCTAGAGAGCAGCTTCTGCCCAAACACAGCAGTGAAGCTTCAGCGGAACCAAAAATAATTTTTTTTAAAAAGAATTTGTTATTTTTGTTGGTTGTTACTAGCTGCCAAATGTTAATCCCATCTGATACAACTGTTATATAAGAATATGACTAAAGGTGATGAAACCCCATTAACAGAGGAGACTGGTGGCCTACAGTCCATGGGATCACAAAAGAGTTGGATACTGCTTAGCAACTAAACAACAATAACAAATTGTCTGGATTAGTAATAACTGTAAAACTCATCGAGTGCTTGCTCTGTGCCAGTTTCTAGAATACTTACTATACATTATTTCATCTAATCCTATAAGAACTCTGTGGAGTATCATATATACTCCATTCTTCATATGAAGAAACTGAGCTCAGAAATGTTAAATAACTTGCCTAATATTAGGAACTAGAAAGTAAAGCTGCTAGGACTCAACCTGAGACAGGCTGACAAGAGATCTCTAGCTCTACATTTCCCAAAGGTGAAAGGAATGCAATCCAGGTAACAGAAAGTGAAGAAGATTTTATAATTTTCAACAGGTCAGTTATTTATTTATTGTTATTACTGAATGTTTATCTTGAGCTTTGCTCTTTAATAGAAACTGATTTAATTTAATAGAAATGAATTACATCTTTTCGTCTTTACAGCTCCTTGGTTTAGGGGAAAAGAATCTACCAAACATTTCCATACATTTGTTTAATTATCGTAAGGAAATGATGAAACAGGGAAGGTTTTCCTTCAGAGCCCTCACAATCCTCATCCATCCTTTCCTTACCTCTAATTATCAGTAGGGCTGTTGCTGGATTATGCAATTCCAGAGAGCTCTGTTCGTGTCCATAGTCATCACTGACATATATTCATTACTATGATTTTTTTTGGCATGTGGCAATAAATGTCTTAAGAAAGAGTATTTTATAATAACTTGCACATGGACACTATATGAACTCAGATCAAAACTGGTTGTGTGCTGCTCCAAGCACCCTAATTTATGATCTCCCACCCAAAGCACCCCCAAAAGCACCCCAACAGCCCCAGTTCTAGTCATGAACTAACCTGAACCCAATGAGCAACGTCCCAGAGAGCTGCCAGTGTCTTGGACTTTAATCTTCTCATCTCCATTCAAGGTTTTTTAGCTGTCAAGGCAATAAACCCTATAAGCTAAGGTATGATAGAATTGGAAATCAGTCTTTGTTCTTGGTTTCCTTTCTTTTCAAGTGTCAAGTTGCGCTTGGACACACAAACTCTTAATTCATAGATGTGTGTATGTATGTGTGTGTGAGAGACAAAGAGGAGAAGGAAGAAAGAAAGGAAGACAACGGGCCAGGAGAGGGAGGAGGAGAAAAAGAGAGGAATAAATTTTAGTAAAGTAATAGCCAATTAAAAATACAGTCTCTTACTATAACCCCTAACCCATCTCCATTTTATTCCCCAGATGAAATTCTTTTCAATACTTACACTTTTTTCTGGTATTTACCTCCATGTTTGTAAATAATCCACTTATACTGGTATGTCTCATTTATCAAGTTCAAGTTTATTTATTAATATCCTGCTATGGTAAATGGGGATTTACATCTCTTATACCACCAATCCTACTTCCCTTACATCTGCCACTCTCCCAATGTAGTTATACCACAATTTTAAGTTAAATCAATATTCAGTGTTTATATTTTTATGACTATGTCAGTGTTGACACTTCAGAATCATGTTTTTTCCTGTTAAACACCGTTTTCCCCAGCATTAATATTTGCCTTATATTGTCATTTATTAACATTAATATTGGTAACTTCCTAATGTCTCAAGAGTCTTTGATACATTGTCCACCTTATCTCTCAAATATCAGTATTTTTCAAGTACTCAAACATGTAAGATAATGTTTCTTTTTTAAAATTTTTATTTATTTATTTATGGGTGTGCTGGGTCTTTGCTGCTGCACATGAGTTTTTTCCAGTTGCTGCAAGCAGGGGCTAGTCTCCAGTTGCAGTGGGCTTCTCACTGCAGTGGTTTCTCTTGCTGCAGACTGTGGGTTCTACGGTCCCCAGGTTCAGTAGTTATGGCTCAAGGGCTTGGTTGCTTCAAGACACGTGGGATCTTTCTGGGCTGGGGATCAAACCAATGTTCCCTGCATTGCAAGGCAGATTCTTAACCACTGGGCCATGACAGAAGCCCTCAGATAATATTTTATTTCTATTTCTTTCCCAGGAGGCTCCCCCATCCTCTTGTTCTAATCTTGATTTATTTTGGGGTATGAGAAGGTTGGATGGCATCACCTACTCGATGGACATGAGTTTGAGTGAACTCCGGGAGCTGGTGATGGACAGGAAGGCCTGGCGTGCTGCAGTCCATGGGGTCGCAAAGAGTCAGACACGAGTGGTGACTGAACTAAACTGAACTGATGTTACACAGCTGTCATACAGGGTGACCTTTTGCTATTGGCCAGTTCCTTTGTCTCCTACTTGTGTTGGCTCCCTTCTTTCCTGTAGCCCCTGAAGTTTGTTGTCCTGGATACTCCCTCATGTTGAAGTACCTTCTCCAGTAGTTTCCTACAAGTTACATGTTTGAATTCTCAGGTATCTGCAAATGTCTTTATCTACCCTCACTGTGCTCATGCTCAGTCACTTAGTTGTGTCTGATTCTTTGTGATGCCATGGACTGTAGCCCACCAGACTCCTCTGTCCATGGGATTCGCCATGCAAGAATACTGGAGTGGGTTGCCATGCCCTCTTCCAGGGTATCATCCCAACCCAGGATCATACCTGTGTCTCCTGGGTTTCTTGCATCTCCTGCATTACAGGCGGATTCTTTACCACTGAGCCACTGGGGAACCCATCTACCCTTATACTTGATTATCAATTTGTCTGGGTGGAAATCACTGTCTCACAAATGTTTGAAGAACGGCTTCCTTGTCCTTAGGATGCTGGATAGCTGCTAACAAGTCTGATGCCATAAGGTTCTAATTCTCTTGCATGTAAAGACACTTAAAAAAAAAAAAAAAGACACTTTCATGATTCCTTCATGACTGGTGTTCTGAAATTTTATGACCATATGCCTTGGTTTGGATCTTTCTTCATTTATGTTGCTGATATTCAACAGGATACTTTCAATCTGAAGACTCATGGCCTAAATTCTGGGAAACTTGCTTGTTCTCTTTTTCTTGAACTCCTCTTTCTTCAGATATTCTCCTAGATTGATCCTTATGATCTATTACATTTTTTTTAATGAAGGTTTTTTTTCTTTGATATTTTGTCATTTTTTTTTTCTGGTAGATTTTCTTAAATTCATCGTTCATCTCTTCTATCAAAGATTTTATCTACCATATAGTTAAATTTCTAATAGCTCTTCTTTGCCACTTTTCATTTCATCCTGTTTTTGTTTTTTAGAGATGCTATATTTAGGGGGAGGTTAGATATGCACTAGCCTGTTTATATTTGGGCATCAGGTCAGGAAGGAATGGTTGGTAGCCTTCACTGGAGAAATATGAAGAAGAAAGGTACTAACACACTTGCTAAGGTCACCAGGAATGAGGTAGTATCAGAATTCCTGCTTCTCAAAGTGGGTTCAGGACTGTCCTTATTTAGCTAATGGAGCAACATTTTCAAAATTCAGATACAACTGAAGAGTGTGGTTTAGGTTACAGCAGATATTAGACAATCTAAGGGACCAAGAATGATTTCTAACCAGACAACTTTCTTATTTTGAGTGTATTAAGCTCTCACCCATACTAAAAGATCCATTTAAACTTTATTTTTGTCTTCTAATTTTCTGGCTACAGGTTCAGAAATAACTTGGGCTGCTTTAGAGATGATAGATACTTGCCCAGCTTTTTCTATTTTGATACTATTCACAGTAATACTTGATATCCACAAACTTTATCACACAGAATTACTTCCCTCAGTTTCTTTGTTTATGACTCTCTTTACTGAGCTAAACTTACACTTTGCAGTTCTTTTCATTTTATTTTTTTGCTTGTTTGTTTTTTAAATCTTTTCTGAAAGACTGATCAAGTAGCCAAAATCTATGCACCTTCTCCAGCTGTCGAATGAGCCTCAGATTCGTCTCTCTCTCTTTTGTTTACCCCCAAAAGAATCCAACTGTATTAACTTCCCTTCATGAAGTTCTACAACAGTTTGGGTGAGGACAAATATCACAGCTTCACCCCTCCCTTCAGCTGGTTGGTCCACATTTCTTTAGAGGTGGAATTGCATGTGATATGAAAACAGGGGCAACTGGAACGTTGTTGAAGAAGGGAGAAGCAGTCCACCCCTTTCTTTTGAAGGCAGTAGAAGCTGGCATGTACTGATTTACAGACCCAAATTTTAGACCTGTCTCAGCAGTGGCTGCGCCATTTCCTCTCTCTCAGAGTCACTGCCCTGAGTCACTGCCTAGCTGTTGCTAGGTGCTTGTTTTCTAAGTAGTAACACACTCCGCCCCCACTTCTCCACACACAGAGTTCTGGGGAATTGCCCCAATTTGCAGCTCTGCTGAGGTGGTTTGTGACTCATCCTCTTTTCTCTCTAATGACCTTTTAGAGCCACAAGAATAATCCCTGTTTTTATTTTATTTTATTATTTTTTGGTCATTTCTCTTGTAGGGCTCTTATTTATTTGAACACTGGTATAATGAAGTCTAAAATCAATGACTATGTTTTGCATACCATTTATATAAAATTGGCTTTCTCTTCTGCTTCCTAGATAAAATGTTTTATTTCCATTGGGGGAAAAAGAGCAGGAGGATCTTATTTCCTGTGGGACTGTGGACTATATTTTCCCATTAAATGCTATTAGTAATTGTCCAAAATAAAATATAGAACTGCAATCTTAGGCATTCTATTAAGGATCTGTTTATTCAAAACTTTATTTACAGTATCTCTCCTAGAATGACAAAGATTACCAGTGCAAGCAAAATTCCCACATTCAATTTGTACATTATACTGCAATCTCAAGTGATTTAAAAAAAAAAAGATATCTTAACCCCAGTATCTTTGTTTTATTTTATTGTTACACTTTAAACCTGTTATCATAAATATCCTCACCTTTGAAAAAACTTACTGGCTAACATTTTCTGTTAGAGCTCTTGGCATACTTTTTAGCATTTTAACCTCCCATAAAGTGGAGAAACCCTAGTGAATGGGCCATAGAAAACATCTTTGTGTATGTACTTAACTCCCATCACCAGCCCTGGAGCCAACAGGATTAGAGAATTTTAAGCAGCTCAGTTTTGTTGGAACATAAGGTGTGAAGGTGGGAATGGCAGAAGATGATGTAGGAGAGTGTTAAGGAGCTTACATTTTGTTATTTTAGAGTTTGTCGTAGGTCTGGAGAAAAAGGCTGGACACAAGCTAATTTTAGGTAGTTTAAAATCTAATTTAGAGCAACTCTCCTAAATTTAAAAAACTATATTTTAAGCAATTCAGAGGAAAGAGTATAAGGCTCCAATATAGTTCAAGAGGGTTTAAAACTCCAGAAATATTTCTCACCATATAATTCAAATGGTCCTGGTAATCACAGTGAGTAGATGATACGCACTGTAGTGTTATTGGTTTAGTATACTCATGAGTGGGTGAAAGGGGAGATAGCAAAAGAAAAAATAAGATTCACACTGAATTTTTTTTGTAATTTCACATTTAAATTGTAGTTGTATATATTTATTTATATATATAAAATTTTTGTGTATAAATATATATATATGTGATATTACACGCACACATGCATGTGTATATATGTCTATATAGTGGGAAAAAAAGCATATAACTCTGGAATAGGCTTCCCAGGTGGTGCTAGTAGTAAAGAATCCACCAGCCAACACAGGAGACATAAGAGATGCAGGTTCAGTCCTTGAATCGGGAAGATCCTCTGGAGGAGGACATGGCAACCCATTCCAGTATTCTTGCCTGGAGAGTCCCATGGACAGAGAAGCCTGGTAGGCTACAGTCCACGGGGTTGCAAATAGTCAGATACAACTGAAGTGACTTAGCTCACACTCACTCATGGACAGTGTCAAATGGTAGAACTATGTCTAAAGAATAAACTGAGATTATATTTTAAATACCATACATAGCAAGCTGTTTCTTTTTTCCTTTCTGCTTACTTCCTTTCCTCCCCCACACCTTCCCTTCTTCTTTTTTTTTTTTTTTTTTGTTATATTTGACCAAGAAGGAAAAAAAAAAAAGAGAGAGAGAGAAAGAAAAGGAAGAAAAAGCAGAGAGAGAGAAAAGAAGAGAAGAAAGGAAGGAGGGGAGGAGGAGAAAAGAGAAAGAAAGAAGCCCAAGTTCCAGCTCCAGGGGCTAGCACCTGCATGTGGGAGTCCCAGCCAAGCCTGCCATGGTTCCAGCATGTTTCATGCATGTTTCCAGTTGGCCATTGTTGCATGGTGGCAATAAGACATTAATAAGCCCAAGTCATTTTTATATAACCTATGTACTAGGAGTAAGATGGTGTCTATGACACAGTAAAAACTCTACCTAGAACCTGGATGAGACACACATAATAGCATTTGCTTAAGACAGTTTTAGAAACCATATAATTTAACTATAGGGTTTCCCTGATGGCTCACTGGTAAAAAATCTGCCTGCCAATGCAGTAGATGCAGTTTTGATCCCTGGGTCGGGAAGATCCCCTGGAGAAGGAGATGGCAACATATTCCAGTATTCTTGCCTGGGCAATCCCATGGACAGAGGAGCCTGTGGGCTACAGTCCATAGGGTCACAGAAGAGCTGGACGTGACTTATAGACTAAACAACAACAACAATTTAATTACCCTGGAGTTTCAGGTGGGCATGATTTAAGTAAGAAGAGCAGCAGCAAATCTTGGTTTTATGAGATCTGAAATGTATTCAGTTTGGGAGACACTATTGAAGACAAAGTAAAAACCAACAAATTCGTATTTTCTGTGGTCCTTCCCGAGGAGGAGTTATGCAAGCAAGGGACCCTAAGGCTTAAGCTTTAATTTGCCTTTGCTCCAATAAGGGACTTTCTCTGATGTGGCAGGATTATATACTGGACAGTCACAAAACCATCTCCAGCACCCAAACACATGTACTTTGCAGGACTCAAGAAGCAACACACTTTGCCCACATTGCAAAGAACATGAACAAATGAGTGACAATTATGTCTATTCTCTCCAGATGGCTTTATAACTGGAACCACTCTAGATGCATAGGAGAGAAGTTAAGTCATTGCACACAGCGGATGCCTTAGCGCAATATGGCCAAATTTGCTCACAGAACTAGTTGAGAAAGACCACCCTAGCTTGCTGTCATCTGGTATTCTCTACTGAAAATATTTCACTGGAAGTTACACAATAAAATATATAAGATATATATGTCAGAGTGTGTATTTTTACTACCCTTTAAAGCCAGGTTCTACAAGACTGAGTCATCACTTTAGACTATGACCCCAGAAACAGGGCTTACTCAGAGTGGACATGGATAGGCAGATAAGATTCTCTGGTTGTCATCAGAGGAGTAATATAAATCATTAGCACCAAGAGGTGAAGATGAAGTCATCAACAGGAAATGAGGAAAAACATCAGAAACCATGGTGGTCAGAAACAGGTATCAAGTCTAAATATGGAGGAAATGTCGTAACCCTGCTTTTAATTGGTGCTGTCTACATGATACAAACACGAGCTTGATGGGATGGGCCCCAAGTGAGACCCAATGGCGTGCTAATGATATAAAGAAGGCACACTTCTCATTTTTTATGCTGTTCTAATATTTTCTTTCCGGGGAGAACAAATTTTTTGGTGGACAATCATGAAATGAATGTTAGTTAAAAAAAAAATATAGCAACCTACAATGAAAGGAGAGGTTGCAAACATGTCCACAATCTACATGCATTAAAGTCTCCTCACTTAAGTAAATTCCATATCAGTTGTGTGATAAATAGTTACAGATTAGCTATACCTATGGGAGGAGACATTTAGGAAGGATTCCCAGAAAAGGCAACGCATGAGATGAATCTCAGAGATGCACAGAACAGTACAGGTAGACGAGGCAGGGTAAGAAAGGCCAAGAAATGTGAACAAGACCTTGCCTATGTATTTGTGGTGCTTGAGGGACTGTGAAAGATGAATTCAGAGCAGGAGTAAAATAAAGGTTACATCACATTCAGAAGAGATAAGAGGATTATGCTACAGATTTCTTAAATGGTTGAGCCCAAGGAAGATTTTAAATTGGATTATTAAAGATTGCTTCATGCCCTTCTAGTTTCCAGCATGGATTAACTTGAAAAGATCAATACATCCTAAACTCATCTCTCCAAATCCCATGAATACCATTCATTACTGGCAGTAGAGAAATGTGTCTGTGGGCTTAAAAGTGGGGGAGAGGAGGGAAAGAGAAGAGGGGCACTGGCTGAAGGGCTGCAATGAATTTAGTATAACCTAACCTGCAATGGGAAGGCTATGGCAATAGGAGATGTTAAAGCCCGATGATTAAAGACACAAAAAGAGAAAAAAAAAAAAAACGTGCCAAGTTTTAAAAATGTTAGATCAAGTGTTGGGCTTCCCAGGTGACTCGGTGGTAAAGAAACTGCCTGCCAATGCAGAAGATGCGGGTTCAATCCCTGGGTTGGGAAAATCCCCCAGAGAAGGAAATGGCAACCCACTCTAGTATTCTTGCCTGGAAAACCCCATGGACAGAGGAGCTTGATAGGCTACAGGCCATGGGGACACGACCTAGCAACTAAACAAGAAAGATGAAGAGGTACAGGAATTGAAGGCAAAATATAGTACCAAAATATGAATCTCAGGATACTAACAGCAAGTGTGAACAGTTTGGGGTTAAATCAGAGGAAAGAGAGAAAAATATGATTAATAATGGGAGAACATAGGAAGTAAGTCCCGAGTTGTTCGGTTGCTCAGTCATGTCCAACTCTCTGGGTCCCCTTGGCCTGCAGCATGCCAGGCTTCCCTGTCCTTCACTATCTCCTGGAGCTTGCTCAAACTCATGTCCATTGAGTCGATGATGCCGTCCAACCATCTCATCCTCTGTCGCTCTCTTCTCCTACCGCACATGAGAATGGATTAGAAGTGCAGATCCCCAGTTCTTGCCCCAGATGTACTGAATCAGAAACTCTGACTGGGATCCAGCAATCTGTGTATTAACAAGCCCACCAGGTGACACTGGACCAATTAAAGTTTCAGAAACACTTTCCTGGAATGTCAGCTAGAGTTATCAGCTTGCTTTAATGGGAGTAGGGAACTCAGCCTAATTTCAGGGCCCAGTTTCTGTCTTGACTGTTAGGTATTAAAGGTTTTTTCTTTAAAAAAGCTACCCCCAGTTTTGCACTGCGTTTTAGATTTCAGGGATCAGTCACAAACTGTTCTGTTAAAAGGATCTGCCGCAGAGAATGTCATTTTTTTCTAACCACTGAGAGTTACAATGAGCTTTTTATAGCGCTCAAAATAAAAGACATAAAAAGAGAAAACTTAGTGAACTTGCTGCTGACTCATTTGTACCAACTGATACAATTTATGAACCATCAACAATTTTCACTCTAGCTATTATATAGTGACTCTAGGCAATTATTTACAACAATGCTTCACAGAACTTTAACACTTAGTCAAGCACAAAGGTTCCTATTGTGTATTTCATAATAGATAACATCAGGTTCCATAGCACATCCTCTTCATTTTGGGGACAGGAGCTTAGAGAACAGAAAGTACTCTGTAAAACAAAATGTAATCTATTTTAGGACATTTATTTCTACCCTAGTAAATCCAATGAGCAAAAGGTAATTTACTTGATGAAAAAAATAAATAATTTTCTTCTCAATGGGTTTATGAGTCAGGGTCTAGTTATGAGACAGAAACCACACCAATTATTTAAACAGGAAAAGTTCGATATAAAGAATTGTTCAATAATAGAAGGTGGTCGTCTACTAAACTGAGTAAAAGGAGTCCAGCAATGTCGGATGCAAAAAAATAAAGCTAATATCCGTAAGCTGTGAAAACAGACAGTAAAGGAACTACGTACCAAGAGATCTTCCCCTACCCCCACTGCCACCACCCCAGGCTAGGATTTGAGCCTTTTCAGAGAGAAAGCAGCTACTATAGTAATACAGCCTGCCGTGCAGCCCAAGAAGCGGTCTGAGTACAGGCTGGCACTGGTCTGTGGAAGGAGCTCACCATTGCTGGAGGTGGTGAGGGGCTGGAAGTGATACATCATTTGCCAGAAGGTGAAGGCAGGTCAGAGCAGAGCTGTTCAGGCATGTGGTAGGGAGATCATGGCCTCAAAATATGACTGAGCTCCTCTGCACAGTAGACTAGGAAGGAAAGGAAGGGAAGTGTCCTACTGAAGGTATTGCTTAGAGGGGCACAGTAGTGCCCCCTCCTGGCAAAGTCTAATATTCCCTTTGTTGTTGTTCAGTCACTAAGTCATGTCTGACTTTTTGTGACCCGCTGGGGGTCACTGTACCCTATAGGGTCCTCTATCCATCAAATTCTCCAGGCAAGAATATTGGAGTGGGTAGCCTTTCTCTTCTCCAGGGGATCTCCCCAACCCAGGGATCGAACCTGGGTCTCCCACATTGCAGGCAGATTCTTTACCATCTGAGCCATCAAGTAATGAGCCTCCAGGAATTTCCTGGATCCCAGATAAAGTATTCTTTGCCTCTATGTGTGGTAGCAACCCGACTTCCCCTGAGGAATTGAGATCACTTATACCAGGCAGTTGAGTGCCTTTTTTTCTTCCTGTCACCTTTGAATGACAAGGTGGAAATCTTATCTTTCAGTCCAATGGAACCATTATTTTGTCTTCTGGTGGAATCATTCTTTCCTGAGAACTAAGACTCCCAAACCAGTGGAGCTCAAAACTGCTAGCACAGGAGGCAAAGATTCTGTAAGTGGATTATTAGGCAGACCAGAAAGAGAAGCTGCTCCTACTTCTACCTCTTGGTCTCTACTGCTATGTAGGGGAGTAGAGAGTACCGTACAAGTCTCGGATTCAAAGTATTTGGATAAGTGTATTCCCTAAGACAGACTCCTTATCTTCAAGGTAGTTTTTTCTCCCAAACTGGAACTATAATTGAATTTTTGTTGGATTGGCCAAAAAGTTCATTCAGATATAACATCCTATGAAAAAAACCTGTACAAACTCTTTGGCCAGCCGAATACATGTACTAATCAGTTAGGCCAACTGCTTCTAGGCCTCTGGCTTCATACATTTTCCTAAAAGAGAGGACTTTTTTAATGTTTGTTTTTAGAGCAAAAAGCGAAAATGGCTTAGATCAAGGGTGACTTGAACCATAGTAGAACATTTGACAAATGCTGTGAAACATTTGGGGAAATACGGATTAAATGGATGGCTTGGATTAGAAAATAGTTGAACACCCATTTTCAAAAGATTCGCTGGTCAGTGTCACCTGAGAAGGACATGTCTAATGTATTAATACAAAAGAGTATTCTTGGCCCACTACTGTATCACACAGTGGTAAGTGGCATGGATCATGATATAATTGGAGTGGGTATGATTAGAGATTTATTTCATCAAATCTATGATGAAATAAAATTGGAAGGGATATAGAATAAATTGAATGAGTTAGGATATTAAAATATTTAGACCCTAAATTTGGGACTTAATTTAACAAGATTAAATACTAGTAAGCTCTTGTGGAGATATACAACCTGATACTGAAGTTCGTATAGAAAAATAAACAGCAAGAGTAGCCAGGAAACCCTGAAAAAGGAAACACTAGCAGGGAACTAGCCCTGCGTGCATGCATGCTAAGTCACTTCAGTCATGGCTGACTCTGTGCGATTCCATGGACTGCAGCCCACCAGGCTCCTCTGTCCATGGGATTCTCCAGGCAAGAATACTGGAGTGGGTTGCCTTGCCCTCCTCCAGGGGATCTTCCCGACCTAGGGATTGAACCTGCATCTCTTCTATCTCCTGCTTTGGCAGGCAGATTCTTTACCACTAGTGCCACCTGGGAACCCCAGGAACTAGCTCTACCAATTATTAAAACACTTAGTGCATACAAATCCATGATAATTAAAGCCATGTGGTACTGGCACATGAATAGACAAACAAGCCAGTGAAATATAACAGACTAGCCAAAATTAGATCCAAATATTTATGAAAATTTAGTACATGAGAAAGATGCCTATTCAAGTCTCTGGGTTAAAGATGGACTTTTTAGTATGTGGTGCTGGGACAGCTGGGTAGCTGTTTGTAGAAAGATAAAATTAGATTAATATTCCACACATAAACAAAAATAAACTCCAAATAAATTAGGAATTTATGCATAAATTAAAAAAAAACATGAAAGTACTAAAGGAAAAATAGATGAAGTCCTCTTCAACCTCCATGCAATGAAAGACTTTCTGATCATGACTCAAAATCCAAAAGCAATAAGAAAATAATAAATTTGACTACATAAATTTTAAAATTTTGTATGACAAGAAAACCATAAAAAAGTCAAAGTATAATTGAAAGTTGGGAGAAATGTTGATACATAATATAGACAACAGGGCTAATAATCTTAATATACAACGAATCTTAAAATTGAGGGACAGTAGCTAAAGCAGTGCTTACTAGGATATTTATAGCATTAAATATTTATATGAAAAGGGAAGAAAAGTCTCAAATCAATAATGTAAGTTTTGAATTTAGGAACTAGCAAAAGAAGAGAAAAAATAAAACCAAAGCAAAAATATAGCTGATGACAATGACTGAACTTTAATTAGTACACATAATTCTCCAAACAAATGGCCAGGAAAAAAGTGATTCCATAATTCATAACTCTTATTTTAAAATAATTTAAGTACTTATTTTTGCTTTCTCTTAGTATATAAGCCAGAGTTATAAATGTATAAGACCAATACAAAGGAGCATTATTGTCTGAATTATGTCCCCCACCCCAAATTCTTACACTGAAATCCTATCTCCAGTACCTCAATGTATTTGGAGATAGTGCCTTTCAAGGAGGTTCAAGGTAGAATAAGGTGGGCACTGATGCAACATGACTGCGGTCCTTATAGGAAGAGATTAGGACACAGACACAGTTACAAAGGAAAGACCCCTCCAGGACACAGTGGGAAGATGGATGTCTGCAAGCCAAGGAGAGAGGCTTGGGAAAAAATCAGACTTGCTGACAAATTGCAACTTGATCTTGGGCTTCCTAGCCTCCAGAAATAAATTTATTTTGTGAGAAATAAATTTCTGTTGTTTAAGCCACTGAGTCTGTGTTACTTTGTTATAACAGCCCTAGAAAATGGATACCAGGATTTTCAACATTTTCCCCCCACATTTGGAATACATGCCCGCTGTATGCTAGGCTAAAACAAATCATACCTTTTTTTTTTTTTTTTTTTTGCGCTGTGCTATATAAAGCCCCACAATAACATGTGCTGTTGTTCACTCGCTAAGTCATGTCCGACTCTTTGCAACCCCATGGACTGCAACACACCAGGCTCCTATGTTCTCTATGATCTCCTGGAGTTTGCTCAAATTTATGTCCATTGAGTTGGTGTTCCATCCAGCTGTTTCATCCTCTGCCACCCCTTTCTCCTCCTGCCCTCAATCTTTCCCAGCATCAGTGAGTCCGCTCTTCCCGTCAGGTGGCCAAAGTATAGAAGCTTCAACTTCAACATCAGTCCTTCCAATGAATATTCAGGACTGATTTCCTTTAGGATTGACGGATTTGATCTCCTTGCAGTCCAAGGGGCTCTCAGGAGTCTTCTCCAGCACCATAATTCAAAAGCATCATTTTTTCTGCGCTCAGCCTTGTTTATGGTCCAGTTCTCACATCCATACACGACTACTGGAAAAACCATAACAATAACATGTAAATGCAGTTTGCTGCTGCTGCTAAGTCACTTCAGTCGTGTCCGACTCTGTGCGACCCCATAGACAGCAGCCCACCAGGCTCCCCTGTCCCTGGGATTCTCCAGGCGAGAACACTGGAGTGGGTTGCCATTTCCTTAGCCATGAACAAATTTTAAAGAAAACCATTTTTTTTTCTGCTCAGCTGCACTTTCACAAAAAGTAAAAAAGCGAATAGTAAATTTTATACTACATTTAACTGAGAATGTCTTTAAGATCTCCAAATAGGTGTTCACTAACAACTGAATACTCACAGATGATAATCTGAGGCCAGGGAACTGACAGCTAGAACTGAGTAGAGACAGGGTCCATGCATCAGTGGAGCCAGAACCCAAATGATACTATCTGGGGTTTTACTTTTCTTACAAAATAGGTGCAACTCTTGTATTTGCAATTGTTCTGAGGAGTAATTACAGGAAATTTCTTTCCAGTACAATGTTTCAAAACTAACACACTGCTTTTTTTTTTTTTCCACTGGGGAAAAAAAAACACCTGTCTTATTAGTTGATATATGAAGATGTGTTGATAAATTAGAGTTTTGTCTGTTCTCTGCAGTTTGGTACAAGATGTATAATCCGTTCCCATCCCACACATCTACATTACTCAACTCTGTCACTGAATAATTGAAAGTTAGCTCGCACTTAGGCACTTACTGCATCGTCTTCTCATACATTCTTAATATTGTATTGCTAATACATTGATAATGTACCCCCTTGCATTAGAAATAAATAATCAAAGGTGCTGAACTTTGGGGATATGAGCTTCAGTTTTCCTTTTCTCCATTATATTGAGTTCATGACTTTGATCACTTGGTCCAATGGTTAGGGTTAAAAATGGCACATCCTCTGTTGAATACTGAAAAATCATTTGGGGGAAGCTCTTTCTGGAAATGAATTAATTTTATCAGAAATGGAGAGGCAAATTTACAGGCAGACATAGCCATAGTACTTGCTAGGAAAGATTGCCAATACATAATTATTGCTAAAAACTATATGAAGCTTTCTCAGCCTTGGTCTATAACTTTTACAATTAATAATAAGCAGATTGATTCCATTCATTCATTCACTCAGTCAGTCCATAGAGATTTGCTGAATGCCTACTCTAAGATGCTATCTTACATTGAGTTCCCTAGAAGCAAAACCTGAGTTGGAGACTCTCATTGAAGAGAAATGATTAGTTGAGAGTGATCTCAGGACAGCATGGGTGAGAGAGGCAGGTTAGTACAGGGGATAAACGGTTAGCAGGGATATAATCTCATTGGAACACTAGCTTAAGTCCAGTCCTACGGGAAATTCTGGTCTCATTTTTATGGAAGAGGGCCAACTTTTGGGCCTTCTGTCAGTCAATTATTGGTGCCTTCTGTCAGTTAATTATTGGTGCCTTTTGTCAGTCAATTATTAAATAGGGGCTATATTCCCCAGGGTGTGGCTGCTCCAGGCTCCTGATCCTCTGAAGGGAAGACAGCAGTTCTCCTGGGTCAAGGACAGCTTGAGTTGCTAACAAGAGGTACTCAGAAGTGCTAAGGAATGGACAGATCAGCCAGTTCAAACTGGGAGATGGGTGGGGTGGGGGGTGGGGTGGGGTGGGGAGGGGACACCAACTTTGTCCAGCAGATATGATCTTGACTTGTTAAATTTTTAAATGTTTGAAAATGCAACGATATAAAGTACCTTAGAGATTAGATAACATTACCCCTCATTTTTCACGTAAAGAGAACTGAGGTTCAAAGACAATCTTAAAAGTACTCGACTTGGCATAACACAGATTAAAGCACAATTTGACTTTCAGCAGTTCAACTTTCATTATATCTCAGTTCCTAATTCCAGAAATGTTTCTTTTGATTAATATATAGATAGCAGAAAACTCCCTGAAGGAGGAAGTCGTAACCCACTCTAGTATTCTTGCCTGGAGAATTCCATGGATGGAGGAGCCTGGGGGGCAACAGTCCATGGGGTTGCACAGAATTGGACACAGCTGAGCAACTGAGCATGCATGCAGCAGAAAACATCTCTAATCTTTTTATTTCAGAGATTGAAAGGACTTGATACACATTTTGGAGCAAAATGAATCTTGTTTGTAATGGGAAAGAATTAACTGTTCAAGAACAAATAACTGGACTTCTCATGCTTGCAATGAGTTTAAGAAGAGTTCAACATCTAAATTTAGATGAAAATGAAAAAAACAAAAAGGTAACCTCAAACTGGAAATAAGAATAAGAAACAAAAGATCAATTTCTTCCTATCACAACTGATGAGGCAGAAAAGCCCCAGGCTGGAATAATGCCTAGAAATGAAAGAGCGGAAAGTGATGCCTCACCATTGGATAATTTTTAACAGCGCTAAGTATTTTGACCACATTTTATGAGGAAGAATCTTGAAAGAAACTGAGAGTTAGGCTTCTATTTTTGAGTCTTCAGGCTTAACATAGACAAAACCAGGAATTTTCCTCTTTTCTTAAAACATCCTGGCTTTATAAATATATTTATGCTGTCTTTAGGCATTACGTAACTGTACCAAACAGTCAAAATGTGAGGAATAGAAATTCCATTTACTTTATCTGTTTATATCAAGATTTCTTAACCTAAAGTTCTTGGATGCTCAAACTCTTGTGGCTAGAATTCAGCAGGTTGTTGTCTTGATGGGTAAAAAATATTTATATTTTTATTTTCAGTAATATTTAACTGAAATTTAGAAAGTTCCCCAGGTATGAATGTTGGCAAAAAATTTTAGTTCCTGTGACATTATAACCAATCGAAATCACAGAGACTTTCAAATCACAGTGAAGTTGTTGCATATATCTCAAAATACCATTTATGCTAATCACTCCCTCAAAAATACTGCAGTATTAGCTCTCAGCCTCCCTGTCCACAGACAGTCTTGCAGTGGGGCTGGCCAACTGCAGAGCAATTCTGGGCCTCCATGTGGTGAAGCTATGCTATGCTAAGTCACTTCAGTCGTGTCCGACTCTGTGCGACCCCATAGATGGCAGCCCACCAGGCTCCCCTGTCCCTGGGATTCTCCAGGCAAGAATACTGGAGTGGGTTGCCATTTCCTTCTCCAAAGCATGAAAGTGAAAAGTGAAAGTGAAGTCACTCAGTCACGTCCGACTCCTAGCGACCCCATGGACTGCAACCTACCAGGCTCCTCCGTCCATAGGATTTTCCAGGCAAGAGTACTGGAGTGGGGTGCCATTGCCTTCTCCGTGTGAAGCTATGTAACCTCATAAAACTCAAACAACTTTAGAGATTTTTGAGAGAACCTTTCCATTCTTTGTTAAGCAAGCAGTGAAAACTTTAATTAAAGTTATGAAAATATGTTTTTGAGAACATGGATTGTCAGCACTCGAAGCCAAATCACAGTAACTGGAAGTAAACTTGATGTCATTAGACATGTCAAAGGAAGTTTGTCATTCTTATTCATGCTAAGTAACAACAGGCTTCACACTGATAACTTGCAAAAATAAAATTTAAATTTAAGTTGCCTGTATTTTAAATGTATCATTATTTAGCATATTTTTAAAGCTCATACATTGTTACAGTACAAAAAAGTTAATTTTTTCAATATAATTGATTTTGTTTGTAATTGTATTATTCAAAACATTTATTTTCACTTAATTAAAAAAATGTTTATTGAAACTTACCAGGGGCCAGTCATTGCTAGGCAAAAATGATGAATATTTTTATCTCATACTTACCAACAACAAATTTTTACCATGCACAAGTTATTTAGTACCAATACAAATGTCTGCATAAACTTCAAAGATGATAATCAACCAATTTACATTTTTTTCATTTGTCCCTTGAATTGCTCTTAAGCTCACCTGGGGTCTTAACATCAAAGCAGCTTTAATGGTCTCACTTGGCTACACATAGGCAGTTACCCGCGCTCAGTTAGACACAAAGTACGCTATCAGATTAAAGAGGGAATGGATTTTACAATTTAAAAATGCAAACTATGTAAGTAATGCTGACTATATTTGAATTTAAATATATAAAATAAAATAAATATATAAAAAATAAATATATTTGAATTAAAACATTATTCTTTTTTTCCAGACTTTAAACTTTTAATTTTGTATTGGGGTATAGCCAATTAACAATGCGGTGGTGGTTTCAGGTGAACAGTGAAGGGACTCAGCCATGCATATGCATGTAGCCTATCGCCCCCACGCTCCTCTCCCATCCTGACTGCCATAATAACATTGATTAGAGCTCAATGTCCTATACAACAGAGCCTTGTTGGTTATCCATTTTGAATATAGCTGTGTGTACAGGACCTTCCCAAATTCCCTAACTATTCCTTTCCCCTGGCAATCATAATTTCATTCTCTAAGTCTGTGAGTCTCATCCTGTTTTGTAAGCTCACTAGCTCACTTGTTTCATTTCTTTTTTGATTCCACATATAAGAGATGTCATATGATAGTCCTACTTCTCTGACTTACTTCACTCAGTATGATACTCTCTAAGTCAATCCATGTTTCTAAAAATGGCATTGTGTCATTCTTTTTAATGACTGAGTAATATGTTATTGTATATATGTACCACATCTTTATCCATTCCTCTGTTGATGGACATGTAGGTTGCTTCATGTCTTGGCTATTGGTAGGGATCCATCGGCTTTATCAGATGGCCAAAGGAGTCCATGATATAAAAGAAGGTTAAGAAACTTTGATTTAGATGTAAGTTGTTATTTATATATATCATGACACTGAATAATTGCTTTCACAGACATTTGCTTCTGTGTTCTGATTTAAATCATTTTATTATTTCCTTAACTCATATGTCTTCCTATTTTTATACCTTTAATGAGGCATATTTTACATATCATAAAATCACTCATTTCAGGTGTATAATTCAATCATTCAATTAGTAGCTTTATGGAGTCAATTTTAGAACATTTTCATGCCCTAATAGGATCACTCATGGTAACTGATGGTCCTTAGGTCATTAGTAGGCTTCCCAGATGGAGCAGTGATAAAGAATCTGCCTGCCAATGCAGGAAACACAGAATCTATCCTTGGGTTGGGAAAATCCCCTACAGGAACAAATGGCAACCCACTCCAGTAGTCTTGCCTGGGAAATCTAATGGACAGAAGAGCCTGGCTGGCTACAGTCCATGAAGTTGCAAAGAGTTGGACACGACTGAACACTCAGATCATCAGTAGGTGTATTAAAAATGTATCTCAACTCCTCATTATTATAGTAGTGTTTTTTAGGTTATGAGAATGCACCTATGTAATGAGAGTCCAGTAAGTATGCTAACACTTAGCATGCATGATTGGTATACATTTTAGAAACACGTTTAATTAAAAGATATTCATTCTAATCAATTTAGGCAGTAGTCATCAATAGATGGTAAAACTGGTGTGTAAGTTTTTGAGGAGTAATAAGATGGTTGTGTGTGTGCTTAGTCACTCAGTCGTGTCTGACTCTTTGTGACTCCATGAACTGTAGCCTGCCTAGCTCCTCTGTCCATGGGATTCTCCATGCAAGAATACTGGAGTGTGTAGCCATTCCCTTCGCTAGGGGATCTTCCCGATCCAGGGTATGAACCCGGGTCTCCTCCATTGCAGATGAATTATTTACCATTTGAGACACCAGGGAAGTCCAATAAGATAGTTACATAATCTCAAATTATGTTTCCACAAAGTATTTATTAATTATAAGAGATAACATAGTAATGCTACAGTGGAGAAAATGACAGATACCACATTGCCAAATGATAGCCAAATGATAGCCAAATGATCAACATTAACTTCAACCGTAGCGGGACAAATCAACAGCGCATTCCTTCTACTATAATGCACTGAGAGGAGCACAACCTCATTTCTATCATAGTCCTGCCAAAAGTGCATAACTTGAATCTAATCATGAGAAGTATTAGATAAACCTTAATTTGAAGGACACTCTATAAAATCCTTGTCTTGCACTCTTCAAAAATGTCTGCTTCATAAAATACAAAGAATGTCTCTGGACTTCCATACTGAAGGAAAGTAAAGAGATATGACAACTGAATGTGATGTATGATCTTCAATTTCTTTTGCTATAATTGACATTACTGAACAATTAGTGGAATCTGAGTAAGTGATGTATAGTGCGTAAGAGTGTTGTTATCAGTATTAATTTTCTAATTTTGAAAATTGTACTGTGGCTATATAGATGTTCTTGGTTTTAGGAAATATTCATTAAAGTACATAGCAGGAGAGAAATATTGTATCTGAAACTTCCTCTTAAATGATTCACAGGTGTGTGTGTTGCAGGTGTGGATGTGGGTGGGCACACACATAAGAGAGGGAAAGAGAGAGAAAATGAAGAAGAGTGAGTGCAATAAAAGTTAACATTTGAGGAATCTGGGTGGAGTTTATTCCAGAATTCTCTGTACTATTTTTGAAACTTTTCTCTAAGTGCAGTATTATGTTAAAAGAAAACAAAATAAATTCTAAGTGTACACACTGTCATACTGAATACTGAAAGTTCCGATACCTTAATTTACACTCCACTCAGTTATTTTTAGCTACTGCAAATGTTCTTCATAGGTGTTTTGCTGTGCTCTATTTGCTTCTTTCATTTGAGGTTTGGTGTTCTCCTCTTTTGTTTATTATCTCCCTAGGGCAGATGATGCTAAGCTGCAAACATATGGCCATTTTCATTTTCTGCCAATCACTCACACACACACAAATGCCCCCAAAGAACAATAGTTGTGATAAACTAAAATAAGGTATGGAAATGTGGAGCAGAATGAGTCATATTATTTTGCAAGTCAGCAGTGTTGGTTGGCTGCTGATTCAATTTGTGACCTTGGGAAAAAAACAGGTCATTGCCTTGTGCTTTATTCTCCTCATAATCTTTTTCATTATGGAGTGTTGGAAAGATTACTTTATAATTGTGCAACACTTTGAATCTCCATGATTTAGGTATTATGAGAGTGCTCACGATTAAATGTTCCTATCAATAGCATACTTATGAAAATCTTCTTGGTACTTTGGTGGTTGCTTCAGAATTATGAAAGCTTTTCATAATGCTCAAAATATTACGAGCCTTGGCTTGTGGTAAACTTCCTCCCTGTAGACATTGTATTGTTGAATATTATTGAAGACAACAGGAATTCTGCAAGAGATTTATAGACCACCAGTATTTTGTCTATTTTGTCTTTTCATTCCTAGACTGGAAGTGCCTAAATTATTGTTTTTCCTTCAAAGTTTTGCCTTCTGCACAAGGTCTGCTGTATTTGCTTGCATGGTACCCAGCTACCTGATATCTGGAACTGAGTTTAATTTAGGGAAACATGCCTCCTCCAACTCAGTTCATATGGTTTGATCGGGACTGACCCAGAAAGATGGGGTCCTTGATGCAGATGTGGCCAATCAGAGTGGCACATGCCCTATCTACAGTGATGGTAGGAATAGACATGTGCTTCAAGGGACCTGGGAGTCCCTCATATGACTCATTCTAACATTAGTAAGAAACAGGTGATCTCTTTTCTCTGGGATTGCTAAATTGAGAAAATGTAAGCTCAGTCTTTCTAGTAGCTATCTTGCCACTATGAGGGGAGAGCCCATCTAAGCTGGCTGAGAGATGAAAGGTGAGCAAAGGTGAGAGATAAAAGGAAGTAAAATTTCCCAGTGATCATTTGAGTGCCTAGATTGGGTTTGCCTAGACAGAGACAAGAGTTTGCTAATTCAGGTCTATGTGTAGACATATATATATATATATTTACACATACATACATATTGTGTGTATATATATACACAATCTAATATATACATAAATACATACATATCTTATATATATGTATATATATACACAATCTAATATATATATGTATATATACAATCATATATATATATATATACACATATATATATACTGGCTTAAATGGAGAAGGCAATGGCACCCCGCTCCAGTACTCTTGCCTGGAAAATCCCATGGATGGAGGAGCCTGGTGGGCTGCAGTTCATGGGGTCACTAAGAGTCAGACATGACTGAGCAACGTCACTTTCACTTTTCACTTTCATGCATTGGAGAAGGAAATGGCAACCCACTCCAGTGTTCTTGCCTGGAGAATCCCAGGGACGGGGGAGCCTGGTGGGCTGCCGTCTATGGGGTCGCACAGAGTCGGACACGACTGAAGTGACTTAGCAGCAGCAGCAGCAGCATACTGGCTTAAGTTGGTTGAGAGAGCTCCAGCAAAATCATTTGGTACATGTGGCAGAGACAGCTGGTTGCTTACTCAATTTCCATTTTCTTCTTTATCCTTAGTAACATAATCTCAGTTTTATCCAAGGTGCCAATTGTCTTAGCGTACTTTTTAAAAAGTACTTCCCAACCTCCTTTATAGGTAGGAATGACCATGTAACAAAGTATTGGTCAAAGAGATGATAGACATAAGTCATAAGCTAGGATTTATCAGAAGAGTCTTACTAACAGAAAGCTTGGAGGAGTTCTGCTCCTTGCCTGTCCACTTTTTCCTCCCTGAAATAGATACATGATGGTTGTGATTCCAGTGGCCATCTTATGACCTTGAGGATGTAAACCATGAATTAAGAAAGGACTCCTGCTGCCATTGTAGAACTTCATTACCAGTATGGATAGCCCACTTTTGAGTTTCTTATATGTAAAAGAATAAACTCTAAGGTATTTAAGCCATTGCAGTCAGGTTTTTATTGCCAGGAGCTGACAAAATTCCTCCTTGACATAATGCAACTCTACATTTGAACATCAGTGGTACTTCAGGAGATGCCTGAATTTATTTTCTGTCAAGTGAAGAGAAATGGGACAGGAATATTTTTGCTTAAAGTTACAAGTACTTTTCTTTTCCCCTCATTTATTTTTGGTAACAAGCAATTAATAATACTGGCTGCTGCTTCCTCAACCTCTTTTCTGATCCTTCCTATACAATGAAGGACATTTTAGATGGGTCAAATGTGGTTGTTCAGAGTCACAAAGCTCACCAATATGAGATTGCAGATGTTCTCATTGATTTTGGCCTTCTCATGATTATTGTCCCATTTTAGGACATCATCATTCTGTTACTCGGGGCTTCCTGCATCCAATCTTTTGTTCACTAAACCGAATTCTCTGCATGGGCATCAAAGTGATCATTCAAATATACATCATGATTTTAAAAACAGCTCAGAAAACAACTACCTTAATGAGCTGGAGAGTGACCAAAATCAGGCAGAATCTGGAGGGAAGTAAGAACTTGAAGGAAGTGGTAACAGATGAGTTTTATCCTGAATGTAGTCTCCAGTGAGGGAGTTAAAACTTGGATGGAAACCCACGGTTATACTGGCTTAAAGAAGCAAGAAACAAATTAATGAATTCACGGTGATTACTGCAGCTGGAAGGAAAGAGAAAAAAAATCTTATACAGCAGACTTCCAGAAAGGGAAAATTCCAAATTCTCTGCTCAAATCTTTAGTTTGAAACCTAAACTTAATTTGCACATGACAGATTAAAAGGGTCCAGATAAGGCTGAAAAGAGTCAGACACGACTGAGCAACGAGTACACACATAAGGCCAAAAGATTTGAACAGAAATTTAGCTGCTGCCCTCTATAGGGAAGATAGATTTTGAAGAATGAGTACAGCTATGTTAACTACCTTTTTTAAAAAAAGTACTTATTTACTTTATAACTTGAAGTTTGTATCTTTCTTTTGTATGCCAAACAAATGCTGTAAGCCCAAAGACAAAGTGGAGACACATGTTACAAAGGTTAATTTCCCTACTACAGAGAAACAGCCTACAAATTAATAAGAAACGAGCTGACAACTCAAAAGAAAATAAAGCAAAGAGTTATAAAGAGTAAGTTCATGGAAGCGAAATACAAAAAGCTCTAACAGTGATACTCAACTCATAATAAGAGAAGCATATAATATACCTACAACTAGATACATTTTTCATCTATTAGATTGGCAAAATTAAAAAGGTTGATATCACTCAGTTGGCAAAACTGAAACAAAATGACTACATTGCACTTGAGGGAATATGAGTTGGTATAAACTTCATGATGGAAATATCCAGTATTACAAATTCATATGTCCTTTTACCTAGCAATTCGACTTTGTGGACTTTATCCAATCCTTCAGGCATAATTTTCACATATATAACATGGCACATGTATACAAGGTAATTATTGAAGAATTATTTGCGATAGAAAAAGACTGAAAACAACTAAAAAGTTTATCAGCTGGTCACAGGTAAATAAATTATGATACATTCTTAAAATGCACTTGCTATCCACTATACAAGTGGAAAAAAAAGTAGATTTATGGAAAGATTTCCAAGATATATTAGTAACAAAACTAATATTAATAAAAGTCAGGTACAGAATAGGGTGTATGACATGCTGCTTTTTGCATGAGAAAAAAATGGATTACAATGAAACATATGTATTGGTAAATCTGTATATTCATAAAGAAATTCTGGAAGTATACATAAAGAAACTAATAATGAATGTTTATCCATGAATGTGGAGGGGCTGAGAATTAAGTGGATGGAAACACGTTTATATTCTATTACATATGGAAGAATTACACTTAAAATGTGTCATGATTTATGTAACATGTGCTATATACGCAACTGGAAGGTTTTCATTTTAGTTCAGTCCACAATATCTTGGTAAAAAATTGTTTTTAAGTAAAGGCTATTGGAAAAATAAATGGAAAGAATTTTAATTGCCTGTGATTTCTAAGTGAAATAGGTGGTATTAATACAAAATACATTGTTCAATAATGTTTATTAACAAGAAATATGATATTCATTTTACTAATACATTTTTACTATTTGAAAAATAACTACATTATTTTTCAGAATCCAGTAGTTCTGAAAGAGAAAATAATTTTCTCTAGCTAGTTAAAAAAGACAAACAAAAACGTTTGAGCTCCCTCTGCTGGCGCTGTAGTAGCATATCAGAGTAAATTTTGGTTTTATTTAGAAACACACTTGCACATGGTTAATGCCTTTAATTCATTTGCCAGGGAGAAGGCAATGGCATCCCACTCTAGTACTCTTGCCTGGAAAATCCCATGGGTGGAGGAGCCTGGTGGGCTGCAGTCCATGGGGTCGCTACAAGTTGGACACGACTAAGCGACTTCAGTTTCACTTTTCACTTTCATGCATTGGAGAAGGAACTGGCAACCCACTCCAGTGTTCTTGCCTGGAAAATCCCCGGGACGGAGGAGCCTGGTGGGCTGCCATCTATGGGGTTGCACAGAGTCGGACACGACTAAAGCGACGTAGCAGCAGCAACATCAGTGTTTAAGAGTAACTCTAAACTGTGTTTTCCATAATTTTACCATTGTGAAGTTATGCTAAGATATCACTCATATTTTCAATATAAAATCTTAAAATTTTATTGAGTATGTGCCTTTAATATTTCGGAACATGGTGCCACGTAAGTTGGTTGCACAGGCACAAATTTTCTACATACACCACAGTATGTAAAGGACAATTTTAGTTTTTATTAAAAAATGTTTTTAACTTACTTTTTATTTATTTAAAATTTTATTTTGTATTGAGGTTTAGCTGATTAACAAACATGCTATGATAGTTTCAGGTGAACAGTAAAGGGACTCATCCATGCATCTACATGAATCCATTCTTCCCCAAAATCCCCTCCCATCCAGGCTGCCACGTGACACTGAGCAGAGTTCCCTGTGCTATACAGTAGGACCTTGATGGTTACCCATTTTAAATATAGCAGTGTGTACATGTCCATCCCAAACTCCCTCTTTAGTTTTTAAATTTATTATAGCTTTACCATAAAACCTATGTGTTGGATTAGTATATTAATATTTTATGTATTTAAAATACCATATGCATATTTTGAAGTTAGAAGGAATATAAAATAAATGCATAGTTAAACAACGATTTACATGACAGTTCTGAATAACTGTAAATATTTTGTTCTTTGTCATGATAGCATAATCTATGATTGTGATGTGCTGTGTAAAATTACTAGCTACTTCTCCTGTCTTTTTATGATTTCTATGTTCCCGATCACTGATTAGTGTCTCAGTGGTGACCATCTTATTCTTCAATTTATCTACTAAATTATTTTTTTCTGCTTTATTTAAATCTCTTTAAGGATACTTTTAAAAAGCAGTTCAGGTTTTCAACTTTCTCTTTTATCAGTTGTATTTACTTTGTTCTGCTGATATTCCTCTTTCAAATTACTCACACTTCTTACATAAGATGTTGTTTTTCTTGGTCGGTTCATGTGTTCAATTCTGATTGTTGAAACATTGGGAATTCCCCACATGGTGGAAGATAATGGTGTGCTGGAGTCAGCTGTTAGCAGCCTATGAAACCTGACTGCTAATTTTTCAAGAAGGTTGCAATCTAGTTGTCAAACACAGATTTTATTAAAAACAAAATTGTCTAAACTTAAAATTACATTAATCCTATTAAAAAGGCAAAAAAGTACTCCCAAAAGTATTCAAAACTCACATACTCCTAATTATTCTAATTTATTATTATTTATGTGACTCAGATTATTTACATCTATTGTATCTGAATGGTGATAATATTGTATGATGGTGTGTTACTGCAAACTTCTTTCCAGCTCTGCATTTAGTGATACCATGTCAGTAACTTGAAATTGGCTATGGTGGGAGCATTTGGAAATGGCAAGTGCTCAGAGACTGGGCCTGATGTATTGTGTGGTGGATTGTCTAGATGTAAGAAAGTGATGCAGAAAATGTTAGATATAAGTACTTGGCAAAAATCAACAAAAACATTTTGTGAGAACCAATTTGTTGTGTGGAATTTATAATAAAATAAAGAGTATTGTATACTTTATTATTTGCAAACTCTGTGCTACACATCTTTTGTATCAGTATAACTTATGTTTATACATACATATCTATGTATTTTGTTTTCTAGAAAGGGAGATGTTAGACATTAATCAACTCATCACCAAAGTCTCTATCTGCAAAGGTAGTAAAGGCAGGCAAGCAGCCAATTCTCTACTGAGGCCCCTGGAGAAATCACTGATGTAGTATTCACCCAGCCTTAAGGGTAGTGCCATGGCTTCAAAATACATCCACAGATTCTTTCATACATCTTATTTCTACAGTGAAATCGCTCAGTTGTGTGCAACTCTTTGTGACCCCATAGACTATACAGTCCATGGAATTCTCCAGGCCAGAATACTGGAGTGGGTAGCTGTTCCCCTCTCCAGGGGATCTTCCCAATCCAGGGATCGAACCCAGGTCTCCCTCATTGCAGGCGGATTCTTTACCAGCTGAGCCACCAGGGTGGGTGAATCCTAATTCCTTCTCTCTTGAATGTGGGCTGTATTTGACTCTAATGAGTAAAATATGGTGGAAGTGAAGGTATTAGACTTCCAAGGCTAATTCATAAAAGATGTAGTGTCCTCCTACTTGCTCTCTTGGCTTCCTTGCTTTGGGGGATGTCAGCTGCAATGTCATGAGGTCACAAACATCCACATGAAGAGCGCCACGTGGTATGGAACTGAGGACTCCTGCGAACAGCTATTTTGGAAGAAGATTCTCTAGCCCCAGGCAAGGCTTCAAAGATTGTGGCCCCAGCAGTCATCTTTCCTGAAACTTCATGACAGACCCTTATCAGAACCTCTCAGCTAAGCAGCTCTCATAGATCATCATTGCTTCTTTGACTCCCAGTAAGTCTTCCCCAAAGATAATTTCCACTGGTCTTGTTTGGGCTATTTAGGTTCTTGTGTGTTTTATTTGTGATTTGAATTTGCCTTTTGGATACACAATTCCCAAATTAAGTTAATATCCATCTTCTGGAAAATCACTTGCAAACAAGGTCATTATTATAGAAAAAGAATCAGAATTTGATTCCTGTTGAAGTGCTATGTGTGATGATGTGCCCTGTTCTCTAGTTTACATTGGTAGTAAATCCCTCTTCCTTGGGGAAGAGAGAGGCATAGACTCAAGCTCAATCATTTAGCTTCTCTATCCTGATCATTTGCTTCTTGAACATATACCGAAAGTAGGTGCTTGCTGTTGTGTCTTTGGGATGCACGAGCATTCTATAGAATATGTCCATGAAGGAACATATATTGGCAGCTCTGATTCCTAGAGATGTGCTGGTTCCTAAGAGGTTTGCCTAAGAGGTTTGCTGTTCAGCATTTGATGGCATAAGTTAGCTTAATTTCATTCAAACATGAATCTCCTTTTACAAGTAAATTCCTAGAGATGTGCTGGTTCCTAAGAGGTTTGCTGTTCAGCATTTGATGGCAGAAGTTAGCTTAATTTCATTCAAACATGAATCTCCTTTTACAAGTAAATCAACTATGAATATCGGTTGAATGAATGATAGAATGAAAGTTAGAGCTGTGTCATAAGAAAAATATGTGTTTTAGAAACTACAAGCCTCAGTTGTGTGTTGGCTGGGCTTTGTATCAATTAGTGTTCACTCTATAACTAACCACTTCAAATTAGTGGCTTAAGTCATTTATTATTTCTCATCATTCTGTGAGTTGCTGGGACGTTACAGTTGGGCTGACTGGGCAGAAGCTGAGTGGTTTAGTTTGATCTTTTTCACACATTTGGTGGTTGGCAGGCTGGATCTACTTGGGACTTCTTCACATGGTGGCCTCAGGGTTCTCAGGGTTCAAAAGGATGTGCAACACTTTTCAAGTTGTTGACTTGTATCACATTTATCTCGGCATATTTACTTTAGTCTCATTTAGTCAAAGCAATGGAGAAGGCAATGGCACCCCACTCCAGTACTCTTGCCTGGAAAATCCTGTGGACGGAGGAGCCTGGTAGGCTGCAGTCCATGGGGTCTCGAAGAGCGACACGACTCAAGACATGCTCAGACACAACTGAGCGACTTCACTTTCACTTTTCACTTTCATGCATTGGAGAAGGAGATGGCAACCCACTCCAGTGTTCTTGCTTGGAGAATCCCAGGGACGGGGGAGCCTGGTGAGCTGCCGTCTCTGGGGTCGCACAGAGTCAGAAATGACTGAAGCGACTTAGCAGCAGCAGTCAAAGCAAATCACACAGCTAAGTCCAAAATCACTGTGGAAGGAAACTGTGAAAGTGCATGAATGTGGAAAGTGTGAACAAACTGTGAACTGCCATACCCCCAAATTCACAAAGATCATCACTTGTCCAGAGTCAGAGATTCTTCTGTGCCTACAGCTCCTAATGAGGCTACCAGTCATTAGTTAAGTAAGAAAATCACTAGGTTGGTAACAGAAGGGTCAACATAAACACGTCCGTTAATTGTCTAATGAGCCCATGTCCCAGAAAACCTGAGGGGAGCTCCATTGCCCAAGGGGGATCATAATTTTATGCCTTAGTTTTTTGGATTATTTCTTGCTATCCAAGCAGTAACTCTTTGCAAACCCATGGACTTCCCAGGCTCCTCTGTCCATGAAATTCTCCAGGCAAGAAAACTGGAGTGGGTTGCCATTCCCTTCTCTGGGGGACCTTCCTGATCCCAGAGTTGAACCTAGGACTTCTGCATTGCAGGCAGATTCTTTAGGAAACTAATAAATCCCAGTGATGTATGCAGAGAGGGGTGGGTCTGATACAGAATGGATGTAGATGAAGTTCTAAGTCCCCCATCTTGGTCTCACCACTGCTTTTCCCTCTCCTGACTGCTAGCTCTCCAAGGCATTTACCTGCCTGCTGTGTTTGGAACATTCACACTCACAAGCTAAAAGGACACAGATTCTTGAGGCTATATGGCAGAACAGGCTCTAGAATCAGACATACTAGGTTGAAATCTTGACTCTACCACTTGCCCAAATTCCTTGAGTCCTCTGAGCCTCAGTTCTCTCATCTATACAGTTGGGACATGAAAAATACCTACTTTATGGGTTGATGTAAAGAGCAAATGCATGTCAGCTCCTAGAACTCCATAAATAAAAGCTACTCTTCAGGAGTCTGGACGGATTGAAAGTGGTGACATAAGAATATCTCTAAGCAGCACTTTTCCCCTAAATGTCTCTCTGCTTAGCCCACTTCTGGACATTCTCTTGGAGTTGTCTCTAGCATGAGTACCTTTGATGATAACAAATCTCTTTCCTTTGGGGAGGCATTATGATCAGAACAGTTATTCAGAGCCAACACTGGCATTGAGAAGAAGCACATCCTTTCAGTCAAGTGTGAGAGGCGACTGTGAAGTCCCTGTCTGGTCCCAATACACAAATCTCTACCAGGTGCCACCATTCCCCATCCTATGCATTCAGAGTTCTTCAAATACTGTTCCCCAAGTAAGCAGAACCTTTCCTGCCCCTGGGGCTTTGTACAGGTCCCTCCTCCAAATAAAATGGCACAGCCTCATCTCTCTGACCCCTTTGGAAATATCCTACTTATTTGCCTCACTGGCCCACACTCAGCCCTTCTGTAAGACTTCTCCTCTGCCAACGAATGTACAATAGTACAGTGGTTAAGAACAAAGATGTAAGAGCCCAATGACAGGGCTCAAGAGAAGCAACGGACAAAGTGGTCATGTGCATGGACCATGAAGCCAGGCTGCTTGGGTCTGAATTCTGTCTCTACAATGTGGTCAGGTGCTCTCTCATCCTAGATGAATTACTTTACATCCACAGGTCTTGGTTCCCTCGACAGTTAGATAAAGAGCAGTGGTTATTTCAAAAGTCTGCTTTGGAGATGGGATAAAGTGCCTAGGACAGTGCCTACCAAATGTTTAATAAAGTCCTTGACATATCATTTCTAAGGTAGGTGACCTTCAGTGGGTTATTTAATCTTTTTGTATCTCAATTTCCTAACTTTAAAATAAGAATAAGAAAAACAGCACCGATTTCACAGGGTTGCTGAGGATTAATAATAATGTATGTAACTTGCCTTGTACATAATTATAAATGGAGCTCTGCATATGGTAGGATTTCAACAAAATGGTAGTTTAAAAAAGTTAGTCTTTTCTTCTGAACTCTGTAACAACTTACTCATATCTCTATTATGACATATATCAGATTATATTGTAATAACCTAAACTGGGAACTTCTTGAGTACAGGAATTTTATCACTGTTCTTCTGATTAAGGAAAAATCAGCTCAGCTGGCAACTAGGATGTGAGGGGGTAGGGACTGAAAGTTGAAACAGAAACCACAACTTGCAAAACTGTATCATGAGTCACAAAATAGAAAAAGTGTACAAAACCATGATAATCAAGACACACTTAAGTTCAGACTCTTCACAGCACTTCATTGTGTTCTAAATAAGGCAACAGACAAACTAACCCAGCAGTTGTTGTCGTTCAGTTGCCCGGTTGTGTCCGACTCTTTGCAACCCCATGGACTGCAGCATGCCAGGCCTCCCTGTCCCTCACCATCTCCCAAAGTTTGCCCAAGTTCATGTCCATTGCATCAGAGATGCCATCCAGCCATCTCATCTTCTGATGCCCTCTTCTCCTTCTGCCCTCAATCTTTCCCAGAATCAGGGACTTATCCAATGAATTGGCTGTTCACATTTGGTGACCAAAATACTGGAGGTTCAGCTTCAGCATCAGTCCTTCCAGTAAATATTTAGGGTTTATTTCCTTTACAATTGACTAGTTCGATCTCTTTGCTGTCCAAGGGACTCTCAGGAGTGTTCTCCAGCACCACAGTTCGAAGGCATCAATTTTTTCGTGTTCTGCCTTCTTTATGGTCCAGCTCTCACAATTGTATGTGACCACTGGGAAGACCATAGCCTTATACAGACCTTTGTAGGCAGAGTAATGTCTCTGCTTTTCAACACAATGTGTAGGTTTGTCATAGTTTTCCTGCCAAGAAGCAATTGTCTTCTGATTTCATGACTAAAGTTACCATCCGCAGTGACTTTAGAGCCCAAGCAGGGGAAATCTGTCACTACTTCCATGTTTTACCCTTCTATTTGCCATGAAGTAATGGGACTGGATGCCATGATCTTAGTTTTTTTAGTTTTAAGCCAGCTCTTTCACTCTCCTCCTTCACCCTCATCAAGAGGCTCTTTAGTTCCTCTTCACTGTCTTCCACTAGAGTGGTATCATCTGCATATCTGAGGTTGTTGATGTTTCTCCAGCCTATTTTACTTCCAGATTGTAACTCCTCCAGCATGGCATTTCTCATGATGTGCTCAGCAAATAGGTTAAACAAACAGGGTGACAGCAGACAGCCCTGTCATACTCCTTTCTCAACACTGAACCAATCAGTTGCTCCATACAGGGTTCTGATGGTTGCTCCTTGACCAGCATACAGGTTTCTCAGGAGAGAGATAAGATAGTCTGGTATTCCCATCTCTTTAAGAACTTTCCACAGTTATGATCCACACAGTCAAAGGCTTAACATAGTCGATGAAACAGAGGTAGATGTTTTTCTGGAATTTCCTTGTTTCTCTATGATCCAGCAAATGTTGGCAATTTGATCCCTGGTTCCTCTGCCTTTTCTAAACCCAGCTTGATGTCTGGAAATTCTTGGTTCACGTAATGCTGAAGGCTACCATGCAAGATTTTAAGCATGACCTTACCAACATAGGAGATGAGAGCAATTGTCTTGGGAATTGGGATGAGGATTGACCTTTTCCAGTCTTGCAGCCACTGCTGGGTCTTCCAGATTTGCTGACATATTGAGTGCAACAATTTGATAGCATCATCCTTTAGGGTTTTGAATAACATTACTGGTATTCCATCGCATCCACTTTGACAGCAGTGCTTCGTAAGGCCCACTTGATTTCACACTCCAGAATGTCTGGCTCCGGGTGACTGTCCACACCATCACAGTTACCAGGTTCATTAAGATCTTTTTTGTATAGTTCTTCCATGTGTTCTTTCCATCTCTTCTTGATCTCTTCTGAAATCTACTAGGTCTCTATCATTTCTGTCCTTTATTGTGCCTGTCTTTGGGTTAAATGTTCCCTTGGCATCCCCAATTTTCCTAAAGAGATCTCTAGTCTTTCCCTTTCTGTTGCCTTCCTCGATTTTTATGCGCTCTTCATTGAAGACTTTCTTGCCTCTCCTTGCTATTCTTTGGAACTCTGTGTTTAGCTGGATGTACCTTTCCCTTTCTCCCTTGCTTTTCGCTTCTTTTCTTTCTTCAGCTATTTGTAAAGCCTCCTCAGATAACCGCTCTGCCTTCGTGCTTTTCTTCTTCTGTGGGATGCTTTTGTTCGCTGCCTTCTGTATAATATCATGGATCTCCATCTATAGTTCTTCAGGTACACTGTTTACTAGATCTAATCCCTTGAATCCATTTGTCACCTCCACTGCATATCCATTGGGGATTTGATTTAAGTCATACCTGGCTGGCCTAGTTAGTGGTTTCCCCCACTTTCCTTAGATTAAGCCTGAATTTTGCTATGAGAAGCTGATGATCTGAGCAGTAACTCCACACAGTCATGTCTTCTGAAGATTAGACCACTGATTGTTCCAACAACTTCCTAGTTTACAAATTCTGACCAATCTCTGCCAAGGCCATCCAGTGACTAACTCCAGTCCTGCAAACTCTACAGGTATCTTCCCTAACTTCCATCTTTTAAAATGCTGTACTCTCCATTATATGTACACCTCCTTGCTGCACCAAGCTAATAAACCTTTGTTTGGGGAAAAAAAAAAAAAAGTACTACCTATTATATGTTGGATACTAAGAATAAAACTTTGAATGGAAAAAGCTTTTGCCTTTAAGTAACCTAAACTTTTAATGTGGTAGATAGACAAATATTAATATTCCAGGGTGATAAAAATTATAATCAGATAAGCACTGTGAACACTTTGCTCAGTTGGAGGAGTCTTCCTGGAGGAAGTGATTTTTAGGATAAATCCTGAAGGTTGCTTAGGAGTTAGGTAAAGCATAGGGTTGGGCAGGTTGGGCAGGTAAAACATAGGGTTCTAAACAGCAGGGACTCCTTGTACAAGAAACAGAATAAAGGACAGCATTCTTAGAATAGAATAAAGGAGAGCTAGGAATAGATGAAGGGTTTTATAGGTCCAATGCATCAAAAATACTGCAATGTTTTTCCACTGAAAATACAGGACTTTCCTAGTGGTCCAGTGGTCAAGAGTTCCCCTGCCAATGCGCGGAGCACCGGTTCAGTCCCTGGTCTGGGAAGATTCCTCATTCCACAGGGCAACTCAGCCCGTGCACCACAACTACTGAGCCAGTAGTTGTGCTGCTGAAGCCCAAGTGCCTAGAGCCCAGGCTCTGTAACAAGAGAAGCCCCCACAGTGAGAAGCCCATGCACCGCGGCTGGAGAGTAGCTCCACTTGCCGCATCTAGAGAAAGCCTGCGCGCAGCCACGAAGCCCCAGGACAGCCAAAAATAAATAAATAAACAATAAAATTTAAAAAGACTAATGCTAACTATAAAATACATGTAGGAATGTAGGAAAGTCCTGATTTTTCTCATCATGCATAGTTTAATCCTTTAAAAGAAATTTTGAATTCTCCAAAATATATTAATATGTTCATGTTCCTGTTTTGGTATTCAGCACATACCACTTTGTCTATTGCATAATGCACTACTGTTTCTTTGAGAACTACGGATACTTTAGTGTGGCAGCACTGTAGAGTATAAAGTACACTGTAGAGTGTACACTGTAGAGTGTAAAGAAGTGAGAGATAAAGCTGGAGAGTCAGGCAGGCACCAGTTAATGAAAGGTCTAGCAAAGATGTGGTTAAAGACGTAGTCTTTGTTGTCTGCTGACCTGGGTTCAATCTCTGCCATGCCTTGGCCCTCAAAGCCTGAATTACCTCAGCTGTACAATGGAGATGCTAAACTGTAATGATTAACATAATAAAGTACATAGCACAGGGTTTAATATCATAAAACACACTTAATTTCGGTTAGACATCATTGTTAATAAATTTGTTCTTCATCCTGAGAAATGGGAAGTCAGTAAAGGGCTGTAAGCAGTGATATGATTAGAATGGGCTTTTATGGATTTCTTTGGCTGCAGTGTATAGTCTAGGTTGCATGACAGTGAGTAGATTCTAAGTGTTCTTAAGAGGAAGATTCAGTATATATTACTGATTGCATGAAGGTTGATGATACATATGCTATATGTTGCATATATACATGTATTACATATTCATACACACGCACAATGTCTCCTACACAAACTGCCACAGATGATGACAAGTGTAGAAAATCTGTTTCCAGCAGAATCAAATATGTAACACTTACTAAAATCATCTGTCAGTGAATTGATGCGATGTCAGTCTGTCAAAATAACTTAAATGGGTAAGGAGAAAGGATGGAGTATCAATGAAATGACTGACCAGGAGTTGATTATCAAGGAAACTGATGATGGGAAAGATTATACTTTTTTCTGCTTTTGTACACATCAAAATTTTTCCATAACAAAAAGCATTAAAAAAGACATTAAGGCAGGCAAAAAGATCCCTGGAGGGCCTAGTAGACTGGCTAGAATACATGTACCATGAAGGTAGAGACCTTGCCTGTCTTAGTTACATCTGTATCTCCAGGGCCTAGGGCAATTCATAGTCACATAGTAGGCTCTCAGTATGCATTCATTGAAGAAATGAACACTGGTGAACAAAAACCATAGCTTGAGTGAGTCTGACAGCTTACACTGAGAGCCAAGATCCCCAGGGTTCCTTTCATCTTTTGTGCTACATAGGATATCCCATTAGCTATTGTAAGGAAAAAGACCTCAAGAAAACCACCCCAAGAGAAAGCAAAGCAGATTCACAAACTTCACTTTGGTGTTCCATGAGAAGTAGGTATTTACATGCTTATATCCATATGGTCCTTAGAAATCTTCTGCAGGACTCTGTCATATCATTTTATTCCATTGTTTTTTTTTTTTTTAAACCAACATTCATTGTGGAGGTATCTTTGTCCTTCAAGCTAAGAATCAGAAGAAAACTCTATGTACCCCGTCTTCCCCTTGTCTCTCTTACACTATGGCTAATAGAAGAGAGGGGAGGAATAAAGTCTTTTGAAGAAGGTTCACCTCTACATTTTGTTCTCATTTCCTTAGAAGTCTTAGGATAAAACTGTCTATTACAAAAGTAACCATGCAGAACCTTATTTAGGGCTTTTGAAATTCAAGCCCACTCTTACTGGGGGCTGGAATCTGAGCAGAGGGAAACGACTAATAACACTGAAACAACAGTCCTCAGGTACAATCAAATGCCCACAAGAGGCACCCTCCGAAGTTTGCAAGCTGCCCTGTCCAGGACCAAAGTCACTAGTGATGTGTGGCTATTGAGCACGTGTGATGCAGTTTGTCTGAACTGAGATGTGATGTAGATGGAAAAATATACATTGAATTTCAAAGACTTAATAACAACAACAAAGTAAAATATATCAACCATTTTTATATTAATTGCACAATGAAATGATAATACTATGGATATGTGGACAAAATATATTATTAAAATTAATTTCACCTTTTTTTTAACTTTTGAAAATGAGGCCACTACAAAATTATGTATGTGGCTTGCATATTTTTATTGGAAAGTATTGTTGTTTTTTTTTTCAGCCTAAGGATTTTGTTTCTCCTTGTGCTGCTGTGCTGTGCTTAGTCGATCAGTTGTGTCTGACTCTTTTTGACCCCATGGACTGTAGCCCATCAGGTTCCTCTATCTGTTGGGATTCTCCAGGCAAGAATACTGGAGTGGGTGGCCATGCTTTTCTCCAGGGGATCTTCCCAATTCAGGGACCCAAAACCTGGGTCTCCCATATTGCACATGGATTCTTTACCATCTGAACCACCAGAGAAGCCCAAGAATACTGGAGGGGTAACCTATTCCTCCTCCAGGGGATCTTCCCAACCCAGGAATCGAACAGGGGTCCCCTGCATTGTAGGTGGATTCTTTACCAGTTGTGCTACCAGGGAACCCCTTTTTCTCTCCTTACACGGAATAAAATAAAAAATTTCAGTGCATTCATAGCACGACTCCTGGTCCTCTTATTCTGTACTGTTTTGGGTCCCTTTCACAAAAGTACTGCTCTATGCAGTCATTATAAGCAATTATAGGTATAAATGGAGTCCACTGAAGAACTGGAGATTGTCTCACAAACTGTTTTACTAGAAGTGCTCTGAACTTATTAAGGGAAATGATAGAATGTCCTCTAATCCCAGTTCACACCGTTAGCAATTGCTGAAGCGTTTTCTTTTAAATTACCTAAGGATATACCTCACCACAGCAAGCATTATTTTTCTTTCCAAGTTATTAGTGTCTAATCTCAAGATGAGAAAACTGTATTCCCTTTATTAACATGCTCTTAATCACTTAGACGGAAATAAAAATCCTGCTAATATTATGTTAAAAGTGATTTGCCTCCCTTCTGCTTTTACTGAAAAAGTCCCAAATTTAATTAGGCTTTCACTTTTAAAAGAAGTATGCATGTGTGTGTTTGTTCGTGTGTTTAATTCATCCTGTCATATGGAAAAAATTTCAATGACTGTACATCAGATTTTATATAAAATCTAGTTCAAAAATCTTAACATGGCCCTTGTTTACCTAACTTAACCTATACACCATGTTTCCCCCTAACTTGATACCCTCCCACTTCTCTGTCTTCCTTTCAGATCCAGCTCATCCTTATTTCAGGACCATCCCACAAGCTATCATGTCTGCCTTGAATGTTCCTGTCTCTATTTTGTTTCACATGGCTAGCTTCTACTCATTATTCCCTTTCTTAACCATTTAAACACTACGTCCTAAGAGAAGCTATTCTTGAGTCTTTTCAGTCTATACTATTATAATGATTCATATGTTCTCTTTCAGAATACCTAAATAGTTTGTATTAAAGTTTAAAATTTAATTATAAACATTAACATTTTTTTCCTATATGACTTTCCATTAAATGTCTCCCTTTTGAAGTCTGGCTATAAGCTTCATGAGCAGATACCATACCTGTTTGTTCATCACTGTATTGTCAGTAAAGAGTAGTAGTATATCTGAAACTGAGCAGACCTTCAGTAAACATTTGTCGAGTGACAAGTTGGAAAGACTCAATAGAGCACAAGAGTGGAAATGGGAGATAAGGAAGCAACTGATGAAACAGAGTACTAAAGAGGCCATAGAGGCTAAAGTGCGTGTGCAGTAAAAAATAAAATGATAGGGGCTAAATCAATGATGACCATGGTAAGAAAAATGCTTGTTAGAATGTAAACGATTCGTCCTGGGAGAGATCATATTAAATTAAGGTGGCTAGGGATGGTTTCAAAGAAGTTATTGGGCCAGAAGGGATGGTTGGATTAACTATAATTTTTAAAAAAATTATAAAAGTAGAATGAATTGGATGATTTGTGTCATAGGTTAGGTTCTCTGGAAAGTAGATGTTGAGACAGAGGTAGAAGTACAAAAGGTTTATTGGAGAATAGCGTTTGTGAAAGAGAAAGGGAGGCAGTTGTATTGGGCAGGGGAGTCATCAGACTGCCATGCAGGACTGACAAAGCCCCTGGCATCCTAATGTTGAATATGTCCTTATCCTACACCTTACTGTCTTTAGCTGAGGATGGGCATGGGAGAGAGAGGTAGTCCTGAGAATAGTGTAATTTCAGCTTGAAAGCTGAGGTGAATCCAGAAGAAATTAACTGAAGAATGTCAGCTAACTACATGCCTTGCAGTTGGGTGTGAGTCCTTTCTCAAAGGCAGATCTGAGCAACGTACCTCTGTGACTGCCTCACACAGAATGCCAACCCAAATTACTCAATAAATTCAATGAAGGATTTTTTTTCTTTTTTGCTAAGCTCAATAATCTTGCTCTAAGAAGTATTTGGAAGACCAAGAGTTCACGTTTAGCTAAGTCTAAGTCAAATTTGAAAGAGAAGTGCAAAGGGGAAGGATTTTCCCTGTTACGCAGTAAGATAGTCTATAAAGACAACATGGAACTGGCATGCTGCTGCTGCTGCTAAGTTGCTTCAGTCGTGTCCGACTCTGTGCGACCCCATAGACGGCAGCCCACCAGGCTCCCCCGTCCCTGGGATTCTCTAGGCAAGAACACTGGAGTGGGTTGCTGTTTCCTTCTCCAGGAACTGGCACAGTCATGGACACAGACCAACTGAAGAAGAGGTCAGAACCAGAGTTATACATAAATGGAAATATGCGTATATGATAAAGGTGGCATCAAAAATCGATGGGGAAGGGAGAGACTGTTGAGTAGAATCACAGACAAAAACTGGCTTGCTGTGTGAAGAAAAAATAGGCTAGATCCCCACAGTACGTCAAATAAAGAAATGTATTCCAGACAGAATAAACATCTAAAAGTGATTCTCTGTAAAAAGTAATGAATATAAAAGAAATAGAAGAAAAAAATACAGAAAATCTTTGTGATGGTGAAACACAGGCTAAGTTTTTAAGCAAAACTCCTGAAGCACCACTGATAATAAGACTGTCTCCATCAGCTGGGAGAGAACTAGATGAACCTAAGGAGGAGTTAAGTATACTCCAGAGACTATTCCTAGGATCAGGGCAGTTAAGTAAATTATAAGGAGATGCAAGTCTACCAGGAGATATATCATTATGACCTACCTATCAAAAATATTTCCCCTGCTCTACTTCCTTCCTATATCCTTCAACAGTTTTGAGTTCCAGACACTATGCTAAGTGCAGAAAGAACAGAGAGGAATAAACTTGAGTCCTAGTCCTAGATTATGAGTCCTCTTAAAGAACTCATATTCTAATTAGGCAGACAGAAGAAAAACTGTCTATTTTTTATACTGTTTTAACTCCTATTCTACAGGACTTTCCTGTAGCTCAAATGGTAAAGAAACTGCCTGCAATGCAGGAGACCAGGGTTTGATCTCTGGGTTGGGAAGATCCTCTGGAGAGGGGAACGACAATCCACTCCAGTAATCTTGCCCAGTGAATCCCATGGACAGAGAAACCTGGTGGGCTATAGTCCTTGGGGTCGCAAAAAGTCGGACACACCTGAGCGACTCACACACACACACACACACACACACACACACACACACACACACTACAGGTAAGAACCAGGCAACATTTGCCTCAGCTACCTGGTATTTCAGCAGTGAGGAGTCATTCTAAGCAAAAGGAACAGCACTAACAAAGTCACAGGGCTTTGAAGGAACACGGTGTGCTGGAAAATGTGAAGTAGGTAACCTAATACTGGAAGTGTTGTTACTGAATAGAGAAAGTAGTCTATGGCGGTTGTTTTAGTCTTTTCTCAGTTGCACTGATTATTATATTAGCTAACTATGAATTAGCTAATTAGCTAATTAGAAGACAAAGCCAAAGATGAAGCACTGAACTGATGAGGGATAAACAGTGGTTAAGAAAGAGAATCATGCTAGGAAGCACTGATGACTCCTTGTGGAGCAGTAACAAGCACTATAAGTTACTGCAACAAGCACTGTAACTGTTTAGAGGAAGGTTTCATGGAAGTAGCAAGGCTGTAACTGATTAATTTAACAAATTGAGAACTGACTGTATATATCAAGGGCTGGAGATGGAATAGAAGATTGAAAACCTAGTCTACTAATGAACAGATAATCAGATAATTGCAAAAATAAAGCAATGACTGTTACAATAGACAGAAGTACAGGCTGATGTGATCAAGCCTAAGACGGATTCCTGCTTTAGAGCAGGGAGGTCAAGGGTGGTTTTCTAAAGGTGATGCTTGCTGTATGCCCTGAATTTTGATGGATGAGTAGGGTTCAAGTGCAAGGGAGGGAAACATTTTGCAATGGATCACTTTAGTGAGAGAACACAACTTTTTTCAAGGAACATGAAATAGTTGGATGGCTGGAGCAAAGACTGAAAAGCAGTGAAAGAAGTTTCTAAGGCATATAAGAAGGGTTTGACTATAAGAGGTCTTTTATAAATATTTATGAATTTTAGATTTTTATCCTGAAGACAATGTGGAAGTTGAGACAGATTTTAAGCAGGGAAGTGACATGATTAAATCCACATTTTACAAAGATTGCTATTAAAAGTAATGGCGATGAAGGCATTGAAGCTGGATTGATATGAGGGCAGCTAAGGGCAGAGAAATTAAAAGGCTGTTACTATTGTTTAGGAAAAATAAGAGAAGGATCAAAAATAATAGCAGCAGTGATAATCGAAAGAGAAGGGTGGGCAAGGTTTGGGTAGCCAGAGAAAGAAGTTAAGTGGAAGCATTCCCTGAACAGTGAATAATCAGTTTGCCAGGAGTATATAGCATTTAACAGAAGACTCAACAGTTGGTGATGAGATTGAAAACACTGGTGGAGTCAGCCTGTGGCAAGGCTACTAAACAACAGACTAAACAATTGGGATTTTACCCTAGCAATTTTCCCTAGCAATATTAAATTTACAAATCATTTTTTATTGTGGCAAATATTAAAAAATTATCATTTTAACCATTTTTAAGTGAACAGTTCACAATTCAAGAGGAACTAAAGAGCCTCTTGATAAAAGTGAAAGAGGAGAAGCAGAAGCTGGCTTAAAACTCAACATTCAAAAAATGAAGACCATGGCATCTGGTCCTATCACTCCATGGCAAATAGATGAGGAAACAATGGAAACAAGGACAGACTTTATTTTCTTGGGCTCCAAAATCACTGCAGATGGTGACTGCAGCCATGAAATTAAAAGACGCTTGCTCCTTGGAAGAAATGCTATGACCAACCTAGACAGCATATTAACAAGCAGAGACATTCCTTCGCCAGCAAAGGTCTGTCTAGTTAAAGCTATGGTTTTTCCAGCAGTCATGAATGGAGTGAGAGTTGGACCATAAAGAATAATCATTACTGAAAAATTGATGCTTTCTAATTGTGGTGTTGGGGAAGACTCTTGAAAGTCCCTTGGACTGCAAGGATATCAAATCACTCAATCCTAAAGGAAATCAGTCCTGAATATTCATTGGAAGGACTGATGCTGAATCTGAAACTGAAATACTTTGGCCATCTGATGCGAAGAACTGACTCAATTGAAAAGACCCTGATGCTTGAAGGTGGGAGAAGGGGACGACAGAGGATGAGATGGTTGGATGGCATCAGACTCAATGGACATGAGTTTGAACAAGCTCCAGGAGTTGGTAATGGACAGGGAAGCCTGGCGTGCTGCAGTCCATGGGATCCCGAAGAGTTGGACACGACTGAACGACAGAACTGAACTGAACTCACAATTCACACTGTTGTGTGACCATCAACACCACCTATCTCGAGAACCTTTTTGCCATTCCAAACTGAAATTCTTTACTCATTAAAAAATAATTTCACATTCTCCCCTGTCCCTCTTGCTCCTGGCAACTAACATTCTATTTTTCTGTCTCTAGGGGTTTGCCTACTCTAGGTACCTCATGTAAGTGGAAACACACAATAATTGCCACTTTGCATTCAGCTTGCTTCATCTGGCTAAATCACTTTCATCAACACTCTGGTTAATCAAAAGCTGGCTTCTAATTTGCAAAATACTTTTCATGCTGTATTTTACAAATGTCTTGATTTTCTTACTTGATCAAATCTTTTCCACTTATTGCTTAAGGAACACTTTAGAAAATTACAAACTCAGAGTTCTTAACAATTTAGTCTACCATTGTGTCTGCCATAAAAAGCTTTTTACTGATCTACTTTAAGTGTCTTTATATTGTGAATTATTTTTAATTCATTATAGTTTACAGGCAGTAAACAGTTTGTAAAGTTCCACCTAGTACCTTAATGGAAGTAAGTAACAGCGAATAGAACAATTGAGGCAGGAATCAAATTTATCTAAACACTCAGGAGAAATGAAGGTAATTTGTTTATGATGCTGATAGAAAGGCTCTCTCTTTTGATGCTATGTCATTTCCCTATCTGGGGTTGAATCAGTTCTAAATGGACAGAATTGGTTGAATCAGTTCTAAATGGACAGAATTGGTTGAATCAGTTCTAAATAGAATTAAAAACACAACAAATACTTCCCTTATTTCTAGCTAGGGGTTTTAAGTCTGAAAGTTTTGGATAATAACAAACTACTTGAGAACTAAGGGCTGGAGGAATCCCTAGGTCATTAGTATATCAATAGTGTTTTGCCATAAATCAAGTAATTTTGGACAAAACTAAGCCTCCGGAGGTCTCAGTGCGTTAGATGAGACCATCCCGTTCTTCCCAATCTTGTCCACAGCACAGCATATCCAGAATACAGTACTGCAGAACCCTGGGAAAAAAAGGAGGAGGCAGCACAGCGCAGCACACCTGTAACCCCCTGATCGCCTGTGTCCCAACACATCCGAGCGGATGCTCTCAAGAAAGCGCTCCAGTAGCAGTGTCGTTCCAGCCGATGGGCCACGCCGTCTGGTATAGAGTTCGAGCTGCTGAAGTTCCTGCTGATTCTGAAGTCAACAGCCTTTCCCTCCTAGTAAAGAAATAAAGTCTTTACCCCTTAGCAAGACCAAAGCGTGGAAAAGCACAAGGCCCACAAGCCAGGCAAATAAGCAAGACTCGCCACACTTGCCCAGCGTGCACTCCGGGGGAAAAAAAAAAAAAAAAAAAAAACACAACTTACGTCTCTTCCCAGCAGGCTCCGGGAGTCACCGCGAGATTTCATCAATTCTCGCGAGATTTATCGGCAGCCATCTTCTTGGGGGTGCTGGGAGCCGGGAAGACCCCCCGAATCGTTCCCATTCAGCTGCCCTTCGTTTTCGCTTTCTTCACTTTTTCCTCTTCTGCGTTGCTAGCAAGCACCTGGTTTCAGGGCTGAGGGCAAGCCCGTGTTTAGGCGCGTGTCGCGCTCTGGTCCAGGAAGATTGGCTGGGGTGGAGGGAAGGGGGAGGGCCCGGGCAAACCGTTGCTGCCTCAGCCGGGGCCGGGGTCCGGGGAGGGGGAGCCCTTGGCACCCCGTGGACTCGCGGCCTACGGCGGTCCCCGCGGAGCTGTTCGCCGATCCGGGCTCGCGGGAACCTGCCACCGGCGCCTCCCACCGCGGCCCACGCGGGCGGCGCGCGGAGTAGGGGGCGGGGGCAGCGGCGGCTGTAGCGGCCGCGACCTGGGCGGGCGGAGGAGTGTGACGGGCCTCGGGGCCGCTGTGGATGGTTTCTAAAATGATCATTGAAAACTTCGAGGCACTCAAGTCCTGGCTCAGCAAGACTCTCGAGCCCATGTGAGTATTCGGGAGCTATTTTACTTGCAGGGATGGAAGGGGGAGATAGGTGGACTCCCAGTTGCCTTAAGTGCCTGCGGTGGAGGCCGAAGCGGTGAACTGAGGTCCCAGGCTCTGTGTTTTCGCCTCCTCCGCCACCTTCGTTCCCAGGTTCAGAATACGCCTGGGAGCCTGAGCTGATTTACCTCATCGCTGAGTTGGTTTTTAAACCGATGGCTCTCCTGTTGTTTTCCCGTTATTTGTAGACCGACCCCAGCCTAAACACACAACTCGTTATTTGTCGAGGGCCCCCATGTCGGTTTCTTTTGGCGAACTCGTGCATGATCTGTTCAGTAGACTGTTTTACTTAGCTTTTTTTTAAATAAAGTGAACAGCTCTTTTTAGGGATGTAGAACAGTTCTCGCCCAGCCCACTCATGTTTTACCTAAATACCGTCTCTGAAAGAAAGGCCGTGTCTACCATGTGCTGTCTGGCTCTTAACTGATTGAAAATGTAACAGGTGCTAAGGTGCCCAGTAAAATTTCCCTTTCTCATCTCTGCACGTTTGTTCGCTTGGAGGAAGAAAATGCAATCTAACCATATGGACTGTTTGGCAGTTTTAAGTAGAATCCTATAGGTGTACTCGTGTGTGTGTGTGTGTTGGGGGGGGGTGGTGGTTCGAAGTGCTGAAATGTCTTAGATTGGAAAAATTGAATTTTAAGGGTTTACCTTTTAATACATAAAAAATATGGGCCAAGTGTTTTGATCAAAATTGATTTACAATAAACAATTTAAAGTGCAATGCAGAATATCCACTTATTTAATAGATTTATTAAACGCCTTCTATGTACTGTGGGAGGCATTGGGGCCAGAGTTTTTAAATTCCAAAATCGACAAGGCATAATAGAAAAGTAAATAAGCTAACTTCAGGTAGTAAAGAGTCGTGACAGTAATACTAGAGATCATGGAAAATAGTGTCAACAAGGCCTCCCAGAGGAGGTGACAGTGCAGCAACACCTGAGGAGGAGAAGGAACTGTGTGAAAGTCTGGGAAGACAATGTTCCTTCCAGAAGGAACGACAAGTGCAAAGGCCCTGTAGCGGAAATGATCATGGTTCGATGGGGAAGAGAAAGGCTGTTGTGGCTGCAGGGAATCTTGTGAAGGGGGGACAAAAGGAAAGTTGTGAAGCTGGAGAAGTAGGAAGGGGCCAAATAATGTAGAATCTTCTAGGCTGTAGTCAAGAGCTAAGATTTTACTTGAAATCTAATGGGAAGACATTAGATGATTTAAAGCAGGCAGAGATTGACTTTGTTTTAAAACTCCGCCTACTTTGTAGAGATTATGGGATCAAGAATAGAAATAAGGGGACCATGCTGAAGGAAGTTGTAGGCCAAGCTGTAGATGTTTGCGTTAGAGTGAGAGTGGAGACAAATATGTTTAATAAATAGATCTGGTGGGACTTGTTGCTGGATTGGATGTGAGAGATAAGGGAAAGGAAGATCAAGGGTGACTGATGACTAAGAAGTTAGTCTAAGCAACTGAATGTGTGTTGGTTGAGGAGGCTTGGAGAGAACAGTTTGAGGGGAGAAGGGTGGTTAATTTTAACCAGTAAGTAGAAAGTGTTTGTTAAAATACATCTAAGTGAGATGTGAAATAGGTAGTTGGGTATGCGTCTAGAACTCAAGCCAAGAGTGGAAATACTTGCATTCATGCAGGTAGTATTTAAAGTCACGAGACTGGGAAGTTTCTGAGGAAGAACGTGTAAATAAGGAAAAGAAGAGAGTTCAGGTCTGAGGTTGGAAGAAAAGTGGGATGTATGTCACTAATGAAAGAGATGTATAACAAAAGAGGAAGGTTGTCACCTTGGTGGGATACTGCATAATGGATAAAATGAAGACAGAGGGGCCCTTATGTTGGCAAGGTAGAAGTCATTGGTGAACTTGTTGAAAAGTTTCACTGGAGCAGGATGGTGCAGATAGAAGCCCTGTTTCAATGGGTTGGAGAGAGTGGGCAGCAGTAGAGTATAGTTGTTGAGACCGTGGAGCCAGAATGGCTGCCTTTGAATTCTGTCTCTGCCACTCACCTGCTGTATGATATTGGGTAAGTAACTTAGCTCAGTGCCTCCGCTTCCTCGTGTGTGAGAGGGAGGAAATAATGAATATGTATTAAGAAAATCTTTGAACACTGTCTGGTTTGTAATTAGCACTCAGTAAATGTTAGGTGAACAGAAAACTTAGAATGTTTTGCGTTAAAACAGCATTCCCTTGTATAAGCCTGCAGTTCTCAAATTACTTAGTTTTATTACCATTTTTTCTTCTTATTGAAGAGAAGATTATTTATAGCTGATTAGTGTGTTTGCTTGTAATTTTTTTTCGTAGTTTTAATAAAGCACATTCAGATATCATGTAGCATACTCAGATGACTGTAGCCCTGCAGTCTTCACTGCTGGAATAAGGCACTACTTGTAGAACCTAGACAGTGGGAGGAGCTGGGATTGGTCCTTTTGTAAAGTACACTGCTGTGGTAAAATTGAACGCGTATCCAAGTTCCTGTCCCTTTAACTGCACTTCAGGGGAATTCTTTTAGATGACTTTTAAAGCTGATTCCAGTTATTTAAGACCTATGGTTTCTAACCTTGGTTTTGTGAAACTTTAAGATGTGTTTATTATCTAAAGAGACTTTTTCTTTTTTTTTTTGGCCAAATTTGAGGCATCTATTTGAGGCAGGACCGTACGAAGATAGAACTTGAAATTTGTATAGAACTTTTAACTTACTTGTGCTAGTAAAGTATCTCATGGTTTTGGACCTGCCTTGTAGTTTAAATGTATTAATTCAGTAAGTATTTATTGAGCACTTAATGTCCTCTGTGCTAAGCAGTGTGTTAAGATATGGGTGAAACGGTAGGAAACATGACATGAAATGACCATCTTCGTATCGTTTACCAGGGAAGACAGATGTTAAACAAGTAACTATAAGACTGGTGAGCATGATGAATCCAGAGTGCTATGAAAATATATGTCTGGAACATCTGGAAAGACTTTTGTTGCCTGACAGTATTTCATCTCAACAAGGAAGGATGAGTAGTTTGTTGGGGCAAAAGGATGGGAATGGAGAGTTGTAACAGCAAGGTTTTTGATGGCAGATCGTATGATGACCCTATAATGAAGGAAGGAAAGGTGAAAAAAAGAGCCAGGGGAACCATAGCGGCAGATAGCTCCTGAGACAGGAGCCAGATTGCACGAGACTGTTGAGTCATGTTAAGGATTTGGGATGTCATTGAAGGATAGTGGGAAGCCAGTGAAGGGTTTTTGGGGGAGGAGAGTTTTCAGATGGACATTTGGGGGGATGGGGTGGGGAGTCAACCTGGTTGCAGTTTCAACATGAAATAGAAGTTGGTAAATCTGTATTTTATTTGATTATAAGGTCTGTAGGTATATCAGGATTCCAAGTTTTCTTTTTCATAATTTATTGAAAATATATGTGTTAAAATTATCATCTTGAAATACTTGATGTTTTTGTTCTCCAAAACATTTGCTTAGTCATACATGCTTATAATAAAATAAAATAGATGTTGGTCTTTCCTGTATCATTGATTTCTTTTTCATAACATTAAGCTCTCTTTTGATGTTTTTTTGTTTTTTAAACAAAAGACTTTCTGCTGTATTTTAAAACTTTTTGTGAGTTTACATATCACTAAATGTGATTTAATAAAATCATGGATTATTTTCAGTTTAAGGGAAACCTCAAGATCTAATCAAACCCCTTGCTGCTGCTGCTGCTAAGTTGCTTCAGTTGTGTCCGACTCTGTGCAACCCCGTAGACGGCAGCCCACCAGGCTCCCCCGTCCCTGGGACTCTCCAGGCAAGAACACTGGAGTGGGTTGCCATTTCCTTCTCCAATGCATGAGAATGAAAAGTGAAAGTGAAGTCGCTCGGTTGTGTCCGACTCTTAGCGACCCCATGGACTGCGGCCCATCAGGCTCCTCCGTCCATGGGATTTTCCAGGCAAGAGTGCTGGAGTAGGGTGCCATTGCCTTCTCCAATCAAACCCCTTAGTTTTTCCAAAAATAAAATTGAGAGAGACTTAATGACATGCCCAAGTTTTGTTGAACTTAGTAGTGAAGAGCAGAATGCCTCATTTTGTGCTGCTACTAGGTCGTGCTGTGGAGGTACTGTTGTGTAGTGGAAAGAAAACATTTTTGTGTCCACATAGACCAGTGTTCAGATCTCTCAGCTCTGCCAACAGGCAAGTGAACCTCCCTTTTCCTTGTTAGTATGATAGGAAGAATTATACCTATTTCTGTAGGTGAAAGAATTAAATGAGACATATTTTTAAGATCCCAGCCCCTTCCCCCCAACTCCCAGGAGATAGATATATATATATATATATATATATATATATATATATATATAAGCAGTGAAAAAAGCATTTACCCAAAGGGAATGTTCTGAAATACAAAGAGTACCTGCTGTGCAATCTGGGGAGCTCAGTCTTACAGGCAGGCATTATTTCAGTCTACTTAGGTTTCTTTCACTCATTTTGACCTTTTCTTCCTCTTTTATATCTAACCAAATTTTTAGCTTAAAGTTTAAGACAAATATGGTATTTAATGCCTAACTCTTTAGCAACAGTTACCGGGGGAAAACATATTAAATAAGTTATCTGCTCTCAAGTCCAAGATATTTTAAAGCTATATTATCTACTGCTGACAACATAGAAAACAGACCAGATTACAACAGCTGTGACAAGTCAAATAAATTTGATAAGGTTCACAGATGCTACAGTAATAAGGAAGATATAAGTACAACAGTTACACTGTATTGATCTTAAATACCAGTTTGATTAAACACAGGTTACATTGCTATTATTGCTACTGTTAACATTTGTATACATTGTTAAACCTTTGTATTACTTTCAAGTTCTATGAGGTAAATACTCCTCCATTTTGCAAGTGATGACACCTGAGGTACTGAAGCATGAAGTTAAGATACTTGCCCAGAGTCACACATCTTACGTGTGACTGAACAGTGATTTAGACTCAATGTTTTGACTCTGGAGCCTTGTTCTTAGCTTACTACAACATAATGCAGTGTATCCTTTCCTACTCCTCTATGTGTGCCTCTGTATGTGTACTTTTTTTTACTATTAGATTTTTGTAGTAGTAGCTGCTATTGTGGAGAAGGCAATGGCATCCCACTCCAGTACTCTTGCCTGGAAAATCCCATGGACGGAAGAGCTTGGTGGGCTGCAGTCCATGGGGTTGCTCAGAGTCTGACACGACTGAAGCGACTTAGCAGCAGCAGCAGCAGTAGCTGCTATTGTAAAGGAACAAAGTTCTTAGGCATTGTGATTATCAGTGCTTTAGAGTCTAAGACAGAAACCTAGAGTTTTGTAGTCATTTCTCCTTTACCCACACTTAGTACTATACCTTTCTCACCACATTAAAATATATTTTTGTTTTATAGGGAGAACTGAAAGGTGATCTTTTTGTTTCTGAATTTTATTTACTCTTCCCCTCCTTTGATCTTTCATTTTCTGCAGACCCTTTTGGGTATAGTCAGTCTCTAATTCCTTAAGCTCAGCAAAAAACAAAAAGAATTAAATCCTACTTCTAGTCGTTTTCACACTAGCTTTCTTTTCCTGTCACTGTTCAATCTTGCAATAGTAGTCAGCCTTTACTTTTTCACCCATTTGTCCCCAACCATTTACTTCTTAACGCCTTAACAGTAGTTTATACTCATGTGCAACCGAAATTGCTTACCCCAGTGTTACCATTGAGTTTGTTTATTAAATGTAAAGACTTATAGAAATTTTAGTTCTTTGACCTCTGTGTATGACATTAGACAGTGTTGATAGCTGCTTTTTTTTTTTTCTTTAAACTTCTCATGACTTAGATCCCTAATATTTTGGTTCTCTTTCTCACAAATCAGTCCTATCTCCTTAAGCTCTTTTCCTGCCTTTGAATTGTATTTTTCTTTGTTCTGTTCCCATTGAGTCTTTTTTCTTAATCATTACCACTCCTGACCCTTTATTCACATTCATTCCTATGGATGGTTTCTATTGTAATACGTGCCAGTGATTTTAAAAACTGTGTATGTGTGTGTATGTTGTAGTTGCTTTGAAAGTTTGATTAAAGACTCCCTTCCTCAGGATATTGCATATACATATTTGAATTTTAGAGCTTTTTCAAGAGTACCTGTAAGCATTTATTTTTCTCATAGGTATGTCTAGGCTTAATTGCTTCAAAGTTTTATACTCTGAAACTCTGATTGCTAGCTCTGTGCCTGATCCTTTTCACCTGAACTTCAAACCACTGTATGTTTCTGAAAATAAAATATTCACTTATTTCCGTTTCATTTTTCCAAATTATTTGGGCTTGCACTTGTATTTTTTTGGCTTCTCCCTCCATTCCTTTCCCCCAATTCAGTTAGTCATTGGGTTCTGTCTTTTTATTTTAATAATTCTTACTAATGACAGCGGTCAGTAGGGAACCCTGCACTCCTTATCTAAACCACTGCAGTTTGCTTTCTAACATACCTCCCTATCTCCAGTCTTTTTCTCGTTTGGAGTTCTTTTGGCCTGGATACCCAGCTTTTTTATTGTATTGTGTGATCAAAATCTTCAGCACTTCTAAATAATCAATTGCATACTTCTTAACTTGACTTTTAGAACTCTAATGTCTGTTTCAAATTATCTTTCCAGTTTATATCTTCCTACTTTTTACGTTATAAGTCTTAATTTCAACAAAAGCTGAACTTTACATTCTGATTCCCTATCACACAGTTTATACTGACCTTTTTCCCCCAACGTTATGTAGAAGGTAACATTCATTGAGTCCTTACTATTTGCTAACGTTTGTGCATTCATTGCGTGTGAGCTGGGTTCTGTTATCCCAATTTTAAAGATGAAGAAGAAATTGACTCTTAGGAAGTTTAAGTAATATACTTCATTCATGGCTAATAAATGATAAGAGACAGGATTAATGACAAGACATTTCTATTCCAGAGTTTTGCTGTGTATTGTGATGTAATGCCTATCTTGGTTTCTTTGATATACGTTGAAATCAAAGGTCCATTGCAATTCCAGTTCATCCAGAAAGCCATTTATCTGTCCAGTTGAAATCAGTGACTTCCATGAGGCTCCTCTCTTAGTGCTAGTTTGCATAGTTTTTTGAAACTCATCATTTGCAGACTTGTTCAGTAGTTAATTCTTTTGTTTTACTGTTCTTATTAGAGTCTAAGGTCCTTGAAAATAAACTCAAAATGTTAAGTGTTCTCCTGGATAGCACCCAGCACAGTGCCTCGTGGCGGGTGTACACCTGGGTTTCAAATGCATTAGTTGAAATTTCTACTTTGTGCACCCATGATCTAAGGAGAGAGAAAGGCATTTGTATAAAACTGTTTCGGAAAAGCAGATATGTGAGCACTTTGAAGATTTACTAAGCTCTGGGTCTGTTTCACTTTATTTTTACCTTACAGCACTTTCAAATTAACTAAACACTGATTTTTCTTTTTTTTTTTTAAGAGGGAAAGGACACAGAAATATTAGCACGTACTCATTAAAGTATGTGAATGCTGCTATATGCAAGATTTCTTAGCTCCATAGAGCTGCACAAAAAATTATGGTAATTCTAGTCTGATGAATTTTATAGCTATATTGGCTAAAATATTTTTCATGACTTTCTTACCACATTTTACTGCTGCAGTCTTAATTGATTTTTCCATCTGAGTGATGAATAGTTAAAATGCATTTAGCATTTACTGTTTTAGCAATTCCTTTTTTTGGCTTACAGTGTTTTTAAATGAATTATTTTATATGCATAAGTCCAGGTATAGGGATAGTATTAGTAACAAAATGGAAAATAATATTTTCCAGTGTTTGGTATGTTTGTGTTGAGAATGACCAAAACTTGAGCTAAGTGTAGGCTTTTAGGAATTTTTCTTCCTCCTGCTTCCTTACTCCCCAGGAATGAGTGGATGGTAAATGCTTCCTACTGAAGTTATTCACTACCTTCCTACTACTTTGTTTCTGTGGCAAAGTCTTTTTCAGTTTACAGGTGGTAACTTCTGAAATAGGTAAAAGTTTATTTTTAACTTGAGGTTATATTTAGTATTTTGTGTGTGTGTAAAAGATGTAATTGGAGATACGTTACTCGTTGGTTCTTTCTGACATATTCTGTGTGTGTGTTCAGTCACTTGTACAAATATGTTATATATATTTTTCTTCTCCTTTTTTCTATAATTGGAGGTCATTCAATATAATACATAAGAGACACCCCCCCCCTTTTTCAGGTTGCATAGTATTTTAATGTAATGGGTATACCATAGTTTATTTAACCATCGTTTATTGATTTGCTGAACAGATAGAGCCATAGTGTATGTATTTATCATGTGTCAGTTTGTAATTAACATAAACAGATCAGTTGCATAAGTTTTGACAGTTACATATACCTATGTAATCACTGTATAAAACAGGATCTAGAACTTTGTCTGGAAAATTCTCTTGTGCCTCTTTCTGAGTTTTTCTTTCTAGCAAGACATCCACTCTGATGTTGGCATTATGAATATGACTGCTGTGAATATTCTTAATTGAGTAGTTGTGGAAGTATTTTCTTCTGGGGGAGGGGTAAATACCTAGAGGCGTATTTGCTAGGTCATAGGGTAGCTGCATGTTTTCTATTATAAGAAACTTCTAAAGTGGTTGAACTATATCGCATTGCTACCTGTGATTTGTGAGAGTTCCAGTTGCTTTATATCCTCAGCATTATTTAGTATTATTAAGGTTTTTTTCATTGTTGTTGTTTTTAAACCTTTATAGTATAAAATGACATCTTACCTTTTTTGGACTGACAGTTTAATTCTCTTTATGGTTTTAATTTGCATTTTCCTGATGAGTAATACTATTGAGGACCTTTTCATGTGTTTATTGACTGTCACATCTTTTGTAAAGTGGCTGAAGTGAAGTGAAATGAGAGTCTCTCAGTCATGTCTGACTCTTTGCAATCCCAGGACTGTATGCGGTATAGTCCATGGAATTCTCCAGGCCAGAATACTGGAGTGGGTAGCATTTCCCTTCTCCAGGGGATCTAACTCAGGGATCAAACCCAGGTCTCTTGCATTGCAGGCAGATTCTTTACTAGCTGGACCACAAGGGAAGCCCGTGGCTAAGTCTTACTTATTTTTAAAATTGGGCTATCTTATTGCCAATTTCTGCTGCTGCTGCTAAGTCGCTTCAGTCGTGTTCGACTCTGTTCGACCCCGTAGACGGCAGCCCACCAGGGTCCCCCATCCCTGGGATTCTCCAGGCAAGAACACTGGAGTGGGTTGCCATTTCCTTCTCCAGTGCATGAAAGTGAAAAGTGAAAGTGAAGTCACTCAGTCGTGTCCGACTCTTTGCGATCCCGTGGACTGCAGCCTACCAGGCTCCTCTATCCATGGGATTTTCCAGGCAAGAGTACTGGAGTAGGGTGCCATTGCCTTCTCTGTGCCAATTTCTAGGAGCTCTTTATTCATGTAGAATACATGACCTACAGGTTTTTTCCCCTCCTTTGTGACTTGTGTGCAGTAGTCCCTCCTTATCTGTGGTTTTGCTTTCTGTGGTTTCAGTTACCTATGATGAGCTATGGTTTAAAAATATTAGATAGAAAATTTCAGAAATTAACAATTTATAAGTTTTAAGTTGCATGCTCTTATGAGTAACATGATAAAATCTCGCATTGTCCTGCCCAAGATGTGAATCATTCCTTTGTCCAGCATATCCCACTCGTTTGTCACTTAGTAACTGTCCCGGTTATCAGCTTTGCTCTTGTGATATTGCAGTGCTTGTATTCAAGTAACTTATTTTGCTTAATTATGACTGCAGCACTCAAGATTAGTGACAGGCAGTTTGAATATATCAAAGAGAAGCCATAAAGTGCTTCCTTTAAACAAAAAGGTGGAAATTCTCAACTTAATAAGGAAAGAAAAAATTCGGTACTGAAGTTGCTGAGATTTATAGTAAGAATGAATCGTCTATCTCTGAAATTGTGAAAAAGGAGAAAAATTCTTTCTAGTTTTGCTGTCACACTTCAAAGTGCAAAAGTTTTGACAGCTGTGTGGTAAGTACCTAAGATGGAAAAGGCCTTCAATTTGTACAATAACGTATTTTGAAAGGAGAAGAGAGAAAGCGACACTACACTCACGTGAATTTTGTTACAGTATATAGTTATAATTATTCTATTTTATTATTGTTGTTAATCTCTTACTGTCTCTCATTTATATACCTAATTTGTTTATAGGTATGTGTGTATAAGTGGCGGGTAAAAAATCTGCCTGCAATGCAGGAGACGCACAGGAGACCTGGGTTCCATCCCTGGGTGGGGAAGATCCCCTGGAGAAGGAAATGGCAACCACTCCGGTATTCTTGGGTTTCCTAGGTGGTGCTAGTGGTAAAGAACCCACCTGCCAATGCAGGACACAGATGTGGATTTGATCCCTGGGTCGGGAAGGTCCTCTAGAGGAGGGCACGGCAACCCACTCCAGTATTCTTGCCTGGAGAATCCCATAGACAAAGGAGCCTGGTGGGCTACAGTCCCTAGGGTCTCAGAGTTGTACACAACTGAAGCGACTTAGCATGCATACATCCCTGTGTGGGAAAAAACTTAGTGTATAGTAAGGTGTATCTGTGGTTTCAAGCATCCACTGGGTGTTTTGAAATGTATTTCCACCGTGGATAAGGTGTGCGTGCAGTTGCTCAGTCGTGTCTGACTCGTGATCTCGTGGACTGTAGGTCCCCAGGCTCCTCTGTCCATAGGATTTTCCAGGCAAGAACACTGGAGTGGGTTGCCATTTCCTTCTTCAGGGGTCTTCCCAAGCCAGGGATCAAACCCATGTCTCCAGCAGCGCAGGTGGATTCTTTACTACTGAGCCACCTGGGAAGCCCTGTGGATAAGGGGGGACTACTATATAATAATGTCATTTTGTGGGCAGAAATTTTTATTTTTATTAAGTCCAATTTATTTTTGTTTTATGGTTATGTCTAACAAGTCTTTATCTCCTCCAAGATCATAAAGACATTATATGTTCTAGAAATTTTCTGCCTTTTGGTAGGTTTAGGTCCATTCATCTCAAATAAATTTTTAAAATAATGTATATGGAGGCATTCAGACAAGCCACCTGTTCTTACTTGGCCCTGTAATAATTGTTTCTCTGCTCCAAACTCTGACATTTAGGCTTGTTTGGCCTACCTGTGTGTCCATCAGGCACACAAACTTGTGTTTGTTAACAGTTTTGGCAAGCCAGCCCAGTAGTCTGTTTCAGTGGCAGATTGACTCTGCCCAGGAGCAGCCTCTTCCCCGAGTCCCCAGCACCTGCCAGAGCTCATGTCGTTCTGGGGAACTCAGGAGGACTCTCCCTGACAGGGACTGGCTGCCCTGGCTCAAGGCTGTTTGGAGTCAAGAAACGAAAAACCAGAAGTGCATATGGAATGAGGTAGGGCCAGTGGCTCTTTTATCTGTTTTTAAAATAAGTATATTGTTAATTTTTCCATAAATGGTCCCTAAAAAAGACTTTCTTATTGGATGACTTGGCTTGTTGTTTGATAATTAACTGTACTTATAAGTCTGTTTCTGAACTCTGTCTTGGTCCACTGATACTTGGCATGTTGGTTGATAATTAACTGTATATATGAGTCTATTTCTGGACTCTGTCTTGGTGCAGTGATATGTATGTATTCTGATGCTTATACCACACTGTCTAAATAACTTTATAATTTTTGAAATCAGGTTATGTAAATCCTCCTAGTTTGTCCTTTTGAAAAATTGTCTCGGTTTTGCTGGATTCATTTCCCTATAAAGGTGAGAGTCAGTGTTTCAGTTTCTGCGAGAAGGCCTGTGTTGATTGTTGATAGGGATTGAGTTGAATGTAGAGATCAATTTTAGAAGAAAGAGGATCATTTTTCAAGTTCTATTGTTATTTATAGAAATATGATTGATATTTACATATTGACCTTGTATTTTGCAACTAAGTACCCTTATTATTTACAGTAGCTATTTTATAGATCCTTTGAAATTTATCAGTCATGTTATCTGTGGTAGTTTTACATTCTGATTTTTTTTTAAATTTTCATTTCTTGTATAGGTTAGGAACAACAGTGCAAGTTAAATTGAAGTGGTCTAAGAGTTGACATCCTTGTTTTGTCCAAGTCTTAGGGGAAAGAGACCTAGTGTTTCAGTATTAACTGATGTTAGTGCTAGGTTTTTTTATAATTGCCTTTTACCAGATTGAAGAAATTCTCTTCTGTTCTTAATTTGCAGAGTGATTTGTCATGAAAAGGTAAAGAATTGTCAAATCTTTGTCTACATTTATTGAAATGATCACGTGCTTTTCTCTCTTTTTCTGTTAATATTGTACGTTACATGGATTGGTTTTCAAATGTTAAGCCAACCTTGGATTTCTAAGATAAACCCTGCTTGGTCATGATGTAATTATCCTTTTTATGCATATTACTGGATTTGATTTGCTAATATTTTGTTAAGTTTTGCTTCTGTTTATGAGTGCTGTGTGTATTTTATTTTTTCTTTAAAATGTTAGATTTCACTGATGAAGCATCTGGGAATGAAGATTTAGTTGTGAAATGGATCTTTTATTACAAAATCAGTTTATTTACTAGGTATAGGTCTATTTAGGTATTCTGTTTCTTCTTGTGTCACTTTTGGTAATTTATGTTTTTCAAGGATTTTTCTCTTAAGTTGCTAGATTTATTGACACAGAGTTGTTTGCAGTGTTGCCTTATTATTCATATAATGACTAGAATCTATTTGATGCTTCCCCTCCTCTTTTAAAAATTATACCTGATTTTGGTAATATTACTTTTTTATTTTCTTGACCAATTTTGCTAATAGTTTATCAATTTTATTCATCTTTTGCCAAGAACAGTATTAGCTTTGATTGTTTTCTATTTTGGTGTTATATTTTTATCATTTCCTTTTTCTACTTAGAGTTTAATTTGCTGGCTTTTCCTTCTTTCTTCAGAGGAAAGCTTAGGCCATTGGTTTTATATTTTTCTTGTAGTTTTAAAAACTAGGGCCTGGAGGTAAAGCACAGGCAGGTATCCAGAATCTTGTTAATGCTGAGATTCTAGTTCTTATAAAAGGCAAGATCCTGCTAGTGATAAAAACTTTTTTTTTTTTTAAACCAGCAATGTTGGACTATAATGTATCAGGTACTTCAAAATGTTGGTCACTGAACATCATGGCCACAAACCTTTAAAAACTTTCCATTTTATATAATTTGAGGTGTTGCATGGGAGTTCTAAATTGATCCATCATAATGTGAAATTCACTGTGTGATTCAAATGTAACAGTGCAAAATTGAATATAAAGGCATGCATAATCTTTCTCTTAGAAATCTAGAGGGGTTATGATTTCAAATATTGTGCAATTAGATTAAATCATAATGCAACAGTTTAAAAAAAAAAAAAAAAGATGATCCTGATCATGCCCTCAAAAACATTTGAAGCCAGTGGTGAACTGAATCAAACTAAGTTTCTTACAAAACCCAAGCCATATCAGTTACAGAACAGTTGACTCCACTCTAGTGTCCTAGCAAAAGAAAGGACATACCCTTTACTGAAGGTAAATCTTATTTACTTGAGTCTCCAACTCAGTGTTCTTTTACACAAAATTTTCAGCTTAATGCAATAACAAGGAACACAAATAGTAAGAAAGTAAGATTCACTTGAGAAGAAATGTCAATGGAGAGATGACTCAAGTATTAGAATTATTAGACAAAAACTTTAACTATGATAAAAATGCTGAAGAATTTATTTAAGCATTTGGAAAACAGGCACAAAGATATGGGGAACTTCAGTTAACACACAGAAGCTATTCAGAAGAATTTAATGGAGAAATCTAGAAATGAAAAGTATAGCTGAAATAAGCAGACTGGACACCATAGGAGAAAAAAACAGCAGTGAACTTGAATGTAGGAAAATAGAAAATATCCAAGTCAAAGGGAGAAAAGTAATTTTAAAAGATACATCTGAGATCTGTAAGACAGTATCAAACAGTCTAAAATATAAGTTACTGAAGTCCTGGAAAAAGGGAAGAAAAATGAAGCAGAAAAAATGTTTGAAGACATAACAACCAAGGACTTTCCAAAATGGGTGAAAGACATTAAAACATAAATCCAAATTGGCAAAATCAAGCAGGATAAAATATGTGTGTGTATGTGTCTGTGCACACACTGACACACAGCTGTGGGCATTTCATAGTCACACACTGCTGACCAAATAAAAAGACTTTTAAAAGTAGTCAAAGAGAGAAAAAAGACAGATACTTTACATATAGGAAAACAAAGACTCAAATAGTGGCTAATTGCTTATCATCATCGATGAGGGACCGTGGCAATAGTATTATAAAACAGTGAAGTGTATACACACTCAATACTTACCAGCTAAAACCACAAGAGTAGTTGTGGAAGTAGGGAAGGAAAACTAGAAGAGATCTGCCAGGGCACTCCCAGCTTTCAACTAGCAAAGTCAAGAAGAATAGGAGGGCTGAGCAAACTCCTTTTAGGATTCCAGGTCTTCACAGAGTTGGTTGGTTACCCAACAAAAAGAAAAGGGAAGGAGCAAGAAAACAACTGCTTATATTCTTATCAATTTTCTGTTGCTTACTGGCAGTTTAAAAATTGATGTGGAAAAAGCACTTATAAAAATCTTCAGTTATAAATAAAAAACAAAAAAATAAAAGAAACTGTCAGTGTGACCCTTGTATTTATACTATTTGATGATGGCTATAGTACCTACTTTACATTTTCAGAAAAGTTTTTTATAATAACAGATTGTGAAAGAGATAGATCTCATTTTGAAGAGTTTCATAAATTTGTACTTACCAGTCTGTGAAGTATTTCAAGCACTTTTCTCAAATTGGATATGTTAAAGTTTTGAAACTTCTTAAGACATCAAGTGCCCCAAATTGGAAGAGCAGTTCTGTGAGGAATTATGACTATTCATTATGCTTAGGAAAAGGTTTTTGACTCCAGCTAGCCTTTGTTGGTTTCAAATTAAGAAGGGATGAATCATGCCATACTGAAGTGTATGGACATTTTGGGGACTAGGTTATAGGATACTGGGAGGGTTAATTAAAGTAATGGAGTAATTGGTCAGATCTTCTTTTAAGAATGAAACTATGATATTTAGAGATTTGATTAAGTTGTAACATTTTGGAGACAAGAAAGACTAAATAGCAATTTTTTAGTCTAGTTTTAAGAGTGAGTTGTAAAATGTCTAAATTTGGACTTCCGCAGAAAGTAGGAAGATAGAAGTACTATTCTTTGAACATGTGTACTAATGAAATGAGGGCCATCTCAGCAGTCAGGGTATGGAAGAGAAAGCAGCCAGGAAGGACTTGTCAAAATGCTTGTGGACTTTTTTTTATTGACCTTTCTTGAGATCCATGACAGCTCTGAATTTGTTGGCACACTTTTATATTTGCTATAATTGGGTTTGATCTTAACTGAAAATTGTTTTTTGTGTGTTTTAGTTGATATACCCCTGATTAAGAATGCTATTACTTATTGTGGTGTTTAGTACAGTTCTTCACCAGTGTGATTGGTTCTAGGGAAAAGATAGACTTTGTTATCTAGTCTGAAACAGACAAGTACACCAATAGTAACATTTTAACAGTGATAGAAATATGTGCAGATCTTGTTTCCTGGGAATTCAGGAAAAATATGTAAAGTGTTTCTATTTAGTTATTCTTTATCTTTCCCAAGGCTCAAACCTTGCTCACCAGTTCAGAAGAGGGAGTTCTGTGGCTTTTGAAAAAGATCTAGAGGAACCATTTTGGATGTTTTTTTCAATTTTTTTTTTCAGATTACATACTGAATTATTTTAAATTCAATTAAAGTAGGGGAGGTCGAGTGCAATGATGGTGAAAGCTTTTGTATCTTATTCCTAAAAAATGACCCACTTGGTCAGGTTATATGGTTCAGTGCCTTTGTTTTAAAAATGAGAAAGCGGAAGCCTAGAGAAATAAAATACTAACCCAGGATTACGTAATAAATGAATAAAGTAAGATAACACTAGAAATCTGAAAACCTGGGTTTTTGGAGTTCAGTGCTTTTCAATACCAGACTGCTTCAAGGAAAAGCTGACAGTTTGGCTTAGAAGAGAACATAGATTTGAAAGGGAATAGTGCTTAAAATATAGTAACTAAATTTTAACATCTTTTCAAAGGGAGTGGTGATAATAAGCATCTTATAATTTCACATTTTTAATCTGTTTTTTCATTAGTAGTGCATTTGCTTTGGTGTTTGCAGGTTAATGCTTTCTCATTTGTAATCATATTTATTTGTAATTATTTCTAATTTGGCAGAGCAGCTGTTCTCTCAGATAAGGAAACTGAAGCTTAGTTCTTTAGCTGTGAGATTTGTGAGGTGGAAAGTATCCCCTTTTTAGTGAAAAAAATTTCAGCGTGATTTGATAACAATATTAGAAAACTATTGTGGCAATATTAGAAAAAACCTAGAAGTCTATCATAAGCTACACAGTATTAGCCAGACTTTTTTTTTTTTTTTTAACATATGAGGGAGCAGGTAGTAAGAATTTAATTGAAAATAGAATGACAGAATTAGGTTTTTCAGATTTCTAGTCTTAGTGCTATTTCTTTTGGATAATTCTGCCCCTTCTTAGTCAGGGGAGAAAATGTTCCTTAGCCTCTGCTAGTAACTGAAGGGATGAAATGCTTTAGATCTGTTTTCTAACTAGGTAAATGGGAACCCACATATAAGTAGCTAAGAAGTGGCCTTTGGAAGCCAGAGCCCTTTCCCAGTGAATTTGATTCTTCCTCAGCTGTGAATTGAAATGTAAAACATTTAAGAAATAATGGAGTTTTGTTGAGGGGTGCCATATCAGCATTTCACCTGCAGTCTACTTCTCTTTTGAGAGAGAATTCTGTTAACATTAATTTGCTATTTGGGCTACTGCTTTTTGCACTGAAAAGTATGAAGTCTGACTCTTAGGGAGTTTGAAGACTGTCTTTGAATTAGACACTTGATACTTGATGAATAACTTCTAAAGCAGTGATTCTCAACTGTGTGACTCCTGGGATTTCCTGAGACCCTTCCATGAAGTCTATGAGGTCCCTATTTTTCCAGTTGTATACCAGTTGAGGAGGTATTTTCTTCATATATTTCATATATGAAATATAGTTCATAGCGTATTACGATGGATTAAATGTAAAAGATAAAAGAACCTGTCTATTATTTAAGCCAGGCATCAACGGTATTTGCCAAAAAAAAAAGAAATATTATCAGTTTTACCAAAGTTTTATTTTCTTGTGGTAATATAACTGTATTCATAAAAAGTATAGGGTACAGATTTCGCCTTATTTCTGAAAACAGTGTTCCTGTGAAACTTTCCTTAAGCCAGAATGTCATGAAGTGAAGAAGTCATTACTTTAGGACACATCTTGTTAATGGGTGCACAGAATAAGTTGGAATAAAGCATAGATGCTCACAGACACAGTTCAGAGCATGGTGGCCTGATGCTGAGATGCCTAGTGTAGCTCCTGGGAAAGGATCTTAGCAGCCCCACTCTGTCTGCCCATGATAATAGCTACTTCTCTTCAACTTACTACAAAACAAATGCTGGAGACTTTCAGCTTTTCATCTTTTCTCATAGAAGTGAAAATCCTTTCCAAATTTCTTGTGGTTATTAGTTAGCAGTAAAAGTTTCACAAAATGACATAAAGCAAATTTTCACAAAGTAGGGGGTATGTGTGTTAATTTCAGGTTATTCAATTAGTCATTGAGCTCTGTGCAGGGCTGCCCTGCAGTGGGGATATAGCTCAAATTAGAGAAAGTCAGTCATTTCCCAGAACCAATATGATGATGCTGTTGGAGAGGGGAGGCTGCTCTTGCTGTCAGAATAATGTAAGTTCAGAACTGCTCAGGGCCATTTTTGTTGCCACATGGAGAACGCCTGCCTCAAAATGAAGAAAATTCAAAGGAAAGCAGAATGGAAAGGAAGGGTCCTGGTAATAGCATTTAAACTCCTGGATCTAGCTGTGCCTACACTTGGACTTCCCACTTGTTTATATCCATAAGTTCCTCCTCTTGTTTACTCTTCCTGCCTCCTCCCAAGTATTTATGTTAAATTGTAATGGGTCTATTTAGTTATTTTAAGCTAAATAATGTAGAATTTTTTTCAGTTTTAAATTTTATTATGATAAATAATGGCATATAGAATCATTTTTAGTAAAAGCTCTTCTGGGTTCTCTCTAATGCGTAAAGTGTAAAAGGATTCTGAGACCAAAAATTTGAGAACCACTGCTCTCAAGGTAAGGAGGCATTCCTGCCATTTCTTGAGGGTAATATGAAAGAATGAAGGAACTAACTAAGTAGTTTTCAGCATTATAATTGCATGTTTTCTGATAAGTTTTTACCAGTGATGATAAGTGGTATGTGTGATAGTCATGGATGGATCATGTTTAGATATATATGCTTGCTGTGATGTTCATATTATTTTGTAGAATGAAGTGGGCATGTAATAATTCTAAATGAGTAACCTTTCCTGTAACTAATTACTACATGCAAATAATCTATTTTCCCTCTTTATTTGAATTGGATGAAGCTGTATAATAAACTATGGTAATCGAATTTTTCGATGTATATAGTCTGTTGCAGTGGAATTTGGGTTTTTAAAAGAGTAATTTGAAGTACAGAATATAGTTGCATGACTTTGATGCAAATTAGATATTTTTCTTGAATATAAAGTGAAAATTTGGTAGGAACAGACGTGGGTGTATATCCGTGTTCTAAAGTTACTGAGTTAACATATTTAAATTTAATTTTTAATTCCCACTGCCACCTCCAGTTCCTCCTTCTCAAGATTACTGAAAATGGAAGCTTGGGTTACATTTCATCAGTTACCTTCCACTGAATTTCTAAAGCCTCCAAGAAACTTGAAGAAAACGAAACCAACTACTCTTTGAAATATTGTACTGCAGTACAGTATTTTTTCACTTTACTGTCTCATTACTATTTCGAAAGTATTAATTACAAAATAAAAGCTAATATGATGATGTTAGGATTAATTAGAGCCTTTATATTTGGGTTCTTTTTTAAAAATGTATAGTTGATTTACAGTGTTGTGTGCTGTGCCAGTCCCTGCTATATAGCAAAGTGACTGTTGATTCGTGTTTTTTGAAGTCTTTCTTAAGAAAATAAAGTTCTTTTGAGATTTTATTAAAAATTTGATCTTTTGCATTGCTTTGGCTTTTCCAGCTTATTTAGTACATGCCCAGATGTATTTAGTCCCCTGCCCAGATACAGCTGGAGGAGAATGAGCCTCTTAGATGTTCACCCCATGCTTTTCAGGGGCATTATTATTATTTATATCCTTAACAGAGTGTATTCAGAGATTGCTAAAGTTTTGTTTTTATGCCTTTAAAATCATTGATTTGAATGACTTCATAGTGGTCCGATGTTAATTTTAAATCCTTACAAAAGTGAGAGATCCAAATGTTTGTGAATGCTCACTTTGCTCCATCCTACTGGACTCCTGTCCGCTGTGTGTCAAGTAGATTCCCACCTGAGGTCTTTCCTGTTGGATTCCTTCTTTTTTCTAGAAGAAGGATTTTTTTCTAGAAAGCCAAAAAAGCTTGCTTATACTATGTTCTGTTCCCTATCTAACTTCAGATCCGTGTTTAAATACCCTTCCCTGATAATCTTACCTAGGATCTACTCATTCATTCCTTCTCCTTCCCTTTTCTTTCTCTTTTCCCCCTTCACTCCTTTTCTGTACTTTATTCCCTTATTGTTGTTTAGTCACTAAGTCATGTCTGACTCTTTGGGACCCCATGGACTATGCTGCCAGGCCCCTCTGTCCATAGGATTTTCCAGGCTGAAATACTGAAATGGGTTGCCATATCCTTTTCCTGCATTGGCAGGTGGATTCTTTACCTCTGAGCTAGCAGGGAAGCCCTGTATTCCCTTACCTTGCATTTTTTCTCTTCAGAACTCTTGTCTACTTGAAAATGCCTTGTTTGTATGTATGTATGGTCTGTGTGCTCCCTTCATCTCCAGTGAAATAAATTCTGTAAGGATAGGAACTTTATGGTTTTCAAATTTGTATCCCCAGGATTCTAGAATAGTACCTGACATTTTAGGTGCTTATTAAATATTTTTGAAAGGTGAATATGCTGTTAGAAGATAATCAATAAACTAAAGTTTTATTCTCAGAACTTTATAAAAATGGAAAAGAAAGGGCCCTGACAAGTGAGCTAATAATCTAGTGAAATTTGTACGTGTATTCTCTTTTTCTCTTTCTTTCAGTATTGTCTTAGTTACTGTGTTAGATGCAGAGGCTACATATATGAGTAAGAAGTTGTATTTTTGGATTTTGATATATTTTTGATGAAACTATATTTTATAGTTTATATTTTATCTATAGTGTAGTATAAAGTTGCTACTCATTTTTATAGATTTGAAAAGAATGCTGTATTATCTTTTTATATATCTACACAATACCCCATGAACAAATTAAACCTAAGGATTACACTCTTTGAGGTTTGTGAGGGATTTACTATCTAATTAATTTAGTGCTTGTCTGCCAGGGGCTGTTGAACTTAGGCTTGAAACCTTTCTAATGATAGAGAATTCACTTTCTTACAGGCAGTTTATTCAGCCTTTGGGAGGCCTTTGATTATTAAAAAATTCCGTCTCTATTTTAAACCAGAATCTCTTGCTTCCACTTACTGGTTCTAATTATATCCCATGGAGGATGTATTGAATAAAGGTGATCCTCCTTCTTTGTGATAGCCCTTCAATTATTTGAAAACCTACCAAGTTCACTCTGACATTTCAGTTTTCCAGGCCAAGAATCTCTAGCAAGCTATCTGATGATGATACACATTTCCATCCTGGTCAGTTTCTAAGAATGCTTGTGTTTGTTTATACACTTAGAAAACGCGGCGCCTAGAAGTGGGGGAAGCAGTGGCACTCCCTGCTGCACGGAGAGCGACACTGTTCCTCTCGAGGTCTCAGTTCTCAGTTGGTGTCATCCCATCTTGATGATCTGTTTTCCTTCATTTCACACGTTATCTCATTTGGCTTTTATCAGTTAAAGTACACGGTTGCTCCCTTTCATCTCCCACTCCTCAGTGCTGTTTTGTAGTTTCTTGTTTTGTGTTTTACGTGCTGCCCTCCCCTTCGCCCCTCCCTGACTCCTTCCCCACAGCAGACACACAGAAGATTGAAGTTGGAGCGCTCTGTGGTCAGAATTATACTTTATTGGCAGATTATGTTTTTGCTGGTCTTAGAAGTACTTACGAAACTTCATGGAAATTCAGCCTGTTTCTAAGTAGAAATGAATTTTATCACTGTTTCAGTATTATTGCTTTGTCCTTAACATTTTCAAAATGTGATTCTTTTTTTGTCTTTCCCTAATCTGAACGATTTTAGCCCCACTTTTCTTTCACATGCTTCCAGAATACTGGTAGTATAGCAGAGGGTAGACTGGCTCTGACAAGATATAGTGTCATTCAAATCACAAACCTATTGTCAGTAGCAGCAACTGGTAAAGTACCTCATGAACAGTCTTTGCTTACCATGGACACAGTTTTTAAAAATAACTTACCCGTTACTATCAGAATATAGTTTTCTTTTGATTCATAATTTAAATATTTTTACTTCATTAATTTTGCATAGTAGGTTATTATTGCTCTATGCTCAGATGAAGTAGCAGTGGTACTTTTAATTAAGACAAATAGTAACAAGAGCACATTGTTTGCCTTTTGTCCCTGACCCATGACATTCTGGTATATTAAACTTCTGTGTTCAGATTATTTTTTACTTAGCTGTAATTTGTAAGTACATACCTTCTTTTGTTTTTAAAAGTGTTGAAATAAATATGAAATGGCTTCCTATAGGACTTAAGAAAAATTACCTCCCAAATACATATTTCCTGTTTTGCTGTTAAATGTGAAATTGTAAACCTTACTTCTACTATGTAATTTGCAGTCTTAACATTTTAAAAAGTAATCTGCCTTTCAGACCGTTTTAAGTGTTTTGCATTTTTTTTGTATGGTTGTTGATTCATTATGATTGTTGTGACTTCTTAGATCTTGATTTGATTTGAATTGCTTCTAATAAAAGATTTTGAGCAAAAATTCAGGAATTCTATCTTGCTGTTTTATAAAACTGTAGTCTAGACTATAATCTAAAAAATCTTTCTCCACAGTTTTCACTGCTAACATTTTAATTCACTTAATAGTGTCCTGTTTAAAAAATAATGGAGGAAATGAAATAGATTTGATGTTTGGCTAAGAGAAATGTGAAGTGACAGTTATTAGAAAGGTCATTATTAAACTAAAAATTCGCCACAGCTATCAAACCAATAGTCAAATTATAGCATTGGACTCAGTGTAGAGACTCTGAATTTGTTCATTAACAGCAGTTGCAATAAAACAGTATAAGATAGTGATAGTATAATATATATATATATTTTACCACAGTAATTTCTGGTAAACTAAAGTGTGTTTAGCTTGATGCCTCGTTAGGTTAAGGTTTAGTTGATGGTGCTTATTCAGGTTACCTAACATGAAGCCTGGTGGGCTGCCGTCCATGGGGTCGCACAGAGTCGGACACAACTGAAGTGACTTAGCAGCAGCAGCAGCAACATGAATAAGTATCATTTCATGGTCTCTCGTGCAGTTACCAGATTGCCAGTATAAGTGTGTCTGTAGGTACAGCGTGAGGTTATTGTCCCATTTCTTCATGCTTATTTCATCACAGATTTAAGTACTTTCATGCTCATTATGGTAAACATGAAAAAATTAACTTACCACAAGTCATTTTGTCTGCATTTTTAAAATGGTTGGTTCAAATAAGTATATTAAATTTCAAAGAGAAAGTGCTTAAAAATCTCATGTACCATTGAAATGAATTTTTTTTCTTTCTATTTAGGTTGTAATCCACTTCAAGTCTTTGTGAATAAATGGAAATAGATCTATGAGAAAAGTGGATTTGGGATTACTAACAGATAACCTAAACTTAGCTTAGTAGCACAGCAGACATTAATCATCTCATGACATGTGTCATTCCTGTGGGTCAGAAATTTGGAGCAGGTTAGCTATGTAGTCTCTCGTGAGATTGTGCTCAAGTTGTTGGTCAGTGCTGCAGTCTTTTCAAGGTTCCACTGGGGCTGTAGAATCGGCTTCCATGTTCATTAACATGTGGCTACTGGCGAGAGACCTCAGTCCACCCTGGGGGGTCCTCATTTCATAGCCACATGGTACTCTCCATACCTGCTTGAGTATCCTTGAAGCATAGCAGCTGATTTCTGTAGAATAAATGATTCCAGAAAAAGAACAAAGAGTATGCCATTGTGTCTTTTATGACCTAGATGATGTCTGACCTCAGAAGTCAGACACTGTCACTTCTGCCATGTTCTGATTGTTTAGAAGCAAGGCACTAAATTGAGCCTACTCTCCAAAGGGTAGGGAATTTGGCTCTGCCTTTTGAAGGGAAGACTGAAAAGTTTGGACAGTCACCAGAGCCATGTACTGTAGGGAGTCTTCACAGCATATCATAAATGTACTGGTTCCTTAATAGAGCAGTTCTCAATTCTGATACTGTATCAGACTTGTACAGCTTTTATAAAATAAATGAAGCAAAATTGCAGATGGTTGTATTAGACCTGTTGATTCACTTGCAGTCACATTTTCCATAAGTGTTACTACTGTGCACCCAGAGTTGTCCACTGTCTTTAAGATGTGCTTTTTGATTCAGTGATGTGTTACTGCTATACTTCTGTAGAACTGTTACATTCCAGGTATGTATAGGAATTAAGACTTTTTGGTATATGTATTATAGTTTTCTAACTTTAATGTATATAGGTTCTTTATTAATACTCTTAGTATTTGAACTTTTAGTAGAACTTGTGGAATTATATTTTGTGTTTATTATTGTTAGAGTTAAGATTGCTAACAATAAAGAGCAATAAAAATAAATTGAAGGATGTCATGTATCGTTGTGTTGTTCATTCACTTAGTTGGATCCGACTCTTTGTGACCCCATGGATTTTAGCACGCCAGGCTAAAATCCTTCCCTGTCTTTCACCATCTCCCGGAGCTTGCTCAAACTCATGTCTGTTGAGTCAGTGATGCCATCCAGCCATCTCATCCTCTGTCGTCCCCTTCTCCTGCCTTCAGTCTTTCCCAGCATCAGGGTCTTTTCTAATGTATCATGTTTTTCCTCAAATGAACTAAGTTATCCTACCTCTCCCCCTCGTTTGTAGTCACTATCTCTCCCCACTGTAATTCCCTAATGTATTTGTCTTTTTTTTTTAAGCCATGATTGGTAAGTCTTTTTGTGTCATCTGTCCTTTGAAAATACAATTTACTGAACATTGTTTATGTTGCTGGCATGAAATTAACCCAAGCTAGGAAGTGAAATCTAACCTGGGGGTGGAGTGGGTTCTGAGATGGGTTTTTGGTAAGTTGGTGGCATAGAAAAATAGTAGAAAGGCAAATGGGGCTGAGGAATTCAGAGGTTTATTGAAATAATGGACTCAGGGGAAGAGCACAGGAGGGAATAAATTAGAGGAACTATGCCTTGGACAGCAGCTAAGTGTGTAGAGAGGCATTGTAGGGGCTTTTTGCTAGGATGGCTAAAAAGTAAATTGGTGGCTGTAACTAGAAGTTTGTAGCAGTAAGTAAATTGGAGGTCTGGTTTCTGGGTAGATCGCTATAAGAAACAATGCAGTTGGGGGCTGTAGTGTTGAGAGAGTGGACTTTAGAGTAAGAAGTTCAGGTTTAAATCTTGGTTCTGTTACTAACATGTAGTCTGAAGTAGTTTGCCTAGTTTTTTCCTGAGCCTCTGTTTCCTCAGTAAAATGAGAGCTAAATACAGAGTGTAAAGTATGGAACATAGTTCATGGCTCAAATAAGGGTTCGGTAAATGTTAGTGCTTATTAGCTGTTGCTATGATTTTATTCACCCTAACTTGGAAAATGATCGTGAATTAAATACGTAACAACTTTAGCTTAGTTGAAAAACAGTTACCTGCTTTTTAAAAATTCGATGGGCATGGTTTGGGCATCAGAAACTTTCTCTCCTGACCCTGTTTCATTTTCACTAACTTCCTACTCTCCATCCCAATCAACGGGCAAGCATAGTTTATACTTATACATACTCCATTATTCAGACATAATATATAATCCAAATGTATAATCTCCTTTTCTCCCCACACATGGTAATATACTATACAGATTTTTTCTATCTCGCTTTTTAAATGTAACAAATTGATAGGTTTCTCCATGACATGAAAACTCCCCCATTCTTTTTTGTCCTTTTGTTGTATGCCATTCCCTTGTGTAGACTTAGTATATTTTCTTTTTCCAGTCCTCTGTAAATGGACAGTTGCAGATTTTTTATTTTATAATCAGTGTGACACTGAATACCTTGTACACAAGTCATTTTGAACATGTAAGTATATCTGTAAAGTTTATTCACTGAAATAGAATTGCTGGGTCAGTTGTATTTGTAACCTTGATATGCCGTACTCTAGTATCTACTGAGTTCCTCTCAGCAGCCATAATGTATGAAAACGGGTTGTTTTCCCCTTAGTCTTGCCTCTAGGATATATTTTCATATATTTAGATTTTCTTAACTTTGTAACAGAAAAATGATACTTCAATATAGTTTAAGTTTGAATTTCTCTTATGGATGGATGAGGTTGTATTTTTACTCGTTTATTGTTTTTCTGTTTAGTATTTCATTTAAGGCTTCTTTACACTCCTAAGTTTTTGCTTTTATTTGTATTAATATAATCAAACTACCCTTTTGCAATGCAATTCAGAAAGTGTTCATTACTCCAGAGTTGTAAAACTTTTTCTTGTTTTCTTCTAATACTTGTAATGGTTTCATGTTTTTACTGTGGTATATGGAATAAATTATGGGTCCAACTTAATTTTTTAGAAAAATAACTGCCAAGTTTTCTCAGTGTCATTTATTTTGTAGTTCATCTCTTCCTTGATTTGGATATCATCTTTATAAAATCTGTATTTCTATATGTATTTGGGTCTGTTTATAAACTTTCTTTTGTTTCATTAAAAGTATATATTGTGTGGTATGTTTTCAAGTTTCCCTTTATTGTCCTCTTTTCCAGATATTGTTTGACAGTTATTTACCTTGTTGGGAAGAGAATAGCCTCTTGGTATTTTTATTGGTACCACATTGCTTATTAGTTTTTGACATTTTGGTATTGTCCATAATTTGTTGTAACTTCTTTTTTTTTTTTTAAATAATAGAACTTTCTGAATCTTTAGTACATGTATTAGTGTATGTTTGGTAGGATACTGAATGATGACTATATGTAATGTGTAAAATATATTAATATGAGGGAGAAAAACTTCTAGTTCATCATTGCTTTCTGTGAATTAGATGATGCTTACATATATTAACTTGTTTAACTATCATGCTGACTTAGTTTGTAATTGGAACTTATAGAGTATGCAGTTGTTTATGGCTAAATTTCCTTCAACATTGCTCTTTTCTTCAGCTGTGATGCAGATCCATCAGCCCTGGCAAAGTATGTTCTCGCTTTGGTAAAGAAAGACAAAAGTGAAAAAGAGTTAAAGGCATTATGTATTGATCAGCTGGATGTATTTCTTCAAAAAGGTAAGATCTTTGCTTTCAAAATATTGCTTTGATAACTTAAGATTCAGAGAGTGTTAAAGGAGTTTGGTAAGAGACAGGCTGTAACTGTAATGAAGTTGAACAGACAGTATAATTAGTGGTTTTATTCATGGCTTATTTATAATGGAAATCTTTTTTTTTTTCTGTTAACATCCTGTGCTCATTCTTAAAGAATGCTGCTATTTTTCCTTAAAAGATTAAGAAAATGACTGAAAGATAGTACTGTTTAGGAACCTACTACTGATTTTGTCTAGCACAGTGCTTCTCAACTTTTTTCACTTTGCCGGGAACTAGGTAATGATAATATTTCTGTTTGGCACCCTAGGCAGGGTACATGGAGACTAGTGATGGCTGGTGGTGACTGACCCACAGGCTCCGGTCATTCATTCTAGTCCTCAGCATCCTGAGAATTGACTGAATCCGTATTACTATGGGACTTGTACCATAGCACACTGGTTGGGAAGCTGTTGGTCTTAGTATAAGTTTTAGATTTGTAAAAATCAAGATATATTTCATCATACTGAAGTCTGATGTGAAGAAGTGGAGAATAATTAGGAAATCTGTTAATCTGTGCTGGTTTTGTTTTATTGTTAGAGACACAGATATTTGTGGAAAAACTTTTTGATGCTGTGAATACAAAGAGTTATCTACCTCCTCCAGAGCAGCCATCATCAGGAAGCTTAAAGGTAGAATTTTTTCAGCACCAGGAAAAAGATATAAAAAAAGAAGAGGTAAGAATTTGTGTTAAACTTTTGTGTTCTTTAAAAACATATTTGGAGTAGTTAAATTGAGTTTTATTTTTTGTACCTGTGTTGGAGTCCTCAGGACCACCTCCAGGTTTGATTAACAGACTCAGGATATAGTCATTGTCATGGCTATATCTTACAGTGAAAGGATATAAAGCAAAATCTGCAAAGGGAAAAAAGTGTATCATGCAAAGTCTGGGTTAGGAACAAATTTGCAGAGGTTTCTTCCAGTGGAGTCAAATAGGATGCACTTAATGTGTAGTGACAACACGTGTGAACCAGGAAAGCTCCTTAGAGACACAGTGCCCAGGGTTTTTATTTAGGACTGCTTACATGGCCACCTTCAGCCTAGGATTTACGAAACTTCCAAACTCTGAAGAGGAAAGCAGATGTTTAGCACAATCCACGTTGTTTATCCAGACCGTTGTTTATCCAGACCGTTCAGGCATCAATCCAGTTCAGTCGCTCAATTGTATCTGACTCTTTGTGATCCCATGGACTGCAGCACACTAGGCTTCCCTGTCCATCACCAACTCCGGAGCTTACTCAAACTCATGTCCTTTGAGTCAGTGATACCATCCAACCATCTCATCCTCTCGTCCCCTTCTCCTCCCACCTTCAATCTTTCCTAGCATCAGGGTCTTTTCAAATGAATCAGTTCTTTGCATCAGGCGGCCAAAGTATAGGAGTTTCAGCTTCAGCATCAGTCCTTCCAAGAAATATTCAGGACTGATTTCCTTTAGGATGGACTGGATGGATCTCCTTGTAGTCCAAGGGACTCTCAAGAGTCTTCTCCAACACTACAGTTCAAAAGCATCAATTCTTTGGTGCTCAGTTTTCTTTATAGTCCAACTCTTCATATCCATACATGACGACTGGAAAGACCATAGCTTTGACTAGATGGACCTTTGTTGGCAAAGTAATATCTCTGCTTTTTAATATGCTGTCTAGGTTGGTCATAGCTTTTCTGCCAAGGAGCAAGCATCTTTTAATTTCATGGCTGCAGTCACCATCTGCAGTTCAGGCATAGTGAACTGTTATTATTAGGGAATGATGGGAACTTTCCAGAAGTCATAGTTGCAGATGTCACCCAAGGGCTTCCCTTGTCAGCAGCCCTTTCCGTTTATTTCTTTGGCCACGCTGGGTGTTTTGTTGCCTTACAGGGGCTTTCTTTAGTTGCGACAAGCACAGGCTACTCTTGGTTGCGGTACACAGGCTTCTCATTGTGGTGGCTTCTCGTTGCAGAGCCCAGGCCCTAAGCGTGTGGGCTTCAGTAGTTGTGGCACACAGGCTCAGTAGTTGTCAATCTTGGGCTCTAGAGCTCAAGCTCAGTGGTTGTGGCACGTGGGCTTAGCTGCTTTGCAGCATGTGGAATCTTCCTGCACCAGGGATCAAACGCATATTCCCTGCAGTAGCAGGCGAATTCTTATCCACTGCGCCATTAGGGAAGTCTCCAGCAGCCCTTTCAAAGATAACAGTCTCAGGTGTGCTTTGAACTCTTTTGTGCCTAGTATCTTACAGGTATGGGCTCCTACTATCTGTGTTCTAGGAAAATAACCCAGTTGTTAGTAGATCTGCTTGTTTCTGCCTTACATGCATTTTGCAAGGGACTATTTTTAAGGTAGTCAAATAAAAGGGCCTTCACAGGGCAATAGAAATAACTTATGCTTTAAGAATTTTTGAAGTTTTTACCTTTTGTACAAGTTTACCACTCTTGTATAATAATCATATACTAATTCAGATTTCCTTAGTTTGATGTTAAAGATTGTAATTTTAAAAATAATTGTTGACAAGCTATAATATAATATGTCCATGGTTAGTCTAGTTTTAGGTTAAACAAATCTTGGTTAAATTTTTGCCTTTCCTGGCCACTGTTTTGTGACCTTGAAAATACTACTTTTCCAACCTTTACTCAGCTGTGAAATGGAAATATTATAGGGTTATTGTGAGGAATAGTGAAATAAGGTCTGTGAACACTTGGCAGAGTATGTGGCTCAAAGTAGGTTCTCAGTAAACGATAGCTGCAATTATTGTTGAGGATGTTAAGTGGTGGGTGATGTGGTTTAATCGTGACCTTTGGTTCTTTCACCTGATACCCTGTTTTTTTGTCCAGATTATATAAATAATATATATTTATTATGTAGTAATATATTTGCTGTGTATTATGTAATAATTCTCAAATGTATTTTTATCTCTGTGTCTGAATGCATTTACACACATGTACATATATGTAGTTTCTCACACACATACATAAAACACCCCCATTACTTTTATCCGCTGGGGAAGACCAGAAATTATTATAACTTCATGCTTTGTACCTAATAGTACAGGGGTTCTAGAACATTAGTGAGGAAAAATGGGATAGTAGGTATTGTCTTGGCAACTGCTTATGCAACATAGAGATATACAATAATTCATTTAAATTTTACCCATTGATGAATTAATGTTGAAGCCTTAGTCTTACATCTGTTGGTATAATAATATTTCACCATAGTTGTTTTGACCAGTTGTGAAGGATATTTATCCCTCGTCTTTCAGAACTGAAATGTCAGGATGGCAGTCTGTGTTTTAAATGCTGTGGATGTTTTAAAAGTTCCCAGTTGGGCAAGTGCCATAGAATATGGCTATCTGTCAACATAGATTACTTACAAGAGTGCATGGAAGCAAATAGAAGGGAAAAGTGCAACAGGAGGTTTTGGTTTGTTTTATTTTCTAAGTGGAGGGTTGAAATGGATAGGAAGAGTTGAACAAAGTACTTAAAGAAAGAAAAAAAAAAGCAAATTGTTATAAGAAGGCTTTTAAGCATTGTTTCTCAGAGTTTGGTCTGTTGATAGGATTTCAGTTACTTTCTCATTCAGGGGTACTTGACAGTGAGAGGATTTTACCCAAAGGGATGCTGAAACAACTGGCATAAACCTGGACATGTTTATGCTATTACATTTATTTATTTGTTTTTATGCTATCTTGTAGACTTATCTGCATCAGAATATCTTAGGGTTTTTATTAAAAATCTTGAGCCTTATCATATTTATAGAGGCTCATGTTTAATACTTTCTCAATTTGTTTATCCTCTAAATAAATCCTTTTGTCTCTAATAACATCTCTTAATGTCCTGTGGAACCAGTTTTTTTGGGCAGCATGGAAAACTGGTGTAGGGAAAGTAGCACTGATCATGGGAATGTGTTTAAGGACTGCTTTCTATTAATTGTATAATATGGGTTGTAGGAAGAGGACTATATAGCTGTCATACTGCTAGGATAAACTAGAGAACTGTTTTCACATGTATTATTTTCTCAAGCATTTTCTTTCTCTGTGACTTGGTTAATTCTATTGCATTCTCCTTTAAAACCCCTGATGTGTTTGGTGCCAGACCAAATTCATGAGAAGGAATAAAATTGGCTTTCTAGTAATTATGTTAAAATTAGGATATGTGTGTGTGCTTAGTCGCTTCAGTCATGTCTGACACTTTGTGACCCTGTAGACCTTAGTCTGCCAGGCTCCTCTGTCCACGGGATTCTCCAGGCAAAAATACTGGAGTGGGTTGCCATGCCCTCCTCCAGGAGATCTTCCGAGCTCAGGGATCAGACCTGCATCTCTTTTGTCTCCTGTATTGGCAGGTGGATTCTTTACCACTAGTGCCACCTGGGAAGCCTGTAAAGTGAGGACACTTGCTTAAAACGTTTTTGTCACTACTGTTAACTAAGATAAACATTTATGAATTTCTTTACTATTCACTTTAACTTTCAGCAAGCCTTTTATTGTTAATTGTACTTAGAAGAGAAATTTATTTTGTTTGAATGCTTTCAGAAGAAGACTATATTGCTCTTGTATTTTGTTGTTGTTGTTCAGTCGCTAAGTCATGTCTGACTCTTTGTGACCCCATGGACTGCAGCACGCTAGGCTTCTCTGTACTTCACTATCTCCTAGGGTTTGATCAAATTCATGTCTAGTCAAGGCTATGGTTTTTCCAGTAGTCATGTATGGATGTGAGAGTTGGACTATAAAGAAAGCACAGAAGAATTGATGCTTTTGGACTGTGGTGTTGGAGAAGACTCTTGAAAGTCCCTTGGACTGCAAGGAGATCCAACCAGTCCATCCTAAAGGAGATCAGTCCTGGGTGTTCATTGGAAGGACTGATGTTGAAGCTGAAATTCCAATACTTTGGCCACCTGATGCGGAGAGCTGATTCATTTGAAAAGACCCTGATGCTGGGAAAGGTTCAGGGCAGGAGGAGAAGGGAACAACAGAGGATGAGATGATTGGATGGCATCACCAACACAATGGACATGGGTTTGGGTGGACTCTGGGAGTTGGTGATGGACAGGGAGGCCTGGTGTGCTGTGGTTCATGGGGCCACAAAGAGTCAGACATGACTGAGCAACTGAACTGAAGTGAATGTCCATTGAGTCAGAGATGCTATCCAACCATCTCATCAGCTGCCACCCACTTCTCCTTTGGCCTTCAATCTTTCCCGTATATTTTAATACCAGCTAAGTCATTGAAGCAGTAACATGGCAAGGAATAACTTTTATTAAACTTATATACTTTTTTCTTTGTTTATCAGATCACAAAGGAGGAAGAGCGAGAGAAGAAGTTTTCTAGAAGGCTAAATCACAGTCCTCCTCAGTCAAGCTCCCGATATAGAGAAAATAGGTGATTGATTCTTTGAACCATGTTTAATTTTTAGACATTGCTTTTCTTTATATGAATATTTAGACTTGATTTTCCTTTACATAGGGGCAAGTATTATCTACTGATTTATTAGTGTGGGAAAGTAGTAACTCGATCCTTTTCTATCAAGAATAACTAGGTGAGATTTGAAGGTACTGAAAGTGAGGTTTAGAACAGTGCTTGGCATATGTTAGTTATTGTTACTATTTTTATTCCTAACTTCAATTCCAGTGAAGTCTTACTCTGAGACCTTTTTTACCCAAAGCTTTCCTTTAGAATGAATAAATTATTTTTCCCATTAAAGCTTCAAAAGCATTTAGAGTGCAGTGCCTGTGATACTTTCCTATAATTATGAGACTGTGCAAGACAGAATATACTATAGGACGTATGTATAGATGCCTGTGTGTATATGATTAAGACTTTGAAAGAGTTGGGTTTTTTTTTGGTGGGGGGGTGCGGGTGGGTACTGTGAAGGGCTTTTAGAGTGCTTAAGCAGATCATGTTAAGTTTTTCAGTTTTCTGAGTCTCCTATGTTTGTATTCGTAAAATGGAATAAAGAATCATGATGTTACAAGAATAAACCAGAACTTTTGCATTTGATTAGAGTTTTTCCTGTATCCACTTGAATATTTTCAATAAAAAAGTTCATATATTTCTTTAGAAGTCGTGATGAGAGGAAAAAAGATGATCGTTCTCGCAAAAGAGATTATGATCGAAACCCTCCTCGAAGAGATTCATACAGAGACCGATACAACAGAAGACGAGGGCGAAGTCGCAGTTACAGCAGGAGTCGGAGTCGAAGTTGGAGTAAAGAGAGGCTTCGTGACAGAGATAGGGATAGAAGCAGGACTAGAAGCAGGAGCAGGACACGAAGCAGGGGTAAATAATCACATATGGGTATATTTTGCCTGGCACTTTTATTGTGAAAAACATTTTGTATTTGAAGGTTTTAAAAATTGTTTTGTCAGTATTATCTTTATTTTTTCTATCTTGCTGTATTTTATATGTCCGAATAACGATTTAAAAATTTCTTTTGAAACTTTTATTTTATACAAATTACAACCACAATGTATTACTGCATACCCGTCAGAATGATTGAAATTAAAAAGACTAGCTTTACTCAGAGTTGGTGAGGATTGGAAATAAGCTGGAACGCTTTGGAAAACACTTCAACAGTGTCTTAAAAATGTTAATCCTGTATCTACTAATGACCCATTCCACTCCTGAGTGTTTACTTCCAGAGAAATAAAAGTGTATTTCCGAACAGAGACATAAACAGATGATCATGGCAGCTTCATTTGTTATAACCAAAAGCTGGAAACAGTCCATCAGCAAGTGAATGGATAAACAAATTGTGGTACACCCATAGAATGGATAAAAAGGAAAAAAAACTATTGATACATGCAACAAAATAAATGAATCTCAGAATAATCATGCTGATTGAAAGAAGCCACACAGAAAACAGAGTGTGTATATGATAGAGGGAGGGAGATAAAATTTTAGAAAATGCACACTAATCTGTCATCATAGATAGGAAACAATTCAGTGGTTGCCTGGGATGAAGTAAAGGAGGGATGGATCATTAAGGAGAACAAGGATACTTTGGGGGGATGATGAGTATGTACAATATATACCTTACTGTAGTTGTGATGTTTGGTTTCATAGGTATATTCATAGATCAAAATTTGTTAAATTGTATCTTTTAAATATCTTCAGTTTTGTTTATCACTTAGACCTCAAAACTATGAAAACAGAGTTTCATTTCAGATGTGTGAGTTTGTAAGAGTGTGTCATTTTCAACGTGTATAATTTTTCCTTCAGTGTGTATTACTGAAAGGACTTTGTTGCAGGCAATAAAACAGCTTAACACCTTAGAGTAAAACACCTTTACTCAAGCTTAGATTTATACTCCCCTTGTGACCTTTATTGTGTATTACTTTTTAGTCTTTAGAAAATCATGACTTTTTTTTAATAATCCCAGTATTTCTCTGTTACTCTGTTCTTAAGAGTTTTTTTCCTATCATCTAGGTGTTCTAGGCCTTTCTCCACATTACTTCACTTAACTGATCTCCTTAATATCTTTTCTCTTTCCATGGTAAATTTTCTTTTCTTGGCCCAGTTAATTTGTTTGTATCTATTATGAAGTCCTTTTCCTTCCTCTTTGAGTATCCATTCTCATCTTCAGCAGTGTTCACTGTATAAAGCCCTGTTAGGCCCTGTTAATGGATAAAAACTAAATGTTCATCACAGAAAAAATAACTGTACTTGTATTGCATATTTGGTTTTATTGGCTAAAGTTTTACATACTAAGATTTCAATGAAGAAAATAAAAAAATCTCTCTTCTATGAATAAAACTCCAAGAAAAATCTCATTAAGTACAGCAACTTTATGTGTGGCTTTTTAGTTTAGGTCATAACAAAAAGAAATAACTTTTCTTGAAACATTGTTTATATATTGAGTTGTTTTTAAAAGGAGGATTGTGTAAAATTTGAACTTTTTTTTATGTTTAGCAAAAATATCTATTAAATTTGGGACTTTGTTGTTGTTTTTAATCGAGTGTAGTTTTTCAAGTCATTTATATTTTGTTGCAGAAAGGGATCTGGTAAAACCTAAATATGACCTGGATAGAGCAGATCCGTTAGAAAACAATTATACTCCAGTCTCTTCGGTACCTAATATTTCATCTGGCCACTACCCTGTACCTACTTTGAGCAGCACTATTACAGTAATTGCTCCTACTCATCATGGTAATAACACTACCGAAAGTTGGTCTGAATTTCATGAAGACCAGGTGGACCATAATTCATACGTAAGACCACCAATGCCAAAGAAACGGTGTAGAGACTATGATGGTAAGCCTGTCAACCATTTCATGAAGTATGAATTAATATTTTCAGCTGAGTAAATTCTGTAATTTTAGGTTGTACACAGTTACTCAAATACTTAATCTTTTGGAAATAGTGGGAAATTAATTTTAGGTACTTCATGAATTCCTCAGTATGTTACTAAAGTCTTCATTAGTCACCACCGACTAATATCAATTTAAAGATTGTGTTTATTTGCACTTAAGTCTTAACATATTTTTGGAATTTACCAAAGAGGAATATCTACTGAGTTATTTATCAGGAAGTTGGCGACTGAAACGTTCTTGACAAAACTTACTTAAAAATCAGGGTTATTAGCGTAAGTAAAATCTAGAAATGTATCACCTATATAAGACTTATAAATGAACTGAAGACTCTTAAGGTTTTACTGTAAAAATTTTGTAAATTGTATTAAAGCTGTAGTTGCAGTATCCTTAAAGTTTTAAGTGAGAGATTTAAATAAAGGAAATGTTTCTAATGATAAAAATAAGACAAATACCTATTTTACATCAGTTTGCTAGCTAGGAATACTCATGTTAATTTGGTGGTACATTTTTTAATGTGTATGTTAGCTATATTATCACTTAATGAGGGTTTTATATTACTGGAAATTGGTAGGTAGTTCTTATGGTTATTTATACTTGCCCAATGTTAAAAATATTCCAATTTTTAAATATCTTACTTTTGTTGACTTAGAGAAAATGTTTGTCCAGCACTTTTCATAGTTCTTTCTATTTTTCCTCACAGAAAAGGGTTTCTGTATGAGAGGAGACATGTGCCCTTTTGATCATGGAAGTGACCCAGTAGTTGTAGAAGATGTCAATCTTCCTGGTATGCTGCCTTTCCCAGCACAGCCTCCTGTTGTTGAAGGACCACCTCCTCCTGGACTCCCTCCACCGCCACCAATTCTTACACCCCCACCTGTGAATCTGAGACCCCCTGTGCCACCGCCAGGCCCATTACCACCCAGTCTGCCACCTGTCACAGGTGAGGAAATATGTTTGCCTATACTTATTATCTGCCCATTCATAGTCTTTTATAAAAATTAATAGTTTGATGCTTGCCTTTGTTAGAAGTATCTATAGTAATCCTATATATGCCTGCTAGAAATTAAGAGTAAGATACTCCCATTCGGAATATATTTTGTAGGCTAATGGGCTACCAGGTGGCGCTAGCGGTAAAGAACTCGCCTGCCAATGCAGGAGACATAAGAGACGCGGGTTCGATCCCTGGGTTGGGAAGATCCCTTGGAGGAGGTCATGGCAACCCACTCCGGTTTTATCGCCTGGAGAGTCCCATGGACAGAGGAGCTGGCAGACTATGGTTCATAGGGTCGCAAAGAGTCAGAAGCGACTTAGCATGGCGTGGCACAGCCAAACCCGTGGTTTACTGTGGTTTAGGGTGACCCTGAATTATGTACGTCCCTAATGAATCCCAGCTGTCTATAGTCCTTTAGAGCTTAAGACAAACCTGTTTTGAAATGCATTAAATGGATATTTTACCCTTGAAAACTATTTCAGTTGTAAGAGCTTGATTTTTATAGATACTATTATTTGATAAATGAGCATATCATGTTTGGATATACAATAACTTATTTTATTTGTTTGCTTCCAGATGATATTTCTTATTCTTTGGTTTTGACAGGACCACCACCTCCACTTCCTCCTTTGCAACCATCTGGCATGGATGCTCCCCCAAACTCTGCAACCAGCTCTGTTCCTACTGTAGTAACAACTGGCATTCATCACCAGCCACCTCCTGCTCCACCCTCTCTTTTTACTGCAGGTGCAGTTTTAGCCTTTCTATATTAATAATGTAATATAGTTTGGAGAAGAGTTTTAGGTGAGGGATTTAAAAATATGTAGAGAGTGAATTGCTCTATCAGGTCTATTCTCACTAAAATTTTATGGAATAAAATGTAGACATGGTAAATGTACATTAAATATAAGTCCTCAGTTACGATTTTTAAAAAACGAAGTTTTTAACAGCATTTTATTTTTCTGAAACTACTTTTTAAAATACATATAAAATGTGAGTTATAAATTAGTAATATGTTTTTCTATTATTAGTATAAAAAATTACCAAATGGAGTTTTATAATTGTTTTTTAATTACAGTTTTTGTATTACCAGATACATATGACACAGATGGCTACAATCCTGAAGCCCCAAGTATAACAAACACTTCCAGACCAATGTATAGACACAGAGTGCATGCACAAAGGCCCAACTTGATAGGGCTCACATCAGGGGATATGGATTTGCCGCCCAGAGGTACTGTGATGAGTCTTTTCTTCCTGTCATTTTCATAATATCAAGAGTGGCAAAACATTTAAAAAGAATAGTTGGTCTTGTGTTTATTAGGTTTGAGTAAGGGATGTTGTTATGTTTGTTCCTTGGATTCTTTGGTCTCAACATGAGAGAAAAGGTAGTATGTGGTACCCTATTTGTAGTACTGGTGATGTTTTATTCTGTCATCCATGGGGAAAGGACTTTCCCCAAAGTACTAATTTTCTAGCTTTTGGGAGGTATATTCATTCTCTCATTTGCAGTCTTAATTGGTTCATTTAAAGTCTTAAGAATAATGCTTTAATTCCTAAAGATACATTCTTTCATAGTTTAGAAAATGAAATGAGCTGTGCAGACTTAATATTTGATACATATTTTATTTTTGTTTGCTTTGACATGTTAGAATTTGATGTTGATTTGCTTATATTTTAAGCAAAAAATTTTATTTTAGACTGACTTGTTAGCTTTTAAAATTTTGTTAGAGGAGACAGACTTTTTATATAATTTCTGAATGGGAGAAGAATTTAGATTGGTCAACAAACCAGAAAAGTGCTATAAACGTTCAAAGGAGGAAGCATTCACCTTAATTTGAAAGACAGAGCATTTGCTACAGATATTTGACAGTATTGTCAGACATTATAGGAAATACTGTATAGACCAATAAAAATGTATCTTTTTTCCTATTTCAACTAACCTTTAAATACCATTTTCTTTCTAGTCTTTCCTTACCATCTTTTATTTCTAATTAAAAAAAAAGTCACGCATTATCAGTTGTGAATAAAGTCCAACTTATTTAACTAAGTAGGAGAAGGAAATGGCAACCCTCCAGTGTTCTTGCCTGGAGAATCCCAGGGATGGCGGAGCCTGGTGGGCTGCTGTCTATGGAGTCGCACAGAGTCGGACATGACTGAAGCGACTTAGCAGCAGTAGCAGCAGTAGCAGCAGCAGCAGCAGTCCATACCTAATGTGGTTTAGTAAACTTGTTTATTTCCGCTTTGCACTTTTGTATTTGTTCATTAGAAACTGTCAGATCCTAAACATCTGTCTTAAGTGTTCAGAGAACTTTTTGTGATGGAGTGAGGAACACTTAAATTTATACCCAGTTTAACTTATATCCTATGAGGTCATAGGACAACATTTCATGTAGATGCCCCTTTTCCCCAACAAAAATTCTCCTAGAGGCATTTTAATGACTTTTGTTAAGAACAACAACAGAAAAAGAGATTTTTTAACAATTTTTATGTCAGAGTTATAAGATGGCTTGTAATTGAAAAATAGCCAGTTAAGATTGTGGCTGTTCATTGTATTAATATTGACTCATCCCCTGAGTGTCTCCTACCTGACTAGTTCGGAGTAAAACCACTTCCTTCTTTCGGTCATGACTTAGCACTCATTTTCTTTCATTATACCAGTATTCTTTGCTCTACTAGAACCTCTGAAGCATCAAATCATCTCTTTCTTACCTTGTGGCTTTCCACTATAGATCAATATTGGACCCACCCCAAATCTTGGTCAGTTTTTTTTGTTGGTGGTGGTGATTGAGGGAAGACAGAAGGGATCAAATCCTTTGAACATAAAACTTAACCATGTAGAAGTTGGAATTATGGTCATCTCAGCTCCACATGCATATAGTTAGAAGTTACAGGAAATGGCTTGCTGAGATATAAATGTCTGGTATGCCTACTTAGAAATTTGAATGCCTTTTCTCATAGAATCATTATACATATGATTATTTTAGTACTATTCTTTAGATATTTTGTGTACTGTTTTTGTAAGCTGGTTCAGGAATACATTCTCCATAAATTGTTTTTATGTACTAGATAACTGATTTAGCAAACCATTTAAACTGAGGGTTACCTGTACTTCTATTTCCTTATCTTTTTCAGTCTTTTCCCCCCAAAAATGTTCTCAGCTGTTGCCTATTTAGTTTGAAATTTACTGGCCTGGATTGTGAGATATACATAAAAGTTTATAATATTGTTCATTATGTAATTATTATACATTTATAATAGCCTGCAGATGGCCTCATTTGAATTTGTCACAGACTATTATGTGCAAACTATTCTTATGCTTCGTACTTAAAGCTTCATAGGAAATTATTGTTATTAAGCAAATGGAAAAACTTTAGGCCTTTTGCTGCCTTGGAATTACTAAAAAAGTGACCTCGAGGCCTGCTAATTGTTCATTCTAGATTCTAAGGCAGTGGAAAACTTACTAGATGCTCTTGATTGGATATAGATAGGTAGGAAGAAGGGCTCAGTAGTTTTCATCAACAAAACTAGTGCTGAAAATTTTAAGCAGAAAAACAATTTATTAAAAAGGTACTGGGGGAAAACAGAATACATGCAACTAAAAGACACATTTGCTAATTGTATATCAAGAGGAACTTGCTTCTGTGTGTTTATTAACACCTCTCTTTTAAATAAATAATAAAGAGAATATGAGTGAGAGAATACAGATGAGTTGGAGCAAACACATCACTGTCTTTCTTAATGAACCTTCAGATAAAGAACATAGTAAAGTAGAAAAGGATATTGAATAGCTTAAAGACTTTATAAAAGGGCTAGTGAACGAACATGTTTGGGAGGAAGTAATAAGGCCAGAAATTGTGTTGCAAAAATGGTCCTGTGAAGATACCAATGGGCAAAGAAAATACAGTTTGTCCTGTGAATGCCTGCAATGTCAGATGCTGAATGTTTCTACCTGATACGCTGAAGAGATGTAGGATAAGTCAGAGTTAGTCAGAAAAAGGGGGTTGATAAAGCACGTATAGCCTGTTGATACTTTTGTGAAACCAGAAGATCTTTTTGATTAGAACAGAGGGAGTAAGGGATGTCAGAGGGAATAGGAGGTCAATTACAGGCATTTGAAAAATTATAGAAGAGATGATGGTAGCTAGACTTAGGGTAGTAATGCTGGGAAGTAAAAGATTTAAGTTCAGTGGAAAGAATTGACAACACCTATAACTTATTGATTTGGGGACTTAAAATAGGGCTAATGGAGATGGTAAAATGAAAGACACCAGGTTTATGCTTTTGGATAATTGGGCAGATGATACTTTTATTCATTGAGAGAAAGAATCGATTTGGTAGGAAGACCTGCTTGGAAATTATAGTGGTAGCCATGAGAAAGACTACTGGAACAGATCCAGAATTCTTTTGGTTACATGTGTTTAGAGATACTCAGGAAAGGATTTAAATAACCAATTTATCCAGTTCCTTTTTAAAAAGGAATTTTAAATATATATTTTTTTCTATGTGGACTAAGGTTAGCATGTTTTAAACTTTAGCATCATTTGGGAATAACAGGTTAAATGTAGTTGTGTTTGTCAAACTCTTAAAAGTGTGTAAAATATTGGAAGTAGTTTACAGTTTACAGTTCTTTTGCAATGCATTTCAATCTTTTGAATCTTTACCTTTTAAAATTTAACATAATTTTATTATGTTAATTTGCTGATGTTTAAATAAGCAGCTCATTTCAATTGCAATTCAAAGTTGTTAATTCCTAAGGTCATTGCACTAGTGTTAAATTTTGAATCTTATAGGTTGTGCATTTGATTTCAAAACTATAAACTTAAGAGTTCCAAGATGATTTGTTTATTATTAATTTGACATATGAGAATTACTGATTCTTCTTAATTTAAGTGTGAAAGGAATTCAAAGTAAATTAAAATCACTTAGATTACTGTATTTAGATGTACATTTTTTTCTGTTTCTTCTAAAATGTATATTTGGACAAAAAGCCAGAACTTTGTTTTTAATGTAAATTTAAGAATGTGGCTATGATTAACAGAAAATATTAATCTTTGCTTTCTTTTCTTTTGTTTCAAACAGAAAAGCCTCCTAATAAAAGCAGTATGAGGATAGTAGTGGATTCAGAGTCAAGGAAAAGAACCATTGGTTCTGGGGAGCCTGGAGTTCCTACAAAGAAGACTTGGTTTGATAAGTAAGCTGGCAGAGGAAATTGAGGAATTTTATTGTACTGTGATTTTTAGCATCATTGCAGTATTATTGTGGCAGTAATAGTGGTCTCTTTCAAAGTAAAATTTATTCTGTAGGGGGTCCCCAACTAAAGTATATAGTATCTGTTTTCTAAAAGTGTGTATGTTAGTCGTCTGGTACTTGGAAGGTACATGCTTACAGAAATGGCGTGGTGGTTAGCATATTGTTTTTCCTGTTTGTACCTACCTACCCCCAAAAACCCAACCCTTAGAGATGTTGTTGAATACTAGCTATTTAAGGGATAGTCATGAGCCTGCTATTAGGGAAGAAATGGGAGGAGGCTTTAGCATGTGGGCGATTCCTGTAAAGAGTTAGAAAGCAGTCTTTGGTGGGGGCAGGGGAGATAGGATGGGCACCGAAGTTGTTGAGGAAGGGCTTCAGAGAAGCAGATAGAGAATCAGAATGTTAGTGTATGTGTTTGATGATTCATTTACAATTTAGCATGTTAGAGGAAAGACTAGGATTACATTTTTTAGAGCTTTAACGTATGTTTATTAATGGATAATATATAGTTCTGGCTCTGCCTTTAATTCTCTGATTTAAAGCAAGTATTATAACCTCCCTGGGCCACAGTTTTGTCCCTGTTTCTTCAAGTGTCAAGCGTATGGTCTGTTGTTCCCCACATTTTGTTTTAATTGGAACGAGATCAAGACAGTGATTTCTTACTTTTAATCAGTATTTGAAAATAGGAATTATTTTGATAAGGTAGCTTTTCCTGAAATGGTGCAAATGGTGAAATGGTTATATAGGCAAATTGACTGAAAGAGGGTAGACCTTTCCTGCTGAAAATTTTAAGCAGGCGTAGAATAGAAGTGGGAAGGAACAAATGGTCTGGAAGAACCCTTCTTACTTGACTTCTGTGAAAGATAAGAACACTACTTATTTGGAAACTTCATTTTCTAAGGAAAAAAAGTATAAATGTCCTTTATCACCTAGCAATTTCAATTTTGAAAAGAAAATTGAACTTAAGTTGCAAAACTTTATTCCTTTGTACTTGATAAGTATCAGGATTTATAAATGAATGTATTAATTAACTTGATTTTTGTTACAGACCAAATTTTAATAGAACAAACAGCCCAGGCTTCCAGAAAAAGGTTCAGTTTGGAAATGAAAATACCAAACTTGAACTTAGAAAAGTTCCTCCAGAATTAAATAATATCAGCAAACTTAATGAGCATTTTAGTCGATTTGGAACCTTGGTTAACTTGCAGGTAAGAGCTATGAGGTGATTCTGTTGTCTTTGCTTAATTTAGAGAGGAAATCTTAATATAATAAAAAGAAATACTTTTACAAGAAAATATTATGGAAATTTTGGTAATATTCTAAATTTAGAAAATTGGATATGAAATGAAACTTTGTATTTTAGAAAAATGTGATTTTGAATAACATATTTACTTTGAAAAGGCAAGAGGCTTGATTGATCATATTATATACTTTTTACCTAATAGAGGTTATCATAAAATTACAGCAAAGTTAAATAGCCACAGTGGTAAAGTCTAATCTTACTATAGTTTTCATTTCCTTAGTTTCACTTTGGCAGAAGGCTTTAGTCACATTTATTTTTGCTGCCTCTAAGATGGGACATATCTAACAGATACTTTGGGGGCCCAAATATCTAATTAGTTTAAACATTTACTTTTTCCTCTACTGCTTTTGAATGTCTTTTAAGATAAATAACTGTAATTTGTATTTGATTTCACCTAAAATTAGACCTTGGCTTAGGTATATGTTATTTGTGAGATTATTTTGTATTGAGTTTATATTATGTGATATGTTGAAAGTGTTGAAATAATGTTGGGCTTCTTTTCCAGTTTGTATGGCATTCTTTTCAACTAAAATAATTATTTCCCATAATCTGATAAGAATAGACGTTAGAGAGTACAGCTTAAGTTGGTATTTTGGAAAATTTTGTGGTGTTGCCCTTTAAAAAATAATATTATTAAGTAATAGATGAGAAAATGCATTCTTGGGTCAGTCAGTAGAGATTTCTACAGATTTAATGCAAATATTTTCAGCTCTCTGTCTTCCTCATGTATCTGCATGATATTATTACATTATTGGTAACAGCTTACCATGTATTATTTTCGATTTTTTGTTTTGTATTTCTGTATGTATCTACCAATAAATTAGTATGCAAGCTTACAAATATATATGTATTTAAAAGTATGTGGGTCCTTGTTGTGGGTCCTGAGCATACATATTACCCTGTAGTAATTTAATGTTATCTGGACTATCTCTAAATATCTTTTTATGGCAGTTCAATTTGATCTACCACGTGTAGATCTAGACTTCGAAAAATTATTTTCCTTACCCAATTAACTACATTGGTAATATTAAATTTAAAGAAATTTAAAGCTGAGTATCTCACTATTATTTCAGTTTTTTTCTTTAATTTATATTTTTTCAATTTGTATTTCCTCAGTTACTATTGAGATTGTTATCTCCTTACAGGTCCTTTTGCTGTATCTGTATCCCATTTGCCTTATTATTTATAAAATATATATTTTGAAAAGTTAGTTTCAAAAAACCCTATAGCTTTATCCTAATTGAACACCCCACCATCACCCGCCCCGTGTACAATCCCCGCCCCACCATTTTATATGAATTACTGTTTAATTCTTAACAACTACAGAGTGGGTATTGTTATCCAGAACCAGGTTGTTTGATTCAGGGTCTGTGTGCTTAATCCCTATTTTGTATTGCTTTGCCTCACCAGTAGTTGATAGAACAATTTCGAAAGTGCTGGTATTATTGAACACTAAAAAGCCTTGGATCTGTTAATACTACTTATTCATTGTATGGGTCTGAAGAATTGCATACTTTTTGAGTCGTAGTTTCCTTATGTGTAAAATATGATTGTTGCTATTGTTTTGTAGATTTCCCCCCTCCCTTATCTAAGATTTATTTGTGTGTGCTCTTGGAAATATTTCTGTGAGAATTAACCAGTTTTGAAAATTTTACAGATGGATTTTTCTGTAATTTTTAGTTAGAGATCATTCCTTTGAAAATAGTTTACTTCCCTCTTTTGACTCTACATCACTCACTGACATAAGTATTATTTCCCATAGCATTAATATTGAGGGTAAGAAGTGAAACATTTTGAGTGCTTATATATAACCTTTATGCAATGAGCATTCTCTCCTAAGTTATTTAGAGGAGGCTGATTCTATTCTGAGTGGTCCACAGTTACCATTTCTTCTGGAGTGAAAGTAGACTGTGGTAATAATCTCGATATAAGGTAGTATAAAGATAGACTGTAACTTGGAAGGACTAGTATTTCATTTCCTGAGGCATTTTACTACGTAAAGCAACTGATTTATTTGCAAATTCGCTGTGCTTAATATTTTAAATCTTAGGTTGCCTATAATGGGGATCCTGAAGGTGCCCTTATCCAATTTGCAACATACGAAGAAGCAAAGAAAGCTATATCAAGTACAGAAGCAGTACTAAATAATCGCTTTATTAAAGTTTACTGGCACAGAGAAGGAAGCACCCAACAGTTGCAAACTACTTCTCCAAAGGTAAGAGAAATTTGTGTGAAATTAAATGCTTTTCTTATGAAAGAAAAGCATTTGGCATAGTGTTTTTTAAAAGGAGAGGCATGCAGTCAGGTAGACTTGAGTTCAGATCCTGGCTCTACCATTGTTAACTGTATGTAGGTTTGAGCAAGTTACTTAAGTTCTCTAACCTGCTCTTTCATTTTGTTATTACATTCATCCCTAGTTTAGGAAGTCATGAGATGATACATATAAAATATAGAACCATCCCTTAAAGTGGGAGATACTCCAGTATGTAGTACCTGTTTGTATTCTAGAAACTCCTACTTGGAGTTCATATTGGAAATCCTTCCTTCCCTCTTCCTTTTTTCTCTTTTTCTTTCTTTTAATCGGGAAGTCAATCAATATATAAAGTTTAATTGCTTGTAGAAGTGTACTGTAGCACCTTATTTTTCTATTTAGCTTTCTTCTGTTAATTAAAGAGAGACAAAAGATACTAAAGGGTAGATTTTTATTTTTTCCTCTACTTTATAAATATTTTTTTGTATCTTTGGACATGTATGGGGAACTTGTATGAAGGAAGGAATTTGGCAGGTGATTAGGCTTTGATTATAAGCTGCACTTTTAAAACTGCATGGGCAACTTAGTAACAGAATAACGAAGGTTACTCTCCCTGCTCATGAACTAATCAGCGCATTTAACATTTTTTTCTTCTTCTGAGGTAATGCAGCCTTTAGTTCAGCAGCCCATTTTGCCTGTTGTGAAGCAGTCAGTCAAAGAGCGGTTGGGTCCGGTACCTTCAAGTACTATTGAACCAGCAGAAGCCCAGAGTGCCAGTTCAGACCTTCCTCAGGTAAATGAAAAGTCTTATTGTGCCTGTCACATGATAGATAGGTTCTCAGTCTATTAGTTTCCCTTGGTGATCTGAATTTTAATTAATTGTATGGATGTGTGTATATATATGTGTGTGTGTGTGTATACTTATACAGAAATATAGTCTGTATTTGAACAGCACCTGTAAAAAAATTTTTTACCATTACCATAACATTTTTACGGACTACTTTTCCTGTAGTATTTGAATCTTAAATTCTTTTCTCTAGCTAATACTTATTTATGAGAAAGAGTTCTTTTTCACTTCATAGAGGAGAAAAACTGCCTAAAAAGTAAAGTTTTAGTATATTAAATCTTATTTTTCCATCATCTTTTACTTCATTAGACTCCTGTTCCAGACATAATTATGCAGTAGACTGAACTGAAAGCTTTGGGAAGGGAAGGCTTAAAGCTTCAAGTTACTTAATGCAGCTCTCTCAGAACTTTGCATCACTTATTCCTGATTCTCAAGTTCTCTTCTCCATATGTCATTCCCTTCCCACTCCCTTCCACACTCGAGTGGCAGTTTCTTGTTTCCACACCCTCAGTCTCTGAAACTTAACTTTCTTTTGTCTACAGATGTTTCAACATTTGCTGTGTAAGATAGTTAGGATATAGTATCCTACTTAGCTAATGGATGCCACCTTATTAAAATAGTCTTCGCAGGTTATTCCTGAAGAGTAAGACATTGAGATTTTATAAAAACACGCAGAATGTAAATTAGTAAATTATTAGATACTAAATAACAAACAACCCTCCAATCCTGCTATCTCAAATCATCACCAAATACTGTGTATACTGGCCGTAAAACAAACATACTATAGGAAAGAATGGCATTTGCTTTAAGCTGAAGAAGCAGGCGCATTTTTAACTACTCTAATATTTAGAATGTACGAACTTTCTACTTGTCAACATAGGATTCTAAGAATTTATGATTCTGTATCAGTGAAAAGGACTTTAGCAAACCACCTGCCTATGTGACAGGCACAATAATTTTAAAATTATTTAAAAACTTCTTTATATAATCATTTTCCATGATTGAGTAATACTGTATACTGTTTACTGTATACTGTTTATTTTTCCAAGCACATTTTCTTTCTGTCTCTGTCTTTGCAAATGGCCCAAGGTTTTGTTATTAATATCAGTGTACTTATAGTCAGGATATGTTAGTAGAATGAGAATGTTCAAAATCCCTACAGACTTCTGTATGTTTGGGGAAACACTGAATATGTCCATTTTAATTTTTTTAGAATGTAACTAAGTTATCTGTGAAGGACAGGTTGGGTTTTGTATCAAAGCCATCTGTTTCAGCAACTGAAAAGGTAAGAATAGCATGATGTGTGTGTCTTGGCTTCATAAATGTTTTCAGGTGGCATCTTAATTTTTTAATTTTTTTCATAGTTCCAAACTCTTGCTTCTTAATAGTATCTGTATCTTTTATTCCTAACTTTTTGCTTTCCATTTGCTGAAAAAGAAAAATATTTGCCTACCTCTTTTTACTTTTTGCATCAGCATTTTAATACTTGCCGCTCACTGTATTTCCTTATGCTCCATTCTTTTTGTTTTTTCACTTACTATTTTTTCTTTAGAGATATTGTACATTTTAATTTTAAACTTCTGATAACCTTATAGAAAGGGCCATGAATTAGGAACTTTACCTGAGTTTGAGCTCTGGCTCTTCACTTACTAACTGCATGTCTTTGGGCAGTGCGCTTAATCTTTCTGAACCCTTTTCCTCATCAATAAGTGGTGATGGTTATATTTGTCTTTCTCTTGAGGTTTTATGAGGATTAAATAAAATATTATATAAGAGTATTTTGTAAATTGGAAAGAATGGTGTAAAGTTTTTTATGACAACAGCTATTGTGTATAGTGTGACAATGCAGTTAGTCTTTTTTTTTTCAAATGAGGGGAGCAAATGCTGACTAAATTAAGAGCATTTTTGGACCTGTCTTATAGTTCTGTGCAGATGTATTAATTTTTTGTTTAGGTGTGAGTGAATGGCCCTGATCTTTAGTCTTTTTTTGAGGTACGTGGAATCACAGAATATTAGAATTGGATAATCTTTCTTATTTCTTTATCCTAACCTTAAAGGAAGGTAAGGCCCCACAAACTTTATGGTTGACCTATACACTGGGAGTTACTGAGCTAAGACTGGAACCTGGATCTTCTATTTCTAGTCCCTGGCTCTTTCCATTATGAAGATTACAGAGGAAATTGACATTATAGATAATTAGAACATCTCATGAAATAGCTGACCTGCTCTCTTCACTGGTTCTTCAGTATATTATTTCCATATTTACTGTGTTAAACTTTGTCAGTTCTGGAAATTTGAATATGAATCTCATTCTGAATATCACATTTTCCTCTTGGATACCTCAGCATTACTTCAGGCATAAAATGCCTCAAATGATTCATCATTTCCTCTGTAAAGTAGTATCTTCTCCTAGCCACCCACCTCTGGGAGTGACGGCACCATTTTCATGTTCTGCAGTCTAGAAGCTTTAGAGTCATCCACTTGTGTTTGTAGGTCTCTGCCACCTTCAGTTCCCTGACCTCTGGGCTGGCACCCCCTCTAATTTACACTGCCACCATCCTACCCTCAGACTTCTTTAACTCCTTATAGAAACTTAAATAATTTTCTCAGCTAAATGACTTTGCTGGATTAATAACTCATCATACCTCAATTATTCTGGTTCTGTTACCTCTGCTTTAGGTCTTCCTTTCTACCCTAATAAGCCCTTTTCTGCTCATTGTCTCTTGCTATTTTCTGCCTCTTTTATCTTCTTTTTGGTGGTGGTTTTTCTGGAGTGTATTTCCCTCTGCCTAACAGAATTCTAGTTCTAGTCATTCTTTTAAAAATTGAAAATCTCTCTAACCCCTACTGTGAAACCTCCAGATTTTTCCATATATGGCCCTCCGCCCCTGCCTGAATCTGTGTGGCTTAGTCTATGCTACTAAATTTAGCAGTGTCTGAATATTTACTTTGATTATTTTTATCCTCTTTGATACTAAGTAAGTAAGGAATAACACAACAATATAAGGATCGTTACCCTTAGTATGCATGCATGCATGCATGCTAAGTCGCTTCAGTCGTGTCCAACTCTGTGTGACCCCATAGATGGCAGCCAACCAGGCTCCCCCATCCCTGGGATTCTCCAGGCAAGAGTACTGGAGTGGCTTGCCATTTCCTTCTCCAATGCAGGAAAGTGAAAAGTGAAAGTGAAGTCGCTCAGTTGTGTCTGACTCCTAGCGACCCCATGGACTGCAGCAGTACTAAACAATTCTGGAGAGGTCTACAACCCTGATTATGTTTAGGATCTGTTACGTTAAGACTTGTACTCTAAAATTAAAGTGTACTAATTACCAGTTTTACAAAACTTTTCTAGTATGTTTTCCTACTTGTTCTCATTATTTTTTAACATGTTTTATATAGCTTTAGATAAAAAGTGTACAGATTTGCAATTGATAGTATAAATTTGCTAATATAGTTAGCATTAACTTAATTTATGAAAAATCACTAATGGTAGTGGGCTATTTATGAAAGAAAATTACTCAGCAAAGATTGTAATGAATCTTCTAAGGAAAGAAATTATTTACCAGTATGTAACTTCCAGGCTTCAGTGAACCTGTTTACAGAATAGCATTTTGTTTTTGCTTATTTGTTATTTCTGTTCCTAGTCAGTAGGGATTTTTGTGTAGTAATCCTTAGAGCTCAGTGATGCAGAGAAGTCTTAGGGAAGAGTAGGAGAATGTTCATCAAATGTTATTTAAATTTTTTAAAAATTGAAGGCAGACAAAAACTCAAACCTTGAATCTAAACAGTAATTTCTGTCATTGTTAAGGCAAATAAGTGCACAAATATAAAATTTTATCCCCTGTCTCTTGTAGTAGCCAATAAACCCTTTAGTGATTCTTTCTTAATCTAAGACTGCATGAGAGAGGGCTAAGAAAGAGGAAACTTAAAACCTGATTTTTGCTGCTACATTAAGATACTGTAGTAGCTGTTAAGTAGGTATTATTTGAATAGAGTGATCAATAAAATGATGCCTGAATGCCTCAGCTTACTATAGAGAGATTTATGCAGAATGAAATTGGCATTTGCTTTAGAAACGTGTGAGAACTAGCTTATTGAGAGTGTGGCTTTGAGTCATCTTAACTTATGTTTCTTTTGTGTTTGATTTTAACTTGGCACCAATTATTAAAAAATGATACTTGGATGACTTAATTTGTAATAACCTTCTTTTGCAGTAAGTCATTTTTACAAAATACTTTTTTCCCCATTTTTATCCATGAGAAAAATCTGTTTGTTTTTTTTTTTTATAAGTACTAATAATAGTCATGGCTTGTAATATTTTATATAGGAAATGAATAAGGAGGTATTAATAGATTATAACCTCTATTTTATTGAAGAATTGGCTTTTATCTTGAAAGTAAGAGGTATTAGTGATGTATATATTTCAACAACAAAGGATATGATACTTTTCAACTCATCTTACGAATTCAACAAAAACTTTGATATCAGACCTGACAAGTGTATTACAAGAAAGGAAAATTACAAGCCAATATCTCATGAACGTAAACACAGAAGTCCTAAATACGATTTTAGCAAGTATGCAGTGGGAATAGAAAGAATACACCTTGACCAGGTAGCATTTATTCCAGAAATGCAAGGTTGATTTAACATTTGAAAATCAGTTTATTTCACCATATTAACAAAATAAAAGATTGAGGGAAGGAATGGGGTAGATATTGAAGGGAGGGGAACTGGACCCCATGTGATTATTTCAGTAGGAAAAAAACGTGATAAAATTATTTAGTCACATTACACATTTTGGAAATTAGTAATAGAAATTTCCTTAATTTTGACAAAGTTATATCTGCAAAAAAAATGCAAAAAAACCCTACAGCTAACATTATTTGTTAATGGTGAAATACTGAGTACATTCCCCCAAGGCCAGGAAGAACAAAGGATGTGCACTCTTGTCACTTTTTCCCAGTAGTATAGGGCCTAACCATTATAATAAAGCAGTAAAATAAATGGCAAAAATGTTGGAAAGGGAGAAACAGAGCTATGTTTACTCACAGTTGATATGATTATATATGTAGAAAATCCAAAAGGATTCACAAACAACTTGAATTAATAAGTGAATGCAGCAAGGTCACTAGAAATAAAGTCAATATGTAAAAATACGGCATATGCAGAAACCCTTTCGAAAATAGAGATGTGGTTGTTTAGGAAGGCTGCTATGTTTTGGTTATATTCTTAGAGCTGTAGCATCATTTTCTGTTGGGTTTCTTACTTCCCTCCACTGGTTTCATTTTTAACAGATTTTCTTCTGTCACAAGTCTATTTTTATCTTTTGAAAAATGCAAGTATTTTTTGTTATTGGAACACTTACTATCTAAACTCTGAAACCAAATAGCTTTAGATAGTGAGCAACATTTGTAACTTCAGATAGCAACATTTGTAACTTCACTGTTTGTAAGACATTCTATTTTCACATTTCTACACCTCTGAAATTGGGCTGTATCTTTAGTTGTTGATGTTTATGGTTATAATTGGCAGCCTTTTCCCTAAGTAGGGTTATATTAAATGACTTCCTAGTCAGTGGTGTCTTAAACTCAGTGAAATACGTTAGCTCATGTTCTATTTTTACAGAAGGAAGTTCCTGGACAAAACAAGGAAGTGATATAGGAATACAGAAATCTTCTTGTTGTCGGATGATTTTATTAACCCTGAAACAGTACACCTTAGTCTGATGTCTGGTATTAATAACAATACTTTGAAAGGGAGAATTCTCTACTCCTTAAAATTGGAGAAATGCTTAGTTAAATTATATGGATTGCTTTACTTCTGGCTTTCTCATAGCTCTTATGATAGTATACCATTTGAAAGGACAAAATAGTATTGTAATATTGTTTCCAAGTTTATTTGAATATAGAAATCTTTTTGGGTCATAGCTTTTCAACTGTTACAGAACCATCATGATGAAGATGGTTTATGAAACACTCCACCTTTTGCTTCAGCAGATCATCTTGTGTTTCTCCCTTTCGACAGTGTTTGTCTCACCCTTACATTTTCATACAGCTTGACATTGCGTAGTGTGGTAAGGTAGCATGATGAAGTAGTGACAAGTTAGACAGTGAACTAAATCCACGTCCATTTTGTATTTTACTGAGTACAACCATTTCCTATTTGTTAGTGATACCTTGAGTGTTTTCATTACTGAAGAAAATTACCAAATTTTGAACATATCAACTACTGTAAAAATCCTTTATTTTTAAACATCAGTTGTGCTGTATGGAGGTAGTATAATTACAGTATTCTAGATTTTTTTTTTTTCATTTTGAAGCTATGATATTCTTGAATACTTAGAATAGTGATGAGTTGCTTAGCTTTGTGATGTTCCCTAATCTAATTTCATGATAAAATATTAGAAAGTCGTGTCCAGATCTTGTAGTAGTCAGAAAATAGGACTCGTTTTCTCACTGATACTCTTCTACTTACGTAGTTCTTCTGACTTCTTTTAGGTCATGACTTGGGAAGCTGTTTTTTCCTCTGGAAAGTTACACAGTCTCACACGTTTCATGTTTAGGTTTTATGGCATTCATAGATCTCTTTGAAGGGATCTCTAAACTCCTTCCCAAGAACCAGTAATCAACCACTCTCTGGAACCTACAACTTTCTGTTTCTTTTGGAAGATAAAAAAGGCAGCCTGACGCTTTAATTTTCTTGAATTGATCTTTGTGAGGAAAAGATTGTTCACTCTGATCTACCATCACTTCATTTTAATTTAGTGCAAAAGTGTTTATTGAGTACTTGCTTTGTGTCTGGCGCTGTTCTAGGCACTGAAGATATAGCAGTGAGCCATGTTAAAAAAAAATCCTTACCCTCATGAATGAATCTTTGTGTTTATGAGGACATTAGACACTATCAGGTTGAACTTTCTTATTTAATGAGCAAAATGAGGCCCAAAAAGGTTCCTGAACTCACCCATGGTTTCATAATTAGTTGGTAGCAAGGTTTAGATACTGGAAGAAGCACAAAGAAGAGAAAGACATGGTTTATGTTTCAGGGCTTTTACAGTAAGGACAGGGAAGAGAGATTGAGAGAGAAATATAAGTTAAAGTATCATCAGGTCATTTTTACTAAATATTTTAATAGGAATATTATTTCATAGAGGAACCTAGGTAGAAGAAATAAGTGATTAAGACTTTGCAGAGATCTTGAATGGTTGTGCTAAACCTGAGCTGAATTAAAGGGAATAAGGTCCCTTAAAGAAAAAAGAGTAATGCTAATGCTGGCAAAGAAATGGAGAAGACAAAGCAGTAAGGTTAATGTCAGAAATGTCAATTATAAATGATCGTTTTAAATTATTTTCAGGACATAATTCCTCCTCTGCTGTGCTCTTGTATACAGTTTATCTTTAGTCACTAGGAATACTAGTAATGTGTTCAGCAACTAATATTTTATCAGTGTGACAGTAATACCACCAGTGTTTTATTGATTTGGAGTTTTTATGTGTTTGTTTTTTGCTTTTTTCCTGAAGGTATGTGATATTACTTTAAAATTTTTTCACTGTGTAGCTTATCCCCCACTCATACTCTTCCGTTCAAGATGCTAAATGTGACTTAGTTACTGTTACTATATAAGTACTTTTAGTTCAGTGTGCTAAATTTTGACAGGAGTGCTTTAAAGTTGAGTTTTGAAGGAAATAGGACTCAGGAGATCATGACTACTTGATACATTTTTTGAAAAATTGAATTTGTATTGGTAGGTATTGTCTACATCTACTGGCTTAACAAAAACAGTGTATAATCCAGCTGCTTTGAAGGCTGCACAAAAAACCTTACTTGTTTCCGCTTCTGCAGTTGATAATAATGAAGCACAGAAAAAAAAGCAGGTAAGTATAGTTAGTAGTGTACAGTATTTGCATATAGGGAAGCTTTTTCTGCATGTATGTGTTTTTTCATAAAATAGAGATAAAGGCATATATGTTGGCCGCCACTGAACTTTTGTTTTCCATAGTATGTTAGTAAATATTAATTTTCTTCTTGTAATGAAAGGCTGTCCTGATTAATCTTTGAAACTTGCATACTGTTTAAGCTTTACATAGGAAAATTTTGCATTTATTTTTGTTTCTAAGCTTCTTGCCACAATCTCATTTAGAGCACAGTTCTGTTCTTAAGTAATTGTGGGGTTTTTTTGGAAAAGTTAAGTTTTCTAATACTATTTTTGATCACTTCTCTAGGAGGCACTGAAACTTCAGCAAGATGTAAGGAAAAGGAAACAAGAAATTTTAGAAAAGCACATTGAAACACAAAAGGTAAAATAATCAAAGTTAGATTTGTCAGAGGGAACAGTATCTGACTAGGCTAAGAACAATATGCCTGACATAGCAAGAAAGAAGATAAACATGGTAATAGGGAGTAGAAGATGCTAGTTTCGCTCTAGTTATGACATTTAATTAGGTGTCAGTTCTTAATTATGTCTGGTAATAAAAGTTATAACATTTCAAAATATTAAAAATATACAAACTTTTGAACATTTGGTTTAAAATTATGTCTTTTCTGATTTAAATTTGTATATACTTGATAAAAAGACATCACAATGCTTTACACCAAAAACTGAAACCATCTTCACTCAGAGAATCTATAATACTATAGATTATGGTATTATACTATAATACTATAGAATCTATATTGTGTGGTGTCTTCTACTCCTTACCATGTTTATCTTCTTTCTTCTTATCTTTGTCCAGTGTATTGTTCTTAGCCTAGCCAGTTACTGTTCCCTCTAACGAAAGAAGGTAATTAAATATTCTACTTTTCTAATATCTCATGTGAAGGGAAGCCGTAAACTTTTCCTGTGATCCTTTCTGGGTTGCAGACTGCTTTTGGAGTGTGAATACTTAGACTCAGTAATATCAACAGATGGATTAGAAATTAAAATTATTGCTATTTCAAATTGATGACTTTTCAGGGATTAAATTAAATTTAAAGCTTATAACCATAAGAAATCTATATTCTAAGAGACTTAAGCAGTACTATAGTTCTTCACAGTGCAAACCAAGATTAAGACTTGAATTGAGAGAGTGTCACCAGTCTGCTGTTCTGCTGTCTTGGTGATTGTAAGCCTTGTCATGAATACATAAGCTATAAGTAGTAGTTATTTATTTTTATATTTACTTTGCTGTGTTTGCTTTCAAGTAGTAGTAGAATTAAGTCTTACATTTTTGTTTTTAAAAATCGGCCAGATGTTAATTTCAAAACTGGAGAAAAACAAAGCAATGAAGTCTGAAGATAAAGCAGAAATAATGAAAACTTTAGAAGTTTTGACTAAAAATATTACCAAGTTGAAAGATGAGGTCAAAGCTGCTTCTCCTGGACGCTGTCTTCCAAAAAGTATAAAAACTAAGACTCAGGTATTTCAGTTTGTGTTGTTATTTATACTGCATATGCATGCAAAAAAAATTAAAACACTGCATTCAGATTCATTCTTTATTTAATATTCTTTGCTACCATTCTCCCCCTTCTCTATTATTAAGTTAATAAATACAAATAAGCAAACTTGATTTCGTCTTTTGAATTCTGTACATTGTAGCTAGAAAGTCAATAATTAGGAGAATAGTAACAAATAAAAAAGTAGCTTGAGGACAAAACAATATATGTGCTTGAATGCTTGATAGGAGTTTGAGCTTTATTTTGTAACTAGTTGGTGGTATAAAATGTTAATGAACAGAAGTAACAATTTGAGTCACTGTTACAGAATGAGCTGATTGAATGGGAGAAAATTCAAGTAGATTAACTGATTAGACATAAGAAATTGAGCAAATTAATTTCAGATGACAGTAAGTGATTTTTAAAAATTCCACGGAGTTACAAATACTTACACTTGGTGTGTGTGTGTGTGTGTGTAATCATGAGTTCATATTGATATTTCTGATTCTAATGTAACACCACAGTGTTCTTTGTTTCTTTCTCTTATGCCTATTTCCCTGTTCCCATAATGACAGCTTGTTCCCACTAACATCAATACAGTATATACTTGCACATTCAGATGGTTCCAAAACTGCTAAAATAATACCACTTTCATCAGCTAACTAAATATAAAATTCAGAATTTGTTTGCATTTTTTACAACTTCACAATATACTCCATTTAGAGTATAGAATCAAACTGTGGTATAGGATCACGTTTTTGTTTTTTTCCTTTTGTGTGGTTATGTTATTAATTTGATAAAGTTAGGTCTATTTCTATATGTATTCAATTTTGGATTCCTCTCCCCCTTATTCTTGTTGATTTACTTTCTTGTATTTTTATTTTTAAAATGTACTTTATTTCATAATATATGAGGATCTTAGTGTATCTTTAATATAGAAGAATTAATTTCCAGATGATACGAAGGTTACACAGTCCTAATTGATTTGAAGTTATTTCAAATAATCTTTAGCAATTGCATGGTAATAACCATGAAGGAGGCTCCATTGACATAATTCTCTCCTGTTTCACTCTCTCAATTTAATTACCCTAATTTTATTTTCTCAATAAATAAATAATTAACATGATTCAAAAGTTATACTATTAATATATATAAAGGATTATATAGATGATCATTCCTGTTTGATCCCTGGCACTCTGTTCTCCACTCTTCCCTCCCTCTTGGTATGTGTGTGTATGTATGCTTTCTTACGCGAAAGGGTACTATATAGTCCTCATTTGAACCTCAGTTTTTTGTTTTCCTTTTCACGGTTATTTCCTGAAAATTCTTCCATGTAGAAATTTCACTCTGGCTTCCATATGGAAAATGAATTGTAGGGAAATCAGTGAAAGTAGGAACAAGTTAGGAAGCCTTTTGCATTAGTGTAGACCTAGGTGATTGATGGCTTGAATTAGGGTGGTAGGATTGGAGATAGAGAACAAATGTATAGATTAAATAGGAATACTTAAAAAGCATTCCTTATAAAAAATTGTGTGTGTGTGTATGTGTGTATATATATATATATATATGCAGGATATTATTGTCACTTGAATTACTAATCACTGTTTTCTAGATGCAGAAAGAGTTGCTTGACACAGAACTGGATTTGTATAAGAAGATGCAAGCTGGAGAAGAAGTCACTGAACTTAGGAGAAAGTACACAGAATTACAGCTGGAGGTATGTTTCATCAGTACTACACAGTATGCTGTTATGGTCTTGAATGTTTATTTGAAAAATATTCTCATTCTAATCAGCAGTCTTTGGCAATCTCTGGAAAACATTTTGGAAGTTCATATAAGAAAGAAGGAAGAGGTTAGCAAATTTTTTTAGAACTAATAGAAAAATCTCTTAGTATTTAATGAAAGGTGGCAGCTGGTCTCTCGACTTCTAGTAAATTTTATTCCTTTTCTATTTTTGTTTTTTTCCTGGAACCAAAATCTATTACAGTTTTTTCAGGTGTTCTTATGGAGATGTTCTATGCATATATAGACATGTTACATTGAGTTACTATAAGGATCAGAGTTTCTGTGGTAGAATTAACATCAAAGAACATGTTTACTTAAGTTTTGCCTATAGGTGGTGCTGTGGGTGTTTTTAAAAGAGAAAAATCTAGTTTCTTATAGTTTAGTTATATGATTATTTATATCAGAAAAAGCTAATAAAATTGAACTCTAATACATGATAATTTCTAAAGTGGAAAGATATTTAAAAATCAGAATTACATTTTGATGTAAAGAGACATTTATGTCATTAGTGTAGTTGGTACTTGCCTGTATTTATCATTGTTGCCACAATTAAATTTTTTGTATCTTAGCTTATTGTTTTTGAAAATAATGCTTTTTTCGAAATTTTTTAGCAACTTGATTTTCTTTTTCCAACATCAGTTTAGTTCACTTCAGTCGCTCAGTCATCTCCGGCTCTTTGCAACCCCATGAACCACAGCATACCAGGCCTCCCGTCTATCACCAACTCCAAGAGTCCACCCTGTCCATTGAGTCTGTGATGCCATCCAACCATCTCATCCTCTGTCATCCCCTTCTCCTTCTGCCCTCAATCTTTCCAAGCATCAGGGTCTTTTCAAATGAGTCAGCTCTTCACATCAGGTAGCCAAAGTATTGGAGTTTCAGCTTCAACATCAGTCCTTCCAGTGAACACCCAGGACTGATCTCCTTTAGGATGGACTGGTTGGATCTCCAGTCCAGGGGACTCTGAAGAGTCTTCTCCAACACCACAGTTCAAAAACATCAATTCTTCAGCGCTCAGCTTTCTTTATAGTCCAACTCTCACATCCATACATGATTACTGGAAAAACCATAGCCTTGACTAGACAGACCTTTGTTGGCAAAGTAATATCTCTGTTTTTAATATGTTGTCTAGGTTGGTCATAACTTTTTTTCCAAGGAGTAAGTGTCTTTTAATTTCATAGCTGCAATCACCATCTGCAGTGATTTTGGAGCCCCCAAAAATAAAATCAGCCACTGTTTCCCCATCTATTTCCCATGAAGTGATGGGACCGGATGCCATGATCTTCGTTTTCTGAATGTTGAGCTTTTAAGCCAACTTTTTCACTCTCCTCTTTCATTTTCATCAAGAGGCTCTTCTTCACTTTCTGCATACTACAAATCTAATTTAGTACGGGATCCGGGTATTAAAGAGTTTAACATTCAGCAGTCACTGTTCTTATCTCAAGACCCTGTATTGTCTGTCATAGGAAGCCATAGGTTGGAGTCCTAAACCTGCATATATTTTACTTTGGAAAATTAAATGGTTGTCTGTGTGTCCTAAGATAACAAGTTTTGAAAAACATAAGTTTCTTTTATGTTAACGTAGAAATTGTGTTTTAACCTTTCTGGAGATTTCATGCTTGTGTTGGTGTGACTTAAAAAAAAAATATCATTTAAAAAAATTTGGCCTATAATTTTAGTAAATAAATAATAGTGTAAATGTACTTATTATATATATATAAAGGTATTTTGTATCTCTATGTTTAACTTCTGAAGTAATATTCAACACTGCATTATTTGAAACTCAAGAATGGCTGGCCTTTTTGTGATATAGTTTGATGTCTTGGAAAGTAAAGACTTAGTAGAAAAGGTGTATTTAATAATTTTACAACGTTGCTTAAATTAATGTTATTTTGTTTTCTGAATTCATTAGCTCAATTTCCTTTCACTTTAAAAACTAAAACTCTAGCTTGAATTATTAAATGCTTCTGTAGGGCATTCTTTGAATATGATATTCAGTTGTATGACTGATGTCAGATGTGTGACTCATCTGAGTATAACACTTGGCTTGTGTTCGTAATGTGCTGTTTAACCTGTTTGTCTAATCTCTTCTAGGCTGCAAAGCGAGGGATTCTTTCATCTGGTCGTGGTAGAGGAGTTCATTCAAGAGGTCGAGGTGCAGCTCACGGCCGAGGCAGGGGTCGAGGCCGAGGTCGAGGTGTGCCTGGTCATGCTGTGGTGGATCACCGTCCCAGGGCATTGGAGATTTCTGCATTTACAGAGAGTGATAGAGAAGATCTTCTTCCTCACTTTGCGGTACTTTCTTATTGTCCAACGAAACAAATACTGATACATTGTTGGGGGTAATGGATGTTAAAGGAGAAAATATGAAAATGAAATGAGTAATTTAAACCCATTAATCTCACCAAAGTGATTAATCTATAATAATCTTTTAATTAAGAAGCAAATTGTAGGAGTTTTCTGTTTAATCATTGTCTGAAAGAAATGTTACTTTTCTTACACTTAGTAGGCCTTCAGATATTACGACAGGAATGATTTAAACATTGATTCAGAGAGGGAAGTCCTAGAGTTTAGTTTCATTTGATATTTACTTTTAGAAAAAATTGAGCATGTTGCTTGGGCCATTCAGATTTTTAAAAGTTAAGGTGGAATTTTATTCATTAACACTCTATTCTTGATCTAGCTAACCTAGAAATGAAACAAGACAAAATTTTGGAATAAGATCTTGAAGTTGCCTTAATTGATACCAGGGTATAGTTAGAGTCAGTCTAATGGTAATAGAGTGATGTATGAGGAAGGCAAATAAGAGTCTAGTCCCTGTTAATCCATTATTTTACGTGGATATCCTGGAATATGTTGGGCTCATGTGCAGAATGGAGATTATGTCTGCCTAAAGGCCTTTTTAACTTACATGTTGTGATTCTTAGTGGTATCATAAAAGTTAGTTACTAAGCATCAGTCTTGCCTGCAGCATTAGAGTAATTGCTCTAGATAAAGTATATAAAGTAAATAACCAGTTCTTTACCCTAGAGGATTTTACATATAATGGTTTAACACAAACCAGTTAAAGAAAACTACAAATAATTTATAATCAAGTTAAATTTATTAAAAACTATAACTGCTTCAATAGCTTAGAGAACTTTTTTTCACACAGGCATATGATGGTAAATGAACAGTAAAGTTTCATGAGGTAGTAAAACTGGAACTTGGGTCTTGAAGGATGGGTAAGCTTGTAGATAGGTACACAGGTAGTTGAACCTTTTGAATGTTCAGATTTAAATGTTCACAGTTATATTCCAGGCTGTTAACTGTAGTTACAGATGTGAAACTATAGTTTTTTAGGATATCAAGAGGTATTGAAAGAAATAGTGTATGTTTAAGAAATAACTAAGATGATTAATATTTAACGGTGTTGGGTCCGGAATATCTTATGCTTTATGACTTTAAAGGAATACAGAAAGGAATCAGAAAGTTTTTTCTGGCTTGGAGATACTGTAGCCCAATACTTAACCTACTATATACCCTGTTTCTGTACCTTCCCAAGGGGAAGAAGATCCAGATAAACTTAAGTGTATTACATATAGTTATATAGCTAATCAGGAAATTATTAAAGAATATGCTAAAATAATTTAGACAGACAAGGTGAGTTTAGGAACGTGTTTTGATAAGACTAAAACGGTTTTGGTTTTAGAAACATTAAAGTGAAAGAAAGTGAAAGTCACTCAGTCGTGTTGGATTCTTTGCTACCCCATGGAGTATACAGTCCATGGAATTCTCCAGACCAGAATACTGAAGTGGATAGCCTTTCCCTTCTCCAAGGGATCTTCCCAACCCAGAGATAGAACCCAGGTCTCCCACGTTACGGGCAGATTCTTTACCAGCTGAGCCACAAGGGAATCCCCAGAATACTAGAATGGGTAGCCTCTCCCTTCTTCGAGGGGGTCTTCCTGACCCAGGAATTGAACTGGGGTTTCCTGCATTACAGGTGGGTTCTTAACCAACTGAGCTATGAGGGAAGCTTAGAAAAGCTTAGAAACATTCAGAGCCTCTAAATGGATATTCATTCTTGCATGAGTTTGGAGATTCAAATTCTACTCAGTTAGTAGTGTTTAATGAACATTTAAAAATTTTCAGTCTTTAAATAAGATAGCTTCTCTATCTCAACCTGTGACTTGACAGGTATCAGAAAAAACCTATAGTACTAAACATTGTTACAAATTATGATTAATGAAATGCTTTAATTTATGCGCTGGAACTAGTATAGTAATAAAACGTTACAGCTAAAACTTACAGAGCACTTATTTTGTGGCTGGTTTTATTCTGAATGCTTTATATAACTCACCATATTATGAGTTATTTTGACACCTCTCTGAGGTAGGTACCTTTATTGTGCTTATTGTAGAGATTGGGAAAATGAAACATGAAGAGATTAAGGAACTTGTTCAAGTATACACAGCTAACACTAACAGAGCTGGGGTCTGACTGATTCTGTGGTCCATTTTCTTTACTATGCCCTAGAGAATTTTTCTTTGTGTAGTGTGTGCATTTAATGAGATTGTGGTTTTAATTTTATTTGAGGGTAAGAAAGAAGGATGATATTAGTAATGATATATAAGGGACTGAAGTTTTATGTGATAAAGGTGCTGTTTTCTGCTCTTTGCAGAAAGATCTTCCTATACATGGAAAAAATAAAATCCAGCACACCCAAAGCAAGCATAATTTAATATGCTTAGCTTGTAAATGTCCTCAAAGAATGTGTTCTAGAGGAGTGTAGAGTAAGAGTAAACAGCAGTCAGATAAACTTTGGAATTGAAAGACTTGGACTCTCATCCTGGTAATTAACTTAGTTACTTTGGAAAAATTACTTAAATCCTCTGACTCTTCCTCCCCTGCCCCCCAGCTTTAAATTGGGAATCAAAAAAACTCAAAGAATATTCTGAGGATAATGATCTGCTTTAGAAAGGATTTAGCATTTTCTGGAATTAGAATAATGAGCATAAAAGAAATGGCAATAAAGAAACTCAGTCTTTGACCAATGTTTCCATTATTTAAAGAACAGTTCAATTGAAGGGATGGGATATAGGTATACTTATAGCTGATTGACTTTGCTGTATAGTAGAAACTAATACAACATTGTAAAGCAACTATACTCCAATAAAAATTTAAAAAATGAAGAATAGTTCAGTCAAGTTTCCCTAATTCTAGAAAGTATAGAATTATAAAATAATATTTGAAAATAAGACTACCCTTTATCTTACAATATCAAGTACTAAAATGAATTACTAATAGTTTTTTTTCTTATCACCCTGAATTGTTATGTATTCTGGGCTATATTTGTTGGCATTTTAATATTTTAAAACCATTAGCATTTTGGATGTTTCAAAATATTTATTTGGAGGAAATACTTTTTTTTAATTTAAAGCAATATGGTGAAATTGAAGATTGTCAGATCGATGACTCTTCGCTTCATGCAGTAATTACATTCAAGACACGAGCAGAAGCTGAAGCAGTAAGTATTACAAATAATCTAATTTATTGAAATTCAGATTTAAATGTTTTATAATAAGTTTTAATATAAGTGGTTTTTTTTTTTTTTTTGCTTAACTACAGTTTGACAAGACATAGGACATATGAAGTGGAATTCATGGCCACAAAGAATGTCCTAAAGCAGTTAGACAGTTTTGATATATAACATGGAATTGTTAGAATAGCTAGTCACCAAGTTGAATGACAAGTTGTACTGTCTTGAGACTTCAGGAATTCTTCCATTCTTTTTAACACCAGTAGGGCCCCTTCACTTTCTCCCTTTCTCAGCTGGCCCAAAACAAGTCTGTTTTGGCAGAAGGAGTGGTGAAGTGTAAGGTAGAAGCAGAAATAATAATCCTGATGGCTACTCTTCTTAATCATCCCTCATCTGCTGCTTTTTAGACTCAGTTGGCTGAACCATGCAGTGTCCCTAGCTCAGGATATCTTCATCTAGGCCTCTACAGCTTTTTACCAAGACATGAATATATAGTGCTAGCCTTTAGAGTCCTTTCAGTGTTCAGTTCAGTTCAGTCGCTCAGTCGTGTCCGACTCTTTGTGACCCCGTGAATCGATGCGCACCAGGACTCCCTGTCCATCACCAACTCCCAGAGTTCACCCATCCAGCCATCTCATCCTCTGTCATCCCCTTCTCCTCCTGCCCCCAATCCCTCCCATCATCAGGGTCTTTTCCAGTGAGTCAACTCTTCACATGAGGTGGTCAAAGTATTGGAGTTTCAGCCTCGGCATCAGTCCTTTAATGAACACCCAGGCCTGGTCTCCTTTAGGATGGACTGGTTGGATCTCCTTGCAGTCCAAGGGACTCTCAAGAGTCTTCTCCAGCACCACAGTTCAAAAGCATCAATTCTTCAGCGCTCACCTTTCAGTGTAGTTGTCTTCAAATGTATATCTTGAATTATCTTTCTAAAACATGACCAGAAGTATGTGCAACCTTGTCTTTCTTCTGGATTTAAAAGATTAAAAAAAGAAAAATGAGTACGAGGTGTAGGGGATTCATAGTAACGTTTTTAACCCTGTGTGTTCTTTGTTCATGATTGCAGAGAAATAGATGTACCCTTTTGATTTGGGAAAGTGCATTAAGCATTCCAAATAGTTAACCTAATATGAATGGGGAATGGAAGAGTAGAATGGTTTTCAAAAGTTTTGAGATGATTGTGGTCTAAATAAGTTTTGAAAATCTTCTAAATTGATTTACCCTCGTCTAGTAAATATCCCCTGGCAGTGCACTGCTGGGGATTTCCCTGGTATGAGTTGTTCTTGGGACATTGTAGTCTATCATATAAAGACTGTGTGTCTGAGAAGTCTCAGGGAAGTGTTAACTGGGCCCTGGAATAATGGAGTTTCAGAATTAGATTGGTGGGTAGTGGATAGTTTTATAGGAATTTCTTATCCTAGAGTTTTGTTAAGTTTTAAGAAATCTTTTTATTTAAAGGTCTTTTGTGAAAACTAAAGCTAATTCATAATTGATTAAAGTTTAAAACTTTCTTATAAGTTTGTATGTATATGTGTTATATTGAAAAAGAGTTTTGATCTAGTTTTCTCTCAGAGGTATTATAGAGTGTAAGTTAAGAATGAGCTTCCTTTAAATGATGCCTTCAGTGACAATTTTCAAAGTAATGTTGAATAGGTAGATTGAGTACCATCTTTTATGTTCTATTTGTTTTCTGGAAAGTAGTCATGTTATTAAACAATGGTAGTTACATTCAGATGGTTATAGTATTTACCAAATTTGTGAATGTAGTAACTGCTTTAAAAATGTGTATTGTTACTTCTCCCTGTTTATTTACATGACTGAGGGAAAAAAAAACTTTCTGCCTCTTAAGTAAGTTTTGGATGTTTTGCTTTTAATAGGTAAGATCTGTTGACATATGCCATCCTTCTTAGGTTTTGCTTTTTCTCTCTCAGGTGTAAACTTTTTTAATATATATTTTTATACTGTGTATATATTTTCCAAGCAAATAGCAGTCAGTTGAAAGACCAGGGATTAATGTGTAAAGAGAAATTTTAACAATAAATTTTGTGAAGATTGAATAAGTGACAGAACAACTTTGGTTAACTTGGATCTGATGTGAGTTAGGTTGAGCAATTTAAAAATTAGTGTGTTTGACATTGAGTTACCAATATTTAATTTTTTCAAAGAAGAATGCTTAAAAAGTACAAAAAATTACTTGTCCCATCACTCAATTCAGTTCAGTTCAGTTGCTCAGTTGTGTCCGACTCTTTGCGATCCCATAGACTGCAGCATGCCAGGCCTCTCATCACTATCATTATATATAATGAAGAAAAATTTAATACCAATATGTGGATGGATAGAACTCAAGCCAAAGGATAGGCTTTCCCAGGAAAATAAATTTGTCCACCTTAATGTTTATTTCCAAATACTTCATTGTTCATAATTTCTGAACCATTGTATTAGATGATTATCTATTTTCTTAAGTCAGTAGATGCATAATATTTTAAAGTAAAAGTACAAGGAATAAGATAATCAAAGACATTCAAATATGACTGAAAAGTAAGAAATTTTCCTCAGAAAAGATACTGAAATATTTTAGCTTTAGGTTGAGTTAACAGAATCATTTTAACTTTAGGTTAAGATGGTTAATGTTTGACTCTGGTTAATTAGACGATGAATCCTGTTGCTTTATTTTCTGTTCTCCGGTTTGTCTGTCACCACCCTCAATGTACTAAAGGTGGATAAGTACCCAAAGAGGACAGAAAAAAGTGACTTCTTCCTATGACTGGTTAGAAAGTTAGTTTTCCTACTCTGAATTGTTCCTATACTTTTGTAAGCAACCAGGATCCGGTTTTAGAATAGGATAGTTAAGTTCCTGTTTTATAAGAGTCAGTCCCAAAGATGACACTCGACAGTCCCAAACTCAAAGAGGTATGAAGCAAAATGAAAGAGACTCTTGTTCTACTGGTAGGTTTTGACACCCATGCCTCAACTCCCAGTAGTTGTGAGGATTCAAAACTTACAAAGTTTACTTAGAACACAGTGCCTGGAACATAGTAAATCATCTTGCGTTCATGCTAAGTTGCTTCAGTGATGTCTGACTCTTTGCAATCCTATGAATTGTAGCCGGCCAGGCTCCTCTGTCCGTGGGATTCTCCAGAAAAGAATATTGGAGTGGGTTGCCATTCCCTTCTCCAGGGGATCTTCCAGGCCCAGGGATTGAACCCATGTCTCTTGGATTGGCAGGTGGATTCTTTACTACTGTGAGCTTCTCTTTTAGCTTAGTTGGTGAAGAATCCGCCTGCAATGCAGGAGACGCCAGTTCACTACCTGGGAAGCCCAAACCATCTTAGTATTGCTATTGCTAAGTCACTTCAGTCACGTCCGACTCTGTGTGACCCCATAGTCGGCAGCCCACCAGGCTCCCCCGTCCCTGGGATTCTCCAGGCAAGAACATTGGAGGGGGTTGCCATTTCCTTCTCCAGTGCATGAAAGTGAAAAGTCAAAGTGAATTCGCTCAGTCGTGTCCAACCCTCAGTGACCCCGTGGACTGCAGCCTTCCAGGCTCCTCCATACATGGGATTTTCCAGGCAAGAGTACTGGAGTGGGGTGCCATTGCCTTCTCCATCTTGGTGTTAGCTATTATTAATATTTGTGTGTGTCTGTGTGTGAATGAGAATTGATTGTTAATGAAACTGAATAGAAACAAGATAGAAGAAATGATTTCAAAACTCATTCTTTAGACCTGAAGATAGAAGCACAAAATTGGATTCATAGAGGATAGTTCAACATCAAGTCAGAAACTGATGGGGCTAACTGAATAAATAGTAAATCTGTGGCAAGAACTAAGTGTATAAGTGGATTCAGTCAAGAGAAATCAAATCATGTTTTTAACAGTCTGTGTGTTCTTACTGATTTGCTTAATAGTTAAGTATTGCTATATGATGAACACTGCTATGAGAATGAGTAAATCTAAGTCTGAAGCTTGCGAGAAAGTGGCCATGTAACTTGAACTTAAAGCTAAAGAAATAGAAGTCTTTCTCTATAAATTCTGAAAATCAGATTTTACATGTTTTGAGTTTTGGTGGTTCTTTAATGTAACTCCTGCCTAAACATTATATACTGTGGTTATTAACAAACATTAATAAACTTGGCTTTAACTTTATTTTATAGATAGTTTTACCATTATGATTACTAAAAAAGAAAGATATACTGGGATTATAGCTCTAGCTCTTCTGACTTAGGTCCGTTTTTCCCACAGTGTTTTTGCAGAACATTGGTTTTATAAGAGCTCTAACAAAGGATTTTCTTGTCAGTAAGTTTGTGAAGAGCTGCATTTTGTATGTTCAGTTTAGATATATAATCTAAATAACTTGCAAGGCAAAAGGCAAACACTCCTTGCTTATTCCAATGTCGGGAGCCAGCGTGAGGACCTCTGCCCATGGCAAAGGTCATGAGGAAGGAGGCTCGACATACGCAAAGGTGGGATCGAGCCTCAGGAGTCCCCCTGGAAATTCTCGAGCATCTACCCCCAAAACCAGAGTCTGCCTACTTTACTACTTTGTGCTCTCACCTACACCTCTGACTTTACGCGGGGCTGTCCCCCACCACCTCTTTCGGAGAAAGAGTTAACTTAGAGCTCCAGTTAAAAATAATTCCTGGGCGTGATAGGAGTGTTTCAACCTACAAACTCCTCTAAAGGTTCTCTAGCCCACCTGACAGGCTTGTCCAGCCACGTGTGATTGTTCACAGCCTCTCAACCGTGAGAGGCACGAGATGTTTTAAACCTTCTAAAAACAGGTTCTTTAGAGAAGTTAAAAAACTATTAGTATAGTATAGTGGGCTGATTAGAAATTGTATTGGTGAAGAGTTTTTCATTTGTTGAGCCAATGTTTACGGCTATATCTCCATATCTCTTGTCCCTTATACACATTAATGAATATAACTAACATATAAGAGAAATAAGTATTAACCTTTGATATTAATCACGTTGAACCTTAGGCTAAGTAAATTCTTTTCTTAATTAAAACCCACTACACCCCCACCCTATAGGAATGTAACTTTATCTGGTACCTTCAGAAGGTGGCGTCTGTTTTAAAAATAATCACCCCTGGAGAAATAAGTGTTCTAGTTGACTGACCGCTGTCACAAGGAGAGGGTCATAAATTGTCAGCAGGCCCCCTGGCCAAAAGATGATGTAACACCCCTAAGACCTCTGTATACATTTGTATGAAACACCTGACTTTAATAAAAGTCAGGACTGCTGACCCCGCGTGACTTTTGTATAACATCTCAGTGTATAAAAACAGACCCTGGAAAAATAAAAAATGGGATAAGTTCCTCAAAAGACTGGTCTCCCCATGTCGTTCTTTCTCTCACCTTCTGGCTGAATCCCCATCTAGAACGTGGAGGCTCGTCAAGCCTACTAATTATGCCTGGGCTTCCAAGATCTGACTGGGGAGGCCTTAGTGTCTCCTCTCCTTCGGGAGAACGGGAGGACGCCTGTGGCCTACGTAGGTGATGTAAATTCCTTGTCTTGGAATTTTACTAGCTTTCCACGTAAACCAAGTTATTCAGCCTCTTTTCTCCACTGAATTTTCCTACTGAGCTATCCTCATTCTATTACTCTTTATATCTCTAATTAATATTTAATTAAAGCTATCGTATCCTGATTGCCGAAGCCGTCTCTCCTTCGAATTTCCCTGGATCCACCAGGGCTGGACCCCGACACAGTCTTTTCCAAATGTTGTTTCTAGAATCATTTTCTATGTAAGATACAGAGCCTACCTCATAACTACTTTTCATACTTTTTTTCTTCCTTCATTTGTCAAATCTTCAAGCCTTTTTCTTTTTTCCCTTTCTGTCATATGTTTGCCTGCTCGCCTTACTTATAATTTGGTGCAAACTTCGAATGATGCTGTGTAAGACTAAATAGGCAAAATCCTAGAGCAAGCTTATGAATAAAATGCTTCAGCACTTAAACAGACTTTTCATTTATACTTCAAAGCATAGAAATTAGAGAAAATTGTAAAATGAACGCCCACAAATTCCTCATTGAGCTTCAGCAATTATCCACTTATGGCCAATCTTTTTTTGTCTATATTCCACCCACTACAACACTGTACCTCCTTGTTTTGGAGCCATTCCCAGTCATATCATTTCAGCTGTAAGCCTTTCAGTGTGTCTCTTTCAATATTAGAGGCCAAATAAAATAAAACAATACTATTATTATACCTAAAAATTATTATTATTCCTTAAATATTATTAAATTCCCAGTCAGAGTTTACATTTCCCTGATTTTCTTATAAATACTTTACTTTCTTCCTTTAGGGATCCATAATAAATGCATATTTTGATTTAGCTTGATTGATATTATACAATTATAAATTCATAGATTTAAACATTTCATGGGTATTGATCCATTGTTCTCAGTTACTGATGTGTCCTGGCTTTGGCTAGTGGCTACTATATAGGTTTGTTGTGAGTTGTTTTGACAGGACTCTAATGGGTTATGATATTTTCTTTCTTTCTGGTATGAAAAGGTGTTCCAGGTTCATCTTATACATTTTCTCTTCCAGACCATGAACTGGCCATTTCTCTAAGGAGCTCTGGTTCTTATTACTGGGAAAGGTATTTAAAGACCATAGTCTGAGTACTAAGCATGCTCATTACTACTGAGTATGTTAATTATAACAATTTTTTTCAGAGGTCAGAGCTGGGGGTGGGGGAAAAAAATGCATTCATATACAGATGTGCACATATACATATACATGTATAGCACATATATACACACGTATAAAGAAAATAAATTGAAGGCTCCTGATATTTCCCATATAATTCTGTACTGTGTGGTTTTTATACACACACACATATACAGGTATGCCCTGTTTTACTGTGCTCTACTTTATTGCAGTTTGCAGATAATTATTGTTTGTTTGACAGATTGAAGGTTTGTGGCAGTGCTTCTTTATGCTGATCTGTCGCCACCATTTCCCAACAGCATTTGCTCACTGTATGTCTCTCTATCACACTTTGGTAATTTCTGCAATATTCCGAACTTTCTCATTATTATTATTATATTTGTTCTGGTGACCACAGAACAAATGGTGGTTGTTTGGGAGCACCATAAACTGTGCCCATATAAAATAGCAGATTCAGTCAATAAATGTGTTCTGACTGCCCTGTCAAGCAGCCATTCTGTATCTCTCCCTCTTCTCGGGCCTCCTTGCTCCCTGAGACAAAATAACCTTGGAATGAGGCCAGTTGATAACCCTACAGTGGCCTCTAAGCATACAAGTGAAAGGAAGAGTCTCACATTGCTCACTTTAAGTCAAAGGCTAGAAAGATTAGGCTTAGTGAGGAAGGTATATCAGAAGCTGAGCTAGGACAAAAACGAGGCCTCCTGTGCCAGTTATTCAAGGTGTGAACACAAAGGAAAAGTTCTTGAAGGAAATTGAAAGTGCTACTCTAGTAAACACAAGAATGAAAAGAAAGTGAAACAGCCTTACCGCTGATGTGGAGAAAATTTAGTGGTCTGGAGAGGACATCAATCCAGCCACAGTATCCTCATAAAGAAAGAAAGTGAAGTCGCTCAGTCATGTCTAATCCAGAGCAATGCCCTGTCTGTTTTCAATATTGTGAGGGCTGAGAGAGATGAGGAAGCTTCAGAGGAAAAGTTTGAAGCTAGCAGGGATTGGTTCATGAGGTTTAAGGAAAGAATCTATCTCCATAATATAAAAATGCAAGTGCCAATACAGAAGCTGCTGTGAGTTATTGGTAAAATAATTAATGAAGATGGCTACTGTAAACAAATTTTCAGTGTAGATGAAACAGCCTTATATTGAAAGAAAATGCCGTCTAGGATATTCATAGCTAGAGAAAAGTCATGGCCTGACTTCAAAGCTTCAAAGGTCAGGTGACTTTTGTTTGGGGCTCACGCAACTGATGCCTTGAAGCTGAAACCAGAACTCACTTAGCATTCCAAAAATCCCAGGCTACTTAGATTTATGCTAATTTTACTCTGCCTTATAATGTGTAAATTTTGAGTAGGGAATGGCAACCCTCTCCGGTATTCTTGCCTGGGGAATCCCATCGACAGAGGAGCTTGGAGGGCTGCAGTCCATGGGGTCTCACAGAGTCAGACACAACTGAGACCAACGCATACGCATAACGGGTAAATTGAACAACAAAGCCTGGATGACAGCACCCAGTAAATAATTTTAAAACTAAAACTTTAGAGAGTTGTAGATTCACCTTGTGCATTTGAAGTACGTATTGAATATAGAGATGTGCAAAATTAGATCATAAGAAATTTTTGAAGAACTTACTGTAGATGACATCACTAACATCACTAACATTTTCTTTAGCTGGATGAAAACATGAATTTTATGAGTAGACATTTTGTGTGAGATAGTTGGAATTCCTTGCAGGAATGTGCTTTTATGTAATATTTACAGCCTCAAAAACTTAATTTGTTTCTGGACTTAAATATTATATATAAGTACTTAAAATTTCTTTAGTTATATGACATGATGGGGTCATGGACTAAAAATTTTTGAGCTACATTTTAATAGGCATGAAATCTTTTAAAGTAACCGTAAATTTATATGTGTAGATTTAAAAGTTTTACCTGGGGACTTTATATCATACTACTCGTGGTCAGATGTCATTAAACATGTAATTGTTTCTACATTTCACATTATGCTGTACTTTGAGGTTTTGCTGTAAATCTTTGGTGACAGTTATTTTGGTTTGTTGCTAATGTTGATTTATATTAGTTCACATTACTTTAATTTGAAAGCACTATTTCTGAACCAGCCATTTAATGTAGCAAGTATTTAGGCTTGACTGTTTACTCAGTTTTCATTATATGCAACTCTGAAAGCTTTGTAGGGAAGTTCTTTAGTTTTCAATAGAAAAGCTCAGTTTTTTTCCTTCATTGAGATATTTGTATTTTGTATTAGTGATGGATCAGGCATTTTATGGTATTTGTGATTATTTGATGTAATTTAAGTATAAATACACATGCAAAATTATCCTTAAATTTATTAGAGGCTTCTAGTTTCTAGTTACTGTATGAGTCATTTGTGAATTAATAAGAATTAAAATACAAAACCAGAATCTTGAAGTGCTTTGCAGTTATTGCCCTGAGTAGCAGTTATCATTTTACTGTAGACTTGGAGACATAGTTCTTCTAGTCACATATTGGCCAGTAGTGAAATAGCTCTGCTCAAATCACTAGGCTGACTTTAGAAATAAATAACAATATAAAGTAAATTATAAACTGCAATAATAAATAGTAAATAGAGAAATAAACCACAAAGCAAAAATAGACAACTGTCTTCACTTGTATTTAATATTAGGTACTATAACATTTCATTGTTTTCTTCATAAATTATTAATGTTCTGTATTCCAATGTTTTTCGTTGTTTTAGGCTGCAGTTCATGGAGCTCGTTTCAAAGGGCAGGATCTAAAGCTGGCATGGAATAAGCCAATAACTAATATTTCAGCTGTCGAAACAGAAGAAGTTGAACCTGATGAAGAGGAAGTATGTTTTTTGTTTTTTTTTTCATTTGCTTTTACCCTTAAATGTTTATTTTTATATAAAATATGATCTATGGCTGTGATTTTAACATAAAGCTTTTATTCCTGAGCTACTTTCCAGGCAGGGGATAGCAGATAAAATGCAGATGATTAAATTTTATGTATTAACGATAACTGTGGATTTCTAATCCAAAAAGAATATCTGAAAATCATATATATACTCAGTTTTCATTTATTCTTAGAAGACAATAATTGCTCATTAGATTTTTATCCACAGGAAGTCTTGTGATATTTTAAGTTTTAGAGTATATATTTACTTAATTACTTTATTGACATTTCAGGTTTTAATTCATATCATTTTAGTTCATTAGAATGAATGCCTGCTATATGGTAGATACTGCAATAGGCAGAAAAATGAATAAGACACGGTCCCTATCATCAAGGAGCAATACAATCTGGAAAAGAAGGTGGTGATAGACACAAGAAACTAATTATAATAAAAGGCAGATTGATATGGTGAATAAAGATTTGAACAATATGCTGTGGGTACGCAGAGGAAGGAATGATTGTTTCTTTCCAGAAGAATCTTGAAGGAGGTGGTAGCAGTGTAGCTGAACCCCAAGTGATAAAAAAAAAAAGCTTTTCATAACCAAGAACTTGGACTGGTAATAGTTAGAGAGGCATTATAATTGGCAGAGATATAGGTGTGGAATAGTATATTTTTTCTTGCATAACAGCAGTTAGTCTTATGGCTGAGAGGGGGGAGCATAAAGACCACTGAAGTGGGAGAGCCCTTTGAAACCAAAAATCTAAAATAAGCAACTCTGTTTTGTTTAATCATGAAATAAGCTGTAGGAAAAAAAATTGAGGAAGTTAAGGAATAAAGGTAAGGTGGGAAAACTAAATGGTTCCATGTTTTACCTTGATTAGGTTTTCATTATGGCACTTCATTTTGTTTGGAGAGCATTTGAGGCTGTTATACATGTCCATAGTCAAATGCAAGAATAAAATGTGTATTTTGAAACTCATATACATGATTTGTCATTTTATATTTTAGATTATACCTTTGTCCTTCCATGAGTTTGAATTGAATGGGGAGAAAAGCAGGAGAGCTCCTGGTATTAGGTATTTTGAAAAGTTTGAAAAGTAGTCTGAGAAGCTTTTATGAAGGGAATGGGGAAAAGAAAAGAATGCTGTAAAAGAAAATGTTTGTTACATATAGCAGAAAAGAAATATAAGTATTGATAAACTTTATTCAAGTTATTGGTTGATTTAGTGTCAGAGAAGAATTACTGATGTTTTCTTAAAAAAAAAAAAAAGGTGTGCAGCAATGTTTTGTAGGTATAGAAGATGGCATAATTTGATGAAGAGAGGCAGGAGAAATGGCATGTACAAAGGCTTACAACTTTGATTTTTTTTTTAGTGTCTGTGATGTAAGCAGTAGAATAGATAGTACTGAGAAACCTTTGAGTGGATAAAGGTTGCTTTTGTTTCTTGAATGGTCTAACTATAGAAATACCTTTTGTATTCGACTCTGTTGAGAGTAATCAGTATTTAAAAGTGTCACCTTTTTTCTTTTCTTTTTTTTTTTGGGTAAATTCCTAAATGCATTTTAACCTAAAGTTTCAGGAAGAGTCTTTGGTGGATGATTCATTACTTCAAGATGATGATGAAGAAGAAGAGGACAATGAATCTCGTTCTTGGAGAAGATGATTTGACTGATCATTGATCTGCATATGATAGAACTCTACCTGTGTTTCATTAGTATTATCTAATGTACTTTTACATATTTGTAAAAACAATTTTTGGTAAAATGTAATGAAGATGGATTTCACAAATAGACAAAAGAGAAGAAAACTACCTTCTGAATCCTGTATTTTGAAAGATTGATGTTTGCGTTTTATTTCAGTAAACAATTGGTAAAGACATCACACTAGAAACATATGCAATGTTTTTATTACATACTCACTGAACATTACAGAATTATTTGGGTTCTTTGTAATTTAATGAATAGGTCTGAAGACTTAATGACCAATACTTGTTATAACTTAGAGAATTTTGTTTTACTCCAAATAAGGAATGAATTTGCATTTAAAATCTTAATGAATGTTTTCAAAAAATGAATAGATAACATAGTACTCTAACTAAAGTCTCCAAGTTATGTATTCATAATATTACATAGTAGTATGCTTAGGCTTTACTATGTATTAGCCTTTTGTTGGACTTGTGTATGTATTTTACCATATGGGTTTTAATGATAACGGTGTATGACTGCTTTGCATTTGAGTCCTTATGCATTCAGATGTTAAAAAATAAAGTGGAATGGTCTCTTGAAAAGAAAAGAAAAGAAAAAAGCAATGACAAAAAAAAAAAGACAATGTTCCTTGATTTAAAAAAAGAAAAAAGAAAAAAAAAGAAAGAAAAGAAAAAGAATTAAATAGACCATTCCAGATGGTGATCTACCCTTCTCCCCAGTTATCACAAAAGGAGCTATAATCACTAACTTATTCTTAATAATGGTTACTGGTACCTTTACAATAATGTACAATCCACTGTTTAAAATTTATACCACTTCAGTTTGGTTTGATCCTATAAACTTTCAACAGATGTCTTAAAATTTAAAAGCAGGCTGATTAGTTTGGAACCAGACTTCAAGTAGAGATAACATTTGGTGAATAAGAAAACATCACATTACATTTTGGATGTATGAAAGAAAACTTGACCATTTGAAGATGTATGAATAAAGAAATGTACTATAGATACTACTTTAGGAAAGCACTGTTTGGTAAGTGTTCCAGTCTGATATTTTAAGTGTGCATTTCCTATACTTCTATAAAAAAAATCTTTGACATTTGCAACAATATTGTGATTTTTAAGTGGACTTCTCTCATGTTCTCTGACAACATGATCATTGAAAGTTGATATAGCAGTTTCTAGGAAATAAAGGCGTTCTTTGTAGAATGGAGGGTGGGAGACTACATATTTATCTTTTAAAATTTATCCTTTTGGTTGCAAGTATTTCTACCCCTTCTGAGATTACAGTGATTATATTGAAAATCACACACAAAAAAACTTTCTTCCCATGCTGGGGTCCTCACAGTCACAAACTGTAATTTCACCACCATAGTCTTTTGCCAGTGGAGTAGCTCATGGATGCTGTTCCTCTTTTTCTTTTCTTCCTCCACTTAAAGTTGTATATATACTCCCAACGGTAGTTCTGTTTCATAGGAACGTTTTGGCTTGCAGTTGATGCACATGTTTATATTTAAAATTTCACTGTCAGATGTCTTTTGTCACAATAGTGACTTTACTCAGAACTTCTTTACTATACTTAGAGCTGTGATATATTTTTATGTATAGTCTCTTGTATGTTGACTATGTGCTATTCTGATTCATTAGGTAAGTTTGTTTTCTTTTCTTTTTAGTAGTCGTGAAAGATGCCAAATTGGCAGAGGCTCACGTTTCTTCTCTTTACACCAAACAGGTATTATAAAGAAAGAAAATCTTTCAAAGGCCAGTTAAATCTCCATACTGATTTTTGGCTTTATAATTTGATTAGCAAATTTTAGTGTGCTGTTGTGTAATTATTGTAAAATTCCCTTATAATGTAACTGAAATTATATATTGTTTATTTAAATTCATAAATAGCTAATCACTTTCCCTATTCTTAAATTCTGTCATAACCTAAAATTAAAATGTTTTACACCGTGTTGCTTTGAATGAATCAGAACGCAAGTATGTTTTGATTGGGTCCTAAAGTATGGGGATTAAATATTAGCAACATTTATCAGGTTCATAATTATATTTTTATTATCATTAATATTTTAATTGTAAATATTATTTAGTATTAAATTGCTATTGGATTTTTTAAATTAATGAGTATGTTTATAAAAAAAATACTAGTACTCTACATGTACTTTCATGTGTTCTCATTTAAAACTTAAGATATCCATTTTACAGGTAAGGAAACTTAGGCTAATAGAGATGGAATGACTTGCCCAAAGTGATAGCTAGTAAATAGAAGGACTAGATTTGAATACAGGCACTCTGATTTCAGTGCCAGCTTTTTTAAAAACTATGTTGCTACCTCCTTCGTAATTATTGATCGGGCATGAGATTGTGTTTGCAGTAAATGTAGTAGATGTTACACAAAATTACTAGTCTTTGGTCATTAGCCAGTTCATACCTTAACCATCCCTTTTAATACAGCACTTTGTTCATATCTCTGTTATAGTACTTATGTTGTAATATAGTTTATCTGGTTTATATGTCTGTCTTCCCCACTAGATTACAAGCTCCTCTAAGAAGGGGACCATGTCTTATTCATCTTTATCTCTAGTGATTATCATAAAACCTGGCTCATAGTGGACATTCAGTTGTTTGTGGGATGAATTAATGAATGAATGCATATTTAAATCTCCAATAATGGAGTGACAATTACCTCCCTTGTTAATTCTTATCAATTTTCCAGAAATCTTTCTTGAAGGTCTTCTCAATCAATTGGGATCATCTTAGTAAACAGTTGATTCTGTTAAGTATTGTACCAGTGGGGTTTGTTACAAATAGTGATGGAGGAGTATACACATAGTCTTAGCGGAATTTCCATAGCAATTAGTAAGCTATTAACATTTTGGAATATTAAATGTCTATTTCAGGAGTAAGATAGCCTTTTGGTTTCTATCATTGTGTAAGAACAGAAATGTCAAGAGCCACTAATCTAGTCCATCCCATTAATTTTTTATATTCAAAGATGAGCAAGTATAGAGTACTGGACAAGTGTTAAGAGATTTAGCTTTTGTTCCCAAGCTCTGTAACTAATTCTCTGGCCTTAGAAAAGTCTCTTAACTTATCCAGGGTTGTTTTCTTGTCTGTAAAATGAAAAGGGTTGGACTAGATGATCTCTTCGGAGAAGGCAATGGCACCCCACTCCAGTACTCTTGCCTGGAAAATCCCATGGACGTAGGAGCCTGGTGGGCTGCAGTCCATGGGGTCGCTAAGAGTTGGACACAACTGAGCGACTTCACTTTCACTTTTCACTTTCAGGCATTGGAGAAGGAAATGGCAACCCACTCCGGTGTTCTTGCCTGGAGAATCCCAGGGACGGGGGAGCTTGGTGGGCTGCCGTCTATGGGGTCGCACAGAGTCAGACATGACTGCTGCAACTTAGCAGCAGCAGCAGATGATCTCTTAAGGTTCCTTTCACATCTTTAGTTTCCCTGGTAGTATATTAGTGTTTGATCTAAAACAGTTTAACATATCTATACCAGTTCTCCCTACCTGTTGTTGCTGTTACTGTTTCTATCATCAGTAGAAGCAACTTAGATTTGGTTATGATAAGTCATACAGTGTGTCTTGGTACAGTTTTGTATACTGTTCCAGATGTTTGCTTTTGCTACACAAATTACATTTAACCTAAAAAGTATAGATTAACTTCTGTATTCGCACTTTTTCTTCGTACTTACAACTTCCTTTCAGTTCTAAACTCAGAGTTTAGAACTCTTTTTTATTATAGTATTTACCTAAAACTTGAAATACATTTTTTAATTCTGCAGTTTTCCTTAGAAGTTCTTTGCTATAGTATAGATCTGGGCTGAAGTGGGAATGAAGAAGGAATTGAGATGTAGACAGCTACTTTTTTCAGGAAAAAATGGAAGGAAATTATATATCATTTGTTAAAAGATTGATTAGGATTACCTCAAGGGATGGTGGAGTTGTCATTTTACATATTTCATTCAGTATCTTATGTCTCTACATAGCAGTGTTGTTTTAAATGTTATTGGATAATTGTAACATTTAAAAATTAATTTTGGTAGTTAACCAGTATTCAGCATTTAATGAAATCGTGTTGCATGAATGGGATAGTATTCCATAGCTCTTGTTTTATTTTGTGATATGATCAAATGTATCAAACGATAGTTTACTATTAAGATAAGACTTCACTGTTTTAGCTGACTACCTGTGAAAAGTATGGTTTAATTGGAGGAAATTTCTTCTTACTAGAACTGTTTTATGGGGACTGTATTTTCAGTCTTACTTGGAACAATACTCACTGGTTCTAAAGGTTATAAAAAGAAAGCAAACATTTGCTCATCTAGTATGTTGAAATATCAATGGCTATTTTAGAGTATCATACAAACTATCAATTTATATTTTCTTCCTTTTTTCCTTACCTGTAGTGTAAACTAATTATAGAAAAATAGTTTTAGTCCTAGAATTTATGTAAACATTTGTAAGATTTTTTTTTTCTTCCCTTACAAAAAAAATCTTAGCATTTTAAAACAAAAATGTCCTGTGTAAAAGTTTTGGCTTGTTAGCTTAGTTCAGTAAGCTTGTTAGCTTATTTTTGGTCCTTTACAGTGCTATTCCCATTCTTCTGAAACCCTATATGATTAAAAGTAGAAATTTAATCTAGGGATAAATCATGAACATACAATATTTGTAAGGCAGAAAGAAAAAATTTCCTTTTCCCATATTTTCAGAAACTATCTAATTAACTTTTGAACGGGCTAGTTGCTCTAAGGTATGTATACAGCATACAGGCTTTTAGAGAAGAATAGATTTTTTTGCTCTCTGATTATTGTATACCTATCAGATGACAGCAGATTATCTGACAGATAATCTGACAGATCTGATATCCAGAATAGCTATCTAAAAGACCCGAGAAAGAAAGAAACCTTGGTGAATTTGATTGACATGCATTAGTAATTTCTAATGAAAACGTTATACTTATTCAGTAGAGAAATTCCTAATTTGGTTCTTGCATTTTATCAGTATTATGTACTTATTAGATTAGTATAATTGAAGCATTTTTTACTTTTTTGTACCAATTTATGTTTCTTTTCTAACCCTTCCCTCCCTGTTACTTTATTTCATCCATCCTCTTATCTCATCATCCAAGTTAGTCTTCTTTTGTATACCAAACACTGTCTCATTTTGATATGTTCCTTTTTATTTACTTTTGTTGTTTATCATTATGCTTAGTATAGTATTTTATGTCATACAGTGTGATTGAAGAATGAAATGGTTATCCCATGGAGTTTAAGGAAATTACATATATAGCTCACGATTATTTTGTAGTCCTTGGGAAACTTAAGACAATTGTTCTTGCTTTTATTTTTTTATCAATATCTTGAAATTTGTTAATGATTTCTTAAAATTGTTACTTTTCCAACCCACACTGATAAAAATTTACTATATGGTCCATGATGACATTTCCTAATGAAAAATTTGGATCATAACCGTGTTGCCGAGCTGTTATCTGTGCAGCTTCATGTTTCAGTGAAGCGTGTTGCAGAGAGGTTTTGTTAAAATCATTTTAAACCATGGTTGATCTTTGTAAAATTTGTCTGCAACTTTCTTTTTGATTCTTTTCTCAGATGTAATGTTTTAAAAAAGTTAAGGTCATTGTATGGTATGATTCAAGTTTTAGATTTATTTACTGTTTTCAAAGTTTTTTTTAATAGTCTTCTCTTTTTCCAGCAGAGGGAGATCATCATTGCCTGAATTTAGCTTTGTGACTACAACAGCAAGACCTGTTCCTGTCTGGAGACGACTGTTACAATAATATGACACTATCACTTTATGTTTGCCCTTTATCAGTTTGAATAGATGTTTACATGTACCATAATTAGCATTTTTATTTTTCCAGTTCAATTTTAGGGTACATCTGAGTCCAGAAGTAAATCTGAGTGTGTGCTTTGTCTGATCTTATACTTAAATGTTTTCTCCCCTTTATAGCTGTTTGTTTTTAAACACTCTAAGAAGGAAAAACAAATCCTCTTGGTTTTCCTAACATGAGATGAGTTTTCAGGCTCAGCCAAGTTGAAATTGTATCTAGGAAATCTATAAAGCCATGATACTATGTTCATCAGCATGAACAATCTAGAATGATGAAAATGATTAAAAAGTTAAACCGTGGTTTGGCTTTACTTTTTCTGGGCTTTAGGATACATTTCTGGAGTTAGGGTGGTTACTTCCAATAATTTTGAACAAATGGTTAAAATATTTTTTTCACATGGTAATAACTTGCCTGTTTCTTCTAAATATATTTATTGAAGTCTACGCCAAGGCCACTTACCCAAATAATTTTTAAAAAATTCTTAACTCTTCAAAATCAACAAGGAGAATAATTTGCTTTTCAAGTAATATGGGATGATCTGTGAATTATAAATACTGAGAAATATCTAATGAACGTCTAATTTACACAGTGTTTCCTTGTTTTCTTCACTTGCAACGAAGACATCAAAGACAATCTTAAAAGCAAGGGGAAATAGTGTGTGTCTAACACTGTTAAAGACTGTAGATTTCTTGCCTTAAGAGGTGTATGTCTGTGTTCTTTATTTATAAGCAATATGGTGTAGAATTATTTATAAAGAGTGAAGTTAAATTTTATTCTAAATTTTCACCCAAAATACCCTCTTTATAATGGGCACCGTAGTTTTCAGAACATTAATTTCTTAGTATTCCTTCTTGGATTCTCATTAACATTTTAGAAGTTAACACTTGATCACAAGTTTTCATTAAAAGAGTCCAAATTATATTTGATTCTCTTCACCCTTGTTTTTCTTTTGTTTTTAGTTCCATTCAGCCATGCTCACATTTTCACCTTTTTGTGCAAAGTTAACTGTTTTGCAAGCACTTTTTCTTGAGTATGCATTGCATTTGTCACCAGGAAAAAAGAATGAATATGTCAGACATAATGTAAATTATCTATTTTGATTCATATTAATTGAAAACAGCATGGTTAATGTAGGCTTGGTTTAAAGAACAGTAAGTATTTTGGAAATTTTTCTTATGTATGACCTTGTAGCCTACAAGGCATTTTAAAATTAGACTTTTGTATTAGTTCACATTGTAAACTAACGTGTGGCCACTGGGAGTTTGCAGATATTTTCCCAGATTAGTTCAGTATTTTTTCTTTGTAAGGAAAGCTTCTCTCTCTGTGTAATAGTTAGAATAGCTCTAACGTGCTGGGCTGAAAACCCAAAGATAATTCTCTGAAGAGACCGTACTTGGCTGTTATCAGCTTTGGGTTGGTTAATAGCTGTGGATCACATACCACTACTCTCTCTTATTTTGTCATCTTCCTTTTTTTTCACCCCCTTGTTTTTAAATTAAAAACAAAATAAAGCAAAATGAAATTGAACATGCCATTGGGAATCAGAAGTTGAGATGATTTAATTCTCGTTAAAATCATTGCACTTTTTGAAAAATTGCTTTGAGATCTGGTAGGTCAGGTACATATTTTAATAATTTCCCATATGTTTATTAATTAAAGATGAGGATTTTCATTATTTCATTTTCCTGAAGAGGATTCTCATGGAGCTATATGTAGATAACTGTACAGAATCACTTTTGTGTAATTGAATGAAGCAGTTTACCTCTGCACGATTGCATTATGAAAGCCTTTTATATATCTTTATATTTTTCAATATACTTAGATTTTACACTATTAGCTGCCCTAGTCATGCTATATGTGTGTTTTTTTTTTCAAATAGAGTTTATAAATATTTGTGCTCAAAGTACAGATCAATTGAATATTTTTGGTCTTGTTTACAAGAGAAATAATAACTTTAAAGCGATGCAGCCCCTCAAGTGTCTTAGGAAAAAGTCATTGGTGCTACAAAACCTTTCAATATCATTTTTCAACCTGTTATCCAGACTTTGCTGAGCTTAAATCTATGATTGCTTATAACTTAATCTAATCTAGCAGCATAATTATAAAAGTGGTCTGTGATGAGCCAGGTAAAGAGCCCAGCCAATTAGAAACACCCTGTAATTTAAAGAGAATGATGCAGAATGACATACTAATTGGTGTCCAACTTCCCAGAAAGAAAACATTTTCTTCAATTTGTCAGCAGCTCTTTTGATAAGAGGAATGGTTAATATGACTAGACTAAAAAAAAAAAAAAAGATACATTGAGCATGGCTCAGTTTTCCCAATTGCAAATGGAAAACTTTTCTAATCCTAAAAAATGGTGTAATCCTCTTCTGCATTCAATTCCCATCTGTCTTTTACTCATCAGGAGGCAGGGTAATTCTTAAATATTTATAGAACATTTGATGAGTTGTAAAGAGATGTATTATTTACATTGTACAAGTTTTGTGTTGATGTGCAGATTTTCTGCATCTGCAAGACTTCATTCCAGCATCTTAGTGAATGTTCTTAGGATACAGTTTTTAAGTATCAGCAAAGCATTCATAGATGTTTACTTTTGATTCTCAGAATCCTGAACCTGTTTTGGGTGTAATATTACTTCAGAACATGTCTGGCACAAGATTTCCTTTAATAGTGGTTTAGTTGAACTCAATTTCTGTGGATTGTTGAACCTAAAAGCACCAAAGGAATTCTTTCTTGTCTGGAGACTGGATTATTCCAATTTTTAATACCTGTGCCCATAAGTATCCCATTTCATGAATGTGTGTTGGCATGGGGGGAAAATTCCCTGCTCTTTGAGTGGAGCGAAAGTAATTGGTTAAGCTGTAGCAGCTTTTTTGTTTATTTTTAAAGTGATAAAACTTGAAAATGGTAAAACTTGAACTAGAAAACTACTCTTGTATGCCTAGAATGTTTATAGTATTATGTGTTTATGTGGGGTTGTCAACATTTTTATTATTTATAGTTGAATTATGTTGTTTTGTTTGTTAATACCCATAATGTTTATTATTTTTATATTTTGAAAATTTTTTAAATAAAATAGTCTTACTAAAAGCAGTTGTTAACTTTTTAAAATTGTCCTGCATTTTGCATCAATTATATTAACATAGAGTAGAAAGGAGAATTTGCAGCTCTCAGGCATTGCACAGTTGAAAATTCTGAAAATATTTATATGAAGAAATGGCTCTGTATTGCCTCTTCCTCTCTTCACAGCCATTCTCACTTAAAATTGTTTTAAATCACCTTTGGTACCAAAGTGTTCTTGACTCCTTTTGTCACACATATACAAAAATCTTCCGTATCCCTTTTCTCCCTAGTTCCTGCCTATTTATTGCTGGAAATGTTCTCTTTATTTCATTTGGGGACTAAAAAGTTTCTCCTTATCATGAGTGATTGTATAACGATACTCTAATATCAGAGAAGGACTACCATAGATTCTGAAGTGAAATTAGAGACATGAAGCATTTCTGTCAACCTCGAAGGCCAATGAAAGTTTTCAGAACGTCCCTCCATAATTTTCAGTTTTCATCTGAATGTTTATTCTCCTGATCTAATTTGATCTGCTTTTCCAGCATTCAACATGTTCATTTCATGCTTTTATTGAGTGAACAGTATTGTGATATTTTTTGTTTTTTTTTTTTTAATTGCAGATATTCCTTCTGTTATCTATAACATGGGTTAAATAAGTTTGGTAGTTGCCTATCTTCCACTGTTTCTACAGGAAAATACATTATCATTTCAAAGTGCATAAGTTGATAAAAATCCAATTAGAGATCTGGTTATGAAATAGAAGTCTCTGGCTTGAAGTAGAGGATTTTGGTTAATACATGACGACAGTAAAATTATTAAAAATTATATAATATGTGGAATATTTGCAGAATAATCATGTTAGCCTTCACTTAACCTGGGAAATACTTCTGTATAGAGTATGAGTGGATTTGGTCTTTTTTAATCCTGTAAAAAATCACATATGACATACTGTCGAAAAGCTAGACATTCAAAATAAAAAGACAAAGAGGTAGGATGATAGAAAGCCTGTCATTTACAAATGATCCCCAGACATTTTAAAATGGGATTATATAATGCATATTGCTGTGTCTTTCGGTGTATGGTAATAGGTTAATATACCATTTTTAAAGCCCCTCCATTTGTAGATGACTCACAGTGTATTGTCTCCTCATTTGGGGCACTTAGGACTTTTCCAGCTTTTATTTTATTGTAAATAATGCCATATCCTTAAACATCTTAGATTATTTCTTCAAGATATTTTCTCAGAACTGCTGCATCAAAGTACATTATTTTTTAAATGATATACTTTAATTTGATCTTTTATAGGCAGATAGGTATGAACACCTATTTTCATAATTTAGCTTTGGAAAAGACCATTCAGTTTTCTTTGTAAATGTGTTAGAACTTACTGAAATTGTTCTAAACATAGCAAATTAATGCTTGTTATAGTGGTTAAGCTCTTTTTATTTTCTATAGTATGTTGTGGCAGGATTTTATATTCCCTACCGTAGCAGTTTGTTTCCCCCTTGAGAAGTACAGATTTGTATACTTTTGTCACAACATTTTATAAACTTTCAAGAACTTACACAGTCTCATAACTAGTCTTATTGGACAGTAGGGCAGATAACCTTTGTCTTTATTAAATAAGTTAAAATAAATGACAGAATAAGGACTGGAATTTCCACTTCTTAATACCATAGCCACTATAAGAATACTCAAAGAGGTATCAAATAATTTACAGTAAAAACAAACTCCCCTTATTTTTTATCTCAGCTCTGCAAACTGCTTCCAGAAAAATTTGTCTTCCCCATGAAGTTCATGAACATTCGTGATTGAAGTACATAAAGAGAAGTAAACTGTGAAAAAAATTACGTAGAAATGAGAAAATGATGAGTTCCATATATTTCCTTATATAAAAGTCCATTTTTAGAAGAGTCATTTTATTCAAAATAATAAAATTCCTTGCAAAATATTGCTTGAATATTTTCCTGAGCTATCCATGGTCATGTTTTATCTAATATTTTTTCTAATATATAATATGACAGTTCCAGTATTCAAGGGTTTTACAGTGTTATAGCAGAGTTTTCTTAAATTGATCATTAATTTACTTTTTATATATCTCAAATGTGTATTATTGAAGTACTATGCAAGAACTTGTATTCAGTGCTGTGAGAATCATTCTGATAATCTGAAATATAATATGCCCTGTATTTGTGTTGAAGATTTTGAATTTAGGTCATGGAGTTAATGAAAAGACCAATTTTATATTTCTGACTTCAAAGAGGGTACAGTACAAATTACAAAAAAGTAAACCTTAAGAGTCTCACATTTTGACCTTCTTTTTCCTAATGTTAAAATGCTATTTGTCCTTAATATCTCATTTAAATCAGAATTTTCAGGGACACTACCATAATCTATTTTTTTTTAAGTAACATCTGTGACTTAAAACTTAATAGATACCCTTTATTTTTTTTTAAATTAAAGTCTGTGTTGGAGAAATACTTAGAAATTATAACTGAAAGTTTGGAGTTAGAAACAAATTTGTACTAAATTTAATGCAGTATTTTGCTTGTTTAGGGTTTTGGTTTTTGGTGATAAATAACTAGTAGATGATGTGCCAGCTTTACATTTTTTTTTCTTATCAAGTTAATATTCAGAATTAACAAATTAATGATTAAAAACGAGATCTCTGGCATTTAACAATTGTCATGTCTGCCTAAGGTAAGAATTTAAGTAAAAACCAAATAGGTATCTTGACAAAAACACTGAATACTGAACCAGTTACTAGTCATGACAGTCCTCATGCATGTCATATTTAGAATAGTATGAAAACTGCATATATTAAAAACAATTGTAACCAACAATTCAGTCAACCTAAAAGAAGTAGGTCTTTTAAATTTTGTTTTGTCAAGGTCTCCAGTGGAAAGGACTTCCCTGGTGGCTCAGACGGTGAAGAGTCTGCCTGCAATGCAGGAGACCTGGATTCGATCCCTGGGTTGGGAAGATCCCCTGGAGAAGGAAATAGCAACCCACTTCAGTATTCTTGCCTGGGAAATCCCATGGACAGAGGAGCCTGATGGGCTATGGTCCATGAGGTCGAAAAGAGTCGGGCATGACTTAGCGATTAAACCACAAGCAGTGAGAAAAGGAGAGAATTCCCAGAGTGGGAGTGCTCACAAAAGAACAGATCCATCTAAGGTGCCAAGGATGGGAAGAGAAGGATAGGCTATAGATTTAGTCCTGCATTTGTGGAAGTTCTGACCTGGAAGCAAGTAGTACATTTTCATTTTTCTCAACTGATAAGCTTTATGTAGCACCAAAAGACAAGGAAATTCCATGGAAAAGCATGTCTCCAGAGCACATCTATTCAGGGTCCTACTTGCGTTTCTCGTGGGAGAGCAAGATGGGGATTATGATAGCAATTTGAGCTAGTTCTTATGTCCCTCCTCACAAAGAACTCTGATCTGACAAGAGAGCATAAGCCATACCATTTACGCCTACTGTCCGGATTTGATGTCCCAGATTTTTTTTTTTTTTCCTATTTTTATTGTGCTGTGTACGTAACCTACCTGTAGTAGTTCTTCCTCAGTTGGACCTGGAAATGTTCCAAATGTGAACAATTACGTATGTTCCAAATGTGAACAAGTATGGTGTACTGCATACAGTAGATAGAAAAATCATTTGTATTTCTAAATACTACCTTGGAATACAAGGAGGCTGGAATTAAAAATACAGTGCCAATTCTAGTAAATGAAAAAGTCACATACTTAGGTGTAAATCTAACAAAGTGTGTGCAGGACTTGTCTGCTGAAAACTACAAAATGCTGATAAAAAGTATCAAAGGAGACCTAAGGAAATGGAGAGACAGTCCTATGTCAGAAAGCCCAAAAGTAAATATGTCAGTTCTCCCAGAACTGGTAAACAAATTTAACACTGATAACACAGGTTTAACATAATTTTGTGTGTGTGTGGACACAAGATCGTACTAAAATTTATACGGAAAGGCAAGAGATCTAGAATAAAACAATTTTTTAAGAGACTAATAAAGTGGAAGAAATCCAATTTTAAGAGTAATTTTATAGCTAAAGTTATCGAGACTGTTCTTTTTTAAAACTTTTTATTTTGTATTGGGATATAGCTGATAACTATGTTGTGATAGTTTGAGGTGAATGGCAAAGGGATTCAGCTATACATACACGTGTATCAATTCTCCCCCAAAGCTCCCTGACTATCTCTTCTCATCCTTCTGGACAATCATAAGCTTGATCTCGAAGTCTCTTGAGTCTGTGTTTTGTACGTAAATTCACTTGTATTATTTCTTTTTAGGTTCCACATAGAAGGGATGTCGTACAATATTTCTTCTCTAAACTGGGCTCTTTATGGGAGAGATAGACACAGATCACTGGAATAGCATAGAGGTCACAGGTGCACATGAGTATGTCCAACTGATTTTTAACAAAGTGCCAAGACAATTGAAGAAATACAGCCTTTTCAACAAATGGTCCTAGGACAATTGAACATCCGTTGGCAAAACCAAAATGAACCCTGAGTTAAATCTTACACCTTACTCAACTCAAAATGGATCATTGACTTAAATATGTGACTATAATAAGAAAAAAAAATCCAGGAAATCTTTGGAACCTAAAGCTAGGCAAGAAAAGTTCTTAAGACAATACCAAAAGCTTAATCCATAAAAACATGATAGATTGGACATCATCAAAATTTAAAACTTTTGCTCTGTGAAAGAATCTGTTAAAAGGACAAAAAGATAAGCTACAAAGTAGAAGACGACTTGCAAACCATGTTTCTAGTATATGTCGGAATTGGTATATAGATTATATAAATAACAAAGCTCAAGAATGAGAAACAATCCAAGTAGAACATAGGCGAAAAACGGAGCTGTTTCATCAGAAATGACATTCAGATGGCAAATAAGCTCATGAGAAGATATTTAACATCTTTGGCCATTAGGGAAGTGGAAATTAAAATCAGTGTGACATCACTACATACCTATCAGAATGGCCAAAGTAAAAACCGACGTCAAGGATGCAGAGAAACTAGATCACATCGCTGGTGGGAGTTGAATAGCCACTCTGGATAACTGTGGTTTCTTAAAAAGCTAAACATAACAACTGTCACACAAACCAGCAGTTGTACTCTTGAACATTCAACTTACTTTCACACATGTACACAAATATCAGAGAAGCTTTATTCATAACAGTAAAAAATGAAATAATCCATATTATTCAATGGGTGAATGGTTACTGATACATCCATTTCAGGGAAATACTACTCAACAGTAAGAAGAAAACTATCGATTCATGCCACTTCTGGATCAATCTCCAGAGACTACGCTGAATGAAATTAGCTAGCCCCAAAGGCTATTGAATGATTCTATTTACATAACATTCTTGAAATGACAGAGTTTGAGATGGGGAATACCAGTAGTTGCCAGTGATTTTGGAGGTGGGAGGGAAGTGATTGTGAAAGGACAACATTAGGGATCCTTACGATGATGGAAATGTTCTCTATTTTGTCTGTCAATATGAGTATACTGGTTGTGATAACCAGTACAATTTTTGAAAGATTTACCATTGGATTAGGGGGAATTTGGTAAAGGGTAATGGGATCTTTCACCATTATTTCTTACAACTGTATGTGAATTTTAATTTTCACAAAGGCAGAGTAGCATCTAGTCCCAGTTTAGAGTGCAATCTAAGGAAATGTCTTGGATGTGTGCTCTCCCTAAAGAATGAGGTCTTGAGAGCAAGTATCTGAGGTATGTAAAAGGAATAAATGGAGTTTGCGCACTTGAAAACTTTTGAAATTAGTGCAGACTTATTTCTCCCACTGGTTAAACCACAACCAGTGCCAGTAGATGAAGTAGTCCTATGTGTATGTTGACTCTTAATTCTTCCCATCAGCATTGCTGCCTGAAAGGACTTCAGACTGAGAAATGGCACCACCTATGAGAAGCTGGGAGACGAGAAAAAAAGCCGACTCTTAATGTACTCTTCCTGACCTTTAATAGTTCAGGAGGGTTGAAATCATTCAAAGGGGAAGGAAACAGAACAAAAGCAAAGTTATAAATGAAATGCTCCGAAGGAACAGAGCTTTGTAAAAGTATAAAGTGAATGGATCTAACTTAGGAAAGGCTTCCCATAAAAAGTGATCTTTCATTTGAGATCTGAGAGCTGAGCAGGAGTTACTCTGGGGGAGCATAGTCTTGGAGGGAGTGAACAGTGTTGTACAAACTTAATTATCGAGGGACCAAATGTGGATTTGAAGAATGAGAGAAACCCAGTGTGGCTACAACACAGAGATACACAATGTCGAGAATTGTTTACTACAGAAATCTAATCTGTGGGTGACCAGGAAATTCCTAGGGATCAAGTATATAGAGTGAGGAACTCTACATTTAATCCAGATAATGTGGGTAGATTCTGCAAAGGAAAATTAGAAGGGGCAATGACAGAAGTAGAAAGAAAACCAGGAATGGGATTTATAGAGGCCAAACTATAAAAAAAAAAAAAAAAAAAATCCCACTTTAGGAGTAAGGAAATGATTAACAGTTTCAAATGTTGCAAGATGAAATGTGAAAACGTCCACTCGATCTTAGGATACAGATGTCATTGATAACCCTGGAATATGTTTTTGTCTATTTGTTTTGCTTTTCTGCTTTTTAATGATGAATAGAAGAGAATGGGAACCCACTGATTTTTAATGATGGATAGAGAGAAGGGAACGGCAACCCATGCAAGGGATCTTCTTGCATGGAGATCCCATGGACAGAAGAGCATGGTGGGCTACAGTGCATGGGGTCGCAAGAGCTAGACACAACTGAGCAATTAACACACACAGACAAGATGGGCTGTGCTGAGAGAAATGAGGGTAAGGCTCTGGAGACACAGTATAAACAGGTTTTTTGAGAAGATTTTTAAGGGTAGAAGAGAAATGTTAGAAGTCTGCAAGGCAGATGGGATAAAGGGAGGCCAGAGACTTAATCACATTTGAATCTCTGCAGAAAGGAGTCCCAGTGAAAAGGTGATAATGCTAGTTTATCGGGCACGAAAGATGGGAGGAGAAAAGATCCAAAGTGCAATTAGAAGGACCATCCTTAGGTTGTAAGAGACAAACCCTCACTGTAACTAGAGGAAAGAAGAGAAAGAAAAATTTATTGTGATTTTAGCTTTGGTAATGGAATTAACAGTTCCCATCAAATGACTTCACTTTTCTTTTCAAGTAGGAATACCACTCGCTACATAGCCCCCACCTGTGAAACTTCTAACTAGCATCCCCCCTTTACCATCTTTCCCAATTCTAACTCAGAATTTCCCAAACAGCTCATCTTGCCTTCTTCCTTACTAGATTCAGTCTGGACTCTTCACCACAGCTGCTGCCACTGTGGTGATGGTGGTTTCGTCACTTTAGTCATGTCGGACTCTTTGCCACCCCATGGACTATAGCTTGCCAGGCTCCTTTGTCCATGGGATTCTCCAGGCAAGAACACTTGAAGTGGGTTGCCATTTCCTTCTCCAGGGGATCCTCCCAACTCAGGAATTAAACCCAGTCGCCTGCATTGCAGGCAGATTCTTTACCAACTCAGCTACGAGGGAAGCCCCACTATGTGGCCTCTGTTGAAACGCTGCTTTACTGGTAACCCGCACAGTGACCCTCTCCCCTTTCCAGGATGCCAAAGCTGCCCTGTGGCATGAGAAAGTCAGTGACCCGTCTCCAACTCTGTCAGCTTTGTTCCTGTGATCCAGTGCACGGCATCTGCTCAGAGCTTGCTTGTTTGTTTTTAATACATCTATTTCCTGCCATACACCTCTCCAGACCATGGGTAAACAAACATCTTGCCATCCCATAATCCATTTTTAGCTCTTCTCTTTTTCTTGATATTTAAGGGAAAAATAGTTTCCATAAATATCAAGTAATGGAAATAAGTTCTCTGAGGAGTGGCAAAAAGAAGTAATTATTAATAGACTGACGTACTCCTTTTCCTATTTGGAACCAGTCTGTTCCATGTCCAGTTCTAACTGTTGCTTCCTGACCTGCATACAGGTTTCTCAGAGGCAGGTCAGGTGGTCTGGTACTGCCATCTCTTTCAGAATTTTCCACCGTTTATTATGATACACACAGTCAAAGGCTTTGGCATAGTCAATAAAGCAGAAATAGATGTTGTTCTGGAACTCTTTTGCTTTTTCCACGGAACAACAGACTGGTTCCAAATTGGTAAAGGAGTACGTCAAGGCTGTATATTGTCACCCTGCTTATTTAACTTATATTCAGAGTACATCATGAGAAACACTGGGCTGGATGAAGCACAAGCTGAAATCAAGATTGCCAGGAGAAATATCAATAACCTCAGATATGCAGATGACACTACCTTTATGGCAGAAAGTGAAGAGGAACTAAAAAGCCTCTTGTTGAAAGTGAAAGAGGAGAGTGAAAAAGTTGGCCTAAAGCTCAACATTCAGAAAACTAACATCATGGCATCCGGTCCCATCACTTCATGGCAAATAGATGGGGAAACAGTGTCAGACTTTACTTTTTTGGGCTCCAAAATCCTTCGGATGGTGATTTTTAGCCATGAAAAGACGCTTACTCCTTGGAAGGAAAGTTATGACCAACCTAGATAGCATATTCAAAAGCAGAGACATTAGTTTGCCAAGGTCTGTCTAGTCAAGGCTATGGTTTTTCCAGTGGTCATGTATGGATGTGAGAATTGGACTGTGAAGAAGGCTGAGAGCTGAAGAATTGATGCTTTTGAACTGTGGTGAAGAAGACTCTTGAGAGTCCCTTGGACTGCAAGGAGATCCAACCAGTCCATCCTAAAGGAGATCAGTCCTGGGTGTTCATTGGAAGGACTGATGCTGAAGCTGAAACTCCAATACTTTGGCCACCTCATGTGAAGAGTTGACTCATTGGAAAAGACTCTGATGCTGGGAGGGATTTGGGGGCAGGAGGAGAAGGGGATGACAGAGGATGAGATGGCTGGATGGCATCACTGACTCGATGGACATGAGTTTGGGTGAACTCTGGGAGTTGGTGATGGACAGGGAGGCCTGGTGTGCTGTGGTTCATGGGGTCACAAAGAGTTGGACACGACTGAGCAACTGAACTGAAAGGGCTTTATGGAAAATAGAAGCTAGGATAGAAGGAGTCTGAAAAGAAACAAGGTTTGGAGCATGGTAAAAGCTTTGAACTTCACCCTGTGGTGTTGGAGGGGAGGGCACTGAAAGGTTTTAAAGTTTGTAAGAAAGAAGGTGATGGAATGAAAGAAAGACAGAAGTGAGGGTCAGTCAGTTCAGTCGCTCAGTCGTGTCCGACTCTTTGCGACCCCATGAATTGCAGCAAGCCAGGCCTTTCTGTCCATCACCAACTCTTGGAGTTTACCCAAACTCATGTCCATCGAGTCGGTGATGACATCCAGCCATCTCATCCTCTGTCGTCCCCTTCTCCTCCTACCCCCAATCCCTCCCAGCATCAGAGTCTTTTCCAGTGAGTCAACTCTTCGCATGAGGTGGCCAAAGTACTGGAGTTTCAGCTTCAGCATCAGTCCTTCCAATGAACACCCAGGACTGATCTCCTTTAGGATGGACTGGTTGGATCTCCTTGCAGTCCAAAGGACTCTCAAGAGTCTTCAACACCACAGTTCAAAAGCATCAATTCTTTGGTGCTCAGCCTTCTTCACAGTCCAACTCTCACATCCATACATGACCACTGGAAAAACCATAGCCTTGACTAGATGGACCCTTGTTGGCAAAGTAATGTCTCTGCTTTTTAATATGCTATCTAGATTGGTCATAACTTTCCTTCCAAGGAGTAAGCGTCTTTTAATTTCATGGCTGCAGTCACCATCTACAGTGATTTTGGAGCCCCAAAAAATAAAGTCAGCCACTGTTTCCACTGTTCCCCCATCTATTTGCCATGTAGTGATGGGACCAGATGCCATGATGTTAGTTTTCTGAATGTTGAGCTTTAAGCCAACTTTTTCACTCTCCTCTTTCACTTTGATCAAGAGGCTTTTTAGTTTCTCTTCACTTTCTGCCATAAGGGTGGTGTCATCTGCTTATCTGAGGTTATTGATATTTCTCCCTGCAAGTAGAGTGTTAAATGATTACATTTACAGTTTTAAAAGATGACTTTTGCAAGGGTAAGGAGAGTGAAGGGTGGACATTGAGCATAATGAAGGCAGAGAAAACCCAGGTTTCTGGGGTGAGCAATAAAGTTGGATGGTTGTGAGAAGGGGCTTGTGGGATTGGGAGCAGGTTTGTAGAACAGGAAAAGAAGTTGAACTCATTTCTGAATGTTGAGCTTCAGGGCCTGTGGCATATTGAAATGGAAGTGAACTGTGGGCAGATGTCTCAGGAGAGAAGTCTGGGATGCAGAGACAGGTCTGGGAACCATCTACATGAAGGAGATTCTCCAGAGAGGACATGTAGCATGCAGAGGGAAGAGTAAGGATGGTGAACTCCACTATTTGCAAGGACTGGAGGAGGAGGTGACCTTGAAGTAGATGAAAGTTTGCTAGAAGAAAAGACCAAACTGAAGTGATGTCACAAAACCCAAAGGAAGAGAGAACTTCACGAATGAGAGTCTGATCAAATAAGAAGTCAAGTAAGGTCAAGCTATATTTGACAATTCATAAATCTATACATAGTTTAATGGAAAGAAAAGACATACTGCTATGGAATGAAGAGTAACTGAGATGTTAGGTGGAGACTAACATCTGAACCTGGTCTCCTGCATTGCAGGCAGGTTCTTTACCAACTGAGCCATGAGGGAAGCCTCTCTACTAGGTGGCCTCTGAATGGAGGAAAGTGGAAGGCAAAATTCAGTGTTGTAGCTTGCTGGGTAAAGGAAAGGTGGTGGTGGTTTTTCTTTTAAGAATAGTAGACACATGAGCATATTTTATAGACTGAAGGAAAAGAGTAATGGGAAGGAGGAGATTAAGAATGTAAGGGAGTTTGTTTGTAATTGATAAGACATTTCAGGGTCCATCGTAGGAAGGGATGACAGAGGAGCTGTGAGAGCAGTGAGTATTCTAGTGTATGCTGGAGTGTGGTTGTCAAGCCAAATGGAACGTGGCAGACAGAAATGTAAGAAACTAACCAAATTCTGTATTTTAAATCCATTTTGATAGTGCTTTTGGTCATGACTGAGGCAGGTGTCAAGTGCTGGGCGATGCTGATTGTCATTCACAATCAATCCCCACAATCTTAACACAACCGGAGTCTTAAATAATTGTCCATTACAAAATGTAAGTACCTTGCTCATAGTAAGCATCCAAAATATTTGTAAAATAAATGGATTAAGCTGCTCTGGGTTTTTCTGGGAAAAGAGAGAAGGGAAATTTTGAATAATAAAGGTGGAAAAAGGGATATTGGTGAGAAGAAGAATCCCAGCGAAGAAAGATAAAATAACAAAACCTGACACCAGCCTTAAAAACACACCCTATGTAAGAAAAACGTGTGTTTGTCTATGCTTGCTAGGAATAAAAGACACAAAATTTGTTTTTTGTTTTTTCTGTCTCTGAACTATGTGTCTCTTTCAAGCTGTGTCTTGATACCTGGAGTAATGCAAACCTTCACAGGGCAAGAGCTGGTACTTTTGGCCCCTGCTACTGCTTCTGAGAAACCAGTAGCATAAGGTAAGCAGAGAGAGCACCTGGCTTTAGTATTCCTATGTGACATCAAGCAAATGATTCAGAGTATAGCTCTCAGTCTCCTCATATATAAAGCAAGGCTGAAAAAACACCTTTCTCACTGAACAACTGAGAAAATGTGATGAAGCTGTGTAAGTCAAGGATTTATTTGGGACATGGTAATGACTCAATGGATTAATAATTATTTATCAAGTCCCGGGGGATAGAAAACAGCACCTCTGAGCTCCGTGTCTTGGGGAAAAGAAGGCTCAGAGAGTTGTAATGAAAATGGATGTGGGATAGTTCCACCAGCCACCCCCAGTGTCTCATCTGGGAAGATGAGTTGGATTTACCCTCTGATCTGGTCTAGTGTAGATGTGGGGAATCCTGTGGAAAGTCTCAGTATTTCCCCTTCTTTACTCCAGCTGCTACTAAATACTCTGGAGCCCTAATTTAAAGTGCCATGGAGCCTATGGAACTCTGAGAGCTGTGCTTTTTGTCTCGCAGAGAACTTGAGCTGCTTCCAGCACTCCCTATGAGCTCTGCATCTTGTGGGGAAACTGGCTTAAGAAGTATATATGTTCAGGAATTCCAAAATTGTTTGAGGTTGAGAGATGCTGCACTATACCTCTTTTCCATAGTGTATTAGCTTTATCTTTGTTTCTTCTCCATTCTGCTTTGTATTCTATACCAGGGACCCCCAACCTCCTGATTAGCTGAGGTGGAGCTGATATAATAATAATAGAAATAAAGTGCATAGTAAATGTAATGGGCTTGAATTATCCTGAAGCCATCCTCCCCACTTTGGTCTGTGGAAAAAATGTCTTCCATGAAAGCATTGAATGGTGCCAATAAAGTTTGGGGACCATTATTCTATACTATAGAATCTATAGTGTAATTTCGGAGAGTGGATTCTAATTGGCTAAGTGCATACTGTTGTCCAATATTAATCAGCTATTACCAAAGACAGATAGAGCAGGAGAGAGAGAGAGATGGGGGTGGTGGTGTAATGAAATATCCCAAACTCATCCCTTATTTTCCTGCATGTCCACAGGTTGATGGTGCATCAGCTACAACTGGGGTCAACTGGGAAGCTTTGTTCCAGGTTATGCTTTGGCTTCAGATCTGTTCCACTGGGGCCTTAGCTGAAGGAGGAGGAGCTTCTTGGGAATTCTCTTCTCATGGCAGATAACCAAACAAGTCGTGTGTCTTGAGACCTCAGACTGGCAAGTTTCCATGTCCACCTGTATTTCTTCAGCTCAAACAAGTCATATTGCCCAGCCACCAACATGGCAGAAAATATCTGCTGCTTACTCTAATAAAGCAATGTCCCAAAGGAAAGGGCATGGATGTGTGGAATTATAGAACAGGAAGTTGTGAGGAATTGCTAACACTGAATCAACCTCTGTACCAGACAACTATAATCTACGTATGCGTCTCATCCTCGGCTATTCTTACACAAAAACCTGCTGAGCAGAGCAGCTCTCAGTGAAAAATGAGTCAGTGGGCACAAATCATCATGACTCACACATCTAGTGTGTGAATGCCAGAAGAGGTGTAAATAGCATGATGAAATAAAATAGAGAATGGACAGAACTCCATTGTTCAGAATATTTTACTATGAATTCGTTTCAAGTCTATTTGGAGGTACATTGGATGAGTTATGTCAGCTTCAAAAGGAAGGAAGTTATGAACTCCCAAATTGTTGAGTCTTAACACAAATAACTATAGGCAGCCCTTGCTTTAGACCATTACAATGTGCACAAATTTCAGTGACAGCACTTTACTTAAATAACACCAGTCCTCAAATACCATGATTCAAATCAGTTACCACAGTATATTTGGAGAAGGAGATGGCAACCCACTCCAGTAATTCTTGCCTGGAGAATTCCTTGGACAGAGGAGCCTTGCAGATTACAGTCTATGGGGTTGCAAAGAGTCAGACATGACTCAGCGACTAACACATACCACAGTATATTAACTGTGATTAACTGTATCAAGTACAAATATCACCACTAGCTCTTCCCTCCACACATTGTCATGTAAGAGATGTGTATCATGATCAGTGAATAATCACGTTGTCTCCTTCAGAGTCTGGCAGTGGCAGTTCACTGCTCATCTTTTATTCAGTTCATGCACATATAGCAAAGCATGTAGTTGTGTTACTGTAGTAGTGGTCCCAGAGGGGACCCAAGGCATCTGGCACCAGCCTGCACGCTCCATCCAGACAGACACCAGCTGTAACGGTCCTGCTCAGCCATTGGCTGAGCACCCTGGTAGGCCCCTCCCCCCAAGCAAGTGAGCAACTGTCAACCAGTGACCGTTAACAGCCCAGCTTTGCCACTGGTTGGTTCTATTGAAAGTCCCTCCATTTCTCTCTATTGTATATAAAAGGACCCTGAATTCTAAGGGAAGATTTTTTGAGAGGCTAGTCTTTTCGTCTCAATTTGCTGCTGCTGCTAAGTCACTTCAGTCGTGTCCGACTCTGTGCGACCCCATAGACAGCAGCCCACCAGGCTTCCCCGTCCCTGGGATTCTCCAAGCAAGAACTTTGGAGTGGGTTGCCATTTCCTTCTCCAATGCGTGAAAGTGAAATCGCTCAGTCGTGTCCGACTCTTAGCAACCCCATGGACTGCAGCCTACCAGGCTCCTCCGTCCATGGGATTTTTCAGGCCAAGAGTACTGGAGTGAGGTGCCATTGCCTTCTCCGTCTCAATTTGCTAGCCTTCCCATTAAAGTCATTATTCCTTGCTCCAACAACCCCTGTCCTGATTTATTGGCCTGTCCTGCATGTCCTGTGGCGAACAGGAACTTGGGCTCGGTAACATTACCTTTTTATCTCCCAGTGATAGACTCATGTAACAGTTTACGAAAATGGATAATGAAGTGTAGTTACCAGTTTTACCAGTCTACCAGTTTTGAAGTGGTAGAGAGGGCGTTGCTCTCTGAAGAGTAAAGAAAAGAAGGGAACAGTTAACTCTCTTGGAAGAGGGACTGACTGGACTGATCTGAGGGAATCATGCACAGCTGATTCTGAAACTGATAAAAGATGCTGGAAGGATACACATGAGAGCTGTAAGTGAGAGCTTCTTTTTAAAATATTCGTTTATTTTTAATTGACCGATGATTGCTTTACAATATTGGTTTGATTTCTGCCATACATCGACATGAATCAACCATAGGTATACATTTGTCCCCTCCTTCTTGAACCTCCCTCCCACCCTTACCCTTTCCCACCCCTCTAGGTTGTTACAGAGCCCCGATTTGAGTTCCCTGAGTCAAACAGCAAATTTCCATTGGCTATCTGTTTTACATATGGTATTGTAGGTGCTGTCATACTGTGAGAGCTTCTTTTTCTCCTTTCTTTCTCAGGGGTCTCCCAACAGCGTCTCCCACTGGCAGTTAGTCTGGGAAATGTAGTTCGCAGACACCCAGTGTTACAAAGCCAAATATAGAGGTTTCTGCGTGGGTCTGAGAGGCAGTAGGTAAGTAACAGCAACAGCTGCCATCAGGGATTGTTGGAAAAATAAGATTGCTAATGCTTTGGCTTGATATCCTAGGTCTTTGAAGAGGCATGTCCACAGGGCCACTGTCATAAATTTTCTGTACTTCTAAGTCACGCATTGAAATAAATGGACACATGTTGCCCAAATATCTGCCAGAGGTCAGTTACAGCTACTTTTGATTGGTCCACAAAAATCAGACAGTTTTCACCGAGGCTGTCATTGTTATTTGGTAATAGTTTATATCATTTCTTATCCTCAGATGGCTAACCTTTGTGTGATTCCACATCCAGGAACTTTGTTCGCCTTCTTTTATCTATTCTCAGGCTAAGGGGTTGCTTTTTCTTTACTCCCTTTCTCATTTCCCTCTCTATTTCTAGTAATGAGGTATCCTGGGTGTTGATTCTTTGAGAGGATTTTTCAGTATGCTACTCAAAGGAAAAGAGGCTACGGAATCTGAGATTTTAATTTATTTCAACTTTCTTTGTTTCTTTCTTATACCTCTCTCAACCCACTGGGAAGAAACAAACCTACCCCTTTGGAAAATGTTGGGTTTTATGCTCTGGAAAAGAAAACAGAGTCTTGAACATACTTAATATATTTCCTGTTTTCTTTTACATACATTCATTTACAAGGAAGTATTTGTGTGTAATAAAGATAGATAATCACAGCATTTGAGCATCTTAAAAATACTGTTAAGAAAGTTCTAGAATCCTACTTGATGTCCCCATGTACTGGTGCCATGACACCAGAATGGAAGAGGATAATGAAAATGTTCATGAATGAACTACAGATGACAAGTCTTGCTTATATTATAATTTCCATAGCTATTTTTTTCAAATACATCTTTGATATGCTAAGAAGCTATAAGAAGGCTACCAGAGGGGTTACTTCTCTCTCTACTCTGCTTCCTCTAGTGCCTGGATCTTGCTCTTGGCCATGTGAGCAGGAGCCCACCACCCCAGCCAGATGTTTTATCAATGGTGCTGTATAGAAGGAGAAGTTTTGAGACCACTGTAAAAATAAGACTGAAAACCAGAAGCAGGAGGCTTACGTCCAAACCCTGACTCCAGGGAACTCCTGACTCCAGGGAACATTAATTGACAGGAGCTCATCAAACGTCTCCATACCTACACTGAAACCAAGCACCACACAAGGGCCAACAAGTTCCAGAACAAGACATACCATGCAAATTCTCCAGCAACACAGGAACACAGCCCTGAGCTGCCCAAAGTTACTACAAAACCATAGACATCTCATAACTCATTACTGGACACTTCATTGCACTCCAGAGAGAAAAAATCCAGCTCCACCTACCAGAACACCGACACAAGCTTCCCTAACCAAGAAACCTTGACAAGCCACCTATACAAACCCACACACAGTGAGGAAATGCCACAATAAAGAGAACTCCACTAACTGCCAGAATACAGAAAGGACACCCCAAATGCAGCAATATAAACAAGATGAAGAGACAGAGGAATACCCAGCAGGTAAAGGAACAGGATAAATGCCCACCAAACCAAACAAAAGGGGAAGAGATAGGGAATCTACCTGATAAAGAATTCTGAATAATGATAGTGAAAATGATCCAAAATCTTGAAATCAAAATGGAATCACAGATAAATAGCCTGGAGACAAGGATTGAGAAGATGCAAGAAAGGTTTAACAAGAACCTAGAAGAAATAAAAAAGTCAATATATAATGAATAATGCAATAAATGAGATCAAAAACACTCAGGCGGCAACAAATAGTAGAATAATAGAGGCAGAAGATAGGATTAGTGAATTAGAAGATAGAAAGGTAGAAATAAATGAATCAGAGAGGAGAAAAGAAAAATGAATTAAAAGAAATGAGGACAATCTCAGAGACCTCCAGGACAATATTAAACGCTACAACATTCGAATCAAAGGGGTCCCAGAAGAAGACAAAAAGAAAGACCATGAGAAAATACTTGAGGAGATAATAGTTGAAAGCTTCCCTAAAATGGGGAAGGAAATAATCACCCAAGTCCAAGAAACCCAGAGAGTCCCAAACAGGATAAACCCAAGGCGAAACACCCCAAGACACATATTAATCAAATTAACAAAGATCAAACACAAAGAACAAATATTAAAAGCAGCAAGGGAAAAACAACAAATATCACACAAGGGAATTCCCATAAGGATAACAGCTGATCTTTCAATAGAAACTCTTAAAGCCAGGAGGGAATGGCAAGACATACTTAAAGTGATGAATGAAAATAACCTACAGCCCAGATTATTGTACCCAGCAAGGATCTCATTCAAATATGAAGGAGAAATCAAAAGCTTTACAGACAAACAAAAGCTGAGAGAATTCAGCACCACCAAACCAGCTCTCCAACAAATACTAAAGGAGATTCTCTAGACAGGAAACACAAAAAGGGTGTCTAAACTCGAACCCAAAACAATAAAGTAAATGGCAACGGGATCATACTTATCAATAATTATCATAAACGTAAATGGGTTGAATGCCCCAACCAAAAGACAAAGACTGGCTGAATGGATACAAAAACAAGACTCCTATATATGTTGTCTACAAGAGACCCACCTCAAAACAGGGGACACATACAGACTGAAAGTGCAGGGCTGGAAAAAGATTTTCCATGCAAATAGAGACCAAAAGAAAGCAGGAGTTGCTGCTGCTACTGCTGCTGCTGCTAAGTCGCTTCAGTCGTGTCCGACTCTGTGCGACCCCATAGACAGCAGCCCACCAGGCTTCCCCATCCCTGGGATTTTCCAGGCAAGAGTACTGGAGTGGGTTGCCATTAGCAATACTCATATCAGATAAAATAGACTTTAAAACAAAGGCTGTGAAAAGAGACAAAGAAGGTCACTACATAATGATCAAAGGATCAATCCAAGAAGAAGATATAACAATTATAAATATATATGCACCCAACATAGGAGCACCGCAATATGTAAGACAAATGCTAACAAGTATGAAAGGGGAAATTAACAATAACACAATAATAGTGGGAGACTTTAATACCCCACTCACACCTATGGATAGATCAACTAAACAGAAAATTAACAAGGAAACACAAACTTTAAACAATACAATAGACCAGTTAGACCTAATTGATATCTATAGGACATTTCACCCCAAAACAATGAATTTCACCTTTTTCTCAAGCTCACACGGAACCTTCTCCAGGATAGATCACATCCTGGGCCATAAATCTAGCCTTGGTAAATTCAAAAAAATAGAAATCATTCCAAGCATCTTTTCTGACCACAATGCAGTAAGATTAGATCTCAATTACAGTAGAAAAACTATTAAAAATTCCAACATATGGAGGCTGAACAACACGCTGCTGAATAACCAACAAATCACAGAAGAAATCAAAATTTGCATAGAAACAAATGAAAATGAAAACACAACCCCAAACCTGTGGGACACTGTAAAAGCAGTCCTAAGGGGAAAGTTCATAGCAATAAAGGCATACCTCAAGAAACAAGAAAAAAGTCAAATAAATAACCTAACTCTACACCTAAAGCAACTAGAAAAGGAAGAAATGAAGAACCCCAGGGTTAGTAGAAGGAAAGAAATCTTAAAAATTAGGGCAGAAATAAATGCAAAAGAAACAAAAGAGACCATAGCAAAAATCAACAAAGCCAAAAGCTGGTTCTTTGAAAGGATAAATAAAATTGACAAACCATTAGCCAGACTCATCAAGAAACAAAGGGAGAAAAATCAAAATTTAGAAATGAAAATGGAGAGATCACAACAGACAACACAGAAATACAAAGGATCATAAGAGACTACTATCAGCAATTATATGCCAACAAAATGGACAACGTGGAAGAAATGGACAAATTCATAGAAAAGTACAACTTTCCAAAACTGGACCAGGAAGAAATAGAAAATCTTAAAGACCCATCAGAAGCACAGAAATTGAAACTGTAATCAGAAATCTTCCAGCAAACAAAAGCCCAGATCCAGACGGCTTCACAGCTGAATTCTACCAAAAATTTAGAGAAAAGCTAACACCTATCCTACTCAAACTCTTCCAGAAAATTACAGAGGAAGGTAAACTTCCAAACTCATTCTATGAGGCCACCATCACCCTAATACCAAAACCTGAGAAAGATGCCACAAAAAGAGAAAACTACAGGCCAATATCACTGATGAACATAGATGCAAAAATCCTTAACAAAATTCTAGCAATCAGAATCCAACAACACATTAAAAAGATCATACACCATGACCAAGTGGGCTTTATCCCAGGGATGCAAGGATTCTTCAATATCCGCAAATCAATCAATGTAATACACCACATTAACAAATTGAAAAATAAAAACCATATGATTATCTCAATAGATGCAGAGAAAGCCTTTGTCAAAATTCAACATCCATTTATGATAAAAACTCTCCAGAAAGCAGGAATAGAAGGAACATACCTCAACATAATAAAAGCTATATATGACAAACCCACAGCAAACATTATCCTCAATGGTGAAAAATTGAAAGCATTTTCCCTAAAGTCAGGAACAAGACAAGGGTGCCCACTTTCACCATTACTATTCAACATAGTTTTGGAGGTTTTGGCCACAGCAATCAGAGCAGAAAAAGAAATAAAAGGAATCCAAATTGGAAAAGAAGTAAAACTCTCACTGTTTGCAGATGACATGATTCTCTACATAGAAAACCCTAAAGACTCCACCAGAAAATTACTAGAACTAATCAATGAATATAGTAAAGTTGAAGGATATAAAATTAACACAGAAATCCCTTGCATTCCTATACACTAATAATGAGAAAACAGAAAGAGAAATTAAGGAAACAATTCCATTCACCATTGCAATGGAATGAATAAAATACTTAGGAATATGTCTACCTAAAGAAACTAAAGACCTATATATAGAAATCTATAAAACACTTGTGAAAGAAATCAAAGAGGACACTAAATGGAGAAATATAGCATGTTCATGGATTGGAAGAATCAATATAGTGAGAATGAATATACTACCCAAAGCAATCTATAGATTCAATGCAATCCCTATCAAGCTACCAATGGTATTTTTCACAGAGCTAGAACAAATAATTTCACAATTTGTATGGAAATACAAAAAACCTTGAATAGCCAAAGCAATCTTGAGAAAGAAGAATGGAACTGGAGGAATCAACCTGCCTGACTTCAGGCTCTACTACAAAGCCACAGTCATCAAGACAGTATGGTACTGGCACAAAGACAGAAATATTGATCAATGGAACAAAATAGAAAGCCCAGGGATAAATCCACGCACATATGGACACCTAATCTTTGACAAAGGAGGCAAGAATATACAATGGATTAAAGACAATCTTTTTAACAAGTGGTGCTGGGAAAACTGGTCAACCACTCGTAAAAGAATGAAACTAGAACACTTTCTAACACCATATACAAAAATAAACTCAAAATGGATTAAAGATCTAAATGTAAGACCAGAAACTGTAAAACTCCTAGAGGAGAACATAGGCAAAACACTCTCTGACATACATCACAGCAGGATCCTCTATGACCCACCTCCCAGAATATTGGAAATAAAAGCAAAAATAAATGGGACCTAATTAACCTTAAAAGCTTCTGCACAACAAAGGAAACTATAAGCAAGGTGAAAAGACAGCCTTCAGAATGGGAGAAAATAATAGCAAATGAAGCAACTGACAAACAACTAATCTCAAAAATATACAAGCAACTCCTACAGCTCAATTCCAGAAAAATAAATGACCCAATCAAAAAATGGGCCAAAGAACTAAATAGACATTTCTCCAAAGAAATGTCTATACAGATGGCTAACAAACACATGAAAAGATGCTCAACATCACTCATTATCAGAGAAATGCAAATCAAAACCACTACGAGGTACCATTTCACGCCAGTCAGAATGGCTGCGATCCAAAAGTCTACAAGCAATAAATGCTGGAGAGGGTGTGGAGAAAAGGGAACCCTCTTACACTGTTGGTGGGAGTGCAAACTAGTACAGCCACTATGGAGAACAGTGTGGAGATTCCTTAGAAAACTGGAAATAGAACTGCCTTATGACCCAGCAATCCCACTGCTGGGCATAAAGAGACACGTGTACCCCAGTGTTCATCGCAGCACTGTTTATAATAGCCAGGACATGGAAGCAACCTAGATGTCCATCAGCAGACGAATGAATAAGAAAGCTATGGTACATATACACAATGGAGTATTACTCAGCCATTAAAAAGAATACATTTGAATCAGTTCTAATGAGGTGGATGAAACTGGAGCCTATTATACAGAGTGAAGTAAGCCAGAAAGAAAAACACCAATACAGTATACTAACACATATATATGGAATTTAGAAAGATGGTAACAATAAGCCTGTATACGAGACAGCAAAAGAGACACTGATGTATAGAACAGAACAGTCTTTTGGACTCTGTGGGAGAGGGAGAGAGTGGGATGATTTGGGAGAATGGCATTGAAACATGTATAATATCGTATATGAAACGAGTCGCCAGTCCAGGTTCGATGCGCGATACTGGGTGCTTGGGGCTGGTGCACTGGTACGACCCAGAGGGATGGTATGGGGAGGGAGGAGGGAGAAGGGTTCAGGATGGGGAACACGTGTATACCTTAAAAAAAAAAAAAAAAAAGAAGGCTACCAAACAGTTAAACTCATTGGTGCTTCTTTTTCATTGCATTCTTTTGTGTTTTACAACTTTTTATGGAAACTTTGAGAGGCATATTACTTTTGACTTAAAAAAATTCACTGTCTGTCCTGAGAGCCAGACCAAGCTGCAGCCAGTTTTTGAAAAATGATGCCTCCTTGACTTTAAGGGAAGACTGGCTTGATATTACATTCCAAGGAGGTCTTTATGACACATTAGTTGAAAAGTAGTAAGTAAAGGTTGTAAACTAGTATGTATCATATATACCAGGCACATACATATAAGATGAACAAAGTCTTCATGTTCTATAAAGTATTAATTTTTATTAACTGACTATAGCAATAAAAAGTGTATTCTAGTGGAAAAACACTTCAATGACCAGGGTTCCATTCCAGTTTAGGCTCTACCACTAACTGACTCTGTGACCTACGCAAAGTCATTTGACCTCTCTGGACCTTACTTTGCATATTTGTGATAAAAGAAAATGATCCATAAAAATTAAAAGAAAGAAAGAAAATGAACCAGACAAGAAATGATAAGTAGGATACATCTTGACCACCAACTCTAGAAAGTAACCTGTGAAGGGCAGAGCTGAGAATTCTAAAGCTAAGTCTGGGCCTAATGAGGAGTCCCTGATCGATTAGTGCCATCTGCCTGCTGTGAGTACAGAAGGTGGAGAGCAGCATTGTAACTGCCATGTATTAGCTGTCTCCCTAGACTTGGGTTACCTCAAAGGTTGTGTGTGCTATGCAATATAGTTCAAGATGTTCATCATTTAAATTTATAAACATAAAACAAAGTGGGAAAAAAACAAACCTTGAGGTTCCCTGGCCTAAGTATGGATTCCGGGAAAAGATACTTTTTCCTTTTGGAAGCAGAAATAAAAAAGGAAGTTTCTGCCAGAAATTTTTAGAAAGAGTTTTAAAATAATGTAAATTTATCTTCTGTCACTTTCATTCTTGCATGAAATATTTAGTAAGTACAAACTTTGAAATTGACACAGTGCTCAGTGCTGAAAATTTGCTGAATTGAATTGGGTTATAAGTGTGAACAGATACAGCCTTTGCTCTTGCAGAGTTCATGGCCCAGTGTGAAATGCAGATGTCCTAGTAGGTAACTTCAATACAATATGTGAAATGTTGTAATGGTTCCGTGAAGTTTAAAACATGAAATGGCTAACTGTCTGAAGGAGGTGCTGCAGGTTCCACACAGAATATGACATCTGAGCTGAGTGTTAAAGGGTGAGTAAAAATCTGTCTGGTCGAGAAGGGAAGTTTTAAATATTTTGGCACTATTGAAAAAGGATGTCTCCCTACAAATTATTTGTATTTGCGGGGTTTGTTTGGTTAAGGCAGAATCTAGAAAATTGAACTACAATTATTAGTGATTATTCTTATGATTGGTTAAGAATCTACTGTCAATGATATAGGCTTGGAAATGCAATGGGGACTGCCTAAGAGAGGAGGGATGAAACATTTAGATGGAAGTTTAAATATCTCTGGGTGACAGTACCAGGGAGCAACTTGGAAGGAGAGATGACAGAACTGTGCTGATCAAATCTGGAGACTCAGAGAGAAGAGAAGAGGGAACACTGGCTGGGAAGGGGGATGGGGGTTGGAGAGATTCATCAGGGGATTGTGCAAAGATTTGGAAAAGGATGACCTGAAACCACTTCCCAGGTAGCTCCGTGGATAAAGAATCGGTTGCAATGCAGGAGATGCAATAGACATGGGTTCAATCACTGGTCCGGGAAGGTCCCCTGGAGGAGGGCATGGAAACCCACTCCAATATTCTTGCCTAGAGAATCCCATGGACAGAGGAGCCTTGTGGGCTACAGTCTTTGTGGTCACAAAGAGTCGGACATGACTTAGTGACTCAGGACACAAGTATGCACCCCTAAACCAAAGCCCTCCAGGAGAAGACCCAGCATCTCCAGGAGCACAGAAGTAGTAGAAACTATCTCATGCTGGAGAATGATGTGAAATAAAGTATTAAGTTATGAGAATGAGCATCACAACTCAGGTCAAGAAGAGAACTCAGTCACCAGAAGGAAGGTTATACAGAAACCACAGAAGTACATGCTGATTGTGCACTAGTGGGTGAAAACATTTTCAATGTGTGCAAAAAAACAATAGGAAAAACTTACTCTGTAGACAATGATGGTTTCCAGTGTAAAGTGGGGAAATTCTCAGACCAGGGGCCACCTTAGGGGAAGAGATCTAGCTTTCAGTTTCCTCTCCTTTGAGCTGTTGAAACCTGCTGGGGAAAAGTGAGAGTAGACTAGACCATACATTTTCCTGAAATTGACTTGAATATTGCTCAGGGGGTTTGGTTATTGATGCTTTGAGTTGTGACTGTGCATTGACCTGCCTGGTAGTAGTGGTAGCAGTTGGATTTGCTTTTTTAAGCTGCATGTACCCCATTTGGGTAGCATATGAGCTTATTCATGCAATGACTGGCTAATAATAATATCCAGGCCCTCTGTTGTGTATGATGGGCTGTGAGACTGAATTGTGAAGACTCTGTCCATTCACCCACTGAAAAAGCACATTTCTAGATGGAAATGCAACAGGCCTTCTATTGTTCTAAAAGGATAAAATTAGATGTGTTAGAGGAATAAAGACATGGCTCTTTGGAGAGTGGCACTGACATATATACATTACCATGTGTAAAATAGATGGCTAGCAGTAAGCTGCTGTATAGCACAAGGAGTTCAGTCCCATGCTCTGTGGTGACTGAGGGGGGTGGGGTGGGAGGGAGGCTCCAGAGAGAGGGGATATGTATCTCCTTACAGCTGATTCATGTTGTTGTACAGCAGAAACTAACACAACATGGTAAAGCACTTATAGTCCAATAATGCAATTAATTAGCTAATTTAAAAGGAAATGTAAAAAATAGTTCATGTTCTGAATGATTTAGGGTGGATCCCCTGTCTGACACATAGAATTGGGATTTGTGGGCAGATATATCGAACTTCAGTTACATGGCACACTTTTGCAAAGTCACTCAACAAGCTGATCATTTTTCAGTCTGAGTTGCAGCTGGAACTGCCACTCTTTCTTTACACAGCGAGGCATATCTCATATTGGCAGGGCTAGGAGAAATCAGCATTCAGGCTTCAGTTAAGGCACATTATTTTCTGGCTGAGAATTGCATGTGTGGCATGTGTACTTACGGGCGTCCAGGTGGCGCAGTGGTAAAGAATCCACCTGCCAAAGCAGGAGGCACAGGAGACACAGTTCGATCCCTGGGTCAGGAAGATGCCCGGGGGTAGGAAATGGCAGCCTATTTCAGTATTCTTGCCTGGGAAATCCCATGGACAGAGGAGCCTTGTGGGCTACAGTCCATGGGGTCACAAAAGAGTCAAACACGACTGAGCACTCACTTCCTTCAACCCTGTGTGTATTTAATTTTAATCAATTGTTTTCTTTCTTTCTTTCTTTTTCCCTTGGTAACCTAAAAGAAAGTTTCAAAGGACATAGTGAGATTTCCTGACTATATAAAAAGGGCTTTACTTTACTTTAGAAAACTGTTAGGGAGGATCTACTAAAGCTATGGAGTCATGTTTATACATATGTGTACATTCAATGACCCAGAAATCCTGCTTCTAGATATAGACTCCATAGAAATGAAAATATATATTCACCAAAGTAAATGGGCAAAAATGTTGATAGCAGCAAACCAGTAGTCATCAACGGGAAGAATATGCCCTGCATACAATGGACTACTATGCAATGAGGAAGTATAGGCTACTGTTACACAACAACTCAGATGTCACAAACATAATATTGAATACAGTCGTTGGTCACTCCCACCTCCCCACAAAAGACTACGAAGAGTAGAATTTTATCAGATTCAATTTCTATGAGTTTCAAAAATGGGCAAAACCAAATTGTGCTGCTGAAATTAGAGTGGTTATATCAATATTTGAAGGGGTCAATGACTGAGAAGAGGCATTACCAGGTTTCTGTGGCATTGGTAATGCTATATTTTTTCATCTGAATGGTGGTTACACAGGTGTGTTTACTTTGTTAAATATCACTTATGATTTGTGCACCTTCCTGTATATATATATATATTTACTTCTATAAACAATTTTAAAAAGCTTTTTAGTAACAAACATTTAATTTGTAATATTATTCTTGTAAAGATAGGTTTAAAGGTATCTTTCTCACTAGCACAGTAAGGTCGAGTACTTTGCACAGGATTAGTATTTTTATTTTTAATTAAATAAACATGTATACCGGTTAGTATTTTCTGAATTGTATGACATTCTCTATAGTAATTAACCCTGTAAAAGGAATGATGATTTTAAGACTAAGGTAACAAATTATGTTAAAGTTTCTTGTAGAGCAAAAAGTTTCTATTAACTAATAGTATCAATTGCCTGCAACAAATTACATTTTAATACTTGTGTATTTCTTGAATATGAGTATTATGTAGCTCATTTAAACAGGGTTTACCTTTGTTACCATTTTTACTTTCTGCATCTCTTCATAAAGTATTGTTTGGTATCCTCCCTTTTTATAAAAAGAATTTAAGATTACATTGTCCCTTTATATAAACATAGAGAGATATATAGATATGCGATGTGTATGTGTGCGTGCTAAGTCACATCAGTTGCAACCCTATGGACTATAGCCTGCCAGGCTCTTCTATCCATGGGATTCCCCAGGCAAAAATACTGGAATGGGGTGCCATTTCCTCCAGGGAATCTTCCCCACCCAAGGATCAAACCTACATCTCTTATGTCTCCTGGATTAGCAGGCAGGTTCTTTATCACTAGTGCCACATGGGAAGCACAAATATGGATATATTTATCCGTAAAGTACATATATGTGGGCTTTTTCTTTTTGTCTAAAATTATTGATGTCTTCCCAGAAGGAGGTGTGTGTGGAGTGATAATAGAGAAGTTGTTAATTGAGATGTTGAAAGGAACGGAGAGCAATAGTTATTATCCCTGTTCTCAGACGGGAGACCCTACCCTCTGAGAAATGAGGTGTTGTAAAAAATTCTATTAAGAATTTTTAGAAACAGCAGAATTATAAGACCTAGGCAAAGTGACGGAGAAGGCAATGGCACCCCACTCCAGCACTCTTGCCTGGAAAAACCCATGGATGGAGGAGCCTGGTGGGCTGCAGTCCATGGGGTCACTAAGAGTTGGACACGACTGAGCGACTTCACTTTCACTTTTCACTTTCATGCATTGGAGAAGGAAATGGCAACCCACTCCAGTGTTCTTGCCTGGAGAATCCCAGGGACGGGGGAGCCTGGTGGGCTGCCATCCATGGGGTCGCACAGAGTCGGACATGACTGAAGCGACTTAGCAGCAGCAGCAGGCAAAGCAAACTAGGTAACAAGCCCTAGTGTTTTTCAACACTTCTGGCTTCATAGAATAATAGACTGTTGGCCAAACACCCTACCCATTCATGGAAATAGTCCCTCAGGGTGTCCTGGGTGCTGGTGGTTGCTCTCCAAGGTCCTGAGCACAAAGGCGATGCCATCCTGAACCTGACCTCTTTGCGGAGACATATTTGAAGATGAACTGACTGCATCAACTGCAGAGAGGACCTCTGCCTTGTTGGAGATGGAAGCCTGTTAAGAGAAAACCTGTGATGTCTCAGATTTCCTTCCATTGGCTCCACTTTAAAAACGCTAAACTTTGCCTCAGTCCTAAGGCCTGTGGTACAAGAACATAGCTTTCCAATCTTATCTATTTTTCAATGTAGGATAAACATACTGGGTTTAGTTAAATTATGAATGCTGATAATATTCATTTGGTACAATTTATATTCTTCTTTTATCTTTTTATTTTTGACAGTTTAGGCTGGGGCATAAAGCATAATTATATTCTTGGCATCCTCCCTTAGAAGTTTTAAATCAGTTCATGAGGCTTTCAGCGCGGTTCCTGTCATTCATCCATCAGCATCCAGTCCATTTAATCCCGGCCTCTCAGCCGAGCTGCCCTAGCCCCTGTTGTGAGTGATTGGCCTGCTCGAGCGCTCCCAGCTTCTCCTGTCACATCGCATTTGCATAAAAGAGGACAGATAACCAAATTTGAGCACACAAATGAAAATGCTAAGCGCTAAACCTGTCACAGTTGTTGTTCAACTAATTGTGAAAAATTTGATTTGCTCGCCTTTCACTGTTTGTCATGTGGACCCCCTTCTCAAATGTGCCTTGGCTTCTGCCTCTGTATATGTAGCTTTTAAACTCCTAAGCACAAGCAGCCCACCCTGGGGATTACTTACCTCTCCTACCAGCTTTTAATGTTGGCTCATCTTCTTGACTAAATTAGGCCACCATGGCAAACAAACACATAATTAAAAACCCAGGAAAGACAACCACAGTTGCACTTCTTAAATTGATTTTTACAACGCTTGTGGATGCCTCTGTGTGGTCTTCCATTTGATAATTTTGTTTCTTTATATAACCCTATGGTAGGAAAAAATTAAGGATGGGCATTGTAGCAAGCTTTGCATTATTTTAAATCCTATGTGTTATTTTGCTTCTTTCTGTTCCTCAAAGAACAAAACTTGTATAATGGGTCTTAAAAAGCCCATTTCTATTCCCTAATACTTTACATGACATACCAGTATACATTTTTAATCAAGGTTTCAAATAATTCCATTTGATATTGTATTAGAAACAATGGATAAAATTCCTTTGGTCACAGTATTCAATCACATGAGCTTTGTTTAAATGGGAGGTAATATGAGTGTTTTGAAAATTTGTATGTGTACTATATACAGTTTGGTTTAGTATTTGTTATAAAGAGCCTTTAACTATTCTGTTTATAGGCATTAGGTTGGTAATTTCTTGATGACCACTAAAACAATACATACAGTGTTTCTATAAAGTCAAAAAACTTGTTTTCCAGGAGACACACAAGAAAGTGCCTTTCATTCACAGCAATACCTCTGGTTGCTTTACCACATTAACTTGTTCCAATATTTTAGGTACATGATGTTCAAGTGACAATGAAGACCACATTAACTAAAGCTGAAACCTTTTAGTGTTGAATACAACCTAAATTACCTTCGAGAACTGGAGAGTTATATTCTTGAAATTGGGTTAAAATGAAATGTGACATTATAGGGACAATTTATGGTTTGCAAAAGTTGAATGTAGTGTCATTTATTGCAGTATTCCTTTGGGATTTCTTTTTAGTAGGTCGTATGAAATGGATTAATTGAAGAAATATTTGAATATATATTATTTTATACAGTTTTAGCCTAAAGAAAAACAATGTCTTTCTCTTTGCCACAGCCTTCCTAAAATGTTGAGAGGTTAAATCTAACGTGAAATTTTGAATGTACACTAATTTCTTTACAATGTTTAATACCATTTAAGTTCAAAGAAGTTAGATTATGGAATGGAGTGCTCACCACTTTAATATATATATGATAAATTCAAAGTTGAACTTTTTTTTTGACAAAGCTGGGAGAATAATTTCACCTCTATTACACTTTATTTATACTTATTATTTTGGCTGAGCCACACAGCATGTGAGATCTTAGTTCCCCAGCCAGGGATTGAACCCATGTCCCCTGAAGTGAAAGCATGGACTCTTAACTCTGGACCACCAGGGAAGTTCCTATACTTCACTATTTTTATGTCATTGCAATTTCTTACTTAGTGGGCGAAAGTCTTTATGTCCCTGATGTATAAATTTCAACTAGATATGGCTAGTCACAGATGAACAGTAATGATTATAAGATTTTTTAATGTTTCCAAACCAAAAATCTGAAAAGGACCTCAAAAATTAATTTTATACTCTAGGAAGGATTGAACGAAACTATTACCAGAGAAATATCTCATTATAGCACTTAGCTCAGGATCTTTTACAGAATAGAAACAAAATAAATTAATGAGTCTACACCATTGTCTGTTTTCATTCTACTTCCACATTGTACTGATTTCCATCAGTAATATTTTTTATTCTTTACCCACATACAATTTCATTCTGCATTAGTTTAATTATGGGTCATACTTGTAGAAGGAAATGGCAACCCACTTCAGTATTCCTGCCTGGGAAATCTCATGGACAGAGGTGCCTGTAGGACTATGGTCCATGGGGTCACAAGGGTTAGACACGACTTAGTGACTAAACCACTGCCACCACCCAACTATGGGTCATATTATTATGGAGGCAGCATTAATACTGTGGTTAACAGTTTGGGTTTTAGCATTAAAAAGCTCATACACCATGATCAAGTTGGGTTTATTCCAGGGATTCAAAGATTCTTCAATATACACAAATTAATCAGTGTGATACACCATATTAACAAATTGAAAGATAAAAACCATATGATAATCTCAATAGATACAGAAAAAGCCCTTGACAAAATTCAGTACCCATTTATGATTAAAACTTTTCAAAAAATGGGCATAGAAAGAACCTACCTGGTAAAGGACATATATGATAAGCCCACAGCAAACATTTTTCTCAAAGGTGAAAAACTGAAAGCATTCCCCCTAAGATCAGAAACAAGACAAGGGTATCCACTCTCACCACTATTATTCAACATAGTTTTGGAAGTACTAGCTACAGCAATCAGAGAAGAAAAAGAAATAAAAGGAATCCAGATCAGAAAAGAAGTAAAGCTCTCACTGATTGCAGATGACATGATACTATACATAGAAAACCCTAAAGATACTATCAGAAAATTACTAGAGCTGTTTCAAATCCTAAAAGATTTTGCTGTGAAAGTATTGAACTCAATATGCCAGCAAATTTGGAAAACTCAGCAGTGGCCACAGGACTGGAAAAGGTCAGTTTTCATTCCAATCCCAAAGAAAGGCAATGCCAAAGAATGCTCAAACTAATGCACAATTGCACTCATCTCACACACTAATAAAGTAATGCTCAAAATTCTCCAAGCCAGCCCTCAGCAATATGTGAATTGTGAACTTCCAGATGTTCAAGCTGGTTTTAGAAAAGGCAGAGGAACCAGAGATCAAATTGCCAACATCTGCTGGATCACTGAAAAAGCAAGAGAGTTCCAGAAAAACATCTATTTCTGCTTTATTGACTATGTCAAAGCCTTTGACTGTGTGGATCACAATAAACTGTGGAAAATTTTGAAAGAGATGGGAATACCAGACCACCTGACCTGCCTCTTGAGAGACCTCTGTGCAGGTCAGGAAGCAACAGTTAGAACTGGACATGGAACAACAGACTGGTTCCAAATCAGGAAAGGAGTATGTCAAGGCTGTATATTGTCACCCTGCTTATTTAACTTATATGCAGAGTACGTCATGAGAAATGCTGGGCTGGATGAAGCACAAGCTGGAATCAAGATTGCCAGGAGAAATATCAATAATCTCAGATATGCAGATGACACTACCCTTATGGCAGAAAGTGAAGAAGAACTAAAGAGCCTCTTGATGAAAGTGAAAGAGGAGAGTGAAAAAGTTGGCTTAAAACTCAACATTCAGAAAACTAAGATCATGGCATCTGGTCCCATCACTTCATGGGAAATAGATGGGGAAACAGTGGCTGACTTTATTTTTTTGGGCTCCAAAATCACTGCAGGTGGTGATCGCAGCCATGAAATTAAAAGACACTTACTCCTTGGAAGGAATGTTATGACCAGCATAGACAGTCTATTAAAAAGCTGACACATTACTTTGTCAACAAAGGTCCATCTAGTCAAGGCTATGGTTTTTCCAGCAGTCATGTATGGATGTGAGAGTTGGACTATAAAGAAAGCTGAGTGCCAAAGAATTGATGCTTTTGAACTGTGGTGTTGGAGAAGACTCTTGAGAGTCCCTTGGACTGCAAGGAGATCCAACCAGTCTATCCTAAAGATCAGTCCTGGGTGTTCATTGGAAAGATTGATGGTGAAGCTGAAACTCCAATACTTTGGCCACCTGATGCAAAGAGCTGACTCATTTGAAAAGACCCTGATGCTTGGAAAGATTGAGGGCAGGAGGAGAAGGGGATGACAGAGGATGAGATGGTTGGATGGCATCACTGACTCAATGGACATGAGTTTGGGTAAACTCTGGGAGTTGGTGATGGACAGGGAGGCCTGGCATACTTCTGTCCATGGGGTTACAAAGAGTCAGACACAACTGAGTGACTGAACTGAACTGAATCAGTGAATTTAGCAATGTCACAGGATACAAAATCAATAACAGAAATTACTTGCATTCTTATATACTAACAATGAAAATCATAAAGAGAAACTAAGGACTCAATCACATTCACCATTGCAACAAAAATAATAAAATATATAGGAATAAACCTACCTAAGAAGACAAAAGAACTATATACAGCAAATTATAAGATACTGATTAAAGAAATCAAAGACTATATAAACAGATGGAGAGATATTCCATGTTCCTGGGCAGGAAAAATCAATATTGTGAAAATGACTGTACTACCAAATGTAATCTACAGACTCAATGCAATCCCTATCAAATTACCAATGGCATTTTTCACAGAACTAGAACAAAAAATTTCACTATTCATGAAAGTGAAAGTCACTCAGTTGTATCCTACTCTCACGACCCCATGGACTATACAATCCGTGGAATTCTCCAGGGCAGAATACTGGAGTGGGTAGCCTTTCCCTTCTCCAGGGAAACCTCCCAACCCAGCGATCAAACCCAGGTCTCCCTCATTGCAGGTGGATTCTTTACCAGCTGAGCCCCCAGGGAAGACCAAGAATACTGGAGTGAGTAGCCTATCCCTTCTCCAGCCAATCTTTCTGACCCAGGAATAGAACTGGGGTCTCCTGCATTGCAGGTGGATTCTTTACCAACTGAGCTAAAAGACCCCAAATAGCCAAAGCAATCTTGAGAAAGAAGAATGGGGCTGGAGGAATCAATCTTCTTAACTTCAGATTAAACTACAAAGCTAGTCATCAAGACAGAATGGTACTAGCACAAAAACAGAAATATAGACCAATGGAACAAGATAGAAAGCCCAGAAATAAACCCATGCACCAGTGGGTACCTTATTTTTGACAAAGGAGGCAAGAATATACAATGGGGCAAAGATAACCTCTTCAATAAGTGATGCTGGGAAAACTGGTCAGCTACATGTAAACGAATAAAATTAGAACACTTCCTAACACCATGCTGCTGCTGCTGCTAAGTCGGGTCAGTCGTGTCCGACTCTGTGTGACCCCATAGACAGTAGCCCAACTGGCTCCTCTGTCCCTGGGATTCTCCAGGCAAGAATACTGGAGTGGGTTGCCATTTCCTTCTCCAATGCATGAAAGTGAAAAGTGAAAGTGAAGTCGCTCAGTCGTGTCTGACTCTTAGCGACCCCATGGACTGCAGTCTACCAGGCTCTTCCGTCCATGGGATTTTCCAGGCAAGAGAGCTGGAGTGGGGTGCCATTGCCTTCTCTGTCCTAACACCATACACAAAGATAAATTCAAAATGGATTAAAGACCTAAATGTAAGATGACAAATTATTAAACTCTTAAGAGTAAAACATAAGCAGAACACTTGATGACATAAATCAAAGCAAGATCCTCTATGACCCACCTCCTCGAGTAATGGAAATAAAAACAAAAGTAAACAAGTGAGACCTAACTAAACTGAAAAGCTTTTGCACAGCAAAGGACACTGTAAATGAGGTAAAAAGACAACTCTCAGAATGAGGAAAAATAATAGCAAATGAAACAACTGACAAAGGATTAATTTCCAAAATGTACAAGCAGCTCATACAACTTAATATCAGAAAAACAAATAACCCAATCAAAAAGTGGGAAAAAGACCTAAACAGACATTTCTCCAAAGAAGACATACAATGGCTAACAAATACATGAAAAGATGCTCAACATGGCTCATTATTAGAGAAATTCAAATCAAAACTACAATGAGATATCACCTCACATGGGTCAGAATGGCTATCATCAAAAAGTCTACAAAAAATGAATGCTGGAGAGGGTGTGAAGGAAAGGGAACCCTCTTGCACCGTTGGTGGGAATATAAATTGATATAGCCACTATGGAAGACTGTATGGAGATTCTTTAAAAATCTAGGAATAAAACCACCATATGGCCAAACAATCCCACTCCTAGGAATATATGTTGAGGACACCAAAACTGAAAAAGACACATAAACCCTAATGTTCATTGCAGCACTATTTATAATAGCTGGAACATGGAAGCAACCTAGATGTCCATCGACAGATGAGTGGATAAAGAAGTTGTGGTACATATACACAATGGAATATTAGCCATAAAAAGGAACACATTTGAGTCAGTTCTAACAAGATGGATGAACCTACAGCCTATTATACAGAGTGAAGTGAGTCAGAAAGAGAAATATAAATATCATATACTAACACATATATATGGAATCTAGAAAGATGGTCCTGATGAATTTACTTGCAGGGCAGCAATGGAGAAACAGACATAGAGAATAGACCTATGGACATGGAGGGAGGAGAAGAGAGCGTGAGTTGTATGGAGAGAGTAACATGGAAACTTACATTAGCATATGTAAAATAGATAGCCAATTGGGAATTTGCTGTCTCAGGGAACTCAAACAGGGGCTCCGTATCAACCTAGAGGAGTGGGATGGGGAGAACGATGGAAGGGAGGTTCAAGAGGGATGGGACATATGTATACCCATGGTTGATTCATGCTGACGTTTGACAGAAAACAGCAAAATTCTGTAAAGCAATTATCTTTCAATTAAAAATAAATTAATGAAAACAAATAACTGAAAAGAAAAGATAGTTATACTCAGACCAGAGAGGACAGTGTTTGTGAACCAAGTATTATGATTTACTAGGTTATATATATATAAGGTACTCCTAAGCTTCCAAAAGAAATAAAAATAAAACTAATGCTTTCAAAAAAAAAAAGTCAAAGAGCAATATAAAAAAATTAGTTTGGGTTTTAGAACCAGTTCTGTCTCATGCTCTCAGTAGCTGGGTGACCTTGGGAGAAACTCCTTGTTATTTCTAGATTTCTCTTTAACCTCCTGGAGATGATTATAACAACATCCTTACAGGTTAGTTACTAGGTTTAAATGAATTAAATGTGATGCTTTCACATCAGAATATGGCACATAGTTAAGTGGTCAAAAAGAGTAGCTATTCTTATAGAGCATGCAAAATTAACGCTTTACTTTTATGTTTGACCTATTTTAGATATTTTTGAAAGGTTTCTAAGAATCATACTTAGCATTATAATGGTATTATATAGTATTCTGTCATTTCCCCAATATTTCCCCAATTAGTGAGTGTTCATATTACTACTTGTTCTTTTTCTTTTATAAAAACTTCTATCTGTATCTCTGTTCATTCAGGCCCCCTATCCAGCTATGGCCACTTCTTGTTTTATTACTCTGAGTTAAGTTTCCAAAGTGAAATTTCTGTTTCATATGCATGAACTCTTCATGGATGTGGAACTGTCTTGCAAAATTGTCATCCAAGAAGGTGAACCACGTTACAATGTCAGCCTCAATCTCTGCCTTCACCACTGTCGGTCTTGCTCACATTTCCAGCTTTGGTGTGTTCATCCCCTCAGAATCACACCCCAGGTTGAGAACTGTCTAAACTACTGCAGCAGTCTTCTTGCAGTTCTGTGCCTGGTACCCCGTATTCATTTCACATTAGAATAATTCTTCTTTACCATTGCCTATCTTTTGGCACTATTAGAATTAATCGTCTGTGGATTCTAGTTTTTGAATAAACTTGAAAGCTTTTTCCCACATGCCACAGTGGTAAAGAACTCACCTGCCAATGCAGAAGACACAAGAGACACGGGTTCGATCCCTGGGTCAGGAAAATCCCCTCAAGTAGGAAATGAAAACCCACTCCAGTATTCTTGCCTGGGAAATTCTGTGGACAGAGGAGCCTTTACAGTCCATGAGGTCACAAAGAATCAGACATGACTGAGTGAGCAAAAAAGGCTAACTTTGTTGGACTTGAACAAATTGGACTTACAAACCCACTCTCAATAAGGATCTTGTTTACATGGATGTACTTTGAGTACGTTGTAGGATGAGCTCTCCGTTCCCTGGTTAAACCAAAACTCTATGGCGTTTAGAAACACTTTGATGACCTCAAAAATAGAATACCTTGGCTTTCTCAAGTCAGAGCGGGGAATTAGGGCACAGCCTGGGGCTGCTGGAAGGTGGGAGGAGGTTAAAATAAACCATTGAACCTTTTGTCTACTTAGTCTACTATTTAACATTTTTTTCTCTATTAGGAAACAGTACAGCCTAGTTCCAAGCATGCAGGATTCCAGTCAGACAGATCCTGGTTAAATCCTGCTGCTATTGTTTACCAAGTTGTATAACCTCAGGCAAAATCTGCAAACTTCAGTTCCTCACTTAGGATAAGAACAACCATACCAACCTTGTTTGGTTATTGTGACTTATGGCATATGAAGTCTTGGCTAGCATTTCAGTTTAGTTCAGCCGCTCAGTTGTGTTTGACTCTTTGAGACCCCATGGACTGTAGCACCCCAGGCTGCCTTGTACATCACCAACTCCTGGAGCTTGCTCAGACTCATGTCCATTGAGTCAGTGATGCCATCCAGCCATCTCATTCTCTGTCATCCCCTTCTCCTCCCTCCTTCAATCTTTCCCAGCATCAGGGTCTTTTCCAATGAATCAATTCTTTGCATCAGGTGACCAGGTATTGGAGTTTCAGCTTCACCATCAGTCCTTCCAGTGAAGATTCAGGACTGATTTCCTTTAGGATTGACTGGTTGGATCTCCCAGCAGTCCAAGGGACTCTCAAGAATGTTCTCCAACACCATAGTCCAAAAGCATCAATTCTTCAGTGCTCAGCTTTCTTTATAGTCCAACGCTCACATCCATACATGACTACTGGGAAAACCATAGCTTTGACTAGATGGACCTTTGTTAGCAAACCATGGCTAGCATTAGGCACTCAATAGATATTAGTTAATTTACTCTTTCAATTACTACTCTGTTTCTACTCTTGGTCTTGTCTCAAAATATTTCCTGTTTCCAAATAATCATAAATGCTGAGATTCTTTTTTCTCTCAGCTGAATTTTGATATTTTTGTCTTTGAAATCATCTTTACTCATTTCTCCATTTTAGATTGACCTGTTTCAATGACTGCTTCTCTTATTTGAGATTAAAGAGCATATAGAACTTTTTTTTAAATTGAATATTGAGCTTAGACTGGGATAAAATACTGAAGGAATTCATGAACTAGTATGAAAATAAAAGTTGTCATTTGGGTGGGGAAAGGGGAGAAGAGGAGAGAAGATTTTTATGGAATCATTTCTCTTCTCTAGTGAGTAAGGCCATTTTAGTTCCTGGACGGTTCCAGTGCATCCTCACGGTCTTGGTGCTGGAAGAACTTGAGATGAAAGAGATGAAACAGTTGTTTGACTAATTATGTTTACAAAGTGCTTTCCACTCAGCTTGCCCCATCTAAATTTTTAATTATATAAAAACATTTCCCTGACCTTAAAAAACTTACAAGTTGGTTGGAAATATAAACAAAACATATTTCTTAAAATTACGGATAAAGATTAGGAAATAAACACCACCACCAGCATGACAGGTATAGACCAAGATTTTCAAACTCAGGCAGTATGGAAACTGAAGAGTGTATGTGGTCCTAAAAGTACTAAAATGTAGTTTAATTAATAGCAACAACAACACCATGCTGACTAAACAAAATACATCTCTGTGGCCTTCTGTGGGATGCTGCTTTTTAACTACTTGCATGTAAATTATGTTGTTTTTACAGAACCAACCATGGTTCAGGAAGAGTTTATGAAAGCATTGGTTTTGGGCTTTAAATGATGAGTGGGATTTGAAGATACAAGACTGTATGCTAGGTAGAGGTGATGGAAGGAAAGGGCAGAGGAAGAGAAAGGAGATGATCTTTGCTAACATCAGCAAATGCTTTGATTTTCTTTGAGGGGAAATTCATGCCCAAGACAAAAGCTCCAGTGGTGAAAACCTGTGGTGTTTATACCGTGAGAAACCTATATGCAGGTCAGGAAGCAACAGTTAGAACTGGACATGGAACAACAGACTGGTTCCAAATAGGAAAAGGAGTACGTCAAGGCTATATATTGTCACCCTGCTTATTTAACTTATATGCAGAGTACATCATGAGAAACGCTGGGCTGGAAGAAGCACAGGCTGGAATCAAGATTGCCGGGAGAAATATCAATAACCTCAGATATACAGATGACACCACCCTTATGGCAGAAAGTGAAGAGGAACTAAAAAGCCTCTTGATGAAAGTGAAAGAGGAGAGTGAAAAAGTTGGCTTAAAGCCCAACATTCAGAAAATGAAGATCATGGCATCCAGTCCCATCACTTCATGAGAAATAGATGGGGAAACAGTGGAAACAGTGTCAGACTTTATTTTTTGGGGCTCCAAAATCACTACAGATGGTGACTGCAGCTATGAAATTAAAAGACACTTATTCCTTGGAAGAAAAGTTATGACCAACCTAGATAGCATATTGAAAAGTAGAGACATTACTTTGCCAACAAACGTCCGTCTAGTCAAGGCTATGGTTTTTCCAGTGGTCATGTAGGGATGTGAGAGTTGGACTGTGAAGAAAGCTGAGTGCCAAAAAATTGATGCTTTTGAACTGTGATGTTGGAGAAGACTCTTGAGAGTCCCTTGGACTGCAAGGAGATCCAACCAGTCCATTCTAAAGGAGATCAGTCCTGGGTGTTCTTTGGAAGGAATGATACTAAAGCTGAAACTCCAGTACTTTGGCCACCCTACGCGAAGAGTTGACTGAGTGGAAAAGACTGATGCTGGGAGGGATTGGGGGCAGGAGGAAAAGGGGATGACAGAGGATGAGATGGCTGGATGGCATCACCGACTCAATGGACGTGAGTTTGAGTGAACTCCGGGAGTTGGTGATAGACAGGGAGGCCTGGTGTGCTGCAATTCATGGGGTTGCAAAGAGTCGGATACGACTGAGCGACTGAACTGAACTGGACTGAACTGAAGGGCAAGTTACAGAAGGGGCCACCCCCATCATCCCCTCCTTCTGGAAATTAAGCTAATGAAAGTAATATTTGTTTTAGGATGATTGCATAGGTGGTGTGCTGAAATTAGGAGATAGAAAAAAGCCTGGAGAAAAGGAGACCATTTAGAAGATGATTTCAATGGTCCAGGTATGAGGTACTAAGTATAAAGGTGGGAAAACATGGACATGGAAGAGTGTATAAAGCAAAGCTTTCATAAAAAGAATTAATTGGTCTTGAGGCCAGATTTAGAGTTGAGAAAGATAAGGAAATCAAAGTTCATTGATGTTTCAAACTTTGGTAGAATATTAACTAATGAAAGAGAGCTGGCTTTGGGGAGAAGTTCTGAGTGTGATTCTAGATTGATAAAGTACAATATTTAAGTGATGTAGCATGTCTGTAGTTGGGGCAATTGAGATTGGAAACACAGACGTGGAGATTAAATTGGAAGTTACATGGAAGGAAGAAATGAAAAATGATAAATGAGAGTCAGGGGATGTAACTTGTTTCAGGATGTTGACAGTGAAAGAAAAGGGTTACTAGGGAGATAGCTTGAGCAAGTAGCAGAATTATAAGAAAATTGTTTTCAAGAACAGGGAGGGCAGTTGGGAGGGGCCAGTAAAGAAGGGACACGGCTTTTCTATGAGTAGGTGATTTTCTATTCATCCTTCATCTGCCTAAAGCAAATCACATGATCATATTGAAAAAATTAATGAACTGAAACCTCTATTAAAACAGGATGGGAAGCAGGAAGGCTCTCATGTTCTATAATGATAGCAGAATCCAACAGGAAGAAGAAAGATTCCTCTTCTTTCCTGGCAACAACTCTGTCAATGAAGAGCCATGGACTCGTTTACTAGAAACCTCCCCTCTATGAAAGAATTTTCCTTCCCTTGCCAAGTGAGGACTTGCACATGGCTTACCATGGCTGTAGACCACAAACTGCAATTGTTTGCTGGAGAAATACCTGGCAGTCTTTTTGTTTTAGGTTAATGATATTAATTAAAGTCCAAATCCCACATTGGATTAGATCCAAGAATTACAATCCTTTTTTGCTGCTCTGGGGACATCAAAGAATAGGAAATCCTTCTCTTGAAGCATGAGTAAGATCAAAGTTCAGAGTAGGTTTATGCGTGTGCTCAATCATGTCTGACTCTTTGTGACCCCATGGACTGTAGCCCGCCAGGCTCTTTTATCCATGGAATTTTCCAGGTGAGAATATTGGAGTGGGTTGCCATTTCCTCCCTCCTTGGAATCTTCCTGCCTCAGGGATTGAACCTGCATCTCCTGCATTGGCAGGCAGTTCTTTACCTCTAGTGTCATCTGGGAAGCATGAGGCAAGATCAGAATTCAGATTGGGAAGCTACTATAAATTTCTGGAATTATGTGTTAATTTTTTAGTAGGATTCTTTTTTAATGACTTTTGATGCCTGATTTGGAACTTTGTTAAAAGTTCTACTGGATTTGTAACATAATAGCTTTTTATTAAAAGTTTTGAGAAATTATAATGGGCAAGACCAAACCACTGCCATAACTACCCAGTGAGTGATTATTGAGATCACTCACAACCACAGCAAGCATTACCTCTCCTCTTCAATGTCTGGTTCTCCTTCACCTTTGGGCAGGTAGATGGTTGGGGAACTTTTCCCGACTTGCTGTCCTGAAGGTAGGTGTGCATGCAGTTTGCTTTGGCCAGGACACACGAGCGGACGTACTGTGTGTTAGTAACTACTCAACTCTCCTGCTGGTCCTTCCCATCATGATTGATCATAGACGTGCATGTTGATCTGAAGATGCTGTGAGACTCGAGCAGGTGATGATGAAGCCAATCTGAGGAGATGAGCTGCCCAGAGTACTGTCTGTTGTCTGGGAGAGTGAGAGAGAAACTTTTGTTGGACTTTTTTTTTTTTTAAGCCCAACTTAATGTAGTTTATTCTGACAAATAAAATGACTAGATCGAAAACTTAAATATAAAAAAGGCAAGTCATAGGAGGCCTATAGGTCTCTCTTCACTTACCTGAAATATTTTATAGTGGTTCAAAGTATCAACATAAATTCTTATAATTAGAATGTAAAATTTTATAACAATAATTAGGTATAAACAGGGTAGTAATAACAGCTAATGTTTAATAAGCTCTTTCTGTATGCTAAGACTTGTTCTAAACCTGTTTAAGCTCTGTGTATTCTCTCACTTAACCCTCATGACAGGGACTTCCCTGGCGGTCCAGTGGTTAAGAATCTGCCTCCTAACATAGGGTTCTATCCCTGGTCAGGGAACTTAGATCCCATGTGCCTTGGAACAACTAAACCCATGTGTCACAATTAGAGAAAGCATGGGCGCCACAATGAAGATCAAGTGCAGCCCAAAACAAAACCCACACGACAACCCTAAGAGGAGACATTTATTAATAGGGCCATATTTCAAACAGTAATGGAACTAATGGCAGAGAGTTCTGGGAACTTGTGCATGAGGAATTCAGTGTTCAGACCCATGTATCTCTGATCTCAGGTTCTGAGTGCCTCCTGATGACTCTGTGAAAGGTGCACAGTGGCTCAGCTGGTAAAGAATCTGCCTGCAATGCAGAAGACCCCCGGAGAAGGGATAGGCTGCTCACTCCAGTATTCTTTTTCAGAGGAGCCTGGTGGGCCACAGTCCATGGGGTCACAAAGAGTTGGACGTAACTGAGCGACTAAGCACAGCACAGCACAGCATAATTGATACTTTGATGTTTGAATGTCCTGGATCCTGTGTTTTTCGAATGTAAAGCCCAGCCTTTTCCTCTACTATGATTCCATGCACCAGAATTTCAACCTTGAGATCCTTTCTGCTACTACTTAGTAACTTAATCTTTGAAATAAAAGACATGATACAGATTATTTTGAGGAATTATAACAGACAAAATGAGAACCCCTGATTAATCTATGAATGGAAATCAGGCAAAGCTTAGTCAAAATGTTTTACCCGCAAACCTTGAGAAGTAATTTAACTGATTAGTTGATTCTACACATACATACATGTATGAAAAACAAACACTGCAGATAAGATGAGACGTCTTTGATCTTCAGATCACTTCATTTATTTAGTACCTCTGATGTGCAAAAGACAGTACTAAGTGTGATGAAGATTCAGAGATGCATAAACATAGCTCAGGGAGCTCACAGCTAGGGATTATGTGACATCAATAATAATAACAATAACAACATAGTATCTCTGAGCGTTAAAAATGTGCCCATATACCAAAAACCATTGAATCTGCACCTAAAAATATGTACTAGGCATTTCACATTTCTTATTTAATCTGCAAATTGTATGCGTTTAGTCACTAAGTCCTGTCTGACTCTTTTGCGACCCCGTTGACTGTAGCCTGCCAGGCTCTTCTGTCCCTGACATTTCCCAGGCAAGAATACTGGAGAAGTTGCCATTTCCTTCTTCAGGGATTCTTCCTCACGCAGGGATTGAACCTGTGTCTCCTGCATTGGCAGGCACATTCTTTACCACTAAGCCACAAGGAAGCCTTTTAATCTTCAAGTTAATCTTTTTTAATAGTTGTCCACAGTATAAGATGTCTGTAGCTCAATGAGATCAGATAACTTGTCTGAGGACACACAGTAGGTGGTACAGCTGGAATTCACATGGAATTTTGTTGGACATCAAGGTCTATGCATTTCTTTTCTAGTATTTCTAAAAGTGTGGCAGTGGTGAAGAATCCACCTACCAATTCAGGAGACACAGGAGATAAAGGTTCGATCCCTGGGTTGAGAAGATCCCCTGGAGTAGGAAATGGCAACCCACTCCAGTGTTCTAGCTTGGAAAATTCCATGGACAGAAAAGCCTGGTGGGCTACAGTCCATGTAGCCTGGGGTCACAAAGAGTCGGACTGAGCACACACAAACTCATGCAAGTTGGATCTACACTGGTGGTGCATCAGAGATTTTAATGTGATACATAAACACCTTATTTGAAGAGTTGAGGTTTTACGGCTATTTCCTACTTACTAATATAAGAATATATAATTTTATTTTAAAGTAAATATTCTTAGGTAGATAAATTGATTTAAATGAAAAATACTACTTAGGTGTGTAAAAAATTGTGAAATTGTGAAGCACTTGAGTGTTTCAGGGTTAAAAGCATTGCTGTAGGCCAGTCTGTGATATGGCTACAGGAGGACTGAGAGTCAGGCGAGGCTATGCTGTTGTAACAAACAACCCCTGGATTCAAGAGTGGAAGAAAAATAGCTTATTTCTTTATGATTCACACTGGATACCAAATGTAGTCACCCAGCGACCTAGAGGTCTGCCAGGTTATGTCACAATGGGAGTCTGGAGGATTAAGCATGGACCCATCTATGAAAGGTTAAAGAGTTTGGACTTTATCCTGAGGGCAAGAAGGATTAGTGCTTTTAAAGCCTTTTGTTCTATGCATTGCAAGCACAGGCAGTATCATGGCACAAGACGATAATACAATATGTTTCCTGGGGACCCATCACTGAGATTTTTGTGATTCAAACCTAATATATGAAAATCCAGGCTTATACTGCAAATAAATATGGGGATTGCTCAAACTGCAAAAGGATTCTTTGCTTAAATAAAGGATTAATTGCAGAGTGCTCTTTAAGAGTAAATATTCCTTTGATGGGCTATTTGAAGTATTTAATTCTAGGCAAACCTAGCTTTTTAGAGGCTCTTCTGTGATGTGGAGTATTACCCGTTTCACAGTGAAGGTAACAATGTATATATTTAAAATATGTAAATATTGTTTCTATTGACATTGACAGCAGAATGGAGTTTTTTTTTTTTTTTTCTCCCCATGTGACTGCAACTAAAGCAAGTATAATTTAGAATCCGGGCATTGTAACAAATGCAATTTTGAGAGGCAGGAACTTTAGTGATTATTTGAGCTCCCAAACCGTCCGTTAATGTTTCTATAATAGCCTTTATCCTGTAGAATCATGTGCTTACAAGCCGTCACTGAGGACAAATGTTAGTTAATGTCTTTCCGACAGCTGACACAGGCCCTGGCTCTTAGTAGGTACTCAATAAATACTTGCTGAGTGACTAAATAAATAACTTGAATTTTTCAACCCAAATCCTAAAGCAGAAGACTTTTCCAGTCAATTTCCCCTCTACCGATCATGGCTTTCTTTTTAATTCATCACTCCTTACCTCTCTTTCGTTTGCAGGTTTTTGCTAGAGATAACAGCTAAATCTTTCCTCTAAGTAATCCAAGATAAATAAGAAATAAACTTCAAGCGATCCAAGGCATTCTTAAATTGTTGATTCCTGTGACTAAGTGAGAAAAATGAACGTATCCGTGTAGTCAAGAAATAAATTCCAGGCAACCTTAGCATTGTCTAGTTTTGAAACATTAAGGCCAATTTATCAGCCATTATACTCCGGTTAAGTACTAATCAAGTTTATGTGTCCCCTCCAAGATAAGTAATAGAGAAGAACTCTGATTGCAGGGGAACACTAAAACCATCTATTACACAGTCTTTAAATGCTTGTGACTTTAATTTCTATGAAGAGCATATGTTTATTGTGCTTAAATGTCAGTTTCACAAAACCCATACATCTCAAGTGGGACAGTCAAGTAATTAGAAAATAACTTGCCAAAAAATTGAGTTCTTCCTTTATTACATCCCACTTTGCAATTTTTTTTTTCCCCTGTTTAGAAAAATTTCTGTTACATCTCTTATGTCCTAAAGTGTATATATTGGTGCAGCTTCAGCTTCCAAATTTATACCACTTGTGCTCTTGAGAGCTCTGATTCCCAGGTGATCTCCATTCCTTCTATTCAAGCTTAAGCATCATTCGTTATCCTTGAAATTTATGTGACAAGGCAGAATTGTGGCCATGTATGCATTTGCTTCAGAGAGCACAAAACTTACAAAGCTGAGAGAAAGAAAGCAGATGTACTCAGGGCTCAGATTAGCACTTGAGCTCAGTAATAAAGGACCTGCCAGTAATTAAACCACTTCAGAATAATGAAATGAGTGTACATATTGTGGAGGGAGGCCCACCGTTAGATTGCTCATCATTGCTACAGGAAAGGAGAACCTAGGCTTCCAGGGAAGAGGTATTGAACTCTAAATGTTTCCTTTTGACACTTTTGGAACACGACATATTTCAGAGGCATAATCTGTGCATTTTTGTTTAGATGAAATATAATGCTGGGCTGGTAATGTATTGTTACTTTCTCTATGTTTTAGAGCATCTAGTGCTAGAAATCACATTTTTTGGAGTTCTTTGTTAATCAGAGAGGCACTGTGTAAATAAAAACAAATTTCCTGGGAGTGGGGACCAGCCATTGTCTACCAGCAGGCAGAGTGCGTCTTCCTCCTCCTGTTATTATAGTTTCTGTTCAGAAAGCAACACTTAAAGCTATTTAGATGGAGGGAAGTGAATAGGGATGAAGAGACCAATTAACCAATTTTTCTTGGCCTTTCCACACACATAGACACATTCTGTACAACACCCCAGTTTTGATGTATTATTTTAATTAATCCCAGTCTTTTGATTCCTGCAGAAAGAAGGTTAGCAAGTGTAACAATGCTCGGGAGTTTCTTTATCGTAAAAGACACATAATTTCAAGCATTTAATAAGGTAGATTTATTCTGGGTAGTTTAGCTTGCACATTCACTCAAACAGCCCTCCCCAAAGACAACATTAAAAATGTGATTAGTTAGCTGCCATCAATAACACAAAATAGGAAAATGCTCTCTGAAGGGACAGCTTTGTGGAGGGCACTGCACAGTGTGCAGTAAAAATATATGGCCTAATAAGTTTACATTTGCAGGCTCATTTGTTAAAACTCTTGAATTTCTAATTTGTGTCGGAAAGATAAATGGATGGAGCCATAGTAAAGTGTGAGATTAATACTGATGGATGGGGATTCAGTTTTTTGCTAACCTCTAAGTTCCACACAACCCAGTAGGCAGTTTATAGGAAAACCAAATGTAAATAAAAGGAAGGACATTATTTACTCCAGTTGAGACCAATTACCAGTTATTTTGTTCCTTTCAACCTTACAGTTAAGGAAATTTCTCTGTAATTTAATTATTATACTTCAGTAATCAGAAGGTCTACAATTTATAATTTGAGGTTTCTAAGATCAGCCTCCAGAAGCTCTGTTTTGTAAGGACCACTAAGGATTGTCCATCTCATTGTTTTTTCACAAAATATTTCCCCAGTCAATTGTCCCTAAAAATTGTTCTGGACACAACATGGGAAGGAGATGTGCTGAGGAAAGCCTGAAGAATGGTAGGCTTTTCCACAGCCAATGGTTTGGGAAAAGCAAAATACAATATCTGCAGCAGAAAATAAATGCAATGCCTCTTTTTGTTGTCTTGAACTGCTCCCCTTCCTCTCCCACTCAAGGCCTCAAACAGACTTCCCCCAAACAGGAGCCCCCGGCATGGAGCTTCTTAATGCCCCAGGAACTTCCTGTCTCTGCATGGCTATTGGCCATCAGATCAGTAACAGCAACAATGATCAATGGCAGAGAGGAAGGGAAATCAGTACCCCAAACAGTTTGACAAAAATCACCTGAAGTGCATGCTCAACACATGTTCCTTTGACTGAAGCAAGGCCTTATTTCCATTTTGGAACCATGTTCTGCATTCTGTGTCAACATATCACAGGATCTCCTTGGAAGAGTGAAAATCAGCAAGTGAAATTCTCCTGCTTTCCTCTTCCATTCACTCCCTCCCCGTCCCCGTCTCTGTCTCTCCCTCCTCCCTCCACCCTTCCTGTCTGTCTGGGCATCATCGCATCCCTGAAAGCGGACTCCAGGAGGGACTCTCCAGCTGTCTCTGATTCCTCATTGATTCCACTTGTCTCAGCAAGTCCCAAGAGGTGGTGGACACAGAGAGAAGTGCTCTGGCCATGGAAACAGGACAGTCTGAGAGATGGCTCTGGTTCTACGGCCTGAGAGCTGCGTGATTCAGACTTAGAGAACCAGCTTGTGTTTCCCAGGGGGAAGGAAGGGATAGCTCGGGAGTTTGAGATGGACATGTACACTCTGCTATATTTAGAATGGGTAGCCAACAAGGACCTACTGTATGTTATGTGCCAACCTGGATGGGAGGGGAGTCTGGGGGAGAATGGATACATGTACACGTATGGCTGAGTCCCTTCTCTGTTCACCTGAAACTATCATGACACAGTTTAGTAACTGGCTATATCCCAATATAAAAGCTAAAATTAAAAAAAAGAAAAGAAAAGAAAAGAAAAATTACATTAAAAGAAAAACAAAAGCTACCCTCTTGTGTGATGGGCAAGATGCCAACCTTTTCAGAGTCTCACTTTCCTCATCTCTAGAATGTGGACAGTATTTATCACAAAGGCTATGTATGTTATATAAATCGAATAAACATCTGGCAGTGCTTTAAAGTAGTTTAATTCCCTAGCCATCTTTAATTAGGCTGAAAAATAACTTTTAAGATGTCAACAACTATAAGGGGGAATTAAAAAAAGAATCACCGCAGGTACCTGCGTGGCCGTGTCTCTAGTTGTTCACGTTCCTCAGAGAACAGCTCCAGTGACAGGATGCAGAGGGCAGGGCTCACAGGTGCTGGCGGACTCAGAGGGGCTGCACAGAGGGGATTCCGACCGGGTAGGAGCCGGGCCTCTGCTCCCTCCGCGTCTCTACAACAGGAGAAGCCCAGGCTGTAACTGTGGCCTCCAGGCCTGGACTGACCTCTCCTGAGCCCCAGCAGCCATTTTTAGCCCAGAGCTCTCTGGAGAGATTTCTGAATAAGCCACATCTGTCCATCTGGCACTATGCAGCTCAGCTCTTCAAAGAACTGTCTTTAAGCAGCGCTCCGCTAAGGCTCATTTCAGCGCTGATGGCTCTTGAGTGCTCTGGTGAGACCCGCCCTGGGAATTTGGCCTTGCCCTGTGATCTGCTGCTCCTCTAATCTGCTGAGATAGGAGGAGGAGGTGCTCACAAGTCCAGCAGTTAGCATTTGTTGAGCACCTACTATGTTTTTTAAGAAAAGATCTCTTCTCTCAGGGATGAAAGTAAGTGACTTTCAACTGTGTTTAGTAGGGGACCCAGAGTTGAACATTTGCAGCTGAGGTGGAGTGTGAAGGGATGGCGGCATTGTCACCACACATCACCAGAGGTTGTGTTGTTGAAAGAGCAAAGAATCTGAATGTGCTGAAATTTTTTTATTGGGAGACATAATTCCTGGAAGAGGCAGCAGTATGTGACCTGAAGATGAGAGGCTCCTGAAAGTTTTCTTTGGTGAAAGTTATTTGTAGAAGACTGAAGCTGAGGAATACTTTAGGAAATTCTGGGGATAGATTGAATCTGGACTTCAGGTGCCCTTACTTAGGACTAAGTGGAATTAGAGGAGGGAAGGGCTTTCCTAATGGCTCATGGGGTGAACACTCCGCCTGCAATGCAGGAGACACAGAAGACGTGATTCGATCCCAGGTCCAGGAAGATTCCCTGGAGAAGGAAATGGCAATCCACTCCAGTATTTTTGCCTGGGAAATCCCATGGACAGAAGAGCTTGGTGGGCTGTAGCCCAAAGGGTCCCAAAGAGTTGGACACGGCTGAGTGACTAAGCACACAAGATGTCTCTAAATATCTCACTATATCAGTATATGGCCTTTCTCTCCCTATTTGAGTGAAAAACTCATAGAACAGATTCATTCTCTCTGTTTATGAGTCCTGGATCTAAGGTCATGAGAGGAATTTGTGTTGGTGAGTGAATCCTGATGAGTTAATCCTCTGATTAACTCTACAATAGACAGAAGAGCCTTTCCAGAGTTTCCTTAGGTGAATTTGTGGTAAAACACGAAGAAGCAGACTGATCTTGAAACTTCTAGCACTATATTCTCTTACTTAAAAATTTTGAGTGGTTCCCTATGGCCTATAAGACAGAAATCCAAGTTCCTTAGCTCTGAGTATGAGACCCTTTGTCATTTCCTCCTACAACTTTGCAGCCTCATCTCTTCCATTTTCTAGCAGTGCTTTCTGGCCTCAGTTCTCAGGCTCTTGAGAACACTGTTCAGAGGCGGTTGCCCAGACTGGAGTGTTGCTCTCTGCCTCTGCTGGCGCCCTTGTCTGCCCCAACGTCCCAGGCTGCTCTCAAATGCTGTCGCTACTGAAGCCTGGATGAGCACCATCTTTCCCTCAGCTCCTCCCTCACGCTGTGTCTCCTGGTCCTCAGCCATTATCTGGAAGTTGTCTGGCTGTTGTTCCTGCACATAAACCATGAGTCCTTTAAAAAGAGGAACACTTGTCCCCAGCATGGTGTAAGAGCAAAGGCACAAGGAGCCTGGAGGAGGGCCGTGTTCCCAATTAGTCCTTGGGTTTGGCGACAAGACGGAGAGAGGAAGGTGGTGGCTGGGAGAAGTCAGTCACCTGTGTGTTGTGGTTAAAAACATATACAGACACTTTTTAAAGTGTCTGTTTTGGGGGTAGGTTGGGGAGGTGGAGGGTTGGCTAAGCCAGAAAGCGAAGGCAAATTTAAGTGCTTAGGTTGACTGATGGGCACAGAGGTCTGGGATAATGTTTCCCATCATTGCTCTAAAAGATTTATATGTTTGCAAGGGCCTTTCAGATTCATTAATGAGCATCTTTGTGGCCTTTTGCTCTTTAATGTGATTAAAAAAAATACAGCTCTTCAGGTCATAGCTCTCCATCTGTTATAGGAAGGCAGAGACTGTGAATGTTAGTTCGAATAAAGCATACGTCAAATGAATGTCCTTTATCTTGAAGCCACAAACTTTCAAATCTGAAGTTCCATTTGATCAGACCATAAGGAGCTCCAATTCCTATGTCAGTAATCAATAACTCAAATCTCCCCACATCCAGCAACCTGTCAGTTCCATGTTTAATCAGAATTTTTGGAAGGATTAGTTCGGTAATGAGTTCTTGTGAATTTGCTTTCAATCTTCTTTGCGCTGATGACATCCTTGCCTATGTATATCCACATTTGCCTCTCACTGAGAGTGCATATTTGACATTTCAAAGACTACAAAATATGATCTAGAAAATAAACACTGCTGTAGTAATTTTGATGGTTGATCATCTGTTTAATGTAGTGTCGGTTAACGCTGATACTGAAAATTAGGCTGGCTTGATTTGTTATCAATTTTCAGTGCTGTTTAGCATCCTGAACAACAACGACGGAAAACAAACCAATATGTCAATATACACACTCCCTAGATCTTATGGTGGTTTTTTTATTTGTTTGTTTGATAGCTAAGAACCTGCTGTATAGCACAGGGAGCTTCACTCAGTACTCATTAATGACTTATATAGGAATAGAATCTAAAAAAGACCTGAATATTCTTTGGAAGGACTGATGCTGAAGCTGAAGCTCCAATACTTTGGCCACCTGATGTGAAAAACTGACTCACTGGAAAAGACCCTGATGCTGGGAAAGGTTGATGGCAGGAGGAGAAGGGGATGACAGAGGATGAAATGGTTGGATGGCATCACGGACTTGATGGACATGAGTTTGAGCAAGCTCTGGGAGTTGGTGAGAGACAGGGAAGTCTGGCATGCTGCAGTCCGTGGGGTCACAAAGAGTCAGACATGACTGAGTGACTGAACTGATATGTATATGTATAACTGGTTCACTTTGTTGTACAGCAGAAACTAACACGTCATTGTAAATCAACTACTCCAATAAAAATTAATTAAAAAAAGAAAAAAATCTAGGGAGGATGAAGGATAAAGATGGAGTTCAATCTTTATGGGAAGAAGTTCAGGTAGTTGCCAACATATAAATATGGGTTACTTAGCTTAATTCTAGACACAAAAGGTATTTTATATTTTCAGATTTAAGGACATGATATTCCAGAAAATGAACCTATTGTTTCATTCTCTATTTCATGGTATTGGTGAGATTCCCTGCATAGAGAAAAATAAGACCTCTCTTTTAGGCTGTACTGATATATAAAAATAACCTCCTATGGAATACTGCAAATAAGGTTTTGGTAAGTTTTGTGCTTTTATCAAAATGTTTATTTTTTTAACAGAATGATTTAATGTCATACAGACCTGGTTTTATAATTGAAGTTGTTATTCTATTTAAGATCCTGATCACGTGGGAAACTTACTCAGAACATAGAAACTTTAATGATTACCAAACTCCCTATTTTGAAAATAAGCATATGAATCTAAGAATCTCAGATGTGATAGGACAATAGCATTAATTGAGCTAGAAAGATTCCTATATTGGAGTAGGTGAATGCAGAGTTTCAGGAGAGATGATGGGGGTAAGGCAAGAAGAATTTGTTAGGTGATCAGATGTATTTGATCACTTTAAAAATTGTATCGAGAGGATATTGGTAGGATTTATAAGAGTGAATGAAAATAAGAAAAATTAGCAAGAGAAAAAACAATCATTAATAACAGGAGAATAACTTTTATTGGATAAGACATCTAATTGGAGTACATGGGTGGCACAGTGGTAAAAATCTGCCTGTCAATGCAGAAGACACAAGAGATGAGGGTTCAGTCCCTGGAGTGGGAAGATGCCTGGAGAAGGAAACGGCAACCCACCCCAGTGTTCTTGCCTGGGAAATTTTATGGACAGAGGAGCCAGCTGGGCTCCAGACCAATGGGTCGCAACGAGCTGGATGTGACTGACCACAGCACAGCATGTTGCTCAGGAGTAAAAAAAAATTACGTTGTCAGAATAATGTAAGCACTAAAGTCTTTAATAAACAATTATGAGATGACTATACTGAAGGAAGATGATATAACTACACTGATGGGAACAGGTGGAAAGAGGGGAGCGAAGAAAACTATATCCTCATGTGCTGCAGTAATAGGCCAGCAGATGTTTCTGAAAGTGATGAATCAATTTAAAGTTGACTAAGCCAGTTAAGAAAATAGCACTGTGAGCACATTATCTAGAAATACAGGGGCAAGGACCATAAGAAACCACACAATGGCTTGAAGGTAGCTGTCTCTGGGGAGCAGCACAGGGTTGGGAAGAATAGGGTACAGGGCTGTAGTTTTCGTCAAAAACGTGGATATTTCAATTTCTGTGTATTATTTTGTAAAAATAGAAATTAATTTTATTTTCCAACTATTCCACTCCTTTCTTCACTCCTTTCCTTAAATTCTAAATACCCATAAATTCCTCTTTATTGACACAGTACAGGAGGGCAGTTATCGTATTAGCTATTGAGCAGCATGCAACATATGATTGTCGAGCTGGATTTGGGATTATCTGCCCTTCCTAGATTTCTGTCACTTATGAGACTCTTTAAATTCATCTTTATTTTCAAAAGATGGAATTTGGTAGACACGAACGTCTCTATGTGCCAAGTAAGTTTTCCACGTGGTCAGGATCCACAATATAATAATAATTTCAATTCTAAAACTAAGTCTGTAGGATGTTATTAATAAAACATTCAGTTTTAAAAAGTGGAATTTTAACAAAAGCAATAATGTCATATAAGCACAAAATTCACCAAACACCTATTTGTAGAGTAGAAACTTGATTATCACAGATCTAGGTACCAAAGCGTTGAGCATTTGTCAAATGGCTGAGATCTTCCCATCTTTAATCTGATGTCTCACCTCTATGTATCCTTGGTGACTAGCTTCTCTGATTCAATTCACCCAGATCTCAAATGCTTTACTAAACTGTCTTAAGACAGTTAGTTAGTTAGGGTTAGAGAGGAGTGTTGACTTGGTGCCATGTAGTAGAGACGGGTTATCTGGACATTTCACCCATTGCACCTCCTTTTCAGCCCCATGTCTAACATTCACTTGATATATACTTAATATCACCAATTGGTGAGGCTTTCTGGGGCTCTGTGACTGGAAACTGTTTGCTTCTTGTTGGAAGATGTCCAGGTTACAACTCCTATGAGTCAGATAGAACACCTTCAAAAGTGTTTTATTTTCTATTCTCTTTGTCCCTATAGGTTTATGATTTTCTTTTTCTTCTCTATTGTTGGTTTTGGGGTTTTCTAAGAAAGTAAAAACGTGATACATATGTTTAAACTGACATGTTTAAAGAGAATTTCAAACATTTAGCTTATTTAACTTAACTAGGAGCCCACTTGTATCCGGTAAGACAATTTATAGGTATCTTCCATATCATTGCAACAATCTTCAAAAGGAGATATGACATTTTTACTTTGTAAACGAGGAATCTGAAGTTCAGAAGAAGTGAGTAATAGGTTGAACATCATATTATGGCTAAGTTGCTCAGACTGTGTTTGAACTTCATCATTTTCTGTGGTGCCATAGTGCCACCGTTTTCATGTAAAACAGACGTTAAGCCTTCATTTTAGCACATCTATGTGTGCACAGTCACTAGGCTGTGTCCAACTCTTCGTGACCCCATGGATCATATAGCCCTCCAGGCTCCTCTGTCCATGAGATTTTCCAGGCAAGAATACTGGAGTGGGTTGCCAGTTCCCTCTGCAAGTACATCCATAGGGCCCAACAGTTCTCTGATGTTTTTAACTGCTTTTCTGGAGCCCTCATCCAGCTATCCTTCCACCTCTCTCCCCGCTTTCAGAGAAAAGTTGTTTGATTGGTGTCTCTTTGCTTTCTTCACTTTTCTCCTCACATGATCTCTTGAATTTTGTCAAATCAGGCTTTTGCACTTAGCACTCCATTGAAACTAATTTCATCAAGACCTTTGAGTCTTTGCTGGGCGAGTTCCTCTAGTCTGCTGGGTGAGTTCAGTGCTCATTTCCTCAGTTTCTCAATGGAATTTCATGCTTAGGATTTCTTCCTTCTTCTAGAAACACTGAATCCTCCTGGATTTTTTCTGCTTTCATAAAGTGAAAAAAGTGAAAGTCGCTCAGTCGTGTCTAACTCTTTGTGGCCCCATGGGCTATACAGCTCATGGAATTCTCCAGGCCAGAATACTGGAGTGGGTAACCTTTCTTTTCTCCAGGGAATCTTCCCAACCCAGGATCAAACCCAGGTCTCCTGCATCGCAGGTGGATTCTTTACTAGCTCAGCTACAAGGAAAGAAGGCTCTCCTTTATAGACTCCTTTCCCAGATCTTTCTTGTTTTCCTGGCCTCTTCATACTGGAATGCTCCAGAACTCAGCCCTTGGACTTCTTTTCTTTTTTGAAATTTTATTTCTTCGACGATACAGCCATTTCTGAGGCTTTAATACATCTGTACTCTGATGATGCCAATATTTGTTCTCCACTAAAACTTAGACATGCATATGCAAGTACCTGCTCCATGTTTTCATTCAACTGTTTAACAGGCTTCTGAAATTTAATGTGCCCAGGAGAACTCTTTTTAAAAAAATATTAATTTATTTATTTGGCTGTGTCCGGTCTTAGTTGCGGCATGTGGGTTTTGTTGCCCTGCAGCATGTAGGACCTTAGTTTCCTGACCCGGGGATGGAACTCGCATCCCCTGCATTGAGGGTAGATTCTTAACCACTGATCCAGGCATGTCACCCCCACCAGGAGAATTCTTGATTTTTCCCTTTCACGTTCATTCTTTCCCAAGTGTCTGCGATTTCTATAAATGCTCCTCTTTGTTGTTCAGTTGCTCAGTCATGTCTGATTCTGCAACCCCATGGACTGCAGCACACCAGGCTTCCCTGTCCTTTACTGTGTCCTGGAGCTTGCTCAAACTCATGTCCATTGAGTCGGTGATGCTGTCAAAATATTGTATGTTTCCTCTTACATACAATATTTTTCCGTCTCCAAACCTTGAAATAATCCTTGGCACCTCTCTTTTTCTTACACTCCACATCCAATCCATTTTCAAATCCTGTTGCCTCTTTCTTTAAAATGACTTCCACAGATGACCAAAATGGCATCCCCTCTCATCTCTTTCATCATGAACACTCTAATTCACATTGTTCTTTTCTCTTGCCTCCTCCAAGACAACAGCATTCTAATGAGTCCTCCTGCTTTCACAGTTACCTTAGTTTTGTTTATTCTTTTTTTTTTTTTAATTGGAGTAGTTGCTTTACAATGTTGTGTTAGTTTCTGCTGTACAATGAAGTGAAGCAGCTATAAGTATACCTATATCCCCTCCCTCTTGGACTTCCCACCCCTATCCATCTAGGTCACCAAGAGCACTGAGCTGAGCTCACTGTGCTACACAGCTGGTTTCCACTAGCTGTCTCTTTTACACATAGCTTCATACAGTAGACAAAATGATATTTTAAGAATGTAAATGAGATAATGCTGTACTTTGCTTAAAAGCATTATGTTGCTATGTTCTATTTTCTTCACAGCAATCACCATCTCACCGCAAGGGGACATTATATAACTACTAATATTTGCTACTTTGATTATTTTCTTCCTTTACCCCCAGAATGTAAGCTCCATGAGGCCACGGATATTGTTGCTCCTGCTCGCCTCTGCTCTTCAGACTGCCGAAATAAACATACACTAGACTGGGTGGCCTAAAGAACAGAAATTGAGTTCTCACTGTTCTGGAGGCTGGGAAGTCCAGGGTCAAGGTGCAGGCAGATTTGGGGTCTGCTGAGACACCTCACTTCCTGGTTTATGATGGCTGTCTTCTCATTATGCCCTCACATAGTGGAAGGGGTGAGGGAACTTTGTTGGATCTCTTTCATAAGGACACTAATCCCATTCATAGGAACTCCACTTCCGTGACCTAATTACCAACCCCACCTCCTTATACCACCACACTAGGGATGAGGAGGTTGGAGGGACATAAACATTCAGTCTGAAGTAACTGCCACATCACCAGTGTTTAGAGGAAGGCTTGATACTTAGAAGGTGCTGCTGCTGCTGCTGCTAAGTCACTTCAGTCGTGTCCGACTCTGTGCGACCCCATAGACTGCAGCCCACCAGGCTCCCCCGTCCCTGGGATTCTCCAGGCAAGAACACTGGAGTGGGTTGCCATCTCCTTCTCCAATGCAGGAAAGTGAAGAGTGAAAGTGAAGTCGCTCAGTCATATCTGACTCTTTGCGACCCCATGGACTGCAGCCTACCAGGCTCCTCCGTCCATGGGATTTTCCAGGCAAGAGTACTGGAGTGGGGTGCCATTGCCTTCTCCACTTAGAAGGTGCTAGGAAACATTTAATAAGTGAATGAATCAGTGAGTGATCTTGAAAGCATCCCACTTCTGGGATCCTGTAACTGTGTTTTCCAGTACCATTGCTTACTCCATCCTCCATGTTATCCTAAATAACCACTCTCCCATGGATCTCTAATATATAAAAATTTAATGTTAAGCAATTTGTTCTATTTCCCTATTCAATTTATACAAATATAGTTTAGAATGCTGGATAATGGGAAAGTATATAAGAAATAGATGACTAAATTACTTACAATATAGCTATGGTAGATTTTTCTAGAAAATAACCTTCATTTATGAACAGAACTCTGTTGTAGCATTTTTAGGGGGGAATAAATTTGAGTTATTTCAACTTAGAGAAAACTTTCTTTGAACGTGAGCTATGGTAAAGACTTAGGTGCCTTTCTGTGCCTTGCACTGTGTGTGCATTATGTGAGTGTGTGGGTGTGTACATGTGTTTGAGAAGCTGGGGCAGTTAGTCAGGGGAAGGCCTGACCCACATACCATGTGCTTAACCTAAATTTTCTGATAATTTTCTGATAAAGAAAAATGCTCGGCTACCTAATGCCCTTCATTTAAAACAGAGAACATGATGATTGTTAGAATATTATCAGAAACAAACACAAAATATTATTCATGACCCAATTGACTTAGGCACAAAGTGGGCTTGCTACTCCTGTGTGACGCTTTTTCCTCGTTTTCTTGGAAGTGTTTGTGCAGTGAGTTTTTTTTCCACATATTTATAACTCAATGATGAGTCCTCCACAGACAGGAGTCTATCAGTTTAACTTAAGAGCATATGGCAATTTACATACAAACTGCTTTATGTTTGGAATAATAAAAATGTCAGTACAAACAGGAAATGTTAAACATGGTGATATTTTTATACTGGGTGAATTTATTGTCCCATTTAAAATTAAAGTTATAAAGGAGTGTGATTTATGCCACAGAGTGTAGTTGCCAAAGAGACTAGGCAACGCTGCTGGAATCATACCTTCTCTCGTAGGCTGAGTGCTGTTTTATTGGTAAATCTTTCGACTGCTGCAATGCTCTCTTTCATCTTATAATCCCATATTAAGCTTACCCAGAAAGCATAAAGAATGTTCTGGTTGTATTGACTTGTGTGTAAACAAGTTTCCTTTGCTGCCTTCCTCATAGGAATGGGAGTGAAATATGGGTCAGTTCCCCCATTCTGGTTGCTTCCCTCTGCGGAGTTGATTATGGTTTGGTGCTCCTGAGGTCCTGAGAGAGAGAGAAAGAGCTGGTTTTCAGATAATTTTCCCAGGTTATACAAGAGTACAAGGTCCTTAGTGAGCGAAAACAGAAGAGACTTACACTGGCCTCTTCAAATGGAATAAAATAGACAAGGCCAGAAAGGCTACTCAGAAAGGAGACAGTTCTGAACAAAGGACGTGCCAGACAGACAGTAAATCTTGTATGATTTACTCAAGGCTCGTGTTTTTATTCTCTCTAAATTTTGAAGGAGGTGAAAGATGTGTGTGAACACCTAGGAGTATATATAAAAACAAATGTGTGCATAAAATTTTGTATCTAAACCATCTGAAATAACTCAAGCCTGTCAGTTGGATTCCCTTGAAAAAAGAATTGGTGGAGAGAAATTCTTTAAAGTAGTTACAGGCTCTTTGGGGATCAGAGAATGAATTTTGACTTGAGTTTAGAGACTACATTAATATGAGCGGTACAAAGATCTAGGAAACATATCCCAGCCATAAAAAAAAAAAAAAAAAAAGATAAAACCAGGAAAATGGAAATTTTGCATCAACTCAAAACTTGAACAGGGATCAACAGGGAGTCATTCTTCTGAGCTTTTCAAGCACAGAGGTGTCTACAGCTCTTTCTTGATGAAATGCTGGGCTGGGAGGTAAATCATGGGCATTTCATGCCTTTGGAGCCGACAGATAGGTGTCTAGTCCTATGGGCACTCATTATAAATAATGTTCTCTGGGACCGGCTCAGTACTTAGGTCTTGGCAATTACTCACATGTATTCCATCCCTCACAGCCCAACTGTGGGGATTTCAGAGTCTGGACCTCATTGCCAGGAGATTCTTTAGGGTACATTCGAGGGGTGAATTTCTTCCAGCAGCTTTACTCTTGTTTATAGCCTGTTTGCCAATGTAAAGCAGAAGAGGTAGGGACAGACCAACTCAAACCAAAAGTCTTTCCTGGTTATGATGTTTTCTAAAACTGTCTTCCAGAACCTTCTTTAAGGAAGCTCAGGAGCATCTCTTGCCTCAGTAGAGTCAAGACAGCTAGTTTTCATCTCCCCAGTTACTATACAAGCTAATGTTGTTGTTACCATTTGAAAGAGGAGAAAAGAAAGCTAAGAGACATTGAGTAATTTATCATTGTTGCATATTATAGTGTGGAGCCGGGAATAAAGTTGTCCCCAAATGGAAGCATTCATGTCAACATTACGCTCAATAAGTACTTGTGAAATACATTGATAAATAAATGGGATAATTTCAAGTCCACCATTGGTAGCGTGTAAGTAACATTTTGCTTTTGCTCAGTATTAGAAGCATCTTCAGAACTTATGGAATCATTCATTATCCCCAAGCATATTGCTGATAATAAATCACACTCATTCATAATAAGCCAGCACTTTAAAATTAGAAAGACACTTTACAAATAGAGAAAGTTTAGCTATATCACATATGTAGTTCTTACAAGAATCATGTAAGGTAAGTAAACATTGTTGTCTCTATTTTATAAAGCGATGGAGGCTCATGACTTGCCAACATCTGTCTACTACCAATGGTTTTTGTTTTTTTTTTTACCAATTAGAAGTCAAGATCTTTTTCTTTAAATTTTATTTAAAAAAATTTTATTTTATATTGGAGTATAGCCAATTAACAGTGTTAATTAACAATGTAATAGTTAACAATTAACAATGCAATAGTTTTAGGTGGACAGCAAAGGGATTCAACCATATATTTACAAGTATCCATCCTTCCCCAAACTCCCCTCCCATCCAGGCTGTCACGTAACATTGAGCAGAGTTCCATGTCCTATACAAGTAGGACCTTGTTGCTTATCCATTTTAAATGTAGCAGTGTGTACATGTCTATCTCAAACTCCCTAACTATCCCATCCCCCCATCATTCCCCACTTGAAGTCAGGATCTTTTCATTTAAACCTCCTCTTCCTCCTCCTCCCCCTTTTGTCTCCCTCTTTCCCACAGTTCAGTCCCATTACTCAGTCGTGTCTGAATCTTTTCGACCCCGTGGAGTGCAGCACACCTGGCCTCCCTGTCCATCACCAACTCCCAGAGCTTACTCAAACTCGTGTCCATTGAGTCGGTGATGCCATCCAACCATCTCATCCTCTGTCGTCCCCTTCTCCTCCTGCCTTCAATCTTTCCCAGAATCAGGGTCTTTTCAAATGAGTCAGTTCTTTGCATCAGGTGACCAAAGAATTGGAGTTTCAGCCTCAGCATCAGTCTTTCCAATGAATATTCAGGACTGATTTCCTTTAGTATTGACTGGTTGGATCTCCTTGCAGTCCAAGGGACTCTCAAGAGTCTTCTCCAACACCATAGTTCAAAAACATCAATTCTTCAGTGCTCAGCTTTCTTTATAGTCCAACTCTCACATCCATACATGACGACTGGAAAAACCATAGCTTTGACTAGATGGACCTTTGTTGGCAAAGTAATGTCTCTGCTTTTTAATATGTTGTCTAGATTGATCATAGCTTTTCTTCCAAGGAACAAGCATCTTTTAATTACTGATTTGGAACCAGCCTGTTGTTGCATGTTCAGTTCTAACTGTTTCTTCCTGACCTGCATACAGATTGCTCAGGAGGCAGGTCAGGTGGTCTGGTATTCCCAACTCTTTAAGAATTTTCCACAGTTTCTTGTGATCCACCCAGTTAAAGGCTTTGGCATAGTCAATAAAGCAGAAATAGATGTTTTTCTGGAACTCTCTTGCTTTTTCCATGATCCAGTGGATTTTTGCAATTTGATCTCTGGTTCCTCTGCCTTTTCTAAAACCAGCTTGAACATCTGGAAGTTCACGGTTCATGTACTCTTGAAGCCTGGCTTGGAGAATTTTGAACATTACTTTGCTAGCGTGTGAGATGAGTGCAATTGTGCGGTAGTTTGAACATTCTTTGGCATTGCCTTTCTTTGGGATTGGAATGAAAACTGACCTTTTCCAGTCCTGTGGCCACTGCTGAGTTTTCCAAATTTGCTGGCATATTGAGTGCAGTACTTTCACAGAATCATCTTTCAGGATTTGAAATAGCTCAACTGGAATTCCATCACCTCCACTAGCTTTGTTCATAGTGATGCTTTCTAAGGCTTACTGGGCTTCTCATTCCAGGATGTCTGGCTCTAGGTGAGTGATCACACCATCTTGGTTATCTGAGTTATGAACATCTTTTTTGCATAGTTCTTCTGTGTATTCTTGGCACCTCTTCTTAATACCTTCTGCTTCTGTTAGGTCCATACTATTTCTGTCCTTTACTGAGCCCATCTTTGCATGAAATGTTCCCTTGTTATCTCTAATTTTCTTGAAGAGATTTCTAGTCTTTCCCATTCTATTGTTTTCCTCTATTTCTTTGCATTGATCACTGAGGAAGGCTTTCTTATCTCTCCTTGCTATTCTTTAGAACTCTGCATTCAAATGAGTATACCTTTCCTTTTCTCCTTTGCCTTTCTCATCTTTTCTTTCCTCAGCTATTTGGCCTCAGACAGCCATTTTGCCTTTTTGCATTTCTTTTTCTTGGGGATGGTCTTGATCACTGTCTCCTGTATAATGTCATGATCCTCCGTCTGTAGTTCATCAGGCACTCTGTCTATCAGATCTAATCCCTTGAATCTATTTGTCACTTCCACTGTATAATCATAAGGGATTTGATTTAGGTCATACCTGAATGGTCTAGTAAAAGTAAAATTTTGGGGAGCTCCAAAATCACTGCAGATGGTGATTGCAGCCATGAAATTCCCACTGTTACAGGCTGCTTAATCCCACATTAGGGATATAGTTGAGAGGCTGTATAAAATGCATTTCATGACTATCCTTTAATAGAACATAGCACAACAGAAAAGAAATTTTCCATTGGTGCCTCTTCCCTATTCTTCTTAAAATGACCAGATTATGTCTGCATGTGTGACATCCCCAGGAGCTGCAGGGCAGGAAGTGAGCAGCATAAGCTATGGGGCTGAGGCAAGGTGCTGTGAGGTAGGTTATTTGTGAAGCTGGTTGGGGAGCACAATGGAATGGTCACTGCAGCAGTAGCTGAAATAAGAGACAGGAAGGGCAGGAGACTCTGAAGTTAAATATAAGCTAAGTTCAAAGCAGACAAAGTGACTAATAATCAAACAAAATTAAATGAATTAAATATCCAAAAAAGAAGCATTAAAAATGAAACAAACAGAAATAAAAAGATTGTAGCAGTAAGTCCAGCTACACCAATAATACAATAAAGAAAAATAGGTTAAACGGACTAGTTAAAGATGGAGATGATCAGGTTAGGTTAAAATATTTTAGTTTCCATCTAATATATAAAGGCATAGAATGGGTTAAAGGATAGAAGACAACATACCAAGAAAATGTCAAGTGAAACGTGGATAAATTATTAGGCAAAAGAGACTTGAAGACAAAAAGCATTATTAGAAATGTAGAGGATCACTAAATAATGATAAAATACTGAAATTACCAGGAAGATATAGCAACTCTCAACTTGTATGCCTCTAATAACATATTTTAAACATATAAGAGAAAAACTGATAGAACCAGAGAAAGATAAGTCCACCAGAAGTGGTGAAAAACTTGTGACACCTGTCTCATTGTCATATCCAAGATAAAAATACTTAATGAAAACACAGAAATTTGCACAACACAGTAAACAAGTTTAGTCTAATAGAACTCTGCATCAAAGTCTTGAGGTATCCACATTCTTGTTAAGCACACATAGAACATTTATAAAAAATGATCATGAACTGGATTAAAAAGTGAGTCTCAACAAATTAAAAAAAATCAGTATAATACATACTGACCTATAACCTACCTTTCCCAGATCCTCAGGAGTTCTGGAGTTTTCTGGTGAATGCTGGAGCAGCAATAACTTTGTGGGTTAACTCCATGTGGAAAGATTGCTAAGTCCGCAAGCAGGTCAACAACCTTGGGATGGTGTGTTGGAAAGGAGGATGAATAGGCTTTGTTGCAAGCTGAATTATGAGGTGACAAACTACTTGCAATGATGTCTTGATAGAAAGACACTTATTTTGCAGAAGATGCAAAGAAACCGGCAGCTAGGCAAGAGCTAGAATCACAACTCGGCAGGTTCTAGTAAGCATAGTCACAGGAAATTTAGCTGAACCAAGGTGCAAAGATGTTTAGTTTATTAGAGAGGAATGGAAAATTTTTTGGTGTTGAACTATGTCAGTTAATGTGAAACTAACCAACTCTGCAATGGCTGTTTCATGCTGTGTCTGCAGTTTAAGGCCATTTCTTCCAGGTAGTATATGCTACATGTACAGTCAAATACAATTTTAATTTTCTGGATAATATCCTCATTTTGGTTCTTTCCCTACCTTTTCTTGTTGCCCAATCTATATAGTTGATGGCAGTCTTTTAATTCCTATTTCTTTGCATTTGAGTTATTAATCTAGGTGAGGTGAAATTGGATGGACACGTGTACATGTTACAGACTTCCCTTGATTTTTCTTCTTTAAGGATGGTTGATCATTCTGGAGGCAGGGAATATATTAAGTGCTAGTTGGGCACTAAAGTTTACTATGGACATTACCTATTAAGTATCTCTAAAGGAAATAATAAAATAGCAGCTTTTTAGAGCCCATTTGTGACTCATAAAATATGGGTTAAAACCTCCCATTTTATTACACTTTTACTTCTGTAATTATTACTGTAAGTGATGGAACAGTGCAGGGAAATCAAGAAATCAACTCTCTCAACTCCTGCACTATTTCATAGACAATCTATGAAAGTCTAAAGAACAACCTGATGAATAAGAAATAAACAGGTCAAATGGAAAGGAGACACAAACAGAAATCAAACTCCCAATAAAGGGAAGCAATCAAAATAATGCTGAAATAATAGATCTGCAGAACCCCTGAGCCCATACAAACCTGTTCATTCCCTGCTTCAACACTCAAGGGAGACCCCATGAGATCTGTCTCCACACCTTAATTTGCCCATTCAGTCAATGGGGCATAATAATTGTACATGATGAATTTAGTGTTTTGGAAGAGGAGCTCATTGAGCTGATGTATATAAATATATCAGCATCAGTTCTGACAGTAAATGGTTAATAAATGTTGATTATTATTAATTAATATCATTATTACTATAATTGATAATGATAATTGTCTTCTTATACATGGCCCATTAGATTGTATATGGTATGTGTGATGTGATATTTATGAAGCTATTTTACCAGTAGCCTATTTTTTTCCCACGCTGATATGTGCTTGAACCAGCAGACACCATTGACTTACAGTCAAAGCCTATTCTCACTTTCACTAGGTGAGGATAGGAAGGTTATAAATCTAGCTGTTAGTGTTTACAAGTGCTATCTTCAAAGCACTGCTCTTTTGGTGATAGGAATAAGCCAGGGTCCTTGGTTTGAAGAATTTACGGTATAATAGAGGACACAGAGTCAAACACTGACATGCAAGAGAGAGCACCAGGAAAGGGTTGCAAGCGTGAGGGGAAATGCTGTACATGGACTAAGATTCAGATTTAAATTAAACCAATATTTAACTTAATAAGCTACTGGATTTCAGGCACTTTCTCAGAATTCACCATGGTTTGAATCAATCACCCACCCAATTAGCTCTAAATTGGAACATTGAAAAGAAATGTTAGATACTCAGTTGTATCCGACTCTTTGACTCCATGAACTGTGGCCTGCCAGGCTCCTCTGCCCATGGACTTTTCCAGACAAGAATACTGGAGTGGGTTGCCATACCCTTCTCCAGGGGACCTTCCTGACCCAGGGAGAGAACCTGGGTCTCCTGCACTGACGGCAGACTCTCTACCATCTGAGCCACCAGGGAAGCCAAATTGAAACATTAGTTATTGTGATATGCAGTAATCATTTTAAAACCCCTGTGCAACAGTGTTATTTAAGGTACTACTGTCTGTGTTTGAGGCCAGGAGAAAAGATAAAAGGTTTTTTTTTTTTCATCATGCCCCCATTTCCCAGAGTCAAGAGATGCATGGGCTAGTGAAAAATAACCACAGTGTATTAGTAGATATATTACTATGTCATGTGATAAATTCTGTAATTGAGGCATGAAGCACTGTTGTGTGTAGGGTTTTCCTTGAATTAGCTCTAGTTTGTCTCTGGGAAAAATGAAGTTTGTGAAATATGTGTTTATGCCCCTCAGTGCCCTGGGTGCTTCTGTATCCTTGATTTTCTATTCTACACATTCCAGGCTCCTACCCAAAATATCATGCCCATGGCACAGGCTCTCTTTTTGTCATCTAATGCACCCCAAAGAAGAATTTTAATAGGGATATATTGCAGAGACAACTATTTATGTACAAAATGAAGAGTGAGTGTTCATGATAGAAGTCTGGGATGCCTGCCTGGGGGCTCTACCCACCCACCATAAAAAGCTGGTGTCAGATGGTGAAAAAGAATGGACCTTGCAGCCACTGGACAGACCTGAGTTGTAATTCTTGCTCCAGCATATACTGGCAGTCTTGGCAAGTGAGTCAGCCTCCTGGAGCCTGTTTCTTTAATATTAAAAGAGGATAGGAATCTATTTCAGAGAGCCATTGTGCAAATCAAATGAGATCATTTGGGTCCTTGTTGATCCTTCCAAGGGTTGGCTTTTACACTGACGGAGACTGGAAGTGTTGAGAAGTTCTCATGGAAAAGAGCACATAATCTGACTTGTATTTAAAACAAATCTCTCAAAAAGGATGGATAAGGTGGTAAAGCAAATATAATCAAATATTAATGGTGAACTGAGGTTGTGAATGTAAGTGTTCACTGTAAATTTTTTTTCCTTGCTGTATGTTTGAAATTTTCTATAATAAAATGTTGAGGAGAAAATATTCATTCTGGTTGATGGTCTGAGAAGAGACTGAAGGTGTCAAAGGCAGAGAAGGGGACCAGTTGGAGGCTCCTACAATCACCAGAGACATCATTTTGCCAACAGAGGTCCATATGGTCAAAGTATGGTTTTTCCAGAAGTCATATACAGATGTGACAGTTGGACCATAAAGAAGGCTGAGCGCTGAAGAATTGATCTTTTTGAATTGTGATGCAGGAGAAGACTCTTAAGAGTCCCTTGGACTTGCAAGGGGATCAAACCAATCAATCCTGAAGGAAGTCAACCCTGAATATTCATTGGAAGGACTGATGTTGAAACTGAAGCTCCAATACTCTGGCCACCTGATTAGAAGAGCCGACTCATTGGAAAAGACCCTGATGCTGGGCAAGATTGAGGACAAAAGGAGAAGGGGCGGCAGAGAATGAGATGGTTAGATGGCATCACTGACTCAATGGACATGAGTTTGAGCAAGCTCCAGGAGATGATGAAGGACAGGGAAGCCCGGTATGCTATAGTCCATGGGGTCACAAAGAGTTGGACATGACTTAGTGACTGAAAAGTAACAGTAACAATCACCAGGGGCAAAGGTGGTCACTTGGAGAAAAACTGGTGGCACCGGGAGTGAAAAACAAGGTTTGGAGTCTTGATACAGTTTGAAGGCAAAGAGGTCAGAGATAAGCAGCAGATTGGCTGTAGGGAGTGAGAAAGAGGGGAATCAAAACTGAAGCCAAGTTCTCTGGCCTGAGTGAATATTCAGATTTAGTTACCTGGACCAGACAACTGCTAGGCTGCAGGATTCCATGCCTTAATTTCAGATGGGCCCTTACCACTGAACAGATGCATGCATGTGTGCTAAATCACTTTGGCCATGGACTCCTCTGTTCCACCAGGCTCCTCTGTTCATGGGATTCTCCAGGCAAGAATACTGGAGTGGGTTGCCATGTCCTCCTCCAGGGGATCTTCCCGATCCAGGAATGGAACCCCACGTCTCTTGTGCCTCCTGCATTGGCAAGAGGATTCTTTACCACTGGCACCACCTGGCAAGCCCTCACAGTACAGCAGGTGATTTTTTTCTTTTTGTCCTTCTTTCCCAAGGACCTTTTATGTCTTTCCCAGGCCCAGTCACCCTATGTGCTCTTTCCAGCCTAAAATACTCATGGTGCTCATTGCTTGCCATCATCCAGGTCCTGGTATTACTGTGGATCAGAAACAGCACTGAACTCGGGGTCAGAAGACCATGAGTGGTACTGTGAGGACTGAGCTAACAAGTGAGCAAGCAGATAACAGGAAAAGCTTGTACACAGTAACTCTAGCTCGAAAGACCTTTCTTTTCCTCACACACCCCATTGAAATTTGTTGATTTTGTATCTCCTTACAAGGAAGGTCTTTCATTTACCCTTCCATGGGATTCCTGGAGATCTACCGCAACATTCTCAAGTGTCCAGTGCTGACATGCAAGCTGGGGTATGTGAATTCCAACCTGCTTCTTCTCATCATGAGCTAAGTGACTTTCACAGGTTTCTCCAAATTTCAGTGATTAACTGATATTCTCTAAGGTTCTTCCCTTCTGATATTGCTATTAGAGGTATTGCCCACAGAAATCTCCTTTAATTTTCACAGTGACCCTTAGTGTAGATATGCTCTGATTCTGGAGACAATAGTCTCATCTCTTGGGTCTAATCCATTTTGGATTCTAACTGGAAGATTTTCAGTGCAGTTTGTTTATGTCTGAGATTTATTGATGTATTTATTTGGCAGAAATTTATCCAACTCAGGCCCTGGGTGAGCAGGGAGGGTGGGACTTTTTGGAGCCCCTCAAAACCATGCTCATCCAGCTATTCTCTGGGACTTCCCAAGAAGAGTCACTCATGGCAGCCAGACTGTGAAGACGCAGCAAGGCATCCTTGGGTAGGACCTAGAAAGCTCTGGCAATGGACTTGACACAAGAGAAAACTGAGAGAAAACCAAAAGCAATAAGGTCATTGATCCTTAAGGAGTTTTCCTTGGAGCTGACTGGAACTTCAGTCATGGGAGCCCTGGCTGAAAATGGTACCTCTGAAACAGATGAAGGGTATCTCTTCAGAAGATCTGAAGACATTGTAAAATTACTATCTTTTGAAACTGCAGAATTTTCTTGTTGGGATGAAGGGAAAGGGTCCCCATGAGTGCTCATGGCTTATAAGGTATCTAACCAGCCATGTTTTAAGGTATCTTCTTTTACTTTTCACTTTCATGCATTGGAGAAGGCAATAGCAACGCACTCCAATGTTCTTGCCTGGAGAATCCCAGGGATGGGAGAGCCTGGTGGGCTGCCGTCTATGGGGTCCCACAGAGTCGGACATGACTGAGGCGACTTAGCAGCAGCAGCAGCAGCAGCAGCAGCCATGTTTTTCCATGCCACTTTAAAAAAAAGTTATTTATTTATTTTGGCATTCCCTGGTGGCTCAGATGGTAAAGAATCTACCTCCAGTGCAGGAGACCCAGGTTCACTCCCTGGGTCGGGAAGATCCCCTGGAGAAGGGAATGGCAAATATAATACTATTTTACAGTATATATTAGTATTATATTACTGTTACGATACTACTATGGTAATAATGTCATTGGTAATTAAGACACCAGAAGCACCAAAGCAAAAGTAAATTCCTCAAAGAACAATAAAACATTTAAAAATTAATATTTTTATCTGACTTTTTTCCACAACTGACATTATTTTTATAGCTTTACTATAAAAATATATGTATTTTGATATATGTGTGCACCCACAAAGCAATCACCATGGTAAAGATGAATAGGTGTATCTACAGCCCCATACGTTTCCTTGTGTCTTTTTGTAATCATTCCCTTCCCTCTTCTCCAACCTCCTTCCAGTCCCTGGGAAACTCTTGGTCTGCTTTGTGGCACTATAGTTTCATTTGTGTGTTACAGGATATTATGTAAATGGAATAATATGATGTATACTCTTTTTTGGTCTGGCTTCTTTCAGCATAAATATTTTGAGTTCATCCATATCGTTCTATGTAGCAATAGCTTATTCTTTCTAACTTCTGAGAAAATTCATTTCTTTTTATTGCTGAGTAGTAATCTCTTGTATGGATATAATGGAACTTATTTATCCGTTCTTCAGTTGGATGGACATTTTGTTTGTTTCCAGTTTTGCCTAATACAGATAAAGTTGCTATGAATACTTCTTTATCAGTTATTATGTGGATATAGGCTTTCATTTCTCTTAGGTAAATGCCTAAGAAAAGAATTGCTGGGTTGTATGGTTGCTGCTGCTGCTGCTAAGTCGCTTCAGTCGTGTCCGACTCTGTCGACCCCATAGAGGGCAGCCCACCAGGCTCCCCCATCCCTGGGATTCTCCAGGCAAGAACACTGGAGTGGGTTGCCATTTCCTTCTCCAATGCATGAAAGTGAAAAGTGAAAGTGGAGTCGCTCAGTCGTGTCCTACTCTTAGCGACCTCATGGACTGTTGTATGGTAGGTTATGTTTAACTTTTAAAACTGTCAAACTATTTTCCAAATTGATTGTACAATTTTATATCCACTCCAAGAGTAAACAGAAGTTCCAGTAACTCATCCTCACCAACACTTGGTATGAAGAGTCTTTTTTAGCCATTTTAATAGCAATGCAGTGAGATTTCATTGTCGTTTTAATGTGTATTTCACTAATGGCTAATATTGGTCATCTTTTGATATGCTTATTTGTCATCTGTATACCTCTTTTGATCATATACCTGTTCAAATTTTTACCCATTTAAAAAAGTGAGTTGTCTTCTGATTGAATTGCAAGAATTCTTCATATAATCTAGATTAATTTTTTTTTTCCATATATACACTTGCAAAAGTTTACTCCCAGTCTGAGGTTTACCCTTAATTTTTTATAATAATATCTTTTGAAGAACAACATTTTAATTTTGATTACATTCAATTTATTATTTTATCTCATAGCTTGTGATTTCTTTGTGTCCTATTTAACTAGGATCACTAAATTTTTTTCTATGTTTTCTAGAATTTTTGTAATTTTAACCATTACATTTAGGTCTATGGTTCATTTTGAATTAAGTTTTGTACTGCAAATCATTGCTCAGAAATTAAAAAAAAAACTTAAATGAATCAGAAGACTTCGTATTATTAAGGTGTCAATTCTCCTCCAATAGATCCCAAGAAGTATCCCAGCAGCATTTTGTGGTTTTTTTTTTTTTTTGGGTAAAAATCAATAAGCTGATTTCAAGATCTAAATGGAAAGGACCTAGTGTAGCCAAAACAACTTAAAAAAGAACAAATCTGAATGACTTACACTACCTTATATCAAGACATATTGTAAAGCTATAGCAAGTAATCAAGAAAATGGGCAGTTGATATATAGATGAGCAAATATATTAATGGAACAGAATACAGAGTACAGAAATTAAATCCCCCCCACACACGGTCAGTTGATTTTCAACAAATGTGCTAAGGCGATTTAATGGGGAAAAAGATAATGTTTTCAACAAATGATGCTGAAACAATTGGATATTGCTACTGCTACTGTTAAGTCACTTCAGTTGTGTCTGATTCTGTGTGACCCCATAGATGGAAGCCCACCAGGCTCCCCTGTCCCTGGGATTCTCCAGGCAAGAACACTGGAGTGGGTTGCCATTTCCTTCTCCAATGCATGAAAGTGAAAAGTGAAAGTGAAGTCGCTCAGTCGTGTCCGACTCTTAGCGACCCCATGGACTGCATGCAGCCCACCAGGCTCCTCCGTCCATGGGATTCTCCAGTCAAGAGTACTGGAGTGGGGTGCCATTGCCTTCTCCGAATTGGATACTTGTATACAGTGAAATGGGCTTCCCTGGTGGCTCAGACGGTAAAGCGTCTGCCTGCAGTGTGGGAGACCTGGATTCGATCCCTGGTTTGGGAAGATTCCCTGGAGAAGGAAATGGCATCCCACTTCAGTACTCTTGCCTGGAAAATTCCATGGACTGAGGAGCCTGGGAGCCTACAGTCCACGGGATCGCGAAGAGTCGGACATGCCTGAGCGACTTCACGTTCACGTTAATATAGTGAAATGAACCTTGACCTGACAGATGTATTAATGAATCATTATAGGGAAGCTAATACATTGTCATGGCTTTATAGGCTTTTTCAGATAAAAAATAAGTGATTAGAAATAAATGGTTTAATTTAAAATGTTTAAAAATTTGAATTCCCACCAGCCAACTGAAGAAAATTCATATAAATGATCATATAAATTGTAATCGATATTGACAAATACAATTCATCAGCCTCTTGTTTGCCTTCTATACAAATATGGATAAACATTCAATACAATTCCAACATACAGAAAATTAAAACAGCCAAATAGAGTCATGTTCTCCATCATTCTGTCTACGTAGGCAAACCAATTTATCATTAAATAAATTGGTTGTTTATTAAAAGTTTTAAAAGGTTGGATAAAAGGCAGGATGAGGTTGTTTTGAAAATCGCTTGCTGGATCAGGACAGTGAATTTTTTTTTGTCACTGTGTTTGCCTCTTTTGTGTATAGATGGAGCCTGTAGTAGCAAACACAAAAGCGAGAAATGAAGGTGAGAGATTTATCAGTTGAGAAAAATTTTATTTGTGATGAATTCTTTCAATACTACTTATATAACTCTCCCTTCTCTGACTGTTATCAGTGTCTCATAGCAAAATAATAATAAAAAAACACTTGTTTTCTTTCTGTAAGTTTTTTCCCATTTATACCACATGCAGATTTAGAGTCCTTGCTACTTTCCATGCCAGTAGATGGCATTCTTATTCTTGTTTTTATTTTAATAGGGTTAGCTTCATGATAAATGTAGTGCTCTGGGCTGGACTTGGTTTGGTTCTGGTTCTACAGTCCATGCTCAGGATGAACGATTTCTAATGCACCTGGAAAGAAGAGGAGCACACACAAGAGATGAATAAAACTGTGGTGCTTGGAAAACTGAGATGTGTCCAGAAACTTGCAGCTTCTTTATTTTTCACGTTGCTGAGTGGTGTCAGGTCTAGGGATGTGAGGAGTTTTTGGTGAAGGGAAGACTGAAACTTGGCCATCCGGACTATCCACATCGCTGCAGGGCAACAGATTCTTGTAGGTTAACTCTGCCACTTCTGGGCAGTGGCTCAGGCTCTCAGGCTGTCTCTGTTCCTTGTTCCCCTATGCGCAGCAGCTTCTGGGCATCAGGGAACATTGACCCGTGGTAACAGGATTGGGGCTTGTGTCTGCATGCCGACTGCTTTCCCTGTCCACCTGGTGGCTTGGTCTTGATGACTCTGCTGCTGTGATGAATTTCCTTGGTGCAGTCAGAGTTGCGCCCTGCCCCCAGCTTTGCAGGTGCTGCCATCTGCTGATGTCAGCCACAGCCTCCCTCTGGCCCCGGCTTCAGCCATCTGACCCACAGCCTCTACTTCAGGGTCACTGTACCCTGGGTAGGGGAACCTGTGGTTCACCTTCTCACTTGCTGCTCCAGGCTGTGATACAGTTCCCTCACTGAAAGCATCTGTGAATACCTGCATCCCTTCTATACCCTCCACATGGAGCAACCGGAATCTCAGGGCTACTCTTTCCAGCCTGTGTGCCCCACTGTCATTTCTATTCACTTCTATTCTTCTATGATTATCATGTTCAGTTGTTGTTCAGTCGATCAGTTGTGTCCGACTCTTTGCGACCCCATGGACTGCAGCACACCATCTTTCCCTGTCTTTCACTAACTCCTGGCGTTTGCTCAAACTCATGTCCATTGAGCTGATGATGCCATCCAAACGTCTCATCCTCTGTCACCCCATTCTCCTCCTGCCTGCAATCTTTCCCAGCATCAGGGTCTTGGTTAAGGGCACAGTACAAAGTGGCATCTCCCCAGGGTTCCAAAGGGAAAATAGGTCCAGAGACCCCTGCCTTTAGCTTAATTTTTCCATCTCTCTAGGATATATTCTGGAGAAGGCAATGGCAACCCATTGCCTGGTGGATGGAGGAGCCTGGTGGGCTGCAGTCCATGGGGTTGAGAAGAGTCAGACACGACTGAGTGACTTCACTTTCACTTTTCACTTTCATGCATTGGAGAAGGAAATGGCAACCCACTCCAGTGTTCTTGCCTGGAGAATCCCAGGGATGGCGGAGACTGTCGGGCTGCCATCTATGGGGTCGCACAGATTTGGATACGACTGAAGTGACTTAGCAGCAGCAGCAGCAGCAGCAGGATATATTCACTAGGTCTTCAGGAGCCAGTCCATGCTTCTCCTCACACTTTCTCCCTTCAAAGTTTTGTTCCCAGAAAGCAGACCATATTTTGCCTATCCCCAGAAAGTGTGATTCTTCCTATTCATGTTTGTTAAAAACTACCCTTAATATTTTTTTCTTACCATACAGATTATCTTTGCCCTAGATCACTGATTCTTTTTTATATAACAAATAAATATCTTCTTGACTATAAGTATTAAAACAATGACTTAACTTTATTATAAGGAAAAACATAAGAGGAAAGTAATTTGTTTTAAAAAGATGTTCACCTATATATATAGAATCATCATGAATTCCATAGCCATGAATACAGACTGTAACAACTGTCCTACTGCAGAAACAACTGTCCTACTGCAGACTCAAATATTAAGCAGTAAAAATGTTCAAAATTGCAAAAACCCTTGATAAACTCTGATCATAACAAACCATGATTTTTCTTGTATTTACTTTGCAGTTACCATCCTAGAAAGTCTCGTGCATTTTAAGCCACAGTACCCCCGCCTCCTGCTAACTAAACGCCAGTAGCTTGCCAGTCACTGGAACAACTAACCTCCTCCCCAGTCTCTAAATTTTCCCCTAGCGGGCACTAGCATTCTCAATAAAAGCATTTGGTTGAGGCAGTACCTTTCCTTGTTGGGCTTCCCTTGTGGCTCAGCTGGTAAAGAATCAGCCTGCAATGCTGGAGACCAGGGTTTGATCCCTGGGTTGAGAAAGCTTACCCACTATAGTATGCTGGCCTGGAGAATTTGGGGTCGCAAAGAGCTGGGTGCAACTGAGTGACTTTCACTTTCACTTTTCTTTCCATGTAATGCTTATGATCTCTCCTGAGTTTGGTCACAGATTTAGCAGTACTCTGCGAAGTGAGCCTTTTGTTCATACACTTTCAGATAATCCTAACATTTATGCCATGAGACTTCTTGGTACAAAGGGTAGGGGTTTGTGTGTGTGTGTGTAAATGCTCGGTAATGTCTGATTCTTTGTGACTCCATGGACTGTAGCCCTCCAGGCTCATCTGTTCATGGAATTTTCCAGGCAAGAACACTGAAGCAGGTTGTCATTCCTTCTCCAGGGGATCTTCCCAACCCGGGGATCGAACCCTTGTTTCCTGCATTGGCAGGTGGATTCTTTACCACTGCGCCACCTGGGAAGCCTGTCTTGGTAGGAGCGTCCCCATTATTTTTAGATCTGGAGACTCTCAAGTTTTTCAGACATTTTTTTTGAGAAGAGCACTGTACTATACTGTCTTCCATCCCTGTCTTTTGCCCATTTATCTATTGAATTGTTTTCTCATGGGTTTGAATTAACTCTTAATACCTTTCCGTCATGATTAGAAAAATCAACATCTAAAATACCAAGTGATTCACAAAGAATCTCAGAGTTGGAAACATTAATAGGTAGGTCAAGGCCAGAGCCCTAATCTTCTGTCTAGAACTTTTCTTTGTCATAAAATTATTGCCTCATAAATTAATCCATTGGCATTTTATTTGGAAATTAGTGTCCAAATCATTATTATTTTTTATTGTTGTTGATGTAAATCACTTCATGAGGGTCTGATTGTGCCTGGGTGAAGTGACACATTGAAATTCCAAACCTGCAGACCTATTAGGTGGGGGGCCTCACAAAGCTATAGTCACCTAACGAGGCCCAGCCTAAGGAAGAATTTCAACTCTACTCATGGTTGCCCTTTGGGCCCAAGGGGACTTCCTTTGGTTTCTTATTCAATATTTATCCATTCTTGTAGTCAGGCTTTGTTTAATGTAATTATCTGGATTTTTTTAAATGCAAACTTTTCCATTGCTTATATCTCAAAATGCATCTTGGAATAATTCATCTCACTTGATAACAAAGTGAATCAAACATATAAAGCAAAAAAGGGAAACCATTTTATCTTCTTTTCTTGATGCAGCAAGTCTTGTCTAAGGGGGAGGAAATTAGCATTTTCTACACAACATTAGGAAAAACTTTCTATGTCAAGTACAAATTTTATGATCCAATTCCCCCAATTTGAGTCCTTCTTATCTACCTAACTGTTATCCTTGCTAAATCAAGAAAAGAACATTAGAGGTAATGGTTGACTTGTGAATGATACACTCTCTGTGTGTATTAGGGAGAGAATGCATATGGAGCAATTGACTTAACTAGGTGAGCAGCCCTGTGAGCATTTGTGTCTGAGGTCCAAATCAAGCCCTTAACAGGCAAGATTCCTTAATATAAATGAGAAATAGGCTTTATCCTGCCATAATGACCTGCAGCCTCTCAGACATGGCTCTCCACAGACCGATCAGTCCACAAAAAGGTTGGCCAGCTCACTGAAGCCATTATCTTTTATTTATGCAGATCAGATTGTGACAATCCTTGGAATATTTTGTTTTCTCTCTCTCTCGCTCTTTTAACCTTCTTGTTATGGTCCTTTCTTTCTGCTTCTGTATAGGCAACTTCCCAAACAAGCATCTTCATGACTTTTCAAGTCATTGAATGAAAATATTAGAGTATAATTTCTTTAGCTTGTATTATTCCACAAAGAAAAGAAAACTGTTTTAATTTTGGAGATTACTAGAAAAAGGAAGAGAAAAAAAAATTCCTTAATTTTTTAAACCATCCGAGGAAGTATGTACTGTGCCAACATACCCACCAGCACCAAATCCCAGTAGTTTGCACTTTCATTATTTAATATGCCCTCTGGAGTTTTGGACGTGGCTCAGAAAAAATTTTAAACAAATTTCTTACATACGACCCTAATTTCAATGGATATGCTTTGAAAAAAAAGCCTTAACTTTCTTCCTTTTACATTTCCCATTAGTCAATATTAGCCACATATTCATGAATGGGAATTTCAATAGCATACAGATTGTAAAGAAACGTATCAGCGTGACTCTTTTTAATGTCTGTGCTTCCAGTGATCTTTCCCTCTTGGGGAGTGTGTTCAACAGTAGAAGTTGAAAGAAAATGAGAAGTGAATGTTATTATTTTTTGGCCATGCTGCAAGGCTTGTGGGAAATTTCCCAACTAGGGCTTGAACCTGTGCCCTTGGCAGTGAAAACTGTGGAGTCTTAACCACTGGACCGCCAGGGAATTCCCAAGAATGTTACTTCTGATTGTGTTAGTTTGGTCTCTGCTGTGTATTGCTGTTCTTTCTAGCTTTTATCTGAGCCAAGAAATAAGGCAAGAAACCCACTGAGAGATCAGGCAACAACCATTGTAAGGAGGCTTTTCCCATTTGATTTGGGCGGGGGGAGTGGTAGTGCAGAATTCAGCTGACCCTCAGGGTTCTTATTCCTGCATCAAATGCATGAGCATTTTATTAAATGTTAATTATTATATTTCAGTTATATTCTAGATGTTACGGCAGGTATAAGAAAGAATCAAACATGATACTTGCCTTTATTCAGTCATTTGATAAATGTGCTGCTGCTGCTGCTAAGTCGCTTCAGTCGAGTCCGACTCTGTGCGACCCGATAGACGGCAGCCCACGAGGCTCCCCCGTCCCTGGGATTCTCCAGGGAAGAACACTGGAGTGGGTTGCCATTTCCTTCTCCAATGCATGAAAGTGAAAAGTGAAAGTGAAGTCGCTCAGTCATGTCTGACTCCTAGCGACCCCATAGACTGCAGCCCACCAGGGTCCTCCGTCCATGGGACTGTCCAGGCAAGAGTACTGGAGTGGGGTGCCATTACCTTCTCCCTGATAAATGTGCTAGCCACTGGCAAAACAACAATGAAACAGACCCTGTGATCTTTGGAAGACAGTCTGAATCAGTGATGGTGTTGTTACAGAAGCTGGATCAGTTGTATTGGCTGCCTTCCAAGTAGTACTGGACGTTACGAGAGTATAACACACAGCATGCTAACTTAGAGTGTATGTGTAAAGGTTAGCAAACGTCTCCCTAACATCACAGAGTTTATGATGAGACCTGAGGCATGGGACCAAGTTACATGTTGAGCTTATAGGGATGGAGCACTGTCCCAGGAAAATGGGGAGCAGCTTCGTGCAGTTGAATTGAGTGGTGCATTGGAGGAACTAAAAGAAAGCTCAGAGCTAAGTAAAACTCATTTCCTTTTTCTCATTCAGATCAGCAGTTTTGAGGGCTGCTCTTAAGTGGCCAGGAGTGGCCGTCTTCAGTGACTGGAAGCGATGAGCTGCGTTAGGAACAATTTGTTATGTGCCATTCACATCTCACTGGGAGGAGTGCACAAGCCCCTTGGAAATAGGGGACAGCGGAGGGGAAAGAGTCCAAAAAGAACACTGTTTGGGATGGAAGTAATATAAAGAACCAGCAACCCATAAAACATTAATTGATGATAAAAGGAAAACATATCTTTACAACCAAAGAATACCTGAGCTCCTGAAAGGGGGGACCTAAATTGCATTTCAGGCTTCTTGTCAGTCATTATTAACAGCTTGCAGGGGATGCAATTTTAGCTGTTAGTTGAAGTCAGAGTTAAGAAAATGAGATTTGGGGCAGGAAAATTTCTTTCAATAATGGGGAAGGGATGGGACTAAATTGTTGAGTCAGGAAGGGAGAATGTGTCAGAGGGCCTGGGTGGTCAGCACCTCTGTGAGGATAAGGGGATAAGAAGATTTAACCATAGCATTTTCTTATCTCATGAGCGTCTGATATGCCATCTGCAGTGAAGGGAAGAGGCATCATAATTTCCTAAGTCTGAAGCTTGTTGTAGTCTGTGGTCATTAGGAAGCTACTTCTTACTATGAGAATGGAAACTGCAGTATAAATAGAAAGAGGTATGTATGGAATCAGAAGTGAAACATCACAGAATACTTCTCGAAGGCTATTACCCAAGTGTCCTCAGGAAAAAAGGACAATGTTTTTCTTACAACGGTCATGGAATATTGCCCTAAATTGCATTGCATTCATGAGAAGTTCCTTTTCATTGTAGTTAGGTGTTTATTTTTCTATTCCTTTTTAAAAATAAACATGAAAAATCAAGAGTGTCTCCTGAAAAACAGTTCCTAAAAAATACCTTTTGTCCCTTTCATTTATGGATGAAAGGGGTGGATGGATCAGGGGTTTTATTTAATTTCTGAGATGAAAAAACAGTTAGAGAGACCACGTTTGCCTGCTTCACAACAACAACAGCAGCAAACCAGTGGTAAAGTCTACGACACAAAGTCGAGATCTTGGGACTCAGCAATAAAGCTAGCTAATAGCAGAAAGATAGGGGGAAATCTACATTAAAATAACAATAATCAAAAACTTCCCAAACTCATCTGAGCACTAGTACTTGGATCTCCTTAAACAGAGCTTATCATTTCAGACTGACATCACCCTTGCCTATTGACATGGACGAACTGATGCCAATTTAAGGTGGACACTTTTCATAGATATACTAATCACTGAAAATGACCCTCAAGTCTGATATTTCTAAGTTCCAGCTTGAGCCTCCCTTTACAGGGCACACCTTTTGAGAATGCAGCCCTTATTTATTGCCTTCTGGGTAAGGCGAGTTATCTTGCTCACGTGCAAGGAACTATAATGCATCTTTCACATTTAAAGTGCCCTCTGAAGCTTTCTGCTTCGCAACCTCTCTCCTTTCTCTGTTACCTCTAAATTTTTCATACCATCCTGAGCATCTCTCAAAGAATTGCAAATTTTAGCTGGAACATGATTAATTTAGCGTGTGGCCTCCTCCGATGGAGTGCTCTGCCGTCCATCCTCCTTACACAGCCTCCTTCTCTTTGTGGCTCTTAGCAGAAAAAGAGAACTAAGGCAGAGGCTGGGGGCTGTTCAGTTGGGCTGCTTGAAAATGAATTTTTACTGGTGATGCCACAAAGCCAAGAGTGTGGTGTTGCAGAAGCGAAATTACAATATATGGTTGATATTCTTTCAGATGCAAAGCTCAGTCACCCCTTTTCCCTCCCTCAGTTTGCCAAGGGAATATCTATTATTTTTTATTTAGAGGTGAAAGGCAAAATGCAGGTGTTGTTTCTCCTCCTTAAAAGACTTCCTACCTTTATTTTGTTTATGTTTCTAATGCCATCTTCATCTATTTCGTCAGCTAACTCTGCAAGGTCACCTCCCTTTCCTATAGAAAGAAGCAGCATGCTTATTTCCATTGTTGCAATTCTTTTAATAGCACTCAACCCAGCTGAACCCTGAAGGTCAATGCTGCTGTAATCACAGGTGACTTCAAGCAGTATTCACCAAGGAATTCTTCTCCAGAGCATCTTTTAGACTTGAACCCATTTGGCTCCCATTTTTTTTTTTTTAATGAAGAAAGACAGTGGACAATATAAATCTCCTTTCTGGATGGTATTTTGAAATCCCATTTGTGTATATTGCCTACAATTTACTTATTTGTTTAAAAATACTCTTGTATGTATCTCTGTGTGTATGTGTGTTAAGAGATGTAATTATCAGGTATCTAATATATTTAGCAAGTGCCTGATGTGTATAGTTAGGGCTCAATCCATTCTCATAATAATGATGAGGAGGACAAAGAGGGAGAGGAGAAGTATGGAATGCTGGGTCTTGGACAATATTACCCAAACAACTTGTTGAGAAGACAAAGCTGAGTTTATCTGTATAGCAGTGAGGGAGGCCACTACTTTTTAAGAGTCCTTATAATGCATGGAGGAGAAGGCAAAGGCAACCCACTCCAGTACTCTTGCCTGGAAAATCCCATGGACGGAGGAGCCTGGTGGGCTGCAGTCCATGGGGTCGCTAAGAGTTGGACACGACTGAGCGACTTCACTTTCACTTTTCACTTTCATGCATTAGAGAAGGAAATGGCAATCCACTCCAGTGTTCTTGCCTGGAGAATCCCAGGGACGGGGAAGCTTGTTAGGCTGCCGTCTATGGGGTCGCACAGAGTCGGACACGACTGAAGCGACTTAGCAGCAGAAGCATAATGCATGGAAATCTGGTTTTAGGCAGCTCTTTGAACCTTGAGGGATCGTGGAGGTTGATGGAGTTGGGGGATAAGGGTGTGGGGACTGTGGGAGGGGAATGTACATGGAATTTACATACAGATCATGATAATATAGTTTAATAGGATTGTAGAAGTCAAGAACTTTGAAGGGTCTTGGAGAGTAAGCTGTCATTGGACTGAAGAGCTGAACATTTTGATTTCACAAAAGTGAGATTTTCATAAAATTTCTGGAACTAACAATTAAGTTATTTGCAACTTTCTTCTTCTTGGGCAAGTTTTTTTTTTTTTTAAATGTTATTTATTTTTGGCTGCAATGCGCCTCTGTTGCTGCGACTGGGCTTTCTCTAGTTGCAGTGAGCAGGGGCTTCTCTTCGTTGTGGTGCTCAGGCTCCCCATTGCAGTGGCTTTCCTTTTTGTGGATCACAGCTCCAGAGTATGCAGGCTCAGTACTTGTGGTGCCTGGGCTTAGTTTGCCCCAAGACATGTGGAATCTTCCTAGAACAGGGATTTGAACTTGTGAAAAATGCCTCCTGCCATATCAATAAAAAAGAAATGTCACAGCCCTCAGTGATTTCCGGCCTCCAAATGTGAATGAGGGCTCCCAAAATTGTGATCCAGAGGATGCTGCCAGCCCCCTCAGTGATTGCTGAGGGGCTGGGAAAATTCAAGAAGCAAGGTAAACAAGGAAACTGGAGTAGCCCCAGATAGTTGAGGAGCAAAGGAAAGGAATGAATTGAGTGAGCCCAGAGGCTTGAGTCTTCCCATACATAGAATGCTCGTTCCTTAACCTGATACCTGATCTTTGATGTTCAGACTCCTTTTGTGGCAAACTCGTATAGAGCCTGTATATAGCCTGCCTTCCCCTCCTGCCTCCTCGGAGCATTTTTTTCTCAGAGCCACTGAGATGCTGTCTCCCAGGCTTGGAGTCCTGAGCATTCCCACCAAATAAAATAACTCTACTTTCAGGCGTAGTTTTTCAGTCGACAAACCTGTGTCCTGTGCATTGGCTGGCAGATTCTTAGCCCCTGGACCATGAGGGAGGTCCCTGGGCAAGTAGCAGTGCCAATGAGGACAGTGAAATAGCGAAGTTCTGTTAGTGACTCCTTAAGACAGCCAGTTGTAAAGCCACGTTAGCATCACAATAAGTTGTGCGGATGCAGGTAGCTTTGATTTTGCATCTTCCTTATTCCTTACTCTTCTCTTCCTCTTCCTTATTCTGACATTTTGAAGCTGAAGCCTTTTACCATCAGGGAGATAGTTGTTTGAGATGTGTGTGTATGCTAAGTGTGTGTGTGTGTGTGTGTGTGTGTGTGTGTATTGTAGTATGGTGAATATTCTGTGCTGACTTAAAAAGAAAGAAACGGTGCCAGGGTAAGATTTTCTTCAAGGCCATTTCAAATGTTGACTCTTCAGTCTGACCAAAGTGCCGGAGAACCACACGCCCTCCAAAATCTGGCTCCTCTGAGAACATTTCCAGATCTTCTTGTGAGGCACTAGGGTTCACTGCTTTCCAGCCTCCTCTCCACTCTGTAAGCGCTTCAGTCATTTTTCTGTTTTCAAATACTTTCCTGTTTAATGCCAAGGACCATACTATGTGTTGAGGTATAATGAGGAATAAAAAGCAGTGCCTGCCATCTTTGAGTTCTCATTCCAGTACAAAAAGTAAATGAAATAATTGTCATTTATTTGAGTGTTTTTATGTGCCTAACAAAGCATTGCATCTAGTAGCGTTCCAATAATTCTGTGAGAAAATGAATGAATGAGTGCACATTCATAAGTTAAGTGTGAAATGGTGTTTTAACACAGTTTTATTTTCCTGAGAAATTTTGCATATATCCCACTTCTAAGTGGGATAATTGCTTTTTGGTATCATTTACCCATTTTTTGTTACTAGGTTGTTGTCTTTTAAAAAATGAAAAGTAAGGTTTTATTGTATAGTCTGAGCAAAATTTCTTACTGGTTTTATGGATTGTGAATATCTTCACTCTGTGTCTGGTTTGCATCAGTGTCACATTTTTATATACTGTATTGTCTTTTGTGGTCCAGAAGGTTTAATTTAAATGTAAACAAATTTATTAATTTTTTTCCTTCATGATGAGTGCTTTTAAGTGCCTTGCTTAGGAAAATATCCTACTTTAATGTGATAGATATGTTCTCTATTTTCTAACAGTTTTAAAGGTTTGCTTCTTGAATTTTTTTCTTTAATTTACTGGGATTGATTTTTGTGTATGGCACAAGGTAAACATTTGACTTTGTTTTAGCTTCCTTATTAATTCACTGATCAGCTGAATACTTCAGGGAGACCATCTGCAACTCTCTGAAGGTTCTTTCTTTGGACTGCTCACTCCTGCCTTTTACTTTGTCCTCTAATTCTAGCTTTTTGGTGTCTCCGAATTCTCATTTCCATCTCTTCAACTCAAGTTGGTTGCTGGGTTATGCCTGAGTTCCTCCTCCCTGTGCACTCTCAAGCCAGTAAGCTGGGTAATCATAGGACTCATCTTATTTCTCAGGAATAACTATTCTTTGTTGTCTGACATTGAAAACCTTTTGTTTAATGTATTTTGTCCACTTTTTGTTTGTTTTAGATGGCAGGGTAAATCTGGTCCCTGTTATTCCATCTTGACTGGAAGCAGAAGTCTGGAGAAGGCAGTGAGAATTGAGCTAGTTAAGATCTGAAGCTTGAGACCGTCAACTTGGAAGGGCTAACTTTATGGGTTCATAATCTGGAAGAGAGCTCACAGTGATTCCATACAATTAACGGGGGAAACAGAGGCTTGGAGAAGGGAAGTGACTTTCTAGTGTGATTTGTGTACCAAACCATGATTACTGTCTGGGAGACCAGGTGATGGTTTGGTTGCATTTCCCCTGAGCTTGGAAAGCTTACATTTGGAAAGACAAGGTGAAAAGGACTTTTCCACCCCTCAGCCCCCTCAGTGTTCACAGGACCTAGGAGATAAGGCTGTGGTTTGGGCTAGGATAAAATTGGGTGAAGTAAGTAAGAGAAGGAGAAATATTGTATGACCTCCCTTATATGTGGAATCTAAAAAGAATAAAAAGAAATGATACCAAAGAACTTACAGAACAAATGAACTCACAGACTTAGAGAATGAGCTTATGGTTGCCTGTACACACTGCGATATTTAAAATGGATAACCAACAAGGTCCTACTGCATAGCACATGGAACTCTGGTTAATATTACGTGGCAGCGTGGATGGGAGGGGAGTTTGGGGGAGAATGGATACACCTAAACGTATGGCTGAGTCCCTTCGCTGTTCACGTGCAACTATCACACATTGTTAATCCGCTATGCGCTGTGCTGTCCTCAGTTGCTGAGTCATGTCTGACTCTTTGAGACCCCATGGACTGTAGCCCGCCAGCCTCCTCTGTTCATGGGGATTCTCCAGGCAAGAATACCGGAGTGGGTTGCCATGCCGTCCTCCAGGGGATCTTCCCAACCCAGGGATTGAACCCAGATCTCCCACATCACAGACAGATTCTTTACCATCTGAGCCACCAGAGAAGCCCAAGAATACTGGACCGGGTAGCCTATCCCTCCTTCAGGGGATTTTCCCAACCCGGGAGTCGAACTGAGGTCTCCTGCAGTGCAGGTGGATTCTTTATCAGTTGACCTACCAGGGAAGCCCATTAATTAGCTATGCTATGCTAAGTCACTTCAGCTGTGTCCGACTCTGTGCGACCCCATAGACGCCAGCCCACCAGGCTCCCCCGTCCCTGGGTTCTCCAGGCAAGAACACTGGAGTGGGTTGCCATTTCCTTCTCCAATGCATGAAAGTGAAAAGAGAAAGTGAAGTCGCTCAGTCGTGTCCAACTCTTAGCGACCCCATGGACTGCAGCCTACCAGGCTCCTCTGTCCATGGGATTTTCCAGGCAAGAGTACTGGAGTGGGGTGCCATTGCCTTCTCCGTTAATTAGCTATGTCCCAATACAAAACAAAAAGTTAAAAAGATAGGAGTTGTCCTAGGAAAGGAAGCAGATTTCTTTAGGATGGTGGCCTAAGCTTTCTTGTGATTTAGCTTCCAAAGTCCTGCAGCTTGACTTCCACCATAGATCACTGGTAAAAATCTAGTCACAGGGCCAGCCAAGAATGAATGAGGGGCCACATGGGTGTGAATATCAGTGTGATTATTGAGATGAACATCTTTGGTGTCCAAAACCATAGTAACCCACTAAACAGTTTGAGTGGAGAAATAGGAAATGAAATGAGAAATGCAGAATATGGCCATATAGTGAGAATCTGGAATGCCAGGGTATAGTCAAAAGGAAGTTCAGGGCTTGTGTGCATCAGATTAATAAAGTGAAGACAGTGTTTTAAGAAGAACAACCTAGAATTGATGTGTGTTCTGATTAGAATAGGCAGTATATGCTGTAGACTGAGATGTTAGAAGTCTGCTACAATAATAGCTCAGATGTGAACAGGTAGAACCAGAACAAAGGTGGATGCAGTGGGGGCAGAGAAAAGGGAGACTTCTATGATATATTGATTCTAATTTAATATGTCAGAATTCTACCTAGTAGAAAGATGTGTTTCCATCGGCATATGATGACTATCAAAACCAAATAAAGAAATATGCCAAGTCAAGAAACATCAAGCCAACAAACTTTCAAGAATTCATAAGAACAAGAGAAAGAGGACCAGAGACATATTAAGCAGAATGGGGAGAAGGAAGCAGAATAGCAGAGTCAAGACAGTGACAGTTAACATGGAAACAGGGACAGTGGTTATACCTACAGATAGAGAATCTCAAGTACATGAGAAAAATATTCATAGGGGAGGAGGAAAAAAATGCACTGCATAGAAATATGAACCATTCTATATAAACTCAGTAGAGAAAAAAGTAAGACATAAATCTCAGTGATGTTACTAAAATATGAGTACAATAGTTGATTTTCATTAGCAATAACACCTTTATTCATTTAACAAACATTTCTAAATATTTGCCATATACATGCCAAGTACTCATCTTTGGCAATATTATGCTCAGAAAGATAGAAAAACCCTTCAAATCCTACCATAATGAAATTTACAATGTGTTGGAAACAGATGTCTACAGAAACAATTGTAATACTCTTAAGTGCATGCCTGCCAAGTTGCTTCAGTAGTGTCTGACTCTTTGCAACATTATGAACTGTAGCCCGCCAGGCTGCTCTGTCTGTGGGAATCGGCTTCCCAACCCAGGGATTGAACCCGTGTCTCCTTCATCTGCTGCAATCCAGGCAGATTCTTTACCCAGTGAGCTACCTGGAAAACCAACCTCATGAGTGGTAAGTGCTAAAACCGTGGTAGGAAAGATTACTAAAGACGCGGAGGAGGGAGTGAATAACTTTTCTTGAGTGTGTCAGAGACGACTTTATAGAAGAATGAGGTGATCAGCAGAAATGGGGGTTTGGCAGTTGGAGAAGGTGGATCATTTCATTCCAGATAGTAGGGACACCTGGCCTAGGCAAAGGTGAAGACTTTAGAAAGCGTGATGGATTAGAAGACCAGCAAGAGGCTCTGCAGACTCTATTCACCAAGGTAAAGAAGGTGGGAAATCACTTAAACCATTAAGAAGTATTTGAAATCTTTGACACCCAAAAGGTTAAACGATCAGTCATTTGGAAGCCTGTTAACCGACAATACTCTTGCCTGGAAAATCCCATGATGGAGGAGCCTGGTAGGCTGCAGTCCATGGGGTCACGAAGAGTCGGACATGACTGAGCAACTTCCCTTTCACTTTTCACTTTCATGCATTGGAGAAGGAAATGGCAACTCACTCCAGTGTTCTTGCCTGGAGAATCCCAGGGACGGGGGAGCCTGGTGGGCTGCTGTCTATGGGGTCACACAGAGTCGGACACGAGTGAAGTGACTTAGCAGCAGTAGCAGCAGCAGTAACCGACAATAGCTCTATGCTAACTTTCCCATGTTAACTTTTAATATACCTTATATTTATTTGCTAAAGGGATAAAGATGATAAATTTTACAATTTTATAATAACCATATGATGACAAAAATCACAATAGTTTTTTTAAAAGCCAGTTTAATACTATAAATTCTGTTTCTTGTTAGCATAAAATTAAAAAGTTTTTATACTGTTATAATTCAGTTGAAAATATGACTTTATCCTTAATATTTTTTAAGGGATGATAGCATGTTGTTTTGGGGTCATAGAACACTGAATAGTTGAAACTCTAGTCTTTTTTTTTTCTATTGTTTAAAGAGTTTTTGTTGATTTACAATATGTGTTAGTTTCAGATGTATAGGAAAGTGAATTAGTTACACACACACATATATCCACTCTTTTTTTTTAAAGATTCTTTTCCCATACAAGTCATTACAGAGTATTGAGTAGAGTTCTCTGGACTATATAGCAGGTTCTTATCCAAACCAAGGTATTTCTTAGCGGTATTTACCACTATTGCCTACTCTTAATCTCTTTCCTTCGATATGATGGTATAACTAATGTTAAGATTTGTGGAATCCCTGTGGGAATTAAGATGTATATATGTCCTATGTTTTGAGGCAGCAGACTAGGCAGAATTAAGTCATGTGTTAGGTTTTCTTGGGATATCCTACATGATTTTGGAAAAACTGGGAGAAATAGACCTATCTATCTAGCTATGAATTATCAGTTTATATCTGCAAGTTGTGATAAAAAAACACACTCAGTTCTGATAAAAGTGTGAGAAAAAATTCCACCTAGACAGGACTGCCATCTTTGCAAGTGTTACTAGGCAGTCGGCAAGTGTTACTAGGTAGCAATCTTCTACTTCATTAGCTTTATTAAAACATGAAGACTATTGTTTGAAGTATGTTCTTAGATATGTCTTTTATTTAGGATAATGCTAATATATATTCTTTGTAAAAAAATTTTTTTAGTTCACAAACTATTGCCACATCTGTTACTTGGTTCATTGTACCTCTAAAAGCTAGGTAGGCATTTTCCCTCCCGCTTTTCAGACTAGAAAACTGAGACTCAAAAATATTTAGGGCTTTGCTTAAGACTTCTGCTGCTGCTGCTGCTGCTAAGTCGCTTCAGTTGTGTCCGACTCTGTGCAACCCCACAGACGCCAGCCCACCAGGCTCCCCCGTCCCTGGAGCTTAAGACCAGATAGAACATAAGTGGGAGAGGCACCGTCTGAACTAAGAACTTCTGACTTCAAGTGCTTCGTCTCGCTAGAACACTACAGCTTCTTCCTACGATTTTCTGTAATAAAGATGTCAACACCTAGTGATTCTGATTTAACGTTGAATCTTTATTTGTCAGCACAATCATATGTAATTTTAAAAGTGAGAACACTTAAGCACATTATGAAGTACAAACACACTAATAGCTTCAATAAAAATTTGGCACTTTTGAAGATATGTAATGTGCATATCTCTGCCATGGATGTTACTCTGCTGATAAAGAATAGTTTCTTTTACTTATTTACTTGGTTGTGGTGATGAAGTTGGCCTTGACCCAACAAGGCCTCGTATACTTCACCGCACCAACATTGCTGGGACATGGTCCCTGCCCCGCAGCAGCTTACGATCTAACGGGAAAGTCCGGAGAGGTTAATCATCTGCATCACAGAGCAGAAAGTGGGAAGTGTTGACTGGGAGGTACAGAATGTATGGGGTAGTGTAGGACAGGGAAACATTTATTTCAATCAGGGAAATCATGAAAGGATTATAGAGGAGGTCTCTTGGAGCCGAGTTTTACCTTATGGATAAGATTTCAAGAAGTTTCCATCTGGAGCTGGAGATAGGTGGAGTATTCTAGAAGAGAAATACTTAAAAAACATTTATTTATTTACTCTTAGTTGCACTGGGTCTTCGTTGCTGTGTGCAGGCTTTCTCTAACTGAGGCAAGTGGAGGTACTCTAGTTGTAATGTGTGTGTTTCTCATTGTGCTGGCTTCCCTTGCTGTGGAGCACAGACGTTAGGTATGTGGGCTTCAGTTGCAACATACAGGCTAAGTAGCCGCAGTGTTGCAGGGTGCGAAGGCTCCAGAAGCTTTGGCGCTTTTGTTGCTCCGTGGCACTCAGAATCTTCCGGGACCTGGGATCGAACCCATGTCCCCTGCGTTGGCAGGCAGATTCTTATCCACTGTACCCCCAGGAAAGTCTGAGGGAAATGCTTTGCAAACACCAGGAAGTGAGTAGGTGGTGGAATAACTGCTAATGATCCGATATCCCTCCGGCAGAGGAAGATGCTAAAGGTGTAAGGCAAGAAACGAACAGCACAGAGAACTGGTGGCAGGTCACGGCCTTTGTGGTGCTGGTCGTGCAGAACCAGGAAGATGTATGTCAGGATTCAGAGCCAAGCAGAGACTGAGCTAGGTGTGAGGCAGGTTGCTAGAGAGGTGGTTTACAGAAAGGATGAGAGAGGAAAGATGGTCCTGGGGAAAGGCTAAGGAATGAGGAGGATGACGGCTCCAGACAGGCAGACAGCTGGGTGAGTTCTATATCAGATCCCCAGTCTGGAAGAAGTGATAGGAACAGAAGCAAGACTGGCAGGGAGTGGGTGTCCAGAAGCGGCAGGAGCGAAAGACAGTGGTGGGATTTCTAGATTTGACGATGTGCGGATGACGACTTGAGGATGTGAGGATGGTGAGGGTGGGGCTGAGTTCAGTGAGACGTGGAACAAAGGGCGAACTGGAGAAAAGGTACTTGTTTTGGTTTGAGTTCTCACAGTATTTTAGTTTTGTGGAGAAAGCACAATAGCGCTTCTTTTTTTTCCGGCGGGGGTGGGGGTGGGGGGCGGTGGAATTGACGGGCGGGAGCTGTGTGTTTTGTAGACTCGGATTTACAGTGCGCAGTGGTTGTGTTCGTTTTACTCTGTTTGGCCGAAGCACTCAAAAGAGAACTCTTGCTGGGACACGCATTCCGATTTTGTGTTTCTGTATTTTACAAGGGAATTGAAATGCACCACTTCAGAGTGAATTAGGAGTGAATTTGTACATTTTTCTGCTTAGTGGAACTCAAATAGTTTCCCAGGGAATATGCTCTCTGTTTTTCCAACACCTTTGCCTTATTCCCCAAATAGATTACCACGTGTCTCTCAGATTTCCCACAGTGTCGTCAGAGCGAGAAAGCGAGGGAGAGAACAGGCAGAGGGCAAGATAATTTTACACTCGAGACAGAGGAATGTAGGCTCTGAAGTTTCTAAACTCCCAAAGACTCTTGGGTGCGAGATATCTTTTGTGTTCCAACACAAAACCAGCACAGCACAGGGAGTAATCCCTGAAGGTATCAGACCATAGACTGCACCTGTAAATTCGTATTGTTCAGCGTTTGGGAACATTTCATATTGTTTCCTCAATGCCCAGTCTCATGTTTGTAACATATTGAAATTAAAGAGAAAGACTTTGTTAATATTCAACAGGACTAACACTGTGGAACTGTAGCTGCAGTTTCCCTTACCTCTCCTTTTAATACTTTTCTCCCATATTTAATCTCCTGGGAGTCCCTCCCTTCTCTTTTCTACCCTTTATTGTAATTGTATCACCCACAACCTTCTCTGAGCAATGACTGGGGAGTTTTCTTACCTAAAGTTAGTATCACCCAGAAGAGCTAGGATTAATTTCACTTGGAAAAAGAAGAAGCTTCAGAAATCATTTATATTTGAAAGAGGCCTCTTGTGTGTTCTCCGTCATGTCTGACTTTTTACGACCCCATGGACTGTAGCCTGGTGGGCTCCTATGTCCATGGGATTTCTGAGGCAAGAATACTGGAGTGGGTTGCCATTTTCTGCTCCAGGGGATCTTCCCAACCCAGGATTGAACCTGCGTCTCCTGCATTGGCAGGTGAATTCTTTACCACTGAGCCACACGGGAAGGCCCCACACTACACTTGGTCTTAGCCAAAAGGCCTCTTGTGTAATAGGCTGCAAATTTACACACATTATACCCAGATGTGCCCAGAAAAATGGGGGCTTCGCCAAAAGTTTGTTCAAGTTTTCCCATAACATCTTACTGAATGAAAGCTTAGCAGTGAAAGCTAAAAGGCACTCAAGGCTGGTCCTCCCGGGAGCTGGGTCATTTGAGGAGGGTCCCCAAGTCCTGGCCACATGAGGACACATCAGGTCACACAGACTGCAACCTTAAGGGTCCAGTGGGACAGCAGCCATTTGCTGGGCATGGAGCATCGCTGTAGTGGCAAAGGCATCTGTGAGTTTAATGTTATTCTCTGGCTGGCTCTGGACCCTGTGTTTCACCGAGCAAACTGGAGATGCTTGGGCTTTGAGTCTTGTACTGTTTTTGTAGGAAATATCAGAGCCAGAAGCCACAGTTTGGAAAGAAAACTCTTAAAATGCTGGGAGAGGGCAGCGGAAAGGAAGAGGGGCTCCCACAGCAACCTTTTTCTGCTAAAGGTCTTATGACCTAGCAAGTTGACAAGCTCTACTCAAAGTGCCTGGTGGGTGAGTTCCTTTAAGGATAGTGAAATACAGAGTCATCGTGATGGTCATGATCCAGGAAATGCTGAATCATAGGAATCAAAGAAAACAGACCAGATACCTTGGCATTAAGCCAACAGATGCAAAACTGAAGTTTATCAGATGAAGGAAGTGAAATAAAGAATGTGGTTTAAATTATTTTAATAAGTTGGAATGGCTTTCTGACTATCATTGTTAGTGACTGAACTTCAGCTTTTTTTTTAATTGGAGGATAACTGCTTTGCAATGTTGTGTTGGTTTCTGCTGTACATCAATTTGAATGAGTCATAATTATATGTATATCTCCTCCTTATTGAGCTTTCCCTGCCCCTGTCCCATCCCACCCCTCCAGGTCACAAAACACCAGGCTGGGCTCCCTATGTTATACAGCAGCTTTCCGCTAGCTATCTATTTTACTCACGATGGTGTATATACCTCAACGTTACTCTCAATTCGTCCTACCTTCTCCTTCCCTCACTGCGTCTACTTATCCATTCTCTACACCTGTATCTGCATTCCTTCCCTGCAAAGTTCATTTTAACTAAGTTTTCAAATAACACACATGCTAGAAATAGCATGTGATTCCTGTTTTCCTAAATAAAAGATAACTTTGTTTTCGCCAGAGGGAATGCAGCATTTCTGAGAGTGGAAATTTAAATCACAAAACCTGGTGCAGTTCCATGTGACAGGGGTCTTTCTGGAAATGAATCCATCATTGGTTAGTGATGAGATGTGCGAGCTTTTCTCCTGGACTGCCTCCCAATGTGCTTGTTGGGAAATGGAAATTGGCACGCCTAGATTATGAAGATCCTTTCGCCCTTTCTAAGGACATTGAGCATTTTAACCGGGAGTGATAAAGAATGACCACAGGGGTGTAAGCAGCAGAAACATGATGAAATTTGGTTTTAGAAGATCACTCTGGCGCCATTCTGAGGGGGAACGGGCAATGGCACCACACTGATCAATACTTCTGGGATGATGGCCAGAAAAGGAGTAAAATCTCCAGAAAACAGCATGTATTTGAAACCAAAGGGCATCAATCATGACAGAAGAGGCTCCATGAGGTCAAGTCAAACCAAGGTGAGTCTTGAAGACATCAAAGAATAGAAGATGGAAGGAGATGCCAGTTAATTCTTTGCTCATGGAGAGTTCTCCAGCTAAAAAGACTTCTTTTTTTCTGTCCAGATACGCTCTGTATTATGCTGAACTTCTGGCTCATTCTAAGATTTGTTTCAAACTGAGTCAGTTTTCTTTTATATTTAGATGCAACATTGCTATCCTGAGCCTCTCAAGCAAACATCAAGTTGGAACCCTTGAACTGAATTATTAAAAAAGGAGGCAGGTTATTGTTTTATAGAACTAAAAGTGAAAATCTACCAGAAGCCATAAGAGGTAATGGATCCAATTGTGAAACAAACGGCAACAGGATGACAAAAATGTAAACATTTACATACATGTTTCAGCAAATGATGTTTTATCTCCTGGGAAAGTCATCTTAGGTGGAGTGGGGGTAGTGCTTCTGTATCCTGAGAAGTACCAGTCCCTCCCATGGTCTCTCCTGTGTGTGTGTGTGTGTGTGTGCACGCTGTCACTTCAGTCATGTCCAAGTCTTTGTGATCCTACGGATTGTAGCCCTCCAGGCTCCTCTGTCCATGGGATTCTCCAGGCAAGAATACTGGAGTCAGTTGTCATGCCCTCCTCCAGGTGGTCTTCCCAGACCAGGAATCAAACCTGTGTCTCTCAAATCTTCTGCGTTGCAGGTGGATTCTTTACCGCTGAACTACAAGGGAAGCCCCCATGGTCTCCTAGTCACATACATTTTCCTGGTAAACCAAAATCTCATATAGCTGGGGTCACACTTGGTAATCAGCCTGTATTTAGTTCAGTTTGCTTTCCTATCCTTTGCTGCTGTTAATGTTTTAAGAAACAAGACAAAAAATATTCTTTTTTTGTGTGTGTGGATTTATTTAAAACTTGTGCAGTCCACACAGTTGAACTCGCTAGTGGAGATTTTGCTGTGAGAAGGGTTTATTTAAGCAGCTGTATTCTGTTATAGGGAACTTCTGGGAGAGGTGCTAGTGGTAAGGAACTCACCTGCCAATGCAGGAAACATAAGAGATATGGGTTTGATCCCTGGTTTGGGATGATCCCCTGGAAGAGGACATGGCAATCCACTTCAGTATTCCTGCATGGAGAATTCCATGGACAGAGGAGCCTTGCAGGCTGCAATCCAAGGGGTCGCAAAGAGTTGGACATGACTGAAGTGACTTAGCATGCTTGCATTGTTATGTTTTGTGACTTGCCACTAGGAACACATCTGTACCCCCAGACTGCTGGCAGGTTTTGTTCTGGACTCTGGGGCTCGCTGTGTCCCTGTGTATCTGGTGTCAGCTGCAGCAGGCAGTGGAGGAGGTGTCTTCTCCGCAGCCTGCTGAGGTCAGGGTCTTGGCGAGCTCAGGTTCCCGTCTTATCTGCCCAGTCAGGAGAACTCTATTGGTATCGTTCGTGTCTGTTTCCCACATCACAATTTAGAGTCAGGATAACAGCTACAAAGCAGTCACGTCTTTCAGCATTTGTCCTAGTGCATTTGGAGGGACTCACAACCCCCAGCAGATTTCCTTCCCGCAGTCTTAGGAGTCCTCAGGCAGTGTTCTGTGTTCTGTAGTGTTACTCACAAACGTGTCCAGCATCTTCCTTCTCTCTTGATCCTTCTTGCTCTGATATTATTTGTATTTCAGAGGAAACTATGCATGGCTACTCTACCCCCCGGCTTCCAGCAATGCTGCCTCTGAGCCTGGGGCCCACCGAGAGAGGCCTGCACATAAGATGCCTTCAGTGTGTGTGTGAGTTGCTCAGTCATGTCTGACTCTTTGCAACCCCATGGACTGGAGCCCACCAAGCTCTTCTGTCCTTGGGATTCTCCAGGCAAGAATACTGAAGTTGGTAGCCATTCCCTTTTCCAGGGGATCTTCCCGACCCAGAGATCGAACCAGGTCTACTGCATTGCAGGTGGATTCTTTATCACTAAGCCACCAGGGAAGCCCAACATGCCTCCTGAGTCCCCATAATACTGGCATCTACTGAGGAGATGGTCTCAGCAGAGGACCCCTCCCCTGCCACAAGTGTTGGTCTCCACACTAACTGCTTTTCTCTGAGTGAGGTCCTGCCTTTGGACAGGAGATTCACAGTTTTGTCTTTTATTTTTTTTTAAATGTTATTTATGTGCTTTATTTTTATTTATTTATCTGGAGTATAGTTGATTTAGAATGCTGTGTGCTTCAGGTATACAGCATAGTGGCTCTGTTATACATACACATATATTCATTCTTTTTTTTCCGATTCTTTTCCCACGTAGGTTATTATAGAATATTGAGTAGAGTTCTTCGTGCTATACAGTAGATCCTTGTTGGTTATCCAGTTTATGTATAGTAGTGTGTGTATGTTCATGCCAAGCTTCTGATTTGTCCCTCACCCCACCAAGTTTCCCCTTTGATAACCATAGGTTTGTTTTCAAAATCTGAGATTCACACTTTTATAGCCATCTGCTTGCTGAGGATTTAGGCTACAGTCATTGAGGCGTCCATGACAGTTCTTGCTCCCTGGCTCTGGGTGCTGCTGGACTCTGGTCTCCAGTCTATTATCTGAGGTGAATGTGATGTGTGTGTGTGTGTGTGTGTAGGGTGTATGTGTGGTGTGGGTATCCTTGTTTTTATAAGAGCTCAGAGGGACAGGTGCTAGGGACCTGTCACTTAGCCCTGGGCAGTTAGAGGGTAGAAAACAACAAAATCTATATATTCCTTCCTGTCCTTTTGAATTTTTGTTATAAGCAGCGGTTACTTTTACAATAAGGGAAAGACCCACTCAAGAAAAATACTGAATGTTTATGTCCCCCCCCCCCCAGATTCATATGCTGAAACCAGTTTCCCAGTGTAATGATATTTGGAGATGGGGCCTTTGGGAGGTGATTAAGTGAGGGTGAGGTGCCCTCATGAATGAAACTGGTGACTTAGCATGCATGCACGCTCTTATAGAAGAGACCCCAGGGAGGTCTCTCATCTCTTCAACTATGTAAGGGCACAGTGAGATGACGTGATCTGTAAACCAGGAATAGGGTCTCAAGAGACAGCAAACGTGTTGGCACCTTGATCTTGCACTTCCCAGCCATCACAACTGTGGGAAATAAGTTCCTGTTGTTGATGAGCTACCCTATCTGTGCCATATGTGACAAAAGCCTGAACAGAATGAGACGTATTTTGGTCCCCCAGGAAGGAGCCTATTGCTGTGGGTGGGTTAGTGTGGGTGGTCTGATGGGGCGGGGCTGCAGAGGGCAGACCTCTGGGGCAAATGAGGCTGAGGGTCAGCACAGCACATCTGTGGAGGAAGGCCGGAATCTCTGCAATCTCTGTTAGCCATCTTGCTGGAAGAGATTCAAGCTGGGCCCTGTAACCTACTCTGTTCTCTTGACAAAGGCTCTTGAGTGGTGCTCTGTATACCCCCACCTTTTTGGAACCAAGTACTGGTTTCATGGAAGGTAGTTTTTCTATGGACCAGGGAGGGAGATGAGTTTGGGATGATTCTCATAAGGAGCACACAACTTAGACCCCTCACAAGTGCAACTCACAGTAGGGTTTGAGCTCCTATAAGAATCTAATACTGCTGCTGGTGAGTGATGGGGAGCAGCTGTAAATACAGATGAAGCTTTGCTTGCTTGCCCACTGTTCTTGTCCTGCTGTGCGGCCTAGTTCCTAATCGACCCCTGATCAATACTGGTCTGTGGCCCAGGGGATGTGGGCCCCTGCTATACACCATTAACCCTGTTACTGGAGAAGGAATTAAGGGTTCCCAGCACCCACTCCCCTATAATCACTGTGTTCCCATGTGGAAACTTCATTCTTGGTCTGTACCCAGGACTCCTCCCACCACTGCCTTTGCCAGCTTAATTTAATATCTTATGTTATTTCTGTCCGTGGCTTTATGTTCCATTAGATTTTAAATTCCTTTGAGGGTACAATCTGTATCTTATACAGTTTCTCTCCCTTCTCCAGAATTTAGGGCTATAATGTATACACAGTAGATGCTCAGTAAATGTTTAATTAAAACAAGTATATAAGAGTGAGGAAGCATTGCATTAGGTCATTATTGTGTCGGGGCTACACCTGTGAGACATTATTGGTTTGCTTCCCACTCCATTTGTCATCTGTCAAATCATAATCTCTCATTATGTTGACAGCATTGCTATGAGGCTTGAGAAAAATCATCCATGCTAAGGTCATACCACATTGTTAGTGCTTAATAAGTGGTAGCTAATTTGATTCAGACAAATCTAAGAATTGTTACTGTTTTTGTAGCCAAAATGCCTGCAAAAGTTTGGGATTTCGCTTCTTTCATCAATTTGAGCAAAATCAACTGCAAAGGGAACTTAATATGAATAAATGGGCTTTTCAGTTTGCTCCATTTCCATGAAAAAGTTTCATAACATAACAATTAGCTTATATATAGTTGAACTTACCTGAGTTTGGCCAACCTGAATGTAACCTGAAGATCATTTGTCCTGTTGGCTGAGAGGGATGTGTCTTGGGCAGAAGAGACTGATAATTTTACTAAACTATAAGTCCTAGGAAGGATGGTTCAACTCAGCTTTTATTTATCTCTGAATCCTTAGCCTATAGGAAATTGCCTGCCCAGGAAAGAGTCTGAAAGTAATTGATTAAAAAACTAATGAATGGTCCAGGCCAAAATTCCTTGATAGTGCTAAATTATTTTAAAAATATATTAAATATATCACTTATGTTAGAAAGAAAAAAGTATATGACTGTGATTCTGAGATTTGGATAACCATATCAAGGTGTTTATTTTCCCTTTTTAGGAAATTTTTTCTTTATTGAGAAACTTAAGACTTGGGTACGTCAAGTAAAACCAATTTCTGGGAGAAAAAAATCACAACCCATGGTAGAAAAACAATTAAAGACTGTCTGGGCCATATCAGAACCCAGAGAATATATTCTTTTAACTGAAAAATTCTAGGTGCTTCATAATTGACCTTTTGATATAAAATGACTTATTAAATTTGCAATTTGTGATTCTTGGTGTTGAGGTCCACAGGACAAGGTAGGAAGTCTTCAAACTCTGAGCTAATTTCCAGAAAGGTTTATTTGGCCTTTGAATCAGTCCTTGTCTAAGAGGTTACATCTACTTCTGTTTTATTGACTATGCCAAAATATGGATCACAAGAAACTGTGGAAAATTCTTAAAGAGATGGGAATACCAGTCCACCTGACCTGCCTCTAGAGAAATCTGTATGCAGGTCAGGAAGCAACAGTTAGGACTGTACATGGAACAACAGACTAGTTCCAAATAAGGAAAGGAATACATCAGGGCTGTATATTGTCACCCTGCTTATTTAACTTATATATCAAGTACATCATGAGAAACACTGGGCTGGATGAAGCACAAGCTGGAATCAAGATTGCCAGGAGAAATATCAATAACCTTAGATATGCAGATGACATCACCCTTATGGCAGAAAGTGAAGAGGAACTAAAAAGCCTCTTGATGAAAGTGAAAGAGGAGAGTGAAATAGTTGGCTTAAAGCTCAACATTCAGAAAATGAAGATCATGGCATCCGGTCCCATCACTTCATGGGAAATAGATGGGGAAACAGTGGAAACAGTGGCCTACTTTATTTTTCTGGGCTCCAAAATCACTGCAGGTGGTGACTGCAGCCATGAAATTAAAAGAGGCTTACTCCTTGGAAGGAAAGTTATGACCAACCTCGACAGCATATGAAAAAGCAGAGACATTACTTTGCCAACAAAGGTCCATCTAGTCAAAGCTATGGTTTTCCACTAGTCATGTGTGGATGTGAGAGTTGGACAATAAAGAAAGCTGAGCACTGAAGAATTGATGCTTTTGAACTGTGGTGTTGGAGAAGACTCTTGAGAGTCCCTTGGACTGCAAAGAGATCCAAACAGTCCATCCTAAAGAAAATCAGTCCTGAATATTCATTGGAAGGACTGATGTTGAAACTGAAACTCCAATACTTCAGCCACCTGATGTGAAAAACTGACTCACTGGAAAAGACCCTAATGCTGGGAAAGACTGAAGGTAGGAGGAGAAGGGGATGACAGAGGATGAGACGGTTGGATGGCATCAGTGACTCAATGGACTTGAATTTGAGTGAACTCCAGGAGTTGGTGATTGACAGGGAAACTGGGCATGCTGCAGTCCATGGGGTCTCACAGAGTCGGACACAACTGAGTGACTGAACTGAACTGAAGAGGTAGCAGCAACAACAGTGTCCACCTTCTGGGCAGCTTCTTTCTTGGCATGATGAGCCTGTAGGACCACTACAACTTCATCCACCTTGAAAAATATGGAACGCTTCACACATTTGCTTGTCATCCTTGCACAGGGGCCATGCTAATCTTCTCCGTATGGTTCCAGTTCTAGTACATTTCCTACCAAAGCGAGCACTCATGGTGCTTATTTTTTTTTTTTTAATTTTAAAAGTATTTATTTATTTCCTTAATCATTTATTTGGCTGTGTTAGGTCCTTGTTGCAGCACACAGCATTCTCGTTGTTGCTGAGGATACTCTCATCAGGCTGGGTCCTCCGTTGTGGCAAATGGACTCTCCAGTTGTGGCCTGCAGACTCTGAGTTGCAGCACACAGGCTTGGTTGCTCTGCAGCATGTGGGATCTTAGTTCCCTGTGCAGGGATTGAACCGTGTGCCCTCCATCGCAAGGCAGATTCTTAACCACTGGACCCGCAGGGAACGCCCAAAGTGTTTATTTCTGATCAAAAATGGTAAAATCAAAGTAATTCAGCTATTTGTTATGGGATATCCAACTAAATTAGGCTAAGGGGCATTGATTTGAATGTCTGGGTCAAGGTGCTTTTTGTGAATCCCAGATGGTAGGAAAGCTAAGACACTGAACAAGTAGGTCGATAATTTACGGAAGTATATTTACATGGGGCTTTCCTAGTGGCTCAGACTGTAAAGAATCTGCCTGCAATGTAGGAGACCCAGGTTTGATCCCTGGGTCAGGAAGATCCCCTGAAGAAGGAAATGGATGTATCCTTACATAGATTCTTTGAATAGATGTGTGGAAAAGGGCTGATTTGGAGTTTCTCTGTTTTGGGAATATGTGGGAGGAGCAGCCCAGGGCTCCTTAAAATAAACGTAATGGTTTTGCTGCCTTTTTATTTTCTCTGTCACCCAGCACAGCCTTGTTATAGGCCAGCTTATCAGAGGACACGTTCCATAACATTTCTATTTCAAATGTAAACTAACCAAGAGTACTCCTCATTGCAACCCCTAAACTACCAGGATTCATTAGCTCCTGAAGAGGCGATCTACTTGAAAATGTTTTCTATAATTCAAGTATTCACTAACTTCTTTACAAGTTATAAAGTCACTTTACAACATGATCTCATTTGATTTTCACAATAAGTCTGAATGGCAGTGGGGACTACTGTCCGTCTGTTTTATGGATAAGATAAGTTATAGAGTTCAAATACTTGGGTCATCTAGTCCTGTCCTACCTGACAGTGAAATGCAGTGCTTTGAGTGTCTTGCTGGCTGTTGAATAGTAGTTGAGATGGAGGCAGAAAAGGGAGGGGTGGGCAGATGGCTGATAAACAGATGAAGTTGTGAAGCATGAGTGACATGAAGGCTGAGAGCTGGGCTTTCCACTTTGATTAACCTCTGTGTGCAGTCGCTCTCGCCCGCCGATTGAGGACTCCATCAATACCATCTTGAAAGTGGAAGTAGCGTAGACTCCGGGACACTACCTCAAAAGAAAGATCAAGAGGGGGAGGATTAAACTGCTATTTAATTGTTGGGGACACATCCACAATGTAACGAATGCCCTTAGAGAAGCAATTTGGAGAAGAGTGAGTTGGAAACCTTGGGGGAAAGTCAGAATCTTTAGCCATAAAACACCTGAACAAGACATAATTATTAGCCCCGAGCTTTATTTTAATGATGTACTATGTCTTAAATATAATACCGACAATTTGCTGAAAGATGCCAGCTGCTCAGAAGGAACGAGACAAAAGGAAAAAGAGGGTCATTTGTAATGAGTCTGGATCTTCATACAACCTGTCAGTTTGGTCGTATGAAGCTCCTGTGCCCTCAAGGGACTGACAGAATGTGCCTGCACAGGTCATGGGACATCTGTCGACAGTCCTCTGGGCTCTGAGTTGTCCCCGCTTTGATTCTTTTCCCTGCGTGTGTCCATGCATTTTCAGCAGGTTGTATGAGAGAGTCTCAGGGAGAGTCAGAGGTTTATCCTTGGAGTTGGGTGGTTGATCGAGCATTTTCCTTGGGATTTGGAGACCTGGGTTCAAATTCTGACACCAAGTTTGACAAATAATTTTGCTTTTTGACATTGCAGTTCCCTATTTGCAAAATGGGATTGAATTTAGACACTTTAGAGAATTAAGATAAGGACTAAAGAAATTGCTGTGTGTGATAATGCTTCGAAAGTAAGTAGCAGAAGTTTTTCTAAACGAAAGGTGATTATCTCAGTTCCTCCTAAGAACATTAAATCTCTTTTATTATCAACTTCATGTTTGTTTGAACAGTCTTTTTCATTTTATTAATAATCTTATTCTTTACATTACAAAAAAATGTATTCTCCAATCTAAATTCCTTCAGGTAATGCACTTTTGTGACCTGGCTGAATGGACAGATAATTTCATTTAGAGAAGGGAATAGCTTAGTGATCTTCTTTGGTACTTTTCACTTAAAATTAATTAAAAAATTTCAGTCTTTTGGAAGAGGACCAAGTGAGCAATACCCGCAAGGCATTTAAATGTTAACTCAGTATTAGCACCTCCAAGAAGCTATTTACAAACTCTCAAGCTGGGTTCACATATTCATTCATTTGTTCTATAGCCAGGTTCTCACTCATTCTTCTCTTCTCCCATGATGCCCACACACATCTCCATCGTTGTTCTTGCTGTTTCTTAATATGATTAAGTTTTTATACGTTTTATCTCCTCCACTAGAATAAGAACAACTTAAAGATAAAACTTTGGGGACTTTGCTGGTGGTCTAGTGGTTAAGGATCTGCTTATCGATGCAGGGTACTTGGGTTTGAACCCTGGTTGGGGAACTAAGATCCCATGTGCCTCTGGGCAACTTAAGCCTGTGTGCCACAGCAAGAGAAAGTCCTCGTGCCACAACAAAGACCCAGCACAGCCCAAAAAAGAGAGAAAACTTTGACCTATTTGTCTTTATACCTGTAGGGCTTGACATAGTGCCTGCTTATTATTATATTTACATCAGTGAGGATGCTGTTGGAAGCAAATAACAAATGACCTAACTCAAAATGACTTAAACACTGAGGATTTTCTGTATTCATGTTGTAAGAAGATCAAAAGGAGGGTGTTTCCAGGGCTGGCAGATTCATTAGTTTCATGATATTAACATATCCAAGATTCAAGTTCTTCGCATATTTCTGCTCTTTCACACCAGATATGCAACATCCTGCAGAAAAAAAGCATTTCATTCTTTTATTCCTTTCTGTGTATTTTTTGTTGTTGTTAAAAATTGTGACTCCCACAATATATCCTTGTTTCTTACCTATTATGTACAGAGCAGTTTGTAACTTTTAAATTTCATCCCTAATTTATCCCAAGCTCTTCCCCCTCCCTTTGGATAACTACTTGTTTGTTTCCTATACCTGCGAGTCTGCTTCTGTCTTGCATATATATTCATTTGTATTACTTTTTAGATGATACATACGTGGACAGAGGAGCCTGGTGGGCTACAGTGCGTAGGGTCACGAAGAGTCGGACGTGACTGAGCACACATATACACACATGCCATATCATATACTATTTGTCTTTCTCTGTCTTATTTCAGAAAGCATAGTATTCTCTAGGTCTATCCATGTTGCTGCAATTGGCTCGATTTCATTCTTTTTAATGTCTAAGTAATATTCCATTGTGTGTGGAATATACACACCACATCTTATTTATCTGTTTTGTCTTTTTATCAACATTTGGATTTTTTTCATGTCTTGGCTGTTGTAAATACTGCTGTTATGAACTTTGGAGTGCATTTAATTTCTTGAATTAATTTTTTTTCCAGATATATACCTAGGAGTGAAATTACTGGATTATATGGTAGGTCAATTTTCAGTTTTTTAAGGAACCTCCATACTGTTTTCCACAGTGGCTGTACCAATTTACAGTCCATCAACAATGTACAGATCTTTTTTATTCAGTAAATAAACACACAGCATTGAAGCCCTCATTTCTCTTTAGACTGAGGATTAAAGATCTAAATGTAAGACCAGAAACTATAAAACTATAAAACTCCTAGAGGAGAACATAGGCAAAACACTCTCTGACATAAATCACAGCAGGATCCTCTATGACTCACCTCCCAGAGTAATGAAAATAAAAGCAAAAATAAACAAATGGGACCTAATTAAACTTAAAAGCTTTTGCACAGCAAAGTAAACTATAAGCAAGGTGAAAAGACAGCCTTCAGAATGGGAGAAAATAATAGCAAACGAAGCAGCTGACAAAGAATTAATCTCAAAAATATACAAGCAGCTCATGCAGCTCAATTCCAGAAAAATAAATGACCAACAGACATTTCTCCAAAGAAGACATACAGATGGCTAACAAACACATGAAAAGATGCTCAACATCACTTATTATCAGATACATGCAAATCAAAACCACGATGAGGTACCATTTCACTCCAGTCAGAATGGCTGCTATCCAAAAGTCTACGAACAATAAATGCTGGAGAGGGTGCAGAGAAAAGGGAACCCTCTTACACTGTTGGTGGGAATGCAAACTAGTACAGCCACTATGGAGAACAGTGTGGAGATTCCCTAAAAAATTGGAAATAGAACTGCCAGATGACCCAGCAATCCCACTGCTGGGCATACACACTGAGGAAACCAGAACTGAAAGAGACACATGTACCCCAATGTTCATCGCAGCACTGTTTACAATAGCTAGGACGTGGAAGCCACCTAGATGTCCATCAGCAGATGAATGGATAAGAAAGCTGTGGTACATATACACAATGGAGTATTACTCAGCCATTAAAAAGAATACATTTGAATCAGTTCTAATGAGGTGGATGAAACTGGAGCCTATTATACAGAGTAAAGTCAGTCAGAAAGAAAAACACTAATACAGTATATTAATGCATATATATGGAATTTAGAAAGATGGTAACAATCACCCTATATACGAGACAGCAAAAAAGACACAGATGTAAAGAACAGACTTTTGGACTCTGTGGGAGAAGGTGAGGGTGGGATGATTTGAGAGAACAGCATTGAAACATGTGTATTACCATATGTGAAATAGATCGCCAGTCCAGGTTCGATGCATGAGACAGGGTGCTCAGGGCCGGTGCACTGGGATGACCCTGAGGGATGGGATGGGACGGAAGTGGGAGGGGGGTTCAGGATGGGGAACACATGTACACCCATGGATGATTCATGTGAATGTATGGCAAAAACCACTACAATATTGTAAAGTAATTAGCTTCCAATTAAAATAAATTAATTAATTTTAAAAAATGAAAAAAAATAATCCCTTTCCTGAAGTTGAAATGTTTGAATGTGTGTGCAAGGATGTTGCAGCACTGTTTTTCTTTTTCTAAAATATTTATTTATAATTGGAAGGTAATTACAATTGCATTGGTTTCTGCCATACAGCAGCACGAATCAGCCTTAGGTACCTATATGTCCCTTCTCTCATGAATCTCCCTCCCACCTGCCACCCTGCAGCATTGTTTTTAACAGCCATAATTTTGCAAATTATTTACATATCTACAAACAAATATATGGATAAATAAGTTAATATGTGATGGAATGTTATTGAAATAAATGATATACATTAATAGTTATGTGATCAACAGGGATTAATTTTAAAAATATAATATTGAATAAAAGCATCACAAAATGATTAAGTACAGCATAGCATCATGAATTCAAAGTTCAAAACACAGCAGATGACACCACCCTTATGGCAGAAAGTGAAGAGAAACTAAAAAGCCTCTTGATGAAAGTGAAAGAGGAGAGTGAAAAAGTTGGCTTAAAGCTCAACATTCAGAAAACGAAGATCATGGCATCTGGTCCCATCACTTCATGGGAAATAGATGGGGAAACAGTAGAAACCACATCAGACTTTATTTTTCTGGGCTCCAAGATCACTGCAGATGGTGACTGCAGCCATGAAATTAAAAGACACTTACTCCTTGGAAGAAAAGTTATGAACAACCTAGACAGCATATTGAAAAGCAGAGATATTACTTTGCCAACAAAGGTCCATCTAGTCAAGGCTATGGTTTTTCCAGTAGTCATATATGGATGTGAGAGTTGGACTGTGAAGAAGGCTGAGCGCCAAAGAGTTGATGCTTTGAACTGTGGTGTTGGAGAAGACTCTTGAGAGTCCCTTGGACTGCAAGGAGATCCAACCAGTCCATTCTGAAGGAGATCAGCCCTGGGATTTCTTTGGAGGGAATGATGCTAAAGCTGAAACTCCACTACTTTGGCCACCTCATGCGAAGAGCTGACTCATTGGAAAAGACTCTGATGCTGGGAGGGATTAGGGGCAGGAGGAGAAGGGGATGACAGAGGATGAGATGGCTGGATGGCATCACTGACTTGATGGACGTGAGTCTGAGTGACCTCCGGGAGTTGGTGATGGACAGGGAGGCCTGGCGTGCTGTGATTCATGGGGTCGCAAAGAGTCGGACACGACTGAGCTACTGAACTGAACTGATAGTACTATCTGGGCTTCTCTTGTTGCTCAGATGGTAAGGAATCCACCTACAGTGTGGGAGGCCTGGGTTTGATCCCTGGGTTGGTAAGGTCCCCTGCAGGAGGGCATGGCAATCCACTCCAGTATTCTTGCCTGGAGAATCCCCATGGACAGAGGAGCCTGGAGGACTATAGCCCATGGGGTTGCAAAGAATTGGACATGACTGAGTGACTATGCACAGCACAGCATACATATGTAAAAAATGTAGGAAAGTGATACATTTCAACTTCAGCAAACTGGTTACTCTAGAGAGAGAAGGGGGTTTTGACTCTGTATAATGTTTATTGTAATTTTTTTTCATTGAGGTATGGTTGATATCGGAGAAGGCAGTGGCAACCCACTCCAGTACTCTTGCCTGGAAAATCCCATGGACAGAGGAGCCTGGTAGGCTGCAGTCCATGGGTCGATTAAGAGTCGGATATGACTGAGCGACTTCACTTTCCCTTTTCACTTTCATGCATTGGAGAAGGAAATGGCAACCCACTCCAGTGTTCTTGCCTGGAGAATCCCAGGGACGGGGGAGCCTGGTGGGCTGCCGTCTCTGGGGTTGCACAGAGTCGGACACGACTGAAGTGACTTAGCCTAGCATGGTTGATATACAATATTATATAAGTTTCAGGTATAAAACATAGTCACAATTTTTAAAGTTTGTATTCCATTTATAATTATTATAAAATATTGGCTGTGCTATACACTATATCCTTGTAGCTCATTTATTTTATATACAGTACTTAGTACTTCTTAATCCCCTCCCCCTCCCCCTTTTCCCTTTCCCCACTGGCAACCACTGGTTCATCACAATTGACTCTTGTGATGGATTTTACTACCCATCTAGAGGAGAAGGAACAGACGGGCATAGCAGAGAGAAGACAAACATTTTGAGAGTGTTCTGCATGCTCCAAGAAACCACTGGCATATTTTACAGAGAGAATGGAAATTGTGGTGCACTGATAGATTAGTTAATTAGAGGTTGGTTAAAACAGCTTCTATATTTTCTGAGTATAACTATAAATAAAAGCTGTGAGCTTTTAACAACTGAGGCAATCCAACACATACTTTCTCTGAAGTACAAGGAGGCTTGTGTGACTTTAAATGATTTTAAACAAATCTCCACTTAATGCCATTCGACACAGTAGAAATGTTCATAATCTCTTAGAGAAAGAGATAATGTTTTATGTGTCACTGGAGGAAAGTATAAAACAAATATTTTACAATTTTTCTCCAGCCGTTTATTGTTTTGATTTGACTCAAATCACCTTTTCTTGTTATTGTAATCGACTTCCTAATGCGTCTTCTCAATGGCGTGGGCAGATACGCAGAACTTTATATGCATGAATAATACAAGTTGATGTAGCAGTATATTTTCTTTGTTTTCACATTACATATACAGCACAAATCCTAATAAAACTAGACTGGAACATATTACAAATTCATTTGGTTAGTATCCAGGTACCAAGTGAGTAAATAAATACATAAGTTTTAAATTACAAATGTGCCGCCCATTACTTAAAATGCCACCTCTTCTACTTTATTTTGACTTTTGTGCTTATAATGTTTTATTAACACTTTGAAGTTGTAAACATGAGTAGAGTGACAGCAATATCACAAAGTTGAAGTTAGAGGTTTGTTATATGTTGGAATAGGAAAGTCCTGAGGGTCACTGTAGAGAAAGTTATTCTCAGGGGAAGTGATTGAAAATACTGCTATGTTAGCCATGCTCCTAGCTATCCTTTGTGGAGGGTGTGTGATGATGGTCTAGCCCCATGCATCTCAAAGAGTGGTTAGCAGACAATGGCACTGAATTCAAATTCAGTCCTTGCAAAAATACCAAACCCTGGGGTCATCAAACACCTACTAAATCTACTTCTCTGGAGGTAGAACCAAAGAATGTGTGTTTACTCTTATTGATTCTTTTTAAAAAATATTTATTTATTTTTGGTTGCATTGGATCTTAGTTACCACACGTGGGTTGCATCACTCAGGCTCAGTGGTTGCCTCGAGGCATGTGGGATCTTGGTACCCTGACCAGGGATCAAACTTGCATCCCCTGCATTGGAAGGAAGATTCTTAACCACTGGACCACCAGGGACGTCTCATCTCCTATTGACTCTTATAAACAACAACTTCGAGATTTTCTTAGTTCTGCTTCCTTAAAAGCAGAGGCTTCAATAGGGTGGTTGTAGTCATGGCACATGATTTACTGAGATGGTTTTTCAGAAAAATCTGTGAGGTTGAGAGTGAAGCAGGATGGGGAAAGAGAAAAGGGCTGAGCAGTGGTATGGTCTCGGATAAAATCTAGCCTTGGTTTGATCCATGGAGGTAGACCATGAAGTTGCCCACTTGAGCCAAGCATGGCAGAATTTAGTACTCTGCTTTCAAGTGCTTGTAAGTTATGGGCTGTGTCAGGGTGGAGAGTGGTGAAGAGGCATGAAATCATGGGATTTCTTTGGTGGGGCAGACCTTCGCTGATGACTGAGCTCCTAGGAACAGAGGGCACTTTTCCTGCCAAGGGCAGAGCTGTGAACCCTTTGGCAGCTGACACAGCATCCTGGACATGAGTGCCCGGGTCTGGGTAAGAGAATTTGGGTGGGGCATCAAATAGCATTCTTCATAGTCTACCCTGGCATTGCTCAGCTCCACTCTCTTCTCACACTAAATTCTTTCTTATAATAAGAACCCCATAATCATAGTTCTTGGGGAAACTTCAGAGGAGGGTTGGTGGGATAAACCGTAGCTCCTGCTACCGCAGTTGGTACCATGGTCCTAACTGGTACTCATCATCTCCCTCCTCTGTCACCCATTTCTGAGCCCCTAACCCCAGCTCTGACTAGCCTAGGTGTCTTGCCTTTGGAGGCTATGCAGCTGTTATCTCTGAGGAGCTGAAGTCTCTGGTTACCGTGTTTTTCTGAAACTGGGGTTGCTGTATTTGCCACAAATGGCATGAATGTACCAGGAGACATCCCAGCAAAGATACCAGACATATTCATGTATGTCATTCCTAGGTGTGTGCTGCTGTGTGCTCAGTCACTTCAGTCGTGTCTGATTCTTTCTGATCCCATGGACTGTAGCCCACCAGGCTCCTCTGTCCATGGGATTCTCTAGGCAAGAATACTAGAGTGGGTTGCCATGCCCTTCTCCAGGGGATTTTCCTGACCCAGGGATCGAATCCCAGGCCTCCTGCATCTTCTGCATCACAGGCAAATTCTTTACCGCTGAGCCACCTGGTAAGACACTTATTATCAGGCAATAGTTCTAATTCCTCATAAGGATCAGGGCTGATTTTCCTAGATGTTAGATTAGGATAGCTCCTTTTTGTACCTGTTGGATTAATGGCATCTAAGTAACCCAGTGTGACTTGTAGTATCTACTACTTTCAATTTAGATGGAGTTAGTTTTACTGTGTCTCAGTAGGAATGTTTGCTACACTGCAATCAGGATATCTAGATTCAGAGATGGATGGGAATGGGAAGTACAAGTTCCTTAAGTGAGTCGCTGGAAATGTTGGTGGGCGAGGGTACTCCTGTGTTTCTACTGCTAAATACCTGAACCTACATTTTCTATTTACTGGGGACCCAACACCACACGATGGACCTTGCTTTAAGGAATTTGTCAAACTGTCCAGGTTAGCACCTATCAGTACAAGGATGCTTGCAACTTCAGTGAAAATCGAAAGTGAAGTTGCTCAGTCATGTCCGACTCCTAGCGACCCCATGGACTACAGCCTACCAGGGTCCTCCATCCATGGGATTTGCCAGGCAAGAGTACTGGAGTGGGTTGCCAATGCCTTCTCCGTCAGAATGCTAATTAAGCTTATTCAAGATGGTGTCTTGGCTACATCTTTAAGAGGCTGTTTCATCTGTCTATCTGGATAGGACTTTTTGATAGTATGGAAAGTGGTAGGACTGTGTACTCCTTATATATATGCCTGCTGCCACACCTCATTGGCTGTAAAGTGGGTCCCTTTGATCTGGAGTGATTTTATGCAGAATTCTGCGTGTAAATCAGACATTCTATGAACCCCTGGTTAATGGAACAGGCAGAAAACCTATGGAAAAAAGGCAAACCCATACTGGGTTTGTGCAAACCCATACTGTCAGTGTGTGGTCCGGATGCATCTCTCTCCTTGCCAGGATGGGAGAAGTCTGATGCAAGCAATTTGCTATTAATTAACTGGTTGGTTGGAGAAGGCAATGGCACCCCACTCCAGTACTCTTGCCTGGAAAATCCCATGGACGGAGGAGCCTGGTAGGCGGTAGTCCATGGGGTCGCTAAGAGTCGGACATGACTGAGCGACTTCACTTTCACTTTTCACTTTCATTCATTGGAGAAGGAAATGGCAACCCACTCCAGGGCTTTTGCCTGGAGAATCCCAGGGACAGGGGACCCTGGTGGGCTGCCATCTATAGGGTTGCACAGAGTTGGACACGACTGAAGTGACTTAGCAGCAGCAGCAGCAGCAACTGGTTGGTCTCTTGGAGAGAGTGCGTGTTGTCCCAGTAAAGAGATCTAGGCTACTATAGAGACCCACTGGCCTTCCTTTCAGGCTACAGTTTAAGCCAGATTTGACATAAAGGATCAAATCTGACCATATTTACAGATTTATTGATGGCATACAGGCTGTTTAATTAAAGCTAAAATGTGTTCAAACTGGTTAAATCCATACACTTATATTCAGTTTAGTTTGCTTGAGTAAACCCATATCAGATTTATTATTAGGTCACGTTAGTTTAATCAACACAGATACTTGTTGTTAGATGCTAGACAGTTAATGGAGAGAGAAACTGGTCAAACCAGTTGGGATGTGCAGAATTGATGTTTGAAAAATGTAGCTGGGATTGACAATGAAAGAACTCAGAAACAGGAATTACAAACAAATAAAGCACAATGAGGTTTCCTTTTTGATTTTGAAAATTGTGCTTTATAAAATATATTTCTTTAGAAAGTTTTGGACCTATCATCTTGAATAGAAAGAATTGCTAACGTAATTTTTTTTAAATTAGCAGATTACTTATAAATTCTGAAAAATAAAATCATAGAGTTACAAAATCACAGAGTTGGGAGGGTTAGTTTCCCATAAAGGTTATTCTTTTCAGTAAAGGAGTTCTCTTTATTGCAGGCTGATGGTCAAATAGCTTCAACTAATTATGTGATGGGAAATCTAGTACTTCCCAAGAGAGTCTACTTAATTTCTTTTAAACATTATGTTTTTACAGTTATAAGGATAATGCATTTTTATAATAGGAAGAAACAAACTCAAAAGTAGTAAGTAAAAAGTCACTTTAAATTCCCTATTAAAAAACTGCTGCTATTAGCATTTTGCTGTTTTTTCCTTTCAGTATTTTTGTATAATTTAATCATCCCTCAAAGTAGTTGTAACTGTTATGTATACAACTATATGTCTTGCTATTTTTTAAAAAGTTTATTGAAGTATAGTTGCTTTACAGTGTTGTGTTAGTTTTTGATCTAGAGCAAAGTGAATCAGGTATATATATACATATATCCCCTCTTTTTTTTTTTTTTGATACAGCCACTATGGAGAACAGTACAGAGATTCCTTAAAAACTAAAAATAGAACTACCATATGATTCTGCAATTCTCACTCCTGGGTATATATGTGGAGAAAACGTAATTCCAAAAGATACATGCACCCCAATGCTTTGCTATTTTTAAATGCAAGGTTATAATAAAAGCCTATTTATGTTATTATAAATACCTTTGAAGCTACTTTACAATGGTGCATATTCCATCCCATTTAACCACAAGATGTGGTTCAACCATAAACTATGTTATCATTCTTTCATAGTTAGGCAATAAGGTTGCTTCCATAGGCTAAACAAAGGGTAAAGGGAAATTTATCCAAAGATACTTAAAAAACAAATTTGCCTTCCAAAATTTATGCCATAATGTTAGGACATAATGGACACCAATATCTTTACTCTCTTGGAATCTTAACAAGGTTTGTGCTTCACTTTCAGTTTGCATATAATTCCTTTCAATAGGGAATGTATATGCAAGACAGAAACTGGATTATTTCCTTTTCTGTGATTCAACACATACTTCAAAACCATGGACATCCTTTTTTATCTGTTCTCCTTGTTTTGAGAAAGCCAAAATATCCTCTATTAGTGTTTTGGCACCCTACTCCAGCGCTCTTGCCTGGAGAATCCCATGGACGGAGGAGCCTGGTGGGCTGCAGTCCATGGGGTCGCTAGGAGTCGGACATGACTGAGTGACTTCACTTTCAGTTTTCACTTTCATGCATTGGAGAAGGGAATCGCAACCCACTCCAGTGTTTTTGCCTGGAGAATCCCAGGGATGGGGGAGCCTGGTGGGCTGCCATCTGTGGGGTCGCACAGAGTCGGACATGACTGAAGCAACTTAGCAGCAGTAGCAGCAGCAGTGTTTTGCTTATCACAAGATTCACTTCTGTTCTTCAGTTTCTTTCTTTTTAATTTTGATTTTTAGCAATTTGACTATTATGTTCCTAGGTATGTTTTTCTTTCTGTTTATCTTGTTTAGATTTTATGAAGCTTCTTCAATCTTCTGGTTGCTATTTTTCATCAGTTTTGGAATATTTTCAGCTATTAGTTTAAAAAACTTTTTTTTTCTATTCTGATATTTCTCTCTTCTCTTTTTGTGATTCTTATTTGTGTATATATTAGACATTGACATTCTGTAGGTGATTGGAGCTTGGTTCATCTTTTCATCAGGCTTTTCTTCTTTGTACTTAACTTTGGATAATCTCTATTTTCCTGACTTCAGGTTCCTGAGTTTTTCTATTGTGGTGTCCAATCTACTGGTAAGCTCATGTAGTGAATTTCTCATTCAGGTTATTGTATTTTTTAATTCTAGAATTTCCTTTTGGTTTTTTGATAATATCCATTTCTTTACTGATATTCTTCCTATGGACATTCATTATACTATTTTCCCCTTAAAATAAGTACATATGTTTATTAAACTGTTTTAAAATAATTTCTTATCAATTTAAGCATTTCTACCATCTCTGGGTCTATTTTAATTTACTGATTTTTTTTCCTCCTTGTTTTAGGTCAGTAAATCCTATATTTAGTCATTTTTTTATTATATGCTATACAGTGTAGATGCTCTTTTATTGAGATTCTGCATTTCACTTTCTTAAAGACTGTTGAGGCTTTATGTTCCCAGGCAATTAATTTTCTGTTGAATCAGCTTGATTCTCTTGATGCTTGATCTTAAGCTATATTATGTCATATCTCGGAGAAGGCAATGGCAAGCCACTCCAGTACTCTTGCCTGGAAAATCCCATGGACGGAGGAGCCTGGTAGGCTGCAGTCCATGGGGTCGTTACGAGTCGTATGCGACTGAGCGACTTCACTTTCACTTTTCACTTTCACGCAATGGAGAAGGAAATGGCAACCCATTCCAGCGTTCTTGCCTGGAGAATCCCAGGGACAGCAAAGCCTGATGGGCTGCTGTCTATGGGGTCGCACAGAGTCGGACACGACTGAAGCGACTTAGCAGCAGCAGCAGCATGTCATATCTATAGTCATGCCTACTGTAGGTGTCCAACAGCTTTATTCCTAACACGTGGTCTTTCTGGGGTCCAGTACACTGGGGGTGTTAACTGATGTCTCTAACACCCTCACTGATTGGAAGTCCAACATCTTTCAGTACCAAGAAGCGTCTAGAATCTCCAGTTAATTCACGTTTCTTCAGTAACTGTTCCCCTCATCCCGAGGCTTTAAATAATCTTATTCTAACCATCTGCACTTAGTATTTGATGAACTCTTGAGAAGATGCTACACGTATTTCTGGAATCCTTTCTCTGTGCAGCTTCCTCTTGAAAAATCCCAGTTACCTCAGCAACCCCAAACTCTGATTTCTGCCTCCTCAGCTCGGTGAAGCTGTGGCTTGGCTCCACCTTCTTGCTCTATATTCAGGAAGCACAGGATGACTATGGGACTCACTTTGTGTGTTTTCCTTTTTATCATAGATCACAGTTCCATACCACTGTTTTCAAGCAACTGAGAATAGTTGCACAGTCTGTACAGTTTTATAGTTGTTTACGATGTGCAGGCTAGTCTATTAAAAGCTACATCTGGAAATGGGAGGCTTCATAAGAGGTACATATATATTAAGAGACTAACTTTTATCCATTTCCAATATATCTCTTCTGTTGTTCACTGTTTTATTCCCTGTGAAGTGAAAGTCAAATTATAGATTGAGTAGCCTGGACCTGAGAAGTGGTTATTAACAATTTTAATATCAGGGGAAAAAAAATCAGAAAAAGATTAAATTTGCAGCAATTTTTAAAAATTAAGAGTAAATTCATTTTTAAATAAACTGAATTTTGATATTTGATATATCTTAGAGATGGCCAATCATATCATCTACCAAAGACTTCATAGTTTAAAAACTTCATGTATATATAAAAAACATAGATCGTTGCATGGATGCATAGAAATAATTGCCTAGGGAATAATGCAGGCTTCCCTGGTGGCTCATTTGGTAAAGAATCTGCCTGCAATGCAGGAGACCTGGGTTCGATCTCTGGGTTGGGATGATCCCCTGGAAAAGGGAACGGCTACCCACTCCAGTATTCTGGCTTGGAGAACTCCATGGACTACAGTTGGCTTAAAACTCAACATTCAGAAAACTAAGATCATGGCATCTGGTGCCATCACTTCATGGCAAATAGATGGGGAAACAATGGAAACAGTGACAGACTTTATTTTGGGGGCTCCAAAATCACTGTAGATGGTGAATGCAGCCATCAAATTAAAAGACACTTGTTCTTTGGAAGAAAAGCTATGATCAGCCTCAGTTCAGTTCAGCTGCTCAGTCATGTCCGACTCTTTGTGACCCCATGGACTGCAGCAGGCCAGGCCTCCCTGTCCATCACTAACTCCTGGAGCTTGCTTAAACTCATGTCCATTGAGTCGGTGATGCCATCCAGCCATCTCATCCTCTGTTGTCCCCTTCTCTACCCACCTTCAATCTTTCCCAGCATCAGGATCTTTTCCATTGAGTCAGTTCTTCACATCAGGTGGCCAAAGTATCGGAGTTTTAACTTCAGCATCGGTCCTTCTAATGAATATTCAGGACTGATTTCCTTTAGGATGGACTGGTTGGATCTCCTTGCAGTCCAAGGGACTCTCGAGAGTCTTCTCCAACACTACAGTTCAAAAGCATGAATTCTTCAGTGCTCAGCTTTCTTTATAGTCCAACTCTCACATCCATACATGACTACTGGAAAAACCATAGCCTTGACTAGATGGACATTTGTTGGCAAAGTAATGCCTCAGCTTTTTAATATGCTGTCTAGTTTGGTCATAACTTTCCTTCCAAGGAGTAGGTGTCTTTTAATTTCATGGCTGCAGTCACCATCTGCGGTGATTTTGGAGCCCCCAGAAATAAAGTCTGACACTGTTTCCACCATTTCCCCATCTATTTGCCATGAAGTGATGGGACTGGATGCCATGGTCTTTGTTTTCTGAAGCTTATTAACAACTTCAATAATATATCAGGAAAAAAAAATCAGAAGATTAAATTTGCAAAACTTCAACTTTTTCTAAGACATTAAACAGTTTAGAACCCCTTAAATCTCAGAAGTTACCTTGGTCATTTCTAAGATGGGATCCAGAGGCATCTTTCAAAAATCAAAACCTGCCGGAACTTTCCTCCAAAAGAAAAGCTTTAAAAGTTATGGTGGAAATTTTACTTACTCCTGTAATAATACTGATTGCACTTTCTTTGTTTTCCCCTCTAGTTTGCAAACTTCACAGGGCAAGGACCTTGTTTTCTATCAAACCATCAACATGTAAAGTGAAGTTGCTCAGTCGTGTACAACTCCTTTCGACCACATGGACTGTAGCCTGCCAGGCTCCTCTATCCATGGGATTTTCCAGGCAAGAATACTGAAGTGGGTTGCCATTTCCTTCTCCAGGGGATCTTCCCAACCCAGAGATCAAACCCGGGTATCCTGCATTGCAGGCAGACTCCTTACCATCTGAGCCACCAGGGAAGTCCTACTGTGTCTAAAAATAGTAAATACTCATTTGCTGACTACTACTAATAATGTTAAGAGTAAGAGCTAACCTGTATTGAACACTAGCTATGTGATATTATTTCACATTGTATTATTTTATAAGATACACATTCTTTGTTTACAGGATTGATAGCTTTCTTATAGCTCATAAAATGTTTTATATTATTGATTTGACTTTGTTTATACTGACTTCAATGAGTTGTGTTTTGGTTTCCTATGGTCAAAACTTTGCTCTGTTGCTGCTGTTGCCATTGGTTTACTTCCTTTCAGGATCAAAGTGAATACTTTAATTTAAAAATCTTATCTTTAACTCTTCCTCTGCTGTCCTTTCCTAGGTTCTCTGGTGGCTCAGATGATAAAGAATCCACCAGCCATGTGGGAGACCTGAGTTTGATCCCTGGGTTGGGAAGATCCCCTGGAGGAGAGCATGGCAACCCACTCCAGTATTCTTACCTGGACTTGGGAGCCTAGAGGGCTATAAGTTTCCAAATGTAGCTGAGGAGCAGGAAGCAGGCGAGTTGGCTGGAGAACGCTCTGTGAGGAATGAAGTTCTCTTTCTGTCATTCTCAATGGACCTGACTTTCTAAACTCACAATTCATGAGTGCGATTAGCTTCCCCGTGGAAAATAGTACAAGGTCAAACTGAAATGGCAGCTCAGATAGGAATGGAAAAAGCAGACAGATCAGAAATATGCCAAAAATAATATATGAGGGTTCAGACCCCATGTAGTAGTGAAACCGGGGAAACCAGTTCTTTTAACATTTTGAGGGACAGAGAAGCCTCAAGTAATAACTGTTTTACCATAGTTCAGTTCAGTTCAGTCACTCAGTCGTGTCCAACTCTTTGCAACCCTATGAACTGCAGTACGCCAGGCCTCCCTGTCCACCACCAACGTCCACAGTCCACCCAAACCCATGTCCATTGAGTCGGTGATGCCATCCAGCCATCTCATCCTCTGTCGTCCCCTTCTCCTCCTGCCCTCAATCTTTCCCAGCATTAAGGTCTTTTCAAATCAGTCAGCTCTTCACATCAGGTGGCCAAAGTATTGGAGTTTCAGGTTCACCAACCTAGACAGCATATTAAAAAGCAGAGACATTACTTTGTCAACAAAGGTCCATCTAGTCAAGGCTATGGTTTTTCCAGTGGTCATGTATGGATGTGAGAGTTGGACTATAAAGAAAGATGAGCAGGGAAGAATTGATGCTTTTGAACTGTGGTATTGGAGAAGACTCTTGAAAGTCCCTTGGACTTCAAGGAGATCCAATCAGTCCATTCTAAAGGAGATCATTCCTGGGTGTTCATTGGTTTACCATAGGTGCAATTTAAATAAGAATTCTAAAGGTTACTTTTTTGTGTTGCAGTAAACAATGTAGACTCCTAGCACCTCAGACTGTTTGGGGTACTGTAAACTCCAATAATTAGCTTTTAGTACATTAAGCTAAATTTGAAGAGATGCATGTGATATTTAAAGAAGGCAGTCTTAGGAAACATGCTTTTCTTAATCTTAAACCAAGTTCAGATCAGTTCAGTTCAGTCGCTCAGTCATGTCTGACTCTTTATGACCCCATGAATCGCAGCACGCCAGGCCTCCCTGTCCATCACCAACTCCCGGAGTTCACTCAGGCTCATGTCCATCGATTCAGTCATGCCATCCAGCCATCTCATCCTCTGTCGTCCCCTTCTCCTCCTGCCCCCAATCCCTCCCAGCATCAGAGTCTTTTCCAATGAGTCAACTCTTCGCATGAGGTGGCCAAAGTACTGGAGTTTCAGCTTTAGCATCATTCCTTCCAAAGAACAAGTTAGGCTACCATAAAGCTAATATATAGGTTATACTGTTGTTCCTACTAAATTGCCTTTAATACATTTTACTTTTATTTAATACATGGCCTTTGAGATTTATTACAAATAAAAGCAATCTGAAAAAGAACACTTCTGCAATTCTAAACAGACAACAACTAAACTCTTTCTGTTCTGCAGTTATTGAGGACTTTTGTCTATTACTTTACTCAGAGTATTTTGTGGAAGTCTACTTGTAAACATTGTTTCAAGATTTAGTGCCCAGAAATACATTATAACTTTGAAGAAATTGATGTTTCATCTTTAAGATAATGAACATGAAATGTCTTATCATATTTCTTTTCTGTCATATTTCAGTGGATACTCAGAGCCAAATTTGTACATTGATTTGTAATAATGATATTATTTTCATGGCTCTCTCTAATCCTGACTATAGTGAAAAGATGTCCTTTTCATTATAGGGGACTGGAATGCAAAAGTAGGAAGTCAAGAAACATCTGGAGTAACAGGCAAATTTGGCCTTGAAGTGCAGAATGAAGCAGGGCAAAGGCTAATAGAGTTTTGCCAAGAGAACACACTGGTCATAGGAAACACTATCTTCCAACAACACAAGAGAAGACTCTACACATGGCCATTACTAGATGGCTAACACCAAAATCAGATTGATTATATTCTTTGCAGCCAAAGATGGAGAAGCTCTATACAGTCAACAAAAACAAGAACAGGAGCTGACTGTGGCTCAGATCATGAACTCCTTATTGCCAAATTCAGACTTAAATTGAAGAAAGTAGGGAAAACCACTAGGCCATTCAGGTATGACCTAAATCAAATCCATTACAATTATACAGTAGAAATAAAAAATAGATTTAAGGGACTGGATCTGATAGACAGTGCCTGATGAACTATGGATGGAGGTTCTGACACTGTACAGGAGACAGGGATCAAGATCATTCCCAATAAAAAGAAATGCAAAAAAGCAAAATGCTGTCTGAAGAGGCCTTACAAATAGCTGTGAAAAGAAGAAAAATGAAAAACAAAGGAGAAATGGAAAGATATACCATTTGAATGCAGAGTTCCAAAGAATAGCAAGGAGAGATCAGAAAGCCTTCCTCAGTGATCAATGCAAAGAAATACAGGAAAAAAATAGAATGGGAAAGACTAGAGATCTCTTGAAGAAAATTAGAGATACCAAGGGAAGATTTCATGCAAAGATGGGCTCAATAAAAGACAGAAATGATATGTACCTAACAGAAGCAGAAGGTATTAAGAAGAGGTAGCAAGAATACACAGAACTGTACAAAAAAGATCTTTATGACCCAGATAATCACGATGGTGTGATCACTCATCTAGAGCCAGATATCCTGGAAAGTGAAGTCAAGTGGGCCTTAGGAAGCATCACTACGAACAAAGCTGGTGTAGGTGATGGAATCCCAGTTGAGTTATTTCCAATCCTGAAAGATGATGCTGTGAAAGTGCTGCACTCAATATGCCCGCAAATTTGGAAAACTCAGCAGTGGCCACAGCACTGGAAAAGGTCAGTTTTTATTCTAATCCCAAAGAAAGGCAATGCCAAAGAATACTCAAACTACTGCACAACTGCACTCATCTCACACGCTAGTAAAGTAATGCTCAAAATTTTCCAAGCCAGGCTTCAGCAATACATGAACTGTCAACTTCCAGATGCTCAAGCTGGATTTAGAAAAGGCAGAGGAACCAGAGATCAAATTGCCAACATCTGTTGGATCATCGAAAAAGCAAGAGAGTTCCAGAAAAACATCTACTTCTGCTTTATTGACAATGCCAAAGCATTTGACTGTGTGGATCACAACAAACTGGAAAATTCTGAAAGAGATGGGAATTCCAGACCACCTGACCTACCTTATAAAAATCTGTATGCAGATCAGGAAGCAACAGTTCAGTTTAGTTCAGTTCAGTCCAGTCACTCAGTCATGTCCCACTCTTTGTGACCCCATGAATTGCAGCATGCCAGGCCTCCCTGTCCATCACCAAATCCCAGAGTTCACTTAGACTCACGTCCATTGAGTCAGTGATGCCAGGCAGCCATCTCATCCTCTGTCGTTCCCCTCTCCTCCATTCTGAAGGAGATCAGCCTTGGGATTTCTTTGGAAGGAAAGATCCTAAATCTGAAACTCCAGTACTTTGGCCACCACATGGACATGGAACAGACTGGTTCCAAATAGGAAAAGGAGTGTGTCAAGGCTGTATCTTGTCACCCTGCTTATTTAACTTATATGAAGAGTACATCATAAGAAACACTGGGCTGGATGAAGCACAAGCTAGAATCAAGATTGCTGGGAGAAATATCAATAACCTCAGATATACAGATGACACCACCCTTATGGCAGAAAGTGAAGAAGAACTAAAGAGCCTCTTGATGAAAGTGAAAGAGGAGAGAGAAAAAGTTGGCTTAAAGCTTAACATTCAGAAAACTAAGATCATGGCATCTGGTCCCATCATTTCATGGGAAATAAATAGGGAAACAGTGGAAACAATGGCTGACTTTATTTTTGGGGGGCTCCAAAATCACTGCAGATGGTGATTGCAGCCATGAAATTAAAAGGCGCTTACTCCTTGGAAGGGAAGTTATGACCAACCTAGACAGCCTATTAAAAAGCAGAGATATTACTTTGTCAACAAAGGTCCGTCTAGTCAAGGCTATGGTTTTCCAGTAGTCATGTATGGATGTGAGGACTATAAAGAAAGCTGAGTGCAGAAGAATTGATGCTTTTGAACTGTGGTGTTGGAGAAGACTCCTGAGAGTCCCTTGGACTGCAAGGAGATCCAACCAGTCCATCCTAAAATAGATCAGTCCTGAATATTCACTGGAAGGACTGATGTTGAAGCTGAAACTCCAATACTTTGGCCACCTGATGTAAAGAACTGACTCACCTGAAAATACCCTGATGCTGGGGAAGGTTGAAGGCAGGAGAAGGGGACAACAGAGGATGAGATGGTTGGATGATATTACTGACTCAATGGACATGAGTTTGGGTAAATTCCGGGATTCGGTGATGGACAGGGTTGGAGAAGGAAATGGCAACCCACTCCAGTGTTCTTGCCTGGAGAATCCCAGGGACGGGGGAGCCTGGTGGGCTGCTGTCTATGGGGTCGCACAGAGTTGGACACAACTGAAGCGACTTAGCAGCAGCAGCAGAAATGGATGGAGTTGCAGAGTCGGACATGACTGAGCAACTGAACTGAGCTGAACAGAACTCCTGACTACTTATTTTCTTCCATTTTATTACATTTGTCTAAATAACTTTTGTTGTGCTGCTGCTGCTTCTCAGTCGCTTTAGTCATGTCTGACTCTTTGAGACCTCATGGTAAGCCACCACAAATCGTGGTTATTATTATAATCCATTCTTGTTTCAGGCATAAAAAATATGGTAAATTAAATTACTACTAATTCTTGTTGATGATCTGTAGATTATCATAGTATAGGTCTCACCCTAATAGCTTAATTTTTACTCATTTCACATGAAGAATAATTTAGTTATTTTGGTATCCTATTTTCAATCTGTTTCTTAAATTCTGTTTGATTACAGAACTAAAATCAATGACATGAATAGAAAACATGGAAAACATTTACATTCTCTGCCCATATAAATAATTTTATTACATTCCTTCTTTTCTATTTCTTCATTTCTTTTCTTTCTGATGATTTTTAGGTAAACTTAGAAATTACATTTTCTACTGTTCCTTTTTCTTTGTATTTTTTTGTCCAGAATGAATGTGTCTGGTCTCTTATACTTAGTTCAAGAGTAATTATTTTTCAGTTTGATGTGATGATTTATTTTATTGGAAACTGAGTCAAATTTCTCAGGTAGTGTATTTTGGGGTGATTTAATGAAAACCATGAACTTCCAATGTAAAAATTCAATAGTTAATTTATTCCTCTTATGGAATAGCATGAGCACAGCCTTTGGGTTTTGCAGTTAAATGTTCCTTTAGGAAGGGATTCTAGAGTTGGAGTTTCATTGTAATGTCAATTAGATTGAGAAGTATTATACAAGCTAAGATTGCTTGCATGACTCCCTGCAACAAAAGCAAGCATTATTTTGAAACTCTCTCTTTTGGTTTGTTCAGCAGACTTTCCACAGGAAGGTGGAACTCACATTCCTTTTCCTATTCCCTGAGTGAGGATGTGAGACTGGATTTAGTGTAGGAATTCCTGAATGAGACGTAGGGATTTTCCTGAAAAAAGATGGTAAAATCTGGATTATGTGCAAAAAATGCCTGGAAAAGTAATTTGCCATGTAGAAGATTCTTCCAACTCTTTCCTGACCCCATGAACTATAGCCCGCCAGGCTCCCGTGTCCATGGGATTTCCCAGGCAAGAATACTGGAGAGGGTTGCTGTTTCCTTCTTCAGGGGATCTTCCTGACTCAGGGATCGAGCCCACATCTCCTGCATTGGCAGTCGAATTCTTTACCATCTGAGTCATCTGGGAGGTCCATGGGGACTCCAAATTTAAACTAAGGCTCCAGTAACCTTGAATTTTAAAGTTGTATTAATGTAGCTGCATATGATACATATATCCACACCAAACCATAGACTTTTGTGAAAGCTTCACGAAGACAGTGGAGCCCATTTGGTTTCTCAACCTGACCCTTGCTTGATTTCCCTTCATCCTGCTGATCCTATAGGCAGCTAAGGGAGAGAGAAACACTTAGGAACTAAAGTGGGAGACGAGCCAGTTTGAAGCCAGCTCTGAAACTTATTATTCTTCTGACTTTGGGTTATCATTCAAACTTTCAGAAGCTCACTTTCCTGACCTGTCACATGGAGACAAAAACTCTTCTAGCATAGGTTAGCTGGGAAGATTAAATGATAAAAAGATTAAATGTTAATATGTGCACAAGTTTTTGTAAACTATAGTGTGTGCTAGTCATGCAAAGAATATTAATAATTATTATATATTGGCATTAATTTATATCATATCAAAGCTTTTGATACAATTTAGGAGATATTCTGATAAAAGTATATTCTGATAAAATTTGGGAGAGCAATCCACCAGATTTATGCCTTTCAAAGGTGTCCTGTGTGCCTGGAGTGGTAAATAAGTAATGAGGATAATATATAAATCCAGGAATTAAGTATTTATGTATAATACTTTACAACTTCATTTGGTGAAGCATCTTTCATGCCAACTATATCCCCAAACAGATTACGTTCAATAAAGACTTACAGTGATATGCAATAAATACTAGCAGTGAGCGACAGACATTGAGATAAACAGGCAGGGGAAAGTGCTTTTCAGCTAAATTCTTAAACAAAATGAAGAATTTAGGGGTGAAGAGACCCAGGAGAGATGTCACAATAGGGAGGAACTATTGGAAGTAGTTTCACACTCAGTTTTCTTACTGAGAGGCCTGAGGCACAAAGTACCAAGGCCTTGAACCTCTGCCTGGGTCATCTCACTGGCAGCACGTCCTCACTGCAGGGAAAGAAAAGATATGAAGTCCAAGGCAGGTGAGTTCCAACTCTGTGGGAATTACGAGGCAGGGAAAGCTTTGTTTTGATTTACGAGGCACTGTGAAGGAGTTTGTATTGGTACTCTGTTCCCTGTATTCCACCCAAGAAGTGCGTCTACGAAGTTCATCACTGAAAATCAGCTGGAAATCTCATCTGCAGTCTAGAGTGAGGATTTTCAGGTTAGCTCAGAATATACTCTTTTCTGAATCCTTCCATAAGTTTTGCCTTTGGTTTGCAGTTTTGAGACAGAAAAATGATTTTTTAATATGTTAACCTGCCTTTTTTGTAGGCTGTGGATAACATGAGCTCTTTAACACTGCTGCGAGTGGGGGGGTTGTGTGTGTGTGTGTGCATGTTTTGAGGAAGCGATGTGACATATAGAAAAAAGAAAGAAAAGAGAAGAATGTTACTCATAAGGTCTAGTTTAAGACTAATTTTATTCTACTCTCACTTTTTTTACTCTCAGTTTTTTAACCTAGAAAAGGAGGATATTGATATCTATTTACTAGGGTTGTGTGAAGATAAATAAGATGATGGCGGACCTTTGGTACTGCAATTTTTATTTTTTATCTTTTTATTTTTTTAAATTTTATTTAACTTTACAATATTGTATTGGTTTTGCCATATATCAAAATGAATCCACCACAGGTATACATGTGTTCCCCATCCTGAACCCTCCTCCCTCCTTTCTCCCCATACCATACCTCTGGGTCATCTCAGTGCACCAGCCCCAAGCATCCAGTATCGTGCATCGAACCTGGACTGGCGACTCGTTTCATATATGATATTATACATATTTCAATGCCATTCTCCCAAATCATCCCACCCTCTCCCTCTCCCACAGAGTCCAAAAGACTGTTCTATACATCAGTGACTCTTTTGCTGTCTCGTATACGGGGTTATTGTTACCATCTTTCTAAATTCCATATATATGCGTTAGTATACTGTATTGGTGTTTTTCTTTCTGGCTTACTTCACTCTGTTAATAGGCTCCAGTTTCATCCACCTCACTAGAACTGATTCAAATGTATTCTTTTTAATGGCTGAGTAATACTCCATTGTGTATATGGTACTGCAATTTTTAAAGCTCTCAGTAAACATTAGTACCCATCTTCATTAGCTTGAATGTGCTATTACCATCTTTCTCTTTTTAGAGAGCTATTATTTAGAAATTTTGACATTTGTAAAATACTTGCTATTAGAGACAGAACCACATTACAAAAAATTCTTAGGATAGGCAATTAAAAATCTCTTATATTTTGACTTTTAAATGCATTATATGCATTTTAAAGCACCCTCAATCTCTAAGTTAGTACTCAAATGAATATAATTGTGTACAGACTAAGATGGGAGGAAGGTAAGAGTCGGGGAAGAGTGGGGGAAACATAAGAAGATTCAAAGGTTAAGAAAACATTGCTTGTATGTGAAATTTGATTTCAGACTATTTAAAGAGTGTGTAAGTAAGAGTTACTGTATTTTCTATTTACAAAGTGTTTGTGGTGGTGTTGTGATTGTTTGGTTTAGTTTAATTTGGTTTAAAGACCAACTAATGCCTTCCAATGAAAGATAGCACTTTGCAAACCTATCTCAAACTCTACTACAGCACTTTATATAAAGAGAAGTAGATATAGTTCAATATCTACAGGATACCTTTGACTTGCTGGGTAGATATTGACAGCTTTAAGGAGGGTCATGAAAGTGTCTTTTGTGATGCTAAAATGGCCTCAGAATGAGCCATTTATTTTGGAAGGTCATATATAGAGTTAAAAAAAAAAAAAAAGCTTAACCTGGAAGTATTGATAGGAAGAGAGACAGTACATAAATGAATGAAGAGATTAGGGGCCGAGTAGCTGCAATCACAAATTGGTTTCACAGCAGCTCCTGATATGACCAATGAAAAAGATAAAGAATGAAAAGAACTAGTCAAATCAGCCAAATAGCCATGAAGGGTCCATTCCCTGAGGGCAGGGCTGCTGTGTGCACATCATGTATTCTCAGTGCCTAGAACGTGGAGCAGCACGCTGCTGCTGCTGTTGCTAAGTTGCTTCAGTCGTGTCCGACTCTGTGCGACCCCATGGACTGCAGCCTACCAGGCTCCTCCGTCCACGGGATTTTCCAGGCAAGAGTGCTGGAGTGGGTTGCCATTGCCTAGGTTCTCACTATTGCATAGTAAAAAAAAATGAACATATATATAAATAAATAATATATATTCAGGAGGGAGTGACTTGACTTTTTTTTTTTTTTTTTTTTTAAGGAAGATTCTAGATTATTTGCTCCCATGGCAGAGGTTATCTTCTATAAAATTTCCTCTATTTTCCAGTTGTCTCCTAGGTAGATATTTCTATCCCTGGTGTTCTTTATGGGCTAGTAAGTGTAGGAGAAATGCCTCTAGGGACAGAAAGATCTGAAGCTGTTACATTAAAAAGTTTTCCCAGGCAGACAAAATATGGCCTGGAGTCTGCTCCTGGTTACAACTTTAATCATTTCACACCAGCTGACTGTGGAAATTTATCTGAACGATGAAGGAAATACTTTAATCAGGACTTCATCATGTTACTTTCACAACTTTGGAGTTCTGAATTAGAACTAAGAGCGTGGAAGATTATCTGCAACTTCAGTCTTCTGATAAATCCATGAGAAGATGCCTTACTCCATGGAATGGAAGACAGAGGGATTCAGGCAAGGAATTAGGAATGGGAGAGATTTGGGTGTGTGTGTTGGGGGGGGAGTTCAGGTTCCAGAAAATTCAGTTCTAATAGCTATTGAGAATTTGAACTAAGTTTCGGAAAAGAGGAAGGCTAGCAGGGGTCATGAGATTGATGGCAATTAGTGACTAGACTGGCACCATATGTTGGGAGCCCAGGAAATCAAACTGACTTCAGAAGTCTGCGGTCTCAGAAACAGAAGGAAACGAAAGCTACAATAGTCATGAAGTCAATCAAGGTGAGAAGGAAAGGTGATGAAGAGAGATAAGGAACTGGGTTGGATTAGAATGACTGAGAGAATGAGAGCTCCTCTAAGAAAATAGGACTTGGTCGAATTACTCTTATACAGGAATTATTGGAGTTAAAGACCCTGCTCCTCTTGCCAGGCATAGGAACTTGTTCCCCAGCACTGCAAGTGCACACAAGTTGGAGATGGATGCTTCCTGCAGGACCGTGTGTTCAGCTGGGTTGTGCAGAGGAGAGTGAGAAGTCCAGGAATATTCTTTTGTTTTCTCGTGAACAGATCATTGCATTTCTCAGCTTAGAGGGGCCACTGAGAGAGGGGGACTTGGAAAGCTATTTCTCTAAAAGGGAGGACAACTCTGGAATATGTCCTAGGACAATTTTATTTCTTGAAAATAAACACAAAGACCTTTCAATGTGAGTCTTCTACTTTATTGATACTATGTGTAAAATAGATAACCAATGAGAACCTACTGTATGGCACAGGGAACTCTACTCAGTGCTCTGTGGTGACCTAAATTGGAAGGAATTCCACAAAAGAGCGGATATATGTATATGTAGAGTTGATTAACTTTGCTATAGGCAGAAACTAATACCACACTGTAAACAAACTATACCCCAATAAAAAATTAAAAAATAAATGAATAAAAGAAGAGAAACTCAGATGGTTCTTCCCAGTCAATAGGCATCAAATATATGCAGGATAGGTATCCTGAGTGAGATGAGCAAAAGGGAAAGTATTAGTCACTCAGTCATGTCTGACTCTTTGTGACCCCATGGACTGTAGCCCACCAGGCTCTTCTGTATATGGAATTTTCCAGGCAAGAATGCTGGAGTGGTAGCCATTCCCTTCTCCATGGGATCTTCCCAACCCAGGGATTAAACCTAGGTGTGATCCTGCCTGCATTGCAGGGAGATTCTTTACCATCTGAGCCTCCAGGGAAGCCCATCCTGAATGAGACATTTGTGAGGAGTTGACAAAAGTCATAAGCAGATTTAATGATCTGATCCCAGGAGTCTAAATGAGGGTAGTGTCTCTCTTAGCTCCCTGGAGGAGCACTGCCAATGTTCTTTTGTGGTTACACTGGCCACCCCAAATAACCTAATGGTGAAGCTGCTTCTCTGGTGATGTCTGTCATGTCTGATCTATAACCTCCATCACTGCTTTTTTTTTTTAAAGCTCTTATGATAGCACAGCACATTTGAGTATGCTTAAACTATTCAAGTGGTGCTACTGGCTATAATTAAGCTCTTTCAGCCTTTCCATTACAAATTCTTCTTTTCAGGGTTTACTATCTCAGAGACTTCTAATCCCATTGGACCAAACTCAGTACAGAAGTTGTCAGCAAGAATGCAAATTTTTCTGCTCACCCCTAAATATTTCCAATTAAACAAATGGTTTTTTTTTTTTTTCTTTCTTATTGCAGCATAGGTATAAGGTTTCAGGCACTTTTGAAGGGCCACAGGAAAAAAGTAACCTAAGCATAAAATCAGAAAGAAATATATAAGAATGCAGAATTTGTCTAGTTTGGGGGTGGGTGGGGAAATATCAAACATTTCCAGTATTAAAGAACTTTTTGCCTTGTGTTTTCAAAATCAAACTCAAGATTTAGCTGTGAAATAAACTAAAAGCATCTTGGCTGTGAGATTGGACTTTTGATTTTTTTGTAAAGAGAAATGTTTCTTTAGTCTGTGAAAACTTAAAATGGTTGGTTGATTCCAATATATTCATCTGATGTGGTCCATAATTGAAGTGCTTCTTTTCCTTTCTTCTCTGTCTTGAAGCCAATTGAATAAAAATCGTATGTGACACTATTGGTATATAGCAAAGTTATTAATGTAAAATAATTATAATGTTTTGTTGTGGTAGAAGGTATATGAAATTTACCATCTTAAGCATTTATACATGTACAGTTCAGTAGTATTAAGTATATTTACACTCTTGTACAATTAATCTCCAGAACTTTTCATCTTGTAAAACCAGAGTTCTATACCCACTAAGCACCTTTCCATCTCGCCTTCTCCTCACCCTCTGGCAACCACCATTCTACTTTCTGTTTCTATGAATTTGACTATTCACAGATACCTCATATAATGGAGGTATAAATACCTCATATAAATGGAATCATACAATGTTTGTCTTGTGGCAAACTGTGACTGGCATATTTCAATTAGCATAATGACCTCTAGATCATGCATGTTTTAGCATGGGTCAGAATTTCTTTTGTAAGGCTGCATGATATAAAATGGAGAAGGCAATGGCACCCCACTCCAGTACTCTTGCCTGGAAAATCCCATGGATGGAGGAGCCTGGTGGGCTGCAGTCCATGGGATCGCTAAGAGTTGGACACGACTGAGCGACTTCACTTTCACTTCTCACTTTCATGCATTGGAGAAGGAAATGGCAACCCACTCCAGTATTCTTGCCTGGAGAATCCCAGGGATGGGGGAGCCTGGTGGGCTACCGTCTATGGGGTCGCACAGAGTTGGACACAGCTGAAGCGACTTAGCAGCTGCAGCAGCATGATATAAGTTATAAAAAGTTGACTTTTGAATGTTGATTCAGTTTTGTATTTATTCTTTTTTTAAAAATTAATCCAAAGATCTGATTTCTTAAATAAAAGACTGCTATGTCTTCAAATTCTTTCATGTGGCAATTTAGTTGCCAAGTCATGTCTGACTCTTTTGCGACCCCATGGACTGTAACCCTCCAGGCTCTCTGTCCATGGGATGTCCCAGGCAAGAATACTGGAGTAGGCTGCCATTTCCTTCTCCAGGGGATCTTCTTGACCCAGGAACTGAACCCAGTTTCTCCTGTATTGCAGGTGGATTCTCTACCAACTGAGCCACCAGGGAAGCCTACAAATTTTTTCATACTTATTAAAATTCCTCTTTGGGGATTTTTAACTCATTAGCTTGAAGCTACAGGGGTTTTTTTCGGCTGAGCTGCGTCTTCGTTGCTGCAGGGGCTTTTCTCCAGTTGCGGTGAGCAGGGACGACTCTCTAGTTGTGGTGTGTGGGCTTTTCGTTTCGGTGCCTTCTCTTGTTGTGGAACATGGGCTCTAGGATGCATGGGCTCAGTAGTTGCAGCATGCGTGTGTGCGTGCATGCATGCATGCTCAGTTGCTCAGTCATGTCTAACTCTTTTCGACCCTTTATGGACTATAGCCCACCAGGCTCCTCTGTCTATGGGATTCTCCAGGCAAGAATACTGGAGTGAGTAGCCATTCCCTTCTCCAGGGATCTTGCTGACCCAGGGATTGAATCCCTGTCTCCTGTGTCTCCTGCATTGGCAGGCAGATTCTTTACCATTGAGCCACTTTGAGGAACTGCTCAGGCGGCGCTATTGGTAAAGAACTCACCTGCCAATCCTGGAGATATAAGAGACACGAGTTCAGGCCCTTGGTCAACAAGATCCCTTGGAGAAGGGAATAGCTACCCACTCCAATATTCTTGCCTGGAGAATCCCATGGACAGAGGAGCCATGGCAGACTACTGTCCATAGGGTCACAAAGAGTCGGACATGACTGAAGTGACTCAATGCATGCACACATACACCTTGGGAGAGTAAGTGGTTTTTCAGTCATGTTTCCCAGGCAGTGGAAGATGGACCTCTCTAGGTCCCAGGCTGTGTCTGTCTGCTCCCGGGTCTGGTGGTCCTAAACGTCTGCCAGGTTGTCGTGTGCAGCTACCAGTGCAGTTGCACGTTCTGCATTCTGTCTCCATGGGGAATTGTTCTCCCTGTTAGAGTACTATGACCAACCTAGATAGCATATTCAAAAGCAGAGACGTTACTTTGCCAACAAAGGTCCATCTAGTCAAGGCTATGGTTTTTCCTGTGGTCATGTATGATGTGAGAGTTGGACTGTGAAGAAGGCTGAGTGCTGAAGAATTGATGCTTTTGAACTGTGGTGTTGAAGAAGACTCTTGAGAGTCCCTTGGACTGCAAGGAGAGCCAACCAGTCCATCCTAAAGGAGATCAGTCCTGGGTGTTCTTTGGAAGGACTGATGCTAAAGCTGAAACTCCAACACTTCGGCCACCTCATGCGAAGAGTTGACTCATTGGAAAAGATTCTGATGCTTGGAGGGATTGGGGGCAGGAGGAGAAGGGGATGACAGAGGATGAGATGGCTGGATGGCATCACCGACTCGATGGATGTGAGTCTGAGTGAACTCCGGGAGTTGGTGATGGACAGGGAAGCTTGGCGTGCTGCAATTCATGGGGTCGTAAAGAGTCGAGCAACTGAGCAACTGAACTGAACTGAACTGAACCCCTCTGACACTTCCAAATGTGGCTGTCATGATCTCATCTGCCTCTGAAGTTATTTCTATTGTGTTCTTCAACTTTTCTATCTTTTTGCTTTCTTCTGCCTCCTAGAGTTTCTCGGATACTTGGTTTCTCAAGAACAGGTTAGTTTTACAAGACATGTGAGCCACCTTCTTTCACTCATTGAGTTTTGAATATTTGGTAAATTCCATTCAACTCCTTTTTGTTGTTGCTCAGTCACTAAGTCATGTCTGGCTCTTTGTGACTCCATGGGCTGTAGCACGCCAGGCTTCCCTGTCCTTCACTATCTCCTGGAGTTTGCTGAAACAAATGTCCATTGAGTTGGTGATGCCATCCAACAATCTCATCATCCTTTGCCCCATTCAATTTCTTAAATATTTATTAGAAAATTTTGAGTATCAGATTGAGAATGCAAAAATGACCAGACATGCCTGTATCCTTGAGGAGATCTTAAGCTAAGGGGGAAGACAAATATGCAGACAATCCAAGACAGTGTAGACAACAGGGAGAAAAGAGCATAGTGGCTATTGTGAGGGGCATGGACGAGGAAGAACTTGCCATACATGTGGAAATTGGATCAGATCTTAACAATAGGGTAACATTTAAAATGAGTCCTACAGAATGACTACAAATTGACTAGAAATTGGCTAGTGTCTCTCCTTCCCAATTATTTGCTTTATATGGTAAAAATACTTCTGGAAGTGAATAGTCCCCAGATTTTTTCCCACCACGAAGATAATATTGGATAAAATCATTAACATTTCTCAAGTGCATTTGTTATTTCCAGTTGTCCTGTTGTCACTGCATATTCTATAAGGATATCAGATTTATTTGGGGGGGTCTGCTGGGTCTGTTATGTTAAAGAATCCCAAAGGATATAAAGGGATGGATTCTGACTAGCCAGGGAATATACCGTAAATTGTTCTCAGTTATTTACATGTAGGTATGAATGTGGCAAATGAAGCAGGTTTGAGAAGAACAGGAAGAGAGAGGCAAGAGGGTAGGAGGAGCTTGGGAAAGACACGCTGGGGATTCACTGGTGAAAAAGGAGTGGGGAAACCCAAGGATGGGGACCTTGAACAAACTATAGATATTATTCTCTCTAGAAGTAGCCCTGTGTGTGCAAGAATGGCTTCTGAGTTACATTTTATTTGAACATTGGAGGTGTAAATGATCTCCAAGGTGGCATCCAATAAGTAGCAGCTCTTTTCCTCACCTGGGTTCCCAGCAAACCGAGACATAAAACAGAGAGTAAACGTGGGATAAGCAAAAAACTCCCTCTGCCACTGGTAGAGTTCAGAGCTTCGGGCTTGTTACTCTGGTGAACTTTTTGGTCTTGAAACCAGAACTAGGCAGACTTGCTGTCCACACCCGATCTGGGCAGCACTAGACTGGTGCAGGCTATTCCACAAGGATTAGTCTCCACACTCTTCTCCTCATTCACCAAGCACAATGACACTCTTCCTCCTCCAGGCTGGAATGAGGAAGAGGGCAGGAAGAAGCTAGAAAGATGCTAATATCCTAGGTTTGCAGTAAGGAAACCTAAGAAATAAGCAAGAGAAAAGCTTCCCCACCCCGCTGCCAAAAAGTTGCTCTGTATGGAGGGCATCACTGACTCAATGGACGTGAGTTTGAGCAAACTCTGGGAGATGGTGAAAGACAGGGAAGCCTGGCATGCTGCAGTCCATGGGGTCGCAAAGAGTCTGACACAACTTAGTGACTGAACAACAACAATGGAATGTTGCCTTTCAGTTTTTTTTCATCTTCAACTTCTGTTTTGTCCTTTGTTTTGAGGCATTGAGGCTGTCTCATATTTTCAGCAGAGATATTCAGTGTGCCTAGCCTCCATCTCTGTTTGATTATTCTCATCTTTGTTCTTCCAGTTTGCAATTTTTTGATTTTGCTTTGTTTTTGCTTACAGATGGACCCCACTACTTGAAGCAGAATGCAGAAGAGAGTAGGAGCCAGGTGCTCTGAGTCCTTAACACTATTGCCATCCTCTGCTTTGGCCCCTTCCGGCCTCTTTGATATTCATAGTAGGTAGATTCCGTCAGGTGCAATGTTGATGGGCTTGCATCTCAGCATAATGAATGTGGAAGCCTTGGCCTGTTTACCCGGTCTCCCCACTGCAGTGTGGTGAATTACTTTGAGCTCTTTGAATTAGCCTTTATATGTGTTTCAGGTAGCTCCCTCTCTATAGCATTGCCTCTGTGAGGCTTATGGGAGCTGCAGGGACTTAAAAATGAAGCAAATGGCTCTCCAAGGAAATCTCTCTAAGAGGCGAGAACTATTCGGGTTTGTGAATGCTTGGAGTTTCTCACTGTGTAACGAGATCAGTGTAGGATAGAAACATAGGAAACAACACTTTGTTCCCATGGGTAAAGTCAACTTGGTGACAGCTAGGTATGCTGAGAGTCAAGTTTCATAACCTGGATTGATTCTAAAGAATCAATCCATTTAGAAATCATCAATTGTCACAATGCTATGAATATGTAAAAGTAGCAAGAGAGGGGATTCTAATATCAATGAGAACCAGCACCATCAATGCTAATTTGCTTCCTGTTTTGTTCTTGACGTGGCAAAGTGGCTGAAGAGAGCTTTTCTGTTGTAACTGTCTTTCAAATAAAAGGTAGTTTCAACATCATGCAAAAAAGTGGTTTTGGCATAGATGGGATGTATTTGCAAAGCACACAGAGTAGTGCCTGACATGTCGCGAGCATGGCATGAGGATTTTGTTAAACAAAAAGTATCAGAGTAAACTCACCACGTTTGCCAAAATTCAAAAATGAAGATTAAAAACTCTGGGCTTTGTTGATCATTTTATAGTTCAGGTCATCCTCCCTGTGTTTCACATCTTTTGGGATTGGCAGTGTGACTTCTGGAACCACTAGGCTAAAGGTTCTTCTACAATATCAATTAAACATAATTCACAAATAGCCTCTTCAGAGTTTCCTAAACTTAGAAATCATTGTAAAACTAAGGACACTATAGAGAAGACTAATGAGAGCTTATATATTAATTAATGAAAGCTTATGGTAGAGTAACTGAAGGTATAAAGTGATTTAATTATGGACAAAAAAAAATGACATTGCTATTTTGAAGGAGCATCAGCCACTACAGTGCTCAAGGTATTTGCCAAATTCAGGAATAGAAGAAAACATTATGTATTAACACCCTAAGATATATGTCTTCATAGAGATTGCTTGCACCTCTTTAGGTTCTTGGACTGGATGAACACCAAAGACCTTAGTACCCAGAGACCTGGCTAATTTTCCCATGTTTATACTATAAATAGTTTCTACTCTGTGAGAGGCTCCATGTTAGTATTCTCATAAGCACAGAGTGGTATGAGAAGAATGGAGATAGTTTCTAATCTATTGTGTTTCATGGAGATTTTGAATTTAGTTGATTTGTACAATGATGAAAATTTCCTTTGAAAACATTTTCACTTAGCATGTCTAATAGGTTTTTTAATCTCTTCCTGAGCATCCTGAAACTTAAGGAGAGTGTTTTTGTTTTCCATAAACTTCTATGATACTAGGAACCATTTTTTTATTTAAACTAAATTTTACAGTTTATTTCATCTTCATGAATACAGGCATTACAGGAAGGGTAAATGAGGCACAATCTTTTCTCTCCCATTTAATCAGATGAAGTTTTTGGCATTTTTGTGATATACAGGTGTACTCAATTCATTGACTTGGGTTGAAAGTTGGCAACGGCAAATTTTTGCAATTTAGTATCTTCCTCCATTCCAAAGGTCTTAATTTCTGAACTACATTATGAGTTCTGAAATGATATTCTTGAAGCATTCACATCTTAATCTGAGATCTGACACTGCTTGCTAAGACAGGGAACTGTTAAAAGCTGTCTTCCTCTTGGTTAACCCACTCCACTAGCAACCTTAACAGTTACTCTATATAAAAATAAAACTGTATTCCCAAGCATTGACTGAAATTGTTGTGCTGGGAACTCTTTCCAGAGCTTTAGCTCCCCGAGAGAAAAGAGAGGTCCTAACCATTGATTTCCATGAACAATAAGAGCGTTGTAATATCCTTAACAGCACAACTCAAGCGCTCAGGCAACCTTGATCAGCCCGACAAGCTTATAAGTATTTACATACAAGGTATATTTGAAATTGATCCCGGATCATAATTCCCAATAATCCCATTATTTAGCACACTGAGTTTCTGTGAGAAGCCAAAGCCAGAAACTGTCTCAAAGCAGAGTTGATCATCTTTTAAAAGTGAGAGAAAAACATCAAGAGGGCGGAAAATTTCTCCCCCTAAACTCATCAAATCGCCATCTTCACAGCTGTAACTGACATACTCGAGTGTCAAACTTCCTGATGTCCATTTTCAAGGTGACTGTCAACGTCAAGAAGAGCTTTCAGGTTTCCGCTGGCCAGGGCACTTGAACTTCAGTCCATCAATGGGAACCCCCTTCCGTTTTACTGCTTTCTGAACACGCTGCTGGTAGCGCTTGAAGAAGTTGGTGTATTGAGTAGGAGCCGTCCCTGTCGAGGAACTCCGCGGGAAACTAGCGATCAAACCTGTTGTCGTAGATGCTTTGTGTGAATATGACCTCCAGCACGCAGTTTCTGGCGGCAGCGCCCTCAGATAGCGACATTTTTAGGCACGTGGCTTCATGGGAGGACGCACTACGCACTACGGAAGCGAGAAGCAGTAGGAAGCATTTAAAGATGCATATAGAAGGTGATGAAGATACGTGAAAAGAGAAAAGATGGAAGAACGGAGAAGCACCGCCCGTTGAGTTCGAAAGTGTTCTGCCGACGAAGGACAGATTTGATGTGGTAAGAGCACATTTTAGAAGCTCAAATTGATTTCGGGAATGCCTGGGGAAATACACTTAGAGCACTTATTCAGAATGACCTATAAAGTCCTCTTTTTGTATGCTTTATCAAAATTCTTTTTTTTTTTTAATCTAAGATAGGTTGTGTCCTTGTCCTAGGCAAGTCTGAAGTTGGTTTTCAGGCCCTCAAGATGATAGAATTTAATTGCTCAAATTTAGTTCTCCTCACCTCCATAACAGCTCGTGTCTTCTGGCAGTTCTATGCTTGACACTTGTGTCCACCCAAAGAAAGCAGGGGAAGGCAGCTCCAGAATTCAGAATGTTTTGTTTGTGCTGTGTTGTTCTACATGTATTGGCTCATTAATTCTCACATGAGGCCTTTGAAAAATATTTTATTATTTTCTTTTTGCCTGTGAAGGAACAGAAATTCAGCAAAAGGAAACGCATCGCTCATTGCGGTTCAGGCAGTGATAGTGATGATCAGAGTCAACACACATGCTTGATGCTAGACACCACTCATCAAGTGGTTCCCCGTTAGTTTGGATTTTGCCTGGTGCTCTGTCATGCTTCTTTGTTTTAAGTTGATTGAAGCGTAGCTGACCTATAGTATGTTAATTGCAGGTGTATAGAAAAGTGATTTGTTCATATATATATATACATATTTTCATTTGAGATTCCTCTCCATTAAGGTCATCACAGGGTACTGAATATAGTTCTCAGTGCTATACAGTAAATGCTGTTTATGTGTTTTATACATGGTAGTGTGCATCTGTCAACCCCATATTCCTGATTTATCCCTCCCCCCATTTCTTCTTGATAACTATGAGTTTGTATTCTATGTCTGTAAATCTGATACTGTCTTATAAACAAGTTCATTTGTATTATTTTTTAAATTCCACATAGTAGTGAAATCATATGACATTTGCCTTTCTCTGACTTATTTCATTTAGTATGATAAGCTCTAGGTCCATCTGTGTTGCTGCAAATGGCGTTATTTTATTTTTATGGCTGAGTAAATTCCATCATATATATGTAGCACATCTTCTTTATTCATGTTGATGGACACCTAGGTTGTTCACATCTTGGCTATTGTAAATGGTGCTGCTATGAACACTAGGGTGTGTGTATTGAATTTTTGAAATAGAACCTTCTTATTTTGGGGACATGTGCCCAGGAGTGGGACTGCTGAATCATATGGTAACTCTATTTTTAATTTCTTAAGGAACCTCTGTACTGTTCTCCACCTGTTCACATTGCCAGCAACAGGTTATGAGGATTCCTTTTTCTCCACACCCTCTCCAGCATTTATTATTTGTAGACTTTTTGATGATGGCCATTCTGACTGGTTGTCATGCTTCTGATAGAGTTATGAGTTCTGACTCATCTTCCTCAGTGCATCTGTTTCTATTGGTTCTTCTGATAAATAAAATCATGCTATGATATTGGTGGCCACCAGTGTCTTTTAACAAAGGCCTATGTCTTCATTCTAAAGAGAACCAGTGGTAGAAATACGAAGCTTGTCATCACATTGGCAGTACAGTGCTTGCAGGTGGGAATTCAAGTTATATTTTCTTTATAAAATCTAAGGGTATAGCATACTGCAGAGTTCTATGTTTGTAGCAGACTTGCAAATTGTGCTGTGCTGATGAATAAATGAGTTGAAGGGCAGCATTCAGTCTCAACAGAAGGGCAGTTTCAGTGAATTTCCACTTGTGACATCCTTATTTTTACTCTTCTTGGGTAGCAATGTTATCTGTACAAATGTAGGTTCTAAGTCAAATAGAATATGGTTGTTTTAAGAAATCCAATATGATGAGTGTGTTCAGAGTTTTCAAACTTTAAGCAGTTTATAAAGTCATATGTTCCAATTGTGAATATTTTTTTTTTTGTCCCTTAGAATTCATCTTGAGATTTGAATGAAGATTGAAGTGTAAGGTGGTTGCTGAATTCAAACTGTGTTAAACTGCCTGCCTGTTTATTGTTTGTGACTAGAGGTAAGGGTGGGTGCTAGTGAAATAAAATATTGATGAAAATGACACTGAAAATGTGTTAAAGCAACATATTTTGAAATGTATGTAGTGCTCTTTGAGGTGAAATAATGTTTTTAAGAGAATTCTTAAAGATGTTAGTACATCTTTTTGGTGACAAAAAATTACTGTGACAATGAAAATTCCTAACCTCACCCAAAAACATAGATTAAGTATAGAGTTTGTTAATTTTCCAATTTAAGAATAATTTAATAATAGTAGTATAGAAGATACATGCTAGAAGAACTGAATTTTTGAGGTAAATCTCTTTAACATTGGCATGACCTAATAAAGATGCATGAGGCTATTATAAAATTTACACAATGCTAAATATTTTTAGATTGATTTCAGTGTGAGAGACTGAAGAACATTCCTTTAGAAGTCTCAGGAGAACCATTTTAGCATATTTTTTATAAAGACCCCCTATGCACACAATATACAGCCTCACATATAATATCATTTGAACATTTAATCTAGTTACCTTTTAACCTTCATGAAATGTTAGAAATAGATTTCAAACTTAATAAAGGAAGCAAAGTGGATATATTTGTGTGTGTGTATTTTAATATAATGTTGATCGTAAGAGTCTTTCCTTAGAATAACCAGTGCTATAAAGACAAAAAAGAGAAATACAATAGACATAAATGGATACATATCTACATATTTAAAAGTATTTAAGGGTCTATTTTAGAAGAAAATACTATTTTAATGATAGCTTGTATACAGTATTTTATATTTATGAAATGTGGATGGAGGAGTGATACAGAATGGACAGCTAGATGGAGCTGGCTTTCCGTAAGTCACAAGCTTTTCCATTGATAGAAAAGCAAACTTTGATAGTTCAGCACAGATTCTATTCTGAAGAAAAAAATAGAGAACATTAAAGCATTCTCTTTGGTAATTAGTAATGACAGTAAAGGAAGAGTCCCATTAAAAATATAAACAATAAATTATCACTTAATTGAGTATAACCATGCAAAGATCGCCAAGGACCTTGCTCTCCTACAAGAACTATCTTGTTATAAATATCCAAGATCACAACCGAACCCTAAATATACACCAACCCTAAATCTTAATTGTATATTTGCCTTACTACTAGGTAACCAGATTAAGCTGGTGAGATAGTTTGATTAGAACATCTAGAGATATGTACAGCACACTCAATCTCCTTTACTAAATACATTTATTTCCGATTGCATTCTTTTTCATTATAGCAGCTACAAATTTCTTTTAATACGTAATAATGGAGAAGTGTTTTTTTTTTTTTTTCTGAGTTAAGTTAGAACTCAAACTGTGTCATTTAGATTTAGAGAGCAAATGCGTAGCACGGCTTTGCTTTGCTAAAGACCAAATGCTGGTAAATTCCCTACCTTCTCTCCCTTGCCCTGAAAAACTTCAGCTACATTGGGTTTTAGGTTCTTGGAATTTCTGTAGCACAAATGACAGCATTTTTCATGATTTTCTGCTGAGACCACACTTCACATCATCTTGTATTCTCTAGAAGAGGATCTCAAAGCCATCTTAGCATTTTCTAGGGAAAAACTCCCAAAGGCATCCTCCCCTTGAGAGAGGGAAAGATGTATTATCCTGGATTTATTCATATAGTTTTCACACATTTTTTAGGGGTAGGGTAGGGAAAAAATCCAGAATCAAGCCAAGAGAAGTTCACTGGATTTACATATCCAGTTAAAAATAGTGACTCTTTGGAACCTTTTTGTTTCCGGGTTTTGGATACTGTCTCTCAGTTCTGGTCAGTGGATGGTCTGTGAATGGTTGCGAGTTCACTTAGGTCCTCTCAGGAATCCACATAGTCACTATTAGTGACATAATAATACTAAGACAATGCTTGCCTTTCTCATCGGGCTGCCATTTGCACTGATGATGCAAAAGCAATGATGGGTAAGTGCTTTTGCAGAGCTAAAGGCAGGGCACCAGTTATAACAGAGTCTTTGTGTTCTTTACTGTCACTCACTCACAGGAGTATTTAATGAAGCAATACCAATTCCTAATATTATTAAATCTCAACCCAAGTATGTCTCTTTAATGTTCTATTGTTACTTCATGGGAAGTACCTATAAGCCCACTGCTGCTGCAAACCAACATACTATGCATATCTCAAGAAGAACTGGTGTGATGCTACGCCTTGAGAGCTCAACTACCACCTTTTTTCATGAAACACAGTTTTTACTTGAATAAATGACAGGTAAACCATGGTTATTCAGACTTGATTATTTGGTAGATATTTCTTAAAAATAAGCAAAATGAATCTGTCCCTTCAAAGAAAAGACTGAGAGTTTTTGTCTCCAGTGAGCAAGTTTAAGCTTCCAAGCAAAACTTAAAATTTTGGAAAAATTAAATATGCCACAATGAACTTACCTTTTTAGTAATAAAGACTTATCTGATAAGATTGGTGGAACATTAACAAATGTACATTTTTGATGTTGTAAAATGGAATGCATGAGGTATGATTCATGAGTTTATAAAAACATACAAGAGTAAAAGATTCATTGAGGAGGGCATGGCAACCCACTCCAGTATTCTTGCTTGGAGAATCCTGCGGACAGAGGAGCCTGGTGGGCTATATGGTCACAAAGATTCAAGACATAACTGAAGCGACATAGGATACATGCCAAAAAATCACTGAAAGGTGACATAGATTAGTGTATTTCAATGTAACAGAATAACAATCAGAGTTGTAAAGTCATTCATATGGTATTGGTTTCTATGTTACAGCTAGCTTTTAAGAAAATAATACTTGTTGAGTTTTGGTGTAGGGTCGAAGAAGGATATCCTCAACTACCTGAAAAGGCTTTTTAAATTCTTTTCCTTTTTTCTAACTATATAACTGTCTGAGGCCAGATTTTCTTCATATCTTTCCACTAAAAAATCTATTGAAACAAATTAAATGTAGAAGTAAGGTCATCCATTAAATTAGACAGAAGAGTTAAGTAAAAATGTAGAACAATGTTATTACGATTACTGTTTTTTGCTTTTGAAAGTATAGGATTTATTTTTCAGTAGGTAATAGATGTAATCTGTTATGTTATGATAGGTTAATAAATACTTTTTCCCTCTCAGTTTTAATTTCTTTAAAGGTAAATGTAATCCATGTAAAGATTCTTGGAGGTATCAGTAGTTTCTAAGGGTGGAGAGGAGTCCTGAAATGAAAAAGTTTGAGTATTGCTGTCCCATCTTCTAAATGGAGAGATCCTAATCTCCAGCCCAGGGCACTCACATATGACACTTTGTATGCTGTCCCTATCTCCCCTTCATGGGAAGACTTACCGACCCAGTTGCTTGGGAGTGCTGCCACCAACAGCCTTGAGTCATCGTCAGCTTAGATCATCTTAGTTGCAGAGAGCTGCTTTACCCGAGGTCATGTCCCTTCCCAGGGTGGTCCACATCTACTGACTGATGGATGCATGTGTATAGGGCCACGGCCATCTTTGTTCAACTCAGAACAACTCTGATGGTCATTCTAGTGCCAGGGCTCCCTGTGAGATCAGATGAGATGTCAAATGGCCTGCATCGGTGCTTAACATCTCCCGCCACTGCTGTTTCCTTCCCTACTGTGTTAATTCCAAGGTCCTTCCTTAATATTGATACGTATCCTATTCAACACACCCTGTCTCAGAACCTGCTTCTCTGAAAAACCACCTGAAACAGCGTGGGAGCTTGGTAATAAGTTAAAAGTTAATTCTCCTTCCAGCTTTGAGTAATCAGGGTGCCTGAGGTACCACTGCACACAGAGTCTAAGCTCCTTATTGATAAGCCACATAAATCCATAGGACTGTAAAAGGCTTTATGTGGTCTGGAAGGTCCCATAATGCATATCACGAGGTCTGAGACAGGCTAGTTCTAGATTCCGTGGGGCTAGTTCAGCAGTGAAAAAAGGAAAGCAGGTTTTTGCTTCTGGGAAGCAAAGGTAGAAACTACGGATAATCCTTCTACTTGTATGCATCTTCCAAATTTTAAGTGCATGATAAGAACACAAGAGATGAATAAGGAAGGGGGTGGGTCAAGAGGCTAAGTGTGAGAAAACCAGACCTATCTATTCATTTAACCTGTTTTCACATTTAATATATACTGGCAGCCAAAGTTGAGTCAGCTTATTGGTGATCTGGATCAACCATTAATATTGTCTGAAGTGACTAGATGGCCCCTGATCTTTCTCTCAGGATTCATTATCTGGCCTAGAAAACAGAGTGTGGGAGTCTTTCTTTATTGGATCAGAAAAATTTCAAGCTTTATAATTCTAAATAATGAAGAAGCTTAGTTGTCCTTTCTGCAGCCCCATCTGCATGATGACATCGATCACAACAGAATATTTATTTTCAATTTGATAAGGTTAGCTTTTTTGCTCTGGTTATCAAACAGTTTTTCATAAGTCCTGGGTATATAAAGGATACCTGAATTGAAAATGAAGTCAAGCTTTACACTATGACATTTGAAAATGACCCATCTATATACTGGTGGGCTAAATATCAATATTTATTGATTTATTCCACACTCATTCAGCACCTACTTTTGTGCCAAGAAACATTCTGAGTTCTGGAGAATACATAGATGAATAGGACAATATTTCTAACTTATAAGCCTCTTAAGACATGCTGAAAAATAAACTGATGATGTGCTAAAATTTTTAAGAGTTTATTTGGACAAAACCCCAAATTGAGGGCTTCCCTTGTGGCTTAGCTGGTAAAGAATCTGCCTGCAATGCAGGAGAACTGGGTTCAATCCTTGGGTTGGGAAGATCCCCTGAAGAAGAGAAAGGCTACCCACTCCAGTATTCTGGCCTGAAGAATTCCATGGTCTATAGAGTCCATGGGGTCACAAAGAGCAGGACATGACTGAGCGACTTTCACTTTCACTTTTCAAACCAGAAGTAGTTAGGTGAACCCTAGCAATAGGAGCAGGAGGCAAGACTTTTTGTGGAAGCAAAACAAGAAAATTATTTGATTGGCTAAGGGATTACTTTATTTGAGAAAGTCTAGTTGACTGTTTACGATTGGTTGTCCTTAGATTTTGATTTCTTAACCTTGAGACGTTGCAGGCCTACATTTTGGTTTGCTTACACAGATGGCTAAGACATTAGAAGCACCTCAGTCTAATGACCTCATTATTTAATTAACTTAACAGACAGATGATACTGTCTGGATCTTATTCAGTCCATTTGCCTGTGCAGTCATAACCCATATGAGGTAGAACAGGAAAGAGTGAAATAATTTGAAAGTGTTGAAAGAAGCTTTTCAATGGACGTAGCAAAGCACTGAATGTTAAATTGTGTGTTTTGCAAATTGAAGACACTGTTCTAGGTGCTGGGGAATCAATGGTGAGCAAACTATTTTGTCTTTCTTTGCATATTTCATGACAGAAGGGAACAGCTAGAACAAGGGAAAATATACATGTCTCTAAAAATCAGTAGATAAAAACTAAGAAAATAGAATATTTGAATAACAGTCACCTTGCTTGATTTGTTATATATCCAAAACATGAGAGCATATACATTCTTTTCAAAATACATAAAGCATTACAAAAATTGATGATATATTAAGTAACAGATAAAAACACAAAAACCCCCAAAGCTGAAATGCTACTCATCACAATACTTGTTCATAATGCAAATAATACTAGAAATAAACAAGAAAAAGATAGTTTTAAGAAGCCCTAAACATTTCTAAATAGGGAAGCAAAACTTCCTGTTGGTTTTGGTTATAAATGATCTAGAAATAAACAGCAGCAAGTGAACTATATATCGAATCTGCAGAATACAGCCAAAACTGACTTGGGAAGTTTTATAGACATGAATACATTTACTAGAGTTTGAAATAGATTGATTAAAAGTTTGAAAATAAATAAGTAAGACTTTCAACTCAAGATGTTGGAAAAAGGAAATCAAAGTGTAGGAGAAAAAAACTTTTTTAAATAATGCATTTATCATATAAAATTAAGCCAAACATAATAGAAAGGGTAAATAATAAAGGCTAAAATTTTTTTTTGAAATAATCACTAAGCTATTAAAAGATTTGGTGAATTTTATCAATAAATAACAGGAGAGAGCATATAATATCAGAGATTAAAATTTTTAAACATAATCTGGAGATGTGGAGATTTTAAAGTTTTGAGAGAATTCAGTGTACAATGTTATATCAATAAATATAAAAAACTCACATAATTAGTGGGTATTATTACTCCATATTAAGAATGGCTTAGAGAGAGATAAGAAATTATAAGTAGACTATCAAAGATAGAAGAAAAGGTCAAGGGCAGTTTAATGGGTGAGGTCTATCAGTCCTTTAAGAAAAAGAAAATTCCAGCATTAAAGAAACTGTTCCAGAAAAAATTAAAGATAAAACATTTCCACTTTATTCTACAAGGATAACCTTGGTGTCAAAATTAAATATGCATAGCTCCTGAAAGAAAACTGTACAATTTAACTTACAACCATAAATATCAAAATTTTAAATTAAAAAATGCCAAATTAAATTCAGAATGTATATCACTAAATAGGATTTATTCTAGGAATGCAAGTATTAGTCACTGTCAGAACTCTTGTTACTGTGGTCAATCACAATAATACTTTTATTTATTAACACACGTGTTTGTTCAAGAAATATTTCTAAAGTGCCTACAATGAGGAAGACACTATTCTAGGTAGTGGGGTAAAAGTGTGAACAAGAGACAAGATCTCATGGAGTTTGTATGAGATGAAAGATTTTAAAAATCCACATAATCATCTTAGTAGATGACCAAATAAACCTCAAGGATGTGATACAATGAATAATATTCATTCATGAGAAATGCTTTTAGCAAGGGAAGAACAGTGTCAGTGCATAGACAGGAATGGATAGAACAAGCATCATTCTTACCTGGGAAATATTCGCAGCATTCACTTTAAAATGAGGAAAGAATGTCTATTCCCACAGTTTTTCTTTCTTTTTTTTGTAAATTAAAGTTTAATTAACTTACTGTATTGTGCAGTAGTTTAAACATTCTTTGCCATTGCCTTTCTTTGGGATTGGAATGAAAACTGACCTTTTCCAGTCCTGTGGCCGCTGCTGAGTTTTCCAAATTTCTTGGCATAGTGAGTGCGGCACTTTCACAGCATCATCTTTTAGGATTTGAAATAGCTCAACTGGAATTCCATCACTTCCACTAGCTTTGTTTGTGTGATGCTTCCTAAAGCCAGCTTGACTTCACATTCCAGGATGTCTGACTCTAGGTGAGTGATCACACCATTGTGACCTGCCTCTTGAGAAATCTGTATGCAGGTCAGGAAGCAACAGTTAGAACTGGACATGGAACAACAGACTGGTTCCAAATAGGAAAAGGAGTACGTCAAGGCTGTATATTGTCACCCTGCTTATTTAACTTTGGCCACCTGATGCAAAGAGCTGGAAAAGACCCTGACACTGGGAAAGACAGAAGGCAGGAGGAGAAGGGGACACAGAGGATGAGATGGTTGAATGGCATCACCAATTCAATGGACATGAGTTTGGGCAAGCTCCAGGAGATGATAAAGGACAAGGAAGCCTGGCATGCTGCAGTCCATGGGGTTGCAAAAAGTCAGACACAACAGAGAAACTCAACAACATGCTGTATACCTGAAACTAATATAGTAAGTTCAGTTCATTCAGTTCAGTCACTCGGTCGTGTCCAACTCATGAGAAATGCTGGGCTGGATGAAGCACAAGCTGGAATCAAGATTGCCAGGAAAAATATCAATAACCTCAGATATGCAAATGACACCATCCTTATGGCAGAAAGTGAAGAAGAACTAAAGAGCCTCTTGATGAAAGTGAAAGAGGAGAGTGAAAAAGTTGGCTTAAAGCTCAACATTCAGAAAACAGATCATGGCATCTGGTCCCATCACTTCATGGCCAATAGATGGGAAAACAGTGGAAACAATGGCTGACTTTATTTTTTTGGGGCTCCAAAATCACTGCAGATGGTTACTGCAGCCAAGAAATTAAAAGACATTTACTCCTTGGAAGGAAAGTTATGACCAAACTAGACAGCATATGAAAAAGCAGAGACATTACTTTGCCAACAAAGGTCCGTCTAGTCAAGGCTATGGTTTTTCCAGTAGTCATGTATGGATGTAAGAGTTGGACTATAAAGAAAGCTGAGTGCCAAAGAATTGATGCTTTTGAACTGTGGTGTTGGAGAAGATTCTTGAGAGTCCTTTGGACTGCAAGGAGATCCAACCAGTCCATCCTAAAGGAGATCAGTCCTGGGTGTTCATTGGAGGGACTGATGTTGAAGCTGAAATTCCAATACTTTGGCCACCTGATGCCAAAAGCTGACTCATTGGAAAAGACCCTGATGCTGGGAAAGGTTGAAGGTGGGATGAGAAAGGGAAGACAGAGAATGAGGTTGTTGGATGGCATCACTGATTCAATGGACATGAGTTTGAGTAAACTCCAGGAGTTGGTGATGGACAGGGAGGCCTGGTGTGCTGCAGTCCATGGGTCTCAAAGAGTTGGACACGACCGAGTGACTGAACTGACTGAACTGAACTTACTATATTAGTTTCAGGTATACAGCATGTTGTTGAGTCGCTCTGTTGTGTCTGACTTTTTGCAACCCCATGGACTGCAGCACGCCAGGCTTCTCTGTCCTTTATCATCTCCTGGAGCTTACCCAAACTCATATCCATTGAGTTGGTGATGCCATTCAACCATCTCATCCTCTGTCGTCCCCTTCTCCTCCTGCCTTCTGTCTTTTCCAGTGTCAGGGTCTTTTCCAGCTCTTTGCATCAGGTGGCCAAAGTATTGGAGTTTCAGCTTCAGCATCAGTCCTTCCAATGAGTATTCAGGACTGATTTCCTTTAGGCTTGACTGGTTTGTTTTCCTTGCAGTCTTAGGGACTCTCAAGAGTTCTCCAACACCACAGTTTGAAAGCATCAATTCTTGGGTGCTCAGCCTTCTTTACGGTCCATCTCTGACATCTATACTGACTGCTGGAAAAAGCATAATGACTCAATATTTTTGTATAGTATTATACAAAGTTGTTGTACTATTCTTGACTATATTCCTTGTACTGTACATTATACCCAAGTGACATTTTTAAATAATTGGTAGTTTGTACCTCTTAGTCCCCTTCACCTGTACTGTTCATCCCCCACCAACTCCTCGCCTCTGACAGCTACTAATTTTCTGTATACACGAATCTATTTCTGTTTTGTTCTGTTTGTTCATTGTTTTTGATTTTTGGAGTCCACATGCAGGTTAAATATATGGTATTTGTCCTTCTCTGAATGATTTATTTCATAGGATAATACCCTCTAGATCCATGCATGTTGCTGCAAATGGCAAGATTTCACTCCATTGTGTATGTATGTGTGTGTGTGTGTGTGTGTGTATGTATACACCACATCTTCCTTTTCCATTCATCTGTCAATGGACACTTAGGCAGGTTCTGTATCTTGGCTACTGTAAATAATGCTACAACAGCATATTGGGGCACATGTATCTTTTTGAATTAGTGTTTTCATTTTCTTTGGATAAATACCCAGAAGTGAAATTTCAGGATGGTATGGTAGTTCTAGTTGTAATTTTCTGAGGCACTTTCATGCTGTTTTCCATAGTGGCTGTACCACAATTTGCATTCCCACCAAAAGTGCACAAGGCTTCCCTTTTCTCCATATCCTTGCCAGCACTTACTTCTTGATGATAGCTGACCAGTGTGAGATGGTATCTCACTGTGGTTTTGATTTACATTTTCCTAGAAATTGATGATGTTGGGCACCTTTTTTCATGTGCCTGTTGAGTGTCTGTATATATTCTTTAGGTCTATTAATATGTTCTATTAATGTCTATTCAGGTCCACTGCCCATTTTTTTAATAGGTTTGGTTTTTTGATAGTGAGTTGTATGAGTTCTTTATATATTTTGGATATTAATCCTTAATTGGATATGTCCTTTGCCAACCTTCTCCCATTTAGTAAATTGCCTTATTGTTATGTTTATGGTTCTCTTGGTTGTGCAAAAGCTTTTTAGTTTGAAATATTCCCATTTGTTTCTTTTTGCTTTTGTTGCCCTCACTTGAGGAGACAGATTAAAAAAATATTGCTAAAAACAATGTCAAAAAGTGTACCGCCTGTGTTTCTTTTTAGGCGTTTTATGGTTTCAGGTCTTATATTTAGCTCTGAAGTGACTCTCTCATAGGTGACATATGAGCTCAATAGCTCATTTGTGTCTGACTCTTTGGGACCCCATGGACTGTAGCCTGTCAGACTCCTCTGTCCATGGAATTCTTCAGTCAAGAATGCTGGAGTGGATTGCCATTTCATTCTTCAGGGAATCTTCCTGACATAGGGATTGAAGCCAGGTCTCCTGCATTGCAGGCAGATACTTTACCATCTGAGCCACCAGTGAAGCTCAGAACCTGGCCCTAATAATTAAACCTAACAACAGTCATCTTGTAGACTATTTATTCGTGTCTTTTTCTAGTTTCCTCTAAAAACCAAAACAAACCAGATTATCCCCCTCTTTTGCGTACTTGCTTGGTTTTGATCAAGCCTCCTATCCTCAGTTGCTTACATTTCTTTCCCATGGAAGAAAGTCTTATTCTCAGAGGTCATTCCCTTGACAGTCTGGCTTTTTCAATGCTTCCAATTGAGCTTGAGGAAGTACTCTTCAGAAATACCCTCAAAATGTAAAATGTTGGCTTTAAGAGCTGAGTCAGGGAAATCTGTGGATTAGAGCTGTACAAGACACACCTTATAGGGAGTTGGCACCTGGAAATTCTTTACGGTATATGTCCATGTTGAAAATCTACATGTATGAACAAGGCAGCATGTCGCATCTAGACATGCTAAATTTTAAGTCTGTGTCTTTTACTTGTGGTTTTGACTTTGGAGTTATTTCTTCTTTTGAGTGCACAGGTTTCATATTCACTGGGGGGAGAAAAATCATGCTTTTAAGGGAACTCTGTTGATTAACTAATGATTTTAAAAGTTCCATTGAAAGTTTAAAACACTGTTGAGAAATAAGAAATTGTTGAGAATCAACAAAAATAGAATAGTTTAGAGTCATGTATATTTTCAAATGCATTCATTAAGATGGAAGAATTGAAGACAAGTGGCATGGTTGCAATATGATAGGTATATTCACAGTGCTTTATTTTGCCATTTGTTGATAAAATATTAATAACTATATTGAGCACAGTTCCATCAAAAATCTTTAAATTGTGACTTCTCTATGTGAAAAGCTATTTACACCTTAGCCAGTAAAAGCACTAGAGGCTTGCTTAGTTTGGAGTTTTGAAACTGTTTCTTTGTTGATTGATATCTGAAGAACAGACTTTGTGTGTGTTATGCATCTGGCTCAGCACTCTGCAGAACTGGAATTTCCTAATTAGCTACCAAATTAAATTTCCTAATTAAATACCAAATACCAGTATTCTTGCTTGGAGAATCCGTTGGACATGTCACATGGCTAGACGTGCTATATAATCCAAAGTTACTATATTGCATACTTTGCAAGAGTCTTGCATGGTAATTAATTTAAAGGACTAAGTATGAGCGTTTATGAAACGAGGCTTATTGTTTTAAGTTGAAATTTGCTCAAAGTAAATGCAAAAGTTTTTGGCAAGTTGACGTACAAGAAGAGACACAAAGATAAAACTAAAAGATGATATTCATGTATTACAAAATTCAGTTTATATTTTAAAATCATATTTGAGACAAAGAAGAAATACATAATAAAAAAATTGACTTTTATTGGGAGAAAAAACCCAGGCAATCATTTGAAATCATAAAAGTCTTTTTGATTCTGATAGCACATAATTTAGGAATGACTTAGTGGCGAAAAAGGAGCGTCTTGCTTGTTTGGCTTGCCCCTAGGTGGTGATAAAAGCGTTGCGAAGTAAAAAAGACAAGGCTGAAAGACAGATGTAAGCAGATACTCAGGTCTTTCAGGAGATTCTGGTTTAGATTCTTAGGGATAAATTGACTCAAGTTATCTGCTCCTTTTCATATTTTTGCTCATATGAACAAACATAGTGCTTTTTAAGAGCCTTCTGTCTCGGTATTTTCCTGCCTGCTCCCCTCCTGCCTTCTGTCGCCCCTGAATTTAGCACAATTACAGACTGGGGCACCTGTTTCCTGAGCTATCATCACTGACTCACCAAACTTCAGTTTTGATAGAAGTCTGTAGCAATATTAAAGACTGCTCAGACTAGGCTATATTCAGACTTGTTAAATGAGCGATGTGCATATTCACTCCTGTGCTTATAGACATAGAAAGGAGCCTGCTAAATAATTACATATGTTGGTTATCACATTACAAGTTACACCAGAGCTTCATATTCCTTCAAAGACATTTCATTCAGCTAGAAATCCTATGAGAACTGAGGAAACTGATTTTCAATACAAATTTTCCCCAAATTTTCAAAACAAATTTTCCCCAAATTGAATACTATTTCCTTTTTTAACAAATAAAAATTTCTCAGGGAAAACAACTATATTATTTGTTCTTATTGTTTTTAAATTCCAGATGAATTTCCGTCTTGTATTTTCAGCATAGCGTGTTGGTCAAGGTTTTTCTCTGTTAGTGATAAGCTTGACATATCATTTATGAGATTAACAAAATCTAGGTGCTTGATCCCCTAAAATCTAACCTAAAGAAATTTAATATCTATTCTGGATAAAGAGACAAAATTGCAAGTCCTTTTCAATCTGAAGAGAAATAATCCAACACTTTAAGAACTACTTCACCAACATTCTGCAAATGAAAATATTTGTTTGATGTCTGGGCTTCCCAGGTGGCTCAGTGAAGAATCCGCCTGCTAGTGCAGGAGATGTAACAGACATGGGTTTGATCCCTGGGTCAGAAGGATCCCCTGGAGAAGGAAATGGCAACCCACTCCAGTATTCTTGCCTGGGAAATCCCATGGACAGGGGAGCCTCTTGGGCTACAGTCCATGGGGTCACAAAGAATCAGACATGACTTGGTGACTAAACAATAACATAATAACATAACATAACTAAACAACATAATGATGTCTATTTTTAAAAAGAAAACACAGGCAACAAAACATTGAATCTATATTTGCTATTCTGATGTTGTTCTAAGATAAAGGGATTATTGAAGAGTAAAGGAGTGGTAGTCCATGGCCTTTGTGTTATTTGTTAAAAAGAAAAGCTGAAGCAGAGCTGCTGTCCATAGGCATGTAGGCTGTACACTGTACAATGCCAAGGAGCACCATTTCTACGGACTACAATGTAAATGGAACTCTCTGGGTTTGGATGGCACCTTGAGCTGGTGTTCTAGACAGAATGACCAATAAAATGCTTTGTTCGTCCCAGAAAAGGCTGTAGAGATATTTTCTATTAAGCAGATACAAATTTGTTAGGTGGAGTAGCCCAGTATCTTGAAATTAGCGATTCTGTTTCACAAGGAGAAAATTTACCATTATCATTTTCACTTCCACAAATACTAATTGAGCACCTAGTGTGTGCTTGGCATTGTGTGAAGTAATTTACATTTTTAATATTTAATCCTCAATAATATTATGAGGAAATTGAGGTTAGAGAGATAAGTAACTCATTCAAGGTAGTACAGCTGGTAAGCTGCAGGAATTGGAACTTACCTAGGCTTACCTGATTTAGAAGCAGGACCTTGTAATATATAAATACCATGATACCATCACGGTATGTAAAACAGTTCCCACTGGCCTGTGCTGAAGTTTGTACTGTGGTCAGTAAACCCCTGAACTTGTTACTTTGTCTGAAATTTGAATACTTTTATTTGGAAATGTTATAAAGAATATCCTACTTTAAAAACTTCCTGATAAATACAAAAAAAATTCTTGTCTCTTGATGTCAGAACAAGATTTTCAGGCAGTAGGTGACATTTCAGTGGTATATTTTTGAGAATTCTTCCTCCTTTTCCTCATTTATGTATTCCTCTTAGTTTCAAACTATGGGAAGAATCTCTGACTGCTGATTAAAATAGGAATTTTTTGAAAGATAATTGGGATCTCATGGAATTGCTATGAAGAACGAAGAGCCAGACTTAGAGAATGCTCAAGGAAAAAAAAGAGATGTTAAGGAGCCAGAATCATAACCAAAATTGAGCCCTGCAAACAATCGAGGGCAGACCCCACAGAAAATAATAATTTTCATCAAGTGACATTTAGATGGTGATGCCCATGATGTGACTAGAATGAAGTGTGTGCAGCACTTGTCTTGGGCTCAAAATTTAAGAGGATCGTCAACTCAGTAATCAAGGCAAATAATATTTAAAGGAAATATTTTAGAAATCAAAATCAATGCAGGGCTTCCTTGGTGGCTCAGTGGTAAAGAATCTGCCTGTCAGTACAGGAGACACAAGTTTGATCACACAAGATGCACGGAGCACGCGCGTGCTCTGATTCACATGCCTCAGAGCCACTAAGCCCGTGCACCACAACTTTTGAGGCTGTGCTCTAGAGCCCAGGAGCCACAACTACTGAGACCTCATGCTGCAACTAATGAAGCCCACATGCCCTAGAGCCCATGCTCTGCAACAGAGAAGCCACAGCAATAAGAAGCCTGCACAACTCAACTAGAGAGTAGTTCCCGCTTGGTGCAACTGGAGGAAAGCCTGTGCAGCAATGGAGACCCAGAACAGCGAAAAATAAATACATTAACTAATAAAGAAAATCAGTGCAATAATTCATGATGAGCAAAATATTAAAATTTTAAATGAAGGGATGTTGATAAAAAAGTGACTTTGTACTTTCAGTAAAAGATGTCATATTCTTTGTAGTAGAGGTGCCATTCAGTTCAGTGTCAGAAAAAGCAGTATCACAATGAACATCTTATTTTCAACCCCTAGAACTGCAAAACATGACCTCTAGCAAATCATTTTATATCAGCACTTCAGTGTGAAATAATATATGACACATCCCATTCCCTTTATAGTTTAGTCATTTGAGTTGAAATCATTTACTGCAAATCACTGTTTTACTCATAAAGGAGAGTGTCTACTTCCTTAAAGAAGTAAATAAGAGCAAAAAAATGACTTTGAAATAAATTTTCTTTTTAACTTGCTATTAAAATGTAGTCCCTACTTAATGTGGTGACATTTGGTCTTGATTGGTGTAGTTCAAGAAATGGCTTATATTTAGATCACTTTAATAACATGCTGCTCATTTCATTTGGTATTGAACACTTTCTTATACAGAGTAGATGCTCAATATTGTAAAATGTTTGTTGAATGACTATAAAGCAGAGAAAAATGCAAGATAATATGGTTTTTATTTATGTGACATTTATACAATACTGAAAGAAACTTTATTTCTGAAAATTATACTTACAAAAGTACAGAGACAAAATACAAACTAATATATAGCATCATAATGATATTTTACACTTTCAGAAAAATGCCAGAGACTTTAAGTGATTTGTGTTTTCCCTATACATACTATAGATCCCTGCTGCTGCTGCTGCTGCTAAGTCACTTCAGTCGTGTCCGACTCTGTGCGACCTCATAGATGGCAGCCCACCAGGCTCCCCCGTCCCTGGGATTCTCCAGACAAGAACACTGGAGTGGGTTGCCATAACTTAATTAATTTAACTTGTACTGTAACATAAGATTAGAAGTTATTTATACCGATATTGCCTGTGCATGCCAACAAAACAACATCTTAACAATAGAATTACAAATACAAACTACATGTACTGACTTTTGTGATGAAATGTATCATTACCTTTGGGATTGTTTTATTAAATTGTAACACTTGGAATCTGTATGTATCTTTTATGGAAGGAATTGAAAACCCTTTTCAAATGTTGAACATCATTTTGGATACAAGTGACCAATGACACTTTAGTGATTGATCTCCATAGTAGTAGGTTTAGTTGGGTGTTATTCTGGCATTTGTTATAGTTCCTTGTAGATGGTTCTTCAGTATCGTTATCAGTTATATGTCACCAAACCTAATAGCTAGCAGCTAGTCAGTTTTTTAAAAGAAAAACCCCAGATATTCTACATGATGGCTACCATCTAAATTAACTATATGATTTCCCTATAAAATATTTTCAGTAGAGAAGATTAAAAAAGATTGATACTTATGAACCAAACCAAACCAAGTTTGAATTCCACTGACAGTATTTTATTCTTCAATGCCCTCTGTTAAAGGAAGAGAACACCACTCAAATACATTTGAAAGAAAGCTGAATTTATTATAATTATTAGTTTCTATGCAAGAGGGAGCAATTTTTTGTAGAATATAGTCTCTCTGAACAGAGTCAGAGCAAAGAGTGATCTTGTACTGAGTTTTGAGCAAGTGTGGAGTTTAGGTACTGCTGACATTCAGGAGTGCTGAAAGGAATCTATAACTGAAAGATTTGTTCTGTGGTTGTGAAAGTAATATCTGACTCTTTGCAACCCCATGGACTGTAGCCTGCCAGGCTCCTCTGTCCATGGGATTCTCCAGGCAAGAATATTGGAGTGGGTTGCTATTTCCTCCTCCAGGGGATCTTCCTGACTCAGGGATTGAACCCAGGTATCCTGCAGTGCAGGTGGATTCTTTACTATCTGAACCACCAGGGGAGCCCAGTTATTCAAGAAGGATATACTAATTCAAAGTTCCCTATGTGTAAAATAGATAATTAAGGAGGGCTTGTTATATAGCACAGGGAGCTCAGCTTGGTGCTCTGTGATGACCTGGAGGGGTGGAATGTGAGGCGTGGAGGGAGGTCCAAGACGGTGGAGATAAATGTATACATATAGTTGAATGACTTCATTGTATGACCGAAACTAACACATTGCAAAGCAACGATGTGAAAATGTTAGTTGCTCAGTCATGTCTGATTCTCTTGCAACCCCATGGACTGTAACCCGCCAGGCTCCTCTGTCCATGGGATTTCCCAGGCAAGAACACTGGAGTGGGTAACCTTTAGCTTCTCCAGGGGATCTTGCCAACACAGGGATCACACTTGGGCCTCCTGCATTGCAGGTGGATTCTTTACCTTCTGAGCTACCGTGGAAGCCCAGTTCTGTGGTTAGTAATTTATTCCTTGAAGAAGGCCAAAGAACAGCTAGTCATGTGTACTTTCTTTGAATTTGGAAAAGAGTAACTTTTAATTCTCACTCCATGCTCAATTTAAGATAAAAATAGTCTAATGTCATATTTATCTAATTATTTGAGAGAGAGTTGAGAGCATTTTGGTAAAAGAGTGTTGTGCAACAAAATTTAAGGCATGCAGTGACCGATGGCACAGAACATTAGTGTGCCTGTTAAGATCTGTGGCTGCAGGTAACCGAAACCAACGCTAGGTATTTTCAGAGGAAATGGGGAGAATTGATCAGAAGGATATCAAGGAAAACAGAATCAATGGGAGATTAGAAGACTGTGCTTAAAAACCGGGCAGAAACCAAGGCCGTTTCAGTCATGTCAGGAAGCTGAATGTGAAAGGCACAGGAATTTTTGCTAGCAGGGTCAGTCTGTCTAGGATGAGATCACTTCCAAGGCCACTGCTGCTGTGGGAGAATCAGGACATTCATGTTTTCATCTGTTTAATGAGCAGGTGTTCATTGAGAACCTACTACATGCCAGCTTCTGTTTCTAGGTTCTAGAAATGCAGTTGCCATTGCTCCCTTGAAGTTTACACTCTGAGGAGGGAGACGCTGAGGAAGATGTACTCGATAAAGAAGGAAATGTATGTCACGTGACAGTAAGTGCAGTGGGGAAAATATTTTCGATCACTAAGTGAAAAAGGGTTATGAAATGTCAGGATTTGGAGACACTGAGCTGCCATTTGATGTAGGATAGTCCAGGTGCCTCCTACAGTTTGTGTGACATATTTTTTTTTTTTTTTTGCAGAGAACTGAAGGAAAAAAGTAGAACGTCATGTGGATGTATGGAGGGAGAATGTTTCAGATTGAAAAATAACAGATGCAAAGGCTGTATGACACAAATGTGCTTGTGGAACAGCGGGGAAATCAATGTGGTTGGAACAGTTAGGAATTGAAGAGTGCGGGGAGACAAGCTCAACTATCAAGAAGAGTGGGGTAGGGGTTAGAAGGACTGGGTTAGAGGGACTTTGAAATGCATTCTCGAGACCCTAGTGCTTATTTGTTTTTTTCTAGCTTTACTCAGATATAATTGACATGTAACATTATATAAGTTTAAAGTGTATATCATAATGATTTTATATATATATATATATATATGCACATAAGTCTCACGGTGGCTCAGAGGTTAAAGTGTCCGCCTCCAATGCGGGAGACCTGGGTTTGATCCCTGGGTTGGGAAGATCCCCTGATGAAGGAAATGGCAACCCACTCCATTATTCTTGCCTGGAGAATCCCATGGATGGAGGAGCCTGGTAGGCTACAGTCCACGGGGTTGCAAAGAGTTGGGCACGACTGAGCGACTTAACTAACTAACTTTTATATATGCACATATATACAGTGAAATAATTACCACAATAAGTTTAGTTATTAGGCATCACCTCACATAGTTACTTTTTTTCTTGTGATAAGAATTTTTAAGATCTACTCTCTTAGCGGCTTTAAAACATACAAGAGAGTACTGTTAAATATGGTCACTATGCTGTGTTACATCTCCAGAATTTATTTGTCTTATAACTGGAAGTTTGTTCATCTTCTATCATAGATTGGGGAATGATATTCCACCACGCCTGTGTAATTGGAACGATAGGGAATTCTCTAAAACTAGAAAGAGGAGTTAGATACTGTGTGGACAGAAACACTAACACATGTCTACTAGAGTCAGCAACTACAAAGGTGTTTGAGATTGCCATGGGTCCTAGAAACACGTTTTGTGTAGCCACAGATTCTTCTCATCCTTCTATATACGCCTCTCTCCAGGGTGACTTCGCATTTTTCTTATCAAAAGGAGGTCTTTTATTCTCTGCTCCTTGAATCTGAGCATATAAGATTTCTTTAGTAGATGCTGTTGTTCAGTTGCTCAGTCATGTCCAACTCTGCAGCCCCCTGGACTGCAGCACATCAGGCTTCCCTGTCCTGCACTGTCTCCCAGAGTTTGCTCAGACTCATGTCCACTGAGTCAGTGATGCAATCCAACCATCTCATCCTCTGTTGCCTCCTTCTTTTCCTGCCCTCAGTCTTTCCCAGCATCATGGTCTTTTCCAGTGAGTTGACTCTTTACATCAGGTGGCCCAAGTATTGGAGCTTCAGCTTCAGCATTAGTCCTTCCCATGAATATTCAGGGTTGATTTACTTTAGGATTGACTGGTTTGATCTCCTTGTAGTCCAAAGACTCTCAGGAGTTCAAAAATATCAGTTCTTCAGTGCTCAGCCTTCCTTATGGTTCAACTCTCATATTCACATATGACTACTGGAAAAACCATAGGTTTGACTATATGGACCTTTGTTGGCCAAGTGACGTCTCTGCTTTTGAATATGCTGTCTAGGTTTGTCATATCTTTTCTTCCAAGGAGCAAGCATCTTTTAATTTCATGGCTACAGTCACTGTCTGTGTATTAGATGGGACATTAATAAATCACAGCAAGTGGGTTGGAAAGTACTTGTACATTGGGCTTCCCTTGTTGCTGCTTTGGGGATCCTGGAAGCAACAGTTATGGGAATAAGCTCAAACTAGCCTGCTGGAAAGTGAGAGACACATAGCCCAGTTAACCAACCCATCACTCCAGTGACAGTAAGTCAAGTGACAGTAAGTCAAGTGACAGACATGGGGAGAGGCCCTCCTAAGTCATTTAACCCCCAGTCACTTGCCAGCTGGATCCAGATACATGAGAGAGCTCAGTTAGAGATCAGTGGAACTGACTGAACCAACCCACAAAATTATACACTAAATAAAACGATTGTTGTTTTATGCCACAATGTTTGGGCATGGCTTTTTATATAGGAAAAGCTAACTGATTATCTGTAGATTTCATGAAATTTCAATCAAGATTCCAACAAGTTATTTTATGGACATTGGCGAACTGTTCTAAAGTTGATATGATGGGGCAAACAATCTAGAACAGCCAACACAGTATTGAAGGAGAAAATCAAAGCCAGAGGATTGACAATATTCAAATTCCAGTCTTGAGGAAATGGTTGTGTAAATTATTAATGGAAACAAGATTCTCTTTTTCCAGAGTAAAGAATGTGATAACAGGTCTTGGTTGAGAAAATGGAGGAAAAGCATGTTAGTTTATTTGCAAACATAACTGTGTCTGACCCAAATATGGAAGACCCATAGACTTGATTGGAGGGCTAATGCCTCATCTTTAAGGAAGAAGAGAATAAAATATGCAAGGCCTTGGGATAGCGAAATAAACCCACTTTGGATTTTTACCCATCAACAGCGTTGGACAGGCCATTAGACAGAAGTTCTGTGGCCAGAGTTTCAATTCACTTCTTTCCTCCCCTCTCCTTCCTTAGAAAAAATTCCCAGAATAAATACCTCACATGCTCCCAGAAGTAACTGATAATATCTCTGGGCTGTTTTCCTTCTGAGAAATTCACCTAGAGGTATCTGATGGTTGAAAACATTGACAATCGTCATACTATAATAGCTTCCCTGGTGGCTCAGATGATAAAGAATCTGCCTGCAATGCGAGAGACCTGGGTTCACTCCCTGGGTTAGGAAGATCCCATGGATAAGGGAATGGCTACCCACTCTAGTATTCTTGCTTGGTGAATTCCATACAGAGAGGAATACTACACTATAAACTACAGTATAATATAGTTAGAAAACAGTTTAATGTAACTTTATAATAAAAATATATCATAAATGATTTTTTAAAAAATTAATTTATTTGTGGGAATTATGTTTTGAAACTAGGAAAAATGGTATTGTAAGAGATTGCTTCCAGAAATTCTGAAGTGCTTACTCTCAAAGAGTCATAAGCTCAAAGGACACAGGACTGTTCAAATAACTCAAAGATTAGTCCAGAGCTTGTCTTGGAAAATTGAAGCATAAGTTCCTTTGCTGGTGAGTTTGATAGAGGAAAGACATTATCTTATGATGTCAGCTTCAAAAAACTGTTCAATGTGAAATTTTTTCATATTTATGAAATTAAAGTGGTCAGTATATTACTTTTTCCAGCTTTATTGAAGTTTAATTGGCAAATAAAATTGTAGCTTGTTTGTGGGACTCATTTCATAATGTTTGAGTATTTTAAATCATGATTTAATTATGACAAATCTATTAAGTCATGTGACTACAAAATTGTTATTATGTGTATACATTATATGTATATGTTTTATGTGACATGTAATATATCATATAAATGTGCTTTCCATTCCAAATTTTTCTCTGTTATCCATTTACTGTGCACATTAACTTCTTTATGGGAGATAATTCTTTATGGAGTCTAAATATGGACTGTCACCTACCCAAGCTATTTAAGATTTATCCAAAGACAGTTTCCACTTGTTTTCAAGAAACAAAGACAGAAACTGTATATGATGCTCCAGCAACAGAGATGGCTACACAGCTCAGAGGTGTTTTGGGCTAATATTCTGCCTAATGCAATCTTCCTGTTATCAGCCCATCATCAGCTCGTCATCCTTTCACTAATGTAATATAAGTGGCTAAACCCCTTAGAGCTGATTGTATCACAAAGGGATTACCCCAGTCCCATTCTGGGAATTAAGCCTACAGACAAAGGGCAGACAGCTGGGCCGCCTGCATCAATTTGACATCAGTTATTTGCTACGTACATTAGTATAATCTGCTGCCACAGGACAGAATCATTAACATTCTACCTGTAGTCTCAAGACTCTGTTTTTAAAACATTAAATCCTTCAGTAGGTTTAAAAACTCAATAATATAGTTAAATTCACAGCAACTGAGGATGTAGAAGGGAAACCCAATGAAGCTGGAAAGGCTCTGGATCCTGTAAGGCAAGTGTTTATGAGTTGGAAAATTACAGGCACTGAATTGAACCTTGGCACAGAAAAGAAAATGACATCTATAATCACTCAACAGTGATGCCTTTTCCCCACTCAGCTTCATAAGAACTTTTTCTTTCCTGTTAATTACCTTACCATTTGGAAAACTTGATTCCTATGTGAAATTGGAATTGCAGTAAGCAATGTCACTTTTTACCGGTTGTCTTATTTATAACCAATTGAGCAAAAATGTATGTATTAAAGCGTTCCTGCTTTGGAAACATAATACCCAAGATTTTCAGATATAATCCAACCTTATTATCTTGTTAGAATTTACTAGTTGTAAGTAATTTACACACTTCACGCTAATGTCAGAGCAGAGTTTTAAGATATTTTTGTTACCGCCCCGGGTGAGAATTTGAACTCCTGAAACGCTGTCATTTCTGTGTCTTTCTGAGATGCTACATATTCAGCCTTTCATCATCGTCACTAAGGGAGTCTTAGTGCTCCCTGTAAAACTCCTTTGTCAAATGAGATTACATATTAAAAGGGACTACATTTGAAATAGCTTTCCCAAATAACACAATTTGATGAAGCCTATGATGTGCCTGGCAGCTAAACAGGAATCTTATTTCAATTGAACTCTACTTAAGACTTCGAATCAGGATGTTACACAGCTTGCTTTTAACACAATCAGTCAAATTGCCCTATCCCTAAAGGCCGAGGACCTAAGAGATATTGGATGAGGGTTAAACTAAATCATGTTAAGAGTAACAGTCCTAATGAAAACAGAAAATTGGACTTACAGTTCTAGAATGAATTTAGATAATCTAGAGTAAACGTTTCTTTAGATATGTTAGGCAGTGAGCATTCTTTATGTAATTTGACATAAGCAAATATTTATTGACAAAGCAATAAATATTGAGGAATAAATAAAGTGCATCAAACTTTTTCTTACACTGAGGATCCTTAAAGAACTAGTTACCCCTAAGGTTAATTTAAGCCCCATGTTGAAAAAGGGGCACTAAACATTTCATTCAGACTTTTTTCACAATTTTATCAGCACAGGTAATGACTGTGAAAATGAATCTTTTCTTAAACTGGTTAAAAATACTGAATTTGATTCAGAATTATGGTTTAGAAGACATTCTAGGAAAGAGATACACATGTGTGTCTCAGTGACAACACACTGATACCAATAATACCAAGCATGATGTGTACCGTATTTCCCAGAATTCCTTCACTTTGTCTGGTTTATAAGGGATAGTTCTCAATTAGTTGTGCTGTTTTCTCCTGCTTGGTAAGCATTTTTGGTCAAACAAGGAATGGCAGAGTTCCACAATTAGATCAAAAGATCAATCCTAATGTACCATTTTCTCCTCACCCTCCTGCTGTAATAAAGTGGCTGCAGCTCTCCAGGGGACAACTCAAAATCCTAGGACTGATATTTCTAAATTAGCTGACTCTCTGACCTTGCTGGTAATTGCGTTAGTTTATCAATGTTCAACACAATTTATTACTCTCCAATATGTACCAAAGTGTTTATCTCTCAACACTAACAATATTAAAAAACCTAAACTATCTATTGCAGCACAAAGAGGCATCCTTTCATTAGGGAAAAACATAAATAAGTAGGAAATGTCACATGATCCGCCTTAGCCCAGAAGAGTTGTATCTCCTGAGAGGGAGAGGGCAGCTGTCTCCTCTGACATGACAACATCATGTTTATAATAGCCGGAAGAAGAGAAATCAAGCTTTATTTCCATTTGTGTGTGTGTGTGTGGGTGTGGGTGTGGGTGTGTGTGAGAGAGATATAGGAATGAAATGGTGCTTTCTGCATTACTAAAGCAATGTCTTCATTCTAAGAAAAATAACATTGATAAAGCCTTATCAAAGCATTTAAAGGCAACGGGAGTACAGATAACATCTCACTTTGACTTTAAGCGTGGTACATTTTGGTGGGGAAAAGCATTAAGTTTATGGGTCTTATTTGGGAATGAGGGAAATGAACAGCATACTTTCATTTGCATCATCTTAATCATTTTATTTTACATTATTTAAATCTTGTGTTTGATTAGGATAGTGAGCAAGCTGTGACAAAGCTCAGTGTATGTTACATTAACAAAAAGTAATGTTGCATTGAAGTTTTGCAAAAGAAATGCTATCTGGTTTTAACACATACCATCGCCAGGGAAATGTGGCATGACCTGGCTGTGAATGATGTTAATAACCTGCTGAAGAAGGAGGTGATGAAGATCCTGCTGCCCAACTTTAAATAATGAGCTGCCTTTTATCTGTTCTACTTCTAGGGAGAACAAGACTTTTCTCTACTGTTTCTTCACAGATGGGACAGAAGTTGGGAAGTAGTCAGTCACAGATCAGTCAGTCAGTCGTGTCTGACTCTTTGCAACCCCATGAACCACAGCACACCAGGCCTCCCTGTCCATCACCAACTCCCGGAGTTCACTCAGACTCATGTCCATCGAGTCAGTGATGCCATCCAGCCATCTCATCTTCTGTCGTCCCCTTCTCCTCTTGCCCCCAATCCCTTCCAGCATCAGAGTCTTTTCCAATGAGTCAACTCTTAGCATGAGGTGGCCAACGTACTGGAGTTTCAGCTTTAGCATCATTCCTTCCAAAGAAATCCCAGGACTGATCTCCTTCAGAATGGACTGGTTGGATCTCCTTGCAGTCCAAGGGACTCTCAAGAGTCTTCTCCAATACCACAGTTCAAAAGCATCAACTCTTTGGCGCTCAGCTTTCTCCACAGTCCAACTCTCACATCCACACATGACCACTGGAAAAACCATAGCCTTGACTAGACGGACCTGTGTTGGCAAAGTAATGTCTCTGCTTTTGAATATGCTATCTAGGTTGGTCATAACTTTCCTTCCAAGGAGTAAGCGTCTTTTAATTTCATGGCTGCAGTCACCATCTGCAGTGATTCTGGAGCCCAGAAAAATAAAGTCTGACACTGTTCATCCACTTATCTACCAACTATTTCCATTAAGTTGAATCCCTGTATTCACTCCTCACTCATAAGAAATGTTTCAAAGGCAGCTTGTACTGAAGAAACTGATCTGAAGGTTTGCAAAGCACTTGGTATCTTCTTAAGATCTTGGAGTCTTTAAATTATAGTTCATATTATTATCAGTATTACTATTATCATATTATTGTTTTTAGTCAATAAAGAATCTGCCTGCAGTGCCGGAGACACAAGAGATGCAGGTTCTATCCCTGGGTCAGGAAGATCCCCTGGAGAGGGAAATGGCTACCCACTCCAGTATTCTTGCCTGGGAAATTCCATGCACAGAGGAACCTGGAGGGCTACAGTCCATGGGATCACAAAGAGTGGGATACGACTTAGTGACTAAACCACCACCATTATTGTTATTATTAGTAGTAGTATTATAGTTACTTTACTTTATTAATAACTGTTAATTATTATAAGGTTGTATATTGTCACCCTATTATTTAACTTATATGCAGAGTACATCATGCGAAATGCTGGGCTGGATGATTCACAAACTGGAATTAAGATAACCGGGATTAATACCAACAACCTCAGATATTCAGAAGATAACCATTCTAATGGCCAAAAGCGAAGAGGAACTAAAGAGCCTTTTGATGGATGTGAAAGAGGAGAGCGAAAAAGCTGGCTTGAAACTCAACATTCAAAAAACTAAGATCACGGCATCCCATCGTGTGTGTGTAGTTCAGTCACTTTAGTCATGTCTGACTCTTTGCCCCCAGTTGACTGCAGCCTAGCAGGCTTCTCAGTCCATGGGATTCTCCAGGCAAGAACACTGGAGTGGGTTGCCATGGCTTCTTTCAGGGGGTCTTCCTGACTCAGGGACTGAACCCATGTCTCCTGCATCTCCTGCATTGCAGGTGGACTCCTTTCTGCTGAGCCATTGGGGAAGACCCCAGTCCCATTACTTCATGACAAATAGGAGGGAAAAATTGGAGTCACTGGCAGATTTTATTTTCTTGGGCTCCAAAATCATTGTGGATGGTGACTGCAACTGTGAAATTAAAATATACTTGCTCTTTTGGAGAAAAGCTGTGGCAAACCTAAACAGCATATTCAAAAGCAGAGATATCACTTTGCCGACAAAGGTCTAAAGCTATGGTTTTTTCAGTAGTCATGTATGGATTTGAGAGCTGGACCATAAAGAAGGCTGAGCACTGAAGAACTGATGCTTTTGAACTGTGGTGCTGGAGAAGACTCCTGGGAGTCCCTTGGATTTTCAAGCAAGGAGATCAAACCAGTCAATCCCAAAGGAAATCAACCCTGAATATTCACTGAAAGGACTGATGGTGAAGCTGAAGCTCCAACCTCCAATACTTTGGCCACCTGATGCAAAGAGCCAACTCATTGGAAAAGATCTTGATGCTGGGAAAGATTGAGGGCAGGAGGAAAAGGGGATGACAGAGGATGAGATGATTGGATGGCATCTACTCAATGCACTGACCTGAGTTTGAGCAAACTCTGAGAGATAGTGAAGGACAGGGAAGCCTGGCATGTTACGCAGTCCATGAGGTTACAAAGAGTTGGACCCCACTTAGCGACTGAACAACAGCAACAATAACTGTTAGGCCAATGTTCTTTCAAAAGCAGATTTGTTTTAATGTCTTTTGTTCACCAACTCATTTTTGTGCGGAGAATACAATTTCTTTGGTAAGGGAATTGTTAGATCTGCCTCCTCTGCAATTTACTCTAGAGTTTTCCATAGCACTTTAAAATCCATATTTGGAAATTTTATTGTTTTAATTACATGCCAAAGCCATAGAAACTTTTTTAGTTTTTAAAATTCTTCCATTTCTCTGACATCCCTTTAGTGTTTGAGTGCTATTTATGCTATATTAACACTGCCAACCTGAATCAATGAAGCCCCAAAGTGGGTCGCTGTGTGCATTACTCAAACTAAACTACACACACAGTCTACAATATTTTAAATTTGAACTAAGCACTCACTGAGCTCCTATATGAAGCCAGATCCTGTTCTGTCCATTTCATGTGCATATTGCATCCTTTCTAATCACTTGGAAAATGTAAAAACTGAATTTGAGTCCACTTTAATATAATTTTACTCAGATGCTTTGACTAGCCTCATAGATGTTATTTTCGTTCAGGTCAAAATAAAAAGTTGTTGTTTTGAGCAATAACATCTCTGTATTTTATCAAAATAGCAGTATTTAAAATGTAAAAGAACTCCTTGGGAATAAAGATGATAAACACTTTTTGTCTGCATGCCATTTGCTCCCAGTCCTTTAAATGTTACCCACTTTCCTCAAAATATTAACCGAGCATTTATTTTGTGTCAGGCACTATGCTTAGGGAACATAAATGTGAATAATATAATACTCCATGCATTTGAGGGCATATGGTGACATGAGCCAGCCTTACTTACCCAAGGCTCTATTTGCCACAGAGGTGACAAGGACAGTGTCATAGGAAGACACGGGAGACTTGCCCATCCATCTTTGTTTGGGAAGGCTGTGCAGAAAAAGTATATAATGTTAACCTGCAAATTATACAGATACTTAGAATCTGTCCCCCCCTCCGTCTCGTTCCTTCTCCACCTCTCTCCCTTTCTTCCTTTCCATTTCACTTTACTAGATTTTTTAAAGTTACAAAAGCATTACCTGATTTTTGTAACACATTGAATAATGCAGATATAGAAATATACAATATGGAATATAGAAACAAAGATTAATAAAAGCTTTATTACATATTCCAAATAATAATTCTCTGAGATAACTATGAAAGTGAAAGTCATGTCAGACTCTTTGCAACCCCATGGATTGTAGCCCATGAGGCTCCTCTGTCTGTGGGATTCTCCAGTCAAGAATACTGGAGTGGGTTGCCATTCCCTTCTTCAGGGGATCTTCCCCACTCAGAGATCGAACCTGGGTCTGCTGCATTGCAGGCAGATTCTTAACCATCTGAGCCTTATTATCTGTATTTTTTTTTTTTTTCAAAAAATGGGGTCATACTGTACAGATTATTTGGTAAGTTGCTATTTAAAACATTTTATTATCAATTGTATTTTTTACTTTTTATTAAGCATTTTTTTTACTTTGTTCTTTTATCAATTGTATTTTTTTTTTACTTACAATATTGGTCTTAAGTGTACAGCATAGTGATTCAGTATTTTTACAGATTATACTTCATTAAAAGTTACTACAAAATAATGGCTACATTTCCCTATGATATACACTATATCCTTTTTGCTTATCTATTTTATGTATACTAGTGTGTATTTCTTAATTCCATACCCCTCTCTTGCCTCTCCCTATTTCCCTCTCCCCACTGGTACCCATTAGTTTGTTTTCTGTTAATGCATGTGAGTTTTTTATTTTGATGTAAACATTCATTTGTATTATTTTTTAATTCCACATATAAGTGATATACACTATTTGTCTTTCTCTGACTTATTTCACTAAGCATATGATTCTCTAGGTCCATACACAGTGTCCAATGGCAGAATTTCATCCTTTTTATGGCTGAGTAGTATTCCATTACATACATATATGGGCTTCCCTGTGGCTCCGTCAGTAAGAATCTGCCCCAGTGCAGGAGACCTGAGTTCAATCCCTGGGTTGGGAAGATGCCCTGGAGGAGGGCATGGCAGCCCACTCCAGTATTTTTGCCTGGAGAATTCCCATGGACAGGAGAGCCTGGCAGGCTGCACTCTTAGGGGTCACCAAGAGTCGGACATGACTGAGCGACTAACACACACACACACACACACACACGTGTGTGTGTGTGTGTATATATAGCATGCCTGTCTGTTGATGGACATTTGGGTTGCTTTCATGTCTTGGAATTAGTGCTACTGTGAGCATTGGGGTGCATGTATTATTTTGCACTAGTGTCTTCATCTTTTCTGGATATACATCCAGAAGTGGAATTGCTGGATCATATAGTAGTTCTAGTTTTAGTGTTTTAAGGAAACTCCTCACTATTTTTCATAGTGCATATATATATATATATGGGCTTCCCTTGTGGGAAATATACCAATTTACATTCCCACCAGCAGTGTACAAAGGTTCTGTTTCCTCCACTTCCTTGCCAACATTTGTTATTTGTGGTGTTTTTGATGATAGCCATTCTGGCAGGTGTGAGACAGCATTCTTGTTTTATTCCTGAATTTAGAGGAAAGACTTTCAGCTTTTTACCCTCAAGTATGATGTGGACATGGGTTTGAATGGACTCCTGGAGTTGGTGGCGGACAGGGAGGCCTGGCGTGCTGCGCTTCACGGGGTCGCAAAGAGTCTGACACGACTGAGTGACTGAACTGAATTGAATTGACTTGATGTTAGTTATGGTTTGTCATAAATGACCTTTATTATGTTGAGATATATTCCTTCTATACCCACTTTGATGAGACTTTTTATCATGAATGTGTACTGAATTTTGTCAAATGCTTGTTCTCTATCTATCGAGATGATCATGTGAATTTTGTCCTTCCCTTTGTTAGTGCGCTGTATCACATTGATTGATTTGAGAATATTGAAGTATCTTTATGTCCCTTGAATAAATCCAACTTTATCTTGGGTTTTCTGTTGGTAACAATGGAAGCTGACTGGTTTAGGTAGTCAGGAATTTGCTGACCTATATGTGAGCAGCTCACAGAATCAGTAGACAATCTTGAGAAACAAGATTTGGGACTAATTTTTCAGGAGCAACACAAAACAGTGTTGAAGAACTAACCTGAGGAGAACATTCACTACTGTGGTGTGGCCTCTGATGCCCTCTCAGCCACTCTTGGCTCCAGCAAAGTCAGTTAAGGCTTGTAGAGCCTGTTCCCTCAAGCACTTTAGTTCCAAATCCCTAAGATTTATGGAACTGCATGTAACTGGCTGAATACATGGCTATAGTCCATCTGCAAGGAATGCTAGGAAGTAGAATTTCTGAATTTCAGTGTATGAAAGTTGGTTAAAATTGATAATGTGATAATCTATTAAAATCTAGGAAGAATATTCAAGAGTCTATTTATCACAAATGATAGATGCCCTCTGCACCTTTTATCTAAGTTGCAGGTATTTTTCTCTAGTGTACATTTTGGCTTTGCTTATATCTCTTGTCATGTAATCACAAAAAGATACATATAAGCAAATTATGTTTCCCTTTGTGGCTTCTAGGTTGTTGTTTTTTTTTTTTTTGCTTCAGAAGTTCTTTATTGAGACTTCCCTGGTGATAAACTTGTTAAGACTCTGTGCTTTCAAAGCACAGACTTCAGGTTTGACTCCTGGTCAGGGAACTAAGATCCCACATGCCACACAGTGTGACCAAATTAATAAAAAAAATCCTCTGCCATGCCAAGTTTACATGAATATTTTAAAATAGTTTCTTTTAGTATTATTTGTTTTTACATTTAGATCTTTAATTCATATGAAATTTGTGCATGAAATAAATTAGACTCTAGGTTTGTGGGTTTTTTTCAGATTAGTATCAACACCAAAAAAAACTTTTTCCCATTGAATGGAAATGCCAATGTATTTTGTAATACATTATATTCTTATACAAATAGATATATTTCTTGGCTTTCTACTTTCTTCTGCTTTTCTGTTTTCTTCTTGTGCAAGTCTCAACAGTTTTGATTATAAAAGTTTTTAATACTTTTAATAGTTTTAATAGTATGCTTTATTTTACAATTTTGCTATCTCAAAATTGTATTTTTACATGAAATTTAAAATAATTTTGCCCAGTACTAAGAAAAAAATGGAATTTTGATTGCATTGCATTTGGTAAGGGTTGGCCACATTGTGAGACCAAGTCTTCTTAAAACATGGTCTGTCTCTCTATTCCATTCTTTTCTTCATCCTTTTAAATGTTTATTTATTATTTAATTGGCTGTGTTGGGTCTCAGCTGCGGCAACAAAGATCCTCAATCTATGTTGCAGCCTGTGAACTCTTAAGTTATGGCATGAGGGATCTAGTTCCCTGGTAAGGGATCAAACCCAGGCCCCTGCATTGAAAGTACCAAGTCCTAGCCACTGGGGCACCTGGGATGTCCCTTTTCTTCATCTTTTAATGAGGCTTTTTGTCTTTGTTCATATAGATTGGTGTCTTCCTTGTTAAATTAATTCCTAGGTGAGTTATAAGTTTATGATTCTTATGAATGGAACACTCTACCATTTCAAATAATAAGTGGTTACTAGTAATATAGACAAAAGCAATTGTTTTTTGGGTATTTATTCTGCATCAAGACATCTTCCCAAATTTTCTTATTGCAGCTTGATACTAGAATTTCATGGGTCAGGTAAAGAAATCTTTGTTGTTCTTTTTCTAATATTTATACCAATTATTTAATATTTTTATTTTACTGAGTAAGTGGAAATACCTGAAAGCTTACTGAACTAGTACAAAATGGAAAATACAGATAAAAATTTGACATGATACAGATACATGTTCTAAATAAAATGCTAGTATATGGGTCCATAAGAAATAGGAGAAGTGGGGTTTCATCCAAGAATGCATGAATGATTCAAGACAAAAACATTAAAAAATTAAATGAGATAACTTATATTATTATATTCAGTTCAGTTCAGTCACTCAGTCGTGTCGACCCCATGAATTGCAGCATGCCAGGCCTCCCTGTCCATCACCAACTCCCGGAGTTCACTCAAACTCATGTCCATTGAGTCGGTGATGTCATCCAGCCATCTCATCCTCTGTCGTCCCCTTTTCCTCCTGCCCCCGATCCCTTCCAGCATCAGGGTCTTTTCCAATGAGTCAACTCTTCGCATGAGGTGGCCAAAGTATTGGAGTTTCAGCTTTAGCATCAGTCCCTCCAATGAACACCCAGGACTGATTGCCTTTAGAATGGACTGGTTGGCTCTCCTTGCAGTCCAACGGACTCTCAAGAGTCTTCTCCAACACCACAGTTCAAAAGCATCAATTCTTCAGCACTCAGTTTTCTATATAGTCCAACTCTCACGTCCATATATGACCACAGGAAAAACCATAGCCTTGACTAGATGGACCTTTGTTGGCAAAGTAATGTCTCTGCTTTTGAATACGCTGTCTAGGTTGGTCATAACTTTCCTTCCAAGGAGTAAGTGTCTTTTAATTTCATGGCTACAATCATCATCTGCAGTGATTTTGGAGCCCAAAGAAATAAAGTCAGCCACTGTTTTCACTGTTTCCCTATCTATTTCCCGTGAAGTGATGGGACCAGATGCCATGATCTTAGTTTTCTGAATGTTGAGCTTTGCTGCTAGTCGCTTCAGTCGTGTCTGACTCTGTGTGACCCCATAGACGGCAGCCCACCAGGCTCCCCTGTCCCTGGGATTCTCTAGGCAAGAGCACTGGAGTGGGTTGCCATTTCCTTCTCCAATGCATGAAAGTGAAAGTGAAGTCGCTCAGTCGTGTCCGACTCCTAGTGACCCCATGGACTGCAGCCCTCCAGGCTCCTTGGTCCATGGGATTTCTAGGCAAGAGCTTTAGGCCAACTTTTTCACTCTCCTCTTCTACTTTCATCATGAAGCTCTTCAGTTCCTCTTCACTTTCTGCCATAAGGGTGGTGTCATCTGCATATCTGAGGTTATTGATATTTCTCCCGGCAATCTTGATTCCAGCTTGTGCTTCTTCCAGCCCTGCGTTTCTCATGATGTACTCTGCTGGTGGCTCAGATGGTAAAGCATCTGTCTGCAATGCAGGAGACCCGGGTTCAATCCCTGGTTTGGGAAGATCCCCTGGAGAAAGAAATGGCAGCCCACTCCAGTATTCTTGCCTGTAAAATCCCATGGACAGCGGAGCCTACCAGGGATTTACTAGCCTACAAGGTAGCCTACCAGCCTACCAGTCTCCGCCATCCATGGGGTTGCAAAGAGTCAGACATGACTGAGCGACTTCACTTTCACTCTGCATATAAGTTAAATAAGCAGGGTGACAATATGCAGCCTTGACGTACTCCCTTCCCAATTTGGAACCAGTCTGTTGTTCCATGTCCAGTTCTAACTGTTGCTTCCTGACCTGCATACAGGTTTCTCAAGAGGCAGGTCAGGTGGTCTGGCATTCCCATCTCTTGAACAGTCTTCCACAGTTTATTGTGATCCACACAGTCAAAAGCTTTGGCATAGTCAATAAAACAGAAATAGATGTTTTTCTGGAACTCTCTTGCTTTTTCCATGATCCAGTGGATGTTGGCAATTTGATCTCTGGTTCCTCTGCCTTTTCTAAAACCAGCTTGAACACCTGGAAGTTCACGGTTCATGTATTCCCGAAGCCTGGCTTGGAGAATTTTGAGCATTACTTTATTAGCATATGAGATGAGTGCAATTGTGTGGTAGTCTGAGCATTCTTTGGCATTGCCTTTGTTTGGGATTGGAATGAAAACTGACCTTTTCCAGTCCTGTAGCCAGGACTAAATTTTCCCAATTTTCAAATCAGCATATCAGAGGGCAGACATGCTGAAATCATATTATTATATTTATAGATGTTAAATAGTCACTTAAAAAAATCATCAATTATTTCATAAAGAATATTAACTATAAAAGAAGTGGAGAAACAAATCACAGAAGAAATCAAAAAAGAAATCAATATACGCATAGAAACAAATGAAAATGAAAACACAACAACCCAAAACCTGTGGGACACTGTAAAAGCAGTCCTAAGGGGAAAGTTCGTAGGAATACAGGCATACCTCAAGAAACAAGAAAAAAGTCAAATAAATAACCTAACTCTACACCTAAAGCAACTAGAAAAGGAAGAAATGAAGAACCCCAGGGTTAGTAGAAGGGAAGAAATCTTAAAAATTAGGGCAGAAATAAATGCAAAAGAAACAAAAGAGACCATAGCAAAAATCAACAAAGCCAAAAGCTGGTTCTTTGAAAAGATAAATAAAATTGACAAACCATTAGCCAGACTCATCAAGAAACAAAGGGAGAAAAATCAAATCAATAAAATTAGAAATGAAAATGGAGAGACCACAACAGACAACACAGAAATACAAAGGATCATAAGAGACTACTATCAGCAATTATATGCCAATAAAATGGACAACATGGAAGAAATGGACAAATTCTTAGAAAAGTACAACTTTCCAAAACTGAACCAGGAAGAAATAGAAAATCTTAACAGACCCATCACAAGCACGGAAATGGAAACTGTAATCAAAAATCTTCCAGCAAACAAAAGCCCAGGTCCAGACGGCTTCATAGCTGAATTCTACCAAAAATTTAGAGGTGAGCTAACACCTATCCTACTCAAACTCTTCCAGAAAATTGCAGAGGAAGGTAAACTTCCAAACTCATTCTATGAGGCCACCATCACCCTAATACCAAAACCTGACAAAGATCCCACAAAAAAAGAAAACTACAGGCCAATATCACTGATGAACATAGATGCAAAGACCCTTAACAAAATTCTAGCAATCAGAATCAAACAGCACATTAAAAAGATCATACACCATGACCAAGTGGGCTTTATCCCAGGGATGCAAGGATTCTTCAATATCTGCAAATCAATCAATGTAATACACCACATTAACAAATTGAAAAATAAAAACCATATGATTATCTCAATAGATGCAGAGAAAGCCTTTGATAAAATTCAACATCCATTTATGATAAAAACTCTCCAGAAAGCAGGAATAGAAGGAACATACCTCAACATAATAAAAGCTATATATGACAAACCCACAGCAAACATTATCCTCAATGGTGAAAAATTGAAAGCATTTCCTCTAAAGTCAGGAACAAGACAAGGGTGCCCACTTTCACCATTACTATTCAACATAGTTTGGAAGTTTTGGCCACAGCAATCAGAGCAGAAAAAGAAATAAAAGGAATCCAAATTGGAAAAGAAGAAGTAAAACTCTCACTGTTTGCAGATGACATGATCCTCTACATAGAAAACCCTAAAGACTCCACCAGAAAATTACTAGAACTAATCAATGATTATAGTAAAGTTGCAGGATATAAAATCAACACACAGAAATCCCTTGCATTCCTATACACTAATAATGAGAAAACAGAAAGAGAAATTAAGGAAACAATTCCATTCACCATTGCAACGGAAAGAATAAAATACTTAGGAATATATCTACCTAAAGAAACTAAATATATATAGAAAACTATAAAACACTGGTGAAAGAAATCAAAGAGGACACGAATAGATGGAGAAATGTAGCATGTTCATGGATTGGAAGAATCAATATAGTGAAAATGAGTATACTACCCAAAGCAATTTATAGATTCAATGCAATCCCTATCAAGTTACCAACGGTATTCTTCACAAAGCTAGAACAAATAATTTCACAATTTGTATGGAAATACAAAAAACCCCGAATAGCCAAAGCTATCTTGAGAAAGAAGAATGGAACTGGAGGAATCAACTTACCTGACTTCAGGCTCTACTACAAAGCCACAGTCATCAAGACAGTATGGTCCTGGCACAAAGACAGAAATATAGATCAATGGAACAAAATAGAAAGCCCAGAGATAAATCCACGCACATATGGACACCTTATCTTTGACAAAGGAGGCAAGAATATACAATGGATTAAAGACAATCTCTTTAACAAGTGGCGCTGGGAAAACTGGTCAACCACTTGTAAAAGAATGACACTAGAACACTTTCTAACACCATACACAAAAATAAACTCAAAATGGATTAAAGATCTAAACATAAGACCAGAAACTACAAAACTCCTAGAGGAGAACATATGCAAAACACTCTCCGACATACATCACAGCAGGATCCTCTATGACCCACCTCCCAGAATATTGGAAATAAAAGCAAAAATAAACAAATGGGACCTAATTAAACTTAAAAGCTTCTGCACAACAAAGGAAACTATAAGCAAGGTGAAAAGACAGCCTTCAGAATGGGAGAAAATAATAGCAAATGAAGCAACTGACAAACAACTAATCCCAAAAATATACAAGCAACTCCTACAGCTCAATTCCAGAAAAATAAATGACCCAATCAAAAAATGGGCCAAAGAACTAAATAGACATTTCTCCAAAGAAGACATACAGATGGCTAACAATCACATGAAAAGATGCTCAACATCAGTCATTATCAGAGAAATGCAAATCAAAACCACTATGAGGTACCATTTCACACCAGTCAGAATGGCTGCGATCCAAAAGTCTACAAGTAATAAATGGTGGAGAGGATGTGGAGAAAAGGGAACCCTCTTACACTGTTGGTGGGAATGCAAACTAGTACAGCCACCATGGAGAACAGTGTGGAGATTCCTTAAAAAACTGGAAATAGAACTGTCTTATGATCCAGCAATCCCACTGCTGGGCATACACACTGAGGAAACCAGAACTGAAAGAGACACATGTACCCCAATGTTCATTGCAGCACTGTTTATAATAGCTAGGACATGGAAGCAACCTAGATGTCCATCAGCAGATGAATGGATAAGAAAGCAGTGGTACATATACACAATGGAGTATTACTTAGCCATTAAAAAGAATACATTTGAATCAGTTCTAATGAGGTGGATGAAACTGGAGCCTATTATACAGAGTGAAGTAAGCCAGAAAGAAAAACACCAATACAGTATACTAACGCATATATATGGAATTTAGAAAGATGGTAACAATAAGCCTGTATACGAGACAGCAAAAGAGACACTGATGTATAGAACAGTCTTTTGGACTCTGTGGGAGAGGGAGAGGGTGAGATGATTTGGGAGAATGGCATTGAAATATGTATAATATCACGTACGAAACGAGTCGCCAGTCCAGGTTCGATGCACGATACTGGATGCTTGGGGCTGGTGCACTGGGACGACCCAGAGGGATGGTATGGGGAGGGAGGAGGGAGGAGGGTTCAGGATGGGGAACACATGTATGCCTGTGGTGGATTCATTTCGATATATGGCAGAACCAATACAATAATGTAAAGTTTAAAAATAAAATAAAATTTAAAAAAAGAAATGGAGAGAAATTACTTAAGTGTGATACAAACTATTACCAAAAATAGCTACAGAGATTATAATAGCTATATGCTTAAATAATTTTTTACTAAAATTAATAGTAAGACAGAGATGATACTCTTCATTTAATTTTAGAGTGTGGTTTGTCTAGAAAAAAAATGCTCTTCAATAGCATGATATTTTAGAAAGTATCTTCCTTCACATAATTCTTAGTATTAAAAAAAAACTTACGTATTTCTTAAATGTGGTTATTTTTCATTGTCTATTTTGGACCCTTTTCTGCTCTTCATATATTCTCTGGGTAGCTTCAAACACTCTCTTGGCTTTAATTATCATCTTCTTTGCTGATGACCTTCAAACAGCTCTTTCTCCTGTGTTTCAGATTCTTATATGTGCCTGCCTACTAGATGTTCTACCTGGAGATCCCAAAGAGAACTTCACTGAAATACGACCAGAATGAATCCACCATTCCTAAGATGTACCCTAGGATTCTCTTTGTTCAGCATTACCTGTCTCAAGGAACGATGCTACTCTCCTTGCTCAAACCAGAAATGGGGATTTATCCTTGCCTCCTCTACTCTCTGTCCCCACCCCACCTTTAATCCCCAAGTTCTAAAATATTCCTCAAAGCACTCAATCACTCCCCATCTCCACTGACCCTTCTCTAGTTTTGGAGAACATTAACGAGAACTCCCTGTTAGTAATGAGCCACAGTTTTGAAAATGCAGATCCAGTGACTTCAAAATCATCTTTATTCTGAACCCTCAACCCTCAAAATCATTTTATTCTCAACAGAGAACTCTGTTCCCTGGCCATAATGAATTTTTTTTAGTTACTTGAACACACCGTGCTTTCTTGGTTTTGTGTCTTTGCATACTGGACTGCCTAAATAGAACACTCGTGTTTCTTAACTAGCTTACTGCTGTTTATCCTTCAGGTCTCTGCTTAACAGAAGCAACACCAGCAATAAAGTCAATGAAAACAGTGATAATGACAGCAGACAGTGTCTACTTACATGTGCCAGGCACTATGATAAATGCTTCAAATTCATCTTCCCATTTTGTCTTCTTTGCAACCTTATGAAGTGAGAATTTTTATCCCATTTTCACACATGAAGAATCTGAGGCTTAGAGACTTTTAAGTATTTGTCCAACATCATGGCGCCTGTATGTGGAGGAGCTAGGATTTTAACCTAGATCTCTCGCTGTCCCTCTGGAGTTTATTCTTAAGGTGTCATCTGCTCCAGGAAGCATTCCTCCACAAGTGTCCTTTCTTGTTTCTGTTCACCTGCACGTCTCTGTCCTAGTCCATTTAGGCTGCTACAATACAATGACATAGGCTGGATGTTTATCAATGACAAACATTTATTTCTCATGGTTTTGGAGGCTGGAATGTCCAAAACTGTGTTTTGTTGTCTGTGAGGGCCTCCTTCCTGGCTCACAGATGGTCGTCTTTTCACTGTGTTACATGGTGGAGGGTGCACTGGATCTCTGGTCTCTTTTGCGTATGTGCTCAGTCTTATCTGATGCTTTGTGACCCATGGACTATAGTCCACCAGGTTCCTTTGTCCCTGGAATTTTCCAGACAAGAAAACTGGGGCGGGTTGCCATTTCCTTCTCCAGGGGATCTTTCCAACCCAGGGTTAAAACCCGCGTCTCTTGTGTCTCCTGCATTGGCAGGCATGTTTTTTTTACCACTCTGCCACCTATAAGGGCACTAATCCTGTTCATGAAGGCTCCTTCCTCATGACCTAACCACCCCCCAACCCCAAAGCCCCATATCTTAATACCAGTGCTTTAGAGGTTGGATTTGAAAATACGAATTTTGGGAGGCACAAACATTCAAACCATACGCACTATTCTAACACACTCGCTGCTGTGCTTTGCTTAGTGTTTAGTCATGTCTGACTCTTTGTGACCCATGGACTGCAACCCGCCAGGGATTCCATGGGATTCTCCAGGCAAGAATACTGGAGTGGGTTGCCATGCCCTCCTTCAGGGGATCTTCCCAACCCAGGGATAAAACCTACATCTCCTGTATTGCAGCCTCATTCTTTACTGACTGAGCCAGTAGGGACTCTGCAGTATAGTCACTTATCCCATTCTTTCCATTCCATTCTCTCACTGCATTCTTTCCATTTTCTCACTAGTCTCAACTAGTTTGTAACCACTGTAAAATCAGGGATTGTTTGTCCTTGTATTCCTTGCACTGTGTGTGGTTCCCAGCACATGGCAACCCACTCCAGTACTCTTGCCTGGAGAATCCCATGGATGGAGGAGCCTGGTAGGCTGCAGTCCATGGGGTCGATAAGAGTCGGACACGACTGAGCGACTTCACTTTCACTTTTCACTTTCATGCATTGGAGAAGGAAATGGCAACCCACTCCAGTGTTCTTGCCTGGAGAATCCCAAGGATGGCGGAGCCTGGTGGGCTGCCGTCTATGGAGTTGCACAGAGTCGGACACGACTGAAGTGACTTAGCAGCAGCAATACATATTTAATATATAACCCAGATGTCACTGGGGCTTCATAGTCCTTCTGCCACCCATGGCCTTTGGTGGTCTGGCATTCTTGCTGCATGTGTGTGCATGCGTGCACGCATGCATGTTGAGTTGCTTCAGTCATGTCCAACTCTTTGGGACCCCATGGACTGTAGCCAGCCAGCCCCCTCTGTCCATGGGGATTCTTCAGGGAAAAATACTGGAGTGGGTTGCCATTCCTTTCTCCAGGGATATTCCTGACTGAGGATGGGACCCGAGTCTCTTATGTCTCCTGCATTGGCAGGCAGGTTCTTTACCACTAGCGCCACCTGGGAAGCCCATTCTTCCTGCAGTCCCTTCTAATTCTCACCATTATTTACTCATTGGTCCCTTCTCTCTCTGCTTCTGCATAGTATCCTCTCATCTTGGTTACCCCTGTGTCCCAACTTTTCCTATTTTCTCTCAAAAATCCTACCCAGTTATGATTTCATGAGTTTGTTAAAGTCTTAAGGACCTTAGGGAAGGATCATGTTACTCACAGCCTCCCATCTTCCTCCTTCCTGGTTTTCTTCTTACTCTCTGCTGCCTTGGATCCTTAACCCATGACTCTCCCAGCTGTGTTAACATCCAGGTAGATATGACTTCCTGAAATTGTGGTAATAAATGTGTTGCCAACCCATTACAGTTGAATGAATGAATGAATGAAGGTGTAAATGAGTGAATAAATGTAGGCTGAAGTTTTGGGCCTAGACCTACCCCGGATGATTTTTAAAACATCCCAAAAAAGTTTCTTAAAGGCTGAATCATTGAATATATTGATAATACCACATCTGGCAAAAATATTTATATTTTCAGGGGCAGTTATGTTTAGTTACCCTTTAGATATAGTATTATGAAGGATAATCGTCTTTTTAAAGTGCAGGTTCATCTGTTTTGGGCTCTGAGACTTTGGGGGATGTGTCCTACACTTCATTGTGTCTGCCACATAATGTAGCAAATTGCCTTGTTGCAGACTAGGCACTCACTTAATGTTGAGTTGATTGATTAAATAATTATTCCACCTATAAACACTTCTGTAGTGCATTACCTGAGGAGTGTCTATTTCAATATGACGATGGCTATGACCTTCGTGTAGTTCATTAGCAAATGAAAAGTATGCTCATTTCCATGGAAGGAAATGAGAATCGAAAAAATGTGGTTCTATTTGTAGTGCCATTACTGTCTTAATGTTTGATTAAGAACAAATTCTTAACCTTTTAATGCTACCAGTTACCTATGACTCTGATCTCAAGGGCTACTGCAGTACCAAAATCCTGGGGACGATAGGATTATAACTCTGACCTATTTGAAGGGATAAAAATAGGCCACAAATGAGGGAACTCACTGACCAGAATTAGTCAGTAGTGGAGGAGAGGTGATGTCTTTAGAAACAAACAAACAGGCAAATGAGCAAACAAGCAGTTTCACAATCCCATTTTGTAATCATAACAATCCCCTGTGCGAGTCTCACCATTTTGCTGATAAGGATATTGAGGCTGAGAAATTTAAGTAGTTTGAGCCAAGCCATATGACTAGTAAGAGACAGCTATTGCTGGTCCTCTGCCACTCTCTCCCTCCACTGTTCTCTCTCTGCCCTCACCCTCCTCCTCGACCCACGATAGTCACTGTCTCTTTCTCAGTTTTGATATATTTGTGGTTGGATGCCTCAAGTCATGACATCTCAGTTCATCAGGAAAAGCAAAACAGATTTACCCTGAACTGAAGTGGCCGCTGAAAATGAAAAAGCTATTAATAAAATCTTTGAGGATTACTTATCAACATGCATTTACTGAGCTCCTTTCCTGTTTTTTTTAATTTATTTTTTATTGAAGGATAATTGCTTTACAGAATTTTGTTGTTTTCTGTCAAACCTCAACATGAATCAGCCATAGGTATACATATATCACCTCCCTTTTGAATCTCCCTCCCATCTCCCTCCCCATCCCCACCCCTCTAGGTTGATACGGAGCCCATGTTTGAGTTTCCTAAGCCATACATCATATTCCCATTGGCTATCTATTTTACATATGGTAATGTAAGTTTCCATGTTACTCTTTCCATACATCTCACCCTCTCCTCCCGTCTCCCCATGTCGGTAAGTCTATTCTCTATGTCTGTTTCTCCAGTGCTGCCCTGTAAATAAATTCTTCAGAACCATTTTTCTAGATTCCATATATGTGCATTAGAATATGATATTTATCTTTCTTTTTCTGACTCACTTCACTCTGTATAATAGGCTCAGGTTCATCCACCTCATTAGAACTGACTCAAATGTGTTCCTTTTTATGGCTGAGTAATATTCCAATGTGTATATGTACCACAACTTCCTTATCCATTCATCTGTCGATGGGCATCTAGGTTGCTTCCATGTTTTAGCTAATGTAAACAGTGCTACAATGAACAATGGGATGCATGTGTCTTTTTCAACCCTGGTTTCCTCAAGGTATATGCCTAAGAGTGGGATTGCTGGGTCATATAGTGGTTTTATTCCTAGTTTTTTAAGGAATCTCCATACCGTCTTCCATAGTGGCTGTATCAATTTATGTTCCCACCGATGGTGCAAGACCATTCCCTTTTTCTCCACACCTTCTCCAGCATTTATTGTTTGTGATATCTCATTGTGATTTTGATTTGCATTTCTCTGATAATGAGTAATGTTGAATGTCTTTTCATGTGTGTGTTAGCCATCTGTATGTCTTCTTTGGAGAAATGTCTGTTTAGGTCTTTTTCTCACTTTTTGATTGGGTTATTTGTTTTCCTGGTGTTGAGTTGTATGAGCTGCTTGTATATTTTGGAAATTAATCCTTTGTCAGTTTTGTTTGTTTGTTTGTTTGTTTTGCTATTTAGAAAAATAGAACATAGAAATTATTTTCTCCCATTCTGAGGGTTATCTTTTCACCTTGCTTATAGTTTCCTTTGCTGTGCAAAAGCTTTTAAGTTTGATCAGGTCCCACGTGTTTACTTTTGTTTTTATTTCCGTTACTCTAGGAGGTGGGTCATAGAGGATCTTGCTTTGATTTATGTCACTGAGTTCCTTTTCTGTGGCAGGCACCTTGCTGTGTCCTAGGGTTGTGCAAGACTATTCTGAGTCTTGAAGGGTGAGAACTTTCTCAGATGGACACGGGGAGGTAAGATGTTTCAGGTGGAGGGAAATGCAGGCACAATTGTAGAGAAGCAGGCGGCTCTGCATGTAGCAGCTCTGAGGGTTTCAGCCTCGCTGGAGGGCCACGCACCATTGCGGAAGTGAAAGCAAAAGGGAGTGGAAAGACAAGCAGAAAAAGAATCAAGGACAAGCTTGAGCTGGGGAACTGGGCTTTGCCTGTAGGTAATGGAGAGCCAGCAAAGAACTTTTAAGTGGGAGACTCTTAGGACCAAGGAGGAAACTATTAGGTAGTGGAAATGGCAGAAAAATTGGGGTGTAGGAAGCTATTGCTGGGAATGGAAGCTGAAAGCCACTTTTCCTGGGGCAGGTAAGTGGGAATGTTATTGTATTAGTCTTACTCAGTGATTGATTTGGGTAGTAGATAGACACAGGCAAGGTGGTGTATTTTGATATCTTAAAAACCGTTACTGAGCAGTAATTCCAGTTGTTCTTTCTTTGAAATTAAAGCTTACCCAAGTGATTTTTTTTTTTTTTTTTAAGAATACCGGAGGCTGGGCGGCAAACGACCGCGCGGACGCCCAACCTCTGTGTAAAATAATCACCCAAGTGATTTTTATGGCCTTCTTTGTACTAAGGGCTATGATGTTTCTTTTTGCTAATGTCTTTTCCTTTTTTGCTACCATTGACTGTTTAAATCCTTTTCTGCCCATTTACCATTTGTATCATAACCCTCCTGTGTTTGCTCCTAATGTGTTATAATTCTTCATAATCTGGTCTTTGCCTGATCCCGATTCTCTCTAATATTTCTTTCCTCTCCCTTGAGGAAAGTATATCCATTTTTGGTTTCAAATGCTCATCACCTTTTGTAAATATTGAAGCAGCGATTCAATTTAATTTAAAAAATAATGTTTTTCTATTTCTTCTTCTGTCAATAAATTACCTTTGTCATCTTTTAAAGCTGTATTGTCTCATAATTTTCTTCTGTGCTCTTGTTGTTCCATTTTGTTGTTCCCCAGAGGATGTAAGAATATATATTGATATAATGAACAATGTGGAAATAAAAAAAAAAAAACAAGAAGAATTTAGGGTCATATTCATACTCTATAGTGCTTACTAGTGATCTATTTCAAAACAAAACATATATTTCAGTCCTGATGAATCAAATATTTAAGAAACATTCTTTAAGTGCAGAAATATACATGGAAAAAATCACTAGTGACCCTGAGAGGCCTCTTTGGAGAGTGTAGCCATGGATGATTTAACTTTGATTTCAGTCCTGCTGCTTCTACCAAGGGTTATCATAGTGCTCATTGCTCATGAGGGTTCTGGGAGTATCAGCGGGGGTCAGAGAGCAAAAAACATAAGATATAATATTAGATAAAATATTAGTAGTCCTGGAAATATTCACAAAGTCATATATTATGTTAGTGCTACTGTATTCCATGTAGGAAAATAAAAATGGGAATTGCAAAAGCCACTTTCTTTTTTATTATAGAAATTAAAGGTCTAATTTACAATTATAAATTAACATAAATAGCCATTAATTCCATTTTATTAGTTCAGGTGCTTGGTGTATGAACATATACATATCACAGGATTTTTATTGAGTCTGCATTAGTGATTATATATACCGTATACATATATATGTGTATGTATTATATATAGTGTGAGATTTTAAAAATTTACAGAATTGCAAAGATACTCTGAGCAACCCTCCCTTAAAGTTTATATTAAACCATGTTTGTAAAAGTTAATTAATAGATACTTTTGCTTCCTTCTTGCTCTCTACTAATCACATGATGGTGTGTGATGATTCTGGTGTTTATGATAATGACTGTAACAGTTACCAGTTCTTTATACCTAAAAAGCATGTTGGCACTTTCTGTCATGTATACAGTGGGCCACTTAACCTTCCATCCCTGCAATTCAGGCATTATTTTCATTTTACAGATGAAGGAAAAGAGGCACAGGAAACTAGAGGAATTTGCCCAAAGTCACCTAAGAGCATCAAGTGTGTTGACCACAGAACATTGACCATTAAAGGACACTGAGTGTAAAGAGAGGTAGAGAATGACTCCATTTAACTCTTTGTAAGCCTGTTTTCCAACACTTTGACCACCTGATACAAACAGCCAACTCTTTGGAAAAGACCCTGATGCTGGGAAAGATTGAAGGCAGAAGAGGGTGATAGAGGATGAGATGGATGGCATCACCAATGCTATGGACATGAACTTGGGCAAACTCCAGGAGATACTGAGGGACAGGGAAGCCTGACATGCTTCAGTCCATGGGGTCACAAAGAATTGGACATGACTTGGTGACTGAACAACAACAGCAAGCTTATTTTCACTGGGCGTGTTCACAAAGAATCCTGATGACAACTCTCCATAATTTTTTTTGTCTTATATGATATGTTATATAGGTTTGTGTGTTATGTGACCCAAAGGGTTACACTTCATAAATTTCTGTCTTGGCAAAATGTGGCAGTTCTTTATCATCTCCCTTGAGAGAACTTGAGAATTTGTGCCTATACTGGCAAAAGTAAAGAACTAAATCTATTGATTTGGAAAACTTGATCAACCTGAATTGTTTAGATTATTTTCTTTCCTTGTTTTACTCTTTTTTGGCCTTTAAAAAATTGATAAACGCAATATATATGCAAAAAAGTACAAATAGTACATACATATAATTTAAAATAATTAGAAGAGAAACATCCATATATTCACAAACTCAGCTTACCAAATAAAACAATACCAGTATCTTGATCTTCACATCTTTCTCCCTCCCTCTCAGAGTGAACCATTATCCTGAATTGTATCCTTAAAAATCCTTTGCTTTTTTTCATGATCTTGTCATACTTGTAGGTATTTCTATACATTTAGTGTACTGCTTTACTTTTGAACTCAGGCATTTGAGATTCATCCATTTTTTTAAAATTTTATTTTATTTTTAAACTTTACAATATTGTATTAGTTTTGCCAAATTCATCCATTTTAATGCTTGTAGTTGTGCGTGCGCGCAAGTCCCTTCAGTCCTGTCTGAGTCTTTGCGACCCCATGGACTGTAGCCCGCCAGGCACCTCCATCCATGGGATTCTCCAGGCAGTTTTTCATTTTCTTGGCTTAGTATTTTATTAATACTATGTGAGGTATCAGTATTCCACAATCAACCCATTCTATTATCAATGGATATTGGATTTTTCACACAGTTTTGCTGCTCCATATGTGGTTGCTATGAATATTTTTTGTACATGTCTTCTGATGCACATATTTAAGGATTTCTTCTGAATATTGTCAAAGAATGAAATTGATGGGTCATACTATATATACATTTTCTTATTTAGTAGGACAGGCTGAATTATTTTCTGAAGTTGTGGTACCAATTTTCATTCTATTTTTTATATGACTATTGTCTGTGTTTCCTCTTCTGGTAAAATGCCTATTCCTGTCTTCCTCATTTTTCTAATACATGAAAGTCCTTTCTTTATTATTCCTTTTTCATGAATTAAAAAGATGCATCTGGATGTTAATCCTTTGTCAATTGTATGGTTGACTCTCAGTTTTTGGCTTGATAAGTAAGAAATTCTTATTCCAAGTCCCTCTCCTTCCTTCCTGCTTCTTTTCTCCAGAATAGTCAGGAACCTTGGGTAACGAAATGAGAAAGAAGAAGCAGGGAGAGACAGAAAAAGATGACCACACTCCTTATTTGCCAGAACTTTCTTTTTGAATAGGCCCCAAAATGAAGAAGATATAACTTGAAATAAAGATGGAAGTTTCAGTAACGACATGGAACCAAATTTAAATTGAAGAGCTGAGAGTACCCTTGGTGACTTAAGGTCAGTGTAGAACTTTGAATTACCCAAGAGTGACAAGCATGGTCATGAAAAACTGCCCAAGGTTTTACCCAGAAGAGGGGGAAGTCTTTCCCTATAGCATACATTTTAAAGGGCTAGTGGGAGACAACATTAGGTTGCATTATGATTCAATTTCACAAGTCCTGACTGTTTAGTATATACATTCATTTGACACATATTTGCTGAGAACCTGTCTAGTACTGGATCAGGCCATAGGTATAGAAGGGAGCAAGGTAAGCACTGCTTCCACTTTGGGGGAGCATGTCATCCTGCATAGATCAGAAAACCTTTGGGAAGGAGAGGGCTTTCCTGGTGGCTCAGTGGTAAAGAATCTGCCTGCCAATGCAGGAGACATGGGTTCAACCCTGACCCCAGAAGGTTCCCACATGCCTTGGAGCAACTAAGCCCGTGTGCCCCAACTACCAAAGCCCATGTCCTCTAGAGCCCATGCTCTGCAACAAGAGAAGCCACCACAATGAGAAACCCGTGCACCGCAGCTGCAGAGTAGCCTCTGGTCCCTGCAACCAGAGGAAAGCCTAAGCAGCAACAAAGACCCAGAACAACCAAAAATGAATGAATTAATAAAATTATTTTAAAAAAGAAAATCTTAGGGAAGGAGAAAGTGACTTTTGAATGTCTCCTTGAGTCTGCAGAACTTTGGCAATACTACTTATGGGAAATAAAGCTTCAGTGTCTAGCCACCTTAGTCTAAATTTGTATTAGGGTAAAACTTAGAAAGAAGGCTAAGGGGGGAAGAAGGCTAAGGGGTCTTCTCTCCCTCCCATATCTGCATGTTATGCATCTCCATATGAGAAGGAAATTAACCAATGGAATGTGAATGGACTCATTGTCACATAATGATTCAGTTAGTTTTAGTTGTTTATCACGAGTTAATAAGTTGAAAATCTCAGTGGAACTGTGGCAATAGGACATAATTGTACCTAATCACTTTCTCAGAAACTAATCATGTTAATGTCAATGAGCATAGCCCTTTCTACAAATAGTCATGTTTTAATTTCAAAAGTAACAATACTAATAGAATTAAATGAGAAACCAATAATAGTCTGCTGCTGATAGATTACTGTCAAGGTAAACTGACTTGGTAGTGGCTATAGGGGAAAAAGGCAATGGCAGCCCACTCTAGTACTCTTGCCTGGAAAACCCCATGGATGGAGGAGCCTGTTGGGCTGCAGTCCATGGGGTCGATAAGAGTCGGATACGACTGAGCGACTTCACTTTCACTTTTTACTTTCATGCATTGGAGAAGGAAATAGCAACCCATTCCAGTGTTCTTGCCTGGAGAATCCCAGGGACGGGGGAGCCTGGTGGGCTGCTGTCTATGGGGTCGCACAGAGTCAGACATGACTGAAGTGACTTAGCAGTAGCATAAGGGAAAAAACATTTACAAATACTCTAAGATAATAAAAATACTAAAAGATAAAATGAAAATTTTGTAGCTTCAATGTCATTGAAACAGCTACAACTTTAAGCATGTAAACTTGAAACTCCTTGGAAGTAAGTTAAATCAGAATATTATATTGATATTTTGGACAGGATACTAAGTTACATTAATTGCTACATTCTGAAGGATATGTTGGGCCATATGTAGTGTTTACCAGGGAGTTATGAAAAAATTGGTTAGAAGACTCTTGAACTACTTCATCCACTGAGTGTATACAATTATTGAGAGTACAAATGGAGAGAGCTACTTGTAAATTTTTTTTTTCTGGAGAGCGTTTTCTGTGACTCCTATCCTCTACAGGGGGAATGTGGATAAAAGATGTTTCCTACACCCAAGCTTGAGGAGAGTGCTCTCGTCAGGTCTACCTGTAATGCTTACTGTGTAACTCATGTTGTTGAGTATGTATGTATTCTGAATTGAAAAGTGAAAGTGTAAATGTTAGTTACTCAGTCATATTTGACTCTTTGCAACCCCACGAACTGTATGTAACCCACCAAACTCCTCTGTCCATGGGATTCTCCAGGCAAGAATACTGGAGTGGGTTGCCATTCCCTTCTCCAGGGGATCTTCCCAACTCAGGGATTGAACCCAGTCTCTTGCACTGAAGGCAGATTCTTCACTGTCTGAGCCACCAGTGAAGTCCATTCTGACATACTGCCTTGGAAATCCAGATGGCGAGAGTGGTGGACTGTTGAATTATTTTGGCAGCAGAGTGAATGAGTATGGCTGCTAGGTAGGGACTGACCTGCATCCCAGAATTGATCAGAATACAGTGTATATGAATGTTTCCTTCGGACCAAATGAGAGGGTCATGCAGGATTGGCCTAGCATCATTTTAAATTTTACTCAGTAAAATACAGAACTACAAACAACCTGGGATTTGCTTTAAAATGTTCTAAGTTAAAAAAGGGAGATTGAAAATGTTGAAAATTATTGGGGTTGCATGTTTGGTACGTGAGCTTTCATTGTATCATTCTTTCTATTATGGGGATGCTTGCAAGCATCCATAATAGATAGTTCAGAAAATTCTGTTTCAAGGAGCCCCCTAAGGAAAGACAATGGGATTCCAACAGAAAGTCTGGTTTGTACCCCTAGAAAAATTGAGGATTGAGAGAGCTCTGCGGCTACAGGAGTCAAATGAATTGTCTTTGTCAAGAGAACGTCAACAGTGGTACCCAATGCCTGGGAACCTCTGTAGAATATGTGAAGGAGGAACATTTCTCTGGCCTGGATATTGAGAAGCCATCATTGACAGTACCAATCAAAAAAAACTATCCTGTCCCCACTCATTTGTCCTTTTTGTCTCTCAAAAACAGGTCTGGCAAATGGAAGAGAAGATAAACATGAGCAAGAGAGAGGAAACATGGAAGAAAGGAAAGGAGAGAGAGAAGAGAAGGAAGTGAGTCGGGGAAAGAGAGAAGCTTCACGCCCCCATTTGTAGGTGGGGCAGGCAGCTTGTGTGCAATCAGTTCACCTAGAAAGCATTGCAAACACCAGATGGAGAAAGAGACTAGGAAGACCTTGCTTCTCCTACCATGTCAAGGGCCTGCATGCTACAAGCCTTTCTTGGGAAGGGGAAAAGATTTTTAATTCTTAAATCAAGATCATAGTTTTTGATTAATACATGAGACTGAACAATTTAAATCACTAAAATCACAAATTAAAATTTGGTTTGTGAATTAAAGTATCTATAGGACTTTGTAATACCTCAGGGTGGCTTACAAAGTCATGGCTCTTTCCTGAATTTTCCTCCAAGGGCAGGAGAAGAGTTACCTATATTGAGTCCACTGAGAAATTTGAAAGAGATAGATTGAAGAAAAAGAGAAACCATGAGACTTTTGGTTTGCATTGCAAGCATTCTGCTTATTCAGTCTGTTTTACACATTACTATCTCATTTTGGCCCCATATCAACCTTCTGGGTTATCAGGGGCAGTATTATTCACTGCATTTTACCAGGTAAAAAATTAACTTGCAAAGAAGATGACTGATATTCCTGGGATCACCGTGTTAATAATTGTTTGAAGCAAAGCTAGAACTTGAGTCTTTAACTACTTTTCTGGTCCAGGGTTTTTGCACAGTGTTTCCTAATGTCCTGGAGACTCAGAGAAACCCTGAGAGATGCGCTAAAAGGGTGAAGGAGTCTTCTGGGGTAATGGAAGCACTGGGGCTAACTTGTGGGTTCACCCTCCCCCTGGAACCTGGCCCCTCTGGGTCCCAGGGCTTCGTCATTTCCTCAGTGATCTTGGAGACTGAGAGTTGATTCATGTCTAAAGAAGGCTGCTGGGGCCAACTGGTCCAGGCCTTTGTTTACTGGAATTTAACATCAGAGAAGGTTCTTGGAGGTTGTGATTTTCTCCTGACAGCCCAGCGTTGATCAACCAACCAATCAACCCCAGTCAATTATTCAGTTGCTCATCGAGCATTAATTGAACACCTATTCTGCCGAGCTTTAAAATATGCTTGTTCCTTGCCATCCATACTTCTGGAGAGTGTACCTGTACAGTTAATTGCCCATCTAGTGCATCCGTTAGATCCTTAAGGTGGAGGTGTGAGCATTAGTTAGTTCATAGATAGATAATAATTGGATAAATTAATGAGCATCAAAATGTACCACCACTGTGCTTGGCACTGGAGATGTAATGATCAGGGGGAAAAAAGAAAAGAAATAAGAAAGAGAAAAAAATGCAGAGAAAATGGAATATACAGTCTAGGAGGAGAAACAGACATTAATAAAAGACTTACACAATAAAAGCTGAATGTTAGCTGTGATAAGTGTGAAGAAGAGGTGCATCGTGTTATGAGAATCTAGCGTGTGCAAGGACTTGAACTCTGGTTAGCAGAGTCAGGGCAAGCTGGAGGAGTTTAACATTTCATCAGCACAGATTAGCTCAGTGCCTTCAGTTGGGGTCAGGGAAGAGGAAAGGCTTTTTAAAGCCTTCCGCTCCTGAAGTGTTGTCTTTCTTCCCTGAGAAAAATAGACTACGAATACAAATAAAATTAAAATTGAATTAATTTCCGTGGGGAGAGCATCTTACTTTCATTGATCTAGGACACACGAAAATCTGAACTTAGTACTTTTGTAACTTCCGTGCTTTTAATTTCTGTGAAATAAGCTCTTTGTTATGCTCTAGGCTTTGAGAGAGGAGGAATTAAGTCTTGGACTTAATTTCTTTTTAATGAACATGGTGACAAAAAAAAAAGTTGACAGAACTCAGCAGCAGTCTCTCCTTCCTGAGGCAGAGGACAGGTGGCACAGAGGGCAGGAGGATATGAGCTAAGAAGTGGACAGTCACCCGCAACAACTTTGGGGTTGGCAGGCTGTTGCGAAGAAGATGAAGCACAAAAGACCCAGGGTCTCAACAGGGCTATTGGTGACCCAGGGGAAATCTTCCCAGGCTCTGGGATGTTCAACCTCTCTCTCTTTATTCCCTACATGGCACAGGTGGTGGTGTAGTCGCTAAGTCATGTCTGATTCCTGCAATCCCGTAGACTGTAGCCTGCCAGGCTCTGTCCATGGGATTCTACAGGCAAGAATACTGGAATGGGTTGCCATTTCCTTCTCCAGAGGATATTCCTGACCCAGGGACTGAACCCAGATCTCCTGCATTGCAGGCAGTCTTCTTCATTGCAGGCAGATTCTTTACTGACTGAACCACCAGGGAACTTGTTCTCAAAACCTGTTAACTGAATATTTTAAAACTATTTTTAAACATCTTGAATCCAAGAACTTATATGGAGTAAAGGTTATCAAAAAAAAGTGAGGACCTTGGAAAGCATGGAGAAAAAGCAAGCTTGCCAAACAGGAGCGCTGACACAGTACTTGTAATTCACTTGACATCCACATCAACCCTCAGCTTCTTATTCCCTGCCTATTGTCAAACACTGATTCTTGGGTTAATGCGCAGCTGAATCAGTGAGTCTCTACCCTTGTTTCTCAGGAGTATTCATGAAGGACAGTTTTCAGAGAGCTGGGAAACCTGGTTCAATCATTGGCGTGGGGAGAGCAGGCTGATGAATCAGGATGGCCACTGCCAGGTTATTGATCTTGGAAGGGGTTCTCGAGGGCTGCTGCCCAGGAGACACAACAACAGCCAACTAACTACCCCGGCACTCCACATGGTGAAATAGAGTGGGGAGGCAGAGGGGAGCGACTGGGTGCAGCCTGTCTGTCTTTTGGTCCTGGGAGAAGGAGTGATGTCTCAGCTCCACCGTTTTCTTTAAGACTTCTGTACATATTCACTGTAACTCTGATCACTAGTTACTATCTCACGGCGGCAATAGTCAATGAAGAGTCCTGTGTGCACTGAGCCATCATCCTGACATCAGATCAATGACTTGCTACACTCTTGGGAATATTTGTAACTACACTGCAACCTCATATAAAGCGCTTTAATCAAATCAGAAAAATACACTCCAATAAATCAAAAGATGAATTGCAGGAATAATAATGTTAACAATCTGAAAGGAAAGGAAAAGAACTGTTGCTTACTGAGAAGTTTGCAATAAATTTCAGAATCTATCAATTTTCTTACTCTCAAGATAATTTTGATGCCTAGAACAGTGCCTGGCAAACGTTGGTGTTCAATAGCTATTTGTTGAATGAATGAATGAATCTTCGGGCTCTGCTAATATTCATTTTGTGACTTTGTACAAATTAATAATTATAGTTACTTCCCTGAAGTAATAATGGACTCAGAAACGAATCCCTCAGTTTTGAACCTGACTTTGGGCTCTATGTCGCTTGCTCTTCAGGGTTTAATGGGATAGGTGTTGTTCTTCAGGGTACTTGTTTTTTGTGTTCATTTGTTCTTATTTTTGTTTGGTGTGTATGTGTGTTAGTCACTCAATCATGTCTGACTCTTTGCGACCCCATGGACTACAGCCCAGCTGTCCATGGAATTCTCCAGGCAAGAATACTGGAGTGGATTGCTATTTCCTTCTCCAGGGGATCTTTGCAACCCAGGGATAGAACCCAGGTCTCCTGCATTGCAGGCAGATTCTTTACCATCTGAGCCACCAGGGAAGCCCTCCGTGCTCCATATCCATTGCTAATTGCATGTAAGTCTCTGGTTCTTGAATGATCCAGGTGGACTGAGTTGCTGCTAAAGCAAAATTATATTATTCTGAATTGTAATAGGACCCAGAGTCAACAAAATATGCATTCATAAGGTCAGGCATACAATCCAAAATCAAATACAAAAAACCTGTTGCTTAGTCCCTCAGTCCTGTCCGATTCTTTGCGACCCCATGGACTGTAGACTGCCAGCCTCCTGTGTTCATGGTATTTTTCAGACAAGCTTACTGGAGTGGGCTGCGATTTCTTTCTACAAGTTAACTTTAATTCTTGTTAAATACAACTCTATACAGATTGTATATTTTACACCGAAGCAGCTCAGTATCACAGTTAGAGAAAGGAGAATGCCATCTGGAAAATTTTCATTTTTCTAGCCCATAAAATGCAGCAGATGCTGGCCTTCAGGGTCAGAACAAAACCAACTGCACAATTCTGTAAACATCTAGGAAAATGTAGTCAATTCTCAAGAAAAAGGGCATTCAACAGAGTGGACAATCAAGAAAAAGCCAATCCCAAGGTGATTCAGATGTTGACTATAAACAAAGACTTCAAAGTAGTTATTATATCTGTGACCCATGAAGTAAAGAAAACATAGATTTCAAAAAGAAAGTATAAAAAAAGAACCAAGTCAGGATTTTAGAACTGAAAATTTAATATTTGAAATAAATATCTCTCTGAGTGGGTTCTATAAAAGAATGATGAAGAAAGACAAAGGCAAGACTGAAGATTGATCAGTAGAAATTATCCAATTTGAAAAAAAGAGGGCAAAGTAGATTGAAAAACAATAAGAACTGAAGTTCAGGTGCCTGGGGGATGATATAAAGAGGTCTGACATGTGAAAAGGAGTCCCTGAAGGAGAGGGCAAAGATTGAGACCAAAAAAAAAAAAAAAAAAAAGTGAAGAAATAATAGCCAAACCCAAATTGGGTGAAAGGCAAAAATGTACAAAATCAAGCTCAGTGAAGTTTAAACAGAATGAACTCAAAGAAAAGCATGCTTAGACATGTTATAAGAGAACTGTTGAAAATCAAAGTTCTAATAGTTCTAATAGAGAAAATGGCATCCTGCATACATTGGACCATGATTTGAATTTTCATGGATTCCTCATCAGAATCTATGGAGGCCAGAAGACAATGGAATAACTTCTTTAGATTGCTAAAAGAAAAAACAAATGCTGTTAATCCAAAATTCTAAATTCTGTAAAATATCTTGAAGAATTTTAAAGTGAAATAAAACATTTTTGGAAGAAAAAAACTTGAAAAATTTTCTCCAGCATACCTGCTCTATAAGAAATGCTAAATAATATTGTTTAGACTGAAGGAAAGTGAGGATAGCTGGATTTTTAAGATTTTTAAGAGTTAACCAACAGGGAGGCACCTAGCTGCATAATTATAAAGGACTATTCTTTTTCCTCATAAATTCTTTAAAATATAATGGCTGTATTATTAAATAAAGTGAGGATTATAATGTGTTGAGTAGGTATATGTATACGTATGTGTAATACATATGACAAATATTAACATACACTTCAGTTGGAGGGGTGAAAAAAGACCATTATTTTAAGTTAATTTTTTTTCTATTTTACAGGAATTGGTAAATGATAGGTTAGATACATATCTTATAATCCCTAAAGTAACCCCTAAATACAATACAAAGGTGTATTACAAGAAGGCTAATAGATAAATTAAAATGGAATAATAAAAAAGTTTCAAATAATCAAAAAGAAAGCATCAAAGAGAAATACAGATATAAAACACAAAGGGATAAAGAGAAAACAAGTAAGATGGTAGACCTAAATCCAAGCATATCAATTGAAAGAAAGTTTGAAAGTGAAAGTCGATCAGTTGTGTCTGACTCTTTGTGACCCCGTGGACTATAGCCTGCCAGGCTCCTCTGTCCATGGAATTCTCCAAGCCAGAATACTGGAGTGGGTAGCTGTTCCCTTCTCCAAAGGATCTTCCTGCATTGCCGGCGGATTCTTTACTGTCTGAGCCACCAGGGTATTAAATGTTAATGTCTGAGACACTAAAATTAATAGGCAGAGATAAAAGTAGATAAAAGCAAGACCCTACTACATACTACCTAGGAGATATACATGTTAAATATGAAGACAGGTTGAAAGTAAGTTTGGGGACAATGAAGTGAAGTATTAGTCGTTCAGTCATGTCCGATTCTTTGTGACCCCATAGACTGTAGTTCACCAGGTTCCTCTGTCCATGGAATTCTCCAGGCAAGAAAACTGGAGTTGGTTGCCCTTTTCTTCTCCAGGGGATTTTCCTGACCCAGACATTGAACCCAGGTCTCCTGCATTATAGGCAGATTCTTTACCATCTGAGCCACCAGGGAAGCAATATATATCATGAAAACAGTAAGCATATTAAGACTAAAGTGGCTTTTTAAAACTTCGGATTAAATAGACTTTAACACTCAGAGTGGGGCCTCCTTGGTGGTCCAGTGATTAAGAATCTACCTTGCAATTCAGGAGATACCGGTTCGACCCCTGGTCTGGGAGGACCCCACTTGCCACAGGGAAGCTAAGCCCGTGCGCTGTAACTGTCGAGCCAGTTTTCTAGAGTCTGCGAGCCGCAAATACTGAGCCCATGTACTACAACTACTGAAGCCCGAGTGTCCTAGAGCCCAGGCTCCACAAGAAAAGCCATCGAAATGAGAAGCCTGTACACCATAACCAGAGAATAGTCCCTACTCGAAACAATTAGAGAAAGCTCACACGTAGTAAAGAAGACCCACCAGAGCCAAAACATAACTAAACATATATATATAAAGTATTAAAGAAAAGACTCAGTGTTGCTAGAGAGATAAAATGATGAGCAATTCATCATAACAATTATACATGTGTGTGAAAGTGTTAGTCACTCAGTTGTGTCTGACTCTTTGTGATATAATGGACTGTAGCCCACCAGGGTCCTCTCTCCATGGGATTCTCAAGGCAAAAATACTGGAGTGGGTTGCCATTCCCTTCTCCAGGGGATATTCTTGACGCAGGGATCAAACTCGGTGTATGCATCTAATAATAGGGCTTCAGATAAACTCTCCAGATCACTGGGGCACCTTGATGGTGGCAATGCCAAGCCTGTAGGGCATCCTCAGCATGGCTTCAGCGATGAGGACACACATGGCCCCTAAATCACAGTGGGTCAGACATAAAGTTAGGAGAACTGAGATGCTCTCACCCTTGGCTAAGTAGCCTTTGAAGGAATTTTATCTATGGTGTTGTTAGTGTCTAGGCAGTTATCTCTTCTAGATCATCTTTTCTTCCCAGTAGGAGAACAAATGAAAACAAGTTAAAAATAGTCAACTTTACATTTTAAAATTTTCAGGTGTTTCCCTGTGATGACTACAAAAGCAATGAAGACTTTTATTTATGGAAATTAAAATAAAAGATAAATAAGTGAAAACCTTAGCTTTTATTTGACCTCCTCTGCCTTACTTTATAAATTAACCAAGCTCCTCTTTAGGACAACATTCAGTACCTCGCGGCATAGAAATAGGTAATATAACCTTTTGCAAATGGAAAACAATTTCCAGGTTTTAGGGACTGAATTGTGTTCCCTAAGATTCCTATGTTGGTATCCGATCTATCTCAGAGTGTGGATCTTAGGGGACAGGGTCTTTCAAGATTAAAGGTGAAGTCCCAGAGTGGGCTTTTATCCAGTATGCATGCCATCTTTATGCTGCTGCAGCTAAGTCGCTTTAGTCGTGTCCAACTCTGTGCGACCCCATAGACGGCAGCCCACCAGGCTCCCCCGTCCCTGGGATTCTCCAGGCAAGAACACTGGAGTGGGTTGCCATTTCCTTCTCCAATGCATGAAAGTGAAAAGTGAAAGTGAAGTTGCTCAGTCGTGTCCGACTCTTCGCGACCCCATGGACTGCAGCCCAACAGGCTCCTCCATCCATGGGGTTTTCCAGGCAAGAGTACTGGAGTGGGGTGCCATCTTTATAAGAAGGGGAAATTAAGATGCAGATACATGCAGAGAAGACCATGGGAAGACACAGGGAGAAGACAGCCATCGATCCACGAAACAAGGAGAGACCTCAGAAGAGACCAGCCATCCTGACATTTTGATCTTGAACTTGTAGGCTTCAGAACTGTGAGCAAACACATTTCTGTTGTTTAGGCCATCCGGTCTGTGGTACTTTATGATGGCAGCCATGGCAAACATAGATTACGCGAATGTCAGGCAAGCAGCAGGAGTAGCATGGAATCCTTCTGGAACTAAGGAACACCTAAACACTCTGTAATAGAAAACGTTCCTGTTCTGTGAAGGCGGTCACTCACACCCCAGGATTTTATTGTTAGTATTTGTGAAATCTTTCAATATTGCATAAGCATATATACAGGAGTTTCTTGTGTAATGAGAATAATGGAAGTAATAATAAATGTCAGAGTGGATGTAATTATGGCCGAAAAGATGACTTTATTACCCAGGAAAGGATACTGTTGGCCAGAGCCAATTCATTAGACTGATCTGGCAGTCTGTTATTATTATTATTTCTAGTCCTTCCTAGATTTCACTCTTTTAGATAAAAACATGCATATCAGCATTGGAGTTTGATTGCCTTATGGGCATAAAGCTTTGCATATTTACTGCCCATGAATCATATCAGTATGTGAAATCCAGAGAAGATTCAATTTTTCCTGCTAGATGCACCTCCAGCCGTTTAATTAAAATATGTATTATTAATAAAACTATATTTAAGTCATATTTTTTACAGATATGACTGAAACATTAAGTGCAAGTTGTTTCATACTTCCACAGTAATTTGCTTTTAACATTATGTGCCTTAATCAAGGTAGCTTGCGAGTTGAAGGTTTGTGGCATTGCGGACTTCTGAAGAGCGAAGTTGCAGAAAGCAAGTGGAAACTGGTGATTAATGAAAGGACATATTTACTTTTCAGAAAGACTTTGTGGTTTTATTGCAGAAGGGATCTGTAATGAACAGCAAAAGGCCTTAAAAGAAATAGCAGAAAAGACTATTTCGTCCCTATTTCAGTGCGTAGTCATGACATTTGCCATTTGCATGCTGGCTTTTTTCGTGTGTCTGAACCAGCACTGTATCTCAGCCTGGCTGTCTACCTTTAGATGTCACAGTTGTTCTTCCACTGAACTGCTCCAGCTTCAGCTCTGCACATTCACAATTCTTCCTCTTTCCAGAAACCCTGTATAATCAGTAAGACTGATTAGAAGCACTGTAGCTCACTTGGAGAATTCAAAAACATTTTATTTAAAATAGGTGTTGAGGGTGACGGCTGGCTGACTATTAGACGCTGTAGCTTTGCTGTAAAATGTACCCATGGTTTATGGAATTGGTTCTTCCAGATGACAGATTTTCCAGACTCTTACTTTTGATCCAAGTGGTGATGGTAGGCAGTAGGGCAGAGAAAACAGAAAGGAAGAAAATTAATAGGTAATGACTGCTCTGTGCCAGACTCCACGCTAACCTGTTTGCCAGTTACGTCATTCAGTCCTCACGTAAAGCTTCAAGAAAGAAATGCTTGTCTTGTGTGTTTCACATGAGGAATGAGGCTTTGAGAAATGACTGGCTCAGCTTCACAGCTGGAAAATGACTGAGTGCAAACCTTTGACTCTTTCACTCCAAAGGTCAGGGGAGACCACTGCATGCTCTTTTGCTTGTTCGGCCTCTACAAACATGCTTTTGTTATGTCCACCTGCCACTGGTTACATGAACATTCCCCACCCCTCCCCCACCCACAGATCCTTCAGAAACTCAGTGTAGCTCCTTTCCCTTATGATTTGCTCCTGTAGTTCTTCTGTAATTCTTCCCTTCACCTCACTGGTTTCTCTCTCCATCATGCGTGAAAATTCTAAGTTACATCTAGGTAGAGTGATGATTAACTATTTTGCCATCTTCTATAAAGGTAGAATCTTACATCCATTGTGCTATCACCTTTACCATTTTCAACTGAATTTCATTCTAATAGTTCTTTTCTAAGTGGACTGAATGCTAAAACCGAATATATGAAAGTAACTTGTCTGTGGCTTCAGAGCCTGTAATTACGGAGTTCACATTAATGAAGCCCTCTCCTTTACTTGAAAACTAGTTTTGTAAGTGTGTGCATGGTCAGTCGTGTCCGACTCTTTGTGAACCCATGGACTGTAGCCCGCTAGGCTCTTCTGTCCATGGTATTCTTCAGGCAAGAATACTGGAGTGGGTAGCCATTTTTTCCTCCAGGGGATCATCCCAACGCAGGGATCAAACCCTAGTCTCCTGTGTCTCCTACATTGCAGGAACATTCTTTACTGCTGAGCCACCAGAGAAACCCTAAAACTAGTCTAATCAGAAGTTATTAGCTCAGATAAAAAAGAAACATTTTTATGTTTCCTTTCCTTGAGATATATGTGTATATGGACATATGTGGTATGATTCTGACTCCACAATATCTGCTTAGATTCCACTGGATTAGAAAGTTCTCCTTGAAGAAGAAATAAGAGCTTGAAGCTGACTTAAACCATAGAATAAACCACTAAAATGTGTTTAGTATGGCATGTTGTTGTTGGTTAGTTGTCAAACCATGTCCAACTCTTTTGTGACCCCATGGACTGTAGCCCAACAGACTCCTCTGTCCATGGGATTTCCCAGGCCCAAGAATACTGGAGTGAATTGCCATTTCCTTCTCCAGGGGATCTTCCTGACACTGTGATTGAACCCACATCTCCTGCATTGGCAGGCTGATTCTTTATCACTGAGCCATCTGGGAAGCCCTTAGTATGGTATAGAAACCTTTACTAACATAATGTTCATGTTATAAGGATATGTAAATACACCTTTTTGCCTTCAGTTTTCCCCATTCCTTCACACTAACTATAGAAGCTGAACTGAACATTCTGTTGCCACTAGAAAAATAGATGCTTCTTTCTTTCCCTGGGTTTCCCCAGTGGCTCAAAGGTTAAAGCGTCTGCCTGCAATGCAGAAGACCTAGGTTCGACCCCTGGGTCGGGAAGATCCCCTGGAGAAGGAAATGGCAACCCACTCCAGTATTCTTGCCTGGAGAACCCCATGGACAGAGGAGCCTGGTGGGCTACAGTCCTCTGTGTCGCAAAGAGTCGGACACGACTGAACGATTTCACTTTCACTTTCCTTCCCTTAACCAGTAGGAGTGTAAACCTTTGTTTAAAATAATAACAGTCACCAGGCTTGGAAACTAAGGGAAGCCAAGCAAAATCAGGTCTACATTTTCAATAATTGCGAGAGACATAGCAGACAAACAGAAATTCTCCCACGCCCATCAAAAACCTAAATCCCAAGAAGTGGTCAATTCCTGGTTCTGGTTTGGCAGAGTGCTGGTAAGTTTCTGTACACTGTATAATTTTTTATTTTGCTGTTCACTGAGAATCCCTTGGAGAGTACTCCACTGGCTTCCCAGAGGAGCTGCTGCCTCCTGACTTCTCAGGGCTCTTGGCGTGGAAATTAACCAAACTTCAAAAGCCCTTGCATGTTCTGGAAAACAAACAAAACACACTCCAAGGGACTTATTATTTGCAACACTCAAATTCCAACACATGCTCATGCATACACGCATGCTCACGCATATGCAAGACACACAGATATACACACTTCAAAGTAGGAAAACTTATTTTAAGAATTTTGCTAGCTGGACACCCAAAGCAGCATGTTCTCTCTCAAATCAGCCTAACACATAAATAGTATAAAATACCTAAATAAATACAATTAACAGAACACCAAATTTGCACAAATACCAGTCTTGAAAAAAGAAAAGTCTGAGAGGAAATAGGCTAGGGAAAGCCAGCATCTCTGGCAGGAATGGGTAATGGAAAACCCTTTGTGAAGAAGCAGCTATTAAAACACCCGCCATACGATATGGGCCATTTGAGTGAAAACATTGCTGGGTTAGGTGATATTTTTTCCCAATGGGCCCCATTCATTTTCAGAATTGGGAAGTCACAGGAGCACCTCGGACTTCCCTGGTGGCCCCGAGGAGCCTGGCGGGCTACAGTTCATGGAGTCATAAAGAAAAGAGTTGGACACAACTTAGCGACTAAACAGCAACAACAGAAGCACGTGTAAAATAGATAGCTTGTGAGAAGGTGCTGTATATCACAGGGAGCCCAGCCTGGCACTCTGCGATGACCTAGAGAGGTGGCATGAGGGGAGGAGAGGGAGGCTCAAGAGGCAGGAAATATACGTCTACTTATGGCTGATATGTGTTGCTGTACAGCAGAAACCAACACAACACCGTAAAGCAATTTCCCTCCAATTAAGAAATAAAGAAACAAATAATGAAGAAATGACACATTAAAAAGTTCAAACTAACAGACACATATATAAAGCTCATTAGTGGACACATATTTGTTAAGGGATACATAGAACATTTTTCATGATTGACTATATTTTACTCAATAATATGTGGTGGTGCTGCTGCTGCTAAGTCACTTCAGTCGTGTCTGACTCTGTGTGACCCCATAGACGGCAGCCCACCAGGCTCCCCCGTCCCTGGGATTCTCCAGGCAAGAACATTGGAGTGGGTTGCCATTTCCTTCTCCAATGCATGAAAGTGAAGAGTGAAAGTGAAGTCGCTCGGTCGTGTCCGACTCTTAGCAACCCCATGGACTGCAGCCTACCAGGCTCCTACATCCATGGGATTTTCCAGGCAAGAGTTCTGGAGTGGGGTGCCATTGCCTTCTCTGAGGAAATTCAAAAAAGAGGGGATATATGTATGCTTGTGTGCATGCTAAGTCACTTCAGTCATGTCTGACTCTAGAACACTATAAACTATAGCCCACCAGACTTCTCTGTCCGTGGGATTCTCCAGGCAAGAATACTGGAGTGGGTTGCTGTGCCCTCCTCCAGGGGATCTTCCTGACCAAGGGATTGAACCCGTGTCTCTTGTATCTCCTGCATTGGCAGGTGGGTTCTTTACCACTGAGCCACCTGAGAAGCTCATGGTAGTGTACATATGTTGATGCTGCTTTCTCTGTTCAGCCCACTCTTAGTTTATTCACTTTGCTGTGCAGGAGAAACTAACACGACGTTGGAAAGCAACTATACTCCAAAAAAAGTTTTTTAAACAGAGTGAATTCAATCCACCCCAAATAAATAAATATAGTTTAAAATGAATCCTCAATAAGCTATAGACTTGGGTGAAAATGATATGCCAGTAGGTTCGTCAGTTGTAAGGAATGGACCTCTCTGGTGGGGGATGTTGATAGTGGGAGAGGCTATATTTATGTCGGCACAAGGGCTATGTGAGAAATCTCTGTACCTGCCACTCAATTTTGCTGCAAACCTAAAACTCTTCTGAAAAGGAATCCATATCACATAGATGATATTCTATGAGAGCAATGTCAATAGTGGTATCAATAACAAAACATAGTTTAAATAAAAATCATTTGTGGAGTAAAAAAGGCATTCTATAGAATTCATTGCTTACATAAAAAAATATAAATTGGAAGCTGCTTAGAACTGAATAGTACAAGTAAGTACACTTGGCTTCCACAAGTGGTAGGAACCACCAGGAAGGCACAGCACATGCATGCGCATGCTCAGTCACTCAGTCGTGTCCGACTCTTAGCAACCCTGTGGCCTGTAGCCCGCCAGGCTCCTCTATCCATGGGATTCTCCAGGCAAGCATACTGGAGTGGGTTGCCATTCCCTCCTCCAGGGGAAGAAGGCACAGTAGAGGTGCTTACAAGTAAAATCTTTTTGCAAATTTATGTTGCAGGGTCTGAAACATACTTTCCATGACAAGAATTGTTGTAAAATAAATTGTCTAGGTATGAATTTTTTTTAAGTCAACAGATTCAGCATAATGTCCAAGGAAAGGAGAACAGTCAAATCAAGACAAAAAGTCTGGCAAAACCTCTCAGGTATTTGTAGTCAAATGTAATCTTACCTTTTAAATAAAGCCTGCTTCAAAATGAATGGAGGTTCTTAAAAGAAAATGTGGTTACATTCATCCCCTACTCCCATTTCAGTTCTGTTAAACAAGTATTTATTAAGGGTTTTTGATGCACAAGATACCAAAATAGGTAACTAGGGAATACAGGTAAGTCAGGGCAGTGCCTTGTCCCCAAAGAGCCTTTAGAATACTGAGAGACAAGCTTAAAAAAGGTATCCACTGAATAAAATGTGATGAGTGCACAGAGGTTTTCCTTGTGTATTAAGGGACCACAGAGGATGGATTCTTGTCCCAATCTGGAGTTCAAGAATTACTTTTGAAAGAAAGGGTCATCCAAGTTTTCCAAGACATCAAATTACTTTTTCCCCTGGACTGTAAGGAGATCAAACCAGTCAATACTAAAGGAAATCAACCCTGAATATTCATTGGAAGGACTGATGCTGAAGCTGAAGCTCCAGTACTTCTGCCACCTGATGCCAAGAGCTGACTAACTGGAAAAGACCCTGATGCTAAGAAAGATTGAGGGCAAAAGGAGAAGAGGGTAGCAGAGGACAAGATGTTTAGATCACATCACCGACCCAACAGACTTGAATTTAAGCAAATTCTGGGAGATAGTGAAGCAGAGGGGAACCTGCCATGGTGTACAGTCCATGAGGTTGCAAAGTTGGACACGACTTAATGATTAAACAAAAACATGCATGAACTAACCTTCACAATTTAAGCAAAATGTGCGAAAGAATTTAAAAGTTTCTATATTTCTCTGAAATATCCAAAACAGGCTCACAGGTCATTCATCAGCTTCTCAATTACACTGCCCAAGGCAATTTAGAAAAGAAAAAGGGAAAAAACAATGACAAATAACAGTTGCTTATTAGTAGCCCTAAGCAGACGTTGGGACTGAACTGGGACCGCTCTTCCAAGACCCTTGCAAGCTGAGTTGAGCTTTTGGAAACAGCCGCCCAGGGCAAGTAAGTACCAGCATATGACAGCACAATATTAAACTTTTTTTTTTCAAATCTAAAAATTAACATCCCAACCATCAGACTAGAAAGTATACAGGATGCAGGTTACCATTGTAATGTGTTTGCTGCTTGCTCTCTCAGTTGATAGCACTATACTGGTAACTGAGGGAGGAAACAGAGATTGATCACGAAGAACATAGTCCAGCCTCTTAGAATTGATTGTCACCCGGCAAATACAACATGACTAGGTACTCTTGCCTGGAAAATCCCATGGACGGAGGAGCCTGGTAGGCTGCAGTCCATGGGGTCGTTAGGAGTCGGACACGACTGAGTGACTTCACTTTCACTTTTCACTTTCATGCATTGGAGAAGAAAATGGCAACCCACTCCAGTGTTCTCACCTGGAGAATCCCAGGGACGGCGGAGCCTGGTGGGCTGCCATCTATGGGGCCGCACAGAGTCGGACACGACTGAAGCGACTTAGCAGCAGCAGCAGCAGCAGGTCATTTGAAATATTTTATTCAGTCCAACAGAGGATGAGATGGTTGGATGGCATCGCCGACTCAATGGACATGAATTTGAGCAAACTCCGGGAGTTGGTGATGGACAGGGAAGCCTGGCGTCCTGCAGTCCATGGGGTCACAAAGAGTTGGACACGACTGAGCAACTGATCATGGCATCTGGTCCCATCACTTCATGGCAGATAGATGGGGAAACAGTGGAAACAGTGTCAGACTTTATTTTTTGGGCTCCAAAATCACTGCAGATGGTGATTGCATCCATGAAATTAAAAGACGCTTACTCCTTGGAAGGAAAATTATGACCAACCTGGTCAGCATATTAAAAAGCGGAGACATTACTTTGTCAACAAAGGTCTGTCTAGTCAAGGCTATAGTTTTTCCAGTGGTCATGTATGGATGTGAGAGTTGGACTGTGAAGAAGGCTGAGTGCTGAAGAATTGATGCTTTTGAACTGTGGTGTTGGAGAAGACTCTTGAGAGTCCCTTGGACTGCAAGGAGATCCAAGCTGTCCATCCTAAAGGAGATCAGTCCTGGGTGTTCTTTGGAAGGAATGATGCTAAAGCTGAAACTGCAGTACTTTGGCCACCTCATGCGAAGAATTGACTCATTGGAAAAGACTCTGATGCTGGGAGGGATTGGGGGCAGGAGGAGAAGGGGACGACAGAGGATGAGATGGCTGGATGGCATCACTGACTCGATGGACGTGAGTCTGAGTGAACTCTGGGAGTTGGTGATGGACAGGGAGGCTTGGCGTGCTGCAGTTCATGGGGTCGCAAAGAGTCGGACATGACTGAGCGACTGAACTGAACTGAACTGAGTGACTGAACTAAACTGAATTGATTCAGTCTGATGTAATTTTAAAAGTAAAACTGATTAAACTCAAGTAAATTTTCAATGTTTTATCTCATTCACATCTGACCATTCATTCAGGAGGCTTACGGAACTTTCCCCAGCTCCAAAGCCAGAATGAGAAAAGTATAAATAAGGAAAGCAGGAGATAACACTTTAACAGATCTCAGCCACCTTGTTGCCATGAGGTGTTCCTGTCTGTCTGTGTTAGGTTGCTCTGGCATGTCTGACTCTTTGCCACCCCATGGACTGTAGCCCACCTGGTTCCTCTCTCCATGGGATTCTCCAGGAAAGAATACTGGAGTGGGTAGCCATTCCCTTCTCCAAGGGACCTTCTCGACCCAGGGATGGATCCCAGGTCTCCTGATTGCAGGCAGATTCTTTACCATCTGAGCCACCAGGGAAGCCTAGACCTTAAAATAGCACATCTACCCTAGCCTACTCATTGCAGTAGCTCCAAGAGCGACACTCAGAGCAGAACTAAGCTGCGTTCAGTGAGCCCAGCCTAGATTTTCAGTTCTCAAAACACAGACACATGAGTGAGTCCAGCCGAACCCAGCCTAGAGGAGCCAATAAATGATTACTGTTTTAAATCACTGAGTTGTGGGGACCAATTTCTAAGCAGCATTTCTCTGGCAATGACTGACTTATATACCACACTTTTGCTATTGTACTTGGAGAGCTACTGTGGGCACATTCATTTAGTTATGTTGTAATATTTATGTAAGACATACATCTTGAGTATTGGGGCTTCCCTGATAGCTCAGTTGGTAAAGAATCCACCTGCAATGCAGGAGACCTGGGTTCGATCCCTGGATTGGGAAGATCCCCTGGAAAAGGGGAAGGCTACCCACTCCAGTATTCTGGCTTGGAGAATTCCATGAACTGTATAGTCCATGGGGTCGCAAAGAGTTGGACATGACTGACTTTCACTTTCACTTTTACTTGAGTATTCACCATGTGCCAAGCATGGAATTGCCATTGTGAACAAATGGTCACAGTCTTGAGTCTTGGCATGTATTAGGATCACTGGCTTAAAAAAGTAGGAAAACAATTTTGTATGATTTGTGTAGGTTAGAAGTGCCAGGGATGGTAGATATCAATTATAAAACAAAACAAATATAAAAATATAATGTATTCCTTCCTTCTTCCTGGACAGAATATAATGTAACAGCAAATTTCACTCAATTAAGCTCTCTTTACCTCCTAAAACAGTAAAATACTCTTTGTCTCCAAGTTAATTTCAGGAGGTTAGTTATTCTAAGTGAACAAAAGCAAATAATTTAAGCAAATACTCAGAGCAAGGTAAACTGTTGATTAGAAAACAAAACAAAAAAGTGGATCATAAATAAATCACTGGGAACTTACTTCTTTCCTTAATATATTTTAAGGAAAATATGTTTGCATAATCTATTTCATTTTCTTTAAAAAAGAAAAAAAAAAAGAACTGTTTAATTCCAGTGCTGGCATCAAGGCAGATTGAGATAACAGGCTTTTCCCTTTAGCTAAAACAACCCACAGTTGAAATAAAATTTGACAGGTTAGATTAAAGATACTAAAAATTAAGTCTGAAAACATAGCCAAGCTGAAAAAAAAGGAAAAAAAAAAAAAAAAAAGCTGTCTTTCAGATACAGGAATGAAGAGCTCAAAGTCAAGGTGGCATTTACATTAAAAGCTCAGCTACCCAAGATACATTTTTAAGACAGATATGATCCTAGGAGTTGGAAACTGGTTTTAATGTCATTGTGGGGACAAGCAAAGTGATCTTAGGAGAGAAACTGAGTTGAAGAACTTTCATGAAGCCAGGAGCCTTGAAAACCTACCTATTTGTGAAGAAGACTAGAAAAACTCTACCTACTTACTGGTAGATAGTAGGGAAGATTGTTATATGCCCTAATTTCTAAGAAGGAAAAAGAAATGTTCATAAAAATGAACATTGACAATAAAAATGACAGTTTCTACCTTTGGACCTGCAGAGATGTGGAGGGCTAAATTTATGTTACCCCTATCCTGTGAGAATCCCAAGCTGAAAACTTAAAACCCCTAGGATTCTGGTAAAAATTGTACAATTATCACATTAAAAAGTATATTTTACCCAAAGCACATGGAACTTCCTAAGGAAACAAACAAAATTCTTTCTCAAAGAAGTAGTCAAGATAAAAAACCAAAGAAACAAGCCATCGTGAAGGATCATCAGCAAATGTAGCAAGGGAGAAGCGGCACCACACACACACACAAAAACAACTTGAATAAAAACCTAAAAGTACTTCTAAAGTAATAAAAAACAAAGAGAAACAATGATGAGATAGGACCAAAAAATTAACTAAAAATAGACAGACTTGAATAATAACAAAAGAGAATTTCCAGAAACAAATCTTAAAAGCTATCAGAGGACCAGGAAAAAAAAAAAAGAGTACTCATTAAAAAAAAAAGTCAAGAATAAACTATACTGATAGAAGCCAAAAGGCATTGAAATAATATCTTCTTATAGTTGGTGAAAATGACTCTCAAACTAGAATTCAATGGACAAGAGAATTATAATTTTAAGTGAACAAAAATAAAACATGCTAAGACAAAGAAATAGGGAAAATCTTAATATCTATAGATAATCCATTACTAGACATAAACCAAAAAAAAAACAGAAGATATATTTCTAGTAAAGATAAATTAAACTCAGAAGACAGGAAAGATATGCAAGGAAAATTATGTGCAAAAGAATCATAAAAACATAGATAAATTTAAAAAATACTCTTAAAATTCAAGAATCTTATTAATAATAATTATCAAGTATGTTGAAGGCTTTATAAACAAGGTGAAAATAAAATATTGAACAGCAATAACAAAATGTATCAGTAGTTGATTGGAATATATTCTAAGAAACTTGGTGTTCTAGGAGGAGAGAGATACTGTTTCTTAATATTATTAAATCAACTATGAATGGTAAAAATATGAGTAATTACCAAAAAAGATCGTCATTGCATACATAACTTCCAAATTAAGAAAGGGAGATAAGTGAAAATTTTTAAAAACGTAATAAATTAAAAATAGGAGAAAAAGGAAACAATGAAAGACATGATAAATATAAAATAATGCATTATAAATTAGTTTTCTGCCAAAATCAGTATTCACGCTAAGTCTAAATGGATTAAGCTTCTTTGTTACAAAAGACAGATACTCAGACTAGAATTAAGTTAAAAAAATCAAAATTCATGTCTATTTACCAAAAATTCATAATTCAAAAAAAATTCAAAATCCATGTTTGTTTACCAAAAAATGCTATAATGCAGTGAAACAAATGTATTGCATATAAATGAAATATGTATACATATAAAATAAAACTAACCAAAATAAAGCTGGTGAGGTATTATTACTATAAAAGTAAACATTAAGGAAAAGCCTATTTTATGGTTAAAGGGGTACATTTTTGAAAGATAAAAGAAAAATTCCTCAGACGGACATAGCAATCCTGGATATTTATACATTCAACAGTAAATCTTCAAAATACATAAAGCCAAAATTTTCTGGTTATGGGGAGAAATGAATAAATCTACAATCAAACTGGGCTTTCTTAAAAACACATTTCTCCCCAAAATATGTACATCTGGCATTCGAGAAACAACCAACCCATTTGCTGGGAAGGAATGAGATGCATGGGACAAATGAAGAAAGTAGCATCAGCATATATTCACTACCATGGATTTCCCCGGTGACAGGGTAAAGAATCCACCTGCCAGCGCAGGAGACGCAACAGACATGGGTTCACGATCTCCTGGAGGAGGAAACGGCATCCCAATCCAGTATTCTTACCTGGGAAGATGACTAACACTTTCACTGCTTTTCAGTTCAGGAGAGCACACCAGCAGCTCAGGATATTTTATGCCTCTGTTTGCCTCATGTCTGCTGACGTCCCACTGCCCAAAACAAGAAACATGGTCAGGCCTAAGATCAACAAAAGGAGAAGTGGACACTTCCTATGAAAATGACTGGGAGAGAGAGAATTTTTTAAACATTAATCCAGTCTACCTTGTGAGGTTAAAAACTCAAACTGTATCAAAGCCTGATTCTCTAAAGTACTGTTTCTGTGTAATGGGTCCCTACTAGTGTAGACATCCATTCACAATAATAGGAAGTGTGAAACTCTCTTTACATGTACACCCGTGGCGGATTCATGTCAACGTATGGCAAAACCTGTACAATATTGTAAAGTAATCAGCCTCCAATTAAAATAAATAAATTTATAAAAAATAAATAAATAGGATGTTTTTTAAAAAAATAAAAATATTGGAGAAAAGAAAAAAAAATCTATGCCGTCTTCTTTTATTAAGCATGGCTACTTTGTTTTGAGAGCCTACCTTGTACAAATGATTTATATGTACTGTCCAATTCAGTCATTATAACATCCCCTCAGAGTGACTATTTTATTCATCTTTACTTTTCAAATACCAAAAGTGTCTCCGAATACTTAAGTACCTGTGTGTGTGTGTGTGTGTGTGTGCTAAGTCGCTTCAGTCATGTCTGACTCTTTGCGACCCTGTTGAATGCAGCCTCCCAGATTCCTTTGTCCATGGGGATTCTCCAGGCAAGCATATGGAGTGGGTTGCTGTGCCCTCCTCCAGGAGATTTTTTCACCCCAGGGATTGAACCCCCGTCTCTCACATCTGCATTGGCAGGCGGTTCTTTACCACTAGGGCCACCTGGGAAGCCCCCACTTAAATCCCTACCTGGCTTTAAGTTAAACAGCTAGTAGCTTCTTCCTGAACCCAAAGTCCTCGCCTCTGTATGCCCCCTGGCTGCATATCTGATCCACTCTTAAAATCTGTGCCATGTTTTCATCAATAATATTCTGAAGCTGCTTCTGAGGCATGAGTTTTGAACTCTGAATAAAACAACTGAGATGAAGACAAGATTTACCTTTTAGGAGGCTGTGTGTTCTTAACTACCAAAAGAGGAATTTTTAAAACGTAAGTATCTCTGAGTCATTGTTGGCTAGTATTGGGTCAACTACTAACCTTTTCTATAGCTTTTCCAAAGTAATGATAGCTTACTGTGAACGGTGTCGGATTCTTGATCTTGGAAGAAGATTTAGCTTCTGGACCAGGGACCAGGCTTGATCACTCAAGAGCTTTTGTGTAGCAGAGTTTTATTTTATTTTTTTAATTTATTTTTTAATTGAAGGATAATTGCTTTACAGAACTTCATTGTGTTCTGTCAAACCTCAACATGAATCAGCCATAGGTATCCTGACATAGACATCAGAAGGGAGATGGAGAGTGCTCCCCCTCACTAGTCTAAGCAAGGGAGTTATATACTTTTTTAATTGGCTATTACAATGAATCAAAAGAATGTCTCAAGATTGTAAAGAACTTACTAGACCCACTCCCATAATTTACATTTTAAGATAACAGGATTAGTCAGAAAGTTTTCAGGAAGGACAAACTGTCCTCAAGCAGGATACACTATTGTTATATAATCCTTACCCAGTTCAGTTCAGTTGTGTCTGATTCCTTGCAATCCCATGAACCGCAACACTCCAGGCCTCCCTGTCCATTACCAACTTCTAGAGTTCACCCAAACCCATGTCCATTGAGTTGGTGATGCCATCCTACCATCTCAACCTCTGTCGTCCCCTTCTCCTCCTGCCCTCAATCTTTCCCAGCATCAGGGTCTTTCAAATGAGTCAGCTCCTCGCATCAGGTTGCCAAAGTATTGGAATTTCAGCTTCAACATCAGTCCTTCCAATGAACACCTAGGACTGATCTCCTTTAGGATGGACTGGTTGGATCTCCTTGAAGTCCAAGGGACTCTCAGGAGTCTTCTCCAACACCACAGTTCAAAAGCATCAATTCTTCAGCGCTCAGCTTTCTTTATAGTCCAACTCTCACATCCATACATGACTGCTGGAAAAACCATAGCCTTGACTAGACGGACTTTTGTTGGCAAAGCAATCTCTCTGCTTTTGAATATACTGTCTAGGTTGGTCATAACTTTCCTTCCAAGGAGTACACGTCTTTTAATTTCATGGCTGCAGTCACCATCTGCAGTGATTTTGGAGCCCAGAAAAATAAAGTCAGCCACTGTTTCCACTGTTTCTTCATCTATTTGCCATGGAGTGATGGGACCGGATGCCATAATCTTCGTTTTCTGAATGTTGAGTTTTAAGCAACTTTTTCACTCTCCTCTTTCACTTTCATCAAGAAGCTCTTTAGTTCTTCTTCACTTTCTGTCATAAGGGTGCTGTCATCTGCTTATCTGAGGTTATTGATATTTCTCCCGGAAATCTTGATTCCAGCTTGTGCTTCCTCCAGCCTATAGTTTCTCGTGAGGTACTGTGCATGTAAGTTAAATAAACAGGGTGACAATATACAGCCTTGACGAACTCCTTTTCCTATTTGGAACCAGTCTGTTGTTCCATGTCCAGTTCTAACTGTTGCTTCCTAACCTGCATGCAGGTTTCTCAAGAGGCAGGTCAGGTGGTCTGATATTCCCATCTTTTGAAGAATTTTCCACAGTTTATTGTGATCCACACAGTCAAAGGCTTTGGCATAGTAAGGAATGTAGAAAAAAAGTTTGTCCTTTCTTCCTCCTTGAGAATTCCAGACCCCTCCCTATCTCCTCCTTAAGAGCCCCAGACCCCTTTCTCCTCCTTGGGGACCTCGGACTTTTTATCAACCTGCCTAGGAATTGACTCTCTCAGTAATGTCACTTTATTGCTGCTGTTATGTTTACTTTCTTTTAGCAATGGTGTCATTAAATACTTGCAAGTGTTGGACATGACTTAGAGACAAAACCACCACCACCACTGAGTATTTGTAATTCTGATTATACTTTTTCCTAGAAAACTGGCTTACATTTTTCAAATATAATATATTTTTGTTCCAGATGTTCCAGAACCTCAGGCCTTCGTATATTTTTAGATCTCGAAAATACATGTACAGTGTTTAAAAAGTAATTTTCTCAGCATGAAGTATAACCTATATAATCTATGTTTTCAATATTTTTTGTTGTTGTTGGGAAATGTCCTCAGTAAACAAATGCTCTCTAACAGTCTTACAACTCCAGGAAAAAAATCAAAAAGTGAAAATAATTGCCGGTTTACCATTGGGGAGATATGTATATATATACACATATATATGTATGTAACAGAGATCAAATTGCCAACATCCACTGGATCATCAAAAAGCAAGAGAGTTCCAGAAAAGCATCTATTTCCGCTTTATTGACTATGCCAAAGCCTTTGACTGTGTGGATCACAATAAACTGTGGGAAATTCTGAAAGAGATGGGAATACCAGACCACCTGATCTGCCTCTTGAGAAATCTGTATGCAGGTCAGGAAGCAACAGTTAGAACTGGACATGGAACAACAGACTGGTTCCAAATAGGAAAAGGAGTACGTCAAGGCTGTATATTGTCACCCTGTTTATTTAACTTATATGCACAGTACCTCACGAGAAACTATAGGCTGGAGGAAGCACAAGCTGGAATCAAGATTTCCGGGTGAAATATCAATAACCTCAGATATGCAGATGACAGCACCCTTATGGCAGAAAGTGAAGAAGAACTAAAAAGCCTCTTGATGAAAGTGAAAGTGGAGAGTGAAAAAGTTGGCTTAAAGCTCAACATTCAGAAAACGAAGATCATGGCATCTGGTCCCATCACTTCATGGGAAATAGATGAAGAAACAGTGGAAACAGTGTGAGACTTTTTTTTTTTTTTTTTTTGGCTCCAAAATCACTGCAGATGGTGACTGCAGCCATGAAGTTAAAAGACGCTTACTCCTTGGAAGAAAAGTTATGACCAACCTAGATAGCATATTGAAAAGCAGAGACATTACTTTGCCAACTAAGGTCCATCTAGTCAAGGCTACGGTTTTTCCAGCGGTCATGTATAGATGTGAGAGTTGGACTGTGAAGAAGGCTGAGTGCCGAAGAATTGATGCTTTTGAACTGTGGTGTTGGAGAAGACTCTTGAGAGTCCCTTGGACTGCAAGGAGATCCAGCCAGTCCATTCTGAAGGAGATCAGCCCTGGGATTTCTTTGGAAGGAATGATGCTAAAGCTGAAACTCCAGTACTTTGGCCATCTCATGTGAAGAGTTGACTCATTGGAAAAGACTCATGCTGGGAGGGATTGGGGGCAGGAGGAAAAGGGGACAACAGAGGATGAGATGACTGGATGGCATCACTGACTCAATGGACGTGAGTCTGAGTGGGCTCTGGGAGTTGGTGATGGACAGGGAGGTCTGGCGTGCTGCGATTCATGGGGTCGCAAAGAGTCAGACACGACTGAGTGACTGAACTGAACTGAACTGATATAGTTTTTTCAAAACGGTGGAGGTATTACCAAGTTAATTGCTGATGGTTGCATTGATGATGAAATGTGAGCAGAGAGATGTGAATTGATGACTGATAGAAGTGTGAGTATAGAGTGATAATTCTAGCTATTTTGGCTCTGGTATCAATTTTGCTTCCAATTGTCTTTAAAATCTTCATAAGTCTTGTTACCCTCCCAGCCCCAGCAGTAAACTATAAATTCACAGCCTTTCCCATGAGGTTGTGAACTGCTGCTGCTGCTGCTGCTGCTGCGTCGCTTCAGTCGTGTCTGACTCTGTGCGATCCCATTGACGGCGGCCCACCAGCTCCCCGTCCCTGGGATTCTCCAGGCAAGAACACTGGAGTGGGTTGCCATTTCCTTCTCCAGTGCATGAAAGTGAAAAGTGAAAGTGAAGTCATTCAGTCGTGTCCGACCCTTAGCGACCCCATGGACTGCAGCCTACCAGGCTCCTCCATCCATGGGATTTTCTAGGCAAGAATACTGGAGTGGGGTGCCATGGCCTTCTCCAGGTTGTGAACCATCTTGAACTATCTTGTTGCTTATTTTGAACTTGCCACTCCTTTCTAGCATTACATTTGATAAAGCAGTACTTGACTTTGATCAGATTAGATCAGGTCAGATCAGTCGCTCAGTCATGTCCGACTCTTTGCAACCCCATGAATCGCAGCACGCCAGGCCTCCCTGTCCATCACCAACTCCCGGAGTTCACTCAGACTCATAGTTTATCTCTTCTTTTTCTTCTAAGAAAAAGGAACTAGACTGCTGGACAGAGAGATTCTACTGTGGTTTTTCAAAGAGCTGTGTGGAATGGGGTGTTGTAGTGTCAGACATGAGGGGTTTATTGATTTCAAGGAGGCCTGTGAGAACATTCTCAGCAAGGCGAAGTATCAGGCTCACTGAGTCTCACTGAAGGATACCATCCTCCTTCTTACTTGCTGACAGGATTCCAGTGCCATTTGTGCAGCAGTGTTGATAACCCCAGGCTTTTGTCCTGCTCACCTCCCTGCTCTGTGAGCACGAGACGCTTGCAACTGAAGTAACTCTCTTTCTACAACAAGTGCCGAATCCGTGACTTCACTGAGCTCCTGAGCCAGTTCTGCAGCCACGTACCTCCAGACTAATTGTTATAATTAAGCATCTTTCATTACTTTAGCCTCTATTAATCGGGCTTTCTGATATTTGCATCTATTTCTGACAAATGCGTCTTTAAATACATTATATGTGGGGAGTCTTAATTCCATCCTTGAAGTCCATATGTACTTTTTGGGCATCCTGAACGCATCACTTCTCCTTTGATGTAAATTCACTTTCTCATTTGTTTGTGAATTGGTGTAGGCTTTACAAAAAAACTGACAAGCAATTCTGACTGCTCTATTTACCTGCTACTAGGTAGAATGAAATGTACTCTCTTTGGACCATAGTTTTGTAATCATATTAAGAGTGCATTGCAGACCTTATTTGGCTCAGAATAAACTGAAGAAAAAAATTAAATCTCAGTTGAAGATGAATATTCCCCTCAAATCCCTCTACTATTGATTTATATTTTAAGTATAAAAATTGCTGATACAGACAGAGAACATGCCAGAGTCACAACATCCAGTCGTGTTGTGGCGTGGGGAGGATGCAGTCAATACTAGTTTGTCTTTGAGGCAGTCAGCCTGGTCATTTCAATCTATATGGACCAAATTTCTCCCTCAAAGAAACCTGATTTATGCAGATGAGCAATTGCGTTTTTCTGGCAACTATCTCCTTCAATTGGCTCAAATTGCCAATGACCAGGTCAGGTTGTGCTGCACATGATTGGACTTGAGAACAATAGGAACCAGAGTGATCTTTGTATAACCTGAGCTAGACTTAGAGCTGGCATGTTCCCTGTGCCTATATAACTAATAATAAAAATGTTCATGGCTTGAGTGGGGTTCAGTGTTATTTGTGTCACCCTATGCCTAAAAGACGCTTACTACTTGGAAGGAAAGTTATGACCAACCTAGATAACATATTCAAAAGCAGAGACATTGCTTTGCCAACAAAGGTTCGTCTAGTCAAGGCTATGGTTTTTCCAGTGGTCATGTATGGATGTGAGAGTTGGACTGTGAAGAAAGCTGAGCACCGAAGAATTGATGCTTTTGAACTGTGGTGTTGGAGAAGACTCTTGAGAGTCCCTTGGACTGCAAGGAGATCCAACCAGTCCATTCTGAAGGAGATCAGCCCTTGGATTTCTTTGGAAGGAATGATGCTAAAGCTGAAACTGCAGTACTTTGGCTACCTCATGCGAAGAGTTGACTCATTGGAAAAAACTCTGATGCTGGGAGGGATTGGGGGCAGGAGGAGAAGGGGACGACAGAGGATGAGATGGCTGGATGGCATCACTGACTCGATGGACTTGAGTTTGAGTGAACTCCGGGAGTTGGTGATGGACAGGGAGGCCTGGCGTGCTGCAATTCATGGGGTCGCAAAGAGTTGGACATGACTGAGCGACTGATCTGATCTGATCTGATGCCTCATGTCGGAGAAGGCAATGGCACCCCACTCCAGTACTCTTGCCTGGAAAATCCTATGGATGAAGGGGCCTGGTGGGCTGTAGTCCATGGGGTCGCTAGGACTCAGACACGACTGAGCTACTTCACTTTCACTTTTCACTTTCATGCATTGGAGAAGAAAATGGCAACCCACTCCAGTGTTTTTGCCTGGAGAATCCCAGGGATGGGGGAGCCTGGTGGGCTGCCGTCTATGGGGTCGCACAGAGTCGGACACGACTGAAGCGACTTAGCAGCAGCAGCAGCATGCCTCATGTTCTATGACATGTCATGTTGCATGACAGTTATCAAGTGGTGACTTAGTCCTCCCTTCTCTAGGCAAGTTATCATACTTACACTCTCCTTACCTGCATCTAGCAAAGTGTATTCAGGTAGAAGTTATAGCATCTTCCTTAAAAACCTCATCACGTTTTCCACATCTTGCATAATTGAATGAACCTGAAGTTTGAACATAGTATTTGTTTTCAAGTTGCTCCAATCAATCAGGTTTAAAAATTGTGCAACTTTGCATAGGTGTTGTTATTTGAAGGCTTGTAAAATTGATTATCAAATCTCTAAGTGATTGCCTACCTTACCAATATAGTCATGAAATGACTCCACAACCAAAGCTTTTAGCAGCTGCTTCTTTATGAAAGAACCAACATCAGAGGTCCAATGCCAAAGTGATTTCAGCTCAGATCCCAAACAGGAAACTATTCTTTTCATCAAATGAGGTGTTAAATCCCTTCCTGTTTCTGTATGAAGAAATCTTGCCAGTGACTGGGAAAACACAGGCTGGGCTGCATGCTCGCCTAATCAACTTTGGGTTGGAGAGATAGGCAGATAGCTATGGTATTACAGAGCTGTAAACTGGGTAAAGCTGATGCCAGCATTTTGTAAAGCATATTGTAGAATGTTGAAACCCATTGAAGAGACAAAATCTTTTCTTGAAATCTAACTGATATGTATTAAGTATTTAGTGACAGCCCTTGGAATAAGCACGTTAACAAAGCCTAAGAACTCTCTGTAGTTGGTAATATGAAGGCCAAAAGCAGGCATCTCAGTGTTGACCTATGAAAGGCAAGAAGCAGTTGGTACCCATAGAAGAGCATCTGCATGAGACTAACACTGGCTGAGTCATCAGCTATTCTTTGTGGGGAGGAGCAGGAAGGCATCAGACCCCATCCTTTGTGTTTCATATTTTGTATATATACATCAGAAGTGAGGAGGATTGTTGTCAGAGAGGATGGGTTCACTTTGTAGGAATGAAATTGTCATAGCAGAGGGTGTGTTCCATCACTTCATCATCTTCATGGAGTACCAAGTAAAAAGACCCCTGAGGTATGGTTCAGAGGGTTACTTGGGTTGTCCAGTGCTGATTTAGTGGAGAATGGAATACTAAGTTCTAGAGAACTCTTAAGACTTTAAGTCTATTTCTATTAGCCTGACTACATCTCTAGCTGTCAGCAACAATGTAATTGCATACAGCAGCATATTCCCTGTCTTGTATCTCCCTCTTAAACCTTATCTGTTGATTAGTGTGCCCGGAGTCGGACACATGTGCAAAAGTCGGACACGACTGAGTGACTGAACTGAATTGAAAGTGCCATTCCTTTTATCATTAGTTCTTTCAACCAACACTTTTTGAGGACCTATGAAGGGTCTGGTATTAAGTTATATGTTGTATGTCTAAAGGACTCCATGGTCCAGTGTAGGAGAGAAAAATCTACAAATATGCCATAGGATCACATATGCTGATCAGTGTGTGAGCAGAGTCAGAGAAGCTACTCAAGGTAACAGCATTTCAACTTTGCACTGATGGACGGGGAATTCTTGGGGAGAACAAGGAGGAGAAAGGGCATTGAGGAAGGGGAAACGGTGTTGATGACACAGACTGGGCGCTGGCTGAGCTGTGGCTGCCTGTGGAGGGTGTATGGTTGGAAAGGTAGGTTACAGCAGTCTCATGATATTTGCCTTGTAGGTGAGGTTATGGGGTTTGGACTTTTATCTTACAGGTTATGTAGAGTCCCTGAAGACATCTGAGCCGGGAAGAGGTATATATTTATTTGTGTTTTAGAAAGCTACCTCTGATGGCCATGTGCAGAATTGGAGCTGTAGCGAGCAGACAAGTTAGGATGGTTTTAGACTCACCCAGATAAGACACAGGCTTAAAGTAAAACAATGGGAGTAAAACTCTCCTAGCTGCCATTACCCACCATATGATACATCCTGAGCATTGCTCAGTATGTGCAGTAGACATACGGAGCATTGGCAGCAAGTAATACATACTGAGATTGCTCTCTCCTCCACTGGACCAAGATTTCTTTACATGCCAGAGTTGTATTTTATCCATTTTTTTACGATCAGTAACATATGATCCGTCTTTTTTAATTAGCTCAAGTTCAAATTTTACCTATGGAGATGTTATAGAGCTTAAAACACATAGTTACAAAACTTAGTAAATATTTGGTCTCAACTAAGTCATTTTACTTTCTCATTTGTGAAATGGGGATAATACTTTTGTAGAATGCAGATAGTAATGTAAAACACAGGGGACATAACTGGATTTTATCACATAAGACCATGATTGTTCCCAGAGACTCAATTTGTTTAGGAAAATGCAATATGCATAGACACAATTCTAATATGGTTCTAAATCTGGAAACTCCATGAGCAACACGGTGCTTAGAGGAAAGCCACAGGCCTTCACATGTACTTTGCTATTCACTAGAGCATGCTTATAACTCAGCTGGTAAAGAATCTGCCTGCAATGCAGGTGACCCCGATTCGATCCCTGGGTTGGGAAGATCTGCTGGGGAAGGGATAGGCTACCCATTCCAGTATTGGGCTTCCCTGGTGGCTCAGCTAGTAAAGAATCCGCCCGCAATGCGGGAGACCTGGGTTTGATCCCTGGCTTGGAAAGATCCCCTGGCGAAGGGAGAGGCTACGCACCCCCAGTATTCTGGCCTGGAGAATTCCATGGACTACAGTCTATGGGCTCTCAGAGTCGCTCGCGCAAGTCGGACACAACTGAGCGACTTTGACTTTCAGAGCACCCTTGTGTTCAGCGTTTTCTCCACAGAAAAGGCCTTTTCCCTGTTTCCTCCTGCCCAAATGCAGCCTGTCTCTCATTTCCAAATGCGAATGTCACCACCCCTTCATCCAGCTAAAGGGATCTGTTCCTGCTCGGAGCCTCTTGGCACTTAGCAGCTCTTTCCTGTGGTGCTTCTCTCTTTCAATCTTATACTAAAGAGACACAAGCGCCAGTCTTGTCTATCCCACAGCTCTGTGACCTTACCTAGTTTTCCAAGTCCTTCTGTTTCATCTTCTCTTGGTGCCTGAAGTCATATCATTTGCATTGTAGACATGGATTAAACACGTATGAATGGATGCAAGAATAAATCATCATTTTTTGAGTCGAAAGGTGCAAGAGGGGGAGACCAGGCAGCTGGCCCTGGAGTGGATAAGATTTGGGTAAGGAGAGATAGAGAGAGGCCATTTTAGAACCAGCATGGTAAAGCAATCTCCATCATGTGGGGCCAAGAATGAAGGAGGGAACTTGTTAGGTGTGTCTATGGAGCGATGCATGATGAGGAGCAAGGATCTTGTAGCTAAAAGAAGGAGGACAGCATGTTATATTAGCTGGGAAAGACAGGGGTCAGATTACAGGGTTATGGAATGGAGACTGAAGTGCTGGATTCTGTAGCTGGGATCAAATCTCACACCTGTGTGCAGGATAAACAAGGAGTGGGAGTGGAGGAAAAAAATCAGAGGCCAGTCTCTTGGGACATTGTTTCTTTATTAAGTAAAGAGGGCTGAACCACAGTGGTGTGGTGGAAATAAAAGCAAAAGAAAACATGCCAATGACCGTGTGACATTTAATAGGAACTGGCGTTATGTGATTGCTGTGGTGATGATAAAACAATGGAGGAATAGACGTCAGGATGGTAGTATCATCAAAAGAAATAGGAAATTGACCAGTAGACATCTGTTTGGTGGAAGGTGATCTCTGATTCCAAGGTTGATTTTAAAGTCATTTAGGTAGAAATTTTAAAAAAGTGATGGTAATCTTGGGAGAGAAATCAATGCTTGAGTTGTAGCTTTGAAAATCTTTTACACTGGCATCGTGGTTGGATTGCAGACAACCAGATAACTCTCAATATTCATGCACTGGGTTCTCATGGCGACTATGTCTGGGAGTGGGTCATGTAAGGTGGTAAAGCTAAGTAGCAACTAAAGCGTTTGTGTTGATCCCTGGATCTCGTGCAACCCTTTTGTGTGTCTTTAGCCCCTCTATGCTGGGAGTGCCGAACTGGACTTACCCATTGTTCAAAATACAACTGGAATAAGAAGTTGAGAAAATAAATTTTATTTCCACTTTATAGGTGGAACTAACAAGACTGCTGAGAGTCAGAAATTATCCTGATCTCCCTTGAGCCTCAGCTTCCAGAACTCAATTTTACCAAAAATGAGGAAGTTGTATTACTTTGGGTGTATTAAGCATTTATAATGCAGCTTTCATTTTAAGAACAAATTCCCTTTTGCTGTTTTGGTTAAGAAAATACTCCTTAGGCACAAGCTTAAGGTGAAGTTCTCTTAACAAGCAGTTGCTTCACTAGAAATTTGCCCAACTGATCCCCTACTCTAGTATTTAATAGATATTTCCCACTGACTGTTATAAATTGTGCCTTTGGTGCATACAACTGTTGATGGTGAATTTAACATTGTTGTTATAAACTAAATACATGAAATAAGGTCTGCTAGCAAAAATGTGGAAACTACTGCTCGAATTTTGAACAAACCTTCTTTTATTAGCAATTAAGGGGAGACAGTGATTTTAGCTTCTTAATACTGGGGAAATCCATTAAGAAGAAAAATAAAATATCTAATCCATGCTTTGCAAATTAAGTTATATCATTATGTCATATTCTTGTTTCTATGTTTTAAACAAAATTCAGAAATTTCCACCTGACCCTATGCAAGTCCTTTTTGTATTATGTAATCCCATCTATTTATTTTTTCTTTTGTTGCTCTTACCTAAGAAGACACCCCCCAAAATATTGTGAAGACTGATGTCAACGAGCATACTAAGTTTTCTTCTAGGAGTTTTAAGGTTTCAGGTTTTACATTTAAGGAAACCATCAACAAAATGAAAAGCCAGCCTCCTGAATGAGAGAAGATATTTGCAAATGGTATATCTGATAAGGGATTAAGATCTAAAACATATAAAAACTAACATAATTCAATATGAAAAACAAAGCACAATCTGGGACTTCCCTGGTGGTCCAGTGGTTAAGCATTCACCCTGCAACGCAGGGGACATGGGTTCAATCCCTGGTCGGGGATCTAAGATTCTATGTGCCATGGAGCAACCAAGACTGTGAGCCACAGCTGGAGAGTTTGTGTGCCGAAATGAAATATCTGCATGATACAACGAAGATCTCACGTGCTGCAACTAAGACCTGACTCAGCCAAATGAAAATAAAAAACAAAACACAAAATCTGATTGAAAAATGGGCAGACATTTTTCCAAGATGGCCAACAGACGTATGAAAAGATTCTCAACATCTCTAGTCATCAGGGAAGTGCAAATCAAAACCACAGTGAGATATCGCTGCATACCTTGTCAGAACGGCCAGCACCAAAAAGATGACAAGTGTTGGCTAGGATGTGCACCACTGGTGGGAATACAAATTGGTGCAGCCACTATGGAAAAGAGTATGGATGCTCTTCAGAAAGTTGAAAAAAGAACTACCATATGGTCCAGCAATTCCACTTCTGGGTTTTTTTTATCTAAAGATAATGAGAATACTAGCTGGAAAAGATATACAAACCCCTATGTTCATTGCAGCATTATTTACAATGGCCAAGATAATGGAAGCAACCAAGGGTTCATGCATGGATGAGTGGATAAAGATGTGATATACATATGTGTGTGTATATATATACACACACACGATGGAATATTACTCAGCCATAAGAAGAATGAAATACTGTCATTAGCAACAACATGGATGTAACTAGAGAGTATTATGGGGCTACCCATGTGGTGCTAGTCTCCTGCCAATGCAGGAGACATAAGAGATGTGGGTTCAATTCCTGAGCCGGGAAGATCCCCTGGATGAGGGCATGGGAACCCATTCCAGCATTCTTGCTTGGAGAATCCCATGGACAGAAGAGCCTGGTGGGCTACAGTCTGCAGGATGGCAAAGGGTTGGATACAACTGAAGCGACTTAGCAGCAGCAGCAGCAGAGAGTATTACGCTAAGTGAAATAAGTCAGACAGAACAAGACAGATAATGCATGATCTCACTTATGTATGAGAAATAAATAAATGAATAAACAAAACAGGCACAAATTTGTAGATACAGAGAACAAACTGGTGGCCACCAGAGGAGAGGTGGGAGGGCAACATCGCTGAAGAGGATGAAGAGGTATGCACTTCCAGTTATAAATACATCATGAGGATGTAACACACAGCAAAGGGAATGTAGTCAATAATTCTGTAATAACTTTATATGGTGACAGGTATTTACTAGTCTTATCACGATGATCAATTCATAACGTGTATAAATGTCAGATCACTATGTGGTACATCTGAAGCTAATATGATAGTGAATGTCAACTATACTGCAATGAAAGAAAAGGAAAAAAATCCATCTAAAGTTTTTCTGTGAGGAATGTCCCAAAAGATAAGAATAAATAATTTTCTGGTATTACAAAAACATAAAATTCACATTTATCTTCTTTTCTTGTGGGGAGGTTTTTGTTTGCTTACTTATTTTCTGCTTTTTGTAAATTTGCTTTTTTTTAATTTGCGTTTTTATTTGAGATAGCCAGGCTAATTTCAGAGACTAAATTTAATTGACGTTTTCTTTCTCCCTTCCTTCCTCCTTCTCTCCCTCTTTCCTTTTCTTGCTTCTTTCTCTTCTTTATTCTCTTTTATCTCTCTGTCTCTCTCTCTTTCTATTTCTTTCTTTTTTAAAGACTTGGGAGTGTTTGGGGGTGTCCATGTGAGAAAAGACCAGGAGAGGAGAGAAGGAGAGGAAAAGATTTTAATTTGAGAAACTTGGCCCTTGCTCTTTTAGCCGATGAAGAAGGTAATTGTGGGCACATTTGTGAACACCAAATTGCATATTTTGGTAAAACAGACGTGTATGGGAAGCAGACAGTATTTTCTTTGCCCTTTTAGCATTTTAATAAAAATCTTGGTAAAAAAAAAACATCTCCCTGGGAGTCAACTGACCTGGGGCTAGTTCTCGTTCTCTGATTTTGTGTTGCTTTCTCTGAAAAATGAAAGAATTGGATTCGGTGATCTACGGCCCTTTTCTTTTTTAGAGATTCTACGAAGCTGCGGTTTCAGGAGAGTCGGATCTCTTCAAAATGTTTCCTTTTCCATTAAAGCAATGGCTGAGAGCCGCTTGCAATACAGAGGGAAGATCCTGGACATTTTCAGGTAAGGCAGGTTTTGGGGTCTATTTTGAGAAATCTGTACAGACAAAGCAGTTTGATCCATGCCATTGTTAAGCTTTGCTAATTTCTGCAGGTGGGAGTGGGCAGTTACTTGCTAACAAGATTCTTCTAGGTTTATTTGGCTATGTCTCATGGTGTTTGCAAACATGGATTTTAAACAACATATGAATGTTTAGAACCTAGGTTTATGTCTGGTAAAGAACTCTCAGAATCAAAGCTTCTCTCCTTATCAGAGAATTGGTAAGCTGTCTTTTCTCTGTGTTTGCTGTTCTCAAAGACGCAGTTACTGGAATTCTGAAATGGGTCAAGCTGCTTTTAACCTAGCTACTGTTATTCAATTTTATCAATTCTTCATTTTCTATTAGCAGAAAATCTGTTTCATGACTTCAATATATAAAAGGTAGAAAGATCACAAAGCAGCCTTGAAGCAGATAAATATTGACTGACTCCAACATGCAATGCTTGCTGAGACTCAGAATAACTTGGATTTTTGCTCTGGAACCAGGCCAGTAAAATGTTGAGGTTCTTCATGCCTAAATTGTTCAGTTTATCTCACTTGTTTCCATTATTGTTTGTTTGTTTGTTTAGAAAACATCTGCTTTCTATTAGATTGTTTTATCCCCTTAACCTTTATAAATGACAATTAAGTCCATCTAGCCTGTCAATAGCATGTCATTTGTTTGTTGCTACAGCTGAGCCTGACCTTTATTGATTTTATTGGAGTAATTTGCTGGAAATGATTTTTTAATGTTAGATTTATTACCGAGGCACTTCATTGTCAGATAATTGAAGTAAATTGTAATTTTTTCCAAACCAAATGAAATACGGGAAAGGGATATATTATTTTCAAGGATTATTTCCTATTAGGATAGAGACGTGCCTTATATACAATGTCATACAGCTTGCAAATTTGCACACATATATTGTTTCTGAGTGGTGCATATTTTCTCTCCTTTTTTTGGGCTTTTCCATAAGGATAGCTGAGGTAGCAATAGGAGTTGATAATGAATTAGCATTCAAAACTGCCAATTAGATTAGATATCTACATAAATCTATGTAGTGACTATAACCCACCCCTTATTTAAGGGGCCTTGCTATTTTAATTTAATTGCAGGTTCAGTTATGAATACACTGATGTTATGCAGTTAATCTTACATAAATACTGTTCTATCTCCCAGTGTTGATGTTAACAAGGTTTTTTCTTTTTCTTTTCTTTTTTATCATATTGTGCTTTCATCTCTTCAAAACTTTGTTCAGATAATCATGAACATTTCAATTCCTAAAAGGAGGTATTTTCCCTGGTATTTAGTTGTTTTAATCCCATTGATGTTAGAGATGGCTGTGTAATTGCTCTATCAATGAATGCATGAAGGGGATCCTAAGTTTTGTATTTTGAAAATGTTTGTGGATATGTAAGTGCTATTGTGTCCCAAAGTTAGCAAGGCCAGGCCAGCAAATTCTTGCCAGCAAAGTTGATATTCCTATTTTCCTGGCAGTGAATTCTGGCTTGAAATAAAGGAAATAGACTTTCAAACTTGACTTTAAATATAAGCAAATGAACCTGCTGTGTTCACACTCTAAATAACGATGCCTTGTTACATAGGAGGACTTCCAGTATATTGGAACTAGTTAGGGTAAAGTGGAAGAGAACTTGAGCTTTACTCTTTAGTGAACATATGCCTTTATTTTTTTTCCTTCATGGGAGAAGAATCAAAGCAAGTCATCTTGTAACTAAAGGCAAAGAAAAAAATAGAATGAAATTCTCTGGAAATCTGTTTTAGTGGCAGAAGTTTCTCCACTTCTTCACAACTGTTCTGAAGCAAAAGAAAAGTAAAGAAATAGAATTTTAAGACTGTTAACATGTTTTGTATAGATAAAAGATTTCTAGAAATGATACCCCTCTTGTCAGTTTATAAACTGAAATCATGATGATATGAATGTACGAGTGGATATTGATGATGTAATAGTTTCCACTTATGTTACCATGACTTCCTGTCCTGCCGTATATGTTACTAAAGTTTAGCATCACATTTAGGCATCATGTTAAGCAGATAGATGATTACCTCAGCAGGTTTTAAAAATTCAAACTTGCTGTGTCTTGAAAAGCTGCTCCCCACAGGATTGGGAATAATTGTTCCAAAGAATGTTCGCAAAATAAAGTTCAACCGAGGTAGAATCTGATTTCAAAAAAGAAGTCTGTTGTGATCATCTCAGACTAAGAGTAAGCAGGCGACAGACGGTGTCCTTCTCAACAGACTGGACTCTGAGGTCCAACTTTCAGTAAAAATTACTGGGAAAAAGCTGCAGGGACTTGAGGGAGAAACTTCTTGCTTTTAAATCGTCATGCTTCTCTCCTGTCTCTGTTCCTGTCACTATTATTGATATAAAGGATCCATCAACATATTTTTATGGGTGATTAAGAAAGGCTGACCTTTCCTTTGCAGGTACAAATAGGTACTTCTTCAGAGGCTGTAACTGAATGACAAGATAATTCTACCCATTTAATATTGAAGTGATGTTGATAGTATCATTCTTCTAGTGTTGGAAACAGGACAGTGAAGGGGCCCTTTATGCCTCCGCCTGTTCTGCCCTGGGTGATGGATTTTCATTCTGACTAATCGCTGTCACATTAACCTGCACTATTTCATCCTTCAGAGCTGTCAAGATAATGACGATAATCCAAGTGGCTCATTGTAGGTAAAGGAAATTATATGAGCAAAGTAATATCATAAAACAGTGTTTAAATATTTTAATTTCATTTGTCAGGGCTGCCCCAACACTTCATTACACATATAACCATCTCTCATCAGTGGAATTAGTGCATTATTCATTACTGTTAATTATTTTCACATAATGGCTGCCCTGATATATTTAACCTCCACATTATATCTCAGATAATGGGTCTGTAAAATTGAATTGTGTGAAGAGTGGAGTTCTAAAGCTCATTTGCAGAACATCAAAGAACAAAGAAGAGGAAAAGAATTCTAAATGGGACATTTTGCCCAGCTGGGGCCAAACATTTGTTTCTGTCTGATTTGCATACAGAAAATAGGTGGTGTAGAAGTGGCTTAATACTGTACTGTCTGCTCTTATTATACAACCAATTAGGATTTGTTAATATCAAACCCATCAGAAACAATTTGAGAATTATAGCATGGAAAAATGAAACGGTTAAGAGAGTACTCTTACACAATATAGAGAGAATGAAATTTCCATTTGGGAACAATATGTAAGGGGCAGAGACAGAGAGACAGAGGAGGGATGCTGGTGAGGTTCCGATTAATTATATGCTTTTATGAATTACTTTAATAGTAGACACTAAGTTTTTTAAAGCAGTAAAAGCAAAGAATAACCATAAAAATCAATTTAGATTTTCGTCATTCATTTCTGTTACAGCCAATACAAAAATTTCCACTTATATTTATGATAATACTTTCTCAGTAACTTTAAGTTTCAATGTTAGAACAAACAAGGCATTAATTTAGAGTCACCAGCACCCTATGAAGAGAAGCTGAATTTCATAACAACTTAATTCTTCATGATTGTGCTTTGCTATTGCTTTATTGAGCATTTGACAAGAGTAATGATCTGAGTAGTAATGTCAAACACATCTGGACGCAAGTGTATTATCTTTATACCTTTTCAATATGGTTGTTGTTCAATCGCTCAGTCGTGTCCGACTCTTTGTGACTCCATGGACTGCAGCACTTCAGGCTTCCCTGTCCTTCAGTATAGTAAACTGGACAAAAAAACCCCAACTGAAATCAGTAGATTCTGAATTAGAATCTTCTGATGATGGAGCTTAGACATATGCATGTTTTAAAAGTGTTGCAGGCAATTCCGATGGATTTCTTGTGATCAGATCCTTAGCTTTAAGAGGTGAGAGGAGCATGTGGCTCATGGCAGGCTCAAGGCCTCCTTTTTTTTTTTTGGCTTTTAAATGACTCACTTGTTTTAATTGGAGGATGATTGCTTTACAGTGTTGTGTTGATATCTGCGGTACAACAACTAGGACCAGCTATAGTACATATGTATCCCTATAGTACACGTGTGTCCCTATAGTACACATGTGTCCCTATAGTACACATGTGTCCCTATAGTACACATGTATCCCTTCCTTTGAGCCTCCCTCCCCTCCACCATCCCACGTGTCTATAGGTCATCACAGAGCACGGGCTGAGCTTCCGCTGCTCTACAGCAGCTTCCCACTAGCTATGTATTTTACCCGTGGTAGTGTATATGTGTCAAAGTTGTCTCTGTCATGTCTGAATTTGGACAGTAACCTCTGCCTTGGGTGAGCTCACGATGACAGCAACTAAATCTTCTTGGCTTTCTTCACTGTTATCACAGGGCACAATGGAGAGAGTCACTTAATAACTGCTTGTTAAATTTACTTTGCCTTGCTCAGATTTTCATTGTTATAATTATACTGAAATTAATTTCTTCAAACCCATAAATTTTTCTTCCTTTGAATCGTTCTTAAGTCAAGTCCCATGAGTGGGATTCATGGTTTTGATAGCACCTGGTATATTGTGTCAAGTAGATTTCTAAGATTTGCACCAATTAATAATGTCATAACAATGTATAAGATGTAGCAATTTGATTGCAACTTTGGCAGAATTGGTTATTAATATTAAAACACTGTTTTTGTTAACCTAGAAAATAGCATCTCACATTTTAACATCTTTTATTTTTCCCTTACTGTCCAGGTTGAAAACTTGCCATTTTGATTTACATTTCTTTTTCTTTGTGAGTCATTTCTTAGTTATCTAAGTCCTCTGATCATTTATTTATTGATTTCTTAGTATTTTTCTTATCAAATTGAATGATCTTTTTATATAATAAATGTATTATATATTTATCTGTCTTACTGCTTTTTTTTTTTTTTTTTACTGTCTGTTGTTTGCATTTTTCTTTTAGGTTTTCAAAAAAAAACTTGTATCAAAGTTTTTTTTTCTTATGGAGTCAAATGTGTTGGTATTTTTCTAGCATTTCCCCCCCCCTTGTGCATTAAAGGCTTCAAACATTATCTCATTTAAAACTTTTTCAAAAATCAATTTCTGTGAAGTTTGAAAATATAGTGGAGACACCCTAACCACAGAGTTGGGAATGAAATCATGATACTTTACAAATCAGTCTTGTTTTTTAATGTATCAGACAAGCACCCCTCCTGAATACCCATTATAAGAATAAACCCTGTTGGTGGGAAATAAACAGACAAGGTTTCCCTATCATTGTCTTTCCTTTTATTCTCATTCCTTATGTTCCTTGTGGTTGAGTTGTCCTGTGGCATCAATCCATCATGTCTTTACATGCAAAATGAGGTCTGGAGTTTTGCACTGGACTTTCAAGGTCTTTTCTCCCCTCTGCCCGTTTCATTCTACATCCATAACCCAATGTCTGATGATTTACTTAACATTTATTGAGCTTCTTCTTTGTGCCAGCAAGGTGTTGAAAATAAGCAAAAGCATTCTCTGACTCTAAGAACCTCACAGTGTGATCAGCTTTCTCTTCCTGGAGTATTCTATATATTCTGCTTCTAGAGCCTGCTTAATGTGCTCATTCTATTTGGATAGTCTTAGACCTTGGATATTCCTTCAAAGCACTAACTATTCTTTAAGGTTCCCCTTGAAATTTCGCTTTTTAAAATAAGCTTTCTCTATTTACTACATCCCTGTTGGAATGAATCACCCTGTTCCAAACATCCCCAGAGAATGATGTTTTTTAAAAATCTCTACTCTGGCATTTGATCTTTATGTGTTTCATGATAGAATTATTACTGTATGCCTCTGCTAGATTACGACACTTACAACAATAGTGTTCGGATATTACTCAACTTTGTGTATTTCACTACACATAGCAAGGCCTGTGCCCATGTGGATATTAAGTAAATATTTGTAGGTTTTTTTCCTTTGCTTCATAGAAAGCTCAAAGTACCACATTACAGTCAGCTTCTCCAGTGTAGAATCACAATTTAGCATGACTTTGGAATTCTCAAATTTGCATATTCATTGCAAGACTGTAGAAAGTATAGCTTCCAGACAGCTCAGATTTAGTGTCCAATAGGTGCTCAACAAGTGTTCCTGATTAACAAGCTGAAAGAGCATTAAATCCATGCAGAAGACCTGCAAAAATATTAACTACTTTGTCTTTCATATAATTCTGTATTTTTGCTTTAAATTAAATTAAATTTTTTAAATTGAAAAATGGCATAAAGCATCATTTGACTTGTCAACTGAAGCATCATGTCAGTTCTGGGATTGAAAATTTTACATTAGTTTCCTGCAAAGTGTTAATTTACATTTCTCCTGTTTTCATCATTTGCTAAAAAGGTTTATTTCATAGCTGCCAAGTGGCAAAGAGTTTTTGCCTCTTTCTGTTAAGTATTAATAAAACATCCCATAATACAGATCCCCTTCACCTGGTTCATCTGGGACTTGTTTGGAAGAGATCCATTTATTTCACTTAAAGTTTGTTACATCCTTCCATTTCTGTAACAAATCCCAGGGCACCGCCATGGCCCAGAAAGGTTGGTGTTCCTTTGTTTAGAGACTTAAGAAAGATTACTCTCTGCCATCAGTGTCAGGATGTGTCAAAAGCAGGGTCCCTCTTTTATTTTTACTTGGCGGCTCTAAGAATGAAGACAATCTGATGTTTCTAATGAAAGTGACTTTTTTAAACAAGTCATCTCCCACAGCTTCCTTGACAAAATACCAAGGCCAATTCTAGGGAAATTGGGAAGCTGAAAAAGCTTGTTTTTCCTTCTTGCCCACATTGTTTTCTGAACCGTTTTGCCTTCTTGGGGGATGCATCACTGATTGTGTAACTTGCCTCTTCCTCCCCTCTGTGCCCTTCCTCCCAGGTCTGCCCTCTCTGACTTTTACCCTAGCATCACCTTCTCTTTGACCTCCACTATCCTCAGCTCCTGCTATCTTCACAGGAAGGTAAACAACTAATGTTTCCTCTTCTCTTCCTGTGACCCTGTTACTGCTAAACACCTAAGGTGTATTATGTCATCAGTCTGTCCTCAAAGTAATTTCGTAAAATGGCTGTTATTATTACCATCCTTTTACAGGTGAAATAAGCGAGTCTTGGTGAATTTAAAATATTTGCCCAAGGTCACACAACAAGCATATTAGATGGTAATTTCCACAGGTGGCTGCAACAAGAGCTTTCATCCTGCATGTTCTTTGACGATGTGACCTTATGTCTCTTCCCATTAAGGGGTCAGGTCTTGTGTCTCTTGCCTTTGAATCTGGGTGGATTTATGACTACTTCACTCAATAGAGTGTGGCTGATGTGACACGACTTGGCTTCTGCACCTAGAACATGAAAGGCAATGTAACTTTGGCCTTGATCACTGGACCACTTGTACTGGGAGCCCTGAGCTGCCATGTGTGAAGTCTGATTACCCTGAGGCTGCCATATTGTCAAGAAGCCAAGTTACACAGAGAGGTCACACGCAGCTGCTCTGCCTGGCAACCCTAGCTTTGAGTCATTTTATCTCTAGTACCAAACTTGTGAATGAAACCATCTAAGACTCCCCCTGCCCCCGACCCTGCCCGCTGCAGATGAGCTAGCTCATCAGCCAGCTGAGCATCACTGAATGATCTTAGACAGTGCTACAAGGAACAACAACAGGAAAAAAATCACCGAGATGAGCACTTCCCCAAATCCCTAACCCACAGAACCTGAACAAAATGAAAAAGTTGTTGTTTTAAGTCATTGAGTGTGGGGGTGATTTTCTATATAACAAAAGTAACTGAAACAGCTAAAAAGTGGTAGAACCAGAATGTGAACTGCCTAGTTTGTCTCCAGAACTCCTGCACTTAAGCCCCACCCTCTGATAGTGAACAAACCCCCAATAATTTCTGACTTATTTTCTACCAGTATTTGCATGTAATAAGATCTCCGTTTACAGAAAAGGCTGAATTTCTTATGATGAAATTTCTGGCACCACTGGAAGTGTTGATTGGGTTCCTCAAATCAAATCAAGGTAATCATTACTGTTTTACACAGGAGAAACATTAGCTTTTGTTGCTGAATACATAATATAATTTACCTTTTACTTCTTGTTTATTAGAAAATAAGTTCCTTGACTTTTGAGGGGAGTGTAACACATCTATAGAAAAAATGCAGAAAAAATTGCAGAATCATATGGTTCAATGTATTGTTATAAAGTGAGCTCTCCACATAGTCATCACCCGAGGCAAGAAATACAATTCCGTCAACCTCTAGAATTCCATCCTTGAATCACCTCGTAATCCCTTTTCTCTTTTTCCTCCTCAGAGGTAACTACTACCCTGACTTCTTAAATGTTTTAGCTTAGTTTTGGTTGCTTTTAAACTATAGGTAAATAGAATCATACAAAAGATACTGCTTTGAGTCTAGCCTCTTTCATTCAACATTATATTTGTGAAACTGAGTCTTGTTGGGGAAGGCAGTGTAGCTCACTTATTGTTAATGTATATGTTAATAGTACTCCATGGAATGACTGTTTCATAATCCAGCCTTTGTGTTTCCAGCCTTTATGACACTTAGGTTACAAAAGACATTGTATTTTTCAAAAAGTATTTTCTTTCTTTTTTTTCTCTTTCTCATTGTATTTTACTTTTTATTTTAAAATTAAGATATAATTGACATATAACATATTAGTTTCAGGTATATAACATAGTGATTCAATACATGCTTGTATTACAAAATGGTCACCACAATAAGTCTAGCTAACATCATCAATACCACAAGTATTAATAGCAACAAGTTTTGTTTCTTGTGATGAGGAATTTTAAGACCTTCTCTCTTAACAGTTTTCAAATATACAATACAGTATTGTTAACTGTAGGTCTTCCCTGAGAAGTTACAAATACAGAAGGAACATAACATGTGGGGAATAACCACCAAATGAAGTATAATGCCATCCACTTAGAAATGGCAACCACTCTAGTATTCTTGCCTGGAAAATCCCATGGATGGAGGAGCCTGGCAGACTACATACTATGGGGTCGCAAAGAGTTGGATATGACTGAGTGACTTCACTTTTGCCTCCACAGGCAAAAGAGAATAAAGGTATAGCAGCATAGGCCAAGTCTTCACACACTGAGAGGACCTGTTAGAACTCGGGTGGACTCAGACTGGAAGAGGCTGAGATTTCATCTGAAAGGTGTGTGGGAGTAGGAAGCGTGGAGAGTGGGAAGGATGGGAGCTTGCATCCCTAGGCCCAACTGGGTAGTCCTAGTCCGGCATCCAAGGGTGGATGTGCAGCCTTGGGGAAGGTAGAAGATGGAGGTGGGTGGGCCAGAGGGGAGATAGTCTTCAGTGAAGTCCTCGTGATGGTACTGTGTACAGGCAGTGCTGTGGTTCTGCATGATGAGCAGTCCTGTATAAGACCCAGACTAGAAACTGTGGGCCGAGACAATGACTGCCAACTCCCAAACCAGGGGTAGGAGGGCCTGGGAATGGGGCAAAGGGTTCCAGACTCCTCGTCAAAGTGGCTGCCTGGAACTCTAGGCTAGGAATATAAAGCCAACATGGCAAGAGAAGAGGAACTAGGAGGCCCAGAGAGGAAGCTGATGGCCAAACTTTCCCCCAGCTCTGCCAACATCCTTCTTGATTGGTTGGTGGTCAGGTTTTGTAGCCTGCTAATAATTTGATCATCACTTTTTTGGCTTCAGGCAGGGAAGACGTATAGGTACAATAACAAATTTTGTTGACCCAAAATGTTATCACTGAGATCTCAAATTGGAGAAAGTTAAAAAAAAAGAGAGAGAGATTCTTTTTTTTTTTTAATATGGATTTTTTAAAGTCTTTATATTGAATTTGTTACAATATTGCTTCTGTTTTATGTTTTGGTTTTGCAGTCACAGGAATGTAGGATCTTAGCTCCCTGAACAGGGATGGAGCCTGCACCTCCTGCGTTGGAAGCCAAATTTTTAACCACTGGACCACTAGGGAAGTGCCTAAAAAATGATTCTTGCTTTTCCCTGCTTTTGACTTTTACCTTTTGTGTAAATTGCATTTGAATGAGAAATGGCAGAGAAACAAAACCTACCTGGGAGTCAGGAAACATGGGTGTGGTTTTACTTCTGCTGTGTGTGTGAGAGGATTTTCAGACAAACAAGGAATAGCTCTGGATCATATTGGCTCTTTCTCAATGAGTTATCAGGATGTGAATGTTGAACTGCTGATGCTGAGTCACTCCTTCAGTCTTGCAGCCTGAGGACGACCTGGGGCCCCATCTCCTGGGGATTACAATTGATCACTTCAGCTACTGGTCTCTTCACAAACATCAGAATTCACATTAGCCAAATAATGTGGATTTAAAGATATCTCAGGGGAGATTTGATTCCATTAAGAGTTGTTAAGGCATTGCAGTTCAATAGGATGAGCCGAAGAGCTGGAATAACAGGACTATGAACGTAATTGCCTCGCTGCCATTAACTCACTGTGCCCACACTGTTTACTGTCCAGTCTTTCCCCACTCTTCAAGTGCAGAAGGAAACACTTCGACTTCCCTCACCAGGATATTCTAGAACATAAAATATGTATTAGATATTTTGTCCAAAAGAAATATAATGCAATACACATCTCAAGTTGAATGCTACATTTTCATAAGAAATACTTGATCTGTATTTAGATTTCCAAAAATTAGATTGAAAAAGTTCATCCGAATTGTAACAAATACATTTTAAAGTTTTCCACTTACTAAAATGAGTATCCATTTTTAGTAAATTTAAATGTAATGCAGAAATAAACAAAGCCCCAAATTCAGTTCTTTGGGAATATTTACCACATTTCAGGTGCTTGGTGGTCACATGTGGCTGGTGGTTACTGTATTGAAGGATTCAGGTCTAGACCGCAGGTATAAATGCTGTGTATATGCTGGTACAGAAATCCACAGGAGCGAAAACTTCAGCCGTGCAAATACACAGAACATGCTATGTTTTTAGATTATTTTCTGCCATGTAGCTTAGTATTTATCTCCTAACTACCAAAATGATTTCTAATACTAGGTAGACTCTTTCTAATATACTTTACACATTTTCTTGACTTCTTTTTCTAAATTAATTATTTATTAATATTTATTTGGCTGTGCCAGGTCCTTAGTTGCAGCACTCAGGATCTTTAGTTGTGGCATGCAAACTCTTAGCTGTGGCATATGGGACCTAGTTCCCCAAGGGATCAAACCTAGGCACCCTGCACTGGGAGCTCAGAATCTTAGCCACTGGACCACCAGGGAAGTCCCTTCTTAAGTGAAGAATGCTGAACATGATCAAAACGTTACTTGCTGAGCTAAGGCCACAGTTACAAACATCAGTTGTGGTTCTGTGCTGTGATCAGTTGCTCAGTCATGTCCAACTCTTTGTGACCCCATGGACTATATAGCCCACCAGGCTCCTCTGTCCATGGGGATTCTCCAGGCAAGAATACTGGAGTGAGTTGCCATGCCTTCCTCCAGGGGTTCTTCCCAACCCAGGGATCAAACCCAGGTCTCCCACATTGCAGGCAGATTCTTTACCATCTGAGCCACCGGGGAAGTCCAAGAATACTGGAGTGAGTATCCTATCCCTTCTCCAGGGGATCTTCCCAACCCAGGAATCAACGGGGATCTCCTGCATTACAGGTAGACTCTTTACCAGCTGAGCTACCAGTTATGGTATTGTGTTTTAATTCAGCATTGCCTTCAGGAGTCATTAGACCAGGGGTTGGTAACCTACTGTTGAAGGCCAAATGTGGCCCTCTGTCTACTCTTTAAATAATACCTCCCTGGAATGTAGCCATGACCATTCCTTTCTGTGTCATCTGTGCCTCCTTTTGTGCTACAACGGCAGTGTGGAGTAGCTGTGATAGACTCTGGACAACTTGCCAACCCTCATACATTTGCTATCTGGTGTTTATGGAAAAAGTTTGTCAATCCATGGGGTAGACTATACCAACTCACCCAGTCTAGAAACTGAGTAGTTTCTCATGTCTTCTTCTTATCATTCTCCTTACTCCACTGTTAGTGAGAAGTTTTCTCTTCATTGCCCTCAGGGTTACTACATATAGCGATTGACTTATTGATTGAAACTACTATGGGTTTAGAAATGACTAATAACAAAATGTGTTAGGTGGTTTTTATACCAGAAGCAAACTGACCATGAGAGATTCAGGTTTGAGTTTTGTGCCATCTACTTGGCTATGCAGGAGTTTTGTCTTTATTTCTAAGTTCTAGACGTGTTGGCCTCTGCTCAGTCGCCTTACCTTGTCATCCACAGGCCCTCTACCTCAGTGTGCTCTAAAAAAGTCAGTCACTGATTGTGGACATACTCACTTGCATATTCATGACCTCTGGCATCTATTATGATTTTCCATCTTAGAACACTCTGCTTCTGCTGTGTGGTCTCGATGATGCTACTTTATTATTTTCACTTCTGGAAAATCTTCCCAACCTTTCACTCCCCACAACTGTCAGAGCCCAGTGATACCGGGACCCTGTAGTGCTACCCTCCACAGGATTCCCTGAACATTCATGGTTATTTCAGACGTGATTGTTTTCATGTTGTCTTGTCATTATCTCTACACACATCTACCTGCCAAAGAAAGTATTGAGGTCCTAAAAAGCAGGACTTCCCCAGCATGTTTCCTGACACACAGCAGTGAATCAATATACTTACTGAACTGCCTGAGTAACTACACATAAGAGTCTATCCTTTTTTTATATGTACAAATAAATCACAAATTATAGAATAATTGTTAGGCTATGAAAACCTTAACTCAAGCAGATTTTTAAGATATCTTCCAACTTCCGAACCTGTTTAATATAATCCTCTAAACTATCAGATTAAGCATAACCTATAGCATGTTGGTGGAGTATGAGGACGGGTGCTCATCTTCTCCTGCAAGAACTCCAAAATTACAACTCACTGCTGAAAACCATTGACAGGAGAATGTTGGATCCCACCAAAAAAGATACCTCATGTCCAGGAACAAAGAATAAGCCCCAGAAAGATGGTAGGAGGGGTGAAATCACATTTAGAATCAAACCCCAGACCTGCCAGAGATGTTCGGAAGACTCAAGCAAACCCTATGCACACCAGAAACCAGAGGCCCCACAGATACTGAGCCAGAACTATGCCTGAGTGTCTCCTGTGGAGGTACAGGTCAGCAGTGGCCTGTCACAGGGGCTGGGGCTCTGGGTGCAGCAGACCTGGGTATGGCATAAGCCCTCTTGGAGCAGGTTGCCATTAACTCCACCATAGAGCTGCCAGAACTTACACAGGACTGGGGAAACAGATTCTTGGAGGGCACAAACAAAATCCTTGTGTGCACTAGGACTCAGGAGAAAGCAGCAGTGATCCCACAAGAGACTGACCCAGACTTGCCCGTGAGTGTCCAGGAATTTCTGGTGGAGGCGTGGGTTGGTGGTGGCTTGCTGCAGGGTCAGGGCCACATGGGACATTTTGAAGGAGGTTGCCATTATCTTCATTACCTCCACCATGGTTTGGCCTCAGGTCAAACAACAGGGAGGGAACACAGCCCCGCCCATCAACAGATAATTGGATTAAAGATTTACTGAGCATGGCCCCACCCATCAGAACAAGATCCAGTTTCCCCCTGGATCATTCTCTCCCATCAGGAAGCTTCCATAAGCCTCTTATCCTTCATCAGGGGGCAGACAGAAAACCACAATCACAGAAAACTAACCAAACTGATCACATGGACCACAGCCTTATCTAACTCAGTGAAACTATGAGTCATGCTGTGTAGGGCCACCCAAGACAAATGGGTCATTGTATAGAGTTCTGACGAAATGTGGTCCACTGGAGAAGGGAATGGCAAGCCACTTCAGTATTCTTGCCTTGAGAATCTCATGAGCAATATGAAAAGGCAAAAAGATAGGACATTGAAAGATGAACTCCTCAGGTCAGTAGGCGCTCCAATATGCTACTGGAGATCAGTGGAGAAATAATTCCAAAAAGAAGAGATGGAGCCAAAGCAAAAACAACACCCAGCTGTGGATGTGACTGGTGATGGAAGTAAAGTCTGATGCTGTAAAGAGCAATATTGCATAGGGACCTGGAATGTTAGGTCCATGAATCAAGGTAAATTAGAAATGGTCAAACGAGATGGCAAGAGTGAACATCAACATTTTAGGAATCAGTGAACTAAAATGGACTGGAATGGGTGAATTTAACTCAGATGACCATTTTATCTACTACCATGGGTAAGAATCCCTTAAAAGAAATGGAGTAGCCATCATAGTCAACAAAAGAGTCCAGAAAACAGTACTTGGATGCAATTTCAAAAATTACAGAATGATCTCTGTTCGTTTCCAAGGCAAACCATTCAGTATCACAGTAATCCAAGTCTATGCCCTGACCAGTAATGCTGAAGAAGCTGAAGTTGAATGGTTCTATGAAGACCTACAAGACCTTCTAGAATTAACACCCCCCAAAAGATGTTCTTTTCTTTATAGGGGATTGGAATGCAAAAGTAGGAAGTCAAGAGATACCAGGAGTAACAGGAAAATTTGGCCTTGGAGTACAAAAAGAAGCAGGGCAAAGGCAAACAGAGTTTTGCCAAGAGAACGCCTTCTTCCAACAACAGAAGACTCTACATATGGACATCACCAGATGGTTGACACTGAAATCAGATTGATTATATTCTTTGCAGCCAAAGATGGAGAAACTCTATACAGTCAGCGAAAACAAGACTGGGAGCTGACTGTGGCTCAGATCATGAACTTCTTATTGCCAAATTCATACTTAAATTGAAGAAAGTAGGGAAAACCACTAGACCATTCGGGTATGACCTAAATCAAATCCCTTAAAATAATACAGTGGAAGTGAAAAACAGATTCAAGGAACTAGATCTGATAGACAGAGCACCTGAAGAACTATGGATGGAGGTTCCTGACATTGTACAGGAGATACCAATCAAGACCATCCCCAAGAAAAAGAAATGCAAAGAAGCAAAATGGTTGTCTGAGGAGGCCTTACAAATAGCTGAGAAAAGAAAAGAAGCTAAAGGCAAAGGAGAAAAGGAAAGATATACCCATTTGAATGCAGAGTTCCAAAGAATACCAAGGAGAGATAAGAAAGCCTTCCTCAGTGATCAATACAAAGAAATAGAGGAAAACAATAGAATGGGAAAGAATAGAAATATCTTCAAGAAAATTAGAGATACCAAGGGAAGGTTTCATGCAAAGATGGGCTCAACGAAGGACAGAAATTGTATGGACCTAGGAGAAGCAGAAGATATTAAGAAGAGGTGCCAAGAATATACAGAAGAACTATACAAAAAAGATGTTCATGACCCAGATATCCATGACAGTATGATCACTCACCTAGAGCCAGACATCCTGGAATGTGAAGTCAAGTGGACCTTAGGAAACATCACTATGAACAAAGCTAGTGGAGGTGATGGAATTCCAGTTGAGCTATTTCAAATCCTGAAAGATAATGCTGTGAAAGTGCTGCACTCAATATGCCAGCAAATGTGGAAAACTCAGCAGTGGCCACAAGACTGGAAATGGGCAGTTTTCATTCCAATACCAAAGAAAGGCAATGCCAAAGAATGTTCAAACTAACGCACAATTTCACTCATCTCACATGGTAGCAAAGTAATGCTGAAAATTCTCCAAGCCAGGCTTCAACAGTTTATGAAATGTGAACTTCCAGATGTTCCAGTTGGATTTAGAAAAGTCAGTGGAACCAGAGATCAAAATTCCAACATCCGTTGGATCATCAAAAAAGCACGAGAGTTACAGAAAAAAATCTACTTCTGCTTTATTGACTACACTAAAGCCTTTGATTGTGTGGATCACAACAAATTGTGGAAAATTCTTCAAGAGATGGGAATATCAGCCACCTGACCTGCCTCCTGAGAAATCTGTACGCAGGTCAAGAAGCAACAGTTAGAACTGAACATAGAACAACAGACTGTTTCCAAATAGGAAAAGGAGTTAGTCAAGGCTGCATATTGTCACCCTGATTATTTAACTTATATGCAGAGTTCATCATGAGAAATGCCAGGCTGGATGAAGCACAAGCTGGAATCAAGATTGCTGGGAGAAATATCAATAACCTCAGATACGGAGATGACACCACCCTTATGACAGAAAGCAAAGAAGAACTAAAGAGCCTCTTGATGAAAGTGAAAGAAGAGAATGAAAAAGTTTACTTAAAACTCAACATTCAGAAAACTAAGATCATGGCATCCGGTCCCATCACTTCATGGCAAATGGATGGGGAAACAATGGAAACTGAGAGACCTTATTTTACTGGGCTCCAAAATCACTTCAGATGGTAACTGCAGTCATGAAATTAAAAGACACTTGTACTTGGAAGAAAAGCTATGATCAACCTAGAAAGCATATTAAAAATAAGAGACATTATTTTGCCAACAAAGGTCCATCTAGTCAAAGCTATGATTTTTCCAGTAGTCATGTGTGGATGTGAGAGTTAGATTATAAAGAAAGCTGAGTGCCAAAGAATTGATGCTTTTGAATTGTGGTGTTGGAGAAGATTCCTGAGAGTCCCTTGGACTGCAAGGAGATCCAACCAATCCATCCTAAAGGAAATCAGTCCTGAATATTCATTGGAAGAACTGATGCTGAAGCTGAAACTCCAATACTTTGGCAAGCTGATGCGAAGAACTGACTCACTCGAAGACTCTGATGCTGGGAAAGATGGCATCACGGATGTGATGGACATGTGTTTGAGTAGGCTCTGGGAGTTGGTGATGGGCAGGGAAGCCTGGTGTGCTGCAATCCACGGTGTCACAAACAGTTGGACATGACTCAGTGACTGAACTGAACTGAACTGAATAGCATGTTAGTGCAAAACTATCACACTTTCTCCTCCACTGTGAAAAGTGAAAGTGAAGTGAAAGTTGCTCAGTAGCTCCCCATCCTTGGAGTTCTCCAGGCAAGAATATTGGAGTGGGTAGCCATTCCCTTCTTGAAGGGATCATCCTGACCCAGTCATCGAACCTGGGTTTCCCACATTGCAGGCAGATTCTTTACCATCTGAGCCACAAGGGAAGCCCCTCTCCTCCACTATAACAGGTCAGATAGTAATTTGGTAAAGAGATTTGTAACTTAGGAATCTTTTATTCTTTTGGTTGTGTAGTGTGTATGTTTGAGTTGCATCAACTTTTGAGAATAAAGTATGGCATATTTAAATGAGGTCCCATTTCCATTACTACTGAAATTAAATGATTTGGGGTCCCCACTTCCCATTACAGATACTCACAACATTTCCACATTTCCCGTGTCTCCTAGTTTCCTCCTTCAGCCTTGGGCCCACAGGTGCAGATTTCTGACAAGCACTGATCCTCTCCCATCATCTCTCTCCCCCTTCTTTCCTCCTCCCCTTCCCCCATCATCTTACCTCTGCCCCTCCCAGACTCCCAGAACAAGCACAGAGACACTCAGTTTTCACTAAGGAAAAGAGCATTTCTCTGAAGGAAACATAACTTGCAGAGCTTCAAAGCTGTCTACATTAGAGACAACTTTATATTACCAGCCAGACCAGTTTAGCTCTTTTTTAAAATTTTTATGTATTTATTTTTTGCCTGCATTGGGTCTTGGTTGAGGCACGCCTGGATTGAGAAGTCTTTTGCTGCTCTTTGTTGCTCGACTTCTCTCTCGTTATGGTGCACGAGCTCCAGAGCATGTGGGCTTCACTAACTGTGGTGCTCGGGCTTAGTTGCCCTGCAGCATGTGGGATCTTAGTTCCGTGACCAGGGATTGAACCCACATCTCCTGCACTGGAGAGCAGATTCTTAACCACTGGACCACCAGGGAAGTCCCCAGTTTAGCTCGTTGTAGTCACTAGTCTCCAACACCTGTATTTCAGAAGAGAGTCTTTGCCTTTGCTTTACTTTGAAAGCTGAAAGTACTATTTGGATGAATTTTTTTTTCCCCCAGAATTCAAGGAATAGTCTGTCCCCAAAACAGTATGCAAAGAGTATTAAATATTGCTTTTAAACGACAATTTCCCAGCTATCTTAAAGTTGTAAACATCTTTAGGGCTCAGTTTTCACCATGGCATCTCAATTCAATATGGGGAAGAGCTAAACCCTGTGTAACATCTACGTTCCCAGGAGTCTGCCTTCTGGTGAATTGTGAAATTCCCTAGACTATTAGCAGGAGGCATTAGTGGAGGAATATAAACTAATCTCTCCATAAAGTTGTCAAAAAATTCACATTGAATTAAGCTTCTAATAAATACATTTATTTCTTGGCATGGAGAAGAAATTCTATCCTCATGGGACAATAAAACTTCAAGGTCCTGAGAAGACGTGTGTTACAATAACCAGTTGAAATCAAGGAGTTGGCAGAGAGGTTCATTCTCAATGACCAGAGAACCCGGTGCTTTCTCTTTGGAAAAGCAGCCTCTGGGTGGCCCTTAGGATACGCTCCAAAGATGTAGTCTTCTCCTCCATCTCTACATACAGTTGAGGATCAAAGTCAGTGCTCTGAGGAATTCTGTGATCTGAATACCACCGTTTTCTGGTGATAAATAATTCCTTATTTAGATCAGAAACATAATAGAACAAAAAGGTTAGAACTGCTGAGCTCTGTAATCTGACACAAAGGAAAACCTCATTCTTCAAATTGTTGCTCACCAGTCTTTTAGAGGAAGCTTGAAAGATTTTGTTTGCAAAAAGCTGTTGAGGGGTTATAAGGTCATCCTTAGCTACAAAGCTCCTTAGGGTTTTCAAAGTACTTAACCATTCCCTGAAAGCGCCCTTTCCCTGGGAGTGTTCAAAGCCTCCCTAGAAGATTTTTCAATATTTCCTTTTCTCCAGTCAAACTAGGCTCATTGTTTAGAAGAAATGGATTAGGTGAGTGTCTTTGAACTGCATTTTGAAAGGACTATGAAGTCAAGTGGCCTTAAACAGACACATACAAGTAATTCATAGTGAAAGGAGGGTTTTAAAATGTTGGTTGTCACGATGGGGGGAAATATGGTTGAAATGGAGGTGTATTATGTCAGTTAAAAAGCAAACACGTCTTCTTAACAGCTGGATTTCAAGGGTTTTATTCTTCATTTTCCACATACAGCTTGACTCCTGGCCACAGGCCAACCTTGCCTTTTTGAAGTGTTGCTATTTAATTCATGGTCGCGCTAATATTCTAACAGCTACATGGACAGAGTAGAGATTTAAAGCTATATCAAGATTAGGTGGGCTTCCCAGGTGGCACAGTGGTAAAGAACTCGCCTGCCAATGCAGGAGATGCAAGAGACAGCAGGTGTGGTCTCTGGGTTGGGAAAGTCCCCTAGAGTGGGAAATGGCAACCCACTCCAGTATTCTTGCCTGGAGAATCCCATGGACAGAGGAGCCAGGTGGGCTACAGTCCATGGGGTTGCAGAGAGTTGGACATGACCGATATGCACATACCACACAAGTTTAGGCAGGCCAAAAGATCAACAACTATCAAATAACTAACTAGTAAATGTTTATCAAGCACAAACTATGTACAAAGAAATGGTGTGTTTTGTGGCCTCGTTTTGCTAGCTCAAAGTCTAATTCTGTACTTTCCAAAGCTTGGTAAAAGAAAGATGAGTCTTTCTATAATTAGAGGCAAGTTGGACGAATTTTTCACAAACTAGTTTTCACTGGGTTGTCAGGCCAGGGATCAGTTGTTTTTCCTTGTACCTCCAGAAGGCCAGAGTAATGCCTTTTCTATGAAATGAGATAATTCAGGAAAATTTTGTCCTCTAGTGGACAAAGACTGTCATTTGACATTCCAGTAAGCAATGAATGTTGTTCACCATTGAGCCATCAATTACTGAGGGAGTTCAGGATGGAGAAGAATAGGATGCTGGCCTTACGTAGTTAAGATGCACATCAAAGGAATGATTTCAATAAGCCTCAAACCCTGTATCTTCCCATATACAGAAAAGCCCTAAAAGCATTTACTTGAGATGTCTGATTTCAAGATCAGCAGTAATCTTTTGATGTTCAATTACATTTCTTTCTGTTGTTTTTTTGTTTTCTTTTTCCAGCAGAAGTTCCTGTGTATCCTGGCTCCTTCCTTAACTCTTTGGATCAGTTCCTCAGAGCTGTCCGAGAGGCTGTTTCCCATTGTCCTCAGTAATGTCCCTAATAAAACATGATTCTCAACTTTAAGCTTGTGCATTTTTTTTTCCAGTGGACATTTTTTTCCAGTTTATTGTTGCTCAAATTAGTCTTGTCATATAAAATTTAAAGTCCTAGGTATTAGAAGTTAAAGGAAAATATAAAATTGACGAAGCTAGAATTTCAGTGAATCTCTATCAGTAATTTTAGCATTTGCAGAAAAGAAAAAACCTCTTTTACCTTTACAAGAAGCTCACAGTTTAATAAATACCTACCTATTTTCAACTTTTCCTGTCCTTCTGAAGAGATCTTACTCCATGTAAATAAATCACGAATGATGCATATACTCATGCTATGCTATGCTAAGTCACTTCAGTCGTGTCGGACTCTGTGTGACCCCAGAGATGGCAGCACACCAGGCTCCCCGTCCCTGGGATTCTCCAGGCAAGAACACTGGAGTGGGTTGCCATTTCCTTCTCCAATGCATGGAAGTGAAAAGAGAAAGTGAAGTCGCTCAGTCGTGTCTGACTCCTAGCGACCCCATGGACTGCAGCCCACCAGGCTCCTCCATCCATGGGATTTTCCAGGCAAGTGTACTGGAGTGGGGTGCCATTGCCTTCTCCGAACTCATATATATATATATATATATACGCACACATATACACACTTATTTATTCTTAGCAGTTGATGTGGAGATAAACAGAGCAGGGGAGATCATGGTTTATTTGTAGACTTATCAAGCAATAGATCATTTGTTCTATCATTTTGTTGAGAAACCTGAAGTCTGAATTGCGTAAAGAGCAGTTAGTTATCTGGAGGCCGAACTAAAAGCAGACCCAAATATCTTGACTCTCAGGTAAGTTTTCGTTTTCTCCACCACTTCTCATTCAAACCCAATTCACACCAAAGATGAAAGTCAGATGCAAAAAAAAAAGCAAACATAACGGGTGCATACAAAAAGCTGAAAGCTGCCTCTTAATCTGTTTGTCCATTTTCTACTCAAATATCCTTGACAGTTGTACTTTCACATGTTGGGCTCAAATGCTTTCTCTGATGTCTTTACTGTGTTGGAACCAAGCGGGTGTGAACTGGAGCTAAGGGTGGGCATTAACCTGGGTGCCAAGTTTTAACTAAAATGGAAATGCCTTACTTGATCAAGCAGACATTTTACTGTACTAAGTACTCTACTCTGCAATGAATATTTGTTTGGTCAGTCCCAACATGCGACCTAATCACTTTTGATTGATGTTGGTTGAGATTGTTGAATATATTTACTGAACTCCCTGAATGAACACATCATAACATACTATGCCAGAACTGCTAGCAAGAAGGGATTGGGAGAGCGGCTTTAAGATACAATCATTATCCTTAGGAGTTTACAAGATATAAACATATAAGATTTATCTGGGAGACACAGTGAATGAAAAATATCCCTGGTATCAGAGAAGGCAATGGCACCCCACTCCAGTACTCTTGCCTGGAAAATCCCATGGACGGAGGAGCCTGGTGGGCTGCAGTCCATGGGGTCGCTAAGAGTCGGACACGACTAGGCGACTTCACTTTCACTTTTCATTTTCATGCATTGGAGAAGGAAATGGCAACCCACTCCAGTGTTCTTGCCTGGAGAATCCCAGGGACGGGGGAGCCTGGTAGGCTACCGTCTATGGGGTCACACAGAGTCGGACACGACTGAAGTGACTTAGCATAGCATAGCATAGCATAGCATACAGAGAACTCCTAAATAGTAAATGTAAAAACTGGATTAAGACTCTGAGTTTCTACTGCAAAGGTTATGGGTTTGATTCCTGGTCAAGGAAGTTCCACATGCCTTGCTGTGTGGCCAAAAAAAGGGGGGGGGCGGGTAGAAACTATGAAAATCAATTCTCACAAGGAGAAATGCAAAAGGACAATGGGGAGACTTAACTCCACTAGCAATGGAGTTAAGAGAAATGCACAACCAAACTGTGAGAAAACATTTTTTCTCTAGTCCTATTCTTAACCCTTGGTAGATATGAAAAAAGTTGATGATATCCAATGCTGTCAAGAGTGAGAGGGAACACAAAAATATATTAATGGTGGGGCGATGACTAAATATTTTGAAAAAGTAAACTGGAAGTATCTTTAACAATTTAATTTTGCATAATAACATTTAATTCTGTGGCCCTACTCTGGGAATCTATGAAGAATAAAAGCATATGCACATGATAATATACATACATTTATTTATCGCAATATTAGTTATCATGTTAGAATAAAGGGCAGCAGGGGACATGACTGACTAAATGGTGGTACAACCACACAATAAAATTATATGCAACTATTAGAAAGAATGAATTGAATCTGTATATGTGGTTATGTAAAAAATGTTACAGAATGAAGTGTATAATAAATAAAAAATACCCTCATATTTTAGAGTATGTGTTTATATGTTTTGTAGGAACATTGGAACAGGTGTGGACATGACATGATGGAGGAAGAAAGAATGACACTTGCTGTCAGTCTTTGCTAGAGGGCAAAAATGACTTGATATTGACTTAACCAATGAGCAACCGCTGAAGCTTTTAATGTGAATAAGGCTGTGGGAGGCCCTGGGGAAAATACAGATATATGAGATGTAGTTACTGACCTCCAAATACATTTGAATCTAGTTAGGATGAAAATGAACACATATAAAACAACATGAAAGCAGAAGGGTATGTAATTATGTGCTAGGTTATACAGTATGGGCTACAGGTGCAATGGTAATTCAGAGGAAAGGTTGATCCAGGAGAATGGAGGTGGGGGGAGCGGCAGAGGGGAGCTTATGGTGAAAAGGGATTCGGGCTGCATCTAGAGACAGACCACTGCTTGCATTCTTTTTGTTTCTCTTTTTTTCCTCTGCCTTTATTCATCTTGGTAAAGAACTTGCCTGCCAATGCAGGAAACATAAGAAACATGGGTTCGATCCTTGGGTCAGGAAAATCCCCTGGAGGAGGGCATGGCAACCCACTCCAGTATTCTTGCCTGGAGAATCTCCACAGACAGAGGAGCCTGGCAGGCTACAGTCCACAGGGTCACAAAGGGTTGGACATGACTGACATGACTTAGCATGCAAAATTACCATTATTCATCTTAGACTTTCACTGGTATCTATCTGAGCTCCTTATTTGCCCTTGACTTCATCATTGTTAATACTAGCTTAGGATTTTGAGCTCTGAGTAACTTGTATGCTAGGTAATTTTCAAGGTTGACTTTGAACATTTTTTCCAGTCTCAGTCCCTTGGAATAAACATTAAATGGACTTTATTCAAACTACCCAAATTCAGCCAGTCTCCATCTTTACTGATGTAGGTTAACATGACAAGTACAATAACGTTCAGTTATCACGGCTCATCTCCAATTGGAAATCCAGGTTAGGACCCCAAAGTCTTGTTTAATTCCTGCCTCCTACACTGTTAAAATCAGGGAGGGTGAACCATACTAGTTGAGTTTTGCCATTCTACACCAAGTTCATTATGATTATACACATCCAGCCTCAATTAAGTAATTTTTTCTGCAGTCGGAGGGGGTCATTTTGTGAGTGAATTTGAATGTCTGCATAGACCAGCATTATTGTTAATCACATCCGCACTTACATGTATTTATATGCATACTCACAAGTACAAAGATGCAGTTTCAAACTTAATTAAAAATAGAAAGCAACCTAAAGTGTGCAAGTATTTCCCCTGACTTCAGCATGATCTACCACTTTGACAAAATTTCATAAATCTCCCACAATAGAAAATTCTACTGCACAGAACCATTTTATGCAGCAATATAGGTACTTAAAATATTCAACAACTTTCATCATGTTTTGCCTCTTGGTACATGGGATTTTTATGTATTTAATAGTTACATATGCTATATATTTTAAACAGTATTTTTTACTAATGTTCCCCCACAGTACATTTTTCTGAAACTCTAACATCTGTGTTTTGTTCTTGCCACACATGATGATAGTCTCAAATCGAGCGCATCCAACCACAGAGGGTAGATTAGTTGACGATTTTTTTTTTAAGGTGACTGGAACCAGTGAGGTCGGCGTCAAAAGTTACCCAGTCCTGGTGACAGCAATGCCTCCCCCCTCACTCTCCGCAGAGCAATTCCGATCTGGCGTCTGAGCAGCTCCTGCTGCTGCCAGGCCTGTAGCGGGTACACAGAAATCTAGAGAGGAACCGTGGGGAATGTTCGTTTGTTATTTATTTATAAGCTCACCGGGCCACATCATGTAAAATTAAGACCTTTAATGGGCTCCTGCCTCAGTTGCTTGAAGGACGGGCTTTCACCAGCCAAGACCACCCACCGCTTCCAGGCAGCGAGGCTGCGCGCGCTTGCTCGGGCTGTGAGCTTTGCAGAGTCTACCTGCTGAAGTCTTCTCCGTGCTCTGACGGTCAGCAAAGGTCTGTCCCATCAGAGAGAACGTTCTGGAAGAGGAGTCTGAGGCTTTTATGGCTGAAGAGATGAGTGACTACTTTGGAGCGTAAATTCCTTTCTGTATCTGGTTAATGAAGAGATTTACTCCAAAGTTCATTTATTATAAATTGAGGGAGGGGGGTGGCTTCTCCCACGAGCCGGCATCCAGAGGGTCCCTTTCCTGTAAGAGTTCATAAATAATCAACGGTGATGATGAAAAGATTTTGTACGCATTATCTTTTCCTGTCACAAAAATTCCCTCATGCTTCTGAGGGAAGACCAATATAGTTTGCAGACAAAGATTTGGGAATCAAAATGGCCTTATGAATACAGAGTGGATAGGAGTGTTTGGGGACTTTGGAGAAAGAGCTCACCTGCCATCCACCTACCTCACTGTTCCCACTTCAGCTACAATTTCAGTCTAATTTTAAAGCATTATTCAAATGCAAATGATGTCTGCTGGGGGGCACACCTTAAGTCATTCAGTGCTGCGCGCGTGGTAGGTACCCAGTCTCCTAAGAGGTCATGGTCTAATGGAAAAGGGAAGCAAGTGACAGAAAATGAAAAGCCAACTTAAAGTATTACAATAAGCTGAGGTGGGCGCTGAGTGCTCGGGAAATTCAGCGGAAGGAGGAATTAATACTGCCTGAGGAAATTGGGAAAGCATTCATACAAGATGTGACATTTGAGCTTGAAGAATGGATAGGCATTTCCCAAGATGAGAAGAGAAAACAATTCCAGGTAATTTTTTAGGGAACAGCATGGACCCAGGTATAATAGCGACTTGCATTTGCAGGCCTGCCAGACGCCATTGCCGTGTGTAGTGCTTTGCACACCAGGCAATACGCGTTAGACATGCTGTCCAGCCCCCTTCCCATAAGAGAGACGCATGGTCACTGTTGTTTATGTGGGAACACAGAGGAGGCCCTGAAAGGTTAAACAACTCACCAAATTTGTGATTCAAACAGGTCTATCTGCTCCCAAGCCCATGCCCTTTCTTTGACCTGGCAGTGTTCTCCACTGCCTTTTTGCACAGCTGCGAGGGAATATGATTTGGTTAGGGGGAACAGTGAAATCTAAGATGACTGTCAGGTGAGAGGGAGGGGGCTAAGGGAGGTCAGGTTGTGGCTGGGTTGTGATGAGCCTTAATGCTGCAGGAAGTTTGAGCTTAAATCCTGTAGGCCAGTGAAAAGCCAGTCATTGAAGGTTTGTGTGGATGTTGTGTGTGTGTGTGTGTGTGGTGACCATGTGGCCAGTGAACTGCAGAGGAAGGCGCTAGTGGGGGGTTGAGGGGGAAGGGAGTCCAGTCCATCTATGACATATGCATACTCAGTTGCTTCAGTTGTGTCTGATTCTTGGCGACCCTATGGACTGTAGCCCACCAGGCTTCTCTGTCCATGGGATTTTCCAGGCAAGAATATTGGAGTGGGGTGCCATGCCTTTCTCCAGGGAACCTTCCCCACCCAGGGAGCAAGCCCATGTCTCCTGTGTCTCCTGCATTGCAGATGGATTCTTTACCACTGAACCACTAGGGAAGCCCATCTATGACATATAACAGGCCTAAATGTAGGCCTTTCATTAACAGCAGTGGAAAGAGTTGACTGACTCAGTACGTAAGCATATTTAGACTTTGGAGGTACACAGACATGCAGCTTATCAGCTACGAGGTCTTTTAGGCAAATTATTTGACTTCCCTTCATGTCATAATGCAGGCTTCAGTCTCCTTATATAGGAAAAGGAGATAATAACATCTTCTGTATCAGAATGTTGTAAAGATTAAATAAAGTAATAATCCAGGTGATGCATTTGCCCAGTGCCTGGCTCATTGCACATTCCTGATTACAGATGAGTGTTACTCTATGAACACACTGAAGAGCTACTTTATCAGACTGTTCATGAGTTACCTATGAAAGCCCTGAATCAGTGGGGCTTCGAACACTCTAATGTGTGCAGTGGGGTGGCAGGTAGAATGGAGAAGTCTAGAGTGTTTTCCCAGAGTGAGAACTGGGCCTGGGATCTGTGCAGCGATGCCCAGAGTGGGATGGGAAAGAGGAAATCAAAAGAAACCCGAGGGCAAGTAGTCCTTCCCTAAAGGCACTTGAGATGAACTCAGTGCCCAGGTGAATATTTATGTTGCAATACTGTTACACTTACTTTAATGGTAATAATAAAATCTGCCTTTTTTCCCTCCATTCACTATGATGGTGACTCCATCTATATATGTATGAATCCTGCAGCCACAAAATTAAAAGATGCTTGCTCCTGGGAAGAAAAGCTATGACCATCCTAGACAGAGAATTAAAAAGCAGAGACATCACTTTGCTGACAAAGGTCCATATAGTCAAAGCTGTGGTTTTTCCAGTAGTCATATGCACAGATGTGAGAGTCAAATCATAAAGAAGGCTGAACACAGAATAATTGATGCTTTCGAACTGTGGTGCTGGAAAAGACTCTTGAGAGTCCCTTGGGTGGCAAGGATATGAAATCAGTCAATCCTAAAGGAAATCCTGAATATTCATTAGAAGGACTGATGCTGAAGTTGAAGCTCCAGTACTTTGGCCGCCTGATGCAAAGAGTCAAGTCATTGGAAATGACCCTGATGCTGGGAAAGATTGAAGGCAAGAAGAGAAGGGGGGTGACAGAGGATGAGGTGATTAGATGCCATCACTGACTCAATGGACATGAGTTTGAGCAAGCTCAGGGAGATAGTGAAGGACAGGGAAGGCCGGCGGGTTGCAGTTCATGGGGTCACAAAGAGTCAGACACGACTTACTGATTGGACAACAACTATAAAGTGGATCTATTTAAAGATAAATACTAAGTGAATAAGAATGCAAGTACTATGTGGACATAGCAGAAATTGCGGATATGGACTGAAGTTGGGGACACGTGACTCTAATGGACATGGCCTTCTCCAGGGCAGGGACCTGTTTGTTTCACCAAACCATATGCCCTGCTGGTGCCCTGGGAGCACTTGTATTGAGTTTTAGCATCAAGCCTGGTGTACTCTTGTCATCTCTGAGATCATCTCTTGCTCTTTGTATCCTGAAATAGGGGAATTTCTGCTAACAGTGTGAATTCTAAACTCTTGGACTGCTTAGTATGTACTTGCTGACTTTACATTGAATTCATAAAGGAGGCAGGTGATGCTCTGAATGATATTCAGCAAGGAATATGAGAAATGATTAGTAGCACAGGTTTCTTTTTTATTTTATCTTATTTGTGTGTGTGTTCACCTAATTTTTTTTATTGGAATATAATTACAATATTGTGTTAGTTTTGGCTATACAACAAAGTGAATCAGTTATATGTATACATATACATATCCCCTCCATCTTCAGCCTCCCTCCTACTAATTCCCACCCTTCTTGGTCATCACAGAGCACTGAGCTCCCTGTGCTATCCAGCAGCTTCCTACCAACTATCTATTGGCTGGTGTATACAAGCCAATCCTAAGCTTCCAATTCATCCCACCCTCCCCTTCCCCACTGGGGAGCATAGGTTTAGAGTCACACCAACCTGAGTTCAAGTCCCTGGCCCACCTGTGAATAGTCACCTAATCTAGGATAATTCACTTAACCACTCTGAGTCTCAGGTTCCTCCTGTGTAAAGTAGCGATCTGATAAATAGTACTGAATTCATAGGGCTGTTTTAAACACTATATAATACAAATGATGCAAAGCACTCTAGAAAGGGCTTGTCAGAAATATTTAATACATATTTATTAGCATATTAATATGCTAGTTATGATCACTGGTAGGTTGTGGGTTTTGTAGATTCAGTGCACAGCCTCATGTCCATTTTGGGGAGAGGGCATGGTTTACGCTGGCACTAAACATTTGCTGAATAAACGGATGAATGAATAAGCCTTGGAAGAAGTGAAGTGAGCTGAATTTGCACAATTTGAAGACATTTTGGCATATATGCTTTAAAAAGCATTATAGTCAAGATGGGCTTCCCTTGTGACTCAGACGGTAAAGAGTCTGCCTGCAATGCAGGAGACCCAGGTTCAATACCTGGGTCAGAAAGATCCCTTGGAGGAGGAAATGGCAACCAACTCCAGTATTCTTGCCTGGGAAATCCCATGGACAGAGGAGCCTGATGGGCTACTCTTGCAAAGAGTCGGACACCACGGAACAGCTACACTTTCACTTTCATGTTCAAGATAGCTTGTGTTCACCAAGGCAAAAATCAGTGGTCACCCTCCTTTTAAAGGGTGATAGGTTGTCCACACACACATCGGCCAACATCACCTTTGCCTTTTACATCGCTGGAGATATCCCAGGTGAAACCAGGACAGGTGAGGATCCGCATAAAAAAAAAAATCACTTGGGGCACTACAGGACTTGATAATTAAAGCTCACGTGATATTATAATTCCAGAGTCTGAGAGGCTGAATTATTGGACTCACTGAAGAAATCCAATAATGTCCTCTAAATATCTTGCCTCAAGAATCACACTGCACATAGAATTTGAAGTGCTTTTTGACCAAAATGACCTGAGGTTCTGCTCAGCTAACTTTGACTAACCTTCACACAGGCTTCTTCTTGGCACTAGGTCCCTGACCTCCCTTTTCTTGTAGCATTTACTTTAGAAAACTTGTAAATTCTTTCTCTTCTCCGTGGAGACATACATCTTCTACAACCCAGAAAAGCCTTTATCAAGGACTTAAGATCTATCCCTTGGAAATGTAATCACTGAGGGAGAGAGCACCCCTATCTCCAGTCTCTGTGAGAAGGTGGATGCCTAACTTCAGTAAGGGCCAATTAGCAAATGCAGATGGCCTAATCATTGACCAGCCTCCCCTCTAAAAGGCCTCCAGTACTTTTCTTTTAAATATTTATATGTGTATTTATTTGTTTGTGCCGCGTCCTAGTTGCAGCATGTGGATCTAGCTCTCTGACCAGGGTTCAAGCCCAAGCGCCCTGCACTGGGAATGCAGTCTATCCACTGGACCACCAGGAAGTTGCTCCTCCAGGACTTTTCTCTTAGTCCAGTTCAGGGTTCAAAAACTCCTCCCGTATTTTATTTCAGTGGAGTTGAGTTCAATTTTTCTCCTACTGTAAAACTCTTGAATAAAGTCATCCTTGCCATTTATAACAAGGGCTGGTACAATATTTTATTATAATTTCATGAATTAAACGGGGGAGGTGAAGACTTACCCTGTGAATTTACTGGCTGTCATTCAAGTTGGCATGATACTGACCACAATCAGTCAGGTAGATCTAATAATGCCCTAAGTTTTCTAATGCCGAAGTTCATGCTGTATTATGAATAGAGTGTGGATTGCTTGGTCTTAAGCTACACTGAATATAATGGTGACAGACTTTGGGCTGAAGCCCTGGCACTGGGAGTGCAGCTGATACAGAATTAATGCTGCTCAACTTCTCCAGTGAGGGCTCAACTAATATGCTGATTTTTAAAAAGCATGCTGCTCTAAAAGAGTTAAATTGAAACTTGGACTGTCTGACCTGAAACTAAAGGCAGGAAGTTTTGGGTGTCTTTGCCCAGTTGAGATCAGGGAATTCTGGAAAACAGTTAGATAACGAATTTTACTAATTTGTTTTATCATATTATTCAGTTCCAATTGCCTGCTGAAATAAGTTTCTTACTGAGTTACAGTTGACATAAAACATTATATTAGGTTTGGGAGAATATCATATTATTCTGGATCCAGGCCAGAGGCAAGGAGGGGGAGGGATGGATTCTTTATTGACCATAGGAACCCTTAGAGCACATAGAAAGTGTACTTAGAGGGCGTAGCCTGGGACCAGGTAGTAGTATGTACCTGATAAAGAGAACCATTTCAGCAGGATAGTGAGGTCTACCTTCCGGCCTTGATGTTTACTTGGCTGGTCTCTGAGCTGGTGTTGATCAGCATGCCCCACGTGGGCCATGCCCAATGACCTGAATTCTGTTGGTAGAATGGAATTCAGCTGCCAGGCACAGTCTTTCCTTTGCTCTTTTTGTTCCTTTCTTGTCATCCTCAGCAGTCCCACTTCTATAACACATACCTCTGTCTTCTTTTCCCTTAGACTCTGGTGATCTTTAGTTGTCACATTGAAAAACAGCTGCTCTGTGCATTATCAGTTGGCTATCCCTGCTGAGAAAGAATTCACCAATTTTAGGCTCCATGGTCAGTTGTCTCCTTTTGTGGACAGGCAGGCTTGGTTGCAGTTCTGTAGGTCTAGCTGAAATGCTTCACACCCTGGCACGGTGAGAAGGGGAATTCTTTGTGACAGCTTGAAAGCCGGGCTTGAACTGGCGCTTACAGTGTTTCAGCATTTTGTGGCACTTTCTCAGTTCAGATCAAATGATGGTTGTTAGGTGTCTTCAACTTGATGACTAGGTGGTTAAAAGAAAAAGAAATGAGTCAGCACTTTCATAAAATAAAATTTCGCAAGTGAATGCTGATTTTTTTTTTTTAAGTATGATGGATACTCTTAGTTCAAAGTGCTGCTGCTACTGCTGCTAAGTCGCTTCAGTCTTTCCCGATTCTGTGTGACCCCATAGACGGCAGCCCACCAGGCTCCCCCGTCCCTGGGATTCTCCAGGCAAGAACACTGGAGTGGGTTGCCATTTCCTTCTCCAGTGCATGAAAGTGAAAAGTGAAAGTGAAGTCGCTCAGTCGTGTCCAACTCTTCACGACCCCATGGACTGCAGCCTACCAGGCTCCTCCGTCCATGGGATTTTCCAGGCAAGAGTACTGGAGTGGGGTGCCATTGCCTTCTCCAAAGAAATTACTAGTGATGAGTGAATTGTTTCAGGCAAGGTCACCTTCCTTTGGGGGACTGCAGGGGTCTATGAGGTGGATTACTTCACTACTGTTGACCAAACAATTGCAGACAGACTGGAAATTACATTTCTAGGAGGGGATGAAACTGCAATTAGGTTGGGTATTAAGTCTCAGTTTGGTGATGTGGGCTTAGTATGAGTGACTCCAGTCGGAGCCTCTTGTGTTTTTTAACAATTCCCCGCTTCTGATCAGACTCTCAGCTTAACTAGGAGATGTGATCAAAATTTAACATTAGTGTCACTTGGACCAAACTCTGCCTGTACTGATGAAGCCACAATTGAGGAATGCATAACTGCATGTTTCTATTAGAGGTAGATGGTAATTCCATGAGTTGAGCTGTTGAGAATTAGAAGTTTGATGGGCTGTCGGCTGTCTCAGTCAGTGCCCGATGCTCAAGTGGAAAACAGTTATAGTCTTTGGTTATGATGTGATCAGTGCCCACTTCTTCAGCTTTATTGGTCAGTGTTCCCCTCCTTGACTTCTTCTCTGTTTAATCTAAGCGAACACCGTCTCCCCTGGGGCCCCTCCTATATGGTCCCAGAGGACCCTGTGAGTGAGTCTATGTTAGCACTGAGAGCACCATATTGCAATTATATATGTACTCCCCTGTCTTTATGGTGAGGTAAAGACTGTGGACTTTTAACTCTCTTGAGAGCAGGGGTTTGTATCTTATTTATCTTTAAATCCTCAGAAACTAGCACCATCCTTGTTTCAAGGTTAGCACTGAGTGAATCCATAAGGATTAATGGATATGATTATTTTTAGTTCAACAACAGATTTGCATAAAGGCTTTAATAATATTTTGGACATCTAATGAACAAGTATTCAAATTTAAAATATTTTTATCATAACTTTTTTAAAGCACTAACATACAAGTGAAGCAATGACGTAGAAGAATTTCTAAGTTCAGTGTCCTTATTTGTAAAACAAGCATACAAATAGACAAGCAAATAAACAAGAAGGATACTAGGAAAATACTAAAAAAAAGAAAAAAGAAACAAAATCATGGCTTTAAATGCTCAGCACTGTGGTCCTGCCAATTTAGCTATTCAAGTACAAAGTCTCCCACTGTTACCTCACCTCCTCAGTCTCCAGTCTCCTTAAGGAAGGGACAGGACTCCAGAGCAGAGTGGGAAAGCAGCTAGAATTTACATAGCTGCACTCCTGTTCTTTCATCCCTGGAGAAGGAAATGCAGCCCACTCAAGTATTCTTCCCTGGACAATCCCACAGACAGAGGAGCCTGGCAGGCTACAGTCCATGGGGTCGAAAAGAGTTGGACACAACTGAGCAACTGACTCGTTCATTACCACTCTGTTCAATATAGGCTGGAGACCAGTATCAGCACATGAGACTCTTTTATCCTTCTCCTGGCTTGTCCTAAAGAGTAAGAGAAGGGTCGACAAGTCAGAGAGTCTCATGGGAGAAGGAAGAACTGACCTCTCTTATTTACATCACTGGAAAACAATAAGGGATGAAGACAGAGCACAAAATTTGTGTCTCCATTTTGACAGTTACTCTATTTTTTTTTCCTCTAAAACTTTCTACTGTGTATAGATCTGATTTATTTTTTAAAGGAAGGATTCACTCCACTAAACAGATTCTGTTTCTCAGGCAAGTGCAGGCATTGCTGTTAAATCTTAATTTTCTGAAAAGATCTTAAGGAGTTATAATATAATTTAAGCATGCTTTTCTGATGAAACTGCTTAACCCAGCCTAAATGTCCAATCTCAGAACCATGAGCAAATAAATAGCTATAGTTGTAAGTCACTTGGATTTGTTTTAGTTTTTTATCCAGCAATAGCTAACCGATACACTGTATTTTCAGTAAATTCCATAATCAATGAAAAGAAGAAAAAGACACTACGTGGAAACTAGTAGTAATTTAATAAATGTTTGATGAATAAATAATTGCCTGAGTGAACAAATAAGTGAATAAATGCAAGAAACAGAGTCATATTTTTTTCTTAGTCATTGTCATGTTTAACAAAGCTCATTTTGGTACCTGGAATGTTGATTTTCTTCTCCACTGCTGTGTCTCCCGATACATATCTCTCTAATAACAGCAGTTACACTGAGTTGTAGACATTCATGTGTGTGTTTCATTAGATTATGTGCAATTTGAGACGCTGGATAGTTTACTCATTAACTCTGTATCCTTAATTCACATATGCTCAATGCACCCAAAATGTTGATTCTTTGGGATTTTAAAATTGTATATGAAGTTTTGACTTCTGAAAACTTCATGACAGTCCTATCAGTATCAGTGGTTCTAAACCACGGCTGAAAATTAAAATAATTCGAAAGGTTTGAAAAAAACCTCAATGTTCAGCTTTAGGCCAACTCAGCCTCTCTAGGAGGTAGGACTAGGCAATGCTGATGTGCAGCCCATATGAGAACCTGAGTTCAAATGTCCTCAAATCTTATCAGTATTTGCACTGGGAAATGACCCTTTCCAGCAATGAGAATCTATTAAGAAACAATTTGAAATCACTAAATATTCTAATTTTCAAAGTTAAAATATGAGTAATAACTGATGTGCTAAATATTATGTTATGATGTGAATGCATGAATTTGTGTAAAGGATATAAGGCAACTCATAAAATCTTGTTATTGGTTATTTGGCATGGAATTGTCTGTCTTTTAATTTTTCCTTTATTTTTTAAAATTAAAACTATAAAATACTTCTTGCAATTTAAAAATTTTCAGACAAACACCAATTTAAGTTTTCCGTTTTATTTTCAGTCAAGTGTTTCAAGATATTTTAATGTTTACTCCTTAGTGTTGATTTTGAACATCTAAAATTGGTTCATTTTTAAAAGTTTTCATTCAACAATAGCTCATTTCGAACAAATCCCTCAAGATTGCCTCTCACATGAATATTTATACCCTAAGATTTCAATTTGACAACATTAAGCTTTGTATTCTTATTTCTTAAACAACCAAAACATACTTATAGATTGATTTTAATGCCTTTTCTTTTTTCCATTTGAATACACTATGATTAAAAGTTCACAGCCTTGGTTACATTACATAATTTGAGAAATAATCAACAATGTCCCTGGTGATTAAATATTCAAGTTTGCAATTATTTTGTAACTTTTGTTCTGCTCTTCGCTCACTCTAAAAATTATCATAAAATTTTGAAAGATGTCCTCAGTGTAGAATATGTCCATAAAATATTAAATATTCAATTTTCCTCTATCATGGCTTGAAAAATTCATAATTACATGATGATCCACATAATAACTCATTCTGAAAAGTCATATATGGCACTCCCTCTGTGACTGAGTTAATAATTTACTGCTGTGTGGGATTTTCACTCTGCACTGTTAGTCTTGGGAACATTTATTAAGCAAATGTTCATTTGCAAAGATCAGGATGTGAATGAAGAGGGTAAGAATTTAATGAGGAGTGACAGACAGGTGAACTGATTCCATATAGAACTTTAGTACAAGGGAAAGCAAAGAGCTTTATCTTTCATTGCCTCGATAGACACCTGAAATGAAATATAGGAGACAGAGGGCAGGAGAAAAAAAATGATGCTCTCCTGCAGGGGCCAATGGGGGGATAAATCAAGGGAAGCGAGGAATACAATTCAGGCCATTTGAAAAGATGCCATGGGATGTGATATTCTGAGCTTATATAGAAGAGGGGACGCTGACTTTTTATTCTAAAAGCACCAAATGCTGCCAAAGAGAATATTTCACATCTTCTCTTTTTTCTTTTGGTATTCCAAATTTTTATTGACAATAGCTTGAGTGACCAAAGTATGCAACTGAATGATAAGTAGACAGAAAGAAGCTTCCCCCAGACTGGTAATTTTAGGGCTTAGGATTGCTTACAGAGACTTTTTGGGGAAACCATGTTTCTTAAATGAAGGTCTAAAATTTTTATATAACACCTAGGAATACACCTTAGAAATGAATAATCCATATTTTTTATGTGGGCCAGTTCTGTAGAGATATAAGAAATGTGAATAATTTGATTCATTAAATAATTGTATCTCTTGGAACTGTGACTTCACCTTTCCATGTTGGCTTGGGCAGATTTTGGGTTATTCACAACAGTGATGCCTTACCAGGAGGAGTCATCAGATGGAACTAAGAAGAAAAATGGCCTGGCTACCTTATTATTACATTAATTTCTGATGATACACACCATGGTTTGAGAAAAGGGGTGAAGAATGCATACAGAGGTAAATTTTCTGCCATCTTAAATTCTATTTTGGGCTTCCCTTGTGATTCAGCTGGTAAAGAATCCACCTGCAATGCAGGAGACCTGGGTTTGATCCCTGGGTTGGGAAGATCCCCTGGAGAAGGGAAAGGCTACCCACTCCTGTATTCTGGCCTAGAGAATTCCATGGACTGTATAGGTCTGTTGGGATATGGTGAGGGCTAAGTAAATAAATAAATGAAAAAGTTAAAATAAACTGACTACAAAAAATAAGAACACACATGGATTTGAAATTTGTTGACGATTTATCTGCAGTCACCATTTCTAGTATCGTCATGCTTCAGTTTGTTCATCTATAATGATAAGTTATGAAAACCAGAGGCAACCACCAAGGAGGATGTAAAGAGAGAATCAAGTTTTGTTGATTGGAGGAGATAGATTTAATTTGGTTTGTCTCCCCTTCAAAGTAGAGGTTACATTTGCCATCTTTGACAGTGTTGAACTTTGCCTCAGTCCTGTGTTCCTGAAAAATAATGGAGGTGAAGATATATACTGGTGTATAAAGACCCTGGTTCCAATCCTGGTTTGCCTTTGGTTGACTCTGTGGCCTTCGACATCTCATAAAAACTCTGATGGTTTCCTCAGGTGGGAAAATGTGTATTGTAGATTAGAGAATCTTTTCAGAGCTCCTACCACTCTAATATTCCATGGATAGAGAATGATGCTAGTGTTTCCTTATACATTGATAGAGACATTTCTAAAATCCTTTTCCTTTTTTTTCCCACCTCATTTATTTTGGGGGGAACATGTATTGATAGCCCTTTAGGTTTAATGTTTTGCCTTAAATTTTTTATCCAGATGAAGAGGCTATGGATTCTTGAATTTCAGCATTTATTCTGAGAGCAAGCCAGAAATACTTGTGCTGAAAAGTATTCTTTGAACTTCAGTTTTATTACCTGGAGATGTTTGGTACTTTGACCAATAATAAATACCAGAGAATTCCTTCATGTGCAGTTCCCCAGGGCTGTATTGAAACAAAAAAATACTGTTTTCTATTGAAGAATAACCAATTAACAATGTTGTGATAATTTCCGGTGGACAGCAAAGGGACTCGGCCATATGTACACATATATCCATTTTCCCCTAAACTCTCCTCCCATCTAGGCTGCCACATAGCATTGGAACACATAGTTGCAATGGAACTGGAACACATAGTTCCCTGTGTTATACAATAAGAGCTTGCTGATTATCTATTTGAAATATAGCCATGTTAGGAAGTTTGGTATTGTAGGGCTTTAGATTTAGATAAGGGCCTGGGTGAAATGCCAAGACGTCTTGCTTTCAAATTTCCAGCTACTTGGAACAAATGTGTCTTCAGTGTTCTTCTCTTCATGGAGATGCAAGTAGAAGCTGTTCTTAACTCGTGTTCAGTGAGGAATCACTAGAATATTTTTTTAAGATGTAAAGAAATGCTTGGGTTCTGGTTTTAACTTAGGCCCAGCTATTAAAACCAGGTTCTTCCCATTTTATAAATAGAGAATAAGAAGTTTTGCAGTAGCACATTTTACAGGTATTTTGAATGAGACAGAGAGTCTGGGTTCCATTTTGCGTGCCCTAGTAGAATGACATATATGATTGCTACAGTCTATGTATACTTATGTAAGAAAGTATTTAATAATATTTATTTAAGAATCAAAATGCATCTAGTCTTTTCTCTCTAATCTCCTGGATTTATCCTCATTTTTGTTCTCAGCCCTCACTTTCAAAACGTAAATTCTAGCTTGTCCTTGCTGAAACTCACGCTGCGTTTATTGGTCAATTTACTCTTGTTTGCTACGACAAAGTCACCATCCCAAGAAAGGCTCAATTTTCATGTCAGATAGGGACCAGAAAAGGATTTATAACCAAGTTCTTTAAATCCTAATAAGTCAATTTCCTCATCAAAAATATTAGTTACCAAGGTCTAAATGAGGTCACTTTCAAATGCCAGGCAGAAATACAGTACTCAATGATCTACTATAAGTAATTCCTCTAACTATAAATTTTAAGATCAAGCAATGCAGAATTTTAATCAGAGCACTGAAGAACCTCAAGCTGATTGTATCTCTACTTAACAATAATGGTTAAAACATTAACAACAAAAACAGTGAATGTTGGAGAAAATTCTTTCTAGACTTCAAATGCAATGAGTTCCTGGTTAATATGCATTCTTGTATGGTAACACCCAAAGCATGCATATGTGAATACAGACACCCCTATATTTATAAGATTTTTGTAACTGCAATGAAAATATTTTGTAGGATGTGTAAACTGGAGGCTCCACTGAGTTGCTCTAAAATTATTTGGTTAAAGGGTAAATACACCTTGTACATCATAATGAAAGTCTTATAGGTAGGGGTAGAGATTAACACTTCGGGCTGTCTACAGAATATTAATAAAATTCAATATATTTTCTAAAAGGTATAATTTATATTTTGTGGAAATGAGACCCTTTTCTAATAAAATTCTTCTGTCCTTCATTCTGTTCATATAATTCTGCTATAAATCATCCTGTAGGAATATTTTCCCCCTAAATATTCATCTCAGGGAGAACCTATTTAAATAAGCCCTCTTAGCAAGATCTTTCAGAATTAAAATTACACCACGAGCGATACTTCATCCAATATGTTTCCTCCTATAAAATTTTCTTATGCCTAGAATAATATTTTTGTTGAATTACATTATGTTCACATGGTCGATCTGAGGTGACTTTGATAGGAAAGAAACACTGCGGTAAAAGAGCAACAAATTATTTCTGCCTTTTTAATTGCACCTTCTGTGAATCCGCGCCGTGGCAGCTCCTTTCTGCTCCCCCATCTACATATATAGTGAGAAAAACCTAAGGGCACTATTCTCAGCTTCACCACAAAGAAAGAGGAAGAAGGAAGAAAAATGGCTGCTGGATAGACTAGGTGTCCGTGGTCTCTGGTAAACTAGAACATTATGCACGTTCATAGTCATCCAGAGCTAATTTCACCCCACTGTCTGCTAGTCATTAGAATAAAATCTTTTATTTAGTTCTGATAGGAATATAGTAAGTAACTGGATTTCTTAGGATGTGAGGTAAAATACGGAGAGGAGACAGACGTGTCAGGCATACACACACACACACACACACACACACACACACACAGAGGCACGTGCACACACACACAATACATTAATGTCAGAACCTACGCAAGGTCTCATACTGGGGGTTGCCCCTTGAAAATATTACAGGAAGTTTCTGTGATTCAGACAGACTGACTTCTCTGGGCTTGATGATGGGGGTAATTAGCAAATCTTTTGCTTTTGTGCATCATTAAGTGCTTGACAGATGAATATTCACATGCTTTATTTCATCTAATTTCCATATGGAAACTGAAGTTTAGTCAGGTTAAGTGACTCCCTAAGATTACACAGGTCTTGGAGATGTTTTCTTTTTCGTTTGTTTGCTTATTATTTAACTATTGTTGATTTACCAAAAAATACCCAACTGCTTCATGAATTTGTATGTCATCCTTGAGCAGGGGCCATGATAATCTCTGTATTGTTTCAATTTTAGTATACAGGCTGCTGAAGCAAGCACCTTAGTATTGTTTTCTGATGCAGAGGCCAGGACTCCACCAGTGTGTTGCTATCAACTCACCTGTTCATCCTCCTGGGCCTTCTGGGAGCCCTCGGCATCAAGCGAGAGACGAATCAGGGGCTCAGATTAAACACGTACCTTTGTGAGATCTATGTGAGAAGCAGTGGTTCACACAGGCTCCACAGTCCTTGCAAACACCGGAGACTTGATAAACCCTCTGTGTGTGACATGGAGCATCACAGCCTGTAGAATACTTGTGTCTGGGAGCAAAAATCACTACCCTTATCCTCTGTGACTTCCAAAACCATTTGGTTTCCTAGAGAAGAGCAGACTAGAGAGCAGCTGCTGGCCTTCAGTACAGTTCACAGACATTTACGACATGCCCATGTTAATTATAAAATACAGTATTTGTGTGTGTGTGTGTTAGTCGCCCAGTCATGTCCAACTCTTTGCAACCCCATGGACCGTAGCCCACCAGGCTCCTCTGTCCATGGGATTCTCCATGCAAGAATACTGGAGTGGATTGCCATTCCCTTCTCCAGGGTATCTTCACGACCCAAGGATCAAACCTGTGTCTCCTGCATCTCCTGCATTGGCAGGCAGATTCTTTACCACTGTGCCACCTGGAAGTCTCTATTACTGTTCAGTAATAGTAATTACAGCTATTATTATCTTCCCCACTTAATAGGTAAGCAGATTTAAGTACAGAGAGGTTAATTACTTGCTCAAAAATCACATAAATCCAGTAAAACAAAAATCTGAACCCAGCCAGAACTTAGGCTAGACTCTGCTGTCCCTTTGGATATTAGGAGCTGTACTAAGTGATGAAGAGACCAAAATCAACAAGGGTCCTTCCTTAATAAATCCAGAGTCTGTATGGGAGATAAGGCTTCCCCTGTGGGTCAGATGGTAAAGAATCTGCCTGCAATGAAGGAGACTCAGTTTCTGTCCCTGGCTTGGGAAGATCCCCTGGAGAAGGGAATGGCAACCCACTCCAGTATTATGGCCTGGAGAATCTCATGGACAGAGGAACCTGATGGGCTACAGTCCATAGGGTCACAAACAATCAGAGCCAACTGAGCACAGCACAGCACAGCAGGTTTAGCAGGTCCAATCATAGTTTCAGGTAAAGGAGGTATAGACTAGGCAGTCTTTGTGACCTCAGGAGACAGTGGGAAGAAGGAGAGAGAAGGTGGATGAGACGGGACTGGGGTTGGTTTGGGTGGCAGTGGTGTGCAGTGAGGAGGTGGTGGGCACTGGGGTCACCCAGCTGTCAGGGACAGGGGAGGCAGTCACGGGGGAGGCCCACGCTCCACTCCTCTGTTTGGAATTCTGATTGGAGTCTGCTCCACCCAGAGCCTCTTGAGGAGAGGGGAGGTGAGCTGTGATTGGACAGAACAAGGTCTTCCTGGTGCTCTGGAGGTTTTCTCAGTTCCACGCTGTAGAAGCTGAGCTGATGCACAGTTGACCAGTCTTGGGGACAGCACTTTAGGTGACTCTTCGTGAGCCAGGGAACTGGATAGTGGACATGATAGAGATTCAGGATTTTCCCAGGAGCCAGAAGAATAAAGCACATGTGCAGGAGGCCCAACTGCCTGATGGAGTCAGCACACAGCAGAAATATGAAGCGCCAGCCAAGACACACCCAGGACTCACGTGTCTGCTAGTGTCAGCCTCTGCCCACCACGCCCCTGAAGTTGAAGGCACAGACCCCTTCCTCTTTATAGAGGAGAGAAGCTGGGTAAGCGCTAGCGTATCTGAGCGTCTGAACTGACCGAGTCACAGTGAGATAACCTTGCCACTCTCCCACACCATCTGCAGCGTGGAGAGAGCTTTGGACAGTCAGGGTCTTCATAAACATGCTTTCTTCTTCTCTGAGGTCTTGGTTCCTCTAGCATGACATGTGAGATAAAAGCACATTTACAACAATCTGCTAGCAAAAGAAGGAGAAAAATGTTTAACAAACCTGTATCATGCATACTCTTTTTAATAAGAATATTTTGTTTATTCCTATTTGTAAGAAAAGAAGACTTACTACTAATGCAGCATTTTAACTTAGCAAAAAGAAGTGATTGGGCCAAGGAAGTGCTTACTAGGAAGTATTTTCTGAGATAAGGTCTAATTCTTTAATTGCCATTAATTTGTACCCAATTAAAAGGAGGCACTAAAAACTATAGTGAGTATAAATGAAGGAAATCGAGCTGGTGAAGAATCTGGAAACCCTGGGGAGGTTCCCCTACTGAAGATAAGGCAGTGGTGAAAAACTGACTGGCTGCAAATATATAAAGGGTTCTGTTGATAAAATCAGGTAATCAACATAAATTTGCTTTATAGGCTCTATAGTGCTTTGGAGATGTTAGCTTTTTCTACCTTGTTTTATTTGCTGTAGTTCCAGATGACAGAAGCAGACCTGATGGGTCAGATGGATAAAGAAGCAGATTGTACCTCTGTATATAAAATCGTGAGGTGTCTGATAGTGGAATGTGCTGCCTTAAACATGGAAACTGACAGTGTTTGGGGACAGGATGAATTTGTCTTTAAGGTCACTTTCAGGCTCTAAGTCTCTGCTGTTCTAGGAAATGATTTCTTAATTTTCTTAGTTCATCTATGGGTCTTTCTTCCTTAAAATTGAAGAGGAGAAATAACTTTCTCCAAGGCAAGTGTCTGGAGCAAGTCGGTTCGGTCATATCCAACTCTTCGCGATCCCATGGACTGTAGCCTGCCAGGCTCCTCTGTCCATGGGATTTTCCAGGGAAGAATACTGGAGTAGGTTGCCATTTCCTTCTCCAAAGGATCTTACCAAGCCGGGAATGGAACTGGGTTTCCTGCAGGCAGATTCTTTACCATCTGGGCCATGGGTGGAAGCCCCAGGTGTCTGGTAAGGGGTGGAGTTTTGCACCTATGAGGATAAGTGAACACAGTAACTTGTTCAGAATGCAGGCCTTGAGTCAGCAGCTGTAGCACTGTCTGGGAGCAGGTTACAGAGGAAGAAGCCTGGCCCACCCCATAGAGTCCGAGGCTGAGTCTACAGGAGGGTGGGAGGAGCTCGGAGTTAGACACTGGGGGACGTCCTGGAAGCAAACTCCCAGAGTGTGGGAGTTCTCAGACCTGGGAGACTCCAGAGCTCTGGAACCAGAGCAGCTTCAGCTCAGACTCCTGCCTGCCCTTCCATCAGGGCAAGCAACCCAAACCTCAGAGCAAACCCAGGGGGCTTATTTTGGGTTAAAATCAGTGGTGCCCATTGTCAGGACAAATACCAATCAAATATAAGAGGCTTAATTCCTCCTGATGAAAGTAAGGAAAGAGATTTCCCTCCCCTCCTTTTTCTCAGAGCGTTTACTTTGCATGCCCAGTCTGCTGCTGGTCACTACTGCGGCTCAGTCACTAAGTCATGCCTGACTCTTTGCAACTCCATGGACTGTAGCCCACCGGGTTCTTCTGTCTATGAGATTTTCTCAGCAAGAATACTGGAGTGGATTTCCATTTTCTTCTCCAGCATTTATTTTAGAAAACATGTAGTTACAAGTACTTCCTCATCTCTTTGAAATATATAAGAATCTTTTAGAAAACGAGATAGGCCTTTTTTCAGCTTTCTGACCTGGGAATGTCTTTCTCAAGGACCTGGGAGGCATCTCTTTAAACATCAAGGAAGACAGGGCCCCCATCTCCCACTCTCTGTAGGTGGGCAAGAAACTGATTTTGGTGGGTGTCTTGTTCCAGATTCCAAAACTATTACCTGTCACAAAGAGATGAGTAGTGTGTTTTCACTCTGGAAAAAGCAAAATTAGCCAACACGAATGGTAACTCCAACTACCAGGTGAAGTCAGGATGGACTGCTTATGACAAATGGTGCCTCCGAGTGCTCTGACTTGAGGACTAGCTCCTGTTTACCTTGAGAATGTGTACGCAGTGGCTTGCGTCTTCTGAAGATTCTTTTCTGTCTTTACATCTCTTAGTGGACTGCCTCTGATTCGCTTTACTTTCTGGTTTAATGCTTATTCAATGATAAACATGTTTTCTTTCTCTACTATTTTTTTGTGGAGAGGTTTTCTGTATTGGAAGATTTTGTTTTTAAAATATATTTCCCCAACACCATATTGTTATACTGATAGATTAAGTATCTTACCTATCCATCCTATCCTTCCACAGGGCCCTCCCTTCCCTTCTCCCTCCCTCCCTCCATCACTCCTCAGCTGTCATTTATCTTTTCTTTATCTTTCTATTTTTTTTCCCCCAAATTGGTATGTAAACCCATTCTCCAGTGAACTTATTCTGTGTAGATGGGCTGGAATGTTTATGAAAGGACATGTGTCATAGATGTTCTAAAAAAAGGTGACAGCATGGAACCAACAATTAAAACACTGGTTTAATCCAAAGAATGTTTTCTTTGCAGTGAGGAAGTTTAGAACTGGGCCCTCTGGGGTTGAGAATTTGGAACAAAGGAAGTTTCCTTCTTAAAGGAAGATGTTTATTTGAGGATATTGGTAAATGTAAAAAAAAAAAAATGAACTTCTCATTCTGAGAGGTATAAGGTTGGAAATTATAAAATGCCTATAGGATAGTATAGTATAGTATATGTGTGTGTGTGTGGGTGTTAGTTACTCAGTTGTGTCCAACTTTTTGCCAACCTATGAACTCTTCTGTTCATGGGATTTTTCAGGCAAGAATACTGGAGTGGATTGCCATTCCCTTCTCCAATAGTATAGTATAGTATGATATTATGTTTATTATATTGCAATCAGTTCATCTATATTTGTATGTATCTATATCTGTCTGTCTATCTGTCTATCTATCATCAGAAGCCATTTCATTTGTTCTTTTGGGGATGAAAAAAACATTTATTTGAATACGGTGATGAATTCCATGTACTAGCAGACAGGGGAGATGCAAATTATTACCATTGTTCATTTCCAAGGCATCATTCTTTAGTTATAAAAGCTACCCAAAGAGCATATTAGTGAAACAGTTTATTTAAAAGTACTCATTAAACAAAAATATAGAACCTCTGAAATGATTTAAACAAGTGATATGATTCTGTTTCTATTGATACGATACAGGAGTTGATGAGCTCCCTAACTCTTCAGTGGGGAGCAAGTTCCTGGGAGGCCCCACCCAGCTTGACCAGGGATGGATCATCATGTCCCTGACCTTCCTAATAAACTATAGCAGCAGCATTCCTGGTGAATAGTCTCCTTTGTCAGTATCAGTAAATGCTTAACCTTTTGAAGCCAAAATGCACATCTCAAGTAAACATTAAAATATCTCTTAATTCTCTCAGATAGCTTAGACTCTGAAATTGTTTGCACAAGACTGTGACTTAATTTCTGAACCTTACCTTTTTCTCCCCAGAGGTTTTGACCTTGTCCATGCCAGAGAGCCACAAAGCAATGTCTGGCATATGAATAAATACAAATAAAATCTCACATTTTGCATAACCACAACTATCATTCCACACAGCACAGGACTATCTTAGGTCTACTGAAGAATTCTATTTTTACCACAAATTCAAAGCTATCTAGTGTTACTTTTCTTAATTAAGCTGGGCTGATCTCACAATTCAAAAGGCTTCATTTTTTTTCCTGCGTAAATTAAACTCCCTGTGCAATGCAGTGACCAAAACAAATAATCTATGACCTACAAACAAGACACTTGCATTCCCTGAAGAATTACGCTCTTGTTTCCTCTAGGTTATACATCTTTGAACCTCTCTTTGCTGTAACGACCTTCTGGTGCTCATTAGCAAGCTGATTACCATTAACACAGCTATAATGCAGCAATTTTCTTGGTGTATGTCTAGGAGAAATGCTCATCTGAATGCAGTCAGGGGACAAAATTAACTGCATAAATCTACAGCACAAACTGGATCTCATCCAACTTTACACGCATCGTCTTTCCTCTCCTAGTTGTGACATCATGGTCCAGATTCCCACTGATGGCTTAATAAGTATCTCAGGGTTTCATATTTAATTTCCTTTCATCTCTGTATATTACATTTCCAAGCTTAATTTCAAGAGTGCCTGACCACCTTATTACCATGTCTGGTAATATATATTTACCTTTAATCTTTTAGCTATGTCCCCTAATGGCTCTTTTATGAGATTCTTATCTACTTTATTTTTTTCTTTTCTTTCACATTTATATCTTTTAAAAAAATGTTGGATGATAGAGTAGGATTTCAGGACACACACACATTGACACATCTATGGAGCTAGGAACAAGACTGAGATACATCAGCCATTAGTATTTTAGGAGAGAGGCATACATATTACTGTCTTGCAAGATAGAATTATATGAATAGTCATGAAAGGAAGTGAAGTTTTAATGAAGAGAATAAGGGATGTGTGAGACCTGGATTTGCTTTCTTGCCACCATCGCAGCCATCCAGTGCTTCCTTGACGACGCTGGTCTCCAAGCATGCACTGGTGAAGAGGAAAAGTTAAAATTTTACATAACCTCCTGCTCTTCTGCCTCTGTAACTCTGTAACTTAGCTTCTTGCAAAGTCTGGATCACGTAGGTCATGTAGTCTCAGAAAGTGGGGACTTACAATACTAGGAACTGGAGCTTATCTCACTCAGCCTTGTACTGCTCTTTGCAATTGCCCAGCCCCTGCAAACCTGCCTAATCATGCCTGTCTGTGTAAAGATCAGGCATCCCCCTCCACCACTGTTCCCGTGCATGCAAAACCCCTTAGTTTAAACCAGCCTATTAGCAGCTGGTGTTTCCCACTATAGTAGGTCTATAAAAACTCTGTAACCCCTTTGTTCAGGGCTCAGAGCTTAGGTGCTAACTCCTCTGGGCCCGCCAGTGTAATAAACCTGAGTTCTCCAAGTCTCCGAGTGTGGTGTTTGGTTTCTTGATTACTGGTTTCTGCAACACCGATGGTTGCTAACTCTCAGCCTGTAGGTTTTGAGCTGACAGGAGAGTTCCTGGGACTCTTTGAAATTCTTTTTCTGGATTGTTCTTTGAGGGTGGTATTTAAATATTATGGCCAATGAACAAATGACGTTGGGGAGATTATGAAATTTGGTTTTCATAATGTTTACATACCAGAATAATAAGAAATGTGTTGGCATCAAAATCACTATCAAAATAAAACAAGATTTGATGTGATTACAGAGTAAACCACAGTATGAATAACAGAAGAAAATAGAAGAAAAACTATGCATTTTATAATCAAGAATGGGCTAAAATTCAAACTTATATTCTTTAAAAACAAGATGTGTCCAGTTTTATTTTCAAAGCATGAAATAAATTCTCTGTGCTTTCTCAATTTAAGAAAGCAGACCAAGATTCAATAATCTCAAAAGATTAATATAGCTTCCCAGATTTCCTGACTGATTCCCAAGGAGAAACTTATCTCCTTAAGCAAAACATCTCAACAAATGCCAGTGGTAGTCTTTACACTGCCCAGAACACACTGGTACTTTCTCTGCAACCAAGAGAGTGGTATATATTTGCATGGCAATCAGAAATGGTTTGCCTTGAACAAAAAATTTGTAAACTGGTGTGTATCTAGATTGTGAAAGTTCAGTTGTAAATGCTTATTTTTTTATCTATAATCATTTGATTATTCATTCATTCATTCTACATGCAACATCCATCTGTGAAATTTTGCTTTGCTATTTTCCAGTCACTCTGCTAAATACTGGCTTTCCTGGTGGCTCAGTTGGTAAAGAATCCACCTGTAATGCAGGAGATGCAAGTGATGCAGGTTCGATCCCTGGGTTGGGAAGATTCCCTGGAGGAGGGCATGGCAACTACCCCAGTATTCTTGCTTGGAAAATTCCCATGGACAGAGGAGTCTGGTGGGCTGCAGTCCATGGGGTTGCAAAGAGTCAGACAAGACTGAGCAACTAAGCACAGCACAGATGCTAAATACTGGAGTTATGATGGCATATAACAGTCCACGTTGAGAGGCAGCATAGTATTACACAGGCTTCCTTGGTGGCTCAGATGGTAAAGAATCTGCCTGCAGTGCAGGAGACCCGGGTTTGATTCTTGGGTCAGGAATATCCCCTGGAGAAGGGAATGACTATCCACTTCCGTTGTCTTGCCTGGAGAATTCCATGGACAGGGGAACCTAGTGGTCCATAGTCCATGGGTCACAAAGAGTCAGACACAACTGAGTAACTAACACACTGTCATAATATCATAGAGAAAAAAATAAGGTAGGATTTAAATGCTGGCTCTGGTATTCAACAGCAGCCTTAGTCTGCTTGGACTGCAGTGACAAAATACTATAGATTGGGTGGCTTAAACAGAAATGTATTTTCTCACAGCTTTGGAGGCTAGAAGTCTGAGTTAGGAGACTAGAGCCCCAGCATGGTCAGGGTCTGGTAAGAACTCTCTTACTGGCTTGCAGAGAGCCGCCTTCTTACTGTGCACACGAAGAGGAGAGAGAAAGTACTCTTTCTGGTGTCTCTCCTCACAAGGGCACTAATTCCATCATGAGGACCCCACTCATATGGCCTCATCTAAAACGAATTATCTCCTAAAGTCCGCATCTTCAAATACTATATCACACCGTGTGGTGGTTGGGGTAAGGCTTCAACATATGAATTTGGGTGGGGAAGACACAATCCAGCCATAGCAGCAGCTGTGCTACTTTGAGAGTCTACTTTCTCTCTTTTTCTCGCTGCTCCTTTCCTGGTAAAAGTTCCCAGTATGGGAATAGATGAGTGAGTGGGGCAAGGAGAAATAAAATGGCAAGTTACTGTCAGATCACTTTCTGACTCATTCTGTAACAACAGTGGGGAAAAAGTGCTGTAGCCACTCATAGAAAGGAGACATTAATTCTGTTTCTGCCCTCTGGACATAGTGAGGGACACAACAGAGGGACATGGAGAAAGCAGTGTCTAAAAGAGAGATTGTTTGGATAAGGTTTTCGAGATGGAGTAAAATATTCTAGGCTAAGAAGTTAAGAAAGACCTTTCAGACTGAACAAAGATGATAGATGCATGACCAGGCATGGCTATGGTGGGGAATCTGGCGTGACTTGACTATGAACACACGTCTCAGGAGCTGAACGCACGTTAAGGTAGCTTTCTTTTCCCTTTGAAAGGTCTTCTATCCTTTCATCCTCCATTCTTAATAATATATCATCTATGGGTAAGGAAAATTCATGCCATAGTTCACAGCGCACAAACTGGGAAGATTTCAGAACTCTGGGTTTTGGAGTTTCAGATATAAATGGCTTCACAGGGACTTCCAAATACAAGAAGACACATGGAGGAAGTCTCAGCCTCCTGCGGGATCTGGTGAACCCGCTGAGCAGCTGCTAGTTTATGTCCTTGAAAGGATGTCTGTTAAGGAAAATCATTTTGTACATACTCCCAAATGCTGAAGGTTTCCTTTTCCAGATTGAAAAAAAAAAAAAACCTTTTATATCACAGATAGGGATCAAAGTAAGAGAGCCACTCACATTTACACTTAGAGTATCAGATTTTTCTTCTTAAAATAAAGTAGAAACTTTTTTTATTATAATGGTAGTACATGTTCACTTTAAAAACTACAAGCTACAGACCAACAAAGGAGACCAAAATAAGCCCTCTGTATTCTTATTACCTGAAGATAATGTTTAAATTCTCAGAGATCGTACATTTTATATTTGTTGTATGCAGATAATATTTTACCTTTTTATACAATTTATAATTTGCCTTTTCAAGTCAAGTTTTATTAGAAATAAGATGCTTCTCCAATATAATGGTTACTTAGTATTTTACTGTAAGGTTGTGTTGTAATTTATGTTAATCAATTTCATATTTTTATTTACTTAGCTTATTTTTGGAATTTCTGATATGCTGTTATAGTTTCAAATTTTGCAAAAGTTAATATTTGTTAAGATAAAGTTCTAGAAGTGAAATGTTTCAAGTTAAGGGTACATATACTTTCAAGGTAGTTGATCCGTGTTATAAGTTGCTGGCCACAAAGAACGTACGGATATAAAATTTTACCAAACTTTTATGAAACTATGTCCTCTATGTTTTTGCTAATGCTTGACACTACCATTTCTTAATTGCCTATTTGATATCTTTTTTAAGAGTAAGCTTTAATAGGGTGGAAATACGTGAGCTTTAGAAGAGGGCGAATTGGGGAGAATGGAAATCCAGACAGAAAGACCTGCTTGAGAGTCCACGGATGCACCTCGTCTGGATTATGTTTTGCCCTGGGCTAGCCCTGAGTTGCAGGTGTGTATTCTGCACTTTTTCCCAAGAGGTCATGACATCATACTTATTAGAGTTCTCTCTCTCTCTCACTCACACACACACACACACGCACACACACACAAACTTTGAAAACTTCCTCTGTTTTTCTACAAATATGCCATTCTGTCTCACTGGAGTTGCTTCCTCCATTGCAACAATTAAGGGCAAGTCCCAGAGGTCAGGCTTTGGCATCTTTATGGGGGTGTCTGTGTCCTCTCCAAGACCCCCATAACATGGAGTCACAGAGATAGATACTGCCTTTGCAAGCACAATTTTCTCTCGGATTTTAGAGATATTAGGTTACTCTTTATATGATGACACACAGATATTGAAATTTTCACAAGGTAAATTATTGAAGTGATCATGGAAATAAAACCAGCAAAAGGGCTATTTTTTAAAAGTAATGTTTTCAGGAAATGTCACTTATTCACTTGTAATTCACCAAATCATAAACCTGAAACTGAAGATAAAGAAAGGTCTCCTGCCTTGAGGATGCCTTAAGTTGTAAACAGTAGATGTGTGTGGTTAAGAGCAATGTATGTGGGGAAAGGATGGGTTACAATGTGGTATAAGGTAGTTAGAGGGCTGGTTGTGAGTCAGAGTTGTTTTCGTTGTTTAGTCGCTAAGTCCTGACTCTTTTGCAACCCCATGGCCTGTAGCCCACCAGGCTCCTCTGTCCATGGGATTTCCCAGGCAAGAATACTGGAGTGGGCTGCCATTTCCTTCTCCAGGGGATCTTCCTAACCCAGAGACTGAACCCAAATCTCCTGCATTGGCAGATGGATTCCTTACCACTGAGCCACCTGGGAAGCCCTCTGAGTCAGACAGCTGAGCTCAAATCCACTTCTATTATCTCCTAACTCTGTAACTTTGGCAACAGACTTCTTATAGCTCTTAACTTATCTATAAGATAGAGATAGCAAAAGTCTCCTCAATGGGTGTGTGATTAAATGACATATCTGTGAAGTACTTAACAAAATGTCTGGCTCACAATAAGTGGTCAAAAATAGTAGATATAATTGTAAGCTACATTCTATTAACTATTCCTTTATTGTTTTAGTTTAACATTTATAAAATGTTCACAAATGATACAGAGTGGATACACAAACCTGCTACATTCTTACACAGAAGAAAAGATGTAAGCAGTAGTGAAAGATGACGATGTAGTAGGTCGTTGTCCTTGGTTAGGGCAGAATGCAACAGAGAACAGATTTTTTTTTAAGAACAAGTCTCCGTTTCGGTAAGATTTTTTGGACTGAAATAAAAGCTGATTTTTTCCCCCAGTGAATAGGTAATTCAGTGATATCAGGTAAACAGTAAATTTACAAACAGGTTCTTGATACCAAGATCCATTGGTATCTTGGGAAAGTGAGAATTCTGGCCAAATGACAAATCAGATCTTAGAAAAGAAATCTAGATACAGAGATTATTTAACAACAGACTGGAAACAATTGATGAACAATTCAATGATATCTATCTCTGAGTCAAGGTTGCTGAAGATGATATAATGAATGGAGGATGCAAAAGTGTCTTCATATACATAGGCACTCAAGAGATATCATTTCTAATTAATATAAATACATTAGGTTTCATTTTATTATTATGTCTTTAATACAGTATTCTAATACTTTGGTATAAAAAGAGTAGAGTATTGTGTATGTACCAATTAGCTTGGGCTTACCTGGTGGTTCAGACGGTAAAGAATCAGCCTGCAATGCAGAAGACCCGAGTTCAGTCCCTGGGTTGGGAAGATCCCCTTGAAAAGGTAATGGCAACCCACTCCAGTATTCTTGCCTGGAAAATCCCATGGACAGAGGAGCCTGGCTGGCTACAGTCCATGAAGTCAATGACTAACACACACAGACACACACCAATTAGTTTAGTGTTTAATTTTAGGAAGAGTCAGCTGTTTTCACCAAGAATCCATTGTCCATAGATGGTAGTCTAACATTTTATCATATGAGCCACACTCCATAGATGTCTACCCCAGACTGTGTAGAAAACTATCCATGCACCCACTGACACTTTGAGTGATGTTAATCGACCTAGAGACATTACTTTGCCAACAAAGGTCCATCTAGTCAAGGCTATGGTTTTTCCAGTGGTCATTTATGGATGTGAGAGTTGGACTATAAAGAAAGCTGAACGCCGAAGAATTGATGCTTTTGAAGTGTGGTGTTGGAGAAGACTCTTGAGAGTCCCTTGGACTGCAAGGAGATCCAACAAGTCCATTCTAAAGGAGATCATCCTGGGTGTTCATTGAAAGGACTGATGCTGAAGCTGAAACTCCAATACTTTGGCCACCTGATGCAAAGGGCTGACTCATTTGAAAAGACCCTGATGCTGGGAAAGATTGAGGGCAGGAGGAGAAGGGGACAACAGAGGATGAGATGGTAGGATGGCATCACTGACTCAATGGACATAAGTTTGGGTAAACTCTGGGTGTTGGCGATGGACAGGGAGGCCTGGCGTGCTGCAGTTCATGGGGTCACAGAGTCGGACATGACTGAACGACTGAACTGAACTGAACTGAACTGAATCGACCTAAACAATGTCAAAAATAGGCTGCTGCTGGTTAAATTCATGGCTTGTTCTTGACTATGTTTAATGCACTCTCAGTATAAAATAAAGTATGCAAAACACATGAAAAGACTAAAATATTCACAGGGTAGCCCTTCCACAGTTTGTTCCTGTTTCGTGAATGTGGATTAAGAAGCCAGTTTGGGATTGATATGTACACTCTGCTGTATTTAAAATGGATAACCATCAAATACCTATTGTACAGCACAGGGAACTCTGCTCAATTTTAGGTTAACAGCTTGAATGAGAGGGGAGTTGCTCAGAGAATGGATACAGGTATATGAATTGCTGAGTCTTGTTGCTGTCCATCTGAAACTATCATAACTTTGTCAATCAGCTATACTCCAATACAAGATAAAGGGTTTTTAATAATAATAATAAAAGAATCCAGCAATGTCTGTAGCCAGAGCCATTAGGCCCAGAGCATGGAACCCCAAATGGCCCCAAGCTCAGCCACTGATTCAAGAGGACGACTGCTCACCTGATACCAACTGTAAGAATAATAGAAATTTGCTTCTAGAATTCCATCACATCTCATAATTGCCCAAAGGTACACTGAGTTCACAGAACAGATTGTATGAAGTACATTGGGGCTTACTTGCTAACAAATACTACGTGGCAAAATTGGGCTCGGAGTGGTTTTCATTGACAAAGTTGTGCTTGCAGGGGTGACAGTGGAATCTTCTCACTTGGGGTTTTTTCAGGGGCGGCTGACCGCCAGAAAGTGCCTGAGAGCTAGGCGTGACCCAGCCGGCTTGAGTGAAATTCACAATGCTCTTGTTTGCTCTATACTATGGCCTGTTTATTATTATTATTGGTACTAGCGACTTTTGGAGGAAACCCTCCTTGTTCAAGGGCTTCCCTGGTGGCTCATATGGTAAAGAGTCTGCCTGAATTGCGGGAGACCCAGATTCAATCCCTGGGCTGGGAAGATCCCCTGGAGGAGGAAATGGCAACCCACTCCAGGATTCTTGCCTGGAAAATCCCTTGGACAGAGGAGCCTGGCAGGCTACAGTCCATGGGGTTGCAAAGAGTCGAACACAGCTGAGTGACAACACTTCACTTCACTTCACTCCTTGTTCAGGAATGTTGGGAGCAGATTATGCAGATCATTCTACGATTCCCAATTGTTGTTTAATCGCTAAGTCATGTCCAACTCCTTTGTGATCCCATGGAGTCCGCCAGGCTCCTCTGTCCATGGGATTTCCCAAGTAAGAGTACTGGAGTGGGTTGCGATTTCCTTTTCCAGGGGATCTTCCTGACCCAGGGATCAAACCCCCGTCTCTTGTATTGATCCATCCCCGGGAAGATTCTCTACTACTGAGCCACCCAGGAAGCAGTGCTATTATATTTATATATATTTTTTTTAATGTAGATATTGCGTTTGCTGTCTTTCCTCGGAGTGTAGTAGACCGTGATGTTTGGTTATGGAGTCTGGCATGTGTGCTCAGTCACGTCCAACTCATTGCAACACTATGAACTGTAGCCCGACAGTCTCCTCTGTCCTTGGAATTTCCCAGGCAAAACTACCAGAATGGGTTGCTCTTTCCTCCTCCAGGGGATCGTACTGACTCAAAATCCATGTCTCCGACATCTCTGCATTGGCAGGCAGATTCTTTACCACTGAGCCACCTGGGAAGTCCTGTTTGGTTATGATGGAGGTGGAATAACTTGCCTTCAATTTTCCCCAGAGGAGGTATCAGTAGAAGAGGAGAAACGGCTTGCCCTCTATGCCCAAAGGACACAGACGTGAGCAGAGCATTGGTCACAGTGAGAATTTGGAGGAAACAAGAGGAAAGCTTTTCTCAATAGTAACTTTATGGCAACTGTTTACTGAGGGCTTCACATGTGTAAGGCAATGTGATAAACTTTCAGCACAGATTCTGAAATAGTTACTTTAAATCTCTATGAGATGGTTATTATTTTCCTCAGTTTATGGAAGAGAAAACTGATGCTCAGAGATGTTAAACAATCTGCTCATTAGTGGTGGTGACAGAAATCAAACCTAGGTCTCAGAGTTTAGAACCTGTAGCCCTGCTAATCAGAAACAGTCCTTCAAGGTCTCCAGACTTTCTTTTTTATCTATTCAAGAACAGAGGTTTCGACTTACTTTTGAGGCAATTCTATACTTTCGTACATACATTATTATTTATTTTATATTCTTTCAGTTATTTGATTACCTCTTGTGCTGATAGTTGTAAAGATTCTCTGCCTGGGAAAGGAAGGGAAGCAAATGTCTCCTCTTCTCTGTGACCCTCATTGTCACACCTCAGCACAATTTTGAGTATTTTGGATGAGCTCCTACTTGCAGAAATGTCGAAGGCAGATTATTTACTGATAGATCATTGTACCATCTCAGAAGCAGATGAAAATATTTCCTCTTCTTCCATTTTAAAAAAAAGGAAAATAGAAAATCACGCTTATGAGGAGAATATTAGAAAACAGTAAGCAAAAGAAAAAGAATCAATAATAATAATATCACCACTGTTAAAGGTAGTTAGAGGATATTACTTTAAATTCTGGGGATGTATCTCTTTCAGATTTTTTCCCCCAGTGCATATACAGTAGCAAAACTGAATTGCATTATGGATACAATTTTATAACCTGTCTCTTATCTTTCTGTGACTAAATGGAAACATGTGAAACATATAGTCTTTATTTTTTATTTTACTTTGCTGAAATTTGTTTAAAGTAAAAAAAGCAATGAGCAAGTTGCACAAGTGCTGACTGATTGTAACATCATGGACTCTGGCACATGTACAGATGAACAAGGGCTGGGTTCAGATCTAAGGTAGATTGTTCATTATTTAATTTTATTGGAGTATGGTTAATTTACAATGTTGTGTGGGTTTCATGTTTACAGCAAAGTGATTCACTTATACATACACATGGAAATGTATCATCTTAATTTAAGAATTGTAATTGATTTCAGCATTATATTTGCCCCCTTCCCCCAGGAACTCTTGAAATCTCTTCACTATAACTGTGTTGGGGGAGTATGTGTGACATTGCCACTAGAGAGAGAAAAAAAGTCGTTTATCAAATGTTTCTTACTATTCTCTCCCAGCATTGTTTTGACAGGAACTATAGTGTTTTCAACAAAAGTATTGACAAACTTGAAAATCAGCCTCTCCTTGATCATCACAGATGGCATCGATGAAGCCATTTGATGCTGCTGTTGTATAAATTTTGTTACATTTTGTTCTGGGAATGGGGTCAATATGGTCATAGATCGAAACCTGGGCACTTGGGCAGCAGTGAGATCAATGCTGTTCTACATTTCTTTCATCGATAAGCTCTGGAGAACCACACTCAGACCCCACTCTGCATTCGTATTTCGGTAGACATTTCTCCAAAAAAGTGGATATTAACTCTTTCCTATCTGATAGAAATAACCAGCAGCACATTCCTACTTTAAGAATCAGAGATTTATAAACTCCCAATAAAAGTTTTTCATGATTTAATTTGTTAGATCTCTAGGATATTCTACACTTTGTCCTCTCTTGGTGCACCTGAAGGGTACAATTGTTAATCTTAAGAAATTAATAGACAAACATAGGTATCTCTACAGTATAGTTTTTTTTTTTTTAATCTCAGTTCTTTATGGATGATACTCCAATTTGAAGATAGGAAATCTTGCAAGTGAAAAAACAAAACCAGACACGATCCTCAAATCAAGCAAGAATACCAAAAAGAATTCAAAGTTTTTATCCGCTGACTTAAGAGGAGAGAGAAGGCACTTTGTTGATCCTGCCTCTCCTGGTGTTCAGTCTCTCAGGCCTTCCTTGGTTTTCTGCACCAAGAGCCCCTAGAGGGGAATACGAAGTTGAAATATACTAACGTATCAAAGTCTGGGAAGGGGAATCTCAGCATTTCCCATGTGGATGTGTTTTGATTTCATGTCGATTTGCTTATTTTCTCTCTTACCAGGAACTTCAGAGGCTGAACCTGCAAGTGAAGAAGATCCTGACTGAAATGAAAAATAACTGCGTCAGTGGCTGTGGTTTAACGTCAGCCAGTGCTCAGCATGCAGGCCATCAGGCTAGAGGACAGTTCCCTTTTTTAAATTAATTTTATTGGCGCACAGTTGGTTTACTATGTTGTGTTGGTTTCTGCTGTACTGCAAAGTGAATCCGCTATACGTGTACATATATCCCCTCCTTTTTGAATTTCCTTCCCATTTAGGTCACCACAGAGCAGTGAGTAGAGTTCCCTGAGTTATATAGTAGGTTCTCATTAGTTATCTATTTTATACATAGTGCCAATAGTGTATGTATGTCAATCCTTATCTCCAAATTCACCCCACCCCCTCTTTCCCCATCTTGGTATCTATACTTTGTTCTCTACATCTGTGTCTCTATTTCTGTTTTGCAAATAAGATCATCTATACCATTTTTCCCCTAGATTCCACATGTATGTATTAATATATGATATTTGCTTTTCTCTTTCTAATTTACTTCACTCTGAACGACAGTCTCTAGGTTTGGAGAACACTTTCTTTATCTGTTTCTTTTTAATCCCCAATTTATTACAGACTGGTACTTTGGTAGAATCCAAAATCATGTTCTTAGTCATCATACATGCATGTTAAGTCACTTCAGTCGTGTCTGATTCTTTGCAACTCAATGGACTATAGACCACCAGGCCCCTCTGTCCATGGGATTCTCCAGGCAAGAATACTGGAGTGTGTTGCCATTCCCTTCTCCAGGGGATCTTCTTGACTCAGGAGTCGAACCAGGTCTCCTGCACTGTGGGCAGATTCTTTACTGTCTGAGTTATCAGGGCATGCCAATGGTTGTCATAGAAATGGCAAATTGCTATAAAAGCTTTATACACTTACTCTCAATTTCTGTATCAGTAAATGGCAACCCACTCCAGAACTCTTGCCTGGAAAGTCCCATGTACGGAGGAGCCTGGTGGGCTGCTGTCTATGGGGTCGCACAGAGTTGGACACGACTGAAGTGACTTAGCAGCAGCAGCAACAATTAGAGAATGAATTAAAGGTCTAGTGAACTAAAAGTTGAGGTACTAATCTCTAGTTGGACGCTCAAAATTTCAAATGACCCAGTGAGATCATCTAACTTTTCTGGGACTCTGTTTGTTCAAGTTTTAAGTTTCTCAGGGTTGTTTTAGGATCATATGAGATATTAGATTCTAAACAACTTTAATTAAAAATGCTTTAAACTCTGTGCATAACCTGATGGGAGAATTTGCTACAGCTCCTTGATAACCAAGAACAACTTCAGTGTATCTGCTCTCAACATTTTCTGTGGAAATTTATTTCTTGACTGAGCTGCTGGAGAGAACCTTTAATAACACAAAACTAAGAATACACACACACCACACACATACACACTTGCATGCACAAGTAGTACAGCCATCATAGATATGTGTGACCTTTGGAGACAATTGTGTAGGAAACCTGAATGGATCTAAAATATATGAGATTGTGTCTTCTTTTACATTCTTATAGTTTCTTTTTTAGTTTATTTTTACTGTAAGTGAAAGTGTTGGTCTCTCAGTCATGTCCGACTCTTGCAATCCTATGGACTGTAGACTTCCAGGCTCCTCTGTCCATGGAATTCTCCAGGCAAGGATACTGGAGTGGGTAGCCATTCCTTTCTCTAGAGGATCTTCCCAACCCATGGATCAAACTTGGGTCTCCCGCATTGCAGGCAGATTCTTTACTGTCTGAGACACCAGTTGGAGGATAATTGCTTTACAATGTTGTGTTGGTTTTTGCCTTACAAAGGATGGATTGGCCATAAGTATACATATGTCCCCTACTTCTTGAAACTCCTTGCCCCCCACCCTCCATCTTGTAAGCTTTTTGAAGGAAGGTGAATTTCTCACAGAGGAAGTGCCTTGAGGGATCCCGATTATGCTTACTTTACATAGGTACCTATTTTTTTTCTACTTACTCTGAGGTAAGGACCATTGAAAAGGAGAGCTATGGCTTAGATGAAATGGGTTTATTAGAGTTTGCAGTGAGAAACATTTTATCAAAGTTGGAAGAAGCTCTAAAGCATCTGAAAACTTTTTGAACCCGTCTCCAAGATAGGATTATAAATGCCTGAAATGTTTATAGATACGTTGCTCCTGGGATGTTCAATGTCTGTATGCCATCCCATATCCTCTTCCCAACTTTCATGGCACTCCATAAACAGGCAGGAAGTTTGCCTAAGCTGACTCAGAAGAAAATAGGTGAGCAGAACCCATCCAAAGGCATCAGCAGCCAAACAGATGTGGTAAGAATGATGTTTCTGATGTTACAAGGCACCTGGCTACTGCCTCCCAGATTCAGCAAAATGGTACCCAGAGAGTTCCTCTGGAAATGAGTCAAATGATCCATGATGGGAGAAGCTGATTTACTCGTCTAAATTTAGGCAGGAAGCATTGAAACTCCCCCCACTCATCAAGGTTTATGCAAGGCCATTATAATATTTCTACATTATCTCTCCCTTTATTAATTCATCCAAGCAGTCTATTTGCTTTTTGGCCCAGTGTAGCCCACTGAGCAGACATCTTAATTGAGCTGTTCATAACGATGCCTATATCTTTCTCGTGAAAAGTGCCAGCTCATTCAGAGCCCATCAGACCCATTAGTGTGCGGGAACTTTGAATGGCTTTTTCCAACATGCATTACTTTGCAGTGAACTACTTGGGAATGGGTTGACCATGCATAACCCAATCAATTTCTCTTTTTAGTTTCTTCGGGAATACCACAGAATCATCCAGGCTTTCAGTTACCCATAAAAGTAATGCTTTGATCTCATTGTTAAACTGATTGGCCAAATTTAATTTCTTCTTTCTTTCAAGACTCACATTTTCAAAGTTCCTTCGACTAGGAAAATCCTAAGGGTTTTTATTTCAAGCCAAAGCCTTTTTTCTTTCAAAAATACTTATCTGAAAAAAGTTTCATGAGACTTCTATCAAACCCTCAAAGGAGGCAAATTAAAATATATGAAATACCTTGTGGAGGAAATATATTTTAACATTCAACCAAGATAATGGGTTCTACGTGGAAATCACATATAATTTTGCATGTATTTGAATCTAGCATTGTCCTGATTTTGTTTATAGTCTATGACTTGAAAATTATTGAATGAGTTGTTTAAAGAACTCGAGGTTAATGGTCTGTCAATAACGAGAATTGAAGACTGGAAGCAACTTTTAGTGTCCATTCTGCCAAGAGATAGCTTTAATTTAAGTTTTTCTAAGGAGATGAACACCTAACACTGAACAAGGAGAATTATATTCTGTGTTGACTCTTTTTACTTTACCGGTAACTTTACAAATATGAAGTGAAAATCAATCATAATATTTGGTTCTCTGGAGTATGGAATGTTTAGATTAGGTATAAGGCTAACTTACTAATTAAATCTGTTACTGTTTCAGCTTTGACTTGAGGATGTTTCAAAGCTACATTGAAAATAATTCAGAAGTCTTCAGAATCCCAGTGTGGTTATCACAGAGAAAAATGCTTGCTCCATGTGGAAACATGAGATTTGGCTGCAGCCTTGTGGACTTCCATGGCTCACCCATCCTATATCCCCATGCTATCAGTACTTGGGCTCCTGTGCTTTGCCTCATTTTCGTCAAGTTATATTTAATAAAGAACTAAATACTGATCACGTGATGCCATTGATATATTCATTATGATTGACTTAGGACCTCAGTATAGTGTTAATAGTGGTAGTAGTAATAATATTCATCATTATCCCTAATGATATAAAACAACAAATATATTTATAGTTTGAGAGTAACATTTTCCTGGTAATAGATCAGTCAATGAACATTGTCTGATTCTTCATCTCCGGAGTCTTAAAAATAATTTAGACTTGAAAGTGCCAAAAGGAAACAATCGATATTGCATGTGCCAATGCATATATCTGCCAGGAGTCCAAATGTAACTTCACAAAATTCAGATAGCCCTTTGTAATCACTGGAGGATTGTGATTGCCAAGGATGATCCAGTGAGATGCTATTTATTGGCAGCAGTTTCTCTTGGAAGATAGAAGCTGAACATCATGCTCAATTGGCTGTTTAATAAATGATTTTAATGACAATGATGTCAGTTTTATATGCTGCATGTCATCATTTTCAAAGTCCACTTTCTAATACAATTTGCCTACTCACGTCCTTCTGATGTTATCAATTAGTTCCAGAACCCTGGATCCTCTCAAACTCCCTGGAGAAAGATTGGCACTCACTGGTGACCCATGTTGTTCCGAGAGAATTAGCAACAAAGAAGATCTGCAGTGACCTTTCAATGATTTGATTATTTAGATCAACATCTATGCTATGATTTACATAATATTGATGCACTGAGAACTCGAACTTGAATAATTACATGTGAAAAGGAAATGTGATATTTTCCTGTGATGACATTTTGTTATACTCTTTCCCAACTTAAAATCATGGAATTGAAAAATGGAGTAGGACCTCAGAATCCATCATTTCCACTCTGAATGCAAATAGATTCTCAACACTTCTTCAATGACAAACCAGAAATACGGACCCTTTTTATGTTTCATGTTCTTAGCAGTCAAGTCATTTGAGAACAAAAATGATTGTTTAATGTAGTTTGTTGGTGACGCTTGTTAAATGCAGGTTATTCATACATTTTATTGGAAAAAAAGGCATCAACACAGAGAAACAGCCATTGTAATAGAAAACTAAACTTCTGATGCCTGTGAAAGAGACATAGCTGTCGAATCCCTTTCTTTTTCACTCCAAGGATCCTAATTATTGTGTTTAGAATATCTGAGTAGCCTCTGGAGTGTGCCATCATTCTTCTAGCTCAGTATAGATGTCTATGAAACAAACCACAGCAACTTGTATTTTATACTCAGAGCAGAAACAAAGTAGCAGGCATACACCAATAAAATCAGAATTGTGAAAAGGAAAAATGGGGAATAAAGAGAGTATATTTGATGTAGTTCTAAAATAAAAAGAAATCAGCAATTATGAGAACGTCATAAGGAAAAGAATCAAGTTGGAAAAGTCATATTTTAATGCTACAATATAATTAGGATTTGTTTCTTAAGAAAGAAGACAAAACTGATCAGATAAGTGTAAAAGGGTAATATTTAAATACCTCCCTCTGTGTGTGTGTACACATTTATTTGAATATTTTCTTTTTTTTTTTTAACAAATTTTACTGAATTTTTAAAAAAATTTTTGCTGCACCTTGAGGTATGTGGGATCTTAGTTCCCTGACCGAGGATTGGACCTGTACCCTTGTGTTGGAAGGTGGAGTCTTAACCTTTCAGATAGAAGTCCCTATCCGAATATTTTCAATCAACTTGATTGAGGTATAATTTACCTGTAAGAAAATAAACACATGTTACACACAAAATTGAATGAGTTCTGAAAATTCATGTCCCTAAGTCAGCTCCACACAGTTCAGATACAAGACATTTTCTTTTACCTTAGGACCCTTTCTGTGGTTTGAGAAAAGGTGCAGTAAACCATAAACTCTTCAAAGCAAGTTTTGTAAGTTTTATCAGGGCTCTTAGTTGAGCAAGGAATATTAGGCTCAAGTGCTTGGGTGTTGAAGTTTGAGGCCAAAGTTTCGATTTTCCAAACAAAAGACTTGGTGCTATATGAACTTTTTGTAGGACTCTCTCCTTCTCTTTGTCTTGCTAAGAATTTCCTTGGGCTGTGGAGATAGAGATGAGTTGGAAAACAAAGATTGAGCCTGGGCATTCCGCTATCATGAAGTACCAGGGTACTAGAAATAACCACGGGTGTTTTTTAGCACATGGGGCCTGTTCCTCAAATCTCCAGCAGCCCACCCCACCCGCCCCGAGCTTCTCATGTCCAGGAGAAGGAGTGCCAGAGAGTGGACCCGAGGGCCTGGGAGGGTGGACACGGTGCACTGGCTGTGAATTGAAGGCTGATAGGACCTCAGGCATCAGCAGTGGCCACTGAAACAAGGGGGGCATCAGCCTAAAATGGAGAGCTCTCTCCTACCTTCTCTCTTTGTAGCCTAGAGGTAAGATAAGATCCCCACTACTCAAGGGAACCCTGGGGAGAATGGAGATGGGGAAATCATGCAAAGTCCAGAAACACCAATATGACTAAAAGCCTGACAGAAATTGAGCTCTCTGTCAGCTGGTGGAATAGGGTGCAAAGCAGAGATTAGAGTGAGTTGTTGAAAAAGAAAGTTACATTCTCTTTTTGTGCCTTTCTAAATGCTGATAATGTTGTACCTATTTATAAGCTGAATAAATAAGTGCTATATCATATTAGGAACTAAAATTAGTAATGAGTGGACATTCCTCAATGATATTGACTAATAGTATTCATATGGCACTTGAGAGCTGACAAGCGGTTTTCTGTACTTAATCTCATTTCATCCACTCAGTAGTCTGCAAGATGAGCCAGCCAAAAATCCTTCCTCCACCTGAAAATATAGACGGCTATGAAACACCATCTGTGAATAGTCATTGATTATATCCGTTGAAGAAATCAGTGGAACACAGCTACTCGTCCTACTTGACATCCCATTTTTCCCTGGAGTGCATTTTCCAGAGGCTGTAGGATATGAGGCAGGGTCATGAAAGGATCATCAAGGGTAGAAATGACCCTTGGCATGACCAAGGAGTGGCCACGCCCATACACAGAAGTAGGCATGGAAGGTGAAAGGATAAGTTCCTGAAAATCTATGTTAGCGTTGCGAAAAGGAAGGAGAGCTTGTTAGCGACATCCTAACACAGCAGGAGGTAATTTAGTTGGTGGGGAGAAGGTGCAAAGTTCCACAGGTGGAACAGCCTTAGTGATCCACTCAGGGGCCTGCAGAGGTTTATTGGTAGCCCTGGCTGGTGGTGACAAGGGCTTGGAGACATGAAACAGTTCAGAGACTGATCTTTGCGAAGGATCAGTGTGAGGCATCCTTGAGCCTGGTCCATAGCTGGGTAAGCCCAGACATATAGACCTGGACAAAGCACCTGTCCTCCCAGGAGCATGTGCTTGCATAGCCTGCCTGGTAGCTGCTGAGACCACTCACAGCATATGCTCAGGCCTGGGTTGGGATGTACAGATTCATTCTAGCAGTTTGGGGAGGAGAATATAACTTCAGCTCTACTGCGACTGGAGGTCTGGAGGGAAATCAAGGCATAAATCCAGTCTGTGCTCCAGGCCCCAGGAGATGGGGGAGAGAAGGGAAGGGGTAACAGAGACGAGGTTTAGTGGCTTCCCTGCCACCGTGGGCTGAGGTTGACCTTCTAACCCCATCAGGGTGGCTGTGGAACTCAAGGGACCCTAGATCAGAGGCCATTGGCAGTGCCAGTGAAAGAGTCTAGAGAAGATAAGGATTGAACATGATGACACCCACACAGCTAGGATTTGAGCTAGACTATCAAGGAAACCCAGTCTATGGAGTATGCTCGGCATCCATTTGACACATTGCTGACATATGAGACCTGATTAGAAAATAATGCCTTGATCAGTAAGTCATTCATCAAAAAAAAAAAAGCTGAAATAATTTTAACCAGACAGCTAAACGATTTGTTTTATTGAAGTACAGTTGATTTGCAATACAGACAGCTAAAGGATTTTGATAGTAATTTGTAATTTTAATGTGGTTTAGGCAAAGGAAACTTTTTCTAGATAAACAGAAGGAAATGTCAAACCTAGACTCAAGAATTTCATGAGTAGAAATATTATTTCTGATTACTTCTATCATATATAGAAGAGCATGGTCTGTTTGACTATTCATCTGACCAGCCTGGTCTCTAGAGAACTAGCCAGACTGGTTTCATGATTTTGGTATCTCCTCTAAGTCCTTAGATCCTGCAGCCAGTTTTAACAGGACTCTAACAGGGGCATTTCGGAGCAACTGATTTGCTTTTGTTTTCTTTTTTATTTGGGGAGCTTTCATCCTCCACGTGCTCAGGACAAAAGAGTATCAATTTTGAAAGAACAGGAATAAGCTCCTATCATATGTAACACCTGCAGTCTCTAGTAATGTCGCTATACGATTTTAGTAGCACCCAACATGCCAGATGATGAATCTTTCATTTTATTTATTCCACTTTTTAGAGCATTTTGAAGCAACGTTTCTTTACAAGTGCCTTGTTTTTTCCCATGTAGAAGAAATAATAAAGACAATAAGAATGAGCACGGGATGTGTACTGTATGCTAGAGACCCTTTGAGGTGCTTTGCACAGATTATCTTATTTTGTCTTCACAGCAAGCCTAGGGGCAGGTACTGTTATTACCCCAATTTTCCTGGAACCTAGAGAAGCATGTATCCATGGAATCTTAGATCTGAAAGACAAACATGTTAATAAACGTGGAGCCCTGTTTTCCAATAGCTCTCGTGGAACACCAGTGTCTCACAGGTGTAAGAAAGAATGAGACACCCGTGTCTTATGTGAATAGACACTGAAGCCCAGATCAGTTAAGGCAGTTACCCGAGGACACAGTCTGTTATATGACAGACGTGGAATAAATGTAAGTCATTTCACATTCATTTATCTTTTTGCTATACCATACCACCTCTTAACTATAATTAAGAAAGAAAAGTAGTACTCCTTAGAAATACAAATATAAAAAATAAATGAGGTCTAGTACAACCATCAGGATTTAGTAAATGAAATTCTATAGAAGCTGCAATATATGTGCATGTACATATATGTGTGTGTATCTATATATATGCATATATTTGCACACATGCATGTATATGTACATATATATTTTTCACATATGCTGACTTTAACAAAGCATAAGCAACAGAAGTAATAAGTACATTGAGATCTCAAATCCTTGGAAGCTTGCCAGACTTTCTGATGACCAAGTGTGTGTCAATGGTTTGCAGGCACTTTGATCTTAGCTCCTACACAGGATCCGAAGAAGGTACCTATTAAAATTTCATAGGTCATAATTAATGATCCTGCTCATAAAATTGCTTCTAATATCTCTGGCTCAAGATAGACAGCTTACCTGCAGGGAGAATTTTCTTTGCAGCAACACATGGGAGATCATAAATTGGCCTGGTTCAGTAATTTAGTGAGTCTTGAAGAGTGAAAACCTCCCTCTTTCTAAATCAGTGATTTCACAATAAGTTTACGGCTGCAAGAAATTGAGAGCTTGTTATATACCTGTTTTCTACGTCTGCTACCATAGCTGGAGGTTTTGAAAATTCAAGGAAACTTGCTTTCCACCTTCCGTGGCTGTCTTCCAATGTCCCCATCTTATTGTGCTTCCACAGCTCTAGAGGGGTACACGGTGAGCCCAAGGAAAATCTGCTTCTTCAGTGCTTCTACTGCATGTTCCTCCAGGGTGAGCAACCAGGACCAACTGCATATTTGTTGCACCATTCAGGCCCTTCCTTTCACCTACTATGTTCTCTTCCTCCTCTATTTCTCCCTCTTTTCCCTTCTCTTACATTTTTTTTCCTATTTTAAATGTATTTATTTTTAATTGAAGGATAATTGCTTGACAGTATTGTGTTGGCTTCTGCCATACATCAACATGAATCAGCCACAGGTATATATGTCCCCTCCCTCTTGAAACTTACTCTCACCTCCCATCCCATGCCACCCCTCTAGGCTGTCAGAGAGGAATGGTTTGAGCTCCCTGAGTCATACAGCAAATTCCCACTGGCTCTCTATCTTACATATGGTAGTGTATATGCTACTCTCTGTTTGTCCCACCCTGTCCTTCCCCCACTGTGTCCCCAAGTCTGTTCTATATGTCTGCATCTCCATTGCTGCCCTGCAAATAGTTTCATCAGTACTGTCTTTCTAGATTTCATATATGTGCATTGATATATGATATTTATTTTTCTCTTTCTGACTTACTTCACTCAGTGTAATAGGCTCATTAGAACTGGTTCAAATGTGTTCCTTCTTATGGCTGAGCAATATTCCATTGTATGTATGTACCACAGCTTCTTTACCCATTCATCTGTCGATGGGCGTCTATGTTACTTTCATGTCCTAGATATTGTGGTCAGTGCTGCAATGAACATTGGGGTGCACGTGTCTTTTTCAATTGTGGTTTTCTCAGGGCACATGCCTAGTAATGGGGTTGCTGAATCCTATGGTAGTTTTATTCTTAGTTTTTAAAGAAATCTCCATACTGTTCTCCATAGTGGCTGTATCTGTTTATGTTCCCACCAACAGGGCAACAGGGTTCCTGTTTCTCTGCACCCCCCACCAGCATTTATTGTTTGTAGATTTTTCTGATGATGGTCATTCTGACCAGTGGGAGGTGATAGTTCATGGTAGTTTTGATTTGCATTTCTCTAATAATGAGCGATGATGAACATCTTTTCATGTGTTTACTAGCCATCTGAATGTCTTCCTTGGAGAACTGTCTGTTTAGGTCTTCTTCCCACTTTTTGATTGGGTTGCTTGCTTTTGTAGTATTGAGCTGCATGAGCAGCTCTTGGAGATTAATCCTTTGTCAGTTGTTTATTTGCCATTATTTTCTCCCATTCTGAGGGTTGTCTTTCCACCTTGCTTACCCTCATGTCTATTATTCCACCTCAAAAAACCCCTACCATCTTCCAATAATAGTTTCTTATTGTCAGTGTACAATTGAGCCAGGAAAAGCATTTCATCCCCACTCTGGCTTCCTTCAACCTCTTAAAGTGTTCTTTTTGGTCTCCCTGCCACTGCCACAGGAAATGACGTACATGGATGAGACATTGGTTTGACTACACTTCTCAAATGCCTGTCAACTTAATATCTGCTCTTGGAATGTATAAGGGTAATGCTATTAGGGGCATTAAAGAGTCAGACATGACTGAGTGACTAAGCATAGCACAGTCACCTTAAATTAAAAAATAAGATCCATAAGCCCATTCATCATTTCCGATTATTTGCACTGATTCTCTTCCATTAGGGATTGTTAATTGAACTTAGCATTTTATCTGAAATAGTTTTACATCCTCCATAGAGTTTTTGATGGTGAAGCAGTGAGTCATTAGTTGGTGGAGAAGGGACCCATTTAATTTACTATAAAAATAGACCCAAGGGACACACCATACCAACAATGTTGACTTAGCTTCCCAGATCTTGTGGAAATAGGTAAGGGGGAGAAAGGGAAATGTGTTAAATGCAAAGGTGAAGATATAATTTGCTCTTGGTTATCAAACAATGTTGTCAATAGCATATTTTTGCTTTGCCCTGGGCTAGCTAGAAATGGTAAACTTATCTCCAATCCAATCAACTGGCACCTGCCATTCATGGAGTGAATAATATGGTGCTTAAAACTTGATAGAACAACCCATCTTGTATAGGCCTGAACCATCACCACTTGGAAATTACATCTCAAGAAACCAGAATCAAATATGACACATCGACCTAAAGTAGAGAAGGGTCAATAGCCCATTAACGGTTCCCCAGAGGATTTGTGTTATAAGTGACCTTCCCTTGCTGCTGCCACTCTTCCCCAACTACATCAAGGCTGCTTGGGGAAGAGGCAAACTAATCACTTGCATATACTAAATTCGCTGCAGGCCATTGTGTGATAAATTGCCCAATTTCACTAAGCAAGGTAGCTTGGAAAAAGAAAGAAAATTCAGTCTCACTGAATATAAAGTCTTTGTGTGATTGGATCTTCAGCTGTAACACAGGACTAAAAATATCTATGTTTTCCAGCAACCTCTCCAACTTGCTGGTGCATGGAAGATGTGACTGTTCTAATTTCTTCCTATTATTTAGGAAATAGCAGCCAGATGAGTCTCCCTGGTTAGGAGGACTTGATTTTTTTTTTTTTTAACTGATATGGCATCTCATTGATTTGAAGAGGCATTTTAATAAATTGTTTCTTTGAAGAAACTGAAGCATAGATTATGAACTCTAAGTCTAAAGTCAATTTGAAGTCTATGACCATGTACTATGACTTGGTCAACTGGTCAACCTGACAACCTCTGGAACATATTTCATTGGCTTTAAAAATATGAGCAATAATCTGGGTTACTGTAGTTTGGGTATTGGAAGTTATGATATAATAAATTTTTACTTCTTGACATAAGGGTTAAGGGTACTACTTGATCTAAGGGTAGTCAAGGCAAATTCTAGTGGTATTTTGGCTTATAAAACATATTAATGCTGAACTTTGCTTGCTCATTTTGCCCCACAATTTCTAGGAAGTAGTGTTTGGGATTTCAATCTTTCTGTTGGCCAATTTAGAATATACACAGGGTTAGGTGGTGTTAGAACATGGAATAAACATATATCTTGTCTCCTCTGTTTGATCTTGGCCATGTTTGTTATATTGTTTGTGTGTGTGTGTGTGTGTGCAGTCGCTCAGTTATGCTGAACTCTTTGCAACCCCCTGGACTGTAGCCTGACAAGCTTCTCTATCCATGGGATTTTTTCAGAAAAAAATGTGCTTGCATGCCAAGTCACTCCAGTTGTGTCCAACCTGGGACCCTATGGACTGTAGTCTGCCAGGCTCCTCTGTCCACAAGGTTCTCCAGGCCAGAATACTGGAATGAGTTGCCATTCCCTTCTATGGAGTGGATTGCCATGTCCTACTCCAGGGAATCTTCCTAATCTAGGGATCAAACCTGCCTCTATTGGTCTACTGCATTGGCAAGTGGATTCTTTACTATTGTGCCATTTGGGAAGCCTGCTTGTTGTATATATGTATTCCATCTCATATATTAATTCCTTTCATTTCTGGAGTACCTTGGCCAGCCTTCATTAAAGATTATGCCTCCCAAAACTGTTACACAGCATGCAAATAAGATCTACTACAGAAAGGAGTCTGAAGTGACTGAGAAACTCTGGATTAAATACAGTGAAATGGGTACTTTCATAAAGTATTTCTCAGAGCTTCAATTTACTAATGTGCATTGTGGCTAACCAGGAGTGGTAGATAGTGTGAAGCATATACCAGATTATTTGTCCAAATATTTTGTTTGGTAGATGGAGATTTTACGAAAGTGTTATTTTGTAGGGGGCATACTCAGCCAAACAGTTATTTTGTTCAATTCCAAATGAATGGAGTCGTTTAAAATGATCTGCAGTGCCTCACCTATTGAACCTGCTCTTCAAATATAAATATAATTGGGATGGCAGTGATATGCAAAACAGAAACTTCAGTGTAAACTGCCATCAAGAAAGATTTGTTTAAAAATCCCAGACAGGTGCACTGAATGATGTGTAATTAAGAGACGTCTCACAGCTGTGAAACTAGGAGACTCATGAAAGTCTTGAAATGTCTTTTTTTTTTTTTTGGTAACAAAGCAGCTCCTGGGAATTGTGAGTGGACATGGAGGGGAAACTCACCTGGTAAGAAGTGCAATCATGGAGGCATCCTGTAGAGATGGCACTTGACCCTGCAGGAGAGCATATGTAACCCCACAAAGACCTCTTCTTCCTGCACACGCTCAACAAGACTACCTTTTCCTCCAGGACCAGATATATCCATGGCCAATCAGAATTCTCACTGCTGCTGCTGCTAAATCGCTTCAATCATGTCTGACTCTGTGCGACCCCATAGACAGCAGCCCACGAGGCTCCCCCGTCCCTGGGATTCTCCAGGCAAGAACACTGGAGTGGGTTGCCATTTCCTTCTCCAATGCATGAAAGTGAAAACTGAAAGTGAAGTCACTTAGTCATGTCCGACTCTTCGAGACCCCATGGACTGCAGCCTACCAGGCTCCTCGGTCCATGGGATTTTCCAGGCAAGAGTACTGGAGTGGGGTGCTATTGCCTTCCCCGAGAATTCTCACTAATGTTGTTTATTTGGGGGTAGGAAAAATGCATGTGTGTGTTAGTATTAGTCACTCAGTCGTGTCTGACTCTTTGCAACTCCATGGACTGTAGCCCACCAGGCTGCTCTGTCCATGGAAATCCCCAGGCAAGAATACTGAAGTGGGTAGCCATTCCCTTCTCCAGGGGATCTTCTCAACCCAGGATTTGAGCCTGGGTCTCCCTCATTGCAGGCAGATTCTTTACTGTCTGGGCCCCCAGGGAAGCCCCAGGAAAAGTACATAAAAACTGTGGCTCCTTATCATTTTTAGGTTAACATGAATAATTTGGAAAGCATCTATAGTTAAAATTCTCAATCGAGAAATAGAACCTCTTTTGTTATTTATTTATTATTTTACTTTTGAATCTCTTAACAATTGTAAGCTATCTTATATTTTTGTCTTGTATATTTATCTTTTCTCTTCTGTATTTTCTGTTTTTCACCTTCCCTTGATCTCCCCATCCCTGTTTCTAACCCCCAAAGTGAGCATTGATGGATTTGCAACTAAAGTCCCAATCTCTTCATATTAACAGGAACACAAATAAATCCTCAACCAGAAAAAAAAAAAGTATAAAATTTTGAAATGGAAGCTGACTCAAAGAAGAAGAGACAAATTTATTGAGACATTTTCTGCTTCTTCAGGGAATAAAAACCCTATATTCTAGGACTCACGTGCATTTACTTGAAGAAAAAGTCTCAATGATCAGTTATCTGAAAATTAAGCTGATACATATTTGCAACTGAAAATGTAGATAAAACAATGTCTGCAAATTTCTTTTCTTTCTCAAGAAGAAATTTCATTTCTTTCTCAAATTAAGTAAAATTCCATTAAAAACATTATCATATTAAGGAGTAAGTCATACTTCAAATTTGTGTTTACTTGCATTTAAGCAGATCTATGTCTATATTTCTGAATTTTATAACTAAATCAAATTGTTGTATTGTTTTATTGTTGCTTATCTAGTTGAATACAAACATGTCTTCTCCAAACTTTTTTGTTTGCTATTTAACACAATGATGGATAAGTCCTTAAATAGCAATGAATCTTGTGAGAATGAGTAAGTACTACTTTCTCTGTTTTACAGGTCAAGGAATAGAACTTTTAGATCTTTTTTGCTCAAAATTCAGGATTATGTCTATCAATATATACAGCCACTTCAAAATATCTAATGCCTTTAAAGCCAGAAGCATTTTGTGTATTCATCATTTCTCACCAAATATAAGAACTGCCATAGAAATGCCTAGCTTTTAAAATTCCATAGCAGAATTAAATAAGCTCAAGACTAAGCAGAAAATAAGAATACTGAAGCTAGAAAAAGAAAAATGAATATAGCTTAGCTGGTTTCTGCTGACAAGCCAATTTGTAGTCTTCTCTTTAGGCTGGAGTGAGCCTACAAAGCTCTGTGTTTGCAGCCATTGCACTAAAATCTAGCTTTGATCACTGGGCTGTTGTAGGGCTGACCACATCCACTCAGTCTCTCCTTTCCTCTGAAATTCTCAGGGGGCTCACGGGCTGTCATGACAAATGCACCATAAGCCAGAGCTTCTTCACCACCTTGTCATTCCAGGGCAGAGGGGGATAAAGCCAAGTTGTGAGGACGCTTGCTCAAGGTTAAAGAAACGGAATTAGCCTCCAGGTTCTTGACATCTAGACTTACCATCTTGTTCTGGGCTCTTCCATGCTACTGCCTCTTAAAACTCTGCAAAATTCAACAATTCTTGCTGTCTCTATTCAAAATAACTCACCAAACATTCATTTTTTTTAATTAAAAAAATTTTTTTAAATTAATTTTTACTGGAGTATAGTTGCTTCACAATGTTGTGTTAGTTTCTACTGTGCAGCAAAATGAATCAGCCACACGTATACATTGGAGAAGGAAGTGGAAGCCCACTCCTGTATTCTTGCCTGGAGAATTCCAAGGACAGATGAGACGGGAGTCACAAAGAGTCAGATACAACTGAGAAACTAACACAATATATGTACATATTCCCCCCGCCCCCAATTTTGGACTTCCTCCACATTCAGGTCCCCACAGAGTGTTAAGTAGAGTTCCCTGTGCTATATAGTATGTTTTCATTGGTTACCTATTTTACCTACTGTCCTTAAACAGTAAAGATTCTAACATCCCAGTCTTTCTGGGGAAACCACCTTAGATTTCCGTGATTACCAAGCAAATTCTAGATGCCTGGATTAAGCTTGAGAAATCATTTTTTAAAAAAGAAGCTAGTCAAGAATAAAGAACTCTTACTGAAAGAAAGAACCTTTTAGGTAAACTTGGAATATTCATTAATAAGTTGGCAATTTTATTAGATGTCTTTTTTGAGGTCATTCTGCTAATTCTCTGTGTCTAGAGTTCCTTAGAAAAGAAACAGGCAAGATTTTTTTTTTTTAGTTAGGGTATAGTTACTTTACAGTGTTGAACGTGGAAGTGAATCAGCTTTGTATACATACGTATATGCCCTCTCTCTTGGATCTCCCACCCACCCCCATCCTGTCGCTCTAGGTCCTCACAGAGTACTGAGCTAAGCTCCCTGAGCCACACAGCAGGTTGCCACTAGCTATCTGTCGTACATATGGCAGTGCACATACTAATCCCAACCTCCCAATTCTTTCCACACCCTCAACCACCCCCTCGCCTCACCACTGTGTCCACATATCCATTCTCTATACCTGCATCTCTGTTCCTAAAAATAGGTTCATCTGTACTGTTTTTCTAGATTCCGCATATATGTGTTAATATACAATATTTGTTTTTCTCTTTCTGGCTTACTTCACTCTGTATGACAGACTCTAGGGCCCTCCACGTCTCTACAAATGACCCAGTTAGATCCAATATCTGAGTAGTTTCTACTGTCTTTGCACTTAAGACAGTTTTGTTATTATTATCACTGTTATAAAGGGATGGCAACTTATTTTAATACAATTGCTTCCTATCATTCAGTGAAGAAACTTTAGAGTCATGATACTTTTGAGCAGACAAGGAAGGTGAGCCCTGATGAACTCAAGTGATTTATCCTCAGAGTCAAAACTGAGTCCTCGATGGGGCTGGGATGAGCCCTAGGTCCTTACTCACATGAAGTATTTATACTTTTTAAAGATTTTAAATAAAAATTTTTTTATTCTCTGCACAATATTCATTAGTTCTAATCATATTATGGTCCCAATGTAGCTATTTTAAAGTGAAATTAAAAGGCAGCCTAGCTTTGGAGGGTAAGAGTTATTGAAAGAGGTGTCTAGAGAGCCATTTAAAATTTTCAAGTAAAAAAAAAAGCGAGAGTGTGTGTGAGAAAGAGCTGTTTTCCTTTTAAAAATTAAGAAGTCAAATATAGAAATAGTCTAATCTGCATTAACGATCTGCAATCTATGAAACAATTTTTAACCATTTTAAAGTGAAAGGCTGGTGATTATGTGGGAGAATAGATGGGAATAATAACCATAAATCTTTTAAAACTGTAGGTGTTCAAAGTAACATTATGTAAAAATGAGATTGGCTAGGTTTCTGGCCTGAGAACTGTCATAGGAGAACCTAAGCCATCATTCTGAGCTCTTGGAAGAATGGCCATTACTATTTCCATTTGTCCTTATACTTGAAGGGCTGGCCTTTGCCTTCCTGAATCCTGAATCCCGATGCCTTGTGCCCGTTGTGTGAGATGTAGTTAGATCCCCAGAGATGAGCACCGGTCCTTCTCAACCTCCCTCCCAGGTTGAGTAGGGCCAAGGATGGCTCAGGAAATGGGAAAGCTGGATGTGCACAGTGAAACGTCTGCTGAACCGCCACTCTGCTAGGTGAGTTCCAAAGGAGAATCCATCCTTTGTGTTACAAAGGACTGGGAGTTCTTTTCCCCTAAGTTGTGCCACAAAAGTATGGTGGGCACTGGCTGCTGAACTTTCATTCGGCTTCCTTGCTATACCCAGTCTCTCGTACAGAAACAATATTGCTCCTGGAGTAGGAGGGACTAAAATGGAGGGTGGAAGGATGGAAGATGGAGATGGGAAGGTGAGATATGTCTGAACACTCCTGTGAGTAGAACAAATCCCAGATCATATACACAGGGAAGCCATTGTCCATCAAATGATGCTGCTGAAAAGACAGAAAAACAGATAGGAAGTGTGTAAATTGCCCTGGAAGAAATGCTTAGAATTAGAGACTTGGTTGGAAAAAGAATCTACATGCTCTCTTTCCCAGTTCTAGATTCCACGTCATCACTAGGGAATAAACATCTTGCAGCAATCCACATGTAAAGCCCAGCCAGAAACCAGTTGATTTAAACATGCTCAGTGCTACTTTCAAATAAGCCATGAACAAGGAATTCCCTTCCTCTTGCTGGAATCAGAACACTTACATGCAATGGAAAGTATGCTCGATTGTGCTATGATAAATACTACGTTTCTTAATCATTTTGATATCCCAACTGTAACCCAAGTCTCTTAAGATAAATAGTTAATGGCCATTATGTGTGAATGTCATACTTTAAGGGAGCCCTGAGGTATGGGTTTGGCTTAATCTGACAGGTCAATACTATGGAAAGAATTTCAACTTTCAACCTTATTTTTAAAGATAAAAATGGATTTTTTGGAAAGTCTGCAGAGAATTGGTTCTAGCAATGCCATTATGTGTTATACATATTAAAGAAGGGGGCATGGCATGCACTCAGAGAGTTTTAGAGGAAATCAGAATGCTACAAATGATGCCTTTTCTTGAATCCTGAAAAATTCCACTTTGATTTAGCACCAGTGGAACTGTTAATAGAAACTTCTTTGCGTGTTGTGTATAAACAGCACAGCTCGGCCTGTATCAACTTTATACTCCAATAAACAAGACAATAATGACAAATTATCAAAGCAGGCCTCAGATGTGACCCTCAATTGGGAGAGCAGCAATTTAATGAAGACAAAAGCTAGGTGAAAGCTGCTAATATCATTTACTGATAAACAGATTTTCTCGAGAGGCTCCTAGCTGAATCCCCTAAGGTCCCATAAACCTGCATAATTCCATTTAAAATATTGCGCAATTCACTAAATTAGTCTTTGAACATCCTTACTATCCAATTACGAAGCCCCAGCATGGACAGAATAATGAAATTTTTCAAACTGTGGAATGCATGTGGTCTTAACAAACTTATGACAAACACCAAAATTAGCTTTCAATTTTGAGGCCAATGTAGCTCTCTTTAATACCTCAAGTCAGAGTGGCAACAATAAAACACTATTGCAGGGCTAAGCAGAACAGAAGAAAAATAAATCTTGACTTACTCAGAATTCTGAACACGGTCTACCTTCAGGAAAAAAAAATCATAAGAAGTTGAATGATGTTTTGCATTTGCAAGCTATTTGGTCGCTTAAAATCTAGTAAAAGCTTTACTGAATAAAGGGTACAAAATACCTCCTGGACAGTTGTATCTTCCAGGCAGGCAGAAAAAAAGCGAGAGTTTGAGGAAGTGAAATTTATTTCTGTTCAAGCATTGCAAGCTGCATTATTAAAGTCATTTGTCATGGTTTGAATATTTCTGCCTGATTCACCATTAAATTGGCCTTCTAATTACCAACTTTGTCATGAAAAGTGGTCTGGCTGTTTCATTCACCAGAAAACTTCAATTCCTTAATCATCACTTGCCTTCATAGGAGAAGAAAGGAAAGAAAAAGGAAAACAACAAACCATATATTTTTATCCCCAGATCTTAAAATACATCCCAACACAGTAATGCTTAAATGATCTCAAAGCCCTACATTTTTAAGATGCTGATAAGTACTTAGAAAATGAGTTATCATTTCATCTTTATAAAGAAACTTGCCAGCATTCACCTATTATTTGGTTACATAACTCAGTCTTGCAGTGGACACACAACCTCACGTCATAGTTTCCGAATCAACAAGCGCTAACCATAATCAAAACATGCCAGGCGAGTTATTTCTCTTTCCCATATATTCTAGCTTCTTGGCTGGTGTATGTAACTCTATCTACAGAAAAAGATGTGGAAACCATAGTTTCTCCAAGCAGCCTAGTGAAGACGTTGCCAAGTGCCTACAGCTTGCTTGATCATACTTTCAGATGGACAAGGATGGGCAGTTGTGGCTAACAATGACATAGATTCAGTAGCTTTCCTTCTATATTCATTTCTGTTGGATGATGGAACAGCAGGCACTCATATATATATATATATATATATATATATATATATATATTTGGTCACACTGTGAGGCATGTGGTATCTTAGCTCCCCAATCAGGGATTGAACCCACCTACCTCCCCCCGACACACATTACCCCACGTTTGAAGTGCACAGTCTTAACCACTGGACTGACAGGCAAGTCCAAGCACTCATAATTTAAACTACAGAGTATAGCTATCTCGGTGTTCGGGAGAAACAGGACTAACCTACTGACTTTGTTATGAGAAAACCGATAAAGGCTTAGTAAAACAACCATATTTGGGAAGCTTCCATATAACAAAATAGAGACTGGCAAACATGTTTTGATCCAAAGCACACCAAACTGAGTTGTTTTACCTTTTACACATGAGGAAACGAAAGCATAGAGGGATTTTGTCAGTTTCCAGAAGGTCACATAGCCAGTAAAAGCCAGTCAGACCTTCTGGAGCCCATGAATGTGACCATCTCTCTGAGTGAGTTGAAAACAGCACAATGCCTAATATGGGTGTGTGCATCAAAACCATCTTTAAAATGTGTACACAGTTTTTCAAATGACATTTTCATTCTTTAAGCTCCAAATGAAGAATTCCATGTTTTAATGGCTACAAAGACAATTGACACTAAATCTGAAGAACTTGAAATTACATCTTTAGGGTTCATATTATGAGATTCGTGATTTCATGATTAATAGATGTCTTCTTTTATGAAAGCAATCTTTGGGCACACATTTTATCTTATTATTTTATTTTTTAAATATACATTTTTTTTAATGGCAGAAATTAGCCTGCTTTGAGACATCTATTTAAAAAAAAAGGGAGAGAGAGAGAGAGATAATGTACTCCTATCAGAATTAAAGTATCCTTCAGTTCAGGTCAAGGGAGCTTCCCTGGTGGCTCAGACGGTAAAGCGTCTGTCTACAATGCGGAAGACCCGGGTTCCATCCCTGGGTCGGGAAGATCCCCTGGAAAAGGAAATGGCAATCTACTCCAGTACTATTGCCTGGAAAATCCCATGGACAGAGGAACCTGGTAGGCTACAGTCCATGGGATAGCAAAGAGTCGGACAGGTCAGTTCAGTCTGTTAGTTGTGTCCGCCTAAGAGACCCTGTGGACTATAGCATGCCAGGCTTCTCTGTCCATAACCAACTCCCAGAGCTTGCTCAAACTTGTGTCTATCCAGTCAGTGATGCCATCCAACCATCTCATCCTCTGTTGTCCCCTTCTCCCACCTCAATCTTTCCCAGCATCAAGGTGTTTTCAAATGAGTCGGTTCTTCACATCAGGTGGCCAAAGTATTGGAGTTTCAGCTTCAGCATCTGTCCTTCCAATGAATATTCACTGTTAATATCCTTAAGACTGACTGGTTTGATCTCCTTGCAGTACAAGGAACTCTCAAGAGTCTTCTCCAACACCACAGTTCAAAAGCGTCAATTCCTTGGTGCTCGGCTTTCTTTACAGTCCAACTCTCACATCCATACATGACCACTGGAAAAACCATAGCCTTAACTAGATGGACCTTTGTTGGCAAAGTAATGTCTCTTCTTTTTAATATGCTGTCTAGGTTGGTCATAACTTTCCTTTCAAGGAGCAAGTATCTTGGTTGCAGTCACCATCTTCAGTGATTTTGGAACCCCCCCAAAAATAAAGTCAGCCACCGTTTCCACTGTTTCCCCATCCATTTGCCATGAAGTGATGGGACCAGATGCCATGATCTTAGTTTTCTGAATGTTGAGCTTTAAGCCAACTTTTTCACTCTCCTTTTTGCCCCTGCTCATTGCAACTAGAGAAAAACATGAGAGCAGTAATGAAGACCCAGCACAGCCAAAAAATAAACTAAAAAATAACTAGAACATCTTTGAGAATAAAAAGAGTGTTACTAATAATTATTGAAACAATAATAGCTAAACAGTAGGTTCCTAAAAAATAGATGATGGTAGGTAACATTTTTAGCATCCTGTTATGTCTAGATACGTATTTATTCTACTCTCAGACCCAATTGAGAATAATGAGAATATAAAATTTTTGGTTTAAAGTCATTTCATCTTAAGAGTTTGAAAGAAATTTTCCACTTCTTCTAGTTCCCTATGTTGTTTTTGAGAAAATCTGTTGCCATTGTGATTCTACTCTTTATATATGTGGTCTGTTGCTTGTCTTTTGACTTTTTCTAAATCTCTTTCTCTGTTTTCTTTCCTTCATTTCTTTCTTGAAATAGTAAATATTTTGTGTTTATCCTTGGTGTTGTAAAAATTCATGATGATGTGTCTTGGTTTGGTCTTTTTATTTTTTTTCATTTACAGGTATTGGACTGAATACTTAGAGTATGCTTACAACCAGGAGACAAATGCCTTCAGTTCTGAGTGTTTTTCTTGTATTACTTTATGGATTCTTTTTTTTTTCTCTCCATTCTTCCTGTTCTCTCTAAACTTTCTATTAATAAAACATTTTATCTTCTCAACTTCTTTTTTATTCATCTACTTTCCATTTCTTTATCATTTTGACATATTCTGGGAAATTTCCTTGTCTTTTATCTGTCACTTTCTACTAAATTGTCATTTTGGCATTCTTATTCTTACTTTATACTAGCTCTTTCTTGTTTTGGTTTTTCTTTTTCACAGCACTCTGCTCCTGTTTTATGAACACAGTATCTTTTCTTGACTCTTGAAGGATATAATTATCTTTATTATTGTTATTTAAGTAAGTCCTCGTTGTTTATCTGTTTTATATATAATTGTTTGTATCTGTTAATCCCATACTCCTAATTTATCCCTCCTCCCCTATCCCTTTGGTAATCATCATTTTGTTTTCTATGTCTATGAGTCTATCTCTGTTTGATAAATAGGTTCATTTGTTATTTTTTCAGATTCCATATATAAGTGATATAATACTTGTTTTTCTGTGGTGATACTTGTATTTTTAAAGGTTTCTTCTGTACTCTGCCTTGTGTGCCTGCTCTCAATTTGTTTGTGTGATTATTTTTCCATTCTTTTTCTGATTGCTGGCTTCTTCAAATGCTTGGTGATCCCTTGCTGCTGTTAATGCTTATGAATGAGGCACTAAAAAGAAAATCAGAGGCTCCATATGTGTAGATGGAACTTTCCCACTGAGGGACTTTATTGCAGGCTCATCAGAAAGCAAGATGACCTTTTCATTAGAAGCTCTCTAAAAGTTGGTTCAGTTTCCCCAGAGAAGTTGCTTTCAAATTTCCTGCTTTCTAATTGGTGGTGAGATCTCTTAAGGAACTTGCTTTCTTTTAATCAAATCAGTGTTATCAGCTCCACGTCATGACCCTGACTACTTTTATGCTGGTTGCACCTGAATCTGGGAAGTATCTGCTCAGCTTGTTCCATAAAATAAAACTCTCGTCTTCCTGGGAACTTCAATGACTGGCTTTTTGGCTTTGCGCCATCAGATATGTGATGTCTCCAAGTGCGGAAAGTCTCAAGTTTTATGGGACAAACCAGCTCACCTGTGTTGCTGCTCCCTCTCTGCTGGCATTTATGTTCTAACTTCCTCTACTCTGTTCAGTCCATTACTACCCTTCCATCTGCTTTCTATGTTTCAAAAATGTGATGAAAACTCTCCACATTTTTACAACTTCAGTCTCTGTGAAACCCACATAGCTCTAAAAATCAGCTATGGTCTGATTTTTAGACCATCAGACCTGGTCTGATGACTAAATTCAAGTGATAATGAGATGGATGGATACCTGTCAATGTCCAAATTTAGCAATTGTTTCAGAGGCTACTGAAAATCTAGCGATCAGGCAAAAATCCAGATCAGAGATCTAAAGCCAAAGAACATTCTAACTTCACAAGATTCCCTGCTGAAGTATCAAAGCAGGCAGCCTCCAGCCAATAAGGGGTGAATCAGAAAAGGAATTGAAAAAGAAGTGGTGAGTTTGCAGAGGAAAAAAAAAAATTTCTTTAAGTAAAACAGACCTGCAGTGTTAGCAGATGACATTTAAAAAAAAATTTAAATGATGAGCCTGTGGCTTTAATATTACTGCTCTATCCAGCCCTCTGAATCTTTTTATCATACCTAAAGAATTGTTCATTCATCTTTCAGGAATACATTAGAGCAAGAGAGTTTTCCCATAGGCAAAAGCATTATACATATTTGCAAATGTCTTACATAATGATGTGAATGCTATGCATAGGGATGTTTTGAAGAAAGGTAGAAACAATGCAGCAATTTCCATTCTGTTTCATTAGCTATAATACTCTCAAGTAAAGGGAGTTTCCCTTGTTTATGCTGTTTTCAAATGTTAAAAGGCTAGCATTTTGAATTCATGGTACTGCCTGTAAATAGGAACACTGGTTGTTATGTGATGGAAAAGCTTTATTTCTTCATACAGATGTTTCATCTTACATTTCCAGTCATTATTTCTAATAACTTATATTCAAATGGCTCCTTATTCAGGAAATAAGACCAATTTTTTATTGGGATCCAAAAGTATTCTCAATATATCACAGAGAGGGAAGAAAACTGTAAATCTCAGTTGTAGGTACAAAATAAATTGTCTTTTAATTTAGTTTGTTATGGTCAACTCAGGTTAAAAATTTTATTTTTGTAGTAGAGCCTTCATGACTTATGTTAGGACTCAGTTGTCAATGTAAAAAAATAAAAATAGAAGTCCCAACAGTTTAGTGCCTGCTTTACATCCACATAAGAGTTTCCCTTTCATTATACCCCAGATTCTGGCAGCTTATTATAGCCATTGTTAAATTTGTGCTTTGCTTTTACAAATGACACTTGTACGGGTCTCTTGGGCCTGCTGAGAGAAGCCAGGCCCCTCTCTTTTCCTTGTGTCAATTCTTCTGTGAACCTTTGTAATTAGCCACTTAACAAATTGAGGGAAATGAACCTTCAGCTGCAAAGTATATCCTGGAGTTAAGTCAACCATATGACAGGCAAAACCGATACATGAAAATCTCCTTAACTCAATTGTTGAGTTGCCTCAAGGGTTAAGAGGCATTCTACCAGCAACAGCCTAAAAGAAAAGCCTTAGAAGTGATGTTTTTGATGGTTTGTTATCCAAATGCCTGTTAGCTTTTCCAAGAAACATCTTGCATTAGAAGAAGCACACATTTCGTTATGGGTACTTATTTTTACAAATCTTTTGTTTCGCAGAAGAAAAATGTCAAAAATTGACTTTTTTGGACAGAAACAAGATCCTCAGGCTTCAAACTTACCCATTAAATGTTTAAGAAAGAAAAAATAAATAAATAAAGAGCGGATGGAAGGGAAAAAGGAAGGAAGATGAAAGAGAAAGGAAAAAGCTTTTGGGCTGCAGTATTTAGGTACAGAAAAATGACATCATATATATTAAGATATTCATGAATTTGTTTTCAGAATCTATAATAGGGACCCTAAGAGCAGGGTGCTATCATTACTAACTCTTCCCTTTTTATTACTAATTAGACTTCTAAATGTGAGGGTAAATGTACCTCAGAGAGTATGTATTAAAAAGTTGCATATGCATAAGCGATCATTTCAAATTCATCTTCCAACAAAAACTTCAACTTTGATATTTTCTCATGTTCCCACTTACACCACATTAACATAGTCTTTTATATTTAATTTCTAAATTCCATTGTGATCTTTCTATCAAGGTATTTACATTGGGGAACTGTCTAATATCTTAATCCCTGGTTCAATAGCCAACAGTCAAATATTATCAATTTAATGTATCCTATTAACCTCAGCAATTCTTTTTCAAGTTTAATGTATATTGCCTCTCATGTATACCATGAAATTGATCTAGTTTAGTGACATATCCAAATCAAAAATGTAGATGATACTTTTTACACAGAACTGGGGAGATATAAATGAAGTTTATATTCTATGAGAGTGTAGAGTATTTTAATATTAGAAGATAAAAAATTTTAAGATGCTATAACATAGTAAGATACCAAAATCCTTTATGTCTTGAAGGTAATAAAATGAAGCACAGTAGCATCTCTATAGTTTCAGTGAGATAAAATGAGACAGGTTTCACTTCACACAAGCTTAAAGTTTTATTGTAATTAAAAATTTTACTTTTATTATAATACAGATCCCCAATATCTTAAAGGCTTACAGCAGCAAGCCATTGGTTTCATTGACTATTAAATCTGCTGCATAGTCTATTAAACCAGATAGGTGACATTGCTTTGTTAAGGCTGCATCTCTGCAAGATCTGTGAATTCATCCATACTTACCTACCTTTTTTTTTTTTTAGCTTCTATTGATTTGGGGCTTCTACTTAGACTTCCCTGGTGGCTCAGATGGTAGAGAATCTGCCTGCAATGTGGGAGATCTGGGGTCAATCCCTGGGTTGGGAAGATCCCCTGGAGAAGGGAATGGCAACCCACTCCAGTATTCTGGCCTAGAGAATCCCATGGAAGAGTCGGACATGACTGAGCGATTTTCACTTTCACTTTTCCAACACACAACATAACAACAATATTCCCATATATATGTATATATATATATATATGTATATATACATATATATATACTACATTTTTTCTTTTCATCTGTTGATGGCATTTAGGTGTTTATTGTAAATGATGTGGCAATGAACATGCAGGTCAGTAGCAAAAATCAAATAACTTGATTTAAAAAAAAGAGAAAGGACTTGAAGAGGCATTTCTCAAAAGAGGACGTAAATGTCTAACAGGCATGGAAAAGGTGCTCAATATCACAAATCAAAGAAATGCAAAAAAATCGCAATGAAATATCATTTAGCATCTGCTAACATGCTTGTTCGGAGAAGGCAATGGCAACTCACTCCAGTACTCTTGCCTGGAAAATCCCATGGGTGGAGGAGCCTGGTAGGCTGCAGTCCATGGGGTCGCTAAGAGTCCGGCACAACTGAGCAACTTCACTTTCACTCTTCACTTTCATGCATTGGAGAAGGAAATGGCAACCCACTCCAGTGTTCTTGCCTGGAGAATCCCAGGGACAGGGGAGCCTGGTGGGCTGCCGTCTATGGGGTCCCACAGAGTCGGACACGACTTAGCAGCAGCAGCAGCAATATGCTTGTTATCAAGATGAGATAACAAATATCTGTGAGAGTGTGAAGAAAAGGGACCCCTTGTGGACTGTCGGTGGGAATGTAAATTGGTACAGCTTTGTGGCAAACAATATAGAGATTCCTCAAAAAGTTAAAAATAGAACCACCATATTTTATTATCCATCGATCCCACTTCTGGACATGTACCTGAAGAAAATAAAATTGGGATCTCAAAGAGATTCCTGACTCCAATGCAAATCCTTATTGTATGACTGACAGTGTGCCAGGCACTGTTCCAGGCAGTTAACATACATGAATTGGAACTTCCCGGTGGACCAGTGGTTAAGTGGACAGTTAAGTGGACTTCTCTGGTGGCTCATTGGCCATGGGACTGAGAAGCCCACACACACTACTACTAGAGAGAGTAGACCCCTCTTGTCACACTAGAGAAAGCCCACACGCAGCAACAAAGACCGAACATGGCCTCAACCCACACAAAAATACTTAATATAATCATCATTGCAACCCTATGGGAGAGATACTCGTATCATCTTCATTCTACAGATGAGAAAACTGAGACCAGTGAGGGTAAGTTCACACGGGCAGAAAGTGGGCAAAACTGGGCTGTGAACCCGGCTGCCTAGCCTAAGTCTGTGAGTTTGATCCCCAGCCATGGTGATTTGTTTCCCTGACCTAGTTGTCCAGATCTGTTGCCCAAATTGACTTGTTTTTCAGTATCGCATAACTAGTACAAGAAATCTCTCCAGCAGTTCTCCTTGGCTGTTGTTGTTCAGTCACTAAGTCATGTCTGACTCTACAGTCCCACAAACTGTAGAAGACCAGGTTCCTCTATACCTTATTATATCATGGAGTTTGCTCAAACTTATGTGCATTGAGTCAATGATACCACTGAACCATCTCATCCTCTGTCACTCCCTTCTCCTCCTTCCCTGAGTCTTTTTCAGCATCACTGTCTTTTCCAATGAGTCGGCTCTTCGTATCAGGTAGCCAGAGGAATGGAGCTTCAGCTTCAGCATCTGTCCTTCCAACGAATATTCACAGTTGATTTCCTTTAGGATTAACTGGTTTGATCTCCTTGTAGTCCAAGGAACTCTCAAGAGTCTTCTCCAATACCGCAATTCAAAAATATCAATTCTTTGGTACTCAGCCATCTTTATGGGCCAACTGTCTCATCCATACATGACTACTGGAAAAGCTAGAGTTTTGACTATACACACCTTTGTTGGCAAAGTGATGTCTGCTTTTTAAAACACTGTCTAGGTTAAAGATATGTTAACTTGTCAGTAGCCTTCTTTCCTAAATCGTTGCTTAATTTAGAGACCTGTTAACTAAAAGCTGGTCAGGTAGCATTAAAGGGACCATATAATCTATTGAATTGGGTGGGACACTTTAAAGAAAGGAACTAGGTGGTATTAGTAATCATACACTCGACAACAGGCAAAACTGGGACTGTGTCAAGCAAATCTGGGCATTTAGTCTTCCTAGCAAAATGTCTCAAAGCCTGGAAGTTCAGCATTTTTATGGTGTGGACAGAAGAACAGCTGACAATTCGTGCCAGTTCTCTGGATGCCCTTGCAAAATGGCAGCCAATAATATATCCAGATGGAGACACTCTAGCTACCCTTGAGAATAGCCTTTATCCAGATTGCTGATTGAATGAATGAATGAATAGGTGACAATGGGGGAAAATTGAACACGCTGGAGCACACAGCACTGCTGTGGGATCACAGATTGTGTCTTCCCAGCCCTTCCTGATTTACAGAACAGGTTGTAAAATGTTGTAACTGAAAGTCAAGTTGCCTATAAAATATAGAAAATCTACAATCTTTATTCCTGTTTGGCCTATTAGGGTAGATTAATTCTGGTGGTATGGCTGCTAAGACACCTATAATTTGATGATAATGTTCCTCATTTTCAAAATGTTGTTCCAACTTTGATGGCTGGAGTTATAAAAAGTGCAATTCCATAAACGTGTGTCTGCCTATGTACTGAGGTGTTTCCACTTCGGAACTTTTTTGTTTGTTCTTTCCTGCATCGGATGCCCTGGCCCTTCTCCAGCCATCTAAGACCAGCCTTTTCTTGACAATCAGACTCAATTTAGCTTCTTTTGTGATGGTTTTCTCCACTACCGCCCTCCGGAGTGAACTCTCACCCACCAAAAGCCTATAGCACATTCTATGTCTTTCATCATAAAAGATACAGTAAGTGCTCCTTGAACTGGTGGACACACATTTATTCACATAATAAATTAAATAAGAAAGTTTTTTACAGAGCAGATGATATTTTGTGTCCCTGTTACTGAAAAAAATATATATGTGATGACATGTGAATGTGTTACAGAATTAATTCTCAGGCTTCCTTTTATTGTAACATGCTTTCCCGGTATCTCAGATGGTAAAGGATCCACGTGCAATGTAGGAGACCCAGGTTTAATCCTTGAGCTGTGAAGATTCCCCTGGAGAAGGGCATGGCAACCCACTCCAGTATTCTTGCCTGGAAAATCCCATGGACAGAGAAGCCTGGCAGACTACAGTCCGTGGGATCATAAAGAGTCCCACAAGACTGAGTGACTTAGCATGCATGCATAGTTCTCTAAACACAGCCCTAATGTTCTAAAAGTTACAGCATCCCATGTGAGTACAATGTGTACCAGAATTCAAGTGAAGGTGGCCTGTTGGGTTTCTTCTTCAGTTTTCCAGCTCTACCAAGGAAGAAAGAATAAAGAGTAAACTCAGGCACAAAGATCCTTGTTATTTTCACAAAGGCCACTCAAGGAGGTTTTCTGAGTACTTACTCTGTTTTCTTCTTCAGTATGCCACATGATGAATTTATATTTTTTAATGGGGGTGAAGTATTCCAACCTAATTATGACCAACTTAACATATTAAAAAGCAGAGACATTACTTTGCCAACAAAGGTCCGTCTGGTCAAAGCTATGGTTTTTCCAGTAGTCATGTATTGATGTGAGAGTTGGACTATAAAGAAAGGTGAGTGCTGAAGAATTGATGCTTTTGAACTGTGGTGTTGAAGAAGACTCCTGAGAGTCCCTTGGACTGCAAGGAGATCCAACCAGTCCATCCTAAAGGAGATCAGTCCTGAGTGTTCACTGGAAGGACTGATGTTGAAGCTAAAACTCCAATACTTTGCCCACCTGATTCATTGGAAAAGACCCTGATGCTGGGAACGATTGAAGGTGGGAGGAGAAGGGGATGACAGAGAAAGAGATGGTTGGATGGCATCACTGACTAGATAGACATGAGTTTGAGCAAGCTCTGGGAGTGGGTAATGGACAGGAAAGCCTGGTGTGTTGTAGTCCATGGTGTCACAAAAGAGTCGGACACAACTGAGCAACTGAACTGAACTGAACTGAAGTACACCAAGGACACTAGCAGAAGAATGAAAGTGAAAGTGAAATCGAAAGTTGCTCAGTTGTGTCTGACTCTTTGTGACCCTATGGATTATACAGTCCATGGGAATTCTCCAGGCCAGAATACTGGAGTGGGTAGCCATTCCCTTCTTCAGGGGATCTTCCCAACCCAGGGATCAAACCCAGTTCTCCTGCATCACAGGCAGATTCTTTACCAGCTGAGCTACCAGGGAAGCAGAAGAATGAACCTCCACATTTTTTCTTCTTCTTGTTGCCATCTCTGGTAACTGTCCCTGACTGGCAAAAGCAGAACTTAAAACAGTATCATGATGGTAGATGTTATTACAGTCCTTCTGGTTTCATCTCCACACTTTTCACATAGTTCAGTTCAGTTCAGTTGCTCAGTTTTATCCAACTCTTTGCGACCCCATGGACTACAGCACGCCAGGCCTCCCTGTCCATCACCAACTCCCAAAGTTTACTCAAACTTATGCCCACTGAGTTGGTGATGTCATCCATCCAACCATCTCATCCTCTGTCATCCCCTTCTCCTCCTGCCTTCAACCTTTCCCAGCCACATGGTCTTTTCCAATGAGTTAGCTCTTCTCATCAGGTGGCCAAAGTATTGGAGTTTCAGCTTCAGCATCAATCCTTCCAATGAATATTCAGGACTGATTTCCTTTAGGATGGACTGGTTGGATCTCCTTGCAGTCCAAGGGACTCTCAGGAGTCTTCTCCAAAACCACAGTTCAAGAGCATCAATTCTTTGGCACTCAGCTTTCTTTATAGTCCAACTCTCACATCCATACATGACTACTAGAAAAACCATAGCCTTGACTAGACGGACCTTTGTTGGCAAAGTAATGTTTCTGCTTTTTAATATGATGTCTAGTTTGGTTATAACTTATATTCATGGGTGCTGTTAATGGAGAATTCATACTCAAAATGAAGGTGATTTGGTAGGGCAAGAGTGAAAAAAATTCTCTAATTTCTGAATAATGCTGCAAGGGGCAGCAAGAAATTTTGTGACATCTGGACACAGAGTAATGTTTCCCTTATTGAGTTGGTTAATTGAGAATGTGGGTCTACAGGAAAATGGAGTTAATGCAAATGAGCAGTATATCCAAAGTGTCACAGGTTCATGGGAAAACAGGATGCAGAGACATATTATATATTTTAAAAATATGATGCCTTTATAGCAATTTTATCAATTCTTTTGTCAATTTCACATATCTTGCTTCCCAGTGACAACTTGAAATTTTAAGCATATTGTTCTTAACTACATGATCATGATGAAGAGAAACAAATTAGTCATATGACACTATGTAGCAGGTGGTATTGACCTATTCTAAAATGCATTATCGGACCAATTTTAAAACAGAAGAATCAAAGTAATTGATTGGAGGCTGTGGGAATGCTGCTTCCATCAATATTTAAGTATATTTTGAATTCTGTATGCAGTTAAGCGAATCTAGTTGAAGTTCAGATAAGCATGATTTTTGATGCAGCAAAAACAAAGAAAATATTCCAAAGGGCAAATTTTTAAGCTACATCACTCCAATACTTCATTCAAATAAAGAATGTTAGCATAAAATACCATTTCTTCATCATTTGTGAAGTAGGTTATTTTCACTTTGAGGAAAATGTATTTTAGAGAACTCTCCAACATGAGTTTTGAGGAATAATAAAATATCTAAGATTTATTGCCAAAATGCCAAGAATGTAAAATTTTGAGTTATAATTTGCCAGTCTCTACTAGAATAACTCTTGTACTGTAGGTTTTATCTAAAATATGTTGAGTAGATGCATTGTTTCTACTGCTTTTTCCATTACCGTATTCCTGACATTTTGTTGTTTGCTTAGTCACTAAATTCTGTCTGACTCTTTTTGGACCTCATGGACTGTAGCCCCCCAGGCTCCTTTGTCCATGGGATTTCCCATGCGAGAATATTGGAGTGAGTTGCCATTTCCTTCTCCAGACATATTATGGTATCTATAACTTAATTTCTTTATGATCCTTAAATTACCTTTGCTTAAAGATGATTAAGCAAATTCCTCTTGATTTTGTTTCATTATTTCATTCGGGAAAACCAAGACACATCTGGTTGCATGTGTCAAGCTTTTCATCTTCTCAGACACAAAACAGTCATGAGGTAGATGGACAAATGAAATCAAGTTTCAAACGAATTGCATTTAACATGTAAGAAAGTTCTCCTCTTAATGAAAATTCACCGATTACTGTCATGGAGGCCTCGATTCTCAATTGTCCCCTATCTTGTTTTCACGGTTGAGAGAAGCTCATCTTTCTTAAGCAGATTTGGGACCCCCCTGAGCACACAGCCATACAATTGACACATGAGTTGATCTGCTGATATCCTGAAGCTCAGCCCATACTAATGGAAGGCATTCAAACAATCCTTCTCCACCCTTCACTTAACAAGCATAATAATAAATGAGTATTTAAAGTATCAGCAAATATATTAACTGGAAATGAGTAGGTTTCATTTGTAACCAGTGCCTACAGGTTGATTAACAAGAAGGAGCTTTGGTGTTGAGACCAGGCTCCCTGATGCTGCCTGGGCGGGTGCCATTAAGAGCCAATGATCTCTGCAGGGTAATTACCAGGTACCAGCGTGCTCTTTTGGAGAAGGCAATGGCACCCCACTCCAGTACTTTTGCCTGGAAAATCCCATGGATGGAGGAGCCTGGTAGGCTGCAGTCCATGGGGTCGCTAGAGTCAGACATGACTGAGCGACTTCACTTTCACTTTTCACTTTCATGCTCTGGAGAAGGAAATGGCAACCCACTCCAGTGTTCTTGCCTGGAGAATCCCAGGGATGGGGAAGCCTGGTGGGCTACCGTCTATGGGGTCGCACAGAGTCGCACATGACTGAAGCGACTTAGCATCAGTATCAGCAGCAGCAGCAGCAGCATGCTCTTTGGTTGCTTAAAAAAGTGCTGCCTGCCATTTGCCTAAACCTATAAACCATCATCTGTGATCCACAGCAGCCATTAAGTGAGAAACATCTCCTCATCAGAAACTTGGGCAAACAAAAGAGACCTCGTGATATTTAAGGAGCCAAATGGATATATTTGAATGTCAACTTTAAAGATCACTTTTTCAATAGTGGAGGATTAGACAGAAACATTTGGTACTACGTGAAAGAGGAAACACCGAGGTATTTACATAAAAATGAAACTAGGCATATGTAATAGTCGAAGGAGCATACCTTTCAACAACTTTTGGTTCTAAAACCTTCGAGTGGTTAGTAGACTTAATAGAATATAGAAACTTAACTTGTCCCCTTGGACACAATTGAGTCACCTTTGTCTTATTAATTCTAACCATCCATATGCATCGGGAAAGGGGGGATGAAGAAGATAGTGGAAATTCCCTCACAGTGGGAGGGTGAAATTCTAGCAAATAGGCAACATTTTCTTCAGGGCATGAGTTACTAATTAGTTCTACCAAAAAAATAGCTAATTACTGAAAATGATATATCAGCACACACAAAAAAGTAATCTTAGACCTAGAGATAACCTTCTATCACAAACGACTTGATCTAGAAGTTTAAAAAATGTACCACTTAAAATGCCTCTGTAAGCATAGTAATAGTTCCAGGAGCAATAAACCTTCTAAAGGCACCACTGAGTTAGTTCAATTAATTGTCTGATTAGAAGAATCTCCAAAACTTTGAGGAAGCTCTTGTTTTTAATAGTTAAGGATCTTCTGGGCATTTAGTTGCCTACATTCAACAATGTTGTCTAACTGCTTTGCATAATTGGTAGAGCTAAAAGGCTATTCTACTACATTAAAAAACACAATTATAAATGTATGAGTTTCCCCCAGTCAGAAGGTACTGATTTTTTTTTTTTTTCCTGATGCCAAAAGAACAGCATTTACAAATGTTTTCATGAACTGTGAGAAGCTAGTGCTGACTGTGTTCTAATGTGGGATTAGGTCAGCAGCTCTCTTGAAAGAACGAAAACCAACCCAGGGCCAAACAGGCAGACAGGCCTAATTAAGCACCCCAGAGGAAAGAAGCTCTCAGAGAACTTCGAGGGACTTGACCCCTGCTTTGTACTTCACCAGGTTTCTCTGTACCCTTTGCCACTTTCCTCTGGATTTATTATTTTTTATGAATTATTTAAACATGGCCATTTCACATCTACAATTAGTTTTCAAAGAGAAGGCAACAGGAGGAAATAATCACAAGTTACCCAGCTTGAGAACGGCTCCGGTTTTGGCAGGACGTGAAAGGCCTGGCCTTGCATCAGAGCCCGCCCTTGGTGGTGGCTTCCCAAACCCCCTTTCGTTTTAAGTCCCTTAGATTCAGTCTATATGTCAGTCTAAACCTCTATTTCCAACAGGGAGGACATGCAAATATCAGAGAGTCAATTTTCTGGGTTATCTGCCTGTGTTCCTTTTATGCACACAGATGGGAATTAATGACCATAATTTTAATTGTAGGAAAAAATAACCTATGAAAAATGGGATATTATTCATTATCATTAAGGAGTAAGGATCTATTGAAAAACGGACCTACTAGTACCACTGTGCTGTGCTAAGTCACTTCAGTTGTGTCCAACTTTTTTTTGACCCTATGGACCATAACCCGCCAGACTCCTCCGTCCATGGGATTCTCCAAGCAAGGATACTGGAGTGGGTTGCCATTCCCTCCTCCAGGGAATCTTCCAGACTCAGGGATCAGACCTGCGTCTCTCATGTTTCCAGCTTTGGCAGGTAAGTTCTTCACCACTAACCTCACCTGGGAAGCCCACTAACCCCTTGCAAAAAGTGATGTGCTTAATTGTTTTATTCTAATCATGCTTCCCCCTTCAGCACACAGAACCCCTTTAGTAGGGCAAGGCCTCCAAAAATCTCAGTATCCTGACTCCTTATTTCTTATCACAGAACTATTCAGCTGGAATAGACATCAAGAGACCATCAGATTCATCTTTCTGCCCTCAGGTAGGACTACACTCTGCTAGAACTCATAATGTGTGTGTGCTAAATTGGTTCAGTCATGTGCAACTCTTTGCAACTCTTTGGACTGTAGCCTGCCAGGCTCCTCTGTCCATCGGATTCTCCAGGCAAGAATACTGGAGTGGGTTGCCACGCCCTCCTCCAGGGAATCTTCCCAACCCAGGGATGAACATGAGTCTCTTTTGTCTCCTGCATTGGCAGGCAGGTTCTTTACCACTAGCAACACCCGGGAAGCCCGGGAACTCACCATACTGTAATATAATACCATAGAAAGTGTTTTATCCACCACAGTGAAAACTTTTCCAGGGTACAAGCTGAAGCCCAACCATTAATTTTTCTCAGAGCTTGGCATGTAACAGATCTCTAAAAATATCTGTATATGAAATAACTAAAACCCCAACCATGCAAAATGTATCTTTTTTTAAGGAAATATTTGAGGGAGAAGGACTTTAAAATTCACTCACCAGTCCTCTCTGCCCATTTTGATATTTCACAAGACTCCCTCTGCAATATTCTTTCCAGTGAATCAAACAGCAATTTTCATTCACTTCATTGTTATCAGTCCAGTGGAAGAAATATCTTGAAAATTTTCTAAAATGGATATGGACTCAATAGTTCCACTTATATTTGAAATTGGGGAAAATTCATTAATCTCTTGTATGGGTTAATACATGACTAGAAAAAGTTGTATTTGTATAACATTGAAACTATAAAAGATTATAAATTGGCATTTATTAAAGAGTTCCCCTGGTAGCTCAGCTGGTAAAGAATCCATCTGCAATGCAGAAGACCCCAGGTCTATTTCTGGGTCGGGAAGATCCCCTGGAGGAGGGCACGGCAATCCACCCTAGTATTTTTGCCTGGAGAATCCCCATTGACAGAGGAGCCTGGTGGGCTGCAGTCCATAGGGTCACAAAGTCAGACATGACTGAGAGACTAAGTGCACACACACACAAAGCTACCATTTGCCAGGTATTCAATAAAAGACTGTCACTGTTATTGTCAGACTGTTACTCTGACCATATTACAAAATACATTTTGCCCTCTCCAACTGACAGACATGGAGATTGAAACCCAGGGAGGCTAGATGACTTTCCCAAGGTCACACAACAAGGAGGGGGAGGAGCAGAGGAGCCAGGTTCCAAGGCTGCACCAGATGCCAATTATCCGACTATGCCTCGGCCGCCACTTGCAGCCAGTTTCTTCTCTGTGATTAAATAAAGTCTGAATTAAGGTTAGACTTTTCTTTTAAGTTAGAGGCTAGAATCTACAAGTGGTCATGACCACAGCCACTTTAACTACAGTGAGAAGCGGGCAGCGGGCCCAAATCAACTGTCCCTCTTTCATCCATAATTTAGTTGTTGTTCAGTTGCTAAGTCATGTCTGACTCTTTTCAACCTCATGGGCTGCAACACGCCAGGTTTCCTTGTTTTTCACCATCTCCCATGATTCAGTGGAGTCCCCATAATACTATACTGGGGCCACATAAGCATAGAATTGAGATGATCGAAATGCCAGGATATTTTGAGTTCTTCATAAGGAGGATGAAACAGGACTCTTTCCTTGGTGCCTCCAGAGTGAACCTGTGACCCTTGGCAGGAGACAGGGTCCTACCACCAGCATCTGCCACCCAAGAGCCAGCGTGTGAGGCTCTGTCACTAATGCCCAACTTTTTCCTGGTGATGACAAGTCTCTAGTTACTTCTCTGCTCATTAGTCCTTACACATGAGGATGTGACGGAAAAAGGAGAAAAATCCAATTGGCTCAGTTTAAATGTTTCCCTATTTGCTAGTGAAGCAAAATGAAAATGGCGTTTCTAAACCTGGACTTGAAAACCAATGGTTTATCTGACAAGTTCATGGAATAGTAATAGTCACGTAACCATTACTGTTATTTAAGGCTTTGACAATATCAGGTTGAAATCTGATGTGTTCGCAGAAGCTCTCTGAAAGCCATCACTAGAATACCTGAACTTTTTGAAGTGAAATTTCAGGAAGACCAGGGGTTTCTGGTTTGTGTACCTGGACTAAAGAGAAAGGAACAGTCCATGAACTGTGAGAGTAGCAAGAAGTGCGGCTGTGGTGGGATCAGTGGGCTCCTGCCTCAGCAGCCTGTCGCCTCAGTGGCCTGTGAAGCAGCCAGTTGGAGGATGAGCTGCCCTTTCCTACTCTGGGGTCCGTGACTGCACAAGCTTCTAGTTGAGGGCTTCCCAGGGGTGCTAGTGCTAACCCTCCTGCCAACGGAGGAGTTGAAAGAGACTCAGGTTCGATCCCTGGATCAGGAAGATCCCCTGGAGGAGGGCATGGCAGCCCATTCCAGGATTCTTGCCTGGAGAATCCCATGGATGGAGGAGCCTACCGGGCTACAATCCATAGGGTCGAAAAGAGTCAGACACAACTGAAGGGACTTAGCACAAACTTGCTTAGGAGTTGGACTCTGTCAGACCCAAATCTCTTAGGTCACCATCTTTATGGACAAAAAGGGAAAAAGAGATGAGAATAAAATATGATAAGGGCAGGACTGGATGGCACTCCAAATCCTCCAGTGGCTTCAGATTCATCTCAGAGGGAAAGTCAAGGTTTTATGCAATCTCCCTTCCCTGCCCACGTTCCTCTCTAAGCCCAGACCCTGCTCCTCTCCCCAGTCATGTGCTCTTCCAGAGGCTTTGCCCCCTTGTTGTGCCCAAAACGGGCCCCATACATTCACATCTTAGGGTTTCACACTGGTTGTTTCTGCTGCTGGGATGTTTTTCCCATTAATATCTGAATGACCCACTCCCTCCTCTCCTCCCAGTCTTTGTTCAACTTTGCTTCACACCTAGTAGGCACTGAATTAACATTTATTGAATAAGTAAATGAATAAATGCTTGGATTGATAAACACCATTTATTCATTGAATGAAGGTTAGTATGAAGCTATTATGTTAAGTACATTGGAAATACAAAGCTGATTTAGACCTGCAGGGAGCACTTCTATAATAGTGACTTCAACCTGTATAAACATACCATTTTGTAGAAGAAGTGACAGCTTCCCAAGAGAGGTGCAGCATGATGGGATTTTTATAGGGACTTATTCAAGAACAGATTCCTCAAAATGAAGTTATGAGAATTAAAAGGGTTAAGATTATGCACAGTGAGGGGAAATTAGCAAAGACCTCAGGAAGCAGGCGGTATTTGAGTTGACGCATGGGGAAGACTGGATTTGTCCATGTTGAGCTGAAGCCAATGTGAAAGTGAGAGAGATTTTACCAGGTGGAGAAAGTAGCAAGGATGAAATCATCCAAGGATCTAATGACTAGTGAGCAAGCTATTTGTTTTTGCTGAAGCACAAAGAATATAAAGGGTACATTGATTTACAGTCAGAGAAAGCTTTAAATGGTAAAGGCAGACATAGTCTTAAGCTGAATAGTCTGGGCCGTCGTGCATAGCGTGGTCCTGAGTTGGGGAAGCCAGACACAAATGAAGAAACTTTTGCCAGGGGTCCAGAAAGGAAGGCAGGTAGTGGGGCTGAAAGGCAGTGAAAGGTAGTAGCAGTGGAAATACAAAGAAGCAGTGAACAAAGATTATGGAAATCAATTTTAAAAGGAAACTAATTATGGAATGTATGGGAGGTAAGATAAGAGAAGATAGTAACTCACATGTTCTACTTATTAACTCCCCCCGCCCCCATCATAATTTAGGAACTAACCTGGTGGCTCAGCAGTAACGAATCTGCTTACAATGCAGGAGACACAGGAGACATTGTGAATTTGATCCCTGGGTCAGGAAGATCCCCTGGAGTAAGGGAATGGCAACCCACTCCAGGATTCTTACCTGGAGAATCCCATGGACTGAGGAACCTGGTGGGCTACAGTCCGTAGGATCGCAGAGTCTAACACGACTGAAATGACTGAGCAGGCACACACGTAGGGGTATTTATAGATGTTGAAATGAACTAAATAAATTAAATTATAATGGCATGTGTGCTAAGTCTTGTCTGACCCTTTATGACCCTATGGACTGTAGCCCACCAGGCTCCTCCGTCCATGGGATTTTTCAGGCAATACTGAAGTGGCTTGCTATGCCCTCCTCCAAGGGATCTCCCCAACCCAGGGATCTAACCCATAACTCCTGTATTGCAGGCAGATTCTTTACTTCTGAGTCACCAGGGAAGCCCAAATACCACCACACTTCAAAGCAAGTCACTTGTTCATTCTACCACTCCTTAAAGAAATAAGTGAGACACGAACAATTGTGGAATGAATTTGGCTTGATTCTGAGCTGTGATTTCAAGGAACAGCAATCTGAGCAGGAGATAAGAGGGGCCAGGAGGTGTCTCCATCTAGACTGATTCATGTATGGAGGAAGACCCCATAAGGACGGGCGACTGTGAAAGCCTAACAGTGAACAGAAGAAGGTAAAGCAGCCCTGATGTGGCATTTTTAAATCTGCATTTTACACACAAGGAAATTGAGCCTTAACATCCTTAAATTGCATGAACTTGTGTAGCTGGAAAGTAGCTGCTTAAGGATCTAATTCAAATTTTGATTCCAAATCCTATGGGTGTATCTACTAGAGAAATCTGTCATTTTTCTAATTCAGTTCAGTTCAATTCAGTCACCCAGTTGTGTCAGACTCTTTGCAGCCCCATGGACTGCAGCACACCAGGTTTCCCTGTCCATCATCAACTCCCGGAGCTTGTTCAAACTCATGTCCATGGAGTCAATGATGCCATCCAACCGTCTCATCCTTTGTCATCCGCTTCTCCTGCCTTCAGTCTTTCATAGCATCAGCGATATTCTAATTACCAACTGAATGTAAAAGCACATACTATGTTCTTTGGGAAAATCTAAACAACCATGATTTATTTTTTGATTTAATTTAATTATTTAATTATTTATTTTTTTACTGTGCCACACAACTCATCAGATCTTAGTTCCCCAACCAGGGATCAAACCCACGCCCCCTTCAGTGGAAGTGCAGAGTCTTAACCACTGGACCACCAGGGAAGTCAAGTATTTCCCCCTTGCTGACCTTTACGGTAAAAACATACTTTAAAAAAGCATGGTAATATGTGAATTTATATGGTGAAAATTATATTCGTATGAGATAGCTTTCAAACACCATGAAATAAAATACTACATTACTTAGAACTAGAGGCTATTAACCTAATTAGTGTACTAAGCATGAAATATAAATGACTATACTATATGGCAAAAAATATATAATTGAAAATAATGGCTAGCTACATTTCAGAATTATACAAATGATACAATTATTTTATCTTATAAATGTTAAGATGACAGGAATATTGTTTAATAAATGGATTAAAAAGATGAGTTTTAGGAAATCCTATCATTTCAATATTACCTTGCTAGAACTGGGATAAAGCTTTGAGTATAGTTTAAGTTGGCTACTTTGGGGCTGGCTATGGAGAGACAAAACTTGCCTGACATTGCTCTGTGGTTTCTTTCAGTTATTTTCTCCATCTGCTTACTTAGCATAGACAACAGGCTTAGGAATTCCAAAGAGAGGTTAAGAGGGGTGCGAATAAATATAAAGCAGACCAACCACTCCTTACAGTTGTCTTTGGTGAAAAAAAAGTGAACATGTTAGTCGCTCAGTGGTGTCCGACTCTTTGTGACCCCATGGAATATAGCCCATCAGGCTCCTCGGTCCATGAAATTCTTCAGGCAAGAATACGGAAGTGGATAGCCATTCCCTTTTCCAGGAGAGCTTCCCGACCCAGAGATCGAATTCATGAATAGGTCTTATGAATAGGTCTCCTGCGTTGCAGGTGGATTCTTTATCGTCTGAACCACTAGTTAAGAAATGAGGCTCAAATTTAAGTATCAAAAACAAAAAGAAAAAAGCCATGGAGCCCACAAAATGGAGAGCAGAAACCATACTTTTTGGGGAGTCATGTGCAACTGTCCTAAGAGAGTCATTGAATGAAGAAATGGTCACTAAACAAAGGAATAAATTACAGAGGGGATTCTTCTAAGAGACAAATCTAAACATGACCCCAGGGACTCCCCACCACCAAGTGGTAGAATTCAAATTCTATAGCGGAGTAGCAGAGGGAGGCCTGGCGTGCTGCAATTCATGGGGTCGCAGAGTTGGACACGACTGAGCAACTGAACTGAACTGACAGAGTCAAAGGCTTTGGCATAGTCAATAAAGCAGAAATAGACGTTTTTCTGGAACTTTCTTGCTTTTTTGATGATCCAGCGGAAGTTGGCAATTTGATCTCTGGTTCCTCTGCCTTTTCTAAAACCAGCTTGAACATCTGGAAGTTCATGGTTCATGTATTGCTGAAGCCTGGCTTGGAGAATTTTGAGCATTACTTTACTAGCATGTGAGATGAGTGCAACTGTGCGATAGTTTGAGCATTCTTTGGCATTGCCTTTCTTTGGGATTGGAAGGAAAGCTGACCTTTTCCAGTCCTGTGGCCACTGCTGAGTTTTCCACATTTGCTGGCATATTGAGTGCAGCACTTTCACAGCATCATCTTTCAGGATTTGAAATAGCTCAACTGGAATTCCATCACCTCCACGAGCTTTGTTCGTAGTGATGCTTCCTAAGGCCCGCTTGACTTCACATTCCAGGATGTCCAGGATGTCGCATTCCAGGTGCAGTTGCATGCTTCACCATTAACCCTGTGCCCCATGGTAACAGGTCCTTGGGAGACCCCTTAGCTGCACCTGCTCTCCCTCAAGGTCTTCAGTCCCTCATCAAGACCGCTTCTTTAAAATCATCCATGTTATCTTTTTTTTTTCTCCTTGTTTCCCCTCTACTATTGCTATACTTATGAACAGACTCAACTAGAAGTCTCTGTGTATCTTAGACTGGGAGCTGGGTCTAACTCTGAATACCTATCACTCACATGGTCTGGCTGCAAATGAGGCCCTGTAAAAGTTCTTTGAATGAAAGAAGGGATGTGGGGGAGAAGGGATACCTGAAACTATCACAACATTGTTAATTGGCTATACTCCAATAAAATAAAAAGTTTAAAAAAAAGAAAAAAGGAACAAGGAACAAAGTAAGGAAAGAAGTGAAGAGAAACTGAAGGTCAACTAGAAAAGGGAACTGTTTTGCAGCTGAGTGTGCACAGTAGCTACTCTGAAAAGATACGGCTTCTAAAGTCCCTCTTCAACATCTGGAACTGAGTTTACATGAGACTAAAATGACTTGGGTTTTGATGAAAAAAAAATTACCTGTTGTTTGGCACTATGTGAGCTGAAAGAAATGACCATTTTATTAATTTTGTACTAATTTGTAATTTTTCTTTTGAAAATGTCAGACTTGTGGAAAGGTTGCAGAAATAGTACAGCAAATTCACATTCACACAATCCTCTAAATATTAGCATTTACCACTTTTTTTTTCTGAGTAATTTAAAAGCAAACTACAGGGATTAAGCCTACTTTATCTCTAAATACTTTGTTGTGTTTCCTAAACACAAGAAATTATTTTATGTAACTCTGTACATGGGCTTCCCTGGTGGCTCAATGGTAAAGAATCTGCCTGCTTATGCAGGAGATGCAGGTTCAAGTCTTGGGTCAGGAAGATCCCCTGGAGAAGGAAATTGCCACCCACTTGAGTATTCTTGCCTAGGAAATCCCATGGACAGAGAAACCTGGTAGGCTACAGTCCATGGGGTCACAAAAGAGTCAGACACGACTGAGTGACTAAACAACAACCTCAACAAACTTCTGTACAATAAACAAAATCAAGAGTCTAATGCTGCTGCTGCTGCTGCTGCTAAGTCGCTTCAGTCATGTCCGACTCTGTGCGACCCCATAGACGGCAGCCCACCAGGCTCCCCCATCCCTGGGATTCTCCAGGCAAGAACACGGTGGTGGGTTGCCATTTCCTTCTCCAATGCATGAAAGTGAAAAGTGAAAGTGAAGTCTCTCAGTCGTGTCTGACTCTTCGAGACCCCATGGACTGCAGCCCACCAGGCTCCTCCGTCCATGGGATTCTCCAGGCAAGAGTACTGGAGTGGGGTGCCATTGCCTTCTCCGAGTCTAACGCTGAGACAGTGCTATTATCTAATCTATAGACCTTCATTCAGATGTTGCCGATTGACTTAGCATCTTTTGTAAGAAAGAAAATCCAGAGTCACGTGTTTCATTCAAGTCATTGTGTCTCTAGTCATCTTTAATCTGGAACAGTATTTGAGTCTTTTTTTTTTTTTGTATTTCAGGACTTTTAAGAGCACAAGCCAATTATCTTATAGGATGTCTCTCATTGTGGGTTGGTCCGATGTTTCACACAAATTTAGAATTAGGTTTTACACTTTTGGCAGGAATGTTAGAGAAGGGAGGCTGAAGTTTTCTCAGCCCTTCACGTCAGACAGCACCGATCAGATTCATGCGTTTGCTGATGAGGTTAACTTTGATCATTGTGTTATGGGAAGCTTCACGTGTTTCTCCACTATCAGGTTCCCATTTTACCCTCTTTAATGAGTAACCATTCTGTAGAGAAATACTAGGAAATTCTATAAATAATCCTCCTCAAACTTCCACCACCAACTTCCAGTGTCCATTAAGGATACTTCTCTGAATTGATTTTGATGATGATGGTGATGGTGGTTGCCGAAAGGTGATTTCCTAATTTCACGCTTTTTTCACCTTTATTAGCTGCCTTTCTATTGTAAGGGAACGCTTTTCCTTCTCATCAACTTATTTATGTATTCATATTAATGTAAACTCAATGTTTGTGTTAGCTTGAACTCATGGAATTTTACCCTAGTCAGCAGGTCACAACTTTTATTCTTATTATTTATTTTGATTCCCAAATGGTCCCAGATTTGGCTGATAGAAAACCCTCAAGCTGGCTCCTGAGTCTCCTTGGTTTTTAATGTTTTTCAGTGGCTCCCTTTGCCTTTGTATTTGATCTCATTGTTTGTGTGTGTGTGTGTGTGTGTGCGTGTGTGTGTGCGCGTGAGTGTAGTACTCTTTCACCACTTATCACTGAAGGTTTTATTCTTCATAATTAAATTTTATATAGAACAAATCCCAATACCAATTTATGACCATAATTTAACACAGTAACAGCAGTGAATGTAGTTTTTCAAAGTAAACCTGCATTTTCTTTTTTTCCTAACTGCTCCTTTCTTGATCATTTTATTTGTAGATGCAGAAATGGCTCAACTAATAAAATATATATATAATATATATGTATATATCAGTTTAGTTCAGTTGCTCAGTCATGTCCGACTCTTTGAGACCCCATGAACTGCAGCATGCCAGGCTTCCCTGTCCATCACCAACTCCTGGAACTTACTCAAACTCATGCCCATCACATCAGTGATATATATATGGGTTCTGTCAACATAGGCAAGGTGAAATAGCAAGTTGAAGAAATCCCCTGGGTCATTATAGTAAAATGCCACGTCTTTCTGTCAATGAAAGAGTTATTAACTTTCTGCTTTGTTCTTGGGGCTAAGAGTGTATGTGTGGGTGCAGGGCAGTGAGCCCAAGATGGAAAGGGGTGAGAGGTAGTGTGGCATAGGGCTGCCTACCCCTGAAATCTTAACAGTTTACAATGATAACGTGTAAAGAACAGTTACTCAATAGGGCTTACTCTGCCTATAACAATATATTTGTCTCTATGAAAATACAGAGGCAGATATATTTATTTGCATTTACGAATGACATAGGATTTCAAGGTTTCCACGACTATTTTTTTTTTTTTTTGAAGTTTTATGTCAGTAGTTTCTTTTGGAAACAAAGCATTGCAAGAGACCTGCCATGCTTTCCTGCTTCCCCAAGGCTCAGACTTAGGCTAGGAAAGACAGACATTATAATCTGGGTTCAACACTCAAGTTGTGTAAACACAGCGGCTGGTGGGCCTATGGTTTCTAGGACAGCTGGCTTGTTCTGACAGTAGTACCCCTCACTCCATGTCTCTACTGACCAGGCCTGAAAGGCTAATTTTAAGACAAGCTATACCTCAAGCAACGTATATGGAGGAAGTAATATTTATCCTTTATGACTACCTTTTCAAACACTAGAATGTCTTGTGTAAACTCTAGCAGATACAAGCGTAAAAATGGGTGGTCATGGGTCTTCAGAGGGCTATGGATCCTCCAGCAAGGGTGCCCTGTCTTTGCTGAGCTAACCTCTCCAGCCACGACTGCCAAGGACACATCCCACAATTGACCCAAGCGAGTCTAAGGAGGAAATTCACCAGAGTGCAATTCCCCAAATTATTATCTGGACATAATTGTGCGTTAACAGTTGTCCTATAGTTAGCTTCCATGATGATGTGGGCTGGGTTTTTTTTTTTTTTTTTTCCATTGGAGTATAGTTGCTTTTCACTGCTATGGTGGTTCCTGCTGTACAGCAAAGTAAGTCAGACATACATATGTATACACATATATCCCCTCTTTTTAAAATTTTCTTCCCCTTTAAGGTCACCACAGAACATTGAGTAGAGTTCCTTGTGCTTTATAAAAAGTTTGCATTAGTTATCTATTTTATACATAGTAGTGTATATATATTGGGGCTTCCCTTGTAGCTCAGTCGGTAAAGGATCTGCCTGCAGTGCAGGAGACCCAGGTTTGATCCCTGGGTTGGGAAGATCCCCTGGAGAAGGAAATGGCAACCCACTCCAGTATTCTTGCCTGGAAAATCTCATGGACAGAGGAGCCTGGTGTATATATGGGCTTGCCTGGTAGCTAAGACAGTAAAGAATCTGCCTGCAATACAGGGGACCCAGGTTCCATCTCTGGGTCAGGAAGATCCCCTGGAGAAGGAAATAGCAACCCACTCCAACATTCTTGCCTGAAAAAGCTCATGGAGAGGAGCCTGGTAGTCTACAGGGTTTCAGAGAGTCAGACACGACTGAGTGACTAAGCATACAGCACAGTGTGTATACATGTCAAGCCCAGTCTCCCAGTTCATCCCTTCCACTTTCCCCCTTGGTATCCATGCGTTTGTCCTCTACCTCTATGTCTCTATTGCTGCTTTGTAAATAAGATCATCCGTAACATTTTTTCTAGAGTGCACATATTTGTGTTAACATGCCATTTTTGTTTTTCTCCTTCTGCTTTATTCACTCTGTGAAATGTTGTTTTGCAGCTTTGCAGCCACGATTGCATATCCCTCCATCCTCTTTTCCTGACTAGCTTGGATTGCTGGAGCTCTATTTCTGCGACTCTAAGAAGTTCAGAGAAAAGTCGGGCAACTGAATCCACCTGCTCTCTCAATTGCAGTGTTTGCCTGCGCGCCCGCCTGGCAGACGTGCCAGGCAGATCATATACGATTAGTTGATCAAGCTGGAAAAGCACACTCAGATTTTCAAGCGGAGCAGTCACTGGAGTACTTTTATGTATCGTGTTCTCACCCCAATTCCGTCCCCAGGGGAGGTAGTGCATAGCAACAGTAATCTATCTGCCTTTTCCCTTCAATATTAAGTTTTGCTTAAAACAGAAATGCTCCTGTCTGTACAGTAGGAATGCCTGTCATACACATGGCAACCAGCAGGTGGCGCGATCTTAACATTGACCGAGGGCTGTCAGCTCCACGGTTGAATCCAAGCAGATTTATTCGTGAAGATAATTGTTTCTTGCGCTCTGGACATTCATCTATGGGCTTATGTCTGTCCGCAGTGCATACCCATAAACCCCGTCTTATGTCTGGAAACACAACTCTTTGTTTTCATTTTCTTTTTATCCTCCTCCCCCTTTAAAATTAATATTGTTTTGCTTTATGCTTTAGAGGACTTGAATATTGCTCTGTGCTAATCTTCCTATTAGAAGAATTCAGGTATTGAAAGCTAAATGGAGCCTCATGCTTTGAATCTTGCTTTTGTCTTATTTGTAACCAATTTGCAACATATGAAGAAAATCTAAATTTTATATTCATTCATTAAAAGAGTTTCTTTTAAATGGCAATTAACTCTTTGGTCAAAATTAGCAAAATGAACTACTCACCTGGAATAGGGTGCATGTACAGAATTTTAAAAGGCATTCTAAATTCCAGATGCATCAAACATTGCATTTATACCTCAGATTCTATTTTAAGGAAGGGAAATACCAGTGAAATTGACTAGTATTTCTCTTTCATTAAGAGAAGAGACAAGCCTTAGTTTTTTATGAAACCAGTTTCATTACAATACATCAGAGACCTTAAGAGTAAAAACAAACAACATTTAAACAAGTTTTATAGCAATAATGAATGCTGGCAAGTGGGCACCATTTCAATACTCAAAGAAATACCCTTCTCCAGTTACTCTTCATTTGGGAATAAAACAAGTGTGCATTTTCTTGGTGAGCATCGCTGTGTTTATGACTTCTTTCTTTGTTATTTAAAGCGAGAGTCCAGATTGAAAGTGACCTCTTGTTCTTCAATATTCTTCTGGACAGCTCTCTTTACTTATGACCCCCATGTGCTCCCCACAGACAGGAATTTCTGCCTAAGCTCTTCCTTTAACTTGGCCTTCGAGGCATTCCCCCCTTCTGCCCCCACCATCTGGCAGGCTCTGTGTCCCTGCCCCCTTCCCCCCCTTTCTTCTCAACACGCCTGTCAGAGCACTTCTTGGGGGGGTGCAGCTCTTTCTGACCGGTACGTTTACTCAGCCCTTACATGCTGGGCAGTAACTAAAATTAATTGAGCTGAACTGCCATTTGGTTTTGTAGAGTCCAGATAGCAACAGCAAAAGGAAATATATATATATATTTTTATATATATATATATATTTATATATATATATTATATTATATTAGTGTGTAGGTATACACTGATACTCCTCCCTGGTGGCTCAGTGGTAAAGTATCTGCCAGTTTTTGTAGGAGATGTAGGTTCTATCCCTGAGTTAGGAAGATTCCCTAGAGAAGCAAATGGCAACCCATTCCTGTATTCTTGCCTGGGAAATCCCATGGACAGAGGAACCTGTGAACTACAGTCTATGGAATTACAAAAGAGTTGGACATGACTGAGTGGCTAAACAGCAACTACAACACACACATATATACATAATAACAGCACAAATCCTGAAGCAATGGCTAATTCTTGTAGGCAACTCGTCCAACCAAGACCACCTCAAAAAAAAAAAAAAAAGACAATAAACCAGATTCTTCTTTTTAAATTAATTTGTATTGGAGTATAATTGATTACAATGTCGTGTCAGTTTCTTTTTACAGCAAAGTGAATCAGTTATACATATACATATATCCATTCTTTTTTAGATTCTAATCTCATATAAATCATTGTGTACTTAGTCAATTGGTTCTGATTCTTTGCAACCTCATGGACTGCAGCCTGCCAGATTCCTCTGTCCATGGAGATTCTCCAGGCAAGAATACTGGAGTGGGTTGCCACGCCCTCTTCCAGGGGATCTTCCCCACCCAGGGATCAGACCCAGGTCTCCCACATTGCAGGCAGACTCTTTACTGTCTGAGCCACCAGGGAAGCCCATATAGATCATTACAGAGAATTAAGTAGAGTTCCCTATGCTATACAGTAGAGTTTTATTACTTACCTATTTTTTATATATAGTAGTGTGTTTTTGTCAGTGCCAATCTCCCAGTGTATTCCTCCCCCCTTTCCTCCCTGCGTTTGTTTTCTACATCTGTGACTCTATTTCTGCTTTGTATATAAGTTCACTGATACTTGTTTCCTAAGAAAATGGAGACAATAAGCATCACTGAAGTCAAGTGTGTGAAGTCTATAACTATAGCAGATTCTTCCTGTTAGACATTTTTTAAAGCCTATTTTATAAGTATAAACAGGTCACACCTCAGAGAGCCCCAAAGCTTTATGTCATATGTTCTGACCTCCACCTGCCATGCATTAGCAGCAATAATAGCATTTGCTATTTCTCCCAGTTCTATTTCTACTCCTGCCATAAAGAGAAATAGAAGCTTAACCTCATACTGGCTCCCTGACATTTTCATCGTTGCCTTAAGGCTCTGGAATACCCCAGCATATGCCCACTCTGGCAGAGATTGGAGACCAGCAGGCTCAGGGAGGCCATATGGCCAGGAGCCGGCTTGCTGCACTGGGTCGTGATGGGCCTCGGGTGCCCCCAGGCTTAGATCAGGTCTTCCTCTTCAGGGTCACCCTAAGAAGCCCTCTGGGGTGAAAGTCCAGCCCATGGAGGGCTGAGAATAGTTACTTCAACCTGGACATATTTCAAGAATCTATGTTAATCGAGCTGAATTGTCATTCCGTTCTTGTGGCTCATGAATTATAGCCCTTTTCTCCTCTAGGATAACTGGTGACGACTATTTACATCTCTCTTTTTAAAAAAAAATGGAATATAATTGCTTTATAATGTTGTGTTAGCTTTGTACAACAAAGTGAATCAGCTAAATGTATGTATATATATTCCCTTCGTCTCGGACCTCCCTCCCTCCCACCCACCATCTCACCCATTTAGGCCATCACAGAGCACCTAGCTGAGCTCCTGTGCTATACAGAGCTTCCCGCTGGCCATCTTTTATAGTAGATGATGCAGGTGGTGCTAGTGGTAAAGAACCTGCCTGCCAATGCAGGAGATGTAAGAGTTGCAGGTTCGATCCCTGGGTTGGGAAGTTCCCCTGGAGAAGGAAATGGCAACCCACTCCAGTATGCTTGCCTAGAGAATCCCATGGACGGAGGAGCCTGGAGGGCTACAATTCATAGAGTCACAAAGAGTCGGACACGACTGAAGCAATTTAGCACACACACATTCATGCGCTTGTATGTGTCACACAGTAGTGAATGTATATCAATCCCGATCTCCCAATTCGTCCCACCCTCTCTTTCCCTCCCATGTCTACATGTCCACTCTGTATATCTGTGTCTCTATTCTTGCCCTGGTGATAGATATTTCTGCCCACAGCCTGGTGTGCTGCGATTCATGGGGTCGCAGAGTCGGACACAACTGAGCGACTGAACTGAACTGAACTGATTCCGGCCCTGCAAATAGGTTTATCTGCATCATTTTTTTAGATTCCACATATATGTGCTAATATAAGACACCTATACAATGGAATATTATTCAGTTATGAAAAGGAATGAAATTGGGTCATTGGAAAGATGTGGATGGACCTAAAATCTGCCATACAGAACAAAGTAAGTCAGAAAGATTATTTACTTCCATAGGAGGAAAGGCAGAGACAGCTGCTACTCTTCCCTGACATAGCCTGGGGATCTTTAGGACTCGAGTTTTCCTCCTCCTCCCCAACTGTATAATCCCAACAGATGCATACCTTCTCCCAGATGAAGGATCAAGTTTCAGGTTTCTTTGCTGGGCATACAGCAGGTGCTCAATAATTTTAAAGGGATCAAATAATAAATTCTCAGGTTTTTGGAGTTAAACATGGAGGTGGAATTTCATCCTGAAACTTCCCTTCTGGTCCCTCTCCTCTCTTCTCCACATCATACAGGTCCTGCCTTTCCATTTCTCTCCAGTGTCTACATCAGAAGGGACTTGTCTCCAGTTTGGGAGGTTGGGGTGGAAAATTGTACCGCAGATCACACAACGGTCACCTAAGTTCTCATAATGTTTCCTTAATAAACATGATGATTCAAGTCAACTCATTTCAAACTTCAAAATTGCAGAATATGGTGAATTATGTAGATGTAAAATGAAGATGGCAAACCAGATCTAGAAAGAAAAGTCAGAATGAAATGCAAACTAGAAAAAATGTGAGACTCAGAAAACAAGAAAGAGGTAGAGAGCATGAACTGTGATAACTCTGTGCTGAAGAAAAATGTGATTACTAGGCCAGCGAGTTTTTTAATACTTGCAGTTTGCTAATTTATTGATTTTTCTGCCCTTTTTTTTTTAAACCAATTTTATTGACAAATGGCTTCCCTGGTGGCTAAGTCAGTAAAGAGTCTGCCTACAATGTGGGAGACCTGGGTTCAATCCCTGGGTCAAGAAGATCCCCCGGAGAAGGAAATGGAAATCCACTTCAGTATTCTTGCCTGGAGAATCCTATGAACAGAGGAGCCTGATGGCTACAGTCCACAAAGAGTGGGACACGGCTGAGTGACTAACACTTTCACTTTCATTGACATATAGCACTGGATTCATTTTAGGCATGCAACACGATGATTTGATATATTGAGAAATGATCATAACAACAAAATTTTTGTTTATCCCCCATCACCACCAGTGATTTTTTTCTCACTTTTTAAAAATTGAAGTATAGCTGATTTACAATATTATTTGTTTCAGGTGTACAGTATAGTGATTCTGTATTTTTACAGATTAAAAGCTTAGTAATTCAGCATTTTTATAGATTTGCTGTTCAGTCACTCTTTGCAACCCCTTAGACTGCAGCACACTAGGCTTCCTTGTCCTTTACTATCTCCTGGAATTTGCTCAAACTCATGTCCATTGAGTCGGTGATTCCATCCAACCATCTCATCCTCTGTTGCCCCCTTTTCCTCCTGCCTTCAGTCTTTCCAAGTGTCAGGGTCTTTTCTAATGAGTCAGCTCTTTGCATCAAGTGGCCAAAGTAGATTACACTCCATTAAAAATGTTACAAGATAATGGCCATAATTCCCTGTGCTATGTAAGACAAGGAAGTTTCACCCTATATACAAATAAGTTCCATTCCAAGAATATGTTCATAAGCCCAACAAAGTTAGCCTAGGTATCCAACTAACACAATTGCCTATACAGTACTGTACTGTAATAGGATTATAATACTTTGCACAGAAATCATATATAAAAAACAAATATAAAAAATAAAGAAAATATTTTTAATCTTACAGTACTATACCTTGGAAAGTAGAGTAGTACAGTGCAAGAGCTGGCACACAGAGGCTGCCATTGCGTGAACAGGCAAGAAGAGTTAACTGACTGGAGGAGAGAGAGGATGTGGGAGATGGTAGAGCTGAAGGATGATCAGCAATAGGAGACGGAGGGCAATCTCAAATTTCACTGATGGCTGGTGCTGATGGAACTCATCTGCACATCTTTGAAAATTCACAACGTGATGGCTTGTATGTAGGGGAATTACTATATATCCTTGTTGCTTATGTATTTTATGCGTACTAGTTTGTATCTCTTACTCTCTCACCTCTAACTTGCCCCTAGCCCACTCTTTTTCCACTGGTAACCGTAGTTTGTTTGTTTTTTTTAAACTTTGGCTACACTTTATTTTTTGCTTATTTTTTAAATTGAAGTATTGTTGATTTACAATGTGTTCATTTCAAGTGTATAGACAGTTTTTTTTGAAAGGGCTACTTTTCAATCTGTGGTGCTGCTGCTGCTAAGTCACTTCAGTTGTGTCCGACTCTGTGCAACCCCATGGACAACAGCCCACCCGGCTCCTCTGTCCATGGAATTCTCTAGGCAAGAATACTGGAATGGTTTGCCATTTCCTTCTGCAGGGGATCTGCGTAACCCAGGGATGGAACCCGGGTCTCCTCATTATAGGCAGATTCTTTATCATCTGAGCTACCAGGGAAGCCTCTCGTAAAGGTTAGCTGTTTTTTTTTCCCCTTGTGGGCAAATCAAGATTCTAAAGATGTCATAGTGTCACAAGTTAATTTTTAATACCAAATTTAATTTTTACATTTAACACAATCACAATAGAGATCCCAGTTGTACTTGGAGTAAAAATAAATTCATAAAACTATTGAATGAACCTAAAAGAATTTTAAAAATGAGAAACATTTCCAAAAAAGATGAATGATTCAACCAATGTATTTGTTTGTTCTAAAGCAAGACTTCATGACAGCAAGAAAGATGCATGACAGAGAAATCAGCAAATTGCGTATGCCGTCGTTCAACAGACCCAGAAAGCTTCTTTCAGGAAGCATCAAGTACCAAATCTCATTTAAAAATAACTATTTGGAAACGTCTTGGTGGCCTTTTTGGCCACCATATACAAAGCACTACATGAAATGTCATTTCCCCCTGCAACACTGTCAGATAGTAAAGCACTAGGAGCTCAGCTCAGTGCTCTATGGTGACCTGGATGGTGCAATGGAAGGCAAGTCCAAGAAGGAGGCGCCATATGTGTACACAGAACTGATTCGCTTCATTGTACAGCAGAAACTAACACAACATTGTGAAGCAATTATGCTCCAATAAAAAGTATTATGAGGAAAATAGAAATGCAGTCTCTGGCTTCGCAGGGGAGCAGACATCTTCCCTGCTTTGATAGCTCTCCCTCCAGTGGGAGAGCTTGACTCCCCGACAGGTTTTCCTTTCGATGGTGAAATCATTTTAGTCAACCCTCACCTGGTACTGAGAACCATAATAAATATGAAGTGGATTGGAAAATTAAAACTTGTAATCAAAATATGCTTGAATAAAGTACAGGTGACTATTTATCTCTGGGGCTTCCCAAGTGGTACTGGTGGTAAAGAACCTGCTTGCCAAAGCAGGAGACTTAAGACATGCAGGTTTGATCCCTGGGTTGGGAAGATCCCCTGGAGAAGGGAACGGCAACCCACTCCAGTATTCCGGCCTGGAGGATCCCCATGGACAGAGGAGCTTTGTGGGCTACAGTCTATAGCGTCATAAAGAGTTGGACGCTACTGAAAGGACTTGGCACACATTTAACTCGGGTTTATAAAGGCCTTTAAAAAAAAATTCACTTCCTGCCCCCACCATTTTTATTGAACTATTATTATTATATAACGTGTCAATTTAAGGTGTATAAGGTGATGATTTGATATCTGTATATATTGCAGACTGATTACTACACTAAGGTTTATTAACACCCCTAGGATCGCTAGAGTCGGACACAACTGAGCGACTTCACTTTCACTTTTCATTTTCATGCACTGGAGAAGGAAATGGCAACTCACTCCAGTGTTCTTGCCTGGAGAATCCCAGGGACGGCGGAGCCTGGTGGGCTGCCGTCTCTGGGGTCGCACAGAGTCGGACATGACTGAAGCAACTTAGAAGAAGAAGAAGATCCTCTCATATAAATACCATTTTTAAAGGACTTTTAAGTATAAAAGGAAAGGATAATTGATGGCTATGCTAAATTAAAAAATTAACTTATATATGTGAAAATATCATACAAAATTAAAAGGCCATTGACAAATTGGGAGAAATATTTGCAGCAAATATAACAGGCCTAGGCTCAATATCCTAAATGTAGAAATAATTTTTGAGATTAGAAAAACCCTCAATGTGCCAATAGAAAAGTAAGCAATGGGTATTAACAATTAAGAATTCTTAAAAATTAAAATTAATACATTGGGCAATATATATAGGAAAATGTTCAGCTGCACTAATAATCAAATAAGTACAAACTAAAACAATATTTTCAATTACCTAGTTATTAAAGATTTTTAACTTTCATGAAGTAGGTGAGATAGCCATATGTTCTGATAACCAGCAGGCAAAGATGCGACAGAAGACTTTCTTAATGTGACTTGGCAACATACATCATCATTTTTTTAAACAACTGGATTTTTGAGCAAGTGGATCACCTTGAGAAATCTATTCCAAGCAGTGAGTTAAATTTTAAGCCAAAAGTGAGTGAAAATTGCTGTCTTGTCCAACTCTTTGCCATCCCGTGGACTGTAGCCTGCTAGTCTCTTCTGTCCTTGGAATTCTCCAGGCAAGAATACTGAAGTGGGTAGCCATTCCCTTCTGCAGGAGATCTTCCCAATCCAGGGATTGAACCTGGTTCTCCTGCACTGCAGGCAGATTCTTTACCATCTGAGCCAACAGGGAAGCCCCAAATTTTAAGGTGAAGATTTTCTTATAAAGTGAAAAGTAAGATATGACTTCAATGTACACAGGGAAAAAGCTGCATATTCTTTTATACCTCCATAGGGGGACTACTATATTTCCACTGGAAGTATTCTTAAATAATTTGGGGAAATGATCATAAGATTAAGTACAGTGACAGTAGCAGGACAAAGTTATCTGACTAGACTCCAACTGAGAAATATAATTATAGAAAAAAGAAGATTGGATGGTTTTGATTTTTTATACTTTATTTTCTGAAAAGTTTACAAAAAACATATCTTTATAATCTGAAGAGGCATTAATGTTTTTTGTGCACTTTTACTTTTTCTACTTCTAACAACTCTCCAATGTGAAAGATGTGTAGAGATAAAAAGTAAAGATGAATACGATTAAAATAGAGGTATGATCAAGAAATTTCTAGAAGTCATTAGCATGAAGACAGAAATACATTTAGTTATGAAGTGTGGGAGGGAAGTGAGAAGAGCTAGGAAAGGAAAAAAAAAAAAACAATGTGAAGAAGCAAACTAAGATACCAATACTTTGACATGAGTAATATTCCTGGGTCACACCCCCAAATTCACTGAGCCCGTAGGCTTCAGAAGGCATCTGGATTGAAAAGTGACTCGTCATTTAAATCCTCACAACTTAAAACTGGAAGCTGAACTCTGAGTAGATTCCTCCTGAGCCAGCAGAATGAAGCGGATGCTCTGGTTTGAAGCAGCCATTACCAAAGCAATACTACCCTGGGGGCGAGAGAAAGCCAGTCCAGGTCTTACTGGGCCAGAGGTCCCCACCTGTGTCAACATTAATTCCTCATCGCTGGTCTGACAATCAGAAGACTGCTCTGTCCTAAAACCACTGACCTGAAAACTCCCTGCGGAGCCCGTCATTCCGGTGCTGTTGTGATGGTTTATGGGCTGCCTACGCCAGTCTTGACACTCTGTGGTCAGCTGGAGACCAGGAACATGGTGGTCACTCCAGAGACGGAGGCCACTGTCTGCTACAGTGGTTGCTTTAATGTTGGAATGTGAGCTCTTTGTCACCAATCTCTATGTGTCATTTTTTTTTTTTTAAAGATAGAGCTACAAACCTGGATTTTAAAAATGATAAATCTCTCTCCTCTTAAAATTGGCAATTAATTGAAAATACTTAAGATTTGTGCCGGGCAACTCTTTGTGGGCCAAACAGAACGTGTCTGCTGGTGTCATCCAGCCCCAGGGCTACAATTTGAGACTTCTGTTCTACTGCATCAGGTGGGACTAAATAGTCTTCATCCTAAAACCAATGTGCCAGACTCTGAGAGGGAGCAGAGTTGTAAAGATGAATAAAACAATTTCTCTGCCTTAAGGAAGTTTTATGTCTAGCACAGGAGACAGATCTTTAAGAAGGGAAGTCATAAGACAATCGTGTGGTGCTGATACAGAGAAGAGAAACAAGTGCTGCCTGACGCAGAGGTGATTTTGTCCCAGAGAAATCAAGAAGGGCTCAGTGGAGGAGGTGGCGCTAGATCTGGGTGTGTGCTGTGGTTCCCAAACCGAAGGGACCACACTAGGAGAGTGTGGTTTACTCCTGGAGGGAAAGAAGTCATCCAAGCTGAAACCAAATGAAGCCTTTTGTGATCAATGACAGATTTCTTAGAGGATGAAAACCTTTCCCTCCTGGATAAGTGAAAGCAAAAAGGCAAGAAAATGGTGGACAAAAGAAGTGGATGATGTTTAGGAGAGAGAAAATAATCATAAAAGAACCTGAAAAGAAAATGTGAAAGGATGAGAAGCCACACGAAACAGAATGGTGACCTGAGAGGAAATTCAGTAATAGATGTGAGCCTGTATTGATTTCCAGTGACGCCTGAAAATTCTGGCATTGTCTGGACACTTGATTCCTTGTGGAAGAAGGGTGGGCAGTTTGTTGAATGATGGGTGACTCAGGCTCAACGGTTTATTTCTTCTCATGGGGAGGGATTGGAGATCGAAATATTAATACCAAGAGCTTTCTCCTAGGATGTTGACGATTATTAGTGGTGCACTGCAGACTGTCAATGCTTAATAAGTTGGTTATAACGTTATCCTGTTTCCCACGTTGAGCTATTTTGGGGACGAACTTTTCACTTAATGTCCTAATTAAGTAACCCCAATCAGATATTTGTGGCATTAATCCTTTGGTTGCTCTAGCAGTGCTCCAGAAGGCATATTATCCTTGACTGGCTCACCCTGTGTACTGCATACTCAGTACACAGAAAAGAAGACGTATATGAATAGATGTGGTTACTCTGTTCTTACATACAATTAGCTCATAATTATCTTTCAAGGCAAATACGATTACCCTTTTCATTCCACACATAATTCTTAGGTTGAATATTGCCAAGTTGGGACTTGAGTTCCATTTCAAGGCTTCCCTTGATGCTAATTTTAACCTGAATTCATCTGGATAAAAACATCTATGAGACAAGATAGGGGCATGCAGTATGATTTTCCCTGAACACTAACTTCTCCAGAAGAGAAAAATGCTAGTCCCCAGGTATGCTTTACTGGTCAAGATGGGTTAGGTTATGTCGCAGTAACAACAAATCTGAAAACCCCAGATGCTTAATGTAACAAAAGTTTATTTCTTATTCATATTTCATGTGCCAAAGGCTCCATTCACTCAGATTTCCCTGCTCACAGCAGCAAGAGGAAGGGGATGTGGTGACTTCAACTCTGTTTCTTAAAGCCTCTGTCCAGAGATCACCCAATCACTGCTATTGCATTGGCTAAAGCAAGTCATACTGCCCTAACTTCAAAATGCGCAGGGAATTGCAATCCTACCATATACCTAGAAGGAGAGAAGAAATGGAATATTTATGAACAGCTCTAATGATTACCCTTGGTGTAATCCCTGGCAAGAGAAGTTTCCTCTTTAGGTTATTGCAAAGCGTAAGCTAGTAGGTACTAGGAAATGAGATGGGTCATTTGATCCATGCCCCAAGTCATCATCACTCAAGAGATGGGACTTAGGGGTACAAAAATGAGCAGTTTACCCTTTTTTTTCTCGAGAAGTTTACAAACCAGTGGCAGGGAGAGAGAGAATGATAAGCATAACTGGGATGGAGAGAAGCACAGTGGGATCATGGGGAAGGGAAAGGATTTACAAGATGCATAGAGGATACAGGACTTCCCTGCTAGCTCAACTGGTAAAGAATCTGCCTACCATGCAGGAGACTCCGGTTTGATTCCTGGGCCAGAAAGTTCCCCTGGAGAAGGGATAGGCTACCTACTTCAGTACTCTTGGGCTTCCCTGATGGCTCAGACAGTAAAATATCCACCTGCAATGCAGGAGACCCTGGGTTGGGAAGATCCTCTGGAGGAGGGCATGGCAACCACTCCAGTATTCTTGCCTGGAGAATCCTATGGACAGAGGAGCCTGGCAGGCTACATACAGTCTACGGAGTCTCAAAGAGTCAGACACGACTGAGCAACTAAGCAAAGCACACAGCATAGAGGATACAAATGAGAGGAGCTGCTGATCAATGAGTTATTGAACATGAAAGAGACAAACCTTGGATGATTTCCAGGTTTCTGATTTGTTAACTGGATATACATTGATATACATTAATCAAGAAAAGAATCACAGGGATAAGAATGACTTAGGGCAGTAGTAAGGAGAATGCATGAATTTTGCTTGATCCAAGTTGTTCTTAAGTACTGAAGAGATTGAAGCAGAGATGTTCAGCAATTGTTTAAACTTAGTGTTCTGGGCCAGAGAGAGCTGTTTGCATTTAGTGATTATTGTTTAGTTGCTAAATTGTGTTCAACTCTTTGTGACCTTATGGACTTTAGCCTGGCAAACTCCTCTCTCCATGGGATTTCCCAGGCAAGAGTACTTGAGTAGATTGCCATTTCCTTCTCCAGGAGATCTTACTGACCCAGGGATCGAACCCATGTTTCCTGTATTGGCAGGCAGGTTTTTTACCACTGAACCACCTGGGAAGCCTGCCGAGCAGCTACTTATTGAGCAACTGCTTATTGAGCAACTACTCTCTGATGTACTTTGCAGGAAGTTATGGATACAAAAGTCTGTAAAACGTAATCCCTGCCACTGAAGAGTTGCAGCTAGAGCAAGCAAAAGACATGTGAATAGCTAATGGCCTTGCAAGATGGCCCCTGTTAAAAGAGATGTGCAAAGTGCTCTGGGAGAACAACAGACCTTTTAACTCAAGTTTAGAAGGGTGATGGTATTATTCAAGGAAGTCTTATTGGAAGTGATGCTTAAACTGAGTGCCCAGAGTTGGCTAGAAACTCTTTGGGTATAGTGAAGTGCAGCACTATAGAGTTTAGGACTTGGTGGGCTACAGTCCATGGGGTTGCAAAGAATCGGATATGATATGACTGAGTGACTGAGTATGTGTACAGTTTATGTGGTCATAATATCTGGATTCAGATCCTGGGTCTCTTCTTTCTTGTGCAAGTCACTTAAACCTCCTTATTCCTTAGTTTTCCATCTCTAAAATGAAGATAATAATAATTCTACAATACCTATATTAAAGTATTTCTGAGGATTAAATGTAATAATGGTATGTATCAAGAGCAAGGTATAGCTCCAGACATATAGTAAATGCTCAGTAAACATGATTATTATGTTGATTATTTGCAGAGATAGGATGGCAGAAGGATATTACAGACAACAGATATACCAAAACAGATGTTTATGAAATCATAACAGCTGGGTTATTCTGATAGCTCTAAGCAGTTTACTATTGCTAGAGCTTAAAGTGTGAAGCAGGAAATAGCAAGAAAGGAACCTGGGGAGGCCTTCATAGGGGAGACAACACAGCCTTGGGAATTACTAGACAGAGATTCATGGCTATTTAGGGATTTTAAGAAAAGGAGATGATATTTCTGTGGTTAAGAACTTTTCCTAGCAGCTGTTTGGAACTGTAGGAAAAATGAATAGAAGTTGAAACACTCAAGGGGTAGATTTTAATTTTTGTCTATCAGGAAAGGATTAAGCCTGAATTAGTCTAACTGTGGGGAGAGAGCAGAGAGAAGAGGGTAAGAAATACATAGGTGGTAAAATCAGCAAATTCTGTGATTAGATATGGCCAGGATGAAGGAGAAGGATGTTTCTCTCAGAGTTCTTCCTTGGGTACCAGGAAGATGTTAGTGCCACCAACTGTGCTGCAACACAGGAGAAATACCAGGTTTTGGCAGGGGATGCTGTGATTATAAAGCTTGAATGTGAAAGCTCTCAATTTGAGCTTGGGAGACATTTAGAACTGCAGATAAATAATTTGTGTATCGATAGCATGTATCCTCCCAGTAAAATTAGGAGAGTGGGTGGTCTTTAGGAGCATGTGTCAACAGGAAAGGCTAGTGGGCTGAAGATAAAACTGGTGAATCCTGACATTTAAAAGATGGAAAAGGAAGAGGAATTCATACAAGAAAACTAAAGCAATGGTAAAAAATGGAAAAGAGATTTTTTTTAACAGGAAAGTCTGTTTATACAGGAACTGAGGGAATAGCTCTTTATTTAACCAACCAATAAATACATTAAGCATCCATTCTGCCCAGCACTATAGCTAATAGAGGCATATTCAGAAAAAAAAAAAAAAGTACGAATAAAGTGAACTGACAATTGTCCATTACATTGGGTCATGAACAGTTTTATTGACCTAAATAGGAGCAACTTCTGTGAAGTGTGGAAAGCAAAAGGGCTGAACAATTGTACAAAGCATGAAGGACGGGTGAAGAGGAAGAAATGATAAAGTAGATAAGTCGTACATAAAGGTTCAGATGAAAATACGTAGAGAACAGAGAAGAATGCCAAGAGCAGAAGCACGGGACAAGTGAACAAAGAGAAGACGATGCAGAAGACAGAGAGGGATTTAACAGATTTAGACTAAAAATGTGAAAGGGGTTGCATAGTGGAAGGCAGAGGGAGAGAATTCTTAAAATTAAGAAATAATAATTCATTTCAGATAGTATAACTTTTATTTCTTTTTTTTTTTTTACAATTTCTATTTCTCTTCCAAGAACTTTTATCTTTCCATTAATTTCAAGTGTGTTTTTCCTTATCTCACAGAACTTATGTATAATAGCTACTTTAAAATCTTTATCTGACAGTTGTTTACATCTGGGTCATCCCAGTTGTCAATTATTCATTCCCTTTGGAATTAGTCATATTTTCCTAGTTCTTGGTAATTTGAATAATTTTTGACTGTATCTTAGAAATTTTTAGTTTTAGGTTGTTTAGAGTCTAGATTCTGGTTAAATCCTCGCGAGAACGTTGATTTTTGTCTGTTACTTTTACCAGGCACACAACCCATAGTTTTCAGATGGGAATTTCTGCCTGTATTCCAGGGATGGAGCTTTCAATGCCAGTTCAATTGTCAAAACTTTGATATTCTACTTTGGGTCTGTTGTGAGCATGTGCCACTCAGCGGTAAGCCTGAGACCTGGGTGATAGTGTAAAATAAAGGTCAGTGCTCAAAGATTTTGTGAGATGTTGTGCTCCTTTGGGTCTAACTTAACTACAGCTCATGAGTAATCCTGAAAGTTATATTCATTCAGTCAGAGAATTAGGGAACCCCCTCTCCAAATTGCTCCTCCCCAGGACTTCTCTCACATTCTCTTATTGCAAGAGATTCCTTTCAGGAGCCTCTGGCCAAAAGGATGGAGTTTATCTTGGAGTTTAGCCTGCATCTGCTGCCACTGCATAATTCCCATGACTGTGGCCACCCAGACAAACTGAAGAGAAAAGAATTAATAATAATAATAATAATAAAATCAATTTTAAAAATGGAGAAAGAAAATAGGACTTCCATACTCTCCTGATGGCAGGGGCTGTGTATGCATGCATGTGTGCTCACAAAGTGTCTGACTCTTTGCCACCCTATGGACTGTGGCCCGCCAGGCTCCTCTGTCCATGGGATTCTCTGGGCAAGAATACTGAAGTGGGTTGCCAGTTCCTCCTGCAGGGGATCTTCCCAACCCAGGGGTCAAACCTGCATCTCCTGCATTGGCAGGCAAGTTCTTTATCACTGAGCCACTGGGAAGCCTTGACTGCAGGGGCTCCTTTGCCCAGTTCTTAAAGCCAAAGGACACAGCCCATTAGTTTAAGCTGACAGTGCCACCCACACCATGGACTCCACTGGGAGCCCACCCTTGACAAGCCATGAGAGGAAAAAAAGACAAATGGTAATTTCCCCCCATATTTCTCAGTTCACAGAAGTTTATATTCCAGTCTTCTGGCCAGAAAGACAGAATTTATCTCAGAGTATTAAATGTCCATGACATCGCCATAGCAGTATTTGACTTCCCTCAGCAATCTACCTGCTTTTTCTTTATTTTTCAGAGTCCTCAGACATCTATTCTATGTTTTGAACAGTGACTGTAGTCATAGTCACTATGGAGAAAGAACTGTAGCGGGCTTACTGCATCCCAGCTGCACCAGAAGGTCCCAGAAGTAAATAAATACCAAGAGAAAACTGGGCAAAATTTAAAGTCTGCACATTATTTGTTTTATCTAGTTCTTAGAAAGTTATTGGAAGCTTACATAAACTCAGTGAAGTGGGGGCCAGAAACAGGATTGCAGTGCAATGAGGAGTGAATAGGAGTGGAGAAGAGGGGATTGACATAAGTGACCAAGACTGGCTGTGAAGGGACTCCCTGGTGGTCCAGGGGGTAAGACTCTGTGCTCCCAGTGGAGGGGGCCTGGGTTTGATCCTCGGTCGGGGAACTAGATCCTGCATGCTGCAACTAAAGATCTGATACAGTAACTAAGACCTGGTGTGGCCAAATTAATTAATTTATAAAAAAGATATTGTTTGTGGAAGAAGATGAGAACAAGAGCAATAGGAGGGGAGGATAAAGACAGTGACATCATTCAAGAAGAGAAGATAGAGTAAATGTCCAAAGAAAAAGTCAGCTGATAGGTTTGGTGGTGGTAAAATGAGGTAGTTCTGTTTGATTTTCTATTTCCTCCTGAGATACAATATGCGAAGTTATCATCTGAGAATCAGAAGAGGGAGGAGTTGTTGAAGATCCAAGAGGAGAATCATGCAATAACCATTTTAGTAAGAAAGAGGCTTAACTTTTCAGTGAAATTGTAGGCTTGAGTGGTAGTAAAGAGGGCCCTCTATCTTTTGTGGTGCTAACCTGAAAAACCAAATTCATCCATTCTACTAACTCCACACTTTCTTGCCTTCTGGTTCTGGGTTCACCTCTGGTTCTGGAGGTGAAAGCCACCTCCAACCCACATCTGCTTGGCCCCAGCCTATACCCTCTGGTTATCCATGTCTGAGTCCTACCTGAGAGAATGAGGCAGGCTTCTTGGAGACAATCTGAGGATGAGAGGCAGTACGGATCAGATCAAGCCACAGAAAGGTTACCTTCAAGGTTATTCAGAGAATCATAGCATCATAGAAGAGAGAAGAAAGCAGTAGGTAATGAGAAGATTTCAGTTTCCAGACTAGAAGGAAATTAATCAGCCACCGAACTGAAAGTGCTTAAATGATGACATAAACGGATGAAAAGTTAAAAGACTCTAATATATCAATCCAGGAGTTTAAAGTGAGGAGTGAAGCTGGATGAATCAGGAGGTACAAAATCTAAACCAATGGAACCTAATGACTGTAATTAACACAGATGGAAAAAGAAAAAAGAAAATGACGGGGATCTAGATGGTCTTTATTTAGTAAGGATGAAAACTTCCAAATAACAGATAGAACCACCAACTCAGAACTGCTTTGCATCTAAAATAAAGTTATAACATTCTACTCTGGCTATAATTTTTTATTGTTATCCTACCTGCTGTTCATCTTCATCAGTTGTTTTAATTCCACAGTTTAATCCCACATGGTTTTCAATGGATCAGCCCATTCTCACAGCTCTTGTTTAGTCCTTATCTGTAAACACTGGCCTTTCATTTCAGCCTCTCTTCCTTGGCACCCACAAATCCCAGACACCATTTCCTTCTTTCCATCTGTCTTGCAGCCAACCTCCTTCCACACTTAGATCAGGCCGTGCTTTGACCTGTCCCCTCTGACTCAAGCTAAGGAGCATGGCTGAAACGCCGTCACAATAAGCCCCTAATTGGACTGTTCTTGTGTCTTCTACCCTTACACTTAGTTCAGAGTATCATCTCCTTTGTCCACTGCACCAGCTTTCAGACCAGCCCCTTCCTTATACTTTTTTTTAAAGACTTTATATTTTTGCTATAGACCATTTTCAAAGTCTTTACTGAATTGGTTACAATAATTTCTTCTGTTTTATGTTTTGCTTTTCAGGCCATAAGGCATGTGGGATCTTAGCTCCCAGACCAGGGATCGAACTCACACCCCCTGCACTGGAAGGGGAAGCCTTAACACTGGACTCTGAGGCAAGTCCCTGACTTAGACTCCTGACCATCACTAACATCTCACGTAGTCAGCCCTCCAGACAGCAGTCAGAGTGACCCATATAAAACAAAGCAGTCGACCTGCCTTTCCTGGTATACCCCTTCCAAGCCTTGCCATTTCCGTTAGAACTCTGACCGACTTAATTTTACCCCCATGATCTGACCTTCCCCAACCTTTCCACAGCCAATTCCCTCCTCCCCTACTCCTCACCCACACTGGCCCTCATGCCATTTCTTGCAAATGATAGGCTCATTCCTACCCCAGGCCTACTACATTTGCTGTTTCATCTGCTCAAGTCTCCATGCATTGTCTTCATCTCACACAGGTCAAGTTCAAAGTCTCCCTCTTTGACCCTCTGTATAAAATTGCCCTCCCTCCTTCATTACCATCATTGCCTTCACCCAGCTTTGTTTTGTCATAGTAATTATCCCACTAGAGAAGCCCATACTGGACCACATCTCCTCAAAGGCAAGACCTTAACCCTATTTTGTTTGGCTACTAGATCTATAATTCAAAACAGCTTCTACCGTCAGTAGATATTCAGCAAGTGCTTATCTGATGTGCTGAATTATAGGCATGAACATTAGAATCCTGTGGGATGGTGCTAAGAGTCGAGGAGGGAATGAGGCCAGGATCACCTGATGAGCTGAATGGAGGGGAACTTCACCATAAGTGGAGGAAGACCAAACTGTGATGCTCTAAGAGTTGTTGCCGCATTAAATTTTTTATAAGAAATCTATATTCAAACATGCTGTATATTTGATTGTGGAGTTGGAGGACAGTGTGGCCCACTGATAGGGTTTGAAGGTATCATCCATATCATCCTCAGTTTCACAAGGAGAATGTTGCTCTATGAAAAGACAAGCAAGTAGCTTAAGCAGAAGTAGTTAGGTATATTTTTCAATTTCTGTGGTCCAAGTATGGAATGGTTCCAGGGCATGTGGAATTAGTGACCAGGGAAAACTAAATATATAGCGAATGCAACAAACTTCCCAAAGTATTTGCTCTATGCAGCAGTCATCGTTTTAACCAACTCCACATATCCCAAGAAGACATTTCCAAAGTTTATCACGCTTTTTCTGTGTTTCAGAGGGGAAACCAGGAATTTAATTGATATAAGACAGATGTTGGAAATTGGAGGGTAACTAGAAAATGTAGAAGAATCAATTAAGACAAGTGGCCTTAGAATAATGTCCAGGTTTAACTAGATGATTTTGAAGGACCCTTCAAGCTCTTTAGTGACTGTCACTAATGTTATTAATAAAAAGATTATTGACAGTGTTAGGTCTGGAGACCCACAGATAAACTATTCACAGCCTTGAGTATGAGCCTGGGGTTCTGAGTGTGACTCCCAGACTAGCAGCATCAGCGCAAATTCTCGGGCCCCCTGCAGATCAAATGCAGAAACTCAAAGGATGCAGCCCAGCCTTCCAGGTGTCTTTGCATTTGGATATATGTAAGAGTATTGATATGAGTAAACCTTAACAAAGTGTAATACCCAAAGGATACAGAGAAGAGGACTTCTGTGATGGTCCAGTGGTTAAGAATCTGGCTGCCAATTCAGTGGATATGGGTTCGATTCCTGGTCTGGGAAGATGCCACATGGCATGGGGCAGCTAGACCAAGGCACCACAACTATTGAGCCCACCTGCCTGCAGCCTGTGCTCTGCAATAAGAGAAGCCACAGCAGTGAAAAGCTCAGCAATGCTATTAGAGAGCAGTTCCTGCTTGAGGCAACTAGAGAAAGCCCGTGCACAGCAACGGAAATCCAGCTCAGCCAAAAATAAATATTAAATAAATGGAAGTTAGATCAAAATAATAAAGAGGAGGAAGGATTGTCTGTAACATTTGGACCTTGTCTCATGAACAAGAATTCAGACGAAGTTGGGAAGATCTTCCCAGGCAGGGAAACAGGTCAGGGAGGTGGGAAAGACCAGACTGAACCCAAGACTCACATGCTGGGTGGACTTGGGTAGCAGGTGGCACCCTTAGGCATCCTTCGCTCTACTGACTCCAAGATGCTGGTGGTGAAGGGGACTCAGTCATGGGGGAGATGGAAGAATTAAAAATAGGATGTGTAATTTGGCAGCCTCTGGAGCAAACCATGCTTATAGATGAATTGTATTGGGCAGGTGCAGTATCACAAAAATAAGCTTGAGCCAACATTTAATGATGAATGATTTGAACTTTAAAGAAAAATCCTTATTTTTGGCATTTATTAAAGAAAGGGACACTTTCATCACATGGCATCTACGTTTCTACACAGCAACAATTTGCTGCTGCTGGCAGCTGCTGCTGCTTTTCATCTGGTCACATCTTCCCCATTTTTTCACAGTCCTCACCACACCCTTTCACACCCCCAGTAATCATTACCCTTGGACTATTCTTCATAAAGAAACTGTTTTTATGTTTCAATCAAAGATGGAACAATGCAAGAAAGGCCAGGAAGGCTGCCTCTTTCAAAAACAAGTTGAGAAGAACATATGTTATGGGGGAGGATGAGAGTATTTGTATAGATTTGGTAATTATTGCAAAGAAACTTATACACAAAATTAAAGGGAGAGGAATAAATTAGGAGTTTGGGATTAACAGAGACACTACTATGTATAAAATAGATAAACAAGAAATGACTGTATAGCACAGGGAACGGCATTCAATACCTGGTAGTAACCTATAATGAAAAAGGATCTGAAAAAGAATATATATGTGTATATATGTAACTGCACCATTTTGCTGTACATTTGAAACTAATGTAACATTGTAAATCTACTATATTCCAAGAAAAAATAAAACGTAATAGGAGTAAAAAGGAAAAAGGGATAAACTCTGTCTTGGTAAGACAACAAGTAAGACCTGTTTCTTCATGAACAGAGATGGGTATTAAAGAGTGAATAGGAGTTTTCCAGGTGATAATTAACCCCTTTGACAATCAGTTTTCAATCAAATGTGGGGTCTGAGGCAATTTATTACTTTGGAAGTATGTGCCTTTTTTGTAATTAAAATAAATTGATAATCTCTCATCACAGGGCCACACATCCTATGGCTTGGTTGTTCAAGGCTATGTTTTAATTACCTTAGCCTGAGGCCCTCCTTGAGCCCAGGGGTACCTGGAAGTCCTTTTTAATAAGGAGTTAATGCTCAAGGCTCCGTGCAGAGCCATAGCCACGCTCATCTGAAAATGAGGAGTGGAGATACATTCCATAAATCAAAAGCCTGAGGAAAAAATAGTTAACCCAATGTGTTCTGAGTTTCTCCATGCTTCCTTGAGGGGGTTCATTATGAGCGAATACTCTGCTAGGTCACTGAAATATTTAAAGGCGGGAGGGAAAAAAGCATCAGAATCCAACCTTGTGTGCGTGTATCTGTGTGTTTTTCAAACCAATGCATTCCTGACAAAGGCTAAGGCAAGGCAGCTTTCCTTTAGCATCCTTGCTGGTCACCTACATAAAAGCAGAGGTAGTGGATGCTCATGCCATTAGCAAATGTAGTGTGTTTGCTTAGTCACGCAGGCATGTCCAACTCTTCTGACCCCAGGGACGGTAGTCCACCAGGCTCCTCTGTCCATGGGATTTTCCAGACAAGAATCACTGGAGAAGGTTGCTATTTCCTACTCCAGGAGATCTCCCTGATCCAGGGATTGAAGCCGTGTCTCTTGCGTTGGCAAGGGAATTCTTTACCACCGCCCGTGGAGCATGGTGAGACCCCTTCCCCGTTCTAGCAATGGTTTGTTGTCCTGGGATGGGGGTGGCCAGTTCAGATCCAGGTGGAGACCAGTTTCTCATGGAAGTGCCCAGTGATGGGTCCTGATAGCCGGTGCCGAGAGCGCAGCACAGGTGAGTTTGTGTACAGCTGCTGGAGAAGCCCCCATGCCAGGGACACGCGCCCAGTGCCGCTCAGCCTGGTCTGATTGTGTGTTTGACATCGAGTGCTTTGCAGCCAGACAGGGAGCGTGTAACGGCATCCCCTCCTAGCTGGAGGCCTGGAAAGAGGATGCAAGTGTGATTACTGCTGACAGCTAATGGAGCATCACCGTGAGAGCCAGGAGTGCAGACGCTGCTTTTGGATGTCAGCTCCTTTGGTTCCCATCCCAGAAAATCTCTCACAGGGCACTGATTGATCTTTCAAACAAAATGACTACATCCGCCAAGTTGTTTTCGCTTCTTTCATTATAGTTCCTCATCCCTGAACCACAAAGAGAGATGGCAGTTTGGAGGTGAAATATTTGTAGGACCACAGAAAAGAGTAGAGTGAACACCCAGAGGTCTTTGCCATCACCCTGTAATCTGTAGAAGATGGTAATTGGCTGGGGCAGGAGTAGGAAAAAAATGAAAGCTGTCACTTGCCATTTGCATGGATATGAACACACACTGGGGCTTCACTGGTGGTTCGGGGTAAAGAATTCACTTGCAATGCGGGAGACACGGTTCAATCCCTGGGTCAGGAAGATCTCCTGGAGGAGGAAATAGCAACCCACTCCAGTATTCTTGCTTGGGATATCCCACAGAGAGAGGAGCCTCAAAGGCTACAGTCCATGGCGTCGCAAAAGAACCGGACACAACTCAGCAACTAAACAACAACAACAGTCATAAGAATAGTAGCTAGCATTTATTGAATGCTTGCTGTTTGGAAGGCAATGGCACCCCACTCCAGTACTCTTGCCTGGAAAATCCCATGGATGGAGGAGCCTGGTAGGCTGCAGTCCATGGGGTCGCAAAGAGTCGGACACGACTGAGTGACTTCCCTTTCACTTTTCACTTTCATGCATTGGAGAAGGAAATGGCAACCCACTCCAGTGTTCTTGCCTGGAGAATCCCAGGGACGGGGGAGCCTCGTGGGCTGCTGTCTGTGGGGTCACACAGAGTTGGACACGACTGAAGTGACTTAGCAGCAGCAGCAGCAGTGCTAAATAATATATAAATGAATTTGTTGAATTTTCAGATCACTCTTATTGAGTAAGTGACATTTGTATTCTCATTCTACAGGTGAGAAAACCAAGGCTTGGAGAAAGTTTAAATGTGCCAGAGGTCACACAGATTTAAATCCATATATGACTTGAGATCTGTTTCCACTGTGCCCTGCTGCCTTTCGGTGCCACTTTGAGATACAACTTTTAATGATGTGGGTGGGGGAAATCGTCTTTGAAGTCCTCTTAAAACTGTAATCAACTTTGGTTTCATTATCTAAAAGTCTCAATTTCAGCAACAGTGAAAGAGCTACCAGTTTTTGTGGACTTTGTGAATCCAGAACACTGTGCTGGGCACCTATATCTCTCACCTAGAATCCTTAAAGGGTAGATAGCCAATCCCCACCTCAGAGGAGAAAAGTAAGGCTCTGGGACATTGTACACATTACCTGATGTCACAGAGGTAATTAGAGGTGAAGAGGGCATTTTCTTCGAGGTCTCTGAGACCCCCAAATCCAAGGTGTTTGCACCTGTCATATTATCTTCCCTGACTTTTAAATATACAGTACCACAAGTACCAAAACCTAACAGAAACAACGCAAAACTCAACACCTTCTTAACTTTCGTTAAAAAAAAAAAAAAAAGCACCAAACACGGGAATGACGGAGGGTCCTTAAAATTTACTATATGATCCAGCAATCCCACTCCTATATATATCTGGCATATATCCAGAGAAAACTCTAGTTTGAGAAGACACACGCATCCCAATGTTCATAGCAGCACTATTAACAATAGCCAAGACCTGTAAACAACTTAAATGTCCAGCAACAGGTGAATGGATTAAGGAGATACAGTACATGTATATAATGGAATATTAGCCATAAAAAAGAAACAAACTACTACCATTTGCAGCAACATGAATGGATCTAGAGGATATTATACTTTGTGAAATAAGTCAGACAGAGAAAGACAAATATCATATGATACCACTTACATGTGGAATCTAAAAAATATTACAAATAACCTCTATACAAAATACAAACAGACTCACAGACATAGAAAATAAACTTACAGTACCAAAGGGGAGAAGAGGGGTAGAGATAAATTAGGAGTATGTGTTTAACAGATACAGAAGACTATACATAAAATAGATAAACAACAAAGATTTACTGTGCAGTGTGGGGAACTATATTCGATATCCTATAATAACCTACAATGGAAAGGAATTTGAAAAGATATACAGCATATATAATATACATATAATATATAGATTTTATCATATATGTATGTATAATTCATAAACATATATGAGGTGGCGCTAGTGGTAAAGAACCTCCCAATGCAGGAGATGCAAGAGATTCAGATTTGATCCCTGGGTGAGGAGTTTCTCCAGGAGAAGAAGTGGCAAACCACTCCAATATTCTTGCCTGGAAAATTCTGTGGGCAGAGGAGCCTGGTGGGCTACAGTTCATGGGGTCGCAAAGAGTCCGCAGGACTGAGGACTGAGCACAGCACGGTACATTATATATATATAACTAGAAAAACACCATATAAAACTAAGGGCCTGCCCATTAAAGAGATCCAGCAACTATGTTTAAGCAATTAGTCCTGCAAAGTTACTCAGGGTACCTGAGAAGTCGTAAAATCCAAAAACAATCCAAGAAAATAATTTTGTGTATATAAGGTACCCCCCTCTCTCTCCCTCCCTCTCTCTGACAGCCAGCTTGGTTTGTTTATTTATTGTCCGTGCCCTAGACACCTTCCACGGCCGCCCCGCACTGACTCAGCGGAGCTGGCCCTTCACTTGGGCCCTGTTCCGGCAGCTGCTGCAGCTCTGCGCTGCCTCCCACGCGCTGCCAGCTGTCTCCGCCTGCATCGCCCCACAGTAATGTGAGCAACTGGAGGCAATAATGTGTCTCCCCATTTGCCTAACAATACCAACATGGACAATAACTCAGAAGACTGAAGATTTGTGCTGTAATTTAATAAACCCCATGCACATTTCTACAATTGAGTATCACATCTGTGCAATGGATCCTAGAAGTGTAATATTCTTTTATAAGGGACCATTAACCAATCTTAAGTTTATAGGTTTCCTTAAATCTTTTTCATCAGCTGTTAAACTACAGTAAAGAGAAAATTGCCTCTTATGAGACAAGGGATAGTAAAATACAAAGACTGTGATTAAACGTCAATCAATTAAGGATTATAATATAATAAAATGCTGACTGATGATTAAAATGAGCACATTCTCGGAGAATTGTTTAAACAATGTTAAGAATTATTTTTAAAAGTCAGTCAAATAAACTTCAATTGGATCACATTATAGATGAGTCCTTGCTCCAAAAGGAAAAAAAAAAAAATCCATAAAAATTATTCCTCAGGTACAAAGACCCCAAAATTGGCAGTGAATTTCTATGCTAAAAGGTATTTTTTTTAGCTTCTCATTTTACTATTCCCCAGTCTCCAGAATTTTAAATTCTTTTCTGAACAGAATAAGTAATGACATTTTTGTTTCAGCTAGTTTTCCACCAGTGTGTGCAGCTGGGCAACAGTTTATGGAAATGGGTTGTGTAGTAAAACCACCGAACAAACAAACAACATTGCAATTGAGGTAACAAAACACTGACTGGAACCTGGGGCTCCAGAAGGAGCTCTGGGACTGTTTGTAAAACTTCGCAATCTAAGCCTTCCGGAAATGACCTCTTACAGAATTCCTTCCTCTGAAGGTCAGAGCACACTTCCGTCCGGGAACAGCTTGCCTGCTGCAGAAGGCTTACAAGTAATCCAAAGTGATCTACTTTATTTCTGTCTACCATCCACCACCCATTTTAACCATCAGCTTTTCCACTTGGGTTGGAGTTATGCTGGAAGACCCAGGCTAATTACATCACGTTTGGCAGCCTCACATACCAAAAAAGACCAAGAAGTTTCTTCCTCTTTACTCTAGCTGCCATATTTCTTTTCCTCCAAGAATATGACTGGCAAGGAGCCATGTTTTCTGTGTTGAGCTGCTCCTTCCACAGACCCAGTCTTCCACATTGCCCTCCCAAAGCAATTTTCCTGCTACATTGCTTGTACCTGGTCCCCATGGAGCTCCGAGGGCATTCAGACTCCTGCCAGTTTGCAGGGAGCGTTTTGAAGCTTGTTGCAACAGCTGGCTTATATGAGCCTTGAAGGAAAAGCCTGCATACGTGTGGCAGCGCATTTGAAGTGCCGAAGCAGCTGGCAAAGTAAGCAGAGACCAAAAGATGTGGAGTAACTCACAGCTTTGCTAGAAACTGTGAAGGAGAAGCCTTCTGTGGCAGACGGAAGCATAATTAATGGATAAACCCCAGTGCAGCCTGGCTTCTGCCCTTATCAGTCTATGGAAACTACTCTAGTGAAGGTCACCAATGACCTTCTAATTACCCAATTCGATGACTGCTTTTTGGTCGATGCTTTCCCAGGCGATTCTGCTAGACTTGGCAGGAGAGTTGAGTGATGGGCAGAAAAGCACATGCTCACTAAGGAACAAAGCTGGAGTTTGAAATAGGTGGGTTTAACCCCAAACTCAAGATCTTCCCATGGAATCCTGGTTGCCTCTCAACATTTCACACATCTTATAAAGAAAAGGTGAATGGGAAAAAATGATGGATTGACTATAATCTCTTATTTTCTCTCCTTTGTAGAATAGACCTGACATGATAGCAAGGGTATTTTTGCAAAGGTATAGAGCCACAGAGACAAAGAATGAGAGAGATGGCAGAAGAGGATAAGAGATTTTAAGACACTCTTGAGAGATGGAAAGAGGTAAATAAAGTGCATGCAGAGATCAGAATAAAAATTTTTTAAAAATCCATGTTAGTAGCTAAGAGAGATAAAAATGCTTATATACTGCAAGAATAGAAAAGAAGCAAATTAAGTTGCCTAGCAGAACAGGCCCTGAGGACACCAAGTCATGAAGGAATTGGAGGTGAGACTTGGGTGAAAAACTCAATATTGGCTGATAGCCTATAGACAGAGGCTTTCCTTTCAAGGAACAAGCATCTTTTAATGGAGGAAAAAGCTATAACAAACCTAAACAGCATATTCAGAAGCAGAGACATTACTTTACTGGCAAAGGTCCATATTATAGTCAAAGCTATGGTTTTTCCAGTAGTCAGTATGGCTGTGAGAGTTGGACAATAAAGAAGGCTGGGTGCCGAAGAATCAATGCTTTTGAATTGTGGTGCTGGAGAAGCCACTTGAGAGTCCCTTGGACAGCAAGGAGATCAAACCAGTCAATCCTAAAGGAAATCAACCCTGAATATTAATCAGAAAGACTGATGCTGATGCTGAAGCTCTAGTACTTTGGCTACCTGATGTGAAGAGCCAACTCACTAGAAAATTTCCTAAATCTGGGAAAGACTGAGGGCAAGAGAAGAAGGAGGTGACAGAGGATGAGATGACTGGATGGCATCACAGACTTAGTGAACATGAGTTTGAGCAAACTCAGGGAGATGCTGAAGGACAGGGAAGCCTGGCATGCTGAAGTCCTTGTGGCCGCAAAGAGCTTGACGTGACTTAGTGACTGAATAGATAAGAGTTACTGCCTTGGATGTCCACCTTTTCCCTCCACTATCCCAAAAAGAAAACAGAAAATTGAATTACTGAACAAATCTAACCAGAAAAACTTTAGACTTGAGGCAGAGAGATGGGTAGATTGAAGCTGCTGCTGCTGCTGCTAAGTCACTTCAGCCGTGTCCAACTCTGTGTGACCCCATAGATGGCAGCCCACCAGGCTCCCCATCCCTGGAATTCTCCAGGCAAGAACACTGGAGTGGGTTGCCATTTCCTTTTCCAATGCATGAAAGTGAAAGGTGAAAGTGAAATCACTCAGTCGTGTACAACTCTTTGCGACCCCATGGACTGCAGTCTACCAGGCTCCTCCATCCATGGGATTTTCCAGGCAAGAGTGCTGGGGTGGGTTGCCATTGCCTTCTCCAGATTGAAGCTGGGAGTCATTAAAAAAAAAAAAAAAAAAGAGTGAGTAGAAATCTGCACAATCAATAGTAGAATTCCCAGCCTCTTCTCCCTGTTCTCCAGTCCTGTTCCAGAACCCCTGTAGCCAGTCAGTTCTTTCCCCATTGCCTCCTGTTCCAAGATTTTTCAGACTCCTGGAGAGCCTGAAATGCCACAGAGACAGTGCTCCCAGGTACTGACATATGGGAATGCTCTACACGGGGAAGTTCAAGCACTGCATAGTCACTACACAGTGATGTGAATAAGACTCATCTAGGCCGGCAGAGCTTTTGGTGAGCTTTGCAGTGCTGCTTATGGGTTATGAACTAATGGCTACTAGGCAAAAAAGTACAAACACAAAATAATAATTAAATAGGACAAGGAAGTCTTGACAATGCACAACAAAATAAGGAGAAGAGTTCAATTTAAGTTCTCACAGAGGTAAGAACATGTTGTACTTATTAAATAAAACTCTCAGAAAACAAGAAAGAGCTCTTGTAAATTAAAAATCAAATAGCTCAACAAATAAGAAACGCCCCAGATGAATTAGAAGATAAATGCAAGAAGTTCACTTAGAGTGTATAAAAAAGGCAATATATGGAAAATACGAGAAAATAGTTAAGAAAATTACAAGGTTAGTAATGAAAAAGTTACATATAGGATATCTAGAATAAGCAAAAGCAAAAACATGAAGAGAAATTATCAAACAAATGTTAAAGGAAAATTTTCATCAGAACTGTTCAACAGTTCCTAAATTAAAAGAATCCACTAATTATCCTTGCATTATTTTTATTGTATAGTCGCAAACAATTGTGTCTGACTCTTTGCGGCTCCATGGATTATAGACTGCCAGGCTCCTCATTCTGTGGGATTCTCCGGGCAAGAATACTGGAGTGGGTTGCCATTTCCTTCTCCAGGGGGAAAATTTTTCTTTAATTTTTAAAGGAAAATTTTCCATCATCAAAATTTAAAAAGAAAACTGTATACGTTATATTTATGTAACTAATGAAAAATTTTATATAACTAATGACCGGGGTTCATGACCTTGTACAGGAGGTGGTGATCAGGACCATTCCCCAAAAAAAGAAATGCAAAAAGGCCTTACAAATAGCTGAGAGAAGAAGAGATGCTAAAGTCAAGGAGAAAACGAAAAATATACCCACTTGAATGCAGAGTTCCAAAGAATAGCAAGGAAAGATAAGAAAGCCTTCCTCAGTGATTAGTGCAAAGAAATAGAGGAAACCAATAGAATGAGAAAGACTAGAAATCTCCTCAAGAAAATTAGAGATACAAAGGGAGTATTTCATGCAGATATGGGCTCAATAAAGAACAGAAACGGTATGAACCTGACAGAAGCACATGATATTAAGAAGAGGTGGCAAGAATACACAGAAGAACTATACAAAAGATATCTTCATGACCCAGATAACCACGATGGTGTGATCACTCACCTAGAGCCAGACATCTTGGATTGTTAAGTCAAGTGGGCCTTAGGAAGCACCACTATGAACAAAGCTAGTGGAAGTGATGGAATTTCACTTGAACTATTTCAAATCCTAAAAGATGATGCTGTAAAAGTGCTGCACTCAATATGCCAGCAAATTTGGAAAACTCAGCAGTGGCCACAGGACTGGAAAAGGTCAGTTTTCATTCCAATCTCAAAGAAAGGCAATGCCAAAGAATGCTCAAACTACCGCACAATTGCACTCGTCTCACACACTAGCAAAGTAATGCTCAAAATTCTCCATGCCAGGCTTCAGCAATAGGTGAACTGTGGACCTCCAGATGCTCAAGTTGGATTTAGAAAAGGCAGAGGAACCAGAGATCAAATTGCCAACATCTGTTGGATCATTGAAAAAGCAAGAGAGTTCCAGAAAAACATCTACTTCTGCTTTATTGACTATACCAAAGCCTTTGACTGTGTGGATCACAATAAATTGTGGAAAATTCTTAAACAGATGGGAATACCAGACCACCTGACCTGCCTCCTGAGAAATCTGTATGCAGGTCAAGAAGCAACAGTTAGAACCAAACATGGAACAACAGACTGGTTCCAAATTGGGAAATTAGTACGTCAAGGCTGTATATTGTCACCCTGCTTATTTAACGTATATGCAGAGTACATCATGCAAAATGCTGGGCTGGATGAAGCACAAGCTGGAATCAAGATTGCTTGGAGAAATATTAATAACCTCAGATATGGAGATGACACCACCCTTATGGCAGAAAGAGAAGAAGAACTAAAGAGCCTCTTGATGAAAGTGAAAGAGGAGAGTGAAAAAACTGGCTTAAAACTCAACATTCAGAAAACTAAGATCACCGCATCAGGTTCCATCACTTCATGGCAAATAGATGGGGAAACAATGGAAACAGTGACAGACTTTCTTTCTTGGGCTCCAGAATCACTGCAGATGGTGACTGCAGCCATGAAATTAAAAGACTGTTACTCCTTGGAAGGAAAGTTATGAACAACCCAGACAGCATATTAAGAAGCAGAGAAATTACTTTGCCAACAAAGGTCCATCTAGTCAAAGCAATGGTTTTTCCAGTAGTCAAGTATGGATGTGAGAGCTGGACCATAAAGAAAGCTGAGGGCTGAAGAATTGATGCTTTTGAACTGTGGTGTTGGAGAAGACTCTTGAGAGTCCCTTGGACTGCAAGGAGTTCAAAACCAGTCAATCTTAAAGGAAACTGATCCTTTAAATGTTCATTGGATATTGGATATTCCAAATATTCATTGGAAGGACTGAAGCTGAAGCCGAAGCTGAAGCTCTAATACTTTGGTCAACTGATGCAAAGAACTGACTCATTGGAAAAGACCATGATGCTGGGCAAAATTGAAGGCAGGAGAAGAAGGGGATGACAGAGGATGAGATGGTTGGATGGCATCACTGACTCAATGGACATGAATTTGAGCAAGCTCTGAGAACTGGTGATAGACTGGGAAGCCTGACCTGCTGCAGTCCATGGAGTCTCAAAGAGTTAGACATGACTGAGCAACTGAATGGAACTGAACTAAATGAAAAATTAAAGTTTTAAAATTTGGAAAAATCCCAGTGATCTCTAGGTGATTTTGCTCTGTCCTTGCCTCTTGGGCATGCTCTTGCCTTCTCTGGTTGGCAATTTCTAAGCTTTGGGAGTAAATGCATCAGTTATCAGCCATTGGAAATTTGGTCCCTTTGATAGTTATTTTGCAATATTCAGTGATCAGTTGTATGTGTGTGTACCCCAGTGTACATATATAGAATTTAGTGACTGATCAGTTTTAAGGACCAAGGAGAAAAAGCTTTAGGTGGTACCAGGATTTCTAGTTTAAGGACAGGGCTTTGACTATTTTTCAATTATGTGTTATTCAGTATGAATACAGGTGGTGCTAATGGTAAAGAATCCACCTGTCAACACAGGAAACATGATGAGATGCAAGTTCGATCCCTGAGTCAGGAAGATGCCCTGGAGGAGCGCATGACAACCCGCTCCAGTGTTCTTGCCTGGAAAATTCCATGGACAGAGGAGCCTGGTGGGCTACAGTGCAAGGGGGTTGCAAAAAGTCAGACACAACTGAGCACATACACACACACAGTAGGATCACTCACATCAGTAGTATTTCTTTAGTCTAATTATTTCAAAACAGAGGCAAATGAGTGAGGTGTGTTGTCTTTAAGCCTTTTCATTTTGAAATGCAACACACAAAGAAAAGAGCATTGACTGTAAAGTGTGTCTTAATGAATTATTACCAAGTGAATCTCAGAGTAATCATCATCAAAGTCAGGAAATAAAACACTGCCAGCTATGCTATGAGTCCTCTGCATTCACCCTACTAGTCACAACTCCTTCCTTCTTTCTATTTGTGACCACTATCCTGATTTTATGGGAAGATTCTTCTTGCTTTTCTTTAGTTTTAGTACTGAGGTATGGATTTAATTTCACTAAGTTCAGGCTTAATTTGGAGTTGACGCCAACTGGAGTTTCTAGTTAGCTAAATGAGTCAGGGTGAGGTCTGGCTGGTATGAGGAGGGAATTGAAGGGCTTCTGCATTTCAGCAGACCTTAAGAACTGTCCATCAGCATTTCAAACCTCAAAACTCTTGATATTCTGAGCTGGAGAATTCTTCATTGTAGGGAGCCGTCTATGCGTTGTAGGTTAGTTAGCAACTCCCCTGGTCTCCACCCACTAGACACAGTAGCCCCCCTCTTCCAGTTGGAACAACCAAAAGTGTCTGGATATTTTTGGATATTGCCAAATGACTCCCAGGAGGTGGGCAAAATCATCCTTAGCTGACAACCACTGCTTTGGACGAACTTAAGGACTATCTTTGTTCAAAAGGGCACTTGATCCAAAAAGTCAACTTTTGGCTCTTTTAGGCTTTCTACTAGTCAGTTTTAATCAAATGGTGGAGAAGTCAGGCTGAAAATTCTACACTCCACAGTTCAACCAGAATCTGTGACTCTGTCCAGTGTTAGCCAGGGTCAGTGGCCTAAAGGTCAGCTCCCAGGGCCCCAGGTGGCAAGCCTCCCAGGAAGGGACACTTCCTCTCAAGTGACAGAGGACCTGGCAGCTTTCTCAAGGAGTCAGTGAATGAGACACGGTCGACTGACTTCTTTCCCCACCTCCCCCTTTTCGTATTTTGAACCTTTAAAAACTGCCAGCAAATGAAAGTGTCATATTGATAGCAAAGCACCTCAATGTCAAATGTAATGCACATACACATAAATATTTATAAGCACAAACTATGTAAACTATAATAAAATACATATTACCTAAAGTGATATGTAAATGTTAGAGGTTAGAATCTAAAACCAGATTGATCAAGAGTTCCAAATCTGGTATTTACCTACTGCTCCACTTTTTGCAAATTCCTTAATCTCTCTGGGCTTCACCTTCCTCATTCACACCATGAAACTCACCAAGCACACCTCTAGGTATGGTTTTTGGATCTAGTGAGATGAGAAACACAAAAATGTATCACAAACAGTAAAGCACAATGAAATTTATGATACACTATTATTTTCTAAAGCTTCGAAGAGGAAGGGAGCCTCAAGGCTTCAGATAATTATTAATACCACATTGTAGAGTCTCTCTCAGTTATTTGTTTTAGTTGGACATATTAGTCAATGCAGAATAAGAACTGATTCCTGTGCTTTCAGTTCAATTCAGTTCAGTTCAGTTCAGTCGCTCAGTCATGTCTGACTCTTTGTGACCCCACGGACTGCAGCATGCCAAGCTTCCCTGTCCATTACCAACTGCTGGAGCTTGCTCAAACTCATGTCCATTGATTCAGTGATGCCATCCAACCATCTCACCCTCTGTCGTCCCCTTCTCCCACCTTCAATCTTTCCCAGCATCAGGGTCTTTTCAAATGAGTCAGTGCTTCCCATCAGATGGCCAAAGTATTGGAGCCACAGCTTCAGCATCAGTCCTTCCAATGAATATTCAGGACTGATCTCCTTTAGGATGGACTGGTTGGATCTCCTTGCAGTCCAAGGGACTCTCAAGAGTCTTCTCCAACACCACAGTTCAAGAGCATCAATTCTTCCGTGCTCAGCTTTCTTTATAGTCCAGCTCTCGCATCCATACATGATTACTGGAAAAACCATAGCTTTGACTAGATGGACCTTTGTTGGCAAAGTAATGTCTCTGGTTTTTAATATGCTGTTTAGGTTGGTCATAACTTTTCTTTCAAGGAGCAAGCATCTTTTAATTTCATGGCTGCAGTCACTATCTGCGGTGATTTTGGAGCCCAAGAAAGAAAGTCTGTAACTGTTTCCATTGCTTCCCCATCTATTTGCCATGAAGTGATGGGACCAGATGACGTGATCTTAGTTTTCTATATGTTGAGTTCTAAACCAACTTTTTCACTCTCCTCTTTCATTTACATCGAAAGGCTCTTTAGTTCTTCTTCGTTTTCTGCCATAAGGGTGGTGTCATCTGCGTGCCTGAGGTTATTGATATTTCTCCTGGCAATCTTGATTCCAGCTTGTGCTTCATCCAGCCCAGCATTTTGCATGATGTACTCTGCGTATACATTAAATAAGCAGGGTGACAATATACAGCCTTGATGTACTAATTCCCTAATTTGGAACCAGAACTGTAGTTCCATGTTTGGTTCTAACTGTTGCTTCTTGACCTGCATACAGATTTCTCAGGAGGCAGATGAAGTGGTCTGATATTCCCATCTCTTTAAGAATTTTCCATAATTTATTATGATCCACATAGTCAAAGGCTTTGGCATAGTCAATAAAGCAGAAGTAGATGGACTGTCTTTTTTGATGATCCAACAGATGTTGGCAATTTGATCTTTGGTTCCTCTGCCCTTTCTAAATCCAGCTTGAACATCTGGAAGTTCATGGTTCATGTACTGTTGAAGTCTGGCTTGGAGAATTTTGAGTATTACTTTGCTAGCATGTGAGACGAGTGCAATTGTGCAGTAGTTTGAACATTCTTTAGGGATCCTGAGCTCGAGATCTGAGACAGAATTGAAGACACAAGAATTTAATGTAGGAGTAAAAAGTTCACATCTGATGCTGTTGGTGCCATTACAGTCAGTTAAGGTGTCAGAGGTTCTTCCTGATTCGGGGAATCTTGTTACAGCCACCGATTTTACCTTTCATGTAAAAGTGGAATTTTAACGACTGTATATATTGCATATTCTAAATGTCTTGGTGAGACAGTGCTGTTCATCTCTTGTTGCAAACTCACATTTGCTTTGCCCCATAATGGAGCTTCACACACAAAGGATTACCTGATGATGTTACAGGTTTATAGAAAGAAGTTCTGAAGGAATGTGAGGGTTCCTGATGTACAGATGAGCACCAGAGTGTCTCTTTCTTCATTTTCAGCATTTGGCCCTATATGCTGACAACCTAATTTTTTTTTTTCTTTTTTGGAAAGCCAGAAATTGTGTATACAACATACAGCAACTCTGTATTGTGGTAGGAGCCAGTTTATTTCCGGTTTGCCCCTACTTCTAGGGAATAGCATTTCAGGGATTTCAACTGAAAGCCAGGGGTGTTTAGCAGGGATCCTTCACCTTGACAGGCCTAGAAACTGAATTTCTATCTCCCCCTCATTGTGAAACTGTCAAAGGTCTGCTCAGATTTTGACTGTCTTGCTGGAACTTGATTCTTGAATTCCAAGCCTTTCAACCACTGCAACTTAAGAACTGGCAAATATGTTGAGGTAAAAAGGAGCACGGGGTGTTTGAGCTCACTTCTTTGAAGTTCCCTTTGTTCCAAGACCCAAACCCCTTGATTCTGACTGCCCTCGCAGCCCTGAACTACAGTTTTCGTCTAGTTCCCATGAGGCTGCCGAATGCTCGAAGGCACTGCTTTTCACTCTGCCTTCTGAACTCATGCTGCAAATCAGCGAATGTCTCAAGGTAAAAAAATCAGAAACGACTGTCCTGTCGTGGACTGTATGGGCTTCCCAGGTGACTCAGTGGTAAAGAAGCTGCCTGCCAAGCATGGAGACTTGGGTTCGATCCCTGGGTTGGGAAGTTCCCCTGGAGAAGAAAATGGCACCCACTTCAGTATTCTTGCCTGGGAAATACCATGGACAGAGGAGCCTGGTGCGCTACAGTCCATAGGGTCACAAGGAGTTGGACAGGACTTAGTGACTAAACATCATCAACGTGGACAGTACCCCCTCTAAATTCATTGCTGAAGCTCTGATTCCAATGTGACTGTATTTAGAGATAGGACTTTTAGGAAGTAATTAACATTAAATGAGGTCATAAAGATGATCTCCTAATCTGAAAGGATTTGTGGCCTTATAAAATCTCCCTGCCTCTCTCCCCAGCACCATGTGAAGACACAGGGAGAAAGGGGTCATCTGCAAGCCAAGAGGCGAGTCTTACTTGGAACAAGTCAGCCAACACCTTGGTCTTGATCTCCCCAGCCTCCAGAATTGTGAGAACTAAATTTCTGTTGTTGAAGACACTCAATCTCTGGTGCTTTGTTACAGCAGCCAGAGCAGACTAAGACATGCTCTTTCATTTCATTTTCCTTCTCTCTGAAGTCTTGATCCTTAAAGTCCTGGCTGCCTTGGTTGTCCTCTGATGCCTTCAATTGTTTTGCTTTTTACCTCATTTTTAAATATTTGTTATAGTAGGAATTTTGAATTCATAACTATTCTATTAAAGGAAGAAGTAAAAATCTCAGAAAGTCTCATTAAAATATTTCATCCCAAGAAAAAGGAAGAGTAAATATAAAGACTCTGGAGCAAAAACCTGCTCAGGAAATAGAATATAGTTATAATTATATGAGATATTTAGGGCACAACCTACTTCAGATGCTGTCACCTCAAGGTCTTTATATTATTTACATCTGCAAAGATTCTTATTCTAAATATGATTACATTCTGAGATTCTATGTAGACATCTGTTTGGGGGGACTCTATTCAACCCAATATTGAATATTCTAAGAAATATGTAATATTGACACTACTTCTTCTATTAATAAATGATACAAGGCACTACAAGATCTTGTTTGCTTAATACTATCACCTCCAGATAGAATTACACTCTTCATAGAGTTACATTCTTGAGATAAGCCATTGTCTACAAGGGGACTCTTTTACAAATCATATAAACTACCTGGGATTGTTACTCACATTTGCACTGAAAGTTTATTTTGAAAGCAAAATTCTATGAAGGCTGTATGTTCCAGAGGGTAAGGGCTGGGTTACTTTCATTGGCTTTGCTGTAGGCACAGTGGAAACTGTATTCAATAATACTGTTCCAATCTATAAAATAGACTCAAGCATCCGATGGATTGGTGTGGATACAGTTTGCCTCAGTTTAAGTTCCCATCTTTCAGAATGTGAGGAAAGTTAGATAATCCATATTCTGACCTACAGGCTCTGCTAAACTTTCATGGCTGCCTATCTCTAGAGACATGCCATTTTCTTTGGGCTGAAAAATCTGCAAAGTGTCTGGGCTGAAGTGACTAGAATTGCTCTCATTCACAAACGGCCTCAGAGAGCAGATTAAAGACCAGCTCCCAATCCCATGGATAGAGGAGCCTGGTAGGCTGCAGTCCATGGGGTTACTAGGAGTCGGACACGACTGAGCGACTTCACTTTCACTTTTCACTTTCATGCATTGGAGAAGGAAATGGCAACCCACTCCAGTGTTCTGGCCTGGAGAATCCCAGGGACGGGGGAGCCTGGTGGGCTGCCGTCTCTGGGGTCGCTCAGAGTCGGACACGACTGAAGTGACTTAGCAGCAGCGGCAGCCCCTCCCTTGCTGCCTTTTCATCTGACTCTTGTGGTCATTTCTGCTGATGTCAGCTCCACTCTCCCCAGCAATCACCGTCGTTTTCCAACAGAGATGGATGGCTGAGCAGATGGCCAGAGCGGCTATCCATCACATATGCCTATGGATGATCAAGGCCATGTCTGTGACTCTAAATTCGGCATCAATTAAGTGTGGGTTGCATCCAGCCACACAACCCTCTTGTGCCACCCACAGAGCATCAGGGAATCTGAAAGGTTTTTCTACTTATTTCAGAAAGCTTCTAACTGCTCACCCACTGAGACTGAAGTATGGGAGTGAAGATGAAATGAAAAGCTAAAAGGAGATGAAAAAAACTGAGTAAAAATATTCAGGAACCTAGGCACTGAAATCTGGTGGGTCTTCAAGCTCGCCGATTTTGTGGAAAACAGTTTACTGTGTGTGCCAAGGCTTAGTACACAAACAATAATGCCTTCATGGGTGAAAGCAGCTAGGTGTGCTGAAGTGGTCATATATCTAAGCGTGAAAGAGAGGGACCTCGGCTCACAGAGATACAGAAACGTGTCTTTTGACGATTCTCCCATATTGAAAATCAAATTGAGCTGATAGCTTAATAAACATGACAAGAGTCTGGATCCTCTTCTAGAGCTTTTATTGTTATTATCTTTTGCTACAGTCACTGCTTCAGCACTTCTTAAGCAGGCTCTATTACTGGATTCACCAGTGAACTGCAAAGAAATACTATAAATACAATGTACAACCCTGGGGTTAAGAACTATTTCAGGACAAGGGTTCAGATTTCTAGCCTGAGGTGCTTTAGACCTATTTAACTACAGAAAAAGAAACAGTGGTAAGAAAACAGATTGAACTTCACATGTGAAAAATGTGATTATCTTCTAGGTGGGCCAGAAAATTCTTGAAGACAGACACAAATCATCTTGCTTTCCAGAGCTTTCCTTCTCTTCTTCCAAGATGGTCATTCAACAGATACTAATTGGGCACCTACTGTTTGCTAACAGGTAAAATACATTATCCAAGGAGTGTACAGTCCATCTAAAGACACCAAACTCATAATCCTTATTTTCTTTTCCTTTTGAAATATACTGATTTATGCTTTCTTCCCATTCTCTAAGCTGAGAATTTTCTTTTAGAGTGGCAAATAGACAAAACAATCTGAGCCAGGGTTACAGATAACACCCCCAAAGGCTTCTTACATCATTTGGTGTTGTAGAAGCAGTGTATAGGTGACTTCTAGAGATAGTATCATGGTTTGTGCTAAAGGACTATCTAGGCAGAGATTTTGAACTTCTACCAAAAAGAAACGGAAGGACCAAGCAAGTCCGGGAGACACTTTTAAGAGGCTCATACCCTTGCTATTTGTTGCAATCTGGTGCTGGTTTGCAAGGTAACTGTTTTTTATCTGATTGTATATATGTATATAAATCTTATATGTTATATATTTAATATATTGTATATATTGAACTAGTCAAAGTTATGTCTGCTTTAGAGTTCTTTGTATTTTCTGAGACTTATTACAGAAGGAGGTAGTTGAAATGCTATGAAGAAAACCAACAGGATTATGTTATGAGCACGACTAGAATCATTTTTCATTCAATAATGCTGTTCTGATTGGAAATCCATAGTCTGCTGTTAGCCCTGAAATTTTCCTTCCAAACAGTGGACAAACCAAATGATTTTTTTTTTTTTTTCATTTAGAATTACTCTTCTCTGGAGCCTCTTATCCTAAAAATGTGCTGAATTTAGCTCTTTATCTCTATCACAGTGTCGTGCCTGCAAGAATGTTGCAAAGTATAAAGGCTTAGCGTAGACAAGTGACTTCTTTGATTCCACAGCAATTCCTGGAGTTGAAGTTGCTGCCGCAGCTCATGCTTTACACACTTGCTTTACCTTCCATGAGGGCAAAGGTTTGGGGAGCTCCTCTAGCTTTTTACCATCCCAATATCAGCTCAACACTGATCAGCTCAATGCATCCTAAAATGAGGTAAAATAAAATCGTTTGTATTGTCCCTGTTGCAGTTATAGGACTTGAGAATTAGACGGAACCCAGCTGAGTGAGTGGGGGCTGGAATTCAACTCACATTTTGCTCACCAAGCTGGCATCACACTGAATTCACTCAGAGAAAGAGGTACCCATTTTAATTTGCACAAACACACCAGTTAAGTTGCTAGCTGCCCTGTGCATGGCAGGGTCCACACAAACTGGGCTCAGGGGCTCAATCCAGTCATCTTTTTTTTTTTGACATTCTCCTGCTTTCCCAAGTACACAACTCTTCCTCGCCATTTGTAGGAACATGTATGTGTGTGCGCTAAGTCGCTTCAGTCATGTCTGATTCTTTGTGACACCGTGGACTGTAGCCCACCAGGCTCCTTTGTCCATGGGATTCTCCAGGCAAGAATATAGAGTGGATTTCTATGCCCTCCTCCAGGAAATCTTCCCGACCCAGGGATCGAACCCACATCTGTTATGTCTTCTGCATTGGTGGGCAGGTTCTCTACCACTAGCACCATCTGAGAAGCCCCATTTGTAGGAACAGGCCTCAAAAATCCATGACATCTCAGGTTAAGTAGCTTGGAGGGGTATTAGAAGAATCTTTAATGTTGCCCTTACAATCAAAAATATTTTGATGACTTATATTTGTTATCTGTCACATGGTGTGACTTTTCCATGTACTTTCACCTTCTAAGTTTGGGGAAATAGTGCAGTCTGGTTAACACTAGGTTAGATACTATTAGGAATGAAAGAAAAAAAAGCATCATGGGCATGAGAGTTTATTTCCACTGCACAGATGTGTGTGTATGTGCACATTTAGCAGTTTTTGTTCTTGCTTTTGGGCTTCCCTTTTAGCTCAGACTGTAAAGCATCTGCCTGCAGTGCAGGAGACTGGGTTCTTGCTTTTGCTAAATTTAGACTTTCATTTGGATCATTAGAGTATCTCATATCTCTTTCATTTGTTGCATAATAAATTGTTTGTTCTTCAAGACCCAACTCAAATGTCACCTCCTCTGGGTAGCCTTGCACCCCACCAGGCGGTGTCCTCCATGCTCCCATAGAGCCGCATACATTTATCGCAGTCCTTACCACCAGCAGTTTGTATTGGCCTGTTCTACTGGACCAGCCTGACCATGAATGAGTTCTTTGAAGAAAAGAATTGCACCTAATGCACTTTTGTAGCTCCAGAGTCAGTGTAGAATCTTACCCATTTTAATTATTCAGAAAATCCTGACATAATTTCTGCAGTGTGATCATTCATCTTTGATGGTTATGACTTCTTTGAAAATGCTATAGATGCTCTCCCCGGGAAAAAAAAAACTGCTTTACATGCAAGTTTTGCATACATTTTTAGTTGTTCTTGGGCCCCGTGATCCTGTTCTTGGCCCTTCCATGATCCTACCTATGGGTCCACAGAACTCAGATCAAGAACTACTTGTCAAGAGAAACGGACTAAGGGTCCTGGTACAATAAAGTGCTACACATTCCCCTGTTATTTCCTTCACTCATATATTAATCATGCTGAACACTGAGGATGTTATAATGAATATCATACAAGTACTCAACACCCAGGGACAGAGACCAACAAATGAGTGGATAAAGTTATACCACAGCATGGTAAATGTTACTGCATGCTAAGTCACTTGAGTCATATCTGACTCTCTGCGACCCAATGCACTTGTAGTCTTCCAGGCATCTCTGTCCATGGGATTCCCTAGGCAAGAACACTGGGGTGGCTTGCCAATGCCCTTCTCCAGGTGATCTTCCCAACTCAGGGATCAAACCCATATCTGTTATGTCTCCTCCATTGGCAGGGGGGTTCTTTACCACTAGAGCCACCTGGGAAGTCCGAATGTTACTGCAGCAGTGTACAGAAGATGCCAGCTTCAGGAGAGTGGTTTCAGATTCCTCACTTAAGGACCAAAATTTTCCCCTCTATCCTGCAATCAATCTGAGTGGTAACATTTTTCTTATCCCAAATCAGTACATTTGAAAAAAGTTTTCTATTATCACTATCATTTCATAGCATCTTACTGCTCCCAAAGACTATAATTCTGGAATAAAGAACAATCCTTTTATAACATATAATTTTGTGAGAATAAATTTCTTCTCACTTCATTGTGAATGTCTAAAACTTCTCATACTCTGGCACCCAGCATTTAGTATTTGAATCACTTGTTTTAGGGAGTCATTGAAGGCTTCCTAGAAGAACTGTGCAAAGTGAGTCTTTAGGCATAAATGGGGGACTAGAAGGTGGGAATAAATAGAGGGAGAGACTTACTCCAGGTAGATGAAATAATAGTTGAATGCCTCAGAGGTTAAATATATAAAATGTGTGCATATAGGGTAGTAATGGAGATGAGATCAAGTTAGCAGGAAAATCCCCCAGGAAAAGGTGAAATGGGCAAGAATTGAAAAGTCTTAGCAAAGGGACCTTGCAGAGGAAAGGTATTATAAGTGGGTAGGATACAGAAGCAGCTGCTTCTGCAGGCTGGTGTAGAGGCAAGCTGTAAGATGTTTGGGGCCCCCACTGACTTCCCCTGAAGTCATGTATTAAGAGCGAATTAGCCAGCAAGAGGCCCCTACTGCCAGCTTAGGAGAAGACTATGCAGGACGGAAAGGCAATGAAAAATGGGTGAGGCTCTGAGCAGGAAGAAGGTAAACAGGAAGGCTGGCGGGGGAGTGGCATCTATACCGGAAACTGATGCAAGGATGGGGGACCAGAGTCAAGGCAAGAGCACAGAAAGCTGTCCAGTCATAAAAGAAGTCATAAAAGTCATAATAAAAAATGTGAAGAGGGCCTTGTGTGCTGGGTGGAAATGGAAACAAGAGTGTCAAGATAAATGCAGGATACAAGGAAGAAACAGAAGAAGTTGAGGTAGATCCACATACATAAAATCTACAGTTAATATTATCTTACTGAAAAAAAATAATATGGAGATAGTCTCTTCTATTATCTATATGCCATTATTTTCTTTAATCAGCATATTAAGCTAATCAAACCTTAGTAAATTCACATTTCACTTTCAAAATGTTTCTTGAAATTATATTAATGCTATTGGATGGTATTTACTGACTGATTTTTTTTTTAAGTTTCAGCTTTGTAAGAGTTTATAAGTAGGTAGATCAACTACTCAGATACTCTAGCTAATTTAAAGTAGCTTAAAATATTATGTAATTCAAATTACTTCTTTCAGATAAACTGCTGGTATATATTCCTCATCCAGCCTAAAGCTGCTGCTACCAAATAATGCTCTAGAAAAAAAAAAAAAAAAGCTTTAAATGAAAGCCACTGTTAGTATCTCTGGGGATGTTTCCATTGAGAGAATATTGTATGTCATGAACAGCCCACTATCAAATGCTTTCTACTTAAGGCATGTGAATATTTAAAAGCTATCTTCACCTGGAACCACCATTTCCTACCTGCCTTCTCTTCCACATAAGATCATCCTTTTAAATCTGTAGCAAATAATTTTTAGACACATTTCTTATTATAGCATTACCACAGCCAGCACAAACATCTCCTTTCTTCTTTCTCCCGCCATGTGTATACATAATGGAGTTTCTTATTAAATATACATGCAACCCTTCGTTGCATATAAATGTACCTCATCAAAGAATAAGGGAGACCCTGCCACTCTGCTATTGATTGGTCATGAAGCCAGGGCAATATCTGAATGGTGTTCTTGGGCTTTCTCTTAAAAAAAAAAACAAACCCAAACTGAATGAGGCCTGTAACTTTAGCCACCATCACAAGGAAATCTAATGTGGTTCCCTTCTTACATATTTATTAGGCTGCTTTATTACCTATTTTTGAGACCACAGAATGCAGAAACTGCTTTCTTACTTCCTAAAGAGAATTTACAAAGTCACGGCTTTTGTCGTCCTGGGGCAACATTCTTGTCTTTGAGGAATATGCCAGGCTGAAGAAAACCACAAGACTGGGTGACGGAGGGGGTGTGTGTTAAAACACATCAGTAGTGACATGCTTTCCCAGATTCAAGCATATCTGACAGGCAATACCAGGTGCTGCCATAGATGGTAGCCTTTGAAAAAGCAAAGCAGTGGTTTGGTAGTCCAGTGGTTAAGACTCTGTGCTCCCAATGCAAGGGATCCAGGTTCGATTCCTGGTCAAGGAACTAGATCCCACATGCCACAACTAAAGATCCTTCACGTCTCAAGAAGACCAAAGAGCCCTAATGCCACAACAAAGACCCAGGGAAGCCAAACAGATAAAATATTTTTTAAAAAGCAAAGCAGAACAATATTTCTCATAGCCAACAATTTCACTTTAACTTTAGACTCAAATGACTTGAAATTCACAAGAATGCTATGCAGAGGAGAAGGAAAAAAAATCAGAATGAAGTCCTTAATTCATACTAAGAAACAATAAAATAAAGACTTAGACCAACAGCGGGTTGTTTGGCTGAGGGTGCTGGCTTCTTCAAAAAGCGCTTCTCCTGGATGGCTTGGGAGAGCTAAATTACCTTGTTGGAAAACACACTTGGATGGGTGACTTGCACCAGGTCCACACACGCTAGGTGAAACGTATCTATTGACTTACAAGCTGGATGCGTGTGTCAAAACGCAATCTGGTATTTTTGTAATAATAGCTAACAGTCTTGGCTATAAATTATTTATGGAGAGTATTCAGTGCAAACAGGTTAGAGCACACATCGGCTTCAGCTTGACTGCCCTGGTTTTAGATCATGCAGACATTGAACTCCTCGGAGATCTGCTCTTATCATGGCAAACCCTTAAAGGGGACCCACTCTGCTGTCGGTTCAGCAACTTACAGCCAACAGGCCACTTGCTAAGGCTCTACCTCAAGGTTCAATGAGTAAACGCCATCCTTCTGCCCCCTCGCTCACACCCACCTGGCCCCAGTGATGTAAGGTAATATCAGACACGAAGGCAGATCGATCGCCAGAGCAGAGGCATGGCCATGCTCTGCTATCTTTGTGCAGAAACATGGAAGAATGTGCACAGAAAAGGCCACTGGTGATCTTAACGCGAGCTGACATTTCACTAATGCCATGTTTCTGCAGCTGGAAAGAGGTGGCTGTCCTGGCAAGCCCTCAGTTTAAATTTAAATAAGCGTGGTGTTCTATTGCAATGCGGGACATGGATTTCCCCTTCTGCCCTGGACTAGGACTATTTCAGCCATGGCCATTTCCATTTCTTCTCCGTGATCAGTGTAGGCAGTTGGACTTCTCTGCAGTGTCACATAGATGGCCAGAAAGAGTACAACATCTTTCACTTTTTAAGAATGAAAGCCACAAGGAAAAGCAAACTCTCTGTTAATATTTCAGGAAGGCTATGGAGAAGGGAATGGCAACCCACTCCAGTATTCTTGGCTGCAGAATCCCATGGCCAGAGAAGTCTGTTGGGTTGTGGTTCATAGGGTGGCAAAGAGTCAGACACGATTGAGCGACTAACACACACACTCTGCATCCCCATCAATCAGGCAATTAATGAGATGTGGACCTCAGATGTTTCAGGCCATATATCTGTACATTTCACTTTATCTTCTTTGTCCTTTAAGATGAAGAGATGTTACAGATATTCCACTGCTTCATATGGAAGAACTACTTTGTCATAAGAGATTCCAGCTTTTATTTGTTAGCTTAGAACAGAAAGGGGGTAAGCTATCTATTCATCAATTTATAGGCAAAAGAAAAAACATGTTAGCACAACTGTTGGAGGAAAACTTGGAAACATAATAGGCACTGCCAAGTGGGAAATGTAGAAAATAAGACCTGTGGGTGCTACAGTCAGCTTTCCTTACGACTGGATAGCAAGTTTATCTCCTAAATGTTTTTACAGAGTGTTAGAGAGCAGATGATAACATCTCCATAGCTCAAAAGGCACAGTACCAGGAAACAGGAGCCCTGCTTCAGCTACATAAAAGCCATTCATTGACCATTCATTCAACTCTGAGTGCCAGTTTTTTTTTTAATTTGTTTGTTTTGTTTTGTTTTATCTATAAAAGGGGAAAACCAAAATCCTTTTTGGGCAAAATCCTTTTGTTGTAGGGACAAAATTACATGGTATAAGGAAAGATTATGGTAGTAGATTGAATGGTGGCCTCCAAAAGATTGCAACTTGTGAGTACAAGCTTAGTTTGAAAAAAACCAAAGTATATATTTCAACTTTGTACTTAAGGGATTTGAGATGAAGAGATGATCCTGGATTATCTGCTGCTGCTGCTAAGTCGCTTCAGTCGTGTCCGACTCTGTGCGACCCATAGATGGCAGCCCACCAGGCTTCCCCTTCTCTGGGATTCTTCAGGCAAGAACACTGGAGTGGGTTGCCATTTCCTTCTCCAAGGCATGAAAGGGAAAGTGAAAGTGAAGTCACTCAGTCGTGTCCGACTCTTTGCGACCCCATGGACTGCAGCCTACCAGGCTCTTCCATCCATGGGATTTTCCAGGAAAGAGTACTGGAGTGGGGTGACATTGCCTTCTCTGCAGAGGGGTCTCTAAATCCAATGATAATTTTCCTAAGAGAGACAAAGACCCAGATACAGAAGAGGGAGGTAGATAGTGGAGTCACGAAGCCACAAGACAAGGAAGCCAACCAGAAAGAAGCTGGAAGAAGTCAGAAAGAGTCTTCCCTGGGGCATCAGGGGGAGAGTGGCCCTCCCAACACTTTGATCTCGGACTCTGCGGGAAAATACATTTTTGTTGTTTTGTTCTAGCCCACTACTAATTTTGTGGTAGTTTGTCACAGCAGTCACAGGAAAAATTGTTCAGAGTAAGAACTAGGAGCTTGAGGTGAGAGGGGCTTTCATTTATGGCAAAAAAGTTCCAGCGGTGCCCCCAAACTCAGTATTCAATATAAATACTATTTTAAGGCACCCTTGAAAAAAAAGCAAAGTCAATGGCAAACAAATCCATGATGAGGAAAATACTGAAATTTCTAGATGGTAAAAGATTTGCCTTTGATGCTGAAGAAGTATCTCATTAATATAATAATAATAATAATAAAAAGATGAGATGAGGCATCATTTTTCTGTTAGAGCATCTCACTAAGTGTCAGTCAGAGACTTTCCTGGTGGTCCAGTCATTAAAACTCTGCACTTCCTATCCAGCGGATGCAGGTTTGATTTCTGGTCAAGGATCTAAGATCCCACATGCCCTGCAGTCTGGCCACAAAAACAAACAGACAAGAAGAAGTGTCAGTGATTAAGCCAGCTTTCAGTTGAATTATGTTTTAGAAGCTGATAGTTTCAAAGCCCTAAGAAATGAAAAAACAGGATGCTCAGGATAAAATACTGGGTTAATCTCAAAGAAAATCATCATGTATCAAACTGCGTGTCTAGTCTTGGCTGCACAGTAGAATCATCTGGGAAGATTTACAAAATGCAAGTGCCCTGCTGCACCCTAGACAAATGATATCAGAACTTCAGGTGATGAGACCCAGACATCAGATTTGTGGTCCCCTGGGAGATTTCCATGGTGACCAAGGCTGGGAACCACTGCTGTGAAGAAGAAGGTGGGTACAGGTGGAGATCTCTGGGGTCTGGAAAGCTACTCTGTGAACCTCATCCTGGCAGGTCGTTTCAGTGACAAATGGTAAAGAGTGATTCTGAACCATGTCCGAAGTTATACACCAATCAGGGCTTAATTTTCTTTTCCAGGGTTTAGGTTCCTCAGAGAGTGTTTGTATGACCTCAGCCGAGTCCAACTCTATGTGATCCCATGGACTGTAGCCTGCCAGTCTCCTCCGTTCATAGGATTTTCCAGGTAAGAATATTGGAGTGGGTTGCCATTTCCTTCTCCAGAGGATCTTCCTGACCCAGGGATTGAACCCATGTCTTTGCGTCTCCTGCATTGGCAGGATTATTTACCACTTGGCCCCCTGGGAAGCCCCTCTTTGGAGAGCAGTTGATGGTAATTCACAGGGGATGATGACAATGACTCTGATGAGGCTTGTAGTATTTTTTAGTTTGTAAAGTGCAAACTATCTCCCTATTGGTTCCCAGTGTCATCTGTCAAACATAGCTCTGTGTTTCTAGAATGCATTTCTCCAATGCTTCCTCACTGAAATAGGATGAATGGTTACCCACCCCCCTACCCCCCAGTCAACCCCAATCAATAGAAGAAGATTCACTTGGAGGCCTATTTGAAAAAGCAGTCTTTGCAGATGTAATTAAGTGAAGGATCTCAAGATGAGGAAATCATTCTAGGTTATCCAGATGATATTTCAATCCAATGACAAGTGACACAGACATAGAAGAAAAGGCCATGCAGGCCCTGCAAAGAGGGAGGGAGAAACTGGAGTTTTGTGACTACAAGGCAAGGAAGCCAACAGCCCCCAGAAGCTACCAAAAACAAGAAAGAGTTCTCCCCTAGAGACTGTGGAGGGAGCATGGTCCAGTCAACACCTCGATTTTGGACTTCTGGCCTCCAGATTTGTCAGAGAACACATTTCTGGGTTTTAAAAACCATTTTTATTGAAACATAGTTTATTTACAATGTTATGTTAGTTTCAGGTACAATAAAGTGAAATATAGTCTTCCCAGGTGGCTCAAGTGGTAAAGAACCCACCTGCTAATGCAGGAGACATAAGAGACATGAGTTCTATCCCTGAGTTGGGAAGATCCCCTGGAGGAAGGCACGGCAATGCACTTCAATATTCTTGCCTAGAGAATCCCATGGACAGAGGAGCCTGGTGGGCTACAACCCATAGGATCGCAAAGAGTTGGACAGGAATGAGGCGACTTAGCCCACACATATATCTATATATCTGTATATCTGTGTATACTTTATATATATCTATTTTCCATTATAGATTATTATGAAATATTGAGTATACTTCCATGTGCTATACAGTAGGTCCTTGGTGGTTATTTATTTTATACAGCAGTGTGTATATTTTAATCCCAAATTCCTAATTTATTCATCCCACCCTTTCCCCTCGGTAACTATAATTTTTTTTTTAATGTCTGTGAGTTTATTTCTGATTTGTAAATAAGTTTATTTGTATCAATTTTTAGATTCCACTTATAAGTGATATCCTATATTTGTCTTTCTCTGTCTGACTTATTTCACTTAGTATGATAATCTCTGAGTACATCCACTTTGCTATCACATGAAATTATTCCATTCTTTTTTTTGACCAACTACTATTCCATTGTGTATATGTACCACATCTGCTGTTTTAAGCCACCAAGTTTGAGCCACTTGCTATCCTTAGGCTAGAACTCAAACTTTCTATTACTAAGAAGCGCTATGACCTGGCCCCCAGCTGTCTTTACACTTGGAGCATTGGCCAGGGCCTTCCATGGTGGTTCTGAGCCATCTCGCTTCTTACCCCTCCTGGCATTGTGCTTATACCAGCGTGGCCACTCCGCCCCAGGTTGCAGCTCTTGGAATGGATCTTTTCCGCTGCCATTTGTCTGGTAGGCTCCTCATGGCCCCCAGTGTCCCTCCCCGTGCCCTGCCAAGGCTTCAAAGCCTTCAGATGCTCTTATCCTCTCCCATCAGTTCTCAAGTTGCCTTTGTTTATTGTACCTTTTTATTATAGAACATGCCATATATTACTGGAATCATCTGTCATCCAATACTTCCTGCACACAATTCTAAATTCTTTGAGAGAAGGGAGAGTCACATACGGCTGGATTTTCCTAGTGCCTAACACAGCATCTGACTTCTCATAGAAGCTTGATCATCACTGGCTAAACTAACTAGTTTATTAATAATGTCTTTTGAACATGCATCATTTCATCTAATATTTTAAACATTTAAGTGAAATGCAGACTACTATAATCATATTTTAACAAAAGAAAAAAATGAGGTATAAAGAGGTGAATAGAAGTGTTAGAATTCAAATCTAGGAACTTGATTTCAAGTCTATTTCTCTATTTATTTAAACATATTTATTTAACCAAATATATATTTGACCATATATAGACAGGTAAATTTAACAAGATATATTTAGCCATGAGGCATGAGGTGTGCATGCTCAATTGTGTCCAACTCTGTGACCCCATGGACTGTAGCCCACCAGGCTCCTCTGTCCATGGGATTTCCCAGGCAAGAATACTGAAGTGTGTTGCTATTTTCTTCTCCAGGGCTTCTTCCTGACTCAGAGATTGAACCCAAGTCTCTGGCATTTCCTGTATTGGCAGGCAAGTTCTTTACCACTGAGTTGCCTGAGAAGCTCATATTTAGCAATATATGTATATTATATGCTATATAAGTCTCTTTGTAATACCAATTGCCTCATTGCTTTCTGCCTGGCATTATGACTATTTATGTGTAAGTCATAACTCTGGTAAGTTCATTGAGGATAGGACCCAGGCTTATTTAATGTTTTTGCCATACAGTGTCTTCTAAATAGCAATCATTCAAATATTTGTTGAATGAATTAATGACCATTACAATGACTATATTTTAAAAATTTCTTCCATATTTCTATAAAATTATCCTATGAGGCTACATAATGTCATCTTACTAAAGGCTATAAATATGGAGCTCCCAGTCTCTTTTGTGTCTCTATTCTGTTTCTGGAGATCGGGGGCTTGTTAATTGAATTGCTATTTCACACGGAATGTTTCTCTGTTGGTCTGCTGATTTAGCGGGGCTTATTCTCTTCACTGATTTTTCAGAGAGTGAATAACAAATAGAATCTCACTTTGGGGCAAGCTTAGAGAAAGCCGGTAGAGCGGCTGCCATGGACACTCTCGAGGAGAGGGTACAATTTGACCCCTTATTTCTGGTACCACCTGAGGTAAGGACCATGCCAATGGTAGTTGAACTTGCAGTTACTCTCAGTACAAAAGAAAGCATTATCCAAATTCTAATTATAGTCACTAACAGAAGGATGGAGGTGGAGTCCAGAGTCCAGGAAGTGAAAATCAGATGGGAAATGTGGAGAGGTGAAGCCAGGTCAAGAGAAAGCTGGCGTGGTTCTGAGTCAAAAGGAGACAGGAGTAAAAGGAAGGGTAGAGTGGGAGGGACTGGCAGGAGTCAGGAGGAGAGAGAAAGAAGAGTCAGGAAAAGAGCGGGGGTTTACCCAGGAGACTTTTGTGCCTAGGGGAGCTTTTCGCCTATCCCATCTCTTACCAGCTTAGTCAGGAACAGTAAATATTTATCAAAGGTGTGATAATTTGATAATCTTCTGTTCGTAGTTCATAGACAAGTTTTAAGGATGAATTCCCCTGTGAAATTCTTAAGACAAAACAGCTCTGAAGAGTAGCAAACAAATCACATTTTAAATGCTTTGAAAATAGATAGTTCATAAATAACGGTGTTTCAGTGAGTGACACCGTTTTGTTTATCAGTGAGTAGTACTTGGTGGTCTAAGTCCAAGTCTATCTAGTGCCACATGTGCAATAATATGCTAGTGACGTGTTCTAGGAGCCACATCAAAGTGAGTCAAACTGTGACTTACCTAATGAACTTTTTCATTTTCAACCAACTAGGCTTATTTTTCATGCAAGTGTCATTTCCTTAAATAAGTCTACCCATCCATAAAAAAGGGTTGTCTCCTAAGTAATAGGCTTAACTTTGTTGAAAGTGTATAAAACATCTCCCCATGGTTACAATACTATTGTGGGTCCATAATTTCCCAAGTCATTTCCTCCCAAACTCCTTTTAAACCCTGACATATTCGAATATAGGATAGTACTAGGCTTGTAACAATGTAACCATTTGTGCATGTAGTCACCCCCCCCCAACCCCAACATTTATTGTATTCTATGAACCCAACATCGGAGAAAGCAAAGGCACCCTACTCCAGTACTCCTGCCTGGAAAATCCCATGGATGGAAGAGCCTGGTAGGCTGCAGTCCATGGGGTCACTAAGAGTCGGACATAACTGAGCAACTTCACTTTCACTTTTCACTTTCATGCATTGGAGAAGGAAATGGCAACCCACTCCAGTGTTCTTGCCTGGAGAATACCAGGGATGGGGGAGCCGGGTGGGCTGCTGTCTATGGGGTCGCACAGAGTTGGACACAACTGAAGTGACTTAGCATAGCATAGCATGAACCCAGCATTGGCTAGTTTCTGGAGTTCCCCACGCCCAGGGTTCCTGCCCTACCACGTACCACTGGCAGGTTTAGGCATCCATCTGGACTGAGACTACATCTCCCCCATAGGACTTGGGGACAAATGAAAAGGACACAAGCATGGTGCTTGTGTTGCTTGCTCTGCCATAAGAAATAAAGCCCTTTGACTCTGACCTAGAACTCTTGTGATCTGCCATCATCCTTGAAACAGTAATAGGCTAAATTGTTAGCTTTTAATTAGGATAAAATCAAACCCTATGCTCAACAGTTGGCACAGAGCAAACAATAAGTAAATATAAATTGTAGGTGAGAGACAAGGTCAGTGGAAGGTGTGGAGACCTGCAAAGACAGAGTGGGTAACTGAGGGATGGGCTAGAAAAATGTATCAGGGGGTTATTCTTGAAGTGACTGCTGGTTCTTCTCCTCTCTTTTCCCCCACTTGCCTTCCTCCTTATCCAGAGTCAATATCAGTCATGTTTGCTCCAGAATGTCCTAAAATTGCCCACTGATGATCAGATCTGCAGTCAATTGAATAGCTTTTCCTCAGCTCACCTCCCGCTGAAAGGAAAGCACAACCATTTGGAGAGTGAGAATAATGCAAGGATTTTTGCCACATCTAACCAAGGAATAGGAGAAGGCAATGGCAGCCCACTCCAGTACTCTTGCCTGGAAAATCCCATGGAAGGAGGAGCCTGGTAGGCTGCAGTCCATGGGGTCGCACAGAGTTGGACACGACTGAAGCGACTTAGCAGCAGTAGCAACCGAGGAATAGGATAGTAAAATTTTACCTATGCTATAGTATCTTTTTTGATTTGGTTTAAAAACTTTACCAACAAAGACAAAGTTCCACCCAAAGGCTAATGAAGGATCTTGGGGAATGTAAAGTGAAACAATATTAATCTACGTTTTAAAAAGTCCACCAAGGTTCATAACATCTTGGATATTTCCCAAGTGAGATTTCTGGAGTAAAGAGCTGTACTGAAAGGAAGAAGGGTCCTGAGAAAGTGAAATGAGGGCTGAGGCCAGTGCAGGCTTATACTGCTGCCTCCCTCAGGGAGAAAGGCAGGAGAAAGAAAGAACAGGCTCTCGCATCTTCCCCCTCCTGTGTGCCCCCGCTTTCTTCATTCCCTGCCACTGCATTTTCATAAGGCCCATGAGGATAGAATTGGTACCAAAGCACAGCAGACTTGGGGAGAAGGTCAACAGAGGCGGTCAGGGCATGTGGTAATCAGACAGCAGGCAGCAAGGAGGTCACCATCGCATCAATGACCTTTGAAATCTACAGGTATCCAGGTAACCTGTATCTTAAATAAATGTCCAAAGAGATAAAGTTTGAGGGGTGGGTGCCAATGAATCAAGCATTCTTGTCGTCAGACACTTGGAATGGATGTCCATATCTTTTCCAATGTCTATTTTCAGAGAATAAACTAGGTTTAAATGTTTAGACTCATTACTGAGACCATCACTTGACTGAACAGAAAGAGCAGTGCTCTGGGGTCAGAGGACCTGAGGGGTTTTGTTGCCTCTGTCACCTCTTCATCCAATGACCCCAGGCAAAATGCTTAGGCCGAGCTGAAGCTTCCTCTTCTCTAAAAGGAAGGCAAACGCAATCTAACTCACACGGTCCCGAGAGCATGAGCCAAGAGAATAGATGCAAAGTTCTTGCTATGCTATAAATTGTGAAGCACTATATCATGACAAAAAAACCAACGTGAAAAAAATTCATTTTCAGAGTTAAATTTTACAGTTCTCGTAACTGTAAGAACATGATCCTATGCCAATCATCCTAAGATCAAGCCATTTGAAACTTTAATATATTAGTAGTCTGAATGACAGAATCCAGACCACATGATTGTACGTACTTATACACACATGTTTAACTACCATCGACATGAATATTTTGAGATTATACTGGTGTTTATAATAGAATATAGAGCATGAGTTGACACCACAGTTTGTCTCACAAATATGATCTTGAAACAAAAAGCATCAGTGTTTCCCAGAACTGACTTCCCTGAACTACTATCCCTTTGGAACTACCTTATCAGGGACTGACTATCAATACTTGGAATACATGAATAGTTACAGATGCAAGTCAAAGAAATGACTTTCCTCTATCAAATCACTCTGCCAGTGGTAAGGTGAGTGTGCACCTGTGCCTGTCTGTGCATCCCATGTATGGTCATATTTTAATGGCATATACTCTGGCAACCCGAAATACTTAACATAGTACTTTACATCAGACTAAAAGAAGTCTACTGTGGTTAATAACTTGGTAGGAACTATATTCACTTCTTGAAACAGGATTGCCAGAAAAAATGTAGGATGTTTTGGTTAAACTAGAATTTTAGATCAGCAAAAAATAGTGTTTAATAAAAGGCAATATTTGGGACATACTTATACTGAAATACTCTTCACTGATGCTCTGTCTGAAGTTTGAATTTAGCCAGCATCCTGTGTTTTGATTTACTAAGTCTGACAGCTCTACTTGAAGTGGCAAAATGCTCCCTGACCTTTTATCCCCGAGATGTCACCATACTCAGTTGACCTCATGAGGTAAACAGCTCTGTCCCTTTGGCCCCTGTGGGACGCTGTGAAGGGGGAGATTATATATCCTGTAATCAGATCACTTGTGCCTGCAGTGATATTAAAATCATGTCTGCCTTAAATCGCTTAGAATTCGTCAACTCCATTCCTCTCTTCTGTTGAAAAGGCTTGGAAATAAACATATAGGAGCTTTGGAACAAACAAAGGCAACTTCCCTTTCTGCAAGAGAGTAAACAGAAAAGAAGCTCCAGGTTCTCATTCTATCCTGATGAGTAATTGTAGTAATGATTACTTTTTACGTGGTCTTGTTTTGACATTTCTTTGATTATTTTTCAAAACCAAAGTCACTGCTACAGAAGCAATTGGAATCTAATTATTTCCACGTAGATTAATGTTCTCAAGCCTCTGTCTCAGACAGGTCATGAGATGGTGGTCTCAGAATAGCATCTTATCATTTATATTATTTTTTTTTAAAAAAATAGGGAAGGGGTACTATTCTGCATAATTAACAATCTTAATTAAAAAACTGGACAAAGATTATCTGTTGAGATAGTGCCTTGACAAACCCCTTAGGGCAAGCTCAGATTCTATGGTCTTCTGATTAGAATACAAATCTGGGAATATCCACTTTGATTATTTCCATTATGATGTGTTGATTTCAGGCCTCATAGTCATTTTCATGAAGGCCTGGTGGAGAGGAGGAGGAGTATTTGATAGTCTGGTAAACATGCCCTGCGATTTATGATTCCATATAATAAGTTCACATTCCAAATCACTGTTATAAATCTGAAGGGGATCCCCAGGTTCCTTACCATGTATGTCAGTCTAACATCCATGAGGATCACATGGTAATCTGCAACTCTCACAGCCATCACATCTGAGAAATTTCATGAGAGATGCATTATAAGTTTTTTTAAGAAATTAAAAGCAAATAGAAGTAATTGATTCAGCTTTTACTTAGTCACCATCCCAAAGCGGTAGACAAGACAGACCCTCTAGTACAGCATTGGGAGAAAAATCAACTTTCTCTTTTTGACAGTTCTTTCCATGCAAATGGTCCAAGTCTTTGGCAATTGTAATGCAATTACACCAGCTGAAATGTGAGTAGATGAAAGAAGCACGTATTCTTCCCATGGCTATAATCTTGCACCTATTTTACTGCAAATCATCCTTAATGATAAGATATTTTAATTTTTTTATATATGGTTATTTTCACGGCCAAATAGCTGATAAATCAAAGGTAAAGAGGATGCCTCCATCTCACAAGTTTTTTTTAGAAATATTAACCTCCAGAAAGGGTTTCTGGAGAAGGAAGCGGCAACCCACTCCAGTATTCTTGCCTGGAGAATCCCAGGGACAGAGGAGCCTGGTGGGCTGCCGTCTATGGGGTCGCACAGAGTAGAACACGACTGAAGCGATTTAGCAGCAGCAGCAGCAGCAGAAAGAGTTTCAGGAGCTTATGATGGCAAAGAATCTTTGCCAGGAGACTTGGGTTTGATCCCTGGGTCAGAAAGAGAAGGGATCTTTCGGAGAAGGGAATGGCAACCCTCTCAAATATTCTTCCCTGGAGAAGTCTATGGCCAGAAGAACATGGAGAGCTAAAGTCCGTGGGGTTGCAAAGAGGTGGACACGGCTGAGAGACTAATTTTTTTTTTTTTAATAATACAATTATAGGCTAAAAACTAAATGAAGACACAACAACCAGGGAGTAAGTAAGGTATTGTGTTTGGACGAAAGAAAAGCTATGAGAGTCATCAGGGCAATGAAAAGGAAGCTGATGGTTGTGGAAAAAAGAAAAGTGTGCTGAGCTAAAGTCTTACCTGCTAGCAACTAGAGGAGAGAAGAAAGCAAACAACTGTAGGTTCTCATTGCCAAGTGGTCAAAAGTACTCTGGTTTTTCAGGAGAGTCAGGTTCCCTTTGCTTGTATGCCCGCTTTTGTACTGTGCTGTGATGCTGGGAAGGTTGCGCCCCCAGATGAAAGTGGGGGAGTGCTGTAATGTTACTGATGGTGTCCTTGTATGTGGACTTGACAGGGACCGGGTATTTCTGAACAGTTTTCAACCCTGGGTCGGAACCAGGAGGCCTCAGAGGCCAGATCTCTAAATCTCCTCTCTCCCTGAATCTCTCCAAGGCAGTGTTCTTCAAGCACATTGACCACATCCCACATTTGTGATTAATTAATTAATATTTGGTTGCATGGGGTCTTCAGTCCTGTTTTCTCTAGTTGCGATGAGCAGGGGCTACTCTTTTGCTGTGGCACATGGGCTTCTCATTGCGGAGGCTTCTCGTTGTGGAGCACAGGCTTTAGGATGGACAGGCTTCAGTAGTTGCTGCATATAGGCTCAGCAGTTGTAGAGCATGAGCTTAATTGCCCTGGGGCATGCGGAATCTTCCTGCATCCTCTGCATTGACAGGCAGATCTTAACCACTGGATCACCAGGGAAATCCCACGATCCATATTTATGAAGACATTACTTCCCTTAAACATGTGTCACTTGAATATTTTCTATTCTATTCTATATTAATGTGTTGGTTTTTTTTTACAATTTTAGTCCAAACTCACTAAGCTGACTTTTTGAGCTACCAGTGAATGGAGACCCATAGTTTAAGAAACATTGCACTAGTAGGCATAACATGTTCCTAAAATACAGAAAAATGGTAAAATGTTATGTGTTTTGTATTCATATAAATATATGTAAGAGTGGATATGTTTTAACTCTGAATACATCCACAAATATATGTATCATAGCAAAATGTGTACCTGAAATTTTATAGATGTATATATAGATGTATATAATAACTTGTTTAAACTCATGAGAAACTTTGAAGAAGGTTTAAACATACCTTTTTAATCATACAGATGAGTGTAATCCATCTTCAGTATTAAAATGGAAGTATGTATTTTTACTCATTTCATAGATTTCAGTTTGTTTTTTAATGCAAAAAGATTTTAACTAATCGAAATAATTGAGCTAGCCAGCACTTTCAAATTCTTATTGTGGATGTGAGACTTGGGCTATAAAGAAAGCTGAGCACCAAAGAATTGATGCTTTTGAACTGTGGTGTTGGAGAAGACTCTTGAGAGTCCCTTGGACTGCAAGGAGATCCAACCAGTCCATCCTAAAGGAAACTGGTCCTGAATATTCATTGGAAGGACTGATGTTGAAGCTGAAACTTCAATGCTTTGGCCACCTGATGTAAAGAGCTGACTCATTTGAAAAGACCCTTATGCTGGGAAAGATTGAAGGCAGGAGGAGAAGGGGACAAGAGAGAGTGAGATGGGTGGATGGCATCACTGACTTGATGGACTTGAGTTTGAGTAAACTCCTGGAGTTGGTGATGGACAGGGAGGGAGGCCTGGTGTGCTGCAGTCCATGGGGTTGCAAAAGGTTGGATACAACTGAGCGACTGAACTGAACTGAACTAAAATTTCTCTTACAACTTACTCTGATAATCTTTCCTCAGTTCCCAGGCAAACTTGAGATACTGTGAAGCATCAAAGTGGGTCACTGATAAGGGTCTACATCTCAAGCTAATACATCATTTTATTCAGATATGATTAGACAAGGCATATGAACATTAGCTTGAAAATTGTACTCTTCCTGTATTTTTCCAAATAACAAGTATATAGCACAGGGCGTTCAGCTTGGTGCTCTGTGATTATCTAGAGGGGTGGGATGGTGGAGGAATCTTAAGAGGGAGGAGATATATGTTTACATATAGCTGATTCACTTCCTTATACAGCAGAAGCTAGCAAAACATTATAAAGCAATTGTACTCCAATAAAAAAATTTAAAAATAAAATCCTCTAGTTAGATTTCCCTTCTTGTGCCAAGACGTGCTGAGTTGTTTCAGTTGCGTTCAAACCTTCATGATTCCATGGGCTGTAGCCTGCCAGGCTCCTCTGTCCATGGGATTCTCTCAGCAAGAATACCATAGTGGGTTGCCATGCCCTCTTCCAGGGGACCTTCCTGACCTGGGGATAGAACTCGGGTCTCTTACATTCCCTACATTGGCAGTTGTGTTCTTTACTACTAGAGAATTACCTGGAAATTCCCTTCTTACTTGCGTACTATTCACTGATTTCATTTCTCTTGCTCTCTCTCACCATGAAAGAATAGTACTTCTCTTAGGTAAGGTTGTTAGCCTTATTTTCCCTTCAAATCATGTTAGCTTGTTAGCTTTGCCCTCTGTTTCCAAATCTACCACAATTGAAGCAGACCTACTCACTAGGCATGCTCAAGGGGAGATCAGGAGGGCACACTAGGAAAGGTGTCCAAAAGCACTTCTGCTTGAACTGAGATGGGTAAGAGATTAGCTCGCTAGAGAGACAGGAAGGGCATCCTTGAAAGACTGAAACTTATTACAAGGAGGTCAAAGTCCTTGGAAACAGCTAGAGTAAAGAGTTCAGGCTGAAGAACAATGGAAAGTCATGCTTCAAAGGAAGGCAAAAGTTGGATCAGAAATTCATTATTTATTACTTAGGCAGGAGAGAGACTCCAAATATTTCCAAGCAGAGGAGTGACATAATTAAACTTTCATTTTAGAAAGATTATTTTGACAAAATGAACAGATTGAAGAAGGTCAAGATATGAAGCTGAGGGTTCACTTAAGAGGCCATGGGAACAATCCAAAAGAGAAATGGTAACAGGTGGATGAAGACATGGGTGGAATTGAAGGAAAGGATATTGGCTCAATAACAAAGTGAAAGGTGAAAGTGAAAGTCACTTAGTGGTGTTTGACTCTTTGTGACCCCATGGACTATACAGTCCATGGAATTCTCCAAGCCAGAATACTGGAGTGGGTAGCTGTTCCCTTCTCCAGGGGACCTTCCCAACCCAGGGATCCAGCCCAGGTCTCCCGCATTGCAGGTGGTTCTTTACCAGCTGAGCCACCAGGGAAGCCCAATAGGACAAAATAGAGACCAAAGGTCTGGGCCTCCTGGAGACTGTAGGGTGTATTGGTGGAGTAGGGTGAAGGCAGAGAATAAGGAGTCTGATTCCTGGCTTCTGGTCTTAGCCCCTGTGAAAAAGGTGGTGCTTGTAACACAAGGATCAAGTTGTGAAGGAACAATGATTACTTCAACTGAACAGGGTTAACTCTGGGATGTCTTTTGCACTTTCCCATTGAGATGTTCAACCAAAGGGCTAATTTTCATGGAATACTTACTACGTGCCAGATCCATACCTAACAGTTTACTCACATCATTTTATGCAAAGACTCTTATAGGGACTTCCCTGGTAGTCCAGTGGCTACGGACTTTCCTGGTGGCTCAGATGGTAAAGATTCCACCTGCAATTCGAGAGAACTAGGTTTGATCCCTGGGTTGGGACGATCCCCTGGAGGAGGGCATGGAAACCCACTCCAGTATTCTTACCTGGAGAATCTCCATGCACAAAGGAGCCTGGAAGGCTATAGTCTATAGGGTCACAAAGAGTTGGAGATGATTGAGTGACTAAGCACACACTCCAGGGGTTAAGAATCTGCCTTGCAATGCAGGGGATGCAGGTTCCATCCCTGATCAGGGGATTAAGATCCCACTTGCTGCAGAGAAACTGAGCCCAAGTGCCCAAATACTGAACCCATGTGTCACAACTAAAGATCCTGAGTGCCACAGCTAAGACCTGATGCAGTCAAATAAATAAGTAAATAAATGAATAAATATTTTCAAAAAAAGACTCATAAAAGTGACTGAGTAGCATGAAGACATATACACCACCATAGGTAAAATAGATAGCCAGTGGGAATTTGCTGTATCTCAGGGAACTCAAACCAGTGCTCTGTAACAACTAGAGGGGTGCGATGCAGAGGGAGGTGGGAGGGAGATTCAAGAGGAAAGGGAGATAGGTACACCTATGGCTGATTCATGTTGCTGTGTGGCAGAAACCAACACAATATTGTGAAGCAATTATCCTTTGATTAAAAACAAATACATTTTAGAAAAGAAATATAAATAGAAAAAGAAAAGACTCATAAGAATGAGTATTATTACCATCCTCATTTTACATATAAGAAGACTGAGGCTCAGAGAGTGAACTATTTTGCCTGAGATCAGAGAACTGACAAATGACTGAGAAGGGACTCAACTTCAAATCTGTCTGACTCTGTACCAGTGTCTTAATCTCTGTGCTATACAGGACTGGTGAAATAGAAACTCAGAATCAGGGAAACATCCATGGTAGTTAGGACTGTAGATGTGAGTGATGCTACTTAATTAGAGTATATGCAGTAGAAAGCAGAGACCCAGGGAAAAGGCCCCCCCCCCACCACCGCCGGAGGCAATAAGTGGCAAAGAACCTGCCTGGCAATGCAGGAGATGCAAGAGATGCAAGTTCCATCTCTGGGTCAAGAAGATCCCCTGGAGGAGGGCATGGCAACCCACTCCGGTGTTCTTGCCTGGAGAATCCAATGGACAGAGGAGCCTGGTGGGCTACAGCCCACAGTGTCACAAAGAGTCGGACACGACTGAAACGACTGAGCTTGCACACAGGGAAAAGCCCCAAGAAACAGCAGCACGTGATGTGCAGACTACAAATAAGTGCTCTCCATTTGTCCACAGATAGAGTTTGTTGGGCTAGTACAGCATTTTAAAAATCTTGGATTTGAATGCCTTCTGCAAGGGACAGGAAGCATTCTGCATTCCCTAGAGTCTGCTGCACCCCTTCCCCATTAATACCTGTAGCTCCTTCACATCTGAGCACTTCCTGATGGGCCCCTGGAAGACTAGAGCTGCAAGCCCTAAGGATTGTTAAGGAAGAGAAACCATATATGAAAAGTGAAGTGTTCATTGCTCAGTCGTGTCTGATTCTTTGCGACCCCATGGACAGTAGCCTTCCAGGCTCCTCTGTCCATGAAACTCTCCAGGCAAGAATACTAGAGTGGGTAGTCTTTCCCTTCTTCAGAGGATCTTCCCAACCCAGGGATAGAACCCAGGTCTCCCACATTGCAGGTAGATTCTTTACCATCTGAGCTACCAGGGAAGCCCCTATGAAGGAGAGGACAAATCAATAAAGAGGAGGTGAAAAAGGAAGTTCAAGGAGAATGTAGCTTCATGAAAATCGAAGGAGAGAATTTCAGGAAAAAGGGGACAGACAACCACATGCAAATCACAGCTGGTCAAGTAAGATGAGAGAATAGTGTCTACTGAATTCGAGAGTCTGATTGTCGCTTATCATCTCAGGAAAAGGCAGTGGAGTGGGTGGATGGGTCACAAAGTTAAATTACTGTAGAGTGAAGAGGGAAAGGGAGGGGAGAGGTGGGACTAGAAAGTTTAACTTCCTCGTTAGGAAAGCATGTGCAGCTTTGAAGGAAAGGAAATAGACAGGTAAGTAACCAATGGGAGATGCACTGTCAAGTGGGAGCTTCTGCTCTTAGGATGGAAAATAGTTAAGTATGGTTTAATGCTGAGGAAAACTAGCTACAGAGATGATCTCCTGGGATTACAGGAGAGAGGAGATGGTGAGTTCAACGGTGATGTTTAGAATTGATACTGCACATCATGCATTGTCTGAAGACCTTAAGGGACACAGAAATGAAATACGAGTCAAGGTCCCTGTTCTCATGGCGATTACATCGTGTACAGAAAAGACACCCAATGGACAAGGAGAATAGACACCATAAACAGAATAATGTTAACTAATGATATGTTAGAGACTGGAGGGTCTCATTTCTATAATTTTTCTTGTTGTAGAATGGCTTTATATTGGGCATTCAGAAAAATCCTTTCTAAGAACTGACATTTGAGCTGAAATTTGAATGAGAACAGGAGCTAGCCAGGGATGCTTTGGGGAAAAGCATTCTAAGTCTTCCTTTCTTTCTTTTTAACATTTTATTTATTTATTTGGCCATGCCAGGTCTTAATTGCAGCACGTGGAACCTTTTAGTTGCAGTGTGTGAGATTTGCTCCCTCATCAGGGATTGAACCCAGGATGTGAGCTTGGTGTGACTGGGAAATAGAAAGAAGTCACAGTGATTCAGAAACTACATAGTGTTTGAAGATGAGGTCAGAGAGATGAACATGGGGTTAGATGAAGGGAACCTCGTAGTCTGCAGTAAGGAGTTTAGGTTTTATTTATTTTATTTATAATAAGAGCCCTAAGGCAGGGAGATGCTATCACCTCCTAGGATGCAAGAGGGGTGGATCCCAGCATGGAGTAAAGGAAAAAGCCTTGAGCAGACATCCTGTCAGCAAGTCCACTAAGACAGGAGAAGCAGGAAAGAATAGGAAGAAATGGAGATGTTTGTAGGTAGTACAGGAAGAAGCTAAAGGCATTAATACTTAAGGACTTCAATTTTCTCAGTGATGCTGGAAGCAAAATGATCTGCTAAGGGTGAATGGAGAGATTCTGGAATACAAGGTTGTATTAATCTAATATAGCTGTCATAATAATATACCATCAACTGGGTGGTTTAAACAACTGGAATGTATTTTCTCACAGTTCTGGGGACTGGGAGTTCATGATCAAGGTGCCAGCCAGTTTGATTTCTGGCGAGAGTTCTCAACTTGCAGATGGCCAGCCACCTGCTTGCTGTGTCTTCCCGAGATTGAGGGGTGGGGGTAGGGGGCTCTTGTGTCTCTTCCTCTTCTTATCATTGTGCCAGCTCTATGGGATTAGACCCACCCTTATGACCTCATTTAACCTTTGTCACTTCTTTACAGTCCCCATCTCCAAATACTGTCTTATTGGGGGTTAGGGCTTTGATGTATGAATTTTGAGGAGAACACAAATATTCATTCCATAATGGGATCTGGGAAGAAGAGGAAGACTTTGGGGTATTGAAGAAATGGGCAAGGGAATTGCTTGAGAATATATAAACTACTTTTCATTCTTTTTTTTTTTTTTTCTGTATTAAGGCTAAATTACTACACTCCCTCCAAGATTCTAAACTTTAGGTGACAATAGAATATTTGGGCAACATTATCTTTAACGTATGATCTCCTGTGGACTCAGAAAGTAGGAAGTTCTTTATTCAGCAGTAGGTAAGGCAGGTTGGCATGACAGCCTAGAGCTGAATCGGAGCTAAGGCTCCACCCTGTATAAAAAGAGGACAGAAAGCAGAGAGAAGCTGGGAGAAGATCCATGTGCTGGACCTACGGCAGCTTGGACATTGTACGAGTGAAAAGTGGGGAGAAAGGAGATCCCTCTCTGTGAGTGGTAGCCAAGAAAGGACTTAGCAATGTACAGAAAAGCCTCAGGAATTGTATTAGTTTCTTTTGATGTAAACATGTAATGCACTTCTCCAAAATAAACCTTCAACCAAACCTATAACACTCATTAATGCTACATGGAGCAATTTGCTTTTGTGGAGGTAGAGAGAGCCGTGAGTCTTGTTTCAAAATCAGTGCCTGGAGGAAACCAGAGCTCTATGTTGAAGACCTTCAAAGGCGAATGACCAAAAACACCAGATAACACAGAAACTAACAAAGGGGCAAATTTTAAACATTATTTTTGTAGTGCCCAACATATTTCATTTTGACCTACTCTCCTTTTGAAGATGCCCTCTTGTTTGTAGTAACAGATACAGATAATTTTTAAGCACTTACACTTCACATGCATCTTCCTGCCTCCACCTTTCCCTGTGGCTTGAGTTGCAGCCTTACTGGGTCTGACTCCATCTGGTAACACTTGTTGTTCACATGCCAACCAATCCTTATTGCCAACAGACTTGACATCTAAGTATGCTTTTTCTGAAGTCAAAGTCAGAACAACTCTAGACTCTTCTCATTTGCTCCTTGACTCCTTCGGAGTAATATTAGTTCACACAGATTTTTTTACAGTTCCCTGGCATTTATAAAAGCTGTCCTGATTGCTTTTTTTTTAATTTTTAAAATTAATTTATTTTAATTGGATGTTAATTACTTTACAATATTGTGATGGTTTTTGCCATAATCAACATTAATCAGCCACAGGTATACATGTGCCACCCCAAGCCTGAACCGCCTTCCCAACTCCCTCCACACCATATCCCTCTGGGTTGTCCCAGAGCACTGGCTTTGGGTGCCCTGTTTCATGCATCGAACTTGCACTAGTCATCTATTTTACATATGACAATGTACATGTTTCAATACTACTCTCTCAAATCATCCCACCCTCATCTTCTCACACTGAGTCCAAAAGTCTGTTCTTTATGTCTGTGTCTCTTTTGCTGCCCTGAATATAGGATCATCAGTACTGTCTTTCTAAATTCCATATATATGTGTTAATATACAGTATTTGTCTTTCTCTTTCTGACTTACTTCACTCTGTATAATAGGCTCCAGATTCATCTACCTCATTAGAGCAGACTCAGATGCATTCCTTTTTAGAGCTGAGTAATATTCCATTGTGTATATGTCCCAAAACGTCCTTATCCGTTCGTCTACAGAAGGACAGGTTGTTTCCATGTCCTAGCTATTGTGAATAGTGCTGCAATGAATATTGGGCTAAATGTGTCTCTTTCAGTTCTGGTTTCCTTGGGGTATATGCCCAGCAGTGGGATTGCTGGGTCGTATGGCAGTTCTATTCCAAGTTTTTAAGAAATCTCCACACTGTTCTCCATAGTGGCTGTACCAGTTTGCATTCCTACCAACAGTGTAAGAAGATTCCCTTTTCTCCACACCCTCTCCAGCATTTATTGTTCGTAGACTTTTTGATGATGGCCATTCTGACAGTTGTGAGATGATACCTCATTGTGGTTTTGATTTGCATTTCTCTAATAATGAGTGATGTTGAGCATCTTTTCATGTGTTTATTAGCCATCTGTATGTCTTCTTTGAAGAAATGCCTGTCCGGTCTTTTGCCCACTTTTTGATTGGGTTGTTTTTCTGGTATTGAGCTGCATGAGCAGCTTATATATTCTGGAGATGAATTCTTTGTCAGTTGTTTCATTTGCCATTATTTTCTCCATTGAGTGCTGTCTTTTCACCTTGCTTATAGTTTCCTTCATTGTGCAAAAGCTTTTAAGTTTGATTAGGTTCCATTTGTTTATTTTTGTTTTTATTTTCATTATTCTAGGAGGTGGGTCATAGAGGATCTTGCTGTGTGATTTTTTGTCCCTAGGTGGTCCTTATATGTAGGATTTTTCAACAAATAGACTGAGAAAGGTCTGCCCTGCACTTCCTATTTATTTCTTGCATCTCCATTTTGGTGTCATGGTATCAGAGTGGCCCATTAATCAAGGCTAGTAGAGTTGATGAGCATATGAATAAATAATAATTAATGACCATTTTGACTCACCCAGGTGTTTATCTGCTCAGCAGCATTATTGAGATGTCTAAGCTATCTTCATTTTATAGACATATTTGCTGATGATAGAGGTGAGCAATGTGGCTGCTCTGTTTTCAAGGTTCTCCTGAAGTGCTGGTGCAGCTCGAGGCTCTGTGTGGGTTTCCACTGCAAATGATTATAGACGTGGCATGTGGAGAGTGAACTGGGAGGCAAAATATATGCAGGAAAAGTGGAAATCACCAAGGAAAACGACTGAAGGGGAAATCAATATGAGGTGAGAGGTCAACAAGCCTCCTGCTGTTAGTCTGTCAAAATGTATTTAATGGGTTCATTGGATATTTTTCACATTTAAGAAACTGACATGAGAACGGGTTAGCCTGTAATAACTTTTTATCTCTCACTTACAAAATCACTATTTTTTGTCTTTTGAGAATTTTACCTCTGATTTCACTATTACACTCATGCCCAGGGGGTTGAGGCTTCAACAGAACTATAATGACAAGCCTTCAAAATAGATAATTATTTTCTAAGTAGTTAATGCTATAATTATAGCCACTTTAATTTATCAAAGTGTAATTTAAATGTAGTCATTAAAATTAAGTAAGGATCAAATATGGAACTTTTTATATCCAAGGGTCTAGTTTCTGGGCTTGATCTCAAAGTATTTATTAAAAGGATGCTTTATTTATTCTCTTTTCCATTATCTGTACAATTAGATTAATCTTTCAGTTCTCCCCTCTTCAAGTAAGAGAAACAGATACAAAACATTTAACCTACGTCCAACATTAATTTTGAAGAACTTAAAAAGTCTCTCCATGTAAAGTCACATTTGTAATATCTTTTTAAAATTTCTGTACTCTCATTTGATGACTGTTCTTATATAATCTTATTAGAGGCTCAGATTTTTGCATTTTTCTAACATCTGTAACCAAATTACCTTTAGGTACATTAGAAATATTAATTCATTCGATGGTTCCTGAGCTATACAGAGAAATTAAGCATTAAACATTAACATCTGAAAAATTCAGCATGGCAGACTTATATCTGTTAACTGTTTTTCCCCTTTTCTAAGATGATGAAATTGACTTTCAAGATTTACATTTCCTTCAGCTTTCCATTTGAGCATCTGATACCAAATTGGCAAGCTCAGCCCGATTCATGGCTTTCAGTGAAGATCTCTCCATAATTTTGGTGAAGAATGCTGTAGAAGCAAAGTATAGCCTAGGGATTTTTAAAAAATTGTCAAGGTTCCCAAAGATCTGGAACCTTCATTTGCCATGGGAAATATGAGTGAAGCTCAAAGATATGTATAGGAGAGAATTTTTAAAAAAAACTGAAAGCATTTTTCCATGACACATTGAGGTTTAAAATTGCCAAGAGTTTATATAAATCAGTATTTCAAAGGTCAAAAGTATATTTTTAAACTTTTAATTTTCTGAATATTAAAGTTGCTTGGAGAAATATCAACAACCGAGATATGCAGATGATGCCACTCTAATGGCAGACAGAAAGTGAAGAGCTAAAGAGCTTCATGCAGAGGGTAAAAGATTAGAGTGAAAGAAAAATCTAGCTTAAAACTCAGCATTCAAAAAACTAAGATAATAACATCTGGTCCCACCACTTCATGGCAAATAGATGGGGAGAAAATGGAAACAATGACAAATTTTATTTTCTTAGGCTCCAAAATCACTAAGGACGGTGACTGCAACCACAAAATTAAAAGACACTTGCTCCTTAGAAGAAAAGCTATGACAAACCTAGACAGTGTATTAAAAAGCAGAAACATCACTTTGCTGACAAAGGTCTGTATGTTCAAAGCTATGGTTGTCCCTTTAGTTAGGTATGGATGTGAGAGTTGGACCGCAAAGAACACTGGGTACTCAAGAATTGATGTTTTTGAATTATGGTGCTGGAAAAGACTCTTGAGAGTCCCTTGGACTGCAAGGAGGTCAAATCAGTCAATCCTAAAGGAAATGAGTATTCATTGGAAGGACTGATGCTGAAGCTGAAACTCCAATACTTGGGCCACCTGTTGTGAAGAGCCAACTCATTGGAAAAGACCCTGATGCTGGGAAACATTGAGGGCAGGAGGAGAAGTGGGCAACAGAGGATGAGATGGTTGGATAATATCACTGACTTAACGTACTGGAGTTTAAGCAAACTCTGGGAGATGATGAGGGTCAGGGAACCTTGCTGTGCTGCTGTCCATGGGGTCTCAAAGAGTCCGACACAACTTAGTGACTGAGCAACAACAAACCGTCAGTTAATTTTATTAAATATTTACTCTACACAAGGCATTCTGCTAGACACTGGTGAAACCAAGATGGAAAGAACATAGTACTCCCATTTAGGTAGCAAGGAAGCATTGAAGTGAAGTTAAAGTCGCTCAGTCATGTCGGACTCTTTGCGACCCCATGGGCTATACAGTCCATGGAATTCTCCAGGCCAGAATACTGGGGTGGGTAGCCTTTCCCTTCTCCAGGGGCTCTTCCCAACCCAGGTCTCCCACATTGCAGGCAGATTCTTTACCAGCTGAGCCACAAGGGAGGCCAAGGAAGCATTGGTGTAAAGTTATGTGACGAGTGCTGTGTGCTAGTTTTTATGCTGTGTAATGGATTGCCTTGAGCTTAACGACGTAAAACAACATACATTTACTTTCTCACAGTTTCTGTGGGTCAGAGTCTGGACACAGCCTAACGGGATCCTTTACTCAGAGACTCACCAGGCTGCAATGAAACTGTCAGCTGGGGATGCAGGTTCGTCTGAGGCGCAAGTCCTCTTGCACACTCACGTGGTTCTTGGCAGAGTTCATTTCCTTGCAGCTATAGAACTCATGGCAACTTGCTTCTTCAAGAGCAGTATATGGAAATCTCTGAGCTCAGGAGAGTCCTAAACCCTCTTTTAAAGAGTTCACCTGATTAAGTCAGGCTCACCTAAAGTTGTCCCTTTGATTAACTCAAAGTCACCTGGTTAGGGATCTCTCTTTGCATCAGCAAAGTGCCTTCACCTTCACTACCTAATATCATCAAGGCAAGGCTATCCCATCATATTCACAGGTCCTGCTGAAACTCAAAAGGGAGAGCTTCATACAAGGGTATGGGTCACTGGATCTCATCTTACAATCTTACCCACCACATACTGGAGCAGACATATTTCAGAAAGCAGGGTAGACTTTCCTGGCGGTCCAGTGGTTAAGATTTTGCCTTCCAATGCAAGGGTACGAGTTTGACCCCTGGTCAGGGAGTTAAGATCCCACGTGTCTCGGGGCCAAAAACCCAAAACAGGAGCAATGTTGTAACAAATGCAATAAAGACTTTAACAAGTATTATAGAAAAAGAAAGCAGTGACAAATCGCTAGAGCCTAGTAATAGAGAAGCAGGGCAAAGAAAGGGTCCTGGGCATGGTTAACCAGAACAAGCCAGACTCCATGATGCATGACAGTGCTACTTGGAGAGAAAATTCATTTCAGACTTTACATAAACAAAGATCCCCACAGCTGTGTAAGAAATGGGGTGCCCTTAGAAGCTCACAAGGGTACCCTATGCATGTAAATTCAAACACTGTGGTCATCAGCCTCAGCAAAGGGAAGATGTGGACAACGGAACTCTCAAGTGGGAAACTCTATCGGTACTTGAAGAGTGGATCTTATTCTTTTTAAGTCACTGGCAGTCCTAGCTTGGGTTTGTGTGGCAACAGATTATTTTGGAAAGTAAGGAAGCAAGGAAGGAGAGAACAGTGACTCCAAAATCTGTTTTGAGTCTGTTTCCTGTTTGAGGCCTTAGAAACCCTATGAAATGGAAATCAGATTTTTTTCTTTGGGGAATGAAAGAGGGAAGTATTGCTGTATTGGTTCTTAGCACTTCTTGGTCAGTGATGACATGGGGGTCTGAATGCCAAATGGGTGGTATTTGAGAAGGCCCAGGGTGGACTAAAAGGAGTGAAGGCTGTGACCCGAGGTGAAGTGTTTTCAAGTTGTACAAGTAAAAGACTGGTCAAAACTTGTGCAGGGTTGATGTCTGAAGGCCTGGGAATACAATGTGGGGAGGAGGCGATTTAAAAGAGTATGCAGTGGGGGTGTGATACATTGATCCCTTGAAAATATCATCTAAACTATGGACTTACTGTCCAGAAATTTGCAAGCATGGGGACACGCACACACAAACTTCACACACTTTGGGTCATTCTTCTACCGCTAAAGCCCAAATGTGTACCCCAGAATAAAGACTTCTGGGTAATATGCTAATTATAAAGAAAATATTTTTGACAATATTGTGTTCTTGTGGGAAACAAAAGATATACCTTCTTTAAATAATTGTTCCTTTCCCCACTCTCTTTTAAAATATTCTTCTATTCTTTAAAAAAATTCAGTTTAACACCTATTAATCCCCTCTTTAACAGGAAGAATGGGTATATTCTGAGTCCCTATCTGGGTCTCTAGTGATAGAATGAGGGGATAAGGAAGGTCCAGCTCACCCTTGTGAGCTTCTAGGGGCACCCCATTTCTTACACAGCTGTGGGGCTCTTTGTTTAGGTAAAGTCTGAAATGAATTTTCTCTCCAAGTAGCACTTTCCCCACTCTCTTTTAAAATATTCTTCTATTAAAAAAATTCAGTTTAATACCTATTAATCCCCTCTTTAACAGGAAGAATAGGTATATTCTGAGTCCCTTCTGGGTCTCTAGTGATAGAATGAGGGGATAAGGAAGGTGCAGTTCAGTTCAGTTCAGTAGCTCAGTCATGCCCAACTTTTTGCGAGGCCATGAACTTCAGCACGCCAGGCCTCCCTGTCCATCACCAACTCCTGGAGCCTACCCAAACTCATGTCCATTGAGTCAGTGATGCCATCCAACCATCTCATCCTCTGTCATCCCCTATCCTCCTGCCCTCAATCTTTCCCAGCATCAGGGTCTTTTCAAATGAGTCAGCTCTTCACATCAGGTGGCCAAAGTATTGGAGTTTCAGTTTCAGCATCAGTCCTTCCAATGAATATTCAGGACTGATCTCCTTTAGGATGGACTGGTTGGATCTCCTTGTAGTCCAAGGGACTCTCAAGAGTCTTCTCCAACACCACAGTTCAAAAGCATCAATTCTTCGGCACTCAGCTTTCTTTATAGTCCAACTCTCACATCCATACATGATCACTGGAAAAACCATAGCCTTGACTAGATGGACCTTTGTTGGCAAAGTAATGTCTCTGCTTTTGAATATGCTATCTAGGTTTGTCATAACTTTCCTTCCAAGGAGTAAGTATCTTTTAATTTCATGGCTGCAATCACCATCTGCAGTGATTTTGGAGCCTGAGAAAATAAAGTCAGCCACTGTTTCCACTGTTTCCCCATCTATTTCCCATGAAGTGATGGGACCGGATGCCATGATCTTCATTTTCTGAATGTTGAGCTTTAAGCCAACTTTTTCACTCTCCTCTTTCACTTTCATCAAGAGGCTCTTTAGTTCCTCTTCACTATCTGCCATTAAGGTGGTGTCATCTGTATATCTGAGGTTATTGGTATTTCTCCTGGCAATCTTGATTCCAGCTTGTGCTTCTTCCAGCGTTTCTCATCATGTACTCTGAATAGAAGTTAAGTAAGCAGGGTGACAATATACAGCCTTGATGTGCTCCTTTTCCTATTTGGAACCAGTTTGTTGTTCCATGTCCAGTTCTAACTGTTGCTTCCTGACCTGCATATATGTTTCTCAAGAGACAGATCAGGTGGTCTGGTATTCCCATCTCTTTTCGAATTTTCTACAGTTTATTGTGATCCACACAGTCAAAGGCTTTGGCATAGTCAATAAAGCAGAAATAGATGTTTTTCTGGAACTCTCTTGCTTTTTCCATGATCCAGCGGATGTTGGCAATTTGATCTCTGCTTCCTCTGCCTTTTCTAAAACCAGCTTGAACATCTGGAAGTTCATGGTTCACTTATTGCTGAAGCCTGGCTTGGAAAATTTTGAGCATTACTTTACTAGCATGTGAGATGAGTGCAATTGTGCGGGTAGTTTGAGCATTCTTTGGCATTTCCTTTCTTTGGGATTGGAATGAAAAACTGACCTTTTCCAGTCCTGTGGCCACTGCTGAGTTTTCTAAATTTGCTGACATATTGGAGATGCGTAAATTAACAAAGACCTAATATCTGAGACTGAATATTCTGTTTTGAGGAAGCTTGCTATAATATAAGCCTTTTATATCTTTGCACCAAGGCATAACAAGGACAAAGATAATTTAGTTTCTAACTCTGATTTTGCTAATAATAATTTCTATAGACACAGGGACCTGTAAGATGATATTTACATGTTTAATCATTGTACATCAGTTTTATTCTATAATAGAGCCATCATCTATGTTTTTATACAGACTAGCCCCCTCTGTCAGACTAGGAGGGAAAATGTGAAAATCTATCAGTGCAAGCTCACAAAATTAAAAAGTCAAACAAAGCATTTTCCTTCTTAAGAAATGGATACAAAAAACTGCAAGCTCACTTACATCTAGATGAAATAACATATCCATTTGCAAGAGAAAAAGAAATCCTGCTAAGATCTTGATGAAACGAAGGGAGAGTCATGTAAAAGGGAAAATAGTTGAAAGTAAAGAATGGTAATACAGCAGTCAATAAATATAAATATATAGTCATGCCAAAAATAAGAAAACTGTTAAGAAACTATCAGATTTCCCCTTGAGACCCACATCAGATGTCCAATGAAAAACAGCAAAGAGAGAAGAGAGCTCTCTTACATGAAATATGGATTCGAGTATTGATTTGTTGTGATTATTTGTTCTTCTGCATCTTTTGTGATGGGAGGAAATATTGAAAATTTGAAGATGCAAAAGTGGTTCAACGATTAGATGTACAATGATTTTAGAATCCATCAGAGAGACTATGAGAATTGCTATCCAAACTTCTGTTTTAGCTTCTGGATGTATATTATGAATGCCACAACTTGTTAATAACACTACTCAAATCTTTTCAAAACTCATTAACCGTGTATTATCTTTATGAAAAAAAAAGTGAAAGTGAAAGTCATGTCTGACTTTTTGTGACCCCAAGGACTTTAGCCCACCAGGCTCCTCTGTCCATGGCTTTCTCCAAGCAAGAATACTGGAGTGGATAGCCATTCCCTTATCCTGGGGATTTTCCCCACCCAGGGGTCGAACCCAGGTCTCCTTCTGAGCCACCAGGGAAACCCCTTAATCCCCTTTAAAAAGCCAAATTTCTTACCAAGATGATTGAGAACGCTGTTTGAATCTTCCTCCTCTTACCTGCTAATACTCCTTTGAGAACTGAGACTAAGAGGACTAAAGAGTTTTGTGGAAGTGGAGGATTATATGGGAAATGAGTGCCCTTGGCTTGGGAAATGCTGAAGGAACATCCTTAGCATTCTTGGCTAAAGGCATCAGCTTTCAAACCAAATTATAGCAGCTGTTCTGATCACCGACGTCACCTCCTTGAGATTGATCTTCAGATCAATTTGTCAGTGCGTTAGAGAAGTATTCCCATCCACACCTCTCAGCTGTGGATGCAGGAGCTCACGTCTAAATAACTGTCCCATGTAGGTAATAAACCAAACCATGTTAGTCTATAGTTATTATAGAGGATGAATTGACATCCTTAAGTGAAACAAAGATATTGTAGATGTTGGACCTCATGAGAGAAAGACACTCAACTGTCTCACAAGGCAAATGAAACTTGACCAATTGCTATGAAGTAAATGCTTGAATCTCTCCACCAAATTCATAGTTGAAGCCTGATACCCAGTGTGATTGTTTTTGATGGTGGGCTTTAGGTAAAACAGGTTTAGACGAAGTCGCAAGAGTGGAGCCCCCATGACGGGTTCCACCATATGACAACAAGCTGAGCATCTGCAAACCAGGAAGAGGACTCCTACTAGACACCAAATCTGCTGACACCTTGATTTCCACTTCCCAGTCTTCAGAACTGTGGGAAATAAGTATCTGCTATTTAAGCCACCAGTCTACAGTATTTTGTTATATCAAAATATAATGTTTGACTAAGGTACCAACTTTAGTTTACAGCAGGAAACATATTAAGGACTCTTTATCAAGTACTTACTGAATACTGAACACCCTACTAAGTACTATGCATATTTTAATTCTAAACCTCCTTACAGTCATTAATATTTTTACTTTAAACCTATTGTGTCAATTTTTAAGATGTGTTTCTTGTAGACATGTATATATTAAACATGTTATTTATATTTGTATACTTCCCTCATAGCTTAGTTGGTAAAGTCTGCCTGCAATGCAGGAAACCCAGGTTTGATTCCTGGGTTGGGAAGATCCCCTGGAGAAGGAAATGGCAGCCCACTCCAGTATTCTTGCCTGGAGAATTCCATGGGCAGAGGAACCTGGCGGGCTACGGTCCATGGGGTCACAAGAGTAGGACATGACTTAGCGACTAAACCACCAACCACCACCACCACAAAAACTGTTCTACTAGGCTTGATAAAGACTTGAAAAGATTTTACTTTTAATATAATGACTGATGTGATTAGGTTTAAGTTATCGTTTTGCTGTCTATTGTCTTATTTGGTCCATCTGTTCTTTTCTTTTTTCTAGTTTTCAACCTCTTTCTGATTAAGAGAATTTTTATGATTTCACTTTATTAATTTTGTTGGCTTATTACCTGTAACCAGAGAAGGCAATGGCAATCCACTCCATTACTCTTGCCTGGAAAATCCCATGGATGGAGGAGCCTGGTAGGCTTCAGTCCATGGGGTCGCTGAGTCGGACATGACTGAGTGACTTCACTTTCACTTTTCACTTTCATGCATTGGAGAAGGAAATGGCAACCCACTCCAGTGTTCTTGCCTGGAGAATCCCAGGGACGGGGGAGCCTGGTGGGCTGCCGTCTATGGGGTCACGCAGAATTGGACATGACTGACGTGACTTAGCAGCAGCAGCATTACCTGTAGCTGTTTTATTATTTTAGTGGTTATATTATGGTTGATTGTATACATCTTTAACAAATCACAGTATAAATTCAGGTGGTTTTGTATAATTTCATGTATGATGTAATGAGCTTACAAGAGTACACTTTAATTTCTCCTCCCCCAACCTCAGTACTCTTGTCACATATTTTACATATATTTATGTTATAAACTCCATATTACACTGTTATATTTTTGTTTGGATAATCAGTTACCTTTTAAATTGATTTAAATGATATTGAAAAGGTACTTTAAAAAAAAAAGAAAAGGTACTTTTTACACATGTAAAAATCATTTCCAGTGTTTTTCTTTGCTTTGTATAGGTTCATATTTCTCTGATATCATTTTTCTTCTATCTGAAGCACTTTAGTATTTCTCATAGGTTTATTGATAATTAATTCTTACAGCTTTTTTATATATAAAAAATCTTCACTTCACCTTTATTTTTGAAAGATATTTTTACTGAGCACTGCATTGTTGGCAAGCTCAGGGTCACAGTGGTAGCCACAGTTTGCAGTATAAAAGACATACATGGAACAGATTTTTCTGCAATAAACCTATGTGCTTCATTTTTTCTACTATTCTTTTCCTCATTTTATTATGTTTTATTTTTAATGTTTCTTATAGTATGAATGAAAAGGAAGACTATTTTTAAAGGCAGAGTATATTTCAGTTCAGTTCATCTCAGTCGATCAGTCGTGTCCGACTCTTTTTGGCCACATGCAGTGCGCACGCCAGGCCTCCCTGTTCATCACCAACTCCTGGAGCCTACCCAAACTCACATCCATTGAGTCGGTGATGTCATCCAACCATCTCATCCTCTGTCGTCCCCTTCTCCTCCAGCCCTCGATCTTTCCTAGCATCAGGGTCTTTTTCCAGTGAGTCAGCTTTTTGCATCAGGTGGCCAAAGTATTGGAGTTTCAGCTTCAGCATCAGTCCTTCCAATGAACACTCAGGACTGATCTCCTTTAGGATGGACTGGTTGGATCTCCTTGCAGTCCAAGGGACTCTCAAGAGTCTTCTCCAACACCACAGTTCAAAAGCATTGATTCTTCGGCGCTAAGCTTTCTTAACAGTCCAACTCTCACATCCATACATGACTACTGGAAAAATCATAGCCTTGGCTAGATGGAGAGTATATTTAGTCATTTCCAAATAATTCCTTAGATTAAAAGTTTCCATCAACTTTCAAAATGTATGTATGAAGATAGTATAGTCAGTATAGTCACACATACAAAATGTATGTATGAAGATATATGTGTATCACATAGACATATAAATCAATGAAACAGAATTGAGAATTCAGAAACAAGTACTTATGGTCAATTGATATTAAACAGAGGTACTAAGACAACTCAATGGGGATTAAAAACAGTTTTTTCAATAAATAGTACTGAGAAAACAGAATGCCCAAATTTAAAAAGATGAACTTTGTCCTTATCTCCATATAGAAAAAAATTCTGTATACACCAGATGGAAAAATTAACTAAAAATGGATCTGAAATTGAAATGTAGGAGCTGAAATAATACGTATTTTAGAATAAAACATAATAAAAATGAGACTTTGGATCAGACAAAAACTACTTAGATATGATACCAAAAGCATGAGCAATTAAAGAAAAAATTGCTAAATTAGACATCATCAAAATCATCATCAAAATAAAAAGCTGGTACTTCAAAAATAAGGAAGTTTTGCTGTTTTTAATCTGAGGTTTTAAGAAAAACCTCAGATAAAAATTTTTTTCAAATCACATAACTGATAAAGGACTTGTGTAAAGAATATGTAATTAATGTTTACAACTCAATAATTATACAAATAACCTAAGAAATAAATGGACAAAAGACTTCAGTAGACATTTCATTAAAGAAGATACAAGAATGACTAATAAATGCATGAAAAGATGTTCAATGACATCATTAGTCATTAGGGAGTTGCTAGGCAAAAACATGATGATATATCATTACACCATTAAAAAGCCTACAATCAATAAGAAGGATGATAATTATTGGCAAAGATGTGAAAAAATGGAAACCCTCTTAAATTACTGATGAAAAGATATAATAGTGCAGCTAATTTGAAAGCAGTTGGACCATTTCTCAAAGTAGTAAACCTACAGTTACCACATGACCCAGTAATTCCATTCCTAGGCCTCAGTTCAGTCGCTCAGTCGTGTCTGACTCTTTGCAACCCCATGAATCGCAGCATGCCAGGCCTCCCTGTCCATCACCATCTCCTAGAGTTCACTCAAACTCACATCCATCGAGTCGGTGATGTCATCCAGCCGTTTCATCCTCTGTGGTCCCCTTCTCCTCCTGCCCCCAATCCCTCCCAGCATCAGAGTCTTTTCCAATGAGTCAATTCTTCGCATGAGGTGGCCAAAGTATTGGAGTTTCAGCTTTAGCATCATTCCTTCCAAAGAACACCCAGGACTGATCTCCTTTAGAATGGACTGGTTGGATCTCCTTGCAGTCCAAGGGACTCTCAAGAGTCTTCTCCAACACCACAGTTCAAAAGCATCAATTCTTCGGTGCTCAGCTTTCTTCACAGTCCAACTCTCTCATCCATATGTGATCACTGGAAAAACCATAGCCTTGACTAGACAGACCTTTGTTGGCAAAGTAATGTCTCTGCTTTTGAATATGCTATCTAGGTTTGTCATAACTTTTCTTCCAAGGAGTAAGCGTCTTTTAATTTCATGGCTGCAGTCACCATCTGCAGTGATTTTGGAGCCCCCCAAAATGAAGTCTGACACTGTTTCCACTGTTTCCCATCTATTTCCTATGAAGTGATGGGACCAGATGCCATGATCTTCGTTTTCTGAATGTTGAGCTTTATCAACTTTTTCACTCTCCTCTTTCACTCTCATCAAGAGGCTTTTTAGTTCCTCTTCACTTTCTGCCATAAGGGTGGTGTCATCTGCTTATCTGAGGTTATTGATATTTCTCCCGGCAATCTTGATTCCAGCTTGTGCTTCTTCCAGCCTAGTGTTTCTCATTATGTACTCTGCATATAAGTTAAATAAGCAGGGTGACAATATACAGCCTTGATGTACTCCTTTTTCTATTTGGAACCAGTCTGTTGTTCCATGTCCAGTTCTAACTGTTGCTTCCTGACCTGCATATAGATTTCTCAAGAGGCAGGTTAGGTAGTCTGGTTATGTCCACCCAAAGAGAAGTCAAAATAGGTGACCAAAAGGAATCATACACAGATATTCATAGCAGCATTATTCATAATAGCCCCAAAGTGGGAAGAACCCAAATAGCCACAAAAATAGAGAAACAAAATGTGGCACATCCTTACAATGAATATTATCAAGCAACAAAATGGAATAAGCTTTTGGTATACGCTATTACATGCTGCTGCTGCTGCTAAGTCGCTTCAGTCGTGTCTGACTCTGCCATAGATGGCAGCCCACCAGGCTCCTCCATCCCTGGGATTCTCCAGGCAAGAATATTGGAGTGGGCTGCTATTTCCTTCTCCAATGCATGCGTGCGTGTTAAGTCGCTTCAGTCATGTCCGACTCTGTGCGACCCTATGGACAGCAGCCCACCTGGCTCCTCTGTCCACAGGATTCTCTAGGCAAGAATACTAGAATGGGTTGCCATTTCCTTCTCTGCTATGAATGAACCTCAAAAACATTATATTAATTGCAAGAAGCCAGACTTAAAAAGCCATGTATTGTATGATTCCATTTTTATGATATGTACAGAAAAATTAAATCTATGGAGAAAGAAAATGAGTTAGTGGTTATCCAGGGCTGAAGGTAGGAATGGGGATGAACCATCAATGGATACAGGGGACCTTACTGGGGTGATAAAATGTTTAAAAACTGGGTTATAGTGATGGCTACGAAGTTCAGTAACCTTACTAGAAGTCATTGAATTATAAACTTGAAGTAAGTGAATTTTATGATACGTAAATGAAAGACTTCAACATGTATCATTAAAGAGAGACACTTCAGTTGGGAACACTTGGCACTTGCCAGCCTGATCCACAACAGACAAACCAGGAGGATGGCACCCTCCCAGAGTAGACCTGAGTGCCAGGTCTACTCCTGATATAGGAGCAGCTCTGAGAGTCCAGCAGTTTTGGTTTAGTGGGGTTCTGTTGTTTTTGAACCACCACGTTTCTGAAGCATCATATGACATCTGTACAAACAAACTCCCCTAAACCAGTCAGATCAATATACGAGTAAGAGTCCCCCCATGGCCAAGAATGGATAATCAATATGTCAGACCACATTTATCTCAAGTGAGTAAAATCAGAGTGACTTGAAAGTAATGAATGATTATACTTGAGTACTAGAGCTTGTCTGCTTGAGGTTATTTTGATGATGTTTCAAATATTTATGGAAACAGGGAATCTTTCTTTTCTTAGCTTACATTTGAGTAATGACATTTTTGGTAGCATCCCCAGGAACTCCATGCCATCAGATTGTTCTTGATTCTTTGTAAGGACCCTGGGCACATACAGACTTTTGGTGAGGTCAAAACTAAAATGTGTGAGACAGTCCAGGAACATATCGAAATAAAACAGTCTATAATTTTCCTTCAAAAAATAAAACACCTTGTTCATGTGATAATTTGTTCTCTCCACTATAGTCACCCAGCATCTGATTGTTATTGATGTTGTAAAAAAAAAAAATACAGGACTTAAAATATTATAATGGGGCTTCCCAGGTGGTGTACCTCCAATGCAGGAGAAACAGGAGACACAGGTTCAACCCCTGGGTAGGAAAGATACCCTGGAGAAGGAAATGGCAACTTTGAATTTACGCCTTGCTTATAGTCTTAGAGGTCTATATTGTGAGCTCTAAGAAAAGGAACTGGGTCATATTCATCTTTGTATCCCAAGTACTTGACTAAAGATTTGAACATAGTAAGTGCTCAGCATATATTTGGTAAGTGGTGACTAAATTATTTGCCAACAAAGGTCCGTCTAGTCAAGGCTATGGTTTTCCAGTGATCATGTATGGATGTGAGAGTTGGACTATAAAGAAAGCTGAGCACCGAAGAATTGATGCTTTTGAACTGTAATGCTGGAGAAGACTCTTGAGAGTCCCTTGGACTGCAAGGAGATAAAATTACTCCATCCTAAAGGAAAGCAGTCCTGAATATTCATTGGAAGGACTGATGCTGAAGCTGAAACTCCAGTACTTTGACCACCTGATGCGAAGAGCTGACTCATTTGAAAAGACCCGCATGCTGGGAAAGATTGAGGGCAGGAGGATAAGGGGATGACAGAAGATGAGATGGTTGGATGGCATCACTGACTCGATGGACATGGGTTTGGGTGGACTCTGGGAGTTGGTGATGGACAGGGAGGCCTGGTGTGCTGCGATTCATGGGGTCTCAAAGAATCGGACACGACTGAGCAACTGAACTGAACAGAACTAAGTGACTTAGTCCTATTCCTTGATCAATTCTCTGCCATAATAATCAACAGCATTTATTTCTTCATTCACTCATTCATTTAACAATATTCACCAGGTACCTACTTTCAGTTCCCCAATCCTTCCTTCTCCCCATCACGTACTCTCAGCCCTCAACAGCCACTGATCTGTTTCCTGTCTCTACAGACTGGCCTAGTCTGAACTTTCATGTTAATGGAATCACATAAAATGTCTTTTGTGTCTGATTCTTCTCATCTAGCACAGTGTTTTTGAGGGTCATTCATGTTGTAGCATGCATAAGCACTCCATTTCTTCTCATTGCCAAATAGTATTTGATGGATAGATTTACTAATTTTGATTTATTTATTCATCAATTGATGGACATTTGGGTTGTTTACACTTTGTGGCTGTAATGAATAAGGCTGCTATGAATATTTGTGTGCAAATTCTGTGTAAACATACCCTTTCACTTTCCTTGAATAGGTACCTAAAATGGAATTGCTGGGCTATATGATTACTCAAGGTTTAACATTTTGAGAAATCATCCAATTGTTTTCCAAATAAATGTTCTATTTAACATTGCCAGGAGTAATGTATGAGGGTTCTAATTTCTCCATCCCCGTGCCAACACTTGTTATTGTCTGTCTTTTTAATTTAAACACTTTTTAAAGGAAGATTAATTCAATGATGAAAACAATGCATTTCAAGTACATACATTTTGAATATATATAGAATTAGATACAAACAGATAGATCTTAATTTTGCCAAATAAATATATCACCTGTTAATGTTGTGGGGCATATTTTTGTAATTTTTTCTTAAAAAGCATTTCAAAAATCCTGATTGTGATAACACTGAATGTCCAGCTTTTATCAAATGTGAATTTAAAGAAGGGACTGTATGATCAAAAAAAGAGATATATTATAGCAAACATTACTTACTACTTATGCATGAAGCTGTTAATTGCTTCATTACATTATCTCATTTGGGCTTCCCTGGTGGCTCAGATAGTAAAGAATCTGCCTGCAATGCAGGAGACCTGGGATCAGTCTCTGGGTAGGGAAGACACCCTGGAGAAGGGAATGGCTACCCACTCTAGTATTTTTGCCTGGAAATCACATGGACAGAGGAGCCTGGTGGGCTACAGTCCATGGGGTTGGAAAGAGTTGGACACAACTGAGTGACTATCAACAACAACAAAAATTGATTGTAAGCATGTTTTATGGTATAAATGAGACTTAGAGTAAAGAAAACCATAGAATATTGGATGGTCTCTACAGAGACCACCCTGATTGGAACTGAGGGATGAAGACAGAACTATAACTTACTGTGACTGACTTTTGTAACTGCAATGTCTAACACAAATTGAATTGTCAACTGAATTGATAAGTTTTAAAAGGTCATTGTCAGAGAAGGCAATGGCAACCCACTCCAGTACTCTTGCCTGGAAAATCCCATGGACAGAGGAGCCTGGTAGGTTGAAGTCCATGGGGTCGCTAGGAGTCGAACACGACTGAATGACTTCACTTTCACTTTTCACTTTCCTGCATTGGAGAAGGAAATGGCAACCCACTCCAGTGTTCTTTCCTGGAGAATCCCAGGGACGGGGGAGCCTGGTGGGCTGCTGTCTATGGGGTCGCACAGAGTCGGACATGACTGAAGCGACTTAGCAGCAGAAGTGGACTACAGTCCTTGGGGTGGCAAAGGGGCGGGCACAACTTTAGCAACTAACCAACAGAAGTTATGGAGAAGGCAATGGCACCCCACTCCAGTACTCTTGCCTGGAACATCCCATGGACGGAGGAGCCTGGTGGGCTGCAGTCCATGGGGTCGATAAGAGTCGGACACAACTGAGCATCTTCACTTTCACTTTTCACTTTCATGCATTGGAGAAGGAAATGGCAACGCACTCCAGTGTTCTTGCCTGGAGAATCCCAGGGACGGGGGAGCCTGGTGGGCTGCCGTCTATGGGGTCTCGAAGAGTCGGACACGACTGAAGCGACTTAGCAGCAGCAAAAGGTCATCGTATTCATCAGTGATCATGTTTTATTTTAACTTTGTTCTGTTTATTCTTTAATATATCTCTCAAGTAGTTTCCTTGGACACTATTTTAGATCACTTCAATTTTTGAACAAGATCCCCATCAAGTGATTGATCACTCTAAAATAGTGAAAACAAGCAAAGAAACAGATTGTTCCTGCCTTATCTGTAAGGCTGGGTCTCCAGTGTGGATCACATTGGTAATATCCTGATTCACATTGCAAAATCATTTATCTACTTTTTGGGTTTAATCGGGATCATATTTAAATCTCTTTAAGTACTGCTCCCTTCCAAATGCTTCTTCCCAGATGCACTGCATTATTAATGGAATGGAATTAAATGTAGGGGTTTTAAAATGAACCTGCTTCCAAATATATTAGACTTCATCTTCCCACTTGGACAGTCTTTTTTTCATGATATTGCTGTTTTTCACAAGTCCTTTTGCCCCTCTTCTTTATCTTCTCTTTTTTTCCATGTTGTCTAGCCAATTACTATCTCTTACAACTTAACTGGTACTCTGTTTTTGTTGCTTCTAGTATTTCAGTTAAGACCTAAGATGTGTCTAATACTGATCTTTCTAGTGTCCCTGGACGACTCCTTCTAAATGGATAAACTGCTATATATTATGATCACAGATTCTCCTCTGTCCTTTTTCTTTTCTTTTTTTCTGAGCAAGGCACAGAAAAGTCACATTCCAAAGCACTGTCATTATTCATTTCCCAGCTATTCTGAATTAATTTTCCCGCCAATACAATCTATCACATTGTTTAATTAGTAGCTTTTCCTCTGTGTGTTGATGAACCTCAGCGGGAAGGGGACCCTGGTGCCACTGGCACTCCAGGTGTTTGTGCGTGGGCGTGGACCGTAGTAAAGGAGAAAGAAGAAATAAAATCTGATGGCAGATGACAAACTCTAATACACAAATCAGCATGAGCTTACTCTTTACCTGAAATGATTTGTTCTAGGAACGAACTTACCAGGTCAGCCAAGTAATTTGTTCAACAAGAGTTTCTGGAATGAATTTTAAGGAAAACGAAATCACGGGGTATTGTCTTTAAACTACCATGTTCTGGGATTCTTCATCATCATTATCAAAAAAACTGTCAAAGAAGACACAGAATTCCTTACAGACTCTGTCTTTTGCCCTCTAGGATTTAAAATCTAAGAGTCCTTTTAGAACAACCATCACTTTTTCTTTCTTCACTTAGATGTCTATCCCTTCTTCTTTTAACCTTGAGCAAAATATTGCACATTGAAATACAGTAAGCCTCACTGTGACAGTAATCTGTGTTACCTGGGTCATTTTTCCTGATTTATCTTCTCATGGGTCAAAAATATTGAGTAGCAAAAACTGCATAGCTCCCAAAGGATTCATGTTTCACTTTCAACAATATCTGAAAGGGGTATCTAACTTGAGAAACTGACCAAGGAAGATGTTGAGAAGACACTGAACCCCCATTCTGTAAGTGCAAACTACATGGAAACCAGTGAAAAATAGCTAATGTGTATCTTGGGCTTGCTACATGTAGGCACCCTGCTAACTCAGCTTTATATGATATCTTTATGGCTCAGCGGTTAAAGCGTCTGCCTGGAATGCGGGAAACCCGGGTTCGATCCCTGGGTTGGGAAGATTCCCCTGGAGAAGGAAATGGCAACCCACTCCAGTACTCTTGCCTGGAGAATCCTATGGACAGAGGAGCCTGGTAGGCTACAGTCCATGGGGTCGCAAAGAATCAGACACGACTGAGTGACTTCACTTCACTCACACTTAATCCTCACAACAGTCCTATAGGTTAAGTATTACCATCCCCGTCTAACAGTGGGTAAAGAAAACTGAGTCTTAAGTAACTAACCCGAGGTTGGAAGGCTGGTGCTACCGGACCTAGTGGGTAAAGACTCGGGGGGTGGTGCTAAATACCCTACACCGCATAAGACAGGCTCCACAACAAAGAACTATTCATCCCAAACTGTCAGTAACGCTGAAGTTGAGAGACCTGTTCTTAGACACCGAATTTTAGTTAACCTTAGAAAGGATGAGGAACGTGATAATAGCAGTTTCGCTAGTAAACTTTTAGTCATTATACAGAAACAGGATAATTCAGATTCAGGTTGCCCCGATGTTTTCTTCAGACTGCTCCAGTGTGTTCTGTGAGGTCTGTTTCTTGTTTCTGGATGCATATTCCTGGATTTTGGTTTCTCTCAGGCAGTTGCTCAATGTGCAAGCTTTGAAAGTAAAGCCTTTTATCACGGATTCCTGTGACAGTCTTGACTTTCTTCCAGTGTGTTCTGCAAAATACTGCAGAGCTCTCTCTATACTGAGTTTATCAAGCCTAGGATCTTTCTAGTGGCTATTTTCTTTCTTTTTTTTTTTTTTCGTAGTTTTTTTTTAACTGGAGGGTAATTGCTTTACAATATTGTGTTGGTTTCTGCCATACACCAACATGAATTAGCCACAAGTATACATATATCCCCTCCCTCCTGAAACCCTCTCCTATTTCCCGCCCCGTCGGATCCCTCTAGGTAGTCAAAGAGCACTGGGTTGAGCTCCCTGTATCACATAACAAATCCCCACTTGCTATCTCTTTCACATATAGTGATATGTACGTTTCCATGCTATTCTCTCAATTCATCCCGCCTCTCCTGCCTGCACGGTGTCCACAGTTCTGTTCTCTATGTCTGCATCTCCACTGCTGCTCTGCAAATAGGTTCAACAGTACCATCTTTCTAGATTCCATATGCATGTGTTAATATACAATATTTGTCTTTCTCTTTCTGACTTACTTCACTCTGTACAATAGGCTCTAGGTTCATCTACCTCATTAGGACTGACTGAAATGTGTTCTTCTTTATAGCTAAGTAATATTCCATAATATGGAAATTACTTTAAAAACTAGGAATAGGACTATCACATGAACCAACAATCCCACTACTGGGCATGTATCCTGAGCCAAACATAGTTGAAAGAGGATCAAATACCCCAACTTTCGTTGCAGCACTTTTTACAATAGCTAGGATACAGTGGCCATTTTCTGTTTGCTTGTTCTGAGCCATTGGGTGGTGGGTAGCTGTAAAATCACTTGAAGAGAATATTTTCCCAGCATAGTGTCTGTACTTAAAACCTATCTTGCATTTGGGCAATGCCGTCTTACAAACAGCCTCCAGATGAACATCCTGGGACAGCACTGTGAAATCTTGTGTCAGTTTCATTTGGGCCAGCCTTATATGCCATCCGTAATATGATCCTTCCCCCACGACACGTTTCTTAACAGAGCTGTTCATAGACAACAGATCAGTATTGCAGACTTGGAAGATTATTTCAATATGACTTAGAAAAGGCATGACAGTGTGATCTGAGTCACTATACATCTTTCTATACTTTGCCTACTGGAGTGGAAGCTCCTTGAGAGTAGGAACTGAAGTTTTTGAAGGTCATGTGCAGACTTAAATGTAGTAGAGCTCTAGGAACATTTAGTAATAACAGTATTTCCATCAGACAATTATCAGATATTCCTTTCTGATTATTTTTATAACAGTTTGGGGCATTTAGATAAAAGAAATATGATGACAGCTTGAAGGGGATTCAGAACGAAACAATAAAAATGAGTGAATGGTTAGGGACAAAAGGGAATCAGTTATGTGCTGGCTAAACAAGAATGGAAGAAAGAAAGGCCAATGAAAAATGAAAGGCATGTGTGCCAAGCAGCAAATTGCTTAGCTATTGACAGGTTATTTAATAGACAGCTACCACCTCTGGAGCCGTATATTTTGGGATTAACTGAGCTTTCTTTTGCCCTCTCTACAGTTGAACTCCCTTGCCCCAATTCTAATTTAATTGCTCCACAAGGAATCGTTCACTGAAGTTGGTAGGAGTCAAGGCATTACCCAAGATTTTGTGAGGATACACTTCTTTACTGTTTTTGAAAGACTTGACATCACTCCAAAGCTAGTGAAAATAATTTTTTTCTAATAAGAATTTTAGTTCTCTCACTCATTCCCATAGAATCTTGAAGGGATTGTGGACCATGTGATATAAACATGAAGAATGTGGTCAAGAAGAGAAGAGATACCGTGTCAGTAACTATCTTGGAGAACAGATAGCTAAGACTTGGAGAAATGAATTCTGCCCTATTGGCCAAGGATCTGCATCTCTGTGTTGATTTGAGCACATCCAAAATACTGTGGAATTCTGAGCTCCATATTATAAAAGGGGTATTGACATCAAAGAAGGAGAACTCAATGGCACCCCACTCCAGCACTCTTGCCTGGAGAATCCTACGGACGGAGGAGCCTGGATGGCTGCAGTCCATGGGGTCGCTAAGAGTTGGACACGACTGAGCGACTTCACTTTCACTTTTCACTTTCATGCATTGGAGAAGGAAGTGGCACCCCACTCCAGTGTTCTTGCCTGGAGAATCCCAGGGACGGGGGAGCCTGGTGGCCTGCCGTCGATGGGGTCGCACAGAGTTGGACACGACTGAAGCGACTTAGCAGCAGCAGCAGCCAAAGAAAAACTGATGGAAAAATTATAACCACCTTGAATGCCTTTGTCAGAAGAACAGTCAGACAAAATGGAACTTCAACTCTTCCATAGAATAAAGAACAGTGGTCAATGGGCAGGAGTTTCAGCAAGATAAATTTCTGATTAACCTAAGGGAGAAATAACCAATAACAGGCAGTACCATAATGGAAAGACAGATTGTAGAGAGTGGTGGTCATTTGAAGGATCAAGCTGAAACTGAATGATTATCTGTTAGATTCATAAATGATACATATGCATAGGTAGAGATGGACTAAATATCATTAATTTTTTATTTTTAATTGGAGTATAATTGCTTTAGAATGTTATGTTAGTTTCTGCTGTACAACAACATGAATGAGCCATAAGTATACATATATCCCCTCTCTCTTGAGCTTTCCCCCTGCCCCAAACCCCTCTAGGTCATCACAGAGCACTGAGCTGAGCTCCCTGTGCTAACAGCAATTTCCCACTAGCTATCTACTTTTATACATGGTATATGTGTCAATGCTACTTTCTCAGTTCATCCCATCTCTCCTTAACCTGCTGTGTCCACAATTCTATTCTCTACATCTGCATCAATATTCCTGTCTTGCAAATAGGATCAATTGTACCATTTTTCTAGATTCCATAAATATACGTTAATATATGATAGTTAATTCTTTTCTAATGATAAGGTCCTTTAATTGCATTGAGCAGATTTATTTTGCAATTAAACCTAAATAAATGATTGATAGACATTCATTTGTTGCCTACACACATTTATCCATGTTTTGCTCCTACGGAAATGCATTAGGATTAGTTATATATGGGGGAGCCATACGGGGACATAAATCCTCAGTTTTTCTTCTAAAATACTTATTAAATCTCACCACCACACCCATATATACAACTTTTATCTCCACTGTCTCTCTCTTAATTCTGCTTTCATCAGTTCTCCCCTGGATTCTTGCAATAGCTTCTGAATTAGTTTTCTGCATATTCTCTCCCTTTCAACCCATCCTCCCCAATATTACCAAACAAATTCAGGGAGATAGTGAAGGACAGAGAAGCCTGGCATGCTGCAGTTCATGGGGTTGCAGAGAGTTGGACATGACTTGGCGACTGAACAACAGCAGCAACAACAACCAGTATGACAGATTTGGCCCAGTGGGTCCCTCCGTTAATACATGCTGATGGCTTCCATCTGCGCATAGCACACAGCTTCTGAACACAGCACTGGAGGTCCCTGCTCCGGAACCCTGCCTCTCACACCTGCTTATCTACTGCTGTCCTTCCACTGGAAATGTTTCCTCCAGCAGTCATCTGGATCAACTGTAATCTCTGCAGAGGAAATGTTACCCTACATTTTTAAGACTTTGTAAATAACGTTTCAACAGTTTTGAATGCCCTTCTCCAACTCTGTCCACATTGCCCAACTTTATTTTGTAGTCATCAAACAATGATCCTTTAAAAAACAAGCTCCCTATATAATTACTCTGTTTCATCTCTCCAACCATTTATTTTCAAGACTACCAAACTAAGATAGAAAAGAAGAAATAAACACAGTTATTTAGTTGAACTGTGTTCCATACAACCTATTTCTTGATAAGTTCTCTTTGATTTCCTGCATTCTTGAGTATAAAGTCTAGTACCTATTTTTATCACTGTGTTTTGAACATTTTATTAAAATGTGCTGTTCTCCATGGTAATTATCAGATTTTTTTCATACTTAAGAACTGTGGTAATATAGTATTCTTTCTTATGAAAAACAATTACCAACTCATAAATATTAATCTTATTTTCCTTTTGCCATGTATTATACTTCCAAGAGCCCTGATCAAATGCAGAGTATGCCTTCTGATGTCAGCCTAGTGAAAATGCCTCTGCCTCTAAAATACTAAAAACAGGCTATTTTGCATATACAAAATGGACAGCACACAATTTTATTTACAGTGTGTCCAGTTACACAGCATTCATCATCCTTGATATGTAATTTGTATAATATATTTCACTGGTGGTATGTGCGTGCTCTGTTATGTCTGATTCTTTGCAAGCCCATGGACTGTAACCCACCAGGCTCCTTTTTCCAAGCAAGAAGATTAGAGTGGGTTGCAATTTCCTATTCCAGGGAACCTTCCTGACCCAGAGATTGAACCCGTGTCTCCTGAGTTGACAGGCAGATTCTTTGCCACTGTGCCACCTGGAAAGCCCTTGTACATTTCAAGTACATTTTAAATACAAACCTTTGCATAGTGCACATTTAAAAATGGATTTGGCATCCTTTATGTAAAACCACACACAGGTGTCATACTCTTTGGTAACCTACCATAAAAGAAATTCCATAAAGATGAATTTAGTCTGATAACTGGAACCCCCAATAGTACATAATCATAATCCAAGCTTTAATGCAATACTGTTTAGGAATTGAGTTGGCACCAGGGAGACTAAGTCCTCAGTCAATATTTGAAAATTAGAGCTGTTGTGTGAAATGAAGTGCTAACCTGGAGAGCTGCCAGGTGCTGAAAGCCCTCATGCAGGAGCCATAGCTGAGAAAATAGAGTTTCCAAAAGAAGCCAATCAGAGGATCCAGAGGAAAGCTTGTCTCGTTATCATGTCATGGAAAGGCTTCGTGTCTGAACGCAATCCTTTTCTTGCTGTCTTTCCCTTTCTGTCCATAGATTCTTTAGCCCAGAGTTCCTGTTTCCCTGAGTGAATTTATGATTTACTGTGAGCAGCTCTTTGGAGCCAAGGAAGAAAAGAAAGACACGATTAGTTTTTAGACAGTAGTGGCCGGGGACTTGGTTTTTCTGTTAAGTGCCACGTCATTGTACAAGATGCAGAAACAAAACAAACCGAAAGTGTAAAAACCAAGTCTGTTTTAGAATCGGTACAGCCTGAGACTAACGATGTGACCAAAGCTAAAGATTCAGATGAAAATATTGAACACACTTTCCAAAGGAAGTGGGTTCCTTTGGAAAGGAACATGTGTACACATATGTGTACACATATGTGCATGTGTGTACATGCACATATGGGTATTGTGCACATACACTTTCTCTCCCCTCCAGTACAAAGTCTTCATCTCCTTTTCCTCTTAAGTATCTTTGTACTTAAACGCTGAAGTACCGCAGATCATACGTCTTCTTGGGGAAAAGATCAGAGATGAGACACTGATATTGTCTCAATCTCAGTTCAGCAAGGAAAACAGCCCATGCTTGGTAATTCAGTAGTGAAAGTGAAGTCGCTCAGTCGTGTCCAACTCTTTGCAACCCCATGGACTGTACCTGCCAGGCTCCTCCATCCATGGGATTTTCCAGGCAAAATTACTGGAGTGGGTTGCCATTTCCTTCTCCTGGGATTACAGACAGAAATGTTGGAGGAACCAAACAGCGAAACAGGGAACTTTAAGACAACTCAGAGATCAACAGCAGCAAAAAGCAGCTATAATCCCAAAGGCTGAAAGATATGGGGACAAGATCTTAGAGAGTGGCCTTTGCAGTGGAAATTTAAAATGAGACTTCCCTGAAGCAGGGACCATGGAAGGAGATGCTTTTTGACAGGAAATGAATATCTGGGGAGACACAGTCCCTGTCAGGTGCTAGACAGGGCTTGGGAAGGGCTGAGGTGGGGCAGGAAAGAAGTTTCCCTTCTCTTACCCTCCATTCTCCTTCCAGTGCCTCCCACTGGCCAAACTTGGCTGGAAGCCAAGGGCAAGGAATCCTGGAAAATGTATTTTTGGGGTTTGGCCCTCTAAAATGCAGAACAGAACTGCAAAGGTAGGGAAACAGAGCTGAGAACAAACTGGCAAATCACTGCCAAAGTTGAAAACCCAATCAGAATGAATTCTTATAAATGGGTAGGATGGCAAGAATTTGATTTACAGCTTTCTTTCCCTAATACTGCATTTTGATGTAGAAAGTTTAATCTCATAGAGAAAGACTAAGACACAGGGATAAGCAATACAGAGTTAACCTTCCTCCCTGTGACAATCTTCTGGCCACGATGAGTTCCTGAACTCCTAAATCAGCCTACCTGGCAAGTTTTGAACAAAATTCACAATGTGCTATGTGAGATGGAGGGGATGGTGAGGAGGGAATGGGGGATTCCGTGGGGGAGTCAGTCGACATAAGCTCAAAAATGAAATGTCAAATTATGCAAGACTTCACAAAATGAAGTGTTCCGTTCTACTGTCTAGACTAAGGGCTTAAAGAACAAACAAAAAAGAAATTCCCAGAAAAGAAGAAAGCAAGACTGCATAGGAAAGATCTCATACAGGAGAAGGTTTCTGAGCTGTGTTAAAGAAGCACATTAAGTTAATATAAGAGGAGAATAAAATGTTAGATTTTCTATATTCTAGGTAAACTTTAAAAAGTAAAGACAGGAATGAAGCTGGTCTTTCTTTTTTGAGTCAACGTGGTAGTCATCCTGATTGGAAAAAAGGATATGAACTTGGGAGCTTGAAGGTAATTGAATATTTGCATGGAGTTAGAGGATTAGTAGAAAGACTAAAACATCACATAAGTTAGCAGCTTTTTATTTTTATGGTTTTGCTTCTCCCAAACACAAACATCAGTAACTGTGGCTATGATTCAGAGATGGGGAGGCAAGTGGTATTCAGTTCAGTTCAGTTCAGTCGCTCAGTCGTGTCCGACTCTTTGCGACCCCATTGCAGCACGCCAAGCCTCCCTGTCCATCACCAACTCTTGGAGTTCACTCAAACTCACGTCCTTCGAGTCGGTGATGGCAAGTGGTATTACTACCACATTTTTCCCCACCCTTCTCTCCCATATAGAGAATCATGGATCTAAGGTATCTTCCTGCACAATCAACTTCATTTTTTCCCAAAATATGTGTCATACTGACCTTAAGAAGCTTTAAAATAGATAACCAACTACAACCTACTGTATAGCACAGGGAACTCTGTTCAATATCCTGTAATAACCTAACTGGGAAAATAATTTGAAAAAGAATAAATATATGTATATATAAAACTGAATCACTCTGTTGTATACCTGAAACCAAAATAACACTGTTAATCAATTATGGTCCAATATAAAATAAAAATTAAGAAAAAGAGATGCTTTGCAGAATTGATGGATGAGTAGATAAAGCAAGTATAGTAAAGTAATCACTTTTCAACTTTATGTTTGAAATTTTTCATAATAAAATTTGGGCTAAAACAAGCACAGGAGAGAAATACTCTGTTTCTTCCTTGGAAAAATACCAGGTAAGAAATTCTTTGTATAATCTCCTTATGGCACTTTAAATGTGTTCCTCTTTCCCTTAGCCATTCTTCAACCCTACGGTGAATTCTCCTACCATAATCGACTATATTTGTACATATTTGTGTGGGTCTTGCCTCCATAGATAGTGAACAGTTTCTATAAGAAGAACAGGGGTGGCTTTTACTTATATTTACTTTCTGAGTGATTAGCAATACTCTCTACTTTTTCTTTAATGTCTTATGAGACCCCAAATTATTAAATTGCTGTGATCAGCAAAGAATTTGTAATTCATCAGATATGTACACTAAAAAATTTCCCTTACTAATCAATATATTTGATAGTAATTAAAATGAAATTTTAGCTCCTATGGAGTACATTTTTTTTCACTACTTTTTATTCCTGTATATTATTTACTATATGGTAATAGCAGTAGACAGAGTTTGCCTGTTTCTATTAAATACTTCAATTTATCCTATGAACATGAGTTTCATTTTTAGGATGGAATGCATTCTTTTTACTATAGTACAAGAACAGGTGCAGTAAGTCTGAAATGAAAATGGTATATTTTATGAATAGGTAATAATATCCAAGGGCTTCCCAGGTGGCTCAGTGGTAAAGAATCCGCCTGCCAGTGTAGGAGTGGCAAGAGACTTGGGTTCGATCCCTAGTCTTAGGAAGATCCCCTGGAGGAGGAAATGGCTAACCCCCTCCAGTATTCTTGCCTGAAAAATTCAGTGGACAGAGGAGCCTGAAATGCTACAGTCCATAGGATTTCAAAAAATCAGACACGACTGAGCAATTGAGCACAATAATATCCAAAGACAGATTTATTACCAAACAACATCCAGATTTAAAAGTTATATAAATAAAATATCCAGTTTCTACCAATGTCCTACTGTCTAGAATCATGCGGATTTGACTCTACATCAAATTTGGCAATTCCATGGACTGATTTAAAATAGATTCCAATTACCTAAGCAAAACATTCAAAGTCAGTTATTCAGCTAGACAGAAAGGAAAGCAAATACTCATTTGAGAAGTCTGACCTCACAATCAGCCATCAAACAGAAGTACACATTTTCACACTTATAATTTAGAATATATTGAAAAGGGTGAGGAAAGTTAGACATCATTTAGCTCCATTCAGATTTCTAGGCTTCTTACAAATGCTCTGAGTTGATCAATAGGAGAGACTGAACTATTTATTTGCATATCCACAGTGCCTGTTATATGATAAAAGGGGCAAATTTACTCAGTTTGCAAAATAATTTTCCTGAACTCCAAGCTCCGAGGTATTATCCTTTTTCTTCCCACTCAAGCCAACTATGATAGGCAGAATAAAGATCTCCCAAGGTCTACGATTCCCTGGTGGCGCAGCCATAAAGAATCTACCTGCAATGCAGTAGAAGTGGGTTTGATCCCTGAAACAGGAAGATCTCCTGGAGAAGGAAATGGCAACCTTCTCCAGTATTCTTGCCTGGGAAAGCCCATGGACAGAGGAGCCTGACTGGCTACAGTCAAAAGTTGGACATGACTGAGTGACTAAACAAAACCCAAAGATGTCTATAGCCTAATCTCCAGAAACTGGAAATTTGCTGTCTTACATGGCAAAAGGGACTTTGCAATGTGATTAAGTTAAGGAATTTGAGATGGAGAGATTATTCTGGATGATCCAGGTGAACTCCATCTATCACAATGGCTTTATAAAAGCAAAAAGTTTAGAGTCAGAGAAGGAGATGTGATGATGGTAGAGATCAGAGAGAAACACATTTGAAGGTGCAACACTGTTGGCCTTGAAGATGGAGGAAGGGGCTGTGAGCCAAGGAATGTGGGCAACCTCTGGAATGTGGAGCAGACAAGGAAACAGACTGTACCTTAGAGCCTCTAGGAGGATGCACCCTATCAACAACCGGCTTTTAGGATCTCTGACTTCTAGAACTGAAGATAAGATGTGTGTCTTAATTCAAGTTTGTGGTGGCTTTTACAGCATCAACAGGAAATTAACACACCAACCATCTTGAATGTAAATGACACTTTCTGCATCTGCCCTACCAATCATGGTCACTCTCACTCCACCTCCACCTGCGTTCCTGGCTCTTGTCTTCTCAGCACTGTCTTTACTGGTAACCGATAGTGTTGATGTTGCCAAACCCAGTGATCACTTTTTGGCCCTTTTCTTACTTGACTTTTGAGAAGCATTTGGCAGGAAACTTCTCCTCACCTGGTTTTCTATTAATTGGACTCTGGTTTGCAGTGAGATTACATCCCTCATTTTCCTCCTATTAATAGCAAAGAGATACATTAGGCAGCTTCTCACATGGGTCCCAGTGATCCCCACCTCTTTGTATTAACATCACATGATATACCCTCTCCTTGAGTGTGTGCTGAACCTAGTGACTTGTTTTTGATGAGTAGACATGTCCAAAGTGATGGGATGTTAGTTCTAAAAGTAGTTAAAGAAGACAGTGACTTCCATCTTGCTATAATCTCTTGTCTTCTTGCTCACTTGCTCTCATGCAGCCAGCTGCCACGAGAGCCACTCTATAGAGAGGCCCATTTGGCAAGGAGTTGATGGAGCCCTTTGGTCAACAGAGAGGAGCTGAGGTTCACAGTGCAACACTGTGGAGGAACTGAATCCTGCCGCCAAGCACAGAAGTGACTTTGGAATTAGATCCTCCATCACTTGAGCCTTGAAATGAAACCACAGCCCTGAATATACCTGAGTTGTTGCCTTGTGAGAAAACTTAAGACAGGTGCACCCAGCTAAGCTGCAATCAGATTCTTAACCCACACAAACTGTGAGATAGTAAATGTTTGCCATTTTAAGTCATTCATTTTGGGGGTGATTTGTTACACAACAGTAGATAACTAATACAGGTTGGTCATAAAGAGGATATACCTAGACAGGAAGAAGGCAAAACTCTCGATTATGTAACCAGACCTCAGAGTTAAAAACTAAACTATGAGGCCCCTTAACACGAAAAGTGGTGTATCTTAAGAATCTCAAATCAGAGCACAGTTTAGGGGTCAGAACGAGACTCAGGGCTTAACTCACCACTAATTTACTAAGTGTTCTCATTGCCCACTTCAGTGGCCAAAATCTGTGGACTTTTACCATTATGCTCAGCTGGTAGAGATTCAGTTCTGCTTTTACAGCTCCTTCTGTTTCCAGGCCTGACCACTCTTCTTTTTAATAGCTTCTGCTTGCACGTGATGTTGGCTGCCTCACAGATCCTGCAGCCTGCCGTCTCTCTGTGTTTGTCAACTCCAACACCTCTTACTAGTCTGCTAGGGTAGCCATATGAAGACTGGTTTAAACAGCAGGTTTATTGTCTCACTGATCTAAAGGCTAAAAGTCTGATATCAAGGTATCCACAGAGTTAGTTCCTTGTGAGGGCTGTGAGACAGAATCCATTCCACACCTCTCCCCTAAACTTCTGGTGGTTTTCTTACAATCTTTCATGTTCCTGGCCTTCTAGAAGCATAACCTTGATGTCTGCCTTCATCTTAACATAGGGTCTGTATCTAAATTTCCCCATCTTATAAGGTCGCCCATCATATGGGATGGGGGCCTCCTCTAGGATGACCTCATCATAACTAATTATATTGGCAATGACTCGATTTCCAAGTAAGGTCACATTCTGAGGGAGTTAGAAGTTCAATGTATGAATTTGTGGGGAAGCACAAAATTCAACCCATAACAATACCCGTGGCCACCTCTCTCGATATAACCCCTGATTCCTGGAAAAGGGAGTCCTACCAGTCATTCAGTCATTTCTGACCCATTTGAGTAAGGTTCTCACAGCAGGACTTTCTTTCAGAATCTAGGCTGGTCAGGGGGAAAATACGTGGCCCAGAACATGCTCTTCTATGTATCTGGTGATAACCACCTTGGGTGTTTCCTCGGCAGTGAGCTGGGAGAGACAGTCGCTTTGAAAGGACCTTCAGGATAAACAGTTGGGAAGTCCTAGGTCTCAGTCTTCCATTAAAGTTTCTGACATTATTATTTCCCAGTTTAATCCACCCCTCTGGTACTCAATATTAAGTGATTTAAACCTTAGTTCCTTAGGCCTTTGTTCTCAGGTCTAAACTCTTTTTTTTTCTTAATATTTTGCTTTTGGTGACTTTATCCAAACCCATGGCTTCAACTGTCACTGTAGACTTCCCAATCTATTCCCACAACCTAAGCCAGTGGGTTGAGGACATTTATTCAACTTCTTGCCTGGCTTCTCTGTCTGGGTGTCGCACAGGTACACTCAACAGGCCTAAGCCTGAATTTGCCAGCTCAGGTCCCAAAAAATAAGCCTCTCTGGCACTCGCCTTATTTTGGTATCCTTAGCCCCTCAAGAGAGAATACTGGCAGTGCCTTCTTCTCATCAGGCTCCCTGACACATTTAACCAGCTACCAAGGTCTGTGACTGCTTCTCCCTAAATACTTCTCATATTTTTTCCCTCATCACCATTCCCACTGTTGACACCCAAGTTCTGGGCGTCCTCACTTCCTTTTTGTTGATATTAAATCTCAGTGCAGCTCTTAGAACATTATTTTTTAAAGTACAAAAGTTATCTCATTATTTCCCTGTATAAAGTCATTTCATAATACTTGACAGATTAGGGTTAAATTTGAAGCATTAAAAAATACCCAATTTCTAGGACTCTGCCTACTTATTGAGCCCTTCATCTCCTGACTGCATGCTAGGAATATTCCCTGCAAGACATTAATAAATAGACCATATCAAAAGAATTTTGTGATCAAACGTGATCTAGTCTTGTCCATCCTCAACACCCCAACCATGAATTTGATTTAGACTTATATTTGCACTTACATTAGCATTTTTTTACATCCCTACCAAATCTTGTAGGTCTTATTATCAGAGTCCTTCTACATTGTGCTATAATAATCAATTTACATGATTTGTCTATTTATTAGAAAATAAATACCTTGAAGGCAGAATTTATTTTGCTTTATGACCTCAGAGCCTAGTGATGTGCTCAATAATTTATTGTTAAGTGAATGTATAAATATGTTAGATGCTGTAGTGAGCACACAGCAATTTTTCCCATTAAAGAATCACACTGAACCAAAGACATTATTTTATAAATAACTGGAAACAGTGGCTGACTTTATTTTGGGGGGCTCCAGAATCACTGCAGATGGTGACTGCAGCCATGAAATTAAAAGACGCTTACTCCTTGGAAGGAAAGTTATGACCAACCTGGATAGCATGTTAAAAAGCAGAGACATTACTTTGCCAACAAAGGTCCATCTAGTCAAGGCTATGGTTTTTCCAGTAGTCATGTATGGACGTGAAAGCTGGACTATAAAGAAAGCTGAGTGCCGAAGAATTGATGCTTTTGAACTGTGGTGTTGGAGAAGACTCTTGAGAGTCCCTTGGACTGCAAGGAGATCCAACCAGTCCATCCTAAAGGAGATCAGTCCTGAGTGTTCATTGGAAGGACTGATGTTGAAGCTGAAACTCCAATACTTTGGCAACCTGATGTGAAGAGCTGACTCATTTGAAAAGACCCTGATGCTGGGAATGATTGAAGGCAGGACGAGAAGGGGATGACAGAGGATGGGGTGTTTGGATGGCATCACCAACTCAATGGACATGAGTTTGAGGAGTTGGTGATGGACAGGGAGGCCTGGCGCGCTGCAGTCCATGGGGTCACAAAGAGTTGGACACAACTGAGCAACTGAACTGAGCAGATAGTTCTGAGGTAGATATCTGTTACTCATAAATTGCAAGGGTCTGAGGTAGGGAGAGGTATATCTTGATGGAGCTGAGGTCTGAAGATGAATTGAAGACACTAGTCAATATGCAAACCAGGTAAGAAATGATGGTTCACAAGTCTATCCCTATGAAAGAGTCATTCCTTCATCCTCCTACCAAATGAGACTTTGCTTTCATTTTAAAGAAGTAGCTTTTATAATTTCACACAATAATTTTTCAAGTCTAATCATTTGGTGAGAAAACCCTACAGCCTGAGAAAGACTTGGTGGAAGAGCTTGTTAAGCTTGTTAACAATGGGAAAGACTGCTTCGTAAGATAATGAGTTCCTCGTCACTCAAGAGGCTCAGACAGAAGCTAGACGACCCACTTCAGGGGTATGTTTTAGAAGGTGTTTCCACACTGGATGGAAGGAGAACTAATATTGCATAATGTCAATTCCAAACATGAATTCTACTATTCCATAATTTTTTGTCTAATAGTTATCAATGAAATTCGCTTTTTTCAGATCTCAATGAGAGAACACAGCTTGGATATAATCATTTTACTCTTTAAAGCCTATATTTGTCAGGCTTCATATCACATGGTACAGAATATACCTATAATTTCCTTTTATCTGTATATTAAATTTCTCAAAATTTGTTGACTTTTTTCTTCCACCTTTGACCCTCTTTACTGATTAAAATTAATTTTAGTTCTTTTTACAGTGGGTTTATGTACTGAAGTGACTTAGCATATGTAAGTGCATGCACTGGAGAGAGGGAAAGAGACAGAAGTGTTCTCGTCTCTATGGAGTTGAATAGCAAGAGAGATTTATTTTTATTCCTCTCAAACACTTGGTCAAAAGGGTTATATTTGCAGCAGATTAGGAGGGTTAACAAGGGACTTGAATTTTGAAGTGCCATTCATCTTGAAGTAGCAAGCGCCCCGTCTCCTATAAATGGAATGTCATGTTATTTTTAGATGAGGCTTTTGCCAAGAGGATCCAGGACACGGTGAACAATGTTCCATCTGATTAGTGACCTTACTTAAACATGTGAATGGCTGTGGTTCCTTAACATTATTTGCAATAAGTCTGTGGCAAGCCTATTTTCTTAGTGAGGGTACACAATTTAGATCATAAATTTATAAGATGGGGGGGGAAGCCATTTGAATAATGCAGTTTCTTGTTTACTAATAACAGAACACAGAAGTTGGAGATGAGAGTTCTACTACACTTGAGTTAGGTAGGGCATCAAGGCATATTTTCAACCCAAGATCTCTTAAAGGATTCTCACTGACATCTGTGTTGCAACATCTCCTAAATCCAGATCTGCTCATCCTGAAGTCAGAGTCCAAAGGCCAGCCATTTAAGCAGATCACCCCCAACACCAATAGACCTAGGATTAAAAAGGAGACACAGAATATTATGTAAGAACAAAATAAGCATTTGCTATTTTGTTACACCACTTGACTCAAGAACACCATGTTATGGAAAACTACCCCTAAGCAGTCGGTGATTGGGATGCATATGAGTATGTATGAGGGGAATCTATGCGCAAATAGCCTTATATGCCTATAACTCTCTGTCATTATGGAAGAAGGTTCTGGAAGGTTTGCCTGCTAGACTATAAAAGTTGGACTTGGGGCTAAAAAAAAATGTGCCATTGGGTTTTCTTATCTAGATTCTCCTTTTCTAAAAAGCTTTTTGTGAATGGACCATACAATAAACAGTATCATTTTATTGATAAGTTTTAAAAACTAGAAAATTTTCAAATTAAATTCCATTTCTTTCTTGGATTCCCACTTTTATTCTCCCAAACTCTCTGATGCTAGGGCTTAAATACAGCTCCTAAATTTAAACAGAGGACTAATTCATACAAATCACTACACTAAGGCATGTACTAGAGGGTTTTTCTTTGAATGGACAATGCTCTCCTCTCCAGAGTGAAGTCCCATGATATCCTTCAGGAAGAAGGAAAATAACCTATTCTTTATCCTACACAAAACTTACAGTCAGCTGGGGCTTATTAAATTTAAATGGCAAGTAAAGTCACCTCATGGAGAACAGCCACATATCTAGGTCCACCAGTTCTATCAGAGGATACAAAAGGAATTAGAGAACCCTGAAGTCCCCTACTGCAGGATTGGTAAAAGGATGCTCAGTGACTGCATCAGTATCATCTGGGGTATCACAGATTTCTTAGGCTACCCCAATCACACTGAGTCGTTTTTCTAGGTGTGAGGACCAAGAATTTGCATAGGTAGCAAGTTACTTGCATAGTCCTTATTCTAAAAAATTTGGAAAGCACTACCATGGTGGCCAATCTTCAACTAGATCCCTCTTCCATAATAGGGACTGAAACACAAATGAACAAGTGGTTGAATAGGAGTCCAAGTTCCCTAAAACTTTTAAATTCTCTTGAAATTTAGATGTGTGTGTGTGCTTAGCCATGTCTGACTCTTTGCAGCTCCATGTAGCCCGCCAGGCTCCTCTCTCCATGGAATTTTCCAGGCAAGAATACTGGAGTGGGTTGCCATTTCCTCCTCCAGGGGATCTTCCTGACCCAGGGATCAAACCCACATCGAAACAGTACTCTGCTTTGAATAGACTCTCCTAACTGGCCTCTGTGCCGATCACCTGGTGATCTCCCAGTTCCAGAAGCCATCTTCTCACATTGGAAACCACTGGGCTACTATGGACAGTTACAACTCCTCAGACTCAACCAGCTACTTAGAATCTAAATTTTTCTTTGTGGCTACTTCCTTTTCCACACAGCAGTGGACTTTGCTACATGTTTTATGAGCATGATATAGAGTCAAGGTTTAGCCCTTTTGTTCAATGAGTGCGCCCTCTGCCATTTAGGACCCCAGATCTCCTGAAACCAGGAAATAGCCAGACAGGTTATTCCCAAGACGAATGTTCATATCTGTTTTCATATATTAGGCATTAACCTAAGCTTCTTCCCTTGGGAATCATTTCAAAGAGAAAGTGCATTTGAAATCCTTTGAGGTTCCCTTATATCTAATCAACATATCATACAAAAGCAAATTCCATTTCATAGGCTGCAATCACAAGAAAAGGGTGGCTAGAACTCAATTAATTAACTCATGAGACATGTCTCTTTAAAAAAAGAAATGAAGCCGGTTGCTATCACAGAAATCCCAGAAACCATGATAAATAGTGTAACAAAATATTTCCTGTGCTGCTTTGCTTTGGAATTTCAGCGCTCTCCCTTGTTTCATTCAAGTGAATCAAACACAAAGAAAGGACAATGCAGATCATTAACCTCAGGAGAACACTGGCCTGGGATATGATGTCATCTCTGTCATGAAGATCTCTGATTGAGAAAAGTAACTGAACAGGGCAGCATGGCACCACGTGTAACCTATCTGTAGTGGTTGTTCTCCTGATGTCCCTTCTCTTGGTCACCCTGGAGGCTTTTGTGACACAAGCAGCAGCTACTGTGGGGTAATTATGTGGTCGTTATATAAAATGGACTAATGCCAGCCCAGCACATTGCATGAAAGGACTGGTTGTGTTCCTTGTTAAGTGTTTTTGTCAAGCTGACCATGCCCTTTATTTATCTCTAACACAACATGCTTATTCTGCCCCACTCTACCGTATTCACCCTGCAAATTTATGAGGCTCTATTAATCTTCTGCCCTGCTGACTATCTATGTTGCAAAGTGTCAGCAGACTTTTGTACCTTGCTAATGTACAAAGGGCTTCCTATGAGTAATATCAGCATTTTGCCTTTTAATTGCACATATAATTTTTAGGTCTTACAGCTAATAAGGGAATTGAGACCACAGTTCATCACTGTCTAGAATGGTACTCCAGGGGTGTGGGGACTGTGGAAGCTGAGGGAAGAATATAGCTGTTCTGATTCCAAGCAAGAGTCTCTCTCATTATAATGGCACCATCCCCACTCTGCTGTTAAGAGTCTGACACTTTTGCCATTATACAGCCTACTTTTCTGGGGCTTTACAACTCCTCAGTACAAATACATTCTTCTCTGAACATTTTTTGTGTTAGATCTTGGTTCATGAGGTTTTTTTGTTTTTTTTTTTGAGGGGGCTTCCCTGTGGTTCAGATGATAAAGAATCTACCTGCAATGCAGGAGACCTAGGTTTGATCCCTAGGTCAGGAAGATCCTCTGGTGAAGGAAATGGCTAATCACTCCAGGATTCTTGCCTGGAGAAATCTATGGACAGAGGAGCCTGACCAGCTGCACAGTTCATGAGGTTGCAAAGAGTCAAACACGACTGAGTGTCTAACCCTTTCGCACTTTGACGCATGAGTATTTTTATCATCCTGCATATCAATTCCGGTAGAAATTAGTTGTGTGATATTTATTTATTTATTTTTAAATTTTATTTTATTTTTAAACTTTACATAATTGTATTAGTTTTGCCAAATATCAAAATGAATCCATCACAGGTATACATGAAGAAACCAACACGATCGCTTGGGCAAACTCCTGAACTTCTAAGACTTTCAAATGGGTGCACTTTTGCTAGTCCTTCAGCTGACCTTTTCTTATGGGATTTTTGGTTTTCAATGCAGACTTAGTTTTAAGTACTTTCAAGGAAAAAAAGTGTTAAAATAAATGGGGGATTAGTGTTTGCAATGTGGGCATTTTGCTTTTGCATTAATAGCCTTTCACACACATTTTTACTATGCCTGAAAAATGTGCATTATTGATGAGTGTACTTCTTACTGTGCAAAAGCCATTAGGGAAGAAATGAAAGGTCTGTGGCAGGAAGTGGAGGCACAGAGAGGGCCTGGGTGGATGGTGTTTTCATTTAGCAGTTAGGGAGCACCCATAGCTGTCTTCCCTAAACTGGACCATTTCATTTTCACTGCACACATCTTTGGGCACCTGGGAAAGAGAGGCTTGTGAAAGTGTAACTAAACAGTATAGAAAGCAAACTGGTGAATGTATCATATACAGGAAATCAGATCCTAAAATTAGAGAAAGAGGCAATTTGGGGAGATCAGACGTCCAGGTTCTTGTCTTGATTGTTTATGATTAGGGATATTTCCCTGGGCTCCAGCTGCTATAAGTGTGACTCAGAAAGTTGGATTGTGGGTTAGAAGCAGACAAAAGTCCTCTGCTGGTCCCAAGGGTACCATGTAAGGAACCAAAGTGTGGAGATTAACAGAAGGTCTCCACGATTTATGGGGAAATCTGAAGCTCTTTTACTAGAATGGAATCCAGAGGGAAAAAACTAACTTAATTGAATGATGACCAGGTGTCATCCACCTCTCATTTAATTCTTTGATTACCTTTGATTATAGACATTATCTTCAGGTTACATATGAGAAAGTTGGGATTGAAAAAAACTTAGAGAACTTTTCCTAGGTATGGCATTCAAATCTAGACTTTCTGAACCTATGTATAATCATCTTGTATCATGGAGCCAAGGAGCCCCAAAGAAGAGACTGGTATACAATTTAGGATTTATCTCTCAAGTCATGCTTTAAAACATGTTGTTCCGGGGACTTCCCTGGCAGTCCAGTGGTTAAGACTTCACCTTCCAATGCAAGGGGTGCAGATTCAATCCCTGGTTGGGGAGTGAAGATCCTACATGCATCAGGGTTAAGAAACGGAAACATAGAATGGAAGCACAGTTGTAACAAATTAATAAAAACTCCAAAATTGGTATACATCAAAAAAAAGAACATACTGTTTCTATAGTCACTCTCCATCTTCACTTTTGCCTTGTTATTTATTCATCTAGTCATTCATTAAAAAAATATTAATGAAGTATTAACTGTACACCAGATGTCAATATGTGATGTTTCTGTATCATTTATATACAAGATGCTCCTGCTGTGGTTGCTTCCCACATGTACAATGGGGCCCAGGAGGCTGATGGGCGGGCAGCAGTGCCGCCCCCGTGAAAGGGCAGAACCAAGATGTTAGGCTGCCCTGTGAGCAATAAGACCTTCTAAGTGGTTTTTGTCTCGCTGCATCACATGCTGTTTTTCTAAAGCATTTTTCTTAAATAAAGATCTGTGATTGTTTTGCCTAACTTTCAATAAAACAAACAACAGCAACTAAAAAACCCCCCAAACTACTGCTAACCCTATCCAGCAACTTTGTAACTAAGAGAGCCTCGTTATTCAGGTTAGTAAAAATTTACATAGATTGTTTTCTTAAATGAAAATTAGTTTGATCCAAAGAATAAGATCTTTGCAGCCAAAAAGTTCCCTTAAGGTTACAGTAAAAATGAAGGATATCTTCAGGGTTTTTTTTTTTTTAATAGCTTAAAATCTGTGCTTATCCTAGAACAACTCTTTCAGCTGTCAGTTTCATCAAATAATACCATCCATTCATATTGATTAAGAACACACATAACAACAAAATTCCACAAACTGTTTACCAGCACTGGAAATAAGACTGAGCATTTTTGGAGCACATCAGCTACTGGAATCCTTCTTGCTTTATACAGGGAGAATTCTCTTGGGACTATGACAATAAGTTGGATCTATAGAAGGATCATAGATTCGAAATCATAGACAAAGTGGGTTTCCTGGGAAAGCACCTTTGAGGAAGGAGACATAAATTTGCATTGATTTTGTTATTCCATAACATTTATTAGAAAACTAATAATATTCAAGTTGTGAATTTTTTTCTCCTGTCACTGAGATCAGTGTCCACCTTAAAATACTTTCAGAAAAGACTGTGATATTCTAATTGGTGAGTGCACTGTGATGTTCTAATTTGTGAGTGACTTATTAAGGGGCTATTCCCAATCTTCAAGTTAAATTAAGATTGTGTGACTGTGTTCATGTATCAGATAAAGCAAGGGCTCTGGTCTATATTCTGATACCATGACCTATTAGCTGTATGATCTAGGCTAAGTTACTTAACCTCTGCCTGCCTCAATTTCCCCATCAAAAAATGGGGATCAAATTGAATGACCTCAGCCAGTTGTCATGAAGATTAAATTATATTATATAAGGAAAATACATAAAGCCATTTTAGGCACCTAGTGCTAAATAATGATTTTAAAACTATTCCAAACTCTCATTTTTCAGTTTTGTTGCTATTTCCATGAATATCTCTTAAATCCACTGAATTGAGAAGTTATTTTTTGTTTTTCTATTCAAAAAGCATTAAAAAAATAATTGACAGCCCAACAATAAAAATTCCCAATATATTTCCAAATTTGTCTTTGTGTGTGTGTGTGTGTGTGTGTGTGTGTGTGCACGCGCTCAGTCATGTCTGACTCTTTATGGCCCCAAGGACCATAAAGGACCAGAGTAGCCCACTAGGTTCCTCTGCACAGGGAATTTTCTAGGCAAGGATACTGGCATGGGGTGCCATTTCCTACTCTATGGGTTCTTCTTGACTCAGGGATCGAACCTATGTCTCTGTGTCTCATGACTGGCAGGTGGATTCTTTACCACAAGTGCCACCTGGAAAGCCCCCGTTACATTATGTCATAGAGTTAATCGGGTCATAAAAGAAGGTGGATGACCCGATTAGCTTTCTTCAAGTTTGAATTTTGCGATAAGGACTTCATGATCTGAGCCACAGTCATCTCCCGGTCTTATTTTTGCTGACTGTATAGAGCTTCTCCATCTTTGGCTGCAAAACATATAATCAATCTGATTCCAGTATTGACCATCTGGTGATGTCCATGTAGAGTCTTCTCTTACGTTGTCGGAAGAGGGTGTTTGCTATGACCAGTGCTAAAGAATATTCAACTACCACACAACTGCACTCATCTCACATGCTAGCAAAGTAATGCTCAAAATTCTCCAAGCCAGGCTTCAACAGTATATGAACCGTGAACTTCCATATGTTCAAGCTGGATTTAGAAAAGGCAGAGGAACCAGAGATCAAAATGCCAATATCCATTGGATCATTGAAAAAGCAAGAGAGTTTCAGAAAAAACATCTACTTCTACTTTATTGACTATACCAGAGCCCTTGAGTGTGTGGATCACAACAAACTGTGGAAAATTATTCAAGAGATGGGAATACCAGACCACCTTACCTGCCTCCTGAGAAATCTGTATGCATGTCAAGAAGCAACAGTTAGAACTGGACCTGGAACTACAGACTGGTTCCAAATCAGGAAAGGAGTACATCAAGGCTGTATATTATCACCCTGCTTATTTAATGTATATGCAGAGTACATCATGTGAAATGCTGATCTGGATGAAGAACAAGCTGGAATCAAGATTGCCGGGAGAAATATCAGTAACCTCAGATACGCAGATGACACCACCCTTATGGCAGAAAGTGAAGAAGAACTAAAGAGCCTTTTGATGAAAGTAAAAGAGGAGAGTGAAAAAGTTGGCTTAAAGCTCAACATTCAGAAAACAAAGATCATGGCATCTGGTCCCATCACTTCATGGCAGATAGATGGGGAAACAGTGCAAACAGTGACAGACTTTATTTTGGGGGGCTCCAAAATCACTGCAGATGGTGACTGCAGCCATGAAATTAAAATATGCTTGCTCCTTGGAAGAAAAGCTATGACCAACCTAGATAGTATATTAAAAAGCAGAGACATGACTTTGCCAACAAAGGTCCATCTAATCAAAGCTATGTTTTTCCCAGTAGTCATGTCTGGATGTGAGAGTTGGACCATACAGAAAGCTGAGCACCAAAGAATTGATCCTTTTGAATAGTGGTGTTGGAGAAGACTCCTGAGAGTCCCTTGAACAGCAAGGAGATCCAACCAGTCCATCCTAAAGGAGATCAGTCCTGAATATTCATTGGAAGGACTGATGCTGAAGCTGAAACTCCAATACTTTGGTGAAGAACTGACTTATTTGAAAAGACCCTGATGCTAGGAAAGATTGAGGGCAGGAGGAGAAGGGGACAATAGAGGGTGAGATGGTTGGATGGCATCACCAACTCAATTCACATGGGTTTGGGTGGACTCTGGGAGTTGGTCGTGGACAGGGAGGCCTGGCGTGCTGTGGTTCATGGGGTCGTAAAAAGTCAGACACGACTGAGTGACTGAACTGAACTGAACTGATAGAGCTAATCTCACTAATTGCCCAGTAAGTCTATGGGAGAAGCTAGAGAGTATTTTTTTTTTAATTGTCACTGAGGATGTGTATCCTGTTGGAAATGATGAAAAGAGATTTGGCTACTGGGGTAGACAGTTTCTAAGATGATCCCCAATGATCACTACCTTCTGCTACTCAAGCTCTCATGTAATCCCTTCCTCTGAGTTTGAGCTGGGCTGACGTACTCCCTTCTACAATAGAAGTGATGGGAACTCATTTCTGAAGTTAGGGGATAGACCTTGGCTTGTCTTGCTCAATTTCTGTCAGTCTCTCAGATCACTCATTCAAGAGGAGGCCAGCTCTGCATCATGCTGCAGCTTCATGGAAGGTTCACAGAGTGAGAGACAAAGGCTTGCTGAGAACTACAGGAGTGATTTTGGAAGAGGATCTTCCTGACCAGTCAAACCTTCAGAGGGGACAGCAGACCCTGCTCTGGGCTTGACTGGACCTCTTGAGACATTGAAACGTGAGGCAGCCAGCTGATGGCATTTGGAATTGTGACTCACAGAACAGTGACATAAAAATGTTTCAGGCTGCTGAGTTTGGGGATAATTTGTTACATAACAATAGATAACTCATGCCAATATTGTTGACTCAAAAGAGCCAGAAATTTCCGGTCTCAGCAGGGAGTTTGGAACACTATGGCTTGTGAGCTAAATTTATTACATATCCTTCTTTTCCCCCTTTTATTGAGATACAATTAACATTCTTTTTTGTGCAGCCCCCAAGCTAAGAATTTTTTTTCACAGTTTTTTTTCATCTGAACACAATAGGTTTTAAAGGAAAATATACCCATTATGATAGGGGACCTAGGACATGGTGACCATTCTCTGGGAAGCCACAATCATTCCACTCAACAGTGTCCAGGAAGGACTGAACATGGCAGTCCAGACCAAGGCTAACAGTGTCATTTTCCATATCTGCATCTTCAAACAGGCTGACTCTCATGCCATGAAACATCTTTCTCTCTGTTCCCATAGGTGACTTTTTCTCATGTTCTTAAACTACGTGTCACAGCACTTTCTACATTTAGTCCTGCTGGACTTCCAGATCTGATGGAAATGTCATTATTGTGTTCTGTACATGGACCACAATGTTGAAAAAATAGCATTCACTGCACTGATTAATTCTCCTTTTGTGGTTTTGCAAATTTAAAAGGCCTACCAGGCTTCTCTGTCCATGGGATTCTCCAGGCAAGAATACTGGAGTGGATTACCATTTCCTTTTCCAGGGGATCTTCCCGACCCAGGGATCGAACCTGGGTCTCCCACATTGGAGGCAGATTCTTTAACCTCTGAGCCACCAGGGAACCCCTTATAAGAAAAAAGAAAACCCACTATGAGGTACCATTTCACACCAGTCAGAATGGCTGCGATCCAAAAGTCTACAAATAATAAATGCTGGAGAGGGTGTGGAGAAAAGGGAATCCTCTTACACTGTTGGTGGGAATGCAAACTAGTACAGCCACTATGGAGAACAGTGTGGAGATTCCTTAAAAAACTGGAAATAGAACTGCCTTATGATCCAGCAATCCCACTGCTGTGCATACACACTGAGGAAACCAGAAGGGAAAGAGACATGTGTACCCCAATGTTCATCGCAGCACTGTTTATAATAGCCAGGACATGGAAGCAACCTAGATGTCCATCAGCAGATGAATGGATAAGAAAGCTATGGTACATATACACAATGGAGTATTACTCAGCCATTAAAAAGAATACATTTGAATCAGTTCTAATGAGGTGGATGAAACTGGAGCCTATTATACAGAGTGAAGTAAGCCAGAAGGAAAAACACCAATACAGTATACTAACGCATATATATGGAATTTAGAAAGATGGTAACAATAACCCTGTGTACAAGACAGCAAAAGAGACACTGATGTATAGAACAGTCTTATGGACTCTGTGGGAGAGGGAGAGGGTGGGAAGATTTGGGAGAATGGCATTGAAACATGTAAAATATCATGTATGAAACGAGATGCCAGTCCAGGTTCGATGCACGATACTGGATGCTTGGGGCTGGTGCACTGGGACGACCCAGAGGGATGGTATGGGGAGGGAGGAGGGAGGAGGGTTCAGGATGGAGAACACATGTATACTTGTGGCGGATTCATTTTGATATTTGGCAAAACTAATACAATTATGTAAAGTTTAAAAATAAAATAAAATTTAAAAAAAAATGAAAAAAGAAAACCAAACAAAAGCTAATATGTTCTGGATGCTTATATTTGGAAAGCAAGTCCTAAAATATTAACTCTCTGTCCCTTTACAGAAAGTTTTGTAACCCTGGAGATAAACCATTGCACTTCCCATAGCATGATCAGCCCTTCTAAAGTCACCTGGTAAAAACTGCAGACTGTAGAGCAGAGTTGCTCAACACTCCAGATGGCCGACTCTTAAATGAGCTGTCTTCTTTAGTCTATGCCAAATGTTCTGTGTATTCCTCTACACAGGGGTAAAATAACAATTATCAGCCATCTCTAATTACATAAAGTTATCCAGATAGAGAATACTTGAAGAAAGAACAAAAGCACCCTATATGACTATGCACATATTTAATTTTATTTTTAAGACTCTGTTTAAATTAATGTACTTAAAAGTCTAGGATTTGAATAGGTTGTATGTGTCAAAGAACCCGTGTAAATGATGCATATTAATTCTGTGTTCTAGATGCCAGGAATCCCTCAGGATTTAGGGCATGAGGACAGTCAGACAGTCACTCTGTCCATGGCAGCAGGAGAGGCAAAGCAAGCTCTAGACAAGTGCTACTCAAAGTGTGGTTCATGAACCAGTGCTGGTCATTTCTAATCTGTTTACAGTAGGAAAACAAAAATGGGAGAGAAAGCCTTTGTAAACTTGTATAGCAACTGACTGTCTTGAATATAAGTGCTAAAAAGATTAAATGTTCTCTATTTTATATTTTTAGGTTTTTTTCCTTTCTAATTTTTCTTTTAATATTTGTTACCATATTTTGGCCAAGTATCTACAAGGGGTTGGGATTTTTAAAACAACAGTCCTTCAACAAAGGGAGATTGAGAATGCTTTACATGGTCATTAAAAACCTTCAAATTCTGGAATTAAAGTCAAGATTTTGATGATAAGATCTATTTCTATCAATACTACAAAAATTTTGGTCAACCATAGCAATGAGCCAGAGCCCACAAACTGAAAGAAATACCTATATACTGACCAAAGATTCGTCATAGGTACTCTGGACGATCATGTACCAGTCCCACAAACAGTTGGAATGCCTGCCTCTTCTTTCTAAATGCCCTCCCCTCTCAATATTTGGTTTAATAGGTAAGCAAGATATGCTAAAGACAAGCACTTCTATCCTCTACTCCATTATACAGAAAAGTTCTAAGAAAAGGAATCATAATAAGTGGACGGAGATTTTGAAAATCTGCAGCACTCATTACAAGGATGACACACCCTTGACACCATCACTGGGTCCAACTTCCATGACAGACATGGTTACCAATCAACACATTCTTTCCTGCTGAGCCAAATGCAGCTTTAGGAACCTTCTTACCACAGCATTCCAGGAAGCCACTATGAATCAGTCAGGGTCATCCCATGCGTCGAACCCTCTTTGTCATGTCCAAAAAAATAAGAAGAGCAAGGGTATCACAAGCAAGGGTATCCAAGCCTGGTTCTGACGGCCAGCCCATTTATCTCTAGATCTACATACATGGGTCATCTACAACACGTGAGGTTGGACTAAATTAGGGATCCTCACACTGGAATTCAGTATAATCTTTAAAAAATTCTGATGCCCATCCCCCAACTATTGATTGGGTTATTTTTTAGGCTTCCTATAACTTGATGGACGTGAGTCTCAGTGAACTCCGGGAGCTGGTGATGGACAGGGAGGCCTGGCATGCTGCGATTCATGGGGTCGCAAAGAGTCGGACATGACTGAGCGACTGATTTGATCTGATCTGATACCACCTTAGGCATTGTTAATTTTAAAATCTGCTTCAGTGATTCTAATGCACAGACAGGCTTGAAAACCATTGGATGAGAGGATCTCTTTGGTCCTTCCAACTCTAATATCCAGGACTCTATGATCATTTGAAGTAATAATACAGTCAGTCACACAGACTTAGAGTCTACCAGTTAGATTGGATTGGTTAGGACTTGAAGAGCCGATGTAATCCCTTGGGTAGTTTCTAACTAGAGAGCATAAAAGGCATAGGGATTTTGAATTATGAGGTAATAATTCTATCTTAGGCACATGTGATCATAAGCACTCAAGCGTCATTCTTGTGGGTTTTATGACTCCTTAGGATACCTTGTAGGAATTATTACAGCCCCATAAATCACTATTGCCTATTATTTCAGGTAGTCATAATTTAAAATAAGAGTAACTGTTAATAATAATATGCACTGTAATGATCCAACTTCTTTTTTTGAGGAGCTGGATGCATTTTATAGATCTTAACTCATTAATTTTAATATTTCTGTGAAAAGGACAAAAGTCCATAATCATCATCCCATTTCATAGATGAAAAAACTAAGTCAACTAGTCCACTTGTATCACACAGGTTTAAATTCAATCCAGAATCTATAGATTGTACTCTCATGGTGCTAAGCACCTAGAGGTTTAAACATCCTCTCTCAAAATTTCCATAAAGTGTCACCCTATTTTACTTATTCATCTATACCTATTATTTCTCAGATGCTGAAGATAACCAAGATGAGTTAATGTTCTAGTATGAGGATGAGAGACACAGCAATAAATATTCACTGTAAAAGTGATAGTTGCTTTGATAGAACCGTGGCTGCACTGAAATGAACTGGACTGACTTTAGCACTGGGAAAGGGGCAGTGAGGGTTTTCCAGAGAAAGTGGCTAGAGTCTGGATTTTGAAGAACACCCTTGAGTTCAGCTGCTGTGAGATGTTAGGGAAGTGTGTTGCAAGCAGAGGCATTTTGTTGAAATATGAGGCATGATGCTGATGTCTGCTGTGTGCGAGTGGAGATGGGAGAAGATAAAGCTGGAAAATTAAGCTACAAACAAATCTTGAGGTTCTTTAGACATCCTAAGGATTGTGATCTTCTTCCTGCAATTTGTATTCATGGTTTGCATTTATATATACACATCCTCCTTTTAGTATGAAATTTTTTTTTGTCAGCTGATGCTTACCGGAAAAGCATTTTTTAATGTTCCCTTTGGGATATATCTTAAAATCATGGGAAAATAATAGAAGAAGTTTGCCATGGATTTATTTTTGCAAGCAAGTCTCTCAAGGTATTTCACACATCACTTGCCAACTTCCTGAACTGGGAGATGAAGGAGCCAGTGTAGAATTTTAGAATTGAAAAAGATCCTATAGGTCAACTTCAGAAGCTTTCCAACCACCCTCCACTAAACAAAGCCTCTGCTCTCAACGCCCCGTCCAGTGGCACTGTGTAGCTTCTACACAGTGTGTTTCGTGGGATGCTCAGCTGTCAGAGTGCTCCATTAAAAAGAAGAGGTTCATCATTAATGTCAGTTCTGTCATTATAGAGCTTTTAAGCTTTGAGCAAATAGGTACCTTGATTTTGTTGTCTCTATATGTCAAGTCCAATAGCTTAAACATGTAAAATTATGCCCATACTTTAAATAACCTAATAATTTTTCTTTCAAAATTAATGATACAGATATAAAAATCAAAGTGAGATCTTTTCCCATTGTGGAACTGACTAGTTCCACAAAGTCACTTGTCTAAAAATATACGGCAAGAAAAGGCAGAATCAGATCTAGAATTTAGGCCTGTTCATTCCCCTATTGATTTCCCCCAGGTAAACTACTGCACAACAATAACAATAGTAGATAAATACTCAAATGGGCTTTGGAAAGCCTAATATAGAACCTGACAAGAAATAAAGTGATTCATCCACCTCTCCAGGTATCTATTTCAATGGTTCCATTAGTAACAGAATTTATCTTCTGGATGCATAATTGATAAAAAAAAATAAAAATAGATCTTTAATCTAAGTCTCTAAGTACAATACATACTGCAGTAGAGCAATCATTTCTGCAAAACTCAGGGGTGTGATTTCATTATGCCACGTTTTTAAATCCCCTTAAAGCTCATTGACGGGCTTTCAGCTAAGTTCAGCCTGAGAGATGTTGATCTCTGCGTGGGATGACTAATTCCCTTTTCTGTAAGTAAGGGTCTCCTTCATTTCTAAAAATGATCTTATCAGGATAAATATTTCATTTCCTTTTAAAGCAAATGACTTAAAACTCCAAATCTAAGAATGATTGTGAGGCAAGACTTGGGCTGATGAAAAAGTCATCCAAGAGTTTAGATGGGGAAATGGAGAAAAGGACTTCAGGGTGACTTGGTTTGCCTTCTTCTGAAGACAGAAGCTTATCTTTGGGGTGCCATGCTTCGTGCTCTGGTTCCCCCAGAGCTCCTTCTTCCTTACTGAAGCAGTCATCTCTAGGAGGACTAGGGAACATCGAAGAATGCAACTTTCTGGGTATCCCACAAGGACTATGCTATTCAGAATGGTAGCCACTAGATTGAACAACTGAATTGTGGCTAATCTGAAGTGAAATGCAATGTGGAAGTGAAAGTCAATGCAATCTGTGTAAGATTTCAAAGCGCTTGCTGTGAAAAAAAGATTGTTAAATATTCATAGTTTTTATATTGCCTACATGTTGAAATGATATTTTGGATATACATGTTGAAATGATATTTTGGATATATTGACCTAAGTGATTATTTAAAAAAAGATAGGTGTTTAAACAGTATAGAGTTGCAGATAGTTTACAGTTGGTGAAAGTCTGCATGGATAGCAATAATTTTTTTTATAGGCCAGCAAAGGAGATGCAACTCTGTTTAATTCAGTTCAATGAGTATTAAGTAAGTGTCCACAGTGCACTTGGCAATATTTTAGTCGCTGGGAATGCAAACATGAGAAAAGCATTGTCTCCATCTTCAAGGGATTGAAAAAGTCACACAGCAATAATTCAAAATGAAATGGTTTCTGTTTCATGCTTGACTTACATTGCCAATATTAGCATGGATCACTTCAGATGAACGCAAATATAATATAGGTCTGTTGGACTCAAGTCAACAAGCATGTTTTGGGTATTGGGCACTTTGTACAGGGTCAAGGAGCATGTGATGAATAAGACATTGTACCTGCCCTGAGACTGTGATCCAGCTCCTCATACAAGTGGCAGGGCATTTGCAGCAACATGGATGGGTTTGGAAGCCATTATGCTCAGTGGAATGAGTCAGATGGCTAAGACAAATACTGTATGATATCACTTATATGTGGAATCTAAAAAAGACAACAAACCAGTGAATACAACAACAAAAAAGCAAATTCACAGATATAGAGAACAAACTAATGGGATAAGGAAGCAGGGAAGGATAAGTTAGGGGTAAAGGATTAAGAAGTACAAACTATTACGTATAAAATAAGCTATAAAGATATATTGTGCAACACAGGGAGTATAGCTAATATTTTATAATAACTGTAAGTGGAGTATACTCTTTAAAACTGTGAATCACTATATATCTATAATTTCAATATTGTAATATCAGCTATACTTCAATAAAAAGGAATGTTTATAGGAATACAGAAATAGCTAGTATTCAATAAGGCAACATTAGATATGGCATCCAATCAAGGATTATCAAGCATGCAAAAAGATAGGAAAACATGACATCCTAAAAAAAAAATGTGTTAGAAGGAAAAAGAAGGAAAGAGTGTGTGACATTCTGTCAAAGGAAGAATTATGTGTAAGTCCTACTAAGTATATTTTATTAATAAGAAGCATCTATATGTTTCCAGCATCTGAGTTTGTGACCTCAGTTCATCAAAATTGCGTGGGCTTGAGCATAGGGGAGCTGGATATTATGTCCTGTGATCATTTCACCTTCAGAAATAGGCCCAGCAATTCTTTTTTACTTTTTGGAGTGTATTTTATTTGAAGATTTTGTTGTTCAGTTGCTAAGTCATGTCCAACTCTTTCCGGGACTGCAGCATGCCAGGCTTCTCTGTCCTTCACATGTTCAAACTCATGTCCATTGGGTCGGTGATGTCAGTTTGAAGATAACTGCCACCTAATAGTTCAAACTGCTGTCTTCATGGACTTTGTCTCTTAAATTTTAGGAGAGGACAATATCCCTACAGTAAACCAAATTATGTGCCAGAGATAAATGCCTGAGATTCTAGGTCCTCCATGTTTTAACCAAGATTGTTTCCTGTAACCTGTTTCCCTCAGGTGGGAAACAAATATTGGCAAAACAGCTTTGACATTAGGCAAAGAGGTGATTGCTCAGATCACATGAGACCAAAAGGCGACCCAGAATTAGAGTATCTGACCCCTTCTTCCTCTGTGTCCTTACTCTAGCATATCCTGACCTTTATAGTTCAGGATGTGCCCACGATAGCATTTGATTTTTGACCATTCTTAGAGACTCCTGAATGCAGGGACATTGTTTTATCATTGCACATCTAGAAAAGAGCACTGGATCTGGCACATATACTAATCTGAGCAGATGTTTGTTGAACACAAGTCTAGAGAACATCAGCATGTTTGAGGAGGTGGGAGAGAAAGACCAACGGATAATGTTGTATGGTTTTTTTTTTTAATACCTATTTCCAGAATGCCCATATCTCTTGCTATTCTATACAATACACTACCAATAATACTGGAGGAAGTAAAGACAGTAGAAGGCAGATAAAAGTCATCATGCAATTCTTAAAAATGCATAGAAAAAAGACTGGAAGGAATTGTGCAAACATTTCAAATCCTTATATATATATATATATATATACACATGCAGTAAGATTATGGGTGATGGTTTGCCTACATTTAAATATTTTTTCTACAGTCCCACTTTTATAAATTCAGCATGTCTTAGCTTTGTAATAACTTTGTGAGCTGCAAAATTAACTGTGTATGTCCCTTTTTCTTTTGGCCACTGAAGAGATTAAAGGCAATTTGTAGAAACTATAGTAATTACATAGGTGATTGTTTTGTGGAGTTGCTTGCAATGGCATGTGAGTAAGTTCAATAAAATGGAAACATGTTGAATATAGTAAGTCTTTCTGCAAAAAAAAAATAGTGCCAATTCACTATATTTGGATTTACAATTATTATAGTATCGGTGAAACTAGTAATAAACAATAATTTTATATTTCTTTCCTAGAGTCTAGATTAACCTTTTCCCCTTCTGCAAAGGATTACATAAAAGGAAACTCTAATTTAAATACAAAATGAATCACATTTGCAAGTAAAACCACAAAAACTCCTGGGGCTTGTATTTCTTTAATGTTGAAAATATTTGTTAAAAGTTATATTTCCTGTTGTTTTATATTTAATGACTATGACTTTGCCTCCAGACTCTGTTTTCTTACACACTCTCCAGAAACAGTTCATGCAGTATCATAAGCAAATCTATTTTTAAATGCTTTGAACATATTAATAATAATTAGTGTTTTGTGTACGCTTTTTGTATATCATGTTCAACCTCTGAAATTAACTGTGAAATGCTATGTTCCTCAGCATCTGATCAGGCTTTTCTTTCACTAAACTACTAAGCTAAAACATAATAAATTCACCAAGGTTTTCAAAATTATTCAAAGGAAGTGGTTTTATTTAAAGGATTTGCTGTCTCAGTTTGCAGTTGCACAAACTTAGGAATTATTTTTGTCAGGAGATTCCCTGAGTGCTAGAGAAAAAGCCATATTAGGAACTGCGGAGGAAACAACACTTAATGTGGAATGGATATTGCTTGCAAGCTTAAATTCTAATTGAGAAAAACAAGACATGAAAACACACACATTGAAAGTATGAGAGAAGGTGATAAAGACCACAAGAAAAACACACACTGCTTTGGAAATAAGAGAAGGGGATAAGAGATTACGTGTCATGTGAGCTAGAAATGGAGGAGCTGAATGCAGATATGTAGAGATGAGTACGACAAGCATTATCGCTTTGAGCTCTTATCTTCCATATTCAGTTGTAACTACTGGTTTACATGACTGTCTCTGTTTCACTAGACAATGAACTCTGAAAGCCAGAACCACATCTCAGCCCCTGAAAATATCCTCAGTTCCTAAGTCAGTGACCGGAACATAGCACTGACTTGCATTTGTTGAACACTGACTAGAATGAGAAAAAGTACAGTGGTAAATCCTGGGAGCTTTGGGGATGAGTAAAGGCAGTGTATTGGAATAGCTCAACTGGAATTCTGTCACCTCCACTAGCTTTGTTCATAGTGATGCTTTCTAAGGCCCACTTGACTTCACATTCCAGGATGTCTGGCTCTAGGTCAGTGATCACACCATCGTGATTATCTGGATCGTGAAGATCTTTTTTGTATAGTTCTTCTGTGTATTCTTGCCATCTCTTCTTAATATCTTCTGCTTCTGTTAGGTCCATATCATTTCTGTCCTTTATCGAGCTCATCTCTGCATGAAATGTTCCTTTGGTATCTCTGATTTTCTTGAAGAGATTCCTAGTCTTTCCCATTCTGTTGTTTTCCTCTATTTCTTTGCATTGATCGCTGAAGAAGGCTTTCTTATCTCTTCTTGCTATTCTTTGGAACTCTGCATTCAGATGTTTATATCTTTCCTTTTCTCCTTTGCTTTTCACTTCTCTTCTTTTCACAGCTATTTGTAAGGCCTCCCCTTTTGCCATTTTGCTTTTTTGCATTTCTTTTCCATGGGGATGGTCTTGATCCCTGTCTCCTGTACAATGTCACGAACCTCATTCCATAGTTCATCAGGCACTTTGTCATATCTAGTCCCTTAAATCTATTTCTCACTTCCACTGTATAATCATAAGGGATTTGATTTAGGTCATACCTGAATGATCTAGTGGTTTTCCCTACTTTCTTCAATTTAAGTCTGAATTTGGCAATAAGGAGTTCATGGTCTGAGCCACAGTCAGCTCCTGGTCTTGTTTTTGCTGACTGTATAGAGCTTCTCCATCTTTGGCTGCAAAGAATATAATCAATCTGATTTTGGTGTTGACTATCTGGTGATGTCCATGTATAGAGTCTACTCTTGTGTTGTTGGAAGCGGGTGTTTGTTATGACTAGTGCATTTTCTTGGCAAAACTCTATTAGTCTTTGCCCTGCTTCATTCCGTATTCCAAGGCCAAATTTGCCTGTTACTCCAGGTGTTTCTTGACTTCCTACTTTTGCATTCCAGTCCCCTATAATGAAAAGGGCATCTTTTTTTGGGTGTTAGTTCTAAAAGGTCTTGTAGGTCTTCATAGAACTGTTCAACTTCAGCTTCTTCAGTGTTACTGGTTGGGGCATAGACTTGGATTACTGTGATATTGAATGGTTTGCCTTGGAAACGAACAGAGATCATTCTGTCATTTTTGAGATTGCATCCAAGTACTGCATTTCAGACTCTTTTGTTGACCATGATGGCTACTCCATTTCTTCTGAGGGATTCCTCCCCACAGTAGTAGACACAATGGTCATCTGAGTTAAATTCACCCATTCCAGTCCATTTCAGTTTGCTGATTCCTAGAATGTCGACATTCACTCTTGCCATCTCTTGTTTGACCACTTCCAATTTGCCTTGATTCATGGACCTGACATTCCAGGTTCCTATGCAATATTGCTCTTTACAGCATTGGACCTTGCTTCTATCACCTGTCACATCCGCAGCTGGGTATTGTTTTTGCTTTGGCTCCATCCCTTCATTCTTTCTGGAGTTATTTCTCCACTGATCTGCAGTAGCATATTGGGCACCTACTGACCTGGGGAGTTTCTCTTTCAGTATCCTATCAACTGGAATTCTATCACCTCCAAGCTGGTGGAGGTGACAGAATTCCAGTTGAGCTATTCCAAATCCTGAAAGATGATGCTGTGAAAGTGCTGCACTCAATATGCCAGCAAATTTGGAAAACTCAGCAGAGGCCACAGGACTGGAAAAGGTCAGTTTTCATTCCAATCCCAAAGAAAGGCAATGCCAAAGAATGTCAAACTACTGCACAATTGCACTCATCTCACACGCTAGTAAAGTAGTGCTTAAAATTCTCCAAGCCAGGCTTCAGCAATATGTGAACCATGAACTTCCTGATGTTCAAGCTGGTTTTAGAAAAGGCAGAGAAACCAGAGATCAAATTGCCAACATCCGCTGGATCATGGAAAAAGCAAGAGAGTTCCAGAAAAACATCTATTTCTGCTTTATTGACTATGCCAAAGCCTTTGACTGTGTGGATCACAATAAACTGTGGAAAATTCTGAAAAAGATGGGAATACCAGACCACCTGATGTGCCTCTTGAGAAATTTGTATGCAGATCAGGAAACAACAGTTAGAACTGTACATGGAACAACAGACTGGTTCCAAATAGGAAAAGGAGTACGTCAAGGCTGTATATTGTCACCCTGTTTATTTAACTTATATGCAGAGTACATAATGAGAAATGCTGAGCGGGAAGAAGCACAAGCTGGAATCAAGATTGCCGGGAGAAATATCAATAACCTCAGATATGCAGATGACACCACCCTTATGGCAGAAAGTGAAGAGGAACTAAAAAGCCTCTTGATGAAAGTGAAAGTGGAGAGTGAAAAAGTTGGCTTAAAGCTCAACATTCAGAAAATGAAGATCATGGCATCCAGTCCCATCACTTTATGAGAAATAGATGGGGAAACAGTGGAAACAGTGTCAGACTTTATTTTTCTGGGCTCCAAAATCACTGCAGATGGTGACTGCAGCCATGAAATTAAAAGATGCTTACTCCTTGGAAGGAAAGTTATGACCAACCTAGATAGCATATTCAAAAGCAGAGACATTACTTTGCCAACAAAGGTTCATCTAGTCAAGGCTATGGTTTTTCCTGTGGTCATGTATGGATATGAGAGTTGGACTGTGAAGAAGGCTGAGTGCTGAAGAATTGATGCTTTTGAACTGTGGTGTTGGAGAAGACTCTTGAGAGTCCCTTGGACTGCAAGGAGGTCCAACCAGTCCATCCTAAAGGAGATCAGTCCCAGGTGTTCATTGGAAGGACTGATTTTGAAGCTGAAACTCCAATACTTTGGCCACCTCATGCAAAGAGTTGACTCATTGGAAAAGACTCTGATGCTGGGAGGGATTGGGGGCAGGAGGAGAAGGGGACAACAGAGGATGAGATGGCTGGATGGCATCACCAACTCAATGGACATGAGTTTGGGTAAACTCTGGGAGTTGGTGATGGACAGGGAGGCCTGTTGTGCGATTCATGGGGTCACAAAGAGTCAGACACGACTGAGCCACTGATCTGATGTGATCTGATCTGAAAGGCAGTATGCCAAGGGTGATGAGTTCAGTTTGCTGGACAATAGCAGTGTGAAGAGGAGGGAGAGACCAGCTGGGTAATTTGAGTTGGAGACAGCTCCTAGCAGGTCTGCAGTGCCAGGTTTGGACATCCTCCTATATGTCCCTGGGGATCTGTGGATATAGGGAAGGACATTGTTAATGCTATAGGTAAGACTTGGTGGCAGAAAGCAAGGAAGCCATTATCAGTTGTCATCTTAGTCAATTTGGGCATTCATAACAAAACACCAGAGAATGGTGGCTTAAATAGCAAACAGTTATTTCTCGTGGTTCTGGAGTTTGGGGAGCCCAAGGATCAGTTTGGTCAGCAAACCTGGTGTCTGGTGGGGGCCCATTTCCCAGGTTATAGAAGACTTTCTCCTTATTGTCTTTGTATAACAGAAAGGGCAAGAGAGTTTGGGGGAGTGGTCCTCTTCTATAAGGGCACTAATCCATTTCATAAGGTCTCTGCCCTCTATCTAATTGCCTACCTAAAGCGTGATGTGTGGTCAGCAGCTTCAATTGCATCTGACTCTTTGTGAGCCCATGGACTGCATAGCCTGCCAGCCTCCTCTGTCCATGGGATTACCCTGGCAAGAATATTGCAGTGGGTTGCCAGTTCCTCCTCCAGGGGATCTTCCTGACTCAGGGACTGAACCTGCATCTCCTGCATTGGCTGGATTCTTTACCACTGAGTCACCTGGGAAGCCCCCACCTCCAAATATCATCACCTTGGTGGTTAGGATTTCAATCTGAGAATTGTTCAGGGACACAAACGTTCAGAACATAATACCTGACCAGAGATAATACTGATCCATGATAAAGTAGAGGCAGTATTACAGAAAGGGAAAGCAAGGGTGGGTACGGAAGAGATCTCATGTATAGAACCAATAGGACATGGCAACTGAGTGAGTGTAGGGTTCACAAAGGAAGTGGAGTGAATGTAACTGAGGTTTTCTACCATAGCAGCTGAGAAAATGTCCCCACTTTTAAGAAGAAGAAACAGACATGTGTGAGAGGACTGAGGTCTCTATTTTAACTGTGTTGTGTTTTAACTCTATTTCAACTGATGCCCTGCTTCACAAAGCCAGCAAATAGTTCAACATGAGCTCATATTCAGATCTTCTACCTCCAACTGAGTGCTACTCCAGGACATAATGGCCTCCTTATTCTAAAATCCATGAATGATTGGCTTCAGCTTGAGACTCTGCAATTGAAATAAATTACACCTACACTTTTTGAAATAAGTAATTCATTTATATGGACTGAATTCTATCTCCCTAAAACTCATTTGCTGAAGCCCCTTTCCCCAATGTGACTGTATTTAGAGAAAGGGCTTTTCAGTTCAGTTCAGTTCAGTTGCTCAGTCATGTCCGACTCTTTGCGACCCCATGAATCGCAGCACACCAGGCCTCCCTGTCCATCAGCTCCCGGAGTTCACTCAAACTCACGTCCATCGAGTTGGTGATGCCATCCAGCCATCTCATCCTCTGTCGTCCCCTTCTCCTCTTGCCCCCAATCCCTCCCAGCATCAGAGTCTTTTCCAATGAGTCAACTCTTCACATGAAGTGGCCAAAGTACTGGAGTTTCAGCTTTAGCATCAGTCCTTCCAATGAACACCCAGGACTGATCTCCTTTAGAAAGGGCTTTTAGGGGGTGATAAAGTTCAATGGGGCTTCCCAGGGGGTGCCTGTGGTGAAGAACCCGCCTACCAATCCAGACATAAGAGATACGGGTACAGCGCCTGGGTTGGGAAGATCCCCTGGAGGAGGGTACAGCAACCCACTCCAGTATTCTTGCTGGGAGAATCCCATGGACAGAGGAGCCTGGCAGGCTATGGCCCACAGGGTCACAAAGTGTCGGACATGACTCAAACAACTTAACACACACACATGCAAGATTGAATGAGGTTTTAAGAATGGAATCCTAATGCAATAGAACTGGTGGTCTTACAAGAAGAGAAAGAGAATCTCTCATTTTTATTCCACATACAGGCACTGGGGAGAGGCCATGTGAAGACACAGTGAGAAGGCTGCCATCTGCAAATGAGGAAGAGAGCCCTCACCAGAAACTGACTATGCTGGCACCCTGACCTCAACCTACACCATCCAGAATTCTGAGAAAGTAAATTTCTGGTATGTAAGCCACCCAGTCCATGGTGTTTTATTATAGCACCCTTAAATGACTAAGATGGACATGTTTATAAATCAGGCAATAAAAAGTTCAACAATCTTTGAGATGAATGATCACTCCAACACAAACTCTACTTTTTCTTTTAAATAGAAAGTTTATTTTTCATGTGAGTTTGTGTTTTTAATCTGAATAAACTGAATGCTCTCCACTCTTCCCTAGTCAATAGCCTGTATGATCCTTTGGGAAGAGCCTGCATTTTGTCCACCATGGTGACTGGCATAGGGAAGGCACTCAACTATTTCTTTCTGAGTGAATAAGTATTATTCTTTTCCCGGCCTGAGTGGTAGAACACCACTAAATCTTAACCTGAGCAGAGGTTTGCCTTCCTCAGAAATCCAAATGACACCAACCTAGGGATATATAATGTGTGTGTTTTTTTTCCCCAAACATATTATATCCATCCTTACTTTGTACATTCAACAAACAACACTAAATAAGCAGTACAGGAATGGTTTTATACCACTAACAAATATGGAATAGTAGCTTCATTTTATAGAATCCTTTTGTTCCATTCAGAGGGAAAAAAAATTGAGAACATGTAAATTTCCCATATGGAGAAAAGTATTAAGGTATTTAGCAGAGCAAATGAAAATATTTAACTTTTATTCCTATGTATCAAAGGAGAAGTAAGATAAGCTGTAAATGATTTTATATGATACTAGAACAGAGTTGGACATGACTGAAGTGACTTAGCAGCAGCAGAACACAAAAGTAACACTTCTTTAGAGTTTAACAGCACAGTTTTACTCTATTTGGTTTTAATTTATAAGAGGATATGGTTGAGCCTGGGCTTCTCTGGTGGCTCAGCAGTAAAGAATCTGTCTGCTATGCAGAAGACGTGGGTTCGATACCTGTGTTAGAAAGATCCTCTAGAGGAGGAAATTGCAACCCACTTCAATATTCTTGCCAGGAAACCCCATGTACAGAGGAGCCTCATGGGGTATAGTCCTCGGGGTCTCAAAGAGTTAGACACAACTGAGTGACTGAACACTCCCTCACTCATGACTGACCCTACAATACTGGCATGTTACAATCATTATCCATTATATGTCACCTAATTACTTCAGCCTCACTGTTGCAACCCGGTGGTTAATCTCCATCTTATTGGCTTGACTTCTGCTCATTTCTCCTTTCTCTTCAGACCTGCCCTGATGAACAAAACAAGGCGATTTCAGCTTTCTTCACATCGTTCACAGGCAATTAGCACGGTCAGGAAACTTCCAAAATAATCTTAAAATGTAAGACAGTGTGTAAAAGTGCATGACAACTGAAATGTACTAAAACTAAAACGGCTCAAATTTTGAAGCTAATTTTTGCAAGGAAAGATGAGGGAGAAAGCAGTTTACCTTGACTCCTCAGAATACCCAACCTGATTGGCACCATAAAGCCTGTCTGCTCTGCCATTTGTGAGTGTTTATCTAGGATCCGTCTCTGGGAGGGGTACTCATACGGCAGATCAGTGGCACGACTGTGTTGGGAACTAACGGGCCATTACTGACTCATTGTCTATTCATTTCAGATTGTTTCTATGGAGGATTTATAGAAACAATACCAAGGTAGCACCAAGGTGGCTATCAATGCTGTTTACAGACAATTTAGAGGAATAAACCTGCAGTTATGCCCAGGCTGGCTTCCCCTGTGGTCCTGGGGCCTAGTGTTCTAATCCTATTGTGACATGATTGTTTCCCCATAAACTGCTCCACAGAGGCTTATAATTGGCGTACAGGTTCAAATTAGATTGCTGTGTGTTTACGAAAGCAGGGGTCATTTCACATCAGCACCTCTCATTAAGAAGCAGGCAATGAAGTTCTCCATTACAGGAAATCTAACCTATATATTTTCTTTTATTATAAAGAAAATATCCAGAGTCTAGAGTCACAGACCCATGCACATATGCATTTTCCATCTTGTCTTTCATCACCATGAGGAGGTGGAGGAGGGTAATGTGAAAATGCAAAACACTTTTCTGAGAACAGCAATTAAATATTCACCAGCAATGTATCATGGAACAGCGGCTTCAGGAGCTAAAAAGGGGAGACAGGAGAGGAATGGATGAAAAGTCCAACAATTAGTTCTGCTGTCTTCTAATAATATCATGAGATGATGGTGACTAAGAAGCCAAGAAGGCCTATTGTCCCTGTGTTTTCAACTCTAGGTATGGGTGATCTCGAGTGAGGTCTCAGGAGAAAATACCTTCTTCATAAATTCCTGAGCTTCTTTTAAAAATCACCAAAGAAGTCTTCAAACCACTGACAGCAAAATATATTTATTAAAGGATAGTATACATACAAGGCTTCCCTGATAGCTCAGTTGGTAAAGAATCTGCCTGTAATGCAAGAGACCCTGGTTCAATTCCTTGGTTGGGAAGATCTGCTGGAGAAGACATAGGCTACCTACTGGGCTTTCCTTGTGGCTCAGCTGGGAAAGAATCCACCCACAATGCGGGAGACCTGGGTTTGATTTCTGGGTTGGGAAGATCTCCGGAGAAGGGAAAGGCTACCCGCTCCAGTATTCTGGCGTGGAGAATATCATGGACTGTATAGTCCATGGTGTTTCAAAGAGTTGGACATGACTGAGTAACTTTCACCTTCACTTTCACACTTGCACATGGAGCAAGTTTGCTGTCTGGATAGTTGAAACCTGGGGCAAGGTTGCTGTCCGTATAGTTCAAAGCTGGGCTACACAACACTCTAGTAAAAAGAATAATAAACATTTCTGATGCTGTCAGTGAATAAATACTTCTCAAGTCTTTGCTTCAGCCTTTCTATGACCCATGGAGGGAAGAAAAAAAAATATATTTAAAGGAGGCCAATAGGAGGAGGAAATTATGTAAACCAGAAAGTTGTAATGTTAGAAAATGAAGAAGCAAAACAGCAAAAAATAAATTATGATTATGAATGGAAAAGGAATGTCAGTGACAGCAGGAGAATTGGTAAGTAAAAAAAAAAAAAAACCACAATTTAGGTCCATTAAAAAGTAAGAGGGACTCCCCTGGTGGTCCAGTGGTTAAGAATCTGCCTTGCAATGCAAGGGGACGTGGGTTCGATCCCTGATCAGAGTACTAAGATCCCACATGCCATGGAGCGACCAAGCCCACGCACTGCACCTAAATTGATAGATACTTCAGCATCCCTCTCCCAACCTTCCAAATTCCTCAGCTGTGCCCTCAAGAGATGCCTTAGGATGACCTTCAGGGCTGTTCTAGAAGCCTTTTTCTTTGCATAGCAGCCTGTGAATTCTCTGCTCCTTCTGTGCTTGTGTATATCAAGCAGGCATAATTCCCATTGGTGAAAGCTCGCTGTCTTTGGGATCTATAATGTAAAGTCTACTGGGATAGGAAAACTTCCTAGAGGTTCAGAAGTACAACCTAACACCATCATCCAGGGACACATTTTAAGATCTTGCCCTCAAGCAGCCACCAACCAAAACACTATCTTTATGCAATTTTTTCCCCATCATTTCAGTAAGTCTTCTAGTGACATTGTATTCTTTCCAAAACACACCAGCACACTAGGTGAACCATCTGCGATGTTGCCTGACATGAAGCAGGACACACTAGCTGGTGTATTCTTGATGGGGCCAATCTAGCTTCCTCGTATGCTATTGCTATAGGCTCTGAATCTCTGGGAAGCATTCTCCCCTACCCCACCCAAGCACCAGCTGCTTCCTTGCTAGTATTTTTCCACTATAATTTCAGAGACAGACCTAAAAGACATGCTTCTTTGCTTGACAGTGATCTTAGGGCAGTTGTCAACAAGAAGACTGTACCCTAGAGGTCCCAAAGATGATGATCATAAAACATGTCCTTCCCATCCTCTGTTCCTAAGACAAAAGTGCGAAAAGGCATAAATAAGATGTGTGACCTTGAGACTATTAACCTCATCATCCAGCAACTTGAGGGGAGGGTGTTCTAGAAAATCTCTAGATCCCTTCTCTGATAATTCTATCACTGGTACCCTGAGGGGTTCCTCTCCCCCCAGTTCCTTCCTCCATGTTTCACTGGCTTGTTGTTCAGTGGCTCAGTTGTGTTCAGCTCTTTGTAACCCCATGGACTGCAGCATGCCAGGCTTCCCTGTCCTTCACTCTCTCCCGGAATTTGCTCAAACTCATGTCCATTGAGTCAGTGCCTTCTCCGCATTGGCTTGGAACCATCCCCAAGTAAGACTTGACTTGTCCTGCCTGGCTTCTTCCACAGTTTTCTCCAAGGTGAAGCCTTAAGAGTAAGTGCTTAAAGAGCCCCCTCTGAGTCTCTTTTACAAGCAAAAGAGAATGAACACTCTATACCCCGTCTGAAACCCTAGTACATCAGTGGTTTGAGCAGATTCCTTTCACCACCAGAAAGCTCTGTTACGTAATGTAACTATTAGGCCAGGCAGAACTTCATCTGATGATAAATGACAGGTCACAGCAAGTTCACTGCCAAGAACAGAAGTTGCACGTCAGTTCCAGCAAAAGCACACACATAGGAAAGGACACAAGAGCCATCAATAACCATGTCTGAGCCCGATAATTATTATTAGGTGAGTAACAGCTATCAGCACCCTCTCTCTTTCTGCTGATTTAGTAAAGGACAACTAATAACGATGAGAGGTCAAATTTACAAACCCAATGGCACTCTTTTCCCAGATACATAAAGCAGTTTCTAATGAGCTAATAAATGCTCTGTGTGTGTGTGTGTGTGGTTTCAGATGTGTGCTTAATCCAAGAAAATTAACCTTTCTAGGTGGCAGGGGCATCTCCAATCACCAGAGTTTCTTTCCTTTCTACTAAATCACAGCCCTACCATAAGCTTTCTTTGAAACCTTGCGAGACAGCAGAAAAGAGTTAAAGAATTCCCCTTCTGGCTGCACTTTGAATCTTCTTAAAACCTAATTCAAAGTATTGTCCTTCTTTTGTAGACACAAGTCTATAAATTCATTCTCCGGATAGAAGTTTTGAAACAAAACATGGGGACTTCTGAGACATGAAGGGCTCCTTAGTAATTAAGATAAAATAAGGATTCCCACATTGGTGTGCTGAAACAGATCTGTGCAATAGCTCGATACTTCACTAGGCTAAAGCCCATCTGGGCCATGGAGTTGAAAACTGCTGTATTATTATTCTTTGATGTCTACAGCTTAGTAGCACAAAGCTGGTCTCTGAGCACTTACTCTCTATAAAGAAACTCCAAATGTTTGGCCTTTGGGCTGTAAATATTGTGTCACCATTGATTTTTAACATATAAAGTGTATTTTCCTGAATGTCAAGTATTTTCAAAGTGCAGGGCCTCCCAAGAGCACAAAGTAGAAAGAATTAAAGACGGTTTAAGAGCTAAAGCTACAAGCGAGTGGGGAAGAAAGGCGAAGGAAAGAGGAAATAAAAGGGAGAAATGAATGAAACCCATATTCCAAGAACTGTGTTCTCTCTCATGGGTGAGTTTCAAATGTTACATGAAAATTGATCTCGTCAGCGAAGGCATGTTAATATCAACGTTATCAGGTTCATTCCTTTATAAGCACGACTGTGCAAACGCTACCAACAGCACTAGAGTGAAATCTCTGTAAGGACTTTATCTCCTTCTTTTCAATCTCTTTACTCTTCACAGTAAAGAAATGAAAACAGTATTTGTTCAATGAAGAAATTCTACCAAATCTTCTATTTCCTGAAAAGTGAACTTATATTTCAAATACCGTTAGAACGTCAATTCAAATTATTAATAGAAAATAAAACTATTCAAAAATAATTCTGAGCAGTTATGAGCACATTGAAAAGTCTGTCACGTACACACTACTATATTTTAAATGAATAGCCAACAAGGACCTACTGTATAGCACAGGGAACACTGCTCAATGTTCTGTGGCAGCCTGGATGGGAGGGGAGTTTGGGGGTTAGAAGCAATACATGTGTGTGGATAACAGAGTCTCTTTGCTGTCCACCTGAAACTGTCAAGTTAACATTGTTAATCAGCTAGACTCCAATATAAATTAACAAGTTTAATAAAAAATAAACAAGAGAGGAAATGTTAAAAAATAAAAGTCTGTCAAATTTCACATTCTTTTTTTTGGCATGATGTTGAAGACAGTCTGATTTAAAGCAAATAGGGTGACATTTTGTTTAATTTTCGAAGGGAAATGTCCTGAGCTGTATTCCAGACCCACAGCAGATCACCTTGCTCTTTCTTTATCAGCCTCCTGAGCCAAGTAATAATAGGACCATCAAGTTCAGACTCTGACCTCCTAGATGCAAGCTGAGAAGACCCCTGGGATTCAGAGGAGCTGGGGGAGATATTCTCTTTCCCTCAGTCAATCAGACAGATGCAACCAAAGTTAGGACAAATCTCTTTATACAAAGCCTTCCCGATTTGCAATTTCCATGTGCAAAGCTAAAAGAAATAAAGGTTTTGTCACTTATCTTAAAAAGAAGTAGTAATAAGTATCACTGGACAAATTTTCAGATCCCTCATTGCTTTATAAAACTTGATATAATATACATCAATATATAATGCAAGTAATGGCTCAATTTCAAAAGAGCTTAAATACAGACTAGTAGGCTAAAAGCCCAAAGAAATAAAATTGCAAAACTATAGCATTGCTGGAACAGTCCAGAAGAGAATCTAAGAAAACAGATTTTTAGCAAGAAAATATGTCAACTCACTGATATTAAAGGAGTACATGCTAAAACTGTTCTCAACAACTTTATTCAAATTACTCATCTTTTTGTTATAAAGCTGCGATGGCTTTCTTAGGAATTCTAGGGTGACCGTTTGTGATTCTGATAATCCGTTTCTCTCACAGCCCCCTCTGACCCCATCTTCTATCTCCCGTAACTGCTCCGGACCATCACTAATTAACTGGGAAAATGCCTTGATATCTATCCTTCAGCTATTATCTAGCAAGAAATATTTGTGCCACTTGAGCATGCTCTATCTATACTTAATACACCAATCATGCATGTTCTCTAAGGATATTTCTACAACTGCTCATAAAAAGTAAGTTGACTATTTTAAATTCCATATAAAATGTCAAGAAATTCATTTTGACTATATTCAGTGCAAATTAGGCAGTATTAATTGAGCTCCCCTCATACTCTCAGCTAAATGCCTAGTCAAGTCACAAAAGGAAAAGTGAAATGAAATTAGCCTTTGCCAAGGAATAGGGAACCTCAGTCTGATCTCTAACACAAAGTCACTGCATAGTCTTTGACCCATCATCTTTTCCCTCTGTTTTTAAAATTAAAATGACTAGCCTTGATGAACTGTAAGTTCTCTCCAGTATTTCAAATAATCCCTGTGCCTTTCTGAGCCTTTGAGTCTGTGTTTTTTATATGCTCTAAGTGTGTAAGGTGGTGTATGAGGCAGGGACTGAAAAAATGAAGGCTAAAGCTGAGGGATTAAAATTGTATATGTCTGTTGTTTGAGAACAAAAGAAATCTGAGGTCAAACAAAGGACATTGTTTATGTTTATGGGACTATAATACTTGTAAGAAAGTGGGGTTATTTGCTTTTAGATCTATTTTATCCAAGAAACTATTTGAATAAGTAGTCTAAAATTCTAATGACAACAGATTAAATCCAAAATTATGTTAAAATATTGATAATGCAAGGGCCATTTTTAAAAAATTAGGACATTTTAGGTATTTATTCTTACTTGCAATAAGAAATTTTTTTCTCCTTAACTGGGGATAAAACAAAGTCATAAACCAAAATTCTATGTGAAGTGCATCTGTAAAGGATGATAGACCATTTGAACAATTTCCAAAGAATTTTAACTGGAGTTACTCTGAGCACGCTAGCTTCCAACTATTGCTCAAAATCATTAAATGTTATAGATGGCAGTGTTAACTGTGAAAATAATCACAGGCCGAGGTTAGCAATGAAATCATAATGAAGTATATCATGTTGTTATAATTTTATTTCTTCATTAATTATTCCTCCAAAGCAATCATCACTAAAATCCACACATACTCCAGGCTGGGCGTCTTAAAATTCAATTCTCTTTGAGGAATCTGTAGTTATTCAGATCAACAATTTTGAGACAGAGCATATTGCCTTTTTCATTCCACTTCTTTTGATCACATTTGATTATCTGGTAATATACGCAGCGCTCAGTTTGGGAATAACATACTCCTCTCACTTCATTACACGAGATAAAGTAAACACATTTTGTTTACCTATACCATCTTAATTCCATGGCTAAATTAAAAGCTAATATTCATTGAATTGTTCACTCAATCCCTAACTTTGTGCCAGGCATTGTTTGGGGAACCATGGCTATATCCCGAACCAAATCAAAACAAAACAAAACAAAAATGTCTTGCCTTCTGGCAACTTACATTCTGGTGTTGAGAAGGCAGATACTAAACATAATAAACACACACAAATGACAAGTGCTATTCAGAAAGTGGCAGTACGTATGTTGGTCTCTTTTCCCTTATATAATGGTTCAGTTGAGGTCATGAATAATACATCATGTTTCCACAAAGCATTCAGATACTGACACTGACATAATTAGACTCATTTCTGAGGTCTTCCTATAGTTCATGCATCAAACGCAGGCCCTTCAGGCAGCTGCGCTTGGGTCTGTAGGCATGGGATGTTAGAGAGAGGAGCGCAGTCATGCTAACACTGCCCTTCCTCCCTTACAGATGGAGGGTGGCAGCGATGGCCTAAGGCATTCTAATTACAAAGTATTTAGTAGGCAGGATCTAGCACACACCTGCCAGAAACTTGAGAGGAGGGAGGCTGCATCAGGATTTTCATCCTACACAGGAGCCCAGCTGGAAGCCAAGTTCTAAAGATGCTGGTGGCGGCATTAAAACCGCATGCCTTCGGAGTTCAGGTGGGAGTCCAGGCATTCTCCCCTTACAAGGGCAGGTACAAACACATCAGTCACAGCCTCTCATCCACAAGAACCAGCCTCGGTCTTTGAAGCCAAGACTGTGCCTCTGCTACTACTTGGAATTAGAAACGTGATTTTACAAAGCCCAGTGACTACTCTTCCTACCTGGACGTGTATCTGAAGGGTTTCCAAACAAGGCATATGAGTGTTTCCCAGAAAAGATAACATTTGATTGAAGCTAATACACTGGGCTTCCCCGGTGAATCAGACACTAAAGAATCTGCCTGCGGGGCAGGATATCCGGATTCAATCCCTGGGTCAGGAAGATCCCCTGGAGAAGAGTTAGGCTACCCAATCCGGTATTCTTGGGCTTCCCTGGTGGCTCAGATGGTAAAGAATCCGCCTGCAATGCAAGAGACCTGGGTTTGATCCCTGGGTTGGGAAGATCCCCTGGAGGAGGACATGGCAACCAACTCCAGTATTCTTGCCTGGAGAATTCCATGGGCAGAAGAAACTGGTGGGTTACAGTCCATGGGGTTGCAGAGAGTCGGACATGACTGAGTGACTAAGGGTGTCTCCCGCCACACACACACATGCATACCTATACACCACTATCAAATTACTGCCAATAGATGGTGTTGACAGTTAAGTAGCATGCAGATGTTCAAATGGCTCCACAAATTTAGAAGTGAACACATTAAATCATAAGTCTTAGAGTGCAACTTCAAATTTTATAGACTTGGAGGAACTTATTATTGAAGTGAAAAATTAATAAACATTTTTCTGAGAAGATAAAAAAAATTGCTTTTTTTTTTTTTTGCCGATCAATTTATCTGCTCACTTCCTTTTTCTCGCTATTGTCTTATATAAGTCTTAGAAAACAGAAAGAAATCCATAAAATGAGGCTGTTTCCCAGACAGTCAGAAGTAAACTTAGGGGAAAAAAGCCAAATCCACTTGCTTATTGTATATACCTGCTGTGACAATCTGATAATAATAGGAGGTATAAATAATTAACTGCTACCTCAATGCCACTTTGTAGGTGGAAATCGGGAATCTCATTTTGCCCATAATTGAGTTAATGAAGCAGAATCATACAAAACCTAAAATTCATTTTGTTTCCCTACAATTTAGGGAATGCAAACACTCAAATGGCTCCCACTGAAATCTTATTTTATTCACTGAACTTACACTCATTGTCTTAATACACCTTGTCTGCCGTGTGCTGTGCTTAGTTGTTCAGTCATGTCTGACTCTTTGTGACCCCAGTCTGAAGCCCACCAGACTCCTCTCTCCATGGGGATTCTCTAGGCAAAAATACTGAAGTGGGTTGCCATGCCCTTCTCCAGGGGATCTTCCCAACCCAGGGATCGAACTCAGGTCTCTTGCATTGCAGGCGGATTCTTTACCAACTGAGCCACCAGGGAAGCCCTTGTTTGTCATAGTCACCTGTACAATATTACTTTGGAACTATTTTGGATTAAAAAGTGAGGGACCAAGGAGGACCTGAAATATTCTCAAGCCTGAGTTTCTACCTGCAGCAATGGCTCCTCAAACACCCTAGGCAAGTTTGTATTTATCCCATTTTAAAGATGTTCACTGAAGGAGATTCTAAACTTCCCTCTATATGAAACTCAATTCAGCATTAAACAGTTTCTTGATGTGGAAAATACACATTTCATTGAATTCAATACCTGTTGCTGTACTTTTCAATCCGTTTCCTCTGTCTGCCTTTCCCAAAAACAGCATGGGAGCTACCGTCACATTTCTATGTACATCAATTTCTATGTAAAACCTACTATCAGGCTGTGGCCAGGCCCCTCTTTTCTTTCCCATCACAAATGATCTAGTTCCCTTATGGCTGCCAGTGGGGAAAGGATGGGAGGAAGAGGCAGTTTGGGATTGACATGTAACACTACTATATTTCAAATGGATAATCAACAGGGATATATATGTGCTAAGTCACTTCAGTTGTGTCCAACTCTTTGCAACCCCATGGATTGTAGCCCACCAGGCTCCTCTTTCCATGGGACTTTTCAGGCAAGAATATTGGAGTGGGCTGCCATTTCCTCCTCCAGGGGATCTTCCTCACCTAGAGATGAAACCCATATCTCTTAGGTCTCCTGTTTGGCAGGTGAGTTCTTTACCACTAGCACCACCTCTCTCTCTCTTTATATATATATATATATATATATATATATATATATATATATATGTATATAAAACAAAGAGTCCTTTGGATAGCAAGGAGATCCAACCAGTCAATCCTAAAGGAAATCCACCCTGAATATTCATTGGAAGGACTGATGCTGAAGCTGAAGCTCCAATACTTTGGCCACTTCGTGTAAAGAGTTGACTCATTGGAAAAGACTCTGATGCTGGGAAAGATTGAGGGCAGGAGGAGAAGGGGGTGACAGAGGATGAGACGGCTGGATGGCATCATCATCCCAATGGACATGAGTTTGAGCAAACTTTGGGAGATAATGAAGGACAAGGAAGCCTGGTGTGCTGCAGTCCATGAGGTTGCAAGGAATCAGGCATGACTGAGCGACTGAATAACAAATAACAAATATATGTGTATGTGCATGGTGGTGGTGGTTTAGTTACTAAGTTGTGTTTGACTCCTTGCAACCCTATGGGCCATCACCCACCAGGCTCCTCTGTCCATGGGATTCTCCAGGCAAGAATACTGGAGTGGGTTACCATTTCCTTCTCCAGGGGATCTTCCTGACCCAGGGATCAAACTCAGGTCTCCTGCATCGGAGGCAGATTTTTTGCTGACTGAGCCACCAGGGAAGCCACACACACACACACACACACACAATGTATACATATGTGTGTGTGTGTGTGTGTGTGTGTGTGTGTGTACAGCACAGGGAGCTCTGTTCAATGTTATGTGACAGCCTGAATGAGAAGGGAATTTGGGGAAGAATGGATACATGTATAGCTGAGTCCCTTTGTGGTCCACCTAAAACTATCACAATATTGTAAATTGGCTATATTCCAATATAAAACAAGCCATTTAAAAAAATTACCAACACTCCCCCAAATATTCAAGTTCTATTAACCTCACAGCCCTATTTTCTAGTCTTAAAAATCCTTACCAGTCATAAACCACTCTAGACTCAGAGCAGTAGTGTCTCTATCCCTTCAAACTTGTTTCACCCAGAAATCTTGCTTCTAATTTCCTAGATGTTAAGAATATGGAACAGTCTTATGGACTCTGTGGGAGAGGGAGAGGGTGGGAAGATTTGGGAGAATGGCATTGAAACATGTAAAATATCATGTATGAAACGAGATGCCAGTCCAGGTTCAATGCATGATACTTGATGCTTGGGGCTAGTGCACTGGGACGACCCAGAGGGATGGTATGGGGAGGGAGGAGGGAGGAGGGTTCAGGATGGGGAGTACATGTATACCTGTGATGGATTCATTTTGATATTTGGCAAAACTAATACAATTATGTAAAGTTTAAAAATAAAATTAAATTAAAAAAAAAAGAATTAGAATGTTTACAATTTAGTTCAGAAGCAGATAACTCCCAATGAAAAGGGATTCCTTTTGGTAATTTCTGTATTTTTCTGCACATGAGCTATTAAACCATCTCTGGCACCATGGACAGTGCCCTAGATTTGCTGGACTCATTAAAGGGAAGGTCAAATCTCACATTTTTGTCAGAGAACATACTGGCTTCAGATTTTAGTGTGAGAATCACTAGGGAAGCTCATTAAGAGTTCAGATTCACTTCACTATAGCATCCCCCATCCCTCAAATTCTGAAATAGGAGATCTGAGCCATAACCCAGAAATCTGTGTTTTACCAAGCCATTCTCAATAGCATCCAGTCCCCTTCTGATGATTCTAAAGCACATCCAGCGGAAATTACACTTGAGAAAGAGTTTCCCCTCTCTGCCCATTATCCTTTTTGTCTAGACTGACCAGAAGCAGTAATCAATCTGAATTCATAAAGTATAGACAAGAAGGCTTCCATGGATAAACTGAGGAAATCTAGGTGAAACCAAGTCAGCACAGCCTCCTCACTTTCTTTGCATTTCTTTGTGTACTCATTCACTCATTCATGTATTCACTGTGTCAGTTAAGAGGTTTAGGGGTCAAGAAGCCAGAATTCCAGGGTGGACATGGGTTCTGACCTACATTGTGTGAGGACCTTTGATAACAAATGAGTGGTACAATAGTAAATACCACTGCATGGGAATTCTCACAGTGAGGACAGAGTGCTAGAAAGTGCTGGAAGGGGCTAGTTTATGCCATGATCTTGCACAAATGAATGACCTCCAGGTTACAATACTGCACAAATATGGAATATGGATACTGAATTTGCAGTTAGAAAAGGTCAGCCTGGGAGAAAGTCACAGAACCAGCAGAGGAAAGGAGCCCACTCTGCTGGTGGCTGGGCTTCCCTGGTGGCTCAAATGGTAAAGAATCCACCTGTCAATGCAGGAGATGCAGGTTCCATCCCTGGGTCAAGAAGATCCCCTGGAGGAGGAAATGGTCTGGATAATCCAATATTCTTGTCTGGATAATCCTGTGGACCGAGAAGCCTGAGGGGCTGCAGTCCACGGGGTCACAAAGAGTTAGACATGGTTGAACAACTGAGCATGCAGGTATGCTGCTGGTAGCTGGAATCACTGCCGGAGGGGCAAGCTTCATGCACATGGGCACTCATGAGCGTGTGCTCTGTTCTGTATGCCTACGAGCCAGGTGGTGCCTTCTCATCTCTGGGCTAAAGCAGTTTGTCCAGCCTGGTGCATAGCTACAGGTCTCACTTTTCCCCCCCTGAATCAACATGATCTATGCTAGACTTTGCTTAAAAAGCAAAAGCTAAGTAGAATGGTTGAAGGATTGTTTTTTAGATTTTTGGGACCTTATCAGCCGTAAGCTGAAGTCCAGATTTTCTATTTAAATCAAGTACATGATATATAAAAAAATTCTTTTTGTGTGTTATAATTGAAAGAATGTGGCTTCCCATTAGATTAAAAACAATATATAATTACACAACATCATATTGTACTGTAACTTTGATTTAAAAAAACAAAACAAAAAAATCCATCAAAAAACAAGGAGCGTCCCTGGTGGTCCAGTGGTTAGGATTCTGTGCTTCCACTGCAGGGGCCATGGGTTTGATCCCTGGTCAGGAACTAAGATCCCTCAAGCCTGCGTGGTGTGGCCAAAAGTAAATAAGCAAATAAAATCAAATGGAAAAAAAGCACCAAAGAGTTTATAGAGATTGCCTATTATTTAACTGTGCATCTTTGTGAAAGAAGTAGAATTAAGCCCATTTTGTGGCTGAGAAAAATGAAAATGTAAGGTAATTAAAATAAATTACAACTAATCTGGGCGGTGGAGTAAACTCAAATACTACAAAGTATAGATACTGAACTTTATTCAGTGGACAGTGAACTTGGTAAACCAGACAGCTATCAGAGAGGTCACGTGATATAAGAATCATACATGCAGCAAATAAAAATTCTATATAAAATTTAGTACATAATTGCCTCCAATGATAATCTCCTCCTTACAGGGTGAGATAGAAGTTAGGGCCCGAACAGAAAATCCCATTTGGAAGAAAGAGGAACAGCTTCTGGGCAGGCAGTCAGCAGCATCCATTAAGGATGACCAAAAATAGTCTAGTTTTTAGTCGTAATACAAAAACATGCCCAGAGAAGAATTTTTAATAACACCAATTTTGTTATTTATTGTACCTAACTGGAATGTTTAATTACTAAAAATAATCCTTTCTTCATCATTTCTGTTGTATTTTCATTTACTTCCACTTTCAATGGTCCTTTTTCCTCATTTTTGGGGGGGGGGTTTATTGAGATTTTATTAAATTTATATATCAATTTGGAGAAAAGTTGACATCTTTACAATATTAGCCAGTAGTAGACAAACTTTTTCCCTAAAAGACCAGATAATACATATTTCAGGCTTTGTCTCTTTGTTGTGTCCTCTGCTTCAACGGAGGACCCCCCATGGCACCCAGTCCATTACTTTACATCCAGCAGGGACCAAACCATTTGACTGGTTGCTAATTCCAGCCAACTGGCTGCCTTACTCCTTGGCCTTTTGGCAAAGAGCACAGCATCAGTTTAGTCGTTGTGACCTCTTCTATCCAGGGAATCGTCCCTCTCCTGGCAGGAGGACAAACACTGCAGACTCATTACTAAGCATGTGGTTTTTAATTAATAATGTGTATGGTTAACACAGAGCAATTTTCACCTAATATAGGGTATTATGTAGACTGAAAAAATATTAGTTCAAAAATCATCTGAAGACACACTTGTCTTTATTGTATAGAAGAAACGAGACTACCTTCGACGGTTAAAACACACTCAGAGTCATGAAATTAAGGTTTCCTCTGGTGCTCTGAGCAAATTTTTAAAAAATCCCTCCGTGATCTAAGACAATCTTATCCTGAAGTATTGAAAAAACCAATGAAGCTTGTTGTTAAATAAGATAAATAAACAAATGACCCACTTCACCACTGACAATGTTATTTTATAACTGTAGTTTCAGAACTCTAAATAAGTGTAATACAAGTTTGCAATTACACCCTTTTTTTCCCCTGACGGATAGAGTTATAGGAGAGTGACAGTTGCTCAATTGTCTGTTATTGACCTAATGTTCTTAGACTGATTCAGAGAACAAAGGCCCATGTATATTTTTTGCTGACTCAAATGAAATTTCCATTAAAATTAAGAATTTGTGTATGCTCCAATGAGTGAAGTAGTTTTTATTCTCCACCTGGTTTGTCTATTTTATTATTAATCTTTAAGAATCTCATGAAGTAGCCTGGCTCCATCATTCAATTCAATTCTTAAAAAATAAAAATGAATAAGGTAGAAACTGTAATGTCATCTGTGTTAGATCATATCTTTTGCAAAATTGTAATGTAAAGAGTAAGTAAGAATCAATAATCCCCTAAGTATCCCTGTGCTGTGCTATGCTTAGTCGCTCAGTCATGTTTGATTCTTGCAACCCCATGGACTGTAGCCTGCCAGGCTCCTCTGTGCATGAGATTCTCCAGGCAAGAATACTGGAGTGGGTTGCCATTCCCTTCTCCAGGGGATCTTCCCGACCCAGGGATCAAAACCAGGTCTCCTGCATTGCAGGTGGTTCTTTACCAGCTGTGCTACCAGTGAAGCCCTAAGTATGCCTAGAGGATGTTTTCAAATATCCAGATCATTTCCTAAGTATTATTCCACAGTGTTTAGAATAAATATTGAGTAGCTGTGCCTTTAAAAGTATATTTTAAAAGTTTAATTTTTTAATCATGCCATACTTTTATAGTTACTGTAAAGGCATCCACATTTCAATGGGTTAAAGAAAAGCCTTTGTGGTCTATATTAATCCTCCAATAGGTGCAGAGTTAGTGCAAATAATTGCAATTGGAAAGTTAAATCCCAATTTAACAGACATTGAAAACTTGGGAAATGCAGATTTTTAATCAGACTTGAAGAATTATTTTTAACACTGATAAAACTAACAGTCATTCTAAGAGCACTTACTTGCTTTACATGGATTATTTCATGTATTTTCTCATATCAACCCTGCAAGTATTATAGTTATCGCCTCTTTATAGATGAGCAGATAGGCTCAGAGAGGCTCTGCTGCTTACTTGTAATTTCCCCTGATCTTTGTATTCCATATGGTCTGGTGTTCTGAACTAAAGGATGACACAATCCAAGAGCAGTTATTATGTGATGGGCAAGAACTTCTGAAGTAGAGGCAAGCACAATATTCTACAGTTCAATAATGTTGAAACTGAGACAAGGAGGAGGAGAGCAACTGGACAGCATATGGGTTTTAGCTCATATTACTTGACATGGGATGAATAACCTGAGACTCAGTGGGACTCACAGTTGCTGCTTTCCATAAGGAGAACAGGGTTTCTTCCTGGTATTGGATGAAAATAAAAACTTGAAGCATGGGCCACAAATCATCACATGCATGAGAGATTAAAATGTAAAATATAATTATGAGGATGAAACTCGTAAGAATACTAGGAAAATACTTTAATAATATTGAGGTCTGAAATAACTTTTGAACTCTAAGGTAAACTATTACCTTAGAAATAGAACTGTAAAGAAAGAAAGCAATAACTTTACTAATGTAAGAATTTAAAGGGGGAGAGGGAGTTAAAACAAAAGAAATATACACAAAGTTTAAAAGAAATAAATGAGTAGGGAAACATATTAAGCAACAAGTATGTCAGACAAATGGTTAGTATCCTTAATACAGAAGGAGAAAAAGCCATCAGAAAAAAAATAAAAAGCCCAATCCCCAAATACACACAAAGAGCAAAAGACATAAATAGGCTAAAAAAAGTCAGTGCAAATTGTCAAAAAATATACGTTTTGGAATGCTTACTTCACTAATACTAGTCAAATAAATGCAAAATCTAATTAGAATATTTTATTGTCTCTATCAATTTTATAATAAAGAAATAATAAAAAATTTAAAAAGCTCATTCTTCCTTTTTCACTTGGAGATAGAATTAAGCTCTGTTTTTCTAAAGTACTTAAAGCTTCAGCAAGCATAATGTTGAGTCAGAAACTTTACACTAAAGCACTTTGAAAATAGAATACATGTATTATTATAAATAAAGTACCCACATCTAAAATTATCCCCATGAGACTTCTCCAAAGTGATGTTTTTGGTTATCAGTTATTTCAATCTCTTAGAAAATTTCACTGATCTTCTATATGAATGTCTTTTAACAGACATCTTTCTTAAAACATGGTGCCTTTGGAACAACCAAAATGAACATTGGCTGGAAACTTATCCCATCTGATACTTGATATCTTTCAGGATGCCCGAGGTCTGGGTATACTCTCAAAGGTGTGGCATTCATTTGTGGTTTTGACTTAACGTCATTTTCTCCTTTTCAATCTGAATATTGACAATCATATTTAATACATCTCTATGCAAAGACTGAATCTACTACAAAACCAAGTATAAGCACATTGTGTTTTATTTAATTCATGAAGACCCCATAGGGAAAAGTGTCATAGGAAAGACCTCAATTTAAATACTGGCTCCACCACTCACAAGCTTTGTGATCTGGGTTAAGGTATCTAAAGTTTGTTTTTTTAATGTGCAAATTGGAATTACGGTTCTTTCTTGTATAGGTTGGAAAAAGCTTATAGTGTGTTTGGCGCATGCCAGGCACTCACAAAAGAGTAGCCATTATTAGTGTTTCAGGTGGAATATGCAAATTATTATTTATATGACTGAAGTGGATTGGATCATGAACCCTAAAAGAAAAGACCAAGTACTAATTCCTGAAAATTGTGAATGTGAATTTATTGGGAAGTAGAGTCTTTTCAGAGTCTTTGTAGATGTAATCAAGTTAGGGTGAGGTTATACTGGAATATTTATAATCTCACCTTAACTTGATTATATCTGGAATGAGGCTTCCTTGGAGGCTCAGACAGTAAAAAATCTGCCTGCAATGCGGGAGACCTGGATTTGATCCCTGGGTCGGGAAGATCCCCTGGAAAAGGGAATGGCAACCCACTCCAGTATTCTTGCCTGGAGAATTCCATGAACAGAGGAGCCTGGTGGGCTACAGTCCATGGAGTCGCAAAAAGTTGAACCATGACTGAGCAGTTAACATTTTCATTTTCACTATATTGGAATAGGGTGGACCCTGAATCCAATGCCTGGTGTTAATATAAGTACAAGAGAGGACATAAAGACACAGAAACACACAGAGAAGGTCATGTGAAGGCACAGTAGAGACTACAGTGATGCAGCTATAAGACAAGAAATGCCAAGGATTCACAGAAGCTACTAGAAGCTAGCAGGTAGTAGTAGAAGCTCAAAGAAGAATTCTTGGTTAGAGCCGTCAGAAGGAACATAGCTCTGCTGACACTTTGATTTTGGATATCTAACCTCCAGACTGTGAAAGGATACATTTCTATTGTGTTAATCACTTTGTTATAGCAGCACCAAGAAACCAATACAATAATTAGCCCACATTCTCACTCAAGCTTCTGTAATAGCTCTTAGGAATACAGAATATGATATCAATTAATGGATTAGCCCTCTTAGAAATTCCCTTTGAAGATTATGCAGTACACTGAGATGGATGGGCTGGTACACTGGGATGAGGCTAGTGGCAATAAATTGTTTTGTTTTGTTTTTTAAGAAATCAAAAGAACTTTTACCCTTGACATCAAAATAATTCAAATAGTTTTTAAAGATTTGGGTATTGAATTTATGCCTTCAATGAGCTCTACTGTACACCTTTGTATATATAACGGTACACACTATTACCACTTCTTGAAAATCGCAGAAAGAATGATCAGTTCTGACAAAGGCCATATTCTAAGAAGTGATCCTCTTTTTAAAATGAAGACAATTGAAAGAGAAAAAATTATAACTAAGGAAAGTCAGCCCCATAAATGATGAATGATGCTGACTGACTGAAGGATATTAGCCAAAGGAAAGGAAATAGGAAATCTACAACACAGATATCACTTTAATTGACCTCAAAGGTTTTGTTTTTCATTTAATAGAGCAAAAATGGAATATTCCATCCTTTTACTCATGCAATTAAGTTTATGCAGCTCCATCTTATCCTGGCATGGCTTTTTCTCCCTTACTAAAAGCCAAAATGGAAGCACTTCAAATATTTTAGAATGGATTTTGGCAACTGGTTTCTTGGTTTTTTAAAAAAATTCTTTAAGGATAAATCTCCCCAAAGAAGATAATCTTTGAGTCCCAGACCAATTAAGTGTTCTGCTGTGTTTAAGTAGCAACAGTTTTGGACTTTAGGAAAATGTTAATACCAGCACTAAAATTTATTCTGTTAATTGCTGTAATAATCAATAAGTAATTTTCATTCTAAACTAGGTTCTTTATGTGACTTAAATAAACCAACTGAAGATCATTTACATCTGAATAACAATTCCTAATAATGTCACATCATTAAATTCCACCCGGCTTCTCAATAATGTTGGTTAGTGACCAATATAAGGACTTATTACCTTGGTCAGGTCCTCAGGACTTAGAGGGAACCAATGGCTGAAGGATTTTCTCATTGCACTGTGATTCGGAGTGAACCTTTCTTCTCCTGGGACATTCACCACAACTTAGTTGCAGGATGGCTTTTTTTCCCTCCTCTCTCTCTTCCTCTCTCTCACATCTTCTTGCCCTCTCTCCCTCTCTTCCTTCCTTCTATATCTGCTTTTAAACAGAATTGTTTTCATCCTAATACAGGCAAACGATTTATAAAGGGAAGAATTTTCCACAACCTACTTCTCCTTGCATGTGACTAATAGAATGAGCAAAATATTTTAAGAAAATCTCTGCACATTGAATTTATACTTTAAGAAAAATAAAGAGAGTAGATATTTGGGTATTTTCTATGCATATATACTAATATAGATATCCCATTTGGACATTACTTTTAAGACAAAAATTTTGTGCCTATGTTTCTAGGTTAGTTATTTAATTTGACCAAATTAATAGTCTCTAGCTTTTTTATGCTGTTCTATATATAGCTGCAATGATGCAGAATCAACCATGTATCAGTAAAAAGTGTTTTTAAGACTAAAATGTGTATAACTAAAATAGTGAAAATCATTACTATTTTCAAATACATTTTAACAATGCTTTTGTGATATTAACACACTTGTTACTGATATTGAAATTTTCATGTTAATTAAATAACCCCTAACCACTGGGTACATTTCAGATATGTACACTTTGTAATTACCTCCATTATTGAAATAGCTGGCTTGATTCATCCTTGCCACAGTAACATAGTAGCTTCTGTTATTTTTGTGTTCAGAAAAACATAGGTCCCAGAGAGGGAATATAAAACTATTACAGTAAATTAAATATTAAAGCTAACTTATTTTTGCATAAGAGTGCTGTCAAATAATGGTGATAACTGTTGCTAAGACAGAAACTATTTTTTGGCTATTTTTTTTTTGGAAACACAAATTAAAATCCAATTTTTAGTTCTTTTGGTAAATTGCATATATTTAGTGTGTATAGTTTTACTGATGCTAGTAGCTTAAAGGGAGCTATTATAGTCTTAGTTTAGCGATTAAGAAATACAACGTTTGTTGAAGGGCTAGGCCTTTTAGTCTAGGATGGATTAGCACTTGATCCTTCCTTAAGCATTTTTATACAGGAGTGCATTATCCTTGGAGCCACCCTGGGCTCCATGCCTCATTAGCTTGGGTGTTAGATAAATCAAAGGCAGCCTCAGAGACAAAGATAAGCAAACTGCAGGCCAGCAAGATGATGATGTATGGATCCAGGAGGCTAATAGGAAAGTATTGACAGGAAAATGGTGTGCTTATCCTGCAATCACTGCATATTGCAATGAGAGCTCCCCAAAGCAGATGGGATACACTTCAGGGAATGCGAGCTACAAGACTGTTAGGCAGAAATGGATCCTTGTGTTTTAAATTCTAACAAGAACTTAGTTTCTTTTTAGCAGCAATTCAAATGCATTAGACCGTGTTAAGGCACAGGCCACAGCAAACTCTAAAAAAAGAGAATCCCATTTCAGAAGAGCGGGTGTTGGAATTATTTTCATTTCAGAAGATTTTTCCTTACCAGTTATCCTTTATGCAGCAAGGAATAAACACTTGCTTATGTTTTCCATGATTATATCTGCTATGCGTGTGCACATTCAGTTGCTCAGTTGTGTCTGACTCTTTTCCATCCCATGGACTATAACCCATCAGGCTCCTCTGTCCATGGGGTTTTCCAGGCAAGAATACTGGCATCTGTTGCCATTTCCAAGGGCTCTTCCTGGCCCAGGGACTGAACTCACGTCTCCTAAATATCCTGCATTACAGGTGGATTCTTTATCACTGAACCCTCAGGGAAGCCTGTATCTGCTGCATCAGTCATTAATACACTATGAAGCTTACTTCTCGATATTTGTGCAGGATTCAAAATGCACACTATCTGAGCAAATCTTAACATGCGGAAAATATGTGTATATGTTTGATGAGTTCTGTAGCTAAATAACATTTCAAGATTCTCTATAGCTGATATCTTTAGACTTTTAAGATTATGCACCAAGTTTCATGCTTAGGGTTTTCTACTTATGGGATCCCCCTTTTGAAATTCATGCATGTTGTATATTTTTAATTCAGCCATTTGTAAAATTTAAGAATTTAGTGCAAAAAATACTAATATGAGGATGACTGACTCCAAGAGACTCATGCATTCACAAAAGCAATTCATGAACACTCATCTGACCTGAGCCTGTCCGGGTATTGCTGTGGGTTGACGATTAACTAAGACTGACTTTCCAAATCACGATGTACACACTTTCCTTCTTTCCTGGCTCAAAACAGAACTCCCTGATTTACTCTAAATGATGGAACACTTAACACCTCTGAAATAAGAGCAGCTGAGTTCTTTGCTAAGACGCTTCCACTTTTCAGGACCATGGAAACCAAATGTATTTATCCAGCTGATGACCAACCATTAGGAGAGTCCTGTAACCCCTCAAAAACCTAGGTTACTTTTGCATGGACTACACACTAATTCATTGAACCACAGTTCTGACAGAAACAGTCTGCTCTGTACTCAGGTCACTACATTACAACTATGGGTGAGGATTCAGTTGCTGTCAGGAAGTGAGGCAGAAACACCCAGATAGACTGAGAAAAGAAATCCCAGGAAAGTCCTGCAAACTAGGGTCCATAACTTATGGTAATTGACATGTTAATTTTGAAGTTATTAAAATGCCTTACGTCATTATCTAAAAACCTCAGATTTTCCCATATTTAAGGTACTATATACCATACACCATATAGCATACACTGTTATTATTGACATAGGTAGCATATCTTAATTCATGATAGAAACTTTCATTGAAATTTTTGAATCCCTTGTTCAAAGACAAGTAGAAGTAAGTGAAGATTTTGTAGTCTAATTGCATTTAAGGAGAGCAAAGAATCAATGAAACTCCATTACCAAATCCAAATTTTACAGATAAAAAAAAAATGAGGCTCCCGCTACTCCCCCAAATAAAACCACTTGCTAAAAGTCAAACAATTAGCAACTGGCAAGGCAGATTGTCTGACAACTATTAATAGTTAGATGTCCTCAACATGTCGCATCTCTAATCAGTATAGAATTTGGTGGTGCAGGGGTGGAGATTACTACAGTTACTGAAAACAGAAAAAGAAGTTAATAGGGAGAACTGAATTACCCTTGGCTTTCCCAGGTCGCTAGATATCTCAAACACAATCTAATTATCTCAAAGAAAAGGGAATGCAGGCAACTGTCTTATCCAAGTGATGGGTTGGTCAGAAGTTCGCTGCCCCTGTCCCTCAAGCTGGACACCCTCAGAGCTCTTGGTGTGAAGGCGAGAAATTTTGTCTCTCCTATTTTTCCCAACTTGAACTAGTGCTCGACTTATGATACCCCTTATTACTTAATTCCATCTTCTTCCTCCTTTTCCTCCAAGAATTTCTGACTTGCTCCCTTTTAAAAAATAAGCATTAGAAATATTATTTTGCCTGGTGGGAAGACTATAAAAATCTTTCTAAATAAAAATAATTATAAATAAATCACCTTATCTTATAATTCAGTGCAATACAATTGCTGTAAAACTACCAAAGAAAATGTCAATTGGTTCAACTTCCTCTAAATCATCATTCCTGAAAGCTGTGAATATCTTAAGCTCAGAGTAATAGGTCACATAGTTTCAATGTGTGCTCTTAATGTTTTGCTGTTCTGGGCTAGAAGTATTCTTTCCTTCTCTTTCTTGTGGAACTTCAAGAAAGAAAACAGAATATTGGACCATCAGAACTCACTGCAGACAGCTGGCCAGTTTCTTCTTCTTGCTTTTTAATGGAGATCTCTTTGATAAATCAATTCAATAGTAATTTTAAGAATGATATCTAAAGGCATTACCCAGAAGGATTTTAAAATCATAGCTAATGATGCCATCTGTTATAGCTCTGAAGTTACCTAAATGTCATTTTAAAAATTATAACCAGAAAGGAATGAAGAGTTCACATCAAGCCAGAAGTGCTGTTTTTCAGAAAGAAGTCCCTTGCCCATTGACATCAGCTCCTTTGAAGGCTGCAAGGAAATCAGACATCCAAATAAATTCAGCTTCACCAAGGAACACTGGAAGGAATGAAAAGAGACGACCCCAGATGGGCTGTCTCATCAGGCCTCACGCCTCCAGTTGCCAGTGATGGAAACTGCTGTTTATTTCACTCTCTGAAGCCCCGTGCTGAAAACTGGCTGAGGTACCTTCTCCATGACGTTCTGCCTTTGTTCTAGAGTCGGAGCTGCTTTTTCTACACCTCCCTGTAGCCCGAGGACCACCGTGATTAATGCCCACGCTCCCTGCCCCTGGCCCGAGGCTACTCCCTCGCAGGTCCAGGGCATCATTGCGGTCCCTGTGCCTTTAACTGCCTCCCCTGCAGCCCCCCGCCCCGATGCCAGCAGCTGGGCCACCCCGTGGCCGGCCTGCCTGCTTCCTGCACCCTGGGACCGAGCTGGGTGCGTTCATTACTCATCGGTGACAATAGCCCATCGAGTAAGATGTAGAACTCAATTCCAGCAGAAAGCCCTATAATGTCGGAGTCAGGAGGTTATCGCTGAGGGACCTGCACCTTGCTCCTCACCTCTCTTATCGAGAGCTTTACAGCCTCTGCTGGGGCCAGCATCTTGTAAAGCTGAGGGTGGCAGATTTGGCCTCAGATTAGCATACATCTTCCTAAGTGGTACTACATTTAATTAAAAAGTAAACCCTGGTTAATTTTTTTTTTCTTCATTACTGTAGTATAGGAAAAAGAAAGAGAGATGCAAGATGTACCTTGTAAAATGTGAGTTGACCCTAGAGAGGAAAAGAAAGCCGATCTGAACACCAGGCCCCTGCTGTTTCTAGCCCTCTCCCCTCCTGGAGAGGTAAATGACTCATTAGTGCTGGAGAATTCTCTCTCTGCAACCCAGCAAACTTGTCCCAAACCAAAGGACACCAGACAGCACCTGCTCGTTGTCAAACCCCGTCTCCCTCTGCTGTGGCCTTTCAGATTTTTCTGACGGGCAGCGTGTTTGAACTACTGTCCCAAGTGTTACAATGTGACTCAAAACTGGAGTGTTTGCCACCTCTGGGAAATTCTGATTTGATGAAAATTAGAAAACTCCCTGGTGGCTCAAGTGGTAAAGAAACTGACTGTGATATAGGAAACCTGGTTCGATCCCTGGGTCAGGAAGATCCCCTGGAAAAGGGAAGGCCAACCCACTCCAGCATTCTTGTCTGGAGAATTCTATGAACAGAAGAGCCTGAAGGGCTACATGTAGTCCATAGGGTCACAAAGAGTCTGACACCACCAAGCGACTTAACACTTTACTTTCACTTTCAGAAAACTTAAAAGCCCTTGTGCAAAAGAGATGAGATCAGGCTAGAAAGGGATGTCCCTGGAATATGTCTTTTTATCATTTAATCATCTTCCAGAACCACTGGCATCATATTACTGGAGGAAAGCACAAGTGTCAGACTCACTTCATTACATTAAACAGATATTCATCAAATTGTAATAATTAACCAGATATGAGAAAAGATGCATTACACTTGATAAGAAAATTCAGGTCATGACCACAATATCACTGAAAACCAATCATGCAATTAAATACTGTAAACTGTTCAAAGCACTTTTCCACTGATTTCAGAAGGCTTACTCATGAAAGGTCATACTGCAAAACCAAATCTAAAATATTGGGATAATAGGGGAAAAAAATAACTGAGGAGATTTTCATTTGGAATGGTTAAGATAAAATAAAATCAAACAAAATAATATAAACTAAGGATATTATTTCATGTGAGGATAATTATGTTTAACATTTCTAAATATTTTGTCTTCATATCATCAGCCTGAAATTTTATCAGAGCTTTTCACCTTAATTTTTTTTATCAAGTTGCCTTTCTTCTACACAACACAGTCTTCCACAGCTTTGCCATTTTCTAGTCCTCACTTCATACTCCTTCACAATTTTCCAACTTCTACTACCGTCTCCACCTATGTCAAGGCTGGGCTATTTTTATTTAGAAATAGCTTGAAATAGAAGGGAAGTCACTGACCATCCCTCCTCACAGGGCTCTCTCTACTACAAGAGCATTTCAGAAAACACAGACATTTGCTCACAATGCAAACCATTGCCTAAATGAGCATTCCCACAATTCCACAGAACTCAATTCCTTAATTTATTTATAATTGTTACTTTTTTTTTAATGGAGTTGTTATTTCAGTAAAATATTTGGGTTTTAAAATATCTGAGTTTAAAAATCTCAAAGTCTTCTCAGAATCTGTAAAATATCACCATGCATTGCAATAGTTCAAGACGTGAAAACATAATTTATTTTTTAAATATATTGGACTGTGGGATCCTTTTCAGGTAGCGTCTGTGAGGGACAGCTTTCCATAGAAACACCTGGAGACCCCTGGGCCTCACTTTTTCTGAGTGGCACAGAAGGGGACTTGCTTCTATCATAACATCTCGTTGAGGGTCATGATGTAGGAGGCAGAATAACACAATGTAGTGCAAATGAATAAAAAAGGGAAAAATTTAGTACAGTTCTTGGACCCTAAAAGATGTTATTTGTTTTTCATTACTATAAAGTCACATTCTTGGGGCTTCCCCAGCAGTCCAGTGGTTAGGACTCCGTACTTCCACTGCTGGGGATCCCTGGTTGCAGAACTAAGATCCCACATGCCTTGCAATGCAGCCAGAAATAAATAAATAAAACAATTCTTTATATATATCTACATTAGATACAGATACATGTCACCTTGTCTCCAATGCCTTTTTGCAATAGCCCCAGGCAGTGTTACCTCCCACAGGCTTTCTTAGTGCTCAGCTCATATCTCTATCAGGCAGTTATTAATTGGTTTATCATATTCACTGTACATAAGTGTCTTCCCACTTGCTTCTGAGAAGAGGGCCCATGTCTCAGCCATTTTCCATCTCCACTTCCTAGCACCATACTGGGCACCTACTTGACTGGCATTACCAGATGTTTGCTAAGGGAATGAATTAGCCAGAGACTAAAATTTTATTTGTCTTTGCATACTAAAATACATAGGCTCTTTGCTGGTGGCTCAGTGGTAAAGAATCTGCCTGCAATGCAGGAGACACAGGTTCAATCCCTTGGTCGGGAAGATCCCCTGGAGGAGGACATGGCAACTCACTCCAGTATCATTGCCTAGAGAGTTCCATGGACACAGAAGCCTGGCAGGATACAGTCCACAGGTTCACAAAGAGTTGGACACGACTGAAGTGACTGAGCACACAAGCATGCACTAAAATACAGAATGCTTCTAAATATAGCACAGGATCAAGACCCATTCTCTACCACCTCAGAGAAATCAAGGGCAACTCAATCATGCTATAACAAAGAGAATTTTGACAGCTACACCAACCAGGTATGAAGATTAATCTGGGCCAGACACTGTGCTAGATGGTTTTACCTATATTATCCTTCCGATCTTCATAACAACCCCCAGGTAGATGTTGTTATCGCCACTAGATAAAGGAGAAAACTGAGGCTGGAGGTGCTCAATTCTGTGCCCAGTCCTTCAGGGAGTATACGGTGGAGCCGGAATTTGATTCAAACTGGCTTGAGTCCAAAGTCATGTTAGCCGCCCTGCTTTACTGACAAGGAAACTAAATACTTAGGAGATCACAGGCCTCTGTGATTCTTTCCTCCTTGTTCAGATGGGTCTTCACTAGCTGAAAAAAAATAAAACAAAAAGACACATTTCCTTAATCTTACATATCATCCTGCAAGAGACAGTGGAACATGGCGGAAAGTCCCCAGATCTTAGTAGCAGTTGCCTTGTTTTTCTCCAAATCTCAGTTTTCTTGTCATGCATGGACTCTGCATGTGTCTGTGCTCAGTTGCTCAGTTTTGTCCCACTCTTTGCAACCTCATGGACTGTAGGCCACCAGGCTCCTCTGTCCATGGGATTCTCCAGGCAAGAATACTGCAGTGGGTTGCCGTTCCAGGGAATCTTCCCAGCCCAGGGATTGAACCCTAGTCTCCTGCGTCTCCTGTATTACAAGTGGATTCTTTACCATTGAACCACCAGGGAAGCCTGCATGGATATTACAATGTTTAATTGTTTTATCAGCATAATGTGAAAAATCAAATGCAATACCTAGTAGACTCTCAAAAGATGATGTGATTATGATGCATTTTTCTCCATCCATACATTGAAGGCAAGGCAGAAGAAGCTGCTGCTTTCTGATTTCTACTCCCAGCCAAGCTCTGATCCCTTCAATATCTTCTGACATGTCTACCTTAATTCATTCTATCAAATTCAATTCTATCACTGACCTTCTAGTTGTCAAATCCAATGCTCTTTTCTCAATTCTTGTTTCCCATGCTTTCTGTAATATTTACAACTCTTTTCAAGATGTTCTCACTCAAGAAGTCATCACTACTTGTTTTACAAAATTTAAAATTTATAAGGAAAATATAAACAAGAAACTAAATCATCTGTGTGCTTATTATTAAAAAAAATAAAGCCATTAATATTTTGGTGTATTTTTCAATTTTTGTAATTATACATACAATATATATTTTTAAATTTGGGATAATACTATATAAAAAGGTTGAATCCATGTATATTTACTTAGCACCATAAAGTACGTATCAATTCACGTGTTTAAATTTTATTTTAAACCAAGATTTTTAACATCCAAGGCATGTACCTTAATTTATTTGACTTCTGATATTTTTCAGAGGTTAAGTATTGTGATAAAGACACATATGAATCTTACTGACTATTTTGCCATGGAATATAGTTCTTAAAGAAATATTAAGTAGGGGCTAGTGGTATACGGGACGTCTCTGTACCTTCTTTTCAGTTTTACAGTCAACCTAAAGCTGAAATCAATCAATAAACAAAATATCTTTTAAAATGCATATCTTAACACTGGAGAAGGAGGAGAGGGCCAAGCTTCCGTAGCTTTGAAGCTTGAAATGTCTACATTAGGTGTCCTCCTAGAACAAGCTCTCAGGGTGCATATATTTCAGAAAAGTACCAGGAAGGGGACCAGGGAAAGCATCACTGTAAAAATTATTGTTCCAGTGGATAGGTCCTGTTGTGGACCAGAAGTCCAGCTCTAGTTCTGTGACTCTAGACAACTCACAGACGATGCTGCGTTGCTAAATGTCACCTGTCAATCAGCCAGATGAGTAAGAAAATCACTATGGGGAGGGAAATGATCATGACACTGGTGACGCCTTGAATTTTTGCACAAATCATTTACCTCCCCCTTGAAGATACTTCTCTGCTCTTTCCTGGAACACTCATAAGCCCCAGGGGATACCTAGGCCATCTAGATGGTCAGGAGAGAGCCGAACTCTCAGGTATGCCCATGGAGACCAAACAGGGCACCCTAGAGCTTCAGAGAGTAGTAACATCCTATTACACAGAGAGCTTACCATGGCCTTCGTGACACTGTCATCAAGGAATTGGAGTATTGCTGAAGGCCCAAGCTGTCAGGCAGAGAAATTCATGTGAAGATAGTAAAACAGCCAGCCCTTCTTTGTTGAGTCTGTATCCAGGTTAATGACTTTACTCACGTCTATTAATAGTTCATCTTTTCACACTCTGAGGAAGGGTTTTCCTTCCTCTCCCACCTCAGAATCAGAATCATGTGGGGCAATATTCAGGGAGCTAAATCAGGATAAGCATCTCTACATAGGTGTTTTAACTTAATTCTACATCAGAAGTTAGATAGTGTAAAATGTGGACAGTGCTGATAATTTACATCCTCATTCAAGAGTAAACATCAGAGGCCAAAGTTCTAAAAGTTGCTACAACTTATAGTGGCATAGAGACCCATCCAGGAGGTTTGCAAATTAAATAGATCTGAGCAAAATCAGGAGACTGATTCTTGAGCTCTGATAAAAATGTTACTCTATTAATAGAAACATAATTGACTATTCCACTGGAGTTGTTAAGCTGCTAGGAGGTAACCACTGGAGGCCATCTGGCCCACCCTATGAAGAAAATGTTTCTCAGGGATGTAGAAAGAGATCAACCTAAGAATAGGATGTGTGTTGTCTGGATCCAGCTGTGCCTGAAGTCAGAACTATTCCTAGATTTCTCAGTTAAGAGAATTAATATATCCCCTTTGAGGAGTTATATCATTAAATTAGGTTACATTAAGTTAATGAAGTTAATTAACTTAATGTTAATTAACTAAAGGAATTAATTTCTTTCAAATTAATAAAGAAATATAAAGATTACTTAAACAGGATATACATAAAAATTTTCTGTCTCTATTCTTCCCAAAATGTCTACAAAATTCCAACAGATGAAAAGTAGAACTTGTTTAAAGAGAGATTAAAGCATTTGCTTATTTTCATTTCTTGTCTAATTGGAAGTCAGTATAGCAGAGTAGGGGCTTCCCTACTCTGGTGGCCCAGTGGTAAAAAATCTGCCTACAATGCAGGAGCCATAGGAGACATAAGTTCAATCTCTGGGTTAGGAAGATCCCCTGGAGGAGGGCACAGCAACCCACTCCAGTATTCCTGCCTGGAGAATCCCATGGACAGAGGAGCCTGACAGGCCACAGTCCATAAAGTTGCAAAGAATCGGACACAACCAAGCGACTTAGCATGCGCCACACGGCATAGCAGAGTAGATATGGGAAACTTCTAATTTCGTCTCAACTGGGTCGAAGTCTTGGTGGCACCAGCTGGCTGACCACACTGTACACATTATGGAAGTTCTCTGTGCTTCAGGTACCTCGTGGATAAAGTAGAGGAAAGTACCTGCCACATGAGGTTATTGTAGTAATTTAAAGATTTTATGCCTGTGACACATTAGCAGCTGGCACACTAAAGCACTGTATTAATCTTACTTACCATTATTATTAAGGACTAACAAGGTAGAGTACAATCAGACTGTGGAATTTTTATTCTGCATATGAGTATTTCAAGTAAGTCTGGGAGTGGTGATCATCGTGCCTACGTGCTAAATTGTATCAGACTTTTGCAACTCCATGGACTGTGGCCTCCGGCTCCTCTGTCCATGGGATTTTCCAAGCAAGAATACTGGATTGGATTGCCATTTCCTCCTCCAGTGGATTTTCCTGACCCAGGGATCAAACTTGCATCACCTATATTGGCAGGCGGATTCCTGGGAAGTCAGTGATCACTATGCCAGGCTCTTAATCATGTAATTGTTAAATGATACTAACATTCGTCTCCAGAAGCACTGGGTAGGCCATTTACATAAACAACAGGATGAATAATATAAAACTAAGTCATTTGAGTTATACTCAGTTTCCAATTACCTTGGTATGCCATTTGCAAATATGACAATGTACATACTCATTGCTCAAGACAAGTCAAATATAAATATAGTAATTTAAGACTTCATCATGTCCTATCAAACATTCATGATCCTTCTTAATAGAGCTATACCTTTAAACTTTATGGGTCACTTATCCTCTCCACTGTGTGAACCATTTTTCAAAATACTAATAAATAAGTGAAAATATCAATCATTCTAATCTTCTAATCTTAATATTGTGCTATAATTTGGTTTGTCTTTGCAGTTTTTTCCTCAGCCACATTTACTTAAGCTTTTGATAAATCTGAAAAAAAAATCTGTATCAGAACCATGACCTTAAACTTCACAAATTCGTGTGTCCATGCTAAGTCGCTTCAGTTGTGTCTGACTCTTTGTGACCCTATGGACTGTAACCAGCGAGGCTCCTTTTGTCCATAGGGATTCTCCAGGCAAGAATGCTGGAGTGGCTTGCCATGCCCTCCTCCAGGGGATATTTCTGACCCAGTGGTCGAACCCGGATCTCTTACGTCTCCTGCATTGGCAGGCAGGTTCTTTACCACTAGCGCCACCTGGGAAGTCTGAACTTCAAAAATGACTTCTATATAATTAGCTGACTCTATCTAAAATAAAAGCAAACTCCCAATAATGTTGGGGGGAAATCTTCAGTATTTGTCAAAGTTTTGAGAACTGGTTTTCTTCATCTAGTTTGGTTTGGATAACTTAAAAACTGTAAAATGGAAAGAATTCTATAAATTTACTATATTGGTAATTGGTGATCCATTCGAATGCCATGTTAGGCAGAACTAAAATAGAAAACTATTTTCAGAGACCTTACAGTATCTATCATAAATATAGACACAAAAGTCCTCAAGAAAATGCAGTCAAATCAAATTCAAAAATGTATGAAAAAAAGTATTTACCATGATCAATTGGAATTTATTCCAGTCATATAAAGCTAGTTTAATCCTCAAAAATCAATTAATTTAATCCACCCCCATCAACAGGTTAAATAAGAAAAAAACATATAATCATATCAAGGGATGAAGAAAAAGCAAAGGGATGCAGGAAAATAAAACCTCAGCAAACTGTAAATAAAGGACAACTTCCTCAACTTGACAAAGAATATTTACAGAAAACTTACAGGTAATGTCTCATTAAATGGTAGGAAATGAGATGCTTTCCTTCTAATATCAGGAACAAGCAAAGATATCCCCACTTATCACTGCTTTTTAACATCATACTGGAAGTTCTTGCAAATGCTGTTAATAGAACAAACTTTTTCCTTAGAAAAATAAGAAAACATATTAGATGTATAGGTTGGGAAGGAAGAAATAAAACCACTTTTGTTCACAGACAGCCTGATTATCTACATAGAAAATCCCCAAAACTTTAAAAGAACAGCAAACTCCTGAAACTAACTCTTATAGTGAGATTGCAAGATATAAGGCTAACATACAAATTCAATTGCTTCCCTAGCAGCAGTGAACAATGGAATTTTGAAATTAAAAACACAACACTATTTACATCAGCACAAAACAAATGAAACAACTGGTTATAAATCTAACAAAGTTATATAAAGAAAACTACAAATTCTGATTAAAAAAATCAAAGAAGTTCAAGATAAATGGAAATATAGTCTATGTTCATAGATGGGAAAATAATATTGTTAAGATGTCAGTTCGTCTCAACTTAACCTATATATTCAATGCAATCAAAATCAAAATTCCAGAAAGTTACATTGTGGATATTCACAAACTGATTCTAAAGTGTATACAAAGAGGTGAAAGATCCAGAGAGACAACAGAGCATTAAAACAGAAGAACAAAGGCAAGGACTGACACTGCCCCACCATAATACTATAGTAATTAACAAAGGGTGATATTGGTGAGAGGGGCTTCACAAGGTGGCTCAGTGGTAAAGAATCGCCTGCCAGTGCAGGAGACACAAGAGACATGGCTCTGATCCCTGAGTGGGGAAGGTCCTCTGGAGCAGGAAATGGCAACCCACTCCAGGATTCTTGCCTGGAAAATCCCATGGCCAGAAGAGTCTGGCAGGCTATAGTCAATGAGAGTTACGAAGAGTCAGACATCCCTGAGTAACTGAGCACACACAATATTGGTGAAAGGATAGACAAGTCAATGAAACAGAAGATAGAACTAAGAAATAGATTCACACAGATTCATTCAGACAACTGATCTTTAATAAAAAGAGAAAAGCAAATCAAAGGAGAAATGGTGGTATTTTCAACAAATGAAGCTGTAATAACTGAACATCTAAATGCAAAAAAAAAAAAAGAAAAAAACTGACCTTATACCTTTCACAAAAATTAACTCAAAATTGATCACAGACCTAAATGTAAGATACAAAATAATGAAAGTTCTAGAAGATAATTGGAGAAGGAAATGGCAACCCACTCCAGTGTTCTTGCCTGGAGAATCCCATGGACGGAGAAGCCTGGTATGCTGCAGTCCATGGGGTCGCACAGAGTCGGACACGACTGAAGCGACTTAGCAGCAGCAGCTAGAAGATAGTATAGGAGAAAATCTAGTTGACCTTGAATTTGGTAAGAAGTTTTTAGATACAATGCCAAAATAATCCATGAAAGAGAAGTATTACTGTTAGACTTCATTAAAATTAAAAACTCCCGCTGTGCAAAAGACACTGTTAAAAGAATGAAAGAAAAAGCCACAGACTGGGAAGCAATGCTTGCAAAAAGCCTATCTGATAAAAGGCTTGTATCCAAAACACACAGAGTTCTAAAGAAAGCACCCCAATGTAAAAGTGGGTACAAGATCTGAATCGACATTTCCTCAAAGAAAATACATAGATAACAGGTAAGTATATGAAAAGATGATTAGCATCATTCCATCATTACAAAGCTGCAAATTAAAACAAGATACCTCTACGTACTTATTAGAATGAGTAAAATCCAAAACAGGAACAAAACCAAATGCTGGAGAAAACCTGGAGCATGAGGAACTCTTATTCACTGCTGGTGGGAATATAAAATAGTACAGCCACTTTGAAAAACAGTTTGGGATTTTTTTTTTTTTTTGCAAAGCTAAACATATTCTTACGTATGATTCAGCAATTGCACATCTAGTTATTAACTGAAATGAGATGAAACCTTTGTCCACACAAAATCTGCACAAGAAGGTTTAATAGCATCTTTATTTACAGCTGTAAAAATTGGAAGCAAACAATATGTTCTTCAAGAGATAAATGGATAAATATTTGCAGTACATCTCTACAATGGAATAGTATTCTGAAAAAGAAAAAAGAAATACGGTATCAAGCCAAAAAAAGAAGGAAACAATGCATATTTCTAAGTGAAAGAAACCAATCAGAAAAGGCTGCATACTGTATGATTCCTATTATATGACAAGGGCAAAACTATGAAGAGAGGAAAAAGACACTGGTGCTAGGAGGGGAGGGGAGGCAAGGAAGAGAAAGGGATGCATAGGTGGAGCTCAGGGGATTTTTAGGGCCCTGAAGTGATGCTATCTGATACTGTAATGGTGGTTACATAATATTATGCATTTGGCAAAACTCATAGAACGATACTAAACTAAGTGTAACTCTAATGTAAACTATGAACTTTAGTTAATATTGTTGTACCTATATCAGCTCATCAATTGTAACAAATGTACCATACCAATGCGTGTGTGCTCAGTCACTCAGTCATGTCCCACTCTTTGTGACCCCATGGACCATAGCCCGCCAGGCTCCTATGTCCATGGGATTTCCCAGGCAAGAATACTGGAGTGGGTTGGCATTTCCTCTTTCAGGGGAACTTCCCAACTCAGCAATCGAACCTGCGTCTCCTGAATTAGCAGGCAGATACTTTACTGCTGAGCCACCTGGGAAGCCCAACCAAACCAAAGCAAGATGTTAATAGGAGAAAAAGTGAGGGGAGGGAGGGGAGGATGCAGAGCATGTATAGCAACTCTCTGTACTTTCTGTTTGATTTTTCTATAAATCTAAATCTTCTAGAAAAATAAAGTTTACTAACAAAAACATCTATTTAACTTCTAAAAATCTTTTATCACATTTCAATTAAATGAATAAAGCAGAAAGTCTACTGATTGAATTTATTTTACAAAATTATAAAATTGGTAGATATTCCACAGAGAGAACATCAAGCAAAATCCAACGCTAATTGGGCAGATTAACCCCTCTGCCTGCTCCCTCACACACACACACACACACACACACACACACACACAGAGTCCATATGGTCAAACTAAGGCTCAGGGAAGTCAGTTTGGAAAAGCAGCTTCCACAAAAGGAGATTAGAGATTCTTTTAGTAATCTAGTAAAATGGAAAATGAAAAGTCATTGTGTTTTTATTAATATGTTTACTAGACAATTGATGTCCCTAATGCAACCGAGCCTACACTCTTTATAAATCATTTGCAGTTGCCTTTAAATTTTAGCTATACTGTTCAATCCAAAAACTAACGAAAACAAATGGGGCCAGCTCTAAAGAGAAGCAGAGGTTCTGGGAATGTGGGACTGGAAGAACACTATTGATTGATGTGCTATTGGTCAGAGGGCCCTACTCAGCAGTCATCAATGGTTAAATGTCAGCCTTGGGGGCATATTGAATGGTGGTCCTCAAGGGGTCAGTCCTGCACCTGGTGCTGTTTAACGTGACTCTAATGATGTGTTGCTTAAGCCAGTTGCTTAGATTGTGTTGCTTAAGCAGGTCCAAATTTTAGCAACGATAATTCATGATCTATCTGACAGATCATGGAGAAATAGGTAGATGTGAAAACTGTGGAAGTGCAAGGGAATTTATTTTAGAAAACAAATACCCTGTATGTACCTTAGAATAGCCCTGCATTAAAATTTCCATTCAGGTCTTGCCTTCATTACTCCAGCTGCCAGACGGTGCCTAAGAGAGCCTGAGCAGGGTTTTGACTTCCTTCAGTGAAACCACCTGAGACACTCCTCCCTGAATTGGGCCCCAGTGAAGAGGCTGGAATGGTCTGGGCCTGCAAAAGATCTTGACATGTAAATTGGCAAAATTCTTAGCTTCCATATTACTGTTAGCTGTCAGTACTGGAGTGTTACTTGCTCAGTCACGTCTGACTCTGTGCAACCCCATGGACTGTAGCCCATGAAACTCCTCTGTCTGTGGGATTCTCCAGGCAAGGATACTGGCGTGGATAGCCTATCCCTTCTCCAGGGAATCTTCCCCACCCAGAGGTTAAACCCAGGTCTCCTGCATTGCAGGCAGATTCCTTACCGTCTGAGCCACTGAGGAAGCCAGCACAGGGAAGTCAGTATGGGAGGCTGCAAGTATTTCAAGCAGATCAGCTGGGATAAAAATTTTCATCACTTTCAGAATTTTTTGATGATAAAAAGCAAACATCTTATAGATTATAATACATTAATTAGCTTCATAAATATATACTTATTGCTTAAAAATATAAATTGTCTACAATTTATAATTTTATTTTTTGTTTTACTATACTTATTAGTGACATCATAAGTAGCATAGGAATTCTGAAAATAAGAAAAAATAATCATTATGAATTAAAATGATCAAAAAAATAAAAATAAAAAAAAAATAAAATGACCAAAGAAGGCTCCACTCTGGACCTGAGCTTTAGAAGAAAGGATGTATTCATATACAACAAGAGAGGGGAATTTTCTATTAAAAAAAAAAAACTAACAAAACAGATACGCAAAACAGGACTTCTCAAGCTCGGCACTCTTGCTCTTAGGACTGGGTGATTCTTTGTCGTAGTAGCTGGGATGTGCATCATAGAATGTTTAACAGCTTCAGCGCTTCTGCTCAAGAAATGCAGTAATGCTTCCCTCAGTTTTTGCAACCAAAAATGTCTTGCGAATGCTTCTGGGCAATTTGTTCCCCCTACTGAGAACCACTGCTATTAAAAAAAAAGAAGCATTAGATATCCAAAAGCTCACTTTCTAAATGAAGAAGTAAAACTACAGCAAGTTCAACTTGGTCGGGTAGATTCAGGACTAGAACCTGGATCTTTTGGCTCCTAGTCCAAGCTCTTTCATAACTTCATTCTGCCACTCAGAATTCTGGGCTTCCCTGGCGGCTCAGTAGTAAAGAATCTGCCTGCCAATGCAGCAGATGTTAGTTCAATCCCTGGGTCAGGAAAATGTCCTGGAGGAGGGCATGGCAACCCAACCCAGTATTCTTGCCTGGGAAATCCCATGGATAAAGGAGGTGGTGGGCTGTAGTCCATGGGGTCACAAAGCATCCAACATGACTGAGCATGCATGCGTGAGTTCTGGAGACCTGGACAGACTCCAGGAGAGCACGCTTGGATAGTCCATTTCCAACTACACATGGGTCATCTCCAAATATCATGTGGGTACTTGCTGTGTCCCCAGAACCCTTCAGGAGCTGGAAATGGATGTTCTGAAGCTCTTTGGACAGAGATTCCTTACTGCTTAAAGGGTAAGGATAGGATGGTGGAAAGGGAAATAGGAAGTTTGTGTAGGCAGTGAATCCCCAAAGTGGAAGGTAAATTGAATTCACTGCTGTAATTTCAGGAAATCCACAGTAGATCAATGAATGCTGCAGGGAGAAGCAGGCACGATCACCTCACAAATAAGGTAATAAAAGCCTCAGCTTGTTATGTCATCATAAACATAACAAATAGAGTTTTCATACATTAATCTGACCCAAGTCTCCAAAAAGGTTGAGTGATCACTGAAAGCCCAGCGATGAAAGTAAAAATTGATAAACTGAATTCTGTAAAAATTTTTAAGAGATTTGTGCTTCATAAGATACCATTCAGAAAGTAAAAAGACAAAAAAAGAAAAAAGAAGGAAAAAATAACCCACAGAATTGAAAAAGATGTTGCAAATCATACACCTAATAAAAGACTTGTATCAGGTTATGTATAAAACACTTCTATGTGCCCAGTCGATCACTTGTTTCCAACTCTTTACAACCCCATGGACTGGAGCCTGCCAGGCTCCTCTGTCCATTGAATTCTTCAGGCAAATATACTGAAGTGGGTTGTCATTTCCTCCTCCAGAGAATCTTTCCAACCCAGGGATCAAACTTGTGTCTCTGGCATCTCCTACATTGACAGGTGGATTCTTTACCACTGAGTCACCTGGGAAGCCTCATAAAACACTGAGAATTCAATAAGAAAAAGATAAATAATTTAAAAATAAGCAATGGATTTGAATAGACATTTATCCATAGAAAATGTACAAATGGTTAATAATACCATAAAAAGATTTTCAACATCATTATTCATTAGGGAAATGCAACTCAAAACCATAATAATGCCATCTCACCCACTAAAGTGACTAAATCAAAAAAGAGAGACAATAACAAGTGTTGATTAGGATGCAGAGAAGCTTGGGCCTCATACATTCCTGGAGGCTATGGAAGCTGAAGCTGAAGCTCCAATACTTTTGGCTACATGATACGAAAAGCCGACTCGTTAGAAAAGACCCTGATGCTGGGAAAGATGGAAGGCAGAAGGAGAAGGGGATGACGAGATGATGGAGACGGGATGACATCACTGACTCAATGGACACAAGTTTGAGCAAGCTCCAGGAGATGGTGAAGAACAGAGAAGCCTGGTGTGCTGCCGTCTGTAGGGTCGCAAAGAGATGGACATGACTGAGTGACTGAACAACTATGACGATGTAACTGGAGCAGCCATTTTGGAAAACATGTTGGTACTTTCTTATAAGGCTAAACACAAATATATCAGGCCACCCAGCAATCCTACTCCTAGGAATCTACCAAAAATATATGAAAACATATCCACGCAAAAACTTGTACACTAATGTTCACAGCAGTATTATTCACATGAGCCAAAAAGTGGAAGTAATTCAAATGTCCATCAGCTGGTGAACGGATAAACAGAATGAAGGTCATACGTACAATGGAAAACTTCTGACAATAAAAAAGAAGTACTGACACATGTTACAATGTGGATGAACTTCAAAACCGTGCTAAGCAAAGGGCCAGATAAGAAAAACCCATCTATATAAAATGTCCAAATTCGGAAATACAAAAACAGTAGATTAGTCATTGTCTAGAACTGAGACTGGAAATGGGGAATGGCTGTAATTAGAAGATTTCTCTGGACTTTTCAGGAGGTCCAGTGGTTAAGGCTCCACCTTTCCAATGCAGGGAGAATGAGTCTGGGAACTAAGATTCCACATGCTGGGTGGTGCAGCCAGAAAAAGAAAGAAAGAAAAAAAAGATTTCTTTTTAGGTTAATAGAAATACTCTTAAATTATGTTGTGGTGCTTGTGGTACAACTCTGCAAACAAAAATTCACTGAACTGGACCCTTGAAATGGTGAGTTTATGGTATACAAATTATGTCTGAATAAAACTGTTTAAAAAATTTACGATGAAGGAAGCAGCAAGTCACAACTGGAAGAAAAGAATTGCAACATATGTCTCACACGGTGTGCACCCCATACCCTCAAAAGTGGGTAAAATCTGAATCTTTGAATTTTAAAAGAATAATGAGTAAAAGAAGTAGCATGACGTTACCAAGAGAACATCCCTCTGTGTGTATAATTAATATGACCAACAGATATTAGGTGGGTTTATAGTATCTAAATCTCATGACAGGTAGAAAGCTAGAAGGTTTTGATAAGCATCCTTTATTACAGTAAATATAATTACAGAACAATTTATTCTCCATATTAGTTAATTTCTAATAGCAGTGCCCCCCAGAGAAACAATAACAACAAAAAAAGAGTGGCTGAAGTTCAAATAGCAGAACATTGAGCCAAAAGACTGAGTAAAGGGGGGAAAAAAAGCATGATTTCAAAGTGGCTAGAGAAGGTCGGCAAACAGAAGTGATATCATGGCAATTTCTTTGCAAATGTAGAGTATAAAAGATAAGGGGAACCTAATACGCTGCTGTGGGTAGATAATGGCAGACGGAAAGAAGGTCATCAATTTGTTCCGTCTCATGTGAGCCTTGACTGTTGGTGACGCATTCAAGGGCTTCCTAACTAGGACTATAACTTATCTTTCCAGTTTTCAACATCCTCTAGAAGTATCAACCCACCCTCCATGCGCCCCGGAAACCACCTACTTCACTTTTGTTTTCTCCATGCATCCTGTACTTTCACACCTCAGCTCGTCACCACTGTCCTTCCCCAACCCTTACCTACTGAAATCATACTTCATTTTCAAAGTCAAGTTTAAAAGCTCCCTTCTACCAGGAAGCTTTCTTTAGGTCCTCTTTTTGGAAATAAGTTTCTTTTCTATATTCCCACAGCACTTTGTGTATTTCCCCTATCTTTTATGTTACAGCTCTCTGTACAACAATCCTTTCTTCCTTCAACATTGTAATTTCCTTCAGGTAAGCAGCTGTGCTTGCTCTCTTTATATTCCTACCTAGGATATGTATGCCTGGAAAAGGCTAAACTCTCAACACAGTCTGAATGAAATTTCCAAAGTAAGGAGTAAAGATTTCGCTTGGAAATAACTAATGAAATATGCCAAATCCTCACCCCATATGAGTCAGTTTCTAATAACGGTATCCAAATATATCAAATTACCAAATTAGAAGTGTTAAAAGGTTAACTTTCTCTACATATTTATTATAATTAGCAAGAGGCAATGGTGCCTAAAGGCTTCCCTGGTGGCTCAGTGGTAAAGAATCTGCCTACAATGCAGGAGACACAGGTTTGATCTCTGGGTTGGGAAGATCCCCTGGGGAAGGGAATGGCAACCTACTCCAGTATGTCTGCCTGGAAAATCCCGTGGACAGAGAAGCCTGGCGGGCAATATTTCATGGGGTTGCAAAAGAGCCAGACACGACTTAGTGACTAAACAACAACAACAATAGGGCCCAAATAAAGTAAAAGATGAGATTTTAAACATAATAACAGCAAAAACCATAAGTATCTCTTTTAAAGTTATTATATAAATCTGTTTAAATTCTAACATTAAGAAGGTTTTAACTATGTAACAAAATAAATAAATGGGGGGCTTAGAAGTATAGAGGATAGAAAACAATATAAAACAATATAATTATTCCATGTAGTGTTAATTTCTTTAGCAGCACTTAGCAGTACAAATAGAAAGTTTTATAATAACAGAAAGGAAACAAAATATAAAACCTTACTTATTGTAATAAGAAAGATTCTTCAGGGGTATGCATTTACTTATTCAATCAGTCTCTTAAGCAAGCAAGCAAATAAAATATATTTAGTGTACTATATGCCAGAAACTGATGCTAGAGGTTGAGGAAGCAAAAAAAAAAACACAAAAACAAAACCTATTCATAAAAAAAGACAGCTATATTAAAATGCGAGTGAATTAAAACTTAGGTATATTTTACATTCTAGTGGGTACAGTAGAAATACAAATGAGTTCCTGTGGTCAATTCTACCCTTGCAGTTAGAGAACGGTTCAGATCATACTTATAGAGGAGGGAACTCTTGAGTTGAGTCTGGAAAATGTTGAAGGTGAAGTAGGTTGCCATGGTAAGTGTATGAGAAACAGAAAAAGGTAAAGGCTTTCTTCTAGAAAAATTTCAGAGCAAAAGCACAAAAATGGGGAACCTTCAGTATATCCTGGTAACTACCAATATCTGAATTCAGGGTACAAAGGGAAATGCAGAAAGAAGGTAGCTGGAGAGTTTTGCGAAATTAAATTGTTTGTACTTTGTGCAATGGACCCTTTGAAGAGTTTTAAACTAGCCATAACACAGTTATATTTGCATTTCAGAGGAAGCACTTTCATGAGAAGGAGGAAGATGAATTAAAGGGAAACAGGACTAGAAGAAGGGATATAATTAGGAGTCTTACAGTTCTCTAGTCTAGAGATGAAGGAGGCATGGCATGTATAGTGAGGGTGAAGAGAGGTGAGAAATGAGAGATATACTTAGGAAGCTGATCCAACAGGACACTGATTAATGGGAAGTGGAGAAGAGGCAATGAGGAGTGAGGGTTTGGGTTATGCAACTGGGGCAGGTCATTTTGTGTTGTAGGAAAAATGGAAGAAGCAGTAGTTAATGGGAAGATGATGAATTTTATTTCAGACATCTTGGGTTCAAAGAAAATGCAAGACATCTAAATGTCAATTTCCAGTAGGCAGTTGGATTAATGTGTCTGGAGACGAGAGAGACTTAGGGCTCGAATTAGATATTTAAGACTCAATTCCTTTGTTCATTTTGTCCATGGTAGAGGGTGAGATTGTTAAGGCCAGTGTATAGAGTCTGAAGAGAACTAAGATTTGGAAGGAACTTCATGAAACACTAAGCCTCAGACAGCATCCAGCCACGAAGGGGAAGAGACTACTACTTCAAAGGAAAGGCTTTTGCAAGGCTATGCCTGCTGTGATATTTTACTCACCTTGGCCTCTGCCAGAATTTTACCCGTCACTAATCTAAGTCACGGAGAAGGCAATGGCACCCCACTCCAGTACTCTTGCCTGGAAAATCCCATGGATGGAGGAGCCTGGTGGGCTATGATCCATGGGGTTGCTGAGAGTCGGATACGACTGAGCAACTTCACTTTCACTTTTCACTTTCATGCATTGGAGAAGGAAATGGCAACCCACTCCAGAGCTCTTGCCTGGAGAATCCCAGGGACGGGGGAGCCTGGTGGGCTGCCGTCTATGGGGTCACACAGAGTTGGACACGATTAAAGTGACTTAGCAGCAGTAGCAATCTAAGTCAAATAGAACACTTCCTAACCCTTCTTTATCAACATTTTAACAAGAGCTGCCATGAAAAATTCTCTTCCTGGGAGTCTTTAGGAGCTTTTATAAAAGCTTTATTTCTCCTTAAAATAAGAAAAATTCTTTGAAAAATGCCCTGGCACAAGAGGAAAAAAAAGTGCAAACTCTTCTACTTCCATCAGAAAAACTAAAAGAATACTCATGCCTTCCCCTCTCCCAGTCACAATTCTTAAAATATTGCACGCTGCTTAATTTAGCTAAATTATTAAACAACATTAATGAAGAGTCTACTTTTTTCAATTAACATACTGATATATGGGTATGTGCCACTACAGAGTTAAGCAAATAAGAAACCCTAGAAACTGATAATCCATCCCATTTAAGCCCTAGAATCACATTATTGATAATTAAGAGTTTGGAGATGGATCACTTTAACTTTTCACTTTCATTCATTGGAAAAGGAAATGGCAACCCACTCCGGTGTTCTTGCCTGGAGAATCCCAGGGACGGGGGAGCCTGGTGGGCTGCCATCTATGGGGTCGCACAGAGTCGGACGTGACTGATGTGACTTAGCAGTAGCAGTAGCAAAGTACGGAAAATACCCAGCCCATCACTCCTATTCAACATAGTACTGAAAGATCTAGCCAGAGTAATTAGGCAAGAAAAAGAAATAACAAGCACCCATTTCAGAAAGAATGAAGGAAAATTGTCTCTGTAGATAATATTATCTTACATGCAGAAAACCCTAAAGATTCCACCAAAAACTCCTAGAACTAATAGATGAATTTAGTAAAGTTGAAGGATACAAAATTAACATACAAAAATCAGTTTCATTTATATATCCAACAACAAACTTCCTAAAAAAAATAATAATCCCATTTACAGTAGCATCAAAAACAATAAAAAAAAAACTTAGGAATGAATTTAACCAAGTAGGTGAAAGATCTGAACACTGAAAATTATGACATTGATAAAAGAAACTGAATAAAGCAAAATAAGTGGAAAGATATCCATGTTGCTAGATTAGAAGAATTGTTATTGCTATAATGTCCATACTATTCAAAGCCATCTATAGATTTCATGAAATTCATATCAAAATTTCAATGGCATTTTTTATAGAAAAAGTAAAAATAACACTAAAATTCATATGAAACTACCAAAGACCCCAAACACCCAAAGCAGTCCTAAGAAAAAATAACAGAGTTGAAGGCATCACACATCCTAATTTCAAACTATACTACAAAGCTATAGTAATCAAACATAAAATTGACATAAAAACAGACATAGACCATTGGAACATAATCATGCATATACTCAGATATATATAGTCAATTAATATTTGACAATGGATTCAATATTTGTCAATATTTGACAAGAATATCCAATGGGAAAAGAATAATCTCTTCAACAAGTGATGTTGGAAAAATGACATTTACATGCAAGAGAGTTAAACTGGACCTCTATCTTAAACCACTTAGAAAAATGAACTCAAAGTGGATTAAAAAATCAAATTTATGGCCTGAACCTGTAGAAGAAAATATATGGAAAAATTTCCTTGACATTGTTCTGGGCAATAATTTTTGGATATAACATGAAAATCACAAGCAATAAAACAAAAAATAACCAAGAAGGACTACATTGAACTAAAAAGCTTCTTCACAGCAAAGGAAACCACCAACAAAATGAAATGCAACCTATAAAATGGTAAAAAATACTTGCAAACAACATATCTGATAAGCTATTAATATCCAAAATACACAAGGAATTCATATAGCTCAATAGCAAAAAACAAATAATCTAGTTAAAACTGGACAGAGGGCCTGAATAGACTTTTCTTTCAAAGACATACAAATGGTCAACAGGTACATGGAAAGATGCTTACCATCACTAATCATGGAAATACAAATAAAAGTCACCATGAGATATCATCTTCCATCTGTTGGAATGGCTATCATCAAAAAGATAAAAGATAGCAATTATTGGCAAGGATGTAGAGAAAAAAGGAACCCTTGTACACCATTGGTGGGAATGTAAATTAATACAGCCGCTATGAAAAACAATATGAAGGAACTTCAAAAATTTCAAAATTGAATTACCATATCATCCAGCAATCCCACTTCTGAACATATATCTGAAAGAAATGAAATCACTATCCTGAAGGAATATGAGTACACCATGTTCATTGCAAGCGTTACTCACAATTGCCAAGACATGGAAACCACCCAAATGTCAACAGATTGGTAACAACACGGATGGGCCTAAAGGGCATTATGCTAAATGAAATAAGTCAGACAAAGACCAATAACTCTATATTTTCACTCTTATAGGAATCTTAAAAGGGCAATTCATAGAAACAGAGAGTGTAATGATGGTTGCCAGGGCTGGTGGGCAGAGGAAAAACAGAGGCAATGGTCAAAGATCACTGAAGTAAGAACTAAATCAGATAAATTTAGCACAATATCTGCCACATAATAAAACACTATTAAATATTAACCATTATTTACCAATAACAGCTACTAAGTAGCTTATTTTATAATAATATAAGATATAATAATATACTATGAAAGTGAAAGTGAAGTCGTTCAGTTGTGTCCGACTGTTTGCGACCCCATGGACTGTAGCTTACCAGGCTTCTCCGTCCATGGGATTTTCCCAGGCAAGAGTACCGGAGTGGGTTGCCATTTCCTTCTCCATGGGATCTTCCTTATCCTAGGATTGAACCCAGGTCTCCCGCATTGCAGGCAGACGTTTTACCCTCTGAGCTACCAGGGAAGCCATAATTAGCTAAGACAAGTTCTAGGGATCTAATGTACAGCATGTGACTACAGTTAACAACTCTTTATTACACACTTGCAAGTTGCTAAGAGAATAGATCAAATATTCTCATTACAAAAAAATGTGAGAGATGTGTTAACTAACATCATTGGGATAGTCATTTCATGATATATATGTGCATCAAGTCATTGCATTGTATATCTGACACTTAAACAATGTCAAGTATATCTCAATAAATCTGGGAGGGGGGAAGGAGATTCCTTGGATCATTCCTTCTGAAATACCATGGCCATTGGAATACAGGAAAACATAAAGAATGCCACAATCAAATCATCAAATCAGTGGGGAAAAACGGAACCCTCTTACACTATTGGTGGGAATGCAAACTAGTACAGCCACTATGGAGAATGGTGTGGAGATTCCTTAAAAAACTGGAAATAGAACTGCCATACGACCCAGCAATCTCACTGCTGGGTATACACATGGAGGAAACGAGGATTGAAAGAGACACATGTACCCCAGTGTTCATCACAGCACCATTTACAATAGCTAGGACATGGAAGCAACCAAGATGTCCATTGGCGGACAAATAGATAAGAAAGCTGTGGTACATATACACAATGGAATATTACTCAGCTATTAAAAAGAATGCATTTGAAACAGTTCTAATGAGGTGGATGAAACTGGAGCCTATCATACAGAGTGAAGTAACTCAGAAAGAAAAATACCAATACAGTATATTAATGCATATATATGCAATTTAGAAAGATGGCAATGATGACCCTGTATGTGAGACAGCAAAAGAGACACAGATGTAAAGAACAGACTTTTGGACTCTGTGGGAGAAAGTGAGGGTGGGATGATTTGAGAGAATAGCATTGAAACATGTATATTACCATATGTGAAACAGATCACCCAGTGCAGGTTCGATGCATGAGACAGGGTGTTCAGGGCTGGTGCACTGGGATGACCCTGAGGGATGGGATGGGGAGGGAGGTGGGAGGGGGACTCAGGATGGGGGACACATGTATACCCATGGCTGATTCATGTCAATGTATGGCAAAAACCACTACAATATTGTAAAGTAATTAGCCTCCAATTAAAATAAATTAATTAATTTTTAAAAATCAGTGGGAGAAATAGAAATTTAAAGTTTATCTGCAAGATTGAATAAACCAGATCAAGATCTGAGGTCAAAGCAAAGAGAATCCAAGATTGATGCATACATAGGGTTTGGTATACTGTTCTTTCCACTTTTGTTTGCTTAGAATTTTCTTAAAGAAAATGTTAAAGATAGAGAGAAATCCAGATCAAAAACACAAGAGATGAAGATCAACTTACCTAATCAATCTGGCCAACGAAAGAGAGGCAAAATGATTGATGGAGGCAGAATCGAGAGGTAAGAATGTCAGTTCTGGAGACAAGCTCCTGGGTTTGAACACTAGCTGCACATGATCTCGGAAGGTTTACTTGACCTCTCTGCACCTCAGTTTTCTTATCTGCAAAATGGTAATAATAATTTCCATCTCTCTGAAGTGAGAATTAAATGAGGTGAATTTAGCACAGTATCTGGTATATAATAAAACATTATGAAAGAGCTGTTATTGTATTACATAATATTATTTACTAGTAATAGCTAACAAATAGTTTAATTTATAATAATCACATAGTATAATTAAAGTAATAATATTTACTAATTATACTGAATTAATATTCTAGTCCAACAGACTGAAATAAGGTGAAACCAGAAAGGAAGACTATAGAGGAGAGTGTGATCAAGAATGTATGTCCGTATCATGTTTCATCTGTCCATCAATCTACTATTAACTTACTTCATCTTTGTTATTTACTATTTGGACACAACTTTGATATCTTTTACTCCCATCTGACCTTAGATCTCAGATTAACCCCAATAGGTCTAATCCAGCTACTTCCTCTCAGGATCTAGCTAAATTTAGCTAATGGCTTAATGACAAGCCCTGGTGACTTTACCTCCACCTTGTTAAAAGGCAGCTGGGTGCATTTTGATCAACAGGGAATCCCTAGAACCCCAAAGCCACAGTAGATCGTAGAGATGTATCACATCTCACAGTATCAGTAGAGATGCTGATAAGGTTGGGTGAGACCATCTCAAATAATTATAGCTCTTAGAAGCCAGACACCAGGTCTCTGTGATTCAGCTTCATTCCCAGAGCTTAGCACAGTGTCTACATTCAGTAGATGTTTAACAAGTTAGTTGAACAAGTGACTAAATGAATGAATGAATGAATTTGCACTGAGGCTCCACAGTAAAGGAGTAGGAATCTGGCTTCCCCAACATTTTCATCCTGAATGGATTTGAAATTCCAAGTGTGATTTAATTGCAGGAGAGTTCAATGAAAATGCATCGGTGGACTAGTGGCTGCACAGGTGGGAGGAAGGTGTGGAGGAGGGTGGGCCTTACCTGAAAGGCCCCCTCTGGAGATCCTGGAGGGCTGCTGTCACTGCTTCTGGCTGGCCAAGTAGTGTGGCCAGGGTTTGATCAACATTTCAGCTTCTGTTCTCCCCGACTTTTGTGCCTCAGACTTCCTCACCCCTGCATCAGGAGGTTGTTCTTGTTCAGTTGCTAAGTCAGGTCCAATTCTTCGTGACCCCATGAACTGCAGCATGCCAGGCTTCCCTGTTCTCTATCTCCCAGAGTTTGCTCAAAGTCAGGTCCATTGAGTCACTGATGATATCTAACCATCTCATCCTCTGCCACCCACTTTGCCACCGCCCTCCTCCCGCCTTCAATCTCTCCCAGCATCAGAGTCTTTTCCAAGGAGTCAGGTCTTCACATCAGGTGGCCAAAGTATTGGAGGTTAAGCTTCAGCATCAGTCCTTAATGAATATTCAGCCTTGATTTCCTTTAGGATTGACTGGGTTGGATTTCCTTGCAGTCCAAGGGACTCTCAAGAGTCTTCTCCAGCACGACAATTCAAAAGCATCAATTCTTCAGCACTAAGCCCTTCTTTCTGGTTCAACTCTCATATCTATACATGGGGGATAGTTTTTCTATTCCATTTTAGTACCTACTCTCTGTAATGAACTATTTTTTAAGCAACAAATTCCGCTTACTTTTACCAGTGACATAATAATTTTTATTTTAATTCCTGACTTTTTACAGTCCTAACTTAATTCTCATAATTTTATATTTTAGAGATTCACTGAATTTTCTTTTTATTTGCTAGGGCTTTCTAAATTTTCTTTCCTTCTCTTGTTTTGGTTGGAGGTGGGGGGGTGGTTATCATTTATTTTTTTGCTCTCAAATTATTCCTTGGTCTATAAAGGTTTTGGTATAGATATGTGCCAGGTACTATAAGAAATTACATTTTAAATGATCTGATTTTAGTCCATAATTCAACACCCATGTCACAGATATTATTATTCCCATTCTACAGATGACAAAAATAGGAAAACTAAGTGGTTTGTCCAAAAATATATGACTAGCAGAGTCAGGAATTTTAGTCCAAATTCTGCTAAAAACACAGGCAGGTTCCTTTGAAATATCTGACATCACTGCAAACTAGAAATAGGCTTGGAAGAAAAAAAATCCATCCTTCATATGAGATAACATCTCGCATATAGAGAGACATTTAGAAAAAGAAACCAAAATTTTTTTTTTCAGTTTTATGATTCTTCAAAGCAGGAACTGGGGGCTCAGAAGAGACAAAGAAAGGAATATTCAAAAGCCCCAAGCCAGAGCTGCTTGAAATTAGGAATCCCATGCCAGAATTTGAATCTTCAGTTCGCTTAGCAGTGACAGCTTTTATTTGAACCTGGTTGCTGTGTGTATTTTAGCATCCTTTTTTTTTTTTCACCCTGAGAGCTCTCTGTCTCTCCTGATTCACAATGGCTCATTTTTTCTCATTTGCAACAGAGACAGAGAAGTAGCTGTCAGAGAAATGGGAGAACTGCAACACGGAGACTGCAGGTCTGACAAGAGAGCAGTGAGGACCAGTACAGAAGATGCTACAAACAGGAAGTGTGTCCCAAGCTTTCTGGAGCCCAGGGAGCCTGGGGCCGGCAGCCAGGCATTCGTGTCTTAAACTCTGGTTGTCAAAGACTATTGTCAATGGTATGACAATCTATAGAAAACCAAACATTCACACTCTTTGGCCTGTTCCCTCAATTTTTTATATTTTTTACTTTACAATAAAGTCATGTAATCCATAGTCTAACTGTGAACCCTGATAACCAATACACATTTACTGTATTACATCTTCAGCTCTTAATTATTCACAGTATAAATGATCTTCATCTAATGACCGTTTAGTACCAAAGCCAGACTGAAACTTTCTCAACTATGATCATCACTGACCAACCACCTAGGTGGTGTTTGGTCAGTCTTCTTAGCTGCTGACTAACTAGAAATTGTATCGCTGAGGCCATTTTTTACAAAGGACAAGGATTTGGCCCCTCAAAACAGGCAGATAAAAAACAGATGGATTTTTATCTATTCATTCAAAGTGGGAAGGAGGGGCCAAGTGATTTGTGTGTTTTGTGTCTCTCTATTGGAGGACAATAAACTGATTGAGAGGGGGTTTTTTTAGGAAAAGAAAAGCAGACTCCAAACTAATTCGGCAACCATCCCTCTGTATGCCAGCTGACCTCGATGGAGATTTAGTGCTAGATTTAAAAGGCTTTGTTTACAGACAATTAAAAACCACATAAATTTCAATTGTCAAAGAAGAAATGGTTTCCAAAGCCTCTGACAGCCCAGCCACCCCTCCCCAGCCCTGCCTGTGCAGGAAAGACCCAGAGGCAAATACAAAGCCACTAAACCAAATGCCTGTGGAGTTTGCCAGGGAGCCAGCCCCTGCTGCTTCTGCTGCTTGCTACTGCTGTGGAAAAAACACAATCTTACACAGCTTCTAATGTAGGTTCTTTGAGGGCTCATCAAACAGTGAGAACGAACCTGACCACCAAGGAGGAAGCGCCTGCACAAAAGTCTTCCACCAAGGATGGAATTACTGCAATTAGGCCTTTAGGCAATCAATATGTTTAAATCTTTAGTGTGCACCCTATTTTTCCCATCAAAGGAATTCGATTTAAAGATTAAAAAGTGACACTGATACAGATGATTGGAGGATTTAAAGCCTGAAACATTCATTCCCATTTTTTTTCTTTTCTGTGTATTGCACTTGTTCTTATTGGCTGTCGGGCAAACGGACATGAGCTTCAGAAAAGAGCAGCTCCGGAGGAAAACAAACAAACAACCCAACACTCTTGCATGTTTGCATCAATATTTGGTGCTGATGTTGATAAATAAGTAATGATGTGTAGGTGTTGATAACATTTATACACGTCTCTGATTGGTTCTGACACAGGTGCTCCGTGGAGGATGAGGTTTACAAGCCGAAAACGGTCAGGAGAAAGCCATGGTTTCGGGCTGTCCCTCACAGATGTGGGGATTCGCACCTGTGTTTGAAGTTGCTCTTTCATTTTGTTTCTCTGCAGAAAAGCCAGACGTGATGTTCAAACTGGGAGCACCTGTGTTTGGGGCCAACTTGGACTATGTTGTGGCCTGAAAGTGGTCTCTGAGATTCTTCACTTAAATATAACACGAAACTTCTTTTTCTTGGGGTTTTGTAAGTGGGGATTAAAATTGTGAAAGCCCACATTAATGTCACTGTAGGACCAAGCGCATGGGAATGGTACAGCTTGTTTACATTCCTCAAGGACTTGGGTGATGAAACACAAATGCTATTAAAAACTGGGTGAGAGCCGAAATCCCGCCCATTGATGGAAATCTTTGTTTAAATCACAAGGCATTTTTTTTTTTTTAATGTTAGTGATGTGACATTTAGGTACCAGGGTCAACTACTAATTTAATACATTCTTATTCTATTCTAAGTTAAAGGCAGAAATTGAACAGCATCTCTAACTAAATTAAAATTTGGAAGATTTTCTTCTCTCATAAACTGACAACAATATTGATAGATTCTTCACTCTCTGCTTAATTGGGTTAAGAACATTAAAAATTCTCCAGTTTAAAATGATAAGTCTTTTGCAACCGTAACTAATCTCTCATTCCCTAAGGTTTGGCCACGGACAACTGGAGGCAAATCAAGAAGAATTTATCACTTAGAATCATGGCCACAAGTCTCATTAAAAACATTGCAGGGAGGACAATCAAATGGCGTGTTCAAATTCTTTGCATTTGGCATTGGTAAACCTGAAGGTGAGGATTTTGTAAATCTATGGTTTGTTTAATTTTTTAGTCAAATTTATGATATATAAATTGTATTTTTAAATATATTGTTTCAATTTTTATTAAAGAACAAATGCAGAAGGTAATGATACATTTAGCTATCTTCAGAGAAATAACATACAGCTGTCTGACCAAAATCCCATCAATGAATTATGCTGGCAACATGAAATGAATCTGAAGAAACAGATTCATTATTTAGAGTTTAGATTTAAGAGCAGAGGGTGTCAATCAAGTATTTAATAATGTGTTAAATAAATATTAGAGAATTAGTAGAATAAAGAGGTTATGCACAGATACAAATGTGATATTAGTAATAACTTCTAATCGATAACAACTCCCCAAAAATATTTTTCTAAATTAACACTTTTTTATTTTTAATCAATTAGCTCAGCCTTTGATTTGAATTCTCCAGTCTCTGGCGTCAAGGAGATGCCTTTTCTTTTCTTTAAACAAAGGATTATTCTTCCTCAAAAGGGGTTTGTCTAGTTCTTTTATTGTTTTATATCACACAAGGGAAAAATGCTTTTGAGGCATCACTACTGAATTTAGCAGGGACGAGAGTTTACTGCTATATAATCATTAGTCAATGCAGTAGCTGAAATCTTAAACAAAAGAAAACAAACTACAAACAGGCAAGCATCCCCTAAAGGCACATCAGAACACCAGAGAGGGGCAGCGTGGATTTCAAACAAGGTTGCCCAAGCATGTGCTCAATATTGCTGCTCTTGACTTTAAACTGCACACCAAGGAATACAGTTTCACCTTCTATTCCGAAATAATACTGAGAAGCAGGTGGGAAAGGAGATAAAGTGTTTAGCCAATGCACTTTACTCTGAATCCGTGGCTACTTTGTGAAAATTATATTTCAAACCTAATGAAAATCTCTCAGTAAAAGGGGTCTGATCATAGAGCCTTAGAAAACAACGCTTCAGTTGCTGGTGTCTTTCTGTCTTAGCCAGGCTTTGTTACTTCATGCCAACTACCACTGTATACAGTTACAGGTCTAAAACGTAGCTGTAAGCTGCTAGACATCTTGGGAAGGCATTTAAGCAAGGCTTCTTGCTTTCAAACAGATGATCATTTTCATATCAGGTTCTTAATGATGAGGATAAGTACTAAAATTTGTTTATCATAAACTCCTAAAGCAGGCTAATAAGAAAACACTGCTCTATGAAAACACACACAAAAAAGCATGAGCAAGAAAGAATACAAAGTAAGTTGTAATGCTGTTTTTAAAGAAAGGCAAAATGTATATGGAATACATTTCACAGATCAGGACCCATGTTTGGGGGCAAAAAACTGTGTGTCCTGCAACAAAAGTACTTCTGAGAACAAATGTTTTCACCAAAAATATTTCTTTAAATCATTATTCCACTCTCTGGCTTGCGTGTGTGTGTGTGTGTGTGGTTTGTCTTTTGAATTATTACAGTCATTTTGTAGTTTCACTGTTATTCAAACTTGCTGATAAATAAAGCTAAAGTTAACTTATAATTAAAAGTCAGACTAGATTGGTTTCTAGTCAGCTTTTAACAGACTCTGTCAGGGCAGAGTATATTAATCAACAACAATAAGTGTTTTTGCTATATATATTCCCAAATCCTATACACACTTCCTAATTCTGGAATTGTTTCCCTGCTGGAAACAATTCTTACTTTTCAAAAATAGTTACAAGGAACTACAAGTCAGTGAGGTATCTTACAGGTAATATGATATAAAATTCCAGATGACATTGATTTTTGTGGGTTCTGGTGCTATCTGATAATAACTTAATTGGCCAGAGAATAGAAGGAATTCAGTATCACTTAACTACACTCTGAAAACACCCAATCTAAAATTATTGACAAGATAAAATATCACTGAATATAACACCGAAAACTCAGAGATTTGATTTCCACTGTGACGTATCTTGTCATCTTGTCTGGACTTAAGATTTTCTTCCTATTTTCACTTTCATAAAAATTATATTGAGGAGCCTAGAATACCACCAAAGGCTTATTTCCTTCTAGTTATGTCACATTGGAAACACAGACTGGAAACACTGCATGAAGTTCACGACTAGGAGCGGGATTAAACAAACTGAGATGTGGGAAAATAATTTTACTTAATTTATACTTCTCTTCCCCCTAAATTAAAAGTTAATTGATTAATTTTATAAGTTTGTGAAAGAATTGCCCATTTCAGGTTTTATCAAGACCTGTGTCACTTCCATTAAACAGATATTTCTCGAAAGGAAGAGCTCAGATTCTCATCTCATCCCCGACCATGTCCCCTTTTTTCCTGCCCCTGATGTCTTGCTGGGCTCAATAAAAATTTCTTAAATGAATGAATCAATCAGAAGATTAACAAATGCCCTGCCCAAGAAGAGATGGAAACCAAGAAACACAGATAAAATAATTGAAACTTCCAAAGACTCAGTTAGATTGGGGGAGAAGTATTTAAAACTTTATAGTCTATATTTTCCTGAAATAAATGACATGGAGGTTTCACATTTTAGAAAACATTCTGATATAAAATTATCTCACAAAATTTATTTTGAATAGAATCTCATAGGGTTTCATAAGTACAGATATTAGCTGAAAATGGTAACGATTACAGCAAACTAGAAAATAAAAATAATTATCAGAATCATGGCTTGCCAATTCTGTTTGGTTTTTCTTAGAGATCTTGGTGTGATTGTGTCTAAACATGCCCAGAATGTTGCTTGAAAAGTGGTCAAATATCACCTGGTACTTAACTACACCAGATAAATATTTCGATTCCTTCCTGCCCCAAATTAGCCTTTCAATTCAAAGGAAGAATTTTCACCTAAGTGACGTGGATGGCCAAAACTCTGTTTTACCTGTGTATACCATGGTGACAAAAATGGTTCACGTTCTCATAAAAGAGTTTCCATATATTTGATTCTATCTGAAAGCTACTCTTCATCACCAATTAAAATAGAAATTGTACAGATAAAATTAGAAATCAACTTTTTGGTCAATAATGTTTTTCTTGTATATGCCAAATGTCTTAGTTTTCAAAGTGTCCTTAGAAGACCATAAAAGTATTATTACAATGCTTGCAAATCTGGTTCTTTTTTTTTTATAAGTTAATGATGTGGGATGAGAGATATTTCATCTTTTATACAGTTATTTGACAGTGATGAATTTAATTCATTCTATCACATTGAATGATACATTTATATTCAGTACGTAGTTTAAAATTTCATAAATGATTAAAGTCCCTGTCGTTTTAATTATAATATGCAGAGAGCAGCCAGAACTTATTTGCAAAGAATAATGTACAAGTCAATAAATTTGGTGAGTACTCCTGACAACATATAAATAATGACTTTAGAAGTATAACTACCTGTATTTGAAAACTAAATAACGAAGGTCTGTGTTTGAGTTTTTATAAACTAGCTGATCTAGCTTTCTACAAAAGCTCTTTAGGGTTTTAATGTGCAGTGTTAAATTGAAAACACAATAGTGCAATGACATTACATTAGTAGTGAACCAATTTCAACTTAGAATCCAGCTTGAAATAAATCAACCCTGGGCATGTCCCTACCCTGGACCTTGGTCACTAAGGATTTGGGGCATCCAGACTTTCCTTAGAATCCTTAAAGCCAAGAATTGCCTCCAAAAGATCCAATCTTCTCATCCAACTGGATGGCCCAGCACTCAAGACCACATTGACTCCATTACCATGACTCATCCATTGTGTGTGTGTGTGTGTGTGTATGTGTGGGTGTGGGTGTGTGCTCAGTTGCTCAGTTGTGTCTGACTCTGTGCAACCCCATAAACTGTAGCTCACCAGTCTCCTCTGTCCATAGAGTTTTCCAGGCAAGAATACTAGACCAGGTTGCCATTTCCTACTGCAGGGGATCTTTCTGACCCAAGAGTCGAACCTGCGTCTCATGTGTCTCCTGCATTGGCAGGTGGGTTCTTTAGCACTAGCACCACCTGGAAAGTTATACACTGCCACTTACAGTTGGAGTTATTTCCATAAAGAAAAGCACCTACTTCACTCCATTTATTCATTCACTTAGCCAATATTTACTTGCCAGACAGCCTTCTATCTTGGGACGTTAAAATAATGAACATGAAAGACAAGGTCTGGCCAGAACCAGATTAGCGTATATGGAGTAAGGAAGGAAAGAAACATGATGATCAGAGTATTACAGGTGCTATGGGGTTACATAGAATTATAAGGTAGGACCCCATCTCTTTTGGACCTTATATTGCACTTATTTTTGTGCATTCCTCTCTACCTCTTCTTCAGCACAAGAAATTAAAAGTATACTGACAAAGCAGACAGCCCTTGCTTCGAGCCTTCTTTAGGTGCAGGAAGAATTGTGAGATAGTCTAATTATTTTATGCCACCTAGTGATTCCGATGGGTAGAACGCTGTCCTCTCTTTGGGAGCTGTCTGAAGCCATTCTGTACCAAAGCTCTATTAGAGACTCAACCATTCATTTTACCCCCTCAGTCTTAGCACAGGGAAAGCTGATCTTGGCCAAAAGACCTAGTGGCTCAATGTTCTTGCTAAGATTATGAGCCTAGTGTCATCTTATGAAAAGATCAGAAGTAAGGTTGAAACTCATTCCTGATATAATAGCATGTCAAGACAAGCACAGTCATCACTCAAAGTCTATGCTAAGATCAGAAGACAGAAAAGAGCTGAAATGCTAATATCATATCACATGTGCTTAACTTCAAACATCTGTGGCTGAATTCTGATTCCATACCAGGCAACAGTTTTCAAGGTCATGGCTGCTCAGTGTATGGGAAGTTTTCTCTGTACTACAACTGCGGGTTTGTATTAATTGCTTTATTGCAGCTGGCTCTTTGGCTCTGTGAGTTTCTCAGAAGAAAAGAAAGGATGAAAGGGGGTAAAGGAATAAGAAGAAAAAAAGAGAGAAAAGAAGGAAGGAGGGAGGGAGGGAGAGAAGAAACCACTCACAAATACAGACTCCAAACTTCCAACATGTGAATTTTACACACAGAGAGAAATTATTAACATGCTAGAGAAAAGAGGAACATATAAAGAGAGGGAAGTCTTGCTTGCGACGTTCCAACTAACAACGCCTATACCCGTTTGAATCCAGCTCTCTATTTTTCACCTCTTCTGTCCTACCATGCCTCATCCCAACACTTCCACTCCCAGCACCACTACTGAAATTCAGTGGTATATTTCAGTTCCTTGTGCCTATCTTAGAACTGAAATGCAAAAATTAAACTCTTAGCCTCTGACCAAAATAGATGAGTGAGTCATCCTCCCTTAGCTGAGGATCTGGTAGAAACAATGACAGACCTTTAACTAGAGTATTGCTGGGGGTGACAACCTAATGAACCGCCACCTAGAATCTCTCAGGGTTAATAAGCCACCTGTCTTGAAAGTAGCAGTCATATTGGTCTTTGAAGCCTACCCCAATACTTAAACTCTTGATGAAGTTCTTACTGTGCCAAAGGAACTTACTAACAAAGCCACTGAGTCAGTTTAACCCAGAGAAACTGGACCCAGCAGACTAGGCTATCAGAGTTTTGTGTTGAGATAATTACTGCACTAAAGAGAGCATATGGGCTGTCAAAGCTGGCACATGGCCTGCACCAGCTGTTACCTGGGTGCTTTCGAAAACCTACTGAACAGCATTTTGGACACAGCACAGCTCTGTGTAAGTTTTCCAAGGCTTCTACTGGGAGTTCTTCATAATAAATTTATTTCCTGTATAAGAAGAATTGCACCCAGTAAGATAACTGGAACAAGCATGTTACATTTTTCCTGGCGGATAGAATATCACTGGATAAAACGGGGAAACAAACTAGGGCACAAACAGGCATGAAGCCTGAAAAGCTGGGAAGAAGCAAAAACATTAACGAGACTAGGTCCTCCTGTCTTCAAAATGAAAAAAAAAGGTCCATCGAACACATTGAGATTTTCCTGAAAAAACAATTGGTACCTAAGGTAATGCCTTTAAAACCTCTATCACAGTGTCTGGCACACAATAAAGGATAGCTGCTATTTATACTATTATTATGCCATTAATCCTTACCTAGCAGGTGCATTCAGGATTCCCAAGCTGCCATAAAGTAGACCATTCTTCTAGCATCGCTGCTAGAACTATTTTACCTTAGGAAAAGGTTTTTCCAAGAACCGCCATCAGGATGTCAGCCGATGAATGCCTCCCAGAGACCACAACTTTCATTTGCGTGTAGCACATTTTCTTCTAAAGGACTCCAAAACTTGACAATAGGCTTTGTGACTGACACTACTGAAAAATTCAGCCACTTCTGAAAGCACCACACAGCCTCAAACCACATGTGATGAAAAATCGGAAGCTAAATCCAGGGAAAACAAAGGGCTAAAATAAGGTTTTTCACAATAGAGTTGTCATACAAAAAGACTAATTTCAATAAATATAACCTCCAGATAAGACATTAATCATTGAGCTTTAACTCCAATAATAATGTTATCACACTTGTAACTTACATTAAACGTTCTTTTTCAAAAATCTTTTCCTTTTTTTTCCCTTCAAGAATGTTAGGAAGACTAATCTGGGGAAACTGCAGACTCACATTACTGAAAATCACTGAAATATTGATTTAATGTTAATATCCAAGCAGACGGTAAGCCTAAATTTTTACTTTTCAACCCAAACTTTGTCATCTCTTTGAAAACAGAATGAACATGACAGTCACAGCTTTCTTCCACCTGTTTGGGAAGGTAAGCCAGCTTCACTATAAGGAATGAATTTAAAGCCAAGTTTACTACAAAATGGGTCTTTTCTTTTGAATCAGACTCTCGATTAAGTGCATTTACTTTGAGAAAATACAAGACAATTAAAGACGAGTTACCCCACAATCTCACGTCCCGTCTCTGGTGTCCTATTTCCTGAGGGACAGCAGATTTGGGTTTTCAGACAAAGAAAGGCATGTTTCCATGGAATGGGTGAACATCCAACTTGGAAAAATACAGTCATCAGATTTAAATTTTTAAAATGTGTGCCTTCAAAACGCTTAGGACATTTAGAAAATCTACTGCCTGACATGACAGTAAGTGCATCACCGCATTCTATTTTGCAAGCTTTAGCAAAAAAAAAAAAAAAAAAAAAATCCCCCAGAAGAATCTTAATTCTTATCTATGGAAAACATTAAACTGCTAAGCACTAACAACTGGAATTAGTCCTTAAATCTCTAATGAGAATAATAAAACATGAGTGCAGTTTGTGCTGTAACTTGATAAGGCCTGAATTTACTTGCTGTTAGGAAAAGTCACTGATCCAGCACTATGGCTTTTTACTCCCTAAGGTACAGAAACTGTATCTGTCCTCTCGGAACCTCCTCTGTGGTAAGCACTTCTTATCTGTGCTATCAAAGGACTGAGATAGCGGGGTAGTATCTAGTAACAGCAGTTTTATGAGATGATCCATTACCGATTTCAGTCAATCTCCAGCAGGTAGTCCTCCTTAACCCATTCAGAGCAGACCTGACCCCACCACAGAGAACTTCAAACACTCCCCAGATACGGAAACTCGCCAGCAAGACACGAACAGCAAAACATTGCGTCCTCTAAACCAAGCATCTTTTAAAACACCTCACCGCTCTGAAAGACTGCAGAATGGAGGCTCCTGACCAAAATCGGAAACCCAGTTTTAGTTATCATGATCAATTCTGTGTTTGCTCTGTAGATATTCATAGCAGGAGCTTAATGAGCCTATTAGCAATTTGCTAAGACCCAACAAATTGCTGTGAGGAACTTGAAGATGCAATACTTCCTCTTTCTACACATAGGGGATTTTGTTAAAGACATATTTGCTAGGAAACAAGCCCCCACTGTTGGTAGGCACAATTCAGCATAAATGTGAGGAATGTTTAAGAGCAAATTAAGCCCTGCATTTCAGGAATTAAGTTATCGAGGTTATCAGATGGGCATATGGTTTAGAGGTTCTAAATGAAAAATGCTCTTGAATAGCTTAACAGCTGGATAAATAAGTGCTAAAGATGGATTTCAGTCTTACTTGTTTGGTCAAATATTTTTCCCTATAACTGTAGTTATAAAATAATAGATCTCAGTGTGTGAAGTGCCCTTAAATATTACCAATTTACCTCGCTAGTTTTACAGAGAGAAAAAGGAGGCTCTGAGACATTCAATAACTTATCCAAGGTCACAAGTAGATATTGACAGAATTGAAATCTCCTAACACGTGCTAATGCTTTTTCTTGTATCCTTGCTGCTTTTAAACAGAAGTCTTTGTGAATATACATAACTCCACATACATATGAGATTTTAGCACTTTCTGGGGTTCACAACTAATTCAAGCTATGAACAAAAACAGTAGTCATGTATTAAATATTTAAGATTAGTTATGTTGACTTTTGGTTGATGTTTTATTTCCATATCAATTAGATTTGAATACATTCACCTTTTCACTCAGTACCAGGACTGTAAAGTGTCAATGTCAGATACATATAGAAAAATAAAATCCAGCAACAACTTGGCCCAGTTTTGAACAGCATCCCTACCCCCCTGCACCATATAAAGTTGCCGTCAAAAAATGGAGTAAATATTCAAACTTCTCCGATTGTTATTCAACTGTTATTCAATTGTTCGTTTTCAGACTCTGTGAACTCAAAGTTAGCGATGACACACTAGGTTGTCATTTCATTTTACAGCAATAGAAATTAATGAAACGTGTAAGCCACAATGCTTCTCACAATTTCCTTGTCAAACAGAACCCTGCTTTTCGATTTTCTGAGAACAGCATTGAAACACATCTCATTAACGCAACTTTTTAAAAGTTTATTAAAGGTTCCACTAATTCATTGCATCTGGCCCACTACAGCACTAATAACTGATTTTTTTGTATTTTATTGTTTAGAAATGTGCTGATAGTTAGATGCCAATGAACTGAAAAGAAAAATGCTCTTTACCAACTTTTCTGCTAGTTCCTTCTCCTCCACCTTCTCTTCCACCTCAGCTTCTGCTATTTGTGTCTCTTTCAGCTTCCAGACTCCTTCACCTGATGGTGTCCAATTGCTGAAGTGCAGACGACCACCTAGAAAACCACAATAATGGGCTGTCCCTCGAGAGAGCCACATGGGATTTTTGTTCCTTCCTTTCATGTCAAAACGGCATGCAGGATATTTTATGATTCATTTTTCTCTTTTTGATAAGATATGAAAGAAATATCAAAAGAAATTCAGAGATATTTCCATTTTCTCCGAATGAGATGAAGTACAAGGAGCTTCTATTTAAGAAACATGCTTTTATTTTTCCCCTGGCATTCTGGGTCCACAAAAAAAGAAAATTATTTTTACTGCTATTTTTGTTTGATGTCTGAAAACAAGATACGGTATCTTCTGCATTTTTACCCTTTCAAATTTAATCAGCTATCTTGGTAGATCTAATTAACATGAGAACTAATAACAGCAGACTAGCAATTGCAATTTCAGTTAACACCAATAACTATTTGCTTACCAAATAAATAAAACTCAAAAATGCAGCAGGAAGCACACAAAGACTAAAATCTTTTATGTGCCCCCAAATTAAAAGATATGATGCTCATGAATCATATAATACCCCACAATAACATTTTAATATCTTAGATATTTAGCTAATATGAAGCAAACATTTCTTCATGTAACATATGTAATTATCTAAATATTGTATGCAGAGACTGCAGGTTTGTAGAAACAGTCAAATAGCCTTTTTCCTTTGTGTTCCTTCACCCCATTTTCTAGCAAATCTTCAAACATCAAGGTTGTTCCTACGATTTAAGAGATAGGCATTTTTATATTTTGTGTGCCATAATCAAATCACTTTGTCACTTATCGCTTCGACATGCTTGGGTTTTTCAATGATTTTATGCATTCAGATTCCTGGATGTTTTAGCCATCTTATCAGACCTCGACTTTAAAGGAAACCAGGATCAATGGATTTAGTATCACATACACTATATTTATTCAGTGGCCTAAAGCTATCATTCTTCTCTCCTGTCTTAGCTTTGCAAGACTTAATTCTCTCATACAAGAAGAGGAGTCCCGTACTAATATTCTTAAGCCAAAATCACATCCAACTGTATGATTTTTCCCATCACTCTGAATGTGAATGTAAGCACATGCTGACGTGATCTTGTTAGGAAATGACCTATGGTCACATTTCAGAAAAGTTTGCTGTCAAACTACCTTTGGCCAATTTTACCGAGAAAAAAAATTCAGTCGGGGGTCATGAGGACAATTTCAAGACGTTTTTATCAGACACCAATTCAATATTCCTCAGCATTTTACATTACAATCCCAGGAATTCAGAGGGCCTTTAAATAAATCTAAATAGAATACACATTTTGGTTGTCTTTCTCAATTCAGTTATAATAGCACAGAGGAGAGGGCAGGCATTCCAGCGCAATGAGGATATCTGTACAGCAAATATAAATTTTAAATAGATTTACTTTTGCTTCCTGTTTATACTACTTGTGGAAATTTGATTTGAATAAAGAATGTACTCCCCTCTTAGGTCTGAACCATTTCCCCCACCCTAAACAAGTATTATTCGTACATTCGCACAGAAAGGAAGATAAGTAATAATACAGTGCAGGCGCCAAGTAAAATCTAGCTCAGTACAGACAGCGTAATAATGATGTCATTAAGACTCCTGGCTGAATGGGATTCAGACAGAACTGTTGTATAGCTGCAGACATAAATCTGAAAGAACTTTTTGGCTACATTCTCAGACTTACCTTGAGAGATATTTAGGAGCTCCAACAAAATGAGTTGAGAGAAATGCACTCAAAAGAAGGTGAGCAGCTGCAGACAGATGTAGGCCCCTGTCGCTGTAGCCTTCTGAGATACAGGAGGAAACAGTTTGTTAAATGGATAAAGACAGAGGAAACAGTCTGAAGGAGAAGAAAACAGAAAACAAATAAAGCTTAATTCTAGCACAAATAAATGAGAGAAAGGCAATTGTGGGGCTGCTTGAAGCCTTTTTGCCTAGCTGAATGAAAGCAATCCCTAAGACTGAATGGGTAATGAGATCCTGGCTCCTGAGATTTTAGCTTTCTTAATCATGTTCATAATTAATTCAAGAACATTGATAATTTCATTACATTCTTTTTGTCTTATCAATAAATGATGTGCCTGCACTTTTGGTCCTGTGTACAGGGAGAGGAGAGATGCTTTGGGTGATACTGCAGGAGGAATAGTGGATATATATGATCCAAAAAGGTGAAGTGGTAATTATTATCCTTGACCAGCCTTCTATTATCAGAACACGATGACAAGCAGCCACAAATAATTAATAAGCTTTTTATGCAGAAATGCAAAGCCTTTGAAGAAAAATATGCTGCAAGTAGAATTCCTTACCGAAGATTATGTACATAGCACAACACGCCTCTCCCGAGAAACAGTTTGAAATGGTACTCGTTAAAAAGCCTGCCTCACAAATACCAGAAGAAAATCAATAACTTGGTTTTAAAATATGATTTTTAACAAACTTTTCTTTGTCTTAATGTTTTATTTAAAAAAAAAAAATCTGTGTCCTTCAGTCATCTTCCTGAAGTCCTTTCCAGGATCGACCTACAAAGATGTTAAACTGAACTACCCACTCAGAAAAACCTTTTTCAAACCAAGACAGAAAGACTCTGTCATTAACTGTCAGTCATCATCAAAGGGACCCTTTTTTCCTCTCCAGTTTTCTATTCACCCCCATGTAAATTTTCACAAAGCCATCACTCATTAGCTTCACAGTCCGTGTTCAAGGCTTGGGAGGGAATGTTTAATGCCACTTAATCGCACAAAACAGAAAGGCGGTTTTGTCTCCCAAACAGTTTTAGATAATTAACCCCAAATTAAAAACTGGTCAGTTAGGGAGAGCTGCAAATAGGAGCATTCTCCGATTGTTAATAAGAATAACATCTCAGCTTTCAATATATAGTGTGCTGCTGCAAATAAACCATGCCCAATGTGCACAAAAGTGATGTACTGGCTAACATTATTTTTAAGTAGACCAATATGGCTGGATAAAATTTCAGCAGTGGAAACCATTCCATAAAAATGTCTCTGAACTGACTGTGCTATTAAAGATAAAAACAATTCAAAGGATGCTAAAATATATGCATGTTGGCACTTCAATCTGATTGCTAAACAAAACAGTCTTTGAGAAGACACTGCAGAATCACTTAGTAAAGCAAGCTGTTGCCTGTGACATTGATATATGGGACAGAGATGATGTATATACTGGGTGGCTTTATCAGTAAATCACTGACTCTATTTACTTCCCCAAGGAAAAAGACCTGTCCCTGAAAGAGAACTCTTTGTTAGAACCACCGGTAGGGGATTAATATTGGCAAAACATTCAATTTGGATAGAGTCCTACAGAAGATTCATAAAACAATAATTTAATAAGTTAACGGACAAAGATTTAGCATGTTGGCAGCCTACAACTGCCTGGAGAACATTAACTTTATTAATTTCATCGAATTATTTCTCTGTGAACTCAATTATATAGGTTCTCGCCACCAGCAATCTATTTCTCAACTAAAGGCAACACATTTGAGATATCCTAAGTCTCTAAAAATGACTTCTCAATAACATGCAAATTTTCAGCACTGCATAGACCAATTGCTACATAAAAGGCTATGAGATGACAGTTAAATGTAAGCTTAGATGTCAATTTCCATATGTTCCACGTATTTAAACATATTTCAGCTCTGCTTTTAAAGTTCCAGATAGGAGTTCGATGTTGCAGACCAAACATGCCTATCAATATTCCAAGTTAATGCAGATCCAACTGCATCTCAGGAACAGAAGTTTGGATTGTAAGTACTTTCTGTGCAGCTTCAGAAAAGCAGTAAAATTAGAAAGACAGATAAGTATATACAGTGGCTCCTAGCTTGCAGTAAAATGTTTCAAATCTTATAGCTTTTGCCCGTATATTGCCATCCTAAAGAGAAACAACAAAACACTTTCCTTAACATGTTTTTCAAATTCTCACCCTACTTCCAATCAATTACCAAGTTTTAATGCTTCAATTTCCCCAATGTTTTTGCAAACTGTCCATTTCTCTCTACTTCCAAAACCAGCACATCATTCAAGCCATCAGCCCCTGGTGCCTGAGTTTTGTCATTTTTCAGTGTCTTGGCTGCCTCTAGGCTCACCTTTTTCTTTTTCCTTTCACCCTATTGCCAATCATCTTTTCAAAACACAAATCTGATCATGCCATTCCTGTGCTTCAACCTTCAATGGTTTCCTACCTCCCTCCTGCAAGATTGCTTACTATACCCTTTTTATCTGACTCCTCTTTATCATTCTTAGCCTCATCTTTTAAATTTAATTATTGTTTTTGGCAGCACTGAGTCTTCATTGCTGCACACAGGCTTTCTCTAATTGCAGTGTACAGGCTATGCATTGCAGTGGTTGCGGAGTAAGGGCTCTGCATTGTGGCAGTTACTCTGCATTGTTGCAGAGTAAGGGCTCTAGGGTATGTAGGCTCCAGTAGTTGCAGCATGTGGGATCTTTCCAGACCAGGGATTGAACCTAGGTCCCCTGAATTGGTAGGTGGATTCCTAACCACTGGAGCACCAGGAAAGTCCATCTTAGCCTCAGCTTTTAACCACATTGTCCCCCGAATCGTGGGAATTATTTCCTGTTACCCAGCTTGCTCTTTTCACTCAACTTTTGGTACATGTAGCACCTTTGCCATACCTAGTGTTGTGGTTCATGCTCAGTTGTGTCCAGCTCTTTGCAACCCCATGGACTGTAGCCTGCCAGGCTCCTCTGTCCATGGAATTTCCCAGGCAAGAATATTGGAGTGGGTTGCCATTTCCTACCCCAGGGCATCTTCCCAATCCAGAGATCGAACCTGCATCTTCTTTGTCTCCTGCATTGGCAGGTAGATTCTTTACCACTGAGCCACTGGGGAAGCTAGGAGAAATATACAACCCTTAATAAAATATAACAGTGGAATAAATGCACAGTAAAAGTGCTGCATGCACACACACAGAAGAAGGGAGAATTCTGACTTCACTTAGAAGATAACATTTGAGCTGAAATCTTACTCAAAGAGTGAGCATGATTTCCATACATGGAACAGAAGAGGAGCAAAGGAAGAAAAGAACAGGGTGGAAGTGCAGAGTTCTAACCACTGGTGTGTGCATGTGTGCTAAGTCGCTTCAGTAATGTCTGACTCTTTGCAACCCTATGAACTGTAGCCCACCAGGATCCTCTGTCTGTCGGATTCTCCAGGCAAGAATACTGGAGTGGGTTGCCATGCCCTCCTCCAGGGGATCTTCCTGACCAAGGGATGGAACCTGAGTCTCTTTCTTCTCCTGCATTGGCAGATGCGTTCTTTACCATTAGCTCCACCCAAGAAGCCCCCCTAACCACTGGAACACCAGGGAATTCCTAAGAACATGGTATTTCAGCAAGATCAAAACCAAAGAAGCATTAAATGGCTTGGTACTCCCTGGTGGCTCAGATGATAAAGCGTCTGCCTACAATATGGGAGACCTGGGTTCGATTCCTGGGTCGGGAAGATCCTCTGGAGAAGGAAATGGCAACTCACTCCAGTACTATTGCCTGGAAAATCCCACAGAAGGAGGAGCCTGGTAGGCTACAGTCCATGGGGTTGCAAAGAGTTGGACACGACTGAGCGACTAAACTTTCACTTTCACTCTTGGGCTGACATGCGGTTCATTCGCTGTAGATGTATGAAGAAATGCAGGGATTCGTCAGGCTGGAAATGGTCAGAAGAAATGCAGGGATTCATCAGGCTGGAAATGGTCATCTGTGGCCAGATAATGGAGCCCCACTGAGGAACGAAGACCTGACTTCATGGAGGCAAAAAGAAAGGCACCCAAACCATAGCAGCTGAGGGAAAGAGACAGGGTGATCAGCAAGCAGCCAATCAGAGGGAGATGATATGAGGGATGCTGAGCAGGTGGTGGAAAAGGAATGAACAAGAAGGGATACTTGTGTGCTATGCTGTTGACTTCTATAGGGCGCACATACAAGGGCCTTCCCTTTCATGGAGGCTACAGTTTAACCTGTGATCTTGAAAAGAATACTCACTCAAAGAACCCTTAAATGTTGAGACAGAAATAGGTTCCTGCCTCTATGGCTTTGGGTGTAGTCAGTTACCAGTCACAATATAAAATTACCCTACAAATAAAGATAATTCCTAGAAACTCAGATTGATTTTCAGAAGTATTCTGTCTACACTGAGCAGCTACCATCAACTGTCATCTATTAATCGCCACTGTGTAAGGCACGGGGATACGTGAGGGACTAGGAATGGAAAAAACTATAAGTAGAGGAAAAATACCCTCTGCTTGGGGAGACAGAACATATTTATAAAGAATATATTATCCTGCAAGTGGGTTCATCAGTACTATCTTTCTAGATTCCATTTATATATTCCATTAATACAGAACAGACTTGTGGACACAGTGGGGGACAGAGAGGGTAGGATGAATTGAGAGAGAAGCACTGACACATATACATTTCCATATGTAAAACAGACAGCCAGTGGAAATTTGCTGTATGATGCAGGGAGCTCAGACGCAGTGCTCTGTGACCACCTAGAGGGGTGGGATGAGGTGGTAGGTGGGAGGGATGCTCAAGAAGGAGGGGACCTATGTAAACCTATGGCTGATTCATGTTGATGCATTGCAGAAACCAACACTGTAAAGCAATTATACTTCAATTAAAAATAAATTAATTTTTTTAAAAAGAATATTTTAAGTCCTCCTCTGAAACAGGTCAGGAAATAAACAGTTGAATGAGAACAGACCCTGCTACAGGGGTTCAAAGAAGGAAGGGATTCCTGGACAAAGTGGCTCACAACAGGGTAACACGGAAGTTGAGCCTTGGAGCCAGGCAAGACCTGGGCAGGATAAGAAGAGAGATGATCCCACAGATATCCTGCCTCCAAAACCACCCAGCCTCTACGATGCAGCCATGTAACATGAGGTCACAGAACAGTGCACAATAAACAAAAGGAAGACAAAGCATAATCCCATTTTTATAAAAAATAAAAAAGTGTGCATGTACTCACAGAAAACCATTATATCAAAAATGTTACCAATGATTATTTCCAAATATTTTCTGATTGGCTTGTATAAGTCGCTTGAAGACTTTTTTTTTTCAGTTGCTCTTTGCAATTTTTCAAGTTCATGCTAAAATCCAGTTTTTATCAGCAGAATTGGTGGCTATACTTTGGTTGGTTCTTGCTACCATGTACCAGTAGGCTTTAGTGCCACTTACCCTCCCAGCCATCACACTAGCCACTTTTAAAATCATCATCGTCTGTAGTCTCTGCTGTTTGCTTCCCCGCAGGACTGAAGGTTGTCAACTATAAGCAGGGAATCTCATCTGTGTTTACATTTGATCAAATATAGTCTCTTGAAAAAGCAGGGTATTGCTCTTTTCATCTCATTAGAGTGATATCCTTGGTCTCTACTATAATTATTTTATCAGATTCAGATACATTTTCACTTTCTTCTGTTTTGTATCTGTGTTTGAGTCTGCACAGGAAGGTGAGGGTGGCTGAGATTGAGGAAAGCAGATAAAATAGCTTGAATAGATATCATGTAAATATGTCAAATTTTAGTATGTTTTGACTGATTTTTTTTCTTATTTTCTCTCTTGCTTCCTTAAAACACACAAACAAAAACCCTAATATAGGGGGAATTATGTAGTCCTGGTTGCTTCACTAGCCTCCATATTGTGGCAATCAAGAGAAATTAAATATGAAGACACAAATGGGTATGTAGAATATAATGTGTGCTTAATAAATCTTAGTTGAAATAATAAAAGTAAACTGAGCCTATAAAACTCAGCTTCTAGGACATTGTTTTACATTTTCACCTGTTTTCTAAGAAAAATTCAAACTTTGGTCAGTTTCATAGGCATGGAAATGTATGATATATTGTGCAAAAACTTTCATCAATAGCACATTTTTTAAAAGTCTTGACACTTTAATGTTCTTGAAAATCCCTAGTCAGTAAGAACTTACTCCCTGGTGATATAAAATAAATATAGTATAATTGCAAAACACAGTGTCTCACCAGAATAAAAAGAGAAAGGGGAGAGGGCAAAGGCTTAGCCATTTATAAGGAGTTTGACGGGCTTTAGATGAACAGGAGCCTAGTGGACTACAGTCCTAGGGGTGGCAAAGGGGCGGGCACAACTTTAGCGACCAACCAACTGAAGTTATGGAGAAGGCAATGGCACCCCACTCCAGTACTCTTGCCTGGAAAATCCCATAGACAGAGTAGCATGGTAGGCTGCAGTCCATGGGGTTGGGAAGAGTTGGACACGACTGAGCGACTTCACTTTTAGTCTTCACTTTGATGCACTGGAGAAGGAAATGGCAAACCACTCCAGTGTTCTTGCCTGGAGAATCCCAGGGATGGCGGAGCCTGGTGGGCTGCCGTCTATAGGGTCGCACAGAGTCGGACACCACTGAAGCGACTTAGCAGCAGAAGTGGACTACAGTCCTTGGGGTGGCAAAGGGGCGGGCACAACTTTAGCGACTAACCAACAGAAGTTATGGAGAAGGCAATGGCACCCCACTCCAGTACTCTTGCCTGGAAAATCCCATGGACGGAGGAGCCTGGTGGGCTGCAGTCCATGGGGTCGCTAAGAGTCGGACACGACTGAGCATCTTCACTTTCACTTTTCACTTTCATGCATTGGAGAAGGAAATGGCACCCTACTCCAGTGTTCTTGCCTGGAGAATCCCAAGGACAGGGGAGCCTCGTGGGCTGCCGTCTATGGGGTCGCACAGAGTCGGACACGACTGAAGCGACTTAGCAGCAGCAGCAACAGAAGTTATGCCAGGCATGAGTGAGCAATAGCCAGGGGGCGCTAAAGAGCTGGAGCCACGTGGTGGACATCGGGAAGAACTGCTTGCTCTTTGACAAAACAGGTTAGCGAATTTCACTCTAGTATCTAGTTTATTACTAGATATTGGAAGCAATTTCAAAGTTTAAACTTTGTTTGATCAGGGCATTAGCACAAAAAATGATTTAGAAAAGCTGATAATATTTATCTTACTAATTAGACATAAGGAGAAAAGGACATATATTTGTACCCTTTCTCTTTTTTCTATTTTAGGAAGTCACTTTCTTTTGTTCACATTTAAGTATGAGAGCCCTTTCCTTTTTATAGTTTGAGATTCAGAGGTCCAAATAAGAACTAAAACAAAGTTCTCAAAATACAAACCAAAATAATACTTTTTATACAATAAATTTCCTTATATAATACCCATGCTTACAACTTTAGCATCTTTTAGAATTTGAAAAGTTCAGTTAACTAAATATAACCTACATTAAGTCAGTAAATATTTTACAGAAAAGCATTTTTTTCTGAAGCATATTGAAATGTTTTAATCTTTTTCTCTTATTTTGGTGGATATTTTTAGAAGCTGCTTTTCAGATAGTTCTAAACTCTCCCTTAATCTGAAATGATATATATTAAGTACTTAGTTTTTTCTCGATGATACAAGAAAATGGTGAAATCACCAGGGTTGGGATGATCCCCTGGAGAAGGGATAGAAGCCCCATTCCAGTATTTTTGGGCTTCCCTGGTGGCTCAGACTGTAGAGAATCCACTTGCAGTGCAGGAGACTTGGATTCAGTCCCTGGGTTGGGAAAATCCCCTGGAGAAGAGAATGGCTACCCACTCCAGTATTCTGGCTTGGAGAATTCCATGGACAGAGGAGCCTGGAAGGCTACAGTCCATGGGGTCGCAAGGAGTCAGACACGACTGAGTGACTTTCACTTTCACTTGATGATGCAAAGTCAGATTTGTGGTAACTCAGCACTATTGCCCTGTAAAATCATGGCCTCTGAGTAAAACTAGAAGAATGAAGGGGAAAAGAGGTGACATGTGAAGGGGAAAATCCAAAGGCACAGGAGTTACTAGAGAGAATGGAAGGTCATGTTCAGCTCAGTTCAGTTCAGTCGCTCAGTCGTGTCCGACTCTTTGTGACCCCATGAATCACAGCACGCCAGGCCTCCCTGTCCCTCACCAACTCCCGGAGTTCACTCAGACTCACGTCCCATCAAGTCAGTGATACCATCCAGCCATCTCATCCTCTGTCGTCCCCTTCTCTTGCCCCCAGTCCCTCTCTGCATCAGAGTCTTTTCCAATGAGTTGAGTCTTTGCATGAGGTGGCCAAAGTACTGGAGTTTCAGCTTCAGCATCATTCCCTCCAAAGAAATCCCAGGGCTGATCTCCTTTAGAATGGACTGGTTGGATCTCCTTGCAGTCCAAGGGACTCTCAAGAGTCTTCTCCAACACCACAGTTCAAAAGCATCAATTCTTCAGCCCTCAGCTTTCTTCACAGTCCAATTCTCACATCCATAAATGACCACTGGAAAAACCATAGCCTTGACTAGATGGACCTTTGTTGGCAAAGTAATGTCTCTGCTTTGCAATATGCTATCTAGGTTGGTCATAACTTTTCTTCCAAGCAGTAAGCATCTTTTAATTTCATGGCTGCAATCACCATTTTGGAGCCCCCCAAAATAAAGTCTGACACTGTTTCCACTCTTTCCCCATCTATTTCCCATGAAGTGATGGGACCAGATGCCATGATCTTCGTTTTCTGAATGTTGAGCTTTAAGCCAACTTTTTCAGTCTCCTCTTTCACTTTCATCAAGAGGCTTTTTAGTTCCTCTTCACTTTCTGCCATAAGGGTGGTGTCATCTGCATATCTGAGGTTATTGATATTTCTCCCGGAAGGTCATGGGCAACTGGCAATTAAATGGTTAATAGAACCTTTAAGCCTGAAGGCTGGTGAGAAAGGAGGTGTTCAGAGCAAAGCCTTGCGGGGAAGGGAAGTGTAGAAATGATTTTTGCCCATTCTGAGTTGGTCATGGGCCAAGGAGGCACAGCCCTCAATAGGATGCCTGAGCAAACTCTATAGCAGCCAATGAATGAGAAAAGGATGCACCATCTTCATGGTACAAGGAAAAGAATGCAACTCAATTGCTCCCCCTCTGGACAACTGTGACATAGCAACGAGAAGATCCACAGCCAAGCTTCAGCTCCACTGCTTTCTGGGATGGAAAATTTCAAATTACTTAATTCTCTGAGTTAGATCCCGATTCCTCAGGCTGGTTATGAGTTCTAAATGAGTTAGCATTTGTGCAGGTGCCCAGTGTAGTAGATTTTCAAATCCTTTTGAGAAAGAGGAAGAACATAAGGAAGTAACCAAGCTGACTGAAAATGTTTATTAAGCATTTAAATGTACCAGACACCGTAAAAGGGGCTGGAGAGGCAAAAATATGTAAGACAGTCCTTTCTCTCAGAGCACAGTTTACTGGGAAGCACAGACAGGTAAATACCTTCATGAAAACACACTTTGATAACTGCTACAATCTAAAGAGAACAAACTGGAATCCAGAGAAGACAGACATACATTGTAACTTTAGCTGCAAAGAAAGGTATAATTAACTTGGGCTTAGGAGTTGAAGAGTGCTTCAGAGAAAATGGGGCTTTCAGATGGAGAGTAAGAGAATCAATGGGACTTTTCCAGAAATCTTTAAGTTAAAAAGAGGAAGTTATTTGTAAGAATGAGAAATTTTCTAAAATCTGTTTCAAATAAAAAACACTATGGTTCTGATAATCAGATGGCAAATGAGCACAGGTAGAAAAATACAAATTGAAACCACAGCCATCAGAATAACTAAAATTAAAAATAAGGACAACACTAAATTCTGGCTAAGGTATGGAGAAATTGGATCTCTCATATACTTCTGATGAAAATGTAAAATTGTAAGACATTCTGGGAAACATTTTAACAATTTATTATAAAACATAATATGCAATTTCTGTGTCACCTAACAAATGGCACTCTTGAGGATTTATCTCCAGAGAAATGGAGACTTTCCTTCTTGCCTCCCCTCAAATAAAAAAAAAGAAAAACTATACAGAAGCTCATAGCAGCTTTACTTGTAATAGTCATAACACTGGAATTAGTCTAGATGTTTTTTAGCTAGCCACTGGTTAAACAAACTGTGGTACATCCAAACCATGGAATGCTGCTGCTGCTGCTAAGTCACTTCAGTCATGTCCGACTCTGTGCAACCCCACAGACAGCAGCCCACCAGGCTCCCCCGTCCCTGGGATTCTCCAGGCAAGAACACTGGAGTGGGTTGCCATTTCCTTCTCCAATGCATGAAAGTGAAAAGTGAAAGTGAAGTCGTTCAGTCGTTCAGTCGTGTCCGACTCTAGCGACCCCATGGACGGCTCCTCCGTCCATGGTATTTTCCAGGCAAGAGTACTGGAGTGGGGTGCCATTGCCTTCTCCAAACCATGGAATAGTACTCAGCAATAAAAAGAAGGAATTATTGATAAACACAGTTTTGATGATTGTAGAGAGTTATGCTAAATGGGAAAAGAAGCTAGTAACCAAAGGTTGTACCTGTTTGCTTCTGTTTGTATAACATATTTTTAAGTAACAAAATTTTAGAAATGAAGTTAAAGAATGATTGCTACATGTCCAGATAAAACTATAATTTGAAAAGATACAGGCACCCCAATATTCATAGCAGCATTGTTTACAATAACCCAAACATGGAAGTGACCTAAATGTCCATTGACAGATGAATGGATTTAAAAAATTGTGGTATACATGTATACACAATGGAATATTACTCAGACATAATAAAGAATGAAATAATGCCATTTATAGCCACATGGAGGGACCTAGAGATTATCATACAAAGCGAAGTAAGTCAGAAAGAGAAAGACAAATACCATATATCACTTACCTGTGGAATCTAAAATGCAGCACAAATCAACATATCCTTGAAACAGAAACAGACTCATGGATACAGAGGACAGACTTGCAGTTGACAAAGGGGAGGCGGTGGGGAAGGGAAGGATTGGGAGTTTGGGATTAGCAGATGCAAACCATTCTATATAGATGGAGTTAACAACAAGGTCCCACTGTATAGCACAGGGAACTATATTCAATATCCTATGATAAACCATGTGAAAAAGAATATATATGTACAACTGAACCACTTTGCTGTACCAGCAGAAATTAACACAGCATTGTAAATCAACTATACTTTAATAAAATTGAAAAAAAAGCAGAATGCTACCAGAGGTCAGAAATAGAGGAGGGAGGTGGAAGGGGTCTTTGTGCTGATGGATCTGTCCTGTATCTTGACTGTGGTGGTGGATACATGAAGCTATACATGTGATAAACACTGACAGAAATAAATAGACCAATAAAATTGGGGAAACCTGAATATATTTGGTAGGTTGTGTGGATTACATCAATGTCGATATCCTGGTCTTGATGCTATGCTGCTAAGTCTGCTGCTAAGTCGATTCAGTCGTGTCCGACTCTGTGCGACCCCATAGACGGCAGCCCATCAGGCTCCCCTGTCCCTGGGATTCTCCAGGCAAGAACACTGGAGTGGGTTGCCATTTCCTCCTCCAGTGCATGAAAGTGAAAAGTGAAAGTGAAGTCACTCAGTTGTGCCCAACTCTTAGCCACCCCATGGACTGCAGCCTACCAGGCTCCTCTGTCCATGGGATTTTCCAGACAAGAGTACTGGAGTAGGGTGCCATTGCCTTCTCCGTGATACTCTACTAGAGTTATTTCAAAATATGACCATTAGATGAAGCCAGTTAAAGTTTCACAAGAGATCACTCTTTTGTTTTTTTGAAACAGCATATGAATCAACAAGTATCTCAGTAAAGATTTCAACGTTTAAAACGCTATGGTTCTGTTTTATAAAGTAACTGAGGTTTCATTGAACATAATACAAAGAGTAAGACATGACTTAGCGACTAAACAACAGGAGTATTTTTTGTTCTCTTTATTCTATAAGGATTTATTGAGTCTGTAATTTCAATAGCGGTTTGATATTTGCCATTTATGGAATTCCTATCATGTGTCAGCTGACCCAGCTGGGATCATCCTCTCCTTCCTTTGGCCCCCACAATGCACTGTAATAGTAGCTATACACTGATTGGGGCCCTTTTCTTCCTGTGTTATGGCAGACACTGTTTTTGAGAATGCGTTTCTGTTACCTCCTAGGTACAGGCTGGTACAAGTTCTGAGCTTTCCTGGTAGTTAAGCACAACATTGTGACCAAGTTCCGGGCCATAGAATATAGGCAGAATTGATGGATGTCAATCCCTATCTGCCTGTGTGATCTTCCACACTCTCCTTTCTGTCTGGATACCAGGATTCAGCAGAGGACCCCACTGTCCTAGGAGAAAGCAAACTCACAATAGAGGAAGCCTGAGACTCTGAGTGACTGTCCTGAAGACCACTTGCCAATAAGAACTAAATTTATATTGTGTCAAGCCACTAAACTTTGGGTGTCTGTATTACAGAACATAATGTTATTTACCCTTTTATATATATATATATATATGCTCATCTCCACAGTAGACTCTGGGGTCACTGAGAGTAAGAACTCTGCTGTGTTCACCTTTATACTCCTGGAGCCCAGATGGTACCTGACACAGAGAAGCTGCCTCATAACTGCTTCCCAGGTGGCTCAAGTGGTGAAGAACCTGCCTACCAGTGCAGGAGATGTGAGTTCGATCCCTGGATCGAGAAGATCCTCTGGAGAAGGGAATGGTAACCCACTCCAGTATTCTTGGCTGGGAAATCCCATGGACAGAGGAGCCAGGTGGGCTATAGCCCATGGGGTTGCAAAGAGTCAAACAAAACTTAGCAACTGAGTGAATACACACACAACTGCTTGCTGACAATCATTCTTTCATCAGTGATAGACTTATTATCCTTAAATGTGGTAGGAAAAGCTAGGATTTCATTCCCAAGTCCAAAGTCTCACAAAAGGTCTTGAGAAGAAGCAGGGCTCAAATGAGTAAAGGTACGAATTATTATTGGGTTACTTCATTTCCTCCTCTTTAGCATTTCTCATTCTGTGCGTGAAAAACACATCTTGTTTATCAGAACCTAACTGATTTAAATATAATTTATTTTCAGATTCAGTAAGTTTCACTAAATAAATGTTTTTGTGAAAATTTAACACAAAAACTAGTGAGAGCTCATGTTTAGACATCTTCATTATTTTTTTAGAAAAATACCACATGACACTTACTACTGCACTATGAAATTGTATAAATAATTAAAATCGAACCTCACATATCCAAAAAAATGGCCTAACTACTTTCTATGATATATTATCCTTTTACTTCATGGGTTGGCTCGCTTACTTGATAATCTGCAAAAAATTCACCCATCAAAAATAGGTCATCAGGTTACTGGGGTGAATTTATGACTAAAATTCTGGAGTTTTGCTTCAGTAAAGAAATAACGTATTTTCTTTGTACCTTTTCTAAGTATATACACACATTATATATTCAAATCCCAAAAGAAAAATACAACTGTACTTTTATAAATGTTTTCCCTTTAACCAGCTTGTTTTGCTTACTATTTAATATCCCCTTATTACAATATTTTCTTAATACTTTGATTGCTACAGATAGCTTCCCTAGTCACAGTGACAACTACTTTGTCACAGTATTTAACAATTGGAAAAGACCTTAAAGATCATCTAGTCCAGTACATTTACTTACAGTAAAAGAAACTATCTCCTAGAGGTTAAATGACTGTAGGAGTTCACGGTGCTAATTAGTATATAGAAAAGTCAAGTCAAGAAACTATACTCTTAACTCTGACCAGTGATGCCCTGGAATTCTAGGAGATGAATTCAATGTGAATTCAGTGTTGATTATAAGTTCTTATAAGCTAAAATATGAGTTTAGCTGAGCATAAATTATTTATTTGACTTTATTCTTCTGATTTAAACTCATATATAATTACATTTGAGTGGCAATTGAATAGATTTTGGTTTCTTAATATTTAATTCAGCATTTATTAATTTGAATTTTATGGGGCTTTCTTTGGGCATAACTTTTGTCAGTTCCAGTCTTTTTAAGCCCCTCAAAAACACACAGCCCTATTCAGACTTTTAGTAATCACTTTCATTATTCTTTTTACATTTAAGTCTTGAATTTTTACGTTTAACTCTTTAATCCACATGAATTTTGTTCTATAGTGTAAAGTGCGAATTAAAATTTCTCTTTGTCTAAATAACTAATCTTTGTCCTTTCCCCACTTATCTGCGATGCCTCTATACCACATACAGTATTCTTTTTGGATGATGAGTCTAAGTTTTTTTCTATGCTGTTGATTATATTTTTATATTAGTGTGTTGTCAATCAAGTTAGAATAGATAGTTACAAAGAACCTCAGCTATCAATGGTTTAAAGAAAGTTTGTTTCTCACTCAGGTTACATGTACTCTGGGGTCAGTAGGGGGCTCTGTTTATCATAGTCAACAGGAATCCAGGCTGATCAAAAACCCATCTTCACACCTGCTTCTGGAATCCCTGAAGTCATGTTGCTGTCTTATCACTTTTTCTCTGTGTGTTTGTCCTCAGTGAATTTTGCAGTCTTTCTTATTCTGAGTTGAACAATTATGGCTCAGACAGTAAAGCGTCTGTCTACAATGCGGGAGACCCAGGTTCAACCCCTGGTTTGGGAAGATCCCCTGGAGAAGGAAATGCCAATGCACTCCAGGACTATTGCCTGGAAAATCCCATGGACAGAGGAGCCTGGTAGGCTACAGTCCATGGGATTGCAAAGAGTTGGACACGACTGAGCGACTTCACTTCATTTCACTTGGTGATTTATTTCCTAACTTTTTATGATTTTAAAATTATTTTGCATGCTTTCTATTAAGTCACCTTTGTGCACGTATCTTTTTCCTCAAAGAATCATATATTTCATTTAGACAAATTATTAATACAAAATTGTCCATAGTATGCTCATGCAAGACATTATAATAACTTTTTTCTTATTTCTAATTTCATATACTTGTATTTTCTTCTTAATTATTCATTAACTTTGTTAAGTGTTTATCTAGTTTTCTGAATTTCTTTAAAAAAAACAGTTATATTCATTTTCTGATCATGCATGGTGTTCTCTAATTCACTAATTTCTACCATTAGTTTTCTTATTTTCATCTTTTTACTTTCCTTGTGGGATTTTCTTTGCTTTCTTCTAACTGTTAAACTCAATCATCCAATGATTCACTTTCTCTCTTTTAATAACTAATGTTTCTGAACATACCTTTAAATTCATTCATGTTTTGATACATAATATTCTCATATATGTGTGTTTGAAGTGACCTACAACTTCACTGTCTTCTACAATGACTAAGTTATTAGGAAAGCAATTTTTTTAATTTTTAAGGGCCTGGAAATTTCTATTTAAATTGTTTAAAATTTCTTATTGAGAAGATGTGGCCCAATAATCTGACAAATGACAACTGCCAAATTCTCTAAAATTTCACTAAGGGCGCATATGCACATGTACACTCATGTGTGAGTGTGTGTACTTGTTATTTCGTCGCTAAGTCGTGTCTGACTCTTGTGACCCCATGGACTGTAGGCCACCAGACTCCTCCATCCATGGGATTTTCCAGGCAAGAACCATTTCCTTCTCCGGGAAATCTTTCTGACTTAAGAATCTAATCCACTTTACCTGCATTAGATTCTCTACCGTGAAGCCATCCAGGAAGCCTGTATGTGTACTTAAATTTGTCTATAACAACATTTGTTCCACAACTGTAGAATGCTTCAGTCCACTCTTCCACTCCGGGTGCACTGATGCTAGAAGTAATAGCAGGTACAGAAAGAGAAGCTGCTTCTGTTTTGGCCAAACAAGGAGACGTTTCCAACTAGCAGACGACAGCTGCTCAGTCATTCACCCTACTCCTTTACCCAAGAGGCAGGCTGAAGCAAAGAGTCGCATGACCCCCATCCTACTTACCAGCCAGCCGAGCTGTTCACATTCAGAGTGCATGTATGGGCTATAACTAGGTTCTTCAAACTAGAGTCTCCAGCACCACAGATGGCAAACACCCCTCCTGGACTCTGCCATATGGTTGAGTGTTGGCTTTAATTTTCAAGAGTATTCAAGTCTTTCAAATTTTCCATTTAAATTTCCTTTAATATACTTTTAATTTTGATTAAAATGCATGCATCTTAACCCATCTTTCCCTTGTTTTTTGAAGTATCAATCAATAGTTATTTTCTTCTATAGTTCTTTCTGTTTCTGTACATTTCACTTCCCCACAACACATTTTGGAAGTTTAAAAGAACCTGTGTTCTCTAAAAGACATAAGCTCATTGTGGTTTTTTTTTCCATGGGAAGTTGGGAAAGGACATAGGGACCATTTTTAGCTTGTCATCATCTTACTACAGAACATGTGGGTTTTTTTAATCCACATATGGAACAAATACAATAAGGTGAGCAGATTTTGTTCTTAAATCTGCACTTTTGCACTTTCAAATTCTCACAGCTAAGAGGAGTAATCACACAAATAAACAAAATATGTCCAGGGCTTATCATGAGAAACACTCTTCAGCCTTGAAATAATGCTTGACACTTTCCTTTAGTAAAATTCAGGAAGAAAAAAAGTGTTAGTCGCTCAGTTGTGTCCGAATCTTTGCAATCCTGTGGACTGCAGCCCATCAGGCTCCTCTGTCCATGGGATTCTTCAGGTAAGAATACTGGAGTGGGTAGCCATTCCCATCTCTAGGGAATCTTCCCAACCCAAGGATTGAACCTGGGTTTCCTGCATTGCTGACATTCTTTACCACCTGAGCCACCAGGGAACTTGGTAATAAAAAGGTCCAGTGCCATCCTCAGATGGAAACCAGGTGTTGAAGGAAATTCAAGTTCTTGTTCCATAGAATGACTGGAAGATTTCTAGCATTTCATTACAGGCTACACAGACACTTAAAAGGTAACTGCAAAATGCTATGTCTGCTTATTTAAAGCCTTTATTTTGTGTTAAATCGATCATAACTCTAGTGTAAGTTATTAAATTGTCATCTATAGTATTATTTCCACCAGTTAAGATCTTCCTTAAGTGATATTATCTGGAATATTCTGAACACATAAGCGTGTCTGCTGCTGCTGCTAAGTCGCTTCAGTCATGTCCACCTCTGTGCGACCCCATAGACAGCAGCCCACCAGGCTCCCCCGTCCCTGGGATTCTCCAGGCAAGAACACTGGAGTGGGTTGCCATTTCCTTCTCCAATGCATGAAAGTGAAAAGTGAAAGTGAAGTCGCTCAGTCGTGTCTGACTCTTAGCGACCCCATGGACTGCAGCCTACCAGGCTCCTCCGTCCATGGGACTTTCCAGGCAAGAGTACTGGAGTGGGGTGCCATTGCCTTCTCCGAAGCGTGTCTAAAGAACTACATAACTCCCTAAGAAAAGCAGCAATGTTTCATAAAATGTATGCCTATAATTTTTAAAACTTAGTTAAGGAGTGAAAATTTTTACAAATTTAAAAATTAAAAAAGTCTGCTCAGAGACCTACAGGATTGCAGCATTTGATTCAACCTTGGCTCCTCGATGGCCCTGAACTTCCACATCTACAAGGGATGATAGAAAATGTAAAAGTGAATTATACCACGGAAGTTTACACCTGGACTACAGTTCACAAAATATAAAAGTTTCAAAAGGATATTGATGAAAAACAGTATGTTAGAATTTTTCTTTTTTTGGTAATATTGGGTTGACCAAAAAGTTCGTTCAGATTTTCTAGTAATGTCTCATGGAAAAACCCAATGAACTTTATGGCCAATCCAATACCTTGCCTCATGTTCTATTGTCAGGGGCACAAAGCCCCCATCCAGGGGCTGAGACCAATATAAACACAGGTAGAATTTCATGTGAGCTCTTACGGACTAGAAATAGACAAAAAAAACAACCAATGCCAAAACAAAGTCATTTAAAATCAATGGTATAATAGGGAACCTTAACATTTCTAGGAAACTCTCCAAGAGAGAGGCTTCCCAGGTGGTGCTGGTCATAAAGAATCTGCCTGCCAGTGCAGGAGGCACAAGAGGCGCGGGTTCAATCGCTAGGTTAGGAAAATTCCCCTGGAGTAGGAAATGGCAGCCCGTTCCAATATTCTTACCTGGAAAATCCCTTGGACAGAGGAGCCTGGCTGGCCACAGTCCATGGGTTCGCAAAGAGTCGGACACTACTGAGAGACTGAACACACAACACACACTTGGAGAGGGGGAGAGAAATCCCACCGCAAGGGACCTGAGAAAGACATTCTGATTCAAATTAGGGCTAGAAGGACAGGGAGGGCTGTGGAGGGCACATGATATTGTCAAGTATTATAGGCCTCTACCAAGACCAGAAGGCGGGCCTGCCAAAGGACACTGATGCAACAAACAGCGGTCCTGAATCTGGGGCCAGTGAGTCTCCACCACAGGTTCCACCCACTGGCTTTGCCCTTTCCTGGAAATCATGCGGTTACTGTTGACTCTGCTTCACTCAGCAGTGCCCAGAAGACCAAAGGCACAGTTGACCAAAGGCTCAGCTGCTTCAGTCGTGTCTGACTCTTTGCGACCCTATGGACTGTAGCCCACCAGACTCCTCTGTCCATGGAATTCTCCAGGCAAAACTACTGCAGTGGATTGCCATCCCCTTCTCCAGGGAAGCATGAGAAATAATAAATCATTGCTCATTTAAACACTAAGTTTGGGGTTGGTTTCGAGGGCAAGCTGAACGATGCATTGGCAGCTCTTCTCACCTTAACAGGCATACCTATCACTAAGAGATCTTGTCAAAGGACAGATTTGCATTCCAAAGGTCTGAGTGAGTCTTGAGAGTCTGCAGCGTTCACCAGGCAAAGGTGATATGAATGCTGTTGGCCTATGACCTGCAGTTTAAGTAGAAACTTTTGGTAAGAGTGTAATCTTTTTCTTTAATTACTTTTTGGCTATTAGTCTGCTAGAGCTGCCATAACAAAGTACCACAGGCTGGGTGTCTTAGAAAACAAAAATTTACTTATAATTCTGGAGACTAGAAGTCCAAGATCAAGGGGTCAGCAGGGTTGCTTTCTTCTAATGTCTTTCTCCTCAGCTTGCAGACAGCTCTCTCCCTCCTGTGTCTTCACATGGCCCTCCCTCTGTGCCTGTCTGTGTCCTAATCTTCTCTTCCTATAAGGACCCCAATAATACTGGACTAGGGCCTACCCCCAAAGACCTCATTTAACTTTAATTACCTCTTTAAAGAGCCTATGTCCTGATACAGTCACATTCAGAGAACGGGAAATCTCAACTTCAGTATGTGAATACTGTGAGGGACACCATTCCCCCCATAACAGTTATTTAGAAAAGCTGAAGGAGAAATCGGGGCTTCCCTGGTGGCTCAGATGGTAAAGAATCTGCCAGCAATGTAGGAAACCCTGGTTCTGTCCCTGGGTAGGGAAGATCCGCTGGAGAAGGGAAGAGCAATCCACTCCACTATTCTTGCCTGGAGAATTCCATGGACAGAGGAGCCTGGTGGGCCAGAGTCCATGGGGTTCGCAGTGTTAGACAGGACTGACTGACTAACACCCACAAGGAGTAAATCATGACATGTAAGCTGGGACTTAAAAGATAACTTGAATTTTATAGCAGCCAAGAAGGATGAGGTTCATCTGGGGACACTGAGGGGACAACTTGAGCTCAATCTGGTCAACTTGGGATGTGCATGCGTTTTACAAACAGAATTGAACAGGATGTGACGGACTCCAGGTCAGATGCTACTGCATCTCTGATTTTTTTTTTTTTTTAAGAGTGCTTCATTACTGCCAGATACACAAAATCCATCCCCTCTCCCATGCAAACTTCAATTCCACTGGTATGGAGAGCATAGCTTCCGGTCATTGTTAAGAGAGAGTACGCTGGGCATGCACAACCACAGACTCTGTCCCTCATCTGTGACCCTACACTGATTCTCTGTTCCTGGAATGTTCCTGGAGCAGCCGGCCTGCAGGTGCCAGAACATTCCTCCAGCTGAAATCTACCTAAAGCCATCGCACTACTGTGCCCAGGGGAGGAGACAGAAGCATTTCCTGCCTGCCTTTCCTCTCAGGCTGATAATGCAGAATCATACATGATATTGATGTAGCACCTTTCTCAATGGAGCTCGAAGTGCTCCCAGACATTACCTCACAACATCCCTAACCCAAGGCCCTTGAGTCCTAACCCAAGAAGTGGCTTCTACAAGTACATGACCCTGTTCAATCAGCACAAAAAAATCTAATAACCAGCAGGTAATATACATTCTTTGAAAGATAAAAGTGGGACTGCTTCAATACCATGAGGGTTTTTTTTCCTCTTTTTTCCACAGTGCTTTGGTAGCGCAGGCAATAAGCATTGCAGATTGAAGGATTATAATGTTCTCTGAGCATCACCTGTGCCCGCCTGCGGGACAGGGAGGATAAACAGTCTCTACAAGAGTGACCATAGAACTGTGGACTTCGGAAAGCGAGCTGAGTGACTCCGCTCTTCCTATTTAGCCTTTCAGGTATTCTGAAAGAGATCACACAGAAATCACACACGCACAAAAGCCAGTACCAATGGTGAAAATGGAAGGACACGCTAGCTACAAACGGAATCACTGCTGTTGAGTAGCCTTTGTGTCTACATTTTTCCTTACCCCTGGGCTCCAGGAAATATACACTTTCCCATTCAGGTCCGAGGACGGTGACCTTTCTCCTCCTGCTTTCTTTTCAACTCTTTTTAGAGGTGAAGCTTTAAGGTTGTTTGAAGACAGAGTAATAAGTCTCTCCAAGAGACCAGCACCACCGCCTTAGCTCAGTCTCAGAAAAAAAGCACCGGTCCCCAAGTGCCACAGACCCTGTTCACAACTGCATTGTCATTCACCAGCCGTGTGACTTCAGACAAGTAGTTTTAGTCCTATGTCACTGTTTCTCATCTACAGGTAAAGATCATGTCTACACTGGAGGGCTGGTAAGAATATTAACTAAAACCACGTGTAAAGAACTTAACATCATTCCTGGCATGTCTTCATTCTTTGATAAACTACAATAATTATAAGCAAGAGTAATCACAATAATTGCTATTTCCCATTTTATTCATGAAATTAGAAAAGATTGGAAGAAGAAAGCAAAACAAGATTGTGAGAGAACCTGAGAAACTCTGCACTTGGAATTCCATATCCCCATATCCCAAAATAAGAAGTATCTTTGGGGCCTTCATCTGTCACAATGTCAAAGTGAAGTTCATTTTGTTTTGCCTGCTTTGCTTTGTTTCACTGTTAATACACATGGCAAAAATCTTCTCAGTCCTCTCATTGGCGTTTAATACAAGGTAATGTTCTTTGACATACAGTTTAGAGAATTAAAGACAGTAAGTGCAACTTTTGGTAAAATTCTTTATATAAAATAGAGAACAGTTAAACTTCCTGTGTTTAAAGTGAGAAGCCTTTCTTAGCTACTGATTCTGATCCATAGAGAGCTTGAACTCCCATTTACTCTAACAGACTGAGCGAGATATTTTTCTATTCCAGGGTTACACTTGTTCTAAATAATGGAAAGTGTCCTGTGTAATGATACATACATATCCGAATTAGAAACTATTATTTCCTCTGTCTTGAAAACCCTTGATGGTATTTACATTCTAAATTAAACTGAGCACTGTATATTGATTTTAATATGTTAAGATGAAATTCAATTTCATGACTACTACGAACATCACAGAGCGTGAGGGATCAATGTGTTTGCTGATTTCCTGCTTACTACCAATACCCTAAGGGTTTGATACAAGATTTACAAGAATATTGTTTCTGAAGATGTGTGCACAAACATGCTATCAAATAAGCTACAATGCAATGCACATTAGACCATGAATGATTCGTTTGCTGCATTTTAATCAGCCTGGCATAAATGCTGACACATCTATTAATGAGTTCCCTGTAGTCGGGCCACCAAGTGAAGCTCAGTTTCTTTCTCAAGAAAGCAGAGCTGGCAGGAGAGGTCTCCCCATGACTGCTCTTGGAATCCTCACGGCCCGAAAAAGAGGAAGTGCATATCAGCTAAGATAGAGCTATGGTTGTACAAGATACAGCTGCTGAGATGGCAGCAAGCCCAATGGCCAATTAAGTACCAGTAAGAGTGTGTGTGTGTGTGTGTGTGTGTGTGTGTGTGTGTGTGTACGCACACGCATTGATTTAGCTCCATAAAGGCTTCCTTTGCCAATATGAGAGGCACTCTAATGTGGTGGAAATGAGTATGGGCATGGAGTTGACCAACACTGGGGTCAAGTCCAGATTACATCAATTACCAGCCTGGTGACTTAGGACAAATTATTGAACCTATTTGTGACTCAATGTCTCCTCTAAAAAAATGGGAAGAAGAAAAAGAATAAGTCCCTCATAGAGTCATGAAGATTTAATGAGACAAAACACATTAAACCCTCCTCCCAGTACTTGGCATGGAGGAAGAGCTCAATAGATGGTAAGTATTATTATTAGATAAAACTCACATCCCAGTCATTCAAACACAATTTTTATTGAATTCTCATTATGAGGAAGACACTGTATAGACACTTCAGCAAATGCAGAGATTAACACAACACAGTCTCTACTTTGGAAGGGATTACATCCTGGTTGGGTAGATGAATACATAAATAACTATAATTGATGGGAAAACATGGTTAAGTGCTGAAAGAGAGGTATAATAAATTGCTATGGGAGTCTACAAGGTAAATAGATTACTTCCCACGGGGAGGGTCAGGGAAGCCCTCTTGAAAAGGATGCCACTGGGTTTGGAGTCTTGAAGAATAAATAGAATATGAATGTGTGGGAAGGTGAATATGCAGAGGAATAAAGACATGCAAGTGAGCATATGAGACACAGAGGCTGTCTATCAGCTCCTGCCAGCTGGGGGTGTATGTTGCAATCTAATGGAAAAGAAGTTTGTAAAATAGGTTGGAAGAAAACAACAGAGCGCCAAAGGCCAAGTTCAAGAGTTGGGTCTTTATCTGGTATGAAGGCGGCTTCCCAGGTGGCTCAGTGGTAAAGAAGCTGCCTGCAATGCAGAAGACCCAAGTTCAATCCCTGGGTCACAAAGATCCCCTGGAGAAGGGAATAGCTACCCAATCCTCTGCCTGGAGGAGCCCATGGGCAGAGGAGCCTGGTGGGTTATAGACCATGGGGTCACAGGGACTAAAACATTTTCACTTTTTTTCACTTGGTGTGAGGGGAGTGTCTTTGAAGTTTGTTCTACTGAGAAACAAGCTGGTCTGAACACTGCAGTAGGGAAAATAAGCTAACAGCTCGCACCTATTCAGCGCATGCCTGGAACCTTCTGAGATGCTTTATGTGCATCAATTCCTTTAGTCTCCAAACAATCCAGTTAGGTAAGTACTAGTATTATCACCATTTCACACTGAAGAAATCCAAGACACAGAGAAACTAAATCGACTGCCCAAGATTGCATAGTCAGGAATGGACGGAGGCAGGTTTGAATCCAGGGACTCGGGCTGTGGCCCCCACACCCTTGACCACTAACCTCACAGTCTGCTGCTCCAGAAGAAGGTGAGCATGCCATGAGGAGGGCCAGGGAGGAAGCCAGGGACAGCAGCGGAGCTGAGATAGAAGAGACTGAGAAGTAGGGTCACAGTGCTGGGAGAGGACAGTGAGGATTATGACAAGAGTAGAGTCGATATAATTTAGGAACGACTTTCATTTCATGCAGGGCTTCCCTGGTGACTCAGATGGTAAAGAATCTGCCTGCAATGTGGGAGACCCAGGTTTGATCCCTGAGCCGGGAAGATCCCCTGGATAAGGGAATGGCAACCCACTCCAGTATTCTTGCCTGGAGAATTCCGTGGACAGAGGAGCCTGGTGGGCTACAGTCCACGAGGTCACAAAGGGTCAGACATGATTGAGAAACTGACACTTTCACTTCAGTTCATATGATGAGAAAATGAGAAAGAGGATTCAAAGGCCGCCAATTTTGCTTCTAAAAAGAAGACAGCTAGGGCATTCCTGGGCTGAGGCAGCACTGCGTAGGGTATGCAAAAGCATGAATGTCAGAGTCTGACAGACCCTTGGGTGACCTTGTGTAACATTCATTTTATCTACCAAAGTAAAGATGTGTATGGCTGTTCAGGATCAAATGGGATACATAATGTTTATAGAAGAGCCTGGAACATAGGAGGCATTCAATAAACATTCATTTTCTTTCCTGCTGAAAAGAACCATGATCCTGGAAGAGAACAGGACACAGGACGGAAAAGTAAGATAGTTCCGCTACCCCAGAGGCTGAACCCACTGCCTATAGCCTGGGAGGCTCTGTCTTTTGAGATCTGACAGGGGATTCTCAGGGCAAGGCAACAGGAAGAGGCAGACACTGAGGTGGGAGTTGGCCCAGGCAATCCTGGATCTCCATCTGCATGGGGAGAGAGGAAATGGCGGAGAGAGTGGAAGCTTCCATGTTTTCCACCTCGGGCTGACAGGATGATAGCAAGGCTCAAGGCAAAGGTACATTGGTTGAACGAAAGGGTAACGCCTGTGTGCAAGCTTCCTTTACCACCAGCCAGCCCCCTGGAGGATGTCTTCGGCCTCACACCACAATAGTGACCTTGTCACCAATCTGGAATATGAACCTAAAATCGCCAAAAGGCCAATGGATTTTAAACCCATCTGAGGGAAACTTTGGCGCCTGCTGCCGAAGGGAGTCTTTCCTTAATAGACTTTGCACCTGAACCAGTTGGCCGCTTTAATTCCTGGATTCAGGGGGTTGACACAGGAACCAGGGAGAAGGGCCACAGCATTGATGAGACCAGATCAATTCTCCAGTCAGATTCCCACGGTGAGGAGACAACCTGTGAAAGAATCGAACCTACATCCTATTCCTTGGACTGCTGAGTGGGCTCATCTATGGAGAAGAGGGAACCAGGGAAATCATTGCTCAAGACAAGATTGTGAACTTTCTGAAAAAGGCAAAAGAGGGGAGAAATTCCCTCAGAGAGAAAGATCAATAAAGCTTATGGGCAATCTTCTACTTAACAAAAGGCTCCAACCTCAGAACACCCCAGAAAGACCCCAGAAACACCTCAGAAGCAATAAGCAAGGCTTACTGAGTTATTTGAATGCCCCAGAAAGACTAAATTTTTTTTTTTTCAATGCCTAAAGACTCCTCACTTCATCTCTACCCCAGAGATGTCCTTCCAAAGTCTCCCATCACACCTCACTCTGGGGCTTACACCACTTCATTCCTGATATTTTCCTCCCAGCCAACCTGGACTCCCTAGACATAATTTGTCCCTAGTTCTGAAACCTCTGTGATCTGGTCCAGCCCCATAGACCTTGAGGCTGAGTGCCTTCAGCTGACATCACCAGCTCACCATCACGGAAAGAGTGTTGCGACCATTCAAGAGGAGTAGTTCTCAAAGTATGGTCTGAGGAGCCCAGGTTGCCAACACACTTCCTGGAACTCACAAGGACCTCCCTTTTCCGGTTACATATCTGTGTAAAGCTGTTTTTTTCTTTATAGGCTTCAAGCAAAAGGACATAATGCCACCCATGCAATGCAGAAGCAGATATAAAAATTCAGCTATCATTTATAGAGCCACACATTTTTTTAAAACATTGCAAAAACATAAAATAACACTAATTTTCAGATATTTTTTCATTTAGAAAAATATAATTATTTTTTAAAAAATATTATTTAAGCTAACATATGGGTTTACAATGCTAGTTTTTATTATTTTTAAATAAACTAATGTATTATATAGTTCTCAGCTTTAATTGCTAATATGTTTAATATCAATCGACATAACCCATCCAGAAAAATAGTCCTTGAGGGTCCTCAATAATTTTTGAGACTGTAAAGGGATCCTTTAAAACTTTGAAAAATGCTTTTCTATAAGGAGGTTGTCTGTTTTGCTTTCCCTGTTGGCTGTGATTTTATCTTGGCTAAGAAGATAAGATTCTTGAGACACATATATTGTAGGAAATGGCCATCAGAGAGTTGTGGGGAGACCCTCATTCTGATAACAGAACTATCATATCAACTGTCTTTTGGTAAATAAATACAATGCCATTCTTTATACACTCTAGAACTTTTAATAAAGAAATAAAGATTTAACAATTCACCAAAACTGCCATAAAGCTTAGCCACTACTGGAATTACTTTCAGACATCTGGTAACTACAGACTCTAGTCCTGTTCAGTCTAGCTTATTTCAGGATGAGTAGCTAAAATACACATATTAATTACTAAACATTTTATTGCTTCCTGAGCAATGATTCCCAAGGCTCTATTCTTGAACCCCACCTTAGATTTTCTGATATAGAATCTCCCAGTGTGAATCCAGCAAACCTTTTTATTTTCCCACACTATGTGGCATGTGGGATCTTAGTTCCCTGACCAGGCATCAAACCTGCACCCCCTGCATTGCAAAGCAGAGTCTTAACCACTGGACCGAGAAGTCACATGGCCCCAAGTGATGTGCTGTGTAGCCGGGTTTGGGAACTAATTTAGAGTATCCTGCCATTACCAAAGCTCTCACATTACCTACCCTAATTCTTTTTTTCTTTCTTGCAGGGCAGTAGTCTTCACAAAGATTTCATGACTCAGATACACTCTTGCAGTTTTCCATTCTCACCTTCCCACTTAAGCTTCTGAAATACTTTACCATATTAGAGGTAGTTGTTTTGCCCTTGGTTTTTCTACTAGACTCCATCTCTTCCAGTGTAAGACTAGTCTTAAAATAAAAGACTGTTTTATTTATAAAGATGTCAGATCATTGTGCCACAAAAATAAATGTAAGTTAAGCATGTTTAGGTGTGTAAGTAACAGAAACAGGGAAGCCTGGCGTGCTGCAGTCTGTGGGGTTGCAAAGAGTTGGACACGACTCAGCAACTGAACTGACTGATGATCAAGGATAGGATAGACAAGGTTATAGTCATCAGGCCTTGATCATTATTTTTTAAAAAAGAGGAAAGGAAAGGAAGTAGATGAGGTTGCAGCTTTAGCTGGAAGCAGTAACCAGCAGGATGGGAAGAGCTGGGTCAATGAATAATGTGCTTTTATATGCTTCCCAGAACATCCCAATGAACCTCCCCAGTGGCTCAGACGGTAAAGAGTCTGCCTGCAATGCATGAGACCCCAGTTCGATCCCTGGGTCAGGAAGATCCCCTGAAGAAGGGAATGGCTACCCATTTCAATATTCTTCCCTGGAGAATTCTGTGGACAGAGGAGCCTGGCAGGCTACAGTCCTTGACTCGCAATGATTCAGATGCTACTGAGCACAGCACGCATGAAGAACATCCCTGGTGCCTGTTTTCTGTGCGTTCCTCTCTGGTTTTAGAGTGATCGGTTCCTCTGGTGAAGAGGAAGACAGACTCACGTTAGACCTCAGGAATGGATTGTTTGGGGAAAGAACTCTGGTTCCCCTGCGGCGGGGGACGTGCACTTGACCTTAGACTGGATACTATACTGAGTTTCTCCCCCCGTCCCAACCCCGTTTCATTTTTCGTAGTATTACTTTACAGTGGAAGAAATAGTGGACCGCAAGGCAGAGCGAGCATCCGTAAATGCATCGGGTAGACTGAGTTATCTGCAAAATCTTGGGTGCGAGGGTGGTAATAAGGGCCTTTGATTTGTTTTGAATTATTTATACTTTGGTCTTTTTTAAAGTAGGCATCTAATTTATAATAGAAACAGAGACTTGAGAAGGAGACCATCCATTCCTCTCTCCCTGACAGTGCGGGGCTGTTTCCTGCAGAACATTTTGGAGGGCAGCGTCTCACAGACACTCTGTCTTAGTCGGCTCCACGAGGAGCTAATGCACCAGCCGTGCCCCATACCCTTGCAGAGCGCGAGAGCCGCTGGGATATTAATAGCACAAGTGAGCAGAGTCCCCGTGACTCGGCTTTACCTTGCTTTGGAAGGCAGCATCCCATTCACATTGACTCGCTCTGGTAAAGTGTATCCTGAAACCCTTTCTCATGTCCCCCGTTACCCCTATGATGCCATTACCAGTATTTAGGTCTTTCTGTTGTTGACGGAGAGGTGAGGGATGCAGTTCTAAGTGCTCCTGGGAAGTGCTGACTTGGCAATCCTGGAGACAAGAGGGTTTTATATACCCCCAGAAGAGGCAGAGCCTCAGCCGGGAGCAGGAGCATTCCACGCTGGATTGCCAACAGATTGCAGACTTGCTTTGTAAAGCCTAACTCTGGGCTTTCCGTCTGAGAGCCTGGAGAAGTGATATTGAAGCGGAGGGTGTGATGGGCCAGCTAGGCAAGGCCACGTTAATTTCTCAGCCCCAAAGAGCAGCCAGCAATAATTATCTTGACTGCTTAATGCCTCCTTTGACTCTTCTAGAAACACTCTACTGACTGCTCTCAAGGACTTATTTGATTTTTGAACACACCATCAGGTTGAGGTTTGATATTTTAACTTAAACTACAGCTAAAATGTATGAGTATAAATTGCGGAGATGTCTCTAGCAATAAACCAAAATATATATATATATATATATATATAAATTCTCCAAGACTTAGTCCTCTTCTCTTTTCACCTCCCACATCCAGGGAGCGTGGGGAAGAGCTATCAAAGTCTATCCAGAATTTATTTACAAGAAAATCTTTGAGACAAAGAAGTGAACACGCTAGAATTGTATCTAACCATGGTAAATTCGCTTGGAAACTGCCTTTTTAGAGACTTCTGATTCTTTGGTTTTATTCCAGTCTCTCCACAACTTGAAACAAGCTTCCTGCTAAGAATAATAGTATTAAATTAAAAGTATAAACAATTATTAGAAATATATATAGGCTTAGAAACCATTAAATTTGTTCTGTAAGCAGGTTTATTACTTTTCTGCATCCTTGCATGAAAATTTGTCTTCTACCAATTTGACATATAATAGCCAAGATCAGATTTATTCATCTTATCAATACCATTATTTTGTACTGTCAGGTATTAGGAATATTATCTAGGTAGCAGGTATTGTGCCTCAAAAATAGACTCTCCCCTCCCCCTCCCACCAACTCACCAATGTTAAGCAATTATTTTGTTTGTTGAAAAATAAGCTTAGTCTTATATCAAAGGTTGTGCTGCACCTATAGTGATTTAGAATTCAAATGTGGCTAATTTATAAAACAACCATATATCACTGTTCACAGCGGGAATCAGGTACTTAAACTCCACTCGGAACACAGTTAGTTTCTTTTCTTGGGCCTTTTGCTTTCAGAAAAAGCTGTGACTAATACTAAGGAATCTTTCCTTTCTTCCAGCCTTCACATATTTTGATTTTATATCCCACTAACCAGACCTGGCCAGAACACAGCCACCTGCATTTTGGTTGGCTAAGAGGGCTTTTAGCACCTGACAAGGGGTGCAGTTTATGAAAGCTACAGGATTTTAAAAACACCCAGTAAATCTACTCAAATAACAAATCAGGCCCACAAGACACTGATCAGAAAGCAAGAGTGAAAGAGAGTATGTTCATATAATCTAGTTTAGGGCTTTTGTCTCCAACATGAGTCAAAGATGAGTTTTGCAATTGGTTCTAAACAAAATGGAAGGCACAGAATATGCTCAAAGAAGAGAAAGGAAACTAGGAGTTTTTCAAAAAGAATTTTATTTTAAAAGATGTTCATAGCCAGAGGAACTGATGGAGAAGAGAAAGATGGGGAAGGAGGTTGGGAGGAAGTGATGGGGGAGGATTAGAGGATTTATCTCTGGGACTTTAAACAAATCACATTTTCCAGATTCCTGGGTGATCACCTAGAAACCAGGGGTCCTGATCTCAAATACTAGTGCTATTCGGGTATTTTAGTTGGTAGTGGTATTAGTAAGGAAATAAATGGTAATGATATTCACCAAAATACTAAGTCATAAATAAACAATTAACTAAGTCATAACTTCAACAGTCAATTCATATCATGGCAGTGGTATAACTGAGATTCTACTCTTACCTGACTTAAAGAATTCACAAGGAGCAAGAAGGAAAATCTTACAAAATGTTCAGTAAATTAAAAAACACATTAAATGATCATTACCATCAGCCCTTTTCTTTCTTCTTGAAACTAAGTAGAATACTGTGGGATCTTTCCTGGGGCAGATATCTTCATCTCTTGCCCACAGAAAAGCTTTAGTTTCCTAAGCCTTCCCCCAAGTTCCAAAGAGAAATTTTATCAGAGAAGTGAGAAAATGCAAAAACAAAGGAAAGTAGTAAAGCAGACAAAATAATACGTTTAGCCATTAAAGGAGCTTTAATTCCTCTTCAAGGGTTATGGATATTATCCTGAGCCTTATCCTTCAGTTGTTTTGCAGATACTGAAACCTCCACCAGGTGGAGGAAGTTAACTTCATGCTATGCACACACGTAGACTCCAGAAAGGTTGGAACCAGAAGTTTGATGATTGAGATTCCCAAAACAGCACCCAGTTACCTCATTATCAACCAATCAGAGAATTGTGCACAAGGTGATCACATACTCCCAACCCTCTCTCTCACACTGTCTTTAAAAAACATTCCCTAAAAGCCACTGGGGACTTCTGGTCTTTTGAGCACGAGCCACCTGTTCTCCTTGCTCAACAGCCTGTGAAAAATGCTGTACCTTCCTTCATCATAACCTGCTGTCAGTAGATTGGCTTTGCTGCAGGTTGAGTGAGTGGACCCAAATTCAGTTCGGTAACATTCTTCTTATAATTTTACTCTTTTTCTTGTTATTATTTTTTCAGATTCTTTTCCATTATAGGTTATTATAAGATTTTGAATATAGTTACCTGTGTCATACATAGGACCTTGTTGTTTATTTTAGAGATATATATTAATCCCAATCTCCTAATGTATCCCGCCTCCAGTTTCCCCTTTGGTAACCTTAAATTTGTTTTCTATGTCTGTAAATCTGTTTCCATTTTGTAAATAACTTCATTTGTATCACTTTGTATCATATGATATTTGTCTTTCTTTATGATTTGCTTCTGAAGGAATGATGCTAAAGCTGAAACTCCAGTATTTTGGCCACCTCATGCGAAGAGTTGACTCATTGGAAAAGACTCTGATGCTGGGAGGGATTGGGGGCAGGAGGAGAAGGGGACGACAGAGGATGAGATGGCTGGATGGCATCACTGACTCAATGGATGTGAGTCTGGGTGAACTCCGGGAGTTGGTGATGGACAGGGAGGCCTGGCGTACTGCGATTCATGGGGTTGCAAAGAGTCGGACACGACTGAGCGACTGATCTGATCTGATCTGATGATTTGCTTCACCTAGTATGATAACCTCTAAGTCCATCCATGCTGCTACAAATGATTTTATTTCATTCTTTTTATGGTGAGTAATGGAGAAGGCAATGGCACCCCACTCCAGTACTCTTGCCTGGAAAATCCCATGGACGGAGGACCCTGGTGGGCTGCAGTCCATGGGGTCGATAAGAGTCGGACACGACTGAGAGACTTCCCTTTCACTTTTCACTTTCATGCATTGGAGAAGGAAATGGCAACCCACTCCAGTGTTCTTGCCTGGAGAATCCCAGGGACGGCGGAGCCTGGTGGGCTGCCGTCTGGGGTCGCACAGAGTCAGACACAACTGAGCGACTTAGCAGCAGCAGCAGTATGGTGAGTAATATTCCACTGCATATTCATGTATGCTAAGTCATTTCAGTTGTGTCTGATCCTTTGCAACCTTATAGACTTGTAGCCCACAAAGTCTCCTCTGTCCATGGGATTCTCCAGGCAAGAATACTGGAGTGGGTTGCCATGCCCTCCTCCAGAGGATCTTCCCAGTACAGGGACAGAACCCAAGTCTCCTGTGGCTCCTGAATTGCAGGCAAATTCTTTACCACTCAACCACCAAGGAAACCACCAAGGATATCTTCTTTATCCATTCATCTGTTGATGTGCCCCATGGCATTTTTAATGGGATGCTAGTCTATGTATTCACTTCCTTTGCATCCAGCACAGACCCTCCCAAGACTGCTTATAGACACAGTTAGAAGTCTGCTTCCAATCCTCCCCCTTCAACTCTTAGCTGAGTATCTATAGGCCAGTCCTTTAACCGTTCTGTATCTCATTTGCCTCATTAAAAAAAAAAAAAAAAATTGACTTGTTGGATCAGATTTAATTTCCTGTAAGTCCAGGTTACGTTTAAAAATCTTAGAAGAGACTTCTTTAAGCCCAAGTCTAGCCCACACTCGGAGAAGGCGATAGCACCCCACTCCAGTACTCTTGCCTGGAAAATCCCATGGACAGAGGAGCCTGCTAGGCTACAGTCCATGGGGCCGCTAAGAGTCGGACACAACTGAGCGACTTCACTTTCACTTTGCACTTTCATGCATTGGAGAAGGAAATGGCAACCCACTCCAGTGTTCTTGCCTGGAGAATCCCAGGGACAGAGGAGCCTGGTGGGCTTCCGTCTATGGGGTCGCACAGAGTCGGACACGACTGACACGACTTAGCAGCAGCAGCAGCAGTAGCCCACACTACTCAGAAATTCCTGTGGCTGCATATCCTTGGGCAACACCATCCTGCCTGGTTTTCTGTGGGGTTTTGCCACCATCCATGTCACTTTTGTGGGCCACTGGGCCTCATCTGGACATTGTGACTGAGTGATTTTCAGCAAGGAATTTATACTGTCCCACAGCACTTACAACAATGATGTTAGGGAATAAGCGGCATTTATGAGCCCCTCAGATGGGAGTCAGATTCTTAAACCCTGCTCCAGATTTGCTGAATCATGGGACCCAAAATTGAGAATTTAATAAGCTCCCCAGTAATTCTTACGTGCTCACGTTTTGAGTATTACTAACTTAGACCAGACTACATACTACACAGGGAATTTCCAAATGCTAACTGGATGAATTCATTCTTTGCCTGTGAAGAAGAAGCCTGCCAGATATGTTCCTGGGAATTGAACTCAGTTACTTTTCTTGTGTCTGCTTGCTCAGAGCTGCACAAAGTGGATAACCCACGAGTATCCACTCTCTCCATCAGATGCTGCATCTGTGATATCTTCAGCAGAGGCACTCAAACCGCAGAAACTCCTCTTAGAAAGCAGCACTGGAAAACACTTTCCAAAACAGTCAAGAGATGAACCTCCCCATCAGGGATTTCCTAAGTCATTCTTGCTTTAGAAAATAGATCCTCTTTTACCCTCTGGCTCCTGATAATCCATTAGAGACCCCACAACTAAAGCAAGGCCATTCTTTCAAAACCTCAGCCAAAGCACTCTCAGGGCACCTTGTGAGTGAGTTGCCAACATGCTGTATAGAAAAGCAAGCATCCAGAGAATAATGAAGGGAGTCAGGGATGAGATTCCTCCCAAAGAAAGCTGGTCCAGGTGGAGAAGCAGAGGTGACCCGCCAACAGAACTCAACAGAAAGCTGTGAGTTCTAAAACTCATACTGTTATACAAGCCCACGGTTCCCATGCTTTGATCATCTGTATCCTCCTTTTAAAGTCAACACTGGAACACCACAAAAAGAAGCTAAGCATGCTAATTAATTGCTTTCAAGTGCTACAAATGCTAAGTGCTACTGTACTTTTGAGCCAGTTCTGCAGAAAGATGTCATATTTTCAGGGCTATCAAAAGGGGCATTTCCATTCACACTGGATTCCATTTAAAAAATTAGCAAAAGTTTTGTGAGCTTCTCCAAGAGGTAAGAGCAGAAAGAATATTTATTATTAATTCCTTCTTAATTCAGTCTTCTCCCTGCCTAAGGTTAATAAATCTGAGCAGGGAGCAATGAAAGAAGCCTAAACTCAGGATACTGTCCTTTCATTAAAAAGAAAAATCCTACTGCTTAATCTATACCAACCCCCTCAAGTTCTTGAGCTTCTTTTCTCAAGGCAAATTGTGTTCTTGCCTATTCAAATTCTATTTCTTTGCTGGCTAGCAGTCATGCTGCCAAAGGATTTAAAAAAAGAGAGAGAGAGATTTTGTTAAAATATTTGCCTAATGAAACTTTGACTCAATTTTTTGATTGGTGTAGAGAGTTGGACTACTTGGTGGAATTGCCTGGTCTTAATTATTAATTATGGTTTTAGAAAAATATTTTGTTTTATTGCTTCCTGCTAGTGCTATTGCTAAGTCACTTCAGTCTTGTCCAACTCTGTGCAACCCCATAGATGGCAGCCCACCAGGCTCCCCCATCCCTGGGATTCTCCAGGCAAGAACACTGGAGTGGGTTGCCATTTCCTTATCCAATGCATGAAAGTGAAAAGTGAAAGTAAAGTTGCTCAGTCGTGTCCAACTCTTTGTGACCCCATGGACTGCAGCCCACCAGGCTCCTCTGTCCATGGGATTTTCCAGGCAAGAGTACTGGAGTGGGGTGCCATTGCCTTCTCCATTTATTGCTTTCAAATAGATACAATAGCTATATTTAACACTTTGATGTCTTTGAATGAATAGATGTTAGATTTTCATCATGACTTCCTCTCTTCTACAAAACTGTTTGTATTCTTAAATGGTTTTAAGTGGTCCTCTCTGATCCTGTTTTCTTTCTTTTTTTTTTTAATTGGAGGAAAAGTGCTTTACAATATTGTGTTGGTTTCTGCCATACAACAACACGAATCATCCATAGTTATACATAAATCCCCTCCCTCCTGAGTCTCCCATCCTGTTTATGCTATCAAGTTTCTCATCAAATACCTCACTCATTGTTGATGTACAGGTAAATTGATTTCAGGTATAACTACCATATGTTCCAAATAATTGGAGGGAAATTTTTGGAGATTTCTAAGAATCTCTCACCTATCTAGAAAATTTATATTGTCACAACAAAGTATTAAGGAATATGTGTCAAAAGATTTAGACTTAGAGGAAAGGCTGGCTTCCAAGATGGCTCAGCAGTAAAAAATCTGCCTGCCAATGCAGGAGACACAAGTTTGATCCCAGGGTCAGGAAGATCCCCTGGAGAAAGGAATGGCAACCCACTACAGTATTCTTGCCTGGAAAAGTCCACGAAGAGAAGAGCCTGGCAGGCTATAGTCCATGAGGTCACAAAAGTGTCAGATGTGACTTAGTGACTGAACAACAACAACAAAAGTCAGACAGAGAAAGACAAATCTATGATATCACTTTTACAAGAGATCTAAATAAATGATATAAATGAACTCACAGATAAAATACAAACGGACTCACAGGTATCAGAAACAAATGTATTGTTACCAGAGGGGAAAATAAGGGAGGGGGAGGGATAAATTGGGAGTTTGGGAATAGACACACAATAAGGTCCTGCTGTATAACACGGGGACCTATATTCAATATCTTGTAATAAACCATAATGGAAAAGAATACGAAAAAGAACATATACATAACTGAATCCCTTTGCTGTACACCTGAAACTAACACACACTGTAAATCAACTATGACAGTAGTGACAGCGTTGGTCGCTCAGCCGTGTCCACCTCTTTGTGACCCCATGGACTGTAGCCCGCCAGGTTCCTCGGTCCATGGAATTCTCCAGGCAAGAATACTGGAGTGGGTAGCCATTTCTTTCTCAATCAACTATACTTCAATTATTCAAAAAAAGAAGAGAGAGAGATTTAGACTTAAAATTTAAAAATGCTCAGAGGTGGAAAGAAACTTAGAAATCTACTAAACTGTCGATTTTCCTTCACTAATGAGAAAGGGAGGCTCAGAGAGGTGAATCCAAATATACAAATGTAATAATCAGGTTCCAAGTGGCCAAATCTCATCTGAAACTAAAGGGATGCTTTTACCCAGTTTAAAAGGGGATTCCGGAGTGACCAACTGCAGGGGTTCAAATATGTACCAGCCAGCTCTGCATCACCCTGGAGTTTCTTAAGTCTGCTTTCTCTGGGTTGCCTTTCTATGACAAAGACAGAGACGAGTAGCTATTGGCTTGGATTATCCTGGCGATTCATAATTCCTGATGCATCTAGCAAATTCCCAGGGGAAGCCCCTAAGTGGCCTGGCTTGGTTGTGTACTCATCCTCAAGTCCATGACTGTGGCCAGGGAGGTAAGATACAGACTTGAGTACCATAGGTTTACAGCCCAACAGTTGTGGGGTGAGAATGAGGACAATGTCTAAAGGAAAACCATGCCAGGCAGGCAAGAAATAACAAACATGTGCCACTCATGATACACTGTTAGCTAATGACCACGCCAAGAACACAGCCAGAGTTCCCGACTCCTGGTCCAGTGCTTCCTTTCTTAAAGGTAGTTTTGATTTTTCTTTGCTATAGTTTTAGAGGGCTTCCCTGGAGGCTGAGATGATGAAGAATTCACCTGCAATGCAGAAGACCTGGGTTCGATCCCTGGGTTGGAAAGATCCCCTAGAAGAAAGCATGGCAACCCACTCCAGTATTCCCGCCTGAAGAATCCCTATGGACAGAGGAGCCTGGGGGGCTACAGTCCATGGGGTCACAAAGAGTCAGACAAGACTGAGTGACTAAGCCCAGAACAGCATATTTTTAGAGCCCATTTGATTGGTGTTTCTTCTGGCAAATTTTAGGGATTGGGAAAGGGTTAATTCTTAATATCATCTTGTGCTTGCCAATGTTTCTTATGTTTATTTCAAGAGTCAACCTGCCTGTTTCTCTGAGTCCTGCAGAAATATATGCTCCTTGAGGAATGTCATATGACATTCCTCATGGGAGAAAGGTTCAAGAGAAGAGTCTTAATGTCTATTTTTCCAGTTTCCAACATATGGTCTGACATGTGGCCAAAGAAAAGCTGTGGGTGTCTGGTTGCCCGACTGGGGTCTGCTGCTAAAAAGTGGGGGAAATGCTGATCTATGTCCCCAGTGGCCCAAACCTTTAGAACCTTTTAACTCTTATTCCAAGAGGCTCTGACACAAGGGTCCACGCTTGCCCTAAATGGGGTGGGTTTGAAAAGGGCCACCTCCATGATCTCTCTGGCTTTCCCTGAGGCAGGCATGTGGTCTGTTCACCAAGAGTCAGGGGACTAAGTGCACTCTGCCAGCATTCCTCCTTCTTCTATCAAGTGGAAGTGGTGTTATAATATTGATATGATCAAGACTAATGAGCCATTAATTCTAATTCAAAAAAATGAGGTAACTGAACATGATCTTTTACAGCACATTGATCTGATGTGCCAGATGAAGACAAGGTTACATTTCCTCTTGGAAGGAAGCCGGCTCTTCACAAGCAATTTTAAAATGGTCCCCCTATGGAAAAGCTCTTCTGTGTGCCAAAAATAAATCTCATGGAAGGAGACAAATAGAACGTCTGAGGAGAAAGTACGTCCACCTTTTAGCCTTTCTTCATCCTTCTCCTCCTCCCTCCAAGGGTCAGACATGGTGCCAAGTCACTCTGCAAGTCACCAAGATGTGCCTGGGAGGAGGCGCTGATTTCTTCATGAATGCCAGTATATGCCAAGGTCAAAAATGTGTCCACCTGTTATCTCTTCCCACATCCACTCAGTAGTGAACTTCTAGAGAACTGAGTTCCAATTAGGGGCCATAAGTACTATCCAGGGGGCTACCTTCCCAGGCATGTGATTTAGGGTAGAGCTGACAACAAAGACCTTTGAGTCTGTCCCTTTTCAGAGGTAACTGACTGTGCCAACTTGAGGCTGCAAAAAAAAAAAAAAAAAAACTTGGGGTATGTTTTCAGAAAATTTGAGGTATACTTTTTCATAAAATGCATTTTCCCTCCTTTGAAGGAACTAAGAGTTATTCAAAACCAATCCTGGTTTCTTACATAAACAATGAAATATGGGGTCTAAATTTGGAAATGTTGGTTTTGGTGACTAAGACAAGTAGAATGCTGAATGCTAATCTCATAAACGTTATTTCAAATGACAGTCGCATTCTGGTCTCCCAGGTGCTTTGATCAAACTACCTTTGCACATATTTGAATAGCAACTTGAATGTATACACTGTTTTGAACTGACTTGTGTCTGCTCCACTTCTTAGGTTGAAGTCCCAACCTGCTATACCTCAGAATATGGCCATCATTGGAAATCAAGTCTTTAAAGAGGTAATTAGCTTCCTTGGTGGCTCAGATGGTAAAGAGTCTGCAATGCAGAAGGCCTGAGTTCAATCCCGGGGTGGAGGAGATCCCAAGGAGAAAGACATGGCAACCCACTCTACTATTCTTGCCTGGAGAGTTCCGTGAACAAAGGAGCCTGGCACGCTACAGTCCATGGGGTTGGAAAGAGTTGGATACAACTGAGTGACTGAACAACAAACAACAACAAAGAGGTAATAATAAGTTAAAATGAAGTCATTAATGTGGGGCCTAATCCAATTTGACTGGTGTCCTTGTGGAAGAGGATATTAGGACACAGACACAGAAGGAAGGTCCTGAGAGAACACAGAGGGAACGCGGCCATCTGCAAGCCAAGAAGAGAGGCCTCAGAAGAAACCAACTCTGCAGACATCTGTATGTTGGACTTCTAGCCTGAAGAACTGTGAGAAAATAAACTTCTGCTTTGTAAACCACTCAGTACTTTGTTATGGCAGCCTTAGCAAACTCATACCTACAGTTCAGTTCAGTTTAGTCGCTCAGTCGTGTCCGGCTCTTTGCGTCCCCATGGACTGCAGCACGCCAGGCCTTGCTGTCCATCACCAACTCCTGGAGTTTTTACTCAAACTCATGTCCATTGAGTCGGTGATGCCATCCAACCATCACATCCTCTGTCATCTCCTTCTCCCGCCTTTCAATCTTTCCCAGCATCAGGGTCTTTTCCAGTGTGTCAGCTCTTCACATCAAGTGGCCAAACTATTGGAGCTTCAGCTTCAGCATCAGTCCTTCCCATGAACATTCAGGAGTGATCTCCTTTAGGATGGACTGGTTGGATCTCCTTGCAGTCCAAGAGACACTCAAGAGTCTTCTCCAACACCGTAGTTCAAAAGCATCAATTCTTCAGCGCTCAGCTTTCTTTATAGTCCAACTCTCACATCCATACATGACCACTGGGAAAACCATAGCCTTGACTAGATGGACCTTTGTTGGCAAAGTAATGTCTCTGCTTTTTAATATGCTGTCTAGGTTGGTCATAACTTTCCTTCCAAGGAGTAAGTGCCTTTTAATTTCATGGCTGCGGTCACCATCTGATTTTGGAGCCCCCCAAAATAAAGTCTGAGTGAAGGAAGTGATGGGACCAGATGCCATGATCTTAGTTTTCTGAATGTTGAGCTTTAAGCCAACTTTTTCACTCTCCACTTTCACTTTCATCAAGAGGCTCCTTAGTTCTTCATTTTCTGCCGTAAGTGTGGTATCATCTGCATATCTGAGATTATTGATATTTCTCCCGGCAATCTTGATTCTAGCTTGTGCTTCTTCCAGCCCAGCGTTTCTCATGATGTACTCTACATATAAGTTAAATAAGCAGGGTGACAATATACAGCCTTGACATACTCCTTTTCCTATTTGGAACCAGTCTGTTCTTCCATGTCCAGTTCTAACTGTTGTTTCCTGACCTGCATACAAGTTTCTTAAGAGGCAGGTCAGGTGGTCTCATATTGCCATCACTTTCAGAATTTTCCACAGTTTATTGTAATCCACACAGTCAAAGGCTTTGGCATAGTCAATAAAGCAGAAATAGATGTTTTTCTGGAACTCTCTTGCCTTTTTGATGATCCAGCGGATGTTGGCAATTTGATCTCTGGTTCCTGTGCCTTTTCTAAAACCAGCTTGAACATCTGGTAGTTCACGGTTCACATATTGCTGAAGCCTGGCTTGGAGGATTTTGAGCATTACTTTACTAGCGTGTGAGATGAGTGCAATTGTGTGGTAGTTTGAGTATTCTTTGTATGGTAACCTTAGCAAATGAATACCTATACCAACAGAATTTTAATAACACTTAAATCTTTCAGTGATTATCCTTAGTTCATTAGTATAACATTTTAAAATAACAAAATATTATTACAAAAGTGCAGTGTTTAGAATTATCCCTAAGAGTGGGGACAATCTAGTCTTCAAATATTAACTCCACTTTTAAGAGCAAAAAGTCATTTAGAATAGTCAACAGAAGTGGATCACTCATGAATGTTTGAAAGGAGATTTTAGAAACCAAAATATGTCAGTAATTTGGTTATTTACTAGAAAATTAGGTTGGAGGAGTGAAAATAAAAACAAAATATTCTTCTGATTTCTAATCCTCTCTATGAATATAGTAGAGAAAAAAAAATAAAACACAAGCAAACACTTTTCTTATTGAGATAGCATTAAACCAGAATGTGCTGTCCATCAGAGGATATCTACTAAGATACGAAAAGACAGAAGGAAATTTTACCCTTTTGTGTAGCCAGGCAGTTATAACCCATTGCACACATCTTCTCAAGTTACCATCCAGACTTCACCTGGTAATTGGGATGACAATCAGTGTTAACTAAGTAGTTTTATCCAGTGGAAAATAACTTCTCATCTTTTTTGAATGGAAGGTACTGATTTAAGTTCAAGTTCAAGCAAAGCGCCCACTGTAAGCAAGGCTCTACCTCCTACAGTAACCGGGAGACTGGGGCTCTAAGCTCTCTTGATGTTTACATTTCAAAGAGATGGCTCTCCAGTCCTCGACAAAGACATTCCCAGGTCACAAAGCTGACAAAATGCCAATCTAGTCTTCAAAAGCATTTATATCCATTTCAAAGTCCATACAATTACAAGTTTTCTCAAAGAGAAGAGAAAGTCTATAGAATTACAAGTTTTCTCAAGTAAAGGTTCAAAGAAAAAAAGAGGGGAGGAAAATCTTTTCCCTTATTATCAACAGGGAGAACTGAGCGTCTTATTTTTAATTCATATTTGTCTTTACACTATCATTTGAGAGTTAAAAACAAAACTCCCAGAAAGCACAATTTTTATTGCAAGAAACACTCAACCCCTTATCATCTTCCAAGCCTAAATAAAGCTTGGATTAAGGACTCCACAATTGAAAGGGCCAAGGGACCAACTTCAAAGCTGAAGAAGACATGCTAAGGCAGAATCATCGTTCCTCCAAGATTCTAATTCAAAATATGACATGAGCAATGTAGTACAAGAGACACTCTGACTCCATTAAGCACTGTATATATGTTTTCTTCAGTAAGGTGATTCCTCCAAATTCAATTCTTCCATCACTTAAGATCATTTTTTTATCCCCGTGTTAACTGTTCATGCAGTTTCAGAAATCAGTGAATACTGTCATCTGATAGTAGACCCAGAGATTGCTTCAAGAAAGATATCTGAAATCCAACTAAATCAGCCTGAAGGAAAGCACAGGCTCACAAGACAGAAACCCTAGGAGTCTTCCTTGACACAGTCTGGAAAGCAAGCTCCATCAGGACCAACTCATAACTGAGTAACTAAGTAAAGTTTTGCATGTGAGTGTTCATTCATGTCCATCTCTTCATGACTCCATGATCATGTGCTCCTCCAGGGATCTTCCTGACCCAGGAATCCAACCTGTGTCTCTTATGTCCACCTGCACTGGCAGGCAGGTTCTTTACCACTAGCGCCACCTAGGAAGCCCTATATTAAGTGCTTAACACATACTGTTTCATGAAAGTTTCTCTCTCTCTCTCTCTCTCTCTCTCTCTCTCACACACACACACACACACACACAAGCGCGCTATGAAGTATTATCCCTACATCACAGATGAGGAAACACTTCTAAGAACAGTGGTTCACTATTCTGGCTGCAAATTACAATCATCGGAGCTTCTCACTAACAATTCCATCTCTGGCTACACCTCAGTCCACTGAAATCAGAAGCTCTGGGGGACAGATCTACCTCCTATATTTTTAAAAACTCTGCAGGTGACTCCAAAGCACAAAGTGGATCACCACTGTTTTCATCACTCACTCACTCACCCAGGGCCGTTCAGGTTGAAAGTGGCAGAGGAGGTCTTTCCAAAAGCCCATGATCTGTCTGTATGGCTACACTGGAGGCTCTTGAAACCCTGGAAGGAAAGTTAGAATCTGTTGGAGAGATTCGTGAAATTACTAGCACAGACCTCACCTGCAAAGATTCTGAGTTTCTATTGGTACAGACTGGGGCTCTGCCATGGGTATTTTTAATACACTGTTTTAATACGTAACCAGTTTTGAAAATCGTCACTTTTAATATTATTCTTACTGGTTTAATTTTTCAAAACTCTAACAATTATTTTCCTGCATATCTTGAAGGCTTTTGCAAACTAATTTATATTTCTTCATGCTCTGTCATTGGTCTTTTCTTCCCCTAAGGGAATGTATTTAGAGTTCCTGACCTCCATCTGCTAATAAATATGATCAAATACTTTAATAATGAGTATATATTGAATGCACTCAACATAACACATATACCCAAACATCAGACAGTGCCTCAAAAAACAGAGGCTTATAATTAAATATTTCACTGGTGTTTATTTTGTTGATTTTTATGATATACAAATCTAAAAAAAAAAAAAAGAGGAAGGAAATGTCCTCATTTCAGTTCAGTTCAGTTCAGTTGCTCAGTCGTGTCGGACTCTTTGCGACCCCATGAATTGCAGCATGCCAGGCCTCCCTGTCCACCAACTCCCAGAGTTCAACCAAACCCATGTCCATCGAGTCAGTGATGCCATCCAGCCATCTCATCCTCTGTCGCCCTCTTCTCCTCCTGCCCCCAATCCCTCCCAGCGTCAGAATCTTTTCCAATGAGTCAACTCTTCACATGAGGTGGCCAAAGTACTGGAATTTCAGCTTTAGCATCATTCCTTCCAAAGAACACCCAGGGCTGATCTCCTTTAGAATGGACTGGTTGGATCGCCTTGCAGTCCAAGGGACTCTCAAGAACCTTCTCCAACACCACAGTTCAAGGCATCAATTCTTCAGCGTTCAGCTTTCTTCACAGTCCAACTGTCACATCCATACATGGCCACTGGAAAAACCATAGCCTTGACTAGATGGACCTTTGTTGGCAAAGTAATATCTCTGCTTTTGAATATGCTATCTAGGTTGGTCATAACTTTTCTTCCAAGGAGTAAGCGTCTTTTAATTTCATGGCTGCAATCACCATCTGCAGTGACTTTGGAGCCCAAAAAAATAGTCTGACACTGCTTCCACTGTTTCCCCATCTATTTCCCATGAAGTGATGGGACCAGATGCCATGATCTTAGTTTTCTGAATGTTGAGCTTTAAGCCAACTTTTTCATTCTCCTCTTTCACTTTCATCAAGAGGCTTTTTAGTTCTTCTTCACTTTCTTCCATAAGGGTGGTGTCATCTGCATATCTGAGGTTATTGATATTTCTCCCGGCAATCTTGATTCCAGCTTGTGCTTCTTCCAGTCCAGCGCTTCTCATGATGTACTCTGCATGTAAGTTAAATAAGCAGACAATATATAGCCTTGACGTACTCCTTTTCCTATTTGGAACCAGTCTACCTAGGCCAAGTCTAAATAATTTCTAGCAATGAGAGGAGTGAGAACTCCAAAAGCAGAAAACTTAAAAAAAGAAAAATGTCACATATCTAGAGGGTCTCACATTGTCATTAAGTCATCTTATAAATGGAAAACATAACAAAAGGTAATTCTAAGAAGGGACAAGATCTTCATGTACAAAAGTGGACACGAGTTCATAAAATGCTAAACAGCTGAAAATACTGATTTTTTAAAAAGATTCGTTTGTTATTTATTTTTGTTTATACTTTTTGTTCTTGGAGTTTTTTAATGGCTTCACTGAGGTATAATTGACATATAGTAAAGTGTACATAATTAAAATTTATAACTGATGTGTTAATATATCTATACACCCATGAAAACATGACCATAATCCAGTTAGATATCCCCCAAATTTCCTCATGCCTGCTATAATCCTTCCCCACTGCTGTCCTATGTGCTTAGTTGCCAAATCATATCCAACTCTTTGTGACCCCATGGACAATTCTCTGCCCAGGGGATTCTCCAGGCAAGAATACTAGGGTAGGTTGCCAGGGCCTCCTCCAGGAGATCTTCCCAACCCAGGGATCGATGGGTTGGGACTGTCTGGCATTGCAGGCAGATTCTTTACCATCTGAACCACCAAGGAAGCTCAAGAGTACTGGGGTGGGTAGCCTATCCCTTGTCCAGAGGAACTTCCTGACCCAGGAATCAAAGTGGGGTCTCCTGCATTGCAGGCGGATTCTTTACCAGCTGAGCTACCTGGGAAGCTCCCCAACTCCTAGGCAACCAGTTATCTGATTTCTGTCATTATAGATCAGTTTTCAATTTCTAAGTTTTAAATAAATGGGATCATACAGTATGAGGTACTATATGAAGTCATACAATATATACTCATTTTTTGGCGTCTTTTACCCTGCACAATTATTTTGAGAGACATCCATTTTTGTTGCATATATCAATAGCTAATTCTTATTCTTTGCTGAGTAGTACTCCATTATATGGACATACCAGAATTATTTATCCATTCATTTGTTGATGGACATTAAGATTTTTTCCCAGGGTTTTGCTCCTACAGATTAAGCTACTGCACTCATCTCACACACTAGTAAAGTAATGCTCAAAATTCTCCAAGCCAGGCTTCAACAATACGTGAACCATGAACTTCCAGATGTTCAAGCTGGTTTTAGAAAAGGCAGAGGAACCAGAGATCAAATTGCCAACATCCGCTGGATCATTGAAAAAGCAAGAGAGTTTCAGAAAAACATCTATTTCTGCTTTATTGACTATGCCAAAGCCTTTGACTGTGTGGAAACAATAAACTGTGGAAAATTCTGAAAGAGATGGGAATACCAGACCACCTGACCTGCCTCTTGAGAAACCTGTATGCAGGTCAGGAAGCAACAGTGAGAATTGGACATGGAAGAACAGACTGGTTCCAAATAGGAAAAGGAGTATGTCAAGGCTGTATATTGTCACCCTGCTTATTTAACTTATATGCAGAGTACATCATGAGAAACGCTGGGCTGGAAGAAGCACAAGCTGGAATCAAGATTGCCGGGAGAAATATCAATAATCTCAGATATGCAGATGACACCACCCTTATGGCAGAAAGTGAAGAGGAAATAAAAAGCCTCTTGATGAAAGTGAAAGTGGAGAGTGAAAAAGTTGGCTTAAAGCTCAACATTCAGAAAACTAAGATCACGCCATCTGATCCCATTACTTCATGGGAAATAGATGGGGAAACAGTGGAAACAGTGTCAGACTTTATTTTCTCAGGCTCCAGAATCACTGCAGATGGTGATTGCAGCCATGAAATTAAAAGACGCTTACTCCTTGGAAGGAAAGTTATGACCAACCTAGATAGCATATTGCAAAGCAGAGACATTACTTTGCCAACAAAGGTCCGTTTAGTCAAGGCTATGGTTTTTCCAGTGGTCATGTATGGATGCGAGAGTTGGACTGTGAAGAAGGCTGAGCACCGAAGAACTGAGGCTTTGAACTGTAGTGTTGGAGAAGGTTCTTGAGAGTCCCTTGGACTGCAAGGCGATCCAACCAGTCCATTCTAAAGGAGATCAGCCCTGGGTGTTCTTTGGAAGGAATGATGCTAAAGCTGAAACTCCAGTACTTTGGCCACCTCATGTGAAGAGTTGACTCATTGGAAAAGACTCTGATGCTGGGAGGGATTGGGGGCAGGAGGAGAAGAGGGCGACAGAGGATGAGATGGCTGGGTGGCATCACTGACTGATGGACGTGAGTCTGAGTGAACTCTGGGAGTTGGTGATGGACAAGGAGGCCTGGCGTACTGCGATTCATGGGGTGGCAAAGAGTCAGACATAACTGAGCGACTGAACTGAACTGAACATTTGCATATAAATCTTTGCATAGACATAAGCTTGTTTTCTCTTGGGTAAATATATGGTAAATATATATGCTAGATTATAAGGAAAGTGCAGGTTTAACTTTTTAAGAAACTACCAAACTCTTCCAAAATGGTTATACCACATTATATTCTCACCAACAGTATATGAAACATTTTGTTCCTCAACATATATGACAAAAATTGATACAGCTAATTAACTTGACCTTTTAAACATGAGGTGCAGCTGTAAAAATTTATTTTACTTTCCTGTCTATTATTCTAACATTTCTAGGTAGGTTTTGAGTCATTGATTTTTCTCCTCATTAATGGTCATATTTTTCTGATTCTTTGTATGCCTGGTAACCTCAAGATGCCAGACATTGTGACTTTTCCCTTGTGTGATGCTGGATATTTTGTGTTAATATAAATAGTAAATATTCTTGAGCTTTGTTCTGGGGCAAAGTTAAGTCACATGAAAATAATCTGATCTTTTCAGGTCTTGCTTTTGGTATTTGTTAGTTGAGATCAGAGTTCTATATAGTTTAGGGCTAGGGCTAATTTTTCCACACCACTGAGATAAATCTCATCTGAATAATCTACTGATACTCCATGAATTAGTATGTTTTCTGGTCTAGCTTGTGGAAACAGGCATATTCCTAGCCCTGCGGGTACTCCAGGCGTTTTTCTCTCCAGTTCTTCCAGGTGGTCCTTTCCCCAGTTGTGGGAAGTTTCTTCATAAGCATGAATCCTCAAAGAGGACTCTCTGCAAATCTCTGAAATTCTTTCTCAAATTGTCTCTCCTATGAATCCCAGCCTCCTTGGTCTCCCCAGACTTACAGATCTGTCTCCTCAATTCAGAGAGCCTGCCAGTTAAAACTTGGGTTCCTCTCATTTTTTTTAACCACTTAAATTTTTATTCCTTTTTTTCCAAATTTTAAACTTTTCATTTTGTATTGGGGCATAGCCAATTAAAAATGTTGTGGTTGTTTCAGGTGAACAGGGAAAGGACTAAACCATACACATACGTGTATCCATTCCCCCCAAACACCCCTCCCATCCAGGCTGGCACATATATAACACTGAGCAGAGTTCATTGAGCTATGTAATGAACTCTGTTCATTCAGCAGAGTTCCTTGCTGGTTATCTGTTTCATAGACAGCAGTGTGCACATGACATGCCCAAAGTCCCTAACTATCCCTTCTCCCCAGGCAATCAGAAGTTTCTTTTCTAAGTCTGTGACAGCTCCTCTCTTCTGATTCAGAGTCTAGAGACTCTGTCCATGCAGTTAGCTGGAACAATCATAGAACCCACTTCATTTCTTTGCTTATGGATTATTGTCCTTTGTTATTTTAAGTATTTTGTCTGGTTTAGTTAGTTTGAGGTGGGAAGATACATCTGATCCTTATTATTCTATTTTGGCTGGAAGCAAAAATATTCCCTGATGATTTAAAATTCTCTAATTATAGATATTTAATACACTTATAGAACTAGGATCAGAGAAGGCAATGGCAACCCACTCCAGTACTCTTGATGGAAAATCCCATGGACGGAAGAGCCTGGTAGGCTGCAGTCCATGTGGTCGCAAAGAGTCGGACACGACTAAGCAACTTCACCTTCACTTTTCACTTTCATGCATTGGAGAAGGAAATGGCAACCCACTCCAGTGTTCTTTCCTGGAGAATCCCAGGGACGGGGAGCCTGGTGGGCTGCCGTCTATGGGATTGCACAGAGTCGGACACGACTGAAGTGACTTGGCGGCAGCAGCAGAACGAGGATTGCATCAAGGCGATGGAAAATACAAAATGCCCCAATAAGAGCAGGATTTCTCTTGTGGTATACAACACACAGTGAAGCCACGTGGAGATTCAATCTGCTCTGCTGTATTACAAGTGCTGTAATAATAAAGGTTTTATCTCTCGTTCTTAGCGTATGCTTCCATTGTCCCTCATCTGTGCCCCGCAGGAGCAGGATGAATGGTCGTCATTATTAGTTTATATTCTCCTTTCACAGCTGAAGTCTGTTTCTTTTGCTTTAACTGAGGCAACGCACTATCACAAATAATCACTAATATGTCTTACTACATAGATCTGAAAAGAACTTCTTCTTTAGCATTTTTTATAGGCAAAAAGAAACTGTAATAAAAGATTCCAAGTCTGGCTCCTTTTTAACCCGCATGAAGGCACAGGGGCTAACTCACATGCCTTTAATAATTCTAACTGTGGGTCTGAGGAATGTTGGTATAGAATGGCGGATTAGAAGAACTACACGTGGATAATACATGGTGAGGTTTCCCTTGGAAGCCAGTGGAAAGGACACAGAGGCAGTATGGAGTTTTAATGCAGCCTTAGGTGTGTCTCAGTTCTGATCCAGTATCAGGAAGTGCGCCGTGTTGGGCATGGCTCTTGACCTCACTCATCTTTGATCTGATCATTTTGAAGTGAACACAGTAACACCATCTTGGAAAACTGGTGTTGAGACAGGCTGGGATCTGGGACCCTTGCTGCAGTGCCGCAATGCTTGTACCTGGACTCACCTCTAAAGCAGCAAAATACAAATAAACTACACAGGACTGAAAAATAACTGCATGCTTGTGCAGTCGGGGAAAATTCTGGACTGAAGATACAAACAGACCGAAAAAAGAAGAAGGGAAAAAACCACCAAAGAACCCAACTGCCACATTTGAAGAGTCTGGAGCAAAATCAGGGTATTGTACGTGTCCCCTGCACACAGCACCACCTAAACCATCCAAGACCCGATAAAGCCTGAATTTCATGTCTGGTCTCTAGTCAATTTCTATTGATTGGGGAAGGTCGAGAACCCTGGTCATTACCAGTGTGAGAATTGTATAGAAAATTCATAAAGCACTTAGCATAGGCCCTGCCACCCAGAGTCCCTTGGACTGCAAGGAGGTCAAACAAGTCAATACTAAAGGAAATCAACTCTGAATATTTATTGGAAGGACTGATGCTGAAGCTGAAGCTCCAATACTTTGGCCACCTGATGCAAAGAGCCAGCTCATTGGAAAAGCCCCTGATGCTGGGAAAGATTGAAGGCAGGAGGAGAAGAGGGTGACAGAGGATGAGATGGTTGGATGGCATCGCCAACTCAATGGACATGAGTTTGAGCAAACTATGGGAGATAGTGAAGGACAGGGAAGGCTGGCGTGCTACAGTCCATGGGGTCGCAGAGAACCAGATACGACTGAGCGACAGCAACAATTGCCACCCAGTAAAAGCATACATCCCAGAATTTGCAGTCAGATACTGCTGTTAATTGGCTGTGGGGCTAATGGTTGGTCATTCCAACATGAGGTTTAGTTTCTGCTTCTCAGAGATGGTGTGAGGATGATGTTGGATAATGCAGGGGAAAAGCACTTAGGAAATGGTCTGTAATGAATATTGTTGAGTTATCTATAACAAGCACTTTGACAACCCATAAACCCTCCATGGGATTCTTGTAGGAAATTAAAACACTTGGGGGTGAGAGGTGACAGTTGTTATTTTAATCTCCCTCCAACCAAGTCTTCATTTCTCCCAAGTCAACAGTGCATTCTCCCCAGAATCAAAACACAGTTATTCAGGGACTGTCAAGATAAACACCCCAGTGTTCATCAGACCTAATTAATTTTTGCATTATTATTTTTTAAATATTTTATGTATTTTCAATACAAATTGATACAATAAAAACCAAGCAAGCATACAACATTCCGCATTATTATTTTATCAGGTCTCACATTTTGGCATTAAATAATGATATAAATCAACTAGAAAACAGCATGAAAACACCAATAAGGCAAACATTATCTTAACTTTCTCATATTGTTCTCTCACAATGGTCTTGTGATAGAAGTGGTTAGGAGGAAAAGAAAAAAATATCTCTTAAAATGATCCCTACCATAAATATTTAAATTTTGATGCTGTTTATGCTAGATAAAAAAAAAAAAATCTAGGCTAGGGAAAATGCAATACTGTCTTCAGTAGTGATGTAGAGATAAACAAGAATAATAGCAGTAATGCACCACATAATACATAGAGAAATAAAATTGATAAAGAATCAGAAAATAAAAGTCCCTCAAGAAACCTTTTCATAAAGTACATATAAACAGGAATTCTGGAGCAGTTAGAAATCTTCTTTTATTTAATCCCATGCCGACTATACTCAGAATCGTCATGAATACAAAAGAACACTTTTTTTTCTATTACAATCACAGTCACGAAATAGTCCAAATATACTAAATATTGCAAATACGAATTTTGAAATATAACTTTAAGTTATTAAGAGAATCTGCTACTAGTTCTTGCAAAAAAAAAAATCCCCTCTGACACAACAAAACCTAGTTACACAAAGCTAAATTCATTCAGAGATTGTAGAGAAAAAAAATCATTTGATCATTTTCCAATAATTTACAGAAAGAATTGAAGAGATTTATGTTAAAAATACACAGGGCCACACACACCATCAGTTCTACTTCTTTTCGTTTTTAATTTTTTTATGCTTTTTGTTGTTGTTGTTTATTTGAGTGCACTGCGTGGTTAGTTGTAGGATATGGATCTAGTTTCTTGACCAGGGATTGAACGTGTGGCTCCCTGCATCTGAAGTATGGAGTCTTATCCACTAGACCACCAGGGAAGTTCCCTAGTTCTGCTTATTCTTCTTAGTGTTGGTGCTCTGCAGGGAGTGGAGGGGAGGGAGTGGCAAGATTGTTGGGTGAACGGGGTGGTCAGGTCACTGGGGTTTTGAACAGACTCCCTGTGTGGATTCTGAGAGTACACAAACACTCAACAACTTTGCTTAAGTTTCTACTTTTTCAAAGGGAAATGATAAAACAATTTATTGGAAAGGTCCTAATTTCTACCTGTATAATTCTTGGCTGTATCTAAGTTACTGCTAACTTAATTGCTTTAGCCTAATTAATTATTTACACTCGGGCTTTGAAAGGTTCCAAGGTAAAGTGTGGTCAATTTCCTTTCCCAAAAAACAGCAGAAGGCATTAGCTGGAACAAGGTAGGAGAGGGGTGGTTGGATCGGGGTGAGTTGAAGTCCTGGGCAAGCACAACTCAAGAGAAGATGACATGCCAAGTGAAGAAAGTCAGAAAAAGAAAAACAAATATCATATGACCTCACTTATATGTGGAATCTAAAATATGACATAAAAGAACTTATCTATGAAACAGAAACAGACTCAGAGATATAGAGAACAGACATAATTACCTAAGGGTAAAGGTGGTGGAGGATGGATAAATTAGGAGCTTGGGATTAGCATATACAAACTACCATATATCAAGTAGATAAACAACAAGGTCCTATTGTATAACACAAGGAACTATATTCAATGTCTTCTCATAAACCATAATGGAAAAGAATATGAAAAAGAGTATCACTGAATCACTTTGCTGTAAACCAAAAACTAATACAACATTGTAAATCAACTATACTTCAGTTAAAAAAAAAAAAAAGATGATAGTGATCCCCAGCATCTGTCTATCTTGAAGCAGGAAGGGAATAACAGACTGAGGGCAAAAGTGAAGGGGAAAGTGGTGTGGACCAGTTCGTGCTCAGGTATGAGAACCATAACTAAAAGAATTCTCCCCTTCTTCCCTTTTCCCCCCAACTTACTCTCCCATCTTTAAAGCCCAGTATTTCCTAAGAATAGGACAAAACTCACCTACGTTCTGAAAAAGAATCTCTATTTAGTATAAACAACAAATATCAAGTCAGTCTTTAAACAGAGAGAAAGAAAGGGGAACTATCAAGGGATCCTGTGACCCTGATTGTAGGGGAACAAGGATGATGATATAGCGTAATACTCAGCAAACATCATCAAGGGTCTACTATGTCCAAAAACTGAGCTTAATGCTTTTTTAACACGACTAACATTTATGAAATACGCTAGCATGTATCACATACTATCTTAAAAGTTCATCATGAACCATCTCATCTAATCTTTAGAAAACCCTATAAAGATGACTATGTTCCCATTTCACAGGTGGAGAAACTAAGGCTCAGGAAATAGAAGCAATCTCCCTTATATTACATGGCTATTAGGAACAGAGGACAGATTTATACCCAGATAATCTGACTCTAAAGCTCTATCTTCATTCACTCTGCCATACTGCAAAATAAGGCTTTCCTGTAGAGTTTGATGGAGAAGGCAATGGCAACCTATTCCAGTACTCTTGCCTGGAAAATCCCATGGGCAGAGGAGCCTGGTAGGCTGCAGTCCATGTGGTCGCAAAGAGTCGGACATGACTAAGCAACTTCACCTTCACTTTTCACTTTCATGCATTGGAGAAGGAAATGGCAACCCACTCCAGTGTTCCTGCCTGGAGAATCCCAGGGATGGGGGAGCCTAGTGGGCTGCCATCTATGGGGTTGCACAGAGTTGGACACGACTGAAGTGACTTAGGAGCAGCAGTAGAGTTTGACAAGCATATTATCTATCATTCATATTCCTTACTGTGACCCTTACTCTGCCCTTCTGGTTTCTGCAGTCTCATTCACTAAATGTAGGGTAAGTTGCTGGTGCTGCTAAGTCACTTCAGTCGTGTGTCTGACTCTGTGTGACCCCATAGATGGCAACTGACTGTGGCTCAGATCATGAACTCCTTATTGCCAAAGTCAGACTTAAATTGATGAAAGCAGGGAAAACCACTAGACCATTCAGGTATTACCTAAATCAAATCTCTAACGATTATACAGTGGAAGTGAGAAATAGATATAAGGGACTAGATCTGATAGACAGAGTGCCTGATGAACTGTGGACAGAGGTTTGTGACATTGTACAGAAGACAGGGATCAAGACCATCCCCAAGAAAAAGAAATGCAAAAAAGCAAAATGGCTGTCTTAGGAGGCCTTACAAATAGCTGTGAAAAGAAGAGAAGTGAAAAGCAAAGGAGAAAAGGAAAGATATACCATTTAAGTGCTGAGTTCCAAAGAATAGCAAGGAGAGACAAGAAAGCCTTCCTCAGCAATCAATGCAAAGAAATAGAGGAAAACAATAGAATGGGAAAAACTAGAGGTCTCTTCAAGAAAACTAGAGATACCAAGGAAACATCTCATGCAAAGATGGGTTCAATAAAGGACAAAAATGGTATGGACCTAACAGAAGCAGAAGATATTAAGAAGAGGTGGCAAGAATACACAGAAGAACTGTACAAAAAAGATCTTCATGACCCAAATAATCACAATGATGTGATCACTCACCTAGAGCCAGACATCCTGGAATGTGAAAAACAGTGAGCCTTCCTAAGTGGGCCTTAGGAACCATCACTACAAACAAAGCTAGTGGAGGTGATGGAATTCAAGTTGATCTATTTCAAATTCTGAAAGATGATGCTGTGAAAGTGTTACACTCAATATGCCAGCAAATTTGGAAAACTCAGCAGTGGCCACAGGACTGGAAAAGTTCAGTTTTCATTCCAATCCCAAAGAAAAGCAATGCCAAAGAATGCTCAAACTACCGCACAATTGCACTCATCTCACACGCTAGTAAAGTAACGCTCAAAATTCTCCAAGCCACGCTTCAGCAATACGTGAGCCATGATGTTCAAGCTGGTTTTAGAAAAGGCAGAGGAACCAGAAATCAAATTGCCAACATCTGCTGGATCATCAAAAAAGCAAGAGAGTTCCAGAAAAACATCTATTTGTACCTTATGGACTATGCCAAAGCATTTGACTGTGTGGATCATCACAAACTTGGAAAGTTCTGAAAGAGATGGAAATATCAGACCACCTGACCTGCCTCTTGAGAAATTTGTATGCAGGTCAGGAATCAACAGTTAGAACTAGACATGGAACAACAGACTGGTTCCAAACAGGAAAAGGAGTACGTCAAGACTGTATAATGTTACCTTGCTTATTTAACTTACATGCAGAGCACATCATGAGAAATGCTGAGCGGGATGAAGCACAAGCTGGAATCAAGATTTCTGGGAAAAATATCAATAATCTCAGATATATAGATGACACTACCCTCATGGCAGAAAGTGAAGAAGAACTAAAGAGCCTCTTGATGAAAGTAAAAGAGGAGAGTGAAAAAGTTAGCTTAAAGCTCAACATTCAGAAAACTAAGATCGTGGCATCCATTCCCATCACTTCACGGCAAGTAGATGGGGAAACAGTGGAAACAGTGGCTGACTTTGTTTGGGGGGACTCCAAAATCACTGCAGATGGTGATTGCAGCCATGAAATTAAAAGACGCTTACTTCTTAGAAGGCAAGTTATGACCAACCTAGATGGCATATTGAAAAGCAGAGACATTACTTTGCCAACAAAGGTCCATCTAGTCAAGGCTATGGTTTTTCCAGTAGTCATGTATAGATGTGAGAGTTGGACTATAAAGAAGGCTGAGGGCCGAAGAATTGATGCTTTTGAACTATGGTGTTGGAGAAGACTCTTGAGAGTCCCTTGGACTGCAGGGAGATCCAACCAATCCATCCTAAAGGAGATCAGTCCTGGGTGTTCTTTGGAAGGACTGACGTTGAAGCTGAACCTCCAATACTTTGGCCACCTGATTCGAAGAACTGACTCATTTGAAAAGACCCTGATGCTGAGAAAGATTGAAGTCAGGAGGTGAAGGGGACGACAGAGGATGAGATGGTTGGATGGCATTACCGACTTGATGGACATGAATTTGAGTGGCTCCGGGAGTTGGTGATGGACAGGGAGGCCTGGTATGCTGTGGTCCATGGGCTCACGAAGAGTCAGACACAACTGAGTGACTGAACTGAACTGACCTGAAGTGCTGTTTGCATTGCAAAAGTTCTGTACTAGTAGATCTCATATTTTATTATAAGTATCAAGGAGGGATATTATGAAAAATGCAGATCATTTAAACTACTCATAGAGATTCCGATTCAGAAAGCCTATGATGGGGCCCAGAAATTTGCATTTTTAGTAAGTCTGCTCAGAAAACCACACATTGAACGCTTATACAAATATATAAATAAATGAATAAATATACAAATAGTATATAAATACATATACACATAATAAATATACATATGTGTGTGCATATGTATGTGTATATATATATATATATTTGACCCTTGCACAACACAGGGTTGGGCCACCAATCCTCCATGTAGGTGACAATTCAGTTATATTTTAGAGTCAATCCTCCATATAGACTCAGTTCCTGCCTACCTGGGGTTCCATATCCTTGGATTCAACCAACTCATGAATTGTGTAGTACTGTAGTATTTATTATTGAAAAAATTGGAATGGTGGATCCACACAGCTCAAACCCAAGTTGTACAAAGGCCAACTATATAATGTCTTCCGGAGAGTATAATTTACTCAGTGCACACTAGGCCAAATTAACTAATGCTGCCAAAGCCTCCTATGGCTAATGTTAAGACTACTCTGTAGGGCTTCCCTCATGGTCTAGTGGATAAGGATCCGCCTGCCAGTGTAAGAGACATGGGTTCAATCCCTGGTCTGGAAAGATCCCACATGCCTCAGAGTGACTAAGCCTGTGCATCACAGCTATTGAGCCTAGTTGTCCTAGAGTCTGGGAGATCCAACTGCTGTGCCTGTGTACCACAGCTACTAAAGGCCATGCACCCCTGAGTCTGTGCTGCAAACAAGAGAAGCCTCTTCAGTGAGAGGCCCATGCACTGCAGCTGGAGAGCAGCCCCCTATCACCACAACTAGGCAAAATCCCATGCAGCAATGAAGAGCCAGCACAGCCAAAAATTAACTAATTAATTAATGACTATTCTTTAATATCTTGATGACAGTTGAGAAGGCAGGTCAGGCGGCTCTTAAAAATGCACACTTATTTTTAAGTGTGCATGAATGCTTAAGTGACAAAGAATGCTTGAAACAATTTTGAAACGGTATGTGATGAAATGAGTCCAGTATACTTGAGACTCTCTCAGTCCTACACACTGAATTACCTACATACTGAAGCTACCCAGATTATCATTATTTTTTTCCTTTGAATGTGCTTTGGAAAAAAACGGATATAGGAGAAAAGTTAACTGTGAAGGAAGCTTAAACAAAAGGGAAGTTTCTACTCATTAAAGATATCGAAAAAGTATAAAAGCAATGCCAAGAAACCAGTCACCTGAAAGAAATTTTCAGACCTTAATTATGTTAGCAAGTCTTTACAAATATGTAAATATACCTCTTTACTTGTGAGAAATATCGGCAGAATTTTGTTGGCGTTGCCTTTCATGTTTTTTCTGGATTGCTTTAGCATTCTCCAGTTTTCCCTGGATTGTGAAAGGATATATCTATGTAGAAGCCACTGGTGTTCATTAGGAAAAAAATTTTTCTTTGATCAAAAGATTTGATATTTAATAAATGATGGAGAAAATGTCAAGTTCTACTAACTGAATCTACCTGTATGAAGCCAGGTGTATGAGCAATACTTCCAGAAGAATTTGACCACAGATAGGAATTGTACCAAGACTTTGAAATAATTTATAATTTAATGGAATCAATACAAGTGAGATGTTAATTTTCAGACCTGGGAAGTCAGCCTTCAACCCATGTATACCTATGTCAATACTCCTACAGACTAATGTTCTGGTAGAATGTCCCCACTGAAATGCATCACTAAGTTGTCCCCTAAATGATAAAGTGAACAGAGATTCTTCATTTGATACTGAAACACTCTCCACTTTATTTCATCACATCCCCAATTCAGTCCTTTGACTCACTTCCTTTACTCTCTCCCAGAAGTTGATATTCCTATCCAGCCTGCCATCTGAAATCCATGTTGATATTCTAATCCTTGGTGACCACTCTAGTGTCGTATAGCCCTTGAGGTCTGTGTCATTCAGAACCTGGGCATTTTTCATGCATGTGTGCATACTCAGGGACTTCCCAGGTGGCTCAGTGGTAAAGAATCCACCTGCCAATGCAGGAAACATGGGAGACTCAGGTTGGATCCCTGGGTTGGGAAGATCCCCTGGAGGAGGAAATGGCAACTCACTCTAGTATTCTTGGCTGGAAAATCCCATGGATAGAGGAGTCTGGTGGGTTACAGTCCATGGGGTTGCAAAAGAGTTGGACTGTGTTGATATTCTGCAATAATCCATGGTGATCACTCTGTCCTGAAGCCCTTAAGGTCTGTCGTTCAGAACCTGGCCATTTTGATCTTACCCTTTATCTTTGTCTCTCTAGCAAAACAAAAGCTCCTTTAAAGTCGAACTCTATGTCCACTTTCTTATGAATCCCCCACAATGCCTAGCCCACACCTTTGTACATGGTAGACATTCAAAAAAGATTGATTGATGAGAGTTGAACACACTGAATATCATGAAAATCTTCAGTGGTACTACAACTATTCCTGAAAGCTAACTACTCAATTGTTAGGACTGAGAGCCACCGTGACACCCTCCATTGCTGCATCATGACGTGCCTCCATTCCTAGCCACTCTGTACATTGGCTTGACATTATAAGAATCTTGTCTTTTATATGGTAGAAATCCAAGCCTGAGTCTGGAACCCAATCTTCTCCATACATTTCTCTAGGTATTGTTTGAAAGAGAGAAAAATATTCCTGCATCCATTATTGCTTTCAAGCTGTGGTACTGAAGAAGACTCTTGAGAGTCCCTTGGACTACAAGGAGATCAACCAGTCAATACTAAAGGAAATCAACCAATATTTATGAGGACTGATACTGAAGCTGAAGCTCCAATACTTTGGCCACCTGATGCGAGGAGCTGACTCACTGGAAAAATCCTGATGCTGGGAAAGATTGAGGGCAAGAGAAGAAGGGGATGACAGACGGTGAGATGGTTGGATGGCATCACCGACTCAGTGGACGTGAGTTTGAGCAAACTCTGGGAGATAGTGAAGGACAGGGAAGCCTGATGTGCTGCAGTCCATGGGGTATCAGAGTCGACATGACTGAGTGACCAAACAGCAATTGTTGGGTTTTTAATATTTTCTTCAGCTTGGCTCCCAACAAGTAAAGGTTAGTCATGCTGGCAAGCAGACAGACACCTGTATTTTCAATACACACAAAAAATCACCCCCAAAATCATGCTTCCATATAACCAAAACTTCAAAGTAAAAATGAGAATATATCTGATGTGAAATAACATTTCACCCACTCACTGTGAATGAAGCACACAGTATAAAAATTGTCATGACCAAAAAAGTGGAGACACACACCTCTGTTCCTTTTTCAGGGTTTTATGGTGCCCACGTTCTCTCTCCAGCAAGAACACAAGAGAGCCTTGTTACCACCATTCACGACAGCAGGATATTATGTGTAGGAAAAAAACATATGTGTGTATACATGTGTTGGGCTGCCATTGAAAAGAATTGGTTGCTTAACCCTTAAACAGACTTAATATAAAATTGTTTTGCCTACAAAGGCTCTCGTCTACCAAGAAAAAAGTCACTGAAAAAAGAGCCTATTTTATAAAATCAAAAGTTACTTCTGGTTTGGTATCTGGGACTTTCAAAGTAATCAATATGCTTAAGTCCATATGACAAGAAGAATAAAAGGATGGTAAAACTGCAGTCTCCTGCATGAAGCAGTGAAGGCTTGCCACAGACAAATAAGTTCCCTGGTAGCATCAATCAAGTTTACTATTTGTGTTCTTTTTTTACTAAACCCTGAGACAGTGATTAGAAAAACGAGAAACAGCAGTAAAAAACAATAGAGAATTGCTGGCTTTTCCCTCCCTCAACTACCACTTCCAAATGATAGCTGTAATTCAGTAAAGATCATAGAGGCTGGCATTTATGTTGATCATCACTTCCTACCAGCCTTTGATTTACTCAATTCCTCTTAAATGAATTTCTAGCTGAGTGTAGTAAATTATATCCGAACACCCCTATCAATAGCAAACTAGAATACGTTGGCATGATATCAAATAAAGAGGTTGGATAAATATATTAGTGTGGCACAAGATTTCACATAGTGAGCTGTTTTACAGGTCTATAGCAAAGAAATAGAAGACATATTACAAATAAAAATACTGTGCTTAATATTATTGTCTTCTGTGAGAAGGCTCAGTCGTGCTCAACCAAATAAGAGTTTAAGGGAAAGATTTGAACCATACTCCTAAGTTTTTAAATCAGGGGATTTTTCTCATTTCAAAGGATGCAGAATTTGATGTCTGGATGAAGGAGTTGGGTTAAGACTTGCTGGAATAATGAAAACTGAACCCAAAAGAATAAGTTGAGCATTCTCTATGGAAAGAGATGTGAAAATGTTTGCTGATGAATAAATTTAAATTCATTATTGAAAACTGGATCAGCAGAGCATTTGTTAAAATTAGCCTACAACTTTAAATTGAGGGGTAACTTTGTGCTCCAGAAGGGAAAAAGTGCTCATTTGTGAATTACTGACATTTTAACTCTCTCTTACATGGTATGTCTTCAAAATCCGCCATAGAGAAATGACTCTTGTTTTGTTATTAATGTTTCCAGAAAGGAAGGCCAGACAGAAGGAAAACATTTCTTCCTCAATTAAGAAGGCTTTTAAGCCCTTTTGCCTGAATTTCACTAATGCCTCATTTTGCCAAATCAATCATGTTGCTCTACTATTGTATTAAAATGTACTTTAATAACAAATGCTTAAAATCAGAAGTGACATTTTTTTCTAAGATGCATTACTAATAAAGTAACACGCATTTTCCTCCTGCGTGAAACAGCTGGACCATGACGAGATCACATTAGCACTAATTAAAATGATATTTTCTGTGCAGTTTTTGCTAGCCCAGCTTCATTGGACTCAAAAGGATTTCTGAAATCCATAATAAAGGCTATTATGTCATCTTACCATGTTTCTCTTGAATCAGGCTACTGTCTAATTTCTCTGCAACGATACTTTCTTAAAACTCTCACTCAATAAAATCCATATTAAGTTTCTCCTCTCAGAGCTCTGTTTTTTCCATATACAATCCTCATTTAATTAAAAAAAATTAAAGCTTTCATTTATTTTGCTTGATGAACAAGAAAAAATATAATATTAAAGGCAACATTTTGCAATGTTTCTCTTTTTCCTCACTTTACTGGGTCCCTGTTGTTCCCAACGTATAATTTGCAAAACATATTGCTTCAATACTTACAATGAGAGAGGCGGCCCAGCTGTGGGAAGAGAGGACAACAGCCTCCAATATTACCATAATAATCTGCCTAGAGTCCCAGGAGCCCCCTGGTATATACAATTCTCTGTACTGCAGGCCCCAGCTGGAGAACATTCTCTTGACATGTATGCCAACCTTTGCCTGCAGGCAAAATAAAAAAAAAAAAAAAGCAGAGAAGTAATCATGAAAATAAAAAATCTTGTCAACTGCGTTGGGCTGCAGTTCCCATGTTTTTGCTCACGTAGGCAGGCATTGTGCTAACAAAATGATACCAGACTTTAAAAGACTGCAGCTGGTAGGTTTTTGGATTTTTTTTTTTTAATGTGCTATGTTAATTCTGTGATCCTAAAATTTGCGGGGAGGAGGGGCAACAGACAGTGATACTTTAGTTATGACTGTCAATAAATAGGATAACTTTATTTAGCAACTATTTCGCAGAAGACTGCTTCTTACAAGAATTGAACTACAAGAAGTATCATTACAGTCTTGAGGTTAATCATGGATGAAATTTCAAACAAATATAATTTATATGTTTTAGTAAGTTAACTTAAGAGGAACTTGAGCAGTTTCTGATTAACATCCTTCTTAAATAATCCACAAAAACCAGTGTTACTATATCTGCTCTTAAGACTTCTATCTCAAGTCAAAGAAGTGATATTAACCTTTAAAATAACAAGCTAAAACGTCAAAAGATTGCATGAACAAAACACGCATATTTTGAAACTGAAAGTTCAAATTGGGTTGTATTTTATTTTAACAGTCAATAAAACTCAATGGGTTAAGAATATTCCACAACTAGAGTTGAAAAATCTGATATCTTGGCTATAGCACTAAAAGTTTCCAAACTTCATTTGTTGAAACAAGAGGCTCTTCTGAAAATGAATTAATCCAGAATATAACTGCAGTCACACACATTTAAAGCACTTTCATCTGAGTGGTATCCCACTGGATAAATATTCTAAACAGGTAAGAAAATGTCATTATATGTATAAGATATTAATTTCCTTTGTCAAATTAATTTTCTAAATACTAGATGGACTGGAAGAGGGCAGTATAGTGTTATATTAACTCTTAAACATGTCTATTTGCCAGGAAATGTTCCATTTTACTCTCTTTACGAATATGTTTATGTTAAATCTACTTTGCAGATTTATTTAGAAATATTTAGAAAATATTTTAAAAATTGAGGATTTATAGTGTAAAATTTGATGTTAGTATTTCTTGATCACATGAGGGTAGGATATATGGATTAATTTTATAATTGCATATTTATGTGACTATTTAATTAATGTCAATCCTCTCACCAAATGTAAACTACATGAGGGTAGGATCATGGAAGTTTCATTTACCATTTCCTTCCAAGTGCATGGCACACAGTAGGTATTTGTTGAAAGAATAAGTGCATGCACTTAATTATTCATTCAGTCATTCAACAAATATTTGCCAAGGCACTATGGATTCAGCAATGAATAAAGCTAGCGAAAATCCCTGTCTTCATGGCATAGAAGACAGGTAACACATAAGAAAAACAAGTAAAATATAGACAGTGTTAATGGACTTTCCAGGTGGCTCAGTGGTAAAGAATGCAATCCACTTGCCAATGCAGGAGACAAGGAAGATACATTCAGTCCCAGGGTTGGGAAGACCCCCTGGAGGAGGAAATGGCAACCCACTCCAGTATTCTTGCCTGGGAAATTCCCTGGACAGGGGAGCCTGGTGGGCTATAGTCCATGTGGTCACACAGAGTCAGATAGGACTGAGCAGCTACACACACATACCATGTTAAATAATGATAAACACACAAAAAAGACCTTTAGCAGGGAAAGGAGACAGAGTGTGTCTGAGTTCAGTTCAGTTCAGTTCAGTCGCTCAGTCGTGTCCGACCCTTTGCGACCCCATGAATTGCAAAACGCCAGGCCTCCCTGTCTATCACCAACTCCCGTGGTTCACTCAAATTCATGTCCATTGAGTCAGTGATTCCATCCAGCCGTCTCATCCTCTGTCATCCCCTTCTTCTCCTGCCCTCAATCTTTCCCAGCATCAGAGTCTTTTCCAATGAGTCAACTCTTCACACGAGGTGGCCAAAGTACTGGAGTTTCAGCTTTAGCATCATTCCTTCCAAAGAACACCCAGGGCTGATCTCCTTTAGAATGGACTGGTTGGATCTCCTTGCAGTCCAAGGGACTCTCAAGAGTATTCTCCAACACCACAGTTGAAAAGCATTAATTCTTTGGCGCTTAGCTTTCTTCACAGTCCAACTCTCACATCCATATATGACTGGGAGGCTGCTATTTTAGAAAGGGTTACCAGGAAAGGTTTCCCGCTCCCCTCACCCACCGCCACCGCACCCAACAAAACTGTGAAATGAACTAGTTCTCTCCTGTAGGTGAAATTGAATTGGTCCTTAGTAAGGACTTCCCTGGTGGCTCAGATGGTAAAAGCTCTGCCTACAATGAGGGAGACCTGGGTTTGATCCCTGGGTCAGGAAGATGTCCCTGGAGGAAATGGCAACCCACTCTAGTACTCTTGCCTGAAAAATCCTGTGGACAGATGGAGGAGCCTGGTAGGTTTCAGTCCATGGAGTCACAAAGAGTTGGACACAACTGAGCGACTTCACTTCACTTCATGAAAAAGGCAAAGAAAGAAAAGACTTAAAATGCTCTTTCATCATTTATGCAAATATCTTTCATGAAATTATAAGCCCCTCTAAAACAGAGACAGCAACTCTTTCTGGATATTATCTCTGGCACTTAGCACAGTGTCTTATATACAGTAGATGCTCTTCCAATTATGCTGAGTTGACTTGGAGTCCTTTTAGAATAAAAGGACAACATTAAGAAGTGGTAATGTAGCCAAGGATGGAAGAGAGCCACCCAGCATAATCTGGAGGGCCAAAAACCAGAGGGGTGAGTCTGAGCATACACTATCATCTTGATGCTCCCTGAAACTCTGTGCACTCAGCTGCTCAGCCCTGAGGTGGTGCTAGTTAAAGCATCTGCCTGCTAACACAGATAGATAAGGTATGCTAGTTGGATCCCCAGGTCAGGAAGATCCCCTGGAGGAGGGCATGACAGCCTACTCCAGTATTCTTGCCTGGAGAATCCCACAGACAGAGGAGCCTGGCAGGCTGCAGTCCATGGGGTCGCACAGAGTTGGACATGACTGGAGCGACCTAAGTCATGCAAGCCTACAAGTGAAACGCTCACATTTTAATTAGGGGTAGAAAAAAAATACACATCAGATGATGGAAATAAAATGAGAAAAATAATAATAAAAAAGTAAATTTTCAAAGTAAGTGTTGGTTAAGAGTGAAGGGAAACTACCTAGTTAATCCAGTAATATGTGTACTGGATAATATAACCATATATATATTAAATATATATAAGTATATATTATATATATTAAATATATAATTACATATTATATATTAAATTTATATATTATATTAAATATGTTATGTATAATATAACCATATATATTAATATAATAATATAACCAGGAAAGTACGGATCAGCTGGTCACAACATTGCAAAGGATAACACAAAACAGAGTAAAGGAACATAGCATGGTAAACAAGAAGAGAGTTAAATATCAGTTCGAAATTTCTTCATTATTCTCAGGGACTAAAATATTCACACTAGCTACCGGGGCTCCATTCCTAATCAGTTATCACATATGTTATTCTATGCTTAGTTGCTCAGTTGTATCTGACTCTTTGCAACCCCATGGACTTCAGCCCGCCAGGCTCCTCTGTCCATGGGATTCTCCAGGGAAGAATACTGGAGTGGTTTGCCATGCTCTGCTCCAGGGGAATTTCCCAACCCAGGGATCAAACCCAGGTCTCCCACAGTGCAGGCAGATTCTTTACTATCTGAGCCACCAGGGAAGCCACCAGGACAATATCACATAACAGGTAACATAATGTCCATATCCATGTTGTTACTAACCTTGAGTTTCCTCTACTCTTTCTGAGTGTCTCAACCACACTCAGGGCTGTGTGTAAGCTCCTCTCCGAGGAGGTTCCCATCTTTATCCATCTCACATGACTCTTCTGAGCTCCACATACATTGCCTCCTGGATATCTCCAGTTTTACTCCACAGACATTCAAATTCAACATATTCATCACTGTACCCAAGTCCTCTTCTTCCATATGCTAATATTAGTAAAGATCACCACCGTTTACCCAAATCAGAAATCTAGAGATGATGCTTGACTTTAGCATCTCTCAGATTCTCTCCTCACGGTATCATCAGCTTCCAAGCATGAAAGAATCTTTCTCCTGTGTAACTCTTACATCTGTCTCTTACATCTAATATAACTGACAATGCATGGTTAATGTCTGGGCTCAAAAACTGTTCCTATCTCAGCTGAGTTACTACACGTCTCCTGACCAGTCTTCTCAAAGGAAGAGCTTCCTCTCACCCCAAACCAAACACACTCCTCCACCTTACCAGAGTGACTTTCCAAAATGCAAGTACCTCTCTCCACTCACTCACTTTTAAATGCTTCACTGTCCAATAGTTTGGGTTAAAGTCCCTCCAGCTTTTGGATTAAAGTCTTTACTCTTTTTTTTTTCCATTCAAAAAATCAACCAATGTTTATTGCATCCTTTTATTTATTTAAATTAGAGGATAAATACAACACTGTGATGGGTTTTGCCAATACATCCAGATGAATTGGCCATAGGTATATATGTGTTCCATCCATCCTGAACCCCTTTCCCACCTCCCTCCCCACCCTCTCCCTCCAGGTTGTCACAGAATCACTGGCTTTGGGTGCCCTGCTTCATACATCAAACTCCCACTGGCTATCTGTTTTACATATGGTCATGCATATGTTTCAGTGCTAGTCTCTCAAGTCATCCCTCCCTCTCCTCCCACTGAGTCCAAAAGTCTGTTCTTTATGTCTGTGTCTCCTTTGCCACCTTACACATAGGATCATCAGTACCATGTTTCTAGATTCCATATATATGTATTAATATATGGTATTTGTCTCTCTCTTTCTGACTTACTTCACTGTGTAATAGGCTCCAGGTTCATCCACCTCCTTAGAACTGACTCAGATGTGTTCCTTTCTATAGCTGAGTAATATTCCATTGTGTATATGTACCACAACTTCCTTATCCATTCATCTGTTGATGGCCATCTGAGTTGCTTCCATGTCCTTTCTGTTGTAAGCAGTGCTGCAATGAACATTTGACATGAAAAGCCAAGCTATGGCTTCTTTCTGATCTTCCCCAATCCCCATGCTCTGCCAATGCTTCAGCCTTAAAAGTGACCCTCCCGCATTGCCACCATTCATTTGCTGACATTCTTCTATTGATCTAAAACACCTTGTCCAGTTTTCTCCACCATAACTAAATCTCCCTCATCCTTTAAAAATTCAGCTGAATCATGACCTCCTTCTTTTCTAATCCCTTCCCTCCTTCCACTAAATTACAGGGCTCTTTCCTGTGCTCATAAAGCACCCTGTGCAGGCAGAGGCATATATTTACTATACTGAATTAGGATTCCCAATTTCCTGTCCATATCCCTCATTAACTATGAGTTCCACAAGTACAGAGGATTATTCATGTCTGTACCGCCTAGCTCTAGAACAATGCTTACTGCCCTGCAGATGTTCCATCAATGATTGTTTAGCATGTAAATGACAGAATGAGTTTCCAGGGATAGGACTAGTTTGCTGCTGCTAAGTCGCTTCAGTCGTGTCAGACTCTGTGCGACCCCAGAGACGGCAGCCCACCAGGCTCCCCCATCTCTGGGATTCTCCAGGCAAGAACACTGGAGTGGGTTGCCATTTCCTTCTCCAATGCACGAAAGGGAAAAGGGAAAGTGAAGTTGCTCAGTCGTGTCTGACTCTTCACGACCCCATGGACTGCAGCCTTCCAGGCTCCTCCGTCCATTGGATGTTCCAGGCAAGAGTACTGGAGTAGACTAGTTTAGTGGGAAGGAAATACACTGTCTACTTCTACATTAGAAATGATTTACTAGAAAAGATTAAGAAATGAATATTTCTTGTGTAACTACTTATACCCAGCATTAGATCTATTATTTAGGAGCTAAGGTGAGAGAGAAAGAGAGATTGAAAAAGAAAAGAGAGACAGAGAAATCTGTTTGTACTTCATCATTCGTTTACATGTTCCAAAAGTCTCCTGTTCAAGACAAGATGGTTAGGAACAGAGCTGGCAGACAGGAGCTTCACAGGACCAGTCCTGCTCAGAACTCTAAAGCCAGCAGGAAATTTTTTTTTTTAATATGGAATGGTTCATGGATTTGCATGTCATCTTTGCACGGGGGCCATGCTAATCTTCTCTGTATCATTCCAATTTTAGTACATGTGCTGCCAAAGTGAGCACAATCAGCAGGTCTTAAAGTGGAGAAGAAATATGTGATTAAAAAAGAAATCAATCTCTGTACCAAAACAATTTTATAAAGGTCAATATACATTTGCTAAAACCATCTGGATATATTTTCAAGATGCTATTTAAAATTGGTTTTAGCTGATGATAAAATATGAAGCCATGACAACCTTTTGTTTTATGTTTTATTTTTAAAATAAATGTAATGTATTCAAGCTAAAAACAAAACTAAAAGTAATTCACCCATATCTCCCACCTACCATCCCCCACCTCAGGCAAACACCAATCTGTTGTCTGTGTCTGTGAGGGTGGTTTTATACACACACAGTTTTTACATGTGGAATATAATAATATATATTTATATAAAATATATATTTACAATTTTATTATGTATTTATGTATTTAGACTTCACATTCCACATATAAGACATCATACAGATGGTATTTGTCTTTCTCTGACTTATTTCACTTAGCATAATGCCCATAAGGTCCATTCATGTTATTGTAAATGGCAAGCAAATTTTTTTAAAGTATTATTGACTTGCACTGTTTCAGATGTACAACAAGGTGATTCAGTTATATATATGTATATATGTATGTATATCGGAGAAGGCAATGGCACCCCACTCCAGTACTCTTGCCTGGAAAATCCCATAGACAGAGAAGCCTGGTAGGCTGCAGTCCATGGGGTCTCTAGGAGTCAGATACGACTAAGCGACTTCACTTTCACTTTTCACTTTCATGCATTGGAGAAGGAAATGGCACCCCACTCCAGTGTTCTTGCCTGGAGAATCCTAGGGACTGGAGAGCCTGGTGGGCTGCCGTCTATGGGGTCGCACAGAGTCGGACACGACTGAAGCAACTTTGCAGCAGCAGCAGCAGCAATGTGTATCTACAGTCCCAAATTCCTAGTTTATCCTCTACTCCCTTTCTTCTTTGGTAATCTCAAATTTGTTTTTCATGTCGATGAGTCTATTCTGTTTTGTAAATAAGTTCATTTGTATTATGTTTTTAGAGTCCATATATAACTGCCATCACATGATATTTGTCTGGCAACCAATTTTTTAAAGGAAAATAGAAGACAAACTAAAATGTTGCTGTTTTGTCAAAAGAGGGTATCATATATGTGTTGAAACCAGTATGAGTTCTAAAGCATTTGCAGAGTCTACAATGCAGAATTAAAATTTCTTGTTCCAGTTAGAACTATTAAAATAAGGCAGTCCCCCCTATTGTCCCCAGAATCTCTTGCAGCGCCCCCTGTTGGTTTGGAAGTCCATCTGATAGGCCCCTATGCTTATATGCTGCCAATTGTCTTTGGCACAGAAATACTTTGTTCAGGCTGCCTTGTCCAATGGCACCCTCTAATTCAGATCTCAGACACAACATTAAAACTTACCAGTTCTGTATTCCAATGCCTTAAGCTGTTTCAGTAGTGTAATCTGAAAGAAGTTCCAACTAACGGCCCTGAACAAAAATCCAGCGGACTTCAAATCACAATATATAAGTAGCAGCTTCCTCTACCCTTTTAACTTAGATTAAGCAAGCATTGTTCTTTCATTTTTTAATTTCAGCCATTCTTGTCTAACCAAACTTGTTCTCAATTCAGCCATACAGGCATTACTGTATGAACACATTCATTCTATGCCCCCTATGTTCCTAGACATTCTACCGAGCTTGGGCTAAGCATGTACTCACAAGACTATTTCTGTTTGATCAGATTCTGGCTAACCCAGCAATGATAGGCAAAGAATGAGACTGGACTCTGTGGGAGAGGGAGAGGGTGGGAAGATTTGGAAGAATGACATTGAAACATGTAAAGTATCATGTAAGAAACGAGCTGCCAGTCCAGGTTCGATGCATGATACTGGATGCTTGGGGCTAGTGCACTGGGACGACCCAGAGGGATGGTATGGGGAGGGAGGAGGGAGGAGGGTTCAGAATGGGGAACACATGTATACCTGTGGCAGATTCATTTTGATATTTGGCAAAACTAATACAATTATGTAAAGTTTAAAAATAAAATAAAATTAAAATAAAATAAAAACATTAAGGTGAATAAACAGTAAAAAAAAAAAGCTCAACCAATGAGTCTGACTAACCGTGTGTTCCCCAAACTTCATGATGGTTATATGCATGTGTACAAAATTACTACTTTACAACTTTTCAGTCTTTGGCTCTTTTATCTCTCAAATATATCAAATAACTGGAGATTATGAATGCCGCATGGTATTAACAAGCTGCTCTTGTTAATATCAAGAATGGTAGCATCCTTTTACTTTCTCAGAATAGTGAATGTTTGTTATTCTTGTTTTGTTTTTGCCCTTAAAGTGAACAAAAGTAAGTATTTCCTATCACTTTTCTTTCTGATCACTTAACTTTCCAAGAAATTGTAAGGAAGCTACTATTCTAATACACTGGGCAAAAGTGTTTTTGTTTTGTAAGTTGACTAAAAAAAAAACTCTGAAGATTTCTTTTTCAAATTTTTCTAGAATCATCAGTGGAAATTGGCAACACAAGAAAAATCATTTGCCTAAGGAAATGGAATATCCAAACTATGTGAAATTTTAACATTCTAGGTACTTTCCAAGTATCTGAGGTCCACAGGGTTTGCAGCTCATGTATTCTGCTGGCAAACTTTGGAAGAAAAATAGAATTACAGGCACTAAATGAGAGAATTTTTTAAGTGAAAATAAAGGAAGATCCCATAAAAAGCTCTCAGTTTTCTACCTAGAATTTTTAAAAAACATTGTCTACATTTTTTTGTGTTCATTTTTCCTACATATGGTTGGAACAATTGGTCTCATTTTTAGTTTTACTTAAATGCTTAGTATATTTATATGGAACACATTTCATTACCCATAAAGAAACCCAACAAATATTTGTCAAATTGAATTAAATGGGCTTATATTATAATATTCCTATTGAGGAATACACCTGACTTATCTTAGGCTACTGGAAGAGGAAATGGCAACCCAGTCCAGTACTCTTGACTGGGAAATCCTGTGGACAGAGGAATTGGCTACTGTCCACAGGGTTGCAAAGAGGCCAACACTATTGAGCAACTGAGCATGCAAGCATCTTAGACTAACTCATCTATGTCAATCTTTTACTATAAGTAGATACTTCGTATTATTTCAGAGAAAAAAATTTTAAAATAACAAATTTTTCTATGTTTCTGCATTCTTTTTTTTCCTTTTCTATCAAAAAAAAAGGAGAGAGACTTGAAATAAAGGTGAGGATATGTGAAAGGAAAGTTAAATAAAAACTGATAAAGATGGATTTCTAAGAATCTACATTATCTTCAGTACGACCTGTATTTTTCTAATTTAAAAAAGAGTAGTAGGTTTATCCTTTATATTGGTTGGCCCCTTCTCTAAAACTTGTGTCTTTCTGAAGTTGTGAGAAGTATCTAGATTACAATGCTAAAATCTATATAAATTCTAGCTGCACTGCAGCCAAAGTCAGCACTGCCCCTCAGTCTTCCGTAAGCAACAACTTCTCAGCAAACGTAGCGACTGCACAATTCTGGATGCTTCCAGAGTCCCCATGGGCAAGCAGCTGCAGAGGGTAGTACAAGTAGAAGAGTCAATCTCTCTGAAACCAGAGGGGAAAAGGGTGCTGATAACTGTTTGCATTCGTGAGAACACCTTTCCTGTCCAATTTCTTAGCTTATCTTAGTTTTTTTATATATCCTTCACAAAATGTACTTATGTATCAAATTTTTGTATTACAAGAAAAAAATACCACTATTCAAAATGATCTGGTTGAATACTGAGGGGAAAGTATTAGTGATCCAGTTAAAAAAAAAAAAAGTCAGTCACTCAATTAACACAGTGGTAAAGAATCTGCCTGCAATGCAGGAGACTCAGGTTCAATCCCTGGGTCAGGAAGATCCCCTGGAGAAGGAAACAGCTACCCACTCCAGTATTCTTGCCTGGAGAATTCTATGGACAGTAGAAACTAGTGGGCTATCCTCCATGCAGTGGCAAAAGAGTTGGACACAATTGAGCAACTAACACTTTTAACTTTCAGCTGATAGACGTTGATGTGCAGCAGAAATCAACACAACATTGTAAAGCAATTATCCCCCAATTAAAAATAATTTTTAAAAATTAAATAAACATGCACTTATTCGACAAATAGTTCATGAGTGCACAGTGCTTGACTCTGTGCTGAGCATGCAGTTTTGAACAAGACAGAGAGAGTTTCTGATCTAAGGGGGGCATGGGTGATCAAATAAGCAATTTAACAATCAAGTGTGGCAAGATATTACAAAATAAGCTTTAAAAAAGTGGAAAGGAAAGGAAAGAGACAAACAATATTATCATGAAAGATGATGCAAAGGAAAGAACTTCTCTTGATATTTTCAAAATCGGTTTAAATGAGAGAGGGGACAAGAATTTTAGAAGCAAGCCTTCTAACTTTGATCTAGTTTTCTGTCTACTATAAATAGCTCCTGTCATCGGGCAACCATAAACTTCCTACTGTACTTGAATATCTGTTCTCTGCAACACTAACAGGTGATACAGCAACAATATGTAAATTAACCAAGAGAAATGGAGTACAAAGGCTATATTTGAAATTCTACGTGCAGAGCTAGTCTCCTGGTGACCTTACTGTAGAAAAGCAAACATATCTGCCTCAGAGAAGGAGCCATGCACACACCAAAATCATCCATGCTACTCCAACTTATCTTTTTTGATCTGAAAGAAAACCCTCAAAGGGAGACAGACTCTACAGTAAATGTTGTATCAGAAAGTCAAAATGGCACAGTGAACAGGAACATCAAAGGCTGTAATGTTGTGTAAAGATAACCTCCCTCACATATTTTCAATTGCACAAAACGATGACTGTGAAATGTGTTTATTCTTTAATAAACTCACTTCATGGGCTGTTGTATGCAGCAGGCCAGTGCTGTCTCTTTTCATTACTTTGCTTTTCGGGGCCCCAAACCTAGATGATATTTGTGTTTTATGTTTCATATCACTTCTACATTAGGAGGGACTTCCCGAGTAGTCCAGTGGTTAATACTCCGGGCTCAATGCAGGGGGCGCGGGTTCCAGCGCTGGTTGGAGAACTAAGATCCCACATGCCTCTGGGCATAGCCAAAGAGTAAAAAAACAAACAAAAAAAAGGCCCACCATAATGGTCAATGAATCAAGTAGGCATAGAAGAATAAAACAGGCTTTGTGGTTAGAAAGACATGACTTTAAAGCCGAGTTCTACTACTTATTACTTGAGATCCTGAGCCACAAAGCTTTGGTTTCCTAATTCATAACATGGAGTCGGAAAAAAATGGCATTTGCCATCTGCCTCTACATGCGTGCTGCTGCAGCTACTGACTTTCAACACTGCCTGAGGGGAATTCAGGTTGGAAAGTGAGGCACTCTGTGCTCCAGGGAAACTGGTGGAACAGGTCTTTAGATAGTTAAATATGTTCAGGAACTGATTTCATGATTCCAATCTTTGCATCTCTTCAAATTTTAGAAAAGCATTAAATCCCTTCATGGTGACATCAGCTCCTTGTGACTAGTAGAAAATCTTTTGCAAAGGAAGCACTTGACTGCACCGAATTCCCCCTTCACCAAAATCTTATATATTGACCTTCCCCAACTGTCTCTTTGGAGCAGTCTCTCAGAGCCATCTGAGGTGCTGTCTCCAAAGGTGCAAATAAAATTTGCCCCAAATAAAACTTAAAAACTCGCAACTCTGTCCTTGTGCATCTCTTTGGTCCACAGTTATCAGTGGATAACTGGATTTCATAATCTAAGAGTTCAGATTGCTTTTTGCTTTCAGCTGAGCTGAGTAAACCCTTTAATGTTTTCTTCAAATCACTTTAAAAGGTCTCTCTAAGTTCTTTATAGAAATTACCTAAGATAATAAATGTAAATTTGGGTTTTATCAAACTATGACAAAGCCAGAAATAAAATGGCTACAATTTTCCAGAAAAAGTAAACCACTCAAATGGCCAAAGTTGAAGTCACTCAGTCGTGTCCAACTCTTTGCGACCCCATGGACTATACAGTTCATGGAATTCTCCAGGCCAGAATACTGGAGTGGGTAGTCCTTCCCTTCTCCAGGGGATCTTCCCAACCAAAGGACTTAACCCAGGTCTCCTGCATTGGCACTGTAGGCAAATTCTTTGCCAGCTGAGCCACTAGGAGAGCCCAAAATGGCCAAGGGGCTCAACAAGTAATCAATCAATCATTCTAATACTCAGAAATTGTCTCTTTCATCAGGGACTGAGTTAGACCATGATATGAATGGGTTTTATCAGGCCCCTGGACAGGAAACAAACTAAATGAGAAGCAGTCTGAATTTGGCAGCAGAGGGAGGCTCTGGTTAATCCCACAATTTCCTGACAAGACATGAAAGAGGTATACAGATAATATGACTGGCGTTTAACTAGGCAACCTAGAATGTATTCCTACAGATGAGTTTTGACCTTAAAAAAGAAAGCAACTTAAGGAATTATAACCTATAAATTTTTGTAAACCAATGAAGCTGCCATTATGTTTAACTCCATGGTCATTAAGACCAGTTCAAAATTCAAATAAAAAATTATTTTGTCCCATCAGGGTCACATTTCAATCATCATCAAAAATCCAGGTATTTATTCTGTTTATTCAAGGAGATCCAACCAGTCGATTTTAAAGGAAATCATCCCTGAATATTCATTGGAGGGACTGATTCTGAAGCTGAAATTCCAATACTTTGGCTACCTGATGCAAAGAATTGACTCATTGGAAAAGACCCTGATGCTGGAAAAGATTGAGGGCAGGAGAAGGGGATGACAGAGGGTGAGATGGTTGGATGGCATCACCGAGTCAATGGACATGAGTTTGAGTAAGCTCCAGGAGTTGGTGATGGGCAGGGTAGCCTGGCCTGCTGCAGTCCATGGGGTCGCAAAGAGTTGGACACGACTGAGTGACCGAACTGTATTCTATTTATCAATTTTGCCCAGTAGATGTAATTTTCAGTGAATTTTGGCTTTTTGGAGAAATCAAAGTCACTGTAAAAAGGAATAAGATGAGATTTCACTGGAAATATGTGAAATACAGTATTCTGAAAGAAATCTCTTAAGAAAAGTTAGAAACTCATTCAATGCTAACGAGATGATTGAATGTCTTTGAGAGAACAACTCTTGTTTATATAAGCTCTAGGGTATTTGCATTTTTTTTTAACTTCTACCTCTGTTTATTGCTACCAACCCATCCCCCTCTAGCCCTTCATGAGTGCGTGCTCAGTCGTGTGACCCCCATGGACTACATCCCGCCAGGCTCTTCTGTCCATATAGTTTTCCAGGCAGGAGAATTGGAGTGTTGTATTTTTTTAAATAATAAAGCTGTCAGATGAACTTTGCTCCCGATGTTAACCCCCACCTCCATCCTATACCTATAGATGAAAAGACATTTTAATCTGTCGTATATGATTCCCTTTCCACCCTGTTCCAGGCTGACTCTTCATCAGCATCCTGGTTATCCTGTAGTTTTCCGTGGCTGTAGAGCCAAGGCAGCTTTCTGAGGGAGCAGCAGGCAGCTGAGGAGCAGAGGTAGCCATCTGCGAAAGCTTTTCTGTCTGGGGGAATGTCTATTTACTGTCAGTCGAGTTGGGAGTGAAGCACAACATACATCAGTGCGGTGACAATGTTATTCATATAATATTCAATAAGTTTATGTAATTGGACCACGTTTCACTAGGACTTGTTGCAATAAAACCACAGACATTTCTCAAAAAGCAGGGCAACCAGCTGGAGGATACAGACAGTTCATTTAACATTGGTGAATACACAGCCACAGGCGCTAGGAGCCAGAACAAAAATAAGCGTAAGCAGTGAAAAGCACAGCAGCCAAAAATGGGGCTAAGTGGGCAACAACAAAACAGGAAATCTAGTAAAAGCTCACGTTGCTTTTCAGGCATTCAATTCACAGAGGTCCACTGAGCCGTCACTGTTGCAAAACAAATGTGCTGCTCTCTTTCATTGCTTTTTAATTAATTGCATGTGTCTTCCAGTAGGTTTTTGTTTTTCAAAAAATGTGTCTTGAATGAGAAGGCCAGTTCCCACAATCTTCTTTCTCCACCACAGTACTCGACACAACATTTTGTACTCTAGCTCTTACCAGTATTTTTTAGGTCGTCTTTGCCAAATGTCAGAATATGATAGAATGGAAAGAGAAGTGTACCTTAAATAAAAAAGACCTGGGTGTGAATCTTGCTCTCCCACCTCACTGTATAATTTGGGTATGGTAACTAACAATTCCAAACTAAGTTCCTCAAATTCAATGTGAGGATATACAGGCAAAAGTATACCAGAAATAACCAATCTGAAGATACAATAGGGGAAAAAAGACATCAAAATTTTAAATAATCATTAATTATCAGAAATAATCCAGTTCAAAATATGTGAGATTCAAAAAATCTATTGAGAAATATGAAAGATGAAATAAAAAATAAGAGAATATGCTTTTCTTCTGGTTGAAAATGAAAAAGTGAAAGCGTTAGTGGCTCAGTTGTGTCCGACTCTTTGTGATCCCATGAACCATATCCCACCAGGCTCCTCCATCCATGGAATTCTCCAGGCAAGAACACTGGAGTGGGTTGCCACATCTTTCTCCAGGACATCTTCCCAACTCAGGGATCCACCCTGGGTCTCCCACATTGCATGCAGGCTCTTTACCCTCTGAGCCACCAGGGAAGCCCTCTTTCTTCTGTTTGGGAATATCAATTCTTTGTAAATTATTTTATGATTCAGCAAAATTCTAAAAAAACTCTCAATGAATTTTTAAGAGAATTTTAAAAAATGACTTTAAAGTTCATCTAAAGAATAAACAAGAAAAATAGGTAAGAAACTTTTGGGAAAAAAGAGTTGAAGTGAAATTTACCCTACCAGTTCTGATAAAATATTAAAAAGCCAAAAATTTTTTTTAAAAAGCTAAAATCACTAAAATAATACTGTATCAATACAAACATGTTAAGCAATAATGCTGGGTAGTGAGAATCTGAATGACTTTCATATTATTCTTTTGCTTTTTTACACTTAAAACTTTTTTCTTAAAACTTAAAAGAGCCAATTGATGAGGTGGCTGAGTGGTTAAGACAATTGACTGCCAAAGGAACTAATAAAAATATTATTACAACTTAAAGAAGAAATGGATGAATTAACATAAATAATTCATATAAACCTTTGTATATGTAAAAATTTAATATGTGATGGAGCAAGCAAGAATAATGGAAAGCGAACGAAATATTCAAATTACATCACTGAGAAAACTATGTATATAGAAACAGCTATTTAGATTCCTCACACCATACACCGAAATACATTTTCAGTTGCTTTCAGAAATCTACAAACCATAAAGGGATTTAAAAATACAAGAAAATGTAAAAGAATATCTTATTTCTGAAGGAAGAAATGCTTCCCATGAAACTAATGGGACTTGGAAACTAAGGGGAGCTTAGAAAACATCAACAAATTTTAAATACAGGCAAACCTTGTTTTATTGCCCTTCATTTTTATTGCATTTCACAGATATTGCATCTTTCATAAAGTGAAGGTTTGAGGCAACCCTGCATCAGGCAAGTCTCTCAGTGTCATTTTTCAAACAGCACTTGTTCACTTCAAGTTCCTGAGTCACAATTTGGTGATTCTCCCAATACTTCAAACTTCGTCATCATTATTATATTTGTTATGATTTGTGATGATTTGGGGATGCCGTACCCACATAAGACAGCAAACTTAATCTATAAATGTACGTGTTCTGACTGTTCCACCAACCAGCCATTCCCCAATCACTCTCCTTCTCCCTGGGCTTCCCTATTCTCTAAGACTCAACAATATTGAAACTAGGATAATTATAGCCCTACAATGACTTCCAAGTGTTCAAGTGAAAGGAAGACTCACTTATCTCTCACTTCAAATCAAAAGCTAGAAAACATTTAAAGTTAATGAGGAAGGCATATCCAAAGCTGAAATAGGCCAAAGCTGGGTCTCACGTGCCAAAGAGTTAGCCAAGTTGAAAATGCAAAGGAAAAGTTCTCAAAGGAAATTAAAAGTGCTACTCCAGTGAACACATGAATGAAACAGTCTTATTGCTGATATGGAGAAAGTATTAGTGGTCTTGATAGAAGATCACACCAGCCACAGGAGATTGGAAGAAACTGACTCCAAACCTCATGGGTAACTTTAATGGATTCAGGACTTCATTGGAGGAGGTAATTGCAGATGTGGTAGAAACAGCAAGAGAACTAGAAGTAGAGCCTGAAGACGTGACTCAACTTCTGCAGTTCCCATGATGATAATTCCCATGATAAAACTTTCACAGATGAGAAGTTGCTTCTTAGGAAGGAGCAAATAAAGTGGTTTCTTGAGACGAAAAGTACTGGCAAAGATGCTGTGAAGACTGTTAAAATGACAGCAGAAAATTTAGAGTATTACAGAAAATTAGTCAATAAAGCAACAGCCCTGACTCCAGTTTTGAATGAAGTCCTATTGTGGGTAAATACTATCAAACAGCACTGCATGCTTGAGAAATCATTCATGAAAGGAAGGGTCAATCAACATGGCAAACATCACTGTCATCTGATTTTAGGAAATTGCCACAGCCATCCCAACCTTCAGCAACCACCACCCTGATCAGTCAGCAGCTGTCAACATCAAGGCAGACCCTCCACCGGCAAAAAAGTTACAACTTGCTGAAGTTTCAGATGATAGTTTGCATTTTTAGTAATAAAGTACTTTTTATTTGAGGTTCAGTTCAGTTCAGTTGCTCAGTAATGTCCGACTCTTTGCGACCCCATGGACCCTATGGACTTTATTTAAGGTATATACATTGCATTTTTAGACATAATGCTACTGCACATTTAATAAACTACAGTATAGTGTAAACATAACTTTTACTTCTACTGGGAAGCCAAAAAATTCACATGACTCACTTCATTGTGGTATTTGCTTCATTGCCGTGGTCTGGAAATAAACCCACAATATCTCTGAGGTATATCTTTACTTTTTTGTTTGAAATTTTAATTTCTCAAAAGTAAGGTTAAAAGACAAAGAGCAATAGGAAAACATATGCCATAAAGTTATACAGGAGAATTCTCAATGTGTGAAGCATTCATGGAAACTGAATAATGAAAACATTATCTAAGAATCAACAGTAATATGAGAAATATTGTTGAAGTAATTAAACAAGGAAGCCATTAACTGAGGTAGCTCTAATACCGTGGCAGCCTAGTAAAACAAAGTGAAACCAATCTAAGCCAGAGCTGATTCAGTTGAAAATCAAGCACTGCTGCTGCTGCTGCTGCTAAGTCGCTTCAGTCGTGTCCGACTCTGTGCGACCCCAGAGACAGCAGCCCACCAGGCTCCGCCGTCCCTGGGATTCTCCAGGCAAGAACACTGGAGTGGGTTGCCATTTCCTTCTCCAATGCATGAAAGTGAAAAGTGAAAGTGAAGTCGCTCAGCCATGTCTGACTCTTCACGACCCCATGGACTGCAGCCTACCAGGCCCCTCCATCCATGGGATTTTCCAGGCAAGAGTACTGGAGTGGGGTGCCTTCTCCGAAAATCAAGCACAACCAATCACAAACAGCCAAGGAGGTTTTCCCAAAAAAGTAACTGCTTAAGCTATGGCCAATCAAACAATCCCTTTGCTTGTCTTCACATCCTTAGCTCCTGCTGGTGAAGCACTTCAAACCATATCCAGTTTGGCACTGTCCTATTCAAGTTGATGCTTGCTCAAATAAACTCTCTAAAAGTATAATGTGCCTCAGTTTATCTTTTAATAATACAAATAGCCAATTTATGGAAAAGAAATGAGAAAAATGATTCCACATCATTAGTCATTTTAAAAGTCCAAGTTGAAATAAAAATAAGATTTATTTTCACATATCTGAATAGCAAAACCATTTTTTAATCTTAATTATCTTGGTAAGGCGATAGGAAAACATACATTCTCCTACAAGTTTGTGGGCAAATAAATTAGTACAACTTTCTGGAAGCAATTTATCAATTTTAAGAGGCTTATTCTCTTGATCAAGTAAGAGCTAGTTCTAATGATCCATTCAAGAGAAATGGGCAAAAATGTGGTCAAATACTTACACAAAATGTTGTTTACTGTAGTACTAGCTATCAGAGCAAAAGTTGCCCAAAATTGAGAAAATGACTAATTAAATTATAGTAGATGCATACTGGAATATATTATTTAAAACTATAATCATAGATGTGCATCTTTTGACAAATAATGATAGTCACAACATATTATTTAGAAAAAGTAAGCAAATAGGAATAAAAATAGAGTATATAATCTCAGCCATATAATGATACTGACACAGAGAATTGACTGCTCAGTGCCACCCTAAAATATTAACCGTGCTTATCTTTTGGGTGACAGAGTATAGGTTAGAATGCAAATTTCATTCCTGTATAAAGATCCCAAACTGACGATAAACAGTTTTGTCTGATACAGTAGCTTCACAATTTAGGGACGTGAGCTCCTTCTATTTTCTTTGTTTAATATCCCTACAATTGTTTACATCTCCTTAATGTGAATGAAGAGTATTGCCTTCATTCACATCAAAAAATGCTCAGCCATACAGTCACAAACCAGATAGCAGGAAGGAAGGAAGACAAATCATAATAGCTACACTTCTCTTTAAGGGTACAGCTCAATAACTCCATAATAACATCCACTAATATCCCCTTGTTCAGAGCTTAAAGGCATGACCACATGCAGGTATAAGTGAGGCTGAAAAATGAAGCCATAAATTGGATGGTTTTATGATTAACCAAAAAGTCTATTACTGTGTAAAAAGGAATAACAGGATATTAGGAGACAATTTCTGCCACAGTCCACTTTCTGGCCACCTTAAGACCATGTGCTCTTTTTTTCACATACATAGAACACATTCACACACTTCTCAAAAATAACAACCCCAAAATTTTATCTAGTTGTGAAATGCAGCATAAAGCCTATGAATTCTGGGAGACTGGGAGACTCAGTATTCTCCATCAGGTTGGGATTCCACAAAATAAAAGACAAGCTATCTTCCTCCTCCACTTAACACACATTTATATATGATGGTTGGATAGAAACAGGGCAACTGCATTAAAAATTCCCATTCATACAGTTGCTCCAAATAAAATAAAACTTAATAAAACATGTATACAACATGTATGCTGAAAATTAAAATGCTCATGACAAATATCAAAGGAGACATTTAAATGGACCGATGCACTATATTAATTGATTAAAAGATTCAACATAATAGATGTCCATTCACTCCAAACTGATTTGTAAGCTTAATGCGCCTATCAAAATCTCAGCATGAGAATTTTGTCTATGTTTTTGTAGACAACAAGTAAGCAAGCTTACTTGTTCTACAATTTGTATTAGACATGGAAAGCACAGGTGCTAGAATAGCTAATACAGTCTTGAAAAATAAGAATAAAATAAGAGGAATCACTCTATCCACATAGCTTATACTATAAGCTTATAATATAGCTATACAGTCAAGGCAGTTTGGTATTGGAGGAGAGATAGACACATAGACAAAAATAAAATAATAGAGAAATTGTAAACAGACCCATGCAGATATTCTCAACTTATTTTTGACAAAGATGCATAAGCAATTGAATGGAAGAAGGGTAGCCTTTTAACAATTGGTGCTAGCACAACTGGACATCTTACACATTATGCAAAAATTAACTCAAAAGGGACACCAGATGAAATGTATAATATAAAATTATAAAACTTTAGGAAAAAAAAAAAAACCACAGGCTAACCTCTTCAGGATCTAGGTCTAAGGCAAAGTATTCTTAAACTTAACACCAAGGCAAATTTATGTTAGACTTCATCAATATTGAAACCTTTTCTCTGGAGAAGTCCCTGTTAACAGGATAAAAAGACAAGCTGAAAACTGGGGAAAAAATATTTGCAAAACACAAACCCTATGAATAACTGGTATCTAGAATATACAAGGAACTCTCAAAACTCAACAGTAAACAAATAAACAACAGACAATCCAATCAAAAAATAAGCAAAAGACAAGAACAAACTGTTCATAGAAGAGAAAATATTTATGGGAAGGAAATACATGAAAAGAAGTTCAACATCATTAACCATTAAGGAAGTGCAAATTAAAACCACAATGAGGTTTCATTACTATGATATTGTGATGTGTAGGAAAAATACATATTTAATCTTCATTCACAGTTCCTGGCTCACAACTTGGGAAACCTTTGAAATCTCCCCAGTGACCAGAACAATGGGATAATCGTTGGTCTCTTGTCCTTAGCTCCCCATCCAAAGGTGGAGGCCTGGTTGCAGGAGAATCAACCTTGTGATTAGAAAAATCACAAGATGGCACTTTCAGTCCCACCCATGATTCGCTGAAAGGCTGGGAGGATGAATAAATTGCATTGACTCATGATTTGTTCAATCATGACTACATAACAAAGCCTCCATAAAAACCCAAAAGGACAGTTTTTTGGCCCTTTTTGGAGAACCTCCATACTGGGGAACAGAACTCTTTTGAATACCACCAGCTCCATGAGGACAGACTCTCCTTAGTTTGAGACCTCGCCCTGTGAATCATTTCATCTGGCTACTGGTTCCTATCCTTTAATATCTTTTTTAAAAAACTCGGTAATCTAGAGAGTAAATAGGTTTTCCAGAGTTCTATGAGCCATTCTAGCAAATTAATTGAACCCAAAAAGAAGGTTGTGGGAACCTCTGATTTACAGCAAGAAGCAGAGGTAACAACCTGGACCTGTGACTGATGTCTGAAGAGGAGGGTGACCTTGTGGGTTTGTGTGTATGTGTGTGTGTGCACGTGGGTGTGTATGTGTACTCAGTCTTGTCTGACTCTTTGCAATCCCATGGACTGTGGCTTGCCAGGCTCCTTTGTCCATGGAATTTTCCAGGATACTGGAATAGGCAGCCATCCCCTTCTCCAGTGGATCATCCTGATCCAGGGATCAAACCTGTGTCTCCTGCATTGGCAGGCAGATTATCACTTAGCCACTCGGAAGGAGGCCTTTTTCTGTGGAATCTGATTCTATCTCTGGTAGACAGCTTCAGAATTGAGCTGAATTCTTGGACACCAGCAGGGTATTGGTGTGGAGAAGCCTCCACATACTTTCAGATTGGGTTTGGGAACACTTTTCCAGTACTACATGCCTAAAATAAAAAATAATGACAACACCACATGCTGAAGAAGAGATGGAGAACTGCCATAGAACTCTGGAAAACCTATTTACTCTCTAGATTACTGAGGGTTTTTTTAGGCAGTACTACATGCCTAAAATAAAAAATAATGACAACACTACATGCTGAAGAAGAGATGGAGAAACTGGACTATTCACGTATTGCTAGCGGGAACATAAAATGATATGGCTGCTCTGAAAAATGGTCTGGCGGTTTTTTACAAAACAACACTTGCAACACAACTACCATATGACCCAGCAATTGCACTCCTGGGTATTTATTCCAGAGAAATGAAAACCTAAGCTCATACATATTTATAGAAGCTTTACTAACAAGAGGCAAAAACTGGAGTCAGCCCAGCTCCTTCAAATGGTGAATGGTTAAACAAACTGTGGCACATCCAAACCATGGAATACTACGCACCAATAAAAAAGAACATCACTGATATATTCACTGACCTGACTGAAACTTCAGAGCATTACGCTGAGTGGATAAAGTCGACCCCAAAGGGTTACAAATGATTTTACTCATGCTGCTGCTTAATTGCTCAGTCATGTCTGACTCTTTGTGACCGCATGGACTATAGCATACCAGGCTCCTCTATACATGGAATTTTCCAGGCAAGAATACTGGAGTGGGTTGCCATTTCTTACTCCAGGGGATCTTCCTGATCCAGGGATGGAACCTGCATCTCCTGTATTGCAGGTGAATTTTTCACCACTAGTACCACCTGGGAAGCCTGGTTTTATCATACAACATTCTTAATATGACAAAAGAATCAAAATGAAGAACTGATTGGTGGTTGTCAGGGTTTAGGGATGGTGTTCTCAGTGTTTATGGCAAGTCTAATCACAATAGCCCAAATCTGAAAACAATCCAAATGTCTATTAACAGGAGAATGAATGAAAAAACTGATGTATATCCATACAATAGACTGCTGCTGCTGCTGCTGCTAAGTCGCTTCAGTCGTGTCCGACTCTGTGTGACCCCATAGACAGCAGCCCATCAGGCTCCCCCGTCCCCGGGATTCTCCAGGCAAGAACACTGGAGTGGGTTGCCATTTCCTTCTCCAATGCATGAAAGTGAAAAGTGAAAGTGAAGTGGCTCAGTCATGTCCGACTCCTAGTAACCCCATGGACTGCAGCCTACCAGGCTCCTCAGTCCGTGGGATTTTCCAGGCAAGAGTACTGGAGTGGGTTGCCACTGCCTTCTCCTGCAATAGACTACTACTTCACAATTTAAAAAAGACTACTAATCACAAAACAACATAGGAGGACTTCAAAAACATTGTTAAGTTCCTGAAGTCACACATTTCTATGAAATGGAAACCAGATTCCATTTATACGAAACCCAGATAAAAAATTAATCTACAGAAGTGGATGCAAAGATGGGAGCAGAAAGGGGCATGTGGGAATCTTCTGGAACGATTACAATTATATATTTTTTTCAGTAGTGGTTACCAAATCCTATGCAATTGTCAGAACTTATTGAACCAGACATTTACAATCTATATCATGCTATTTATATCACATTAATCATAAATCCATTGGCTTAAGTGTAACTGATGGTGAGGTTAGATCGAGAGCCAATCCCTGTAGGACTTCACTCTGGCATCTCCATGGTCTAGCACTGTGCCTTTCTCAGCTTCCACCTAGATTCAGACAACTCCTTATTCATCTCACAGTCCTTGAGTTATTCATTCACTCAGTGGACATTTCTTAAATCCCTACCATGTGCCAGGCACATTCTGTAGGCACACTCTTCTCTCTTCCAACATCTCAAAATTGGTAGAATCTGGAAAGAGGTTGTTCCCTTTTATTGTAACTGGTAACTAACTAGACACATGCCATTAAATATACTACCGCCTTCTGTAGCGTATGCAATGGCTGAGCACACTCATAAGCTCAGTGGGCTGCTTAAGAAAAATGGAAATTCTCCCACAGGACTCCAGAGCAGAAGAGTGTCAAAGATACCAGGTCTTGCCCTAGAAAGACAGAGGCAGTTTCCAAAGCTTCTTTGTGTCTTCTCACTCTCTCCTCCTGTTTTCCTTTGTTTTCTCTTGCTTTTTCATCCTTTCCAAAACAACTCTGCTTGAGCCTCTCATTTCCTGCCTTGTATTCAAAATAATTTGAACACCATAAAATAAAGTCATATTTAAAGTTGTAAATGTCCTTTACTCCTCTAAAATGAGGCACTGATAGATGAACATTTTCATAATAAATAAAACCACATTGGGAGGACCCCCAACATGAACAAAAAGCAAGTGTATTAGTCACTCAGTCATGTCCAACTCTTTGTGATCCCATGGACTGTATGTAGCCTGCCAGGCTCCTGTGTCCATTGGATTCTCCAGGCAAGAATACTGGAGTGGGTTGCCATTCCCTTCTCCAGGGGATCTTCTCAACCCAGGGATCAAACCCTCGTCTCCTACATTGCCGGCAGATTCTTTACCATCTGAGTCACAGGGAAGCCCATAAAGCAAGCATAAAATACAATTTTTTTTTAAAAGAAGACAAAAAACATTTTTTAAGAGAAGACAAATCAGGGTAAATATCGATGAGGAGAAATGGTGAGCTTCTATCAAAGCTTAAAATTGTGAAGCAGAAAAGTAAAAGTATTAAAAGTAAAACTTTTAATATCATTGTGAACTATAAGTCATAGGTTGGAACTGTAGCAAGAGTGATCCATTCCTCATGTATAGAATAATTATGCATTTTAAAAGCAGAGGTAATATTTAACAACAAAAACTGCCAGTGAAAAATATGAGCCTATTACTATCAGTAATTTCAAAGGGCAGATTTGAAATCACATATAATTAAAGTTTCAGGAAACATAACATGCCAAGAGATGATTATAAGCAGTAGCTTCTTAATCCTTGGCTTATTCACATATTCAAGAGGTAAGCATTCCTACAGGACATGGCACAGGGTCTTAATGACTTGCTTTGATAATTAGACAGTAATGAATCATGAACAGAACCTAGATTTTCCAGCTCTTGGTGTCATGGCTTGGCTTCAAGCCAGAGAAATAGAGCTTGTCCTTTTAAGAGTTAACTTTGCGTCTGAAAGTTCTCTAAGTGGTTTCACGATCACCTCTAGCCAACAGCAGCTTCAACAGCACTTCCCGCTGTATCAAACTAGCAGCTTTTCTTTTTTGTGTGTGCTCATATCTACCAGTCTTTTCTTTTTTTTTTAATTTTATTTTTTAAACTTTACATAATTGTATTAGTTTTGCCAAATATCAAAATGAATCCATCACAGGTATACATGTGTTCCCCATCCTGAACCCTCCTCCCTCCTCCCTCCCCATACCATCCCTCTGGGTCGTCCCAGTGCACCAGCCCCAAACATCCAGTATCGTGCATTGAACCTGGACTGGCATCTCGTTTCATACATGATATTTTACATGTTTCAATGCCATTCTCCCAAATCTTCCCACCCTCTCCCTCTCCCACAGAGTCCATAAGACTGTTCTATACATCAGTGTCTCTTTTGCTGTCTCGTACACAGGGTTATTGTTACCATCTTTCTAAATTCCATATATATGCGTTAGTATACTGTATTGGTGTTTTTCCTTCTGGCTTACTTCACTCTGTATAATAGGCTCCAGTTTCATCCACCTCATTAGAACTGATTCAAATGTATTCTTTTTAATGGCTGCGTAATACTCCATTGTGTATATGTACCACCACTTTCTTATCCATTCATCTGCTGATGGACATCTAGGTTGCTTCCATGTCCTGGCTATTATAAACAGTGCTGCGATGAACACTGGGGTACACGTGTCTCTTTCCCTTCTGGTTTCCTCAGTGTGTATGCCCAGCAGTGGGATTGCTGGATCATAAGGCAGTTCTATTTCCAGTTTTTTAAGGAATCTCCACACTGTTCTCCATAGTGGCTGTACTACAAACTAGCAGCTTTTCTAAGCAATAACTTTGCTACTCATTTCTCATTTGACTCAAAGGAGGTCATTTAATATCAAATTGTAAAAATAATTTTATGCTATTAGGATCCACACCATGAATTCAAAAAAGATAGATCAACATTATTTTTTAAAGAAAAAAATCAGGGGCTTATGTTTTAGTACATAAAATACAATAAAGTTATCCTCAGATCATAATATCAGTATTGATTTATGGATTAGTTGTGGATAGTCATGCAAAGAGCTCTGAGACCCCCAAATCATTCTATAGGAGGCTAACAATCAGTTTCTATAGAATCCTCTAGTTCATGCTCAGCTGGAGACCATGCCCTAAATAGGGACAGAAAGCTTGCCTTAATAAATTCAGTATTTCATAGAAGCCAAAGATGGGATTATTTAATTTAACAGGAAATGAGCATTACAAAAATAGAGGGAACTAGCACAACCTGTGATACTGACTGTGTTACCACTCATTTTACTAAATAGAATTCCGGTCCAATCCTGCCAGCCTGAAACAACAGTGGCATAATTTGAAACTGATTCCTTGGAAGACATCACTGCATAGGAGGTCTCACTCAGGAGTAATTTAACCTCTCCCTAAGTTTTCTTATTTTTCTCTCTTATCTGTAAACACAGTAAGCAGTAAGATTATCATCCAGAAGTTGGTTTACTAGCATTTGTAAGAAATCACATAAGGTACACAACTTATATAAATCTATCAAAGTTGTTGATGTGGCTAATTTTGTAAGAAAGGAAGGAGCTATAAAAATACCAAGGAATAGTATAGATGCAAATCAATTCAGCACTATTCCTGTCTGCTTTAAGAGTGAATGATCTATTTCTTACTGACTATTGGGAGACAATTTGCTTTAAAGTCCACACTTATAAAGTTGTAATACAAATTGAAAAATACGGTTACACAGAAATGGCCAGAGATAGGAGAGCTATTTCACATCAACAATTTCAAGAAGATGAGCATACTTCTTAATGCTAGGAAGTTATCACCAAGATTCTATAAGGCAGAAGACAGCAACAAATCAATAACATTACCAGGTAGATGAGGGCCATGGTAATACTTATGTATAATATGCTCTCTGAAAAGACCAATACCCTCTCCAGTAAGTCTTCCAGGATTAACTCTAGGTCTTGATTTTTCTAGCATCCCATCAACATTGATATATTGGTCTAGAAAAACTGTTATCATGGCAAAATGTCTCCATGTATGCCTTACTTATTTCTAATAGAAAAGGCAAGGTTTTGATATAAGAGAGACCAGACTTTGAACCCTGGTTTAACATTAATAATCTGTATGATATTGAATGACTGACTTTTTACATTTGTTAACAGTGATAATAACTGTTTCAGGAGCTTGTTGTGTGCGCTTTTTTTTTTTTAAATAACATGAGAATAAGCCTGTGGTTGGTGGAGAATGGGTGTGTGTGTGTGCTCAGTTGCTCAGTCATGTCCTACTCTTTGCAATCCCATGGACTGTAGCCCACGAGGCTCCTCTGTCCAGGCAAGAATCCTGGAGTGGGTTGCCATACCCTCCTCCAGGGGATCTCCTGACCCAGGGATCAAAACCATTATCTCCTGTGTCTCCTGCTTTGGCAGACAAATTCTTTACCACTGAGCCACCTGGAAAGCCCAAAGAGTGGATACCTAAATTTAAACAGTAGTTCACTCTGTTTTCCTCTCATGCTAGGAATCAAGATTTCTATAACTTTCATGATTCCTCCAACTTAAAGAATTCTACATACAATGAAAGTGAAAGTGAAGTCGTTCGTTTGTGTCCGACTCTTTGCGACACCATGGACTGTAGCCTGTCAGGGTCCTCTGTCCATGGGATTCTCCAGGCAAGAATACTGGAGTGGGTTCCATTTCCTTCTCCAGGGGATCTTCCCAATGGATGCTCAATAATCACTGAGTGATGACATCAGAATTTCTCAGCAAGACTGTGAATGTGCAGGTTTTAACCTTGGCTACCACCCTGTAAACCAGAATTCTACACTGTGATTACAATTATAGATACCTAAAAAGGATTAATGATCAAATGAAAAAGCAGTAGATATCTATGGCTTATATTGAAATAAATTTTAATGGCTCTATGAAAAAAATCCTTGAATTGGCTATATAAGATAACTCCCTCCTTACCTTAAGTAGTGCCAAGTATACATACATATAGTAGACTAACAGTAGAATTCAATATTTATTTGTTTAAAACACATAAAAAGTAAACCTTAAAGAGAGCTTTGTTGTTCAGTTGCTAAGTTGTGTCTAACTCTTTGAGACCCCATGAACACGCCAGGCTTCCCTGTCCTTCACTATCTCCCTGAGTTTGCTCAAACTCAGGCCCACTGAGTCAGTGATGCCATTCAACCATCTCATCCTCTGTCATCCCCTTCTCTTGCCCTCAATCTTGCCCAGCACCAGGGTCTTTTCCAATGAGTTGGTTCTTCACATCAGGTGGTTTAAATGGAGAGCTTTACAATGTTAATAGTTTGCCTAATCACATCATTTGACATGCAACACTTTATTTTAAAATGAGTGTTAAAAAATCAATATTCTCTCCTAGCCCTATCTGTATGCTGCCCCTACAATGCACTCATAATATTCTAACAGTAATTTCAAATCGAAATTGCATCAAATATCCATCTACATTGACTTCATTCGGACTTGCCATGAGATTATTGTCATAATACAAACTATATTTGCATACATTAAAATATAGCGGGAAAGGTAGCCACTATGCAGGCTAAATAGCTGTTTTTCCTAAACTTAAATATCTCAGGTGGTTTGTTTTTATTCCCCAAGTCCCTAAGGGCATTTTTCTACATTAAAAATTGCCTACATCCCAGGAAATTACTTGCAACAACTTGAATCAACAATACCTTAGCTAATTCATGATATTGTCCCTATTTTTCTGTCTGTTTTCCAGCTACAAGACTACCAGGGAAGTTGAAACTTTACAAGTTCATATTCTCCTGCTGTTTCCCTCTCACCTAAAGTCAGCCTCCTCTGTTGGGAAGGGCATGTGCTAATGATCCAAGTCACGAGTAAGTATATAAAAGAAAAAATTAAAAAGCTATAATCACATTAATGAAATGAACAAGAGGTTTTAGGTTGAAAGTCTCCGAGGTTTTGAGTGGTGCCCTGTTATCACTCGCGCAACCGCTTCTATGAATACTTAGTCCTAACCAAAGGCAGTCTCCTACCTACTGCCTGGTGGAGCCAGGGCTACAAGATGCTGCTCGCAAGAGATAGCACCAAGAGCCCTCCATGGAAATTGCTATTCATTAAATACACAGTTCTATTTTAAGCCACACCTCTGACTGCAGGCAGGTGCTTGCCTGAAGGTAGGTCATTGAGAGTCAATGCAAATGAAGGCAGTTCCCCAGCAGGAAAAAAAATTAACTTAGGGAACTTTGTGGGCATAGGTCTTTCTCAAAGCAGCACCAATGGTGTGCTTTAGGATGTAGCCCCATCACCGAAGTGTGGAGCCAAAGCCTCCAGATTGATTACTGACAGTGAAGTTCCCCCTGGTAGACGGCTCCCATGGTGCCTTTCACTGACTCTGGGCTGCCATCACTATAAATGAAAATAACAAGAGTTACAGTGAGAGACACAGGATACCCTGTACAGTATGGTAATTACCTTGCTAGTCACTCTTCTACCCCAAGTAACACTCATTAGAGACTGTCAAACACAAATCACATTAGAGAAGACACTACCACTAACTAACAGCATCTACGAGCTCTTGAAAGTCATGGAGAATATAGAGTTGAAGGCTTGAGTCTCTGGGGAACCCATAGAGAATCCAACCTCCTTTCTCTAGTCTCAGAGGCTTCTAGCTCAGATGAAGACATTACTCTTGCTCTCAAACTCCAATTTGAAATTGGAAGCTTATAAAAAGCCACAGGGGTGCGGAGGGGGTTCTCTCTGAAGATTTCTGCATTGGCTCTAGACCACTGGATCTCAAATTTGGCTGCATATTTGGAACCATATGGGGAGTTTTCAAAAATGCTGAGACCTTGGATGTGACCTTCATAGATTCTGGTTTACTTGGTATGGATACCTGGGCAGACTTGCTAGACAACTCAGTTCCATAGAAACGTTCAAGAGCTACTGCACTAGACCAGTGGTTCTTAAAGGTAATGTGCATGTGAATCATCTAGGGGATCTTGTTAATCCGATTTGATTCAGAAAGTCTTGGTTGGGGTATGAGATAATCACTTTTCTGGCCAGTACCCAATAACTGCCAAAGCTTCTGACTTGCAAACCAAGCTTTAAGTAGCAAGGCTTTAGAGCAAACTGGTAATGCAGGGAATGAGATAATAAATCCCCTTTATCAACAACCTGAATCCTTACCTTTAATCACACTAGTAACACATTCTGGTGAATGTACCATGACATGTGCAAGTGATACATATTTACACTTGCATGTAGTTGAAAATGTCCTGGATCATAATGGCCAACCATTAAGTCTAGCACTGGGGTATTATCTGACCTTGAATATCATTCTATTCTACATCCAATTTAATATAAAAATATTTGTCTTGATATCAGGCATGTGTTTTGGTCTACTATGCCACAAATTTAGTCCGACCCAATAGATGACAGCCTACCAGGCTCTTCCTTCCCTAGGATTCTCCAGGCACGAATACTGGAGTGGGTTGCCATTTCCTTCTCCAATGCATGAAAGTGAAAAGTGAAAGTGAAGTTGCTATTCCCACTGAAATCAGGAATCAGTTATTGCTAATAATAACTCACTGTAACCAAGAAATAGAAAAAAAACATTCTCACGTTAAAAGTTTATTTTAGGAGCTAATGATAAAGATCATTCTAAATGGCAAACACTGGACCCTTGATAATTAAAGACAGAAATAGGAGATGCTCACTGTCATTTCTATTTTTAACAGTGTTCTGGAAAATTTGGCCAGTGCAAAAAGACTAAATTAAGAAATAAGATGTATACACATATTGCAAAGGAAAGGAATAGGAAAGAGAAAACTGTCCTTGTCTGAAGACGACAGGATGACCACAAGGAGTCTTTACAAATCAACAGAAAGACTATTGAAACTATTAAGAGATTTCAGTAAATTAATATATTTAACAAAATAAAATTGTATTTATTTATAAGCCTTAATATACAAAAATCTTTTATAAATAAATGACATAAGAAAGCATGTTAATATCATGGGCAAAGTAAATAATCATAAACAAACACAACAGAGTACATAAGAATCACCGACATAAAAACTGAAATGTAAATTTAATAATATGAGATAGCAATACCAATTTGATAAAAATATTTTTAAAGATGTTTTTAAGATAACATTTTAAAAGATAATCTGTCCAAATTCATGGAATGTACAGCACTAACAGTGAGCCCTAGTAGAAACCATGGACTTTGAGTAATAATGATGTATTAATATATTGTCATAAATTTTAGCATACGTACCACTGTGGTGCAAGATGTTTATAGGAGAAAATGTGTGGGGACAAGTGATATATGAGGAAACTCTGCTTTTGGTCACTTTTTAAAACCGAAATATAGTAGATGTTCAATATTATGTTAGTTATTACAGTATTATTGAACATTCTTTTATACTATAATTATATCCTTATGGTTTATTGATTTTGTAATTGGAGTTTTGCACCTCTTGTTCCCTTTCCTTATTTATCCCCTGTCCCTCTCCTGGCATCCATCTATTTGTTCTGTATATCTAGGAGTTTGTTTTCATTTTGTTTTATTTATTTACTGTTTATATCAATTCATGCAGAAAAAAGTATTTGACAAAATTCAACATCTCTTCATGATAAAAACTCTCAGGAAACTATGAGCAGAAAAGAACTTCCTTAACTTGAAAAATACATTTACAGAAACCTATAGCCAACGTGGTACTTCACGGTGAACGATGGAATGAATACTTTCCCCTAAACTCTAGGAGAACACAACTTAAGCCTTCTGCCTATTTGTCAACAATGGCTATGTAATACCTTGCTACTCAAAGTGTGATCCAGGAACCAAGAGCAAGTGCAAAAGCTGGGAGCATGTTAGAAGAGTAGAATTTCAGACCAGGTCTAGGCCTACTGAACTAGAATCTGCAGTTTAGCAAGGTCTCCAGGTAGCCCATATACACACTACAGCTGGAGAAGCCCTTGTGCAGGGTACCAGAACAAGGCCTTGGTTTTCAGTCTCAACTCCACTACAGTGTGGCTTTGGGTAAGTCAGCTAAGCTTTCTGGGTCTCTGATTCCTCATTTATGAAATACATAAAATGATATCTCCCTTGCCACGTTGTCATAAAGATAAAGAGACTTCATAAAGTCATGCTTCAAATTGTGCAAGAAGCCTGAGACATATCTGCCATTTCTTTTCTAATAACTATAGCTTGCTAGGATAATAAGATAAGTGCAAAGAGAGAAAACTAACATTTCCAAAACTGATAGGAAAAAAGAAAAAATAAGAACTGAAGTCCCCTGAATGCCAGACTATCTTTCACACACTGTGTTTGGTTTTGATGGACCCTTATCACAAAGCTCATCCTCCCCCTCCCCCACAAGTTGTGTCCTGAATCACTGAGTTATAAACTCCTGGGCACAGTCATAGGTAGCACCGGTCTATGTATACAAAGACATAGCATTGGTATCATTTCTAAAGGCCAAACTGATACCTAAGTAGGACATCTCCCAATTCAATCTACCTTGTTTTTCCCAGCTTTAAAAAAGAAAGTCCCTTATTTTAATCTGGAGAGCTGTTGGTTTGCAAATTGGCCCCTGTACATAGAAGGCAAAGAGAGATTGGAGAAAGACAGAACCCACTCCAGATGGGTGGGTGGCCATTAAAATAGGTAAGGAAACTTACTTATAAGGCTCATCTTGGGGGCTACAAGATGACTAGCTCACCACACCCACCTGCCAGCATCTTTAAAAGTTCATAGAGAGGCCTTAACAGGGTTCAGTCATGGGCACAGCCCAGGCGATCTCAACAAGACCTTACTCTCTCAAGGCTGTGTCTCCACTATGGGAATGGTAGGCAGCATGTACATTCCAAGGACACAGGAGGGGTGGGATTGTCTGACTGCCTGGGTTCAGCTCAAGGGTCAACTAGCAACTGTGCCGTCTCAGTAGCCTTCTCCAACAATAGCTCTAAAAGAGAAATGCAAAAATATTTTCTCAGAGTGAAAAAAGCACAATGGCAAATGGAAAAGACCCATCTTAGAACTCACTTCAGCTCTAAATAGAAATGAAAGGAACAAGAAAAGGAATCCCATCGTTCATATTGGTCAACAGCAAAGAATTAATGAGGCTAAGGGTTGGAACCGAGCTTCGTACACGTAATTCCAGTATTTTAGGAAACTTACAGCCATCATGTGCTTTTTCCATCTGATTTATTACCTTCCTGCTGCTGCTATTTTAACCAATGTCCCCTTTTTGTCCTTAATTAGGATGTAGGACATTTGGTCCCCTGGCATCTTTGCAAAAAGTTCCCATGTTCTTAGTCAATCATCCATACTTTTTTCCCCATCAGCCTTGCTAAATTTTGTCTTGAACACGATTTTTTCTGTTGTCTTTCACTTAAACAAGATACCAGATCCATCCCTTTCTCTTTATAGTTGCCTTAAATCTCCTGCATGCCTTGTCTGAGCTTCTGAAAGTGGTGTTTCTAGAAAGAGCTGTATGCTGTCATCTACCTCCCCAGCCTCATGCCCCCTTCACCACACTGGGGGGTGCCCTCCTGCAGGGCTTGACAGCAAATCCTGAGCAGTGCCAGGGGCTACCACAGCCCCTCATCACTACTCTGTACAGCTGTGTTGCCCCACGCCAATCCCAGACCTGGCCCATCAGATGCCATTCTTGGTAGCAGGAGAAAAATGAAGACACTACAGTGAGTTTTCATAAAATTACACTTATTTCCATGGAAACATGTTCCTTGTATTCTGAGATTACATGTCTCTTCTGTTTTTTTCTTTTGTTGGAATAGTCTAATAATAACGCCTCATTTTTTTATGTGTATCTATCTATTTATTTCTGTTGTTTTAAATCCATTTACTTTGAATTAGAGAATAATTGCTTTACAATACTGTGTTGTTTCTGCCATACATCAGTATGGGCTTCCCTGTGGCTCAGATGGTAAAGAATCTGCTGGCAATGCAGGAGACCTGGGTTTGATCCCTGGGTCAGGAATATCCCCTGGGGAAGGGAATAGCAACCCACTCCAGTATTCTTGCCTGGAGAGTCCTATGGACACAGGAGCGTGGCAGGCTACAGTCCATGGGATGGCAACAAGTCGGACATGACTGAACGACTAACACTTTCTTTCTTTTCTTTCATACAACAACATGAGTCAGCCATAGGTGTATATATGTCCCCTCCCTCTTAAACTTCTCTCCTGCCTCCGACCCCATCTCACCCCTCTAGGTTGTCACAGAGTGCTGGATTTGACTTCCCTGCAGCATACAGCAAATTCCCACTGGCCATTCCCCCATTTTTAAATGGTCTTGTTTTGCACAGCTAAAATGCTGCCAAACCTCTGTCAGACTCTCTATCTCTGTTGCCATTTCTTGTTTACTGTCCTGTGAAATCTCAGAGTCTGAGTGTACAGGTTAAGGATCCAAACCTTAACCTCTGTGGTCTGAGTTGGATAAGAAGCCCTGTTCTGCTTTCTATTGCTGAAGTAACTGTAGACAAGTTGCTAAGCCTCTCCAAACTTTTGGTTTATTCATATCACAATGGAGAAAACAGTACCTACATTGTCAAAAAAGAAATAAATAATATATGCTAAGTGCATAACATAGTACCTGGCACAGAGTAACAGATCAATAGGTAGTAATTATGATTATTATTATGCTGCCTTGAGAGTTATTTGGCCAAACATTTAAAATAAGCTCCCATCTGTTGTCATGGCTCCACTTTCCCTTTGGAGAGGAAGACCAATATCCAGTTAACTTCAAGATCTTATGTTTGATTGGGGGTTAGTCCTACAGGATGGGGCTTTAGGACTGAAGTAGAGTCAATGAAGTAGAGTTAATAAATTATGCTTTTTTGTACAGTTTATGATGTTTTGGCATCTTGGGGACCCTGCAGACTAGAGGAGGGCCTGCTCCTCTCAAGGTTAGCTAATTCCTAGAGATAGGAAGCAATTTGCTTGGGAGTGAGCCTCTGATATGCAAACCGACAGATCCAAAACCCATAACCTCAAACACTTCTTTTAACTAATTTTCAAACACCAAGTCAGTGTTTCCTCTGTTCCAAATAAATCATGCCAGACAACTAGGGATCATCCCTATAGCCTAGGGATAGCCCACTGAAATTATTCAAACTAGCCAATCCTAAGGTGTTTACGCTGCCCTGCCTCGCCTTTCCCACAGTAACCAAACTACAGGCTTGTGGCCATGCTGTCCCTTCCCCTCTCTGCCTCTTGACTGACCCAGGTGCTTCCCCATGTGGCCCTGTGTGCCATGCCTCCTGCTTCTAGGGAACTGGAAGTCAGAGCTTCTTCCTTCATGACAGTTGTCTCCCAGTCTGTTGGCCTCATCACATCTGATTAAATCATACCTGTGGTGGATTCGTTTCGATATTTGGCAAAATGAGTACAATATTGTAAAGTTTAAAAATAAAATAAAATTAAAAAAAAAAATCCAAAGGACATTTCACTGTAGTCAGCAAATCTGACCTGCCTCAGATGATTTTTTTTTGGCTGAATATCCCCATAAACTTAAATATGCCAAAATGTCACCATAAGTGTAAATATCTTCCTTAATGATAAACACCTCCCCCCGCCCCCATTCCAAATCCACATGGTGCTAGATGTGAATATCCAGGATGACTAGAGAATACTTGGTTTCCTAAAGGTAACTTCCGAGATGTAGTATCATCCAAGTGGAAAGCTGGGGCAGGTGCAGACCCACCTCTGAATTGCAGTGACAATTGCAATGGCAGGGTAGCTATCCACTTCAGAGAATCTTTTGTTTGTTTTTTGGCTTCACCGTGTGGCTTGTGGAATCTTAATTCCCCGACCAGGGATCAAACCCATGTCCCCTACAATGGAAGTACAGAGTCCTAACTACCTGACAACCAGGGAATTCCCCTCTTCAGAGCATTTTTGAATGCTGGGTTTCAATTATCTAATAACTGTTCTTCATTTTCCTGGTGTCAATAGCAATGCAGAACCAATCTACAAAGAACTAAGCAGCATAGCCACTGTTTTAAATAGAAGCTAAAATGGGGCAAAAATTGTATTTTGCTTGTTTCCTGGGAAGAAACTCATTTCTAATTAATTGCTTTTTGTACTTTGATGATGTTAAAGGTCCCTTTCAGTTCTTCAGTTATATGATTTTATGACTGTCACCGTCATTTTATTTTCTCACCATTTTGGATCCAGTTCACTGAGAGATCACCAAGAGGTATCAACGGTTTTTGTTAACAGATAAAACTGAATACAATATGTATATTTGACCCATACTAGCCTGGCGGGCTGCCGTCTATGGGGTGGCACAGAGTCGGACACGACTGAAGCGACTTGGCAGCAGCAGCAGCAGTAATAACTAGTGAAAGGTTCAAAAACTTAGGGCTTCATTTCTTCCTGTACCATAGACTCTCCTAGAAAAAGTCTTGGCCAAAATGAACGCTCTTCCTGATCACTCAATAAATTGCTCATTTCCTGAGTTTCTAATCCCCTATCCTCCACAGTCACTGAGGGTGGTAAATGGAGCTCAGGGTTTTAGTGGCTCTGAATACCTGCATTCTTGATCCATTCTGGACATTGACCAGAATCACCTGCTGGGAGACCCCCTAAAAAAACTGCCTTGACAAACACTTTGCCTTTCCCGTCATTTATAACTGAGGTTGCACTTGTCAACAAAGCTTTTCCAAAGCCCTTCACCACAACATTCTCAGGCAAGGATTTACATTCTTTCCTCCACCCCTATCGAAAGCTAGATCATTTTTGTTACCTGAAAGAAATGAATAGCAGTAGAAGGCCATTGAAAGCAGACCTTAGCTTTTCTCTCCTGGTATGAGTTTGAAAGATGCCTGCTCTCATAGAAATACATTGTGGACAATGCAGACATGCCCCACTTTTTCCTCCCGCTGTAGCTCTTGTGATGTGGGCTAAAGAAATTTCTAAAATTGGGTCCTGAAATCCTTTTGCTCCTTGCTTCTCCTGCTGTGGCTACTCCGCTGGGCTTTCCATACCTTTTTTCTTTCTTTCTTTCTTTTTTTGGTAACAAATGAAATGAGAAACTATTGTACTTGGGCCCAATTTTTTCCCCAAACATCCATCGTTCTTATTGGATTCCTATGCTTATGTTGGCATTTATGAAGATGAGCCTTTGTAGACTCCATTTTAAAAACTTCAGTAAAATAACTAGACTAAGCAGTGCTTCTCTTGTCTCTAGCTCATCAATGGCACTCACCGTTTCCCACTGCACACACAATCACCAAATACTCTAGTAGCTCTCTTTTTTTCCCTGTAATATTTACTTTATTTTACCTCAAAACGTATGCAAATAAAGATTAATTGTACCCCGACTATGTAGATCATTTTTTAATTAGCAGAGTTCACTGTACTTAGAGAATATGGTGATTAAATAGGACAGCAAAATGACTAATCCATCGTAAAATTTATGAGTTCCTCACCCCCCCCAAAATTTCAACTTAAGATGCTTTCATTCCTCTGAACAATTCAGCCTGTCAGTAAGAGACAAGAAAGCAAGTAATGTGAGCTAAAGCCCCATATTTGCATTAGCATCCATCAATAGAAGAAAACATAACCTATTTTTAATTACATTCAAGGTTTTCATCCTATTAATCTGAAAGTTAAACATGCAACAATGAATTCCATTGGTGAAATACTACTTTCTGGCACATTAGAAAAAGAAATAAAATCACCATGGATATAAAGCAATGTGTGGTGAACCCTTCTTACAAAGTCTTGCATGGTGGTTTCCTGGGAAACCAAAACTCGGTAGATATACAAACTAAAATGCAGATGTGTGCCTTTCAAAGAACGAATTCCAGTTTGTATTCCTAAAGAAGCCAATTCATTTTCTGAGTTTTCCACAAAATACCATGTCCCTCAAAATTGGAATAAAAATCTGATCTCCTGCACATGCACAATAATGTTGGAAAATTAACATGTATTCAATCAAATTTGATTTTTAAACCCATATAATATATGATCTCCATAGACTGGCAGCTAGTAAACCACTAGGTAACCTTGTTCTTTGGTATCTCACCAGGGGCTCTGCTGAATCATCGCCTTCCGGGTTGTGTGCCAACTCTGGAACAAACACAAATGTATATTTCCTTTCCAAATGCCCCACTTCTGCCAGGAACCTAGCAGATGCACCAACAAATGGTGCAAGTCTGCCTATTAAACGGGGAGCTCATTGAATTTCTATTGCATTTCTCCAGCACAAGTGCATTTGGGGCAAAGAAAGAAATTAAAATGAAGTCAGGTGTCATTCAAGAAAATTACAGTCCCACGGAGGATAGTTCTGAGTTGCAGCTTTGAGTTGCCATGCTGTGCCTTTCACAGCTGCCTACGGTTCTTGTCATTAATAATCAGTAAATAAGGTCTGCAGGTGGGCCTGGAAGGCACCCTGAGCCAAGAAGATGGTAGTTAGGGCTTCTGTCTCGAAGATGGGTGGCCAGGCTCATTTGCACAACCCAGCTTATGTTTCTACACAAAAGTGCAACCCTACTTAGCATAGCTTCGGGGAAGCTGCCACAATATAGGGAATGCTAATTACTGTAACCAACTGGCAACGATGCATCCAAAATTAAATGGCCTGTGACTGAGCAGATGAACAATTTTTATGGCCCAAAGATCAGGGAACAGGGATAGTTTGTTAAATTAACTGACAGCCTCTTTGGTCTAAGTAGGTGAGTGGAAGTCATTTGAAAGCCGTGCGTGCATGCAGCTACATACCACAGTCTCTCCTGCGTAAGTACAGTTCCCCCTGCAGTTTTATGTGGGAGCATGGCTACAGTTAGTACATAAAACTCAAAAAGTTCCCCAGTTCAGTTCATAAATGACCAGGAGAAGCTATTCTGAATCTCTATGGGATTGATTTTTCACACATGAAGCTTTGATCATCTTTAAATTCACCTGAAACTAATTCAAATAGTTGCATAGAGAGGTTTTTGGGAAACCTCTAGAACCCTGCATGAACAAAAGCTTTTAACTTCTAATTTCCAGCATGGATCATACTTAGGAACCAAGCCGTTCCACTCTCATATCACAAGTTGCTGTGATTATAAATTCATTCCCAACTGTTCACGAAAATCTAAAAGTCTCCCAGAAAAAAGAAATAATACAAAGACGAGGGCATAGCGTCTAGCATTGCTTTTAGCAAACACTTTCCACATCACAATTGAAGCCATTATTTCTGCCTCTTCTGCTACAGGATTTCTCAGCTTCATCACCACTGACATTTTGAACTTGGTAATCATTTGAGTACAGGTACAATTCAGATATGCTTTCAATTGCAGTTTAAATTACAATTTTGTATTACTCCAGTCTCTAGAATCTCCTCTTCATATATTGAATTTCTCCAGGAAGTACTAAAATTGCCAGATTTCTGAGAATGGGAGAATGTGAAGAAGGTGAGGGCAGACATACAGCCTAGAGGAAACTTACAATTTGGTTAAGAAAATAAAACTCATGAAAAGATAGTGGCTCATTTGATTGTGAAAAATGCCAAAGAGGTACAGACTCTTAGAGTAGCAGAAGAGGCAGAAATAATGGTAGACTTCCACGGGCAGGTGAGAACTTGAGAAAGACATGGAATTTATTCTGATCTTAAATTTTCAGTGGTATTAAAATTGTAGAAAGGGAAAAACATTTTAGGCAAAGGGAAAAAATTGCAAGTACAATGAAACAGATGTTGATACATGTCTGGCACTGTGATGATAGTGAGGAAACATACCTAGATGAGCAAAGCAATGAGTTCCTGCAGAGAGGAAGAACCGAAAGGAGACAGTAGCAAGAAGTGGAGAACATTTCAAGCTAAACAACGGGGGTAAAGGATAGGCATGAGTTTAGCAGTGCTTGGTATTTATGCCTATCATTAAAAGATGGATTGAATGATGATAATACTTAGGGGGAAATACATAGACAGGAGCAAGGAGGAGGTGAGGGGAGGGGAACAGTGTTATCCAACATGGGCAAAGTTCCATTGGCTTTGGATGGTCTTATGTAATGAAGGGATGTCTCATTTGCCCACAGTTTTTTTTGTTGTTGTTGTTGTTGTTTTTGTATTTCACGAATACCATTTCTGTTTCAGCACTGTGTTAACATTGCCGATTACCGTAAACAACTACAAGAAAGTTTGAGTTTTGTTGGAAAAAAAATTTTTTAAATCATGCTTTTTAATATGTATCATACCTCTGCAGACAAATGCCAAACCTCTAGGAAATGACTTCTGCCATTCTTCTCCACTCCTGACTTCAATAAAATGACATCCACTTTTCTCAGCCCCACAGAACAGGCAGCAAATAATGCCTCCCAACCACAGAAGCCTCTGCCCCACACCCCTCAGGGACTCTGTTGCCTGCAGCCAATAGACTTAGGTACATTCCTGCCTAGAGCAGGTAATAATCAGTTAGCATCCTGCAAGTTAACTCCTTTTCTCCCAGAGGCAGGTATGGGAATCTCTTCCTGTTTTCCTTACACTTTCTTTGGAAGCACATAATTTTGATCGTAAAAGACATGGATCGGATAAAAATTCTGCCTTCCTGGGATCATTTTGCTCCAACACAAAGCCTGGAATTCATATGACATGACTGATCAAATATAAAAGAAAAGACATTTCTGCCCATGTTCTCAAATTGGGGTGTAAATGAAAATCACATGGAGACAAACAGCTTAGAAACTCTGATTTAGTAAGCATAGGGATGGAAACAAATATCTGCTATGACTTAGCTGGTTCTGATATTTAGAAAGTTTTAGAGGAACACGAAATATGCTTTTTACAGGATATTCCAGATGTCTTTCTGGGAGTAAGGTCATTATTCTCAGTCTTGACTTTCTATCCTCTCCAAAAAAACCACAAATGTATTAGACAAAAAACCAGTCTTGTCACCTCTGAAGTGTCTGGGTGATGATGAAAGTGTATCAAGAATAGTCAATACTTTAGTCACTTAAGATGTCCTTCAAGGAAATCTACCAGCATAAGTCACAGGCTCAGAATCAAACCCTTCCTTCTCACAGTCATATTTATCAAGGGATGCAAGGAGTTCTAAGAAGCAACATGTCAAGGAATCTGCTTTCACTGAATAGAAGAGAAACTCCCTTGAAATCCTTGAGTATATTGAATGCTGGTTTTGGATGGACTTAAGATCTGTTGATAGATCCCAGAAAACCTCCACCTCACCTGATCCTTTACTCTGTGTCTCTACTATTTACCATAAAAACCATGGGATCACAATCAAATAGAAAGAGGAATTTCTGGACTAAAGTTGGGAACTATTTGCTACAGCCTAGCTCAAACAACAGCCAAGGTCTGCCTCTTTTCTAGACTTGAAAGAATCAAAGAGATGGGGGAAATAAAGCAAGGCTTTATCAAAATTAACAACTTTTGCTATTAAAAGATACAATTAAGAAAATAAAAAGATAAGCCACCAACTGAGAAAAATTATTTGCAAAGCATATATCTATCTGACCACAAACTTATATCTAGAATATGTAGGGGACTCTTTCAACCAGAAAAGAAAAAAAGCGTCCAGATTTAAGCAGACATTTTTACCAAAGAAGACACGGGATGGCAAATAAGCACATGAAAATATCCTTTAGGGAAATGAAAATTAATACCATAACAGACAACACTGCACACCTATTAGAATGGCTAAATTTATAAAACCTAACTGTTGAGAGGTTGTGGAGCAACTGGACTTCCCATGCACTGCTGGGAGGAGTGTACAATAATGAATGGCCTTGGATAACACTTTGCCAATTTCTGAAACACACACAGTCTGAAGTCTGACGATTGCAGGAAGGTTGCAATGTAGATAGTAATGGCGTATAAGACCTAAGATACTCAAAATGGAGCCTCCCAATCTCCATTTGAAACAAGGATAATTGGCTGGCATTTTTCCTGGGCAAGATAAATAGGGTAAGTTAAGCAACAGGAAGAGGCCTGCCTTCAAATATACGTTTCAGGCCTGGCCTACGAGTCCTCTTGCCCCAGTGCTTAGCCTTGCAGATTTCATGTCACCTTTCCTGGCGCTGAGCATGCCTGTCGCTAGCAGCAGCATGTCAGCAGGGGTTGTCAGTGGCAGCTGTTTCCCAGCTGTTTACAGCAGAGCTACATCGCTTCAGGATGAGCTTCTGTGCTTTGTCCAGCCACCTGGTCTGATTTCTTCCATCTCCCCTCTATAAATCTAATGATGATTGCTTAAGTTTTGATGCTATTGGGTCTATCATAAAGGTTGATATTCTCTCTAACAGTCAAACTTACAGTTTTGTGACCCCCAGAGAGGTGCTAGGGATTCCTCTTGGCCTAAGCTTGTCATAAGATTAGGTCATGCAGCCCAGGAGGCATTTCTGGCCCCTAACTCTGCATTTCTGAATCAATTTCAGAGCTTCCTGAACCCTTGGATTCACTCTGGAGGGCACTCTCCTGTTTAGTATTCACTTTGTTGCTCAAAGAACATATGTCTTTTTATTCCCTGAAGGACTAGCAGGTGCCCTGATGAGAGTGAATGCTATAATCTCACGACAAGTCATCTACCAAGACTTCCCATAGCAAATTCGGCCATTCCTCTTAAGTCCAGACCAAGTTGTTCCTGCTCCAGAAATTCTTTCAATATTCTAGCCTGTGGAGCTTCATCTCTCTCATTCTGGGCTGTATTCAGTACATATAATATTCTGCTTTTTTATTCCACAATCCAATCCATTTTTACATTGGTTGATAGGTTGGATTCTCTGAAGAATAACTCTGATCACATACTCCCTTGATCAGAAATTTCCATTGGCTCCCAAGAGCTTACAAAGTCCTAGGTCCTGGGACCTTCACCACTGGTCTCAGCCCATCCAAGCAGTCTCTCTATAGCTGCCCTTCATGACTTACTTATGCTTTCGCTGAATTGAACTGTGGGTTTCTCCTTAGTGCTTTTCTATGGGGCTTCCCTGGTGACTCAGCGGTAAAGAATCCGTCTGCAATGCAAGAGACACAGGTTTGATCCCTGGGTCAGGAAGATCCCCTGGAGGAAGAAATGACAATCCACTCCAGTATTCTTGCCTGGAAAATCCCATGGACAGAGGAGCCTGGCAGGAGCCTATAGTCCATGGGGCAGCAAAAGAGTTGGACACAACTTCATGACTAAACAACAATGATAACAACATTCCCATAATTTAGTTTATGCTGTCACTCCCATCTTTCCCCTACTCCATATATCTGTATACAACAAACTCAAACAGTATCTTTCTAGGAAGTCTTCTCTTTAGTCAACTTAAACTAATCTTTCCCACCAATCAATTTCTATTGCTGCATATTTGAATCTCTCTTAAGACTCTTACCATTTTATTCCTTTTTAGGAGTTGTTTATGTACAAGCATTCTTCCCAACTGCTGAACTACAGGTGCTTTAAGAATATGTAGGGACCATATTCCATTTACCATTGTTCATAGGGCCTTCAGTATAGTAAGAGGGTAAAGAACAATTCTTTCCAAGACAAGCTCAATGAAGACAGCTGGGCCAGAGTCTGTGCAAAGACAGGAATTTGAGTGTTTGTCCCCATATTTTCTAGTTCTGTGCCCAAGGGTAAGCCACTTAGCCTCAGTTTCCACAAACGTAAAGCTGAAATGATAGCATCTTTCTAACCTGTTTGCTGGGCCATTATGCTGAGCTAATCAGATTAAGTATTTGAAAACTACAAAACCCTCCAAGAGGCTTACAGCCTCCAAAGTCAGCATGAGGCATATGCTTTTGGAAAGTGTACATTTTTAAACATTGTACTTAAAGTTTTAGATATATAGAATCATTAAAAATCAAGTTAACTCGGTGGTATCTCATCTACTACCTACCTATAAGGCAAGAGAAGTTTGGAACTTTGTCCCTAAATAGTGTCAGAGGCACAACTCTTAGTCTTGTGTTATTCCCATTAAGGGCTTCCTTGGTGGCTCAGCTGATAAAGAATTTGCCTTCAATGTGGGAGACCTGGGTTCAATCCCTGGGTTTAGCAGATCCCCCTGGAGAAAGGAACACTATCCACTCCAATATTCTGTCCTGGAGAATTCCATGGACAGAGGAGCCCATGAATAGCAGGCACTCAGCAATACTTGCTGAACCAAATAGATTCTGCAACATTTTTGTTTTCTGTTTTTGTTTTTCATCTTTATTTATTTGGCTGTGTCAAGTCTTAGTCGTGACACTCTGGGTCTTCGTTGCATCACACAGGATCTTGTGGCTTGCAGACTCTCTAGTTGTGGTGCACGGGCTTAATAGCTGCAGTATGTGGGCTTAGTTGCCCCGTGGCAAGTGGGATCCTAGTTTCCTGGTCAGGAATCAAACCTGCATCTCTTGCAATTGCCAGGTGGGTTCTTAACCACTAGACTCCCAGGGAAGTCTCAATTCTGTGACAAGTTGACTTAAAGTCCAAAGTCACCATAGATTGAGGTTTCCTGTGGAACTTACAAGGCTGAGAAAACAATATTGAAGCAGGGGTTAGAGCACATGCTCTATGTCCCATAGTAACTGTCCTACCTTAAGCAGGGTTTCCAAATCTCTCTGAGCCTCTGCCAGAGTGTAATCTCTGAGAAGGTAGAGATTTTGTGTCTATTGTATTCATTGCTATGGACCCAAACCTGGATGAGCTCCTGGTCCACAGTCTGACTTCAATGTTCAGTTTTTAAACAAATGAATGCACTTCAGTTTTTTCAAAAGTGAAATAGTAACAATCTCATAGGGTTGTCCCCAGAATTAAATGAACAGAAGCACTTAACGCTCTTAACAGTGACTGGAATCCAGTAAGTGGAATCCTGTAAGCTGACCATCATTACCATCCTAAAAATCATCCCTACCGATTGGGGCTGAGGATGAGGAGAGGGCTTCAAAAGGATGGGTGCCCTAACCTGAATACCCAATCTCGCTTACTCTGAATAGCAAATCTAGAGAGAATTAGGGAGCACATTCTGGCAAATGTTGATTGCCAGAGATGCCTCTTTCAAACCAAGCATTATCACTGAAGATCAGAACTTGGAACAAATACAGACAAACGGAGTGAGCAAACAAAAACTTGGGAACTAAGCCCTAAAGTAGAGGACAAAAAGAGCTCATTGTCAATTTTTTTCATAAACCAATGAAACCCTTTTTTCCAACCAAATGTCTCAAAAATTTAATGTAGAAGCAAGCATATAAATAAGGCAGTAGTATGGTATCTAGGTTATAGTCTTTTTATACTAAAGGTGTGTTTTACTAAGCATCACATTTGCAGCTACCATTGAAGACCAGTTATGAAATTAAATGTGCATGTTAGCACCTTTTTTTCACAAATATTCACACACACAAATTAAAACATAGTTAATTAACTATTTAGGTCAAATAAAAGCAACATGTATAACATGGAAGGATAATCAATATTTAAATAATATAATAAAATATAATTAACAAGAATATTGACCTTGACATAATTTAATATACCCTTGAGGATCCCAGAGGCATCTCAGGATTCTTCAGAGTCACGGAATCATCATAAAGAATTTCAATTATAATTGTGTAGTATTGACACTGATTATCTGAGCTTTCTGGTTGTTTGAACTCACTATGAGAGATGTCAGTTATATAGGTATGTGAAGGGAGGTGTGTATGAGGTAGGGTGTGTATATAGCACACACACACAGTATGAATATAGAATGTATACATTTCCTTCCGGCTTTGCTTTCTTCTTCTAGAACACTGCCTCCACGTTCCCCTAAAAAGCATGGAATATTCTAATAAAACATTTTCACCAGCTTAAAAAAAGGCTTTAGGCAATAATTTAAAATTTTTCCACTTAGCACGTGCTTTGACTCCCAAAGACTTGTGCTTTTGTACTTTAAAGAGTACGATGGTATTTCACCTCTTGCACCTCTATCCAAATAATGGTAGAACTGCCAAAATAATGACATATCCCTTGAAACTTGGATACATTTAAATTTTATTTTTAACAGTATCCTGCTATCATTCAATAAAACTGGATCTTCCGGTGAAGACCTGTCCACTATCCACCGACTGCATTAGTTTCTCATATCTATATAAACTTTCTAAACTGAACTGTCCTAGTTCACTAATCTGGTTTTTAATCCTTTATGTATAGATTTGAAATCAAGACATAAGACTCCTTCACGGGGAGGTTTGCATATTGAAGTGTCCCAAGTTATATTCTGTTTTTCTAAAATAAATTCCTGCAACAATTTTTTAAAAACCTGATTTTCATTACATCACCTTTGCCCACAACTGATTTATTTATGACAACATTAGTGGCCAAAAGCAGGAGATGTAAGAGACGTAGGTTGGATCCCTGGGTTGGGAAGATCCTCTGGAGGAGGAAATAGCAACCCACTCCAGTATTCTTGCCTGGAGAATAGCATGGACAGAGGAGCTTGGCAGGCTACAGTCCATGGGGTCACAAAGAGTCAGACAGGACTGAAGTGACTTACTTAGCACGCACACAAACCTGGTAGTTTGGAAAGTGTTCATTCTTCCAGGCAGAGAGTACCGAGGACCACAATGCTGAAAATTGAGTAAATTATAAAATTCAGTCATAGCCCATATTCCACTCCTTACCTTGTTGTGCAAGCTAGAAATTCTGGTACAGTCCTTGTTGCTGAAGACAAGTTCCTGAGCCCACTGAACAGTGAAGCCAAGCAAACTGAGATGTTGGAGTTTGGAACAGAGAAAAGTTTATCACAGGGCCATCTGAGAAGAACGCAGGACTTATGCTCAAAAAACCCCCTGAGACTCCTCCAGGGGTTTCAGGAAATCATCTTCAAAGGCCAAATAAGGAGCGGGTGGTGTGGGGTATGTAATCAGCTCCTGGTCAATTCTCTGATTGGTTGATTATAAGGCCACAGGCTCCCAGGTGGCTCAGGGGTGAAGAATCAGCTAGCCAATGCAGGGGATACCGGTTCGATCCCTGGGTTGGGAAGATCCCCTGGAGGAGAAAATGGCAACCCATCCCAGTGTTCTTGCCTGGGAAGTCCCATGCACAGAGAAGCCTGGCAGACTACAGTCCTGGGGTTGCAAAGAATGGGATACGACTGACCATGCAAACATGCATGAGGTCACAGGGTGCTGTCACAGAAGTCATAGTAATAGTAACAATGGGAAGTGCCAGAAGGTCTGAGGGCTACGTGCTCCTGATTGTCACGTAGTTGATTTCCTCCATTTGGCGGTTGTCCTTTAGCATCTGAAAAACTCATGAAATATGCAAGAGATACTTTTATCTGGGTACTTCAGAGAGGAGCTACAGCAGAGGATGTGGACAGGGAAGGCCCCCTTGGGTTCTGATAGGTTGCACCGTGCTGCCCTCTTCCCCACATCTTGTTAACAAGAAGGCTCTCTCTTACTGAGAATTTCTCTGCACTCATGGTTCCCATTGTTCTGAGGGGCCTTGCTGTTCCCTATGACTGCTAGATATTCTAAGTGTCCTTTCCTGGCGATGGAAAAACTTCCCTGATCCCTACGCTGAAAAGACTTTCTCCTCAAGGTCCCCACAGGGGTGTGACCTCCCACTGGACTCAGAATAAGTGGGCCATTATTCTGGCTATTACGGCTGTCTTATCCAACTACATTTGATCAAGTTTTAAACGTATCTTTAACCCCAGGGTGATTCAAGCTCCTAGAGGGTAGATCCCATGTCTCATTCAATTTAATATCCTCCAAGTATAAGACGTGTTATCTGGAACACTGGACATCCTTGACAAATGATCGTTAAATGAACAGCCACTGAAACATGAGACAGAAAAACTACTTACAGCATTTAACAGCTGTGTAGTTTTGCTACCTCTCTGAACCTTGACTTTCTAGCTATAAAACAGGAAGAATGGAGGGCTGTCTATCATGGTTGTAAGGAACACATTGGACACTTTTCAGAAATGTCTGTTGGGCTGGACCACCATTCTCACTGGGTTACCTTTTGCAGCTCTGTCAGAGTTACATGTTTGTGAAGGAAATGATGGTGAAAGTCAGACCTTTTCCTTTTGCTCCTCCTTAGTTTCTGCAAAGTTAAAGCAATGCAATTGAGATGATTTCTTATTTATTTAGAGATTTGGAGGAGGGGTAAGAGGAGTACTCTTGCCTAGAAAATCCCATGGACGGAGGAGCCTGGGAAGCTGCAGTCCATGGGGTCACTAGGAGTTGGACACGACTGAGTGATTTTTTTCACTTTCACTTTTCCCTTTCATGCATTGGAGAAGAAAATGGCAACCCACTCCAGTGTTCTTGCCTGGAGAATCCCAGGTACAGGGGAGCCTGGTGGGCTGCCATCTATGGGGTCTCACAGAGTTGGCCATGACTAAAGCCACTTAGCAGCAGCAGCAGCAAGAGGAGGAGGGAATGGGAACAGGGAAAGAAAGTTTCCATCAAAGCCCCTTTGGATTGCAAATAACCTTCTTGCTTAGCAGGCCAAGGATGAGAAGATTCATTTATCAGATGACTCAAATTTTGACTTGCAGTGTTATCTCAGAATCTAAAAACTTCATCCTAGACACACTGATGATATTAAAAAGAAACATCCATCATTCAGCCTAAATTTGTATACCAAGATAATAGTTCTCTCTTAACATTTTTAGTATAAACCACAGTTAGAACTATCTACTTTGCATCACAACCCAGCACAAAATAATACCATCACCACAGGCAAAGCTTTGTATGTTTATATTCTGTTCTCTTCTATTAAAAGTTTCTCAGTGTGCTGGCTGCAACTAAGACAGATGGTGGTGAAGGTGACGGAATGGGAAAAGGGAAGAAAATCAGTATAAATTACCAAAGGCTTGTGGTCTAGAAATGGGACAAACACAAATTTCAGGTAAAAAATTTTAGCCAATTCATCCTGGTTTGAAGGAAAGAGGGTAAAGGAGATTTTTATACCTTGGTTTCCCTGCTTTTCACTCACTGATTGATTTCATGGGGATGCAACCCATGGATTGAAGACAAAAACAAATCAAACTTTTACAAGTTAACACTGCCTTTAGTGCCAAGAATTAAGATTATAGGATGAATCTTCTAGTTATTTTGGTCAATGTGAAAGTAATTATACTGTATTTTATTTTGCCATGAAGGATTTGGTATATTTCATTTTTTGTTTTAAGTATATTTCATTCTAAAGGATGAACAATTGATGCCAGAGGATGAACAAACAATGCTTTCAAACTGTGGTGCTGGAGAAGACTTTTGAGAGTCCTTTGGACTGCAAAAAGATCAATCCTAAAGGAAATAAACCCTGAATATTCATTGGAAGGAGTGGTGCTAAAGCTGAAGCTCCAATATTTTGGCTACCTGATATGAAGAGCTGACTCACTGGAAAAGACCCTGGTGTTGGGAAAGACTGAGGGCAAGAGAAGGGTAGACAGAGGATGTGATGGTTGGATGGCATCACTGACTCATTGGACATGAGTTTGAGCAAACTCCAGGAGATGGTGAAGGACAGGGAAGCCTGGCATGCTGCAGTCCATGGGGTCACAAAGAGTTGGACACAACTTAGCGATTGAACAACAACAATAGTAAAGAAACTAATCTGTTAAATGTCAATATTCAAAATACATGACAGTATTTATGATAACTACTTTGGAGTTTTTTTTTTCTTTCATTTTTTAATATACTGAAGAATCTTAAAAATAAATAAAAGACAAAAAGTTCAGTGGTCCAGCTGCTTGACCTCTAAAAGGTACTTATACCTGTGGGTGATAAGTTATCTGTCCCAAAGACCAGGCCACCCTCTGAAAGTTAAATGTTCGCCTCTGACATATCCACTTGCAGTAGGCAGAGGGCCTCAGAGGTGAATGGAAGCAGAGGTTGGCTGCAGCTAATCAGTAGTAATGGCACATCAACAGGACAAAGAAGTCACTAAAGGAGGACAGCAGTGCCAAGACTCCAAGGCGCAGAGACTTATCAGCGGTATCTGTGTATCCAACCCGGTCCAGTAAAGAGAGCCTCTGATTCCAAAGATCAGAGAAAAGTTTTCAGGAGAGGATATATAAATGTATAATTATGGCTGATTCAAGTTGTTATACAGCAGAAACCAATACAACATTGTAAAGCAATTCTCCTCCAATTAAAAAAGCTTTTTTTTTTTTTTTTTTTAGATTGATCTCACATGCTTAAGTAAAGATTTTGCATGCTGGTAATCCAGCTGAAGTGAACAGAGCAGTGGAAATCTTTATTACTGTAAGAAACTATGACTGACTAACTCTTTTTTTTTTTTTTTTGTCGCCTGAATTGGCAGGTGGATTCTTATCCACTGTGTGACCAGGGAAGTCCTGATTGAAATTTAACTACTACATTGTCACTATTTAAGTCATAAATTCAGAATTTATAATTTTAAAATCAGTAGTTACATTGAAATTTATTTTTATGTTATTTTGGGTAAAATCTCAATAATATAAAGATTATAAAGGAAGTCTTTAAAACTACCAGATAATAGTAGTTTTTTTTTTTTTTAAAGGAGAGTTTTCTGGTAACTCTCTCTCCAGGATTCCATAGCTGGGAACAAGGTCCCCCCAGACTCTTCATTCTCCTGAAACAACCATCACTACATGAAAGAGACAAGTCATCGGAAAGGGCTTTGCCTCTGTATTTTTCATGACTTTGCATTCTTCTTGTTTCAGTGTCCATGAATTTGATTAAGGTGAGTCTGGTAAGTACTGACCGAACAGATGCGCGAAAAAAGACCACAATTTCAAAACTGTTTTGTGTATGTGATAGTTCTAAAGGGATCATAAAATTTCATGCTTTCTTTGAATGGTCATCAAACTAGCTACTAGGAAGGAGTCTACTGTCCCTCTGGAGGCCATGTCAAGCTTCTGAAAGTAGAGGACAGCACTGTCTAAGGGAGGGTAACGAAGACCGTGGAAGCAGTTGTTGAAGTAGGAGTGAAAGAAAGGCACTTTTATGCCATGATCCCCCCAGCTGTTCGTGAGAAAATATCATGTATCACCTATTCTGTGATGTGCACGCGTGCTCAGTCACTTCAGTCATGTCCAACTCTTTCTGACACTATGGATCGTAGCCCTTCTGTCCATGGGATTCTCCAGGCAAGAACACTGAAGTGGGTTGCCATTTCCTCCTCCAGGGGATCGAATTCACAGCTACTTGCATCTCCCGCATTGTCGGCAGATTCTTCACCCACTGAGCCACCTGGGAAGCCCATTCTGTGATGTGGCTGCACCTTTTCCTCTAAATTGAATTTACATGCTGGGTAACAGAAGAGGCTGTTGGACTACTTTACTGCACAGCTATCCTGCCTAGAGACTTGCCTTTCCAGACAGATCTCGCTGTTTAATTTGAATGACGATTTGAAAACACCCTTCTTGAGTAAGAATACATACACACACAAACACACACATACAATTGTTCTTTCTAATCCTGAGAACAACAGCTCAAATAAATTAATACACATTTTAAAAATGGTGATATATAAATATATAGAGAAACACAGAGCATAAAAGGGGATAGACAGCCAGTCACTAAACCATTATTTGCTGAGACCCACTGCGCGTTGTGTCACATATGGATAATGCAGGATTCCTCTTGCTTAGGGGCCTCCAGTTTAGTTATAAAGAGGTTTTTCCAAACATGTAGAGCCCCACAGAGGTGTATCTGCCTCTGCACAGGGCTCAGCTGGGTGCTCTCCCTCTCATCTCCTGTAGGAATTAACTCAGTGTATAATTGACAACTTCCTGCATTTAGAAAGTAACTTTCACCAGGATGGGGCTGGTCTTGTCTTTCAGCTTTTTAGCTTTAGCATCTGTCACGGTGGTGCCTGATCCACTGTGCTGTGTGCTTAGTCACTCAGTCATGTCCAACGCTTTGCAACCCCATGGACAGTAGCCTGGCAGGCTCTTCTGTTCATGGGGATTCTCCAGGCAATAATACTGGAGTGGGTTGCCATGTCCCCCTCCAAGTGATCGACTATAGGTGTGAAATAATAGTTGGCAGAATAAATGCATGCAGTACAAAAACTGGTGGATATAGATCACAAGTGATCAAGCATGTGAAAGGCAAGAGGATTATAAGGAGGCTGAAACAGACAGAAGAAGCATCATGAAAGAGGTGAGACTTAAGACTTGGTCATGGAGTTGGTCAGCTCCATGAATGGAGTGAGGGGGAAAAGAAAGAGAAGTCATAGATCAAAGAATTGAGGGTGGCAATGTGGGGAAATGAAGCTATATTTTAAATAACATTTGTAATGATTCAACTGCTAAATAAATTCAAATGCTAAATCCAATGACTGGGAATGTTGAGTGTGTAAAGAGGGTTTACCTAAAAGAGGTAAAGCCACTCAGCAAGACACCAGCCAGCTGCTGAGGGCTCTATGGCCAAGTGCAGGGTGCATTTGTTAGAGAGGTACTCAGAGGTGGAATGCAGTTAATTGTAGGGCTTCAGTAAACAGGATGAACAGCGTCCTAGCTTTGAGTTCCTATGGGAGACTCTCATCTTGGAAAGACTGCTCACATCTAAACTAAGGGCAAGAAGAACAGGATTGTTATCTGTCAGGCATCTTTTTTTAATAGTTTTTTTTTAAGTATTTTTTTAAATTTCTCTTTTAAAAGTATTTATTTTTCGGCCATACCATATGGCGGTGTGGGATCTTAGTTCCCTGACCAGGGATGGAATCCGTGCCCCCTGCAGTGCAAGTGAAACAGAGCAGGACCCTATAGTCCTTGCCCCACCCCCCACCTCCACCCCACCATATCCTTTGCCTGCCTTTTATCTGTGGAAAACTTCAGTCAAAGAATAAATTTAATCAGAGGAATGAGAAATGCAGAAACAAAAGAAAACAGTCAAAGGAGACCAAATAATGATAATGTGGTCATTAAGCATAGTCAAGGATCTTTAAGTTCCTTCTCAAGGGCTATAGATAATATTCTGAGCCATATACTATGGACTATCTTATAGCTACTGAAATGCCAGGTGGAAGAAGTTAACTATGTGATGATCAAACTATACCCATGACATAGCTAGCTAGCTAGCTAAGTTGCTTCAGTCATGTCTGACTCTGTGTGACCCCATGGACGGCAGCCTACCAGGCTCCCCCATCTCTGGGATTCTCCAGGCAAGAACACTGGAGTGGGTTGCCATTTCCTTCTCCAATGCATGAAAGGGAAAAGTGAAAGTGAAGTCACTCAGTCATGTCCAACCCTCAGCGACCCCATGGACTGCAGCCCACCAGGCTCCTCCGTCCATGGGATTTTCCAGGCAAGAGTACTGCAGTGGGGTGCCATTGCCTTCTCTGATACCCATGACATAAACAGCCACAATTCTGAGAACTGGCCTCAAAGAAATGGAAATAAACCGACCCTGGAAATGAAGATTAACTGTACCTAAAACAAGATGCTGCTGGTCAGACCACTGATGATCAATCTGAAGCTGTCAGAGGTAACTATACTGTTTCTGCATGTAGCCCCCTCCTTCCATCTATAAAGCTCTTCCCCTCTAACTGTCAGTGGGGGGAGTCAGCCTTTGGACAGGTGTTCATCACCCCCCAACACCAGCTCCCAGCATCTGAAATAAAATAAACTTTCCTTTCCACCGATTTGGACTGTTTATTGGCTTTTGAGGGGCAAGCAGTTGGACTCCACATTCTTTTGGTAACAGAAGCATGGAATCTTAACCATTGGGCTGCCAGGGGAGTCCCTGTGGGGCACCTTAAAGACAAACCAGCCAGAATCTTAGAGCTGGGGTTCCTATTCTGCTACTCTGGCAAGTCCTACAACCTCTCTGTCTTGTGATTCCTGCTATAATATTCCTGGAGGTAATATTTCTTACATTTATTCTTCATTATTCAACAAACATTTGTGAAGTACCTCTTAGCCTTCAGTTCAGTTCAGTCACTCAGTCATGTCCGACTCTTTGTGACCCCATGAGTCGCAGCACGCCAGGCCTCCCTGTCTATCACCAACTCCCGGAGTTCACTCAGACTCATGTCCATCCAGTCAGTGATGCCATCCAGCCATCTCATCCTCTGTCGTCCCCTTCTCCTCCTGCCCCCAATCCCTCCCAGCGTCAGAGTCCTTTCCAATGAGTCAACTCTCGCATGAGGTGGCCAAAGTACTGGAGTTTCAGCTTTAGCATCATTCCTTCCAAAGAAATCCCAGGGCTGATCTCCTTCAGAATGGAACTAAAATATTCTTTTAAAAATTACCTGATTTAAAACAACCACCCAATTTGCAACATTTAAAAATATTAAAAGTTATAACTTGCTACATCATAATGCCAGGGGCTAACCAACCATAAGAACACCCAAAAGAGAAATCACTGTCGAAATAGACATTTTTACAGTGGAATAGAAGACTTGGACTCAGTCCTCCCATTTATAAAGTGACTCATTAATAGTACAGGGGCTGGCACGTCACTGATAATCAATAATTTGTTGAATGAATAAATACAGGCAGAGACACTATCTGATTTACAGCTGTCTATCCACTCTTACATCAGTGCCTGGCACATAAAAAATATTTAAATGTTGGTGGAATAACAACTAATTACATTTGTTTATTTATTCTGTGATCATTTATATTGTGATTACATACAAATTTGATGAGAAAATTCACTATTAAAACCTCAAATGCTACTCAAGAGGCCAGGATTTGGTTCTAAGCCAATGCAGTATAACTGCAACTTTCCTACTAGAATGTAAGCTCCATGAGATGAACTTTGAGTTCGTCTTCTGAAATGTTTTAAGTAAAAATACATTAAATGAATGAATGCTAACTTCCAACATCTATTCTAAAAAGAAAAATGGCAAGAAGACAACAACAAAAAACCACTGTGGAAGGAAAGCCTAAGTTCCTCTGTAGTAACAAGCTGTAGTAACAAGCATCTTTCATGACACCATCCTGAGACATTTTAGCTCAGAATTTCCAGTCTGTGAGAAGATGGCACCATGCTTGACAACCACACAATTGGGCCAGCGCCTCTGATTAATTTTTAATCCAACTTTTATGAGTTTTCTCAGTGTTAACCACAATCCAAGTGGGGGTGTATAAATTTAAAACCAAGGGGAAAAAAAATCTTCTTCAGGAATGAAAAATAAACGTAATCTGAAATCAATATTTATGAAGTTGTGATTAATTGACTGATGACCAAATGATTACAAAACGTCTGTCTGAAACATCTACTCAAATTTATTAGCTTTGACCAAAAAAAATTAAAAAACAATCTGAACTGGGTCAATGAAAAATAATGCATTCCTAATCAATTTTTAATAGCACTTAAGATTTTATATTTTTTTAAACTTTCTTTTAAATAATTTATCATAAAAATGAATCTGATTTAAACAAGGGGTAAAAGGTGTTCCATGGCTATTTGATGGTTTTCTTAGCAAAGAAATTCTATTATGACTGACTTTTTATTACTGAACTACTTTATTAATAATAATACATCTTGCACTTACACTAAGGCATTTAGCCAACAATCTCAAAGAGTTTAAGTGCAATCTAGGACTTAGTTTTTCTTCTACCGTTACCTGGTGATTTATTTTATCTAGGTCTTGATTTCCCCATTTGCAAAAAGGAAAGGCCTGAATATAAACCCCTAAAGATCCTTCCAAGTTCTAAAAATTTATAATTCTAAGGATCTGAGGGGCTTTGGAGAAGGCAATGGCACCCCACTCCAGTACTCTTGCCTGGAAAACCTCATGGACAGAGGAGCCTGGTGGGCTGCAGTCCATGGGGTCGCTGAGGGTCGGACACGACTGAGCGACTTCACTTTCACTTTTCCCTTTCATGCATTGGAGAAGGAAATGGCAACCCACTCCAGTGTTCTTGCCTGGAGAATCCCAGGGACGGGGGAGCCTGGTGGGCCGCCGTCTATGGGGTCGCACAGAGTCGGACAAGACTGAAGCGACTTAGCAGCAGCAGCAGCAGCAGAAGGGCTTTAGCCCATTCCAGGTGCTGTATCTGATCAAACTGCTCAGGTCACAGGATGCTTCATGGGGCTATGAAGAAGTTGAGAAAGAAATTGAGCAGAAAGTTAATGAGCCATGTATTCTTGCCTATTAACATAATAGCAATACTATTTAATGATTTGGGCCATACAATGTCTGTTTAGAATATGATTTGTCAAAAAAGAGAAATGCCTTTCATGGGGCAGAGGGAAGAATGAGTTCCTGGCCTTAAAGCATTTGCATTATTTAAAGCAAAGCCTGGGAATTGACCTAGAATCAATCTGGACCTAGAGAAAGTCCTAATTAGCCTATATTGCTAACAGTATTACTCAGAAATGTGTGTGTGTGTGTTACTTATCTACGAAGCATTAGTGAGCAGAGCAGGTATGTTATGGTATGAGCCTATCTGTGCTTATGCACACAGTAATACATGAATGAAAATGTAAAGATATACTACAGAATGTTAATAGTGATTACCACACAGGATCTAGAGGTGAAGCGTAAGGCTAGGGGAACTTTTGCTTATTATTTTATATATGTACAAATGGCATCATTTTCAAGATGATTCTTATTATGGTTATAATTAGCACAATGTAAAACAGTTTTCCATTTTGAAGTGAATAACAGGTAAACACAATGCTTAAGGTAGCCGGGTCTCTCATAAAGTTCAGTTCAGTTCAGTTCAGTTGCTCAGCCGTGTCCAACTCTTTGCTCATAAAGTTAGTTTGTGGCTAATGAAAATATTATGGTTTGTGGACTAGTCACTCAGTACTAGATATGAGATAAATTGAATACAATCCCAGACTTCAAGAAACTGTTGTGGGGGCAAGCACATAAACAACTATAATAAAATGTAACAAAGTTAGCTTAGCACAGAAACAGCTACATGGTCAGAGCACTAGAAGAGCATTCAGAAGCTATGATGATGATAGCTAACGTGGGGAGGGCTGTTGGAAATGGTCTAGGTTTAAATATTCTGGGGCTTCCCTGGCTCACATGGTAAAGAATCTGCCTGCAATGTGGGAGACCCAAGTTCAGTCCCTGGATTAGGAAGATTCCATGGAGAAGGGAATGGCTACCCACTCCAGTATTCTTGCCTGAAGAATTCCATTGACAGAGAAGCCTGGTGTGCTACAGTTCATGTGGTTGCAAAGAGTTGGACAAGACTGAGTGACAAACACTTTCACTTTAATCATTCTACTTAAAATGCAGGTTTTTGTTTTCTAAATATATTTTTTGTGACAGTATTAACACCAATCATCAGGATAATTAATAAATGAACTTTCCCTAGTAGCTTTGGAAAAGTCTTTTTTTTTTTTTTTTCCAGATTATCTTCAACATATCTTCCTATTGCATAGTCTCCAGGGATCTGTGGGAGAGACAGAATATTCTCAGCCCTTTATCCCATTCAAGATTGTGGGGATGACAGGTACAAAAACACCATGATAGGTTTAAACAAGGTGACAAGAACAAGGAAGAACACAGTAAGATGGGAAAAGGCAAACCTTGAATGACAGTAGGTAATGACCTGGATCTTTCTCATTCTTAAGCCTTAACCTATAGCCAGGAATACAAAAGATGCTTTAGCAAAACATGTGAAGCCTAGACCCCATTGAATATGACTTCAAATAGCCAGAAAATAGCCAAACCAGATGACTTTTAGCCCAGGCTTTCTGGAAAAGTGGCTGTTAAACAGACAAACAATGTGACTGTTTTGCCCAGATCTCCAATTCCAAGCTCAGGGATGGTCTCCAATTCTTAGGAAATTAAGTTACTGAGCTGTATGGAAGAATTCTCATTGTCACTTATTAGTCGATTTTGAACTGGAACTGGCTGCTTCAAGTGAATTGCTGGCTGTGCCAATCTCATTATCTGTTCTTTTTATAGAGGTGATAGTAAACATACACTGATCTCATTCACCACACACACACACACACACACACACACACACACACACGCTTTACCAATGAGGAAGCTAAGAAGCAGAGGGGTTAAACGACAGTTAAACAAATAAAAGCCAGTAGAGCCAGGAATTTGTTCAGGCTGGGATTTCTACCTTGCAGTCCAGGTGCAGAATCCCTTTAACCATGAGATTGCTTCTTGTAATTATACTGCTCTCCCCTGCAAGAAGAGTACTAAAAATAGTTACAGTTTTGTTTCTAAATCTTATTCACAGATTGCATTTGTTTACATAAATTGATCACACTGGCTCTTCCTTACTTAAATTGAAGTTAAACTCCAAATCTGTTATTTATACTTGATTCACTGTTTTTTGTTTTTTTTGTTTTGTTTTTTTTTCTATTGGTAGGAAGTGCTAACTTATAGCCTCACATTCTTCCTCAGAGCTTAACAGCCTAGGGGTACATTTCATTCCCAGCCAGGCGCCTGAAATGAAGAATTAAACGCTTGTGCGACTGCTGTAGGCGAGTGTGGATGGTTCACACTATTAGAAGCTTCTCACATGTGGGTGTAAATCACAGTCCACGGGTCTGATCGTTAAGTCTCTTTCAGATAGAAACTACAGGAGAACCAACAGTGAAAGCATGTCTTCACGGAGAGCAGCGATTAATGCACCCAACGTTTCTGAAACCACCGCGTGTCGTTTTTAAGGTGATATTACATCATTTAAGAATGTAAAGAGAGCTGAACGCACAAAGTTGCTTGGAAAAATTTAAACGTAGAGACAATGTCTTTCCTCTTCCGTTTTTGACTGCGCCGCCTTTGCAGACTGTCAGGTTTAATCTTTAGGTAGAAAACTCTCCCCCAAATGCCCATCTTCCGGGAAAGATCCTGGGATTTCAAATCGCCTTTCCGCATCCTTCCTCTCCTCTCGCTACCAAACTTTCATTTAAACTTTCAAGATCCTCGACGCCCGTAGTAACCCGGCTTCCTTCCCGTTCTCAGGAATCCTTGCAGCTCCCTAACCGAGGAAAGTTTGTTTTCGAACTAAAAAGGAAGGAAAGGAGGAAGGGACCAGACGCCGGCCGCCGCGCGTCGGGAAAGCGCGTTTTCGTTTCCGCGGCCGGCGCGTCGTGGCCCTGCCCGGCCGCCGTAGCCGGCCTCGCGCGGCCTCAGTCGCTGGGAGAAGCCGCGGTCGGCGGGACTTCCGTGTTGGCGGGATTCTGAACGCTGCCATGGCTCAGACCGTGCAGAACGTTACATTGTCGCTCACTCTGCCCATCACGTGTCACATCTGCTTGGGGAAGGTAATGGGTGATGCCTGACACGGCTCCTAAACGGGGTTGGGTGTGCAGGGGCCCTCCGGAGCCCAGGGCTGGCTGGGTGTGCGGCGGGGACGCGGCGCGAGGCGCCGGGCTAGGTGAGGACGCCGACCCTGTGTTCTCCTCTGGCCAGGGAGGCCGCGTCCCCGGGGGACAGAGGGGACGAGTCGGGACTCACGGAGTCATCTGTGCGCCTTTCGGAAGAGGATGACAGCGGCGTGGGGTGGGGAAGTAAGGTGGCCTCAGCCGGGTGACTACCGGCGTCGAAGGAGGCCTGGTCAGAAATGAATCCCTGCAATTCACGCCCCCCCGGTGCCACCCCATTGCGGCTGAAATCACGTTTTCTGGGAGCCTCGCGACGGTTCCATCGTCCCCTGCACGAATTAGAGTGTTTTGTTCTTGGGCCTTCGGTGCTGGCTGGGGAGGCTTTTCCATTTTCAAGATAATTTTCTTAACTTCACTCGGCCTTGAGAGTGGCCTTTGCTCTGGGTTCAAAATTTGAAAAAGTAAATAGTACGTACCCCTGAATGACTTTTAGAATGGGAGATGTGGTCTTTAATTCCAAGAACGGATCAGCCACCAGGTAGAATACCCTCTCTCTTGTGATGCAAGAGGTGTCTACCGTGTTTATGAAACCAGGTGGAGAAAGTTGTAAGAGTTCTGAATTAGAAACGGAGTTTTGAAGGTTCTCATGCGTTTGTCTCCTCTTTCATTTCCATTTGTGCCTCCCGTTCGGTTTTTAAAAGAATATATTGTTTTACTATGCAGGTCCAGAAGAAACTTACCCCACCCCCCACGGTGAATTGTTTTACGTTTGTGGGGAATGGATAAATGTGATGTGTTTATGCCCTACACTGAAACTGCAACCACAAGCATAGCGTTAAGAAATGCAGACTTCATGGGGAAAGCATTTGAGTGCCAGTCAGTATGATCGTCTAATCCTCTAAGTCTATGTGAATTTTCTGAGTTCAGAAAGTAGTAGGAAGTCAGGCTTGGGAGAAACTGATAGCTCTTGATATACATCAGAATGAAATGCCAAGGAAATAGCAAAGATACTGTGAGAGGATATAGAGATGGCTTGATCAATTCTGATGGGAGAGCTTAAGAATGGCCTTTGGAGGGTGGTTATTTGAGCTTGGTACTTGCTAGTACTGCCTACCTTTGTAGCTGGGAGGAGGAGGAGATGATTCTGTTTGCTGCAGTCTACATTTGGCTCCTGACTTGAAGTTCCACAAGTTAACTTCTGAGTGAATTTACTCCCAACAGTGGCCTGTTAAAAGGCTGATAAAATATCCTTGGAAAATAATTTTCACTTGGTTGTAGTTGTGCACATTATATCTAGTTTCCATTAGTTAATGGGCTGTGTTGAAGATGTCTTCTGCCCGGTTGATTTTCCATACCTATGCTTTCTGTGTTTTAACAAAAATGATAACTAATAGAATATAGTGATTTGCAGATTACAAAACGCTTTTGTATGCATTTTATTATTTCATTTACCACTCTTATCAGTGCTGTGAGATAGGTAGGGCTGGTTTCCCCATTTTTCAGATAAGGAAACTAAGGCGTAGAATCTCCAGCATTTGAACCTCTGTTGTTTGCATTTGTGTCTTCAATAAGTTACATCCAAAATCTCAGATGAACTCATTCATAACAGCAGACACTTCTGGTGAATTTTTCCCTCCTATACTGGTTAGCTGTATTCTAGAATTATATCTAATAACAAAAGGTTTAGATCAGATCAGATCAGATCAGTCGCTCAGTCGTGTCCGACTCTTTGCGACCCCCTGAATCACAGCACGCCAGGCCTCCCTGTCCATCACCAACTCCCGGAGTTCACTCAGACTCATGTCCATCGAGTCAGTGATGCCATCCAGCCATCCCATCCTCTGTCGTCCCCTTCTCCTCTTGCCCCCAATCCCTCCCAGCATCAGAGTCTTTTCCATTGAGTCAACTCTTCGCATGAGGTAGCCAAAGTACTGGAGTCTCAGCTTTAGCATCATTCCTTCCAAAGAAACCCCAGGGCTGATCTCCTTCAGGATGGACTGGTTGGATCTCCTTGCAGTCCAAGGGACTCGCAAGAGTCTTCTCCAACACCACAGTTCAAAAGCATCAATTCTTCGGCGCTCAGCCTTCCTCACAGTCCAACTCTCACATCCATACATGACCACAGGAAAAACCATAGCCTTGACTAGATGAACCTTTGTTGGCAAAGTAATGTCTCTGCTTTTGAAAATGCTATCTAGGTTGGTCATAACTTTCCTTCCAAGGAGTAAGCGTCTTTTAATTTCATGGCTGCAGTCACCACCTGCAGTGATTTTGGAGCCCAGAAAAATAAAGTCTGACACTGTTTCCACTGTTTCCCCATCTATTTCTCATGAAGTGATGGGACCGGATGCCATGATCTTTGTTTTCTGAATGTTGAGCTTTAAGCCAACTTTTTCACTCTCCACTTTCACCTTCATCAAGAGGCTTTTGAGTTCCTCTTCACTTTCTGCCATAAGGGTGCTGTCATCTGCATATCTGAGGTTATTGATATTTCTCCCGGCAATCTTGATTCCAGCTTGTGTTTCTTCCACCCCAGCGTTTCTCATGATGTACTCTGCATATAAGTTAAATAAACAGGGTGACAATATACAGCCTTGACAAACTCCTTTTCCTATTTGGAACCAGTCTGTTGTTCCATGTCCAGTTCTAACTGTTGCTTCCTGACCTGCATACAGGTTTCTCAAGAGGCAGGTCAGGTGGTCTGGGATTCCCATCTCTTTCAGAATTTTCCACAGTTTATTGTGATCCACACAGTCAAAGGCTTTGGCATAGTCAATAAAGCAGAAATCGATGTTTTTCTGGAACTCTCTTGCTTTTTCCATGATCCAGCAGATGTTGGCAATTTGATCTCTGGTTCCTCTGCCTTTTCTAAAACCAGCTTGAACATCAGGAAGTTCATGGTTCACATATTGCTGAAGCCTGGCTTGAAGAATTTTGAGCATTACTTTACTAGCGTGTGAGATGAGTGCAATTGTGCGATAGTTTGAGCATTCTTTGGCACTGCCTTTCTTTGGAATTGGAATGAAAACTGACCTTTTCCAGTCCTGTGGCCACTGCTGAGTTTTCCAAATTTGCTGGCATATTGAGTGCAGCACTTTCACAGCATCATCTTTCAGGATTTGGAATAGCTTAACTGGAATTCTGTCACCTTCACTAGCTTTGTTCGTAGTGATACTTTCTAAGGCCCACTTGACTTCACATTCCAGGATGTCTGGCTCTAGGTCAGTGATCACACCATTGTGATTATCTTGGTTGTGAAGATCTTTTTTGTATAGTTCTTCTGTGTATTCTTGCCATCTCTTCTTAATATCATCTGCTTCTTTTAGGTCCATACCATTTCTGTCCTTTATCGAGCCCAACTTTGCATGAAATGTTCCTTTGGTATCTCTGATTTTCTTGAAGAGATCTCTAGTCTTTCCCATTCTGTTGTTTCCCTCTATTTCTTTGCGTTGATCGCTGAAGAAGGCTTTCTTATCTCTTCTTGCTATTCTTTGGAACTCTGCATTCAGATGTTTATATCTTTCCTTTTCTCCTTTGCTTTTTGCTTCTCTTGTTTTCACAGCTATTTGTAAGGCCTCCCCAGACAGCCATTTTGCTTTTTTGCATTTCTTTTCCATGGGGATGGTCTTGATCCCTGTCTCCTGAACAATGTCACGAACCTCATTCCATAGTTCATCAGGCACTCTATCTATCAGATCTAGGCCCTTAAATCTCACTTCCACTGTATAATCATAAGGGATTTGATTTAAGTCATACCTGAATGGTCTAGTGGTTTTCCCTACTTTCTTCAATTTAAGTCTGAATTTGGCAATAAGGAGTTCATGGTCTGAGCCACAGTCAGCTCCTGGTCTTGTTTTTGCTGACTGTATAGAGCTTCTCCATCTTTGGCTGCAAAGAATATAATCAGTCTGATTTTGGTGTTGACCATCTGGTGATGTCCATGTATAGAGTCTTCTCTTGTGTTGTTGCAAGAGGGTGTTTGCTATGACCAGTGCATTTTCTTGGCAAAACTCTATTAGTCTTTGCCCTGCTTCATTCCGTATTCCAAGGCCAAATTTGCCTGTTACTCCAGGTGTTTCTTGACTTCCTACTTTTGCATTCCAGTCCCTTATAATGAAAAGGACATCTTTTTTGGGTGTTAGTTCTAAACGGTCTTGTAGATCTTCATAGAACCGTTCAACCTCAGCTTCTTCAGCGTTACTGGTTGGGGCATAGACTTGGATTACTGTGATATTGAATGGTTTGCCTTGGAAATGAACAGAGATCATTCTGTCGTTTTTGAGATTGCATCCAAGTACTGCATTTCGGACTCTTTTGTTGATCATGATGGCTACTCCATTTCTTCTGAGGGATTCGTGCCCACAGTAGTAGATATAATGGTCATCTGAGTTAAATTCACCCATTCCAGTCCATTTCAGTTTGCTGATTCCTAGAATGTCGACATTCACTCTTGCCATCTCTTGTTTGACCACTTCCAATTTGCCTTGATTCATGGACCTGACATTCCAGGTTCCTATGCAATATTGCAAAAGGTTAATGATTTGTAAATAGACATTTTCTCATGTCTACTATGGAGACAAAAAGGCACAATTGGTTGACAGCCCCGAGTGCTGTATTCAGACTAAGTTCTAATCCAGGTCTTCCACTTAACTAATTCTATACAAGTTACTTAACTTATACAAGTTACTTAATGTCCCTAAGAGCAGTTTCCTTATCTGTACAGTGGGAGTGATAATAGTATTAGGGCTTCCCTGGTGGCTCAGACAGTAAAGAATCCACCTGCAATGCAGAAGACCTGGGTTCAGTCCCTGAGTTGGAAAGATCCCCTGAAGAAGGGCATAACAACCAGTATTCTTGCCTGGAGAATCTCCATGGACAGAGGAGCCTGGCAGACTGCAGTCCATGGGGTCACAGAGAGTCTAACATGATTGAGTGACTAAGCACATACAGACATAGTGTGAATCTTGACACTTATCATTTAAGAAATGTTAACCTTTGTTACAGGCACTGAGGCAGACAAACCCTCAAAAATGAGGAAACCAACTTTTTCAGTCACTGCTCCTCCCATTTGCTTCCTGAGGCCAGTACACTCAATTGATGAAGATTTACATTTCCAGAAGAGTAGGACCTGTTTGTTCTGGAAGTTGCCACAGTACATCCAGTGATTTTTTGTTGGTTCCATACTCTTTTGCCTTTTGTGTAGTTAAAGCAAATCTGATCTGCCTGTGCTACTCGGCCTCCCCTCCACACCAGTATTTATGGGGTGCTGGAGACAGTCTTTCATCTCCCTGACGCACACATTTCTGGCCACCTCTGGAGTCTGCCTTCAAGCCCTTCCTGGCTAGGCCTCATCTTTTGCTGCTCTCGCCATTTGTCCCTTACAGAGTTAACAGGTCTTCATTTTTTATTTTTCAACAGAATCAGGGGCCATTATCCCGAAGAGTTACTGTTAAAAAAAAAAAAAGATGCATATTACTTAAGGAAATTAGGGGTGGGAGAGACTTTGAATTTGAAGAGATAGTTGCTGCTTGGAATGGGGGTGAAGGTGAAGAATGGTGGGGAGCAGTAGTCGAGATAGCCCAAATATGTATGTGGTTAATGCTTTGTCTTTTCAATACAAATGTACTTAAAATTGAAAAGTTTAAACATTTTGCATTTGCCACCCCCAACTGTACTTCAGTCTTAAAGGTGGATTATCTCTGTTCAGTGTTTAGCAGCGTTGCCAATATTGTAAGAGCTCTGTGTCACCTGGAGAGGTGAAGTGCACACCCTGTGAGACAGTTCATATATAACACTTTCTGGCCTATTCCGCTGTAATTTTTTCCCATGCCTTGGGCTAGTAGGCCAGCAAGCTGAAATGACCCAGCCCAGGATATTTAAGTGACATTTTGGTACTGCTGCCAGAATTCTACAGACCAGTTTATCTCTAGGTAATTCCAGGCTTTTATCTCTTCAATTAGGATTCAAGCTGTGAAAAGAAACTGTTGCACGTAATAGTTTTATTGACCAACTCTGCGTTTTGCCATGAGTGACAGCCAAATGTGGAATGCGGTTGGTTTTAATCAAAGGACAAAGGAGATTCTCAAGAGAAGTGGCAAGCGACTAGACTTCTAATACCGTTTAACAGTGATATAGCATATCCAATTATTTCTCACTTGAGAATGAATCCAAATTCGGGTACCACCCTTTAAGATAAATATACATAAACTGAAGTATTTGAAATCATTTGGAAAGGATTTGAAATTGAGATTGGAATATAGATGGAACAGAATAGTGTTGGAGTGAACAGACATGATAGCAACTCATTAAATAATTAAAAGTATTTCCATTTGGAAGGGATCAAACTTTGTGTAGCTCTACAATATTAAGATTTATACTTAATATAAATGGAAACTTTCTGGCTGAAATAATCAGAAATGAAATTAGCTTTCTTACAATGTGTCCAGTCGTAGGATAGACTGTTTTCCACTGGGAATACTATGGGAAAGAACCCTTCTTTCAGGGAGGACTTCTTGCTTTGCTTTCTACACACATCATTGATTTAAAAGGTTGAAAAGAGGTAGGGCTAGGTGTTACCTCTAGGGCCAGAGGTAACACCTTAGCAACCTAGCATCCTAACTCTCGGTTGACTAAATTCATTAATCAGTGCTCATCAAGGGCTGTCGATTGGCCAGAGAGCCATCCTCCTCAGTACATTGAATCCATGTTTGAGTCTTGATTGCCCCTCAGTTCCCAAGAGTGGGTTTAAGAACCAGCCTTGTACATAATCATCACAAGAATTTGCTTTGAAAAAAAGCCATGTGGAGTAAAAGTTTTGCTTTTTCTCCCTTATCTAGATTAAAATAAGCTTCAAGAATGCAGACACTTTCAGAAAAGTATAACAATAGTGTGTTTTCACATAGAGTATAATAAAAATTAATTCAAAAAAGTGTTGATATATTCTGGTAATTTTCAAGTTTGGCATATAATAGCTGGCATATAATTTACTTCACAAATAAGATTCCAGTTTATCCTGAAAGCCTTCTAGGTAGGGATAAAGGTGGGAGAGGGGAGGTGTATTAGCTTTCTTTCTAACCCAGACAGAATTGGAGACCCAGACCAATAGGCATTAAGTAGCTTAGTTCTCAGGATCACACAGTTTTAAAGTTCTAGTCCTAAATTCTGGCCCAGAGCCAAAGATTTCTTGCAACATAGCAAGAGCAATCCAGGAATTTTGTTTTTAAAAATTGCCAAATTTGTAAGGTTGAGAAGGTAGGCTCTTCCTACAGTCATTTATCCCTCAGCTTTGTTCTTCAGTCTTTCTGTAGTAGGCCTCCTCTAGTGAAACCCGTGAAGTTTTGATATTGGTGCAAGAGAAGGGAAAAGAAAGGTTAGCTCTAGTCTCCAGTAAAGGTGACTGAAGAGCAGAGAAATTGATTTTAAATGTATTTGCCAGACCAGTTGGTAAAGTTTATCTACAGCCTTTTCCCTTGCATCACCTCCATTAATACAGTATCTCTTTTCTGCAATCCCTGCTGATCCCAGTGTCTTGATTCTTTCAGGTGTATTTCCTCTATTTCTTACTCCCTGATTATTGTTTACTAAACTTGCTCTCAGGAAGAAAGATCTGTTTCTTAATTGAAAGAGCACTCAATTTGCATGTTTAATGGTGGTCGAATGCTGACTCTGCCACTTAGAACACGTATTTATTTCCTTGAGTCTCAGTTTCCACTGGCTGCAAATTAATTTGATACTATCAACCCCATTAGATTGTTAGGGAAATTCGTGTACATTTCCCAGACCAGCAGTTCTCAATAGGATGGAAGTGCATTTTGTTGTGTGGATCACAATAAACTGTGGAAAATTCTGAAAGAGATGGGAATCTCAGACCACCTGACCTGCCTCTTGAGAAACCTGTATGCAGGTCAGGAAGCAACAGTTAGAACTGGACATGGAACAACAGACTGGTTCCAAATAGGAAAAGGAGTTTGTCAAGGCTGTATATTGTCACCCTGTTTATTTAACTTACATAGCAGAGTACATCATGAGAAACGGTGGGGTGGAAGAAACACAAGCTGGAATCAAGATTGCCGGGAGAAATATCAATAACCTCAGATATGCAGATGACAGCACCCTTATGGCAGAAAGTGAAGAGGAACTAAAAAGCCTCTTGATAAAAGTGAAAGAGGAGAGTAAAAAATGTTGGCTTAAAGCTCAACATTCAGAAAACGAAGATCATGGCATCTGGTCCCATCACTTCATGGGAAATAGATGGGGAAACAGTGGAAACAGTGTCAGACTTTATTTTGGGGGGGCTCCAAAATCACTGCAGATGGTGATTGCAGCCATGAAATTAAAAGACACTTACTCCTTGGAAGGAGAGTTATGACCAACCTAGATAGCATATTGAAAAGCAGAGATATTACTTTGCCAACAAAGGTCCGTCTAGTCAAGGCTATGGTTTTTCCTGTGGTCATGTATGGATGTGAGAGTTGGACTGTGAAGAAAGCTGAGCACCAAAGAATTGATGCTTTTGAACTGTGGTGTTGGAAGAGACTCTTGAGAGTCCCTTGGACTGCAATGAGATCCAACCAGTCCATCCTAAAGGAGACCAGTCCTGGGTGTTCTTTGGAAGGACTGATGCTGAGGCTGAAACTCCAATACTTTGGCCACCTCATGCAAAGAGTTGACTCATTGGAAAAGACCCTGATGATGGGAGGGATTGAGGGCAGGAGGAGAAGGGGGCGACTGAGGATGAGATGGCTGGATGGCATCACTGACTCGATGCATAGGAGTTTGGGTGAACTCCGGGAGTTGGTGATGGACAGGGAGGCCTGGCGTGCTGTGATTCATGGGGTCGCAAAGAGTTGGACACAACTGAGCGACTGAACTGAAGTGAACTGAGAGATATTTCTGATTGTCTTCAGAGCAGTGCTACTCACATCTAGTAGACAGAGCCTCAGGGTGCTTTTAGCTAAACATTCCATAATATATAGGACAGCCTTCTACAACACCAAAATTTTTGTTCCAAAATGTCAGTAGTGCCAAAATTGACAAACCCTGCCCTAAACCCTTGTGTAACTCCTGTTAGGGAAATCTAGGATAGATTTTGGACTTCCCCGGTGGCTCAGACAGTGAAGAATCTGCCTGCAGTGCAGAAGGCCTGGGTTCAGTCTGCCGGTCGGGAATATGACCTGGAGGAGGGCATGGCAACCCACTCCAGTGTTCTTAGCTAGAGAATCCCATGGACAGGGAGCCTTGTGGACCACAGTCCACGGAGGCACAAAGAGCCAGACACAACTGAGTGACTAAGCACAGGATAGATAGTAATGGACAGCACCTTTAGGTCTGACTCCTTCCAGATATTTGCTTTTTAAGAAAGGGATTTTTGGTGATAAAGTCTCTCAAAACTGAAACATCTTCAGATAAAAGACACTATGTAGTAGAATTATATATTATTGGGCTAATATTTCTTGTACCTAGGACTGCCTCCTCAGGCCCATTCCAGTGAGAGAAGAGCCTTCTTTTCACACATTCCTTCATCTTCTCTTTCTCTTCTTCCTCCTCCTCACCAGCTTCACTGGGCATTACCCTGGGATATCACTTCAGCATGCTTACTCCAGATGAGTTTGGAATTGTACATGCCACTTATCTTTGCCATTGTTGTCTTGCATGTTTTTTTCATAAGGGTGCTTACTATGTTAATGCCACAGATCTCATTTGAGAGTAAATAGAATAAAAAGTCTAATAATATAGGCAAATTATGACTATTTCATATCTTGAGAAGATCTTATTAAAGGAAATTATTTGTGTGTGTGTTTTGCTGTTATATATAGCAGGATCTGAGTAGAGGAGATGGGTGGACAGGAGTTGAGGGAGGGCTACATTCTTTGTATTTTGTTTCTGTAGTTTATGGTCAAATAAATAACAAGTAATTTGTTCTAGGAGTTCCTTCTCATTTATCAGTTCCTGTTCTCCTAAGTAAATTTAAACCATTGTCTAGAAATCTTCATCTGATAAGTACATGATCCAAAGAAATGAAGTAGTGAGCTGTTTCAAAATCCAGCACAATGGTGGCCATAATACCAGGTATTAACAGTGCTGACGAGTCTCCTTTGGGTGACACTGCCAGCGGCTTTCAGCTGACAGCCAAGTAGTCTGCCTGCGGTTGTTCTTCGGTATCATTTTGGCAAATTAAATGAAAAGGTTAAACTTACACTTTTTCAAAATTTGGCAGTGGCCATTGACCTTTTGCTTCTTGGATGTTTTTAGGAGCATTAGCCTTTCATTTTAATACATCAAAATTCACTTATGTTAATATTAGAGTGTGCATTGTATAAGTTGTTGGTGGTGGAGACAAAGATGAGCAGGACAGTGCCCCTGCCCCCTGGGAGCCTAAAATCAAATAGGGAAAGCAGGATATAGATAATTTTCCAAGTCCAGTGAACATTAAATCATTGCATAAGAAATGCGCTTATGAGAATTCAATAAAGATCCAATTAATTCTAAAAAAAAGATTACTGAAGGTCTTACAGAAGAGGTAAACCTTGATTTTCATCTCAAAAGATGGGAAGGATTTTATTTTGATTGGGTAAGTTGCAGGCCAGCAGAACATATCAAGCTAAAAAATGAGAGCCCAGTAAATAATAAGTCTGTGTTCTTCATATTCTTTTTGATGAACATCAGGTGTATATCTATGTGGTTGAAGTATTGGTTTTGTCCAGTATTGAAATGGATTAAAGGAAATGGCCATTTAAGAAGCAGATTGCATTATTCTTTGGATGCTGTACTCAAAACTGTGAGTAGGGGGAAAAAGTTGTTTTGCAGGAGAGCAGTGCTCCGTATTGTAGCTGGGTGGCTCTGGCATCAGTGTGAAAGGTGGACAGGAGTGAACATGTGACAGCAAGGATGCTTGGAAGAGGTCATTGCAGTAGCTGGGGTAAGAGAAGGGGAACCTGAACTCACTGAGTTGAAGATAGAAAAAGAAGGGATAGATGGTAAGTAAAAGAACATTTAGTGGTAGGTTTGCCACATTTCGACTATTTGGGGATATACTTTTTTCCCCCACATTATACCATCTCTGGAGTCTTGTTGTATTTTATAAGCCATGGCATCTTACAGGGCTTCTTGTGTGGCTTAGCTGGTAAAGAATCTGTTTGTGATGTGGGAGACCTGGGTTTGATCCCTGTTTTGGGAAGATCCCCTGGAGAAGGGAAAGGCTACCCACTCCAGTGTCTTAAATTTTTCATCCTTTTTTCCTGGTGATACATAAGATATGGATATATCTTAAAATCCCTGGCTTTTTAAACTGATACATGATAACAGAATTTGGTGCCAGATTGGATGGTGAAGGTGAGTAAAAAGGGTGAGTCAGAGAACTCTGAGTATTCTAGACCAAGGGATGAGGTGGAGATGCCATTAATTTAGACAAGAGAGAGTACAGGAGCGGGGTGAATGTGTGGAGGCTGGGCTTATCTTTGGGCATACTATGGTTGGGGCAGCTTTAAGATCGCAACATGCAGTTGGCTCCTGGGCATGTGAATATAGTCCTTGTCTCCCTGCCCCCACCCTTTTTTCTTTTCTTTTCCTTTTCTTTCTTTTCTCTTGAGGAATTGCTAAGTGGAAGTCTCTGTGCTTACATCTTTATATTATTAAATCTTAAACAACAGCTGAATGAAAAGTGTACTAGGTTAAACCATATATCTCAGAACCGGAAACTGATGCCATTGTTTAACTAACAGGCTAATCCAAAGTCAAACAGCTCAATAGGTAGTAGAGCTGGAGTCTGCCCCAGGTTTCTTTTGAAGCCTAAGCTCTGCCACTTACTGAGATCCAGTTACAGAGGCTTCTCAGGAACTATTACTGTAGAAAAGATGTTAACACTATGTAATACATGAGATTGAGAGAAAATAGAACTTTGTCAGATAAGGTATCCCAGGACAAAACTTTAGGGAAAGCAGCTATGCCACCTCCTGTAATCTGATTGTGAGCGTCTCACTTTCCGCTCCTCTTCTTATCACACCGACTCCTCCAGTGTTACTTTAGCCTTTCCATGTCATCGTTGCCACTCACAGACTCAACAGTGTTTGACCATCCTGCTCCATACATGACCCTAGTAAATGTACTTTCTTATCTTTCAAAATAATTGCTTTAATCTATTTTCTCCAGTTGATATTCCTCCCTGCTTCCGACTTACAGCTGGTAATCTCACCTCCTATTTGACAGACAAAATAAAAGTAGTTGGAACATGAGTTCTCCCATCTTTCTATCAACAGATCTTCCATCCTCTGTGTTTGTTCTTATAGCCTTGGTTTTCTTCCCTTTTGTTAAATTGGAAGATAGGTCCTCACTCCCTATGAGCCACAATCTGCCTGCTTGTGCTTTGGATCTCATTCCCCTCTTGACTGCTTAGCAACGTTGCTATCTATGGCTCTGATCCCTCCCTGTCTTCCTCTATCATTAACTAATATCTGCTTTTTTACCATACCATTTGCATTATCATTCCTTTCCGTGGCCACATGTTGTGCTCTCTCCTTTACAGCAAAACATGAAAGATGACCTGCCTGTAGTCTCTGTCTTCATTTCTTCACTTTTCCTTGTCTTGCACTCTCGAATCAAGTTTCCATCTCAGTGCCAATATTCACTGGAAACAGTGCTTGTCAATTACAGACCACAGTGACTTCCATGCAGTTAAATCTTATAGTCACTTCTCTGTCCACATCAAATTCAGTCTCTCTTCAACATTTGACATGAGTGACCACTCTTGGAAAACCTTCCTGTGTAACACCATGTTCTCCCGTCCTCCAGCACAGTCCCTCCTCCTCATTTCCCTTTGCCAGTTGCTCCTCCTCTTCCTCTGTGTGCTGGAATGTATACTGTTCTGCCCATGCAGGGGATCTTCTCCAGTCCTGTGACTTTAAATGCCATCTTTTATGCCAATGATCCTCAGACCTTGCCTTGTCCATTTAAAAGCCAGGTTGGTGTCACAAACTTAATAGACCAAAGCAGAATTCTTGATTTCCACCACGTGTGAGGCCTTCTTTTTTGCAGTGAAAGTTGCTCAGTGGTGTCTTGACTCTTTGCAACCCATGGACTGTAGCCTTCTAGGCTCCTCTGTCCATGGATTTTCCAGGCCAGAATACTGGAGTGGGTAGCTGTTTCCTTCTCCAGGGGATCTTCCCAATCCAGGGACTGAACCCAAGTCTCCCACACTGCAGGCGGATTCTTTACCAGCTGAGCCACCAGGGGAGCCTAAGAATACTGGAGTGGGTAGCCTATCCCTTCTCCAACAGATCTTCCCGACCTAGGAATCAAACCAGGGTCTCCTGCATTACAGGTGGATTCTTTACCAGCTGAGCTACCAGGGAAGTTTTTAGTTTGGATATTTAATCTTTGTTAGCCGGGGTCCAGCCCCGGCTGTTATGAGAGCATTTACTTAGAAAATGCCAATTAGATGTGTGCTTCTAATGAGGGAAGCCTATACGGAGTGGAAGAGTGTTTTGAATCCCCTTAATATGCACGGTTTTATGTTTTGAGCATTGACTTTCATTCATTTTCAGATGAATTAATGACTAAAACCAGAAATAAACTCACTGCCCTAAAAGTCCAAGGAGATAACTGTTAACCAGCCATCTTAATTTGGGGGTACACATCCTGCCAGGAGCCTTCTAGGAACATGGAATATGTGCTTGTGAGTGTGTGTCTGTGTGCCTGTGTTTGGGGAAGCTACCGGATAGGCAGAGTAGTATCTTCCTGGTACTTTCATTGAGAATTTTTTGTTCCGAAAACATTTTCTGACTTAGGGATAAGATTAAAACACCCGTGAATGTATTATGGTCTGGACTTCAGAAACAGATGAATTTTTAGAAAAAACTAACCTTCAAAGAGAGTTCAGGTTTGTCTGCCTCTTGAGACTCTGACCAGGAGTACCTCCCAGATGAGCCCTCATTCCTTGTTGTTGGTAGGAGCGCTTGGGAAGGAGTGCTGTGCTTCATGGTCTTACTGTGTTTGAAAGTCTGTCTGTCTGTATTTTAATTAGCCCTATCAAATCAGTTGAACTCAATGAATTAGAATTGGTATTTCTCCAAGAGGAAGTCTAAATCTGTGCAGAGTTTTCTTCTCTGTTTAGTTTTCTTCTGTTAGTGTTCATAATCAAGGGAGCATCTGAATGTTTGGAAAGCCAAACTAAACCCAGAGAGCTCTTTGCAGGGAGACTTAAAATGACTGCCTGCCTGGCATGGATTGTTGTACATTTGTGATTTCTTTGAGAGTTGGGACCCCTTTCAAATTAGTGAGCAAGATACTCAGTATCCTTCTGAGGCAGATATAGAGCAACATCGATGTTTGTGAAAAGTGGTTTGTGGTGGTTCTGCCTTTCATTCCCCCTCTACTCATTCCACTTTTCCTTGATCTTCTTGTCCCTAATGCAGAAGGACTCTACAGTGGTAGTGTTTTTATTATTAGAACAAAATACTGAAAATGGCTATAAAGTATTTTGAGTCCCATGGTAAAAATATCACATAAATAAAGTGAAAGCCTTCTGTGTCCTTTTCTATTTTTGTTTTATCTTGTTACATTTATGCTGTTTGAAGAATATTCAGTCATTATTCCCTCTGGCAAGTTCCCCAATATGTGGAATTTTAAATAGTGTCTTAATAGCAATTACTTTATTCAACAAACCTTTATTGAGTACCTGCTGTGTACTAGGCTGTCCCTAGGTACCAGAGATTCAGAAGTGAATGATATGAAGGAAGTTATTGCTCTTCCAGAGTTTCCATTCTAAAAGAGGAGATAAATACAAATTTATAAGAAATATGTAAACTAACGTATAAAGTCAGGTAGAAAACTAAATCAGCTTCTTCTATTTTCTCTCTGATACAACAGCTACACACAGCCAAAACAAAACACATACATTGTTAACCCCGAGCAAGCCACCTGATCTCTTCACCTTGGTTTCCTTATTTGTAAAGTATATTTACTGTTTATCTTTCAGGATTAGAGAGAGAGGATATGCATGGGAAACTCATTGTAAAATATAAGACAATATAAATGTAAAGTATTTGTACTTGATTACATTTTTGAGTCAAAGACTGATTTATTTGATGTATGTCAGTATTTCTGTCAGCATTGTTTGCTATTTAGATTATAAACCACTTGAGTGTATGTCCTGTCTTTTAGGGTTGTTTTAACTTTCGTGCCTCTGGTTTTGAGGGCATTCTTGTAAGACGTCAGTGCTAAATTGTTGATTGCTATTGCTCTGTAATATAGTGGAATGAATTGAGGGAAGGATTTCAAGCATTATATGGATGACTGGACTAAATAATCTTCAAAGAACCTTCTAGACCTGACATTTTATAATCCTTGACTAGAACAGTTGAAGAAAAATTGCCCCAGCCTTAGTGGAACAAAATGCATTTTCTCTTTGGCAGTAAGTGTGATTTGGAACAAAATAAAACCATTTCTTAATGTATCAAAAGTTTCCATCTCTATGACCAGATATGTAAGCTAGTAACTGTCACACGTGTGTAAGAAACAGTGTGGTAGCAGAAGCAGTTTTTATGAATACTAGATATGGCTTCTTAAAGCACCTGCTGCTGTACTCTAGAGCAGCGATTTGTTTGCTCTAAGCTAAACCTGTTGAGATTCTGGTTATGACTGTTGCCCTGTACTAAAAGTAGTGTTTCCTTTTTCAAAGGTACGCCAGCCTGTCATATGCATCAACAACCATGTGTTTTGTTCGGTTTGTATCGACTTGTGGTTGAAGAATAATAGCCAATGTCCAGCCTGCAGAGTCCCCATCACTCCTGAAAATCCTTGCAAAGAAATTATTGGTAAGAGTCTATTGTAAAAACACATAGAAACTGATTTAAAAGTGTTTAAATAGTGTCTGTCTGGAGGAAAACTGAAATGGACAACTTTTGGTGGTGTTATTTTGCCAGTATCATACTGGGTGGATTGGTCATTTGGCATAATCTATATAAGTGGAGCAACTGAGGAGCGTGAAGCACTGTGAGAAATCACAGAGCCTTCTGGAACTTTGATTCTGGTAGAGGCTGTCCATATGGATGAAGTGTTTTTTTTTTTTTTTTTTAATATTTATTTATTTATTTATATGGGTGCACCAGTTCTTAACTGCAGCCAACAGTTTAAAAAGCAGACAAACAAAAAGGCCCACAGAGTTCAAACAAGCTAGCTCAGCTAGGAACGTGGAGAAGGGATTCATGAAGCAGTGGCCTCTAAGATTTAAGGATAGATAAATTTTCAGTTGGTAAAGGGGAGAGAGGCCATTTCTTGTAGAGGGAGCAGCATTCACTGCAGTTGGGAAACAGGAAAGTCTAGTTGGGTCTGACTGTTGAAATAAGACTGAAAAGGTAAATTAAGACTTCAGCGCAGAGCATCTCGAGTGACAGACTGAATCAGGGAGTTGCTGTATGGGTGAGAAGGGTAAGTGGGCATGATGGTTTTGAGCAGGGGAATGGCATAAGCCAAAGTGTGTACTAGGAATATTACTCAGGTGATGATACATAGTTTGGGCTTCAGGGGAGAATCAGGACATGAGTAGGTCAGACTCTTGCCCAGGTGAGGGAGAATGTGAGTCTGGATTAAGGGTATGAAAAAGAACATTCAGTGCTATAGTCATGTAGGTAAAGTGGGGTAGGGAAGGTGGTAGGGATAAAACTTGAACTGGAAGATTCTTGGAAAATGAAACATTTAAAGAGCTTTTATAGTGTTATTTCTTTTAGATTGCTAAAATGATTTTTGTTTGTTTCTGCTTTAGGAAGAATTGAAAGTGAATTGATGATAGCATGAATCATTGGGAAAAAAACCTTTTGTCTTTGTAATAGTCCAAAATTAGGGAAAATGGACTTATATAAAGTTTTTATAATAGAAAGGAAGGTATATATGCTAGAACAAAAGAAGAACCATTGGAACTTTGAAACTAAGCAATCTGAAAGGGAATCAGAGGTGGCTCCAAGGTTTCTCTCTTGGGTACCTGGGTGAAGTCTTATAGAGGAATATTTCTGTGCTGTGCTGCAAACTGGAGTGTCAGTCTCTCAGCCTCTGCTTTTTTATCTGCACTGATCTTTACTAGGAGTCAGGTCTTTCCTTGCAGACTATGAGCTTTGTTGATTAAAATGATTTAAATGTTTTTTTCCCAGCTTCTTTTCACATCCCTTCTTTCTTCATTCATTTGTATCTAAGTGATATTTCATAAATTCTCTGAAGTAAAATGGTTTATCCATCCTTGCATTTGGATGGAGTCCTGTGAAAAAGAACGTTTGTAAATGCCTTTGTTATCATGATGCTAAGAAGTACAAAGAACGTAACCACAGGATAAGTGAAGAGCTCTCAGAAAGAATACATTTTGAGTGTGTATATGTGAGTTACTGTGGGCATACAATTAATGCTGTGATTTATAATCCATCGTAACTGGGTTGTTAGAATCAGTGAAAAGACACATTCATCTTTTCAGTTGTGTTACTAGTAACTATATATATTTGAATACATTAGCTATAATAATATATATTATAATATGTATATCATATATGTGACATATAAGATAATATATTTGATAATTATATAATATTGATTTATACAACAAATAATATTTTAATTATACAGCTTATTGGTTCGATATAATCACTGATTTTATTATTAACAGTTGTCTGGTATTCAAAATTTGCAGTAGTTCAAATGAGTTAATAAATATAGCCTTTGCCTTCATTGAGTTTAATAAGATACACAGGTAAGTAAACATAACATGATATTTTACTGAAAGTATTTCTGATGGTATTACTTACTTATTTTTTCTCAGAATTGAAGTACAGAAAAGGATGGCAGCACAAAGAGGATGTAAGAAAAAGGATAGAAATTAAGCTAGAGTCTACATAGAAAGGTTAGATTTTTTTTTTTTTGTCCTATAGGAGGAACAAGTGAAAGTGAACCTATGCTAAGCCATACAGTCAGGAAGCATCTTCGGAAAACCAGACTTGAATTACTTCACAAAGAATATGAGGTAAATACTAAGTAAATGTTAAATGATGACAGCATTAAATTCTAGGTAAAACTGAGCTATCAGTCTGGACTTCTTAGAGTAAGTATCCAGTGAAATCTTACGTTAAATGCCAGTTTAAAAATATCTTATTTGATAAATTCTTTTTTCCTTTCCTGTTTCAAATAGGGAAACAGATGGAAACATTTCCTCTTTTTCTTGCTTTTAATTTTAAATTTGTGCTCAACAGAAACATCATTTTTTAAGTTGCTCCCTCAAGAAGTTGGGAGATAAAGGAAACTCTCATGTAGAAGTCAGTCTTCCAACCCCATGAGGCATTATGAACGCAAACAAGTACTGTAACCTTCATTCTGTCTTTGTGTCTACCTGTAAATTCACTGCTAATTATAAGTCTGATAAGTTCTGGTAAAGAAAATATACTTATGTCAGCTACCGACAAAGAGATTTTGGTTTGAGATATGCTATTGCTTTAATTCTTTTTTTTTTGTTTTTTTTGCATGTTTTAAAAAACATTTTTTAAATGTTTGTTGAATTTTTAAAACATGTTTTTAAAAAATTATGTATATTTAAGGTGTAAAACATGTTTTGATATACATGGTGAAGTGATGACTTCAGTCAAACTAATTAGCATAGCCATCTCCTCACATAGTTACTTTTTCTGTGTGTGTGTGTGGTGAGGGCACCTGAAGTCTACTCGGCAGTGTCCAGTAGATAGTACAGTATTATTACCTATAGTCATCATGCTATACAGGAGGTCTCTAGACTATCTCTAGCTGCAACTCTGTACCCCTTTAACCATCTTCCTGTTTCTCCCACCTCCCCATTTCCCCCACCTTCCATTCTTGGTAACCACTGTTTAACTCTGCTTCTGTGTGTTTGACTCTTTAGATTCCACATATATGTGAGATCATGCAGTTGTTTTCTGCATGTGATTTGACATGTAGGTGATTTGACATGGTGATGGAATTTTTTCTAAATTAGCTTCATGCTAATGGATATATATACTTTTGAATAAACATTAAGTCCAGCTGTCATTTTATATTGACTAAATGGGGGATAATATTGCTCTCTTCCTTTGACACAAAATATCTTTAAATTACACTACATAAATGGAAACCAGTTCAGCTGCTTCAAAATTTTTTTGAAATAAAATAGGGCATAGATAAATGACTGAATAAATGTTCATTCATATGTGTTTTCTTGTTTATATTTATTTATTCATTAATTTATTCAAACGAGTAAAGCTCTTTTCTCATTTTATAATGCATTTAACTCAAAACATATTATAATTTAAAATAGTAAATAGTTCTATCTGTGTTAAAACTAAAATGTATTCTTATTTATGTAATGAATATTTATCACACTTAGATACTAATCAAATTAATGCTTTAGGAGATTGCTGGCATGTTGAAGTTATTTTCTGAGAACAGAATTCCTAACAATTTTAGTTTAATGTGAAATATTCATTATAGATGAATAAATGGTATCACAGAAGAGAGTTCTAGCCCCAAATGTTTCATTGCTGGATTCAAGATGGTTCTACATGGGGAAAACTAATATTTGAAATAGTCACAGTGGTAGTTAAAGAGCTAGAATGTAGAAGAGTTCAAAATTACAGGTATTATTCTGACGTGGAAGGTGAAAGGACATGGCATATATTTTACTTCTATATGAAGCAAAAGAGAGATGTCAGCCAAAACTACAGATTACCTCGATGAAAACTGTATTTTTAAATGCACCTTGCTGCTACTGCTGCTAAGTCGCTTCAGTCATGTCCGACTCTGTGCGACCCTATAACCGCAGCCCACCAGACTCCACCGTCCCTGGGATTCTTCAGGCAAGAACACTGGAGTGGGTTGCCATTTCCTTCTCCAATGCATGAAAGTGAAAAGTGAAAGTGAAGTCGCTCAGTCGTGTCCGACTCTTCGAGACCCCATGGACTGCGCCCAGTAGGCTCTTCAGTCCATGGGATTTTCCAGGCAAGAGTACTGGAGTGGGTTGCCATTGCAGTCTCCAAATGCCCCTTAGTAAAGGAATTAAACATGCCTCAGAATTTTCTTCTGAGGAATCTACTTCCTTGTTGAATTCATGTGACTTTTCATTTTATTGAAATTGTAAATTAACTGAATATTTTAAATGGGATTAAAGATTTGACATTTTTGTTTTTTTAAATCACGAATGATCATTGAATTAAAAGCAATAAAGGTGCCAATTTTTATCAGTCAAAATACATTTTGAGAATTTCAGCTATATGTGACTTTCTGTCTACAAAGTTATTCTGATGCATTAAGAATCTATGTATCTACAGGATTTTTTATGTAAATTTTAAAAACACGTTGACTTCACTCTAGCATGTGTATGTATTTAGTGTCTATGTCTACCTGATGGCTGTGCAATGCTTTTTCAGGATGAAATAGATTGTCTGCAGAAAGAGGTAGACGAGCTTAAGAGTAAAAACCTCAGCTTGGAATCACAGATCAAGACTATTCTGGATCCTTTAACCTTGATGCAGGGCAACCAGAATGAAGATAAACTTCCAGTTGCAGATAATCCAAGTAAAATTGACCCAGAAACTGTAGCAGAGTGGAAGAAAAGGCTTAGAACAGCTAATGAAATCTATGAAAAAGTGAAAGATGATGTGGATAAGCTCAAAGAGGTAAGTTGTGGTTGTGTTTAAAATTCTGTAGTATTTTAAGTACCTTCAAAAGAATAAATAGCCATACTATTTTGAGTCATCCTTTAGATGATTTGGGGAGAAAGGACAAATCCCTGGGTGAGCATTTATAAACAATAAGAAAACTTTTTCTCCTTAAATCTTATTAGCTGCCAAGAAATATCAGGTGCTTCTATTTGTGACTGTAATTGGAGACTTTGTAGTGCCTCTGTATGAGTTTACATCTTCTTGTGAAAGAACGACATCAGTTTAAAGGATGTGTTTCTTATTTCCCCCTCTTTGTGATTTGGCTTCCTTTTTTTAAAAAGCTTATGTCAGTAACTGCCATGTATGCATAAAGACAGACCTGTCCATTTCTCTACCTATAAAATGGAAGGTTTGGACCATCTTTTTTCTAGCACTCCCTTTCTCTGAAGTTTTAATATTGTAAATAGTTAAAGACTTACTAATTCCAAGAGAACTGTGAGTGATGGCTTTAGACTACTCCTGCAAAAGAATATTGAGAGACAATTTAATTCTTTCAGTTATTCTTCATCCATGCAAGAAGATAGAGAAAGCATAGGTGAAAAGGGCAGACCTCTAGGATTTGCCAGTCTAGGAAAGGAGATGAAATCCATGGCATCAGCATTAGAGGTAATGAAGTGATGTGGAGCTGTGCTGGCCAGAGGGACTAGCCTTTTGTCTTGGCTTCAGGTTTATCCACAGTGGAGGCCTGTTGTGCTGAACAGAGATGGGTTTGTGGTATCCAGGTTCATAGCCCCCTATTCAACCTATCTGCATTCTCTTAAAATACTGTTACTGTGCTGAACTACTGAATTCCACCTCCTGAAATCATTAATGCTCTACATATTTTAGAGATGTGCTGCCACATACCAGCTCTCTGATCCTCAATAAGATTAAGTAGCAGAGAATTATCTGCAACTTAGTGTGAATACTAAGTCAAATTGCATACCCACGTATAAAATAAATGCCATTTGGGCTCAGGAAGGCCAAGATGAGACAAAGTTGGGAACATAGTGCTTTAAGAGAAAAAGAAACTATGGATGTAACTGCACTGAGTTTGCTACAAGTCTAGGGGAAGTGTGTTGTTCCTTTGGTTTATAGTGGCCACCATTACCGTGTTAGTTTGAGAAGAGAAGAGGACATGGAAAGTAAAGGTAGCTGAGAAGTCAGTGTTTATCAATCAGCCATGTCCTCATTAACTGTCCTTCTTGAACTATCAGCAAGTTCTGTATGGTTTCTTTTATATTATTGAATTTCATTAAAATATTTGGCAATAAATGCTTCTTAGAGCATGAAGATATGTATGAAAACTCTGAGTTTATAAGAGTGGTATAAGAAAAAAAAGAGAGTGGTATAAGGGATGTATGTAAAAGGAAAGTACATAAAATACAGTTTTTCTTTGTTCTTTTAAAGATCATATGTTAAATTCAATACCCAAAGTTACCTTGAGACCTCACAATTATTTGGGATACTTGAAAAGCCCATTTTGAATACCTAGTGAAGGAATTAGGTAGAACTAGGCAATAAACTTGGAGAAGGCAATGGCACCCCACTCCAGTACTCTTGCCTGGAAAATCCCATGGATGGAGGAGCCTAGTAGGCTGCAGTCCATGGGGTCGCTAAGAGTCGGACACGACTGAGCGACTTCACTTTCACTTTTCACTTTCATGCATTGGAGAAGGAAATGGCAACCCACTCCAGGTGTTCTTGCCTGGAGAATCCCAGGGACGGGGGAGCCTGGTGGACTGCCGTCTATGGGGTCGCACAGAGTCGGACACGACTGAAGCGACTTAGCAGCAGCAGGCAATAAACTGGAACATAAACTAAAAAAAATGGACTTCAGAGGCAAAACTTGCATGCAAAATACGAAATAACAGCATATTATAAACCAAATATAGGAATGCTGAAGATTCAGAATAAAGGACTACCTAGTTTGAGTGAAATGGACTTTTTTCCTCATGTTTCCAAGACAAGTAAGTTTTGAACCATTATGAAGCCAGTGTTGAGATTGCAAAGTATAATAGTTAGCTGAAGTCTTTACTACTCTTTTAGGTGCAACAAATAGGCAGGACTCTCCCCTTTGTAACTTTACCCATCCAGTTCTCCTGAACTTGAAAATATCTCTGATAATTGAGGGTTAGCCAGCCCATAAAGAGCATCTTAGAAAGCCTCAGGACTGGTGAGAGACCTTGTCAAGGGGGATGGGGAAAAGAAATCAAATGAGGTTCTAATTTAAGCTTGTCATTCATCATCAAAAAGCATTCACTAAGTGCCTCCTCTTACAGTGCTATGCTTGAGGGCTTAATTCATTGTGTGTGTGTGTGTGTGTGTGTGTGTGTTTGTGTGTGCCTGTGCACACGCGCATGTGTGTGTATGAGGAAGTATATTACCTTTCCTATGTCTTCAGAGGGGCAGTAATGGTGTTTATCAGTCACTTAAAGAATTAACTCTCCACAGTCCTGGTTGGTTTGCATCCATGAAGATAAGCAGGTACTCAGGCTCCAAAAGAAACCTGGATACATCTGAGAGAGTGAGGTTGAGTGTTGAAAAGAGTGTCCTCCGTCCTGCTTCTCTTGTCACCCTTTTGGGGCATTTGTGTGTGGATGGACAAGTAATACAGTCAAGAATTCTAGAAATTATTGGTCCAATTTTTAAAATCTGTTTTCAGATTTTCTTAGTTTAAACCTTTTTGTTGACAATTGTTCTGACACTTTGAATGTTAATAGTCAGACAATGAATTTCTCTTGCTAGGTTAGTGAGATTGGTTCCTAGCCTAGGGAGTCTTATTTTTTGTTGGAATTCAGAAGCACAGTGACTAGCAGATTTAAAAGAAGTCACTTCTAAGAAGATTCTACAACAGACACTCTACTTTGGGGCTACCCAGGATCAATATTGACCCTCTAGATTTTCTAGCAATAAATATTTTGTCAGGCAGTTTTTAGGTATCATGCAACTCAAAGAAGGAAATCATACTTGCGATTAAAAAAAAATCAAAAGAGAATCCATACTTATTAGAAAATATTGATCCAAGAAGTTGTGAGCCAGAGCATTTGGGAAAACCATTTTGAAGAAAGCAGGCAAGTAGTTTAATGATATTAGATATGTTATCGCTAAAAACTTTTAAAATCAATCTCATAATGCAAGATACTTAACCATTAGTTTTGTGAATAATTGCATGTGGTATATTGTTACCATGCTTAGAGTATTCAGTTATATGAAAAAGGAAAAAAAAAATTTGCCATTAGTTTAGTCCCTTAACGACTCTAAGCTAACTAACATAGCTCTGTTTATTTCCCTGGATAGAAGATTTGCAAAGTGCTTGGGGAATTTGGATTAAAATGTGTGATCATGTTTAGTTTCCCAAGTCATTCCCAATGGTGGTTTTAAGTTTCTGAAGACATGCTCTAGTATTCAGTTTTCTCATACTGTTGCTCTAAAAAATACAGATGGCTCATGTCATAATTTTTACACATTTGTTTTTAACATATGCTTAATTATTTTCAACACTTTTTTTTTAAGGCAAATAAAAAATTGAAATTGGAAAATGGTGGCCTGGTGAGGGAGAATTTGCGACTGAAAGCTGAAGTTGATAACAGATCACCTCAGAAGTATGTATTTTGCTCATAGTGCAATGTTTCAGGTTATGTCAATGTTTTAGAATAAGCTGCTGTTACATTATGTTTTTCATTGGATTCTTTGTTGAAACATGGAAGATTAAGTAGAGTGTCTTACCTGTAAATGTCAAGTGTATACTTAGGTTATTGGTAAAATCTTAGTCTCAGTTAATGCTAATGTCGGAAGAAAGGATTTCCTTCTTATCCTTTTTCCTTACCTAATTATCAAGAGGTTTGTTTTATGTGACCTAAGACTGGTGAGCCTCCACTTGGTTTTACATATAACTGTTTAATGATCCTAACAAAGAGTAGGGAGACTAACATGATGCCTTTTGGATATTTTTTGAAATAATCTTAATGATAGTTAAAATTCATCCATTGCTTTGTCTTTACCATGTACAACAACCTGTGACATAGAACTACTATTCTCCATTTACAGATGATAAAATGGAGGAATAGAGATCAAATTAATTTTTCTAAATCTTCACAGCTAGTAAGTGGTGGAAATAGGATTCGAACCCAGGTAGTCCAGCCCCAGAGCTGTGCTCTGTTACATTACACTGAAAGCTGTTACACTACCCATTACCCTAAAAAGCCTATCTGAAATAGAATTTAAGGCTTCATTTGTTGAATTTTGTACTGATTTGAACTGTACAATTAAATGAATTTTTTTATGATGGGGTTATTTTCACTCCATTCCAAAAGATACAAGATTGCAAAATTTTGAACAGTTAGTTTAAAATGCTAAGAAACAGTTGAGAATTAAGATTTGAAGATTAAGAAAAGATGAGAGAGAGCTCTTGAGGTTGTTATTGTTCTAGGGGAAAAAAAAAATGACAAGTGAAAAGAAAATGTGACCCCCCATCCCTCTGAGGAGTGGCATATCAGAACTCCACACTTTCTTCCTGTCCAGCCATTTTCTCCTAATGGAAAAAGACAAGAAAGGCATAAACAAACATTGGAAATTTATCCTACCAGAAGTAGTTCTCTGCTTGTCATTTGAAAAGGAGAAAATATTGCCTTCAGTAAAACCAACTGTGGTATCAGGAAATGGTAGAAGTAAACCATAATTACTCAAAGCAGAGATAACTAACCAATAGAGAAAGAAGCATAGCTTTTACTTTTAAATAGTTCCTTCCCCTGTGCTCTCCAACCTCATTTTTCTTTTCACTTCAGATAATGTCCTACTTTGATGAATTAGTGAAATAAGCTTAGGAAGTGTTGCCGTTAATATATGGTGGTTTGAATCTCTGCTCTTCTTATTTATTGGCAGCTCGCCTTGCCAGTCATAATAATGTTTATCCATTAGCCATTTCCCACAGCAGGCTGAATGGAACTAAAGCCATTTTGTTCGTAGCTTTTATTTCTTGAAAAGTTGCCCACCAGATTTCAGATTTAGCACTAGCCACCAGGATGTGTGTTTTTAAATATCCTTGATTCCTACCTGATAAGCAACTGAAGAATCTCACCTAAAGAAACCTCACCTCTGTCTGTTTTCACAAGCAGTCACACTTCTGAATCTCATATAACTTTGTGATTCACTGTCTTTAGCTTCCATTGCTTCCCTTCAGGGGAAAGGGAACAGGTTCACTTAAAAAACGATTTGAACTGACCCCTGTTCCAGATCAATGTGCAATGCGTTGAGGTATTAAAAGTATGGCATTTGAATTATAGCCTTGTTTACCTCTGCATCACCAAGCCCTAGTGGGAGGCAGAGAGAAGCTGACCACAGCTGAAAATACCCAAATCTGGTTCACTTGAGGAGCACTCCTGTTTGTATTGAAAACAGTACGAAATTTCGAGAGTTCAAAAGTAAATGCAAGCAAACAGAAGCCATCCATTCCATTTCATTTCCTTGATTAGGAAGTGCCTTGACCAATTACTTTTCTCCTCTACTCGGTTAGTTGTCAAGGTGTACTTTTTATATACATGGCCTGAGTGTCTAATGTATCTTTCAGGTTGTTCAGACATACTCTATGAATCAGGCAGAAGAGAGAGCTTTAAAATTTAGATACTAGAAAGGGAAAAAAATTAGGAAGGTGTATTTGTTAGCTTGGGCTGCCATAACAAATACATAGACAGGGTGGCTTAAACATTGCAAATTTGTTTGCTTATAGTTCTGGAAACTAGAAATCCCAGGTCAAGGTTCAGCAGTTTGGGTTTCTGGCAAGGGCTCTCTTTTTGACTTGCAGACAGCCGCCTTCTCACTATGTCTTTGCATGTCAGAGAGAGAGTGTGTACTCTGGTCTCTCTTCTTGTGAGGCAGCAGTTCTGTTAGATTAAGGCCTCCTCTTTATGGTCTCATTTAACTTTAATTACCTCCTAAAGACCCTGTCTCTAAATATAGTCATGCTGAGGGTTAGGGCTTCAACAAATGAATTTGGTGGGGGGGTGGGGGAGAATGGGAATACAGTTCCGTCCATGGCAGAAGGTATTTCTTTTAAGGACTTGCGGGGTGCTCTGTTGCTTAGTTGTGTCCAACTCTCTCTGACCCCATGAACTGTAGCCCACCAGGCTCCTCTGTTTATGGAGATTCTCAGGCAAGAATACTGGAGCAGATTGCCATTTCCTCCTATAGGGGATCTTCCTGACCCAGGGATTGAACCTGCACCTCCATGTCTCCCGCATTGGCAGGCGGGTTCTTTATCACTACGCCACCTGAGAAGTCCCCCTTTTAGCACTCAAGCAAATATCATGCTGTTGCCCCAAAACTAGACTACAGTCTAGTGTGAACAAAGGGGACTTAGACATTTACACTGATTTCAAGTAAATAGTATTGTATAAAAGTAATGTATTTTATGATTTTTAAAAACAGTGGTATAATCTTTAAAATGAAATCTGGATTATCATTTATCTCCTCTGCTATTGTGTTTCTAGTCTTTTACCCTCCATTGTATTTAATCTCAATGTGTACCTGGATATTTTTCCTTTTTCAACTTTAGCTTGGAAACCCTTTTGTGCAGTGTGGCAGCTATCTCACTAAGCATACTCTTCTGGATTTCAATAATATCCATTCTGTTCTTTGTCAAAACTTCATTGTCCTGATAGCTAAACTGGTGGTCCAGAAAAATGCAACTTTTTCTTTGACTTGATGTAGCCACTTCCTGAATTAGTCTCTCCCTTCTAATTTGTTTTAACCTGAAGAAAACCATCTGCCTGCCCTTTCAGTTTTCTCTAACATGGACTTCTAAGAGAATCAGATTTGATATTTGGAACTCAAGAGGGGGTGATAATGTCTTTTAGTTTGCAAGACTGGTATGTGAAGAAAAGCCATTCTCCCAGCCAGCCCAGAAATACTGAAAGTTTACTTGTTGACAGTATCCTAGATGCTTTGAACCATGCACATTCTGTTTCTGACCCTTAAAGTTGGTTAGGTTCCCCTTACTATCTTGTACTTTCCCTTGTTAGCACATAATCACAATTACTAATAATTAGTGTTTTGTGTAATTACTTCGATGAATATTAAAGTTGTGTGTAACTATTCCAGTGAATTCAACCCTGAATATTCATTTGAAGGACTGAAGCTGAAGCTCCAATACTTTGGCCATCTGATGTGAAGAGCTGACTCATTAGAAAAGACCCTGATGCTGGGAAAGATTTGAGGGCAGGAGGAGAAGCGGGTGACAGAGAATGAGATGGTTAGATAGCATCACCAACTTAATAGACATGAATCTGAGCAAACTCAAGGAGATAGTAAAGGACGGGGAAACTGAAGTGCTGCAGTCCATGGGGTTGCAAAGAGTCAGACATGATTTAGTGACTGAACAACAACTATTACTTATTTCATATTTTTCTGAGTGAGGGCTATAGTTTTATTCACTGTTATAGCCGTGCATTTTATAGAGTTCTGCTCCTAGTATGTATCTGTTGAGTAAATGAATAAAAATGTAGCTCCTGAGAGAATTCCCCTTCTATTTTGCCAAAGATTTAATGAAGAAATTTAGTCATTTTTCCTCTTCCTCTTCTCCATCTCCCATTTAATGGGGGATCCCAAGAGTGTCACACCTCCACATAGTAAGAAACAAAAATAAGAAGCTGAAGGAAGGTAGAACTGCGTTTCTCATATTCCCAAACTGTGCCCTGAAGTCTGGATATATTTGTCCTTGATAGAGTTAGGAGTTCCTAGTGATTTTTTAGCTTCAAATATTATGAAGCTTATTAATGACTTGTAAAGCATTTGAAAGTATTACGCCCTGTCTCCGAGGTTGCTCTGTTCAGTTGTGCCATTCTTTTTGCTCTAGTCTCACTGGGCAGAGTTTGTGCCATGTTGCCACCTATTTTGAGGCTTAAACAGCAGCTGGCCCATGCCCTTAGCTTCTAACTTATGTTAATAGTGTAGGGTATGAAATATATATGTACATATACAAAATTTTGTATACATAGAATTGCATAGGTCATTTAAATCAAACTTGGTTATAATTGGATTAATAATGGCTTTCCATTCTATAATTATGTATTTGGTAATGTTATTGTATCTTTAGTGAGACCTGTGGGTTTGATAGTGTTTCTCTGCAAGCATCATTTTTACTGCCCAGCAACCCTAAGACTTATCATTATGGACCAGTTTTTACCCATGCCTCAGCAACTTCCCTTTCACTTTCCACTTTCATGCATTGGAGAAGGAAATGGCAACCCGCTCCAGTGTTCTTGCCTGGAGAATCCCGGGGACAGAGGAGCCTGGTGGGCTGCTGTTTATGGGGTCGCACAGAGTCGGACACGACTGAAGCCACTTAGCAGGTAGCAGGTAGCAGCAACTTCTGGAGGAAGATGAATGCTCCAGATACTCCTGGGTGGTGATCAGTATTCTATTAGGACACAAAAAGAAGTGTTCTTAGGAGGACAGAATAGACTTCATAAATCATAAGCTGTACGTTCTTCCCCTCTTGCTGTGTTTGTGTGTTCTTTGAGCCGTCTCATCAGCTCCCATGGCTTTAATAATCATTTTCTTAATATGTCAACGATTACAAAATAAAATCTAAATCATTGGCCTTGCCCTTTCTCCGAAACTGTAGGTTCATGTTTCCATCTGTCTGTTTTATACTTTCACTCAAGATCCTGTACCTTAAATTCACTGCAAAGCACAAGAGTGAAATAAATGCCTAATTCTGGAGACAGACTACCTGGATTGAAGTTTCCCTTCTTCTACTCTCTCCTTCCCCTACCCAATTCAATTTTTGCTATACTCAAAATGGTTTTTTATGAAGTGTAAATCACGCTATTAAATCTCTTATCTGAAACTGTCCAGTGTTTTCCTAAAATACAATCCGGACACTTTGCCAGCTAGTCACGATGCTTGCCTATTCCATCTCATCCCCACAGCTTATCCTGCTCTAGCCATACTGGCTGCCTTCTGTTTCTAAAACATGCTAGAATTTTTTCCCTCTCTTAGAATGTCCACATCTTTATAAGGCTGTCTCCCATTATCAGATTCAGAGAGGCTTTTCCTGATCATTCCATCTAAAGCAGTCCTCTGAAGTTGTCCCCATGACCTTTCTTTGTGGAGTTTAGAATGGAGAAGACAGAACCAGAGGTCAAGCAACTAAACAAACAAGTAATTTCAGACAGTAATAAGGGCTAAGAAGACAGGTAATACTGTAACATTGGTTGTGCATTAACTATGGGCTCTATTATAAGTACATCTCAAGCTTTAACTCATTTAACCTCACCCACCTACTAGATAGGTACCACTACTAGCTCCATTTCACAAGATAAACACTGAAGTACAGAAAGTTTAAATATCTTCCCCCAAATCACAATGCTAGAAGGTAGACAAAGCCAGAGTTCAGTTCTGGAGAGTCTGGCTCCAGAGTCTGCTAATAATCTTATGCTGTATTGCTTCACCATGCCATGATTTTATCACTGCAGTTAAGACTGAGTCAGGAAGTAGAAGGTGCAGAAGCAGAGGGCCGCTTCCTTCCTAGCTTCCCCTCCCTTCTTCCCTCCCTTCGTTCCTTCCCTTTCTTTAACATTTAACGGTGGCTTTATGAGGTGAATGCTTGAAAATATTCAACAGGAAATTTAATTTACTCTGCACTAATGTTTGCAAATACATTGTTGCTGCTAAGTAGCTTCAGTAGTCCGACTCTGTACGACTCTGTACGACCCCATAGACGGCAGCCCACCAGGCTTCCCCGTCCCTGGGATTCTCCAGGCAAGAACACTGGAGTGGGTTGCCATTTCCTTCTCCAATGCATGAAAGTGAAAAGTGAAAGTGAAGTCGCTCAGTTGTGTTCGACTCTTAGTGACCCCATGAACTGCAGCCTACCAGGTTCCTCCATCCATGGGATTTTCCAGGCAAGAGTACTGGAGTGGGGTGCCATTGCCTTCTCCGAAATACATTGTTAGCAATTCTTAAATATTTCAAATCAACTAACTTGAAGTACAGAAGGCTTGTTCTCTAATAACTCTTCAGGTGACATGAAATCTGAATGAAGCCTATATGAGTTGATTCTAGCCTTGCTGCCCATCTCCTTCACTTGCAAAACCCCAGCACCTGAAAGGCACCTGATACATACTTGTTGAGTAATTAAATAAACAGATAAATAACGTTCGATAAATTACTTGACCTGTTGGAGCCATTACTTTTTAATGTAAAATGTGCCTAATGTACCACTTTGAAGATGAAATAATTGTATGTCCTTGGCACACCACGTAGCACAGAGAACTGGCGGAGGTTTGCGTCTAAATAACTGGATCCATTATCCATCCCACGCTAGAGACTGTTTATCCTCTTGCTTTGTTTCTGTCCTCGTTAATGGCTTTACTACTTATCTGGTTGCCCAAGATAAAAACCTCAGTCTTCCTTTCCTGCGTTTTCCACCGCTTCTTCTCATCCCATTCCTTATTGTCCAGTGTATTCTATCCTATCTATTAAATTCCTGTGTAATGCCTCTTCTTGTTCCCACTAGTTTCGATCCACGTGATTTCATGCTTAGCCAATTTTAATAGCCCTCTGCCTCATTGCTCTTGTCCTGTCACAGCTCTGGAGCATTTGCTGTATGTTGCCTGAATTCTAGAATATAAATTTGATCATCTCACTCTTGTTAATAACCTTGGGTGATTTTCTATTTTTCACAAATTGAAGGTTGGATTTCTTAGTATAGTACATGAGCCTCTTTACTAATAGGACTTTAGCTTAGCCTTCTTAGCTCCTCTCAAACCTTCCTCTTCATGTACGCTGCCGTGGCCCTGATGAATTTCTCACTGGGCCTGGATTTGCATGTGGTGACGTGTACCTTTGCTCATGTCTTTTCCTTTGCCCCTGGTCCTCTCCATTAGCCTTTCATTTTTTATTCAGCTTGATGAATCCCTACCCATCCTTTGAGACTGAGCCCAGTTGTCATTTTGTCTATGAGACTCTCTTAAGATTTCCTATTGTTCTTTTATTGTATTGTTTTAAGGATTATCAGTTACATGACTGTCATGCTCAGTCAATCTTCCAACTCCTTGGAATTAAGCCTTTTTTTCTGACCATGTCACATGGCTTGCAGGATGTTAATTCCCTGGCCAGGGATGGAACCCATGCCCCTGCAGGGGAAGTACAGAGTTCTAACCACTGGACTGCCAGGGAATTCCCAAGACTCTTTTTGTGTGTGTGATGAACTCAGTGTATATCTATATAAAGTGTGTGTGTGTGTGTGTATTTTCCCTCTGGGACATAGCAAAAGGACATAGCATTCTCACACTCTAATGCTTTACACTGCTGTTTGGAGGGAACTGACCGGGAATTAAGACTTGAGCTTTCTTGAAGCTTAAGGTATATAGGGTTTAAGAAGGCAGAGAAAGTTTCCTGGCACTCTCTAAATGAGGAGAGCAAAGGGATTCCCTGAAGTCTTCCAAAATCATCCTAGAGATTGAGAGTTTGAAAGAGGAAAAGAGGAGACAGTGTCAGGGCTTGTATTTTGAGTCTGAGTCTCCTCAGTTGAACAGGTTTTCCTGCCCTTACCCGTCTCCATGCTGACTGTGAGCTGCGCCCCTTCCTAGTTCACAGGTCTAAACTCCTCCTCAACTGTGTCTCAAGACCTACCACCAGTACCAGGCCTGGCTTTCAGCTTCCTCAGCAACACCTCTGCTCTTGCTAGCCTCGGCTGTTCTCTCTTCCTGACCTTTTCTGGCCTTTTTTGTTTCTCATGATTCTGCTCTGACAAACACAATGATTCCTGGTATTTGACCCCAGCCTGATCCGCTGACTGATTCTGCTGTGCCCTTTGGTTTTCCCGGAAGGGGAACTTGTAGACTGTCAGGGGAGCCTGATGATACCCTGGGGCCAGACTGTGACAGCTGGGTGTGCTCAGGCCCCTCAGCCGCCTGAGGGGCCCTTCTCTGGATATTCAGCTAATTGGGGGTGGACAGTTACTGCAGTTTTCTGTCACCATGTCTTTATTGTATTGATAAGATACTTTAGGAGCCTGCAGTGCATGCTAACGACTAAGCGGTAAGGTTGTCAGAAAGATTACGAACTGCTTGAGAACAAGGATAATGTCCTTTTGTTTTCTTCCTCATCGCCCCTCAGCATATATTAGTCTTCAGTAACTGTCATCTGAGTAATAATTACAGAGTGGCTGGATCACAGTTTTTTGTTTTATTTTGTTTCATATTATTCCTCATGCTGAGAGAGAAAGATTGATTTAACTGTAGTGACAAATGTATAGATCGTGTTAGTCCAGAGATTTTTAAGTATGCTTTTTTCCCCCAACCACAGTTGTATTCTTTTATACTATTGAGATTTTATTGTTGTTAAGGTTAGTATACTTTGGGGAAAGGTATGAAATCCTTTATTCCTCTGAGGACTGTAAAAAGATATGAAATAGCATGTCTCAAGATTCTCTCCTTCCATGAAAGATTAGGATCGCCATTTATGTCATGTCAACTTCAAGGCTGCTCTTAGAGGATGGAAAATTAGGGCATTCCTGTATGGAACTGAAATACATTTATCAAATAGAACGGAATTTATTTCACAGTAAAAAGAGTAGTCCATCTTCACAGGGAGCAAATACGGATGTGGGATGGCCCTTTTTAGAGACTTACCACAAAAGGAATTTATTCCTTTTCAATTTGCATATACTGCCCAACACTTGCGTGTTCTCTATTAAGAATTTCTAGGTAGAATTGAAGTGGCGGATGCATGATTAGTTTAATAAACATACACAAAAAAGCTTTCTTTAAAGTCGTGTTAGTAATATGAGCTATTATTTTAAATTCGGTTCTGTGTTTGAAAACTTGCAAATCCAGACACTGCCTTTATTTTTTGAGAGGTGGAAGAAAAAGGAATGGCTGCAAGGGCTGACCTCTGTCTTTAGGGAGGAACTGTGGCTTTTTTTTTTTTTTTAATTCTTGCAAATATTGGAGCACATTCTGTTTGGGGATAAAACTAAGATGCAGTATAGCATAGCTTATGTTTTTTATTCCTATTATACCCCTGTGTAAGTAAGTACTATGTGATGTTTAGGTCCTAAAATTTTTGCATTTAAAATTTTGCTCATTTCATCGGTAGCTTTGTTTCTTTGTAGTTGAAAATGCCTGCTGATTGTGCATGAGGTAGACAAGAAGATCATGTATGTTTTTTATACATAGAACAATTAAAGATGGAGCTTCCAGTTTATGATTCTAGTTCAGATTTAGTTTATATATCTCTGGTTAAAATAGTCACCCTTTTTGGGTTGGCATTTGCCAGGTTGATCTGTGCTACAGTTTCCTGGAAGGCCATTTTAATAAAGGATCTTTGGCAGCTTGAAAATTCTCTTGAACTTATGTCTAGAACATGATAGATGTTTGATAAATGTTTATTGGCTTTGTGCATTCAGATCTGAATGTCTTCCTACATCTTGTTATTTCCTTTCCATATTTCTATTAGCAAATGTATGTATTAATATATATTACAACAGAGCTAGACTTGGCACTCAGTAGACATGCTAGCATTTTTACTACCTCATAGTATAAAGAGGTGCTGATATTACTTAAGCAGGGATCTCACGTTCAAGCATCTCGTGGTTTCATACATGGTATTTGGACTTCGAAAGACTTGGCTTCCTGCTGCTTCCTTTCTATATTACCTGGGACAAGAGACGAGTGCTTTAAGTGTCTCGTTTTTTCATCCTTAAAATAAGAAACATAGATCTTGCTTCATAAAGGTGACATGACAATATATATCAAGTATATAGCAATGTACTTGACACAAGTAAACGTTAGTAAATTGTGACTGCTGCTGTTACTGTCACCATCATTGTCATTAATCGTCACTTACGCTACTGTAGATTTACCTGTTACACTTTTGGTAATGTCCATCCCCAGAGTTCACTTTTATTTATTTATTTGGATGTTGGGCCAGGGAATAGAAACATTGTTTGGAGTCCTCAGGAGGGAAGGTTTTTTCCCAGTTCTCTCTCAGTAGGCTTCATGTGGCTTAATAAATTTTTGTGGACTCAACTATTGTGACAGGATTGGCCATAGATAGTAACTTTTATGATTACCAAAGTCTCAAGGAATGTAGCATTTTCATAACTGAGTCTTTCATTTTAAACAGAGAAAACTCTCTTGAGGAAACCCTGGCAAGTCATTGGGTTCAGCAGTGGCTGAAAATGTCTAGGGCACTTCCCAAAGCTTCTCTTGTAGTTTAAAGACAGAACACTCTCCCCAGTCCTGCCGTTACACCCAGAAGGATGAGAATAGATGTGGGTCACACACAGACAGGTCTTTGGGAGCGGGTGAGAGAAAGGCCCCCACCAGCAGATACAGTCTGGAGCTGCCTCAGTGCTGGCCCTCCCTGTGCGCCTTCCCTGGAATATACCCCTCCCCATCCTCTCCACACATGCGCATGGCAAAGCACATGCTGGGACCTCTCCTTTCCTTCCTGCTTCTAGCCAAACTCAGGTCCCAAGGAGCTCCTATTACACACTACTCACTTAAGTTACATCTAATCAAAGAGAAACTCCAATATTTTGGCCACCTGATGTGAAGAACTGTCTCATTGTGAAACACCCCGATGCTGGGAAAGATTGAAGGCAGGAGGAGAAGGGGACGACAAAGGATGAGATAGTTGGATGCCATTACCAACTCTATGGACGGACATGAGTTTGAGTAAGCTCCAGGAGTTGGTGATGGACAGGGAAGTCTGGTATGCTGCAGTCCTTGGGGTCACAAAGAGTCACACGATTGAGCGACTGAACTGAACTGAATCAAAGAGAGGCATTTGCAGACTTAAGGAATCTCCAGCTCACACATCATGCTTTATGAGAATATACTGAGGGAAGGGAACAATAGAAAGTTTTGTTCTCCTGAAGCTCTACCTTTCCTCCATGTTTAAAGTGAAGAAGATACTTGCCTGATATCTCTGCAAGTCAGGGGATGAGAAGGTATGCAACTGCAGCTATGTAGCCAGGCAGCACTACAATAAAATTTGCTCTATGACTGGGTCATTTTTTCTTAGGTATGTGTAATAGTTCTCTAAAAACCAATTGCTGAGACTCACTTAAGTTTACTTGGTTTTCCCACATACCAAGCATTACTTTAGTACAGGTAATCCTCACTTTCCATGTTGTACAGAACCATAAAAATGACCACTGAACCTAAAACCATGCAAAGCAATCTTAATAATCAGTGAGAAAAATCACATTGTTCTATAAACTTTAATACTTTTATCAAAACATTGAATCTCTATAAATGTATATAAAGATGAAAAAATAGTAAAACTGATATCTATTTACTACTTAATATTTATATAGTACAATGAATTATATATAGAAGCATTGAGAATTGGAATGTCATTTCTTTATTGAAAACTTATGGATAATAATTTGAATTGTGCTTGCCTTCTTATCATATAGCTTATGATAATAAAGGCAGTAATTTTTCTGACACTTCAACAAATTGTCATATTCCTAAGTTTGCATCAGTAAGTTTGCCTTTCCCAGTTCCTCTGGCTTACCTAGGTTTTCTTCAATAGCAACAGTTTCAGCATTCCTACAGTCAGCTATTCTTCTCTATATTTCCGTTTGATTCTAACTTTACTACTAGCATCACCAACTCAATGGACATGAGTTTGAGCAAGTTCCAGGAGTTGGTGATGGACAGGGAAGCCTGGTGTGCTGAAGTCCATGGGGTCGCAAAGAGTCAGACACAGCTGAGCAGCTCAATTGACTGACTGACTGACTACTAGCATTAATCACTTTACGATTTGTTTGCTACATCTCATCTTTGTTGGCCAGTTTTGTGTTTTGAGTTTCCATTTCTGTAAAAATGTCATGTCACAGCACAGCTCTGTTTTATTGTCTGTGTGTGAAGTGGGTAACACGTGCACAGTCACTTTCAAACTTGGAGAGAAATGACCCGATTGGTCACAGATTGGCTGGATCACAAACGCTGGCCCAGATCCAAAGCTTGCTTTTACTTTGTTTCACTCTTAGCTCAGGTGCCAAGTTAGGAAAAGATATAAAATCAAAGGTACCTGAGGCAGAGGGGCTCACTTCCCCAGAGCCTCTCTTGTTCCTCAAGAAGATGTTTCTGAAATTTGGTGGTCTTGGCAACCTACTGGGCTTGCTGCATTAATCCGTTTTGTTCAGACTACCATGGAGAACTAGAGAGGCAAAGTCACTCACTCAAGTTTCACAGCTCGTTAATGGCCACAGAGCTCTAGAGGTTCATTCATTTCACACCTGGTTCTGGCATTTATTCTTTTACCATATTTACTTCTTCTCACCCCTTCAAACACATTCTTTTCCTCCTTTGTGATGAGCTATGAGAAAATTTGGTCTTGGGACTTTTTCATTATTAGAGATGCCCTTATTCTAGTTATAATACCGCAGAGGTCAAACCAGTAGGACTTTCGTTTCTCTTACTTCTAGTAGGGACAGGAACACTCTTGTACCTCTGTTGTTTTTTGGAGAGGAGAGCCCTCAGCCAGAATGTGTACATCAGTTAACGCTGCAAGAGGGAAAATCCCTTAAACTACTTAGATTCTAGCAAAACATACTTCTGATATCAGATGCAGCTCCCAAACTGCTTTCTGTTTTCTCTGACGTAATGAAGCCTTTGGCCATCACCGCTGCTTTGAAAATCAAAGCCTTTGGTCTCTAATGGAATGTTTATAAAAATACTCTATTTTGAAATTTGCTCAGGAAAAGGAAGTATGGTAAATGATTTTAGAAATCCCTTTTAGAAATCCCTCTAGCTTGCCTTGGCATTGATTCATTTAATGTTATGTACTCTGGAAATATCTGGAATTAGAGAATAAGGAAGTATTAAAACCCAAGTTAAATAAGCTCTTATCCTCATTGTTTTCTTCCATGGAAGTATAGCATCAGTTATGCATCTCTAATTGTTATTCTGTATGAGCAAGTAAACTGTCTTTTGCCAAATTTAATATCAGTATCTAGGGTAAGCTAAGGAGAAGGCGATGGCACCCCACTCCAGTGTTCTTGCCTGGAGAATCCCAGGGACAGGGGAGCCTGGTGGGCTGCCATCTGTGGGGTCGCACAGAGTCGGACACGACTGAAGCAACTTAGCAGCAGCAGCAGCAGCAGCAGCAGGGTAAGCTAAAAATATGTCAGAAGTCTCATGTGTTTTCATTCTCTTCCTAAGGTGAAAGTGGAAAGTTATTTTAAATGGAGTATAGAACAGCAAGCCTGTATAATAAGAACCCTACTGGTATTTCATTCTCTTGCTTTTCTTGGTGTCAGTAGAAAAAAAAGGAAATAAACAGTCAGATATATGGAACATTTAGTTTACTAATACAGTGACTCACAATACATGTAAAAGAGGCCCAAGGACCTATGGTGTTGGCTCTGTCTTGATGTAAAGCATTAATGTATCTTAAAGTAAGAAAATAACATTTATTCAAGAAATATTTAATGAGAAACTACTGTGACCAAGGAGTGTTCTAGGGAGCTAACCATGATTCCTGCTTTCCTGGGGCTTATATTCTAATGAGAAAGAGAGACAGAAAACAGATAAACTACATGGATCAATTAATTTAGTTGATCAGTTCATTGACTTAAATCTTTTGGTTTGCCCACCAGCCCAGGGTCTTTATTAACATGGAAAAAAGGTCTGACTATTCAAAGTATTATGAAGTATTGAAGTAGAACTTTGGAGAATTGAGGGCAGTGACCTTTTAGAAAACAGCAGCTCCATCAGTGACTCCTGGTTGCTTGTCCCTCTCAGATGTGCTTTGTTGCTGGCCTCTGTTGTTAGTTCTCATGCACTTTGGCTTTCTCTCCAAAGTAATACAAAAAATACACTTAGGCTATCATTTTGACTTCAACTCAGAACATTTGTTAACTAACTTTTTAAAAAAACATAATAATAACAAATGAGGGGCATCATCAAATATAGCATCATAAAATGACATTATATCTGAATTTCAGGCTAAAACCTAGAATCAGATCAGATCAGCTCAGTCACTCAGTCGTGTCCGACTCTTTGCGACCCCATGAATCGCAGCACGCCAGGCCTCCCTGTCCCTCACCAACTCCCGAAGTTAGAATAAGAAGCTGCTAATATTTTGGGAAACATTCCTTATTTGTCACTACTGAGTCCCCAAGGACATCCTATGGGAATAGCTGATTTACTATCTAGTAAAATTATTTGATTTTAAATCAAATAATGATTTAAAATCAAATAATTTTGATTTGATTTTTTTTCCTTATCTGAGGATCAGTTCAGTTGCTCAGTTGTGTCCAATGTGACCCCATGGACTGCAGCACACCAGGCTTCCCTGTCCATCACCAACTCTCGGAGCTTACTCAAACTCATGTCCATTGAGTCAGTGATGCCATCCAACCATCTCATCCTCTATTGTCCCCTTCTCCTCCCACCTTCATTCTTTCCCAGCATCAAGGTCTTTTCAAATGACTCAGTTCTTTGCATCAGGTGGCCAAAGTATTGGAGTTTCAGCTTCAGTCCTTCCAATGAATATTCAGCACTAATTTCCTTTAGGATGAACTGGTTGGATCTCCTTACTGTCCAAGGGACTTTCAAGAGTCTTCTCCAACACCATGGTTCAAAAGCATCAATTCTTCAGCACTCAGCTTTCTTTATAGTCCAACTCTCAGATCTATACATGACTGTTGGAAAAACCATACCTTTGACTACATGGACCTTTGTTGGCAAAGTTATGTCTCTGCTTCTTAACATGCTTTCTAGGTTGGGCATAACTTTCCTTTCAAGGAGCAAGCATCCTTTAGTTTCATGGCTGCAGTGATTTTGGAGCCCCCAAAAATAAAGTCCGTCACTGTTTCCATGTCTATTTGCCATGAAGTGATGGGACTGGATGCCATGATCTTAGTTTTCTGAATGTTGAGTTTTAAGCCAACTTTTTTACTCTCCTGTTTCACTTTCATCAAGAGGCTCTTTAGTTCTTCGCTTTCTGCTGTAAGTGTGGTGTCATCTGCATGTCTGAGGTTATTGATATTTCATCTGAGGATAGTTTTATTATTAAAGTTGCATAAGAAAAAAGAAGTTTTATCTTGGTAAGCAAATTTAAGACTGTCACTTTTGCTGTTTGCATTAACTAAACATGCTGCACAGTTTATCTGTTAAAAAATATGTGGGTTTGATTATGCCAGAGTAGTTACAGTCAGGAACTCACAGTTTTGTTTTGTTTTTTTAGCTCTTTGACTAAGCTGTGCAGGGTATTTGGACCCTGACCAGGGATTGAACCCATACCTTCTGCATTGAAAGTATAGTCTTAATTAGCCACTAGACAACCAGGCAAGTCCCCAAACCCCACAAATATTTTTGCTGAATGAACTTAAAGATCTTTATTCACCTTTTAAAATTCTCTTACAGAAACTGCCGCTCTGTCAAATACCACCTTTACAAACCAAAATTATTTTTCTTTGGCTAAGAAGGAAAACCACCCATCATTGATTTAACCAAATACTCGTAATCGTAAACTTTGTCTTTAAAACAAGGAGGCTACTTATTGTAGTTGCTTTTATTTTTGTTATGGTGCCTGCTTGATTTTTAGAAGTTGAAGGGAGTATGCTCTTTTTTAGGAGTTCAGTTAATTGCAGGGAATAGATGAATATTCAGCAACCTGTCTTTTAAGGCCCTTTCTAATCCTGAGATTTTATGAGTCTATATTTACCTTTGCCCTTATTCTTATCCCTTAGTATAAGAGCAGGAATCATGTTAGGGGAGAATTGGGGAATGAATTGGGCTTTAGTTTAGGAGGAGTTGATGGGTGCTGAGTGGGAGTCATAGAACATACAGTGGTTGACTCAAAGAGGTACTGCTGCTGCTGCTGCTAAGTCACTTCAGTCGTGTCCGACTCTGTGCGACCCCATACACGGCAGCCCACCAGGCTCCCCCGTCCCTGGGATTCTCCAGGCAAGAACACTGGAGTGGGTTGCCATTTCCTTCTCCAATGCACGAAAGTGAAAAGTGAAAGTGAAGTTGCTCAGTTACTGTTGACTCCCTCTCCTTTTTTTTTTTTTTTTTAATACTTAGTACATTGTATTAATTTTAATTATTTTTGTAATTAGGGAAAAAAAGAAAGAAAAATATAAACCCATAGATTAAAACAAGTTTTAAAAATCACCTTCTCAAGTACCTTGCTCCAAACAGACAATCCCTGAATTCTTTAAGATGTATCTCTATTTAAGTCGTTGGAAAAAATGATTAATAAAAAGCCTTTTAAAATGCTTTTGTGGAGAGAAGTTATTTTTCATGGGATTAGAATATAAAACCTATGTTTATTGACTCCTATGAAGCAGTTTCCTGAAAGATGGGATTTTCCTTGGTGGCCAGATCAGATAGAATTTATGGTAGATATTTTATGTCCCTTGGAGCTGGACATTCCTACCAATGATTTTATCATCAGCTCCAAATATACCACCAGCCATACATTTGGTACTCAAAAACTGCTTTCTGAGCCAAACCCAGTATTCATTCTTAAGGAAATAGTGAACACAAGATAATCCCAAGTGAGAGGAGTGAATTATTGTTGTGTTCTTTTTCTTATACTTTTCAGAAAATCTGAAAATGTTTATTGTGTATTACATTGGAACCTCAAGCACTGACTTTGTATCTCAAAGTTAGAAGAAATGAGATTGATGTCCCACACGGTTGTAAAATGCCAAAAATAAGTAGAGCTGAAATGAGTTAAAGCCCAGTATTCAGAAAGGCCAAGTGAAAACTTCAGATCAAGGGTAGATGTAATTGAAAGGGTCCAAATAAGTATTTAAAACCACTCCCTGCTGGAACTGCTAAGATTTCTGAATTTCAAATTGGTATTTTATGTTTGACAAGGTGACATTGTATAAGAAATGTATTGTAAAACACTGCTGTACGATAGGAAAATGATTGAATGTAAATATTTCAAGATGTGGACCACTGTTCAAATGTTATCATAAATCTTTGCCATTGTTTTAGGGTATAACTCTTCATGCATATATGAGCTGAATTGACAGTGCCAGCACTTGGGGAGGGAAATCATCAGCAAGTTTCCGCCTCATTGTCAGCACTAGCGTGATTTGACCACAGAAGTATCCTATTAGGTCTTTCCTGTTATTATCATATGCTTGTAATTACATCAATGGGGGAACCCTCTTTTGAAGATACTATATCTGTCCTTGCTCTTATCCTCTTCATTGAGCAGTCTGAAATGTCACTGTTACATGAAATTAGGATGGGTGGGGACAGTTTGCATTCTTAAACTTTAGAAAGAAGAAAGCTTAAACTGTAAAGTTAACTATCCTTCCATTCCTTGCAGGTTTGGAAGGTTTACAGTAGCTGCTCTGCAGTCCAAAGTAGAGCAGTATGAACGTGAAACCAATCGTCTCAAGAAAGCGCTGGAACGAAGCGATAAATATATAGAGGAACTGGAGTCTCAAATTACACAGCTGAAGAATTCAAGTGACGAGAAGGAAGCGATGAATGCCATTTGTCAGAGAGCACTTTCTACAGACGGCAAGGGGAGCAAAGGCACCGAGGAGGATATGGCATCCAAGAACCAAGGTGATGGTGCCAGAAAGCAGCTTGGCTCAGCCACTTCGAGTTCTCACCTGGCAAAACCTTCTAGCAGTTCTGTCAGGCAGGAAGGCACCAGCAAAACAGAACCAAATTGTTCTAAGAACCAAGACCTGTATCAGAAGCGAGTGGAAACAATGCTCACTGTGACAGATACAAGTATGGATACCTATCTGGAAAGAGAATGGGGAAATAAGCCAAGTGACTGCATGCCCTACAAAGATGAAGAACTCTACGATCTACCAGCTTCCTGTGCTCCTTTGTCCCTTAGCTGTCTTCAGCTCAATACGCCAGATAATAGAGAGAGCTCTGTAGTCAAAGCAGGAGGTTCTAAAAAGCAGTCAAACCATCTCAGAAAATTGATGTTTGATGAGTTCTGTGATTCTCCAAATGTGTGTAATAAAGATTCTTCAGAAGATGATAGAAGTGAGAGTGAAAAGAAATCAGAGTGTTTTACTTCCCCGAAGACAGGGTTTTGGGATTGTTGTTCCACAAGCTATGCCCCCAGCTTGGACTTTGAAAACTCAGAGGAGAACACAATAGCAAATTGTGTTGGAGAAATTTCTTCAAAACTGAGTGAGAAACCAGGTTCGTGTTTATCCAAGAGGTTGAATTCCCTCCGCTCTTTTGAAATGAATCGGACAAGAACATCCAGCGAAGCATCAATGGATGCAGCTTACCTTGACAAAATCTCGGAGCTGGATTCAATGATGTCAGAGTCAGACAACAGCAAGAGCCCCTGTAATAACGGTTTTAAGTCGCTGGACTTGGATGGGTTATCAAAGTCATCTCAGTGCAGTGAATTCCTTGAGGAAACAGATAAGTTGGAAGAAAGAACTAAACCAAACCTTTCTAAAGGTTCTCTAACTACTGATCAGTTGGAAAATGGAAATGAATGGAAACCCAATTCTTTTTTTCTCCTCTCTCCATCTGACCAAGAAATGAATGAAGATTTTTCACTCCATTCCAGTTCGAACCCAGGAACCAATGAAATCAAACCACCAAGTTGTTTGTTTCAAACTGAGTTTTCCCAGGGTGTTTTGTTAAGCAGTACAAACCGGCTATTTGAAGATCAGAGGTTTGGGTCATCTTTGTTTAAGATGTCCTCAGAGATGCCTGGTCTTCATACCCACCTTCAGTCTCCTTGGTCTACTTCTTTTGTGCCTGAAAAAAGGAATAAAAATGTGAATCAATCAGCAAAAAGAAAAATCCAGAGCAGCCTTTCCAATGCCAGCCCATCAAAAGCAACTAAAAGTTGACAATGTCATTTATGTTTTTGTCCTGAGAGGAATATAAGGTTTTAAAGTTACTTTTTTTCCCCCTCATAAAAGCTCTGTACAATTTTGAATTGATAATCTTTAGTCAGGTGTCAAGTCAGAATGGTGGATTAGCCTGTACCCTGGATACTTTTGTTCATTTTGAAGAGTTTAGTCTTTCATTTTCATTTAGGGATCTTTTTGACCAGAGAAGTTAGGGAGAGGGTTCCTTTTGTGTCTGGTTTGGGTATATTCTGTTTTCTTGAATCTTGATTCATCTATTCGGATACAATGACCTATTAGTAAGCCTCAGTTATCTTCAGAATTTGGATTTCTTAAATAAAAGCTTTGGTGCAGTCTAAATACTGTTCATAAGACAGTTTTCTTTAAAGCTTCCTAGGGTGGAAATTATTTTTCCTGCCCCTTTTTATTTATGTTTAGTGATAGTCTAACTTTTATTCACGGAGAAGGCGATGGCACCCCTGTTCAAGGCCACGATGGAGAAACAGCACTCAAACCTTAGTCCAGTACTCACTGGCTTTTTTTTTTTTTAGGTTTTACATAAATGTTTGCATTTTTAACAATGTGTTTTGTCCAGTTTTTGTGAAAATGTGTTGCTAGTAAGAGAGAATGCATTTTGTTTTATGTCTGGTAGCTTTCATTCTTTTATCTTTTTGTGTGTGTTGAAAGTCAGAAATTTGCCTACTTTAGCAAGAAGTTAGGGAACAGTTGGGTTTGGAGAAGATTAAACATGGTAGCTTTTCATTATTTCAGATACACAGGTGCAAAAGCACTCATTGCCAAGTTCTTGATCCACTTATGTCCCAGGGGAGCTTTCTTTGGCGTGGTAAAGTTCTTGTTTGCATGTTACTGTTCTTTATGGAAACTCTGTATGCATGGTAGCAGTCTTGCTTGCACTGTTTTACTTACTTAAGAAAAAGAAGTTTCAGTTGGCTAAAAGATTATCTTTTATGTAGGACAGAAAAAAGATGGTTTTTCATGAAGAGTGTTGAGAGGAGGGTGAGAATAGGTGAGCTAAGCACAATTTTTAATTTAGGTTCTTAAAAGGTATATTCTAAACATGTTTGGTATGCCCGGATAGGCCTTTAAAAATGGTTTGTATGTTAATGACTTGTTTATCTAATGTGCACTGAACATTTTACATTAATACTGTACTGTTTTACATTAATACTGCATGCTTTTCTATGTGAACTGAATAAAGGATGTCATAAACACTGTAATCCTTGATGTTGTCCCATGTTGAATTAGCCTACAAAGACCAGTACAACTTAGCATTTTTTATTGTATTGCTCTTATTATACAGGGGTTGGCAAACTGTGGCCAGTGGTCCCAGTTCTGGCCTGTGCCTGTTTTTGTGAAAGGCCTGTGAACCAAAAATGTCTTATACATTTTTAATGTTTTTTTTTTTTTTAAATAAAAGAACTTTGGAAATAAAAAAAAATCCAAAGAATATTTCATAACACAGGAAAATGATATGAGGTTTAAATCTCAATATTTCTAGACAAAGTCTTGTTAGAACACAGCTACATGTTTTACATTTTATCTGATAGGACTGCTTTAGCACTGGTAGAGCAGAGCTGAATAGTTGCAGCAGAGACCTTATGGCCCACAAAGCCTAAAATATTTACTATTTGGCCTTCTACAGAGAAATTTGCTGACCTTTGTTATAATTGACTCAGGATTCAATGAAACCATAGAAGTATAAAAAAATCATTTTTATGAGTTGGAAAATCATGACCTCTGCTTTTAGAAGTAATAAGAACCGCCCCTCCCCCCACACACAAAAGGCTTACTGTAAAGTATAATTTTTGTTCTATCATATTTTTTCTAATAAGTATTTGTGCATGACTTTGTCTTTCTGATAGTCTTCACGTTAATGGATAAACTTTCATAGATACTGCCATTTAAATATCTTTGACAATGTGGATATGCATTTGAAATTATATTAAATGTAGAAATCTAAAATCTTTCTGAATAGAGTAAACTTGGGGGTAAACCTCACTCTAATTCTGTCTGTAATTTTTTTATTTTTCACCATGAGTGTGTTAGTTTTTAATACAAACTGACACTGTGTCATGGAAATGCAGAGTGTGTAGCCTAATTGACTAATGCCTAATGGGGGTGAGGGTGTCTCTCTTGGGCTGGAGTGTTTCCCAGCTGCTTCAGAAACACTGCTTCATCCTCTCCAAAACACTATCTCATGTATCATATTAAAATAACCTGACATTACTCAATTAAAGGAAATAATCGGAAGGATTTGATTTTAATGACACTTTTGTACTCCTAACCTCTTTACCATAATTTCAAATGTCATGACAGATATGGTAGTCTCATTTTGTTTAGTCACTCAGTCACGTCCAACTCTTTTACAACCCCATGGACTGTAGCCCACCAGGCTCCTCTGTCCATGGGATTTTTCAGGCAAGAATACGGGAGTAGGTTGCCATTTCTTCTCCAAGGGAACTTCCTGACCCACAGATTGAACCCGAGCCTCCTGCGTTGACAGACGGATTCTGTACCACTGAGCCGCCAGGGAGGCCCAGTCCCATTTTAAAATATATCTATTGTATATACACACTCAAAACAAACAAAACCTACCTTTTACTGATACCAAGTACTCTGCTAGCCTCTGTCTTCTGTAATCTTTTCAAACTCTGTGAGCCAAGAATTTTCTCCAGCTTACCAATAAGTGAATTGAGAATTAGTGATCACACAGCTAGAATGGGCTTAGAACCCTGTCCTGGAGCTGGGCCTCAGACTCCAGAGCTTATAGTCTTCATCCCTCAAGCATCAGATGCACGGGAGCTCACATTTGCAGGCCAAAGGATGAGTGGATTTGAAATTTCCAAGGATTCTTTTTAAAGTAGTATTTTGGAAGTATTAGCATGTTTCTTTTCAAGTAGCATTTAATTCCTGCCTGTGCCCTGGATCTAAGGCTGCTCCTAAATGGAAGCTCAGTGATGGGGATTGTGTGTGTGCCACTTTTAAGTTTATAAAGATTCACATTAACTCTGACATTTAGATGAATTTCAAAATAGCACTAAGGCTATGTTTGAAAAAGATGTGCAAGTGGTAAAGGGAAAAGACACATCACTTCATGTCCTTATAAAAACTACCTTTTGACTGCTCATCTCTTTAAAATGCTATGGCTAAGCAAATGTGGCAAGATGCTAGGTATTTTTTTGACATGACCTTTAGTGTTTATCTTTTAATTTTTAAAATCTCCATCCCATCCAAAATTATATGTCTTTTTCCTGTTTTAATGGATCAACTGAGACCTAAAATGGCAGACATTAAGATATATAGCCCCTTAATATCAAATCTGCTGTGTGTTCTTATAAACTCATATTTACACTGGTTTGAAACCTCTAATGGTACCGCTGAACAAGGGAAGAAATTTGGTCTTGATTCTTAAGCTGTTTCAGGAACTTGTTTCTATATACTTGAATGGTATTCAATTATTCAAAGTGTAATTCATGCACTAGAATTTTCCCCCCTCATTTTTGTACCTGTGAATGACGTAAGTAGAGAACAGTTTTATTTCATGGAGTTTGGCCTTTTAGATTAGAAGGGTTTCCTGAGGCCTCATAAGAAGGTCTCTGTTCCTATTCTAGGGAGTCCTACCACAGTCTTTGCCTATCATGATGTAACCCGATCCTTTTAATAATACTTGGCAGAGAGAAAACCTTTTAAGCAATGATCTCAGAGTGCATAGTGAACATTTATTGCCTAATTCTCGGAACCCCACTCAGAGAGGAAGCATCTATTAAGTTGCAGTTTTCTTTTAAGAACCCATCTGAAGCTTAGGCTTGGTTGATCAGTCTGTTATGACAGAGGCAGTCTAGAATGCCTTTGAAGCTCCACTTCTTGAAACTAAGTACATTCCTAGGTCTGCTTTGTCTTAACAGGGAGTTGCTGCTGCTGCTGCTAAGCCGCTTCAGTTGTATCCGACTCTGTGCGACCCCACAGACGGCAGCTCACCAGGCTCCCCGTCCCTGGGATTCTCCAGGCAAGAACACTGGAGTGGGTTGCCATTTCCTTCTCCAATGCACGAAAGTGAAAAGTGAAAGTGAAGTCGCTCAGTCATATCCGACTCCTAGCGACCCCATGGACTGCAGCCTACCAGGCCCCTCCATCCATGGGATTTTCCAGGCAAGAGTACTGGAGTGGGTTGCCATTGCCTTCTCCGTAACAGGAAGTAGATCCTCTCTAATGTTAGTTGGATTACCCAAATGTGTAGAAGTGTGCGCCTAGTGTGACACATAATTTGAGGATGTAAAGATCCAATACCCCAAGGAAAGGATTTCACATAGGAATATACCAAAGAGAACCTAGGTCTGGCTCACTCTAATTCTTATATAACATTGGTGAGTACAAAAGTGTCTGCGCCGGGGATAGCCTGGAGCAGAGAGGAAACCTGGTGGCTTCCGAAGTGCTGTTTGTATTGGGTCTTTTAAGGATGGATGAGAGTTTGATGCAGAAGAGAACATCTACTTCTGCGTGTGTATCCGCTATCCTGCAAGTGGGCGCCTATTTCTCAGACGTCTCAAAAGAGGTGCTGAAGAAACCCTAATAGGGCTCCTGATGGACAAAGGCTTCCCGATTGCTTCAGCCTGCGCTGTCAAGTTTGGCTTTGGTCCGCCTCCTCTGCGCGTCCCCTGGGACTCCAGGCTCGCCCTCGCCGCCAGAACCGGCGGCCTGCCGGCGAGACTGTGACTCCCTGGGCACTGGAAGGCTCAGGAGGTGGCAGGGCTGGGCCATCATCTGTCCATTAAGCCGAGGCTTGGCGCTCCGAGGGCCGCAAGGCGCGACCTCGCTTCACTCACCGGGTCATCTTTGTGCTGGGGGTGGGGAGGTGAGGTCTGGCCCGTCTGTCTGGGCTTCGATCCCGCTTTCTTTCCTCTGGTTCCGGCGAACCCCTCCTTCCCGGATTCTCGAAGCCAGTGACGCTCCCCCACCTCCCCCAGGTTCCCGGGACTACAGACCTGCCCGCGCCCCTCCAGCTCGAGTTTCCCGCGCTCTTGAGGGCGCTCTCAGAGGCTCCCGTTCAGGATCCACCCAAAGAAGGGACACGCGCTGAGGATTCCTTTCATTTTATTACTACTCGCGAAACCTGGCGATTAAGACGCGAAACCAACAAAGAGTTTTCTTTCCACCTTAACCTTGCACACAATCCTTTAACAAATTAATTAATCCTAATGAATTAACACTTCATTTATTTAAACGCGCTACAGTCCATGAATTAAATTTTCATGCAGTGATTAAAGACTGTTAAAATATGCATGATTTCGTTAAAATTTTATAATAAATCAGGGCAATGTGTTACATGACAAGGCAACTATTTCCCAGTCCCTCGCAAGGGGCTTTGATTTGTGCAGGCAGCGGGGAGGAGGGGCGGCTGACGACGGCGCGGGCGAGCGTTGGAGCCGGGCGGCAGGACCCAGCGCCGCACCTCGGCGTGCGCACTCCGCTTAGCGCTCTGCTCCGCGGCGTTGGGACCCTCCTGGGAATCCCGCTCCTGCAATCAGAGCCGAGCCTGCGGAGTGCGATGGGCGCTCGTCTCTCCGTCCCCGGAACTGCACTCGCCGGGGGCTGGGGTCCTCCGGTTTTCTTTAGCTTGCGCGAGCGCGCGTTCGGGTAGGAGCGCTGCGCCGGCGGCTCTCCGGGGACAGGAAGGCGACACAACTTCCATCTCGTCGCGTGGGGTCAGGGAAGCGGGTGTCTACTGTAGAGTTGATGGGTTCGTTGCTGTTCTTAACCAGGAGACCTCGAAGCCCCTTCTCTGACCAGCGCGATCTCCCTTTTCGGAAGGGGCCGGGGCGGGGGAGGTCTGCTTCCCTTAGGACCTAAACCCCAGGGGCCCTGTGACCAAGCTTAGTGGTCCCACCCTTGTCACTCGGAGAGCGAAACTGGTTCTGGCAACTAGCGGGAGGGGAAAGCCGGCCCCTGTCAGGACGGAGACGCGGTCATGCATCATCCTTAGGGCTTTCACAAGGTAGGTGGGTTTAAGTCCACCGAGGGGTTAGGGTGGAGGTATATATACATGGATATCTACAAATGTAACGGCTAAGAGTAATAATGACCAGCAGTGAACTTTACTGCCTCATCACCCAGGTCGCAAGTGTATCAAGAGAGTGGGGTGGTCGCAATGTTCCCAACGGACGTTGCCTTTGAATTAAACGGCCAGAGGAATGAAAGCAGTGGGTTATCCATCGGCTTCCTCGAGAACCTCCGCCGCGGGTCCTAGCCCGGAGCTTTACAGGAGTTGATCATCACGGGCCTCAATAACTCACCCACGGCCTTTTGGGACCGAGCGAGACAAGCGGCCTGGGTGCAGGTGGGAGACGAGGTAGAAAAGGAAGGAAGAGGCCTTCGGGAAATCTACATGCTCTCGCAACGAGAGCCTGGCTATGGACTTGCGCCTTGAGCTGAGCTGGGCCTCGGGGGTGGCACAGGACTGGGCAACCGCCCAGGACCGCCTGGCTGGCAGAGCGGGCCGGGCGGGCCAGAAGGCTGGGCCGGGATGCGCGAGGGGTAGAGAGGCCCTGGGTCAGAGCAGCCCAGGCTTGGCGCTCGCACCGCCGCCCGGAGGGGAAGCAAAAGTCCGGCAAGAGTCCCTCCTCTGTCCCACCCTTCGAACAGACGGTGTCGGAGGGGGAGGGGGTCTGAGGCCCAAGTGCATTCCCTCCTCCAAGGACCGATCCCGACCCCCCAGTTCTAGGCCTGCCACTTCCCTGCTGACCAGTTCAGCCTCATCGCTGAAGACAAGCCAGGAGGCCTCGGAAGCCGGCCAACTCCGGGTTCTGGTGACTTCCCCCGGCGCAGGGCGCTGGCTGCGCGGTGAATGGGCCGAGTTTCTGGGCAGGAGCCCAGCGGAAACGGGGCGCCCCTGATCTGCGAGGAGCAGAGCTCCCTCTGGGGGCGCCCGGGCTTGCAGGTTGGCCCAGCTCCCTGGGTTTGGGCAAGAACGTGGGGTCCGACCTCCTCCCCTTGTACACACACAATCTCCACTCCAGTGGACATCCCTCAGGACCGCCCCCGCCCCCATCCCCGTCCCTGGACGTGGATTAATAAATCGGGTTCAACCCCGGGGCGGGGGGCGGGGGGGAGGTGGGGGGAGGTAGGGGCAGATTGTCCCCGCGCTCCTCTGGAGAGAGAAAGGCTGCCCCGCGGGTGGCAGCTGTGGAGTGTGTGGGGAGGGGGTGGTCAAAGGCGGGGGGCATTCACCCCCCGGCCCGTTGCGCTGCTTCTCTCCCGCCGGTCTTCACTCCCACCTACCAACGTCTGCTCTGAGCTGGAGAAAGAGGCGCTGCCAAAGGAAACGTGAAGTGGGGCCTGCCAAAGAAGGAGGAGAAAATTAATTAATGAGGGAAAGAAATGTGTCTCTGATCCAGATGATAGACTCCCTGTCCCTGGGGGCAGAAATTCCTTGGAAATCAATAGCTGTGCATTCATTACCTCCCTCTTGATAAAATGCAAAGCTATGAGATGGGGGAGGAGGGAATCTGTGCTGGTCATTAAACAGGAAAAAAAAAAAAACCCTGCCCAGAATTCTATGCCAGGGCTCTGACCCCATGTGGATATCACTAGTTCAGGCACGGGCCATCCAGTTACTGCACTCGCCAAACCTGGAAAACAAAGCAGTGACGTGGATGGACTGAGCCCCAGTTGGCCACCCTTTCTTTTCACTGCCCTGGGGAAAGTAGGGAAAAGCTTGATAAGATCCAAGGAACTGCCTGCAGATCCACCACCATCTCCCACTCTCTAGCCTGAAACTGAGGCCCGGCAGGGAGGTGGCAGGTTAATTCTCCCAAGCATCATCCCCCACCAGCTCCCTGTCTTTGCACCTTGGTCTTGCCCTGGACCACAAAAAACACTCCATTCACCTGTGGCTACCCCACTCTCATAGGCTGCCTAGAGGGCAGATACCTGAATATTGTACTTCATTTAATCTCCAATGTCTTGCCCTGGCCAAGATGGGTACTCAGCAAGTATTTGAGGAAGGAAGGTAGGGTAGAAAGTAAATGAGGGAGGGATGAAATAAATGATTTCAGAGAAACAGCTGTCTGGAATCAAGATATCCAGCTCTACCTGAGGACAACAGGCCCTTCTGTTCGAATCTGCATTCCTTTTTAGGTAGAGAGGAGACCCCTTCAGTGATCTTCCCTTTGGCCCCCCTCCTCACTGCCCCCCACCCCAATGACCCTGGCTTGCTGAACTCCCTTTTGCTCCTGGCCCTTCCCATCTGCCTTCTCTTCCTTCTTACAGACATGTATTGTTCTATGGGGTATTTTCCTAAGTGCCAGGGTACACACAGATGTGCTCTAAATGGTCTTCCAATCCGTTACTGGGAGGGGTGGGTAGTGAGCTGGTAATTGTACCCAACCCTGGAGAAAAGTGAGATACTCTGGGCAAAGATCTGCCCCCCACCCCCAACTGGGCCAGTTCACTCAAGTGAACTAGGAACAGAGTCTCAACAAGATGGTGAACTCTTGCCCTCAGGCCAGGGACTTACTAGTGGGTTAGTTGGTACCCTCTCAAGAGTTGGAAGGTAAACTGAGATGGGCTTCGGGGACTCAGGTGCCACCACTGCCCCTCCCCTCCACCAACGCAGGATCCATGTCATGTGGCCCCAAAGCAGTGCTATTTGAATTTCTGTTTCCCCTGCACTCTTCGGGGTCCCTAAAAGCCACTGTTTCCCTGGGCGGGGGGCGGGGGGGGGGGCGGTGCGGGGGTTGCGGGGTGGGGAGACAGAATCTAGGCGCTCCTCTTCTGCGAGGCCCTTCCTCCACCCCACCTTCCCGCCCCCACCCCCGAAGGATAGCTCAGGGAACCGCCGCCGTAGGTGTCAGGAAGGATTAAGTTAAGCCTGGACACCCGGTGCGACGACTACCGTAGACTCACTCGCTCCCTCCAGCGATGTCCTGCTCGCCGTCCATTCCCCGTAGAGATAAAGTTGCATTTAGCAGTCCCAGGGGACAGCGTAATGGATGAAAACAAGGTTCTTTCTCACACTAGCAAGAGAGCATCCTTCTTACTCCCCTCTCGAGCTGCAAGGGGGTTGGGGAGAGGGAAAGGTAGAGGGAAAAGAAAAGAAAGAGAGGAAAAAAGCCCTGGTGACGCCTGTGGGCTGTTCTTGGGTTGTGAGTAGTGAATGGGTCCCCTAAACACGCTCGCGTTTATCCAAAGAGATCCACGCGAACGCAAATTAGGCTTATAGAAATGAATCTAATCTTTGGTGGAAATACAGATCTCCTTGGTGTGAGACAGACTGGAAAGATTATCTATCTGATCTCTGCCTCCCACAAGCAGCCCCTTGCCACTATCCAGCTCTCTCGCCGCAGATGCGATAACATCTGGGCTGTTATTATCACCCAGGGCAAGCGCTGAGTCCCTGGGGACTCGGGCACCTGAACTGGGTTCCCCGGGAGCCCCTTGATCTGTCTGCCACATAAGGGCCATATAGCAGGTTGGCTAATTGATTTATTCCTCTTACATTTTGATTTCACAATAATAAAATAAAAATAATTAAAGGTTGGAACAGAGCTTGAGTCCGGTTCTTTTAAAGTTATTTGAATTAATTTTTTAGTCATGCTTTTCTATAAACTGGCTTGATTCTGTCTCCTATTGAAGAAAAAAAATGTGTTTGTATATACATCTATTTATAGATAGATGCATAGAGAAAGAGGCAAACAATCCAACACGATGTAAGGGAAAATAAAGTTCTCTTCAATACCTTATCCCCTTTTCTCTGAAGCAATTTCCTTTTCCTGGAGTTTCCAACATGAAGTGTGTGTGTGAGTGTGTGTGTGTGTACGCTGAAGCGAGGTAAGGATCCCAACTACACCCTGTAAACTATTTTTCCTTTTGATTACAAGAAGCCTCAGATCACCCGGAGCTCGTTTGAAATGTGGGTTTGTACACGGTTAAAGCAGACAAATAATAAGAGAAATGCACAATTTCATTTCAACAGCCGTTGCCTGGTAGAAAGCACACGCTCCTTGTGGCTCCTAAGTGGCTGTCACTGTCGGTGCCTGATACAGTTATATTCGCAACAACAACAACGAAGTGTGCGGAGGAAATTAAATTATATGGAAATCAATACCAGCTGACTGCTTCAAACAAACGTCTGTCACCGCGATTATTCTCCAGGAACCTATTTATAAACCATGAAAAGAAACAGGTTCTTGCAGCAAAAGACAGCACCTTCTGCATTTCTGTGTTATTTATACTGTATACAGAGGAACGCGCGGGCATAATTTAACATACAAATGCTCAGTTGTATACATTATATAACAGCTTGTTAGACGTCCCCGAGAGGAGGTGTTCCCGAGTGATGCGCATATATTCAGGGCTAGCAATCTGGGTCCGGGCGTGGAGGAGGGAGGGAAACCACCTAGGGGCCAGCGAGCATCTTGTCTTTCTCCGCCTTGAAAGGTGCCTACCCTCAGACAATAGCTGGCCCTTTTGATCTTCTCCAGACCCGCGATGGGAAAGGTGAGGCGTGCAGTGCGCATGTCCGGGTAGCTACAGGTGCATCACCTGCGCTGTCCTAGCTGGTGGTCACTATAAGAGCGGCTCCCACGCGCCGGTCGCGGCCCGGCGAGCGCGCGCGCGCGCGCAGACGCACGGCGCCGCCGAGAGGGAGAGCGCGCGTCAGACAGACGGAGACAGCTGATGCCTGTCAGCGCGGCTGGCCCGCGAGCTCTCGCGAGAGCTCCCCGGACCGGCCGCGAGAATTGGGGCTCAGGTGTAAGAGGAGTGCATCCCGTCGGCGCACCGGGCTAGAGCTCGCGGAGAAGTGGGATCGCGAGGCCGGCGCGCAGCGATCTGCGCGGTCAAAAGGAGCGCAGGGCGAGAGCGGCGGCGGCAGAAGCATCAGCGGCCCCCGGCGCTTGCGCCGCCTCCGCGCCGCCAGTCGCCGCGGCTGCAGCCTCCGAAGGGAGGCCGGGGGAGCCGGCGTGCGCACTTTCCCGCGGACTTTCGGAGTGTTTGTGGATTTACATGCTAAGCCATCAAGATGATGTCCATGAACAGCAAGCAGCCTCACTTTGCCATGCACCCCACGCTCCCTGAGCACAAGTACCCGTCGCTGCACTCCAGCTCCGAGGCCATCCGGCGGGCCTGCCTGCCCACGCCGCCGGTAAGCGCCCCAAGCCCGCGGACCCGGCCCGCGCGCCCGCCCCCTTCCCGTCTCCGAGACGCTGCATGTCGGGTGCTGATGTGTGCACAGATCCCAGTGCGGGGATGCGCGGGCGGGGATTTTTAGAAGAATCCCGCTGCGAGGCAGGCTTTGTACCGTGGCGCTTAATGTCGGGTTCCCGTCGCCTCCGCCTCCGTGTCGGGCGCCGGCGATCGGAGTGGGGAGCGCTGGGGCCAGGTCTCTCGACTTCCCTCCACTTTCTCTGTTGATTTCATGCCTTGGAAAGGCGGTCTCTGTTCGTGTTCGGGTGCGTGACACGGGTCCCCGGCTGCGAGTTACATCTTCATTTCTTCTTCTTTCCCCCTCCTTTTTCGTCTTTCACGCCCGTCCCCGGAATGTGTCCCCATGTCCCTCTCTCCTCTGCATCTGCCCCCCTCTCCTCACACTCCTGTCCCTTCTCATCTGACCCCCTATCTCGTCCCCAATGTGTCCCTATTCTGTCTTTCCCGGTCTCCACTATCCCCACTCCCGTTGTTATTATTTTGGTTGCTTTGTGTGTTGCCTTTGGCTCGCTGTGCTTTCTGGCTTGTGTGGTTTTGTTTCGTGTTTTTGCTTTTTTTTTTTTTTTTTTGGTTTGTTTTGTGTGTGTGTGTGTTTTGTTTTGTTTTTTTGGTTTGGTTTGTGTCGCCTGCAGCTGCAGAGCAACCTCTTCGCCAGCCTAGACGAAACGCTGCTGGCGCGGGCCGAGGCGCTGGCGGCTGTGGACATCGCCGTGTCCCAAGGCAAGAGCCACCCGTTCAAGCCGGACGCCACGTACCACACGATGAACAGCGTGCCCTGTACGTCCACGTCCACCGTGCCGCTCGCGCACCACCACCACCACCACCACCACCACCAGGCGCTCGAGCCCGGCGACCTGCTGGATCACATCTCCTCGCCCTCGCTCGCGCTCATGGCCGGCGCGGGCGGCGCCAGCGCGGCGGGCGGCGGCACCCACGACGGCCCGGGGGGCGGCGGCCCGGGGGGCGGCGGCGGCGGTGGCCCTGGAGGCGGCGGCGGCGGCCCCGGGGGCGGCGGCGGCGGCGGCCCGGGGGGCGGCGGCGGGGGCCCGGGCGGCGGGCTGCTGGGCGGCTCGGCGCACCCGCACCCGCACATGCACGGCCTGGGCCACCTGTCGCACCCGGCGGCGGCGGCCGCCATGAACATGCCGTCGGGGCTGCCGCACCCGGGGCTGGTGGCGGCGGCGGCCCACCACGGCGCGGCGGCGGCGGCGGCGGCTGCAGCGGCCGGGCAGGTGGCGGCGGCGTCGGCGGCGGCTGCCGTGGTGGGCGCGGCGGGCCTGGCGTCCATCTGCGACTCGGACACGGACCCGCGCGAGCTCGAGGCGTTCGCCGAGCGCTTCAAGCAGCGGCGTATCAAGCTGGGCGTGACGCAGGCCGACGTGGGCTCGGCGTTGGCCAACCTCAAGATCCCCGGCGTGGGCTCACTCAGCCAGAGCACCATCTGCAGGTTCGAGTCTCTCACGCTCTCGCACAACAACATGATCGCGCTCAAGCCCATCCTGCAGGCGTGGCTGGAGGAGGCCGAGGGCGCGCAGCGGGAGAAAATGAACAAGCCCGAGCTCTTCAACGGCGGCGAGAAGAAGCGCAAGCGGACTTCCATCGCCGCGCCCGAGAAGCGCTCCCTTGAGGCCTACTTCGCCGTGCAGCCCCGGCCCTCGTCCGAGAAGATCGCCGCCATCGCCGAGAAACTGGACCTCAAAAAGAACGTGGTGCGGGTGTGGTTTTGCAACCAGAGACAGAAGCAGAAGCGGATGAAATTCTCCGCCACTTACTGAGGGGGGAGATGGGAGGGACCGGGCGGGGCAGAGCTGGGGGCATTTCGCCGGGAGGGGGGGCCTTCCCCGAGCCTGCTTACCACCATCACCCCCCCCCCCCGCCTCCCCCGGATTTAGAGCGGCCGTTATCCTGCTTGGATTTGAGGAGTCCCTCCTCGAGCGCTTCTTCTCCACCTCCCCTCTGCTCTCCCCGTCCTTACCCTCCCCAGCCTAAAGGACTGGGTGCCCAGTGTGTACGCGGGAGAGTAGGGTGGAGGTGAAGGGGGAGCACTTGGGGGAGGAGGAGTGGGGGGAAGGAAAGAGGAGACTGGAGAAGGGGTTTTGAGGAGCAGGATGGTTCTTGGGGTGAGGGTGGGGGGAGACGGGAAGGGTAGGGAAATGGACTGTTTTTGACCAGAGACACTTACCAGAATCTCCTGGGGACCAAGGAACAATGTACAATAAACCTACCAACCACCAAAAACTAGACAAATAAAGACAAACTAAAACAAAACAACAAAAGCAAAGAAAAAAATACTTTAGAAATGTAACTCCAGAGAGCCGTATTCTGCAGCTTCATTCCATCCCCCCCCCACAACCCTAAGGAAGAGAAAAAAAGAGCACCACCACCGCCCCAACCTTACGCACATGAACTGAGTCAAAGACCAAAAAAACCAAACGAACCCGAAGGTGAAATTCTGGGTAGCAAAGCTAGTTGTTCTGTCTCTGTGTTTAATGTTCTCTCTAAATCTTACACCCCATCCAAACCCTCTTTATTTTTTCTTTTTCAATAAGACTCCTCCGATGACTGCTGTCCATTGCCAGAAAGGAAGTGGGAGGCCAGCTGAAAGGAAGGAGGTGGGTGGGGGTAGTGGCTGCTTGTTTAGGTGAAGTCCAAGTTTTCCAGTGACCCAGCCTATATACTCCTGTGGCCTGATTGGTCGGTGAGGGTCTTTAGGGAGAGAGCTGACTAAGAAGCAGGATTTTAGAGGCTCTGAAATAAATATTTATTTAGGAAAATAAAACAATTGAAGCCAGGTTTTTCTCTTTCCATATGTGCTCTTATTGCTAAGATCTAGAAAACAGACCATTTCAAAATAAGCTTTTCCCTCCACTCATAGAACGTGCTTGCCCTTTCATTTATTTTTCTAAGTGGCTTATTTTAAACTGCTGTTTGTTTTTTTCTCTCTATTGATTCAAATAGATTGATGGGGTAGCAGACAGTAGGAGAGATACTCTGACCCATTTTCTCCACAGATCAAGACCCATCTTACTCTTCTAGGTCCCCTTCTCTTTTGGAGAACATGAAATCATTGAAATAGTGAGAAGTTTCTGCTTTCACTTGGAGCAGGACTTGGCTGTGAGAAAATCAGCTAAATCCCAGATGAGAGAAAGACAGGTTTAAAGCCCTCCATTTCTTTCAAAAGGGTCTGCATGTTGGGAGGGGGGAAGCAGAACAACTGTTTCATTATTATTACTATCCAAAAGTAATTTATTGCTGGGGATAAATGTTGGGTAGCAAGAACTTTAATTTGCACTATCAGTCTCCCAAATAGAAAATCATGTATAGTATTTCATAGTAATAATCAAGGTACTTTATGAATTGCTGATGGATTAAAAAGAGAGAAAACAATTGAAGGTGGTTAGGTAAAATGCCTGCTTGGTACACAAGACACCCTTGATCTTGACTGGGTGGAGATGGTTTATTACCATCCTTTAATAAGAACTAAAAAACTGAGAACAGATAAGAAACAAGACTGAAACCATGCATGATCTGAAAGGTGCAGGAAGAAACACAACTAGATCTCACTCTGGTTAGGCATTATTTATTTAATTACGTTGTATATCATTGTTTGCAGCGCAAACATTCTATGCATTTGAAACTGAGCACTAAACTGGGCTAGCTTTCTGATAGACCGTTTTGTGGATAGTGTGATTTCACAGTCGACTGCCTGTTTTCACCGAAAACACAACATTCTTGTCATATTCTTGTATTTAGAGGAAAAGGAAAAAAGGAAGATTACTGTAAATATTTTCTTGAACGCACACACTCACACAGTGGTTACAAACTGCCAGTGTTAATCCTGAAATGTCTCACGGATTGATCTACCTGTCCATGGATGTCTGCTGAGCTTTTTCCTTGGTTATGTCTTTGCTCTATTATCTTTCCCTCCTCCCTTATCAGAACCACTTTTGTGCACCAAAATACAACAGAGAGATATGTCCCAGTACACTTACAAATAAAACATAACTGAAAGAAGAACAGTTTTATGATTTGGGTGCATTTTTGTGTTTATACTGGGCCAAGTCCCAGTAGAGCCGGTCAACAAATGAGACTCAACTCAACCAAAAATACAGGGAAGGGGAGGATGTTTAAGTTGGGGGGGCGGGTGCGAAAAGAGGGGAAAGGATGAGAATGATGTATTTTTCTGCTGAATCAGAATTCACTTTCAGATAACTCATGTGAAAGTGGTGCTCTTGAATAAAATGAATTCTATATTAGTTGTCTGTGTTTATCAAAGTTTTTTTTTTTTTTTTCCCCTCTTCTAACTGCAGAATCTCTTCAAGCACAGCCCTCACTTCAGAGTGGTGGAAGGTAATAAATAGCCAGGCACCTTCAAAATATTTGAATCAGGATTCAGGGGCAGAGGCATTTGGAGGTTTATATGTATTGTTCTAGCCTAAAAAAAAAAAAAAAAAAGTTTCTAAGAAGATGTTGTAACTAAATAACTTTTCTTTGGAGGTTAACATAAATAAAAACCATCCACTGATCTGTCCAGCCATGGTGTCAAATGCCTCTGTTCATTTGGAACTTTAGTGTGCCACCTACTGCTCCAGAGGGATTAGAGATTCCCTATTGGTGACCTGCGACTAGATCAGATGCCAAATGTATCAAGTTTCTTAATAGCTAGGCTTATATCTTCTGAAGTCATCCCACTTTAGCCAAATCTTTTTAATTTCACTGGCAAATCTGTGAAACAAAATGCTTGATGTTCAAAAAAAGAAGAGTACATTTTAAAAGCTGTGATTTTAAACAGTTGTTAATGTTTTTTTAAAAAAGCAGAGGTATTTTTAAAAATAGATCTCTTCCATCAAAATTGATTTGTTTCTGTTGTTATTAACTTGAAATATCATCAGTTTTAAATAAAATGCATTTCTTTTTTTTAATGTTATTTTATAGAAAAATATAACCAGATCTCATTGTTGGAAAACCAGGAATGAACAAATAAACAGATTTACAAAGGCTGTTTTTTTAATCAGTCTGCCCCAAACAGAAATGTTGCAGACAGATATATTTGTATTATATAATGATGATCAATGTATGTAATAAGAACCTGAGATTGTTCTGTATTAAGTAAAATCTTTACCAAATAAAGAGAAGACAATATTATGTTAATAAAACAGATCATGAAAATACAGGCTTTGCAGAGTTTCCTATTTTACATAGTAGGAAACTGTGCAAAACAAGAAATGTCTTGCTCTCTATTAAGTGAATCTGTGTACTGTCCCAAGGAATAATAAGACTATTCTAAGATACCTTTAACTGTCAATCCATTAAGAAACAAACAAGCAAACAAATGTCCTCCTGGAGAGAGTGCTATGGCTTGCTACTCAGTGGTAGTTAACCTTTCAAAGTTTTCTGGTTCTGAAGAGAACTTCAAGCGAATTCCTGCACCAGTCGTTGAGTGGAAATAGTGGGTGGTTCTTTTAAATAATCTCAAAATAAGTTGGAGAGAGTGGGAAAATTGTGCTGTGTTTGCATTTCAGCCTCTCAGGAAATCCAGGCGGAGGTGGAGTAGGAAAGGTAAAAGAAAAGTAAACATAAAATGCATCTGCTACGTTTAAGTCATCCATTCGTTTTAAATTTCCTCTTTTACCCAGTCCTAGTTCTGGGTCCCGCTCCTTGTGTCGGTCAAGATAATGATGTCCTTAAGACGCTTCAACTAACTTTTGAATAGATTTTTGTTTAATGCGTGTTCTGAAATTGCTCTCAACTTCTATTACACTCATAAATAAACCGTAGGCACTCACTGCCGTGACTGTATCGATGTTTAATTTCTTGTGATATTGATGACTTCGGTCCCGTTGCTACACAAGGCTGCGCCAAAGGAGGACAGGGTACCCTGGGTCCAGGACTCATCTGGCCAGCTCCCGCCCTCAACCCCCTGCCCTGTCGCCCTGGTCTCTCCTGCCAATCTTATCTGCAGCATCCCTACCCCGTCTTTCACTTGGGTGGGCTTTCATTCTCTAATCCTTGAAGTTGGAATTGTGACTTTTGACCTGGCTAAAAGCAGCGTTCCCCACCCCATTCAAAAGGTCTTGGCGGCCGGCGAGGTGACAAAGGTGATGATCACAATTACTCTGGTTTGGGTGAGCCGATGGGTGTTCCTGCCGCTGCAGTCTTAGCCCCAGTCCTCGCGAGTTGGGTTTCAAAGGAGAACGCAAGCTTGATTGATTTTTTTAAAATAGCAGCCAAATTCTAAATCTCACGGGGGGACCTCTTTCCCACCTGCGAGATAAGTCTTGTCGCAATAATTACGTTATTTAATATTTGATCAAACCTTTGTGCCACCGCGGTTGGCGGGGCCGGGCCGCCTCCAGCCCTCGCGGGGCAGCGGGCAAGCGGCGAGGCACGAGCCAGGCCGCGAACGTGCGGCGGGGGCGCCCGGCACGGCTCGGGTCGGTTTGTCCTTTGAATAATTCATGGCCTGAGAGTTCTGGAAATTAATAAAATGAATGATAACAAGAAGCTAATTAAAAACTTTCTTAATTGTCTAGTCAGATTGGTGGGAGACTGGCAGCCCTCCCTCCCCCACTCCTCGAAATCCCGTGGCTCCGCAGGGCCGGGGGGCGCGGGCCCGGATGGGCATCGAAACGCGAGCGGGCAAACGCTCCTCTCGCTCCGGGAGTGATTTCAGAGGCGGCCCCGTGATGCCGCTCCCTCCCCTCCAGCCCCCTTCGGCATCTTGTCCGCCCCCCCGCTGAACTTTGCATTGGGCGGATTGGCGGGGACCTATTCAAACCTCAGGCAGAGCTGATTGTGTCAGAATTTGCAGCCCGGAGGGGACCCATTCTCCCCGGCACCAGGCAAGGTCCCCGTTCTCCCTAGAAACACTCATTCCACCCAGGCATTCCGCGCGAGGCATCCCAACGCCCGAGGTGTGCGGGCCGCGGCCGAGCGCCCAGGGTACGCTGGGTCTGCGCCCCTCCGCCGCCGGCCGCCACCCGGGTCCCGAGGCTTCCGGATGCCCGAGACCGCAGCTCCTCTCGGACGGCGGGAGAGCCACCGCCCACGGGCCCCGGCCGGGACTCAGCCAGGCCGTGTGGATGACCCGAGCAGGTCAAACGAACGAGTCCCCGGCGTCCGGCGCGCGTGCGCAGGCGTGACCGGCAGGGTGCGGACCGCTGGGAGCGCCGGGCGGACCCGGCGCGCTCCGGACGTGCACCGGGCGCGTCAAGTTAGCGCATGCGCAGTGCGTGGGCAGAATCTCCTCCGAGAATTGCGCTGGAGTTCAGCAGCTGGTAATTAGGCGCCCCCAGAATATTCTTTCCCACCCTGTAAGTGCTTCTGAGGGCGTCCTGCGAGAATAGGGGAATGGACCAGTCTCTCACAGAGATTATAAAGACTTCCTTCCCCACCGTCTGCCTAAAGTCAACAGACGTCTTAAACACCGCAAAACTTTCAAAACTGGTCGACAATTTTGTAAAAGAACGGGGAGCAATAAAGACTCGGTCTCTGTTTTGCTGTTAGGATGCACCCAGCAAAGTCCTGCTACTAATTTGACCTTATTAGGGAGGAATTTATACCAGGCGCGGAAGGAAGGCTGGCCGCTCGGCATTCGTCCCCGAGGATTCTGTGGAGTTCTGGATTGAAACACGGAGGATGAAAATTTTGGGCCCAAGAGGTGCTGGCTAAGCTCAAGTAGAGGGACCAGTGTTCAGTTCCTGAGCCCCAGAGTTGGGGCGAGGAGCGCCTGCTTCCCATCCCCTGCCCCCAACACGAGTGTCCAGGAGGTCGCTTCTCTCCGATTTAGGGAGGATAGGAAAAAGAGAAGGGAAAGTAAGGAAGCCTGGAGAGAAGTGGCGAAGGAGGGATGCAGGAGAAAGAGAGGCAGACTCCTTGCATTGATTAGGTAAATCGAATTGCAAACCAAAGTTTGGTAGCTCTGATGCCTGGCTTCAGGGCAGCATAACGCATGCAAATTTTTGTAGGCATGACCAGAATAAAACAAAGTGTTGACAATTTCCAACCTTGGAAATTCTCTTGCACGAGTCTCTCCACCCCCCCGCCCCGCCCCCTCCAAGTGTTGACAATAAACATTTAATGAAGGCAGGGATCTTGCTGTCTCCAGTCAGTGTCTGAATCCTTTAAGCAGACCATTAGCACAGCTTCTTCTACTTTAAACATCACGCGCTACACTCTAACATTACATATATGTAAAAATACAAAGTGTGAGACAAATAATGTGTTTATACGGATATCTTAAGTGGTTTGCAGTAGTTCTGATACCCCCTGTACTTATTAACGGAAACTAACTCATTGTAGAGTACTCGCGCTTAAAAAAAATGTTAAATACAGTTAATGCAATATTAATCGCCCTTTGGTGATATAAAATGCAATATTTTCAGGCAGCTATCGAGCTTTTCTAGAAGAAGAGCTGATGAAAAGAGTCACAGCTGAATAGTGGAGAGAAAAACCCCGGTATTTATTGCTTTTGTTTGGCTTTTGGCTACAGAGACAGGAACCTTCTAATGGGGTAAGGACATTTATTTTATCTGCAATCTATTGCTGTGAGAGCAGGGGCGGCAGATGGGGCTGGTGCGATAGTCACAGTGTAATTTAGAGCAAATCCTAATAACTAATAATGATTTATGTTAATTTTGATCACTTACGCGACTTTACTAAGGCGTTGTGATGAAAGAAAGGGAAAGAAAGAGAAGCAGAATGTGACAAGGAGGTCTGAGGCTGAGACTGGAGCTCAGCTACCCTGCTTAAAATGTATTTTATGAGTTAGCAATGGAAAAAACAGGCATTTTAAAAAGCAGGTAGGATCCGTTTGACTCTGGGCAGAGGTATCTCCCGGGGGCTTTCATTTCTTCTGAACAGATATCTAAATGAGAGGAACCATGACGCCTTTGAGGGGGTGTCTCTTTCATCCCAGTTTTAAAGAAAACAGATATGGTTTCAATTGTTTCATTTGCTTATATTCAACTAAGAGGGTGTGTGTGTGTGTGTGTGTGTGTGTGTGTTCGCTGGCGCGCGCGAGCGCGTCTCTGGGTTTGTAGGGGAATCAAATGTGTGAAAGGCGTTAGTACGCGCCGGGGTCTTCCTTCCAAAGTGTACTCAGAGCCCGAGGTTTGAAAGCAGATTTAGCGCCTAAGAACACGCTCTTGTAGCTCTGTCGCCACGCCTTATGCAAAAGTTTGATTACTGAGTGATTAAACAGGTTGCCTTTTCTTCATCTTCACTTCCCGTCTGATTTTTGTTTGTCTAGAATCAACTTTGGGGAAGCTTTGCCTTTTCTGCCTCCTGTCTTTCCCCTCCCTCAAGGAATCCCAGGGCTTTTAAACTTAAAAGTGCTTCCCCTTCTCCTCATCCTCCGGGTTACGTGGCACGGGTTCAGAACCCCGGGGGCTGCCAACAGGACGCAGTTCTGCACGGGAACAGGCGATTTTCGGCTGCCACGCAGTGCGATCCAGAGGGTCGGAGCGATTTTGAAAGGGAGGGTGCGTCTTGCTCGTGGCAATTTTCTTTTTCGGTTACCTTTTTGCGCGTTTGAACGCCTCGAGGCTATAGTTTGAAAGTAAAACAGCATCAAAGCACCTCCTTATTAGCTCTGTATTTGAGAAATCCGAAGATGAAACTACCTAAAAGGTTTAATAGGGCGGAACAGCATTTATTTGCCAAGCAAACAGCCAGAGTACAGTTCAAAAGGGGTACAGCGGTTTATCAGCAGGAGGCTGGAAGGAGAAGAACGTTGAGTAAAGGGAATTTCAAGCTTCAGTTACGATGTTAAAGTGAATTAAATAAGCTTCAAGTGGGATGCCTGCTTTGATTTTGAGTATCATCTCCCTCCCTCGCCAAAATTGTATACATACACACGTGTATACATTATGTGTGTGTGTGTGTGTATATATATATATATATGTTTACACATATATGTACATCCTAGAGGCTTCCTCCACCTTTCAGAGTTATTGTCAAGACTTTGTAACTTTAGGTTTTGTAGAGCAATAATAGTAATCTTTCCAGGAATTTGATCTGCAAATGTATTTAAAATATAATCACATCTTTTAAAACCCAGAGTTTCATCACTCTCTTCCCCTTTCTTATTTCAAGGCTACAGATGTAAAAATGCACTTAATTTCATCTACTAGGAGAAAACACCAAGCTACATGATTTAATTAGATTAAAACATTATGCTGTATTTTGTTTTCACTTTTGAATCGTCTGTATCAGTAAATGTACTGTTATTGTATTGTTAGTATTCCCAGTATAAAGAGGACTTTAAACAAAATAAATCCAAGCAGCTGATGTTGCCTGTTTACTGATAATACTCAGGAGCTGGTGCGTGTTTGTGAGCTTGAAGCTGCGCCTCCACGTGCATATCTCTATACAAACAGATTTTTTTTTACTGTATTGTACTAAGCACAATTTTTTACTGTTGTTGAGTGTGGTGGAGTCATATCTCTCAACTGTCTTCTGGTTTTGCCCCAGAGTTTCAGCACCAGGAGCAACTCCCTTAAAATTGAAGAGTGGTGCATTATTGAAACTCTCTATCAAACAGCTCTGGGGTGCAGCCTTTCTGAACACGCCAGCTCTAGATGAGGTCTGACTGTCTGACTGCACATAAGCCCCTAATATGTTAATGGCCGTAGGGGATGCCTAAGGTACTATCTCAAGCTGCTTCGAACACCATATGTCAGGCCGTTAGCCACATGGATCTATTAATCAAAAAGAGCTGGAGAGGGAGAAGAGGGCCTTGGAAAGGGAGCAAATGAAAGTAATGGGGGAGGGGGGAGATGGAAAGAGAAAGCATTTAAAACCCCCCATCATTTGTGTTTCTTATTGAAAAATGAACGAAAATAACTACAGACTCATCCACTGCAGATTTCCTTTCTGTCAAGTTAAAGATGGTTCATAAATCCCTACCACAAGATCTTGAATAGTATCTAGTTCTATTAATATAGAAGTTAATTTTACCTGGAGAGTCCTATTTAGAGTTGCTTTATTGCAAAACTTTTATAAGCAAGACTCTTGATACAAAAAGTTGTTTTTGCTACGTAAGTTTGTTTTGTAGACAAACTTTATCAAAAGTAGTAGGAGAGGTGGAATGAGGCAAATGAGTGTTTAGGGGATAGAAGGGGGGCCAGAAAGGGAGGTGTCTGGAGAATTTGTAATGAATATATAATTTATCAGTGTGTATCTGCACTGACAGTAGAGTTTGCTCCACCTTTAGTTCTTCTGATAGTACATGTAAACTGTTTACATTTTTATCCTTCTTTTAAGCTGGCTTTATGATAAATGAAATTGCAGAGTCTACAGGGTACAAAAAGTAATTCTTTTAGGAGGAGAGGAAATAGGAAAACATTTAAAACTCCCTATTTCTCACTTCTGGTTTGTTTACAATTATCTCTGCCCCTTGAATATTTTAAAATAATTTCAGTTAGATAAATACTTTAGAAAGTTTGCACAATCTTAGGTACTCAACATGGAGATGGCATACATGAAAAAGTACAGTAAGTCTATTAGAAAAATTTAGATTTTTTTTCTTGAAGCAGTGAATATGTTTGTCATGTGCCACAAACTTAGAATTTTTAGGGAAATCAAATGAAAGTACTGATTTTAAAATGTCAGAACTCTCAGAAACAGCAGTAAGAGGAAAACATAGAGGCACTTAGATTTAAAAGTTCCATTCTTTTCATGTGTTACCTAGGGATAGAGAAAATATAAAATCAGATGTTCATTTAGGTATCATTATTTTCTAAATTGATAGTCAATGATTATGACTCATGTGAAGACTCAATTTCTGGATTATCCATTTTAAATTTACAACCTGTAATTGATGATATGATTTAAGAAAGAATACCCTTGAATATGATTTTTAATGTTGCCATGATAGTAGGCTTATACTAAAGTATTTATAGGATAGTGAAATGACTGAAAAATTTACTCATCTTAAGTTTAAATGTCTATATCTATATGCAAGTGATTGACTATTTATATATATTGAGAACAAAGATTATTCACTCATTCTACAAATCCTCTGTCATTAACAGATTCATAGCACTCTATATATTGGATGTGAAGAAGAGACAGGCAGCAAAATGTTCTTTTTTATGATTTAGAAATACATTAAAGAAGATACTTGTGAGACTGCTCAGTGATAAACAAAAATATAAATGATATCTGTTACATTATTTAGAGTATGTAAATAGAGTACTTTGTACTGTGTATTAGATTGGATATATTAATTTTTTAAATTTTCACAAATGCACCTATTTGTGTTCATATAGAAGTAAGTCCTCAGTTATAGAGAAACATTAACATTGTTAGGTGCCTTTAATTAAAAACACCCATTATGTTGTTTGGTTTGCTTAAAAAATCATCTATAACTCTTTCAGTAAAAGAAAAAAAGAAGCATTTAAAACATAGACAATTGTTTTGTAGAGAACTGCAGTCAGTCTGTAAATATGAGGGGTTCTAAAGCACTGTATTTCACTCAGGAGATGATGAATACATAAAGTCAGATCATCCTGAATCTCAAGAGTAGTTGCATACAGAGAAACACTTATTATCTTTAAATTTTGGTGCATGCCACACGAGCCTTCGTTTCCTTCCCTGTAGTTAAAAGGTAGCCCATATATCTGTCGCATTGGGTTTCCAAAGACTCGTAACTTAATTCCTTCAGGCTATTCATCAGCACAGTAATTAAACTAGCAAATGGATGTAAATAAAGTGAAATTGGTTTCATGACAGATGAGGCGAAGAGGCCTCTGACATGAAACGAGGCAGGACAATAATGATTTCGGCAGCATTGGGCTACGGAAGGAACGCCAGCTGGATTTATTAGATGCTGCAAGTGATTTGCTGGAAGCGGGCAAGACAAGAGCACTCTTTAATTTGACAGGATTTTGCATCCTAAAGAGCATATTGAAATATAAATCCAGAAACAAGTTCAGGCAAACTGTAAACAGATGTATTATTGGACTGAAGGTACTATTCAGCATTAAAAAAGGAAAAATGGAGAACTACAACCTGACCCCAACCCACCCACCCACCCTGTAGTAGAGCTTCAATTGCATAACTTATTACCTAGTCCTGGAGAGTGACAAAATAATTATGAAACATTCTTTCCTATTTATGAATTCTATTGCTACTTCAGGGCTAGCAGTTTTGTATTTCCAGGTTTATTTACTTAGGAAAACAGCTAATACAATGGATGATTTAAAAACCAGCATGATAAAAACATATGTAAAAATTATGTATGGGCACATGCATACCTGGAAGGGAAATATGACAAACTGAGAGAGAAGCCCCCAGATGGGCAACTTATTTTACAGAGTGCAATTATTACTGCATTTAAATAAAATCTGGGATAAAGATCTGGTACCAGCTTATTGCCTCTAGCAGTCTGTGCCGGGATACCCAGAAAGCAAATTTCTGGCTACAGAAAGAATTGTCTTAAGCCCTTGATCACACGAAGCTTTAAAATCAAATATAGATTTGTCCTTGCAAAATAAGCAGGTCCATAGATTAGGGGGAGTCAAACCATAGACGAAAATTGAGAAACAAGAGGAGAAGGTGCAAGGAATGAGTTCTTGGCTGACTCAACAAGACTTAAATGGAAATTGAGTCACCAATTCCACTACAGTAAGATCGTCACACGTAGAATAAATAAAGGGCAGATTTTCACACTAGGAGCAGATTAGCCCCTTCTCCATGAAAAGAGAAGAAATGAACTACTTTATGCTTAAATATAGTCTCAATTATTTAAGCCCCCTTTCATGAGCAAAAGCCTTCCCTTCCCACAAGATTCACGCAGGATTTTCAGCACCGTGGCCAGCTCCCGGGAGGCACGGGGCGGGGGTGGGGGTGGGGGGTAGAGGCCAGGGGCGGGGGAGTAGGAGGGTCGCCTTTGACCCAGGAAAGGGGAAATCTAAATACTTCTGAATTCTAGGGACGGTTTAATTATTTAGCAGTGGATTCAGATCCACGAGTGGGATACCAACGTGGCCCACGTTCTCAAATCTTTTGGAAAGCTGTGTTCTAAAGGAAGAGATAGGGTGGGGTTGGGGGAGCCATGTGAGGAGAGGAGAGTAGGTTATTAAAACTGTTAATGAAAATAAGATCTTTCAAAAAACTAAGCACAGACTGCATCTCGCTATTAGAAAATAGTGGGTGATTTTCAGGCCACGAAGGAATTTATAATAAAACTCAATTGGCTTTTCCCCCAAGCCTGTCCTTTTTTTCTTTAACAGAAAAAATATGCCTAATTATTTTAAAGTTCTTTTCCAATCGTTAGGCATAAGCAAGTCCTTTAATTATAATACAGTCTGAATAGGGGGAGCATATGGAGGAGAATGTCAAGAAAAGGGTGCCAGGGCAGAGCCTCAGAAATCTGTATTCATTTCGGGCTCTTATTTGTTCAGTAATCTCTACCATCATAACTAAATCTTGAAGCACTGATGTAGTTCGAGTTGTTGTTGACTTAACGTCAAAATTCAATCACTGGGGGTTTTGCATCAGCCGGGCTACTTATTTGTCTAATAAATCCGTCATTTTGTAAGAAAAATATTTGAGCAGCCGTACTTGACCTCTTGGTATCCACAAGTCACATTTATTTCTCCCAGTTTACAAATGCAAAATCGAGATGATCATCTAATGCCTGGAGGAACTGTGTTGATTTCTGATTGGATTTTAGATGGAAATGTCTATTTTAAATACCTTGTGATTAAATTGTACATATAATAGAATCCATGCATTTTAAGCTGATTCCTGCTTGGAAATTTAACAACCCTCACTGCTAGTCACACATACCGATGCCAAAAAAAACCCACAAAAAAAACCAAAAAAAAAACCCCACAAAATATCAAACTCATCTTTTCCAAACAAACACTTAGATTCAGTCTCAATTGTAAGACTTTATAAAAATCAGGGTCTTATTTTTTCTTATCTTCAAATAGCTCTCATATGGTTGGATTCCGCACCCCCCCCCCCGCCCCCCCGCCGAAAAATGTTCTAATTCCTGGAGGGTAGGGCTTCATTATCTCAATTCCAGAGAGAGAACACTTAGGAGAATTCATGGCTGGCACTTCAATCTCAGGGCAGCAGTTTCAAGCGTACTGCTAGACTGTAGCTAGAGTCCTAGGACGTCCACATCTACATTTAAGAACATTATTAGTCAAGGAAAAGAATGTGATATGTTTGGTTGAATTAATTTTATCCTCCGACGTAGCAATGCGTTTGGAGATTACTTTAAAATATTTGTTCCACTCCCACCCGATCTTAGTGCCAGGCCCCTTCACAACTCGAGAATCTTTCCTAAGTCTTAGGCAAAGACGCAAAGGTCCATTGGAGAGTTTCTCTGTGTAGTGTGTGGGAGAATGAGTCACCACCAGGATCCCATCTGTTGTGACAAAGTGCTTGAATGGAAATGGATGTCTTCAGAATCAGACCGAAGAACTGATTTTGTCAGCTGGGGATGAGATTGGGCTAACTGAGGCCTCAGAACCCTGGAATAACCGAACACATGCATTTATCCACGAGGCATGCCCTGCGCACGCAGTCCCTCCGGCTCAGCGGGGATGAGAGGGGTGTATGTATTGCTGGCTGTGCCTTGGTTGAGAGAGGAGCAGGATCTGGTAACTCATTCAAGTTTTGGACCCTCTTTGTTTTCGACCCCATTTACTTTCTTGCCTGCGTGTGTGTGTATTATACAATAACTGGAAAATATGTACAGAAATGTCGTTCAAACTTGTTTGTATCTGAAATCGTCCTGATGTTCGACCCCATACACAAGAGAATTCAAGCCCAACGCGGCCAGTGCAGGGAGAGGGTCCCTGAGCCCCTGCAGCCTCTGCCCTGGTTTCTTTTGGAACCCCCCGTGGGTTCCGCCTGAGTTTACTGTTAGTATTTTTCCCTCTCCTGCCCAGTTTACGCTCAGGATCCCCCGAAGCTTCTCTAAGGTGGTGACGAGAGGGATGCTCTTCTCCAACATCTCGGCGCTCCCCTGCCCGGGCGGCCCGCGAGCTGGATTCCCGGCGCCGGGCTCTGGCGCCCAGTCTACGCCCGGCCGCTTGCAGCCTCGGGGATGGGTTCAGGGATGGGTCGGTCCGGACCTCCTGGCCCGGGAAGAGTGTCCCGGATGTGCTCCCGCTTCTGCTCGTTTCCCCTTGAGATCTGGAGGGGTCGCTAGTGAGCAGCGGCTTTCCTGCCTCAGGTTGGCAGTGATCCTGCGCTTGCTCCCTAAGCTTCGCTGGTGCCTGCTACTGACCAGTCATAGGAGAAGGCAGCTGCGATCCGGGAAACTTCCTGCAGTATTCATTTCTGAGGCTTTCTCATAAACATTTCACTTCCATTTCCAAACCTGCCCTCTCAAACACTGATTACTTCATTTCCCCCTCATTGGAACTTGAGGCATTTAATATATTCAGAAAGACACTGGGAAGAAAACAAAAACAAAAACACCCTCAACTGTAGACCCACTCTCGGTGGGAGAGGAACAATCTACACGACCCTATCCCAGTTCCAAGGCTTGTGGGGAACGGAAGGACTGGATTATATCTCTGTGGTTTATGCCAGTGGGTCTTGCTGGATGAAATTCCAGAATGAGGAGGGGAAGGAATCCTTCTTTTATTATGTGACGAAATTGGGCCGACTGAACTGGCAAATTTGTTCAAGATTTTTTTTCTGTAGTGGAAATGTACTGATGGGTTTTTGGAGTCATGTCTCAGTCCCCTCCTTCTTCCAACTTCCCCTCAGTTATGAAGAAAAACAGCGGAGGAGATGTTCCTAGTGGTCTGGGGGCTGTCTTGCTCTAGCTGATTCTCTAGTTTGCCTTCAGATGTGGAATTCTAGGGGAACTCTATTCCTTGTGTGTGGTTAGGCTAGGGAGACACGAAAAGTATCTAGGAAGGCCCAGCTCCCTGGGCTTTGTTTCTGAACAAAGTTTGGTCAGGCCTCCTTTGGCTCTCAGATACTTTTCCATCTCCTGGAATATTATAGAAGGAACTTCTACATTTCCGTGGGTTTCTTTGGTTTCCCACAGGTAGTCACTCTATCAGAAGCTGGAATTAAGTGCAAAAAGGTAGTCGTGTCTGGTGGGATAGTTAGGAGATTTATTGTTATTGTTCAGATGCCAAGTTGTGTCTGACACTTTGGGACCCTATGAACAGCAGCACACCAGGCTTTCCTGTCCTTCCCCATCTCCCAGAGTTTGCTCAAACTCATGTTCATTGAGTTGGTGATGCCATCCATCTGTCACCCTTATCCTCCTGCCCTCAATCTTAATGAGGGAAAAATATTTCAGAAATAGATACAGTTTTAAATGCAGGTGATCCTATCCTTGCAAATGTATTAGACATCATTTCTTAGAGAAACCTTTGGAGGATTTAAAAATACTCAAGGCTTCTACCTATGGTAGGGTTTTGATGTTAGCTTTTACCTGCATGGAGTACTGACAAATTTGTGAACTTTTTAATGAGAACAAAACTGGAGTGAAAAGGAGGCAGTACTTTGGCAGTTTGAAAATATTAATGTTAGCTTGCGGAAATAGATGTACTACACTGTAGTTATTAGCAACTTATAAAATCTTAAATCAATACAAATTAATTTAATTATGATTTGTAATTGCATTATGCATGATCAATTTGAAACACTACATTAAAGATAATTAGAGCTGGGCTCCATCACTCGTCACTCCTCTAATAGCTTAATGAAAAGGAATGTCATGTACCACCTTTGGGTTAAATCTGTAAATTAGGATAAATGCTTGTTTTCCAATAAAAATGTGGTAGAATAATTGTACTTTTAATGGACATTTTTATGACTCAATTGTGAATGTATAATGGATTTTTTGGAGGAATCGTATTATTATTTTTTTCCATGGACCTTGTTAAGTATTTATTAGGGTTGATTGAGCTGTCAGTGTTCTTTTCAGGATCAGACCTCGAGGATTTGAATGAGGACTAACTTTTATGTAAAAATATCATGCTGTCCTCGAAGCTGGTGCCAAGAGGTCACTGCAGATGGAGGTCCTAACTTAGCATAATGGGTTTAACATTTCCATGACATCATCAGGGAATCTGAAAGGAGTCTAAGGATAATCAGAGTGGTCATTCAGAAGAACAGTAAATATTTTATGAGGATATATAGAAGACAGGAAAGATGGTCAGAAAGGTGATTCTGAGCTCCTTAGAGTTCCGTGAAAGAGGCTTCTCAGTTACTTGAAGTTAAAAGAGCCACTGCATATTCTTATATTAGTGAGACTCTTTCCAGATCTCAGAATAGGACTCAGATCAGGTATTAGTTTGAATATGATTATTTTTGTTCCTGAACCCTTTGTATTTTGTTGAGCCACCTGTAGTTATCCTTTATATGCTTGCAAACAGGAAAACATATTTTAAAACATGATTTTAGTGTGTTGATTTCCCAGTATTATCTAGCTCTGCAATATTATCTAGTTCTTTACTTTTAGGGTGATAATGGAAATTACCAGAAGCATACCAGAAGTGCTTGTCAGTTAGATGAATTCAGTAAACTCTATTAATTATTTGTTTTATTTTTTGCCCTTTACTGAATATAATATTTGAATTCTTAACATTACTACAGGTGTTTAGATGAGATTCACTTTATTTCACCACTGAATTTCTACTTCTGCAACCAGGCAGACATTGAATATATCTCTGTCTCTCTCCATCTAGAGAGTGAGAGAAGAAACAATTTTAAAAAATCTATGAAATGCATGATTAAGGGTATGAAATATCTCTAAATTATGATCATTTTGTTTCCTGCCAGATTTTACATGAAAGAAATAAGCTTATTTTGTTATTTGAAAAGTAAACACATCCTCTTTTTTCCAGAATATGTTGAAGTACACTTGCTCCAATTTTTTGTTTTTTGTGTTTATCACACTTTATATTAATTGCATTAAATGTCTGACATTAACCATTAAAATGGGTATTTTAGGCTCAGTTTCAGAAAAACCAGCTGGAATGAGCATCGAGTCTTCATAAATTTATTTATATATTATTATAAAAATCATTTTGACACTTCTGAAAAGAAAAGAGCTTTTATCATCCTCTGCAGATGGCATAAAATGCATTAAATGTTTGGAAGGGTAGATAGAATACTTTAAATTCTAAAACTTAATCTTCTTCTTCCCAAACTTGTTTTTTCCAACATCTTAGGGATGGGTACACCCTCAGAAGCACAGGTGTTGTCATGCCATGAAGCCTTCCGTGGTCTTCTAATAGGAAGAAACCTGTTTGTGAATTCTGAGACACATTTTCCCGTTCTTTAGTCTCTTGGCCCTCTATCATAGAGTCATGTTTGCTCTCTTGCTTTTCTACCATAGTTAGAGGCTTCTCAAGAGAAGACACTTTATCTTTTTCACCTTTCTATTTCCCAGAATTTCTAACACAGAATTACATAAGCTAGGTAATAAAACTTCATAAATACATGAGTTAAGAAATGCGAAGTTTCTCCCCGATTACCATACTGAACCTGTGTGTAAATAATGCAGATTCTTGCTCTTCTTTCGTATAATTGCATGTTACCCTGGTGATTTCACACACAGTGGACAAATGGCAACACTAACCTTTTCAGGCTGAGGTTATTCTCATTTTTATATTTTATCTTAAAACTATGTTGTATCAATTAGAATTCAGTTCTACAAAGCTCATTATAGTTTTATTTTAAGTGATTTAAAAGCTGTTGATATTTGAAATATTGTAATTGTCTTCATATAATTTGTGGAAACAAAATTTGTGCCCTGGCCTCATATCATTGCCACTTGCTGTGGACTGTTCTCATGACTCAAAGCCTCTGACTCTTTGCCTAAAATCCCAACACACTCTGTTATTTGTCCCATTGGACCCAGATTGTGCCTGAAAAATTTGGCATTGTATGGTTGCTAGATATTAACGTGAGAATGTCTCCGTGCGATTCTTTCTTTCTTTCCCCTTTGTGTAGTCACTGAATATTGCAAAGCAGTGATTTCCCCAAGTGGACCAGTCAAAAGTTAAATAAATCATTCCTTTATAAGATGCAAAGTTTAATGTGCCAGTTAGCAAGTTTTGCTTCTTGGTAATGGGACTCAGCAAATTTTACTTTCTGACACATTTTATAACGCTTCAAAGTGGTACAGTAATTACAAATGACTCAACTTCCATAGCCCTTTTGGTGCTCTATGTATCTCCGAGAATGGTTTTGATTGCAGCTGAGTAGTTTTTAGTGACTGGTACTGTGATTTGATCAGTGCATCAAATGTTACAATGTGATTTTCTGGGACACTGATGCCTGTTGGTCTTCAATACAGGAAACAATTTTTATTGCTTTCGACAAGGGGAAGGATGCTATAACTGAGTAACATAAACTTATGTCGTTTGATTATTTCTGTTTTTAAATATAAAACCCATTTTGCATTTTAAAACACCAAAGAATTTTTATTTGTAATGACTGTTTTAACTCTAGTTCCTCATCTGAGAACAGTCTCTCATGCAGCAAGTTTTTCTTTGTCTACAATATATGAGAAAACACAGGGTTTCTGAGCATAGTTCTTTTCACATTAAACAAACCCCCAAAGGGAAAATGTACCAGTTTGGGGCCTGAACATTACAGTTTATGAATTGAAACCACAAGGACCAAATATTTTGTTAATCACCATCCATATTTTTCTTCATATTTTGAGCTGTTTGCCAAACAATGGGAAGGCAAAAACTCCACACTTACACAAATCTACATTAAATGTAGAAACATTAAAAAAAATTAGATTAGGAAATAGATGAATATAATGACCTTACTCTCCATCACATGCTGCCAGCTAAGTGTTTGAGACTGAAAAATTGCACTAATGAAGCTATTTGAAGGCTTTTGTGGACAACTGCTTCCTCTTTGAAGATTAAATGAATGATGTTGATGTGATTAATCTTAGTACAGGGAGTGATGCAGCAGCTAGAAAATACCTTGGTGATTTTCATAATTAAACTGAATCAACATTTCAAAGAAATGCCAGTGTTATCACTTGTATATTAGAATTACATTCATTAGACAGAAGAAACAAATAATTTGAGCAAACAAGATTTTCCTTTTGGTGTACTGAGATTTCTGTCATGTCTCAGAGTATCTTACTATAAATCATCATTACTGTTTAATTTTGTCTTTGCCTTTTTAGCTGTTTTTGTGTCTCTGTGTGCATGCGTAGTACTATTAATGATTCAGAGCAGTTTGCTGCTCTTTTAGTTGTTTTTCAACCTTTGAATTTTATTTTTTCTTAACTCAACTTCCAAGGTAGTTGTCTGCTCACTGTAAACTTACATGGATAATATTTTAAAAACCCAACTTCTAATAAAACAAGACTTCTTGGAATTGCTTTGGTACCTGGCAAAGAATTGAGAAAATCATAGTTCTGGTCCACATATCTTTGATATATTTCAATCTCATGGTATAGCATTATCTTGATTCATTTATTAAAGTAATTTCTTTAAATAGTTTTTCTTTTTTCATAGGAGGGTAATTCCAACAGAGTCACATTTTTTAGTGTTTTGTGGATAAATAAATGAGAAAATCATCAGTACCACTCCCACTCAACTAAACTGTGGGAAATTGCATTGGGAGATCAACCAGAAACAGTTCTACTGACTTCTTAGCACAAGTACAAGTTAGGTTCAACGGGTAAGGATTACTGTATCAATAGAGACACCGTATGTTACTTGTTCTATCACCACTTTAAATTATTTTAAAGGTTTCTTGGTAACTCTTGGTAACCCTGATATTTGCAGTGCTCTTCTAGCTGTTGTACAATATTTTCTTTCCTGAGTGTTTCATAGAAATAAATACTTTCTTTAATGCACTGGATAAAGAACTGGTCTTTCTTTTCAAGGACTCCAGTTTGAGTTCAACCTACAATCTTAAGTAAAATGAGTCTTGTACCTGGTACTGAGTCACTGGTAACACTGAAAATACTCAGCCCCAAACTGTTTTCCTTTCATTTGGTAATACAAACAACAGTAAAATGATCAAATGCCTGATAGCTCTGGAACACAGGTTTAAAATAAACAGTGTGCTGAAATTGATCTAAGGTGCTGGTACATCAGTTCAGTTCAGTTGCTCAATCGTGTCCAACTCTTTGTGACCCCATGGACTGCAGCATGCCAGGCTTCTCTGTCCATCACCCACCCCCAGAGCTTGTTCAAACTCTTGTCCATTGAGTCAGTGATGCCATTAAACCATCTCATCCTCTGTCATCCCCTTCTCTTCCTGCCTTCAATCTTTCTCAGCATCAGGGTCTTTTCTAATGAGTCAGTTCATTGCATCAGGTGGCCAAAGTATTGGAGTTTCAGCTTTAGCATCAGTCCTTCCAATGAATATTTAGGACTATTTCCTTTAGGATTGACTGGTTTGATCTCTTTGGTACATATTCCCTGCTATAGCTCCTCTACTAAACCATTACCTGATGGCTTAGAATCTATTGGCATTCTTCATGTAGTGGTTTGCTTGCACATGCTTGAGGTACCAACAAGTCACCCCATGCCTGGAAGTTCCCAGTTAATCATGTCAGCAGGTGAAAAATGAGATTGGCTTTCCTCACTTGGGACTGTAGGATGTTCCATACAAACAGGTTTTCTGCACTCTCAGGCTGTGCAGATGAAATATGAGTAATTACTGAACCCAAAGCACAATTTTCCCTCTGCTTCTGTCTTCCTTGCTCATCACTGGTCACCACAACTGTCATAAGAACCAAGGAAGGACCGGAGTAAGTGGAGACTCAGGATGCTGGGGTGTGAAGAGACCTCCTGGGGAAGGAGAGCCCAGAAAAGCTCTTTTTTTGTGGGATATTTGCCATGAGGCAGATGGGGAAACCAAGAAAGTATGGCTGGAGGAAAAGGGAGGAAAGATGGTGTCACACATGAAGGATTTGATGTTCTGGGGAGCAGATAGTCCAGGGTAGAATCAGCATGAAGGAACGAGGGGAGAAGCAAAAAGGGAGCCAGGGCTTTGGATAAACATGCAAAGGGTAGATGCAATGATTTTCGTGACTTGGTGCAGTAAACAGTCCTCAGTCAGTGAGGAGCGAGTATGGGCTGAGAGAGGCAAAGTGAAAATTACAGATGTTGTGCAGAAAGAAAGTAGAGCTGCCTCATGAGTAACTGGAAAGTTGTGTATCCTTGAGAGGAAGCTCATCCGGAGAACTCTACAAATATAATTCAGTCGACTTCTCTGCTGTCCACATTCAGAGAGCAGAGGGCGGAAAGAGATAATTGCCCAATAAATCATCCTTCTCAGGCACATTTTCTCTTCTCTGGAACACTGTAGGAAGTTGGAGACATTGAGAGGTTATGAAATTGCTCCCTGTTCTTCTAATATTCTGGCCATGTTCCTGAGTAGCCTACTTCCTTCCTCCTCCTTCCTAACTTTCTGGTGACATGTTTAGACACCCCTGCCTTCTTCAGCTTCACTCTGCTTGCCCAGCTCATCTGTAGTGCCATCTTTTCCCCAGAGATGATTTACATGTGTTTCTGTTTCTCTGCCCTTGCCTCCCTTGCTACTTTGTGCAGGCAGGAGACAGTGGTTGTTGTTGTTTTTGCCTCTCAGTTGATTTTCCTTTAGGATTGATCTTCCAAAGAGAAGGTGACATTGAGAAAATTTCTTCAATCTGCTTCTCCTCCAGGCCACGCCTTGATGGCTGTAACTGCATTTTAGCCTAAAAACAGGGTTGGTTCATGTGTAGGAGACAAAGACCACAGACGGAGGCCAAATCAAAATGGACTGTCCATCAGTACTGAAAACTCTGGTTCTTTGGATGCCATCCCACACTACCTAAAAATAAGCCTGCATTGATCCTAACCTCGCAGTTGGTATTTCCCCCTCTTCAATTTTGCCAATAGTGAAATGATTAGAGATCACTACACTTGAGAGAAGCTGTGTTTGTGTTGGAATGTAACAAAATATGTCTTGGAGATAATGTCTTTTAACCCAATTATAATAACTTCACCCTCCTAGGAATTCAGTTATTACTAAAGTGTTCCGGATTTCCAGCAACTTCCCCATTGTACGAATCTCATCTGATTTCTCCTTGTCCCCGCCCACACAGGCCAGATTGGCCTCATTACTCCTCCATGGGTGCTCCATGCTCATTCATTGTCTTGTCAGAATTCCTTGCTCTTTGCCTGCCTAGTGTCTTGTCATTTACCATGTTCCAAGTTAGCCCACTTTCTCTGTGAACCTCTCCAACTGCCATTTATCTTCTTTTCTGTAAATTATTATAACACTCAAGGGTTTTGAGGGTCAGTATAACATGTTGGTTAAGAGCAAAGGTTGGGGAATCAAAATGTGTGGGTTTGAATCCTGGATCTGCAGTTTATTAGCTGTATAACCTTGGGAAAGTTATACAGATTCTCTGTGCTTCACTTTTTCCTGTCAGTAAAGTGGAGATCATAATGTATTCTACTTCATTGGATGGTGGGAGAATTTAATGGGGTATTATAATTAGGGCACTTAGTGCATGCATATTTAGAATAATTACTTTCTGTCCATCACAATTTGTGTTCTGTATTTTTGTTCAGTCACATATTACACAATAGAAGCAGAGGTCATCTTTTATTCTCTTTAGCCATCCCTATCAGTGCCAAGAGAAAACTAAGAGCAAAGAGGCATATAACCACCTGCTTATGGATTGATTGTGTCAATTAAATTAAAATGTCTTTTCTAATATGTCAGATGGCAAGAAAAATTCACCCTGAATGTTAGTCTATGAGTGACTTATACTAACAAGAGTGTTACTGAATCTTATGAACAGCCCTAAGCCCTAGAAAGAAGTCAAGAGGAAAATGAGTACCTGGACCCCTACTGATTCAGAATTTGAATTTTTGTCCACAGCCCACACTGCTACCACCACAGTGGGGAGGCGGCACCCACTTATCTCTGGTTTTTGAACCAAGAAAAACAAGTAATTTGTAAACTAGGTCAACAGAATGTGTAGACTAGGACCACAAATGAGGAGTTGCAATAAAAGTGGAAAAAACTCAGCTTTGGTGTTTGATAGGAATCATTTCTTTCTTTTTCTCTCATTTTTTTCCCTTAAATGTTCAAGGATTTTGTTGTCCTTAGCTTTATATCTGAATTACAAAAATTTCATGCCTTAAACTAGTCACCCTTTTCCAAAAATTTCAACTGAGAACTAAGTTGTTACTCTCATTACAACAAAGAGGAGTAAGAAGCCCTTCTTGATTATTAAGTTATAATTTTATATTTTAATAATATATTAAGATTATTTGCCATATTCCTGAATTCCATGACTCCAAAGACAGGATTAGAAACATAGTGTATGTGTGTAAACATATTTTTTTTTATTCTCACAACAGGTCACTTTGACTAGTCATGTTTTGATATTCCAATGTTATTCTTTGGTGTGCTTTTCAAAAACAGGAATAAATAGTCCAGGCTGAGACCTCTACATGAATAGAGGCCCACTTCTGTGGCTGCTGCTGCTGCTGCTAAGTCGCTTCAGTTGTGTCCGACTCTGTGCGACCCCAGAGACACCAGCCTACCAGGCTCTCCCGTCCCTGGGATTCTCCAGGCAAGAACACTGGAGTGGGTTGCCATTTCCTTCCCCAATGCATAAAAGTGAAAAATGAAAGTGAAGTCGCTCAGTCATGTCTGCTCTTAGCAACCCCACAGACTGCAGCCTACCAGGCTCCTCTGTCCATGGGATTTTCCAGGCAAGAGTACTGGAGTGGGGTGCCATTGTCTTCTCCCCACTTCTATGGAGATAGTACCTAAACAGCAGCAAACCATCCTTGGAACCACTCAAAAATGGAGGGAAGATTGAGCAAAATTCAAAGCGTGAAAAGTTGCATGGATCTTCTGCTGTGTGGGGACAACTGATGTCATTTTCTGATTTTCTTCATGATAAGGATGGAGAGAGTTTAGGGGTAGGGATGATGTAGACTCTAGAAGTAGAATAATCATATAGACTTGGATTTTTTAGAAGCCAAGCACAGTCTATGGAGGTGATCCAGCCTGGAGTGAGTATTACATGTATCTGAGGCAGGGGCTGGAAGGGCAGATAGTGGGCAAAAGAGTGTTAAGTTGGGAAAGAGATGGAGATTTGGTAACACAGCTACCAGCATAATTGCTTAAATAATTCTGTTATTTGAACTTCCCTGGTGATCCAGTGGTTAAGAATCTGCCTGCCAATGCAGGGGACATGGGTTCAATCCCTGGTTGGGGAAGATTCCACATGTGTCGGGGCAACTAAGCCCCCAAGACCCCATCACTGAACCCATGTACTGCAACTACTGAAACCCAAATGCCGAGATCCCATGCTCTGCAATGAGGAGCCCATGTACCCCCACTAAAGAGTAGTCCCCACTTGCCACAACAGCACAGCCAAAAATGAATAAAATACATAAGAAAGGAAATAATTCCACTATCTGAAGACACCTGTTGTGACAATTTCCTCCTGTACAGGAGTAGTGAGAGTACCTCTAGGACACATACAGGCTGAGTTCATATAGGATTCTATACCCATGTTTCTTAGTCTCACCAAAGAATCAAGCAATTTTAATTTTATATGTATATATATATAAAATGGGAAAAGATTAAATATGAAATAGATAGTAAGTGTAAATAGATACAAATATATATATAGTTGTACTTCCCAGGTGTCTCAGTGGTGAAGAACCCACCTGCCAATGCAAGAGATATGGGTTCAATTCTGTGTTGGGAGGATCCCCTGGAGGACGGCATGGCAACTGGCTCCAGTATTCTTGCTTGGAGAACTCCCTGGGTAGAGGAGCCTGGTGGGCTACAGTCCATGGGATCACAAAGAGTCAGACATGACTAAGCGACTGAGTGCACACACACACACACACACACACAGACACACATACACACACACACATAAGTAAATCCCAGTGACTCCAATGTGACTCATAGTTTTACTAAATATGTCAATTTCCATATTTTTACATGGATATTATTTGGAAGAGGAAGGCTATATAAAATTGAAATGACTTTTCTTTTTTTGAAATGACTTTTCTAAGCAAGTTTAACCAAACAACTGATATAAAACAAACTTCATCTAAGAAAAGCATGCTGCTCCTTGGTGCAATGAATTCTGTTTTAAAACAACGTATTTTGTATGGACTATGCTGTAGAACCCTCAAATACCACAACAGTTTTAATGTAATTCCATTTAAATCTAGATTTTTGATGTTAGTTTAACTGTACTTCAGAGCTGATCTCATTTCTCTTTTAGAATGCACACATCAAGATACTTTTCTATTGAAAATGTTTCTAGAGGTCACATAGCAAATTCCATTTCTGCTCCTTCTCTCCTTGTTCAACCTTATTCCTTGACCTAAATACACTCACTCCTGCTGGACTCTAAGATTCAGAACATCTGTCTGCCCCTTTTGCAGATTGCCTCTGGAGGCCCGGCCTTGCTCTCGACTGTGTATTGCTAACCACAGTAGAAGCCATGAAGTCATCTAGTTTCCCTACAGGTCCCCGATGGCCTGATTGTCTGTCAGTGACAGCACATTATGCTCTTATGACCACTCACTGCTATGACACATTGAGGTTTTCTGGTATTAACTTATGGAGCCAGTGATGTTTGTGAAATTCAACTGGGTGTGCAACTATCTTTGGTTTATAATCCTGTCTTTGGAAATGTTTTCCTCTTTAAGTTTTTCAGAATTCCAGATCCCCCCAAAATCATAATGCTTGTTATGACTGCTTATTGACATGCATTTTAGACCAGCAGTGGCCCAGGCTTAGACAGATGTGGTATCAAACACCAGAAATGCACCTTGCGTGGCATTTTGTATCACCATGGAAATGCTGAGTTAATAACAATATCAATGGAGTAGTATTCTCTAACTATGTGCTCGGTAACCTTCATCTAGTCATACTAAAACATGATGGAAACACACCTAAAATCACTTTTATGTGAGTGGACTTCCAGCACAGCATGTTATTATAATTTTCCTTGAATTAAAGAGGTAACTCTGACTTAGGATTCAGGTATCTTGCCTCACCAACTATTACTTCACAGATTCTCCCATTATTTTATTTCAAACAAGGACACAAACCCTGGAGATAGTGGAAATTCTAATGGTTGGAATAGGCATGATGTGGTTTGCATTGTGGAGATGAAGATCAGGGGCCTTTAGTATAGAAAGAGGCTGTTGTCAGCTAAGAGGGACTTCATCAAAGTCAAGGTGATTACAAGTCCATGGAAGAACAAGAATTCCAAAGGGCAAAAGCACATCTGACATGGGTTTTTGAAGCTGATCTCAAAGATATAGGGCAAAGCACAGTGTGTTTGGAAGGAAAGAGCGGAGATGTGGAAGAACAGTGTGGTACAATGGTTCTGTGCTTTCAGGCAAGGGCAAGTGAAAGCTGAAGGGGCTAATCCTGCAGAGTCACAGAGTGCAAGGGCTTTTGAGATTATGGTAAATCAAGGGATAAAGAAAGAGAAAGAATGAGCTACATAAGTAGGTTTGTGAAATTAAGGATGGTTCTAAACCAGCTTGTTGAGCTCAGAGAATTGCAGTAATTCCTAGTGAGGAGGAAAATGAATAGACACTCAGGTTGGATGGATTCTTTTATTTCATTATCTGTTCTTACTTTTGTGCTGTAGGACAGGCACCTAATTCTTTCATATGCTGGTCTGTATAAAGGTAAACTGAGTCTCCACTTGTTTATATAGAGGGTCTAAGGGCCAAGGAGATATTAACTGCTCAGTACCTTGGAGCTCTTTGGAAGGGCATGTAAGTGCATATTCATTTAGTGGAGTAACTGTTCCTTGTTTCAACCAAACCAAGCCAAATCCATATAACTAAAAGATTAAAAACAATGTTCAAAGGTGTGGAATTAAACAATGAAGGTCAAAACTAAAAACCTCATGAAGGCAGAAGCTCTCTCTCTCTTTCTGCTGTCGGCACCAAGCCCAGTGCCTGGCACATCTTACACTGTTTATGGATTTGATGAGAAATGATTCCGAAAATGGCTTTAAAAAATTAGCTTTTTCGGGGGAGTTGGGGAGAACTGGATTCATCAAAGTCATTTAATGAGCGGAGTTAGTCATGCCGAACATGTCAATTTTGTTTCATCACAGTAGAAATAAGACCATCCATCATTGTTTTGCACTTTCTAGCATGCGCTAAGCCTGATATGCAGTGCTGTTTAAGCTGTTGCGTGTGGGCTGGATCTAGTGATTTGCTGCTACTGAATAGATTGTGGCAAGAGTGTTGGGATGGCTTTTCTGAGTTTAGGTTACAAGAGGATTGTAACCTCTTTTGTGATGCTCTCTTGCACGCTCTCTAGGGTTTCTTGTCCTAGGGGAAGTGTGCTGCCTGGATGTGGGTAGTTCTGTGGAGATACCCACATAGCATTGCAAGGAATTGAGACCCTTAGTCCAAAGTGCATGAGGGTGTTGAGCTTGGCTCCAACAATGCAAGGGAGCTGGAAAGCTAATCCTTCAGCCCTAACTGGGACTTAGGATGGCCACAAATAACCCCAGCTGATCCCTGGATTGTAACCTCATAGTGACTTTGAATCTAAGGTACCCAGCTAAACTATACCTAGATACCCAACCCACAAAAATATGCAAAATACTAAATGTTTGCTATATTAAGAAGCTAACTTTTGGGGTGACCTGTTATGTAGCAATAGATAATGAATACACTGTTAAATAAAAAGGAAAAATTGCTTGGGCAAAATGGTTGAAAATTAGAGGTGTTTTTCCCCTGACAGTTTCTACTAATATTTTTGATGAGGGTCCTAAAGAGACAGAGAAAGAGAGAGAGAAGTAGAAGGAGAGAGAGAAGGGGGTGGGGTGGGAGAAGGAGAGGAGAGCTTGACTCTGTCTTTCCTTCTACTCCATCAAGGACTCTAACTTTTATCTTCCCTGTCTTCTGAGATAGCAGGGTTGAGGTGCTGAATTGAATGTATACTGGCTTTCAAATGTGTCTTCAAATACATAAAGGCAGTTATATAAAATAGTACAAAAATTATAAGAAATTGTAGCATTCTGAATGAATAAGAGATGGCACACGAATGCTTTCAAGAGTATTTAGAAAAATGTGAAAATATCTTAAGAAAGTGAAGCAAAGACTAAATTTACATTGTTATAAGAATTATTACATATAATTTCATTTTGTTACTTACTGTTTTTATAGTAATATGTTTACACTAATAATTGCAAATATTTGCTATTATATGTAAACTTGTTTCATGGCTCTGTTTTGGAAATTTATATTGCATTTCACCTGCCTGTATGTTTATTATGGTTTCTATCTCATCAAAGATAGGAACAACATTTTGCAGGCTTTGGTGATCCTAGGGAGTTCAACTATCTTTAAAGTGATATTCTATTCATGAGGATATACTGTCTGAGAGCATATTGAATTTTATTAACCATATCTCCTAAACTTCTGAAACTTCTTAGGATAAGGAGAAATATTTTGTTTTTTTCTTTATTCTTGCCACATATGGTAACTTTCTGAATCCTTTACTTTTATGGCATGCCATTTACATATGAATATTTTAGAAGTTAATTGTAAAGAACATAAATATGATAGCTGTGAAAATACACCGAAGCCAGTTTTATCTTTTTAACCAAAGACAGAATCTGAAGAAAAGCTTATTTTCTTTTTCTCCTCCTCATGATAACCAATGGGTCTTTATAATTACCTATAGTCATTGTACTATTATCTACAGACTTTTTAAAAAAACTTTTTATTTTGTGCTTAAGTATAGCCTGTTAACAATGTGATAGTTTCAGGTGGACAGCAAAGTGACTCAGCTATACATATACATGTATCTGTTGCTGCTGCTAAGTCGCTTCAGTCGTGTCTGACTGTGCGACCCCATAGACAGCAGCCCACCAGGCTCCCCCATCCCTGGGATTCTCCAGGCAAGAACACTGGAGTGGGTTGCCATTTCCTTCTCCAATGCATGAAAGTAAAAAGTGAAAGTGAAGTCGCTCAGTCGTTTCTGACTCTTAGCGACCCCATGGACTGCAGCCTACCAGGCTCCTCCATCCATGGGATTTTCCAGGCAAGAGTACTGGAGTGGGGTGCCATTGCCTTCTCCATATGTATATCTATTTTCCCCCAAATTCCTCTCTCACCCAGGCATCTACAGATCTTTTTTTTTTTAATTTATTCAATGAAGGGTTCCCAAATTCACCTGTTCCATGAAGATCTTATAGAAATAGTCAATATCATCATCCCTTAAACTGGTAGAAAGATTCATAGTTCACAAAACGTTTTCATGTGCGTCATCCTATTGTGGCAGCTAATTCCATTCCACAGTGGCCCTGAAATTAGGAGGGACATTTACTGTTATTTTGTAGAGGAGTAAATTCAAGCTAAGAGAATTTAAGTGACTCTGCTAGTCAAGGGGTTAGAAAGTGGTATGCTTGGGTCCTGAATCTATATACTAACACTCAGTCCAGATTCCACAGTTTGTTTCTGTTTTACAAATTCTTGACAGATGTAATCACTCCAAATTTATGAATAATAATAAGTGTCAAAAATGTTGAATGACTTAGATAAGTGCATGAACATTCGAATGGCTCAGGTTAATTGTGAAAGGAATTACACCAATTAAACCAGGAGTCCATGTTTCACTCCATCTGCAGCTGTCAATTAAGTGTAGTAAAGTTTTTTGTTGTTGTTCAGTTGTTAATTTGTGCCTGACTGTTTGTGACCCCATGGACTGTAGCACACCAGGCTCCTCTGTCTGCCACTGTCTCCTGGAGTTTGCTCAAATTCATGTCCATTGAGTTGGTGGTGCTACCTAATCATTTCATCTGCCACCCTCTTCTCCTTTTGCCTTCAATCTTTCCCAGCTTCAGGGTCTTTTCCAGTGTGTCAGCTATTTGCATCAGGTGGCCAAAGTGTTGGAGCTTCAGCTTCAGTCCTTCCAGTGAACATTCAAGTAAAATTATGCAAGTCCTACTAATGGGATATATTCCCCACACTTATTTCCACTTGGGTTTATGGCCCAACTTACTTAACAAGTGATAAGGGCAGCACCTTTGATTTCAGCTTAAAGTACATTTTATATTAGAGGCCTTGGCACACTTGTTATCCCATACTGGAGAACATCCAGTTAAAATCAAATCTACAACTTGATGATTGCTTTAACTAGAATAAGAAGTCGTTTGTACAAAGATGTGCTTGACTAACTGCTTTGAAAGATCTGAGAACTGGGTAAAGTCAGTGACCCAGTGGAGACTTGAGTGTTTGCGCTGTCCTGCCTCCTCCACTTCTCCACTCTCTTCCCCTTATTAGAAATTGATGTGTGTGTCACCTGACTGTCTGAATTTGAGACTGTGGTTTAATCTTCTAACATGGATCACTGGGTCATAGATTATTGATCTTGATTGCTAGAGGATTCCTACTGGCTGAGCAATAAACAATTTCATTCTAATGTGCACATTTTAGGTGTTCAGCAAATATTTGTTAAAAATAAATTAGAGGGTGGCAAGAAAAAAAAATTAATTAATTAATTAATTCATTCATTCTTTCATAACTGGAAACTTTCAAAACCCAGAGAAAACGTAATTTACACTTTCCCAGGGCTGGGCCTGTTACTTTCTTTATGAGAATTTCCTTGAAGAGTTTGTTAAGTACAAGCTTGAATATCCTTCACATTTGGGGTCCTTGTGTCCTGATTAGCGGTGGAAAAACTTCTGCAGTGTGGTGACAGGGGCATGGAAGGGCTCCCAGGGGGTCTCTGGAGGAGCCATGCTTTGTGCAGAGGTAGGGGTGAATTCTGGGCTCAGAAGCGCCTGGGTCAGCCAACACTTTTGATCAGTTACCCAGGAGGCAGTGATTAAGTGGAAAGCACCAAGGTTAATTTGTTGATGAAAATTATAATTCAGCATTTACATTTTCAAAGTACTTTATGATTGCTAATGAGTTGTTCTTCAAAGTGGGTCTGGGAAAGATGTCAGCATCTTTGTCTTCACTGTACAACAGAGGAAGCTGAGACACCTTAAGTGGCTCACTCACAGTGGCCCAGGCAAGTTCACTGGGGAGGAGGCTTGGTTAAACTTTAGGAACTAGCTGTCTACACTGGGCTCAAAGTCTGCTCAGGGGGGTTGACTCATCTCTGGGCTTTGTTGTTTAAATATGGGTTGATTTTAATCTGAGATCTTCTAATGACTATCCTTATTACTGAAGTGAAGTGAAGTCACTCAGTCATGTCTGACTCTTTGCGACCCCGTGGACTGTAGCCTATCAGGCTCCATGGTCCACGGGATTTTGCAGGCAAGAATACTGTAGTGGGCTGCCATTTCCTTCTCCAGGGGATCTTCCCATCCCAGGGATTGAACCCGGGTCTCCTGCATTGCAGACAGACACTTTACCGTCTGAGCCACCAGGGAAGCCCCTACTACTACTGAAGGATGTGAAGCAAATGTAGCACTGACAGCTGAAAGAATAATTCTAGGAATGAACTACTTTGATCTGTCCAGGACTGTGACTGTGTAAATTCTGCTTATGAAGATTATTTCTGGGTTCTGGATCTTTGCTTTCACTTTCCAACACATCTCTCAAGAAACCTTTTCCTACAAGTCTTCTCTCTGAAATAGATTCATGTTCATATTAATCCCACTTTCAGATTTTTATTGACTTAAAGTAGAATATCATATACATTTTTTCTTGTTACAAGGAAATAAATCAACTGTTCATCCCTAATTAGTGCTTATGGGAGGCCCAGACCTTCAAAAGCTCTTTGAGCCATGTTGTTGAGGACATTTCTTCCTCAATAACTCTCCAAGCCATCGTGCAGATGCAGCTCTTAATTTTTGCATTTACAACATTCTAAAGGATGCTTTCTCTGGCACTTTCTAGGAAAATTTTCACTACTTTATCTCTCTACAATCTTACACTATACCTGTCTAATCATTAATTCTTAGTAGTAAACGCTTGTTAGTAGAAGAACAAATTTAAGTCACTTTTTTTTCTTTTTTAACAGGAGGCTATAAGCTCTTTGCTTCTTTCCAGTAAGGAGTAATAGATATAGAGTCAGACAGACAGAGAAAATAGGAAGAAGAAAAAAAGGAACTGAAATAAAGAGAAGTAGTGTCAGCATGCTGTGTACTATCTTACATAATCTCATATGTTCTCATTAATAACTGTTTTGTGGATGAAGAAATGATGAGAGAAAAGGGAAGTGGGGAAGAAATAGGGAGATACAGACTGTACTAGTCTCCCAGGTGCAAATATGTCCAACATTCATAGTTTTAATTATAATAAAACAAAGGTAGCTTCATGGTGAAAAAATCATCTTTTCCCCAGCCAAACCCTATGAAGGTCAATGCCAACAGGGGAATTATCTGAAAGTTGGTTTCAAGGAGCTCAGTCTAAAACCTGTGGGTGAGCCAATATTCCATCCCCAAGAGCTTCCCAGATTTTTTTAGTGTGGTTTTTAATAACTGGAGAAGAGGGTGAGGAATGCCATCCTAATTCCTGGCCATCACATCACCTGTTTTCTATTTTTCATTTATAATAGTCCAAACCATACAGTCTATACTGTATGGTTTAACATTTAAATATCAGCTCTTGGAATTTTCTAAGGAGAGGATTAGTCACAGTTACACAGTAGAGGTACTTGAGGAGAAAAAATCTTTGGTAATTGAGGGGTTACACAGATGCCTCATATCAATGGAGGCTGTATATTATGAGATAACTATGATGTATTAGCCATTGTATAAGAGTATGAATCAGAGATCTAATTCCATGTCTGTATCTGCCACTTACTAGCTATTTAGAGCAAGTTACTGGATTCTTTGTACTTCAGTTTCTTCACTGTTTTATAAACACGGATGACATTACTTACATTAGAGATGTTATGAAGGCTAAAAAATAAAGTATTAAAAATGATCATTGAATTAGAGAAGAGGAGGAAATAGACAAAGCACAAGAAAATTCTTTCTTAGAGAAAAATGTCAACTAATAAGTGTTGAAGGAATTATAAAATTAGAAAATCACCATTTTGTAGTCCCTAATGTAGTTGGTTCAGGTATGAGTATGATCAATGCATGTGAAAGGCACTGGGTGAGAGATGTTGAGGAATACGATATTCATTGTAAACCTTGGAGAGTAAGTTGACAATGGAGAGGTCAGGTGATCACCACCTTTACCAACTGGTGAAACTTAGCACGACTCCTCGAGGAAAAACCTGACATTACAGTTGACCCTGGTTCTGCCTCCATGGATTTAACCAACCAAGGACTGAAAATATTCAGGGAAAACATTCCAGAAAGGTTCCCAAAGCAAAACTTGAATTTGCTATGTGCTAGCAACTGTTAACAAAACATTTACATTGTATTTATAACAATTTACATAGTACTTACCTTATATTAGATATTATAAGCAACAATGGCACCCCACTCCAGTACTCTTGCTTGGAAAATCCCATGGGCGGAGGACCCTGTGCAGTCCATGGGGTCGCTAAGAGTTGGACACGACTGAGCGACTTCACTTCCACTTTTCACTTTTCACTTTTATGCATTGGAGAAGGAAATGGCAACCCACTCCAGTATTCTTGCCTGGAGAATCCCAGGTATGGGGGAGCCTGGTGGGCTGCCGTCTATGGGGCCGCACAGAGTCAGACACGACTAAATCGACTTAGCAGCAGCAGCAGAGATGATTTAAAGTATATGGGAGGATATATGTAGGGTATAAACAAATACTATACCATTTTATATAAGGGACTTAAACATCTGTGGAGTTTGGTATACTCAGAGGTGCTGGAACCAATCCCCCCAGGATACCGAAGGATGAGTATATATGCTACTATATAATAAAACCTGAGGTACCCAGTACCATCTATGAATTATTCTGGCCAAAAATGTTTAATCTAGATCTAATCAAACCTCTAACCTAACTTCTAGTTTCAGAAATACAGGAGATGGAGGTACAAACTAAGGTGTACTATGAGAAAACAACCAGAATGTTTATAAGACAATTGGACCTGAATGCTTAAGAATGTTCAATAGCATGAAAACAAAGGCAAGAAAAGGGACTGATCTGGATTGAAAGATAACAAAGAGCTATCACAACTCATGAAATATATGAAACAGCAACAAAAGTGTCAGTAGCAAATGAGCTGTAAGATGCTTTTTTTTAGTCACAGGTAATTAGGAAAATATATGTAACAACTATATATAGGTGGTACTTATGGAATAATTTTTAATCTATAAAATTTGATAATTAAATTTTTTCCTAGGTATAATAATGATATTGTGTATATTTGAGAATATCTCTCTATATACATATATAAAGATATAGCAAATATGAAAAATATTAACAATTGCTTTATCTAAATGGAGGTATATGAGTGTTCATTGTGTTATTTTTTTAAGTTATTATGTTTAGAATTCTTCATGTTAGAATAAACTAAAAAAAGGAAATGCATACAAGACACTCAAAAGATAAATCTAGGAAAAATATAAGCTTTTTTTCATGTATCAATTGTATCTACAAAATATCTGTAATGGCATAGGAAATTGTATGCTAATCTCTTGGTGCTGAGAAGAACAGGATAAAACTTATCCCAAAAGGAAGTAAAATTTACACAGAAAAAAACCCCAAAACAGTTCAAAGACCTTTAAACAACTAGGAAATGCATAAAATATTTTTCTGTTCTCCTTGAGTGCAAATTTTATTAGATTTACAAATTTGTTTATCATCCTCTTGATCTGGAGAGAAATTAAGATAATGATCCTTTGGGGCAAACTCAGGAATCATATATTAACAGTGCCTGTCTTAATCTGAATGTACCCCCCAATACACAGGTGTCCCCACCAAATACATCCAAATCATTTGCTTGTATTCACACTTTAATTCTGGTAGACAAATAAGCCAAAAATTTCTTTCTCAATATATCAGTGAAGAAACTTAGTCTATAATAGTACATGGGTTACAAATGTGGAACTAGAATCAATGATTATTCCCTGCTCAATTGAATGGGGAAATTTTTTATGTCAGATTGACTTGGGAAAATTACTTTGGAAAAAGTAATCCAATCTGTATTATTAGTAAGATATTGTGAAATTGTTTATGCCTTTAGCTGTGAAAAGGCTGCTTGAATTTAAAAGCTACTTGCTATAATATTGTACATCAACTATATGCTGTGCTTAGTCACTCAGTCGGGTTCAACACTTTGGGACCCCATGAACTGTAGCCCACCAGGCTCCTCTGTCCATGGAATTCTCCAGGCAAGAATACTGGAGTGCATTGGCATGCCCTCCTCCAGGGGATCTTCCCAACCCAGGGATCGAACTCAATTCTCCTGCATTGCAGGTGATTCTTTACCATCTGAGTCACCAGGGAAGCCCGTACATCAACTTTCCCTCAGTTAAAAAAATAAATAAAATAAAACTTACAAATTATGGTGTCAGAGTAGGCCACAAATTCTGATGTCACTCCATTAACGTTGATGTCTTGCCTCTAAGAACTGGTGCGATTGACCACATACTTACAGCATGAAACTAGGTTTTTTTTTTTTTTTTTTTTACTGTAAGTAAAGAAAATGAGAAACTGACAGGATTTGCATTGCAAATATTTAGCTCAGTTCAGTTCAGTCACTCAGCCGTGTCTGATTTTTTACAACCCCATGGACAGCAGCACGCCAGGCCTTCCTGTCCTTCACCAACTCCCAGAGTTTACCCAAACTCATGTCCATTGAGTTGGTGATGCCATCCAACCATTTCATCCTCTGTCATCCCCTTCTCCTCCTGCCTTCAATCTTTCCCAGCATCAGGGTCTTTTCCAATGAGTCAGTTCTTCGCATCAGGTGGTGAAAGAATTGGAGTTTCACCTTCAACATCAGTCCTACCAATGAACACCCAGGACTGATCTCCTTTAGGATGGGCTGGTTGGATCTCCTTGCAGTCCGAGGGACTCTCAAGAGTCTTTTCCAGCACCACAGTTCAAAAGCATCAATTCTTTGGTGCTCAGCTTTCTTTATAGTCCAACTCTCACATCCATACATGATTACTGGAAAAACCATAGCCTTGACCAGACAGACTTTTGTTGGCAAAGTAACGTCTCTGCTTTTTAATATGCTGTCTAGGTTGGTCATAGCTTTTCTTTCAAGAAGTAAGCATCTTTTAATTTCATGGCTGCAATCACCATCTGCAGTGATTTTGGAGCCCCCCAAAATAGTCTGACACTGTTTCCACTGTTTCCCCATTTATTTGCCATGAAGTGATAGGACCAGATGCCATGATCTTAGTTTTCTGAATGTTGAGCTTTAAGCCAACTTTTTCACTCTTCTCTTTCACTTTCATCAAGAGGCTTTTTAGTTCCTCTTCACTTTCTGCCATAAGGGTGGTGTCATCTACATATCTGAGGTTATTGATATTTCTCCCGGCAAACTTGATTCCAGCTTGTGCTTAATCCACCCCCGCGTTTCTCATAATGTACTCTGCATATAATTTAAATAAGCAGGGTGACAGTATACTGCCTTGACGTACCCCTTTTCCTATTTGGTGCCAGTCTGTTGTTCCATGTCCAGTTCTAACTGTTGCTTTCTGACCTACATACAGATTTCTCAAGAGGCAGGTCAGGTGGTCTGGTATTCCCATCTTTTAAAGAATTTTCCACAGTTTGTCATGATCCATACAGTCAAAGGATTTGGCATAGTCAATAAAGCAGAAATAGATGTTTTTCTGGAACTCTCTTGCTTTTTCGATGATCCAGTGGATGTTGACAATTTGATCTCTGGTTCCTCTGCCTTTTCTAAAACCAGCTTGAACATCATGGCTCACGTATTGCTGAAGCCTGGCTTGAAGAATTTTGAGCATTACTTTACTAGCGTGTGAGATGAGTGCAATTGTGCGGTAGTTGGAGCGTTCTTTGGCATTGTTTTTCTTTGTAACTGGAATGAAAACTGACCTTTCCCAGTCCTGTGGCCACTGCTGAGTTTTCCAAATTTGCTGGCATATTGAGTGCAGCACTTTCACAGCATCATCTTTCAGGATTTGAAATAGATCAACTGGAATTCCATCACCTCCACTAGCTTTGTTCGTAGTGATGCTTCCTAAGGCCCACTTGACTTTGCATTCCAGGATGTCTGGCTCTAGGTCAGTGATCACACCATCGTGATTACCTTGGTCATGAAGATCTTTTTTATACAGTTCTTCTGTGTATTCTTGCCGCCTCTTCTTAATATCTTCTGCTTCTGTTAGGTCCATACCATTTCTGTCCTTTATTGAGCCCATCTTTGCATGAAATGTTCCCTTGGTATCTCTAATTTTCTTGAAGAGAACTCTAGTCTTTCCCATTCTATTGTTTTCCTCTATTTCTTTTCACTGGACACTGAGGAAGGCTTTCTTATCTCTCCTTGCTATTCTTTGGAACTCTGCATTCAAATGGATGTATCTTTCCTTTTCTCCTTTGTTTTTTGCTTCTCAAATATTTAAGTAGAATGATAAACATTTATTAATTAATTTTGTGCTACTATTTATTAAAAAATTAGTGTTGACAGTATTAAAAAATTTTAATTGGTAACTATAGAATTTTGCTAAATATTGATTTTACCTGTCTGTACTTTCCTCCTTTTTCCTTTCCTCTATTGTTTTGCTTTCCTTTCCATTAATTTTGTGTAAGGCAGGGGAAAATGTGTTGAGGGTATGTCTATGGAATAAGGTTTTATGTTTTCTGTATTGAATTTTTAGAATAATTGAAATGTAAATATATTAAACAACTAAACAAATCTAAAATATATCTCTATTTGCACAGATGTCTTGTGTTTTTCTTTTCTGTACCCTTATCACTCAGAAGAATAATTTCCATTTTTCACTGGAACTTGTTGATTAATATTACTATAATAATTCTAGAAAATCATGAATCTAAGAATCAGAACTGCCCAAATCAAAAAAAAATTCAAATAATTATCATTAAAAATCCCATCTTAAAACAATGAAGGATGACCACATTTATCCAGAGTTATCAGGTGTGAGTACCACATTGGTGAATTTTCCAGAAAAACATTTACATGGCCTGAACTTTATAAACAGATTGTCAACTTAAATGGAATGTTTTGAAACTCTTTTGTGTACTGCTTTTAACAAAAAAACTTTATATACAGACTATAAGCTAGTATTTACTTGATTCAAGGTTATCATTATAAACAGGATGCCTTTAATCCACATAACACTTTTAGTTTATAGATTATCTTCATACATCTTTTCCTTAGAAGGTCACCACAGCTTTATGCTGTAAGCAGGGTAGGTATTGATATTGCTGTTTTACAAAAGAGGAAACTGAGGCTCAGAATGGCTAAGTGACTTTCCCCCATAGACTCTCATAAGTGACAGAACAAGAAAGCCAACTTCTAGCTTCCAGCCTGTGGCTCCTTCCCATAGCAGCATTGCCCCCCTGGACTAGCGATCACATAGCAGTGTTTACAAAGATAATGAAGTAGTAACATGGACCAGTTTTCCTTTCTCTAAAAACCCTCAGACTCCTAAGGTTTTATGTTCTTGCATTTGCTTTTTATAGTTTTTACTGCACCGCACCTGGCATCTAATAAGAATTTAGCCATTGTTCCCAGGAACCTATTAGCTGTTGGTTGCAGTATACTTGGCACTAGAGACTTATCTTCTTATTAACATTCATTCATCCATTCATTCAATAAATACTTACTAAGAATGTACTATGTGCCAGGGACAGGACTAAATGTGGGGATAAATGCTGAACCCTCTCCAAAGACAACGTTTAGGAGCTTCCATCAGTCACATTGTCATTCAGTTCTAGACTTCCCTTAAATGAAGCTACTTTGAGAAAGATAGCAATGACTCTACATGTTAATTTGCTAAGGCTGCCATAACAAATACCACCAGACCAGGTAGTTTATACAACAGAAACTTATTTTTTCCTGTTCTAGAGGCTAAAGGTCCAGGTGCAGGTAGGGCTTGTTTCTTTGGAGGCCCCTCTCCTGGGCTGGAGCATGCTGCCTTCTTATCGCTTCTTCATCATGGTTGCCCTCTTGGCCCTCACAGCCCTGGTGCCTCTCTGCTTGTCCAAATTTCCTCTATTATTAGAACACCTGTCATATTGGATGAGGTCGCTCAACGTGTCTGACTCTTTGAGACTTCGCAGACTGTAGTTTGCCAGACTCCTCTGTGCATGGATTCTTCAGGCAAGAATAGTGGAGTGGGTTGCCATTCCCTTCTCCAGGAGATATTCTGGACCCAAGGATCGCACCTGGGTCTCCCACATTGCAGGCAGACTCTTTACCATCTGAGCCACCAGGAAAGCTCCCATATGACCTCATACCACCTTCATTATCTCTGTAGAGGCCCTATCTCCAAATAAAGTCACCTTCAGAAGTACCGGGAGGTAGGGGTTCAGCATATGAATTTTGGGGGTGGGGACACAATTCAGTCCCTAACCCTACACTAATTACTTTCCATGGAGGGTCTTCATGTGCCAGCACTTTCTAGGCACTTTTATTAACACAGACTCTGACAACAGCCCTGTAGGTTAGGGTACAGTTGAAGACATGCTCAAGGTGGCAGAGTAATTTATGGAAATACAGCTCGTACATGGCAGGGCCTGGATGAGAGCCTGGCCATTCTGACTCGACTTTCTTTGATGTCTATTTAATGGTGTAGAAGTCTTCTCTTATCTTGGTCTTTGTCTTTCTGAGTCCCTGGTAAGTGTTATGTTGTAGGACAGCAGTATACATTTACTGCTGTATACAATTACATATACATTTACTTAAGTTGTCAATCTTACTTTAAAAAATATTCTGGCAGAACTCTTTTTTACCCAACCAGGAAGTATTTATTGTGTGCTTATTACATACCGAGAAATGTGCATGGTCTTTTCTAGGCAGCGTCGCTGCTGATTTGCTTGTTTCTTGCACTAAGCCTTGCTAAGTTGATAGGCCATCTGGCTTTAGTTTTTTAATTATGGTGATGATTGAAATACTCCTTTAAAAATCCATATTCATATTCACATCCCTGTCATTCAGGTGAAGCAAAGCAAAGTGTTAATAAATATTTGTGAAATGAATTATGGTCATGTTAAACAAGAGTTTCCAGTTTATTTTACTTAATAGCATATATATTCTTGCTATACTTTATATGATGTGTTTATGGAATTGTTGTCTTGGAATCTCAGTATGCATTACAATGGGCACTAAAAATGCGGTTTTAAAGCCAAAAGATGGAGATTTCACTGGAGTATGGAAAAGGAAAAATACATTTAATGCAATTAGTAAATGTTATTTGAGTGTATTCTAGGTACCGTGAATGCACTAATTTGGTAACCAGACAGTTGTGACTTAGCAAATCAGCTAAGTAAAACCTCAGTAACTGTCATGTTCAGGGAATAGTTAGTTGGTTTAACTTGTGGGTTAAAACAGAAACTCCTGCCCTCTTAAAAAAATCTCGTTGACACTGTGTTTAAAATATTTTGTATAACCTTATTGCTAATATAATAAAATACATTTATAGTAGATACCTAGTACACAAACATAGCATTTAATATTAGACTTTATTGACGATCTTTGTTAAGTCTAAACATAAATCCTTTTTTCAGTTATTATTGAAATGTTGTTGATTTGTAGTATTGTCTTAGTTTCAGGTGTACAGAATAGTGATTCAGTATTTTTGCAGATTATGATGTTATAGATTACACAGTATTGTACAAGATAGTGGGCTTAATTCCCGGTGCTATACAGTATATCCTTGTTGCTCATCTATTTCATATACAATGGTTTATATATGTTAATCCCATACCCCTAATTTATCACCCCCACTCCCTTTCCCCTTTGGTAACTGTAAGCTTGTTTTCTGTATCTAAACATAAATTCTTAATAAATTCCTATCTACTTACAGAATGAATGAGGTAATAACACAGTGAATTTCTACTGCTCTGAGAACACAGTGTAGATATATTTTAATTTGTTTTTTATATTAAATCCCTCTTATGGTTTGGTTTGCTCTTTGTAATATTAGCAGAGATCAGGAAAAAAATACAGTTGATTAGATAGTCAGTTATTTGGATTTAGATGTTAATATTTAATATTAGGGGCTTCCCAGGTGGGTGCTAGTAGTAAAGAACCCACCTGCCAATGCAGGAGATGTAAGAGATGCCGGTTCTATTCCTGAGTCAGGAAGGTCCCCTGCAGGAGGGCATGCCAACCTACTCTAGTATTCTTGCCTGGAGAATCCCATGGACAAAGGAGCCTGGCGGGCTATGGTCCGTAGTGTCGCAAAGAGTCAGACATGACTGAAGCAACTTAGCACAAACACACACATTTAATATTAGAGGTTGGAAACATGATGGCCTGAATTACAGCTTTGCCACACTCACACTGTATGTGTGAGTAAATTACCTAATTTCTCTGAACCCCCTTTTATTTATTGTTAAAATGGGGTTGAAAATGGTAGAATCAATAGTTCAGTTCAGTTCAGTTGCTCAGTCATGTCTGATTATTTGCGACCCCATGGATTGCAGTACGCCATGCCTCCCTGTCCATCACCAACTCCTGGAGTTTACTCAAATTCATGTCCATTGAGTTGATGATGCCATTCAACCATCTCATCCTCTGTCATCCCCTTGTTCTCCTCACACCTTCAATCTTTCCCAACATCTTTTCAAATGAGTCAGTTCATTGCATCAGGTAGCCAAAGTATTGGAGTTTCAGCTTCAGCATTAGTCCTTCCAATGAATATTCAGGACTGATTTCCTTTAGGATGGACTGGTTGGATCTCCTTGTAGTCCAAGGGATTCTCAAGAGTCTTCTCCAACACCACAGTTCAAAAGCATCAGTTCTTCGGTGCTCATTTTTCTTTATAGTCCAGCTCTCACATCCATACATGACTACTGGGAAAACCATAGCTTTGACTAGATGGACCTTTGTTGACAAAGTAATGTCTCTGCTTTTTAATATGCTGTCTAGGTTTGTCATAGCCTTTCTTCCTAGGAGCAAGCATCTTTTAATTTCATGGATGCAGTCACTATCTGCAGTGATTTTGGAGCCAAAAAAAAAAAATAAATAAAGTCTCTCACTGTTTCCATTGCTTCCTCATCTATTTGCCGTGAAGTGATGGGACTGGATGCCATGATTTTAGTCTTCTGAATGTTGAGGGTTTTTTTTAATTTTGTTTTGTTTTTAAATTTTATTTTATTTTTAAACTTCACAATATTGTATTAGTTTTGCCAAATATCGAAATGAATCCGCCACAGGTATACCTGTGTTCCCCATCCTGAACCCTCCTCCCTTCTCCCTCCCCATACCATCCCTCTGGGTCGTCCCAGTGCACCAGCCCCAAGCATCCAGTATCGTGCATTGAACCTGGACTGGTGACTCGTTTCATACTTTATATTATACATGTTTCAATGCCATTCTCCCAAATCTCCCCACCCTCTCCCTCTCCCACAGAGTCCATAAGACTGATCTATACATCAGTGTCTCTTTTGCTGTCTCGTACACAGGGTTATTGTTACCATCTTTCTAAATTCCATATATATGCATTAGTATACTGTATTGGTGTTTTTCTTTCTGGCTTACTTCATTCTGTATAATAGGTTCCAGTTTCATCCATCTCATTAGAACTGATTCAAATGCATTCTTTTTAATGGCTGAGTAATACTCCATTGTGTATATGTATCATAGCTTTCTTATCCATTCATCTGCTGATGGGCATCTAGGTTGCTTCCATGTCCTGGCTATTATAAACAGTGCTGTGATGAACATTGGGGTACATGTGTCTCTTTCCCTTCTGGTTTCCCCAGTGTGTATGCCCAGCAGTGGGATTGCTGGATCATAAGTCAGTTCTATTTCCAGTTTTTTAAGGAATCTCCACACTGTTCTCCATAGTGGCTGTACTAGTTTGCATTCCCACCAACAGTGTAAGAGGGTTCCCTTTTCTCCACACCCTCTCCAGCATTTATTGCTTGTAGACTTTTGGATTGCAGCCATTCTGACTGGCGTGAAATGGTACCTCATAGTGGTTTTGATTTGCATTTTAATCAATGATTATAGTAAAGTTGCAGGATATAAAATCAACACACAGAAATCCCTTGCATTCCTATACACTAATAATGAGAAAACAGAAAGAGAAATTAAGGAAACAATTCCATTCACCATTGCAACAGAAAGAATAAAATACTTAGGGATATATCTACCTAAAGAAACTAAAGACCTATATATAGAAAACTATAAAACACTAGTGAAAGAAATCAAAGAGGACACTAATAGATGGAGAAATATACCATGTTCATGGATTGGAAGAATCAATATAGTGAAAATGAGTATACTACCCAAAGCAATTTATAGATTCAGTGCAATCCCTATCAAGCTACCAACGGTATTCTTCACAGAGCTAGAACAAATAATTTCACAATTTGTATGGAAATACAAAAAACCTCGAATAGCCAAAGCTATCTTGAGAAAGAAGAATGGAACTGGAGGAATCAACCTACCTGACTTCAGGCTCTATTACAAAGCCACAGTTATCAAGACAGTATGGTACTGGCACAAAGACAGAAATATTGATCAATGGAACAAAATAGAAAGCCCAGAGATAAATCCACACACATATGGACACCTTATCTTTGACAAAGGAGACAAGAATATACAATCAAGAAAAGACAATTCCTTTAACAAATGGTGCTGGGAAAACTGGTCAACCACTTGTAAAAGAATGAAACTAGAATACTTTTTAACACCATACACAAAAATAAACTCAAAATGGATCAAAGATCTCAAGGTAAGACCAGAAACTATAAAACTCCTAGAGGAGAACATAGGCAAAACACTCTCCGACATACATCACAGCAGGATCCTCTATGACACACCTCCCAGAATATTGGAAATAAAAGCAAAAATAAACAAATGGGACCTAATTAAACTTAAAAGCTTCTGCACAACAAAGGAAACTATTAGCAAGGTGAAAAGGCAGCCTTCAGAATGGGAGAAAATAATAGCAAATGAAGCAACTGACAAACAACTAATCTCAAAAATATACAAGCAACTCCTACAGCTCAACTCCAGAAAAATAAATGACCCAATCAAAAAATGGGCCAAAGAACTAAATAGACATTTCTCTAAAGAAGACATATAGATGGCTAACAAACACATGAAAAGATGTTCAACATCACTCATTATCAGAGAAATGCAAATGAATGTTGAGTTTTAGGCCAACTATTTCACTCTCCTCTTTCACTTTCATCAAGTGGCTCTTTAGTTTTTCTTCGCTTTCTGCCATCAGGATGGTGTCATTTGCATATCTGAGGTTATTGATAGAGTTCCCATAAAATTTAAATGAGGTAATATAATTGAAGGTCTAACTGGATGCTGTCAGTAAAGTCAGTTGTTGTCATCCTACCCAATGACATTTACAGTAAAATTGAACCAGGTTTGGTTTACCTGGTTCTGGTTCTTTCTCTGGTCACTGTTGACTGGGGTCCTGCCAAAGGCTGTCAGTTAGCTAGTGCTCCTTTCTCCTGGGTGAGACCCACCTGAGCTTCTCCTGCTGAATCTCACTCTTCCTCTAGAAAAGGCATGTCCACCCAAGAGACTTGCTTGATTTAAGCCATTCTAATAGCTCAGAAACTTGGCATATATGTGATTTTCCTGGTGGCAAAGGGTAAAAATATGAACTCACTTGCATTCTTCTCCTAATAATTTTATCTCATACTATGACTATAACAGAAAAATGGACAAAATTTTGATAATATCTTCTTTACAAATAATTCTACGGGAGCTGCAGACTTCTTTTTACATTCTCAATTTCTTTTCCCCCTTCGAGTTGTGGTGGTGGTGGTAGTCACTTAGTCACGTCCAAATCTTTGCATCCTCATGCACTGTAGCCCGCCAGGCTCCCCTGTTCATTGAAGTCTTCAGGCAAAAATACTGGAGTGGGTTGCCATTCTCTTCTCAGGGGATCTTCATTAAATTATCCAGTTTCTCAGCAATCCTATTTTTACTTCCCCACTTGAACTGTCCTTTCCTCACTCAAGTTCCCTCTCCAGCTAAAGATACTTGAATTATAAATATCCAAGTCATACCTATGGTAAGGAATAATCTCTTGCAGTGTCTATAAACTTAATGCTTTAAGTGAGATTAACTCTAAAACAACAGACTGGTTCCAAATAGGAAAAGGAGTATGTCAAGGCTGTATATTGTTACCCTGCTTATTTAACTTAAATGCAGATTACATCATGAGAAACGCTGGACTGGAAGAAGCACAAGCTGGAATCAAGATTGCTGGGAGAAATATCAATAACCCTCAGATATGCAGATGACACCACCCTTATGGCAGAAAGCAAAGAACTAAGGAGCCTCTTGATGAAAGTGAAAGAGAAGAGTGAAAAAGTTGGCTTAAAGCTCAACATTCAGAAAACAAAGATCATGGCATCTGGTCCCATCACTTCATGGCAAATAGATGGGGAAACAGGGGAAACAGTAAGAGACTTTATTTTTTTGGGCTCCAAAATTACTGCAGATGGTGACGGCAGCCATGAAATTAAAAGACAGTTACTCCTTGGAAGAAAAGTTATGACCAACCTGAAGTGAAATGAAGTGAAAGTCGCACAGTCATGTCTGACTTTTTGCCACCCCATGGACTAGTCCATGGAATTCTCCAGGACACTGGAGTGGGTAGCCTTTCCCTTCTCTAGGGGGTCTTCCCAACCCAGGGATTGAACCCAGGTTTCCCAAATTTCAGGCAGATTCTTTTCCAGCTGAGCCACAAAGGAAGCCCAAGAATACTGGAGTGAGTAGCCTATCCCTTCTCCAGGGGTCTTCCGGATCCAGGAATTGAACCAGGGTCTTCTGCATTGCAGGCAGATTCTTTACCAACTGAGTTATCAGGGAAGCCCAACCTAGACAGCATATTAAAAAGCAGAGACATTACTTTCCCAGCAAAGGTCCATCTAGTCAAGGCTATGGTTTTTCCAGTAGTCATGTATGGATGTGAGAGTTGGACTATAAAGAAAGCTGAGCACTGAAGACTTGAAGCTTTTGAACTGTGGTGTTGGAGAAGACCCTTGGACTGCAAGGAGATCCAACCAGTCCATCCTAAAGGAAATTGTCCTGAATATTCATTGGAAGGACTGATGTTGAAGCTGAAACTCTAATACTTTGGCCACCTGGTGGGAAGAAATGAGTCATTTGAAAAGACCCTGATGGTGGGAAAGATTGAAGGTGGGAGGAGAAGGGGACAACAGAGGTAGAGATGGTTGGATGGCATTACTGACTCAATGGACATGAGTTTGAGTAAACTCTAGGAGTTGGTGGCAGACAGGGAAACCTGGTGTGCTGCAGTCCATGCGGTCTCAAAGAGTCGGACATGACTGAGCGACGGAACTGAACTGAACTGAACTCTACAACAGACTAAATCATAAGTAAGAAAAAAAAATCAAAAGGGTTGAACATGTAATCCACAGCACAACTACCATCTTTTCTCGACCCACTGTTATTATACCACATGCATCAAAGCTAGGACACAGAGAAAAGGACTATCTGAGATGCTTGGCTGTCTTCATTACTGGAAGTACGTTGTGACACTTTGGAGATCAGACAGGCAACATCTATTTCTTGCTTGCTAATCTCATTGGAGAAGGAAACGGCAACTCACTCCAGTATTCTTGCCTGGAGAATCCCATGGACGGAGGAGCTTGGTGGGCTACAGTCCACGGGTTGCAAAGAGTTGGACACGACTGAGCGACTTCACTTTCACTTTCAATCTCATTCTATAATATTACTTGGATCAAATTTTGGCCCATTAAAGTGTTACTTATATAACCCAGTTTTGTGACATATGTGAGGAAAGGCAATAGAGTAAGCATGACATGCTCAAAAATGGATTTTGGAATAAAAAAGATGCATGTGAATACTAACACATATGTATCAGTTTCCGTTTATTTATATGTGAATTATGATGAACAAGACTTGTTGCCCCACAGGCTTGTGAGAATTAAACAAAACAGTGTCTAAGCACGTGAAGTCTATCCATTCATCCATCTCTCTCCATCCATCCCTCTATTTATCCATCCGTCTCTCTGTCTCTCCATCTATCCACTCATCCATCCCTTTCTCTATTTGTCTAATTAACCTTTGTGACAATTTTATTTCACCTGGCCTTGCATTTCTATAATTAAAATTAAAAAGTCCAGTCAGAGAAATGAAGCTTCTGACCTGGAATAAGGAACAATGTCCTAACCAGAATTTCCACCCCTTCCCCTGTGCCTGTGCTCTGACAGCCCTGGGCGTGGTTGACAAGCTTTCCTAGTTTTATTCACAGGAACTGAAAGTTTCCTGTGTTATCAAAAATCTTTCCTCCCCGACCCCGGAACCATCATCCACATGAGGCCAAAGGATGGATGTATAATTGAATGGTACATTGCCAGATTTTCTGATGTTTACCCAGAGGGGTGAGAGTGGGGCCATATGCACGTGACCCTTCCGTGAGCTGATAATCCTGGGGGAGATCTGTGCAAAAGCGTGAAGCTTTTAGACAAATCTGGCCCCAGGCAAAACGATAAATCTGACTGAGATTGTCCTTACCTGCTGACCTCTGAGCCTGGGATACTTCCTCCTCCAGCCCTGTCCGCTCTCTCCCCCAGCTCTCATAGAGTTCCACCTGTCATCCTTGGTGGTACTCAGAAGAAGCTAAAAGTGCCTCCCTTCTTAGGTGGTGTGAACTTTTATTAAATAGGCATCAAAACTGTAAGTTAAAGGACACTGAGGCTTGGAAATGACCTGCGGGGCAGGGCAGGGAAGCCGATACTCTGGGTCTGCTTGAAGTCCAACCTTTCCATACAGAGAGGAAGGGCATGTGGTCAGAGAAGCTAGACAAAGAGGATGGCAGGTTCTTTCCCCCTCCCTCCGCCAGCAGGTCTCATGTGGCATGGCACAGTTCAGTCTTCAGCTGGAAGTTACTTTGTGGTTCTCTCCTTTTGGGTCTCAACCATCAACTTCCAAAGAGTGGAGGTGGCAGTCTGGACCCTCCTGGGCCTACACATTCATACCTTTTTGGGGGAGCACAGAAGTCTAAAAGCTGATGACTACTGCCCATGCTACCTCTGAGTGACTCTCTGTGCAAAACATCCATTGAGCTATCTTTATTTTTTTTTTAAGTGGGTAGCTGTCCCGTCCTCCAGGGGATCTTCCCAATCCAGGGATCGAACCCAGATCTCCTGCACTGAAGGTGGATTTTTACCGTCTGAACTACCGGGGAAGCCCAAGAATATTGGAGTGGGTAGCTTATCCCTTCTCCAGTGGATCTTCCTTACCCAGGAACTGAATCGGGGTCTCTTGCATTGAAGGTGAATTCTTTACCAGCTGATCTACTAGGGAAGCCCTTATTTATTTATTTTTTTTCACTTTGTCATTCCCCTTGCCTTTATTTTTTTTCCCCTTATTTTCCTCTTCTTTTTCTTTTTTTAAAATTTTAATTGGAGGCTAATTATTTTACAATATTGTGGTGGTTTTTGCCATCAATTCACATGAATCAGCCATGGGTGTACATGTGTTCCCCATCCTGAACCCCCCTCCCACCTCCCTCCTCATCCCATCCCTCAGGGTCATCCCAGTGCATCAGCCCTGAGCACCCTGTCTCATGCATTGAACCTGGACTGGAAATATATTGCACATATGGTAATATACATGTTTCAATGCTATTCTCTCAAATCATCCCATCCTCGCCTTCTCCCACAGAGTCCAAAAGTCTGTTCTTTACATCTGTATCTCTTTTGCTGTCTCGCATATAGGGTCATCATTTCCATCTTTCTAAATTCCATATATATGTGTTGATATACTGTATTGGTGTTTTTCTTTCTGACTTACTTCACTGTGTACAATAGGCTCCAGTTTCATCCACCTCATTAGAACTGATTCAAATGCATTCTTTTTAATAGCTGAGTAATATTCCATTGTGTGTATGTACCACAGCTTTCTTATCCATTTGTCTGCCAATGGACATCTAGGTTGGGAAGCCCTTATTTTTTATTTATTTATTTATTTTTTGAAATTCATTTTATTTTATTTTATTTATTTTTTTTAAACTTTACATAATTGTATTAGTTTTGCCAAATATCAAAATGAATCTGCCACAGGTATACATGTGTTCCCCATCCTGAACCCTCCTCCCTCCTCCCTCCCCATACCATCCCTCTGGGTCGTCCCAGTGCACTAGCCTCAAGCATCCAGTATCGTGCATCGAACCTGGACTGGCAACTCATTTCTTACATGATATTTTACATGTTTCAATGCCATTCTCCCAAATCTTTCCACCCTCTCCTTCTCCCACAGAGTCCATAAGACTGTTCTATACATCAGTGTCTCTTTTGCTGTCTCGTACACAGGGTTATTGTTACCATCTTTCTAAATTCCATATATATGCGTTAGTATACTGTATTGGTGTTTTTCCTTCTGGCTTACTTCACTCTGTATAATAGGCTCCAGTTTCATCCACCTCATTAGAACTGATTCAAATGTATTCTTTTTAATGGCTGAGTAATACTCCATTGTGTATATGTACCATAGCTTTCTTATCCATTCATCTGCTGATGGACATCTAGGTTGCTTCCATGTCCTGGCTATTATAAACAGTGCTGTGGTGAACAGTGGGGTACACGTGTCTCTTTCCCTTCTGGTTTCCTCAGTGTGTATGCCCAGAAGTGGGATTGCTGGATCATAAGGCAGTTCTAAAAATATGGAATGCTTCACGAATTTGCGTGTCATCCTTGTGCAGGGGCCATGCTAATCTTCTCTGTATCGTTCCAATTTTAGTATATGTGCTGCCGAAGCGAGCACAACCCTTATTTTTTAAAAATAATTATTTATTTTTGTCTGTGCTGGGTCTTTGTTGCTGTGCTGGCTTTTCACTAGTTGGGGCCGGGGGGGCTACTCTCTTACTTGCTGTGTGCTGGCTTCTCACTGCAGTGGCTTCTCTTGTTGCAGAGCATGGACTCAAGGGTGAGTGGGCTCAGTAGTTGTGACCCACATGCTTAATTGCTCTGTGACATATGCGAATCTTCCGAGATCAGGGATTGAACCATTGTCCCTTGCATTGCAAGGCAGATTCTTTAGTACTGAGCCACCTGGGAAGCCCCTGGGCTATCTTTAAACATCACCCTGGAAAATATTTGCCTTTTCTGCTACATCTAAAACAAATAATTTCATAAAATTCTATCAATAGAACATTTAACAGGATACAACAAATTCCAACAAGATCATTTAGGAACTTCTAACTCTTAAACCTTCCCTCTAACACTGGGAAGAAGGGCAAGACAGTATTTAACTTTCTACCTCTGATAAGAAGGATGAACTCAAGACCAGAGACTGTAGGTTTTATATTCCCTTCACTGTGCCAAGTAATGACAATGTGTGGTGGTCCCTTCCCCTTAAACAAATTTGATTAAAGCAGATTATTAGTTTAAAAAAAAAAGCAGAGTCTGGGAAAAAGGACATCTTTTTATGACAACTCACTTATGGTTTTGAAGTGTGCTATAAATGGTAAGATCACAGTAAGTAACTTAGCTGAAGTGTAATAATTGGGTTCCAAGTGTTATGATTGATACATTTCATTGAAAATAGCACCCTGAGGTTTTTCCAAATTAAAGATGAAATCTAAATAAAACCTTAAATAACCCATGTGGAAATACTTTATTGTAGTTAATAACCAAGCAAAAATATGCTTATTTTGTCTGCAGACTCATTCCAACAGATTATATCTATTGTGGCTTCCCTTTGAAAGGCATCTCACTTGGCTTATGTAAAAATAATAGCATTCCTAACTATTAATAGCAAATAAGAGAGACATTTATGGACATTCATACATCATTTATAAATGACCCTTATGAATAAAGTGTTACAATGATTCCATTAGCATAAGTTCCACAATTACGGCCTGCATAAGAGAGACATCTTTCTTTCTTGAATGCCCATATAAAAAGTTGCCATTTACTTTGCTAAAATTATATCCATAATGCTTCAATGTATTTCAATGGAGCTAAATGACTATGCATCTAAATATTAATATATAGACATGGATGTATCCCTATATGTATGGGAGACCCACGGGGCTCTTAAGGATGTATCTCATTGGGTGCCAGGGCACATGACCATGTCTAGTCCTTGGACAGTGGAGTTAAGAACAAGATCGGGCTTCCAGAGTTGGCTTGGACAAACTGGTAGGGATTAAGGCCCTTGATAGGGGCCTCGATCTTATTTTTTGCCTCTCCCTGGCATCTATCAATCCAGATTCTTGGGCACTGAGTTCCCCCTTTACAAGGGTTTCCAACTCTGGAGTCAGCTACTTACTCCAACTTCTGATGGAAAGGACAAACTAGGAGACCAATTAACTAGGTTTTATATCCCTCTCTGTGTGCTTGGTAAAGTCAACGTGTAATGGTGGTTCTGTCCTTTTAAACAAATCTGATTAAAGCAGATTATTAGTTTAAAATTTTTTTAAAGAGTCTGAGAAGAGGCTATCTTTCTATGGCGGCTCACTTGTAGTTTTCAAGTGTGTTGTAAATGGCCATTTACACAGTAAGTCATTTAGCCAAAGTGTAACATCTGAGTTCCAAGTGTTATGATTGATACATTTCACTGAAAATAGCATCCTGAGGTTTTTTCAAATTAAGATGAAATCTAAATAATACTCAAATTTTCCAACTTTGGAGTAATTAAGCTAATATCTTTCCTTGATGACCTAGTGAGAGAAGCATCTTTCTGTGATGGGAACGCAGAACATGAGAACTGATGGTTATTGAGCTCCTGCATTGTGTCAGGCACTCACTGTGTAACCATGATCTTGCTGACTCTCATAACTACCCTGTGTCGATGTGCATGTTGATGGTGAACCTACGAGCTGCATTCTGTTACACTTTTTCCCTTAGATGAGGAAACCAGAGCTCAAAGACGTGACATAAATTTCTCAAGACCACACAGAGCATGACAGAAAGGGTTTGATCCAAACCTCTGCTTGTCCTACGATATACACCCCCTGACCCTAGGGCTCTGCCTGAGATCAGGGTACCAGGTCTCTTAAGCTCTTCTCATTAATAGTCTGGATGTAAAACTACTTTGAGCAGAGTTGTATTTTATGTAGGATGTTATTGTGAATGCCAGGAGACTGTCTGGGCTATGAGTTGGAAAGATTGACCCAAGGACAATGCCTGCAAGGCAGTTATAATGAAGCATATTTTCCAGCTATTGATTTAGCATATGCTGTCATCCCTTGCCACAGTCCTGCATCTTCTTAGCGAGACCGTCTATGGTGGGCAAGAGGTCCTAGCTGTGGCCGGGATCATTCTGATGAGCTATTTCCACAGTTCCTTTTTTTCCTTTTTATTTTTACTTTTGTTTTATGTTTTAAATTCTTCTTCTTCTTCTTTTTTTTTTTTTTTTTACAATTTAAAGCTTGCTATCCATTTACAGTTATTACAAAGTATCGGCTATACTCCTCATGTTGTACAACACATTGGTGAGCCTGTATTACAGCCCGTAGTTTGTATCTCCCACTTCCCACCCCTATACCGAGCCCCCCATCAACAGGTAACCACTGTTGTTCTCTGTATTTGGGAGTCTGCTTCTTGTGTTGTTACATGCACAAGTTTGTTGTATTTTTCAATTTCCACCCAATTTTCTGAGATTCTTGAGGGGAGGGCAGTGAGCTGACTGCCGTGCCCCTTCCCCATTTTTTTTTTCTCAGTGACTTTCCTATACTCTCTCTCCTTGTAGTGACTGAAAGCATTTGGGCAGCAAAAAGGGGCTCCTCCATTAAAAAGTTGAGGAACCCTCTGCTTCGGAGTGCATATAAAGATGAGGAGTGAGGAATTTTAGAAGTGGAAGGGGACCATTTGCTCCACCCTTCGTATTTGTACAGAAGACACATATTTATTGTGCTTAAGAACCAGCCAGACCTGAGTTTCCAGCTCTGTGACTCTGTCACTTACGAGGTGTGAGAGTGCAGGCAATTTATTACCTCTCTGTGTCCTCAGTTTCTTATCTGCAAAATGGGAATAATAATGGTACCTGCTCCATAAGGCTTTGAGAAAATGAAATGACCCCAGTCCAAAAAAAACTTCCAATAAATGGTAGCTCCCATTATTATTATTATTATTTTATTTTTTATATGTGTTTTTTTAATTTATTTTTAATTGGAGGATAATTGCTTTACAATATTGTGTTGGTTTCTGCCATGCATCAACATGAGTCAGCCATACTCCACCTAAGATCATACTGCTAGTTTGTAGCACTTCTGGCACAGACCTTGGGACCAGGTCTCCTTGTGTGTGCATGCTCAGTCACTCAGTCGTGTCCAGCTCTTTTCTACCCCATGGATCTAGCTCACCAGGCTCCTCTGTCCATGGGATTTCCCAGGCAAGAACACTGGAGTGGGTTGCTATTTCCTTCTCCAGGGGATCTTTCTGACCCAGGAATCGAACCCATGTCTCTTGCATCTCCTGCATTGGCAGGCAGATTCTTTATCCTTCAGCCATCTGAGAATCCCCAGGTCTCCTTACTTAAACCAATTCTTTTTCCTCTCTGTTTCAATTCTAGATTGATTTATAATTTTGATATCAATTTTTAATGTCAATCTATAAAATGTTTATAGCTGACTAATAAAAACAGGCTGAAAGCATTATATTACTAATTTTGACTTTATTAAATAACTTGTTGTTGCTTTAGAATAGGCTGTGTTTGCTAGTTTTCTACTGATTACATCAGCATTAAATCAACCCCAGCAATTGTCTGTTTCTACATATTATCAACGATTAACTAAAAAAAGAATCACTTTTTCCATTCTATTCTATATCTTCATGCAATACAGCTTCATCCACCATATAATTCACTAAGAGTTTGTCACTCCAAAATTGTGTTTTTCCCTTTGAGGACAAGAGCAAGTCAGATAATGACCTGTTCTGATGAAAGCAATTGGAGTCTATGAGTACTGATGTTATAATTTGCAGTAGGAAAGCCTTGCTAATATTTACAAAATAAATTTTAACTTCACAACTTCATAATTTATCCCTGCACATTGTTTTCTTTTCTTTTCTTTTTGAAATTATCAGTCTTAACCCTAAAATTAATTCCAAGGAAAGTATAATATTTTAATGAGAGTAATTGTTTTCACTGTGAAATTTACTGATTAATAGAGTAAAATCATGAACAAGGAATCACTGTTTTTTTCTGTAAGATATAATGTTAACATACTGCTTTAATGTCTTCCAAAAACATTTAAGACTAATGAATCCTGAAGCCAAAATATCTCTTTTGTAAAGAAACAGGAATCAGAATAAAATTTTAAGGTTAACTGTGTTTATATGCATGAGTGATTATTGCATAAGGATATTAATAATAAATTATAGAGATTTATAAATAAATTATCTATGGTAAACTAAACCAGGACTTATAATTTCCTCTTTTACTTTGTATACATTGAGCTACTATTTAACTATAAGCTGTTTAGCAATTAACTGCAGATGTTTTCAAAATTTTATGGATCTCCTCTGGAGATAAGCAAAACCAGATATCTGTTGTAAGAGATATTAATTCTATAGCCTTTAGTTTATACCAACAATTATTTAGGGATTTCTTGGTGGTTTGTTAAAATTTACTGTAGAAATATCTGTTTATGACAAGCAGACATATCATAATTCTATTCAAAACTCAAATTGAGTTATGTTAAAGCCCGTATTTTGAAAGATCAAGAGAAACTGCAGGTAAATCATCTCGGACCTTCAAACAGTTTTCAAAAACCATCTGACCTGAAAAAGACCATTTACTTCACATAACTGAAACTGAGCTGCTCTTGTTAACCTGGGCCCTTTTCCCACACTTGTCCTGGTATCAACATCCCTGAGAGAATGCAAAAGCCCTCCTGACTTCTAGTATATCCCGTTAAATTGGAATTTTATGAAAATATCTTAAGAAAGAGAAATAAAATGTGAAATATAATAATTATTGAAGTCTAACAATCTGACACTTGTTAGGTCTACTCTGACTTACATTTGTCATACTGTGCAGAGGGACCAATATTTATCATTGCACTTGGATTCTTTTATGAGATAGAGGGCTGCCAATTTTGTAGTAAATTGAGTGTGACAAAGATTTGGACAAAGGCCAGCATCAAAACAGGCACAGAAAATGTGTTTTTACCACAGTGAAAGGAGACTAGACAAACTTGCATCGTTTCTGTCAGCTTTATGATAATTAATTTCAACCATATTATCTGAATTAAAAAGTGACATTTATTCCCTGGACTGATTTCCTGGAACCTCTCCAATTTCCCTACCCTATTTTGGAAAAAGCTTGGCTAAAATATGAACGAATCATTAAGGTTTGATGTGTTACAGGAGGTACATATTTGTATAAAAGATGACACCTTTAAGACTTGATTTTAAAATGACATTAGTAGAAAAGAAAATGTATATGAGAAAGGACCATCACCCTCCCTGGCACAGCTGGAGTGCCTTGAGATGGAAAGTAAAAAGGGCGGACTATTAGCAGACCTACTGGGCCAGCGGTATGGATCTCTACTCCTCACGGAAACCTGTGTTGGCTCATTTGCTGGTAGCAGTGATTGACTGTGGGGTCGTATTATTGCCTGCTGTTCCCCCTCCCTCACTTCGGGGGATAGCAATACAGGAACCCTCAGTCAGGGCTCCATCGATTATCCTCAAAATTTGCTCCTGTTATTGACCATAATGTGGGGGGAGGTGGGAGGGCATGCCTCTGAATTATTCAGAATGAAAATATACACAGAAGAAATCGATAAGGCACATCTGATATTAAAGACAAATTAAAACAGGCAGTGAAGGGGGGTTGGAGGCAGCTACTACGTACAGAGAAGAAGGAATTCTGGAGATAAAGGAAAAGTGTTTTTTGCTTTCTGAAAAAAAGATGTCATGGCTGTCAAGGCTTTTCAAAATTAATAGCTTTATTAATGGAGGCATTAGGGCTTCCTGGCCAGATAGTTCCTTATAACTGTTAGAACTGTACTTTGAGACGCCCGCTCCGTAATTTCTTCCTAACATTGCCGCTGTCTTTTTCACTTAACTTACACATGCAGTGCTAGAGGGATAAAATTATGGGGAAAAGATCAGGTCAAAACCTGGATTCTAACAAATAACCAGGGCCTGCACTAAGTCCTGGTAGAATTTGATAGGAGTTAGAAATTAAACAAATGGAATAAATGTACCCTTCTTACCATCACGGTTGTGAGGAACATAACTGTTTTGTAAGAGTCAGCTCCCCTGAGGCTGCTAGCAGCAGGTAGGGGTTAGGGAGTGTAGGAAATCTGGCACAGAAACTTCATCCCATTTACTCGGGATTTCTGGTGGGGGAGAAGAATCTATTCAGATTTATTTTAGTGGCATTGAAGTGGACAACTTGCAGCTTTCTGGAAATTTGATTCCCTGGGCGGGTTCTGTAGAACTGTAAGTTCCCTGTGCCTCCTTTTCCTTCACGAATAGGTGAGTTTTGTCCAAGCTATCAAAAATAATTGCTTAGTGTCTCCACCTCACTTTGTGAGGCTTTTAGTCTTGGTTTTCATCTGTTCTCTGCAGGAGGCAAATTACCCAGTAGTCCGGGAAACTGGAAATCAAGGCCCTCTGCCCTTTCCAAGGCTCAGGGACCAGCTTAAAGAACTGGAGGATTTATTAGGGAGGCGGTAACCATCTCCCTTGACTCTTGGTTGAAATGTCACTCAATTCGGGGTGTTCACCCAGACAGCTCAGTGGAGAGAAAGCATTCTCCAGGGATGTTCCTCCTCCAGCCCTCCTTCTGAGGGGAGGCTCCTAGCTGGGGAAACCTGTCTGTGACATTAGCAGGGGTAATATGGAAGCACTTCAGCACTTCGATGACCAAAGATGAAACTTTTTCCAACTTTTTTCAACTCCTCGTGGATTTTTAACTCTTAAATAATGTCACTGCTTTAAAAAGTTATGTGTTTTAAAACATATAATTAATATATGTGCTAATATAAGGTGCTTCAGTCGTTTCCAACTCTTTGCGACTCCTTGACTGTAGCCCACCAGGCGCCTCTGTCCATGGGCTTCTCCAGGCAAGAATACTGGAGTATTCTCCTCCTCCAGGGGATCTTCCTGACCCAGGGATCAAATCCAGGTCTCCTATGTTGACAGGCAGGTTCTTTACCACTGGCGCCACCTGGGAAGCCCTAATTAATGCATATAGCTATGCAACGCATCATGGTCAGTTCGGAAAGGTGGATGGGCAGTGTGATTTGACTTCTATTTCACAGCAGTTGAGATTCTGCTGATGGGAAGTTGTTCAATGTTAGATGTGTGACGATTTTGGTAATTAAAAAAAATTTTTTTATTTTAATTTGTCTTTCAGTTTCAAAAAAATTTTAGTACTGAACCCAGTACACTTGTGACTTTTGCAATTAATGCTCACAGGTGTTAGGCTGGGATTCCGAAGATTTTGGTAATTTTTTATGGCCACACCAAAATTATAGAGGTGGGCTGTGCCATTGCTTCTAGAACTTTCCTTGGCATGGCCTGTCAATCGGAGTTATTACTACTGAGAATGATCAGAAGAGAGAAGAGAAGCATATTGACTGGTCCCCACTGGGCTTCCAGGTCCAGGCTTTCTTCCTTATCTGTACGCTAATCACTTTCTCAGCTCTCAGATGCTATCCTCTAGCCTCTCTGTCACCCTCTAGGGGACTGTTTCATTCTTTTCCTCTTTCTTCATTATCCTTTCTCTTCCGAACTCCAACTCTCCTGCACTTTGGCCACCATCTTCCTTCTCACTTGTGACGTTGCTTTTCCCTGTCATGAGTAATCTGAAGGAATCAGACAGCATTTACACATCTACCTGAAGCCAGTCTCTGTACCTTTCCACCTGCTCTTCCTGGTTCTGGCCAGGGGTCCCACAGGTAAACTAGTTTGTAACTCTTTTACCTGTTCAAGGACTTTACTCCAGCAATGTTTTCTTTCCTGCATCATCCGATTTTATCTTTCTATCAGATAATTCCCATTGATCTACAGACATGATGCTGTTTCTGTTAGCTGAAAAGAAAGAAACAAAGAACTTTTTTGATTCCATTTCCTCCTCAAGCTACTATTTGTTTTCCTTAGCTTTTCAGGAAAACTCTGTAAGGAAATTACCTACACTACTACTAATTACTTTCTTCCCATGTATGTTTTCTGACTTTTTATTCTGACATAATTTTAAATTTACAGGGAAATTGCAAAATATTACAGTACATTCCCATACATACATCTTTCACTTAGCTTCCTTTAATGTTAACACTATGCATAACCACATTATATTATCAAAGTCAGGAACTCAAGTTTACTCTTGAACCCATTGCAATTATACTTTCTTGCCTCCAAATAAACCATGACCTTCACATCATTGAACCCAAAAGTCAGTTATCAGAACTTATGTTATCCATTTTCTCTCCTTCTTAGGGTTGGTAATCCCTTCACCCCACACACTTTTTTCCCTTGGATTCCAGGTCATGTCCACCACATTTTCCTTCTTTGGTTTTATTGTCAACCTTTTCCTCTTCTTGGTGCTCTTCCCTGGTTTCTCTTTATCTTTTTGACCTCTTAACATCAGAATGTCCCAGAGTTTAGTCCTTAAAGGACCTCTTCTCTCTCTCTACTGTCCTGACCTCCCTGGGCTTCCCTGGTGGCTCAGATGGTAAACAATCTGCCTGCCATGCAGGAGGCTGAGGCTTGATCCCTGGGTCAGAAAGATCCCCCGGAGAAGGGAATGACAACCCACTGCAGTATTCTTGCCTGGGAAATCCCATAGACAGAGGAGCCTCATGGGCTAGAGTCTATGGGGTCTCAAAGAGTCCGATACAACTGAGCGACTTTCACTTTCACTGTCCTGACTTACTTGGTAACTAATCCGCTTCCATCGCTTTAAATACCATCTATACACTGGTGACCTACACACTTTCCATCTTGAGTTCAGACTTTCCCTCCAAACTCTAAACATGCATGTCCAGTTGTTTACTTTTAACCTTTCCTTGGAGGTTTAACAGGTGTATCAAACATAACATTTCCAAAACTGAATGCTGTTCTTCTATTCCTCTAAACTATTTCTCACACTGTAATCTCAGTGCTGGCAAATGGCTACTTTATCTTTCAAGTATTCAAGACAGAAATTCTGCAAAGAGATGCTCCTCTTTCTCTATCTCACATCCAACCTCCAAGACAGTTCTATTCACTGTATCTTCAAATTCCATCTAGAATCCACTCACTCACTCTTCAATACCTTTTCTGCCACAATCCTGGCATGAGCCCCCATGATCTTTTCCTGGGTTATTTCCATAGCTAACTCACTGGATCCCTTCCTCTCCCTTCCCCTCTCATCTATGCTTCATCTATAGTGACCTTATTAAATCATAAAACAGAGCACATAACTTCCCTGTTCAAATGGCTCCCCATCTTCAGTGGCTCCTTGTCTTAGCCAGAGTAAAAACCAAAGTCCTAATGAGGCTCCTCTTGACCCCATGGTCCTGTCTGCCACCTGTCTGACCCGATCATCCTGTCTGCCACTACTCTTCACATGGCTCCTTTTGTTCCAGCTACACTGGCCTTCTTGCTACGCTGTGAATATTCTGGCCTACTCCTGCCTCAGGGCCTTTACACTTGCTGTTTCCTATTCCTGGAATATTCTTTTTTTCCTGATATCCTCATGACTGGTTCCCTTACCTTCACTGAAATGCCATTTGTCAGTGAGACCTAGCTTGGATCACTATATTTAAAACTACCTCTGCTCTTTTCTAAGAGTTCTTGTCTTCCTTTCTGGTTTTTTTTTTTTTTTTGAATTTCACTTATCTATCTATCTATCTATAGATATACATCTTACTTTATTATTCTCTGTGACTTCCTGTGTGTATGTGTGTGTGCTCAGTCATTTCAGTCATGTCCAACTCTGTGTAATCCTATGGACTGTAGCCCACCAGACTTCTCTGTCTATGGGATTCTCTAGGCAAGAATACTTGAGTGGGTTGCCATGCTCTCCTCCAGGGGATCTTCCCCACCCAGGGATCAAACTCATAGTATCTCTTAAGTCTCTTACACTGGCAGGCAGGTTCTTTGGTAGCAGGTTCCCACTAATACCACCTGGGAAGCCCCTGTGTCTTTCTACTAAAATGCAATTTCCACAAAAGTAGCCATTTCTTTTTTCCTTGACCATTACATCACCAGTTCTTACACATTGCCTGCGGTACAATATATCTTCAAAAAATATTTGTTGAATCAATGCATGATGGCCTCATATTTCCATAAGACATACCAGGTAAGTACTTTTGTTCTCATTTAATTGGGAAGGAGACAGAGAAGAAAGCATTTTGAGGTTAAATAACTTGTCCAGAGTAACAGAAGTTTAAAATGAGAGCCCAGTTCTCTCAGCTTCCAGTGCTTGGGCATTCTGTTACTCGTGGCATTTAATTCAGGAGAGGGTATTGATCTGAAGATCTTGCTGAACTTGGCTTGGCTAGGGTTATCAAAACAGACCTGGGGCAAAGGAGTACACACTCAAGTCACTGGTGGTCAACCGGTTAAATGTTTTGGATCCAGACTTCTTTTTACAAGAGAAGAATTCCAACTAAGCTTTCACTGCAGGATGACAAGAAGGAACATTAATCTGCTAGAGCAGCTGTTTGCTCTTATAAAATACATCAGTCTTCATCATAATGGAAAATCCAAGAGGCAGCTTGGCTGATTGAACTGAAAGTCAGTGGAAATCAAGGAATCATCCATGTTGAATTATTAAGAAACTGTTTCTAAATTAAGCCTTTTGGATGAGCAGCAAACTGGACGGCAGCTTGCACAAATGTATGTTTTCCTCACTTCTCTAGTAGGAGAAGCTACATTAGATGGACGCCAACACATCAGTCAAAGACCCCCCCAAACAGGTGTGTGAAATGCCCATCCATCAAATGGAATCTTGGCCGCTCCACAGCAGACTGATTTGGAACCTGTTCAATGGGTAATGCACAGGAAAAGAAAGAGGCTGTGCAGAGCTATTAGTGGGAATTCAAAAGAGCAGGGAAAATACAATTTGGTGCTGGAATGAAAGCTGATGATCTACTCAGCAGTTTGCTTATTCTGATGTAGACTGTCAGTCTGAGAAATGGAAGAAATAATTCAGGCGTGGGATTGTGGAAAGGGCCTATTTTTTTTTAATGAATCTTTTGCTTTAGAAAAGTTTTAGATCCACATAAACATTGCAACAAGATTCCAGATTCCCTTATATCCTACAGTGTTCTCCCCTTATTAATATTTGACGTTAGTGCAGTGTATTTGTTACAATCAATGAAACAATACTGTTGTACATTATTATTTACTATAGTCTGTTTTTTATTCAGATTTTTTTTAGTTTTAAGCTAATGTTCTTTTGTTTCCTTGTTTCAGGATCCCATTTAGGTTACCACATTACATTTAGTTATCATGTCACCTGAGGCTCCTATTGTCTCTGACAGCTTCTCAGATTTTCCTTGTTTTGGACGACCTTGTCAGTTTTGAAAAGTACTGGTCAGATATTTTAGAGAATGTTCTTCAACTGGAATTTTTCATGATTAGATCAGGGTAATGTGTTTGGGGGAGGAAGACCATAGACGTAAAATGCCATTCTCATCATATATCTAGGGTACCTGTTACCAATATAACTTATTGCTGTTGGGGTTAATCTTCTCTTGGCTCAGGAAGCCAAACATCTGGAAATGTTTATCAGATTTCTTAACTATAAGGTGACTCTTTCTCCCTCTTTCCATACTGTACTCTTTGAAAGGAAGATTTTTCTGTGCAACCTCCTCTTAAAGAATGGGAAGTGAAGGCTAGTAGGGGAAGGAGAGGGTGAGGTGAGTTGAGAGAGTAGGACTGACATATATACACCACCATGTATATAATAGATGGCTAGCGGAGCCTGCTGTATAGTGCAGGGAGCCCAGCTCAGTGGTCTGTGATGACCCAGAGGAGTGGGGTGGAGGAGTGGGAGGGAGGCTTAAGGGGGAGGGGATATATGTATACATACAGCTGATTCACATTATTGTACAGCAGAAACTAATACAACATTTAAAGCAATTATTCTTAAAAAAAAAAAAAAGAATGGGAAGTTGCATTCCACTTCCTTGAAGTATCTACATAAATAATTTGGAATTCTTCTTTGTGGAAGATTTTTTCTTTCTCCCTCATCCACCTGTCTATCTATCTATCTATTCATTCACTTAGTATGGACTCATAGCTATTTATTTTACACTCCATGTTATAATCCAATAATACTTTATTTATTTATTTTTGCTTAATATTTTACAGCCTTGGTTATTAGGAGCTCTTTCAGTTGGCTTTTATGACCCTTTGACATAGCTCTCCCCTAATGCCCCACGAATGGAACTATATATATGTATAAAACATTTCCTTACTTTCTGGGGCTATAGTATGCTTCAGGCTCATCATACGTATTCCTGTCTTATTCCTGGTTGCTTTTATTGGAAAATGGTATTAGAAACTGGGATCTGGATTTTACACATGTCCATTGTTACTGTTGTTGTTTTACTCACTCAGTCGTGACCGACTCTTGCAGCCCATGGACTATAGCCCACCAGGCTCCTCTGTCCAGGCAAGAATACTGGATGGGTTGCCATTTCCTACTCCAGGGGATCATTGTGACCCAGGTCTTTTGCATCTTTTGCTCGGCAGGTGGCCACCTGGAATATAGTTAATTCTAGGTGTCCTCAGTTGACAGAGCAAGGGAGTGTGTGTGTGTGTGTGTGTGTGTGTGTGTGTATCTGTATGGAGCTGTCTGTTCTATATTTAAGCTAAACACATATTTATACTCAAGTATCTGACAGTCTGTTGCCACATGGATCATTCTAGTCTCCTTGCTTATCTGTAACCTTCCACTCCAACAATGACAATCTGGCTCTCATTATCCATCATTTGAGCTTCCCAGATGGCACAGTGGTAAAGAAGCTGCCTGCCAATACTGGAGATGCAAGAGACACAGGTTCAATTCCTGGGTCAGGAAGATCCCCTGGAGCAGGAAATAGCAACCTACTCCAGTACTCTTGCCTGGAAAATTCCATGGACAGAGGAGCCTGGCGGGCTACAGTCCATGGGGCTGCAAAGAGTCAGAGGGGACAGAGCATGCATGTACGCATCCATCATTTGCCTCATTGTCCAATTTCATGTACATGCATGGTGGTTGCAGAACTGTTAACCTATACCCTTGTGAAACAACTTTATCAACTACAGTACAGGGCTTATTTATAGTGGGCTTTCTTTTCACTTAAGCTTACAGGTTCTATTTACTTGGAAAATTACTTAGTTTAGCAACTTTCCCCCCTTAACCTTCAGTGAAGTTATTTAATACATTGGTAATGTATTTAGGTTCCTTTGTCACATTTGCATGTCTCCTGTCATCTTTCCACCTTCTGAATGATTTTTTAAAAGTTGTAATAAATAAGGTTTGTTCTTAATACTGTAAAGTCCTATAGCTTTTGACAAATGCATAGTCTCATGAATTCATAATTAGAGTGCCATACAGAGAAGTTTCACTGCCCTAATGGCTGAATAGCTTCACCAATTCAATTCTTATCCTTCCCACACCCAACCCTTAGTAGCTACAAATCGCTCTACCATGTCTATAGTTCTGTCTCTTCCAGAATATTATATAACTGGAAACATAAGCCTGAAAGACTACTCATTTCTCTTTGTAATAAGCACTTAACTTTCATCAATGTCTTTATATGATGTGATAACTCGTAAGTTTTTTTTACTGCTGAATGGTATTCTACTGTGTGAATGTACCACAATTTGTGTGCCTATTCACCTCCTGAAACATATCTTTGCTTTCAGTTTTGAGTGATCATGACAAAATCTAATATAAACATTTATGTGCAAGTTTCCAAGTCAGTTCAGAAAATACCTAAGAGTGTGATTGCTGGATCATCTGTTACGACAATGCTTAGCTTTGTAAGAAATTGCCAGACTATCTTCCAAAGTGGTTGCACTATCTTGCAGTCCCACCAAAAATGAATGGCAGTTCCTGTAGCATGGCATTCTTGCCAGCAATTGATGTTGTCAGAGTTTTGGATTTTAGCCATCCTAAAAGGTGTTTAGTGGTCTCTTGTTGCTGTTTTAATTTGCATTTCCCTGATGACAAATCACACTGTCTTTTCACACATTGATTAGGCAAGGACCCCTTTTTGAGCATCCCCAAACCCCTTACATGATGTGAACTGGCTTTCCTGTGTCAGGAATCTATTACTCTTCAGTCTAAACTTCCAGATGTTGAAAGGAAAAGAATTTTAAATTAAAGTTTTCTTCCTTACAATTTCAAAATGGCTTAAAATAGTTCTGACACATCTATGAAGTGGACAACCAGGAGATGGCAATGTACTTTTAAACAATGAGCTTATTCTTTGCATAACTGTTTAAAATGAAGTTGGTTTGTGTTCTAGATAACAGTATTTTAAAAATTTTAGGTAAAGAATATGACTTTTCAATGACTTTCCCCAAACATTTAAAAAAAACTCTGCTTCCTCTCTGACTGGCCTTCATCCTCTGATTGAAGTGCACTGGACAATTGCAAGGCCCACTTTATAGACTTCCAGTGCTTCTGGCTTTAATATTCTGTGCTAGATGCACAGAACCTTTTACAGATGCTAAGCATTCAATCCTGAAGGCTCCACTTCATCATCAGGTAATTAGTATTTTCATTAACTTGCTTATTGTCAAGGAAAATGAGCCTTGATCATCTAATTTTTCCTCAATGAGTTGAATATTGTAATATATCTATAATTAATGTGCTTTATGCCACAAACGTGTAATGGAGTGGAAATCTGAGGCTGCTCCCAGCAGTCACTGTCAGTAAATGTTTGATGAATAAACAGAGACTTTCTAATGGGAAATGGTGGCGACTTTTATAAGCAGACACAATAAAGACTTTATTAACATACTTAAGAAGCATTCTGGGAAATAGAATTGAATGCATTATTACTGTAGGCTCCTTTTGTGAAAAGTAAATTTTACTGTCCCCATAACAAATGTTTACTTGTTTGATGCAAGTTGTAGGATCAGTATTTTATGGTGTATTCTATAGTTTAATGCAATGAAGCTTAAATTAGCTACATATTCCTTGTGGATTTGAGATTGTGAAAAAAAGTAGCAACAATTCTGTCTGTTAATCATTTGGAAACTCTGGTTTATATAGAAAGGAAACAGTTCACCTATTTCAGGATTTTTAAGAGCCCAAAGACAAATTTCAAGCTATTTACACTAGCTAGTAATAAGAAGTAAATATGGGTGTGTTTTAGTTTCATTTATTAAGAGTACAATTTTAATTTATTTCTTTATTAAGCAGTATTTTCATTTTTATAATATGTCTTTTTCATAAAGTAGGTATTTTGTTATTGAAGTATAGTTGATTTACAATCCTGTGTTAATTTTTGCTATACATTAAAATGATTCAGACATATATACACACACACACTATATATATAGGGCTTACCTGGTGGCTCAGTGATAAAAAACCCACCCGCCAATGCAGGAGATGTGTGTTCAATCCTTGGGTTGGGAAGACCCCTGGAGAAGCAAATAGCAACTCACTCCAATATTCTTGCCTGGGAAATCCTCTGGACAGAGCAGCTTGGCGGGCTGTATCCATAGGGTCCATAGTCCATAGGGTCGTAAGGAGTCGGACACGACTAAACAGCAACAATATTTCTAGCGCCTATCATAGTACCTGGCACATAATAAGCACTCAGAAACATATCTTAAATAAGTATAGTTACTTACACATCAAGTATTGAAATGTAGTCATTCCTCTCATAGACTGGGTATTTAAATTACAACAATATCTTATAATCTTCAGGCTACTGCTAAGTATAGTTTTTATGCATATAAAGAGGTTATAATCATATCAACTCTCCTTTAATAGGTGTGAGAAACTCTAAGAGATTGTGATGTGAACAAAGCATGCTGAGAGGGGGAAAGAATCGTCTCCCTTTTTTTCAAAGGCTTATGAACGGCTGGGATTCTTTTCTGAGCAAGGTGGTCTAGGTCACTTCTTCAGCACACGCTCATTCTGAGCTCCACGTACTTCCAATGGCCTCCTAGATTCCCACCTATACACAGGTACATTCTGCAAGCAACCTGAATTCATTGCTCCCAAACCTGATCTTTCTCCTTTCTGTAACACCAAAATTATTCTCTACTCCTTCTGCCCTCTCAGCTCTCAACTCCAGTCCCTTAAAAGGATTCCCCTAGATATCTCCCCACATTGTCCTGTCCTTTCCACCCTGCAGCCAGTGGCTCACATTTCAACCACCTTTAGCAAGAGCCGATGCCTTGCCTTTCCAAGTGATCTCTTTTGCCTTTGTCCCCACCAATCTTCCTCTGTAGCATCAGAGTTTTCTGAGTATGCCTTTCCCTTACTCAAAATCCTTTTTTGAGAGAATGAGGGATGGCTAGCTATGACTTCCAGGAAAAAGTCTGAATTCCCTAGGACTGCAAATGAGACCTTTTACAATATCATTACAGCGTATTTTTCCAGCTTCATCAATTGTCTTTCTGGATGCAAACCCTGAACCCCAATCATTTTGGATTTTTCTCTTTGTCACATTATGTGGCCCTTCACTTTCAGGAATCGCGAACTACTCCTGCTTAAAATCCTCCAGTAGCATCCCCAAACTGTCTCTAGTGGATCTAGAGACACTTTATTTTTGTTAAGATTATACCCATCAGTGGGAAATAGTCTAAGTTTCTGGTCTTTTGAAATAAAAGGCTTAAATACGAAATAAAACTGCTTTGTAGTTTTTGAGTACTTAAACTTGATTGTAGTTTTTGGGATATGACATAGGAGCATAAAAGGATGATAAGGAGTTAGCAATTTCAAGTATAAGATACTATCCAAATTAATTTCCTGTAGTCTGATGCCTTTAAAATAACAGAGCAACACTTTTTAGAGGCTAGGGATTATGTAGTATATGAGATTTTGAGTCAGACAATTTAAGTTAGAAATTTCCCTTCCTAATTTTCTGTTTTCTTAATCTCAGTTTTCTTACTGGTGTATGTGGATAACAGTAACTAATGTGGGTGTGTTTTGAAAGTCAATTTGAGGAATAAATTGCCTTATAAATAAATTAATCATGTTACATGTTTGAAGTAACTTTTTTGATATATCTCACTTGTTCTAAATTCCAGACAATAATTCATCTTATTTTTCAGAAGCTTCAGCCTGGATTATGATAGACGTGCAATGGATCAAATGCATGCAATTATGAGATTTTCTGAGTTGCACTGAAAGAAGTTTATAAATGTTGCAGACAACTCAGAAAATCTTGCTGGGTTAGGAGTAAGGTATTTGCATTTTAGATTTTTTTTTTTTCATATTCAGGGAATATGTGTTTACACGTATGCTCATGGGCACAGGATTTGAGAGGAAATACAGAAAATGAAGAGTTTAAAGAGCCCATTCAATATTGATAGCATCATTATTTGCAATAACCAAAACATTGAAGCAACCTAAATGTCCATTGACAGGTGAATGGATAGAGAAGATGTAGTACATATATACAATGGAATATTACTCAGCCATAAAAAGAATGGAGTAATACCATTTGCAGCAACATGGGTAGACCTAGAGAATATCATATTAGCTAAGTCAAACACAGACAAATATTATATAATATCACTAATATGTAGAATCTACAAAAAAGTACAAATGGACTTATTGACAAAACAGAGACTTACAGACACAGAAAACAAACTTGTGGTTACCAAGGTGGGGAGGGACAGAGGGATAAATTCGGAGTATGAGAATAACAGATATACATGACTATATATAAGATAGATAGAAAAGATTTTATTGTATAGCACAAGGAACTGTATTCAATATCTTATAATAAACTATAAGGGAAAAGAATCAAAAAAGAAATAAAGGGCCTATTAGCTTCGGTAGTGATTGGCATATGATAGTTCGTTCTAAAATTTTTCACTCTTTCCTTTAAATGATCCATGCATATTATTAGCAAGAATAATTATAAATGCATAAATATTAATTTGTGTTATTATTCTAACTCTCACTCACTCTGCTTCCATCAAAAGCTTTCTCAGAATGTTCATTCATACCATGAATGTTATATTGGTGAAGGCTTAAATGTACCCAGGTTAGAGGGTATGAGAATTAAGTAAGTGTCCTGGCAAGCAGTAGGACTTCAGGAACTGTCAGTCCCCACTTTTATTCTATCCTCAGGACATTTGAAATGTGATCCTTGTTAAAGCCTTAAACCAGAGTGCATACTTAGCTGCTCAGTTGTGTCTGATTTGTGACTCCATGGACTGTAGCCGGCCAGGTTCTTCTGTCTGTGAGATTTTCCAGGCAAAAATATTGGAGTGGGTTCCCATTCCCTTCTCTAGGGAATCTTTCTGACAGAGGGATCGAATTCGAGTCTCCTGCATTGCAGTCAGATTCTTTACCATCTGAGCCACCAGGGAAGCCCTAAGTCAGAGTAATGAAATTCTAATATTAACTTCTAAGAGGGTGTATGGCTGATGCCTGGTGTGAGTGTGGGATTGAGCTACTGTGAAGTGCTGAGTGGTCATCTGACAGAGGGTTGAGTGAAAGCCACTAATATCCTTCAGTGAGGCCAGAAAATGGATACAGAATATTTCAGCTCTAGGACTTTATAGCTGTGTGGCTTTCGACATGTGGGTTACCTTTTCTGAGTCACTATTTCCTTAAATGAGACAGGGGTGATGGGATTATTGTAGTAGCAATAAACCTTGTAAACTGCCTAATACATTTAGCATATATGTATAACAAATTTAATATGCATAATAAATTTAGCATTGTGCCTAATACATAACCATTTCTTAAAAAAAATGAAGATAATAATACATTGTTCCTCTTCCTCTTTATTCTTTCTTGCTCTTTTCCTTCTTTCTTCAGCAAGAAAATCATGGCAAGAAGGAGCCACTATTAATCTAACAACATCAAAAAATTTAACTAGAAAACAAAATCAAACAAAGAACACATTTTAAGTGCCTTTAAAAGAAATTAGACATACTGACCAAATAAAGAGATGATGGTACAAATGTCTGTAGATTTTATACCTTTCCATGTGGCTGGAAAGTCACATTATTGAGTGAGGGTCACCACCATAATGGAATTTTAAGGAGCAAAATAAAAGTTTAAAAAAGGAAGGTATTTTTATATATTTGCCTGCTGGGTGGAGATGTGGTTCTTGCCTTTTGTAATGAGAGCTACATTAGAAAATGCAGTGAATGTGTTCATTAACTCAGTTAGAAAACTATTAGTATTACCCTGCTTAAAATGCTCATATCTTTGCAAATATCCTACTAACCATCCAAAAAAACATTTTACTTTCACATAGTAATAGATCACCATTTCATATAAAGAGGTCAGCAATTGTCCTCTTCCCCTGGGACTCAATCCAATTATATATTTCTGAAGTAACAGTAAAAACACTTGAACAGATTAGGCAGAAGTATTAGAGAACATAGTTTAATGATCTGTGGGTATATATAGAGCCAACCATGCTGTCTATAGAAACAGAAAAGTCATAGTGATCCTCAAATGACAAAGACTATATGTGACTTATTTCTTTCCTAAATTATTTCTAATAATTGTCCCAGATTTCACAGATTACATTTTTCTATTTCAGTTTTCTGGTTTTAAACAGATTCAGTGACACTGACATAGAATCTTTCAAGAGAATAGTACAGAGGAGAATCACAATTTAAAATGTAAAATTCCTAGTAACTTTAAAAAATATCTGAAATACAAGTGCAGGAGATGTGATTCCTCATTTTGCTAGATGAAGACAGAGGGGAGAACAAAGTGGGCAAAATAATCCATGTAAAGACATCTGAGTCCCAAGGCACTGACACTTCCTTAATGGACTACAGTGCACATAAAAATAATTAATCATGGGGAGAAGGCATTGCCAAGGTTAGAACTGAGGTCTCTGGTTTTTAATGGAAATGTTCTGTGTGTGAACTAAAAGAACAACTTTCCTAGCTCAAGCATTAGGGCATCTGTCATAGTTAACTCAGATAGTTCAGGAGTTCAGTAAAATATCAGATAGAGTTCAGCACTTTTATTTCTCAGGGTATTAAAACTATATATAATAAGGAAAAAAAGGGGTTGTGATGAAATACCTAACATGGTGGGTGGAACATCAAAGAGGTTAAACTTAACATGTCTGAAATCTCAGGGAAAAAAATGTCCCCTATAATAGCCATTTCATTCTGTAGGATTCTTGTTATTTTATGTGTGCTTCTGAAGACACTGAAGTAATGATAAGCAAATAAATACATAAGGCAAAACCTAGGGCTGCCCTAGAAGGAGGAAGTCTTGAAAAGTTACTTCATTGCTTAATTTAATAAGCCAGATTAATGTATTCATTATTTCTGGCTCCTGGAGAAAGTGTAGACAGATAAAATTAGGATCTTCATGGAGCAAACTGATGGTTAAATTGTGTACTGTCTTTCTCTGTGGCTATTTATGGGAAAACATCTCTTCTTAAGGGCTGGGAGGGAATGGGGAGATGGTTTTCCAGGGGCGGGGCTGGGAGTGGTGTCCCTAGCAAAGTATAAGGAAGTAGACTCTTGGGAAGGGCACACTCAGAGCTTTTGGGGCCAAATGCACAGATTAAAAGACTGGATGTCCTTGGCCAACTGAAGGACCAAACCCTCTGTCTCCTGATATCAAGCTGAACATTTTCAGTCTCAGCACAAATTCCTGGGAGTAGTTAATGCACTTGTATTTGAAGAATTTTGCTCAATAAGCAGAATCCTTTGCAGAAGTGGTGAAATATTGGGATGCAGGGCTTTAGGGCTGGTGTGGGTTTAGGATCTCTGTTTGAATGGCCAGAAAACACTTAAAACCAGCAGCACAAAAGTGATAACATTCGATGATTAAAAAGCTATTCTAGTTTCTGAATCTACAAACTGGATTTCACACTCCTACCTCATTTTTAATTTCATGAACATCCTGCGGTTTGAAGAGGACAACATTGAGACCTACAGGACAACAGTTCTGGACAGGATCACTCTGCCCTCTGCCTAGCCTCCTCCCGCCCCTCTGGCCCCTGCCCCCACCCCGCCCCCCAGCCCAAAGCAAAAGGAAGGAGGAGGGAGAAGAATGGCTGGGGAGTATCTGGGACCACACTCTAGGGTAAGCTAACTTTCCACAAATTCTGCTTTTTGTGGTTTGAGATTATTGATGATTATCATGGGAGGGGAAAGTGTTTCTTCTCTGAATCGAAAGCACACAGAGAACACCACATGATTCGCAAATACTTTTCTTTGATTTGTTGAAATAGCCAAGTCCCAAAGCGCAGCCCTGGGGAAGGTGGGAGGAGGGTGATCAATCTTTTTCATCCAATAAGCACTTGCGTTACTGGGTGCTGCGACTCACTCTATGACCCGATCTTTTGCTCGGTGGAGATTACATATTAATGTTTTGAGAGAGCTGGAGAGACGTGGTTGAGCGATCTGGGAAGAAACACGAGAGGATTTGCCTGGACTTAAAAAGGTTGGCTCTTTGAAATACTCTGAGTTTTCCAAAGCATCAATTAGCTCATGTAAAAATGCAAATCAAAGAAAAACTTTCTCAATCTTTTAAAATATAAATTCATAACTCATTTTCCTGGCCCATCTTTTAGGTGCCCCCACCCCACTTTCCCCATGAGCATGATGATAAGTTATATTTTAAGTTTACCTATTATCTTAGGAGGATGGCTGTTGGAAAGAACGAAACACCCTGTGATTTTAAATACACATATATTAGAAAGCATTCCAGGAGAAGCTAAAGACAGATAGGGTACACAATTATTGAAATTTTATATAGATTTTATTAGTTCAAACAGTAAAATCAGATTTAAGATTCAAATATTATTTCTACCACTGAATAATTTCATGACCTTGAACAAATTGATTTCTCTGAATAGCTTATCCTCGTCTGTAAAGTGAGATGATAATGGAACCTATTTCTTAGTGTTGTTTTGAGAAATAAATAAGATAATAAATTAAAATGCCTGGCATCCTGTCAGGCACCTGGGAACATTTTACAAGATATTAGCTACAGTAAATCCCCAACATACAGACCAGTTCCATTCTGAGAGTGCATTCATTAAACACAGTTTGCTCATAAGTCCAACAAAGTTAGCCTTGGTACCCAATTAACAGGTTTCCCAGGTGGCACTAGTGGTAAAGAACCCACCTGGCAATGCAGGAGATGTAAGAGACTTGGATTCGATCCCTGGACTGGGAAGATGCCCTGGAGGAGGGCATGGCAACCCACTCCAGTATTCTTAAAGAATCCCATGGACAGAGGAGCCTGGTGAGCTACAGTCCACAGGGTCACAAAGAGCTGGACACGACTGAAGTGACTTAGCAAGCAGGTACCCAACTAACACAATAGGTTATATAGCACTGCACGATAATAGGTTTAAAATACTTTTCACACAAATAATACACAAAAACGCAAACAAAAAATAGAGAAAACCTTTCAAATCTCACAGTACAGTACCTTGGAAAGTCCGATAGTGCAGTATAACAGCTGGCATATAGGGGCTGGCGTCGAGTGAACAGGCAAGAGGAGTGACTGACTGGAGGAGATTTGGGGTTTGAAATACAAATACCATACTAATGTACTCCGTAGAGTACTGTGCACTGAAGTACACAAAAGCACAACCCCTTGTAGAGGATGCACGCACATGCCAATGTATATAAGACACGTGAACTGGACTTGTGAATGCGTGTTCACATCTTCAAAAATTCGCAACTTGAAGGTTCCTATGTAAGGAACTTATTGCATTTTTATAATTTAATTGTTGTCATCGTTATTTTTCTTCCCCAGCTCTGTACTTTTCTTCTCTAGTCTAGAATTTTTTGTGTTCCTATTTATAAACAGGAATAAATTGAATTGCATTGAGCATAAACATATCTTCTTGTCTAGTCTTTATCTGCAACATCTGCCATGACCCGTGCTGTCTACTTTCACAGATTTCTGCTCTTTGCAAATTTCTGTCACTTTGCAAATGATTCAAATACATGGAACCCCCCTGGAATGTTTGTCACTTACATATACTAATATCTCAATTCAAGCAATTTGCTTGCTTTTTCTTGTTGGCTCAAAATTCTTAATTTTTAAAGTTTTTGTTTCTCCAATGCATCTTTCAATTGAGTTGGTTTTCTATCATAGTTTTATGGGATCTATAATGAATATTTAATTGCTTCCCCCTTCTTTCATCTGAATTCTATTAATTAAGCTTGTATATGTTTCCCTTTTCCCTGGTGTTCCCGAAGCAATCTTTTAACTTGTAGCTACTTTCCATTTAAAAAAAACAATCTTCAGTTTCCTCTTCTTCCTCTATCTGCTCTCCCTTGACTGATTTTTCTCTAGGCCCCGAAGTAAAGCACTGAAAAGCCGTTACCTCTTGGCTGTAACCCGCTGGGCCGTGTCAGGGCTCTCCCATCATGACAGAGTGGGTTGCCAGAAACTTGTTCTGACACACCGCCCTGCTTTGTAATCCCTTCCCATGCTGTAAGCAAATTGAGTAGTCCTGTGCCTTCCTTGGGCGGGTAATTACCTCCCCTTGAGAGCCGAGCTTCCTGTAGGACAATCAGACAGCCGTGGTGTTTGGAGGCCAGCTGAGGAAGAATGCTTGCTAGCATTGTCCTTCTATGGGGCTATTATGCTGGACTAAGGGATTAGCGGCCCAAGCATCAGCTTTCAAATGCCAGGTTCAAATTCTGACAGCATTTGTCTCCATGTAATGTTGGAGGAATGCTTGTGTAGCACTGTGTTTGGGGCGAGGTGTCTTGCTAAGTGCGAATACTACTGCAGCTCCTTTCAGATGACCCCAGGGCCTGAGAAAACATTGGTATTATCATTGCTTTCTGGATGTAATAGCTGCTTCCCCTCCCCCTCCCTTGAAATAACTTCCACATATCGCAGAACATCATGCTTGGGGAGAGATTCTTTGACTTCCCTTCTGCATTTTTCTTCTGTTGAGAATGGGGATAATGTCATTTTGGCCAGTTTCTGTAATGTATTTATGTTTGGCTCTGCTGGTTCCTCACTGCACTGGCTTTTCTCTAGTTGTGGTATGCAAGGGCTACCCTCTAGCTTGGCTGTGCTGGTCTCTTATTGTTGTGGTTTCTCCTGGTATGGAGCACAGGCTCTGGGGCGCTGGCTCAGTAGCTGTGGCTCCCAGACCCTAGAGCACAGGCTCAGTAGTTGTGGCGCAGGGGCTTAGTTGCTCCCGGCCTGTGGGGTCTTCCTGGACCAGGGATCAAGCCTGCATCTCCTGTGTTGGCAGGTGGATTCTTCACCACTGAGCCCCCAGGGAAGCCTCATTTTTTTGTCAGTTTCTAAATAGAGCTGGGGATATTTATCCCTTAGATATTTCTAACGTTAGCAAAATATAAAATCAGAAAAATTCTCTGGCCGTTATCATTCACTGCTGACTTATGCTGCTTTGTGGTGTATCTCTTGTCTTTCACGTGGAAGTAAATAACTTGTATGAGGTCCTACAGGATATAGTTGGGGCTCAAACTTAGCCTGTGTGTGTGGATGCTCAGTTGCTTAGTCATGTCCGACTCTTTGCAACCCCATGGACTGTAGCCTGTCAGGCTCCTCTGTCCATGGGGTTTTCCAGGCAAGAACACTGGACTGGGTTGCCATTTCCTCCTCCAGGGACCTTCCCGACCTTTCTATCACCTCACACAGCTCCTGACATGTGCTACTACAGCAAGACACAGCCAAAGCTTCTTGGGAAACTTTCACCAAGTCTCACAGTAACTAAATATCAGTCCTAGCAGGAAGCTCAAAGCAAGGCAGCGGCAGTCAGTTGAACGTGGTAAACATCTGAGTCAGGAATTCTTCTCCCACCCTGAGCCCTGCCCTTTCTAAAGACGGAAGTTACTTTTATTTGCATTTTAGCCTTTAAATTAATTAATGGGAATTAATACGTGTGTAAGAACTTCAGAAATTTCCCAAAGGCTCATTATAAATTTAGTGTAAAAGGAGCATTGGATATATATTTTTTAAAGATCGGGGTCTCATTAAAATTTTAGGTTATTAATAAAAACATTTTTATCAGGGCAAGTTTAGTGTGAGTGCCAGGATAAAGATATCAGTTAACACATTTCAGTCATATTCAGTTGACTTCAACAAGAGAAGCCATTTGACATGTGTGTGTGGAGAGTGAAGAGGAGGGGAGGTTGGTAGTGAAAAGTGTTAAAGGCTGCCTGGAAAGTACATACTCATTTTCTTTTATTAGGAAAAAGGTTCCCAATTTAACTGTTTGTATTATCTTAAAATCTAAACCTCGTCTGCTATCACAGGATTTAACAGGAGAAAACACATTGAGTGTATAGGAAAACAGAACCGAGTGTCTGCTTATTTGGGAATTTATATCTGTTTATTCCTTTATGATCACCAGCCAGGTAGCCTGATCAATGATAATAGGAGAGCTTTATGAGGAATGGTGCAGGCAACAACTCCATTGCCATGGAGGACAAATGCACAAAAGTAAATCTTAGTACAAACAGTAAAGTGGCTTAACTTATGCTCTTTCTGTCTTTAAATATAGGCTTCAACTGGTTGGGCCTCTACTGGCTTTCCCCTGGCTTAGTATCACCACGTTTAGAGTCAGAAGGTACTTCAGAGGCACCCATCTCTCGCTGCACACAGGTCCTTTTGGTGTACTTCTGAAAGGTCATGCTGGATACGCTGGCAAACCCCAGGAACTAGGGCTTACCTCTTTGCTAGGGAGCAGGACCTGTTATGAGACCACAGGGAAGTGGTGTGTCTTGGTTAGAACACACCTCACCTTGGGACAGAATCTCCCTCCCTCAGGATCCACCCCTGCATCCAGTCCTGTGACTCAGAACACTGGCTCAGGGCCCATCACAGTTAAGATGCAGCACTTTAGAAATATTGGACGAATGAGGCACTCTGTGCTCCAGGGAATCTGGTGGGGACGGGTCTTTAGATAGTTAAAAATGTTGGGGAACTGATTTTATGATCCCAATTCTTACATCTCCTCATATCTAGAAAAGCACTAAATCCCTTCATGGTGACATCTGATCCTCATGACTAGCAGGAAACCTCTTGTAAAGTAAGCACTTGATTGCATTGAACTCCCCCTTCACCGAAATCTCATATATTGACCTTCCCCGACTGCCTCTTCGGAGCAGTCTCTCAGAGCTCTCTGAAGTGCTGCCTCCCAAGCTGCAATCCTCATTTTCCCCCAAATAAAACTTAACTCACAACTTTCAAAAAAAAAAGAAAATACTGGAGGCACCTCCTGGCTCTCTCAAACAATTTATCTTCCTGGGTTAAACAGCTCTATTTTGCTAATTTCTTTAAAAAAATCACATATTCCAACTTTTGGAATTCTGAAAATCCTACGGACTGACAAAACTTTTCTTAAAATATGGTTCCCAGGAATGAGCACTGCAAGCCATATGAGCTCTATGGGGTTACAGGATAGTGTGAAAACACGTCTGTCTGGAGCCTATACCCCAACTGTTGCTGCTAAAAGTATGATTGTGAATTCTTCATGAGCAGGAGCTGGCCTTAGTCACAGTAGGCAGAGTATAAATGAATAAAGCTGCATGAATACTTCCTAACAATGACAATGACATAAACCATTGGCCAGTCAGCATGTCCCCTTCCTGTTAGCAGTTAGATGGCTCTCTAGGTCCTAGCAGGGGTTCTGTCTGTCCTTATCAGTTCAAACAGCATCTTCCCAGCTCCAGCCCTGATATCATCCCAGCTTCCTGATGACCCTAAGCCCTCTGTCTTCCTGAACTCCAGCTGCTCTTCCTGGTCCTATGTCACATGCAGACCTAAAAAAGCATATTTTCTATTCATGAAGATTACTGTCAAACATACTGAAAAGATAGATCCTTACCACTTGCTCATCAACCCATTGGTCTGCCTTTCTCATCACCAGGATTCTGAATCTGATTAACTGAACCATCACAAGCATCACATCTGCATGGAAGCCACAGCAGTTTATTTGCCCTTCTAAAAGAAAAACCTTCACCATTTAGGCACCCCTTATGTTCCAACATTTAGTTGCCAGGTACCAACTGAATCTCTTTCAAACCTCTTTCATTACAGTTGGTGTTGGGAATACAGTAAAGATAAAAAGGAGAAGGCCCGTGTTCTCATAAAGTTTACGTTATGAAGAAAAAAAAAGAAAATAATTACAATTGTGACTTGTTCTATGAAGGAAATAAGCAGAGTGATGAGATAGTTCTAGGTGGAACCTACTTTATATAAAGCAGGCGAGGAAGCCTCTTTTCAAAAAGTGGCTGTAAGATGAAAAAGAACAGCAGTGAAGAGAATTTGGGAAGAATATTCCAAGAAGAGGGAACAGTTAAACCCAACAAGCAAGAATGGGGTTAGTGTGTCCCAGGAACTGCTGACAGGCCAGTGGAACTGAAACAGGGTGGACCTTATACAGTTGTTACATGAATGACAACAGGAGGTCACTGAGGAGTTCACATGGTGAAGCAACACAGTCTAGTCTGCATCCCTGGAAGGAGCCTCTGCTGTATAATGAATGAACTGTAAAGGGAGGAGACTGGAAGAGGGAATGCCAGTTATGCATCTTCTTATAAAATCTAAGTGAAGCAAGAAAGGGCTGGAACCAGTTGGTGGCATTGGAGACAGGAGGATAGATTCAAGACGTGTTTTGGTTTATCCAGCTTAAAGATTAAATATGAGAGGTGGAGAGGAAGAAGGGGTAAGAGCAACAGCTCAGTTGGTAATGAATTGCAGGAGACCCCGGTTCTACTCCTGGGTTAGGAAGATCTTCTGGAGAAGGGATAGGCTACGCACTCCAGTATTCTTTGGCTTTCCTTGTGGCTCTGCTGGTGAAGAATCTGCCTGCATTGTGAGAGACCTGAGTTCAATCCCTTGTTTGGGAAGATCCCCTAGAGAAGGGAAACCCACTTCAGTATTCTAGCCTGGAGAATTCCATGGACTGTATAGTCCATGGGGTTGCAAAGAGTCAGACACAACTGAGCAACTTTCACTTTCACTTCACATGAAAGCAGATCCCCCAAATTAAAGACATCTCATGGACAGACTCTTAAAGAATGTGATTTTAAAGGGAATGAGAGATTTTAAAAGGTATATAATTCTGACTATGCATGTGAAACTAATTTAAGCAAGAAAGAAATGAGACTGAAGGTCAGGATACCCAGAATAGCTACAATAACTCACTCATGAGCTCAGATTTTTAAATATACCAAATAAGCCAGAAAGAGCTCATGACCGAGAAAAAGTACAAAAAATAGGTACAAACCTGTAAGATTTGAGTCAGAATGGTTGTGGATCAATACAAGATAACGTTTTACACACATCCAATATCATCATAAATAACTAGAAAAATTGTGGAGCGAGAAGGTACATGTCTGCTGTTAAATGATGTTATGATGTTAATAGATATTAAAGAAAGAGCCAAAATTTACTTAAATTCAATTTGTTTCTATTTTCTTCATCAAGGAAAATGGTTTCTAAATGGAAAGGAATGAAATATACTACTGAGAGGTATTTGAAAACTGAAACATGAGAAAATATAGTAAGTTAATGCTTGGAGGATTTATAATAATTTAAATATGTTTAATTATGTAATCCCAATATAATTGCATGCAAGGGTGTTGAAGGTTTTTGCACTTTTGACTATGGAGTCATCTATGAAAATCAAATGATTCAATCCAGAGTCCTGGGAGACAGGAATGGTAATAAAGTAGTAAGCAAATTTATAAGATACTGATACATTAAGGCTACATCAAGACATTATGCCAGCATAAGTTATGAAGTAATGTTGTTACATCAAGATATGAAAAGCATTCATTGGCCAGACCTTTGGCAGAGAGGAAAGACGGCCTTCTAGAAAAGATGTGACTTCCTTAAGCAACCACAGAATGGACAGCATTGGCAGCAGAGCCGGACTATTTGGATGGCAGAGTTCTCCATCACAGAGCCCTTGGTGGTCTCATAGCATTGTTGGCCCTTTGGTTATCTGCAGCTGCAATACTAAATGACCAAAATGGTGGGAGCATCTTGCTAACCAGGAGGAGAAAGAGCTCCTAGAAGACAGACAGAAATGCCTTTGGAAATTCCCCAAGGAATTTGAAGAGAATTGGGGTTTTTAAGAAATTGGTAGGTGCAGAGCCAAGAACTTTCTGTTTTGTCATTATTGTTACAGGTCTTCAGTCAAATCCATTCTTCTTGGTTTTGCAGAAAAATCGTTGACTCTTTTGTGGGCGTGTGTTACTGGTAGCTGATCTGTGTTAGTAGTCAAGGTAATTTTTACGTTTTAACAGAGCATCCCTATGGGATATTTTGATCTAAAGGGATGAGCTCTTAATGGTAGACATTTAGACCCTACAAGAACATGACTTGGCAGAGGACCATCTCCTTGTGCCTCTCAAGTCTCATAACTGGTGTTCCATCTTTGCTTGCCATATGTTTTCATAATGTCTATATGGATCTTCCATTGATTCTTCTTTATCAGGGTCTCTGAATTATTTTCTGCCTTCCGCAGTGATACATGCCAATTGAAGTAGGTGTGTATAGATGCACTTATAAGATCTGGAGACTCATTCCCTTCACCTTATTTAAGGAGGTGCAAAGAACACACTAACTGGATTGACTTCACATTTCAGATGTTTAACAAATGTTATGAGCCAGAGTTGTGTATCTCAAATGTATATTTATACAGTTGAGCACCATAGAATGTGTCTTCAGGGTGCTGTTGTAAACAAGCTGTCAAGCCTAACTGGTTTATCTTGGGGGAGAAAAAACAACCCTTGTTGCAAATGCCGTTTACAAACCTTGTGAGAAACATTCACTAATCGAATCAATTGAGCAGTTTTAAAAACATGGAGTATGGTGCTATCTGTTCAGAAATCCAAAGCTTAGGTCTTTTTTCTATTTAGCATTTGGGAAAGCTATTTTTATTTTATTTTTTAATTTTAATTTTTATTTATTTATTTATTTTAAATTTTATTTTATTTTTAAACTTTATCAATCAATTAACAAATTGCCTCAAAATGTTTACAGTTGTTACTGTGTTTTTTTTTTACTTTTTTAAAAACCAAATTAAATTGATTCTTAGTGCATATTTGATATTGAGAGTAAATATCAGACTTTGGATAAAGTTAATATATTCAATTTTGATTGTTTTGCTTTTATTAGAGGACAAGTGTGTGCTAAGTTGCTCAGTCATGTCCAGCTCTTTGTGACCCCATGGACTGTAGCCCGCCAGGTTCCTCTGGCTATGGGATTCTCCAGGCAAGAGTACTGGTGTGGGTTGCCATTTCCTTCTCCAGGGATCTTCCCGACCCAGGGACTGAACCCGCACCTCCTGGGACTCCTGCATTGCAGGTGGATTCCACTGGGCCACCAGGGAAGCTCTTATTAGAGGATAAGAAGACTTAAACAAATATCCCAAATTTCTGTGATTAAATCTACTTTTCATCTTAAACGTAAAGTACTAGAATTCCTAAAGTAAAATTTTGCTTATTACATTTAATGTTAAGCTTCTTTGTAAGAATTAACGGATTTGAGGATTAACTTTGGAGCAGGGAAGATTATAGCCAAGGGTAACAGGGAAAGCCTTCCTAGAAGAAGGGGCATTTGAACTAAGCCTTGGAAAATAAAAAGGATGACCATAGACAGACTCAAACATGAAGAAATTCAGGAAGGAGGATAAAATAGGGAAAAATCTAGGCATGTCAATAAAACAATGGCTAGTGTGATGTAGAATAAAGTATATGTATGTAAGTTGTAGATCTCACGAAGGAACTCATTGGCTTTTCCTCTCACAGCAATTCAGGAAAGAAAATGTGGTTGAAGCAATGTATCCCCTTATATAATGATTTGTTTGTTTGGCATCTGTTTGTGGAGCACTTCCTACAAGTCAGATCCTACTGTGGGCAATGAGAGTGTTAAGGAGGGAATGTGTGAAAGAAAGAATGAGAGGCCTTGAATAGAGTACAAAGCAAGTGTAAGGTAAGCAGGGGAAGATGAAGTCCTGGAACATTCAGAGAAAAATCATCATATGCACTAGAGGAAAGTCCCTTCCACTAAAGCCTAAGGAGTTAAAGCAAGTCTAAACAGGAAAAAAAAAAAAAAAAGCCTATAGTATTGACTTCCATTCATTAATTCAACAAGTTTTTATGGAACCCCCTACTCTGGGCAAAGTGCTGTGCATCCAGGGGAAGCAATTCTGGGCTTCCTTGAGGGACATGTTGCAGAAGAGCACAACCTGGCTGGAATGGTCAGAGCTTGGGGAACCAAAGGCAAGTGGCCTCTCTCAATGGGGCGGGAAGCTCTCTGGGCTCCCATTGCGCTCAGGTCATCTTTATGGACATCGGCTATCTTTGAACTACAGATTTGCAGAAGAGCCAACTATTAATAGACAGGAGAAAGCAGAGTTTACTGTAAGAGGCTGACAAATATAGATCTCAAATATCATTATCCTGCTAATTTCTCCTCTGGCCGCAAAAGCTTTGTTGGCCTTTGGGCTTCTTTGCTCTTGTTCTTTTCACTAGGGCACTGAACAAAAGTGGCTGGTACAGAGCATACTGTGGGTCTGTCTGCAAACAAAGACAGGGCACAAAATAAAAACAGGTTCTCTTATTTTAGACCCAGTTTCTTCTTTTCATTTACATAGTGTCTGACTTTTACAGGACCAAATATTTCTTCTCCATCCTTTCCTCCTCCCCATCCCTCTGAGCAGTCTACAGCACATGAACTTATATTTATTTTCATGCATGATTTACAAGCTTTCTCTTTGGGAATTTTGAAGCTAAGTCCTTCACTAATAGAGGATCCTGAAGTCATGTCAGGGAAAGATCTACTTATGTTTAATGGAGCAATAAACTGGTTATAGAGTCTCCTTAGAACTTTTTTTAAAAGACTGCTGTAGGCACTAGTTTGAATGGCTTCCAAATTCTGAGCAAGTCTTTTTCAGTCTTAAATATTAAAAATTAGAGAGCTGACACGTATTTGTGATTATCCCAGTGATAAACCCCCTCCAGAAACAGGGCAAAAGACTCAAAATATGGTCCACATTGTAGTTCTTTACATACGTAAAGGCTAAAATAAAACAAATAGTTCAAACTTCATGGAGTTTCAACTACAACTTGAAAAAAATACTTGTGTGATTCTTTGCCTCTGCTTGTGATAAAGTTTAGATGTATTTCAGATATATTATTCAAGGGAAATATGGAGTTTATTACCTATGACTGTAGAAATGCAGCATTGTAGATTTTGAAGTAAATGATAAATATCAGTTTATTGTTTCCAGTGTAGTGTTGAACAGCTGATCTAAAGTAAAGCATGGTGGAATTATGGCTTGGGGCTTGAAAATATTTCTTGCCTGTGGAACTATTTTCTATTGCCTCACCTTTGCCCTCTACTTTGTTACAAAATATCCCATTTTGTTTTCCTCACAGACTTCCTTGCCTGTAGGTATCTTAAAACATTATGGTAGTATAATACTTCCATGGTTTGTACTTTTTTCATTTAACTCTTTAGAATTTAATAATATTAAATAATAATAATGATACTATTATAAAATATAAAATAAAATATTTATATTATATATATTTATTTATATTTTATATATATTTAATATTTATATATAAAATATAAAATTATATTTTTAGAATAAAAATTCTAATAGAATTTTATGACTATTTTTTCTCTTTAATTAGGTAAATCTTTTATCTTTATCCATTTATATACTATTGAAGGACTTAACTTGAAGTTTTGCTTTCTTAATAATACATTGTTAAGCTACAAGATGTAATTCACATTTGCAGGATGAGAATACCTCTACCAGAAACCAATGAGAAATTAAATAAATCAGTAATCTGCTATTGGTGATGATTTGAAGACTATTACACATTTGTTATATTTGTTATTTGTTAGTATAATGTAGACTTTGGAGTTATCAGATATGTCTGTGAAAATATTGGCTGAATATGAAAACTGTGTAAAAAATCCAAGAAGATAATAAGACACACAAACCTTATTTATTGGCAGGCACTAAATATTTCTGAAGAAATGCTATTTGAATAATAATCTATCCTGTTCATCACATGCCGACCAGATGCCAGGAATTGAGAGGAATGCTGGGTATATCATGATGAACAAGATAAAATCTCTGGACATAAGGGCTTGACATCCAATGGGGAATAAGTCATTGTAATAGTGTGGCATACATTTATGATGGAAAACTACAGGGAGACACATGTGAGTTGGAGAGTAATTCAGTTGTAGGGAACAGCAACGAACTCCTAAATGAAGAAATGTTAAATCTGACATAGTAGGAATAATTCTAAGATGACCTCCAGGGAATCATGGCTTTGTATAATCCCTTCTCCTTGAGTGAGATCAAGACCTGTAACTTGATATAGATATAATATATCTTGAATAGATATAATTCTATTCATAGAATATGGCAAGGGTGATAGGCTATTACTCCTGTGGTTATATTACATTATATGGCAAAGGTGGAAGGATTTTAGATATGTAATTAAGGCTCTTAATCTGTTAACTTCCAGTTAACTAAAGGGGAGATTCTCTTGCATGCACTGACCTGATAAGGCAAGCTCTTTACAGGAGACTAGAAGTCAGAGAGATTTGTCTCCTGGCCTTGAAGAAATAGGCTGCCATGGTGAGAGAGGGTCTGTGAGTGGGCCATATGGCAAAGAATACTGGGGACCTCCCAGAATACTGGGAGCTGAGAAAGGCTCCTGGCTGACACTTAACAGGAAAGCAGGAACCTCGGTCCTCTAACCACAAGGAATTGAATTCTTCCAACAACCAAGTGAGCTTTGAAGAAGACTTGGAGTTCCAGAAAAGAATGGAGATTGTAGGCTGGTGAAACCCTGAGCAGAGGACCAACTGGACTGAACGCAGGCTCCTGATCCATAGGAAAGGTGGGAATGGTAAATGTATGCTTTAGACTAGGGGTTCCCAATCTCTGCAATCTAATGCCTGATGATCTGAAATGAAGCTGATGTAATAATAATGGAAATAAAGTGCACAATAAATGTAACGAACTTGAACCATTCACACAAACCATTCTCCCCTCTCCTGTTTCCATGGAACAATTTTCTTCCATGAAACCTGTCCCTTATGCCCAAAAGGTTGGGAACTGTTATTTTAGACTGCTAAACTTGTGATAATTTGTTAAGCAGCAAGAGAAAGTTAATACCACTGAAATGTGAAGAGTGCTACTTAGATGGGGAAAGAATGTTCTGGGATTTTAGTAGAGTGGCTAAAATCACAGTCTGTAGTCAAGATTAACTTGACTTCTCCTTTAGTCAGCTGCCTCTGAGCAGGTTACATAACCTCTCATTTTTCCTAATCTGTATATGGACACTGGCATTATCATAGCCATCACCATCCTCCTTAGCACTATCGTTATTATATCACCACCATCATCATCACCACTACCCATCACCTTTGTTTTGCATTTGCAAAACAAAAAAGGTGCATTTGCACCTTCATTTGCACCTTCATTTGCATCACCCTCAGCATTCTTCTTTCATAGTGCTATTGGGAGGATTAAATGAACTAAGCTGCTTGATTATTTTAAATAGGAGAGTAGCATGAACAGAGCCAGGATTCTAACTTAATCTCTCTAACCCTGATTCCTGGTATTCGCTAGAATGCTCATCTCAACTGTAATTTATTTTTCATTGTTTATTGCTATGAGCTCAGGCTTAGCAATATGACAGAGCTGAGTTGAAAATCCACCTTCACTCTAAGCAAGAAATGAAAGTTTTAAGGCTCAGATTCTTCACATATGAAAATGAGATAATAGTACTAACCTTATAAAGGACTGTGAAGATTAAATGAGATAATATATATAAAATATGTAAAGAAATGTTTATATATATAATTATTTGCAACTTCATCATTGTATGCTTGACACACAAATAATTATATCTACACATGAAAGCTTCTGTGCATAATAAATAGATTAGAGAATAAAAGCATAATCTCTCTAAAGATCATTGAAACTAAGACATATTTTACTCAGCCTAGAATGCTTTAGGTCTCCAATCATTGTTTCTTATTTTAAAAAATTATTCACCATAATTATTTCCTATGTGTCTGAATATAGCTGAGCAGACTGATCTATATCCCTCAGGTCCTTCTTCTCTGACTGTATAATTATTTGTTCTTTGATTTTCCAGGGCTGAATCATTGCTTTCTATTTTTATAGCTCTTTTTTTTTTTTTTTTTTTTTTTCCAGAAGAGCTTGCCTTGCTCTGTGAACAGGTCCTGGTGAAGTTTAGTTAGCTGAAAGCAAGCTTTTTTCACCTAATGTGGCTTATTATTTCCGTATTTTTCTATACTCAGCTATTGCTACTGCTAGTCCAGAACAAACCGAAAACTGAAAATGCTGGAAGTTATGATGAGGAATGGGGAAGATTCGTTTTATTTTCTCATTTTGCTATCATAATCCTTCCCGTGCTGCTCTGTTTGTTTTATTGGCACTTCTGCTTCCTCTTTCTTTCTGTCTCATTGGTACAGACTGTGCTTATTGTTGTCTGACAAATTATCCTTCCATTTGGCATTTGCTGTTGCTAATTGCCTACTAACTTTCTCCCCATTCGAGTAATGAGTGGCAATTTTGCATCTACCTCCATGCAGATATTATGGCTTCTTATCATTATTACACTGTATCTATTTCTCTCTCATACTCTATTTGACTTTTATGTATATAAAGTTTTTTTTACATGAAGGAAACAGAAGCCATTGATATTCATAATTATTCCATCTTTTCAAGAGCAAGGCAAAAAAATATATCCAGTGTATTCCATACAGCAATTTAGATTAGGGAACTGAATTATAGTTACTAACATTTTCAATAAAGTTTGAAAATTGTGCAATTGTACAAACATATCACAGCTTCTTTATCACTTTTGTCAGGGCAGAGAACTGAAGTCTGTTTGCTTTAGAAGAACCATTGAGATTCCTGAGTTCCTGCAGTGGGCTGACAATTGAGTTGAGACCTCTTTATTGGTCATCCAATGGCATATTTTAAACTCTCCACAGCTGTGCCCACTGAAAATTGGACAGTACTTCCTTTACTGCATAGTTTGGACCACTGAGAACCACAAGACAGAAAGCAATAGAGGGCAGTGTTCTGCTATAGGAAGATTACAGAAAACATGATAAAGTTATCAGAGTATGGCTTATTTCAAGAGGCATTTCCATGCACATCCACCAGGTTTTGGACAGGAGATTCCTTAGGCATCCTCCAAAGGCTAGCTGATTATTCCTGTCAACACCACTGACAATGCTGCTAGTTTAAGATCTCTCTCCTGAAATGATAGGATCTCCCTCTTTTCTTAGCTCCAGGCTCATCCCTTTCTGATCCACCCTTCATATTGCTACCAGAAGTTCCTGTTTTAAACAGAAATCTTTGTCACCCCACCCATGGGTGACAAAATCCTTGCCATCTCCCAACTCTAAATAGGAGATGATGGTTAAGAGCAGAGGCTATGGAGCTGAGAAAACACCATGGGGTAAACTCAGAATATTCTATTTGAGCCTCAGTTTCCTTCCCTAAAATGGTTACTGCATAAGGTTTCTGTAAAGATTAGAAATAACATGAGTGCACAGTGGAACTCCTTGCACAATGTGGGCATTCAGGAAATTCTAGCTCTTAGCTATTCTTTTTTCTTAGGTATGATTGATTTCAAGTCAGTATTCCTTTCAGAAAAAGGGAAAGCATCTAGAGAGACATGTAATTTGGTCTCTTCCTCCAATCCATCAAAACTTATTGTAATTCAATTGTAAAGCAACTGTAATTCAGTGCTCTGTATTTTCATGTGCCAGGTTATTTTATATTCAAGTGATCATGACTATTAGAAGAATATTCCATTTTTAGAATCTGATTTCAGGGGGGTTGACAGAAATGTCAACATAACATGGCCAAAAAGAAATACATAAACAATCAGATCAAAGAGACTCAGCCAGAAGAGAATCACATTCAGAGCAAGAGAGGGAAAAAAAAATGTTCAGAGGAAAATTAAAGAAGCTGACAACAAATTAAATATCAGTGAGAACATTTTTATCTGGTGCAAGATGCTTTATGAGTTCTGATTCTTCTTTTGAAAATTCTCTCTCATATTAGTCTCTTTGTGTTTGCTGCCTTTGTGCCTGGGGTGCACCCAGAGTCTAGTCATAATAGACTTTTGGGTCTATTTGTGCATTTCACTTTTCGCAGCCCCTAGCTGGACTTTCTCTCATGGCCCCATCTTAAGGAGCAGCCCTCTATGACACCTGTCTTTCCTGCCTTACTTTACATTATTTTCTGCACTTTTCACTATTGTGAAATATTCATGTTCTCTCTGCCTCCCCGCCTAAAATGTACACTGCCCGAGGTCAGGGTTCTATAGGCTGACTGCTTGTGTCCTCTCAAAATTTGTGCACTGAAACCTAAGCCCAAATGTGATGGTGTTTGGAGATGGGACTGTGGGAGGCTATTAGGTCATAAGGATGGAACCCTCATGAATGGGATTAGTGCCCTTATAAAGGAGACTCCTAGAGAGTTCTCTCATTCTGCTGCCATGTTCCTCACAAATAGAAGACAGCTGCCTAGGAAACAGGAAGTGGACCCTCCTCAGACACCAAATCTGCTGGTACCCTGATCTTAGACTTCCAAGTCTCCAGAATTGTTAGAAATTAGTATCCCTTGTTTACAAGCCACCAGACTATGGTATTCTGTTACAGCAGCTTGAAGGGAGTGAGACACACAAGCTGTGTTATTCAGAGTTATACCCCTGGTACCTGGACTAGGGGACTTCTCTGGTGGTGGCACCCCACTCCAGTGCTGTTGCTTGGGAAATCCCATGGATGGAGGAGCCCGGTTAGGCTGCAGTCCATGGGGTTGCTAAGATTCGGACACGACTGAGCGACTTCACTTTAACTTTCCACTTTCATGCATTGGAGAAGGAAATGGCAACCCACTCCAGTGTTCTTGCCTGGAGAATCCCATGGACGGAGAAGCCTGGTGGGCTGCAGTCCATGGGGTCGCACAGAGTCGGACACGACTGAAGTGACTTAGCAGCTGGTGGCTCAGATGGTAAAAAAATCTGCTTGCAATGCAGGAGACCCCGGTTCAATACTTGTGGTGGAGAAGACTCTTGAGAGTTGCTTGGACAATGAGGAGATCCAACCAGTCAATCCTAGAGAAAATCAACCCTGAATATTCATTGGAAGGATTGATGCTGAAGCTGAAGTTCCAATATTGTGGCCACCTAATGTGAAGGGCCAAATTAATTGGAAAAGACCCTGATGCTGGGAAAGATTGAGGGCAGGAGGAGAAGGGGGCCACAGAGGATGAGATGATTAGATGGCATCACTGACTCAATGCACATGAGTTTGAGCAAACTCTGGGAGATAGTGAAGGACAGAGAAGCCTGGTAGTCCACGGGGTTGCAGGGAGTCAGACACAACTGAGCGACTGAGCAACAACAACTTGGAGTAGAGTTGGATACCACAGTGGGTATTCAGATATTTGTAGGATGAGTAGATGGATAGTAGGTTTAACGTTCATATTCCCAAGAAGAAATGTGTTAAAGGTCTTCTCCTGCTTTGTTAATTGTCAAACCAATTTCTCATAGATTGAGCCTTCTTCCTAAATAACTCTTAAGTAAGGAAAAATTGCTTGGGTACTTATTTTCTCTGCAGGAAGTGTATGATATTTGTTTAGTGCAATTATTGGCATGTAATGTTTGCTTGTTGTTTAGTTGCTGAGTTGTATCTGACTCTTTTTGACCCCCATGGACACAAAGGAGCCTGCCAGGCTCCACTGTCCATGGGTTTATCCTGGCAAGAATACTAAAGTGGGTTGCCATTTTCCCCTCCAGGGGATCTTCCTGACCAAGGAATTGAACCCGGATCTCCTGCATCTCCTGCATTGCAGGCAGATTCTTTACTGCTGAGCCACCAGAGAAGCCTGTGATGTTTATTAAGTTCTACTAATAATTAGTATAAGTATGATAGATTAAAAATGAAATTTATACTCAAGAATATAAGCCTGTATTACAACATCGTGAGTGTACTGCTCACAAAGGAGTGTCTAATCATTACCTCTCTGTCACACTTGGAAGCACACGCTGGAATTTATCAGTGTGAACCACAGGAGGAGGTGAATAGTGAGGACGCTGTTGTCAGCTCTGATAGGAGCTGCCCTGAGTAACAGCACCAGCAGAGCCTCACAGCCACCACATGCAAGGTCCTTTCATGCTCTGAAATGTGGACCACTTCTTACCTATGTTTCTCCCTCACCCACATCAGACAGTTCTCAGTAGTGTGCGGAAAGAAGCATGAAGAGGCAGGAGACATGGGTTCCTGACCTAGTCCTGCCACTATGGACTCTTAATTAAACACCACTTAATCTTCTGGCACCTCAATTTCCTCATCTATAAATGGGGATAATGCTAACTGTCCTACAGAAGCTCAGATAAACGTAACGAAAAGGAAAACAAATGGGAACATAAACGTAAGCACAAGACTTTTTAAAAAGCAACATTTAGCAGTGTATAAGCCCCTCTCTTGCATCACTAATGGAGATGAAGAATGAAAAAAATAAACAAAAAACAAAACACCTCTACCGTGATTTCAAAAGGCAGTCCGAACTATGTCAAGGACATTCAAGAACCATGCTGCTGCTGCTAACTATGTCAAGGACATTCAAGAACCATATCCTGTGTTAAATGTTAGCTCGACTGGCAGAGTCTTAAAACTGCCACTTGATACCTACTTTAAAAATATAAATATGAATGACAGATTAGAAAAAAAGATGAATAGGACCAAGAAAAGTAACAAAAGAAAAGAGACTCTGTGGATACATACATGTCTCAGTTTGGGTGTACATTAGCTAAAAAATCACCCAAAAGCATTCCTGTTTGTGAAATGTATTATCCTTTTTTCTTTTTCTATCTCCTCTCTCTTCTTGATTTCTCTATAGATTTTCTAAACTTTGCAGGGGCTCTTTTTGCATATCAAACTTAAGTCAACTGCAAACACAAGCACAAACAACCCTAAAATGCTAAAACATTTTGTTCAGTGAAGGATAAAGTATATGACTTACACATTATTATTATTATTTTTTGCAAAAAGCTCTCATGTAAATATATAGGTTTATTTGAGCTTAAATAGTCTGAGGCCAGGATGCAAAGAAAGGAAATACATACACATCTACGAAAGCAATGCTCATGACTGCCTGGTTTTAGCAGAAAATTGCACACCCTCACTTAAAGGGCAAAGAAGAAACCATAAGTCTATTTTAGTGACTCCGTTTGGAAATGGTGCACTTATTCTTTTTATTATATTTTCAAATAAATACATATGGGACCTGTCAGATGTCAACAGTGGCTCAGAAAAGAGTCTGAATTAGTCACACAGGCACACAGGGCTTGGAAACAATGAGCGGTGCTCTGGAAGACCCTTGAATACAAGCCTATTTGCCTCTTAATCCAAATGAATAATTAATGATAATTATCATGCTGCAGTTATTATCTGTGATAATAATATATCTGTAAGGTGAATAAATTCAATCTGCTACTATGCAGAAATGGCAACTCATAATATTCTTAAGAAATACAGATATAATTATCAGTATTAATGGTCAAGGAAAAAAAAGATTTTTATATAAGGAACTACAGCAAAAGGTCTAAAGGAAGATGGAAATGAATCCTTCTGATAATATTTCTTCTACCACCATCATCACTCTGGGCCTGCTGTGGTGATGTTGGGGTTCGTACTTTTGTGGGTAGGTTCCATTTAAGTAAAAGCTTTACTATGCACTTGTGCACTGCAATCTGCCCATAACATTTCCATTATCGCCTTTTAGAAAATGACTCCAGTTAAGTTTAAGATCCTGTAAAAGAGCATGTGAAGCCTGTTAGGACAGGTGGGGGTGGTTGGGGCACCAACTTGACAGTTAAACACTTAAAGGGAAAGAAAGCGAAAAGCCAAAGCAGACAAAATGTGAAATGTTGGGTATTTGACTAGGGATGGAGATGGGATACTGCTGATTAATGGCAGCTGTAGGTAGTGGTTCTTTTTGAAACACTCTAATGGGCTTCCCTCGGAGAAGGCAATAGCACCCCACTCTAGCACTCTTGCCTGGAACATCCCATGGACGGAGGAGCCTGGTGGGCTGCAGTCCATGGGGTCGCTAAGAGTCGGACACGACTGAGCGACTTCACTTTCATTTTTCACTTTCATGCTTTGGAGCAGGAAATGGCAACCCACTCCAGTGTTCTTGCCTGGAGAATCCCAGGGATGCAGGAGCCTGGTGGGCTGCCGTCTATGGGGTCACACAGAGTCAGACACGACTGAAGTGACTTAGCAGCAGCAGCAGCAGCAATGGGCTTTCCTGATAGCTCAAGTGGTAAAGAATCCGCCTGCAATGCAGGAGACCTTGGTTCAATCCCTGGGAGTGGAACATCCTCTGGAGAAGAGATAGGCTATGCACTCCAGTATTCTTTGCTGCTTTTGTGGCTCAGCTGGTAGAGAATCCACCCGCAATGCGGGACACCTTGCTATTGTGGCTCAGCTGGTAAAGAATCCACCCGCAATGCGGGACACCTTGCTATTGTGGCTCAGCTGGTAAAGAATCCACCTGCAATGCGGGACACCTGGGTTGAGAAGATCCCCTGGAGAAGGGAAGGGCTACTCACTCCAGTATTCTGGACTGGAGAATTTCATGGACTGTATAGTCCATGGGGTCACAAAGAATTGGACATGACTGAGTGACTTTCACTTTCACTTTTATTGGCTTGAGAGTCAACCAGTGAAATAGACCTGCTCCTTTCTTTCACTGTAGCACGTGATCTATGCCTTTCTTCCACTTATCTTCATCATGGGAAGGCAAGCTGCTTGATTGGCATTCTGTACTTGTCTGTGTGTGTGTGCGCATGCCCATGGATATACATGTACTCACACACGCATCCTTTTTGCAAAAGTCAGGACTACTGAGGTACAATTTACATAAAGTAAAAATTACATTTTAAATTTTAGAATTTCTTAAGTTTGAGGAAAAGCATGTCAGTCATGCAACTTCTGTCACAATTTAGATACAGAATCTTTTTGTCACCCCCTAAAGCCTCTTTCAAGAAGCTATATAATCAGTTCTCTTCCTCATGCTGTTTCTAGGATCCACCAGATCTGTTTTCTCTCCCTTTTTCAGAGGATTTCAGAATGTGATATCAGATCAGATCAGATCAGATCAGTCGCTCAGTCCTGTCCGACTCTTTGCGACCCCATGAATCGCAGCACGCCAGGCCTCCCTGTCCATCACCAACTCCCGGAGTTCACTCAGACTCAGGTCCATCGAGTCAGTGATGCCATGCAACCATCTCATCCTCTGTCGTCCCCTTCTCCTCATGCCCCCAATCCCTCCCAGCATCAGAGTCTTTTCCAATGAGTCAACTCTTCGCATCAGGTGGCCCAAGTACTGGAGTTTCAGCTTCAGCATAATTCCTTCCAAAGAAATCCCAGGGCTGATCTCCTTCAGAATGAACTGGTTGGATCTCCTTGCAGTCCAAGGGACTCTCAAGAGTCTTCTCCAACACCACAGTCCAAAAGCATCAATTCTTCGGCACTCAGCCTTCTTCACAGTCCAACTCTCACATCCATACATGACCACGGGAAAAACCATAGCCTTGACTAGACAGACCTTTGTTGGTAAAGTAATGTCTCTGCTTTTGAATATGCTATCTAGGTTGTTCATAACTTTCCTTCCAAGGAGTAAGTGTCTTTTAATTTCATGGCTGCAGTCACGATCTGTAGTGATTTTGGAGCCCAGAAAAATAAAGTCTGACACTGTTTCCACTGTTTCCCCATATATTTCCCATGAAGTGGTGGGACCAGATGCCATGATCTTCGTTTTCTGAATGTTGAGCTTTAAGCCAACTTTTTCACTCTCCACTTTCACTTTCATCAAGAGGCTTTTGAGTTCCTCTTCACTTTCTGCCATAAGGGTGGTGTCATCTGCATATCTGAAGTTATTGATATTTTTCCCGGCAATCTTGATTCCAGCTTGTGCTTCTTCCAGTCCAGCGTTTCTCATGATGTACTCTGCACATAAGTTAAATAAACAGGGTGACAATATACAGCCTTGATGTACTCCTTTTCCTATTTGGAACCAGTCTGTTGTTCCATGTCCAGTTCTAACTGTTGCTTCCTGACCTGCATACAAATTAAATCATATGTAGATTTTTTTTTGTATCTGACTTTTTTCACTTAGCGTATTACTTCTAAATTTCATCCAAGTCAATATGCATATATTAATAGTTTTCTCCTTTATTTTCTGAGTAAAATTCCATTGTATGGTGGTATCATGATTTATTTATCCATTTACCAGTCCATGGATGTTTGCATTTTATCTAGTTTGTAACCTTTATGAATAAGACCTCTATAGAAAGTAGCCTAAGGTTTTCATGTGCAGGTACTTTTTCATTTCTCTTGGACAAATACCTAGAAATGGGACTGCTAGCTCAAATAGCAAATGTGTGTTTGACTTTATGACTGCCAAATTATTTTCCAAACTGGTTGAAGCATTTTAAATTCCAGTAACAGAAAATGAGTGTTCCAGTCACTCTGCATCCTCACGGACACTTGGTATTGTCAGTTCAAAAACTGTTGCCATTCTGGTTAATTTGTTGCAATATCTCATTACTGTTTTAATTTATATTTCTCTAATGACTCACGATGTTGAGCATTTTCTCTGTGTGTATCTACCACCCTTAAATCTTCTTTGGTAAATTGTTTGTTCAAGTATTTTCTCCATTAAAAAATGAGCTGTAGGTCTTCTAATTGAGTTGTGAATGTTTTTAAATTTGTTTTGGAGTGAAGTCTTTTATCAGATATAGGTTTTGCAAATACTTTCCCCCAGTTTGGGGCTATGTTATCATTTTGTAAACAATGTCTTTCAAAGAGCAAAAGTTCTTAATTTTTGAGCCTGTCTGAATTTAGTAAGCAAAGCAAAACAGTGATTGTGCATGTTTAGATAGCTCTGTCTTCCCAAGTAATCACTGATACTTACTGAGCACTAACTACATGTAAGGCTCTAGGTTAAACCTATCAAAGGTAAACACAGAACAGATCGCTTAGGAAGTAAGGAAACTTAAGATCCATTATCAAAGGCAGTTTAACATTTTAAGAAAACTTGTATTATGTACTCTACCTTTTTAAGCAACCATGAAGTGTCCTTTCATACCCACTTAAGAAAACAACATTAGCAAAAGTAATTCAGTGACTTGTATAATTTAGTTAAATGCCATACCACAGTATGTTATTTTATATTTATATACACAACTATAGACAGATATTTTTTACCTAGGAAATATATCTAAAGGCATAGACCTCCCTTGGTAGCTCAGATATCTGGTAAAGAATCTGCCTGCAATGCAGGAGACTGAGGTTCGATCCCTGGGTTGGGAAGATCCCCTGGAGAAGAGAATGGCAATGCCCTTCATTATTCTTGCCTGGAGAATCCCATGGACAGACCATGAGGTTGCAAAGAGTCAGACATGACAGAGCAACTAAAACTTTCACTTTTTCTTTTCATGTATAATTAAGAAAGTGGAGTTTTCCTTTGATAAAATATTAATATAAATTTATCTAACTTCTATCACTTTTTAACCTCTATTCCCTTAAGGTTTATAAGCATAAAATGTTAACACCACCAGTTGTCTGCGTGTGTTTAGTCACTCAGTCGTGTCCAACTCTCTGTGACCTCATGGACTGTAGCCCACCAGGCTCCTCTGTCCATGGGAGTTTTTAGGCAAGAATACTGCAGTGCGTCATTATTTCCTTCTCTAGGGGATCTTCCCAGCCCAGGGATCAAACCTGCATCTCCTGTTTCTCCTACGTTGCAGGCAGATTCTTTACCTGCTGAGCCGTCAGGGAAGCCAGTTACTTAGCATGTTTAATATGCTGGCATTGGGAGAAGTAAACTTTTATTTGACATTGGTGAAAGAAGTCCAAAGTATCAGAAGAATATAAAACAATTATTTTAAACAATGTTTAACAGCCAAATTGAAAAAAAAAAACAACAAAAAACATTTTTTCAAGAGTAACATTCACAAGGAATTACTACAAAACTTTCAAAGTTTATACCCCAAGGCTACAGATTTTCATGTAAAATATTCCATGTACTTCCTCATTACTGATTAGTTAAGCAGATGGGAAAATTATTAAGCCACTTTTTGCAACAATGTTTAAAAGTCTCTCTTTTTCTCTTTTGTACTATTCCTCAAGTTCTCCTGTATTCATCTGGTCTTTCTTGGAGTAGTTTTCTCAGGGGTTCTAAGGTTATCTGGTTTCTACCTTCTAAGAATGAAAGTTTATCTTTGTAAAATCAGATTTTTTTAATCAGATAAAGAAGATTTTTATCTTTTTTGAAAAGACTTTTCACATAATCATTTTGTTTAAAAGTATAAGTATTAAGAAATTTAGGAACATCAAATATTAATTCGTTGTCACATTGAAAAGACAAAATACACAGCATCTTTTGGAGATATCTTGGTGAACTACTTATGTTCTGCTTTCACTTCTTTTGAGGAAAAAAAATCCCACAGTAGGAATGCTTGTTAGATGTTGAAGCGGGAATAGCAAGATTACAGGAGTTCATTTTATTGAGACCTTTGCCCTTAACAATGAAAAAAAAAAAAGATTCAAAAATATCTACAGGAAAGATTCTAGGTGACATAAAGTTATATTACACTTTTTTTCCAGCACTGCCTTGTTTGTGCCATTATGAAATTATTTCACTAAAGTGACTCAGCAGGGTTGAAAGAGAGAAAGAAACATGGAATTAGAACACTGAAAATCTGACTGATTTTCCTTAAATTAACTGTACATATGTTTTGTAGTTCAAGACAAACTTTAAGCTCATATCGAGCCTAACAAAATTAAAAATTTATTTTAGAATTGTTGATAAAATTTCAATATTGTGGTGGGTTTCAATTGAAGAGCCCCCAAAGCTAAGATAAGGTATTGAGTAGCTGATATTTAAATATCAGCTGTACAGGAGAAACGTTGCTTTTCTCTAAATTGGTTGAGTAAGTGATAAATCAGTATAGAATCACAGATAATCAAGAACTGACTGAACTAGAGAACTTAAACATCTTACCTATTCATTTCTTATGTACAGAGTAATGAAAAAATTATCTTATTTTGAAAGACCTTTGAAATTGAGTCCTTAATCCAGTTCATTGTTTGAATCAATTATTCAATAACACAGAAAACCAGAAAATGTGTGAGTTCAATGCCTTATTCATGGCTTCGATGCCATTCTTCCATGGCCACTGTACTCTGTGTGAGAGCCCTTTACATACTGAAGACAATAATTAAACCTGCCTGCACGCTTTAATCATCTTGGTGCCAGCATTTTGAACCTGCCCTGAATTCTGCATTTTTGACCCTTATATTAGAGTCTGTATATGTTGAGGAAAATCTGACTAGAACTGATTAATATGGAGAAAGTGATGCTTTTGTGCATTCAAATATTCAAACTGTTTTGTAAACACTGCAGTGTCACATTATTAACTTACTCCTAGATTATTATTTACCATGAGCTTTTGATCGTTTCTTTCCTGCTATCACTTAGTAATTTTTTTCCAGCTTGTATTTTTGCAGCTTGAAATTGCTTATCAGTTTCTCTCCCCTTCTTCACTCAGAGGTGGGATCCTATCTTTCAGTGTGAGGGAAGATGCTATCATCTGAATGTTTTCATGTTTCCCCCAAAGTCGCATGTTGGGATCCTAACACCCAGTGTGATGGTGTTAGGAGATGGAGACTTTGGGAAGTAAGTAGCTCACGAGGAGGAAGGAGCCTCCTAAACGGACTAGTGAGCGTTCCTATAGAAGAGGTCTTTAACCATGCTCCTTAGCCCTTTCCATCACAAGACGATAGACAGTAAGTCTGCAGCTCAGAAGACCCCACTCTCACTAGACTGTACTGATACCCTGATTTTGGACTTTCAGCCTCCAGAATCGTGAAAAATTCTTTCCTGTAGTTTCCAAATCACCTAATCTGGGGTACTGTGTTGGCAGTCCAAACAGACTAAGGCAGAAGGACTTGGTGGGTTAGCAGAATTTGTTATTCTGTGTAATCTTTCTGTTATTTAAAAACACAGCGTGGGAATGAAACAACGAAAAAGATTTGAAGTGTTCTAGAAACCACTGAGAGGCATTGAGAATGGTGAGAAGGAACCAGTGCCACAGACAGCAGTCCAGACTGTCCATAGACAGTCTGCAAACACAGGAGAAGGATGGAGGAATTTGAGGTTCTGGATGCTTATGTCAGAGAGATTTAAGGCAGATAAACTACGTGGTTCACTGGTTCGATTGCTTCTTTATACTCTTAGATACCTTCTAAATTATAATTTCTATGATTATAAAGTATTATAACTTAAGGTCCAGACATTGATCTGCAATGAATACATGCACTAAGTAAATATTGAGAATAAATGACATTAATGATATTTAAAAAATTATCAGGGAAAATATATGTTATCCCCTAAATATAAATGGTCTGTTGGTCTGAGAAATGGAGTTTTTTGAAAATTTGCAAAAATATTTTCTGTGAGGTTAAAGCAGTAATTATGTCATACCCAAGAGTTTTCATAAACTGTCTCTTCATAACCAGATACCAAGGGTGCTGCCTGACATATGTAGAGGTGAAACTGTGTTGATAACTGTGATGACAACCTAGGGTTTTATGCTTTGAGGTAATGGATTTACCCTGATCTGTGTGCGTGCTAAGTTGCTCCAGCCATGTCTGACTCTCTGCGACCCCGTGGACTATAGACTGCCAGACTCCTCTGTCCATGAGACTCTCCAGGCCAGAGTACTGAAGTGGGTTGTCATTTCCTTCTCCATACCCTGGTCTACTCATGTCCTAATAAGTGGAGCAATTGTAGATGTGAAACAAGTTAAATGCATGGCAATAAAATTTAGAAATTTGGGAAATCTTTTTCATTTCAAATTCTACGAAATCCTTTCCCATTTGAAACTCCTTTCTGAAGACCCCTGGGTTTATCACCTAATAGAGCACATTAAAAATAGGCAAATATACCCCATGAAAAGCAAATAATTGCCACATGTTTTGATAAAAGGAGATGGTCTGATGTAGCACATACTCTAAGGGCTATGCCATGTTTTTATGTGTAGCGGCCTAGAGCAAGATGACCTAGTTTTGATTTTCACTGCGGTTGTCCTGAATCAAAACTGTGTGATAACTGAATTTGTATTTAGTTCTTTCCATCCTCCTTTCCTGACTCCCTTTCTTTCATCTGCTCAACCTTGTGGTCCTCAGTTACTTAGTATTCTCAGCCTATCTTCTGATAAAGCATCACCACCCAGTCTGCCCTCCTTCCCAGGGCCCTGTAGACCCCCCTTTTCCCTCTGTGCCATCTGAAAGATCTTCCCTGTGTCCCATTCTCAGTATTCTTAGATGGTGAGTGCTAACATGATTTTGTAAAAATGTGAACTGTTAAATTCTTCACCTGCAGTGCTTCGTATTGTGGGAGTCTGGATAATCTTGCATGATGGATGGAGGAGATCTCTTGGGATTAGAGAATGAACTGGATTTTTATGTTTGCCATGCCTGTGAATCCAAATACTTTTTTAACACATCTTTGTAATGCAGAAATATGACTGGGAGGAAAGCAGGAAGGGCAGTTCAGACCATGATGCTCCTTCCCTCAAATGGTGCTTTTTCAAACACATGTGCAGTGTAATAGTCATTGATTTGGGCTTTCCAGGTGGCTCAGAGGGTTAAGAATCTGCCTGCAATGCAGGGTACAGGAGATGCAGATTCACTGCCTGGGTCAGTAAGATACCCTGGAGGAGGACACGGCAATCCACTGCAGTATTCTTGCCTGGGGAATCCTGTGAAGAGATGAGCCTGGAGGGCTACAGTCCACAGGGTCTCAAAGAGCTGGACAGGAATGATCAACTGAGCACAGCATGGCACATTCATTGATATGGTGATTTTTATTATCTTGATGAAAAGACTTTAGAGAAGGCAGAGTGATAGAGAATGAAGTCAACAGGCTGTAGAGGGTCGGTGCTCTTGCTTCCTCAACCAGCAGGGGGTCCCACTCCTGTCCACACCCCGAGGCTGGTGTCAGAATCTGGAATCCAGTTCTAGACTAACCGTGTGTTCACACAACTGAAGAGAGCTTGAGTTATTTTGGGGACCCACCGTGACTTGTAGAATGTTCAAGTCTTTTGTCATGGCCTTTGTCAGTTTGGGGGGGAAATTCACTAACTAGAAAAGGTTACCAGTAAGTATCAGCCTTAAAGGTTACCATTAAGTTTTCCTCCTCTCCATAGGGAGGAGAGTGTAGGGGAGAATGGATTCGTGTATATGTGTGGCCGAGGCCCTTCACTGTCCACCTGAAACTATCACAGCATTGTTAATTGGCTGTACTCCAGTATAAAATAAAAAGTTTAAAATAAAAAAAAATAAAAGGCTATCTTTGAATAAACTTGTATTGGTAGAATTTGATCTCTGCTGCTGCAGCTGTTAAGTCACTTCGGTCGTGTCCGACTCTGTGCAACCCCATAGACGGCAGCCCATCAGGCTCCCCCGTCCCTGGGATTCTCCAGGCAAGAACACTGGAGTGGGTTGCCATTTCCTTCTGCAATGCATGAAAGTGAAAAGTGAAAGTGAAAAGTGAAAGTGAAGTCGCTCAGTTGTGTCGGACTCTTGGCGACCCCATGGACTGTAGCATACCAGGCTCCTCTGTCCATGATCTCTACTGACAGATAAAAGACATTTTTAAGTGTTCTCATGTTGCTGAGAAACTATTAATTTGGAAAGGAAGACAGGGTCTCTGGATAACTCTGGATCTGGATATTCATTAACGCATTTTAACTGAGCACCTGTTGAGTTGATGTCCTAAAGACAGAAGTGAGCAAGAGAGGCACAGACATTTAAGAAGCTTACACTCCAGAGGCACAAAAGTCCTTTGTAAAATTTAAACGCTATACAAATTAGTTATTGGTTATAATTTACTAAAATACTCATCCAATAAATATTTAATAAGCACCTGCTATTTTCCAAGCACTGGGGATACTGGAAAATATAAAGTTGCATGGAATATAGTCTCTATACTTAAGGAGTTTGTAGTACAGAATAGACAGTTATTTTTAAAAGTAGCCAGAGTGTCAGGAATTAAACTCCTAAAGGTACAAAGTGCTTCAGGTTCAGCTACCCCATGAACTGTAGCCCACCAGGCTCCTCTGTCCATGGAATTCTCCAGGCAAGAACACTGGAGTGGGTAGTCATTCCCTTCTCTAGGTGATCTTCCTGACCAAGGGATTGAACAAAGGTCTCCTACACTGCAGGTGGATTATTTACCTTCTGAGCCATCAGGGAATCCAGGCATTGAGAAGGACACTCACTGCTAAATACTCATGAGGGGGTAGTCAGGCCTCTGGTATTTGATTTGGGTTTAAAGGATGAAAGAGAATCTTTAAGGTGGAAAACTGCCTGAGAAGATGGTACATGTAGAAATTTAAGGGCAGGGAAATCCAAGGTTGGGGGAAATTTCCAAGGTCCAGAATGCTGTGAATTTGATCATGTACGAGGGCAGATGAGAATAGCTTTGCACATGAGACTCACCTAACTATGTAATTCTCTTCCAATTAACTCAGCAGGCCAGTTCTCTTCCTTCATATGGGGCTGATTCTGGTCGTAAATCCTTGGCCTTTACTAGTGACTTGCTTACTCTGTTTTCTAGAATATCAACAATATTGTTCTATTTGCATAAAATGTCTCTCTTTCAAAATGTGTCAACAGATCGAGTGTAGTACAGCAGTAATGTATTATAAAGAATGTACAATAAAGTAAGCAAAATAGAAAATATTTATATTAATGTAATGTGAAATGATCTCTTTAGAAGATAGATGTTATCAACTAGTCAAGTTCCCAAAATGCCCAAGGTACGTAAGTACTTGTATGCCCTTATGTGTGTGCAAAGTTGCTTCAGTCGCGTCCTACTCTTTGTGACCTTATAGACCACAGCCCACCAGGCTCCTCTGTCCATAGGATTCTCCTGGCGAGAATACTGGAGAGTGTTGCCATGCCCTTCTCCAGGGGATCTTTTTGACCCAGAGATCGAACCTGTGTCTCTCTCTTAAGTATCCTGCATTGGCAGGCAGGTTCTTTACCACTAGCCCCATCTGGGAAGCATTGTATACCTTTAAGTAAAACAATTTTATCTCTATATTGTCTTTTTAAAACATGGATCCTTAAATCCCAGCTATATTCCTTTCCTACACTCTTATTCCTTGGAGGTCTTGATATAAAAGTCTAAAGACACATTTTGCTCAGAAAAGTGAAAAAAATCCCATGCCTTGGCACATTGACACTCTACCCAGCATATTATGATGAGCTGGTGAATGTGAATTCAAGTTATTACAGAGAAGTGTCTGCAGAGATTTGCAGTCTATTTTGATGGCCCTGAATGTCACACTTCCTTCCCTTTAGAAAAAAATAATCCTGTCACTCAACACCTACAAAACTTGGGTCTTTAACATTCTGTGATCTTGTGATTTTGTACTTGGAACAATTGGAGTTTTCCATTTCTTCGCTTAAGCTAGAGTCTTTCCCCTACATTTCTTCCAACTCAAAATCTACAGATCTTTGTCATTGATATTCTTTCCCTGTAATCCTTTTCCACCTCGTCATCAGGACCTTTCATTCCAAGACTTTTTAACATACAATTTGCCCTGTAAGATCCCCTAATTTCTCTTCATCCATATTTTTCCATTCATTTCCCTTTCTGTCTCATGGTTTCATAGACCCTGAACTCCTCTGCTTTCTCATCACCCACTAATTAGCATGTCTCCATGGTAACAGACAGTTGCAGAGCCAGGAATCATTCTCTGTACCAGCTACTGCTGAGTAACCTCTGGGCCTAGCAAGGAGGGGCCTTGACCTGATTAAGATAGGAAGGCTTTTCTCTTCTTGGCAGGAGAGGATCCATACATTTCAGAGAAGGCCCTGTTTCCTAGGGGAAAGAATAAGTCAATTTGGTTGAAAAAGGAGTGCACACTCGGACTCAGGCATGCAAAATCAAAGTATGAAATAAACTAAGAAAATATTAAAGAAAATGTAGGAAAAATATCTAATGCTGATGCTCTGCTCATGGTTTGTAAAGATTAGCAGTGCTTTGATCTGGAAGCTGCTAGAAAGCAACTGGTAGCAAATATTTGGTAGCATTTTCCTTCTAATTTTACATGTACAATTCAATAAGTGTATGCCATGGGATGGAATCTGAGACAGAAAGCACCACTCCTCCCAGCTTTAAGAAGTCTATTTATCATTATTTTAAAATTTTACTATTTTAAGCTATTTATAAACTCACAGTCATATATTTTCTAAGCAACTGTAATGGCATTAATTATTGTAGATGTTTACAGTTGCAGTTTTTTGGGGGAGTAAGTGATATACATTGCATGTAAACCTACCTTTCCTACATATTTTCCTATGGCTAATATCTAGGAAAGATATTAGTCATAACTTATTGAGTACCTATTATGAATTTAATGCTTTATGCAGTGATTTGCATATATTTCAAGGTCTCCTGTGTTGAAAGGTGCAGTAGCTGAGAGGATCAAGATTCAGCGCAGCAGATGGTTTCACTGGATATCAGGAAATGAAATGTTTTATCAACATATGGAAGCCAGAAGAGTAGGAATTTATCACTTGAAAACATGCTGCTCAGGATGTAAGCTGGTGTATACTGGCTGGAGACATTTTGACCCCTGACCCATAAATGTGGGCATGACGTTGTGATTTTGGACCTCCGCTCTTGATGGTGAGTGGGGATGGGCAATTTGTATTTGTTTTAAGGGTGCTCACCTTTTATCCTCTTCTTGCCTCAATCTTTATAACGAAAAACACTTTATTTCAAATTTGAATGAGACGTTACCAATTTGTACAGTGCAATTCATCAACCAAAGGTCAACTTACCTCTCAAGTTTGATCGAAACCCTAGAGACTATCCTCTTCATTCAACCTATGAACAAATGTCTGACATCTAAGAGGGAAAGATACATTTATTGATTGACTTCTATATGCCAGTTATAGAGCAAAGTGCTTCCATATGCATTTGGTGGTGGCTATGAAGGTACTCCTTTCTGATTTTTTTTTTAGCAAAGAGTATAATTATCTAGCTCCAGTTGCTGGGCTCTGAAGTCCATCACTAAGTCTGCATGGAGGCCTAAAGGGCTCTGGTCAGCAATTCTAATTGTGTGTGTGTGTGTATGTGTGTGTGTGTGTGTGTATGTGTGTGTGTAGGGGTGGGGGTTTCCTATGCCACAAAACAATTGTCAAAGACCAGCTGGGTGTCTCATAATTCAACTCAGTTCTGACATTTGGACAATTAGACACTCCAGTCTACTTGGAGATAGTGTCAGATCCCATAGATTGAGGGTGTAGCCCTTCAGAACTGTTTTCAGATGCCAGTCGAAAGCCCAAGTTGTTAACCTTACTGTGGCCAGCTGGCTATAAATCAGAAGTTCCAACGACTCTCTCCTTGGGTCAGATTAATTTACTAGAGTGGCTCAGAGGTCTCAGAGATACATTTTACTTACTAGATTGTCCATTATTGGTTTATCATAAAAGGATGTAACTCAGAAACAGGCAGATGGAAGAGATGCACAGGGCAAATATGGGGAAAGAGTGTGGCGCTTCCATGCCTTCTCCCAGTGCACCACTCTCCTGGCACCTGCATGTGTTCAGCTCAGAAAATCTTTGAATCCTCATCTATTGGGGTTTTTTATGGAGACTTCATCACATGGGCACAGTTGATTAAATCATCAGCCATTGGCAATTGATCTCGATTTCCAGCCCCTTTCGCCTCCTGGGTGTTATTGTTGTTGTCTAGTCCCTAAGTCTGAGGGACTTACATGGCAAAGAATCCGACTCTTTGCTACCCCAGGGACTGTAATCTGCCAGCCTCCTCTGTCCATTTCCCAGGCAAGAATGTTGCTGTGGGTTGCCATTTCCTTTTCTAGGAGGCCTTCCAGAACTAGGGATTGAACCCTCACCTCCTGCATCGGCAGGTGGATTCTTAACCACTGTCGAATTGAAATTTCCAATGCTCTAAATTGACGTTTCCAACCCTCTAATCACAAGGTTGCTTGCCAGGTGACGCAGTGGGAAAGAATCTGCCTGCCAATGCAGGAGACACGAAAGATACAGGTTTAATCCCTAGATTGAGAAGATCCCTTAGAGCAGGAAATGGCAACCTGATCCAGTATTCTTGCCTGGAAAATTCCACCAACAGAGGAGCCTGAAGGGCTACAGTCCATGGAGCTGCAAAAGTTCTGGATATGACTTTTAGTGAGTAAACAACAATAACAAATCTCAAGGTTGGTTTGAAGGATTGATGGGACTGGTCACCCCATCCTTAGGTGACCTAGGGGCATTGCAAATGTAACCTCATCAATGTAACAAAAGACACCATTAGGCTCTCATCTTAGAAAATTCCAAGGCTTTTAGGAACTCTGCATCCTATGGGGGAGATTCTGGCAGCCCATCCAGTATTCTTGCCTGGAGAATCCCATGGACAGAGGAGCCTGGCAGGCTGTAGTCTATGCAGGTCACAAAGAGTCAGACATAACTGAAGGGACATGAACACACATGTCAGAAATGATACAAGGACCAAGTACATATTTCTTTTCTTAAGTCACAATATCACAAGGCTACACTTCCATGAGCTGCTCCCAGTCAATGGCTGAGAGAAGCAGGGATGCCACAGCAGATGTGTATCTGAAAGAAGGAGTGTTCTCTGAGAAGCCTCTGAATCTTGAGTACTCTCCACTGGCCTTGCTGAACTTTCTACTTTCTTAGAGCTACAATCCGGATGCTTCCACCCAATCTTCCTTTTCTTGGCCTCTCTTCTCAAATGCCAGAAAGCATTGTGGTCTGAAGGCTCTTCCTACCTCCTTGTGTTTCCTCCTCAAGTTACCCCTAGATGTTTCCCTTAATGAACTTTCTTGATGCCTGCTTCTTGGAGGATCTGCATTAGTCTTCACAATCTTATGAGCTACATATGATGGTAAGAAATAGAGCCTCAAGCTATTGTCAAAAAGTCTACAAATAATAAATGCTGGAGAGGGTGTGGAGCAAAGGGAAGCCTGCTATCCTGTTGGTGGGAATGTAAGTTGAAGTAGCCATTATGAAGAACAGTATGGAGATTCCTTAAAAAATTAAAAAGTAGATTTGCCCTAAGATCTTGCAATCCAACTTCTGGGCACATATTTGAAGAAGGCTCTAATCGAAAAGGTATATGCACTCTGATGTTTATAGACAGCACTATTTACAATAGCCAATAGCCAAGACATGGAAGCAACCTAAATGTCCATTACTAAATGAATGGATAAAGAAGATAGGTGTGTGTGTGTATATATGTGTATATATATATATATATATATACACATACATACATATCATGGAGACTTCCCTGGTGGCTCAGATGGTAAAGCATCTGCCTACAGTGCTGGAGACCCAGGTTCAATCCCTGGGTTGGGAAGATCTCCTGGAGAAGGGAATGGCAACGCACTCTAGTATTCTTGCCTGGAAAATCCCATGGATGGAGGAGCCTGGTAGGCTACAGCCCATGGGGTCGCAAAGAGTCGGACATGACTGAGCAACTTCACTTCACTATACATATCATGTGCCAACACACACACACTGGAATGTTACTCAGCCATTAAAACAATGAAATAATGTCATTTGCATCAACATGGATTGTTGTCGTTGTTCAGTCACTCAGTTGTGTCTGACACTTTGCGACCCCATGGACCGCAGCATGCCAGGCTTCCCAGTCCCTTACTATCTCCTGGAGTTTGCTCAAACTCACATCCATTGAGTTGATGATGGACCTAGAGATGATTATACTAAGTGAAGTAAATCAAACCAACAAAGACAAACATCATATAATATCACTTATTTGTGGAGCCTAAAAAAATGATACAAATGAACTTATTTACGAAACAAAACAGATTCGCAGACATAGAAAACAAGTTTATGGTTGCCATAGGAGAAGGGGGAGGGAGGGATAAATTAGGAGTTTGGGATTAGCACGTACAAACTAGTATACATATAAAATAAATAAGAACCTACTGTGTGTCACAGGGAAAACTATACTCAATATCTTGTAGTAAATTATAATGGAAAAGAATCTGGAGAAGAATCTGCACATATATATATAAAATGGAATCCCTTTGTTGTACAGCAGAAACAAATATAGCATTGTAAATTGACTACACTTCAATTCAAAGAAAATAAAAAGGAAACAGAGCCTCAGTGAACTTGATGTACTGATACACAGGTCACCTAACTAATAATTGCAGGCTTCAAACCGGGCTCTGCATGGAAACAGTCTGCTCCCGTGACTGCTGACTCTTCTCACGGCACCACATTGTCTCGTATCTCCTATTGTACCAACCACCACTTTATGTGCTACTTTGCCTGTTGACAAGTCCTGTGGTAAAAATGGGGACAGGTAAAAATTATCATAAAGATCCCTGACAAAGGGAAAAAAGGTATGGAAGACAAGTTGCTAATATACAACGTTCACTCTTTTTCCATGGTAACTTAGACTTTAAGCTTTCTCGTATGTGTCATTGACAGGGAGCTGTCTGGTTACATGAATATGTTGTTTTTCTTTTCTTTCCCCTCTAACGCCCCTTTTTAGGTAAATCAGAGCTGCAGCTACTGAATCTGATTTTCTGAGATAACATGTGAATTTGTGACATTACCTGTGGAGCTTGAGGTCTAGGAACCCACGAAGAGATCACAATGAAACAAGAGCATTATGTTTTCAAGTGCTAGAGTGATTATGTCTGAACTTCATAGCATTATTTAAGAGACAGCTTTTTCATTTGGAGCAGGCAGTAGTGTGAGTCACTTTTCCAAAGGTGAGACAGCCTTCCTCACGTGAGTCAAGGCTGAGTGCAGAGTAGGGCTACAGGCTGCACGTTTTACCTCCGAGGCCAGCAGCCAAAGCGAAGGTAGCCAGCCTCAGGGAAGCAGCTGTAACTGATTCCAGTGACCAAAGGGAGAACCCAGTGGGGAAGTGAAGAAAAAAGAGGGATACTTTCATTATTTTGTTACCCCAGCCCTTTTCATTCAGGCCAAAGAACAAGTTACTGCAGTTCATTTTTAAACCTGGCGAAGGTTCAAGAAGACCAGGAGCCTGAGGACCTGCACTGAATGGCTTCTTAAAAGATGCTGGGTCTATGGTCTTTGGTGCCAGGAGAACACTGACTCATCTCCCTCTCTACTTTGTGGGGCATCCTTTCTGTGATTAAGGAATCTTTATCCTTCTTGGTGGTGCTAGTGGTAAAGAACCCACCTGCCCCACCTGCCAATGCAGGAGACGAAAGAGACGCAGGATCGATCTCTAGGTCAGGAAGATCCACTGCGGGATGGCATGGCAACCCACTCCAGTATTCTTTTGCCTGGAGAATCCCATGGACAGAGGAGCCTGGTGGGCTACAGTCCGTGCAGTCGCAAAGAATCAGGACACTTAGCACTTACTCATCCTTCTTGGATCTGTGCCCCGACCTTGAGGATGAGACAAGATGATGTACAGACTTCTGCTGCTGACCCATTCTCTCTATTTCTCAGGACTGCAAACAAGGGCAGGCACCTTGGGGATCGTCTGATCCATTTTCACAGATAAGTCTCCTATAGAAACTTAGCTCTGAGATGGAGGCCCTCACTAGTGGTGTGACTCTGCCTCAACATTTCTTTTAACTCCATAGCATCTACTTACCTCTCCAGCCTTGTCTCTCATAGCCTCTTCACATCAAAATAGAGTGCCTTCTGTTCTAGAACCTTCCATGCTTCCTTATACCACATGCCTTTGCTTGTACCCGCTGCCCCTCACTAACTCCATAGTTAGTGGAGTGCCTACTAACAATGTTCACTCTTTTTCCATCCTAACTTAGACTTTAAGCTTTCTCATATGTGTCATTGACAGGGACCTGTCTGTCAGGGTAGACAGACAGCTTTGTTGATTTGGTGCGTGTCTGATTCCATTAAGACTTCAATCAAATGGAACGTCCTCAGTGAAGCCTTCCCTGACTTCTCTAAACTCTATTGATTACTCTATACTCTGCATATTTCAGTAATTGTTGAGCTGAAATTAATTTTGCCTCTCTCTGAAGATACAGATTCAAATTCAACAAACTTTCTATTAAGTGCCTGGTGCTGGAATGATCACTTTCATATGTAGAATTTCTTGAATTTTCATTTGGCAAAAAGACTAGAGAAGATGATTCTTTCTGATTGAGATGGCCTAGCATGACATTCTGAAATTACCAAACTCTTGACTCTAAATATGCAGAGATTGAGCATAGAAGTGAAGAGCGTTTTTAGTCACTGCCCAGTATAGGAACAAAACAACGCCAACAAAATCCTTACGTTTTAAGATCTCCAATTTCCTCAGAACTTTTTGGAAAATGTTCTGGAAAAGTGTTCTGGCTTCCCTGTTGGCTCAGCTGATAAAGAATCTGCCTGCAATGCGGGAGACCTGTGTTCGATCTCTGGGTTGGGAAGATCCCCTGGAGAAGGGAGATGCTACCTACTCCAGTATTCTAGCCTAGAGAATTCCGTGGACTGTATAGCCCATGGGGTTGCGAAGAGTCAGACAGGACTGAGTGACTTTCACTGTCATGAAAACTGAGAACTCCTCTTCCAGTGATGCTCTGCCACTCCAGAACACGTGTCCAGGGCCAATTATTAAATTGGTTTCATAGTTCTCTTTGGAACTGGCATTATCATTTCTGAACCACGAGATCTCAGTCACTCCTTGCAAGGTTGTAGACAACCAACATATCTGCTTAAGGCAAGAAGGACCAGATTTCATGTTTAAATAAATTTTGATCCACTTCTACTCTGCTCCAAGCCAAGGAGAGTAGGTGTTCAGCTCTACGAAACAATCAATTGCTTAAAAACAGCTTCATTTTTTCACTAATATAACTCTCAAACAATATCTTGGAAATTGACAACTCTGCTTTTAATTAACAACATAGACCACAGGCTGGTAAACTACAGCTTATGAGCCAAACCCATCCTGCTGCTTGTTTTTGTAAATTATGTTTTATTGAAACACAGCCCTCACGTTTGTTTACATATTGTCCTTGACTGCTTTCCCATTATAATGTCAGAGTTGAATAGTAGCAAGAGAAGCCATATAGCCCACAAAGACTGAAATATTTACCACCTGGTCCTTGTAAAAAAAAGTTAACTGACCCCTGAGATAGCAATCTGAGGTTTTGCTGGAAATCATAAATGCAGCCTCTCCAATATCCAGTTCTTATTAAAAGCGTGATTGTGAGAGTATATTTTTCTTGGAGCTTAGTATCAGAAAAGTTATGCTTCTTCCTGAGCTACTAGTAAGTTCCTATTCTTATGGACACTTTGGAACTTATACTGGATTGTGTTTCTCTTTCAGCTTTGGGTCCCTGAACACCCTGAACCAAATGGCTGTAGGTGACACCCACTTCTAGCTTCAACTGCTTTCTCTGATATTCTAGCTGTTTACTTCAGCCTGATGGCCTTCTATGTATATACTTTTTATAGAAAGGTCAGGTATAAATAAAAGCATGAATAATATGTTTTCTTTGCACTTCTGTAGCCAGTTATCTAGAATTAGCTATTTGCATATCTGCCTCTGCCTCCTAGTTTAAACTTTCTTTAGGGGGTTGTGTGATAAGATGCTTTACACATAGAACCTGCTCAAAAAATATTTGAGATTTTTTGTTTGCTTGGATTTTATTTGTTTATCTGGTAGCAAGTTAGTTTTAGATCAACACATTTTCGACTTACACTAATTGGCTGCTATCAGCATAAACAAATTTTTTTCAAGATGCCTAAAGTTGATTCCTTTCACTTAGTTTTCATGCTTTTACTAATAAAAATGTGATGGTAATTGTCATGGTTTATTTACCCAGTGCTTTATGTACACTTCTGGGCCTGTTCCTCATGGCAGTATATGGTAGCCTTGGTATTCCCATCTCACGAGATGGTGTCAATGAGACTCAGAAAGATGACAGACCTTGCTAAGAGGGAGTGTTCAGAGTCTTGGTCCCCAAGACCTTTGGGAGCCCGGCAGGTGATGATGGTCAGTGAAGCAGACGGGTGTCGTGCAGTGTGCAGTCCTGGGGGTCGGGGAGCACACGCTTTATCTAAAGGAGCAGCCACTATTCCACCCCAGGCATCCACCACCACATTATGTCAGCTAACTATTGCTTGAATTTCCCATTTTTCACCAATTAGAAATGTTTCACAAACCAGACCTTCAATAAAATGTTTTAATTTTAGAATGCTATAAAGTGAAGTCGCTCAGTCGTGTCCGACTCTTTGTGACTCCATGGACTGTAGCCTGCCAGGCTCCTCCCTCCATGGGATTCTCCAGGCAAGAGTACTGGAGTGGGTTGCCATTGCCTTCTCCAGGGGATCTTCCTGACCCAGGGATGGAACCCTGGTCTCCCGCATTCCAGGCAGACGCTTTAACCTCTGAGCCACCAGGGAAGCCCAGAATGCTATAAAGGCATAATGAAATATGCTATGAGTCAGTTTTGGCCCCTGGGCAACCAGTCCTTGAACTCTGAGTTCAGACCACAGCAGGTGAGGTGAACTGGTTGAGTCTGAATCCTAACTCTACCACATTCTGTGTTATTTTGAGCGAATGTCAACTATGCAAAGCTCAGGATTTGTCACCAGGTCTTTATAGCCACAAAGCAGCATCCCTTTCTCCCAGTGCAGTCCTTTCTCATAATTCAGTGTTTGGTTTTGTTCCTAACTCCAGTTTTCCAGTTTATCAACTAGAAGCAGACCAACAACTTTATCAGCCATATAAGCTTTTTATTTTGCCAATAAACTATAACTAATTGAACAAATTATTTCTTTTGATTTTGCTCCAAAAGTCCTTTTTAAAATTCTCTCTATTCCCTCTAAATTAAAAAAGCTAAATATCTTTTATAAATGCACATGCAGTCTCTCATTGATTTCAGTGGGAGTCAAGAACCCAGCGATGAAATCTAGTTTGAAGAATTTTAATTTTCTGTTTATTTATAGCAGGAGATAATAAAAAATGAAGTGTTTTCTTTGAGTTTACTGGCATTTAAGTATTTTTGCTGGCAGGATTGGTATAGCATTATGACTGAATTTTAGAAAAAAAGAGTTCTGCGTTTCACTAGTAGACCTGAAATTACTTTCTTGTAAATGAGCAAACATAGCTTTTGACATCAATGATAACAAGTGACATTGAGTAGGAGGAAGGGTTTCACTGGGGAGAAAAAGGATAGCCAAATATACAGTTGTTTTCATTTAGTCACTAAGTTGTGTCCGACTCTTTTGTGACCCCATGGACTGTAGCCCCCTGGGCTTCTCTGCCCATGGTGTTCTCCAGGCAAGAATACTGGAGTGGATTGACATTTACTTCTCTAGGGAGTCTTCCCTATCCAGGGATCAAGCCCACATCTCCTGCATTGGCAGGCAAGTTTTGTACCTGTATAGCTGATAAGTAGCTCTTTGCCCCTATTTTTTCATCTGACTGATAGCTTTATTAAGAGAAATGTTTAATATAGTAATGTAAAATTTTTTTCTAATAATATTTTTAACATTACAATTTAAATACACTACCTGCAAGATTATTCTGTTCTGAAGGAATTGGATAAAACAATAGTATCTTGGCATATGCTGTCAGTATAGAACAAAGGACTGGATCTGGAAATGGAGGACATGGGTTCTGGGCTCCGTTCTGCATATAGATAACTGTGATTTTAGGAAAATCATGCCCTGTATGATGACTGGAGATAATAAACCTGAACTAACAAGAATGAGAATATTTGTGGAAGTTCTTTGTTTCTAAATAAAATTATTGTATTATTGCTACAGTTATTTGATGATGGTGATGTATAGAGCATCGCCGTTATAAACACTTACAAACACTGTTCTACTAAGGGCTTAAAGAGCTTAGTATGTGACTTCCATAACAGAGAGACACACTTTCAATTGCATTCGTTTTGATTTTGGCCTCACAGTAAAAGATAAATTTGAGTCAATGCTTAGTCACTCGGTTGTGTCTGGCTTTTTGAAACTCCATGGACTGTTGTCTGCCAGACTCCTTAGTCCATGGGATTCTCCAGGCAAGAATACTGGATTGGGTTGCCACTTTCTACTCCAGGGGATTCTTTCCAACCCAGGGACTGAACCCATATCTCCTGTGTCTCCTGCAATGAAGGCAGACTCTTTACTGCTGAGCCATCAGGGAAGTCCAAGTTTGAGGTGGTATATATATATTTTTCCCCTTAAGAAGTGAAAGCAATTTTACTAACAATAAAGAATAAAAATGAAGGGCTTGAGGGAAGAACAAGAAGGTTGAAATAACTAACATGATGAATGTAAAGTGGAGATGATTGGATGTAAGTAAATGAAATGTTCGGCAGACATAAAGACCCTAGTTGAGTGTAATTTAGGTGGCTCAAAATTAGTGGATTTCTTTTCTTTTTCTTTTGTTTCCTCTCTTCTATTTTTTTTTTTCAACAGTACCCATGGCACCCCACTCCAGTACTCTTGCCTGGAAAATCCCATGGACGGAAGAGCCTGGTAGGCTGCAGTCTATGGGGTCGCTAAGAGTCGGGGACAACTGAGCGACTTTTCACTTTCATGCATTGGAGAAGGAAATGGCAACCCACTCCAGTGTTCTTGCCTGGAGAATCCCAGGGACGGCAGAGCCTGGTGGGCTTCCGTCTATGGGGTTGCACAGAGTCGGACATGACTGAAGCGACTTAGCAGCAGCAGCAGCAGCAGCGGCAGCACCCAGAGTTTAGGCACTGTATGTCTGTGTATGTTAACTGCTCAGTCGTGTCCAACTCTGCGACCCCAGGGACTCAAGCCCGCCTGGCTCCTCTGTCCATGGAATTTTCCAGGCAAGAATACTGGAGGGGGTTGCCAATCCTCCTCCAGTGGATCTTCCTGACCCAGGGATCAAACCCAGCTCTCCTGCATTGCATATGAATTCTTTACCATCTGAACCAGCAGGGAAGCCCTTAGGTGCAATAGCAAAGAGGAAAAAAAAAGATATTCATTCAGGTTTGGTAATTATTTGGAGTGATTCAGGAGAAGGAAAAGAAGGTAAATATATTGAGAGTTTTGGAAAGAGAATTCTTTGCTTGGTAGACAACATGATTCAAAAATAATAGGAAAGGATAGGGAGTGAAGGTCTATGGGAGACTGATAGTTTTGGAGAAATATATGTATATATTCTTTAATAATTTTGTTTCTGAGAGCCTGTGAGTGGTGAACTCAGTCTTTGATATCTGAAGATGTTTTTATTGTGTTGGCTGTGATAAGTTATCTGGATTTAAAACTGCAGGTTGACTTATTTTCTCTTGGAAATTTAAGAAATGCCATTGTATTCTATGGGGAAGGAAATGGCAACCCACAGCAGTATTCTTGCCTGGAGAATTCCATGGACAGAAGAGTCTGGATGGCTACAGTCCGTGGGGTCGTGAAGAGACAGGCATGACTGAAGCAACTTAGCATGCATGCATTGTATTCTAGCATACATTGTTGCTACTGTGTAATTGTTCTTTTATTGGTAGGTTGTCTTTTCTATCTGGTAATTTTTAAGATTTTATCCTTATCTTGATATTCTGTGATTTTTCTATCATATGCTTAGTTATGGAGTGATTTTTATTCATCCTAGGAGTCAGATATTTCAATTTTAAAAAATTCTTGACTATATTTCTTTAATGTTTTTTCTACGATTTTATTCTTCTATTTAGACATATGTTGCTCGTTAGACATATGCTTATTAGACATATGTTGAAGTTTCTCTATTCTCTTTGAGTATTTAAGGGTTGTTTTTTTGGTCTATGGTGTATTAATTTTCATAATATCTTTCAGTCAATTATGTTCTGTCTAGATGCTATCTCATGTTTTGTATTTTAAAACAAATTTCAATGAGAATTTTTAAAAATTCTAAGATTATATTAATTTTTTCTATTTTTTCATTTCTGCTTGACTTTTTTTTATATTTTATTTTTTGTTTCTAAATTGTTTTAAAGTTCATAGTGCACAAACCTATACATGTTATCCTAAGGCAATCACCTTTGTAACTTTTCAGAAGATCAAGAAAAAAAACTTTGCCAGCATCCAGAACCTCCTTTCAGGCCTCTTCCTAATCACTATACTCTTCCTTGTTTTTTTCTTTTTCAACTTAATTTATTTATTTTATTTGGAGGATAATTACTTTACAATATTGTGATCATTTTTTGCCATACCTCGACATGAATCTTTTTTGTACAGTTCTGTGTATTCTTACCACCTCTTCTTAATATCTTCTGCTTCTGTTAGGTCCATACCATTTCTGTCTTTTATCGAGCCCATTTTTGCATGAAATGTCCCCTTGGCATCTCTAATTTTTTTGAAGAGATCTCTAGTCTTTCCCATTCTGTTTTCCTCTATTTCTTTGCATTGATCACTGAGGAAGGCTTTCTTATCTCTTCTTGCTATTCTTTGGAACTCTGCATTCAGATGCTTATATCTTTCCTTTTCTCCTTTGCTTTTTGCTTCTCTTCTTTTCACAGCCATTTGTAAGGCCTCCCCAGACAGCCATTTTGCTTTTTTGCATTTCTTTTCCATGGGGATGGTCTTGATCCCTGTCTCCTGTACAATGTCACGAACCTCATTCCATAGTTCATCAGGCACTTTATCTATCAGATCTAGGCCCTTAAATCTATTTCTCACTTCCACTGTATAATCATAAGGGATTTGATTTAGATCATACCTGAATGGTCTAGGGTTTTCCCTACTTTCTTCAATTTAAGTCTGAATTTGGTAATAAGGAGTCCATGATCTGAGCCACAGTCAGCTCCTGGTTTTGTTTTTGTTGACTGTATAGAGCTTCTCCACCTTTGGCTGCAAAGAATATAATCAATCTGATTTTGGTGTTGACCATCTGGTGATGTCCATGTATAGAGTCTTTTCTTGTGTTGTTGGAAGAGGGTGTTTGCTATGACCAGTGCATTTTCTTGGCAAAACTCTATTAGTCTTTGCCCTGCTTCATTCCATATTCCAAGGCCAAATTTGCCTGTTACTCCAGGTGTTTCTTGACTTCCTACTTTTGCATTCCAGTCGCCTATAATGAAAAGGACATCTTTTTTGGGTGTTAGTTCTAAAAGGTCTTGTAGGTCTTCATAGAACCGTTCAACTTCAGCTTCTTCAGCGTTACTGGTTGGGGCATAGACTTGGATTACTGTGATAGTGAATGGTTTGCCTTGGAAACAAACAGAGATCATTCTGTCGTTTTTGAGATTGTATCCAAGTACTGCATTTCGGACTCTTTTGTTGGCCATAATGGCTACTCCATTTCCTGTGAGGAATTCCTGCCCACAGTAGTAGATATAATGGTCATCTGAGTTCAATTCACCCATTCCAGTCCATTTGAGTTCGCTGATTCCTAGAATGTCTACATTCACTCTTGCCATCTCTTGTTTAACCACTTCCAATTTGCCTTGATTCATGGACCTGACATTCCAGGTTCCTATGCAATATTGCTCTTTACAGCATCGGACCTTGCTTCTATCACCAGTCACATCCACAGCTGGGTATTGTTTTTGCTTTGGCTCCATCCCTTCATTCTTTCTGTGTATTCTTTCTGGCAAGAATACACAGAAAACTGTACAAAAAAGATCTTCACAACCCAGATAATCACAATGGTGTGATCACTGACCTAGAGCCAGACATCCTGGAATGTGAAGTCAAGTGGGCCTTAGAAAGCATCACTATGAACAAAGCTAGTGGAGGTGATGGAATTCCAGGAGCTATTTCAAATCCTGAAAGATGATGCTGTGAAAGTACTGCACTCAATATGCCAGCGAATTTGGAAAACTCAGCAGTGGCCACAGGACTGGAAAAGGTCAGTTTTCATTCCAATCCCAAAGAAAGGCAATGCCAAAGAATGCTCAAACTACCACACAATTGCACTCATCTCACATGCTAGTAAAGTAATGCTCAAAATTCTCCAAGCCAGGCTTCAGCAATACGTGAACCGTGAACTTCCTGATGTTCAAGCTGGTTTTAGAAAAGGCAGAGGAACCAGAGATCAAATTGCCAATATTTGCTGGATCATGGAGAAAACAAGAGAGTTCCAGAAAAACATCGATTTCTGCTTTATTGACTATGCCAAAGCCTTTGACTGTGTGGATCACAATAAACTGTGTAAAATTCTTCTAGAGAGGGAATCCCAGACCACCTGACCTGCCTCTTGAGAAATCTGTATGCAGGTCAGGAAGCAACAGTTAGAACTGGACATAGAGCAACAGACTGGTTCCAAATAGGAAAAGGAGTACATCAAGGCTGTATACTATCACCCTACTTATTTAACCTATATGCAGAGTACATCATGAGAAACGCTGGACTGGAAGAAACACAAGCTGGAATCAAGATTGCCGGGAAAAATATCAATAACCTCAGATATGCAAATGACACCACCCTTATGGCAGAAAGTGAAGAGGAACTAAAAAGCCTCTTGATAAAAGTGAAAGAGGAGAATGAAAAAGTTGGCTTAAAGCTCAACATTCAGAAAACGAAGATCATGGCATCCAGTCCCATCACTTCATGGGAAATAGATGGGGAAACAGTGGAAACAGTGTCAGACTTTATTTTTTTGGGCTCCAAAATCACTGAAGATGGTGATTGCAGCCATGAAATTAAAAGACATTTACTCCTTGGAAGGAAAGTTATGACCAACCTAGACAGCATATTCAAAAGCAGAGACATTACTTTGCCAACAAAGGTCTGGCTAGTCAAGGCTATGGTTTTTCCTGTGGTCATGTATGGATGTGAGAGTTGGACTGTGAAGAAGGCTGAGCGCCAAAGAATTGATGCTTTTGAACTGTGGTGTTGGAGAAGACTCTTGAGAGTCCCTTGGACTGCAAGGAGATCCAACCAGTCCATTCTGAAGGAGATCAGCCCTGGGATTTCTTTGGAGGGAATGATGATGAAGCTGAAACTCCAGTACTTTGGCCACCTCATGCGAAGAGTTGACTCATTGGAAAAGACTCTGATGCTGGGAGGGATTGGGGGCAGGAGGAGAAGGGGATGACAGAGGATGAGATGGCTGGATGGCATCACTGACTCGATGGAAGTGAGTCTGAGTGAACTCCAGGAGTTGGTGATGGACAGGGAGGCCTGGCATGCTGCGATGGGGTAGCGAAGAGTCAGACACGACTGAGCGACTGAACTGAAGTGAACTGAACTGAACAACATGAATTGGCCATAGGGATACATATCTCCCCTGATCCTGAACCCCGTCCCACCTCCCTTCCCACCCTATCCATCTACGTTGTCCCAGAGCACCGGCTTTGGGTGCCCTGCTTCATGCATCAAACTCACACTGGTCATCTGTTTTAGATATGGTAATGTATGTGTTTCAATGTTATTCTCTCAAATCATCCCACCCTTTCCTTCCCCCACGTAGTCCAAAAGTCTGTTCGTTACATGAGTCTCCTTTGCTGCCCTGCATGTAGGATCATCCATACCATTTTCTAAATTCCATATATATGTGTTAATGTATAGTATTTGTCTTTTTCTTTCTGACTTACTTCACTCTGTATAATAGGCTCTAGGTTCATCCACCTTATTAGAACTGTCTCAAATGTGTTCTTTTTTATAGCTGAGTAATATTCCATTGTGTATTTGTATCACAACTTCCTTATCCATTCATCTGCTGGCTGACATCTAGGTTGCTTCCATGTCCTAGCTATCATAAATAGTGCTGTGATGAACACTGGGCCCATGTGTCTCTTTCAAGTCAGGTTTCCTTGGGTATACTCTTCCTTTTCCTCAAAGATAAACAGTATCCTGAATTCTGTACCACCATGTAGATTTGTTTTTGAAGTTTATATAATTGGAATCATAGTGTATATATGTATTTTGCATCTTGTTTCTTTCACTCAATGTTATGTTTGTGAGATAATTATATCTTATTGCTGAGAGCTGTAGTTCATTAATTTCTATTACTGCATATTAACCAATTGTATTGATATATTTCAGTTTAATTATCCATTCTAATGTTAATAAACATTTTTTCAATTAAGATTTATTATGAATAATATTACTATAATTATTCCTTTATATGTCTCTTGGTGCACATGGCATACATTTCTGTTAGGAAAATATGTAGAAATGAAACCAATAGTTTAAATAATATGCATATCTTCATCTCTAGTTCAGTTCAGTCGCTCAGTTGTGTCTGACTCTTTGCGACCCCATGAATCGCAGCACGCCAGGCCTCCCTGTCCATCACCAACTCCCGGAGTTCACTCAGACTCACGTCCATCGAGTCAGTGATGCCATCCAGCCATCTCATCCTCTGTCATCCCCTTCTCCTTCTGCCCCCAGTCCCTCCCAGCATCAGAGTCTTTTCCAATGAGTTAACTCTTCACATGAGGTAGATAATGCAAATTATTCACTAAAGTTAGTTTATGAATTTACATTCCCATTAGCAGTGTATGGGAATTCTTATTGCTTTACATCTTTGCTAACCCTTTGTATTATTACTTATCTTTTTTCAAATTTTTTATTCAATTTATTTAAACTAAAAACAAACACACAAAAATTTTTACCCATTTCTCCTACTCCTACTCTACCTGCTTCTTGTAACTGTCAATCTGTTCTGTATATCTGTGAGCTTGGTTTTGTTTTGTTTTTATTTCTATTTTAAGATTCCACATGTAAAAGAGATCATACGGTTTTTGGTGTCTCTGATTTAGTTCATTTAGCATAATGTTCTCAAGGTCCATCCATGTTATCACAGATGGTATTTCCTTGTTTTTTTTTAAATGGTTGAATCAGTTCAGTTCAGTTCAGTTGCTCAGTCGTGTCCGACCCCATGAATCGCAGCACGCCAGGCCTCCCTGTCCATCACCAACTCCTGGAGTTCACTCAGATTCACATCCATTGAGTCAGTGATGCCATCCAACCATCTCATCCTCTGTCGTCCCCTTCTCCTCCTGCCCTCAATCCCTCCCAGCAGCAGAGTCTTTTCCAATGAGTCAACTCTTCGCATGAGGTGGCCAAAGTACTGGAGTTTCAGCTTCAGCATCATTCCCTCCAAAGAAATCCCAGGGCTGATCTTCAGAATGGACTGGTTGGATCTCCTTGCAGTCCAAGGGACTCCCAAGAGTCTTCTCCAACACCACAGTTCAAGCATCAATGGTTGAATAGTATTTCATATATCACAGTTTCTTTATCCATTAATCTACTTAGATTGATAACACATGAAAACACACACAGGGTGCATTTGATAGTGTCTGATAGTGTTTCAGAGGTTTCTTTTGCCTGAAATTGTGGAGCAGGTGGTTTTGCTTGTTTTTTTCTTTGAGTGCATTGTGGAAGGGGATAATTCTACTATTTTTCTTACCGTGCCTGGATGAGTGAGCTCTGTACACAGTCTGAATACTCAGTAAATATTGCTGAGAGTAGACGAGTGTGGAAAAATATGGAGCATGTTTGTTTCTATTTTGACTTAGGAGCTTTTTATAAGAGAGAGGAGAAAGACCTAAAAAGTACACTTAAGGGATCTTATATCTTTCTTACCCCTTAAAGATTAAAAGAGGGAGAAGAAATAAAACAATTTTGAAAGTTGATTGAGGGATAAAACACATACAGAACAAATTCAACTTATTTAAGTTTTATGATTCTCCGAACAACAGGTTTGAGTAGATTTGCTGAAACTTGGATGTAAGTATCTGCCAAGCAAGATAACTTTTTAAAAAAATGTTTTTATTTTGTATTGGAGTATAGCTGATTAACATGTTGTGATAGTTCAGATAACCAGTAAAGGGACTCAGCCATATACATGTATCTCTTCTCACCCAAACTCCCCTCCCATCCAGGCTGCCACATAACATTGAGCAGAATTCCCTGTGCTATACAGTAGGTCCTTGTTGGTTATCTGTTTTAAATATAGCAGTGTGAACACGCCCATCCCAAACTTCCTGACTATTCCTTCCCGCATCCCTCTTAGTAAGATAATTTTTAAGGAAAATAGTTCCTTGTGTTTTCTCAGGCCAAAAACTAAGTTTTTACTGCACTTTTGCCCTTAGAAAATATCAGATGATAAAGAAAATAAAATGCCACTTATGTGGTGATTGTAGAACAACTTCAGTGAGACATCTTATTTTAGGTAAAGCTACTCACAGGTCAGCTGAAGCTCCAGGTAAGGATAAATAAAGCAAAGGCTGGATTCTTTCCTTGTTTCTCAGGCTAGGTGATATTTGAAGCCAGCCAAGGCACAAACTTAGGAATTCCTTGGTAGCTCAGTCAGTAAAGAATCTGCCTGCAATGTAAGAGAAATGGGTTCGATCCCTGGGTTGGGAAGACCCCTTGGAGAAGAAAATGGCAACCCACTCCAGTATCCTTGCCTGGAAAGCCCCATGAACAGAGGAGTGTGGCCTATTACAGTCTATGTGGTTACAAGAGTTGGACACGACTTAACTACTTCACTGCCACCAAAGCACAAACTTGGGACTCTCCTGGTGGCTCAGAGGGTAAAGAGTCTGCCTGCAATGCAGGAGACCTGGTTTTGATCCCTGGGTCAGGAAGGTCCCCTGGAGAAGGAAATGACTACCCATTCCAAATTTCTTGCCTGGAGAATTCCATGGACAAAGGAGTCTGGTGGACTATAGTCCATGAGGGTCGCAGAGTCAGACACAACTAAGCGACTAACACTAGGAGCTAGGAAGGCACAAACTCACTGAGTGTTTTAAAACCCCTACAACAAAACTGTTTTATAAATAATAAACTTGGCTATAAGACTAGATTTTAAGTGTTCCCAACACTATAAGGAATGATAATTATGTGACTGGTAGAGATGTTAGTCCGGAGAAGGCAATGGCACCCCACTCCACAGACAGGACTAAATGACTTCACTTTCACTTTTCACTTTCATGCATTGGAGAAGGAAATGGCAACCCACTCCAGTGTTCTTGCCTGGAGAATCCCAGGGACGGGGGAGCCTGGTAGGGTGCCATCTGTGGGGTCGCACAGAGTCAGACATGACTGAAGCGACTTAGCAGCAGCAGCAGCAGCAGCAGAGATGTTAGTCAATGCTACTACAGCAATCATATTGAAATATATGTGAATCAAATTAATGTTATCAAAACTAGAATGAGGTATCACCTCACTCTCATCAGAATGACCATCATCAAAAAATCTACAAACAATAAATGCTGGAGAGGGTGTGGAGAAAAGGGAACCCTTAGGCATTGTTAGTTGGAATGTAAATTGATACAACCACTATGGAGAACAGTATGGAGGTTTCTTTAAAAAAAAAAAATACATCTACTATAAGACCCAGCAATGGTATTACTGGGTATATACCCAGAGAAAATCATAATTCTAAAAGACACACGCACCCCAGTGTTCATTGCAGCACTAAATGTCCATCAATAGAGGAATGGATAAAGAAGATGTGGTACATACATACAGTGGAATATTATTCAGCCATAAAAAAGAACAAAATTGGGTTATTTGTAGAGATGTGGATGGACCTGGAGAGTGTCATATCGAGGGAAGTAAGTCAGAAAGAAAAAAAAATATTGTATACTAATGCACACAGTGACATATTAATATACAATTAATATTGTATATTATTATTGTACATTAATAATACAAATAATATTGCATATTAACATATAATTTATATTGTATAATAACATGTGATTAATATTGTATGTATTAATATTGTATAATACACCATATTGTATACTGTATATTAATGCAAATAGAAAAATGGTCTTATTTGTAATTAGAGGCATTAGAGGCACAGATATAGAGAACAAATGTATGGATACCAATGGGGAAAGGGTGGTGGTGGGAGGAATGGGGAGACTGGGATTAATATATATACACTATTGATATTAATACTATGTCTAGATAACTAAATGAGAACCTAGTGTATATCACAGAGAACTCTACTCAGTGCTCTGTGGCGCACCGAGGAGAAGGAAATGTAAAAAAGAAGGAAGATATATATACATTTGGCTGATTCACTTTGCTGTACAGTAAAAGCTAACGCAACACTGTAAAGCAACTACATGCCAATAAATATTAGTCTGAAAAAGTTAATTTCCTGTACACCTCAAACTTACACAATACAGCTTGCCAAGTTTAACTCAATTAAATAAAACCCTCCTAGGGCTCCCCTTCCTCTTGGTGACCTTTGTATTGAAGTTCCAACTAGGGCTGCTGGTGACCTGGAATGGTTCTGTGGTCCAGGCTCTCTCACTCTAAGTTCCCACCTTGGGGGTGTGCCCGTGTTCATCAACAATACTTGGTTACTCCTTGTCTGTCTTTATCCCCCCTCCTTGGAATCCCGAGACGTCTGTTATCCAAATGTTACTTGATCCCAGAATCAAATTGATTAGATGTATTCATTGATTCAGTCTCACTAATGGGAGATGTTATTACACCACACTCTCCTTTTTTACCTTCATTAATCAAATGTCTATGAAAACTCCTTTTTATAGAAAGTGGAGAAAACACAGTAATCATGCCTGCTGTTGCTGCTGCTGCTAAGTTGCTTCAGTCGTGTCCAACTCTGTGCAACCCCATAGACGGCAGCCCACCAGGCTCCCCTGTACCTGGGATTCTCCAGGCAAGAACACTGGAGTGGGTTGCCATTTCCTTCTCCAATGCATGAAAGTGAAAAGTGAAAGTGAAGTCGCTCAGTCGTGTCCGACTCTTAGCGACCTCATGGACTGCAGTCTACCAGGCTCCTCCATCCATGGGATTTTCCAGGCAAGAGTACTGGAGTGGGGTGCCATTGCCTTCTCCGAATCATGCCTAGGAGAATGTAAGTGTTCATAATCTTTCCACCCAATAATTGCCACACATATACATTTGTACATATATTTCTTGCTTTCTTCCATTTAAATAATACTTAAAGAGTTTTCATGTCAATATATATATTTCCATAACATTATTCTTTGTGGCTGAAAAACTATTCCATTTTATGAATAGACTATGATTGATTTAGACACTTTTTGACCTAGCTTATTTTTTATTATTAAAAAGAAGAAATGAATGTCCATTGTAAAACCTCAAATAATACATAATGAAAGATAAGTTCCCCTTCCACTGACACTCCTAGTTCTCCCTGTAGGCAACCACAGTTAAAAATTTCTTCAGTCATCCTCTGGAAATGGTCTATACAAGCCACATATTCTTCTCTTTTTGTACATAGATGTATACACACTATTCTGTACTTTTATTCTGTAAAATTAAACACAAAGGTATCTTGAAATTTCTTAAAGTTTAGAATACATAGATTCAACTCATGTTTTTTCATGGCCACATGAAAATGTAATCATGGTATCAATTTGATATGGTCAGTGTTCTGTTAGTGGGATTTGGCTATTTTCTCTCCTTTGCTGAGACAAACACAGCGATGGCAAACATTCTTATACATCTGGATTTTTGCAGATATATGAGTCCTGGTGAACTCTTAGCAGCAGTCTTTTAAGACTTCTGATAAATATGTCCAAACAGTCCTTTACTATTCAATGATTTTACATTGTTATGGTAGAATGAAGAACTCCTGCCCCCTTTTTAAATAAGAAGGCTTTAGAGGCAATATTGTGGCTCAGACAGTAAAGAATTAGCTTGAAATCCAGGAGATCCAGGTTCCATCCCTGGATCAGGAAGATCTCTTGGAGAAGGGAAAGGCTACCCACTTCAGTATTCTTGCCTGGAGAATTCCATGTACAGAGAAGCCTGGTGGGCTACCATCCATGGGGTCACGAAGAGTTGGACCCGACTGAGCAACTAAAACTTTTACTTTAAGTCCTAAGAGTTGACTGCAAATTTGGTGCTTTTCAGACCTTAAAGAAGAAAGCTGGGTGAAGGCAGAATCTCTTTAATATCCTTCCACTCTGCAGAAGCAGTCAGTTCCTAAGGCTATATACACATTAAATGCTGTATTGTTGGTGAACTCGCTCCTCAGAGGTTTTTCAACCTTATCTCCTTCACCATGAAGGGAGCCATGAATTTGACCAGTCAAATTGCTTAGTCTATTTCTTTGCCAACCCCAGCACCTGTGCTTGTCATATTTTTTTGTTCTTTAAACATCTGTATCTCAGATACCTTCCTCCTAGTCTCTTTCCTTTAAAATTGCGCTCCATGAGAGTGGATGATTATTTGGTTCATTGCTGTATCCCTATCATCTCAACCATAGTAATCATTCAATAAGTTTTTATTCAAAGAATGAGTCAATTTAGACAAACAGAAGTTTCTAAAAATCTCCATATCTCTGACATAGCTCACCAGTCACACATTTTGCACCACTGAATGAAAGCAGAAAATTTTAAATCTATGGTTCAAAGATAAGCTTCAGAGCATGTGTCATGAGCTTGCAGGCCAAGGCTGGGGTACATGTGTGAATGTGCATTTGGGGGTGGGGATGGGGAAAGGGAGACCATTTCCTAGGTTTGTGGATTCTGAATTGCTTCATCTTCTTTTTCTTACTTTTAACAATGATTTACCATAATTTATACTAAATAAGATGTGTTGGGAATAATTCTTTTTATGTGACTAGCAAACCAGGTGTGATGGCTATGACTCTAAACAAATATTAAGCTGATTAAGCAGAGTGTTAAGTAGCTGTAAGGTAAGCAATTTTGTGGGTAGCAAAGTAACTCTTACTAGTCAGAAATATGCTTTTTCTTCTGGGGTTGTAATTATTGTTGGAAAATTCCTGGGGGAAAAAAGTATGACATTTCACATTCACTTTGAAGGAGAGACAACCAAACTTACATGATAAATATTAAAAAATGATTTAAAATTAATTATTTTGGTTGATGCCAGTTATAATTAAAGAAGATAAAAACAATATTTTTGGAAAATTTTTATGTGACTTTTCTGTTAGAAAAAAGGATCAGAGAATGCTAAGTGTATTAATAAAATTATTTAATCATTTTTATATTTCTCTATTTCAAGAAAATCTATATATTAGCTGATATTTTGAACATGACATGGTTATGACATGAAGCCATGAGGATAAATGGAAACATAGGGTATGTTCTTTTTGAACAAGGATTTCTTCAACATGTGAGAAGAGATAGGACAGTGACTGGTCTTCTAGCTAAGGATGATGCTGAGAGGATTGACAGATGAATGAAGGGGCCTGCAAAGAGGGCTGTTGGAAAAATTATAATAAGAAATCCCTTTAGAAGACTTCCAGAAAAATAATAAAGAAGTTATTATATGTTATTTTCACAGTCAATATTAACACATGACTCAGGTACCAAAGAAATCACTCAAGAGAAATAAAAAGACTAGGGGATTTGGTTAAACAAATTTGGACTAGATTTCATGAAGAAATGGTCTGATCTTCAAACAGAACATTTCCATTCATTTATTCATTCAATATTAAGTTAGCATCTACTATATCTTAGTGATATATTAAGGAAGACTGTCTACCGTCAACTCTGGGGAATGCAAGGGAAGTAGTTTGGTTAAACTAAACTGAATATTTTGTGGGATTTTAGAGAACAAACTAAAGATGGGACAGATTTTTATCATAATCAATTTTATGATGGATTAAAGTTAGGATTCTCTACAACCCCACTGCACAAGTGGGAGAAATAAGCTACAAAAGGGCGTATGGTCGGATTCCACGGCTGACATTAGCCTCACTGCATATGTTCATCTAGACTCTCATTAACCTCTGACCCATGCTGAACATGCTTCAGGTGAAAAGAAAGAAAGATTATACAGCACAAATTACCCTGTTACATTTTTAAATGTTTACCAGTAAAACAGGCTGAAGTCATTCACACAGTAATTAGGTATTAAGCTGCTATATTGTAACATATTAACTACAAGACAAGTTTGACAAGAGACTGATTTTTAACATTTTTTTAACCAACAAAGAATGAAGTGTTAGCTGTGGTAGGAGGCTGGGGTGTGTATGTGGGTACAGTAGTGCCCAGAGAGAGCGGTGGTGTCCAGAGAGCATGGTGCTTGGTGAATAGGGATACACGCACTTCATTGCATTTTTGCATGCTGAAAAGATGAAGCCAGCAGGTACTGCAGGATTGTAACCACAGTTTGTGAGCCAATTGAAGATGCCCTGAAATACATGGAGATGAGGGGCTTTGCAGAGACCTGAGCTACTGGCAGGAAAGAGCAGTGCTCTTTGGGTTATTAGTACTTATTGAGTGTCCTTATTGAATGATACAATGAGAAAAATAGGCCACCATTTTGATAAGGAAGAAAGTGGATGGTGAAGTACGAGGGGAAAAAAAGCAGGCAGAATTAGCAAAGGTAATTAAGACGACAAAAGCAAGACAAGCTGTTTTCACATGGCCAGATATATTTCAATTGAGCCACAAAGGGAGTTATTCACACGCATGTATTCACAAGAGGCAGCAACAGAGGAAAAACAACCGTGAAAACTGACACTGGAAATTAAAGAGAAGGCAACAGAGTAGTTTATTCCTATATTCAGCCTCGTTTTTTTTTTTTTTTTCAACCTGAAAAATGATAGTGGATTATAGGAGCAAAATGAGTATAAAATTACTGTGAAATAATGCTAACTTCTAGCACTCTCCTTTAAGTGCATCCTCATTGTTTGTCAAGTCACTCGCCATCCAGACAAGAACATTAATTTTTTTTTCCCCATTGTGAACTGCCCATAGATTGGGCCAGCTTCATGTGCTGAAAGTACGTGTTTCTTCACATACCGGTGCATGCTGAATAGGGTCGTCCTTTTCCTAAATTATTATCTGCTTGCCTGTGCAATTTCCATGAGCAAATATGGGTATTTGCACACGCAAATGGAAGTGCATGAAAATAATATGTGCTCCATACTAGCAGGCCAACCAGGGTTTTTGGCTTTTTGGTGTTAAAAGCCCTGTAAATGCTGCATGGATTTCTGAGAAAGCTTCACTCAGCAGAGGAGGGATATTTAGTTAATGGAATTATAACTCCTTGCCTAGGCTCATGAATTGTATATAGTTATAAAATATAGGAAATATAATTATATATATATGTACACATTTAGGATCTGGTGTTGCAGAATGCTTTAAAGGACAACACTGTGTAGGATATGGTATAAGCTAACTTTTGGCTCTGGAGTATTTATTCAAAAGTTTACTGCAATGCAAGGTGGGTCAGACAGTGATGAATCTGCCTGCAGTACAGGGGACCTGGGTTTGATCCTGAGGTTGGGAAGATCTCCCAGAGAAGGGAATGGCTGCCTACTCCAATATTCTTGCCTGGGAAATCCCATGGACAGAGGACCCTGGCAGGGTATACAGTCCATGGGGTCGCAAAGAGTCAGACACGACTGAGCGACTAACACTTTCACACTTTATGGTTTGAAGTGTAGAATAAGTTTTTCAATCTCCTCTTAAATCATCCCATTAGATGTTATATAATTATAAAAAACAAATGTGGGACCTGAACGTTTTGGTTATAATGCCAAATAATATCCAAAAAGGAGAAGATTACAAAAATTAGCAAAATTATACACAGCCAAGCTTCCTCTCAGAGGATACACGATATTTTAATACTTTAGGGGCCTATTTACTGTTTTATTTATGCCATATTCTAATACTTATATCTTATAGGCATACTTATTTACACATATTTCTGTACTTATACATATTTCTTGAGAAATCTAGGGGTTTCTTTCAGTCTGAAATCTTCCAGCCATGGCTTAGGAGGTGACTGTGGATGACCTTCATGGTCCTAGGATGCCTTATAGCTGGCTCTGCTTGCAGACTCTTTTTTAAAAATTAAATTTATTTATTTTTAATTGAAGGATAATTGCTTTGCACTATTGTGTTGGTTTCTGCCATACATCAACAAGAATCAGCCATAGGTATATCTATGTCCCTGCCCTCTTGAGCCTCCCTCCCACATCTCTCCCCATCCCACCCCTCTAGGTTGTTACAGAGCCCCCATTTGAGTTTCCTGAGTCATATAGCACATTCCCATTGGATATCTATTTTACATATGGTAGTGTATGTTTCTGCTTACAGACTCTTAGGTCTGAATCTCACTTTCATGGTACAGACACAAATTCTAAAATGCATTTTTCAGTTTGTATTTCCACAACGTAATTTTCTTAGCCATGCTATCCTGAAGCATCATGTAGGAATTTCTACTTCTCCATTACATGGTTTCTCGTCAGCATTCAACTTACAACTTCTTTTCAAATAAAAACAAATATTTTACAAAAGGGAAAAGCGATGTTTTACTGGATCTTCAAGGTACCACTCCAGTACTGTTGCCTAGAAAATCCCATGGATGGAGGAGCCTGGTAGGCTGCAGTCCATGGGGTCACTAAGAGTCAGACACGACTGAGCGACTTCCCTTTCACTTTTCACTTTCATGCATTGGAGAAGGAAATGGTAACCCACTCCAGTGTTCTTGCCTGGAGAATCCCAGGGACGGGGGAGCCTGGTGGCTGCCGTCTATGGGGTCGCACAGAGTCAGACACGACTGAAGTGACTTAGCAGCAGTAGCAAGGTACTAAACAGCCAATTTAACAGTGAAAATCTAAATAAATTGACTGGAATGGTTTTATAGTATGATGAATAATGGTTCAAAAGTTTTCCCATATTATGTCACTGATTTTTATTTTTATTTTTTGAATCCATGGGGAAAATTGCATTTTCCAGAGATCAGGGCCCACCAGCAGCTGCAGAGGGGTGGGGTGGGGGTTGGCTGGCATGCCTGTGGCTGAAGGTCTCCCTATGGTCATGCTCACTGAGGTGGAGGCTGGTGTTAGGGGTCAGCCTGGGGGTGGGCAGGTGCACAGCTACAGTAACTTCCTGTCCTGCACACACTTCTAGAACCTTACTACTACTCATTCAGTAAATGATAAAATGTTCTCCATTTCCTGGATCTGGGCAGGCTTTTGATTTGCTTATAACTGGTAGCATGTGATTCAAGTGACACTGATTTCTGAGGCTCAGTACTAGAAGCTCTTCCTTGCTAGCAGGGACACTCACTTTTGGAGCCCTGACCCACCATACAACAGCGAACACCCTGAGGCCTCCATCCTGTGAGGAAGCCCAGGATATGAGCAGAAGTAGCACGTAGGTCAGAGAAGGCAATGGCACCCCACTCCAGTACTCTTGCCTGGAAAATCCCATGGATGGAGGAGCCTGGTAGGCTGCAGTCCATGGGGTCGCTAAGAGTCGGACACGACTGAGCGACTTCCCTTTCACTTTTTACTTTCATGCATTGGGGAAGGAAATGGCAACCCACTCCAGTGTTCTTGCCTGGAGAATCCCAGGGATGGGGGAGCCTGGTGGGCTGCCGTCTATGGGGTCGCATAGAGTCGGACATGACTGAAGCGACTTAGCAGCAAGAGCAGCAGCACGTAGGTGCTCCTAATAAGGTTAGCCTGCCTGCCTGCCAGCCTGACAAGTTGCTTCAGTCACGTCAGACTCTTTGCAACCCCATGGACTGTAGCCTACCAGGCTCCTCTGTCAAGGGATTCTCCAGGCAAGACTACTGGAGTGTGTTGCCATGCCCTTCTCCAGGGCATCGTCCCAACCCAGGGATTGAGCCCTCCTCTCTTATATCTCCTGCATTGGCAGGTGGGTTCTTTACCACTAACACCACTTGGGAAGCCCCGATAAGATTAGCCCTATGGCCTAAAGTCCTACTAGTTTTTCCTTTGTCACCTCCCTCTTAAAATCAACCTCCTTCTTTACAAAAGCAAGATATACCTCTCTGTCATCCCACATCTTATCCAGAGCTTTGCCTAAGATATAAAAATCTTGAGCATGTCAAACAAAGGGACAATTGAAAATATTAGTGTCTATGAAGTATTCTTTAAGCCAAGAGACTTAAAGGAAAAAACTCAGAAAAGCATTTACATAAATTGTGAAGAGAGCTCATTGAGTTTTCAGATTATTAGTTTATCTCCTGTTACTCACAATTCCTTGAGCAATGGAATCTGCTTTGTTCTAGCATCTAGCGCAGCAATAAACATGTAGAAGCCATGCAATAAATATCAGTGGCATGAATTTGGGACACTGTAAAATTATCAAACATGGGAATGTTCTCAGATTTCATTGTTTCTTCCCATTTCACCCTGATACCACTACTCTGCTCCCACCCCTCCTCTTTGCCCACCTCCTGAAGGTCGGCACTTCCACAGACGTCTGTCTTGGCCACAGTGGATCCTATAGTTTAGAACCCAAAGCAGAGCAAGGATAGATCTAAGAGGTTGGAGGTCGAGGAAAGGATCTAAAAGAAAAGTCAGTAGACCAGAAACGAGAGAGTCAGAGGCTGGGTGGATACAGAGTGTGGTGTGGAGTGTGGTTGGGATATTATAGGAAGTGTGTGTGCTAAGTCGCTTCAGTTGTGTCCAATTCTGCAACCACATGGACTGTAGCCCACCAGGCTCCTCTGTCAACGGATTCTCCAGGCAAGAATACTGGAGTATGTTTCCATGTCCTCTTCCAGGGGATCTTCCTAACCCAGGGATTGAACTAGCATCTCTCATGTCTCCTGTATTGGCAGGTGGGTTCTTTACCACCAGCGCTAACCTGGGAAGCCATTACAGGCTATGTATGGCAAAAAAAGTGGCTAGGAAAAATAAAAGACAAGAGAAGATTACCAAGGTGATTATGAATGGAGTTCTCCTTAATACATTTTGAAAGTCACAAGAAAAATGGGATTTTGGGGGTGTGTTTATATTTTCTCTGTGTGTTTAGACTGAACTTCTTTAGAAGTCATGACTTGACAAGGTTCTAGTGTATTATAAAGGTTATAAATGAATGAATATCCTTGCTAGGAAGGTCCCACTGTCTCTTCCCCCTCTAAACAGCAGCATTCACTGAGGTTTACTCCATCCCAGACACTGAGTTCAATACTTGACTTGCATGATCATAGTTAATTTCATGGTAATACTTTGAGACAGAGATTATTATGCCTACTATCCCAGAGAGAAAAGCATAACTAGAAGGTTAAGTTGGTTATCCAGGTCACATGGTGCTGGACACAAGATTTAAACCCAATCGCATTCAACATGAAACTCCATATTCTTAAATACTATGTAATATTCTTCACAAAGGTATTAATTGACTTTTTAAAATAGTGAGGTTCTGGAATCATGAAAGCACTGGGTTTGAGTCTCTCTGCTCTATGATATAGATCATAATTTGTATCACATGCTTTCGTTTATCCTTCTGGGCTCCTTAAAATACACCTGAGACACTCAAAGACATATTATTCAAGTTTTGTGAAATCTTCAAACAATATGTCTGAAGAAACAGACATGAAAATCCAGCTCATTTTTATTAAGACAGAGTTAAAGAGATATGAAAAAAAGTTGAGAATGCTATTCTTATAGTTCTTAGTTTGAAAAATATAATTTCTTTAAGTAAGAGTGTCACTCTGGTTACCATAAAATGGGTTTATTATCATTGTTTTAAATGACTTAATAAATTAATATTTTAGAAAATATTCAGTTTTATTTTTCAGTACTGTACATAACAATATAAAATGAAAGCCCTTTGGGTTCTGAGATGAGAAGTTTGAGAACCACTAACATTGGAGAAGGAAATGGCAACCCACTCCAGTATTCTTGTCTGGAGAATCCCAGGGACGATGGGCTGCCGTCTATGGGGTCGCACACACTGAAGCGACTTAGCAGCAGCAGCAGCAACATAGTTAATTGGTCTCCCTAGGTGGCACTAGTGGTAAAGAAACTGCCTGCCAATGCAGGAGTCGTAAGAGTCATGGGTTCGATCGTAAGATCCCTTGAAAGAGGGCACGACAGCCCACTCTAGTATTCTTGCCTGGAGAATCCCATGGACAGAGGAGCCTGAAGGGCTACAGTCCATGAGGTCATAGAGTTGGACATGACTAAGGTGACTTAGCATGCACACATGACGTAGTTAATTACAGATCCATGCACAATGCATTTTTTAAGCCTATTATGCTGTGGCACTGTGCTAAGTGTTCAAAATAAAAAGATAAATCTGACATAAGCCAAGCCTCAAAGTAGCTCCAAAGTTTGCATTGTAAAGATAATTGCAAGATATTTAGTACGGCTAAAGGTTACAAACAAAATGCAAATTGCGATTTCACAATGCCTGAAGTATTTCCAACACTCCCATTTTATTGATATGGAAACTGAGGCTCAGGGAGGAGGTAATATGTGGCTAAGGTTCTACAGCTAGTGAGTGGTGGACTAAGGTAGCCAATTCAATCCACAGGATGTTTTTGTGTTTTTATTAGGAGTTCATGACTTTTAAAAACAAATCTCCAGTGTTCTAGGATTGCATGTGTGTATATGTGTGTGTTAGTTGCTCAGTCATGTCTGAAAATTTGTGACCCCATGGACTATAGCCCACCAGGCTCCTCTGTTCATGGAATTCTCTAGGCCAGAATACTGGACTGGGTTGCCATTTCCTCCTCCAGAGGATCTTCCCAATCCAGGCATCAAACTTAGGTCTCCTGCATTGTAGGCAGATTCTTTACCCTCTGAGCCACCAGGGAAGCCCTAGGATTGCATAGTAAATATCAAAGCCCTAGAAATTGCATAGTATCAATCTTATAGAACTCCTATTGTTAAAGAAAATTAACAAACCTCCTCCTTGGGGACAATTTGTGTAGTATATTAGTGATCCTTATTAAAAGTAAGCTAAATCTTTGGTATAAATTATGTTTTAGAGAATTAATGATTATTTTGTTACCTATTTAAGATGTCAGTATGTGAGTGGCCCCTTTTGTGAGGTAAAGAAAGACCCATTTCATCATTAAATTGAACATAGGCAGTATTGCCTTAACTGAAAGGGACTTCTTACAGTTCCTTTTTTAAGAAAGATATGACTCTTTCTTTTGTAAGAAATGTAAGAAAAATATGGTTCAAAAGAACCAACCTCTAAATAAGCATACACATTTTTAAAATGCGATACATCCACTGGGAAAATCATCCCATGCCAAATGGTATAATTTCACTCTGTGCAAAACCATGTCCATTTCAGAAGGTGCTCAGTGCAGTAAATGTGGCTCAGTGAAACTTTTATTCAATAAGGAAAGCTTCATAAATACAGACCTTGTGCATTTTACTTGATTTGCCATAGAAGTGCATTTTGTTGAAACACAACTTTTAAAAGCTTATGAAGACATCCCCATATATTCAGAAATACCATCCTTGAAAGGATAAAAAAAAAAGCAACAGTAGCCTGTGAATCCTTTAATCACGGGCATTAAAGAAGATCTGTTGGGAGAGATTGCAAGGTTGCTGACTCAAGTTAACATTTCTTGGCTTGCTTCTGGGCTGCTAGCTGTCATTGCATGTACACGAAGCTGATGTAAAATGACATTTGCACCTGTTGTTGCCATCCTATGTTAATTAGCCGGGTGCCCTGAGTAGTAACCAGGCCATCTCATCCAAACAGAAGCCATTAACATATTGCACCTGTCATGACTAAGAAAGATGCTGGGCTGGGAGATAAGCATATCCCTGCATACCTTGGCTCAGTTAGCCAAGCTCTCTCTCCCAGTTGGAGTCACTTGGGGGAAGAAAAGAAGCGTGGGATGTAACCAGTCAGGAGTGAAAGAATACATTTTACCGCAGGTTTACTTTCATGTATTATGCATAGTCTTCAAGGTCACTGCATGATCATTTATAAGATTTTAATGAGATATCAAAGCAGAAAAAATGGAATGCAATTAGTGGAATCTTATTGAAAAGATAGGTATAATCAGAGTTCCCAATACTGTGCCCCCAATCTTCCAAATTTTAGAGCTAACTAGGAGACTATCCACATCACACCACAGGGAAGGGACGAGTGTTAACACTTCATTATCAAAGGCCTTGAACTCTTTTCAAGGCACAATTCCCAAAATTAAAGAACACACAGAAGTTTCTGTAAGAGAGGAATGCCAGGTACTTGAGTTAGAATATACTGATCTTTTCTAAACCCAGAGGAGGCAGATGACCTATTCCAAGACTTCAAGAAGAAGGGTTCCTATTAAGTATGGATATCTTCTGTGAATCATTGGAACAGGGCACACAGGTCAGGTATCTTATGCCAGTGAGCACTCCATTCCCCAGAAGGTGTTTTGTTCAACATACAGTCAGGTTTCTTTGAAGTTAGTTGGGTTCTATACAGTTTTTTCAATTTATAAAAATTGCTCAGCTCATACAAATGTTGGCTAAAATATAGACACATAGCACAGGAAAGCTCTAGATTGATAAACTCCGAGTTAACCAGAAACCTCACTCAACTGACATTTTTGCACTCAATTTAGGAGAAAGAGGCAGAGGAAAATAAATGGACTACAAAAGTGGACAACAGGGGTTTAATTTTTAAAAAATTTTGAAATATTTCCTGTGAATTGATATCCATGCTACTAAATTTTCCAGAACTTTATACCCACATTTTTGTTCAGGGAGAACTGATGTTAAAAATAATGATCCCTAGGCTCAAAGGATGCTGAAGTCTTTCATGATTCATCAAAGAAAAAAAAGATTTCATTCAGCACACTGTTCTAACTAAAGCAAGGATGTGTGGAGTGGTGTAGAAAGATTTCAGAGCTCAAAATTTTGGGGTAAGGATAACTCTGCATAATCACAGAAACTCTAAATCTACATATTTAATTCCTTAAATATTCTGGCTAGTTTCCTTTGGCCCCCTAAATCTTTTTCTCTCTGTTTTTCTAGGCTATTTGTGTGTGTGTGTTTTTAATTTTTTATTTTGTGTTGGAGCACAGATGATTAACATTGATATGATGGTTTCAGGTGCAGATCTGTCTTTCAGAGGACAAGTTGCTTAGTGTGAGTAAAATTTCACATATTAATATGTGATAATATGAAAGAATGGGCTCTATACTTACCCAATACGCAAACAACTTAGTCAATTTCATATGTAAGTTGGTATATTGCAGAGGGGATGGGAAATAGCTAAACGGTCTCAACTGAACCCATACCATATATTGATTGGCAGGATGACTAATTTTTTTACTCTGGTAGTAGTAGTTTTAAGGTTGAAGAGAAAAAAGACCCTCATGTATGTGTAAAGGCATTCATGAAGAACATTAGTATTCAAAAATATTTTGTTTACTGGTCATGAAAAAGTGCAATAAAATCATAGACTTTTATTGACAATCCAGGAATGTTTATGTAAATGTCTTAAAAAGCTTTCAAAATCATATTTATCTTCTGGTTAAATTATTACAAAATTAGCCATGTTTGAAGGTTACTCCACAATCAATGAAAAAACGAAAAACAAAACCTCACTTCTGCAGGTATTTTCTGTATCCATAGCATGTAGATATGAATAAAGAACTGGAAATAATGGCCAGATATTTTAAATTTCCACCAAGATATTTTACCTCATTTAATCAACTCTGGATAAATAACTAGCTTGGTTAATATAAGTGACAAATTTAGGAAGAGAAATTTGTCTCTACTTCCTGTTCAATACTGAGGTCGTGAGTATGTGCTATTTTTCTTAGATGCATTATTGGACAAGTCATTACTAATATGCCTTCTTCAGTCTGTAGCCACAAATACCAGGACTCTGATTCACATTTCCCCCAGCTATGACTCAACAAAATCTGGTATGGGGGGAAGAAAGCAAATAATCATTTTAATTTAATCAACAATACTAGACATAGGAGATAAAAAATAATTTAAAATTCATGAAGAAAACATCTTCCCATTTTTTAAAAGGTTAAGTTCCCCTAAGCTATGAAAGAAAAACACCCTCTGAAGACCTAGGGAAGCAGAAAACACTGGTGGCAAGTGACAGGAATTGATCCTCCTTGGCTGTGCCTGTCATGTCTCTAAATTTTATTTCCACCATCTCTGGAATGCTATGAAAGAGAGAGTGGGCGCCGGACTATGGCCTGAGGGCTTGGTACCCAGGTCTCTGACTTTTCTTCAATTAGGAGGCCTCCCTGCCTGATGGAGAGACGTGTGTCTGACTAGGGGCTTGGACAGTTGTGAGGTATTGATTAACCATAATGTGAAGTCAAATCTGAATAAAAAAGCCCCATGATCAAAAGACCTTCATCGGAGACAGCATGCCCTCTAAGTCAAGGGTCCAGAGATTCTGATGAGTGCGGTTTCTTTTCTGAGAGAGAGAGAAATCCCGCTTCCTGATAAAGGCTCTCTTGATAAGAAAGTCCACTGGACCTTCTGTCAGCAAAGCTGAGGCTTCAGATTTGACAGGCGCTTGTTAGTTTTTCATCTCAGAACACTCAACATTCAGAGGAGGGAAGAAAAGGAGATTGCTAATACTGCTGGGCATCGTGAAAGCCAGCCTTGAGTTTGGATGATGAAGCTACTGCTGCCTTCTTCCACTTAAAAGAAAACACAACCTCTACCTGGCATGGAAAGTGTCCCTTCCTACAATGCTGGCCCTGCCACAATACCCAGAACCATCACCAATTCAAGTACCACTTTGATCATGAACAGCTGATTCATGACTTTTAATTGAAAGTTGAAAAACGACTTTTTTAAAGAAAGGAATACCTTTGCAATTTCTCTCAGAGAATCCCTTATTATAACTTTTTAAATTTAAAAAAAATCTTGATACCTTTCGTGTCTATTGTGTTTTTTTTTAACTTTATTTTTGTTTACTTATTTTTTTAACACCAGAAACATTTTGCATTGGGGTATAGCCAGTTAACAATGTTGTCATAGTGTCAGGTAACAGTGAAGGGACTCAGCCATATATATACATGTATTCATCCTTCCCCAAACCCCCCTCCCATCCAGGCTGGCACAGAGCACTGAGCAGAGTTCCATGTGCTGTACAGTTGGTCCTTGTTGTTTATCCTTTCTAAATATAGCAGTGTGTACATGACCTTCCCTAAGTCCTTAAATAAGGCCATTTGCAGCAACATGGATGGATCTAAAAAGTGTCATATTAAGTGAAGTAAGTCAGACAGAGTAGGAGAAATATCATATGACACCCCTTATATGTGGAATCTAAAAAGAAATGACACAAACGAACATACAAAACAGAAAGAGATTCATAGACTTAGAAAACGAACTCACGATTGCCAGGGGGAAGGGATAGTTACTGTGTCTTTAAGACAGTGTTATGAATCAGCTACCTGGAGCCTTTACTACAGTCCTGTGAAATAGAAAGTCCAAGTGTCATTATCCTTAAGTGAAGATGCGAAACAAAGATGTATGCCAGAGACCACAAGCTTGTCCAAGGTCACAATGAATTAATAGCAGAGGCAGGATTAGAACTCAGGCATTCTGACTTCTAATCTGGTTTTCTTATCATAGAACTAGAATGAAGCCGTTCTGACTCCCAAATATTACGTTTGCAGTCTTGACTGAAAGCTGTGTCAGTAGCCTTATTGTAGAACTGCTGTATTTTAATGGTGCATTTCAGCAATCATTGTATTGTGTTGGCTCTAAGTTATCCAGGATAGAAACAGTGTTTCTGCATTCTCTCTTTACTATTAATTGCTGACTAACCAAACTTATATTCATACTGCTAACATTTCCCTTTCCTTCCGGTAGTCTCTTATTTTGCCTGCATGCATCTGCTCAATGACACTTTCCCCTGGATCTTAATCTCCCTACGTGTCAAGGCTATGTTTGCCGTAGTCTCTGTCGTACTTCCTGACCCAGCACCATGACTGACCCAAGGAAGTGTTCAATAAATATCAGTAGCAGGAATAAAGGAGCAAATGACTGAATAGAAGCACTAGAAGCCCAAAGGAGAACCATAAACAGACTAGAGATTACTGATGGAACTCCGTATAAATTAACAGAATAGACATGTGAAAATGGTCTCTGTCAATCTTAAGGAACTTTATTAGAAGTTCTGGGCTTCCCTGGTAGCTCAGATGATAAAGAATCTGCCTGCAATGCAGGACATTTGGGTTCAATCCCCAAGTCGGGAAGATCCCCTGGAGAAGGGAATGGCAACCCGCTCTAGTATTCTTGCCTGGAGAATTCCATGGACAAGCCATGGTGTCACAAAGAATTGGACATGACTGAGCAACTAACATTTTCATTAGAAGTTTGGGAAAGTTAACCAGAGCCTGGACTTCCTTGGGATAGTAACATGTCTTGTTCACTTTTGCATTCCCAGTGTCCTGGAACAAAGCAGGCACTAAATAAGGACTTTTTGAAATGACTGTTGAAGGCAAATTCCTTCTGCTTTTTTTTTTTACTGTTTTTAATATACATGTAAGCATTAATAAGTAACATTTATTGAATACTGTAACAGGCAGATTGCCAAGCATGTGTTATTATTTTTGTTCCTCAAATAACTCTAACAACTAAGTGTAATTATTATCCCATTTTATAGGTGAGGAAACTGAGGCTTATAAAGGTCATATGACTTGTCCAGAGTCTTGCTAGTAGGTGGTGAACCTAGTGTTCTGACCCAGATCAGATTCCAAGGTGAGCATTCTTTACTAGATGGCCTCTCAGGATTCCATATGGTTTTCTTTTTAATGAATAATAGTACTCTTGCCTGGAAAATCCCATGGTCGGAGGAGCCTGGTGGGCTGCAGTCCATGGGGTCTCGAAGAGTCGGACGTGACTGAGCGACTTCGCTTTCACTTTTCACTTTCATGCATTGGAGAGGGAAATGGCAACCCACTCCGGTGTTCTTGCCTGGAGAATCCCAGAGAGGGAGGATCCTGGTAGGCTGCCTTCTATGGGGTCCCACAGAGTCGGACACGACTGAAGTGACTCAGCAGCAGCAGCAGCAGCACACACTTATGTGGCGCTTTCTATGGGCCAGCCATTGTTAAAGGCACACTGCATGGATCAATTCATTAAATCTTCATATCTCCTCACATCTACCTTCATTACACTTGTGCTGATTAAAAAAAAAAAAAAGGAGGCCCAGAGAATGTAAGCATATGCCTCAACTCACACAGTGAGTAAGGGTAAGACTAGATTATGAATCCAGGCTCTCTGGTCCTAGACTCAGTGCTTTTAATCACCATGGAATACTGTTTCTTGATGAGGTTTGGATAGTAGTCAAGTTTTTCTTTTACCCATAATACTTAGCCCATACTAAGGAATACTTAATATGTAACATAGTAATCCACAATACTGAGCCTAGTCTAAGGAATATTTAGAATTCATTAGTACACATAGTCAATATCTTTCACTTATTATAGTACCTATCCCAAAGTGTGGTAATTTTTTTTTTTTTTTATGGTATCCAATCTCTCTAACTAGATTTGAAGCTTCTGGAGGAAAGATGGCTGCCAGTTTTCAATCTTTAGTTTAAGCATAGAAATCTGCTATAATTCCACTTCTAGTTTGGGCATGGCTAGAAAACCCTGAGCTTAGGGTACATTATATTCACTAGTCAATGGCTGTCATGGTATACTCATAAACTAATTTATAAAAATGACTTGTTTGTATGTGTTCATTTAGGGCTGTCAAATATTTATATTACAATACCCAGACAATATGAGGTAGAATTAAGATAGTGTTAAGTATAATTCAGAAACTAAAACTTAAATATACCTACATTGGTTTTTAGGGATATTTGATGTAAGGAAATTTAGGTATTCACCAGCATGAAATTCTAGCACAACAAGTGAAACTGTTTTTCCTTCTGACATGTCTCATTCTACTAATTAACCATTGGGAATGTGTGTCAAGCTCTTAAAAATATAAAAATAGAACGATAAAAAGTAAAAAAGAGCTTCTTAGTATATGTATTAGAACTTTTTGAAAAAATAGCCAATATATTACTGAAAGTTCAAAATCATAGGAACTTCTTCCCAAACACATCGGAATATATGGTACTAGGCTCACCTTTGTCATATCAGAATGTCAGACCGTTTATGGCTCATGGGAGATACTGACAAAGTCCTTGTGTTTTGCCTGAAACCCTCTATTTGTCTTTATTCACACAAAGCACCTTTTACCACAATGCTTTGCAAAACTTGTCTTCCCAGACGTTAACCCAACGATAATGCATGGAATGTCAGTACAAACGCCAATTTACGTCTGTTTCTATTTGAATCGATACCAAGAAACCCTTTCAACAGGAAACAATTTAGTTTTTAAAGCTTCCTTGGCTACTGGTACTTCGATAGCCAATTAGACTTTTGGTTTATATAGTTGGGCTTCCCCGGTGGCTCAGATGGTAAAGAATCCGCCTGCAATGCAGGAGACCTAGGTTTGATCCTTGGGTTGGGAAGATCCCCTGAAGGAGGGCATGGCAACCCACTCCAGTATTCTGGCCTGGAGAATTCCATGGACAGAGGAGCCTGGCAGGCTGCAGTCCATGGGGTCGCAAAGAGTCAGACAGGACTGAGTGACTAAGCACACAGGCATGGTTTGTATAGTTGGGCTTCAGTGTTTGCCTAGTGAAGAGATTCAGGACTATCTAAATATGAGAAGTTTCATATTATGATGATCCATTTATTTAGTTCAGTGGTTCTCTAGTGGGGACAATTTTGTTCCCTGGGGGGTATCTGGCAATATCTGGAGGCATTTTTGATTGTCACGACTAGGAGGGGTACTGGTGTCTAATTGGTAGATGGCCTAGGATGCTGCCAACCATTCTGCAATACATGGGATAGCCCGCTCCCTGAACAATGACTTATGTGGTTCAAATGTAATAGTGCCATAGTTGAGAAACCCTGTGTAGCTTAAGGCCTTTGGCTCTCTATTTGAAAAGGTCAGTACCCTTGAAACAGGGAATATGAATGTTTTAAAATATATCAGTCATTTACATTTTAGTGTGAGTTTACTCACACCTTTTACCACAGAAGTCTGTGATGAATGGGGGCTGGGCTTCATGTGAGGGAGGAGATTTTTCGTCATTGCATGCAGGCGTGCTGTCATTATAGGAAGAGATAGATGCAGAAATAAGAGGCTGAAGGCTCTAAAATATTGTATGTTTTTTCTTTACACACAGATTCAATTTTGCAGAATATAAACAGAAAATAAAGAATAAAAATGAGTATACCCATGCACCGTTATACAAATGTGCAATCGGATAATAGCATTCTAGAAATCAAAAGTCAGTATGTTGGAGGCAATGTTACAGCTTTTAAAAATCCAAGCTGTATCTACCATTTTAAGCTTTTCTCCTACCTTTCTATGTGATTTCTACTTTCCAGCCTGAAAAGATGCTATGAACTTTATTATCTCCCCTCTGACTTGCATTTCTTGCTCCTGCCTGAAATGCTTTCTCCATTCCTTTCTTCATGTTTAGGACAGTGCTGGCCAAAAATTTTACATGCAGGCCATCTCTGACCAGTTGGATTGGGTTAGTGCTTTGTTGAGAAAAATTCTGAGGCTTGGTCTGGGTGCTATGAGAAAGCTTGCCATGCCTAACTAACATGGGCTGGGAAGGAGTTGTGATTCAGTCATGGCCAACCATCTGCCTTCCCAAACAGGGTTTCAGGGCTCAGTTATGACCTTCTTATTAAATCTGCCCTAAAAAATAAACTCTTTTCTGAATACCCATTTGAATGAAGAATTCCTTTTCCTCAGTGATCAGTGCAAAGAAATAGAGGAAAATAATAGAATGGGAAAGACTAGAGATCTCTTCAAGAAAATTAGAGATACCATGGGAACATTTCATGCAAAGGTGGGCTCAATAAAGGACAGAAATGGTATGGACCTAATAGAAGCAGAAGACATTAAGAAGAGGTGGCAAGAATCCACAGAAGAACTACACAAAAAAGATCTTCATGACCCAGATAATCATGATGGTATAGTCACTCACCTAGAGCAAGACATCCTGGAATGCAAAGTCAAGTGGGCCTTAGGAAGCATCACTACGAACAAAGCCAGTGGAGGTGATGGAATTTCAGTTGAGCTATTTCAAATCCTGAAAGATGATGCTGTGAAAGTGCTGCATTCAATATGCCAGCAAATTTGGAAAATGCAGCAGTGGCCACAGGACTGGGAAAGGTCAGTTTTCATTCCAGTCCTGAAAAAAGCAATTCCAAAGAATGCTCAGACTACTTCACAATTGCACTCATCTCACACACTAGTAAAGTAATGCTCAAAATTCTTCAAGCCAGGCTTCAACAATACATGAACCGTGAACTTCCAGATGTTCAAGCTGGTTTTAGAAAAGAGGAACCAGAGATCAAATTGCCAACATCCGCTGGATCATCGAAAAAGCAAGAGAGTTCCAGAAAAAAAAATCTATTTCTGCTTTATTGACTATGCCAAGCACTTGACTGTGTGGATCACAATAAACTGGAAAATTCTAAAAGAGATGGGAATACCAGACCACCTGACCTGCCTCTTGAGAAATTTGTATGCAGGTCAGGAAGCAACTGGACATGGAACAACAGACTAGTTCCAAATCAGAAAAGGAGTACATCAAGGTATAGAGGGTGACTGTATATCGTCACCCTGCTTATTTAACTGGTATGCAGAGTACATCATGAGAAATGCTGGGCAGGATGAAGCTCAAGCTGGAATCAAGATTGCCGGGAGAAATATCAATAACCTCAGATATGCAGATGACATCACCCTTATGGCAGAAAGTGAAGAAGAACTAAAGAGCCTCTTGATGAAAGTGAAAGATGAGAGTGGAAAAGTTGGCTTACAGCTCAACATTCAGAAAACTAAGATCATGGCATCTTGTCCCATCACTTCATGGGAAATAGATGGGGAAACAGTGGAAACAGTGGCTGACTTTATTTTTGAGGGCTCCAAAATCAGTGCAGATGGTGACTGTAGCCATGAAATTAGAAGATGCTTGCTCCTTGGAAGAAAAGTTATGACCAACCTAGACAGCATATTAAAAAGCAGAGACATTACTTTACCAACAAAGGTCCATCTTGTCAAAGCTATGGTTTTTCCAGTATTCATGTGTGGATGTGAGATTTAGACTATAAAGAAAGCGGAGTGCTGAAGAATTGATGCTTTTGAACTGTGGTGTTGGAGAAGACTCTTGAGAGTCCCTTGGACTGCAAGGAAATCCAACCAGTCCATTCTGAAGGAGATCAGCCCTGGGATTTCTTTGGAAGGAATGATGCTAAAGCTGAAACTCCAGGACTTTGGCCACCTCATGCAAAGAGTTGACTCATTGGAAAAGACTCTGATGCTGGGAGGGATTGGGGGCAGGAGGAGAAGGGGACGACAGAAGATGAGCTGGTTGGATGGCATCACTGACTCAATGGACATGAGTTTGAATAAACTCTGGGAGTTGGTGATGGACAGGGAGGCCTGGCATGCTGCAGTCCTTGGGGTCGCAAAGGGTTGGACATGACTGAGTGACTGAACTGAACTGAATTTCCTTAACATCCCACTGTTCTTTCCAAATCAAGCTCAGAAGCCACCTTTGCTCTGAATCTTCCATGGTTCATCCAGGGTGAATCCCTTTCGGTTTACTTCTTCAGAACTTTTCTAGCCCTTAAAGAATATTTATAACATGATCCCTGTGTAGGAATGATTTATGTATACCTCCTATCCTTTGAGCTGTAATCTCTTGTATTTGGTCACATCTTAGACATAAAAAGTGATCAACATACTTTGTTACAGATTTTTAAAAATTGTTTTACCAAACTAGTAAAGAGAATATCAGGGCTTCCCTGGTGGCTCAGATGGTGAAGAATTTGCCTTCATTGTAGGACACCTGGGTTCAATCCCTGGGTTGGAAAGATACCCTGGAGAAGGGAATGGCTACTCAATCCAGTATTCATGCCTGGAGAATTCCATGGACAGAGGAGCCTGGTTGGGTATATAATCCATGGGGTCAACAAAGAGTCAGACACAACTGAGCGACTTTCACTTTCAAAGAGAATATTATAAAGGTGGTTCTTGATGGCATAATTTAATCCATATATTTTTCTTGGGGCAGTTAAAAAATATCCTTTACAATACTTCATTTCTCATTTTGATGACATTTACTAAATTCTAAGAAAGCTGAGTGCTGAAGAATCGATGCTTTTGAACTGTGGTGTTGGAGAAGACTCTTGAGAGTCCCTTGGACTGCAAGGAGATCCAACCAGTCCATTCTGAAGGAGATCAGCCCTGGGATTTCTTTGGAGGGAATGATGCTAAAGCTGAAACTCCAGTACTTTGGCCACCTCATGAGAAGAGTTGACTCATTGGAAAAGACTCTGATGCTGGGAGGGATTGGGGGCAGGAGGAGAAGGGGATGACAGAGGATGAGATGGCTGGATGGCATCACTGACTCGATGGATGTGAGTCTGAGTGAACTCCGGGAGTTGGTGATGAACAGGGAGGCCTGGCATGCTGTGACTCGTGGGGTTGCAAAGAGTCGGACACAACTGAGTGACTGAACTGAACTAAATTCTAACCTTGTGTAATTGTTTCCTTATTTTGTGTCCTTCATGACACTTTATTTTAGGTCCTATTCTAGCCACAAGAGATACAAGCTAAAACAGAATTTTTAAAGGAACTTATAGACTAATAGAGAAGACAGTAATGTGATTAAGTACTAGAGATAGTCTGGCAGCTTAGTTATGGGGGCAGGGGGCATAGCATGGAGATAATTTGGCCCTAGGATTTCTTCTCTTCTAAATTTTTAAAGCCCCAAGTCTTTGTTTCCAACCCTGTTCTCTCTCCTGAATTCCAGCATCATATATTCAAATTATTGCCTGACTTCTTCATAAGCACTGCTAAGAGGCAACTTAAACTCAGTGTGGCCCTAAAGAACATATGATTCACACCCTCAGCTCCTCTTCCTCTTCTCAGAGAACTATTTACAAGTTTTAAAGACAACTCATAATTAACTTCTTGTTTTTTTCCCCCACATCCACATCTAAAACCCAAGCGAGTCCTTTCAATTCTACAGCTAAAGTATATCCTAAACCCCTACAATTCTTTTCACCTTCATCGCTTCTACCCTACTAGATCGAGCTACAAACAGTAGATGATTGCAGTGATCTCCTAAATGGCTCCTCATGCCCACTCTTAACTCACCTCCTTCCACATAAGCAATCCTCCACAAGGTGGCCAAAATCCTCTTCTTAGAAAATAATCTTTAACAAATCTCAACCCTGCTTGAAAAGCTTTAAGCCTTTAGTTACACTTAGTTGCCACAGAATCCAAACCATTTGTGGCTCCTGTCCTCCTGGCTAATTTTACCTGGCACTACCCCACCTAATGTTCCTCCTGTGTTTATATGTTAAGTTGCTTCAGTCATGTCTGACTCTTTGTGACCTTCTGAACTGTAGCACATCAGGCTCTTTAGTTCAAGGGATTCTCCAGGCAAGAATATTGGAGCGGGTTGCCATTTCCTGCTCCAGGAGACCTTCCCGACCCAGGGATTGAACCCAAGTCTCTTAGGTCTCCTGTATTGGCAAGCGGGTTCTTTATCACTAGAGCCACCTGGGAAGCCCTTTACTTAGCTAAGTAGGAGGAACTCCTTCTCAGTCGTCTTGTCTGGCCTCTCCTTTCCAGCCTCTTCTTTCCATTCCTCTAGGACGTTAAACTTATGAAGTCCTGGAGTCTTCTTTCCAATTTCCTCCTGCATGGGATGTTCAGCCCTGGATCTTTTATGACACCTTACTTTTTAGAATAAATGTCAACATGTCAGCAGCAGTAGAACTTCCTAAGCACCCAATGTAAAGTGGCCACTGCCAGTAGAATATTTCAGTTCTCTTCATAACAATGGTCTGATATTTTCCTGTCTGAATCTATTTTTTTTCTACTTTTCTTCACTAGAAGAAAACATTTTGAGAGTAGAGATTTTCATCTGTCTTATTTAACACAGCATCTCTGACATTTAGAACAGAGTCTGGTACACAGTAGGTGCTTAAAAAGCACTGTTGATTAGATATTATTGATAGCCATTGGCCAACTAGATGGTATTGGCAGTAAATACATAAATTACTCTCTATAGGGAACACTATGAAGTGATCTGTTGGCCCTTTCTTAATTAAGGTTCCAGACTTTTAGACTTAGACAGCAAGAGAAAACCATTAGAGTAGTCACAGTAATGGTCTCTTTGCCCTCAGGTCAGGGTGCTATAGAGAATGGGCTTAATCTAAAGATTTCCCACCTATGTTCCTGCTAATTGAAGATGTAGGGTTTGATGCAAGAATTAAGCTGAGAATAACCAGCCATTAAAGCTCTTAGAACTTATTAGAGGTTTGGGAGATGGATGAAGATAAAAGTGGGAAGTATTTATTGTATTACTTACAAAGCACTTGGGCTATTTTGGACTCCATACTCTCTATATTATGCTCAAGAAATACAGTGTCTGAAGTCCCTACCCTTTGGATAAAAGATGGGTCATAGTCAGCAGGAAATACATGTAGCATCTTGAGCTATGCTCCTTTTAAAGTTAATCAGAGTGTGGTAGTGATCAAGGGATAATAGAGATAGAAAGTTACTATGATGATAAGTAGGTATACCAAACAGCCTGCCAATAGCTAACAAAGGAACAGTAGCTAAAATGATGTACTAGTTTTCTTTTCAGTTAAGGAAGTTCACGCTGACATGAGCCTTCACTGAAAGTTGAGTACCCCTTATCTCTTTAGCAGTCATGCAATATTAGGGCAGACTTTGTGTACAGTTAGTGCTGTTCTTGAGAACCCCAAGTCATTCTCTTAAAAGATTAGTGGAGAAAATATTCTTTATGATCAGAGCATATTGTTTTCCAATTAAATATCTATAACAAACTCTCTTAGCATCAGGACTGCTCCTAGAAAAGGAAACTAGAATGTTTCATGCCAGTACAGGGTGGGATACTTGGTTTCCAGGCATGGCTGGATAAGGAATTCTTATCCAAGGGGCATATACTATGCAATTTTCAGCATGAGGAAAATGAATGGCTGCAATATAGGAGATTTTGGAGTTTCCATAGCTTCAGATACTAGAAAACCTGCTGCCTCCACAGTTTCCACACCTTTTCCTCAGCAAAATGTTACACAATTGTGCTGAGGACACTTGTGGCCTCTAATGGCCAGATAATGGACCACAGTAAAAGTTATGGGTCCCCAGCTGGATTGAAGCTCATAATGGCTGGCAAGATCCATTATTTCACCATTAGGATCTGCAGAAAATGGAGACAATTGTCAACCAAAGAGAAAACAAAAGTACATCATGGCATGTATTTCTCTTATTTGAGAAAAAATTCTAATTCCCTAGAGTGGATGGTGATTTTCCTATGTATATGAGTTTCTCTATTGCCTAACCTGTGTGTATTTTTAGAAAGCTTTTAATGCATAAATGCATTGTCTGTTATTCCAAGTTGATGGATTATGATTATGGTCCTACACTGGATTTTAAAGTGATTAATTACAATTTTCAATTTTTAAAAATAAATAAGAGGACAAAAATTAGAGAAAGATGAAGAATAGATTTGGTTCATGTTAAGTATCTGAATGGTTTTCTCCTCCTTCCCCAATTCAGCTATTTTCCATAGCACAAAATATGGTAGTTTTAATGTCATCGTATTTTCTGAGGATCTATCTCTGCTTTAGAAAGAGCCAAGACCCTTTAAATTACAAGGGTGGTGAGCTATTATTCCATGTCTTGGTAATATTTCTTTAGAAATCAATAAACACGTCTTTAGCCGTTTCATTTAGCCTTGTGGGGCTTGATGTTTTAGTTGTGTCTTCTAGTAAACGTAATGGTGGCATGATATCAATATTCCTTTTAAAAAAATTATGCTCCCACTTTTTTCCTCTTATCACTCTCACCTTTGAATGAAACTAGAGTCAATATAGAGTAACCCATTATCTGATGTGTGTGTTTGGGATGGAGAGAAGGCAGCAGGGGAGACTGACATAGAACACCACATTTTGTGGAACTTATGATCTGTTAAAATCCCAAATTGTCCCTCCTGAGAAACTGAAATTATCTATTTGAGATCCTTCCATCTTGTAGGAAGGTAAAGTCCTGATCCTAAGTTAACTCTGCTTCTTGAGGCAGTTGCATATTTAGCTCCAGTTGGCTGATTAGAAATATAAATTTAAAAAATTATTTGGAAATTTAAATCTCATATTTAAAAACTGTATTTTTTTCTAGCATAAATAAATTATGAGGCAAAAATATTTAAAGTACTTTTTATATTTAAGCCATATGAATCTCCCCCTTTGCGTTATGTAAAACTATGAATTTCAGCCATTAAAGAATCTCAATACAGGTGCAAAGATATGCAAGGCACTTATGATTATTTTGTAGAGTTCTTCATACTTTGTGGAGTTGGTGATGTTTATTCTGATATATTTATTGGTTGATGATTAAAAATACATACCTAGAACAAATAATTCTTAAAGTTTTTTTTTCAAATACAGTAGTATTTTATTGAAAATGAGTATCATGGCAGAATGGATTACCTATACTTTGTTTTTTTTACTCCATGACCATGTCATGTAGAGTTAGGGTTAGGGTTATGATAAGGTAGATCAGCATTTGAAATTCTCTGCACAGTTTGGGCTCTGATGCAAGATGCTCTGGGGAATGCTGAAGAAGCTGTAACCTATCTCTCACAAAGTTCAAGTGGCTTTCATTTCTGTTTTGTAAGCTTCTCAAAATTTAAAAAAAGTTGAAATATTTTATTACAACACCAAGTAATGGTGATTATTCCATAGACAATACCATTTCAGATGCCTTATAGGTCAAATCTTTCAAAATAAAGAGTAAGGTAATTTCAATTACAGGTTAAAGTAGCTTAATGAGAAGTTGGGGCTTCTCAGGTGGCTCTGTGGTAAAGAATCTGCTGGCTAACGCCGGAGATGCAGGAGGTGTGGGGTTCAATCCCTGGATCAGGAAGATTCCCCTGGAGTAGGAAATGGCAACCCCCTACAGTATTCTCTTTTTCAAACGATTCTAAAATTTGTATGGAAACACAAAAGACCCCAAATAGCCAAGGCAATTTTGAGAAAAAAGAACAAAACTGGAGGTATCACACTTCCTGATTTCAAACTATATTACAAAGTTACAGTAATCAAAACAGTATGATACTGGTACAAAAGCAGACATATAGATCAGTGAGACAGAATAGAGATACCAGAAATCAACCCACATTTACATGGGCAATTAATGCATGACAAAGGGGGCAAGAACATACAGTGAAGAAAAGACAGTCACTTCAATAAACGGTATTGGGAAAACTGGAGAGCTGCATGTGGAAGAGTTAAGCTGGACCACTCTCTCACCCCATGCACAAAAGTAAGTTCAGAATGGACTAAAGACCTAAATGTAAGTCCTGAAACAATAAAACTTATAGAAGAAAACATATGCAGCAAGCTTTTTGACATCAGTCTTAGTAATATTTTTTGGATATGTCTCCTCAGGCAAGGGGGAAAAAAGCAAAAATAAATAGAACTACATCAAACAAAAAAGGTTTCACACAGCAAAATAAATTATCAAGAAAAGAAAAAGCCATCTACTAAATGAGAGAAGTAGTTGTAAATGATATACATTTACAACTGTATAAGGGATTATATCTAAATAATAAGGGATTATATCTGATATATAAGGGATTATATCTAAAACATACAAAGAACTTATACAACTCAACATAAAAAGAAAAGATTAATAATTGGGCAGAGAATCTGAATAGACATTTTTCAACAGAAGACATACAGACATATGGCCAACAGACACATGAAAAGATGTTCAACATGACTAATCATCAGTGAAATGCAAATCAAATGAGATATTACCTCACACCCATCAGAATGGCTGTCATCAAAAAGACAATAAATAAATGTTGGTGAAGATGTGGAGAAAAGGGACCCACTCATGCTGTTTGTGGGGATAAAATTGGAAAACAATGTGCAGAGTCCTCAAAAAATAAAAAATAGAACTACCACATGACCCTGCAATTCCACTCCTGGGTGTTTATTTGAAGAAACCAAAAACAATAGTATAAAAAATTTCAAATATCTCAATAGTCTTTGTATTTGACTATATGTGGAAATGATAATATTTAGATACATTGAGTTAATAACATTTTTATTAAAATTAATGTTATCTATTTTTTCCTTTAAAAGTGACTACTAGAACATTTAAAATTATATGTGCTATTCAGATTAATGACTTACATCTGTTTTTCTCAGATAGAACTATCTTCTGTAACTTCACAGTAAGCTGGAGTTACTTTAGCTTTTCAGAGCAAATTTTCCTATGATCTCACAAGTCTCTCTTTGTATTAGCTAGAGGCAAAGCCTGTTTGCGACAGAACTGAAGTTAACAGAATCCTTTACCTCCCAATTGTTAGACTTTTCCATTTTAATAATTATAACAATAAAGTCACAAAAATATTCTTCCAAATTTTCCATTGAGAGTCACGTGTTATATGATATCACGTCCAAAGGATTTGGTCACATGGTATTCATGCTTTAGAAAGAATTGAAAGAATTGTTTAGAAAGAATTGGTCCGTTTTTGGGGAGGTGGGGAGGTTAGGATACCGTAATCCATTTATTCTTTGCCCATTCTGGGGTTCTTGCCAAGGTATCACACACATGACAATTAACAGTAAAGTAAGAAATAAGAGTCTTTAATAATAGGCTAGCACATGTTCCCTTCTCTCCCAGCAAAGGGCTCTGAATAAAAACTGAGCTTAGGCCAGAGGTATTTGAAAAAAGAAAATAAAGGAAAGGCTGGATCAGAGAGAGGCAAGCTACTGGCAACTGTGCCTGGGACAACAGTCTTCTTTATCTGCTTACCAAAAATTGCAAGAAGTAAAAGTTAGTATCCACCTCCCCAGAAGGCTTTGTTTCTCTTAATGGGTTCAAAACAGAAAACAGGTAGAAGAGAAAAAGACGGTGGCCAGACCTGCCTCAGGAGCAAGTCGTATGCCATGCATAGTGTTCCAAAATTGCTCCTTTTTGAATTCACATACATACCTCCACTTTGAGATATGTGGGGGGAAAAACGACTTGGTGAATTGACTGTCTCTACCACAAATTAAGAATAGAATACTGAAAACCAACCTCTTTCTTAGAGAATAAATAAGCCAAGGATACTCTTTTCCATAGCTTTAAAAGTTAGATAGGATGCTACTGTAGAGAATTCCAGATGGATCAATTTGTGAAGCTTAAAAATATCCTGTATGAGATGTTTTCTGAGTTAGAATCTGCAGCAGCTGGATTGCAAATTGAATATATTGTCATCAACTTTGAGGCCATAATGGTCAGTGCATTGTTCTGCACTACTTAAATACCTGTGAATGAGCATGTTGAGCTCAATAATATGATTTTCTTCCCTGGCTTTATTTCATTTGTTTGATTATTTAAATATGAGTGAAGAATTTTGAGTGACTATTTAAGCATGGATCATTGAGAATGTCTCAAAATAATTTATTTCCATATTTCACCTTGCAGCCCTACCCTTTCCATCCCAGCCCCTGTAAATGAGAGTGAAAGCAATTTCCTGTGGGAGAAGATGAAACTCCAAGGTCCCTCTGCCTTCCCCACAAAGGCTATTGCCAATCAATGCAGTTCCCTGGGGTTAAGGTCTTGTATGCAGGGGGTCCAGGTAAATTGTTCCTGGTAGAGAATAAAACTGCTGTCACTTGTCTTGGGGAATAGAAGCTAAGACAGCTAAGGAACAATACGTCAGCAAAAGGCAAAAGAAAACTCTCCGTTTTAGACTAAATTTCAAGATACCACAAAATGTTTGCTAGTAATATCATATTTAATGTTTTCATGAATAAAATATTGATGTCTAGTACATTTAAAAAAAACTGAATGTGATGACCAGTTTAAAATTCATGCATCTCCTTTTCCTCCAGAGTGATCAAAAGCTTCTGATTAGGATGGCAAAGATAGGTTTTAAGGCATATGCCATTCTGCAGAATTGCTGTCTATTAGAGGCCATGATACCAGTAAAATTAGATTAAGGTTAAGGCAGGAATGTAAATTTTGTTAATAAGGTTTCTATATTTTAATTCAAAACCAAACACCCTGCGGGTCTATTGATGCTAATCCCATTTAATCTTGCAAAAAGCTTTCCTGGTATCAAGGGATCTGGGTGAGTACTTGCCCTTTATTACCTGGAAAATGAAGAATTTTCTTACACCTTCACCTCTAAATAGTATAAACATAGCCATAGAATTTTGATGACTTTAAGAAAACAAATATATTTATATGACTCTGTAGAAACTCAAATGCTATGTGTTATGTGCAATGAGTGTTATATCTACATGTCTCTTGCAAGAGTCATATATTCATCTGTTTAATTACTCCGTGCCTGAAGTCTCTTGTATTTAAAATATTTATGCTTAGTTTACTAACCTGTGCCTTTCTGAGTTGGCACAGCTGTTTCAAAACATTTCAAAAAATGTTTTGAAAGTACATTAAAAAAATAAGTCGAGACATATCACTTCTCACTTTGGTAAATAAATTACTTCTCTGCTTTAGGGAGATTTTGCCATTTATTTCTCACCTTTTATTTATTTCAGTGCTTTCTCTGCTCTCTTCTGACTCTGCTTTTCCTACAGTCTCTGTCAGAGCGTGTCCCTAACACACACTGTGATGTGTCCCAAATTTTACCATATGCTCATTCTCCTTCGTGCGTGCTGCGTGCATCCCTCCTGAATACGATGTTAAACAATTCTGTACTCTACATATACACGTATATATGTATGCGGGTGTGTACGTGTGTATATATATGTACATGACTAAGGTGCTAGAGAGGATGAAGATATATGTATCAAGTGCTGAAATCTTTTTAAATGTGGTGGACTGGAAAGGGTGTAAGTTTTAGAGCCAGATATATGCTCTAATTCCTCCCCTTTCAAAGTGTCTGCACCTGAAATTGTTCTTTCTTATTTCTTCCATCATTTCCATCAGCATAAATGTAGCATTACCTAGCATATTAAAAAAGCTCTGGCAGGTAACAGCTTCATTGTTCAAAAAATAATGTTTCTTTCACTTCCCATTACAAAAAAATTCCCCAAACATTATAGATAAATACCAGTCTTTCTTACTGGGTAAAAGGTCCCATGAAGCCAAGAAATTTTTTGTCTGATTCAGTACTACAGACTCAGCACTTAGAATACTTCTAGCATCTATAGACGTCTCAGCAAACACTTGTCAAATGAATGAATGAATGAGTGAATGGGTGAATGAACAATGTTTGGATCAGAGTATAGGCTTAATCAAGGTTGGCTCTTATAACAATGAAACTGACATTTTGTGAACCTGATATTTCTTATAAACGCCAAGAAGATTCAGAACAACCACACCACGAAGCTTGTCTAAAATTCTATCACTGAAGTCTGAAAGACTTACCGGTACACATATCAGTGGTTATATGGTTTAACAAGTTTGACATGTCTTTGAAATTTTATAGGGAAAAGTCTGCCATGAAATCTTTCAACTTTCTATTTCGCTTACCTTCCTATTATTACTTGAATATTGTGTACAGTTTCTAGTTATTTCCCTAAAACTGTAGCACCTAAGAATAATAAACTTATGCCATGTTCTTTATCTAAGTAGAGTATGTTAAAGTTTTAGATACTAGAATTGAGTTATTTCAATGTTTACTTAGGAAGTAAACAGGAAGTGCTGCTATTGACTCATCTATCATTGTAGGTTTGTTGACTGTAACAAATGTCCTATTCTGGTGAGGGATGTTGATGATGGGAAATACTGTGCATATGTGAAATCTCTGTACTTTCCTCTCAATTTTTTATTGAGATATAATTGATATATAAAGTTACATTAATTTCAGGTATACAACATAATCATTCCACTATGTATATTAATATATTAGAGATGATCACAATAAGCTTAGTCAACATCCATCACCCTGGAAGAAAGTGGCTCTGAAAGTGAAGTCACTCAGTCATGTCCAACTCTTTGTGACCCCATGGACTGTAGCCTACCAGGCTCCTCTGTCCTGGGATTTTCCAGACAAGAATACTGGAGTGGGTTGCCATTTCCTTCTCCAGGGGATCTTTCCAACCCAAGGATCAATCCATCACCCTGCTGCTGCTGCTACTGCTGCTAAGTCGCTTCAGTCGTGTCCGACTCTGTGCGACCTCATAGACGGAAGCCCACCAGGCTCCCCAGTCCCTGGGATTCTCCAGGCAAGAACACTGGAGTGGGTTGCCATTTCCTTCTCCAATGCATGAAAGTGAAAAGTGAAAGTGAAAAGTGAAAGTGAAGTCGCTCAGTCGTGTCCGACTCTTAGCGACCCCATGGACTATAGCCTACCAGGCTCCTCCATCCATGGGATTTTCCAGGCAAGAGTACTGGAGTGGGGTGCCATTGCCTTCTCCAATCCATCACCCTACAAAATCACAAATATTTTTTCTTGTGATGAGAACTTTTAAGATCTACTCTCTTGATAACTTTAAAACATAAACTCCACTATCATTAATTCTAGTCACCATGCTGCACATTACATGCCCAGGACTTATTTATTTAATAACTGGAAATTTGTACTTTTTGACAACTTCCTCTTAATTTTGAAGTGATCATAAAACTACTCCAAAAAGGCTTTTTTTTTGAAGAGAGAAAATACAAGGCATATGAACAATTCTGTCTTAATATCTTCCAGTAGTGATTTAACTTTAAAGCTTTCACGTGTTTGGAACTTTCTCTAAAAGAGGAGTAAAAATCAACAATGTGGAAATTCTTTGATTTTATTTTTCTGATGCAACTGCATGCATTTGGTAATACAGGATAGGTAACCTCAGTGTTAATTAAAATTTCAGTAAAAAAGCACATTATAATTAATAGCACTCCTGGTCTTAGTGCATATACTCTAATAAAACAAATCCAGCAAAGCTGAAATAAAATCATTCTAAAACATACCTAGATCATGCCGTTACACTGTCCATACAACTTCAGTGTCTCCCCATTGCCTAGAGGATTAATAGCAAATTACTCAGCCTGAAAAATATATCCTTCTGTGCTGACCCCAAGCAATTTCCATAGCCTCGTCACCAGCTATTTCTGATACAAACCTGATGTGACATCACAGCAATCAACAACCAGGCAGAGTTGACTGAGACGCCACCTAATACTACCTGGTTGTGTGACTTTGGGAGCTTTTGATCCAGCTCTTTTGAACCTCAGCTCTCCTATCTGGTTAATAGTACTTTCTCACTGCACTGCTGGGAGGACTGTGGCAAAGTCCAGGCTCCATGTGGTCCCTGGCATCAGAAGCTCTCAGTAACGAGGAGAGTATTATCATCCCTAATGATGTCTTTTTATTCCAGTCTTGGTGTCTTTGTGCCCTTTCTTGAAACACAGCTGAAAATTCAAGGTTTTCCTGTCTACTCATCCTTCAAAGCCCCTCCTCGTGTGTGAAGCCTTGACAGCCCACTCTAGCCCAAGATGATTGCTTTTACCCTGAACTCACAGTTCTCATTTTCCATATGTTCCTTTAAAAATGATTTGTATTGTAATCTCTCTGATACTCTTCTCTCATAGTTTATCTTTCCACATAGTTATTTTATGAACAGAGTTGCTATCGAAGGAAGTCATGGTTGGGAGCTAGAAAGAAAATAAATAGATGGACAGACTAGTGGATCCTAAACTGTGTCCTCTGGAGCTTCCCTGGGGGACATTGTGGTGGGGTGGAATGAGTGCAGTGCCATTTGGAGAACCTCAGGTAAGCAGGGTTCTTGGTCCTGTCCACAGCTTCTACTCAGAGCATCAACCTTTCAATATTTCTTTGTTGTGATTATTAATATTTATTGAAACTCATCTAACAAGATTAAGTGCTGGAGTTCCAAGTAAGAATTCACCAATAAAAGAATTCCATTGCTCTATGAAACCTTGAAAGTCATTTATCCAGTGCAAGCTTCTAGCTTCTACTAAGAAAGAAGACTTGGAGAATCACAATCAAGGTCATGCAATGCAGGCTGACATTAGAAAAATAGTCTCAAACCCCAGCTTCTTTAGTTTATAGTTTGCCTGTTTATTAATTAAATGACTAGAGCCTTGAGGTCAGAGACCACTTATTTTATTTCTCTGTTTTTCTTCCAACCCTAGCTCAGGGCTTTAAACAGAATCCCAGTGTCTAAATAGTTAAAGAGGGCAGTATCCCTATAACCCAATCACAAAATGGGAACAATAGACCACTTCCACCACAGCCCCTGTAGACTGAAGGAACATTTGGATAGAATAACAGAAGAAGCATGGTATGGATCAGCATGAACCAGGGTCCATTTCATTTTGGACCCTTTAAATGTACCCTGAATATCCATTCCAGGTCAGCCTGGAAACCTCATTCCAAATTCCTGCCAGTTACCTGCAGAATTCTTCAATCCTCCACTGCTAGTTATCACTGGTTTCTGAGCAGGGCTGCTATGGAAGGAAGCCATGGTTGGGAGCAAGAAGGAACTAAATAGATGAACAGGCTAGTGGATCCTAAACTGTGTCCTCTGGAGCTTCCTTGGGAATACTGTGATGTGGTAGAATGAGGTGCAGTGCCTTTTGGAGAACGTCGGGTAAGCAGGGCTCTTGGTCTTATCCCCAGCTTCTACTCAGAGCATTTACCTTTCAATATTTCTTTGTTATGATTATTAATATTTATTGAAACTCATCTAACAAAATTAAATGCTGGAGTTTTCATTTTGAAATATTAGCTAAATATTAGCTAATATGAGCTAAATATTAGCTGTCAAATGGAATTTGAATTCTGTGTGGACTATCTAGCTTGTCTATGACCTTTGTATTTCATCAAGATTCTAGAGTTATTATTTTCTTCCACCTGTAAGTCCTATAGGTGTTGGCCAGAGAAGTCTGATTCTTGTATCTTGATGCCTCCCCAGGAAGCCTGTAGCTGTGTCTCCTCTCCTCTGGGCTCCACATGATGAGACAGGGGAATGACCTAATTGGTCTGGGTATGAAAACAGAGCCTGGACAAGATGCTAAAAAGTTAGGTATTGATCAAAAAGAAGACCCAAAACGGCACAATAAGGGGAAAGAAATAATACTTGAGTTCAATCTTGAATCCATTGCTGAGGAGCTAGCCCTGAGATACCAAGCAAATCAATGGAACGTTCTGAGCCTTGGTTCTCTCACCTTTAAGAACTGCTTTGAGGAATGAGTAAAATAACCTGGATGTGTATATATGGAATCTAGAAAAATGGTCCTGATGAACCTATTTGTTGCTTTACTCTTAAAATAGAATAATGGTTAAAGTATATGCCCTAGAGGAGGGCATGTCTACCCACCCCAATATTCTTGCCTAGAGAATCCCATGGACAGAGGAGCCTGGCTGGCTATAGTCCATAGGATCATAAAGAGTCAGACATGACTGAAGTGACTTAGCATGCTCTTATGTTGCAAATAACATTCTGTAGGCAACATTACGCTGTGTTTTTTTTTTTTACAATGTAGCCAGTCTGGATCAGTTTTGGCAATTGTTAGTGGTGGTTCCCTTGCATTTACTTCAGCATAGTTCATCTGCCTAAACTATTGTTTAGGCCTCTCCCCCAAGAGCCAGACCTTGAAGGAGATTCTTTGGCAGTAAGTGGACCACATGGTCTTTGGAGAAGAAGTGGAAATAACCAATTTCATCATGTAGACCTTATTTCTTTCTGAAGCACAGAACACTTCAACAATTTGTTCCTAATTTCTGTGAATAATTTATTTTCTTATGATGGTGGTCAATGACTGGTCAGGTCAGGCAAAGAAAGAAAATATTCCTCAGTTTCATCAGATCCTATGCTGAGTCACCATCTTTTCCTTTTTCTTAGGAAGTGAAGGTAGTCCCATGAAAACAGCTTACCTTGTGGAATGATGTCAACCAAAGTTCTGGACACATTTTGATTACTTGGTAAAATAATATTTTCAGGCCTTATTACTTCAATATTGATTTAATTTGAAACAAGATGTAATTTGAGACAATTTCTAAGCTGTTCTTTAATTTGAAAAGGAAAGGATCATCTGAAACTTGGATAATTCGAAACCTGTTTTTGGTCCCCTGGTTTCAAGTTTGGGAGATTTTGTGCTTGCATGCATGCTAAGTCACTTCAGTTGTGTCTGACTCTGTGTGACCCTATGGACTGTAGTCTGCCAGGCTCCTCTATCCATGGGATTCTCCCGGCAAGAATACTGGAGTGGGTTGCCATTCCCTTTTCCAGGGGATCTTCCTGACACAGAGATTGACCCTATCTCTTACATTTCTTGCATTGGCAGGTGAGTTCTTTACCGCTAGTGCCACTTATAAATAAATTACCCTCTCCCTATTCCCTGACTATCTTTCATAGTTCTAGAAAAGCTGACTCTCTGTATGGTTCCCATTTCCCTTGGACCTACTGATTCTAACTGTGCCATTGTCATACAGCTTACACAGAATCCTTCCCATCCTTTCTTCATTGTGTGAAAATTTAACATTTATGAGCTGTAATTTCAGGCTCTATTTTCTTAACAGCCAGAAGCAGTGTCTTAGCCAATCATCCTTTACTCAGAAGGATGTTTAATGTAGATTTTGTGTATTTTTTGGATACTTAAACAATTCTTAGAGCTCATGCCAGTCCCTGATTCAGAAGTCTGTATTCATTCCCTGACACTATAAACACTTTAAATTCCTATAGAAAAGTGACTACTCTGGGTGGTCTCATAGATACAGAAGACTTGATGTTCACTCATTCAAAGACAAGGCTCTCTTTACCTGGGCTCCATTGGAGACCCCAAATTATTGCCAACATAATTTCTCTTCTGCCTCCTAACCTCTTGTGGCTGAGTTGACCTGCTTATTGTTTCTATTAATACATCAATCTCAAGTCGCTTACTTACACTCATACTATCACTGGAACCCCAATGTTAGTCCTACTAGCCGACCACCCAAGGCAATTCCTTGTGCAGAAATGATCCACAGTGCCCAAGGGAAAGCACCTCGTGGCGCAAGTAGCTGCAGCCCCAGCCTTCCAGTCATGGCGCTCCAAGCTGCTGCCTCTTTCCCTGGGCAATGAATCCATCCATCATCCCAAAGCACTAGATGGTAAACAGGAGTCAAATTAAAGAAGTCCGGTTTTGTCTACAAGTTTTTTGAACATGTATGATGCGAAGGAACATTTAGCTTAGCAGTGACCCTTTGTGACATAGGGGTAGGTTGTCTTACTGCTAGTTTTGCTAGTCTGCTATGTCCATGGGATTCTTCAGGCAAGAATACTGGAGTGGGTTGCCATTTCCTTCTCCATACTAATATCATAAGACTCCATGGGCATTTTTTCCTTTTTTGTTTTTCTTGAGACCAGTGGAATGATGCCACTTTATTCAGATTTGGAATTGCTCCCCAAGAGTCTAGTTGAAGTTAGAATTCTATTATAATTTGTGATTTGTCATCAAGAAAGAAACAGGATCCAGAAAAAGAAGGTCTATGTGCTTCTATGCTATTCTTTTTAGTTCCCTGTTTTGGTGTACTTTAGCTTGGAGGAGCCTGGTGGGCTGCCGTCTGTGGGGTTGCACAGAGTTGGACATGACTGAAGCGACTTAGCAGCAGCAGCAGCAGCTTCCCTGCAGACAGTTCATTCAGTTGGAATGGCTAACAAGACCACAGTGGCAGTCAGTTACTTGTAGGCCAATCATCTTTCCAGACTACAGAGAATCTTAAGGGGAGCCAGCTCATAAATGTGTGCTTTCAGTCACAGGCAGGACCAAGGGAGAAAGTGTGGCCAGATGTGGGTCAGGGCAAAGTCATTAGTTATTTGGAAGAATGACGCAGGCATGGGTACTCGTGTATATGGTGGGTAAGGAGCAGCCTAGTTATGAGTTAAGACTGTAATCTGTATTCAAAATCAACTGGCTTTTTTCCAGTTATTTGCTCTTAAGATGACTGCTCTAGCTTCCTGGGCCTCAATTCACCAAAGGCATGACTTTAGCACCACTGCTTACCACCTGTGTTACAGATTTGTTGTAAAGTTAACAAAAAAAGATAATAACTTGTGCACAATATAAAATATACATTATGAGATATATAGATCAGTGGTTAAAATGGCAAATTCTAGAAAAAGGCTGGCTTGTTCAAGTCCCAACTGTGTTTCTAGAGAGTTGATCAAGGAAAACACAGTCTCATCTCTTTTCGCTAAAGTCCTTCATCTGTAACAAGGGTAATGACAGTACTGACCTCTTAGGGTTGTTTTAAAGATTAAATAAAATGATACATGTAAAGAGTTTATGGGGCTTCCCACGTGGCTCAGTGGTAAAAATATTCATCTGCCAATGCAGGAAATGTGGGTTTGATCCCTGGGTCAGGAAGATCCCTGGAGAAGGAAATGGCAACCCACTCCAGTATTCTCATCTGGGAAGTCCCATGGACAGAGAAGCCTGATGGGCTATGGTCCATGGGATTGCAAAAGAGTAGGATATGACAGAGCTACTAGAGAACAACAGCAAGAAGAGTTTATAGCACCAGTTGGCACATTATAAAAGCTCACTGTAAAAACCCGATGAATGTTAACTATTTCAGCTATTATCAAAACACTTTTTAAAAGAGCTAGCAGACTGATTTGGAAATCTTGACGAACGATATGAGTAGACCACTGGAAAGCATTCTTTAAACCAATGATATCAACATTATTTTTATTAGCAATAAACAATTACACTGATAATCAAGCTGCACTTTTGGTGTGAACTGATTTGCCATGGTTGCATTTCAGGTTTGTTTGAGTTTCACATACAGTATAAGTGCTGTGGATTCCTTTTTCAAGCCATGTGACTTTTGGAAGGAAAAAAAAAAAGCCAGGTATCTCTAATGGTCTAGTGTTGGCAGTATGTTTTCTTAATGTGAAATGAATGTGTGAGCTTATTATACTAATATGAGTTTGCCATGTCCTAAAATTTATTACTCCAAATCAGCGGCATTTGTGTTGTTACCAGTGTGATTGCTAGTTGATACTGGAATGCATTCATTAGCTCCATAGTACAGAAATTTTACAATACCAGAGTTGCTTCTTCTTCTTTTTTATTTCTATTCTTAGCTTTTTTTTTTTGTCAGCTTGACTGTTCTGCCTTTGGAACAGAATAATGAGATAACAGTTAAGTGAGGAGTCAATGAAGATTTTACAGAATGGGACAGACTTCTTGCAACTACGCCCAGGATTTTGCTCATTTTGGTTACATCTGCAATGTTTTAAAGACATCATATCTTGTCCCACTGTGATAAAAATATATTTAGACAGTTTATATCAATAAAATCACCTCATTATAAAGTTAGAATTTATCAAATTTATTTAAGAGCTATCATCATGAATTGCCTGGCCTTTTACTTTTTATATTTTCTGAATGTACTCCGCCTACTCCTTTGTGTTCAAAATGCTAAGCTTCAGCTGTAGAAATGCCTTATTATAAAAATGAACAGAGGCTGCAGTAGCAACTAGTCATTGGCATTTTCATATTATTCAGAGTCTTTTCCTTATCTCTTGGACAAATATATCTCATTAATCTGTATTCAGGCTTGAATTCTCTTCTGTTAAAGAAATGATATAAGTCTGTAGCTTGCTTCACCACAGAAGAAAATAAGGTTATTATTTGTAAGAGAAAGTAAAGACATCTGGATAACTTAAGACTATCTCTCTCAAATTTTCTTGTTTAAAATAGTAGTTTTCAATTAGGGGCAATTTTGTTCCCAGTGGGCATTTGACAATTGTCTGGAGACATTGTTGATTGTCAAGTTGGGGTAGGTGGTGGTATTGGCCTCTAGTGGGTGGAGCCCAGGATAGGTACTAAATATCCTACAATATACAGGACGACCCCCACAACAAGAATGATCACAATCTGACTTAAAATGTCAATAGTGCTGAGGCTGAGAAACCCGGGTCTGAAATATCGTAATGTCTCAGTTATTGCATTAAAGCTAGAGTTTGGATTTTTAAATATTTGAAATATCCAGACAAGATTCCTAAATATCTACCACTGCTGCTGCTGCTGCTAAGTCACTTCAGTCGTGTCCGACTGCGTGCGACCCCAGAGACGGCAGCCCACCAGGCTCCCCCGGCCCTGGGATACCACTAAGTACCCACAAAAAAAACTGGACATAATTTTAAAGGCATGTTGGTCCAAATACTATTGATATGTTGAGAATTTATTTTGAAAGAGGATGATCCAAATGGAACAGAAATGTATGGATGCTCTTCCTTCAAAGTGATGTTTTAATTATGAGAATGAAGCTGAAAATTTGAAATCTTATTTTTATGAAGCATCTTTGCATTAAAAAATAATCTAGGGAATTCTTTGTTTTAGGGCTTCTTTTAAAGTAAGAAAGATCAGGAAAATACAGAAAATAAACAGAATTTATTTCCTTTTTCTTTCAAAGTGTAGTGCTTCTACCTCTTTAAACAAATGCATGCTGTGTAAAGGCTGACAATTGAATCCTTTTATCTGATTTCTGAGTATTAGATCACTTGAAATTTAAGAAAATGCAAGTTGCATTGACTCTTAGAGAAACAGCCTATATCATAGAAACACACACACACACACCTCTATCAACAAAGGAACAAAACACCCTCAACTCAGGCCTTTTAGGAAAAGTGTATATATATATATATATAATATAGATATATTTGCAAACCAAACATAAAATACCATCCTAGACATTTTTCCGTTGAGCATCCAAGTTGAGTCAAATGTTCTATTTCTCTTAAGTCAATTTATGGGAGGGGTGTGTAAAAGCACTTTAGTGAAGAAAACCAGTGATCGCAATGCATCAAAGTTAAGCTGTAGCGAGGTTATCACTCCGTGAAAAATCACATAAACATTTCACATATAAAATATTATTCATCAGAGCAAAACCCTCAAAGGGGTTGGGAGATAACAAAGGTGTCACAGAACCTTTTTCTTTTTTTGAAAAAGGAAAAAAATATATTCCACAACTAAAATGGAATTTGTGGTCATGTGGTAGGTAGGAGATGAATATAATTGAGAAGAAAATTAGCAAACCTTAAATATCTGGTTCTGCAATATCATTACCCATAAACTTGCCCTCTTCCACCCTCTTTTCCCCAAAGACCAATGTCCCATATCTGAACTGAGGGAGATGTGTGCTTTCTAACAGCTAAATCAACAAGGTTTCACATGAGTAGTGCTGTGTGGCGTGGTTGACTGATTTCATGAAAAACTAATCATGTATTCATCATTGAGATCAAACACTTCCCAAGTAATTATCATCCCAACCTAATCTGATAGGAACTGAAAAAGTGGCACTGCTGATATAATCAGAGGCTGATCAGAATAGTTCTTTTAGCTTTTGTTAACCTTGGGTTGGAAAGCACAAAACTGAAATTGTGTTTTATAATTAAGATAGGTAAAGTTGGCAAGCTGCAATCAATTATTTCAATCAATCATAACAAGTTTAGCTTGCCAGGCTATTTACTGGAACATACATTTAAAAATCGACTTTTCATACTTGAGCATTTAAAAATATCTAATAGAAGAAAAATACAAAGAAGTTTTTGAATTAAAATCTGAACCCTTTGTGTACAGATTATAAAATAGTGTCATATCACTTCCACAGTTCTCTTATTTTGAGCTGTGGTATTTTTCTTTCTGATATGGAGCTGTTATATTGAATTATATGTCATCACAAAGTGATTGCTTTCAGAAAATCTGACATTCACTTTGTGTCTATGATTATAAATTTAGATGGAGATGAACAGGGTAGGACATTTAAATACTTTACAAAGGACTTCCACATGTAGTACCTTAAATGCTTGTGTGTTAAGTAATATACATGCTTTTTTTGTGTTATGTCATTTAATCTTCAAACAGCTTGATGAGAGAGATCCAGTTAGAACCCCTAACTTAAAAATGAAGGAACCAAGTCAGAGAGAAGCTGTGTCTGCTGAAGGTCACTTATATTAAATGGCATAGATGGGACATAATCCCAGCCCAGACTAAAGCAGGTCCCCTTGACCTGCTCTGCAGTGCCTCTCTGGTAGGGTCTGATCCTACCAGACCTGATCATAGGATAACAGCATTTGAAAAGAACTTTATATATGCCAGGGGCTGAGCTATTCGCATTATACATATATGGCTGTTGGACCTCTCTGAAGCTCAGGTTTTTAGCTTGTGAAACGGTGATGAAAATCTCTATTTTAACAGTTGAATAAATAGGACTTCCCTGTTGGTCCAGTGATTGAGAATATGCCTGCCAGTGCAAGGGACACAGGTTGGATCCCTTTCCGAGAAGATTCCACGTGGTGTGGGGTGACTAAGCCCCGGAACTGCAACTACGGAAGCCCATGAGATCTAGAGCCGGTGCTCGGCAACACGAGAAGCCACAGTAATGAGGCGTTTGCGCACCACAGCTAGAGACTAGCCCCCTACTCACCACAACTAGAGAAAGCCCGCAGGCAATGAAGACAAAGTGCAGCCGAAAATAATAAATAAATAATGTTTTTTTTAAAGGAGAGTTAATGGAGTTAAAGGCTTTACCACTGAACCTACAAAGAGCAGGGAACTTTGTTAACTCACATGTCCTGGATCCAATAGCCAGAAAACAAAGGGTTTATTTCATAAGTCGGTTGGACTCCAGATGTAAGCCCAAGAGGCTGGCAGAGATTCTGCCACAATTACTCCAGGTTTTGTGTGTTCAACAAATATCACCAAACCTCAGGGAGCAGGAGACTGCTCTTTCCAATAGATCATACTGCCTTCTGCAAAAATAGACATAACCTTAAATTCAATACATCAAGTCACATGATTTTTTTTTCATTGTATAAGTACTTGACTTTATAAATCTAAATATTCACATTTTGTAATTTCTAAATGTGCACCCACTGCTCATATTTTATCCATATTTTATGAGTTTCTTCTATTCATGGTTCAAGATTAAATGAATTTCCTTAACCTAGAAAGTTTACTTCATTACCCATTTTCATTTTCTTTCATTTATCATTATAAGACATGAGCCAAACTCTACTCCATATAACCACATTGGCTATTTAATTCCTTTATCAAACTCAGGAGCATTAATTAAACATCTATTATGTGTCAGAAACATGGACAGTATCATATATTTATTATAAAGTTGGAGAGTATAGAACTGGGAGCTCTTTTTAATAGTCAAACTCATAGAAGCAGAGAGTAAAATAGTAGTTGTCAGGAAGTAGGGGAGGGAGAAATCGGGAGATGTTGATCAAGGGGCACAAAGTTTCAATTATACAAGACGAATAAGTTCTGGAAGTTTGATGTACAGCATGGTGACTGTAGTTAACAATATTATGTTGTGACAAATGAATGTATTTGTAAAACAGAAACAGACTTACAGACAGAAAACAAACTAATAGTTATCAAAGGGGACGTGAAGGGAGGGATAAATAGGAGTATGGAATAACAGATGCACACCAATATTATCTTGCAATAACCTATAATAGAAAAGAATATGTATAATTGAATCACTGTCTGAAACTAACACACTATTGTAAGTCAATTGTTTTCAATTGAAAGAACAATGTTATGTTGTGTACTTGAAATTTGCTAGGGTGTTCTCACGGAGAAGGCAGTGGCACCCTACTCCAGTACTCTTGCTTGGAAAACCCCATGGACGGAGGAGCCTGGTAGGCTGCAGTCCATGGGGTCCCTAAGAGTTGGACAAGACTAGGTGACTTCACTTTCACTTTTCACTTTCATGCATTGGAGAAGGAAATGGCAACCCACTCCAGTGTTCTTGCCTGGAGAATCCCAGGGATGGCGGAGCCTGGTGGGCTGCCGTCTATGGGGTCGCACAGAGTCGGACACGACTGAAGCAACTTAGCAGCAGCAGCAGGGTGTTTTCACAGCATGTACCTCCCTCTGCACACATACACAATCAGTAAGTGTGTGAAGCAATGGATGTATTAATTAGCTTGATTTTGGAAATTCTCTCACAATGTATATATATATGCTAAAGCATACAGGTATACAAGTTAAACATATACATTTTTAATTTGTAAGTTATGCCTCAATAAAGATGAGGAAAAAGAATAAACCTCTTGACCAAAGAGTGAAGTTCTACTCATTTAGGTGAGATTAAAAAAAAAAAAAAACAACAGATTGGAAAGTTGTCCTGTTAACAAAGACAAATATATTTTCTTTATGTTTCACTTGCTTCAAATTTATTCACTTATTCACAAATCTTTGAAGAGTCATGACTGATAAATGGAAACATATGCGTTCATTCCCAAAGTCCTTTAAACTCCAGCTGGGCTCCATGAGATGGGATCAGTTCCACACATCTCATCTTAGGTCTCTTTTTAGCCCAATTTCCTAGGTGACACTAATGGTAAAGAGTCCACCTGCCAATGTGGGAGAAGCAAGAGAAACATCTTCAATCCTTGAGTGCGGAAAATTCCCTGGAGTAAGAAATGACTACCCACTATGGTATTCTTGCCTGGAGTATTTCATGGACAGAGGAGCCTGGAGGGCTTCAGTTCATGGGGTCACAAAGAGTCAGACATGACTGAGCACACACACACTCACACTTGTGGGTTTCAAAATATCTGAAAACTGTCCAGGCCTTATTAAAGGTTTAAGCATTATTATTACTTTCAAAAGATGTGATGCAATTACTTGACAGACCAGTACATCTTACAAATAGCAGTAGCTGGTTTTATCCACAGCCATTTATTCCACCTAAGCATTATTTGCTTTTCCAGTAATATACACTTATCATTATGATGAACAAAAGGAACCTGAAGAGAAACACCAAATATTTTGTATTCCTAAGAAAATTCAAGAAAACATACTCTTGGGATCATCAGTTCAGTTCAGTCACTCAGTTGTGCCTGACTCTTTGCAACCCCATGGACTGCATCACGCCAGTCTTCTCTGTCCATCATCAACTCCCAGAGCCTACTCAAACTCATGTCCATCATGTCAGTGATGCCATTCAACTATCTCATCCTCTGTGTCCCTTTCTCCTCCCACCTTCAGTCTTTCCCAGCACCAGGGTCTTTTCAAATGTGTCAGTTCTTCACATCAGGTTGCAAAAGTATTAGAATTTCAGCTTCAGCATCAGTCCTTCCAATGAATATTCAGGACTGATTTCCTTTGGGATGGACTGGTGGGATCTCCTTGCAGTCCAAGGGACTCTCAAGAGCCTCTCCAACACCACAGTTCAAAAGCATCAATTTTTCAGCGCTCAGCTTCCCTTATAGTCTAACTCTCACATCCATACATGACTACTGGAAAAACCATAGCTTTAACTAGATGGACCTTTGACTAGATGTTGGTAAAATGTCTCCACTTTTTAATATGCTGTCTAGGTTGGTCAGAGCTTTTTTCCCAAGGAGCAAGTGTCTTTTAATTTCATGGCTGCAGTCACCATCTGCAATGATTTTTGAGCCCAAGAAAATAAAGTCTGTCACTGTTTCCATTGTTTCCCCATCTATTTGCCATGAAGTGATGGGACTGGACGCCATGACCTTAGTTTCCTGAATGTTGAGTTTGAAGCCAATTCTTTCACTCTCCTCTTTCACTTTCATCAAGAGGCTCTTTAGTTCTTCACTTTCTGCCATAAAGGTGGTGTATGCTGCTGCTAAGTCACTTCAGTCGTGTCTGACTCTGTGCGACCTCAGAGACGGCAGCCCACCAGGCTCCCCCATCCCTGGGATTCTCCAGGCAAGAACACTGGAGTGGGTTGCCATTTCCTTCTCCAATGCATGAAAGTGAAAAGTGAAAGTGAAGTCGCTCAGTTGTGTCCGACTCTTCGCGATCCCATGGACTGCAGCCCACCAGGCTCCTCCATCCATGGGATTTTCCAGGCAAGAGTACTGGAGTGGGGTGCCATCACCTTCTTCGTATAGACCATCTTAAAAATAATTTTAGAGGTATACATGAGGAAGAGTAACTACATCAATTGTCCAAGTATTTGGCTTATGAAATAATGGAACTGCATATTTTTAATATTTGAAAATGATTTCTATAAAAAGGGAATATTGTGTTAGATGAGAAATTGTTATATATGTATCATGATGTATATGTATATCACATATATATGTGAAAATGATTTCTATAAAAAGGGAATATTATGTTAGGTGAGAAATTGTTATATATGTATCATAATGTGTATATATATCTCACACACACACACACACACACACACACACATATATATATATGTATATATATGATGGTGGCCAGTTTATATAGGAGACGTTGCGAAGTGAGAGAACCAGACTATGATTCTAAAAATGACTCAGTGGATCACTGCCATTTATGTTTAACCTACAGAGCAAGAAAAGTTAATGAATTTCTAAAGCATTTGTGGTGATAATTACATAAGTCAATCCCTTTAAGTTGGGCTTTGCAATACTGCAGATACTTCATGTAACTTCACCATCATATTACTCTCATTCATTCATCTAACAAGTGACATTCTTTTTGTTTAATGCAACATTCACCAACATGTGAAGATAAAAAGTGCGTTAGAACTCTCATCCCCTTTGTATCAAGAGATCATACACTGAAGTATATTCACAAAGAGGAACAATGTACAAATCTCTGCAGACTGTTATGGGGATGACTGCAGTCATTTATGCTGTGTACATATGGCTTTGTAAATGTCTCATCTGTTTCATTCTTTTGAATTACAGCACAAGGCTTTGACTTCTTTCAATTTGCTTTCTAGCATTTATTTTTTGCTCAAAATCATTTAACATCACAGCTCTGGCTATGGTAGAATAGCTGTTTTCTCTGCGGTGTTCCCAAGTGTTCCCTTTCATTACAGACATCTGCATAACTGAACACACAGGAGATTGGTTCAGGGCTATGGGGACCAACTACAAATAAAAATAAGACAAACTACAAGGAAAGATTTAAAATCCTCATATGTCAGAAAGCATACAAGTGGTAGATTATTCTCTGGGGTGTTTAAAAAGCTCTGCAAGAAATATACGTGACCGCAAGAAGGCAGCGGGGAGTGGGGGTGGGTAGGGAAGAATCCCATGGATTCTTGCTTTACAAACTGGAAGAACCTAATGCAAAGCATGAATAGCAAGATAGGCTTGTATTACAAAGAAAAAGCATAGAGAAAAAGGGAAAAGAGGGCAGGACTGCTGAGACAAAATGGTAAAAACACATGAGTCAGCCATGAAAGAAGTTTTAGAAATATTGAGGTGATAGGAGGTGAAAGAAACAGTAGGCAAAGAAAATCAGAACTATCACAGCGCTTTCATCTTTGAATCTCTGAACTAGGGCACCAGCAAAATGGCATAAAAAGGTAACTAGAGGTTTCTACTTAAATTTTGTAGACATAGTTTTTGCCTTATCAATTAATGCATGAATTTTTAAAATTATTTTTTATACTTAAAAAACGATTTCTTAGTATTTCACAATACAATAAAATATATGGACAAAATTTAAGCAAAAATAAATTTCTTCTAGCAAATGGTGAGAAAATTTCCAGCCAAAGAATTTTCAACTCTAATTATTTGGCGGCATTTTGGTGGAAACACTATGGAGACTTGTTTGAAACTTTTCATGGATGCCAGTTGGAGATATTCAGATCATTCCAGTTTATGGGATAAAGTAGGTTTTGTGTGCGTGCGTTCTAAGTTGCTTCAGTTGTGTCTGACCCTTTTTGACCCTGGACTGTAGCCCAGCAGGCTCCTCTGTTCATGGGATTCTCTAGGCAAGGATACTGGAGTGGGTTGCCATGCCCTTCTCCAGGGGATCTTCCTGACCCAGGGGTCGAACCTGAATCTCTTATGTCTCCTGCATTGGCAGGCAGGTTCTTAACCACTAGCACCACCTGGGAAGCCCAATTTAGATTTTAGCCGATATGAAATAGAATGTGAGGATACTTTAAGACTTATCCAGAGTGGTTTTACAGAACATCTCAGGGAGGCCTTTTCAGGCTGGCATTTTGAGTAACAGTATTTCTGTCCACTGGGGCTTCCTTATCCATTTATTTACCACCTTTTAAAAGTGTACCTTAATTTAAAAGCTGTCATTACAGACTGGAAAACAAGATGAATAAATCAACCCATCAATACATACTGCCAGACACAGCAAAAGATTTGAAGACCTGTGTAAAATAAATAGAAATAGGGAAGTATACAGGACACTGGGAATAGTTCTTTTTTCTTTAGAGCTGTTGAAAATAAATCCATATAAATCACATGTATTCATGGTAAAAACCACAGGCACTGCAGTTGGTACTCACTGCAGTAAAGCTGATAGTCTTAAGTGAATTGCTTTCACATTTGATTTTAGCCCTACCTTGCCAAAACACAAACCAAAAAAGGTCCACCCCAAAATGTAAATATATATTATATACACACACATATATAAATTATATGGCTTTTAACTACCTCTTCTTTTAAGCAGTATGTACCAAACTACCTTAAATATGACTTCCCTGGTGGCTCAGTGGTAAAGAATCCACTTGCCAATTCAGGAGACGTTGGTTGGATCCCTGGTCGGGAGGATCCCATGGAGAAGGAAATGGCAACCCACTCCAGTATTCTTGCCTGGGAAATCCCATGGGCAGAGGGGCCTGGCAGGTTGCAATGCATGGGGTTGCAAAAGAGTCAGACACGACTGAGTGACTAAACAACAACAACAACAGCAGCAGCAACTGATAAAAATAGGAAGTTGTCTTTTCAGAAGTTATGATCTCTGGCTTCTATAGTTTTACATTAGCCTCAGTAGGCACAGACCTTAGATAATATCCTTTGCTAAGGGAATCTTAATACAAAACCTTGAATGTTTTTATATCCTCTACACTCAAAATCATGGTCTTTCACTGATGTGCATTATTTAATATCTTAATTTATATCATCTATGACTAAGAGATTTAGAAACAGCTTAGCTTAGTTTGCTCAATACTGGGCACTACTGAGAGCTAGTGTTTTGACTTTGTATTTTAGAGAGGACAAAGAAATTCAGACTTGGGCAAGACAATGTAGAACATTCCCTTTTAGTGTCTGCTTTTTCTACTTACTTCATTTCTGTAAGAGAGGAGAAAGTGCAGTTTTCAGGAGTGCATTTTGTGGGGCACTGGAATTTCATTTTATTAAGATTTTACATAACTTGATATCTGCAATGTGCTTTACTGTCATCTATTGGTAATTAGTTACTTAATTAGATTCTGATGATGCAAAAGCTTTTCCACTGAAGCCACTCTGCTTCCCGAATGATCATTCCTGAAAAGATGGCATATGACACAGAAATTATATCAAGTTCTTTAATACTTATAGGAACCAGAAAAGACTTCTTGAAAATAACATTAGCTTATTTTATGACCTGTAACCATTTCAAATGATCTGAAAAATAACACTAAAAGGTACCTATTGACAGTTTGATTGTAATTCATTTTTTCCCAGGTCACAGATTGAACCTCAAACCCACTTTGTATTGTTCTTCATTTTATTCAAATCAAAGACCGTTGTGGGACACCATGCTCCATCTAACTGTTATCCTTTGATTTTTGAGTAACTATCTAGATACGTTTTTGAAAAATGTGACTATAGTAGGTTTTTTCCCTAAGTCACTTGTCTGCATTTCACACAGAAAAACTGAGTCTGAGTTAACTGAAATCCGATACTCTTTAGTCATTCATGTAATTTCAAAGAGGCAAAATTTTAGATTCCTGCTGGCCAGTTCATAAGTGAATAGATATTCTGGGCGTCCCAGCAAGGATTATGGTAGCAAGCTTGCGTGTTTGTTTTTTTTTTTTTTAGCCATTAGCATCTCTGTCTTATTAACTTACCTTGCATGTCCTAAGGATAGGAAGAATTTACTCAGGAAGTGAATATAGTTAGGCAAGTTAGAATTCAGGTATTTTCTATGAACATACAAAAGAGAAGAATGGATCACAATTTCCTGACAGTTTCCAGAGATAAGAGAGTTTTCCTTTGAATAGGCACGGTGGCCTTCATGTACACATGAGCTAAACCGGGAGATCAGGACACCTGTGCCACCACCTGTTATTATTCTTTTTCAGCTCTTTAATTTTGAAATTCAACCAGTGTTATTGTTCTGAGAGTTAGTAGTATTTGATGCCCTCAGTAGTCTGGGCTCTGCCCTGTCTATCACAGAAATGAGCATAGTTCTAATCCACATACCTTCACCACACCTGCCTCACCGCGCACCACCCCACCCTGCCATATTGGGTTTTGGTACCAAAAACTGATTATTGTTTACCTCCTATGGGCCAGCAGATGAGTGCTAAATTGATGTCTCTTAACTTCTTTGTGGTCAGTGAGCTTTGCCTGCTCTTTTCACTTTCAGTGGGATAAGAAGCTGGCAGAGCTATTGATCATACACTTGAGTTTATTCATCAAAGGATTCTTGCTTGAATATTCCCTTAGGTAATGCTAGAGGGAGGTCTTGATCCACTCAGGGTCTTTGGAGTTACAGAACGTAAGGTGAGGAGTGCACTTGTGAGAAGAGACCATCCTAACCATCAAGCTGTACCTCCATTGAAACACACACTCATCTCCATCACTGACCTTCTGGTACAGCAGGAGGAGTCTGAGCCTGGAGCTGAACAGACCAGAAAATGAATCAAGGTGCTGCTACTTTCTAGCTGAGTGGCCTCGGGCAAGAGTCATAGAAACTTTTAAGCTTCAGCTTTCTTATCACTAAATGATGCTAGAACTGTCTGTGTTACAGGTGTTTGTGAGAATTAAATTAGATAAATCTAGATTAGGTTCACTATCTCTTACACTATGAGCAGAGTGCTTAGTCACCCAGTCGAGCCTGACTCTTTGCGACCCCATGGACTGTAACCCACCACGCTCCTCTATCTCCTCTTTCTCTAGGCAAGAAAACTGGGTGGGTTGCCGGTTCTTTCTCCAAGGGATCTTCCCGACCCAGGGATCGAATCTGCATCTCTTGCACTGCAGGTGGATTCTTTACCTCTGAGCTATCCTGGAAGCCCACGCACTGTGGGAGCTCAGTAATTAGGGAGCTCTTATTTTCTCTACATTGCCTGTCTCCTTTTTAGACTCTGAGGAGACCATGTACATGCTTTCTTTTATTCCCCTGAGCCTAGCAAGTCTGGAGCAGAATGGCTTCCCAAAGAATGTTTATTCAATGGAGGAGGTTATTTACTCAGAAGAGTAGTAGCCAAGAGGTTATATCCTTGCTTGGCTTAAGAGCACACAAGATGCCAAGCTGTTGATGCTCGTTTTATAGTGGCTCTTGTTTTTGTTTTTGAGTTTGTTTGGGAAGAGCAATTAGACACACACACACACACACACATATATATATATTTTTTGGACTGTTGCTGCTTTCTGTTGAGTTGTAGAATGAGAATGTATTTTCACAGAAAGCTTTTAAAATTGTGTGATACTTTGTGTGTCACAGAATAGGACTTTAAGATTTGCCTTGTTTTGTTTTTAAAGTATAAATATCTATCAAGGGGGAAGAAATGGGCATTTTGGAGACTTCACCTTTTAGGTTTCTGAAATAGAGTGGAGGCAGTCCCACCTTTCTGTATCATCTTCTGGTGATCTTAGAAGGTTGAGCCAGGCTGGAGGCTACAGGAATCTACTCCAGTGTGTCACTATAGACATGAGGCTGTATGTATGTGGATATGTTGGAAAATCAACACACACATGCACTTCATAAGCACACACAGCATCAGTTCTTTCATAGTTTAGTAAGGAATCTGTTGTTTCCCTACAGTGGACAAAAGATCTCAAGGATAATCAATATATGTTACTATTGTATCAAAGGAAAAGTCAATCATCATTAGCTTCATTTTGTGTGGTGGGATTGTGGGTCATGGGGCTTCCCAGATGGCGCTAGTGGTAAAGAACCTGCATGCCAATGCAAGAGACCTCAGAGATGTGATTCGATCCCTGAGTTGGGAAGATCTCTTGGAAGAGGGCATGGCAACACACTCCAGTATTCTTACCTGCAGAGTCCAATGGACAGAGGAGCCTGGAGGGCCACAGTTCATGAGGTCACAAAGAGTTGGACATGACTAAAGTGACTAGAATATAGCACAAACATTGTTGGTCATATGTGAAAGCAAGAGAAAAGGAGGCCTTAATAACAAATGACTAAATCAGGAAGTTAATCAGCAAGACAGTGAATTTAACAATCACAGCAAATTGCTTCCTCTGGGCAGGTGAAAATGGCCATTTTTCTGGAGTCCATCTTCCACATGTCACATGTCTAATTGATATAGTCCTATTTATGGACAGATGTGTGAGACCAAGTCAGCCTGCACTAGGGGATGGAGTGGGTATCTCTCTCACTAAGGCTCTCCAGTGTCTGGAGTGAGGTGGTGTGCAGTGATAGACTCCAGCTGCAGTTCCAGCCCTGGGAAATGTGCTGGTACTGCTTGTCTATAGGACTGAGGTCTGGGAAAGCTCCCGTCCTCTGTCATGGCTAAGACTGCGAGGCTAGCCTGCCCCAATCCAGTCAGCAGCCTCCAAAATCTGACCATGCAGCTGCACTGTCTGGTGGAAAGCCAACAGGTAACTGCGCCCCACTGACCCCCACTGAGCAGACAGTGCGGAGAGTGCCGGGGGCTCCACGAGCCCTACTGAGGAGGGCTGAGAGCTTTGGCAAGGGGTCCTCTGGTGAGTGGGCAATGACAGCATCATCACACAGACACAGAAACCACTCCCTTCATTAGCAGCACAGTGCTCAACAGAGTTTTTTTTAAGCCAGTACTTATGGGCTTCCCAGATGGCTCGGCTTGGGAAAGAATCTGCCTGCCAGTACAGAAGACATAGGAAACTCGGGTTCAATCCCTGGGTCAGGAAGATCCCCTGGAGGAGGAAATGGCAACCCATTCCAGTATTCTTGCCTGAAAAATCCCACAGACAGAGGAGCCTGGTGGGCTACAGTCTAAAGGATGGCAAAGAGTCGGACACGACTGAGCACAGCACAGTCAGCATCATATTCAGGGTAGAAGCTCTGGTTATGGTGACAATGAAAGATGCAAAGAGTCATTGAATGCCTTTAAGTGCCAGGCAGAGTGCTAGATACTTGTATTAGGTACACCAGGGCAGAGGGACCTCAAAGGGCCCACTTGGCAGTGAGAATATTCCAGTTTGTGTGGTTTCAGTCACAAACCATCGATGAGGCCACCCACAGTTTTCACATAAAGAACAGGAAGCCTGTGAGCAGTGCTTGGTCACAGGGGTTTATATTGTAAAGTGCACTTATGTGTTGATTTTGAATGATGATCCATGGCTGAGATCTCACCATCAATTCTTGTTGAGGGGCTTATCTCTTGCTTAAGACTATTAAGATGTGCATTGCCAATGGCCCTCTTAGAAAATAAAGTTACCTGGAGAAATAGTGATTGGATGGAAATATATGGGTTGGGTTCTAATCTTGCCCTGTAAGGCCCTTTCTGCTCTTGTCTCCAGCTCAGAGGAGAGAGATGTCTACAAAATCTTCTGGGGAGGCAGAATACTCAGGGTTTAAAAGCAGCCAAAGATCAGTTCCTGGAAGAGGTCATGGCAACCCATCCAGTATTCTTGCTTGGAAAATCCCTTGGACAGAGGAGCCTGATGGGCTACAGTCCATGGGGTCGCAAAGAGCCAGACATGACTAAGCAGGTCAACGACAACAAGGGTCAGTTCCTTCTTCTGTGAAATGCGGTCCCTGGAAATCTCCACATCATAGTGGGTTATGAGTATCAGAAAGATAATATGCCAAGTTCTAAGCACAATGCTTGACATGTTTCAAGTTTTCAATAAATGATAACTATTTACTTTTTTGAAATTGTAGGCATACACTTTGGACGTGTAAAAACCTAGCCTCCATTTCCATTTTTGCCCTTCACTTGTTGTGTGATCCAGGCAAGTTCCCTCTGTAAGCATTGGCTTCATAATCGATAACATGGGAATAATATTAGTACACATTTCATAGAGGTGTGACAAGGATTAAATAGTTATAAAATCATGAATAAATGGGAGAAATAATAGTACATATCCCATAGTATATTGCAAGGATAAAAAAGATATAAAATGTGAGAGCATGTGTCATATTGTGAGTATCCAATGAAGGGTGGGTGTGTATGTGTGTGTGTGTTTCTCACTCAGTCGTCTCTGACTCTTTGTGACCCCATGGACTGTAGCTATCTAGGCTCCTCTATCCATGGCATTCTCCAGGCAAGAATACTGGAGTGAGTTGTCATTCCCTTCTCCAGGGAATCTTCCCAACCCAGGGATTGAACCTGGATGTCTTGCATTGCAGGCAGATTCTGTACTGTCTGAGCCACCAAGGAAGCCCTCAATGAAAAATAACTCTCATTAGCTAGTTACTCTTTAGAAATTAGCTTCTGAAACCACTTGCTTAGTTCATGAACTGTTGTCAAGGGAAGCAATGTCTTGTGGCTCCATCATGATGCTTTTCATAGAAATTAGCATTTGTGGGTATGGATAGATATAATATCAGACTGAATAGTTTGAGACTCTTTGTTGCTAGTTTGATCACGGAGACACACCTCTGTGTGACCATAAGGGCATTGGTTGACCTTCTTGTGCCTTGAGGCATGGAGACATATGCCTTCTGCCTGGCTTCAAAAGTTCATTGCTTACATGGCCCTTTTGAAGCTGGATGTATATTCTACAGAGTGCACAGTGTGGCCAGAGGCAAATCTGCCTCTTGTTTAAAAAAAGAAAAAAGCCAAGCTCTCATATTGGTTGCTGGTCATGTGAACTCAACAAAGCACTCATACGTTGGTCAGTAAAGCCACATGTGTGTGCAGGTGTATATACATGCATACATAAATTATGTACATAGATGTGTATATGAACACACACATACAAAGTATATAAAATATATGCACACAAGCATATGTCTATAGAGGCTGCTCCGTTAAATGTAACTAACAAAGACTTGGTAGTTCTTCACTTGTCAAGAAGAGTTTATGTACTGTAGTTTGAGAATGCAAAACCATACATGATAAAAAAAATAATTTGCAGTGACATTTCTTTAAACAAATTTAAAGTCATATATATGAAAAGGAAGATCATTCTAAAATATTTTAAGTCTTCAGAGTACAATCCTTCATGATCTTGAAAAGCACTAAGATTTATTTTATGCACACCCACACAAAATAAAATGCAGACCTGAATTATCACCTGCATTATAGAAACCTAAACTCATTTCCCCCCAAAAAACATATAAAGTATAGTTGCAAAATCAATCTTAGGGCATTAAGTTCTAGATTACTATATTTTCTTTAATTATGGCTACATGGTAAAATATACACTTGAAAGAGAAATAGTAATATTTGGATATTTTGCTCTATGAATATCAAGTATGCCCATCATTTGGCAGACCAAATATTGGATTTGGTAGACCAAATAATTGGATAAATTTTTTTTTTCCCACCCAGATATTTCAGTGTTTAATTTTCGTCCAAGTGTATAGAGATACATTGCCTAAGGGGTGTGATGAAAATTGATTTATTGTTTTCATTTTTCTCAAGTCATGCACATTTTGTAACTATTAGGAAATATTCCAAAATTTTCTTTTCAAATAGATAAAGGGAACAATGAAAAACAAAACACTGTCCTTTGAGTATGCAGATACATATTAGAATTCTTTCTTTCAATAACAGCACAGAGAAACTTTCTTTGTTATTCTAGCTTCAGCCTGGTTTTCAACTTAAATTTAGAAAACATGTATACCCCAGCAAGCAACTATTTGCATGGGCAAGGGAGAATACCTATTATGAAAGTACCCTTTCTGAGTCTATTTTTTCTAGTTATTCAGTACAAAGCACTTTCAGTAACCATGTTCATTTTAGATTTTGGTTACTGAAAGCAGCACAAGGATTTCAGAATGTGTGTGATATTTTTCAAGCCTGTGAGAGAACCCATTGCCAGTGGGAAGTGCCCAAAGGTATTACTACCCAAAGGTTTTAGCAGAGAAATGTTCCCTCATAATGGGGTTATGAAAGATACCGCCTCTGTAATTTACTGAAGTTCAGCTTTAGAACAAGCTGTTTCTTTTATGTACAAAGCTCACTATTCACAGGTCCCAGATGAAATGTATTTTCTGTTGTTTTTGCAAGGTTTCAAAGATATGGCATTTGGAAATTCCTTAATTAGATTTAAGATTTTAGTCAGACAGTGAGTTCTCTTTGTAACCAGAGTGTATTTATTTGGCAGTTGCTTTATTTAGAGATGCTCATTTCACACTGTGAATAACCAACAAAAACCTGAATAGACTAGCACTCCAATGGCTTTTTTTTTTTTTTTCATTTTGAAAACAGAAAGAATCAGATTTATGGAGAGTGGCCACGTTGAAACCTATTTGGAAGCCCCACTCCTATTTGCACAGCTACATTTTTGTGTTTTATTTTGAATGAAGGAGTACACAGACAGATAGCTCCAAGTTTGAAACACACATTAGGATTTGTTTCTATTACGCATCACACAATCAGCATTCACAGAGGGCTGCCAGCTTGGGAAGACTTGCATGCCCATGGGTCAGCCCTGGGGGAAAGGCTGTATATAAGTACCAGCTGCCAGTTCACAGTTTGTGCAAATAGAAAGTCTGTTAGGCCAAGATAACATGTATATAGTGTGACATGGCAGTAACTGCCTATGTACGTGTGAACCGTAGGATGGCTAGTACTGGACATTTTTTTTTACTTCTCAGTAAAACAGAGTGGAGTTTGCAGACAGATTGGTGAATGAACAATAACTGTAAGAATGTGGGGTAAAAAAGAACTAAAAAAACAGCAGGGAGAACTTTCCAGAAAGGCACGCAGGAAAAAAGGGCTGTATGAAAAATGAAAGTGAAAGTCACTCAGTCTAACTTAGACATCCAGCATTAATGAGAAAAGGATGAGAGAGTTTTGGTCCCAGAATCTAATAGTATTTGGTTTATAGTAGGTGTTCAGTAAATATTTGTTGAAAAGGGGAGAAGTCTTATTGCTTCTACTTCCTCTGATTCAGTCTTCCCACTTTTTTCCTTCATGTCGCTGCCAGTAATCCAATTCACACATCATTTCTCTTGAGGGTAATTAAAATAGCCTCCCAGTTGAATTTCTTTAGATCCCTTTAGCCTGCCAACTGGAAAAAAAAAAAAAAAAAAGGACAATGCGAGGGTTGCAATTTAAGTTTTAATTTGGGGCAAAGTGAGGACTATAGACCAGGAAACAGCATTTCAGATAACTCTGAGAAACTGCTCCAAAGAGGATGGGGGGGAGAGATCAGTGTTATACATAATTTTAGTCAAGTGGGGTACATGCAGTCAAGCCCATGTTTTGGCAGAGGCTTGCTCCTACTCGCGAGGAGCAGATGTCACCATGAAGGATTTTAGTACTTTTATAGATATGGGGAGATGCAAGGATTGGGCTCATAAAATATTCTTAAATTATCTAACTATCTGAAGACCTTTTCTGCCGGTTTTTCCCAGAGAACAGAGAGCCTCGTGTCTGCTCTCCACCCTGAATTCCTTTCAGGGGATGCTGAAGGTCAGTGACTGCACTGGCTAGGGACTTCATCCAAATAGAGACAGATGTGTACCCTGTGCTCAGTCACTCAGTCGTGTCTGATTCTTTGTGGTCCCATGGACCATAGCCCAACAGGCTCCTCTGTCCATGGAATTCTCCAGGCAAGAATAGTGGAGTAGGTTGCCATTTCCTCCTCCAGAAGATCTTCTTGACCCAAGGATTGAACCCAATTTTTAGTTGGCAGGTCCAATATAGCCTCCAGTATCTATTCCCAAATAATCTTTCCAGCTGGTTGCTTACCTCCCTCACCCTCTGTTAGTTTAAGAGAAATTATTTCCTAAACATTTTCCATGCCATCCCACCTCTTTCTTCTCCCTGGAAGGTCAGCCCCATCACATTTCTACACTCCATCTTTGGAGGCACATGGTAAAGCCAGTGTTTGCCATTTGGACCTCTTTCTTGCTGCTGAGACATCTCTCCCTCCGACGTACTCAAAAACACTTTATGTAACTCTTTCTTAAAGGCACTTTTTGCTTTCTGATTTGTAATGTTACCAAGAACAAATTCCTATGCTCAATAAACAGTGGGGCCAAACAAACCAAAACATTGGAGTGTGGAGCAGAGAAATGTTTAGTAAAGGGCCATGCAAGAACAGGTGACTCATGCTCAAACATCCCTGAAAAGTGAGGGAGGGGTTTCTAAGGGCATGTGATCAGCTCGTGCACAGTTCTCTGACTGGTTGATGTTGAGGCAACAGGGTGGTGTGGTAGGGGTCAACATTATCAATCCTTTGGTTCCAGCAGGTCTGGAGGCTATGTGCTCATGATCATCAAGTAGCTAATTTCTTACATTTGGTAGTTATTTTTAGCATCTGAAAAACTCAAGAAATATTCCTGAGATGCAATTATGTGGCTACTTCAGAGGGGAGCTACAGCAGAGGATGTGGGGAGGGGTGTGTCCCAGGAAGGCCACTGAGGATCCTGCTTGATGCCCTGTGGCAGAGGCTGGTTAGCGTTGGGCTAAATCATTTCATTCCCTTCTTTCTCCCAGTTATATCTCCAGACCACATTTCCCAGCCATTTTTGTAATTAAGTATAGCTGTATTTGGTTAATAGAGTTCTGAGAAAAGTCATGAGCACATTTCTAGTCCTGGGTTACAAAATCTGTATCTATCTTCCATTCTCTATCTCCCTGTCTAACTGCCAGAGAGTTGAAGGTACAACAGAGAACTATGTAGCCCTGGGGTATGGCTGGACCATGTGGAGCAGAGATATAGTATCTCTACTATGTGGGCTCAGACAAGTAAGACACAGTTCTGTTTATTAAGCTTTTGAAAGTTTGAGATGGTTTGTTACAGTAGTAGCTCAAATCTGTCTGCTATGTATTTTTCCTTACACTTGTCTTTGACAACCCACATCTATGTCAGCACCTTTTTACTTTGCTCAGATAGAATGCTATGAGCTCCCCAAAGCATTTTTCCCTTGTCTCTTATACCTCAGCAATCAACATTCCTTGTTCTTTATTCCTATCCCACTGTTTCAGTTCAGTTTATCATCCTTTCTTGATAGTCTATTAAAATAACATCCTGAAAACTCTTTCTACGTTCTGCCTTTCCTGCCTCCAATCTATTCTAAATACCATCCTCCGCTTTTCTTTCGAAAACATTGAGCTGATCCTATAGCTCTCTTATATGCAAATTTTAAATTCAAATTTAATTAAATTTTCTTGAGCATGTCACCCATTTAAACCACATCAGAATCCATGCATTCCCTAACCATCTTTTACCTACATGTCCAATGTCATAACTCAGGTTCTAAAACAAAAACAACAGTCATTAGAAGAGGTATAATCATCTAATAGAGTACATTTTCCCACACTTTTGATTCTCTGCATATTAAATTTACTCAGCTAAAATGCCCTTTGTTTCCATTTCCTGTTGGACACAATTTTATTCTCTTAATAAGGCTCAGCTAAATAATTACCTTTTCTTTTTTTCTCACCTTTCATACTGAGTTAATTGCTCTCTCCTCTGTACTCTCATGGCACTTTGACTATAACTCTCTTATGGTGTTTATCCTTTGGATTTCAATTATATCTCTGTACGTGTCTCTTTATTGATTGTGGGCTTCGAGAAGGCAAAAAAAAATGGTCTTAAAGTTTTCTTTCGGCACTCTGTGACTACTTTGGGGACTGGAAAGAAAGAAAATACTAAAAAAAAAAAAAAAACTTTGCTGAATAAATTTTTAACTATCATATAGCTCACTATCAAAGAAAAATGTGGTCTTATTTTTCACTGTGGTACAAGTTCAATGAGAATCGGTAACTCCTTCCCATCCTGCAATAGCTAAGATAATAATAAAGACTAATCCGTTTCAAGAATAATGACTATTGACATTTAATGAATGGCTATTATGTGCTAGGCATTGTGCTAATTTTTCTGTGCTTTGTCTTGTTAATCCTTGCAACGGCTCTATGAAGTTGATATCATTGTTTCATTATAGAATGTTTATGAGCTTAACTTGGTGTTGCTGTTGTTGTTTAGTCGCTCAGTCATGTCTGACTCTTTGTGACCCCGTGGACGGTAGCCTACCAGACTCCTCTGTCCATGGGATTTCCCAGGCAAGAATACTGGAGTGAATTGCCATTCCCTTCTCCAGGGGATCTTCCTGACCTGGGGATTGAACCCACACCTCCTGAATTGGCAGACAGATTCTTTTCCATCTGAGCCACTAGGGAAGCCCAGGGCTACTAGGTGCCTAGTAAATCTTTGAACAACCATTGTGTATCTTAAGAGCATTCAAAAAAGTCAGATGCATTGCTCTGGGATGTTTGGGTACACTGACAACCCTCTTGATCCCACATTTTGGAGTATAATTTCAAAGATAAGAAACAGTAGGCTATCAGGCAAGAGTTGAAGACCACTGACACTCATGCACACACTGCAGTCTTTGACAACAGTCATTGACAATTCATTCTTTTGTATCTAAGTATTACCTGGTCTGGACTACATCAGTTGTGTATAATGTGTATGTGGTTAATGAATAACATTTTGTAACAAAGACAGACAAATGTAACTCTTTCTGCCATTCATGAAGAAAAGCAACTATTGCTGTCAGCTTAATAGGATATCTCTTGTGCAAGCTCAGTGGACGATGGCATAGTTCCTTTGATTTAGAGCTTACAGGTGACTTGGAAGAAACAAATATGTATGAAGTCTGTATTGTAGCATTATTTTCTAAATGACTCCTTTGATATGCCATTCCCTCATTCAGAAAATTCCAGTGTCTCCTGTTGCCTGTATCCCTGAACACCTTGATCTAGTTCTCTTGCTCCCATCCCATTGTCTTCCATCCTATCTTTCATGATAGGATGCTCCTGCTCCTGCCATCCCATCTAGTTTCATTTCCTATTGGCCAGATTTTCTTGGGATCTCAGTATACAGGGATATTTAAGTTATTTCAATTGTCAGTTAACATCATCTTCAAGACCTTTTTAATTTGAAACAAAGAATGGTAAAACACGTGTAGCCTGGATGAGCATCACTGAGGCTAACAGGAGTGTTGAAAACAACAGAACATCTTTGCTACAATTCAGTTTACCAGTTGTCAACACACTCTGGGCTTCCCTGCCCTCTTGCCTACTCTTTACTTGTCCCAACCCCACTCATATTGAATCATCTAAGTGTTATCTCCTCCCTGGAAAATCTCCTGGGTCATATCTGTTAAAAATCCTCTCTTCCTCTTAGTCCTATGGGTTCTGGTGCATACCTATTACAACTTAAATATGTTTCATCTGTAGAAGCATCATCTCATCTTCCTAATTAGATTATAAATCTGTGGACTTTAAGACCTGTATCTTTTATGTCCCAGAATCTTCCACAGTAAAAGGGAAGGGAAAGTAGTATTTACTATGTTCCTGCTTAGGCTAGGCACCATGCTAGAGTCTTCATCCACATTATCTGGCTCAGTTCTTCCAACCCTGTGAGTTATGTATTATTAACTCCATTTTAGAAGATGAAGAAACCAGAGAGTTTAGATGAATTAGAATGCTTGACCAATACAATTCAATGGTTACTGAATTGTAACAAAGATTTTCTTTGGTCCTCAGCACTCCTGTTAGCCTCAGTTATGCTCATCCAGGTGACATGTGTGTTTGCTATTCTCTGTTTCAAGTAAAAAAAATGCCTCAGAAATGATGTTAACTGACAATTGAGATAATTTAAATCTCCTGGATACTGAAATCCCAAGAAAATCCAGCCAACAGGAAGTGAAACTGTCACAAAGGGGAAAAATGGATTGAATTTCTTTTATTTAATCTTCTTAAAAGTATTTTATAATGTTTATATATTGGCCAATGATAATCTTCTTGACATTTATGTTAAGATAGTCCAAATGTACTCATGAAATCAATTCAAATTTTATTGCCCTCCTGATCTACACATTCCCTCTATTTTAGCTCTTTATACAGATTTCTCCCCTACCTCAACTAGACTTGTTATTTTCAGCTCTTCTAGACTGGAGTTGGGTAATGATGTTCTGAGGTCTAACAGTATTGGTGACTGCACTTTGGGGTTACTGGGTAGGCTGAGTTGTCTAAAGGACAGTTGGTGAGGCTAAGTGGTGAGCAGCACTAGGGAAGTAGACTATAGCAGGTCCCAATATTTATGTAAATTTTGCAGTAATCCCCCCCTCCCCCGAAGTGGAATAGATAAGGGAGAGTTGAATAGAGCTGCTGCCATACCCAGGGTGGGAAGTTCAGTATTTGCAATTCTACAGTCATTTTCTTTGAGGACCTTAGAAGGCAGCACACATGCACAGTGATTTATTGTTTTATATCATCCAAATCTTAAGGACACCAATAAATTTTTAAGAGCTTGTCTATTTCCAAGGCTTGTAGAAATGATGATTCTATATTTATCTCAATATATAATTAACAATAATTTATAAGTAATGGGTTTCATGTTCTGAAGACAAATCACTGGCCTTTCTTTCTTTTTCCTTGTAATCGTCATGGCTGGGGGTTGGGTTCTGCACAGTGATTTCCATGACACCCAGTTTGGCATCTTATACGGTCACAATGAGCTCATGATTTCAGGTGAGGAATAAGCAGGGGCACATGAACCCTCAAGCAAAAGAGATGAAATTTTCATCCAAATGTCCTAAAGAATAAAAATGATGGAGATAAAAACAGAAAATATATGACATGGACAAAGTTGTTTCTAACTAGAACATTTTTCAAAGTTTTCTAGGGGCATCAATTGCTCTCTGAGCAAATCGTTTAGTACAGAGCTCTAGTGAGAGCATTAGCAAATGACCCTCTCTGCCTGCAATTAGATTAGTCATGCACTTGTGGGCCAGAATTTATGGTGATTGGTATTCCAGAAGAATCCTTGTGCCGTGCTTTTCAGAAAGGAAATAAAGAAAACTACTAAAACATGCCCCAGTGACTGCAGATTTCTTTTTAAAATTGCTCTGATTTCTCCTTTCATTGTAGGGGTTACTTACATAAAAACAAAGAAAGATACAGACACAGTAATATAAGTATTCTCAAATTTCAAAGACACTGTTGTTATTGTTATAATGCATGTCATAAGCATTTATTCCATGTATGTTTATGTACTTTATGTACACGTTTCCTGTATATTATATATTCTTGATCATTTACTTTATGAACTACTGAAGAGAAAAACTTATATACCCTTCTATCTCTGGGTACCTAGGATGCTATTATTATTGTCATTGTCATCATCTATGTCATTATCATTTACACACAATAGATCCTCTGTAAATAATTATCAGTGTTTTAAAAGTAATTATTGATATTGAAACGAACATTGGGGTACGTGTGTCTTTTTCAATTTTGGTTTCCTCAGAGTATGTACCTAGTAGTGGGATTGCTGGGTCCTATGGTGGTTTTATTCCTAGTTTTTAAAGGAATCTCCATACTGTCTTCCATAGTGTCTGTATTAATGCTTTAAAATTTGATTTAGGGACTTCAGCAGAAAAGATGCTTTATGTGTTTGGAAAGTAAGACTTGAGAAGGGTAATTAGTTATTCAGCCTAGTGAATTGTGTGTGGCCTCATCCTATGTCTGCACAAGATGATTCTGTTTCAACCATCACATTGGACCTCACTGATCAGTACCATCTCAGTCCAGAAAATGGCAACTGTGATGGCCATGGCTGCTATCTCTGGACTGCAATATGGCACCGCTCTGCAACAACACTCACCATGTTGACTCATCTGACCAAACACTATTGTCCTTGCGATTTGAGGAATCATTCTGCTCCTCAAGATGCGGGCAGAATTACCTCTTTTACACATCTCTCTTTTTCTAAATTGCTTTCACTTTCTTAAAACATAAAGCACACTGAGTATGCTCAGTATTTTAAAGCCAGGGTTGGACTCTCAGTGTGTAAATGAAGCTAGCCAACTGTCCAAGTTATCTGAGGAGCCACCTGGATAGGAAAGTGAATCTCTTACTAATTAGGTGACTCCTATGGACCAGGTACCTAAAATACTGAGAGTTTAGTGGGAAAGTGTACATTAATATAATATTATACAACTACAATAATGCACATATATAAGATAAAAAACAGCACAGACAGCCTTGATGTTTGAAATATATCTAAGTGTTATATGAGAATTGTTACAATGAGAAATTGTATAAAAGTTTTTGGCCTAATTAACACTGATATGATCAAAGCCTAATAAAGTAATAGGTTTTGCTACTGTTGACACTTTTGTTCTCAAATTGTTTAAAAACTCTTGATGAACCGGAGCTTCACATGATTATTAAGGCTATTAATTAAAGAGCCAACAATTTATTTAATGGTTAGAGATTGTGTTGATTACTATATGAAAAATATATGTATACTTATTAAAGATTTATTTTCTTTACCTTTGTCAATTTTTAAGAATTATAATTTGCTCGTGTTTAAGAAATATATTCTGATATGAGAAAGCTGTATGAATTCCAGGTAAGTCTAGGCTATACCTTTACATTTCAGATGTTGCCTTATACCATGATTTGGGAATGGCTTCTCAGGTGATACAGTGGTAAAGAATCCACCTGCCAATGCAGGAGATGTTGGAGACCCGGGTTCAGTCCCTGAGTTGGGAAGATTCCCTGGAGGAGGAAATGGCAACCCACTCCAGTATGCTTGCCTGGAAAATTCCATGGACAGAGGAGTCTGGCGGACTACAGTCATGGGGTCACAAAGATTTGGGAATAATTGTACAAATAGGGATCATTTATGGAGCAGGCACTGTTATGTTCTAGGCACTGTACAAAGGGATTTACAGGCTGCTTCCTAAGTGTGGTCCACAGATCAACTGCACCAACATCACCAGGGAGCTCCGTGGAAAGGCAGACTCTTCTGCCCCACCCCAGACCTGCAGCCTCAGAATGCCTACTGGAATGAGCTCTCCATCTCCTTGTGTTCAGTAGAGTCTGAGAAGCATGGCTTTCACATTTCATTTCGAAGTCCTCACTGCAGTCCTGCAAGTTCAGAGACATCACTGTGTGGGGTCACAAAGCTAGTAAGAGGAGGCGCTCTTTACTGGCATTTGGCCCTGTTTCCATACCTAATTATACCCTTCACTTGTTGAAGCCTGGCCCCTTCTTAACTGTACAGCTCAGACTCCAACATCTCAATCAAATCTTTCTTGATGCCTCCTGCTGCAAGTAACCTTTTCCCATTTAAATCTCTCACAGTACTTTGATTTCTATTTTTGCCATACAACATGGTCTTGTCCTCACGGCATCCATGAGGAGAGAAACTGTCTTTCCTGGCTTGCATAGTCTATTACACCAAGAGCAGCAATTGCCATATAGTATGTGCTTGTGCTGTGCCGTGCTTAGTCGTTCAGTCGTGTCTGACTTTTTGAGACCCCATGGACTATAGCCTGCCAGGCTCCTTGTCCATGGAGATTCTCCAGGCAAGATTACTGGAGTGGATAGCCTATCCCTTCTCCAGGGGATCTTCCCAAAGCAGGAATCGAACTGGGGTCTCCTGCATTCCAGGCGGATTCTTTACCAGCTGAGCTACCAGGGAAGTCCATAATATGTACTTGAATAAATTAATGATTGCCTTTGCCCTTTAGGTAAAGTCATTGTATAGTTCATTAGGACAAGTAAATTCAGTTTGACATATTAACAGTTGCTTATTGCTTCAAGGTTATTACTGCCTGGCTCACACTGTTATCAATACTGATAATTCCTACCATGTGTACAGGATTTTATAACTTAAAAAGTACTTTAACACCTCTGATATTTAATTCTCCTTACAATCTTGTGCCATAAGAATTCTATTATCCCCATTTTACAGATCTAGAAATTCATGCTTATAGAAATTAAGTGACCTGCAAAAATATTACAGGGAACACCATGGAACAAACTTAAAGTTATCTGACTCCAAGGCTTGCACTCTTTCTGGTGTCTTTTAAAAGCAGAAACCTGTGTCTTCCATGAAATCAAGAACCATTTTCTCAAATGATATTTGTAGTAGAAGTCCTCCAGTATAATATACATTTATCTTGAGATATTTTTTGTCAGATGAAGACATTGCAATTAGAGATGTAAGAAAGGAAAAATCAACAGGATTTGGTAATTGGTTAGTAAGGTATTGGAGAGGATATGGGAGGAATAGAGTTTAAAGGGAGCCGCAGATTTGGAGCTCTAATGGCTAGAGGTGTGATGGTGCTGCTGATTCAACAGGCATAGTCTGGGGACCTGGGAGAGAACGCAGGGGTGGGGGAGAGAAGTCAGGGCTCACTGGGTCCTGTTTCCTGCTTCTATAGTATGAGTTTCATATGCTGAGGTAGAACTTGGTCTCTGAATGATTGCACTGTGCCATGTCACATGAAAAAACTGTTAGTCTCTCAGTTGTGTCCGACTCTTTGTGACCCCATGGACTGTAGCCTTCCAGTCTCCTCTCTCCATGGGATTTCCCAGGCAAGAATACTGGCTGCTGCTAAGTCGCTTCAGTAATGTCCGACTCTGTGCAACCCCATAGACGGCAGCCCACCAGGCTCCCCCATTTCTGGGATTCTCCAGTCAAGAACACTGGAGTGGGTTGCCATTTCCTCCTCTAATGCATGAAAATGAAAAGTGAAAGTGAAGTCGCTCAGTCGTGTCCAACTCTTAGCGACTCCACGGACTGCAGCCTACCAGGCTCCTCTGTCCATGGGATTTTCCAGGCAAGAGTACTAGAGTGGGGTGCCGTTTCCTCATCCAAGGTATTTTCCTGACCCAGGAATTGAACCCGAGCTTCCTGCATTGCTTGTAGATTCTTTACCATCTGAGCCACCAGGGAAGCCCACCCTGTCATATGAATGAGAATTAAACTCGGTTGTTTCAAGTCACTGAAGAGTTGGGAGTTGTGGGTAACTCCAATGTAATCTCCATTCTAGGTTACCTGACTTGGAGGTATGGAAGGAGAACTCTCTATATGTAGTTAGTTGGTTGAGTGAGGAAGCAATTCAGGTTCTCGATTTTACACTCTGTTGTAATTTCTTTCTCTCTCCTCCTCATTGTTTTGAAAGAAAACTCTGTGAATCAGATTATAAGAACAGCAGCTGGAAGCTTTGCTGGTTTTTCACTTATCCAGAAGTTTAAAAGGCTTTTCACCTAATTGTTAATGGCACATAGTAGAAAGATCTGAGATCTGAAGTTAGAAGTCCTGAGTTACAATTTTGGTCCTGGTTTTCTATAGCTCTAAACTAAGGCAAGTCACTTAACTTGTCTGAAAGCAATTTATTAATCTAAAAGCTGATGAATAAAGCTATGCAATTTATATGATTGTTAAGAGCCAATGAGTTTCTCTGGATCAAAGTGGCTTATAAGTTTCAATATTCTATGTGGACATAGTTATTATTAGTGTGAGAGTGAACAAAAGATAAAATGAAGAGTAGCTGGCATTGTAAATATTTAAATTATTATGTTTTAAGAATTAATACATATTTTAAAAATTATTGACATCAGGATGATGCAGTATTGACCACAAATCAGAGCTAGTGATTTTTGAAAATAATGGCTCTCATTTATTGAGCTCCTACTGTGGACCAGGCCTGTGATACACACTTTGCATACCTTGATTTCAGTATAATAATGACCTCTGTCACTTACTTTTAAATAAGAACAAAACAGATCTTTAATTTAAGGAAGTAAAGATAAGTTGATTCTAACTGTGCATGCTTTGCTTCATTATGTATTTTTTAATTTAATTTTTTTACTTTCCCCACAAGTCTATATACCCACAGTTACTATATCTTTAAAATGATTTAAAAAGGAATTCCTGGTGTATCTAGCCCATCATACCTTGTGGGAGACAAGACTGTTCAGTGGACAGTCTAGGGTGAGATGAGGTGGGTGCCCTGCCTAAGGAGCAACATTTAAGGAAGCATTACTCTCATTTCACATCCTCGAGAATGAGTGCCTCCTTAAATATTGTCTACTAGACACGACTTAGCAGCAGCAGCAGCAGACACTCATCTTGCATTACTTTAGTTCCAGCCATGTTTGCCCCACCCCCCCGCCCCGTTAATTGCCAAAAAATTAACCAAAAAAATCCCTTAAAACATCCTAATAAGTACATATTTCTTTTTAAAAGTTTAAAGTCTTTATCTGCTGCTGCTAAGTCGCTTCAGTCGTGTCCGACTCTGTGCGATCCCAGAGACATTAGCCCACCCATCCCTGTGATTCTCCAGGCAAGAACACTGGAGTGGGTTGCCATTTCCTTCTCCCATGCATGAAAGTGAAAAGTGAAAGTGAAGTCGCTCGGTCATGTCCGACTCTTAGCGACCCCATGGACTGCAGCCTACCAGGCTCCTCCGTCCATGGGATTTTCCAGGCAAGAGTACTGGAGTGGGGTGCCATTGCCTTCTCCAAAGTCTTTATAAGTTTTACATAATACTTAGTACCATTGTAAGGTTTGGAACTTAAGATTAAGAACAGTGCACACTCTATGATAGACCAGTAGGTCAGGACCCACTAAGAAATATTGAGATGACAGAAACCAGGTGGCTCAGTGGTAAAGAATCCACCTGCCAATGCAGGAGGAGCAAGAGATGGGGGTTTGATCCCTGGGTCGGGAATATCCCCTGGAGGAGGAAATGGCAACCTACTCCAGTATTCTTGCCTGGAAAATCGCAAAGGTTGAGGAGCCTGGTGGGCTACAGTTCATGGAGTTGTAGAGAGTCAAATATGACTGAGCACAGCACAGAGCAGAGAGCAGAAATCACAAGCCCACAGATAAATTTGATCAAAGACTCAGCACAAATGAACTTTCTCTGAATATGTTCTGAGTATAGGCCCTACAGGCCAGATGGATTCCTTCTTTTAAGTCATGGGATTTCCTTAGAGAAGTAAGCCACCATCTCTGTTTCCGGTTCCTTCACTGTTGCTATTGTTCAGTCTCTAAGTCATGTCCGACTCTTTGTGACCCCAAGGACTGTAGAATGCCAGACTTCCCTGTCCTTCACTATCTCCCAGAGTTTGCTCAAACTTATGTCCATTGAGCTGGTGATGCCATCCAACCATCTCATTTTCTGTTGCCCCCCACTTCTCCTCCTACCCCTAATCTTTCCCAGCATTAGGTCTTTTCCAATGAGTTGGCTGTTTGCATCAGGTGGCCAAAGTATTGGAGTCTCAACTTCAGTATCAGTCCTTTCAATGAACATTCAGGGTTGATTTCCTTTAGGATTGACTGGTTTGATCTCCTTGCTGTCCAAGGGACTCTCAAGAGTTGTCTCCAGTACCACAACTTGAAAGCATTAGTTCCTCAGAGCTACCAAATGATCCAGCAATCCCACTTTTGGGTATTTATCCAGGATCTTAAAGAGGAATTGAAGAGAAGTGAAGTGAAATTCTCGAAGTCATGTCTGACTCTTTGTGACCCCATGGAGTCCATGGAATTCTCCAGGCCAGAATACTGGAGTAGGTAGCCATTCCCTTCTCCAAGGGTTCTTCCCAACCCAAGGACAGAACCTAGGTCTCCTGCATTGCAGGCAGATTCTTTACCAGCTGGGCCACCAGGAAAGCCTGAAGAGGAATTAGCAGTCTAGTTGTAGCATTATTTATAATAGCCAAGATGTTGAAGCAACTTAAATGCTCATCAATAGATTAATGGGAAATGTGGTATATGCATTCAATGGAATATTATTCAGCCTTAAACAATAAGAAAATTCTATCATTTACAACAGCATGAATAAACGTTGACGACATTATCTAAGTAAAATAAGCCAGTCACAGATTCTCCGTCTGTTGTCAAGGTCAGTGAGCTTTCCCTCTCACCAAAAACCAAGCCTTCATTGTGTGCACTGGTTCTCATGCCGTCCTTACTCCTCTTCTGTAATTCAGGTTTTTATCTTTCCAGTATCATTTCTCTCAACATGCACACATTCTCTCTCCTACAGCTAAAGCTGTCTTTTTGGATCTCCCATTTCTTCTTGGTCCGCTGTTCCATCTATTTTACCTTAACTGCTAAACCTCAAAATTGGCTTTAGGCACTGTCTTCACTTCTTCAGTGTCCCTTCTGTCTTCCACTGCATTATTCTGGCCTCATACATCATTGAAATGACTCCAGTCAAGGTCACAGTTGACCTCCGTGATGTTAAATCTGAAGGACATTTGTCTCTTTTCAGCTTGTTCCTATGCTCAGTAGTATTCAACACAGATGACGAATCTCTTTTTCTTGAAACATTTTCATTTCCAGTATCACATTCCTTTAGATTCATATTTGTTTGTTTGTTTCCACCGTAGTGGCCATTCAGCTTCTATCTTCTTTGCTGGTGTCTCCCTTTCAGTGAAATTGGATCCTGGGACTCCTTTTCAACTCTAAGCATATTTTCTACCAGGGGTAATCACCCAGCGCATGTTTTTGAATACCAACTGTAAGCTTATACCTCCCTATCATGTATCTTTAGCTCTGCTGTATCATGTATCTTTAGCTCTCTTAATCTTCCTATATCTAACTTCCAACTTGACGTTGCCATTTGAATATCTAATAGTTGATTCACAACTTCAATGACCTATACAGCAAGACTTGTAGAATCTACCTCTAAATCATATTTTGAATCTAGAAGTTTGGACTAGGTAGTAGCTTCTGGAAGACATCAATAATCTTCTAAATGGTCTCACTGCTTCCATTCTTACAGTCACACACTTCCAGTTCTATTTTCCAGGCAGCAGGCAAAGTAATCTTTTGAAAATGCAAATTAGGTCATCTCCTAATTAAAACTTTTGGGTATCATTTTGGTCTCAGCTTAAATGTCACCTCCTTGCAAAGGCTTTCCCTAACACACAGTTTAAAGTAGCACTTGAGTCTCTCTGTCACATTATCCTGTTTTATTGTCATCATTGCATTTACCAATAACTGATGGCTACCTGTTTATATACATGCAGGCTAAGTCACTTCAGTGTGTGATTCTATGGATTGTAGCCTGCCAGGCTCCTCTGTCCATAGAATTCTCCAGGTAAGAGTACTAGAATGGGTTGCCATGCCCTCCTCCAGGGGATCTTTCTGACCCAGGGATTGAACATCTCTTGCATCTCTTACATCTCCTGCACTGCAGCACACGGGAAGCCTAGTCACCTATTTACTTACATGTAATCGCCATGAATATAGGGACATTGTCTGTTTTCATTGTCTTTGCCACACTGCAGTGTTTGGAATATAGTATATGCTAAAAGAGTAACTGAACAAATGATTGAATGAATTTATTCAGCAACATCTCTTGTAATAGGTGGTGAATTTTGGGGGGATATGTCTATATAACAACTCGTTAAGAAGATTTTTCAATTTCTTTGGAAAATCAGTTTAGTCTTTCCTCAAAGTAGCTGGAGTGATTTATTTAACGGCTTCATTCACATTTATGATATGATGGTGTTTCACCAGGATATTACTTTATGCGTGTACCTGGAGGCCAAAAGAAGCACCATCTTTGTAATGCTTTTTTATAATCATCATATATAACTTTAGGCTTCCCTGATAGCTCAGACAGTAAAAAATCTGCCTGCAATGCAAGAGACCTGGGTTTGATCCCTGGGTCATGAAGATTCCCTGGAGAAGGAAATGGCAACCCACTCCGGTATTCTGGTCTAGAGAATTCCACGGACAGAGGAGCCCAGTGGGCTACAGTCCATGGGGTAGCAAAGAGTCAGACATGACAGAGTAACTAACACTAACTAATATATAACTTGGTATTCTTATATAAAAAAGAAAAACTTGGAGCCCCATTATGTGAATCTTTATTTTTGCATGAGTTTTGATGTCTTCATTTTTCATTTGCTCACCTAAACATTTTGTAAGTGTGATATTGGTCATTTCAACCCAAATGACTTGTGGGCAAGTCACATATGATCTTCATCCCTAAACAGCTGTCTATTTCCAAATTCACTTTTTCTCATTATGTAACTACAGAATATCTAAACCACAAAGTATAATGACCTCACCTGGCTTTCAATACCTATACAGTCAGTAGAAGAGGGCTTCTCCTCAGTGTACTGCAACCGCTCAATTTCAAACTGAGCCTCAAACCACCTTGGTTTTATGTTTACCGGTAGCCATGAAAGAGAGAACATTTGTGTCCTTTCCCCCAGTGTAGGTGCTCTCTTACTACATTTCTACTGGGTTATGTCCCCTGAGCCCTCTGCCCTAGTGTCGAAGTGGCTTCATTAAGAGCCTTTCCTAGGGGTGGTCTGTCTGCCCTTCAGAGAAGCTTCATCTTCTGAGGTTCCAGACTAATATTCCTCTCTAGTACAGCTAGAATTTCAGCCCAGCACAGGGAATGCCACATCTTTATCATTGTTTAGAGTGACTGTTGTTCAGCAGAAGACACAGGCATTATCTATCTTTGTCTTCCCCCAGCTAATAGCTAATAGGTCAGGTGTGCCTTTAACATTTGCAGCTGTTGCATTTGTCTGTGCTGGATTAACTCCTTACGCTGGCCTGGCCCTCATTGTGTTCAGAACCTTGACTCTCCTCACCATTCTCATCATCCAAATTTATTTAAGGATGAAACTATTAGAAACACAATTGGTGAATTAATGTCATAGGGACTGCTGCTGGCAGCTCATCTATTTTTGATATGCCACTCAGACAAATGAAACATAAGCCACCCAGAACAAGGGGACCTTTTGACACTTCAAAGGAAACCCCTATGGGTGGCTTCCTCTTGAAGCCTCACTAAACTGGCTCAATCTCCTCAGCTGGAAGCTGCCAATGTCTCATTAACCCCTAAAAAGGCCCGGCATGAGCTTTTCTTTTCAGCTATAATTATGCCATGCACTCCTGTTATGCTGCATGGAATCGCAACACTGTCACCCGCATATTATAAACATCCACCCTAATTGAAAAGCAGATTAGACTCTTGTGTTAATTAGCCCAAAAGCCCGCCCACTTGCATGCATTATGATTGCCTCTTAAATACTGAGGATGTTGAAATCCCTCAGAAAGACAAGGCAGACTTAATTGCAATAACCTGCAAATTAAGTTTAATTTACTTTAAATTTACCGGTTTAGCAGGCTCATTTGATGGTGTTAATGGTCTAGCAAATTAATTATCTGAATTAGTCATGCCTGGTGGAGTTTTGCAGCCGAATACATTGTACCGTGGCCTATTAATAACAGACAAACAGGACAGGATTAATGAGGAGATGATGCTCGAGTTCTTAGGAAGAAAAAGGATCTTACATGAATTCAAACATAATCACCAAAGTGCAAATACAGACCCAGAATATAAACAAACTGAGATTTATTACACTTTGTGGCATGCCATCCAGGAGAAACAGTAAAACATGGATGGTGAAATATCAGCCAGCAAGAGCCCTATTCTCTGTACTCTGCACAGGTCCCTTCACCATGAACTGCTTCCTGCTGGCAAGTATGTGTGACTGCCATGGACAGGCAGTGGATGGCAGAGATGGAACAGGTAGGTCAGCTAGAAAAGGCTTCCCCAGGTTAATTCTGATGCCCTCTTAGTAGTTTATTATGTGTAAATATGCTTTCTGGTACCCACTTGTAACCATCCTCTTTGGCCAAATCAGAATGCTACACTGCCTCTCTTATCTTTGTCCCAGTCCTTGTCTGTCTAGGCTGGATGAGGGAATTTAGGGAGAGGGAGATTGAGAAAGATGGGAGTGCAGACGTTAGGGAGACTTTTAGAGCATTAACACCTTTGGAGAATCTTCCAGAGTCACCCTTCTAGGAGGATCAAAAATGAACCTTATTCCTTTTGTATCCCTAGATCCTAAGACAAGGCCTGGAACATAGTAGGGGCTTTTATATATATATATATATTTTTTAATGGCTGAAACACAGCATTAGCATAGGGACAGTTTTGGAAGAAGAATGACTCAGCTTAGAAAATATTGTTGGGAACCACTCCTAACCAAGACAGAATTTCCCTGAAAGTCCTGTGCCAGTGCTTCCGTTGTTTATAGTTAGGCTTTCTCCATTTGTGTTCTGAACACACACACACACACACACACACACACACACACAGGCCTTCTGTCCTCCATCCCCAGCAGAAAGAAATCGCCTCTGGGTGTCAAACTAATAATCTTTGACTGGCTTGAACTGAATATGGCCATGCAGTGATTGACCTCAACACACCAGATTATTGATTGGGCTGGAGATGCCTGAGCCATCATTTTCTTGGAGCAGTCACCGCTTTTGTCTTCATCCGTCCACAGCTGTCACACTGTGGTGAGCCATTGAAAGAGCCACATTTGCATCCCCTATGCATTTATGCTTCTCTGTTTAAAATAAAAATGCCACCACTTGAAAGGGAGGCTGAACCGTTGATTCTGGTTTTTAAAAAATTATCTCATTAAAAACCAAGGGTATGGGTTTAGTTGGGAATGGTGGGGGCAGACATGCAGAATATGTAAACTTGCTTTATGGGGCGTATTTAATTTGGGGGGAAAAATAATGAGAATAAAAATTGTTTCAATATGTTTTCTGTATTGTGTCAATATATCACACAGCTCCTTTCTGGAGTCACATTTGCTGTGAGGGCGGTTGGGTTTTTTGCTGTTTTTTGTTGTTGTTGTTCTCTGTTGAATTACAATTTGCAGCAGTAAATGAAACTGGCACAAAAGCAGGTGTTATTAAAACTGGGCAGGAAAAGGACAATAACAACATAATTCCACTTTAAAGGCCGATATGTGTATGGTGGAAACGACTTTGGTTGGACCCCATAGGGAATAGAAAATACACCATAAAGAAAATGGATTTCAGTGACACATAAACAAAAGGCAAATGACTAATATATTTACATGTAACATGTGGTGTATTCATTGCACACCATGGTGACAGAATTGTTTATTTCATTTATAATTTATACAGCAAAATCTTATTAAATGTGTAACTAGTTTGCCAGATGATAATATACGTAGGAGATTAGGCTTCTATTATAGAAGGTCATTAACAACAAAAGATTTTCATTTGTGAGTTAATTTTTTTCCCAGTTCATTCTTTTCAGCAGTGTATGCTCTGAATAGAAGCCTGCCTCTTTTCAATCATGGTGGCACTATGGAAAGAAGAGGGTACTTGGGAAATTCTGGAGAAGAGTGCCTGCTGGCCAAAATAAGACTTCTCTTCTGCTAGTCCCTAGAATACCAGCCTTCAGAACATGTAAAGGGCTTACCCGTGGTTCAGTGGTAAAGAATCTGCCTGCCAATGCAGGAGAGACGGGTTCAGTCCCTGGTATGGGAGGATTCCACATGCTGTGGAGTAACGAAGCCCACGGGTCATAGCTATTGAGTCTGTGCTCTAGAGCCTGGGAACCACACCTACTGAGCCTGGGAACTGCAACCCCTGAGGCTACACACTGCCAACTGCTGAAGCCTGTGTGCCCTAGAGTCGGCGCTCCGCAGCAAGAGAAGCCACCAAAACGAGAAGCCCGCGCAGCAACAAAGACCCAGCACAGACAGAAAGAAAATTAATTATTAAAAAATTAGCCTTTAAACAAAAAAATAAAGGATAATTGATGAGTGTGTATGAACTTCAAGGTGATTTTAGAGATCGTAGAAAAAATTTTCTCCTGCAAACAAAATTCTGTCAAAGGCCAGAAACACCAGAATTTGAGGGCTGATAGCGATTGCTTCCAAGACTGAAGTCCTGTGAGTAAGTGTTGTAAAAAAAGATTTCACTGTACTGCCTTTTTTTCTGATGGGCCATCAGGTTAGGGGCTTTAAAGAGAGTCCAGACACTAAAGGTGCATGCAGTTTTACAGAAGAGAATCTTCCTCAGGATATTAACTGAACAGGGGTTTTTTATTTTTATTTTTTGGCTTCCAACACAAAAGTGTATACATGGTCTCCTGTGTGACACAGTAGTACTCTGTCCTCGTTCTCATTATTTTCAGAACAAGAGAACCATCCCCCCTTTCAAATTTTCCTTCATGCAGTGTTATTTAATGAGGATGAAACCATTTCAGAATGTTTCTAGTGAATCTCATTCCAAGTCAGGAGAGAGATGCTAGTGAGGGGCAACAGGGTGGGTGGGGTTTGGGGTGGGGGTGTGGAGGTGAGGTGGCAGAGAAATGCTTTTAAACAATAAAATGTATTTTGCTTTCAAGCCTTGAGCTGTCAGGCTTCATTCCAAATAATGTATACTGACAGTTCATAGCTACTCTTAAAAACTGTGTGAAGCTTTTGCAGTTGCAAACTAGTGTGATAAAACATGAAAATACTTTATCCAGGTAAAGTGGAAATAGCTGTTCAGCCTGGTTAAGTTACACAGAAACCTTTTTCTCTCTAAATTAATGTACTGTGCAAATATCTTGCCTGTGACACCCTAGCTGTCCACTTACTAAAAGCCCTTTCAGTGAGAACCGCATTTCAGTGCATCAAAGCATTAGTGAGTGCTCTGAACTCAAAGCCGGAGAAACTTGTACATTCAAAACAAAGATGTGAGGAAGTGGGTCTTCGTGTTGTCGATAATAAGTGGAAACTGCAGAGAACACATATGTATTCAGTCTGTACTCTTGGCCTGGGAGAAGACAAAGAATTACTGTTTTATTTGTTGTATCTTTTTTCATTCATTGGTTCCATAATTGCTCAAAAGGGGAGCAGGCAATTCAAGAGCTTCTACCTTTGGTTGCCAGAGAGTGTCAAAATAACAGCAGCAACAGCAACAAAGAAAAAATAAATAAATAGAAACAATGATGCTATTTTCTTTGATTGAGGCTCAATGTAGCCAGTGGTGTGATAAGACTATCACACCTAGTGTGAGGGTATCCAGGTTCAATTAACAGATATATGGAGTCTAGAATCTAGGAGGCGATATTACTCCTCAGATCACATCTGGACTAATGTGCTCAAACCTGGGCCTGAGAGACCCAAACAAACGAGCTACTATTTAAAGAAGAGTGAAAAGAGGTGGTAGTAAAGTATGAAATTGTTACGTGAGAAGGAGTTTAGGGAACAGGAAAAATTCGTAGGAGCTGATAGGGATTGCTTCGAAGACGAGTCCTGTGAGTAACTGTTGTAAAAAAAGATTTCACCGTACTGCCTTTTTTCTGATGGGCCATTAGGTTAGGGGCTTTAAAGAGAGTCCAGATACTAAGGGTGTTAAATGTAAAATTTAACAGGAGAACTTAAACAGAGTTAGCAGAAGATGCTTGCAGGTGACTTGGAGGTTTTGTAGAGACTTTACAGTAGCATATTTTCTTCCTCACTGAGTCATAGTAATTACAGTAATAACAGTAATAATTATACTGTTTTCAAGCTTACAAACTTCTTACAAATAAAATTTTATTTAGTAACTCAACACCTTGAGGAGAAATTATTATAACCTCTGCTACACAAATGAGCAAATGGACTCAAAGTAACAAAATTCCTTGCTGAGAAGGGTAGAGATAATAAAGAAAAATCTTGGGACTCCAAGTCTACTGATTCCAAATCATAACGAGTAGCTGGGCCAGATTGTCTGTAAGATTCCTTTTAATCTTCAGTTTTTATGATTTCAATAAGCTTAGAGGTTTTGGAAAATGCTCTTCTTATTCATCATTTATTTAGGCAAGTGCTTATTAAATTACCAAGTGTCAAAAACTGGGAAGGTACTGATGCTTGTAACATGAATAAGGTATGATCAGTTCCACTGACGATCTTGTCTTGTGAAGGGGAGCCAGGGGGTCATTAGAATGTTATGTGATGGGAAGGGATACACTACAGGAAAAGCTAAGTGAGAAATTATAGTCAGGCTATGTCATGAAGACTGAAAAGAGAAAATGGAACGAAGACCAGGTGGGAACTGGAGGATACTTTGGACAGAATTCCTTAAAGGTCCTTGGGATTTGAATTCAGTGAATTTATTTGTGCCTTTGTAGAATTGCCACCCACTCCAGTGTTCTTGCCTAGAGAATCCCAGGGACGGGGGAGCCTGGTGGGCTGCCATCTATGGGGTCGCACAGAGTTGGACACGACTGAAGCGACTTAGCAGTAGCAGGGTGACTTTGTAGGCTCTTCTGAGTTTGCCCAGGCCTTTCTTGGTTTTAACAATGAAAGTTCACTATTTTATGGAACCTGTCAATCCTAGGAAAGCCAGAATGTTTGTCATCCTACTTTAGGTTAATGCTAGACACATGCAGTAAAGGGAAAAATCATGTGAAGGGTTCCAAACAGAGGTGGACTTTGATGGAAGCAGCATAAAACACGGCTGAAGTACATTTGTTATTGCTAAAATAATCAGTTTGGTACATTTTTTCCCTCTATTTTTATAAGAACTAGATGCTAAGTGATTTCTGAATACTCAGTTGATAATACAAGAAATAAAGTAAAATAAACACCCAATTGATCAATGGCACTAGTTACATTTGACATTTATCACTATTTTCTAGCACCATTTAATACATGAGTTAACTTTTTTGGTAAATAAATATTATAGATAGTAATCAGGAGACTCCAATAAAACACATCCATAATTTGAGATTCTAGAAAATGGCTGCCTTCTAAAAATTAAAGTTTTAGAAAGCCAACAAAAAAGTATTGAATGGATATCTGTGAAAGAATCTTGCCCTAAAAGATGCATACTAACCTGTGAGATTTGAGAAATATCCAAGCCCTATCAAGGTGATTAGAAAGTATATTCAAGTCTGATATGTAGGCTTGCTATAGAATAATAGATTAACTAACAGTGAAGTGTGGGAATGAAATCCAGAAAGATGATATTAATATGTCATATTTCTGGAATCCTCAATGGAGAAAGTGCATAGTTCAGCTAATTTATGTTCTTAGTGGCAATAATGTAACAGCCCTTACACATTCACCAACTACCAGCTTAACTCTTTTCTGATTTCACATAGATGTTTGACTTTCCATGAACAGTTTCCAGCCATTATATTAGACTGTAAGTTTTGTGAGGGCAGAAAATGTATCTACCTTATCTACTTTTGTCTCTATGTGTCTAGGATAGGAGATGGTACAAAATGGACCATGGTTATTATTGGTTGCATATAATGGATATAGCTTTCTTTTTATTTTCTGATCCCTCTCATGTTTGATTAGCATTGATTAGCTTCGAGTTATTGCAGATCTTGAGTTTGGAGTTCTGTGGACCAGAGTGTTGTGGACTGAATTGTATTCTGCCCCTCATCCCCATCCCGGGCTTCTCTAGTAGCTCAGTCAGTAAATTATCCGCATGCAATGCAGGATACATGGGTTCGATCCCTGGATTGGGAAGATCCCCTGGAGAAGGAAATGGCAACCCACTCCAGTATCCTTGCCTTGAAAATTCCATGGACAGAGGAGCCTGGCAGGCTACAGTCCATGGGGTCACAAAGAGTTGGACATGACTGACTAACACATACACCCACCTTCCACAAATTCATATAAGTCCTAACCCTTTATACTTCAGAATGTGACTGCATTTAAAGATAAGATATTTAAAGAGGTAATTTATATAAAATGAAGTTTTTGGGATGTGTCCTATGTGACTGATATCTTTATAAGCAAAAGAGATTGGGACACAGAGAGGCACAGAGGGAAGGCACGTGAGGATACAGGGGAAAGTGGCCATCTCACAAATCAAGGAGGGAGGCCTTAGAAGGAAATAACTTGCCAACATCTTGATCTTGGCTTTCTGATGTTTAAATCATACTGTCTGTGGTACTTTGTTAGGACAGTCCCAGTAAACTGATACACAAGGCCAGTCTGCCCTTCTGGGAAAGGGAAGTCCCTCAGTTGTGTCCGACTCTTCGCGACCCCATGGACGGCAGCCTACCAGGCTCCTCCCCCCATGGGATTTTCCAGGCAAGAGTACTGGAGTGGGGTGCCATCACCCTTCTGGGAGGGAAGTTCTATTCTGTTTTCTTTCTTTGACATATCTGTTCAGTCACAGAGTAAATGATGGTTAAAGGAAGATACTACTAGATCTATATTTTTAGATAACCGCATTACAGCTCAAAATGGCTGGAAGTTAAATTAATGTCAAACATGAATGAGCAACTCATTTATTATTGTTTTTTAAAAGTTTATTTTTCAGAACATTATTTCTAGAAGATAAGTGGAAAAAAGAATTCTAAGATCAAATATGTTTGGAAACACTGCATTATTACTGTTACACTGTTACTCTTAGCTAGTCACACAGTTTGTTAGCATGTTAGGGACTCTAAATGATACTATATTAATTTTGTTAAACCTAGTATTTACCAAAGTGTTTGACCAGAGAAGTTATTTTCCTATCAGAGACATCTCAGAAAATCTAGTACAATGAGTATTCTGTTGACAACATTTGACAATATTTCAATAAAAACTATCAATTAGTGTCCATATATCAATCTGCATCAAAATCAAATGATTTCTTAATGGAAATCAAATTCCAAGGTGAAAGGGACAAACTACCAGTTAGGACATAAATTAGTCCTGAGGATGTAGTGAACAGCAGGATGACTATAGTTAACAAGACCATATGATCTATTTGGAAGTTGCCAAGAGACTGGATCTTAAAGTTCACATCACAGGAAAAAGAATTATAACTATATTTAGTTGACATCTATGCTAATTAAACTTATCTTAATAATTGTTTCAAAATATATATATATATATAAAATCTTTACATTATATATCTAAAACTAATACAATGTTATATATCAATTGTATTTCTGTTTTAAAAAGGAAAGAAAAACGTATGAGAAGAATATATATATATATAACTGAACCATTTTGTTGTACACTTGATACCAACACAATAATGTATATCAAGTATAGTTTAATAAAAAAATAACGATAGATTTAAAAAATTCTGTTATAATAAAGTACCGACATTATTATTTTTAGTCCATGGGAACACTGGCCTCGCCGTGTCTCTCAAATGAATTGATGACATATGCTGTTTCCCTCTAGCCAGACTGTCCTGCCATATTTGTCCTCTTGGTCATATTTCAAAATCTTTCTCAAGTTTCAACTTCTTGTGCAGACTTTCCTGATTCTTTCTCCTCCCACCCAACCCCCACCACCCATCATAAGACATAATGGATCATACTCTTTTCTTTGCATTCTGGTGCGTGCAATTACTGTCCTTTTGTATTGTACTTATTTGATTGTGTTTTTATTTCTCTTTCTAGACCGGGAAACTCTCGATGGCAAGATGTGTGTCACATTCACCTTGTATCTTTGGCACAAGTGGAACGTCTGACATGTGGTGAGTGCCCCGGGAACGGTGACACAATGAATCACCAGTCCTTTGTTGCTGTGCTCTCTGGGCACCTCACTGGGCTTACCTTTTTAAGCATATTGAACTCATTGGTAAAGAACCTGCCTGCCAATGCAGGAGATATAAGAGATGCAGGTTTGATCCTTGGGTCAGGAAGGTCCCCTGGAGAAAGAAATGGCAACCTGCTCCAGTATTCTTGTCTGGGAAATCCCATGGACAAAGGAGCCTGGTGGGCTACATCCATGAGGTTGCAAAGAATCAGACATGACTGAAGTAACTAAATAACAACAATTATATATATGTATATTTATACATGTGTGTGTGTGTGTGTTTAATTCTTTCCCATATAATTTCTTTCCCAGGTTCTTTGCCTTGCTGGTTCCTTATCAAATATTCCCTCTATAGATAGGCCTTGGTGAAATTTGCATTTTCTAGTTACTTCCTTTTACTTCCCATTGATAGATATATATTATATTACATATAATGTTATATCTATATATTGTATATCATAATATATCTATATTATATAATATTATATAATATATAATTATAACATTTTATATCTATGTATTATATATCACTCTTAGAATAAGGGGCAAAAAAAGTCTGAAATCCATTACCTAAATATATATATATATTTCTCACAATACTTATCAGTATCTGAAATTGTTTCTTTAATTCCTATTTCTTTTATATTTTCCTGAACTAGTAGGCATGTTCCACAAGGGCAGGAATCTTACTGTCTAGTTTATTAAACGCATTATGCCCAGTTCTTAAAACAGTATCTCTCATATAGTAATTAATAATTTTTGAAAAAATAAAGAACATCTTCAAGATTCTTGGCAGACTCTAGTCAGTGGTAAATAGCAGTGGTGACTGCTCCTAGAATAAGGGAAAAAAATGTCTGAAATCCACTACCTGAATTTCCCTTACTTTAGAACTCATAAAATATTAAAACAATAATCTACACTCTGCTCAATAAATGACAATTTTTCCTTTATTTCATAGGAAAAAAATTTATTGAAGGGCCTCCAACAGAACTGTCACTAGATCTCATACCATGAGATAGCATTAGAAGTGAAAGTTTAGTTGCTAAGTCATGTCTAATTCTTTTACGACTCCATGGACTGTAGCCTGCCAGGCTCCTCTGTCCATGGGATTCCCAAGGCAAGAATACAGGAGTGAGTAGCCATTTCCTTCTCCAGGGAATCTTCCCAAATCAAGGATTGAACCTGCATCTCCTGCATCGGCAGGTGGATTCTTTACCACTGAGCCAACAGGGAAGCCCATTAGAGGTCAAAGTAGCTTCTAATTAAGTCCTTTGGGTACTGAAGAAATGCAACCCTCTGGGCATGGTTCAACATAATCAAAATTTGGAACCCATTCTATTCTTGAATCAACAATAAGAGAATGAAAGTCTAGTAGAATGGAGTGGAAAACCTGCTAAACACAGGAGTTGAAATAACTTAGAGGGAATTGGGGGGTGGTGGAAATCAGTAGAACATCTCAGCAGGGAAAGATGGAAAATGTCAATACTTGTACTTTACTTGTGACCCAGCCTCTCTGGGAAACTATGGCCCTCGAGTCCACTGGGGAATGCATATCTGGTGTGAGTCTTATTTGGCAGAATCCTCCCTCTAATGGACTCAATGAGAAAATCACATCAAAGAGTTTTTAAAGTTACAGAACAAGAAAGGACCACAAACTGTCATTGATCTATGGTAGACCTTCATGGTGGACAAGATAGTTGGAAGATCCAGCACATTCTAAAACAAGATGTGAAAGGTATGTATAAGGACCTGGTGTAAAAGCAGTAAGAATTATTTTGCTGTTCAATAAATGTTTGTGTTCTTTTCCCCCTCTTGCCTCCTCCTTTCTTTTCCATTAAACTCAAAAGAAGTGTAGCAAAGATAAGAATTCAACAAAGGGTCTTTATTAAAGTTTATGGATAAGATGAAAATTATTTCTTCTAAAATATGCAAGGGCAAAATAAAGACTTCCTTTGCAATAGTTTTCAAATAAAGGAGATATATTTGAACAAGCTCAAGGTTAATATCTTTTACTTTGTAACAGAAAATAATCTTATGGTAAAAGTAATCATGATTATAATAAATAACATCCTTATCCAATCTTTTCCTAATAACTATAAGAGCTGCAATATCTCCAGTATTTATTTTCAGTTATTTATTTATTTGGCTGCATTGGGTCTTAGTTGAATCATGTGGGCTTCTTTCTAGTTGTCTCACACAGGCTTAGTTGCCCTGAAATATGTGGGATCTTAGTTCCCTGACCAGGGATCAAACCCATGTTCCCTGCATTGAATTATTAACCACTTGACCACCAGGGAAGTCCCTCTCCAGTATTTCAAACAATGCTTGGCACATAGTAGGTGCAAGGTAAATACTTTAATGAAGGCATAAAGGGCTGAAGAACTTCCTCTTTATTCTTGACAGAATCTGGCTGGTGGGGAGAAAGTTGGAGTGATTGCTCCTGGAAGGAAGAATAAAGAATGCCTAAAATCCATTTCCTGCAGTATAGTGAATTACTATCATTTATCAATATGACTACTACTATTGTTATTTCTTTAAATGCAATGCATTTAATTAGCATAGAGTGCTTTTGGAACTGTAACCAAGTGGGACCCTATGGAGCCTTCCTGGATAGACTCTCTTTCCCAAGTTCTCCACCTGCTTCTGTTGGTAGAAAAACTTTAGCCTTCTAGACCTTCTCTAAGTTCCAAAGAATAAATTTAGCCAGAGAAGTGAAAAAGTGCAGAAAGAAAGGGAAACAGTCAAAGAAGACAAAGCAATAATACTTAAGCCATTAAACAATAATACTCTAAGCCATGTCCTTTGAGCTGTTTTGCAGATACTGACACCCCCATCAGGTGAAAGAAGTTAGTGTATGCTGCCCCCAAGCACATAGACCCCAGACCAGTTGGAACCAGAATGTTGATGGTGACTCCTTACCTTACCACCAACCAGTCAGAAGAATATCCATGAGCTGATCACTTACTGTTTAACCCTCTCACTCACTCTGTCTTTAAAAGCCTTTCTCTGAAAGCCATGGTGGAGTTTGGGCCTTTTGAGCTAGCTTCCTGGGCTCCTTGCTTGGCACCATGCAATAAATACTACACTCTTTTCACCACACCTGGTATCAGCAGATAAACTTTACTGTGGGTGGGCATGCAGACTCAAATTCAGTTTGATAACAGAAATACTTTTACACTCACTGTATGTAATCTCATAGCCCCCTTGTGCAGTAGGTGTTTTTCTTCTTACAATTGCAACACAATGAGTTTAAATAACTTGCCTTCTCCTTTCACTGATTTGTGGCTGACTCAAGATTAAAGTTATTTCCCAACTCTAATCAAGTGAGCCACCTAAGGGTAACGTATGTGCTTCAAAGAGAGTATAAATAGGCAGCGAAAGTCCAGATATTTGGAAGAAAGTTTTTAAAAAGCTAGTGCTAAGATTTTTAAATAGTGCTGATGAAGAACAGCAATAAATTCTGGAATTATTATCTCTGGAGAAGTGAAGACTGAGGCACTCCTTAATGATGGTATTAAAGGACGATATGTGATTATTATAACAGTATGATAGATCGTAAAGAAAAATGAAGATGTTCCCATCTTTGCTGGGTACAGAATTAGAATGAAATAGCAGGAGTTGAAGGCTACACATATTTAATCAGCAGTTCTGGCCAGAGCTTTAGAAGAATGTACCCGAGGGATGCTCAGAAGACCAGTTTAGGAACTGATGTGCTCCTAAATGATGTAGTGCTGGATCCCCCTGAGATCCCTGAAAGCCCATTAATCAATCCTTCTCATGGTCAAGACCTAGAAGAATCACTGGCTGGTTAGAGTTCCTCTAGCTCACCACTCACGGCTTAGCCATCATGAAAACCAAACTTATCAGAGATTTGGTGGTATACCAACCTAGAAATTGCTTCATCTTCAAGGGGCTTACCATTGGACACTGAGATCACAAGTACAATGGTGTGATATGGGGAGAGACAAGTCAATTGCCTGTGTGCCTGATAAGCTGAAGACTTGGGCTGAAATATCCTGACTTTCAATAAAGATTCATCTGTCCATACTAGCTGCTGGCCATTTGCATTCTGGAAATTTAATAGAGCCAGGCTTTTTCTTGCTCCCTAAACTACCACGCTCACCAGAGATTTCCAAGAGCTCTTTCACGTTGTACTTTTGCCAGAGTTGCTGTCTCAAAACACATTTGATAACACTCTTCTTACATCAGGGAATGGGACACAGTTACAGAAAACAGAACAAAACTCAGGTCTTTTGCTTGGCATTTGTGGCCCTTTGGAATTGGGCTCTAATCCCCTCCACACACTTTGATTTTAGTGATGTTAGAAAGAAGCGGCACAGACGCCAAGCTGGGTTCATTTTATTTCTCCTGTACCTGATGCAGACTCTGACACAAAGCAGGCAGCTACTGCATGTTCCCTGCACGAGTGGATGAGTGAGAGACAAGGGGCATGTCTTTCCCCAGTCCTGCCATGGCATTGTGTACACTGCATTCTCTACCTGGAACGTCTTTCCCTCACAATTCCAGTTCTATTTTCATTTATTATAGCCCTATCTGTTCATGGTCCAGGTCAAATGCTCCCAGGGAGATTTGCCTGGATGTTGGAATTCATCGTCCATCTCTGTTTTCTGAGTCCTCTTTGTAGGTGTTGCTCTTATGGTACTTCTGCACTCTCCCCTAGATTACAGTTTCTGTGCTCATCTCTTTCAACCTCATAGAATGTGAATCCTGGGAGACAGGAGAACTATATTACTAAACTTTGCATCATCATCATACTTTGAGCATGAACGAGTCTAAGTAAATTTTGTGTTAGCCAATATCCCCTCTTCCTGCACTCACTTTCTGTATTTCTTCAACTTCTCACTTCAGTTCTTCATTTTCCTCAGTTCACACCTCACTGTCCTGTTTTAAGTGGTAACCCCCTACTTGAACCCCATGTGTCTCTCTTGCCTCCTCATCAGATCATTTAACCATTCCTAGAAGCCTCAACTCAGACCCTCCTCTGTCTTTTTGGGCTGCAGCTTCTCTGCAATTTCCCCTATTATGGATAAGTACTTGAGCAGTAACAGTGGCTGTTTTTGATGACACAGAAAAGATATAGAGATGGTAGCACTTTGGCCCTTGGATTGAGAATAAATGACTTATACGTTATGGAGGAAGACTGTATCTCTCCAAGGAGCACTGCTCTCTACTTGGCTTCTGTCCACATTGCTGAGGTCAACTTTTCCTTTGAGGAGGACCTCGCAAGCCTTCTCTGTCACCAGTTCTGCCTCAAAGTGTCTGAGAATCTCCAGGTGATAAAATGGGAAGAAGTAGTAAGTAGGTTAGACAGCCAAGAAGTGGCAATGGCAGGAATGATGCAAAGAATGGCTTGGAGAGTGGGGCAGAGCCAAGGTGTAGTCCAGGCAGACAGGTACCAAGAGCAGGGGAAGCGGGACTGGGATGCTCCCTGCTCATCTGTGGTGAGGCTGTAAAGAAGACACAGTGAAGATGATCAAAGCTCATCTAGATCCATATCTTCCCATCCTGGACAGTTCAACTTCCCTTTCTTCTCACTGTCTCAATAGTTCTTCCATTCCTGAAACTCTTGTTCCTTCCTCTTTTTCATATTAACTTGGTTACCCATCTGGATGTTTTTCTGTCAAGACGTGGGTTTCTCAACTTTGTGGCTTTTTGGTCCAAGTCCATCTGAGTCATAACTCTGTCTGATGTGGATTTATATCCTCAGCTGCTTCTATTCCAGGAGGGAGATGGGAAAGGCTTGTGGCTAGAGGGACCCCTGGAATCTTCCTCTGCCTTCTAATTCTATCTTAAGGAAGACTACCACCAGGAATGGCATTTCTCAGTATTTGGTCTCCCCTACCAGACAAAGCAGGCTAATGACGGGAGGGTGCCTCTCAGAAACAATCTGCAAGGGTGAGGTGGCAGCATGGATACAGAAAGAGAAATAGGAACAGAAAAAGAGTGAAGAGAAGTGCCTGCTTATGGTTTTAATGCTGAGGCATGCAATGGAGATGAAGCCTTGTGATCAGCCAGGAGCCCTAAATGTCAAAAAATTTTGATCCCACATTGAAGGGCCATGATACTGGTCTTTCTGTCTCAATAACCTTCCCACAAACTGTGCTAACAAAAGAATATTTCTTCAGCAGACAGGTAGATAAGCAGTCCCAGTTAACTGTTTCAGAAAACTGTTAAAAAGAGTCCCTTTATTTTCATCTGTTTAACGTGTAAATCAGCTAATCAATTTCTGTCTTCGTACAATTAGCATGTGCCTCAAAAACAGGACCATGCTAAGGTATAGAAATGGGGGCTGGTTAAGGCTGGAGTGAGTCATGTCAAGTATACAGATATGCTTGCAGATACCAAAAGTGTATGAGAGCCAGGACCTTAAAATATTCCATCTTTCCAAATAAAAGCTTATTTTGCAAATCTAGGAGAATGGTATTATTCTATCTATTCTTCTCTAAATGTCTATAAATCAAGGACCATTTAATTTTTTTTAACTTTTTATTTTGTATTGAGCAAAGGGGTTGCAAAGAGTCAGACACGACTGAGCGACTTCACTTTCACGCTATAGCTGATTACCAATGTTGTGATAGTTTCAGGTGAACAGCGAAGGGACTCAGCCTTACATGTACATGTATCCATTCTCTCAAGGGCTATTCGAGAGGAGACAAGCATCTTCCTCAAGTTCTATGCCTCAGAGAGGCATCATGGTAAGGCTGAGCCTTCAGGAGGGGTTTTTTCTCTGGATTGTTTTTGGAGACTTAAGCAACCAAAGGCTTTCCTGGTGGCTCAGACAGTAAAGAATCTACCTGCAATGCAGGAGCCCCAGGTTTAATCCCTGAATCTGGAAGATCCCCTGGAGGTGGGCATGACAACCCACTCCAGTATTCTTGCCTGGAGAATCCCATGGACAGAGGAGCCTGGCAGGCTACAGTCCATAGGGTCGCACAGAGTTCTACATGACTGAAATGACTTAGCACACACACACATAAGCAACCAAATGTAATTATATGGGCCACAGGATAACTACAGATTGAGGAGAACTGGCTTTAGTAGATCCTCTGTGTGTGACTTTCTCCCACTCCTCAACACAAATCCACCTTGAATTTGTACATGAAAAATTGGCAAGAATTGATAGGAAAGAATGGAGAGCAGCATGTGTCATGAAAAACTCTAATTTGAATAAGCCAACTACACCAATTAGTGAGCGGCACGAGTTCTCTTGTTCTCTCCGAATGCCTTCCCACTACATGGCTCTTTATCTGCATCTTGCCCTTCCTCTAAAGCTGGGCTGCCTCTTCCTTGCTCCAAGGGGCCGTCTTCGATGATGCAGCTCATGGCCGCCCCTCCCTTTTCTGAGCCTACACTGCCCACACTCTCCTCATCAATAATCTTTGGCATCCTGCTTATATACACCTTATTATGCAGCCACATTGTGTTGTTTTCTAGATGTTTCATGAGGAGAAATTCCTTGTCCTTAACTGGACCAATTGTTCCTTTAGGGCAACATCTATGACTCATTATTTTATGTCTTCAACTTTCAGGAACTTATTGTTAATAATTAGTCAACATGTAACCAGTTGAACCAAATCCTATAATGTTGTAGATATTTCACAGAGATATCTTTCTTTTTAAGTCAACACTTTAAAAAGTAGAGCCTTTTGGTTAGAGATATTTTTAAAGAGTACGGTAAAATACTAAAAAAAAAATCACAAGATTTAGTTTTAACATAAAGAAACAGGATAAACTATAGTATTGACTTTGAACACATTGACCCTCTTTTGCATTTTCTTTTTTTAACATAGGAGTGAATAGGCTCTGCATCTGTGATGATAGTCACAGCACTAGCTGACCTTCATCTACAGAAAGTACTGCTATGCTCAGTGCTTTATGTGTGTTTTCTTTCTATTAGTCTTTTGGGATGGGTACTATTATCATGCTCATTAGAGAGACAAAGAAACTGGGATTTATGGAGATGACTCACCAAAAGTCCCCATCCACTAGTACAAGGAAGAGCCAAGTTTTGAACCAAAGTCTATCTGAGGCCAGATTCCAACTCTTAATCATTGACCTTCCACAGCCTTCCTTCTGTGGTTAGGTGAATTCTTTCATCTATTCCCTTTGAAAATAGAAGTTAAATTCTGTTATGCACCACAATTGGATACTAAGTCCACGTTGGTGGCATTTACTATGGCTTTGTACTCTTCCAATATACCATGATGGTCAAGTTTTCATTCAGTTTTGCTACCATGCCAAAACTTGATCCTTCAAGATTTGTGATTTTTGGAATATACCGGGTTATAGATCATTATGATAGGATCAGCTAAAATGGAAACTTCGCCTGTTCGGTATATGATTTTTTTTTATGTTGATACATGCAGCTCTAAGGGAAGCCTTAGTGGCTCAGAGGTAAAGAACCCACCTGCCAATGCAGGAGACACAGGTTTGATCCTGTGTCTGGAAGATCCTGGGTCAGGAAGATCTCCTGGAGAAAGAAATGGCAACCCACTCCAGTATTTTTGCCTGGAAAATCCCATGGACAGAGCAGCTGGTGGGCTACAGTCCATGGGGTTGCAAAGAGTCAGACATGACTTAGCAACTAAACAATAATGCTGCTATTAGCTATACATTATATGGAGTGACAATAAAGAGAGAGAAACAGTTGATTTCCCTGTAGCCTTGACCCTTGGAGACTCAGGGACGTTTTTTCCTTAGGGAATCTGTAATATGATAAAGAGCTTTACATCTCTGTGTCAATAGCACTAAAGCCAACCCAGGATAATAATAGCCAGAAGTAGCTCTTCTGTGATTACCTAATGCCTTATAGGAAATGAATTTATATTCTGGTAGATTCCAGGAATTATATCTACAGAACATTCTAACATTTATAACTTTTTAGAAGATATTTTTTTTCTTTAAAATGTGTTAATACGAGTTGACAGTTATATCAGAAATGATTTCCCCAAATTTGTATTGGAAATATGGAAGAAAGCTTGCATTTACTCTACGGATATGAAAAATAGACCCTCTTATATTATCAAAAGTCAGTGCTGGGACTTCCCTGGTGGTTCAGTGGTTAAGACTCTGAGTTTCCAGTGAAGGGAGCATGGGTTCCATTCCTGGTCAAGGAACTAAGACTCCACATGCCATGATGTGTAGCCAAACAAGAAAAAAAAAAAAGCAGTGCTGAATTTACTTGCATACATCATCTTAATAAAGAGCACCACGCAGACACCCACACAGACAGCTTGGGAATAAGCTTTCTCTCTCTCTCTACGGATCTTCTAGAATTACTCAAGAAAGAATAACTGATCAAGTAACTGATCAACCAGTTTAAACTGAGAACCAACCATATTAACAAAACAGTTTTAGCTACTGAAGAGGGGATGCAGTGTATGAGTTAAAAGCAGATAGCGTTTTACCGGAGCCAGACAGCGGAACCCCACTACCGACAGCTGTGTGACCTTGGGCAAAGCATTCAGCCTCTCTGTATCTCAATTCCTTGGCTCTAAGATGTGGGTCAAAATAGTTTCTCCCTCACAGAGTTGTCATGAGGATTAAATGAGCTGACATATGCGGAGTACTTAGGACTGCGCCTGGCACATGGAGGCATCGGCTATTATTATTATTAGAGTTGAATATAAAGAATTATACTGATACTGTTCATAATAAATGGAAAGTGGCTCTTGAACCTCTGCTGTTTTTCAGTTCTCTTAAGGGAAGTAGAAAATGTTCTACATATGCCTATTTGACATTGTCTGGGGTGACAGACACCCATGGAGTTGCCAGGGATACAAACATGAAAAAGGCATAGTCTTTACCCTTGAGGGATTTATCATCTAGAAAAAGGCAGATATGCACACCAGTGATTCTCAATCATTATGTTAAGTGCATGAGTAGAGATGTCAAGCTGTTATGAGCGTATGAAGAGAGGACTGAGTAATTTTCCCTGGGAGAGCTGCTTAAGCAGGTGTTCACCTGGGGCTTGAAGAATGAGCACAAGCAAGTTCACCAGCAACCAGTACCTGGTCTTTTGTGAAATATGCTGTAGCTCTAGAGTGCCTAGAACATTTTATGGATTTTCTCACCAAGTAGTGGAAGCATTTGCTAATCAGCCATGACTCAAGAGGTCTCTTTACTAGATTTTCTACAAAAAAGGTAGAAAGAAAAGGGAATGAGTAGAAAGAGAAAGGATGAAGAGAGAAAATTAAAAAGAAAAGGAAAAAGTATAATTTCCCCAATGGTAAATTAAACATACAAAGGTTAAAAAAAAAAGGCTTTCCTGTCCAATATCTTATTCAAAAGCAGTAATATCTCTGCAGGTTATTTTGGTAAACTAATCAGAGACATTGAAGCCAAAGAAGGAGCCATATCTTTCAGTGTTATGAATGAGAGAACTTTATTTAGAGATGATCCCTCCAAGGAAACAATGCTATTTTAACTGATTTCTGTGTGACATCCGGATGTGTCCCTCAGCAGGCAATATACAGACATTTAAACTGCAGTTTGCCCAGTTCTGCTTCACTGGTCATTGGGGAAATTCATCTAAAGCTGCAAAAAGGACTAAAAATGTTTGCATCATATTAATAAACGGGAAACCGAGGAAGCTGCCAACTGGCAGCCGAGTGTGTTTTGGTGGTTTGATAAGGCTACTAAAGAGTTTATGATGTGACAGATGTTTCACTACACTATTGTGAAATGAATAGATTATGAGAAGTAATTAGATGTACATTGGAATCAATGCTGTTATCATCGAGGCCTTCGGGCGATGCAGTAGATGAGAGTCTTGGCAGCAGGTGGTCCAATGGCTCCAAGACAGGAAGACACACCACGGGAGACTGAGTGACAGGTTTCACAGATCCAGGGGGTGAGAGATCTGAGCTGGGGCTTGCATTTGTAATCTTTACTCATGTATAAATAATAACAACTCCGCCATTGACTTCCTATGCTATGTCATAGCCTCTGTTACCCTCACACACATGGAGAATAGGGCGGATTTCATCCACTGGAAGTTACTCTTGGTCTCCCTGTTTTCAAATATGCATATGTATGTTCGATTGTAACTGACAGCTCTATCGTTTTGTGAGGGAAGACTTTAAGAGCTAATCATCTGACAATTACATTTATTTTTAATGCTTGGCATTGAGCCGCCATTGTACAAAATTTCCTATAGGTTGCAGATCAGAGGCTGGGAAGTACTTTAACTGCCTTTCATGAGGAAGGCGGTTTCTTCTGTCTGGCTCAATGACTAGCATTTAAAGGGACACGTTTGTCTCTCTGCTCTGTGAAATCCCTTTGCAGGGGACTTGGCAGGGTCACCCCACATGCTTGAAGCAACCATATGGAGCCTGCTGCTTTCAAGAGAAGGTTTTGGTTTCTGCCAGTTTCCAGGGTCAGCTATTAGCACACTGGGGAACGTTGAAGTTTCCAAGCTCAGAATGAAGAGGGAGGGGAGAAATGGGTGATTAGGGGAATTAAGTAACTGATTCCCTGTGTACATCTGCTACCTCTTCAGGAAGACAAAATATCTCATAGAATCATTTATTAGCCCCTATCTGCTTAAAACAGCAATGGTATTTATGTTAAAAAGGGGAACTTTATTGAGTGATTTCAAAATAATATGTAGCTCTGATAATTAAAGAGATCATAGAAAATGTATAGCATATGGCTATATACTTACATCTGTGCAAGTTTTCTTATATATATATATCCGCATAACTAAGTAATTCTCCTATTCATTCTTCTAATAAATCATCATTGAGCCTTCACTATATCCCTATTATTTGTTGCTGTGCATGTAAACCTAAATTATTATCATGTGGAACTCAATTGTCTCTTTTGGTTTGTGTGTGTGTGTTAAACTCCGTGTTCCTTTCATAAGAAGCTAGATGTTTTCTTAGAAAGGTATATTTTATGTATTTTCTCTGAGGCCATTATGCATCATCTAAAACTACTTATTAGAATAGAGAGTAGAAACTAGAACGATTTAATGACATAATGTAAAGCTATAATATGCAAACCCTTTAAAAGTAAGGACTACTAGTTCATATTCTTAACTAACTCATCGATGTTTTGGATTAACTAGGCTGAAATTTCTAAAACGAAAATATTTTCTTCGTTATCAATAATCTGGTTAATAAAAGTCTAAAGAAAAGTCACCTACTGCACATGCCATTTGTTAAACTAAGAATGATAAAGATCTAAATGCACTAAACTCAAAGTTTTTGCCTTTCAAAGGTCTGCTGTATCAGATATCTGTGTCTGGGAATCTCTAGAGTAAACCACCAGCTCCAGTGATTTTGATAGCGCCCAAGGCTGGTCAATCAGGACTTCCTGGGAGGGTAATAGAACTTAATCCTTCATAGATAATAGGGCCTTGTCAAGTAGGCATGAGGAGCAACTCAAAGAGGAACACTCTTTAAAAACACTCTTCAACTGGTCTATCCCCAAACGAGCATGGACTTTTTGTAATAATAGCAAACACTTATGCAAGACTCTGCTAAATACTTTCCAGACATTATCTCATTTAACCCTCACAATAGCCTTAGAAGGCAGATTCTATACTTATCTTCATTTGATAGATGAGAACACTGGAGTTGGGGAAGGTTAACAAAATTTTTCAAATTTGCTCAGCAAGTGGCAAAATTGAATCTAAAACCAATTCTGATTCTCATGCTCAAGTGCTTTATCACCATCCATGAGATCAAATGGTGTTCTTCAAATCCTTTGCTTTCTCTATGGGATTTAAGGTCTGATCAGCTTCAAATAAAGCGAGAAGTTATTCACAAGAAAATTTGTGTAACCCTATTATCTCATTGAATTAAAAACAACAATTCCACAAAGCAAGGCTTAACAATATGCATGTTTACATTTCCTAAGCTTCTTGTGATATTGACTTCGCTCCCAGTATTAATTGTGAGGCTTTGGATAGACTGTGCCCATGAGTTCTAGTGATTAGTAAATTCTCCCACTTCTGCCATGGTGATTAAATTAAACAAGATCCTCGAGTGATTCTTATGCACATTAAAATTTGAGAAGCAGTACTCCAAGTCTTGACGTACTCCTTTTCCTATTTGGAACCAGTCTGTTGTTCCATGTCCAGTTCTAACTGTTGCTTCCTGAACTGCATACAAATTTCTCAAGGTGGTCTGGTATTCCCATCTCTTTCAGAATTTTGCACAGTTTATTGTGATCCACACAAAGGCTTTGGCATAGTCAATAAAGCAGAAATAGATGTTTTTCTGGAACTCTCTTGCTTTTTCCATGATCCAGCGGATGTTGGCAATTTGATCTCTGGTTCCTCTGCCTTTTCTAAAACCAGCTTGAACATCAGGAAGTTCACAGTTCACATATTGCTGAAGCTTGGCTTGGAGAATTTTGAGCATTACTTTACTAGCGTGTGAGATGAGTGCAATTGTGTGGTAGTTTGAGCATTCTTTGGCATTGCCTTTCTTTGGGATTGGAATAAAAACTGACCTTTTCCAGTCCTGTGGCCACTGCTGAGTTTTCCAAATTTACGTCAAGGCTGTATATTGTCACCCTGTTTATTTAACTTATATGCAGAGTACATCATGAGAAACGCTGGACTGGAAGAAACACAAGCTGGAATCAAGATTGCCAGGAGAAATATCAATAACCTCAGATATGCAGATGACACCACCCTTATGGCAGAAAGTGAAGAGGAACTCAAAAGCCTCTTGATGAAAGTGAAAGTGGAGAGTGAAAAAGTTGGCTTAAAGCTCAACATTCAGAAAACGAAGATCATGGCATCCGGTCCCATCACTTCATGGCAAATAGATGGGGAAACAGTGGAAACAGTGTCAGACTTTATTTTTCTGGGTTCCAAAATCACTGCAGATGGTGACTGCAGCCATGAAGTTAAAAGACACTTACTCCTTGGAAAGAAAGTTATGACCAATCTAGATAGCATATTCAAAAGCAGAGACATTACTTTGCCAACAAAGGTCCATCTAGTCAAGACTATGGTTTTTCCTGTGGTCATGTATGGATGTGAGAGTTGGACTGTGAAGAAGGCTGAGTGCCGAAGAATTGATGCTTTTGAACTGTGATGTTGGAGAAGACTCTTGAGAGTCCCTTGGACTGCAAGGAGATCCAGCCAGTCAATTCTGAAGGAGATCAGCCCTGGGATTTCTTTGGAAGGACTGATGCTAAAGCTGAAACTCCAGGACTTTGGCCACCTCATGCGAAGAGTTGACTCATTGGAAAAGACTCTGATGCTGGGAGGGATTGGGGGCAAGAGGAGAAGGGGACGACAGAGGATGAGATGGCTGGATGGCATCACTGACTCGATGGACATGAGTCTGAGTGAACTCCGGGAGTTTGTGATGGACAGGGAGGCCTGGCGTGCTGCGATTCACGGGGTCACAAAGAGTCGGACACGACTGAGCGACTGATCTGATCTGATCTGATCTGACTCCAAGTCTATCAATGCTTGGACGTCTCAGTTGATAGGAATGCCAAACATTCTGCCTTTGGACAGATCTGACTGTTTAAAGAGTTTGAGCTAAACTTTGTCTCCCAATAGTTTTCATTGATTAACATTCTATAATGGAGTTTTATAAGCTGAAGTTATGCAAGTTGATGCTAAAGTTTATATGGAATAGTAGACATGGAAGAATGCTCATAAAAGTACTAAAAGAAAAACTGTCAGACATTAAAGCATACCATAAGGTCTCTGCAATTAAAGCATTATTGTACCAGTACATGAAAAGACAAATAGACCAAAGGGATAGAAAAGAAAGCCTAGAAGCATACCCATATATGTAGGTAGATTTAGTATAAAATAAAGGTAGTAGCTGAAATGACTTGGGAAAAGATAAAATTTTAAATAATGACACAGAGTAGTTATTTAGAAATAAATGAAACTAAATCTATTTTGGAGCTTCCCTGATGGCTCAGTTGGTAAAGAATCTGCCTGCAGTGTGGGAGACCTGGGTTCGATCCCTCAATTGGGAAGATCCCCCAGATAAGAGAAAGGCTACCCACTCTAGTATTCTGGCCTGGAGAATTCCATGGACTGTATAGTCCATGGGGTCACAAAAAGTCAGATATGACTGAGTGATTTTTCACTTTCAGATCTACTTTTTATAAGATACAGAAGAATAAAATCCAATCTATCAAAAGTGAAGCCATGTAAATACCAGATGAATTCATAGCTGAATTCCTCTTTAATCTAGATGCAGGAAGGTGTTTTTCAACTGTGAATCTAAATCTAGAAGCCAAAAAAGAAGAGATTGATAACTTTGCTGACTATATTTTTCCCATGGCAAAAACACCACAGGCAAAGTCAACTAACACTGGAAGAAAATATTTGCATCAAATATCATGAAAGGTTGATATCCCTAATATATGAAGAACTCTTAAAAATTAAGAGAAAAAGGACCAAAACCCCAACAGAAAAATGGAAAGATATAAGTAGACAATTCACAAAAAGGTTATAAACTGGCTTTTAAAATGTGGAAAGATATTCAAACTCATGCCTAATTAGATAAGTACAAACTAACACTGAGCTATTTCTCACCCATTAGATTTTAAAAAAAATTTAAAGTAAGACAGTACATTCTGTTGGAAAGGCTGTGAGAAAACGGGTTCTTGCCTTCATTGTTGGTAAGAATGCAAACTGATATAACATATCGGAAAGGGAATCTGATGTTATTAAATAAGTCTACATATGCACCTACTTTTGGACCTAGCAATAACATTTATAGGAATTTGTCTTATAGTTACACCTCCAACAATACAAAGGTTCGTGGCATAAGGTTATTTACTGCATCATTGGTTGTACAGTTGACACTTGACCAACATGAGGGTTAGGGAACCCACTCTCTGTGCAGTCAAAAATTCACATATAACTTTACAGTTAGTCTTCTGTATCCTCGGTTTGCATCCACAGATTCCACTAATTTGGACCTCAAGGTACTGTAGTGCAGGAGACCCCAGCTCGATTCCTGGGTTGGGAAGATCCCCTGGAGAAGGGATATGCTACCCACTCCAGTATTCTTGGGCTTCCTTGGTGGCTCAGATGGTAAAAGAATCTGCCTGCAATGCAGGAGACCTGGGTTCAATCCCTGGGTTGGGAAGATCCCCTGGAGAAGGGCATGGCAACCCACTCCAGTATTCTCGCCTGGAGAATTCCATGGACAGGAGAGCCTGGCGGGTTACAGTCCATGGAGTCGCAGAGAGTCAGACACGACTGAACAACTAAGCACAGTGCAGCATACTACTGTAGTATATATTTGGTAAAATAAATCCACATACTCAGTGCAGCCACTATTAAAAATAGCACAAAGGTCCCTCAGAAAGCTAAAAATAGAGCTACCATATGATCGAGCAATTTCAGTTCTGGGTATATATATCTGAAGAAAAAGAAAACAGATTTAAAAAGATACATGCACCCTATTGTTCATAGCATCATTATTTCAATAGCCAAGAAGATATGAAAGCAACTTAAGTGCCCATCAACAGAAGAGTAGATAAAGTTGTACTGTATCTATAAAGAATAAAATCCTGCCATTTGCAATAAAATGGATGAACCCAGAGGGTATTATGCTTAGTGAAATAAATAAGACAGAGAAAGACAAATACTGTTTGTTATCACTTATATGTGAAATCTAAAAAATAAAACAAATGACTATAACAAAACAGAAACAGATTTACAGATATAGAGATCAAATCAGTGGTTACCAGTGGAAAGAGGGGTAGAGAGAGGGGCAACATAAGGATAAGGGGTTAAAGGTACAAATTCCTATGTAATAAAATAATCTACTATGATATATTATACAGAACAGGGAGACTAGCCAATATTTTATAATAACATTAAATGGAATATGATCACTAATGGAATATAAAATTTTGAGTCACTATCTTGTACACTTGAAACAAATAATATTGTAAATTATATGTCAATTAAATAGTTGCTCTTTTTTCAGTTTTACTGAGGTGTAATTGACAAATAAAATGACAAGATATTTAAAGTACAAAACAGGTATTCTAGTGATAAAGAATCCACCTGACAAAGCAGGAGATGCAGGGGATGTGGGTTTGATCCCTGGATCGGGAAAATCCCCTGAAGGAGGGCATGGCAACCCACTCCAGTATTCATGCCTGGATAATCCCATGGACAGAGGAACCTGGTGGGCCATGGTCCATAGGGTCCCAAAGAGTCGGACACGACTGAAGCGACTTAGCACTCACACACATATTATGTGAAGTATTCCCTTCATTGAATTAATTAGCACATCCATTATCTCACATATTTACTTTTTAATCTTTATAAGAATATTTAAGTTCTCTCTAATATACAATATGGAAAGGGCAATCTTTTTAATCAATGGTGCTGAGAAAACTGGGCAACCATTCATGCAAAAGAATGAAACTGGCCACCCATCTTACACACCATACATAAAAGACCTTACGTTAAAGGTCTGACACCATAAAACTTCTAGAAGGAAAGAGGGCATAAGCTCCTTGACATGAAGAGCTCTTCCTAATGAGCTCCAGTTTGTCAAATCTCCAGTGAAGGAAGTGTGTAGAATTGAAGGCATTAGTCTAAGGAGTGTCTAGATTTGAAAGCATTAGTCTAAATGTAATCTTAAAAGACAAAAGTGAAACTGTCGTCTTTGTAGTAATGTTTGACTCTGATAAGTGGAGACCAACTTTGATAAAATGCCAAAGGAGTTAGATGACATTGTTATCTCAAATTGAGATGGCGTCCTTAAATAAGGCAAGGGGGTGATGGCCAAGACCCTGTTGCATCTCCAGCTGCTGCGCTGTTTCCTGTATCCCACATCAGTAGTTGCGGTGTTAGTACTCCTCACTGCAGACTCTTACATTCATTCCTATGAAATTTTACCATGCTGGAGTTCAGACCACTGCTGCAGCCTATTGAGGTCTTTTTAGGTTCCGAAGCTGTCATGAAATACATGAGCAACTATGAATTTGTTGAGTAAGCCTCCTATATCTTTCCCAAGTCAGACAGAAAAGTGTTCAACAAAATTGAGCTCTCTCTAGACTGATATCAATTATTTAAGCAGAATACCCGTTCATTGTCTGAATTGTTACTAACCCAACTCACAGAAAGTATTCTGTGTACTCAGTCAATTGTGCTCCATTTTGCTATGGAGCAGGGTACAAGAGGAAAATTGTCAAAGTTTGAAGTTTAGATCCTACTCACCACAGTTCTATGAATTAGAGTCCTACATCTGTTGTTTGGCTTAGGAAAGCCTCTCATGGCATGTAGTATCACACAGGTCAATTGAAGTCAGTTGAAAGTCTGGCTTCATTTCTGCTTTGGCATACTTAGGATTGATCACTGAAAAACTGCCAACATGTCACTCCAAGTGGCATCCAGAGAAAGGAGAGACACTGACAAGCCAACAAGGTATTTTCTGTCATAACTTTTCTCCACAAACCAAAAGAGTGAGATGAAGTGGGTGGATCATTTGAAACACAGGCGACTCAGGTTGTCTCTAGTCAGGAAAAACAAGCTTTTATTAACTGGGGTCCTTTGATGCGTTTAAGCGGACTCATTCCCTGTTATTACTACAAAGCAAAGAAGAGACCATTAAACTCACAGTATGTATGCTCAATGATTTTAATTCATAAGATGACCCTAGTCAATCTAAAAGTAGCATTTATTATAATGAGTTTATGGAGATGCTGACATTATTTGTGTGTGTGTGTGTGTGTGCGCGCACGCTCAGTGGTATTCAACTCTTTGCAACCCTATGGGCTGCAGACCGTCAGGCTTCCCTGTCCATGGGATTTTTCACATAGGAATACTGGACCAGGTTGCCATTTGCTTCTCCAGGGTATCTTTCCAATCCAGGGATCAAACTCGCATAGCCTGTATCTCCTGCATTGCAGGCAGATTCTTTACCCAGTGAGTCATTTGGGGGATCAAAAAAACCCCAGAATATTTCTTGTCTCTTCTAAAGGAAATGGAGGAAACCTAAAAATATTTAAAATATCTATTCCCTCTTGAAGATATATGTGCTCCAATCCACAGCATATAATTTCAACTGCTAACCACTGTTTTCTCACGTCTAGAAGCAATATATTTCTATAGCAGCCCCCACCATAGCCCAGGTTTTATTGATACTGGGAGACATTTAGAGCTATTTAGGTCCATTAACTTGTAGATCGTTTATGACTTTCTAGCTTAAATTTAAAAAACAAGTGGAAAAAAACCATGAAAAGGATGTATGGGCTCAACTCTTATTTAAAGTCTCTACTTTAAAAACATTATGTACTGTAATCAAAGAAAATAAACTGAGCAACATACTGATAGCAAATACTACAAGGAGTTAATATTCCTAATATGTAATGATATTCACATTGATTAAAAATGCTTAGATTCCAATGAGTCAATGGAAAAAGACAAAACTCACAAAATAAGAATACAAATTAGTAAAGGAAAATAAAATATCTCATGGTTTCAGTTTTTACCTATCCTATTAGCAGTTATTTAATGATAACATCGGAGAAGGCAATGGCACCCTACTCCAGTATTCTTGCCTGGAGAATCCCATGGATTGAGGAGCATGGTAGGCTGCAGTCCATGGGGTCGCTAGGAGTCGGACATGACTGAGCGACTTCACTTTCATGCACTGGAGAAGGAAATGGCAACCCACTCTAGTATTCTTGCCTGGAGAATCCCGGGGACAGAGAAGCCTGTTGGGTACCATCTATGGGGTCACACAGAGTCAGACACGACTGACGTGACTTAGCAGCAGTAGCAGCAATGATAACATCCTCTGCTGGTGGGAGCATGAACTGGTAAAACCTTTCAGAAGGACAAAGTTGATAACATCTGTCAAAATTTTACCAACTGGTTACCCTTTGACATAATTCTGTTTATTGTTACCTATTTTATGAAAATAATATTCTAAATAAGTAAGACAAAATAATGAGAAAATTGAGAGAAATAGCATCACTTATAAATGGAAAATCCATGAACAAAAAAATGTTCAGTAATATGGCAATAGTTAAATTATGGAGTAAATATTATGAAAACTTCTAACTTACAATGTCAATATCAAAAACAAGATACAAATTATATGTATAGAATAGTCTTATTTGTGAGATAATACACATGGAAAGTAAAAGTTAGGTTGGATTGTTTGCTTTTAATTTCCTTTTAAAATTTTATGTAAATCTTAAATTTTGTTTAGTGTGCCATGTTATGTGACCAGGAAGGAAAAAAAACATATTTAAAATAGTAATTAAAAAGTTTAAACATGTTTATCTCACAGTATGAGAATATATTTTAAGTTCAGTATTTAGGCAATACCTTTTTGAGTAACACCTTTTTCCCTAGATTTCAAGATGGTGCCAGAAGATAACGGTTTCCTAACTGAACTTGTTCTGAGACAGCTGTGACCCCTTTGGGGGTCATCGGAAACACACTGAGCATTGTAATCCTACTACTGGATCCATCCTACCCTCATACGCCACCATTCTGTGCTCCCTCAGAATGGTACCTCCTTCTGTGCTATCACAGCAGTTTCATCTCTGTGCTACCAACAAAGATAATACATTATAGTTATATGATTTCATGCTCAATGTATCTGCTGAGCTATAAATTCCTTAAAAACAACTAGTCACTTTTTTTTTTAATTTCGTATGGTTATCACCACTTAGCAGGGAACCTCAAAAGTACTCCTGAGTGAATGAATGAATATACTGAGAGCACCAACTTTATTATTTATTGTATCAGCCACAACTCTGTGTAGGACAACAAACTTCTCCAAGCCACCATCTACTTCTCCCTAAAAATGGAGTGTATAGAGCCTATCAGAAAGGTTTCATAAGAATGAAGCAAAATGTGGGTGAAGGCTCTTTATAAATTGTGAATTACCACAATAATATGTCAATATATTTACTGATTATTTTCTTGTAATATAAATTTTCTTGTAAATATATTTACAATATATTTTCTTCTCCCAAGTGCCTCTAAATACTTGCAGAAGGGACATAATAGTTTAGTTTCATTGACCATTCAGCAATGAGAAAATATACGTAAAGATACTTTAAATATGAAAATAACCTCCTACCAATAATCATAATAGTAATAACAAGGTTGTTGTTGTTTAGTCACTAAGTCGTATCCAACTCTTTTGTGACGTCAGGGACTGTGGACCACCAGGCTCCTCTGTCTGTGGGATTTCCCAGGCAAGAATACTGGAGTGGGTTGCCATTTCCTTCTCCAGGGGATCTTCCCGACCGGGAGATCAAACCTGCATCTCCTGCATTGGCAGGCAGATTCTTTACCATTGAGCTACCTGGGAAGCTCAGTAATAGCAATAACAACAATAATAATATTAGCAGTAGTATGTTCTACTGTATAAAATAATCTTCCAGTTTCAGGAGTAGTATGAGGCTAAGTTGATTCCAAGAGTACTATATTAATAATTTAAAGAAGAAAAAAAAAAACTTTCAAAGAATGGTGAAAAACATTTCATTTATTATTCTCTGTTTCTCTGGCATTAATGGTAACCTAGGCTGGATCATGGAAAAAGCAAGAGAGTTCCAGAAAAACTCTCTTAAGGGTTCTTAAGGGCTTCCCAGGTGGCTTAGTGATAAGGAATCTGCCTTCCAATGAAGGAGACATGTGAGACATGGGTTCAATCCCTGGATTGGGAAGATCCCCTTGAGGGGGAAATGGCAACCCACTCCAGTATTCTTTCCAGAATAATCCCAGGGACAGAGGAGCCTGGAGGGCTAAAGTTCTTGGGATTGCAAAGCAACTGAGTGACTGAGAACAGGGTTCTTAGAGACTTTTGTGCCTCCTCATATATTCAACTAACTGCTAGAAGACTTCTCTTTCTTTGTTTCTTTTCTGCATTGTTTCTGATGACTAGCCAATTGCTATGGGAAAATAGTATAAAAATTAAATTGAATGGATGGCATGTTATGCACATGTGGTATGTATGTCTAGCATTAAGTAGGCTTCTCCCAGTAAACTTGACAGTAACATGTTTGAGTAAGTTGAAACTGCTTTTTAATTGGAGACGAGGAAGAACTGGTCTTTCATGGTTGAGTGTAAGACACTGGTGTGAGCAATGGGTCATTTTGTTTTGACCAAGTTGTATATGACAGTTGTATAACCTTTTCCTTTACTTGCCACTTGACAGTTAAACTCAACTATTCTTAGAGCTGTAATGACCAAATCTGGGCTGAATTTTATTTGGCAGTTCTTCAGAATAAGAAGAAACGTTTTGCCCAGCAAAGTGAAAAGCTTAAACAGAATGACCATGCACAGTTTCAGCCACTTCCAAAGGAAACAACTATATACAAATAAGAGTCTGAATCTTCTGTTCTCTAATATCATCTTGACAAGAACCCTACTGACAATATTCTGTAGTATTTAGGTCAAGATTTGTTAAGCACCAGGAGCTATGTAACTGCATTTGTTTGAAAAAAGTTTTTATTTCCAACTTATTCACTAATCTGCTTAAGTCTTTCAAAATGAGTAGCACTGATCAATTAAAAAAACAAAACTGTGCACTCTAATAAAAAATTGGGCAACACATGTAGAATAGGTAATTCTCCAAAGAAGAAATATAAGACTCATTAAACATGACTAGATATTTGGCCCCATTATAATCAAGGGGATACAAGTAAAAATGAAACATATTTTTGCTCTTCACATTTGAAATGATATGGTAAAAAAATAACTTCAATAAGTTGGAAAAAGTTGTGCATACAGAGTTATTTATATTATCAAAAAACAAAACTGGAAAATCAGTTCAATTCAGTCACTCAGTCATGTCTGACTCTTTGCAACCCCATGAATCGCAGCACACCAGGCCTCCCTGTCCATCACCAACTCCCAGAGTTCACTCAGACTCACGTCCATCGAGTCAGTGATGCCATCCAGCCATCTCATCCTCTGTCGTCCCCTTCTCCTCCTGCCCCCAATCCCTCCCAGCATCAGAGTCTTTTCCAATGAGTCAACTCTTCGCATGAGGTGGCCAAAGTCCTGGAGTTTCAGCTCTAGCATCATTCCTTCCAAAGAAATCCCAGGGCTGATCTCCTTTAGAATGGACTGGTTGGATCTCCTTGCAGTCCAAGGGACTCTCAAGAGTCTTCTCCAACACCACAGTTCAAAAGCATCAATTCCCTGGCGCTCAGCCTTCTTCACAGTCCAACTCTCACATCCATACATGACCACTGGAAAAACCATAGCCTTGACTAGACGAACCTTTGTTGGCAAAGTAATGTCTCTGCTTTTGAATATGCTATCTAGGTTGGTCATAACTTTCCTTCCACAGAGTAAGTGTCTTTTAATTGCATGAACTGGAAAATAAATACCAATAATGGATTGGTAAAGTAAATTACTGTATGTCTATACAATGGGACACTTTGTGACCATCAAAAATGGTAAGATTGATCATTCCTTTGTTGTACTGGGAATCGTCAATACTACCATTAGATCCAATAACTTACTGGGACTCAACTGAACTCAGAAAAGCTCCTCTACTCATATTTATTGTTTATTACAGCAAACAGTACAGACTAAAATCAGTGAAGGGAAAAGGTACATAAATGTCTGGGAGAAACCAGGCACAAGTTTCCAGTTGTCCTCTCCCTGTGGAGTCACATGGACAGTATTTAAGTTCCCAGCATTGATATGCGACAGCACATTCCAACTGTTCGCCAAACTAAGGGCTTCCCTGGTGGCTCAGATGGTAAAGAATCTATCTGTCAATGCAAGAGACCTGGGAATGATCCCTGGGTTGGGAAGATCCCCTGGAGAATGGAATGTCTATCTACTCCAGTATTCTTGCCTGGAGAATTCCATGGACAGGAAGCCTGGTGGGCTACAGTCCATGGGGTTGCAAAGATTCGGACATGACTGAGGGACTAACAAGGAAACTTATCCAAGTTTTGGTGTTCAGGGGTTTTATTGGGAATCAATCACATTGGAGCACCCACTTAACTTTAATTACTCCATCTCCAGCACCCCCGGAGGTCAAACTAATATAGCACGGCCCAAAGTTTCAGGCATACACAAACAAGCATTCACCATAAGCCACTATAAATGTGATGGGTGTTAAAGTAAATCATCTGGCACAGCCCAAGCTCTCAGGTATACAAAGACACTCTATCAGGGAGGAAATTCCATGGGCTTAGAGCTTACATGCTAGGAGCCAATCAAAGGCCAATCCTAAAGATGTTTCAAATGAGGTAACCCCAAAGCCTCCAGATTTAATCCTTTATTGTACATTCTTTATTTCTTTCTTGGTCTGCCAATGTAAAACCCAAGGATGCAACACTCTCATCATTAAACAGTGATTGACTATGGTAGAAATTGGCAATAATTATTATGGAGGGGGCTGTGTATGTGGTTGGGAGAGAGGGAGGCAATAGAGGTGGGTCTGCAGAAATCATCTTAGCATCATTGAATGTGTAAGTACTTGGTTTGTAAAAGTTTACTGGCACACCTCTATCTGCTGTGGTCCCCAACCTTCATTTTTACTCCAATTATCAGGCCTCACTAAAGAAATCATTCCTGATCCTGTTGTAACTGGATTCACAATCCTAAAAAACTACCACTTCCTCTTATTCCCATTGTAAGAGGACTTCGGATGGATAAGGGCATGCCAATGGTACTTTAACTTTTATTTGCACAGCTATTTGCCACCAAGATTACTTCCCTCTGTGAACACAGTACAATTGATGAAAAGTCATATTCCAGTGTAAAATATTCCTTCCTTCATTTTCTCACAGATTAACATTTTGTGGCTGAAAAAGTATATCTCATTGTTATATCTGGGTCTGCCCTCATTTGTGTGGCTTCAAAGGCCAATATTCACTCAGAAAATATTTGATTTTCTCTTCATCTTGTAAAGATCTTCTTTTGTTGTGTAATTAAGGTGGCCTATAGCCAAACAAACATCTAACTGAATCTCGTGGGAATTAATAAGCATGATTTCCCAATGATTTGGGATTAGTGGCAGTTTTTGAAGAATTGATCTTAAGCTTAACAATGAAAATGTTGGAGTGTAACTGGATTACAATATTAAATGACCCCAGAGACTAAAGAAAGACCACATAACCCTAACCTATACACCACTTAAGGGTTATGGTAGCTGAAATATAAAATATAAAAATTGCACTGTGATTGTCATAATAAATGTCTTCTGGTGAATTAATAACATTAATGTAAAATTTTTTATTTCATCTTTTCACTGAATATAAGATGCCAAAATCTAATGGAGCAAATTTCACAGGCTTGTTGGATGCAATGATTCTAAATAATACTAATGTGAAGAGATTAGCTGTGTAATTTTATCTCAAGCTCTCTTCATTAAATTTCTCCTCCATTGCTTTCAGATATAACTTATTGTATAAAAATAAAACAAAGCAACTACTATATGTGTATGTATTCTATAATTCATTTGATAATCAATTCTGAATATCTAGTAATCTACTCACATGTCTGTTCCATTTATGGAGGGAAATTTATTAAGCATATGTTTTAAAAACTATAGCTCAGCTCTGCCAAAGATAGTCTTTTAAAGTCAATAAAAATCAAAGTTATAAAAATGATAATAAAGTTATGAGCCATATGCCTGGAACAAATGGATTTTTTTTTCTCACCTTTGACTCAAGACAAAAAAACAAAAAAGGGAGAGAGAGAGGTTTTAGTTACACCGTATTTAATCCAATTTGCTTTGGGTTTAATCTCCAAAACAAGGCTGGTCTGCTAATTCCCAATTATAATGGCACATGTAATCAGAATCCTCATTAACAAAGACTGACTATATTGTCTATTAGCAATGAAAATTTGAAATGCAAATTCAGCAAATCAAAACGTTAAATGAGCTCCTACCCAAGATGCTTAGAGCTCCCGCCAGGGCAGACCACGCTGGCCGACACCTGCCCTGGATTTTTCCCTCCAGCTGAATGTCTCCTTCAGTTCCAGTCTTTGCCTTCTAATTGACCTGCTTATGATCTCTGCTACAATTAACATATGCTTATTAGTAATGGCTGGTTAAAGATTTCAACTGCTGCAGTTTACAAAGTCCAATAGAGATGGCACGCCACAGCAAAGTCAAAGCCACTACTATTTCCCTCATCAGCCAGTCACAATGCTGAGAGTGTGTGTGGTAGAAATTACATGATTTTTCACACTGTCAGATGTATGGAAATTGTTACTGGCCGGTGCTGGAAATCAAGACATACATGACTCCAGGCCTCATATACACTGAGAAAGATGCAAATACTTGGTGAGTCCTTTTCTTCTTTAGGCAAGTAATTTCTAATTTGGTTTTAGGAAGAAGAGAAAGTGAGAGATCTCTAACTGGATGAATGGCTAATGGCCTTGGATTTATTTTGAATTTGTAATAAGAACATTTTTCTTCAGACTAATTTCATAGAAAGGAATGGGAAATTTTGCACTCAACAGAAATCTCACCTAAGTCTTAATAGGGTGAGGATGCTTTTAAAAGATTATGTTCAGAGTTTATATTTTTGTCACCAAATGTCCTTTCTTAGATTCTAGCTAATACCACCAGACTTGAGAAGCTGGGATGTTGGAGTAGCTTCCTTTTTCACTTCTAGTCTGTAATTTGATGAAGGAGAGGCTCCATTTACTCTGAAATTTTATTTTATTCAGAATATTTGACCAGCTATAAGTCTTAATTTTCACATTGTCTCATTGATTGAGAAATAGTAATTTGACTGATTGACTATTTCTAATTCAAGGGGCATTAATTAATATCTTTATTAGATACCTTGGTGCTGGTAGATCAAATTCATTCTTAAATCACTGTCTTTAGTGATCATCTCTGCCTCTAACAGGAAGTAAAAGACTTTGTCCTGACTCTCAGGAAGTCTTGGAATGTTGCTCATTAACAAAGGGTCTTGGACAAATGTATTAATTAGCTGTAGCTAGTCAGCAAAGTACTATAAAACCCCGAATTTAAAATGGCATCCATGTATTAGCACTCAATGTTGTAGGGCAGAAGTTTGGGCATGGAATAACTGGATTCTGCTCAAGATCTCACTGAACTGAAAACCAGGTGTCAGTCAGGGTGACAGTTCTTCTCTGGGGCCTGGGGTTCTCTCCCAAGCTCCCTGGTTGTAGGCAGCAAACATTTCCTGTATTAGCTGTAAGACCGAGGCTCCCGTTTCCTTGCTGGCTGTTAGTCAGGGCTGCTCTCAGCTGCTAGACGCTGCCCACATCCTTTGTCACATGGGTCCCTCCCTCTTACACCAGCAGTAGCTCACTGGATCCTTCTTCTTCAAATCTTGACTTTTTTCTTTTGCAATCAATGAAAGAAAACTCTCTGCATTTAAAGGGTTAATGTGATCGAGTGACATTCACCCAAATAATTTCTTTATTTTAAGGTCAATTGAGTTACATCATGTAGCCTAATTATGAAAGTAAAGCCCATCCTGTTCTCAGGCCCAGAGATTAAGTAAGATGTGTACATCAGGGTGGTGAGAAATCTTGGAATTCTATCCACCAAGGCAGGCTGCTTAGTTTCCTTTGGCTTCACTTTCCTCGTGCAGACAAGGAGACTGAATTAGGTAGTCTCTAGCTCTTTTTCCCCATCTCTCCAAATTTCTAGGGCCAAATAATTCAGTTCAGTTCAGTTCAGTCGCTCAGTCGTGTCCAACTCTTTGTGACCCCATGAATCGCAGCACGCTAGGCCTCCCTGTCCATCAACAACTCCCGGAGTTCACTGAGACTCACGTCCATCAAGTCAGTGATGCCATCCAGCCATCTCATCCTCTGTCATCCCCTTCTCCTCCTGCCCCCAATCCCTCCCAGCATCAGAGTCTATTCCAATGAGTCAACTCTTCGCATGAGGTGGCCAAAGTCCTGGAGTTTCAGCTTTAGCATCATTCCTTCCAAAGAAATCCCAGGGCTGATCTCTTTCAGAATGGACTGGTTGGATCTCCTTGCAGTCCAAGGGACTCTCAAGAGTCTTCTCCAACACCACAGTTCAAAAGCATCAATTCTTTGGCGCTTCAGCTTTCTTCACAGTCCAACTCTCACATCCATACATGACCACAGGAAAAACCATAGCCTTGACTAGCCAGACCTTTGTTGGCAAAGTAATGTCTCTGCTTTTGAATATGCTATCTAGGTTGGACATAACTTTCCTTCCAAGGAGTAAGCGTCTTTTAATTTCATGGCTGCAGTCACCATCTGCACTGATTTTGGAGCCCAGAAAAATAAAGTCTGACACTGTTTCCACTGTTTCCCCATCTATTTGCCATGAAGTGATGGGACCAGATGCCATGATCTTCGTTTTCTGAATGTTGAGCTTTAAGCCAACTTTTTCACTCTCCACTTTCACTTTCATCAAGAGGCTTTTTAGTTCCTCTTCACTTTCTGCCATAAGGAAGGTGTCATCTGCATATCTGAGGTTATTGATATTTCTCCCAGCAATCTTGATTCCAGCTTGTGTTTCTTCCAGCCCAGGGTTTTTCATGATGATCTCTGCATATAAGTTAAATAAGCAGGGTGACAATATACAGCCTTGATGTACTCCTTTTCCTATTTGGAACCAGTCTGTTTCCTATTTGGACCAGGAGCTGACTGTGGCTCAAATCATGAACTCCTTATTACCAAATTCAGACTTAAATTGAAGAAAGTAGGGAAAACCACTAGACCATTCAGGTATGACCTAAATCAAATCCCTTATGATTATACAGTGGAAGTGCAAAATAGATTTAAGGGCCTAGATCTGATAGATAGAGTGCCTGATGAACTATGGAATGAGGTTCATGACATTGTCCAGGAGACAGGGATCAAGACCATCGCCATGGAAAAGAAATGCAAAAAAGCAAAACGGCTGTCTGGGGAGCCCTTACAAATAGCTGTGAAAAGAAGAGAAGTGAAAAGCAAAGGAGAAAAGGAAAGATATAAGCATTTGAATGCAGAGTTCCAAAGAATAGCCAGGAGAGATAAGAAAGCCAAATAATTACCAACACATTATTCACACATAAAGCACCAGTTAGTTGCTATAAGTTTGACCAGAATTTTTAATCTGATTGGTTAGTTGGTTTTTCCTTAAATGATGATAGAAGAACTAACTCCCTTCATTAGGATTTCTAGGTAAAATAAAAGAGAATGATGCACATGGTCTCCATTTTAAATGAACAACAAAATAGCCTTGGAGACAAGAAGCTTTTATATACAAAGGGCAATTATGAGATGAATTATGTGCGTGTTCAGACATTGGCTTGTGGAAAAGAAAATGTTGTTTTGGACAGCTACATGTAATAACATGAAATAGAACATTCTTTAACACCATACACAAAAATAAACTCAAAATGGATTAAAGACCTAAATGTAAGACTGGATACTATAAAGGGCTTAGAGGAAAACATAGGCAGAACACAGTTTGACAAAAATAGCAGCAATATCTTTTCCAACCTGTCTCCCAGAATAATGGAAATAAAAATAAACAAATGAGACCTAATTAAACTCAAAATCTTTTGCATAGCAAAGGAAACCATAAGCAAAAGAAAAGACAGCTCACAGACGGGAGAAAATATTTGTAAATGTTGTGACCAACAAGGGATTAGTATCCAAAATTTACCAACAGCTTATGCAATTCGGTATCAAAAAACAATCCAATCCAAAAAATGCACAGAAGACTGAAAGAGACATTTTTCCAAATAAGATATACAGATGGCCAAGAGTCACATGAAAAAATGCAGGGAGGGTATGGGGAGGGAGGAGGGAGGAGGGTTCAGGATGGGGAACACAGGTATACCTGTGCCGGTTTCATTTCGATATTTGGCAAAACTAATACAATATTGTAAAGTTTAAAAAAAAAAAAAAAACTACAATGAGGTATTAGCTCACACTGGTCAGAATGGCCATCATCAAAAACTGTGCAACGCTGGAGAGATTGTGGAGAGAAGGGAACTCTCCTATGCTGTTGGAGGGAAATTGGTACAGACACTATGGAGAACAGTATAGTGGTTCCTTAAAAAACTAAAAATAGAGCTACCATATGATCCAGCATTCTCATTCTTGGGCATATATCTGGAGAAAAATATGATTCAAAAGGATACATGCCTCCCAATGTTCACTACAGCACTGTTTACAATAGCCAAGACATGGAAGCAACCTAAATGTCCTTCAACAGATGAATGGATAAAGAAGATGTGGTACATATATACAATGGAATATTACTCAGTCATTATAAAGAATGAAATACTGCCATTTGCAACAATGTGGAGGGACCTAGAGATTATCATACTAAGTGAAATAAGTCCGACAAAGAAAGACAAATATCATATGTGAAATCTGAAAAAAATGATACAAATGAACTTATTTATAAAACAGAGACTCACAGACTTAGAGACAAGCTTGATTACCAAGGAAGAAAGTGAGGGTAAGGTTAGATTTGGAGTTTGGGATTGATACCTACACACTGCTATATTTAAAATAAAATGGCTTTTCACACAAAAAAAGAAAACTGTTGCCTGAACTTTTTTTTTCACCTTACTCTGTCATTAGCACAGGGTTCTAGCAAGGTGATGTCCATGGAGTTTTATGAAGTTCTCTTCCTTAAGTGTTTCTGATGTATTTCAAAATGTATTCAATTTCCTAACTAAAATCCATCTGTTTGAAAACTCAGTTGAAAGAACATTTTCTTCTCTATATTTGCCTAATCCTAAGTAAAGCAAACATATTTTAATACATCTGACATTCTAAGGAACAATTCTGACTTCCAAATATCACATCATCCAACTTTAAAACTTGAGAAATATGTATGCATTCCTTTGCACATTTAAATTACATTTCAGAAAGGCACATTCTTCCTTTTAGGTACTGAGAATTTATCAATGATCACATATATTGGTCTTAAAAAAATCAAAAGCCCAAGTGTGCATTTGAGTTCCTTTACTTTAATCTTTGGATATTTAAGGTTCTGTGCATGAGTGCTCAGTCGTGTCCAACTGCTTGTGACCCATGAACTATAACCCTCCAGGCTCCTCTGTCCATGGGATTTTTCAGGCAAGAATACTGGAGCGGATAGCCATTCCCACCTCCAGGGGATCTCCCTGTTCCAGGGAATGAACTCTCATCTCCCTGGTATTCTGCCTTAGCAGGCAGAATCTTTACCACTAGCACCACTTGGGAAGCCCCATTTAAGGTTAGTTATCTACATATAGATAACTTTTCCTCTCTTTCAACATGTGATTCTTTGTTCCACTTGAAATTTAGTTTTAGTCCCTTGACATTCAATTGTTATGCATGGGAGTCTAGTAGAGATAGGGAGTGGGTAATAAAAATGTTTGCCTTAAAATAGCTATAATCAGCTTTCAGTGAAATTATGCCACATATGTCCACAATCAAATTTATATATTGGCCTTTTCTTCTTTGACTGCAGTTGATAAAATGTTTGGAACCTAGTTATATAGACCTTCCTTTTCATCATAGAAGACTGGAATGCAAAAGTAGGAAGTCAAGAGATACCTGGAGTAACAGGCAAATTTGGCTTTGGAGTACAAAATGAAGCAGGGCAAAGTCTAACAGAGTTTTGCCAAGAGAACACTGCTGGTCATAGCAAGCACTCTCTTCCAACAACACGAGATGACTCTGCACATGGACATCACCAGATAGTCAATACCAAAATCAGATTGATTATATTCTTTGCAGCCGAAGATGGAAAAGCTCTATACACTCTGCAAAAGCAAGACAGGGAGCTGACTGTGGCTCAGATCATGAACTCCTTATTGCAAAATTCAGACTTAAATTGAAAAAAGCAGGGAAAACTACTAGACCATTCAGGTATGACCTAAATCAAATTCCTTATGATTATACAGTGGAAGTGACAAACAGATTTAAGGGGTTAGATCTGAGAGACAGAGTGCCTGATGAACTATGAACAGACATTTGTAACATTGTACAGGAGGCAATGATTAAAACCATTCCCAAGAAAAAGAAATGCAAAAAGGCAAAATGGTTGTCTGAGGAGGCCTTACAAATAACTGAGAAAAGAAGAGAAGCAAAAGGCAAAGGAGAAAAGGAAAAATATATCCATTTGAATGCAGAGTTCCAAAGAATAGCAAGAAGAGATGAGAAAGCCTTCCTAAGTGATCAATGCAAAGAAATAGAGGAAAACAATAGAATGAGAAAGACTAGAGACCTCGTCAAGAAAATTAGAGATACCAAGGGAACATTTCATGCAAAGACAGGCACAATAAAGGATAAAAACAGTATGGACCTAACAGAAGCAGAAGATATTAAGAGGTGGCAGGAATACACAGAAGAACTATACAAAAAAAGAGCTTAATGACTGAGATAACCACGATGGTGTGATCACTCACCTAGAGCCAGACATCTTGGAGTGTTAAGTCAAGTGGGCCTTAGGAAGCAACACTACAAACAAAACTAGTGGAGATGATGGAATTCCAGCTGAGCTATTTCAGGTCCTAAAAGATGATGCTGTGAAAGAGCTGTACTCAATATGCCAGCAAATTTGGAAAACTCAGCAGTGGCCAGAGAACTGGAAAAGGTCAGTTTTCATTCCAATCCCAAAGAAAGGCAATGCCAAAGAATGTTCAAACTACCACAAAACTGCACTCATCTCACACACTAGCAAAGTAATACTCAAAATTCTCCAAGCCAGGTTTCAACAGTACATAAACCATGAACTTCCAGATGTTCAAGCTGGATTTAGAAAAGGCAGAGGAACCAGAGATCAGGAACCAAACATTCATTGGATCATAGACAAAGCAAGAGAATTCCAGAAAAACATCTCCTTCTGCTTCATTAACTAAGTTAAAGTCTTTCACTGTGTGGATCACAACAAACTAGAAAATTCTTCTAGAGAGGGAATAACAGACCACCTTTGCTTCCTCTTGAGAAATTTGTATGTAGGTCAAGAAGCAACAGTTAGAACTGGACATGGAACAACCAACTGGTTCAAAATTGGGAAAGGAGTATGTCAAGGCTGTATGTTGTCACCCTGCTTATTTAACTTATATGCATAGTACTTCATGCAAAATGCCAGGCTGGATGAAGCACAAGCTGGAATCAAGATTTCAGGGAGAAATATCAATAACCTCAGATATGTGGATGACACCACCCTTATGGAAGAAAGTGAAGAGGGACTAAAGAGCCTCTTGATGAAAATGAAAGAGGAGAGTGAAAAAGCTGGCTTAAAACTCAACATTCAAAAACTAGGATCATGGCATCTGGTCCCATCACTTCATGACAAGTAGTTGGGGAAACAATGGAAATAGTGACAGACTTTATTTTCTTGGGATCCAAAATCACTGTAGATGCTGACTGCAGCCATGAAATTAAAAGATGCTTGCTCCCTGGAAGAAAGCTATGACCAGCCTAGACAGTATATTATAAAGCAGAGACATTACTTTGCTGACAAAGTTCTGTCTAGTCAAAGCCATGGTTTTTCCAGTAGTCGTGTATGGATGTGAGAGTTGGACCATAAAGAAAGCTGAATGTTGAAGAATTGATGCTTTTGAACTGTGGTATTGGACAAGACTCTTGAGAGTTCCTTGGACTGCAGGGAAATCCAACGAGTTAGTCCTAAAGGAAATCAATCCTGAATATTCATTAGAAGGACTGATGTTGAAGCTGAAGCTCCAATACTGTGGTCACTTGATGTGAAGAACTAACTTATTAGAAAAGACCCTGATGCTGGGAAAGATTGAAGGCAGGAAGAGAAGGGAATGACAGAGGATGAGATGTTGGATGGCATCACCAACTCGATGGACCTGAGTTTGAACAAGCTGTGGGAGTTGGTGATGGACAGGGAGGTCTGGCATGCTGCAGTCCATGGGGTCGCGGAGAGTCCGGCATGACTAAGCAACTGAACTGAACTGAAGTCACACTAGGGTAATACTAGATTTTAAGCTCGTCTGTAAAATTAGATATTGATCATTTTAGAGACTATAATGCTGTGTGTATTTCCATTTTTAAAAAAGTCTGGACTCCATGGAGTCTCCATGATGGAGAATGAAACTCTAATTCTAGACCACTAAATCTTATGTTGATCTCCTTAGTTTCAGTCTCTGGGGTCAGATAGATATATGACTAAGGAAAACATACTTAACCTAAGAGATATTTTTTCACTTGTAAAATAGAGATATTTGGAGTATTCACCTCAATGACTTGTGGCAAGAATTTAATGAGTTAATAGTGTTGAATACCTAAAACAGTACTCAGCACACAATGTCTAGCAACTCTTATCATTATTTCTGCTTTTATGTCTCAATTAAACTAGTGTTTGATTTTGGGATTTCAAAATATATTAATTTTAGTATTTTAAAAAAATAGATCAGGTAGTCAATATTACGTTTAACCTACCAGCTCTGAGAAACATTTCCATAATCCGAAAATTAAGGATTAAATGGAAAATGCAAGTAAAGGAATCAGGATTTACCTGCAACGGAACTCAAGAAGTTCTTGACATTTTTATTCTTAGAATCACCCAGTGAAACTCACCACTCAGCCAGAGTTAATCACTGTCAACATGTGGAAGTACTTTTCTCCAGTCGATTTTCTATACATAATTAGGTGTACATTCTGTGTTTATGCTGTCATTTCATGAGTCACCCATTGTAAAAATGTAAGAAGGTAATAATAACTTTTGGAGACAAAATAGAAATAATGGGTATAGTTGACAAGAGTGGATATTTCTTATGTCTCTGTGTTCATCTCTTCTACCATCTGTTTTCCTGTCTTTTGTTTTACCATCTTTAATGCTTGTTGCCAAACTTCACTCTTTTTCAACTTCTGCCTCTCTCACTGTAGCTAGGTTCTCCTCCAAGCTACCAAGCTACTGTCATCTCTCATTTGTCTACACAAAGTCTCCGTACTGATATTTCAACATCCATTTTTCCCTTCTCTAATTAATTTTTTTTAAAAAGCCACACAAAACAGAGGTAATCCTCCCCTTATCTTAAGAATATTCTACTATTGATTTATCAGGTGGCAGAGAGAGAGACAGTGGGAGAAAAATCAGGAAGAAGGATAAAAAGAAGAAAAAGAAGAATGGGGAGAAGGAGGAGGGAAAAGAGGAGAAGGCATAGGAGGAGGTGGGGAGGGTGAGGAGAGGGAAAATGGGAACGATACTTGGTCTCAAGACCTTGGCTTGTCTTCATTCCTCTTATCTGGGTGTGAGAACATTTTTGCATGAGGTCAGCACAGCTAGAGAATGTGTACTCTGCATCCAAGTGCCCCAGAGTTAAACTGCAAACACTCACTTTGCTTGAGGTTTTTGCAGCTCATATTGGTCCCCGTCAGAAATTTCTCTAGTTCACCTTAGCAAACAACACGCTCAAAATTCAAACCCAAACCTGATCATCCTGATAATATTGTTTATCTACTTGGTTCTAGAGGCTTCTACTGATTCAGGCAATAGTCTGATAATCATCTAACAGTGCTTCTCGACCTCGGTTGTACAACGGAAGCACCTTGGGAGGAGCTCTTGATACCCAGATCACTCCTCTAGAGGTTCTGATGTAATTGATCTGTGATAACGTAGGATGAAAGCTCCCCAGGTGAGTCTAGTGAGCTTCACAGGTGGCATTAGTGGTAAAGAATCTGCCTGGTAGTGCAGGAGACTCAAGACACACAAGTTCGATCCCTGGGTCAAGAAGATCCCCTGGAGAAGGAAATGGCAACCCACTCCAGTATTCTTGCCTGGGAAATCCCAGGCAAGGACAGAGGAGCCTGTCAAGCTACAGTCTGTGGGGTCGCAAAGAATCGGACATGACTGAATGACTAGCAGCAGGTGATTCTAATTGTACTCAAAGTTGAAATCCACTGATATAAAGAGAGTCTAAATATTCAGATAATAAATCCAGAGGTACCAGACCCAAAGAGATTTTCTAGGGCTTTCCTCCTGCAATCCTGATCCACACCCCTGACTGCCCACACTTCGGCCATTCTGAACTTCCCTCTGCTCCTCTCATTTCCCTTGCTTTTCCCGTTTTCAACCCCTTTGCACAGTTGGGTCCTTGAATCAGCAGATGCCTTTCTGCTCACATCGATGCCTAGTTCGTGTCCATTCAACTTTTAGATCTTATCCCAGCTGTAATTGCCTTGAGAAAATCTTGCTTCATCTCCTGGACACCACTTGTGCCCTGTCATGGCCGTGTCATATACAGCAAGTTCATCTTTTTCATTACAGGCTTCCCACTGGAGAGACAGGATAACCAAGAAACTTAGCACCTGCATGTTGACACCAGACTGCCTGGGTCCACATCCTGGCACGTCACATCCTGGGTGTTGGATTTAGACAAGTTATTTAACTTCTTTGGCCTCAGTGCCAGCATCTGTAAAATGGGAATAATGACTGTATTCACCTCTTAAAGTTGGTAAGAGCATGACATGAAGCAAGATACAGGGAATACTTAGAATAGTGGTTCCCACGCAATAAGCACCAAGGACTATTCCTGTTTAATGTTAGAGTTAAATCTCTGCTTCCCTTGCTAGAATGTGGGCTCTGTGGAGACAGGCCCACCCATGTCTAAATTTTTCTCTTGTCTACTTTGTTCCTAATGCCATATGCATATTAGAAATATAATAAATGAGTATTGAATAAACAAAAATGAAAATAAGTTGATGATAGACCTGCTGTGCAGAGTATTTCTCATGATTGTCTCATAACATTCTCTCATTTTTCAGTGTTGTTATCTAAGTGTATGATTTTTAAAGCCTGGATAATTGCAAATGAATAATTGCCCAATAAGGAGGTTGTTCCTAAGTTTTAATAGAGCTTCCAATATACAACAAAGTGATTTTTGTGTTTAACATTTTTTCACTTGAAGAGCCAATATTTAGAATGAAATAAATGGTCAAAGGTTTAATTGTAGAATTGGGAGGCCTATATAATTCAAAAACTGGATAATTGGGTCTTGGGTAACCAGGAATTGATGGTACCTTGTTAGAGTGTAAGAAACATTAAATAATAACACCAGTATAAAGTTTAGTATTTCTTATAAATTTCATAAAACTAATAAACCACTGAACATCTACCTGAGGGTTACTGCCCCTTAACTCTTAATTTAAATTGATTTTATGTTTAATTTATGAATGTTCAAAAATGTTATGAAATGTAAAGGAGAAATGCAACCTCATAAATCAATGTGTTCTGGATTGCCAGTTTAATTTCTGTATTGATTTAGTGCCCAACCTGGTGGTACCTACAGGAAGGCATAAAACATAGAGTCATCAGAGTCATCACTGGATAAAGGGTCAGACAAATGATACAAGAGTCATAGCTAAAGAACTTCCTCTGATTAACCTCTATGGTAGGACAAATAAGCACGCTGGTAAACTAGAGTTTAGATTTTAGCTTATTCCTCATTTTTATAGCTTATATTAATAGAATCTTTTTCCTTCATCATGGCTTATAATATATGAGAGTGAGTAGCATATTTGGTCTCCTGATTTTCAAAAAATCTAATACTTGTGAATTTTGAACATTTTTATGTAATGAGAAATATTATGGTTTCTATTTATAAAGTAGACATTCACTTTAATGGCCACTAGATTTGGGAAATGTCATTTAGTGTCATATATATTAAACAAATATAAATATATATTACATATATTTAAAAGTATTAAAAAGAGTTGTTCTTATTGTGGCATAAGTTTGTTTCTAATGTATATAACCTTACTGTATTCCATGTATTCCTGTTTTGATACAAACAGTCTAACTCATACATAGCATAAATTTTGAAATCAAAGTTACTGGATTTCTCTCTTGGCTGGATGATCTTGGTTAAGTTATGACGTAAAATAAGGCATAAAGCACTTCTCATCATACCAGACATATAGCAAATGTTCAATAAATGTTAGCTCCAGTTACATAATAGTGAGAGCAGCAACAGCAGTAACAACAATAATGATAGTAATAGTACATTGTGACACAAGATTATTTCAAACTTTTATAAAGGATGTGTGTATATGTGCTCAGTTGTGTCCAACTCTTTGCGACCTCATACACTGTAACCCGTGAGGCTTCTCCATGGGATTTTCCAGGCATGAATACTGGAGTGTGTTGTAATTTCCTTCTCCAGGGGATCTTCCTGACCCAGGAATCAAACATGTATCTCCTGCATTCTTTATCACTGTGTCATCTAGGAAACCCTTTTATAAATGACAGAATTTATGTTTTATTTTTACTCCTTTTAAGTTTTGAATGCTTATTATGTGTCATATATGTTTTAAAACATTTTCCATATATTGTTTACTTAATTGTCACAAAAACAAAAGGGAAGAAAAAGTAAATAAAGCAGGGATGGATGTGTTAATTAACTTGATGAGGGAATCATTTCCCGATGTATATGTATATCAAATCATCACATTGTACACTTTAAATATCTTACAATTTTCTTGGTCTGTTATATCCCAGTAAAGCTGGAAAAAAGACGATTTGTGCCTATATAAGTAAAGCATTAATGTTTCTTAGGATCAGATAGAAGGTCCTCAGAGTTCCAGGCCCTATCCATTTTTCTAACTTCATCTCCCATCACTCTCTGCCTCTCTCACGCCACACTCCCATTTCATTTATAGAATGCTAGCGTTCAAGGCATAGAATTTCACTCTGCTCTCTGTGTCTATCATACTTTTTCACTTCACCATTAAATCAACAAAGATTGGAATTCCATGATTGTTCAGTGGTTAGAACTCCATGCTTTCACTGCCGAGGGCACAGCTCCATCGCTGCTAAAGGACTAAGATGCCCCAAGTGGCGCGGTGTAGCCAAAAAATGAAAAATAATGATAAGCCAGCAAAGATTTATCAAGGGCCAATTGTATATTCAACACTGGATGAGGTTCCCAAAACAAGGTTTTGAGACTGAATGATCCATTCACTCACTCAACACCCATCTATCCAGCAACCATCCCTGCATTCTTTCAGTTACTCCATATCCATTGATTAGTGTCATTTATGAGTTGGTATGCATTTTCTATTGTTGCATAACAAATTTCCGTAGACTTCTCGGCTTAAAAACAACCATTTATTGGCTCGTATTTCTGTAGGTTGGAATTCTGGGCATGGCCTGACTGGATTCTCTGCCCAGGCTCACAGGCCAAAGTCAACATGTTGGCAGAGCTAAGTCCCTTTGTGGAGCCTCTGGGGAAAAAAATCTACTTACAAGTTCATTCCTGTTGTTGGCAAAATTCAGTTTCTTTGTAGGACTAAGGTCCCAGCATCTTTCCTGGCTATCAGTTTGCAGCTGTTCGGAGATCCTAGGGGTTGCCTGCATTCCTTGACATAGCCTCCTCCATCTTTAAGCCAGCAATAACACATGAACTCATTCCTATGCTTTGAATCTCTCACTTCGTCTTCTTTAGTCAGTCAGAGAAAGCTCTCTACTTTTCGTTTTAGTAAATGAAACACGATTTTATTGTTTTGTTGTTATTGTGGAAGATAGAGTTTTCTCTGTGTTTATGAAAACTCTCTGCTTTTTAAGGGCTCTTGTGATTAGGTCAGATCTAAATAGTCTCTTTTTCTTAAAATCAATTGTATCATATAACATGGCTAAATTATAGGAGTTCAGTTCAGTTCACTTGCTCAATAGTGTCTGACTCTTTGTGACTCCGTAGACTGCAGCACGCCAGGCCTCCCTGTCCATTACCAACTCCCGGAGCTTGCTCAAACTCAAATCCATCAACTTCACAGTCTAAGGGATTCTGAAAGGTATGAACACGGGTGGGAGGCAGGAAATTGTAACTCTTGGTGTACATTTGGGTATTATATTGGCTAATTCTGTCTGAATTTATATAGCCCTTCTCTCATATCCCTGTTTTGCTTTGCCATGTGTTCCTCACTTGGTTGTAGTATCATAACATATATATTTCAAACAAAAAAAAGTGTACCATGGACAATTCAGAAAGGTTTTTCTGAATTATAAAGTAGAATGAATTGCATGAGGAATTGTTTCCCTGGAAATGGGAAAACCAGTTGAAAGTTTAGGAGATGGGAAAAACAATGTAGATTTGAGTCAGGGCAATACCAGTATAAACAGTGAGGAGCAGAAGACAGATGTTAAGGAGAAACAACAATAGTATGTGATTATCAGCTGGACTCGGGACTGGTAATCTAAGATGATACCCAGATTTCTGGTTTCAGTAACTGGATCAGGGATGAAGCCTCTTCGAGATGGTAAGGAATACAGGAGAGAATAATTCTGAGAAGGAAAGAGAGGAATTACTTCTTTTTTTTAAAATCCTTTTCTATTATGTTATTAAGAGGTATCAAATATACTTCCCTGTGCTATACAGTAAGTCCTTGTTGTTTATTTTATATATTGTAGTTTGTATCTGCTAATCCCAAACTCCTAATTTATCCCTCCTGCCCTTTTCCACTTTGGTAACCACAAATTTGTGTTCTATGTCTGTGAGTCTGTTTCTGATTTTTAAATGAATTCATTTGCATCATATTTTAGATTCTACATATGCGATATCATGTGATACTTTTGACACTTCACTTAATATGGTAGTCTCTAGATCCATCAATGTTGCTGCAAATTGCATTATTTTATTCTTTTTTATAGTTGAGTAATAGCCCATTCTGTGTTGTGTCGTGTATGTGTGTGTATGTATTTACCACACCTTCTTTACTCATTCATCAATGGAAATCTAGGTTGCTTCTGTTGTGGTTGTTGTAAATGGTGCTGCTGTGAATACTGGGGTCCATATATCTTTTTGAATTACAGTTTTCTCCAGATACATGCCCAGGAGTGGGATTGCTGGATCATATGGTAACTCTACTTTGGGAGAGGAGTGATTTCAAGTTCAGTGTGGGGCCTTCTGAGTTTGACTTGCTCAGAGTACGCTGTCTTGGAGATGCCAGCAGGCATTTAGATATGTGGGTCCCAGAGGAAAAGGCAGATTCATAAACTGGAGGTAACATTCACCACAGAAAGAGTAGGCCTGTCTCCTGGTAAATGTTTAGAATAAGAGGAGAACTGAGCCTGGAACAGAACCCTGGGATACTTTAGAACTTCAAGTACAAGCAAAAGAAGGAGGGGAACAGCATAAGGGCAAATGTGTAGAAAGAAATCTCCTGGATCAACCCTAGGGAGGAAAAATTTAAAGAGAAAAGAGATTACCACCTTTACCAAATCAGCAGATAAAGATGATGATAAATAATTATGTTTACGGAGTGCTTGAAAAGTATATTTTGCTGTCATAATAAAAACAGGTTATCAGCTTACAAAATCCCCTCAGATTAAATAGTATCATTCCTGCTTTATATATGAATAAACTAAAGCCTAAGTAAGTGGCATAGGTTAGAGAGAGCGACAGACCCAAGCTCTGCTGAGATTTAAACTCAGAGAAGTCCAACATTGAAACACAATCTCTTTACCATACTTACTTATTGTTATATCAAATAAGAACTAGAAAGAGTGTATTTCACTGACAACTGCTAAATCACTTTTTAAGTAAGAGAGGTGATTTTTGTATCGGCTCAGGGCTGATATGGTCGTGTATGTGTCTGCTGCGGGGGTACTTCAAACATCAGGATGCTAGTAGGGCTGAAACACATGAGAGGTAAATAATTTGATGATATGAGCTGTCTTCTCAAGGAGTTTAGCTATAAAGGAAGTGTGAGAGGTGGTCAAGAAAGGAGGGGCAATATTAAGAGAAAGTCATCATGTTTTAATTATCATTAATATTGGTGGAGGTGTGATTTTCTTACAAGTTAACACATTATGCTAAGATCCTATGTTTTAAGGTGGAGAAGGCAATGGCAACCCACTCCAGTATTCTTGCCTGGAGAATCCCAGGGACAGAGGAGCCTACTGGACTGTTGTCTATGGGCTCGCACAGAGTCGGACATGACTGAAGCGACTTAGCAGCAGCATGTTTTAAGGAAAGTCTGAAAACTTTGGGCTTATACATACCTAATGCTAACTCAGTCCTAGATCCCTGTGCGGCCTTGCACAGGTCTTTTAAGCCTCTAGCTCCTCCTCTGTGGTAGGGGTGATAACACCTATATGAAGAACTCCTGGGAGATTTAAAGCAGCTGATCTAGGTGAAGTAACAAGCATAGCACTCATAATTGCTTTGATGACCACCCAACTGTAGACATGTAGAGGGCCATATTACTTATTTTTGTATTCCTAAAGTTGAAATAGAACAGGTACTGAATGAATGAATGAGGAAATGAATGATATGTAGTGAGTATTTATTTCCCTCTATTTCTTCTTTTGATGGTGGGGTATGATGATGTCTTATCCTCCTCAAAGCTGTTTACTCAAGTCCTATACTGCTGAGTACAGGATATGAACTCTATAAAGGTTCCTTGATTGACTTAATGAAAAGCTAGGAGTCAGATTAATGTCAAACATAGAGTATTAATCATATGTAATGGGTTTATCATTGTTCCAGGAATTAGTTATTTAGGCTAAAAATAGATGAAATAGATATCCAGACTATAATAATGGGTCCTCCTAAGGGTGTAATCGTTTTTAGTTGATGATATAAACATGTAAACAGAGAGGGAAAGAGCTACCATTATTGATTGCTTTCCTATTGTTGGCTTCAACAATAGAAGTTAGCTGAAAGTGTATCTTTACAGTCAGGATCAAATCAGGAGCAAGCAGTGTACTTGGACATTCTAATTTAATCCATTCACATAAGCAGCAGCTGTGGGAGGCCCAGTGCAACCTGCCCATACCACACATGGGGCCCAATTATTGAGCCACAGGGAATTAGAATCATCAAATCTCAGGGTCAAGTTCAATTAAACCACACATAGGAAGATAAGGCTGACTTTGCAAAGGACAGACAAGATGAAAAATGGTGGAATAATTCTCAGACCTAATGCCACACGTGTACCATGCAGATCTACAGTCTTGTTCAAAGTGGCATCTTTGAAAATTGAGGACAATACACAAATACAACTGAAGCTGATGCTTCTGAAACTCTCCTTTGGATCTTCATTTCTCAACTTTAGTTTTTGCTTACCTATAAAAGAATGTACTTCTTTCTTGGTTTGCTAGTACTTACTATTTAAATTGTTCAGTAGTTATTTGTCAAAGTACCGCATCCTTGGATTTCTGGGATCTTCCCTTCTGGTCACTCCTACATCCAGTTATGAAGTAGGTCTTTTTACTCGAATCTCTTGAAGATTTTTCACATCTGTCTCTGAGTGGCCTTTTGGTATAGTTTCAAGGTCAGTTCTCTGTCACAATATTCCCGGCACTTGGCATACCCCTCAGTACCTAGTAGATGCCCAATACATGTCTGCTGAAGGTATGGACAGCCTCTTTTTCACTGCTCTTTCTGCCACTGCTTTCGTCCTTATCACAGCATGTTTAGATCAGTGCAATAATCTAGCTACTTTTTCTGTCTCTACTCTGCCTTAGCTAGTTTATCTTTCTTTTTGAGGCCAGAGTAGTCCTTGTAAAATACTGATTTGATCTTGTCATCCTTAACAGGATTTCTTAAGAATTCTGTTCAGGATTTAAATTCTTCAGCAGATTCCAGTCACCTACAGGAGAAAATCCAGACTTTGTGGGACAGCATTTAAGTTCCTCCACGGTTGAGTCCTTGGCCATTGTTTATCACTTCTTTTTTTCCTTTTGTCCTTGCTGCCCTCCTCTCTCTCATCTAGAATCCTGATTTTCAATCACACTGAAGGGATTGAAGGTCTAGGGTTTACCATGATCACCATCCTTTTCTTTTTGCTACTTCATTCTCCTAGACCTTATGGCCCTTAGTGGTCAGCCTAAGGACCACTGGTCTATTTCTCAAAAGCTTTAATCTATTCTCTCCTTCAGAAGTCCTGATCTTCAATCTCCAGGAAAATATACACATCCTGTATGTCTTGTTTAGTGCTTTATCAGAGCACTTACTACTTTTTCTCAGTGTTTTATCAGAACACTTATTAATGTTTTACTTGCTTATATTAATTTTTTACTTGTTTATATTCTGCTTCCCCTTTTTTGTACACTCTAAATCTTGTGGCTAGAGTTCCAGTCAAACTCATTTTTGCATTTGTAGTGCCTAATATAGAATCTAGGTATTTAGGAGACAGTCAATAAACGTGTATTAATTGAAACTTGTTACTTTTCCAAGGCTATGGCTATTTTGTTGAGCTAAATTGTAAGCTCGAAAGCAGAAATCATGCCTTCTATTATTTGAGAATCCTCAGACATAGCATCATTTTTGCACACAGTGGGTATTTAATATTATTCATCACTGTTGATATTGATTTTCTATAAGCTCCAGAAGACATGACAGGCTCATTTTCTCAAAAGGTATGATTCAATTCAGGATGAGAATCAACAATCTTATGATTCTCTATCTTAGCACAGTGCCAGTACATATTAGGATAGCTGCCTAATTGATCTATGCTGAGTCATTAAACAACATGGAATAACCCTACGTACGAATGAATGGGGTATTGTCTGTGATTTGGACCTGCTTTAGCTCTCTTACTGGCCTTCTCTAGTGCCACTGATAAAAGTTCACTGACAAAAGTTTCTGTCAACACTCTAACATAGAAACACTTGGCTAAAAAACAAAAGCAAAGCCCCTAGACATTCTGGTAGATGAAATATGGCCATAAAATTCCTTGAAGTTTCTCCCATAAAGAGGTAGAATTTATGTTACCAACTCTTACATTAGAGCACACTATCTGGGACACACTTGGACCAGTAGAATGAAGTGGAAATGATGTCATGTAAGTCCAGGAATCTAGGCTTCTGTAGTTTCCATTTTGCTTTCTTGGGACCTTTGCCAGGGACTACCTTGTGGAGAACCCAAGGGTGAAAGGTCCCATGGAGAGAGAGGCCCAACTAGCCAGCAGCTCACCTGAGATCAGCCCCCATTGACTGATCAGCTGGTGGTAACCATGTGCATACGCCCAGGTAACACCCACAGAGGGCTCCCCCAGTCAAGCCATAGAACAGTGAAAAGTAATAGACTTATTTTAAGTTACTAAGTATTACGGTGGTTTGTTACACTAGTAAGTGATAATAGATAGAGGTATGAAAACAAAAGGCAGCTTCTAGATTCCTTTACCTAAACAACCAAAGTGGAGGTGTAAACAAGAAGGATTTTTTTTTTTTAGTGACCCTAGAGATCCTGAATAGAGTAAGGTTATGAAGTGAGGTTGGGGCTTCCCAGATGGCACTAGAGGTAAAGAATACACTGGCCAATGAATGAGATGTAAAAGAAGTGGGTTTGATCCCTGACTTGAGAAGTTCCCCTGGAGGAGGGCACAGCAACCCACTCCAGTATTTTTTGCTGGAGAATCCCAGGGACAGGAGAGCCTGGTGGGCCATGGTCCAGAGGTTCACAGAGTCAGACCTGACTGAAACTGCATGCATGCAGTGAAATTATGACAGCATTTCCAGCTCATTATGACAAATGATAAAAAAGGCTTAAGCAAACACATGCTCATACACATTAATATTGTAAATCTTCAATTCCTGGCAAGCAAGAATAAAATATAAGGTATATCAAACCAATGTAAGAATCATCTTAACTATTAAAAAGTTGCTTCAAAATTAAAACAGTAAAAATTTGGCCAAAAAATGTTTAAAACCAGCAAAAAGAGCCCAGAACTTTGAAAAAAATTGCTGTGAAACAAAAAAACTCCATTAATATTCTATAACCTCCCCTCAGCTTGTCTAAATGTGAGGGAGTCAGCAATGGGGTCAGTTCTTTCCTTGAACCAGAATTCTGGATCGTTGAAAAGCCAAAAAAAAAAAAACAAAAAACCCACATACCCGCAAACCTAAGGAAACTTGAATTATGAGAAAGTCTTAACTAGGATTAACTACAAAGTCTCTCAGAAAACTTTGCTGCATTCTCCTTATGCCATACATGCTGCTGCTAAGTCTCATCAGTCGTGTCCAACTCTGTGCGACCCCATAGACGGCAGCCCACCAGGGTCCCCTGTCCCTGGGATTCTCCAGGCAAGAACACTGGAGTGGGTTGCCATTTCCTTCTCCAAAGCATGAAAGTGAAAAGTGAAAGTGAAGTCAGTCAGTTGTTTCCAATTCTTAGCGACCCCATGGACTGCAGCCCACCAGGCTCCTCCGTCCATGGGATTTTCCAGGCAAGAGTACTGGAGTGGGGTGCCATTGCCTTCTCCGACATAGATATGTAGATATATATATTTAATTTTTCTTGGTGAAAATGAGATATACATTTAAAAATTTTAATGACAATAATTAAAAAATTTTCCTGGGTCACAAATCTACTGTAATTAGGTTTAGTGTTTCCAACATTCCCATATAAGTTGAACAGGGACTGACCTTGCACAGCTCTAGCCAAAGGGGGGGCAAAGCGGGTGGGAGTAGATCCTTTTCCCAGTGCATTAAAAAGGGAATATTGGTATCATGATCCTGTTATGTTCATGGAAATCTCAATTCAAATTTCAGGGGTCCCCAAAGGCCAAATAAAATAGCTAAAGATGTATTTATTGATTGCTAGGAACAATTACCAAGACACTAAAACCTTAGTTAGTTTTCCACCTTTGCAACTGAATCGTGTCTCAAGAACAAGATAGAAAATACATAATTGTTTTGTGGCCTAAATCTGCCTATTTTGACCCTCAGCACACAGAATATATATTGATTATTGCTTTTTATTATTTGATTTCCTATAATTTTTAAAAATATTATTCAAAAGAGAAGATATAACTTTAAAAATACATTTGTTTTATAATCACCCTATGTCAATTGGTAGGTGAAATGATACATAAAATTTAGTTTACTACAGATTCTTAAAATTTTGCGGGTCAAGAGATTTTCTGAAAACATGTTGAAGTCGTGAATCCTCTCACCCATCAAAATGCACATAAATAAAAATATTTTTCAGTTTCTTTTACAAGGCCAATGAAACTTTTAAAATCTATTTACAAATTTTTAGATGAAATATCTCACTTTATCCTTGATATTTATTTGTAGACTATAACTAATTAAGAGATCTAAACAATATAACTCCTATATATTCATGTCAACAATGATAACATCATGTCAGCAACATTAATAATATAATACTTAGCATTTATTGGACAGGTAATATATGTCATACTTGGTGATCATATGGCACACGTTCTAATGTTATCATCATTTTACATATCAGGAAACTGAGACATGGAAGGGTTAACTTCTTCCAAGTAATTCTGAAAGCAAGAGTTTGAAACTGGGGAGTCTGATTCCACAGATTATGCTCTTTACCACAGCAATAAGCATACTGTAAATGCTCAATAAACATTAGCTGCAGTTACTATTGGTACTATTATTTGGAGATAAGAATGATATTTGCAGAAAAAGGTACAGCATATAAGAAAAAATATTTTTTTCTTGAATAAGTGAAATGGATTTTTTCCTTTGATTTAATAATTGTCTCCTTTTGCTCTAGGTTCTAATAGTTAGATAATGGATCTTGTCAACCATTATATGTCTTCACCTTCAGCTGGGGACACATAACTTTTACTGTGGTCCATTATCTGGCCATTAGAGGCCACAAGTGTGTCCCCTGACCCTCTACCTCACATTATGCTGAAGAAAAGAAGTAGAAAATGTGGAGACAGCAGCTTTTCTAGCACCAGACGTAAAAGGAGCTACAGAGCCTCTATATTGAGACCATTCATTTTCTTCCTGCTGTAAAGTTCATCATGCAAGTCCCATGGATAAATTTAGTCCATTTCTTCACTCAACTTCTAGCCTTTCCTTCTTGTTCTCTCACCTCATGAAGTCAAATTCAGTAATAGCCAAACTCTACTCAGAATCCTCAGATATTCTTTTTAATAGGGGATGGCATTGAATAGCTCAGAAGTTTTGATGAATACATGTTCAGTTCAGAGGCTTTGTATTCTTATCACACAAACCACTGGCCCCCAGACTTAAAGTATTCAAATCATTTTGTGACAGTCTCCTAATGGACTTGTGAGGCGTATTTTTGTTTCCAAAATGAAAGTGAATTACAGTTCATTCCACTTAGAGATTTATCATTTAGAACCTCATGCACTAGTATTGGAAATGACCCTGATTCTTGGAAAGATTGAGAGCAAGAGGAGGAAGGGGCAACAGAGGATGAGATGATTAGATAGCATAACTGACTCAATGAACATGAGTTTGGGCTAATTCCAGGAGACAATGAAGGACAAGGAAGCCTGGTGTGCTGTAGTCCAAGAGGTTGCAAAAAGTCAGACACGACTTAGTGACTGAACAACAAACTTGGATGATCATAAGCAGCATGGATGCTCTTCCCAAAAGGTGGAAACTATTAAGGAGAACCAGTGTCTGACAGTAGTTTAAAGCAGTAAGAGCAGATTTTATTAGGGAACTGTTACAACAGGATATACAATATTCAGATATGCAGATGACATCACCCTGATGGCAGAAAGCAAAGAAGAACTAAAGAGCCTCTTGATGAAAGTGAAGCAGGAGAGTGAAAAAGTTGGCTTAAAACTCAACATTCAGAGGCTGTTTCATCTCGCAGGAATCGGTGCTCTTGCTAGCTGAGGGGCCACGGGGGCCCACTGCGGGTAGCATGAGCATGGAAGGTCTCTGGCCATGGGTCCTGATTCTGGTCTGTCTGCCTGGCTTCATCGTAGGAGCACCCTCAGCCTCTCACTGCGCTGGAGCCTGTGGGACCAGATTCTCAGAAGACCTCACCCCTGAGGAGACCCAGACATCTTGGGACAAGGACATCCCTGCAATAAACCAAGGGCTGATTCCAGAGGAGTCCCCAGAGAGCAGCTTCCTCCTTGAGGGGGACATCCTCCGGCCGAGTCCCTTCCGGCTGTTCTCAGCGACCAGCAGCAAGTGGCCGATTTAAGATTTAAAAAAAAAACAAAACTCAACATTCAGAAAACTAAGATCATGGCATTCAGTCCCATCCTTTCATGGCAAATAGATGGGGAAGCAATGGAAACAGTAAGAGGCTTTATTTTTGGGGGGCTCCAAAATCACTGCCAATGGTGACTGCAACCATGAAATTAAAAGTCACTTGCTCCTTGGAAGAAAAGTTATGCCCAACCTAGACAGCATATTAAAAAGCAGAGACATTACTTTGCCAACAAAGGTCTGTCTAGTCAAAGCTGCGGTTTTTCCATTAGTCAGGTACAGATGTGAGAGTTGGACTATAAAGAAAGCTGAGCACTGAAGAACGGATGCTTTTGAACTGTGGCATTGGAGAAGACTCTTGAGAGTCCCTTGGACTGCAAGGAGATCCAACCAGTCCATTCTAAAGGAAATCAGTCCTGAATATTCACTGGAAGGACTGATGTTGAAGCTGAAACTCTAATACTTTGGCCACCTGATATGAAGAACTGACTCCTTTGAAAAGACCCTGATGCTGGGAAAGATTGAAGGAGGGAGGAGAAGAGGATGACAGAGGATGAGGTGTTTGGATGACATCATTGACTCAATGGACATGAGTTTGAATAAACTCCGGGAGTTGGTGATAGACAGGGAGGCCTGGAGTGCTGCAGTCCATGGGATCACAAAGAGCTGGACACAACTGAGTGACTGAACTGACTGACAGTACAGGAAAAGAAACCTCACCATAGAACTGGGTTCAATTTCTAGCAAGAATAAGTGGGGCTTTATAGCCAAGAAGCAGAGGGAGGGGGTTCAATGGCTGGAAAATTACTAAGAAACAATATCACCAGTAGAGAGTTCTTGCTAAACTCATTTAATAGAATTCTTACTGAAGGCAGACCAGGGTGATTAGGTGTGGAGGTTGAGGATGAGGAATTTTATTAGAAATCAAGGATAATCAGATATCACAGGTCAGTTATTCTCATTAAACTGATTTAGGAGGATTTGAAATAGAATCTTTGAATATCTGATTATCAAGAAAGAGGATAAAAAGAAATGACAAAGGCCAAGAACAGATGCTTGGGCAACACCTGTATTTAGGAGAAAGAAAACAAGAGGGATCCAGAAGATACAAAGAAGAGAAGGTCAGAGAGCTGAGAGGAGAACAAAGATGCTTCATGGAAGCCAAGGAAGAATGATCTCTTCAAGGTTTCCAGTGGCATACTTTGAATTACAAATGAAAGCAAAGTAGAATGAATTATTTTCAAAATTTATTTTTTCAGATGTTCAGAACACTCAAGATAACTGAACATCCAGTTCTCCAGAGTGAAACAAAATTAAGAACCACGCAAAAGAATACTGGGTTTGGCACATCATGGTGACCCTTAAAGAGCAATTTTAGTGCTATGATGATGTCAGGAGCCAGACGGTGAGAGAACAATAATTGAGCAGGAAGTAGGGGCACAAACTATAGATTTCTTTCTTCCTTAAAAAAAAATCTATTGGGTGGTTTGGAAGTGACTGGACAGAAAGAAAAGAGAATGATTGCTTAAAAGGGTATGGGGAGAAAGAGATTTTTATTTCCTTGCTTGTTTATACTAAGACAGGGAGAACGAGCAGAGTCAGGGTCACAGGATCACAGGATAGGAGAGATTCTTGGGATAGCAAGGTTCTGGGCAAGACAGGTAGGGTCAGAACAGAGGACTAGACTTGAAGAGAAGGAAATTGACTAGGACATGAGCAGGAAGACAGAAAAGGTCACTCACCCACAAGCATTAATTATACATTCAGGTGCCAGGCACTGTCCTTTCCATTAGGGATATAGTAAAAAAGACAAAAGTCCCTGCTCTGGTAAAACACTCTAGTGAGGAAGAGATAAGAGATATTGATATGGATTGATATGGATATACATCTGTGCATGAGTGCATGCTAGGTATCTTCAGTTATATCTGACTCTTTGTGACCCTAAGGACCATAGCCTGCCAGGATCTTCTATCCATGGGATTCTCTAGGCAAGAATACTAGAGTAGGTTTGCCAAACCCTCCTACAGGGGATCTTCCTGATCAGGAATTGGATCTGTGGATCTGTGTCTCTAACATCTCCTGAATTGTCAGGCAGTTTCTTTACCACTAGTGCCACCTGGAAAGCCCAAAGATCTGTACATAATATTAGATAATTAAGTACTACAGAATAGAGTGAAGCAGAGAGGTGGGTGGGCAAGTGTCATTAGAGGTGGGGGTAAAATTAATTTAGGAATGATCAAAAGAAAGGCCTTACCAAGGAACTGAACTTCAAGACAGACTTGAAGGAGGTAGGAAAATAAGTCAAGTTAGTATCTGGGCAAAAAAATTCAAAGCTGTAGAAAAGACAGTGAAAAGGCTGTAAGGCAGGAACTGTCTAGTGGGTTGGAGATGACCAGGTGTCTGTAGGAGAGAAGTCAGAGAAGAAATAGGAGAGATTTTGTAGGAAATTATAGGTCATGGTAAGGATCTTGTCCTCTGAATGAGATATATAAGCCTGGATGTTCTGAACAGAGGAGCGGATGGTGTTTTAGCAGGATCCTTTGGCCACAATCTTTGGATGGATGTTAGAGGACAAGGCCAGTTTGGAGGCCATGGGAGTCACCCAGGTGAGATATGATAGAACTCAGGTGGTAACAGTGGAAGTGGTGAGAAGTGATCAGATCTGCATAAATAGTGATGGTAGATCTGACAATATTTACTAATGTACTGAGTGTGTGAGAGAGGATAATTCCAAAAGTTTTGACCTGAGCATCCTGAAGAATGGAATTATTTACTGACATGTATAAGATTGAAAAGAATGGATTGAGGGAGGAATAACATGTAAGTATCTCAGTTTGTGATATATTAAGATACACAACTCGATATACAAATCTGGAGTCAAAAAAGAGGTATAATTTAGGAGATACCAACATTTGGATAATATAAATCTCAAGAAACTGTGGAAAATTCTGAAAGAGATGGGAATACCAGACTGCCTGACCTGCCTCTTGAGAAACCTATATGCAGGTCAGGAAGCAATAGTTAGAACTGGACATGGAACAACAGACTGGTTCCAAATAGAAAAAGGAGTACTTCGAGGCTGTATATCGTCACCCTGCTTATTTAACTTATACGCAGAGTACATCATGAGAAACGCTGGGCTGGAAGAAGCACAAGCTGGGATCAAGATTGCCGGGAGAAATCTCAATCACCTCAGATATGCAGATGACACCACCCTTATGGCAGAAAGTGAAGAGGAACTCAAAAGCCTCTTGATGAAAGTGAAAGAGGAGAGTGAAAAAGTTGGCTTAAAGCTCAACATTCAGAAAACGAAGATCATGGCATCTGGTCCCATCACTTCATGGGAAATAGATGGGGAAACAGTGGAAACAGTGTCAGACTTTATTTTTGGGCTCCAAAATCACTGCAGATGGTGATTGCAGCCATGAAGTTAAAAGACGCTTACTCCTTGGAAGGAAAGTTATGATCAACCTAGACAGCATATTCAAAAGCAGAGACATTAACAAAGGTCCGTCTAGTCAAGGCTATGGTTTTCCCAGTGATCGTGTATGGATGTGAGAGTTGGACTGTGAAGAAAGCTGAGCGCCGAAGAATTGATGCCTTTGAACTGTGGTGTTGGAGAAGACTCTTGAGAGTCCCTTGTACTGCAAGGAGATCCAACCAGTCCATCCTAAAGGAGATCAGTCCTGGGTGTTCATTGGAAGGACTGATGCTGAAGCTGAAACTCCAATATTTTGGCCACCTCATGCGAAGAGTTGACTCATTGGAAAAGCCCCTAATGCTGGGAGGGACTGGGGGCAGGAGGAGAAGTGGATGACAGAGGATGAGATGGCTGGATGGCATCACCGACTCAATGGACATGAGTTTGGGTAAACTCCGGGAGTTGGTGATGGACAGGGAGGCCTGGCGTGCTTCGATTCATGGGATCACAAAGAGTCGGACACGACTGAGTGACTACTGAACTGAACTGAATCTCAAGAATGAATGAGATCACTAAGAAAGTGAGTGTAGATGAAAAAGAAAAGAGGTCTGAGAATTGAACTTCAGAGCACTCCACTGTTGAGAAGTTAAAGATATAGAGAAACTCAGAAGGTTTTTAGATAATTCTTAGGGCTTCCCTTGGAGAAGGCAATGGCACCCCTCTCCAGGACTCTTGCCTGGAAAATTCCCTGATGGCTTAGATAGTAAAGAATCTGCCTACAATGGGGTAGACCCAGGTTCAAGCCTTGGATTGAGAAGATCCCCCAGAGAAGGGAATGGCTACCCACTCCACTATTCTTGCCTGGAAAATCCCATGGACAGAGGAGCCTGGCAGGCTACAGTCCATGGGGTCACAAAGAGTCAGACATGACTGAGCGACTAGCACTAGGAATGAAAAGAGGAGAAGCTTAAACATCCTTCACGTCTCCCTCTGCAAACACTAGGGCTGAACTCAGTTTCTCTGGAAGAGTCTTTCCCATTTCTCTAGGCATGAATTCTTTGTTACTGTGTACCTGGTATCCTATACCTAATTTTTCGCAGCACTATATACATGATTATTTTTTTGCCCTGTCCATATAACTGTAAGTTACTTGAAGGGTTAAGTCTCTTTGGTTTACCATTGTATCCACAGAGTCTAACAAAATGCCTGATACAAACTAAGTTCTTAATAAAACTTTGCTGACTGAATGAATGAAAGAAAAGAGAGCGTGATTGGATGTGGAGGAATTCGATGAGAATTCAGTCAGCTGGATCAAGGACAACACAGTTAGTCTGAAGATTGTCCTTCAGATCAGAGCTCCTGTCACTCTGCCTAACCTACTGCCTTGATCTGTTCCAAATATGGGTTTCATGACTTTCGTGACTCCTTGTCTTATGTACACATTGTGCATTGACCTCCAGTGCCAGGTAAATTATTACAACTGACTTCTGCCACCATGAAATCTACGTTCCCACCCATTCCAACTTAGTCTGATTTTGTTTCTATTCTTCCTTCATCTTATTTTTGACAAATCCAGTTAAATTGAGCGAATGCACTTTCCTGAAATATATAAAATATTTTCCCTGAAGGCTTAAAATAAGATTAAATCAATTAAAATTGCATTTATTGGGTTAAAAGACAGTTCCATGTTAATTCTCTTCTTTTTTAACTTCAATGGAAGCATTTAAAAATCATTAACACTTAAATATTACTTTTGCTACCCAGAGAAAGATGCTCTTTAAATTAACTCAATTACTTTGAAATCAAGCTTGGTTTTAAAGAGAAGCTATAAAATTAATTTTGAACTCAACTTTTTGACAGTCAGTTTTAAGGTAGATTGAATCCCAGGGATGGGGGAGCCTGGTGGGCTGCCGTCTATGGGGTCGCACAGAGTCGGACAGGACTGAAGCGACTTAGCAGGTGTACTTGAACATATATACATATATCTGAAATGTTCTTGAAGACAAAAAATAAAACATGTTTTCGTGGCTTAAAAATGTGTCAACAAGCTCTTTATACTTCTTTTAGAAGGTAGGCCTTGAGTGTGGGCTTAATGGCATATCTTTATTGTGGTAAGAAAATATAAAACAAATTATGAGTTAGGAATTAACATATACACACTACTATATAAAATAAGTACATAAGGGACATCCTTGGTGGTTTAGTGGTCAGTGGACTCCACGCTCCCACTGCAGGGGGCATGGGTTAGATCCCTGGTCAGGGAACTAAGATCCCACATGCTCTGAGGTGTAGTCAAAATATTAAAAAAAAAATAAAATAGGTAAACATCAAGGACCTACTGTATAGCACAGGGATTTGCACTTAATATCTTACCATAACCTATAATGGAAAATAATCTGAAAAAATGCATATATATATTATGTATTTATGTATAATGAATCACTTTGCTATATACTTAAAAAACATAATATTGTGAATTAACTATACTTCAGTAAAAAAGATACCATAGAATTTACCATTTTAACCTCTTTTAAATAGTTTAGTGGTGTTATGTATTTTCACACTATTATGAAATAGATCTCCAAAACCTTTTCAACTTGCCAGAAACTCTGTACCAATTAAACCATAGCTCTCCTTTTATCTCTATTCCCTAGTGTCTGGTAAGCACCATTCCACATTTAGTTTCTATGGATTTGACTTTAGATAGTTAATGTAAGTGAAATTATGCAGTGTTTATCATTGTTTACTGGCTGACTTTGTTTCACATAAGGTCCTCAAGGTTCATCCATGCTGCAGCTTGTAACAGGGTTTCCTCCTCTTCCTTCTCCTCCTTCCTTTATTTATTTATTTTTAATTTAAGTTTATTTATTTTAATTAGAGGCTAATTACTTTACAATATTGTATTGGTTTTGCCATACATCAACATGAATCCGCCATGGGTGAACACGTGTTCCCAATCCTGATTCTGGTCTTAGATAATTAGACAGGTAATGTAGGAAATGAATGAATACTGCAACCTAAATTTTGAAATTTGCAGCTATTATTATCCTGCTTCTTCTGATTTCTGGAAAAAAAAAGATGTCTTCCTAAAAAAATACTCTGTAATTTTTTAAGGACAAATTGTTTAGCTTATTTAGAATCATCCTTGTGGTATGTGCTAGGTTTCAAATAGAAAGATAACACTTTTCTTCCCCTGTTTCATTCCAAGCAAGTGTAATTTTTGTGGACTGGGTATACTTCTTATACATAACTGTTTACAACAAAATGGGTCATCAGAGATAATGGGTTTTTATAATAATACTGTGCCAATAAATATACATTTTCCAGTACCCAGAATGACAGTGAGAAAGTAAAATTAGAAAACTTAGTAAAGGTTTGCAATTAAAAATTCCCTATAACTTTGGAGGAATTAAATGTTACTATGTTTGAATATATTCACATAGTCTCTGTTCATCCATCCATCCACCTATCCATCCATTCATAAGTTGACACTTTTGCAAAGTGAACACAGATAGACTCTATAAAAACTAAATTCTTAAAACGAAATTCATAATTTTCTCTTCTCTAAATCTAAACCATCATGATATGCCAGTTGCTTTCTACATGATGGATGTAAAATCCTTTAGCATTTGATTAAAAGATAAAAATTAAAGCAATGTTTTGCACCTTTGGTTGTAGTTGAAATAAATCATGCCCGTGTGAAATCAACAAAGGCAGGGAGACCCAAGTAGGTCAACAAGGGAGGTCCTAGAACATCTCTCATCTTATGAAGTGTATATGTGCTGTGATCTGTTTTAAAAATTTCTGGACAGCTTTATTCTGCCCCCTGAACAGATCAGAAACAGAAAGGCAATACTGACTCAAAGTGGATTGCTCATGGCCCTGTGGCTGGGAGAGTATGGAGATTTTGGAGCATCCTATGATCTTATTAGTAAAGTTTTCTGACTGGAACTGATGGTGTTGAGAAAAGAGTAAGCTTATTTACAACTCCATCCTGATATAGAAAAAGGCCAGGAGCTGATGCTACAGCCAACCTTCATGTTCTGGAATACAGGATCTATCTTGGGAGCGACTTCAGAGCATATATAATTCTTCTATCCCTAGTTCTATAGTCAACCCTACCCACCAACTTCCCCTCCTCTTCCTGTTGGTTTCCATACCGTTTCTTGAATTATCTTGGTTTACCAGTATTTTTCTTCTTCAACCTGCATGAAGAATTTGTCATATTCATAGTAGTGTGGTATCTGTTTTTGGGATTCTGTTCAATGGGGAGCCCCTGGATATAACATTCCAAGGTGTCTTTTTTTCCCCCACTAGTTTTAGTGTAGGAGAAATAGGTATATTAATTCAATCCATAATTATTTATTATAATTTAGAAATAGTCACCGGAGAAGGCAATGGCAACCCACTCCGGTACTCCTGCCTGGCAAATCCCATGGACGGAGGAGCCTGGTAGGCTGCAGTCCATGGGGTTGCTAGGAGTCAGACACAACTGAGCGACTTCCCTTTCACTTTTCACTTTCATGCATTGGAGAAGGAAATGGCAACCCACTCCAGTACTCTTGCCTGGCAAATCCCATGGACAGAGGAGCCTGGTGGGCTGCCGTCTATGGGGTCGCACAGAGTCAGACACGACTGAAGTGACTTAGCAGCAGCAGCAGCAGATATAGTCACCTACAATTTCTCCAAAGCTATAGAAAAATCTTTACAAGTCTTCACTAAATTCCTGAATTTACAGTTTTGCTGTCATTTTGATGATGTGTAGTATATGGGCCAGCAGGTTCATGGCCCCTTGAGAGGGTTCCTCCTGGTCAAGCTGGTACAAGGTGGTATCTGAAGAGAGATGGGACAGACCATGTTGGCAAGGGAGAAACTGTTGCATTCTCTGCTTGGGTGCAATGCAAGGAGGGATTTCTGAGCAGGCATTTGCCTTCTTTCATTTCAAGTCCAGGGCCTAGGGCCCAGCCAGAGCATCACAAGACAAATGAAAACACAGTGTAAATTCTCACACCCAGAAGTCAGAGTTTACAAAGTTTGTCCTGAGGCCTGTTATCACTAACCAAATTACTCCTTTCTTGTTTTCATTTGTTCCCATCCTCTGGACAATTTTTAGTTCTTCCAGAGAAATAATTCTCCCAACATATTCTTTGGTTTAAAAAAAAACTGATGCTTAGGAAATATTCTGGAAGGTGCTGCTAAAGAAAAAGGGAGAATGTAATTTTTTTTCTTTAGGAAAATGTGTCTCCTGGGACATTTCTGGGAGTCCTGTCACCTGGATCCTCCAGGAGATCTTGTACTCTGAAGCCTTGTGTTTTGCCAAATGACTTAAATCTCAAGACTAGGATGACATTGACTACAGAAGGCGCATCATTTCCCAGAAGCCCTTGCATACCACCTAGGCAATAGCCAACTGCCTTTCATGGCAAGGTGGTAAGACACATACTTCAGCCTGCAGAAGAGCAGATTGTTTTAAAGCCCCTCTGTATGAATCACATTCAAGGATCTTTGGGCCAGAACCTAAGTGGGAGTCTGAGGATAGTCACACCAGGCGAGTGGAAGGCTAAAGGATATTTCAGCACTAAGTAGGCCCAGGGAGGTTCTAAGACTTTAGTAAAAAATAGGGCAGCTATTTGCATGGGACACCAAATGGTTGAGTCTAGGAGATGAATATATTTTAGAAACAGAATTAAGGGTGTGATGAAGTCTAGTTTAGAGAAGCCATATGAAAGACAGTGAAAGAGCAACTCAACCAGGACACAGAAAACAAAGAAAATGTATGAGTCTGTGATTCTGGACAAGTCTTAACAAAAAACAGAACGTAATCCCCTCCCTTCATTGCTCAGGCAGTTACTATGAGGATCTGAAGACACAATTCAATAGCAGTGGTAAATCATGCTGCACATTGCAGCTGGACTTGCCAGGTGGCTCAGCTCAATGGTAAAGAACCCACCTGCCAATGCAGGAGGTCGCTGAGATGCAGATTCCATCCCTGGGTTGGGAAGATCCCCAGGAATAGTAAGTGGCAACCCACTCCAGTATTCTTGTCTGGAGAATCCCATGGACAAAAGAGCCTGGTGGGCCACAGTTCATGGGGTCACAGAGAGTCAGAAAGAGTTTAACTGAGGGACTGAGCGTGTACATACATCCCAGCCACCCCAGGGTCTGGTCTCTACTGTTCTATAATTCAAAGGCCCGTGAGAACCTTCCTATGTCTAATACCTAACTCTGAGTAAGGTAATGCGGAGAAGGGGCTTCCTGGGTGGCTAAGTGGTAAAGAATCCGCCTGAAATGCAGGAGGTTTGGGTTTGATCCCTGGATCAGTAAGACAGCCTGGAGAAGGAAATGGCAACCCACTTCAGTGTTCTTGCCTGGGAAATCCCATGGACATGGTGGGCGACAGTCCCTGAGATCGCAAAGAGTTGGACATAGCTTAGTGACTAAAAACAACTGTAGAGAAAACCACCTTTTCTGTGTATAGCCTACAGAGCAGTCAGAAAGCTTAAATCTGAATAGTGATCAGAAGCCAGTCAGAGGCTTACAGGCACGCTGTGTCAAGAATGGAGTTACTAGAATTTTCTCCTGCTTCCTTGGAACCTACAGAGAACTTTCTTCCGCTCCTTTCACTCACCTGCATGGACTGCAGGCTCTTTCCTTTCAGTGTATTTCTCTTTATTTAATGGCAGCAGTTCTGAATCTTAATGAGACATTAAACTATCTCCACATCTTCCCAACCACAACTTTTGTGACAATGAATTCACTTTTTGAAAGGCTGACATAAATTTTCAGTGGTTAATTTATGTTAAGAGCAATATGTCAGCAGCAAGGCAAGAAGCTAGAACTTCAGTTTTGGCACTAGGGTGTCAGTCCACTAATGCTAAACTGGTTCCTTAAACCAGAACTCCTCCAAAATGGATAGCTCAGCGGGTTTAGTTCAGGCTGGGGAGAAAGATCCAGAGGCCGGGCGACACTGGCAAGTAGAAGTTAGCCCGAGTCAGTGAAAGGAAGAAGTGAGGTTCTTCTGAACCAGGAGGTGATAGAGTATAGAGTGTGGGGAGACCCACGTGAAATTAGGACACTGGGAAAGGCTCTGAGCAGAGAAGCTTAATATTAAGTACCCAGAATACTTCTTTAAAGAGCTTGCTGTTGATCTTAAGGAATCACTTCAAGCAGATGAATGTCATTATGAGATTGGACTTGTGTTTAGAAAGATTACCCTGATGACATCATAGGGTTGTTTTGACTGGACATCATAGGGTTGTTTTGACTGAAGAAGACTTACAGGCATGGAGCTCAGGTAGAAATCTCTTGTGGCAGTCCAGGTAAGACCCTAAGCAGAGTTTCTCAATCTTAATACCATTAACATGAGCCAGAGAATTCTCTGTTGCCTTTTTCTAGACAGGTGGGTGCAGTTGGGAAGAATAGGACATATTTGAGAGATGTAAAGGAAACAGAATATATCCAAACAAACTCACATTATGGGGCATGAGTTTTATGAGGATAAATGATGGGGAAAGAAGAATGAAGCGACACTGAGGTGAAGGAAGGAACAGTACAAAGCCAGATGGCTCTCATCCACTGAGTCCTCGTGTCTAACGGTGTCCTCCGTGGTGGCGAAGTCATCCAGTAACCCTGAGGCAGACAGCACTTGACAGTGTTGGATGAATACAAAGCACGGTGATTGACTATTTTATTTCCATCTACTTGTGGGTGAATAAGACTGCTGCCAGGGCCAGCTTGTACAGTTGAGTAGGTTGTGAGCCTGGCAGGTAGAGGCAAATGGGACCTAAAATCCAGCTGCCACTTGGCTTACGAAACCAGTGCTCTGGTGTGGATCTATGTCCACCAGAAGAAGGAAGCCTTTTGTTAATTTGCTCAGAAGCTGTCTAGTCAGTGACACCTTCGTGTCAAATAAAAAAGTCCTCACAAGGACTTCCCATTTTACTTAATAAAGACAAAATTCTTCCTGAGTATGAGGACCATTATTAGACTTTTCCAATCAAAAAGCAGCAAAGAAATTTTGGCTACTACACTTCTATCTGCTCTGATTTCTGTAAAGTTATTCTGGGTTGGGGAGATCTCCTGGAAAGGGGAATGGGAATCCACTCTAATATTCTTGCCTGGAGAATCCCATGGACCAAGGAGCTTGGTGGGCTACGGTCCACGGAGCCACAAAGAGTTGGACACGACTGAGCAACTAACACATAGCATGGTGACTGCTGTACTTTTAAACAGTAGGAGAACATCAGTGCAAGAGGGCAGTAACAGAATCATCCACATTCCCATTACTTTCTCTCACTCTCTCTTAGTAAAGTGATTCCTCTTCTCCTCTCTTAGTAAAGGGGAGAAAAAAAATTCAGCACAGTAAATTGCTCTGCCAGAGAACAACATTTCCCAGCATCAGTTGTGGCAAGGAGTGGTCATGTAACTAAGATTTAGCCAATGCAAAACAAGTGAGATTATTGAACTTTTAAGAGGGAATCAGACACATCCTCTTTGGTCCCTTTGAGTTCTTCTTACTACCTGCTGCTGCTGCTAAGTCGCTTCAGTCATGTCCGACTCTGTGCAACCCCATAGACGGCAGCCCACCAGGCTCCCCCATCCCTGGGATTCTCCAGGCAAGAACACTGGAGTGGGTTGCCATTTCCTTCTCCAATGCATGAAAGTGAGACGTGAAAGTGAAGTTGCTCAGTCATGTCCAACTCTTTCGACCCCGTGGACTGCAGCCCACCAGGCTCCTCTGTCCATGGGATTTTCTAGGCAAGAGTACTGGAGTGGGCCTTACTAGCTGGAATGCAAATAAAATGGCAAGAGTTAGTGCAGACGTTTTATTCTTTAGATTTGTGGTCCTAGACTAAGAGGGTCAGAGAATAAGATGAAAGAAGCCTACATCAGTGACAACATGGAGCTACCATACCAGTCCTGCATTGTAATGTTGGGCTTTATTACATAAGACAGAAAAATGATCTTCTATTTTATATACTGAGCCACTATTATTTAGAGTTTTATGTCACAAGTAAACCTAATTCTAACTGATTTTTAAACTCCTTGACAGGCACAACTGTCAATAAATTGGACTTTCATCAGAAATTAAAATAAGGTCACTGGGAAAATCAGTCATCTGATTGATTTTTTTCTCATAAGATTCTGAGATTCTTAGAGAAAGAAGGTATCGAAATTTCTGTTGAGTAGAGTACTGTAAGAGTGCCATATTTTATGTGCTAATATATAGGAAGTTTTAATAGAATGACATTTAGATTCAGAGCAGATGAATAGTGATAATAATTCTTGGCTTGTTTTAGACACTCTGGCAATTTCCAGGAATTTTTCTGGCCTTTGATAAAAATCCAGTCTCTCAAGGTGAACCAAATCCAAGAGTCTCTATTGAAGGAATAGCAGTTCATAGATATTCTCATTTATATTGCAGACAAATGCTCGTGAGTTGAATCAGAGAATGTGGAGAGCAAATGAGTCTCTCAATCAAATCTAGAAAATAATTTTTGAAATTTAAAACTTGAGAAATCAATTACCAATAAAAATATATAAGCATCCAGTACCAGAAAAAATAAATAAATAAAAAAGTAAAAAAAATATATATATAAGCACATGTTTTCCTACAGAACTTACTTCAGTTATAATCTAATAGGGTTGCTGCTGCTGCTGCTAAGTTGTTTCAGTTGTGTCCGACTCTTAGAGACCCCATGGACTGCAGCCCACCAGGCTCCTCCATCCATGGGGTTTTCCAAGCAAAAGAGTACTGGAGTGGGGTGCCATTGCCTTCTCCACTAATAGGGTTATTTAGTGATTATTATCTGTTTCCCTTTTTCCTTTATATTTTCGTTAGTGTCTCAATTGTGTCTCACTTTTGCTCATGCTGAGTTGCTTCAGTCATGTGCGGACTCTTTGTGACCTTGTGGACTGTAGCCTGCCAGGCTCTTCTGTCCATAGGATTTTTCAGGCAAGAATACTGGAATGGGTTGTCATGCCCTTCTCCAGGGGATCCTCCCGACGCAGGGATCAAATCCCTTTCTCCTGCGTTTCCTGCATTGCAGGTGGATTCTTTACCTCTGAGCCACCAGGAAGCCCATGTCTCACTTTTACAGACCCGGAATTAGTTGAGGCACTACCCACACAGGGATGTGAGAAGGTTGGGTGTTTCAGTTGAACCACAAGCCTGGACACAAAGGGAATCAGTGGTGATGCAGAGTTCTTGGTGGTTTGGGACAAGAAATTTAGTGATCTGTGTAAGTATGGGCCAACTTCAGTGTGATTTTGGTTTGTAACCCTGAAGCAAGTATTCATATTCCCTGATAGCTCAGTTGGTAAAGAATCTGCCTGCAATGCAGAAGATACCGGTTAGATTCCTGGGTCGGGAAGATCCACTGGAGAAATGATAGGCTACCCACTCTAGTATTCTTGGGCTTCCCTTGTGGCTCATCTGGTAAAGAATCCGCCTGTAGTGCAGGAGACCTGGGTTTGATCCCTGGGTTGGGAAGATCCACTGAAGAAAGGAGAGGCTACCCACTCCAGTATTCTAGCCTGGAGAATTCCATGGACTTTACAGTCCATGTGGTCGCAAAGAGTCGGAAACAACTGAGCAACTTTCACTTTCACTTTTTCTTAGAAAAGATACACCATTACTGACAAAGACATTTTCATGGTAAGCCTGATAGTCCATGGTGGAATCTTCCATGTTATAGTATTTCCTAACATCTATCTAAGAAACTTACTGAGTCTTGGGCCACAGAACATTGCAACCATGCCTGTGCGTCTTCCTATCAGTTTATGAGGGATGAGCTCTAAGACATCTTGACTTAATTATCTTAAAATCCCCCTACTGCTGAGAAGTACTATGCAAATAATAAACGTCCAAAAATATATAGGGTGAAAGCATAAATATATGAATGCAGAATTTTATGAGTGAACAAATGATGAATGAATGAAGAAAAACTATGACTCTGTAGTCTCTCCTAGAGAACTAATGGTAATGCTTGAGTTACGTTGGAAATTTTAGAGTTGCCAACAAACTTGTCTCACATTAACAAGCAAAAAAGAATATAGAACCACCAGATGCATCAACATTTGAATAATGGTGGTAGACCTACTATTTCTACCACAATGGCAATTTCATACTATATCTTAATCTATTGAAATTGATTCCAGAAATAAATTGTCCCATCTCTGAATATCTTTATCATGATATTAGGCTTATTTGTTAGCATTTACCCAAAGAAATCATGATATTATTACTAAAAATATCTCTACTCCATTTTGTTTCTAGAGAAGCTTTGTGTATCATACTTTACAAATTTTTTTCTCAATCATTCGAAGTACAGCAAAACTGCAATGGGAAAGCTTCATGTTAGTCCCTAGAATGTAGTGCCTGAGAGCAGGATTGTTAAAAAATAATGGAGATTAGAGGCTTCCTTGGTGGTCCAGTGGTTAAGAATCTACTTTGAAATGCAGGGGACACGGGTACCATCCCTGGTCTGGGAAGATCCCACAAGCCATGGTGCAACTAAGCCTGTTAGCCACAACTCCTGAAATCCACTCACCTAGAGCCTGTGCCTCGCTGCAAGAGAAGTGAAGCCACCACAATAAGAAGCCCTCGCACTGCAGGGAAGAGAAGCCCTTACTCACCGCAACTAGAGAAAGTCCACCAAGAGCAACAAAGCCCCAATGCAGTCAAAAATAAGTACATGAATACATAAATACATAAGTAAATAACTTAGATTAAGACCAGTCTTATAAGAAAAGCTAAGGTGAATTGGGAATAATCTCTTTTTTCTTTTTCTCTTATTGCTAACTAAATTATGGTATAAATAGTAGCCTAAATTAAAAACAAAACAAAAACCTGTCTCTGAAACCTGCCCTAATAGAACATACTCTGTTCCTTCACCAGTTGTATGACCATTTTCAGATGACTAGTCTCTTCCTACAGACTTCTTGACTGCTTCCTAAACGGTGTCATTCTGTCCTGACCTGTAGGACAAAGCCTCTTTAAAATTAATCAGTGAAGATTTATATCTGAAGCCATCCAGAGAAGGAAGAGTGATAAAGCAATATAATAAACCAGAGTCTCAAATATACAGAAGTTTCCTTATCTGGTGTACATGGATTTAACACATTTTTCTCATAAAGTACTTTTTGATCCCATGTTCTTCAGATTCCTCATCTCCTGTGTTCATCAGTTGGCACTAAAGGCTGGCTCTCGGGACCTTCTTCCTACCTTTGCTTAGGACATTCTGATGACTGCCACTGGCACACTTCATGACTTTTTTTTAACCTTGGTGTGTTAATGTATTAGGCAGTGAATTTCTTTATGATAATGGAAAGGCCAGTGCAATCAACCACTTCCAAATAGAGAGTGAGCCATTTGACCTAAACCAAGTTCTGAGTGTGAGTGATTACGTGTGTGCATGCTGACATGCCTGTTCGTCCTGCTCCTGACTTGCTATAAACTGTGTTTCTCCTCCCTTCCATTACTAGATCCCAACATTCAGTGAAGACATTTCACTCAGTGTATTGTAAAGGACATCAAAAGAGTAGTACCACAAAAACATTTGTGAAGCAAATAAGGATTTTGTGTGGTTCAGCTTGCTTACGTATTGATTTCATTTATGTATGGAATGTTAGAAATTTTGAGTTTGTTACAAGAAAGTAGAATGTTTTGGGGGCGACAGAGAATGAGATGGTTGCATAGCATCAACGTCTCAATGGACATGAGTTCAAGCAAGCTCTGGGAAATGGTGAAGGACAGGGAAGCCTGGTGTGCTGCAGCCCATGGGGTTGCAAAGAGTCAGACACAATTTAGAACTCAATAACAATAACAGAATGTTTTGAATTTACCAAAGCTTCTCAGATAATCCCTCCTGCCAGTTTTCTTAGCCTTTTTTTCCTTTAAACTCCTTTGATCTGAATGTGATTTTTGCCTAAGGCTCGATAAAATTCAATAGCTGTTAAACTTTACTTTCTGCCTTGTATGCATTCTTTATTAAATTACTGAAGACTTCATTCTAGATTAAAAGCAATCAGGACTATTCGATATATCAATCAGTGTCTTGACTCTTGAATCTGCATCATAAATATAAAAGAATAAAATGTTTGCCTTGTATCTGTTAATTTTTCTTTTGCAAAATTAAGGGTGGGGTGGGTTTTTTCTTTAGGATTGTTGTTTAAGGGAGTTTCCTAATTTTATGTATCAAGGAGTTGTTTAATTCTTATGGCTGGTAAAACACTATAAAGTTACATAGGCATTTTCCCTTGTCCTCATGGATGAAAGGCGTGACATTATGAGTAGATTCAGGAACTTCTCTGGTGATCCATTAGCTAAGACACCATGCTCCCAATGCAGTGGGCCTGGGTTCGATCCCTGCTCTGGGAACTAGATTCCACATGCCACAGCTAAAAGTTTGCATGCCACTACTAAAGGTCTTGTATGCTAAAACTAAGACCTGGTACAGCCAAATAAGTAAATACTAATACATAAACACTTTTAAAAAATGAGTGGATTCATATGTAAATAATTTGAAACTGTGAGGGGTAGAGGCAAGGACAGAATGGAGGAGAGAAAGGGGACAGAGGAAAGAGGGAAAGATGAACCACACAATGTGGACGGTGCTGTGGAGTAGTGCCTGGCACCTTTGCCATCCTGCCCTATGAAACCCCCAATTTGATTTCCAAATGGAGGCATTGGTATTAGCCTATAGGAGCATGCATAATACCCATCAGTCAATCAATAATAACAACTCCTGTTTTCTGAGCACTCCATGTTCCAGGCATTATCTCATTTCACTCTTACTAACCATTCTGTGCTATTACCCATGTTTTATTGAAGAAAGTGAGCCCAAAGAGATGGATCAATCAGTCTGAGCAACAAGACAACTAGTGGAGCCAACAAGTGGAGGAACATGGATGAACCACTGCCAGTTTGGTGGGGCAACTCATATTTTGTGCTATTTCTCTTGCATCCTAGCAGTGGCAAGTAGGTAGAAAGACCTTTTGTGTTTGAGATGGGAAGTAGGCTCAATGGGAGTGAATCTTCGTAAATCTGCCCCTGACTGTGTGACACAGGGAGAGGGTCCCTGTGTCCAGAGAAGAGGCCATCATAGCATAACATGCAGTATAGTTTCGTCATGTTCTTATTGTCATTGTTTAGTTTCTAGGTTGTGTCGGACTCTTTGCGACCCCGTGGACTGTAGCCCGCCAGGCTCCTCTGTCCATGGGATTTCCCAGGGAAGAATACTGGAATGTGTTGCCATTTCCTTCTCCGGGGATCTTCCTGACCCAGGGATTGAACCTGCGTCTTCTGTATTGGCAGATGGGTTCTTTACCATTGAGTCACTTATTCTAGTAAACCTGCATAATTTATGCTGGTTAAGAAAATGTTCTGTAACATTCTTAGCTATATGATGCACTGTTATTTTCTTTGTTCTCATCTAAGTGTGGAATTTGAAAGCAGGGTGACTTTGGTTTTAACAAACCAGGTGAACAAATCACCTGAACTTTTTAAGCTTCTTCTCTTTGAAAATAATATAGGGGGAAATATCCATCTAAAAGGTGGTTCTAAGAACTAAATCAGGTTATATAGGCAGTGTTTGAAGTCATGTTTTAGACATTTGTGCCAGTGAAATACCAAAAGAAGCTGTAGTAAGTATCCAATCTACTCAACATATAAAACTGTTATTAATAGTTGCTCTTATTCCTACTCATATCTGTGGTTCCTAAATTCCTATATTACCTCATTTCTAGTGATATTGGATGAAATTAGGACACTTTAAATTTAGAAATCTTCAATACTGCACAGAAAGACAATTTTTTTCCTGGTTCATTTATTACACGAGCTCCCTAAATTCAGGCCAAGACAACTCTGGCTCTGCTTACAGTCGAATTACATTAAACACAGAACTCATTTGCAAATAGTTATTACTCTTAGACTCCAGATTTCTTTTATTCCCCTGCCTGGAAAGAATTCAAACCATTTCGTCCATATTCAGTCATTTACATTTTCGAAGGCCAAGTTTCTTTTAATGTCGAGAGTTCTAAATTCTTTGGGTTGTATTTCTCGTGTCCCTAGTGTTTGGTCTTCCTCCCAAGCTAGGATCATCTTAAAATTTTATGACTATGTTTTGAGATCTGCGTCTTCTCCCAACACATTAATAAAAATGTTGAATTAGAAAGAACCTTGCACACATCCCCACAGTAACTTCACTTATGGCAGCTCACCAATTCAACAAAATCTTCAAAAGAATTTACTCAATTCACTTTCATGAACATATCTGAGAGCCTTTTTCTTTTTTTCCCAAATTTTATTATTTGTTGTTGTTTTGTTTGGCCATGCCATGGGGCATGTGGAATCTTTAGTTCCCCAACCAAGGATCGAACCTGTACCCTTCACATTGGAAGCACAGAATCTTAACCACTAGACATCCAGGGAAGTTCTTCTGAGAGCCTTGTTTATACCAGGAACTGGAGGTGAAGAGTTGGATAAGCCCACACTCCCTGTTTCCAAAGTTTTCACATGTGAATTATCATAGGAGACGATTTACCATCTGATGGCCATCTTATAAACTTCTGCTGCTGCTGCTGCTGCTAAGTCGCTTCAGTCGTGTCCGACTCTGTGCGACCCCTGAGACAGCAGCCCACCAGGCTCCGCCATCCCTGGGATTCTCCAGGCAAGAACACTGGAGTGGGTTGCCATTTCCTTCTCCAATGCATGAAAGTCAAAAGTGAAAGAGAAGTCGCTCAGTCATGACCGACTCTGAGCGACCCCATGGACTGCAGCCCACCAGGCTCTTCCATCCATGGGGTTTTCCAGGCAACAGTACTGGAGTGGGGTGCCATTGCCTTCTCCGAGGCTACGTATAGGGTGTGACTACTCATGAATACTGAGAAAACTGGAAGAAGAAAGTAACAGCTAGAAAGAGAAATCTATATTTTCCAAATAGCCACCAAGCCCCTAGGAGCTTCCCAGGTGGCACTAGTAGTAAAGAACCTGCCTGCCAATGCAGGAGGAATAAGAGATGCAGCTTCGACCCCTGGGTCAAGAAGATCCCCTGGAGGAGGGCCTGACAACCCACTCCAGTATTCTTGCCTGGAGAATTCCATGGACAGAGGAGCCTGGCAGGTTGCAGTCTATGGGGTCTCAAAGAGTCAGACACCACTGAAGCCACCACTGAAGCGACTGAGCATGCACGTAGCAAGCCCCTAGAGTCCTTGAAATTCTACTCACAACCCTAACAGCTTCAGATTTATGTGTGATGTTCGTGAAAATGAATCTGTTCAATTTGACACAAAGTAGGATTCATTCAGAAATTATGAGCTTCTGTACCTTTTTATAAAAGTGATTTGCACTGATTTTCTAAAGATTATTCGCAATTTATAAAATGCTTTATAATTTAACATGTCTAGTGTTGTAATTACAGCTGGGTTGAAAAATACCATAGTGCATATACGGATATATCAAAAGGTGGATTGTTTCATGAAAAATAACCAAACAAACTAGCCTTTCCATGTTAACTAAAATCTTCCTCAAAGAAAGTGTACGATTAGTTTTTGAATGTTTTTCAAGTGAAGCAGTTAATGGTTTTTCACACTGCTGGCAACTGGCTTTCAACTTTTATTTTTGGGCTCAGCTGCACTCTCCTGTGGTTTACAATATTTCAGAAAACTCCACTCATACCCTTAGTCATCTAAGAAGCTACAAACACATCTGCATTTATTTTTATTGTTGTTATTACATATTACAACATTCTGCATTACATTGGACTGTTATGGCTTCAGTTTTTCTTCCAGATTTCATTTCTCTAAGCATGTCATCTGTAATGTCATCTGGGATTGCTTCTCCTAGATTCCATTCTTTTTTGGAGTTTAGAGATCCCATCTCTTTTACAGTACAGGTTACTCCTATTATTAACAAGTTGAGTTTGGTGTTATACACCAGCATTTAATGTCTATTCTTTTCCTTGTAAGTGGTTTCAAAGATAGTATATTTGTCTTCTGAAAAAGAACAAACTCAATTCTCTAATGCAGTTACCACGCCAGCTCAACATATCCTGGGGCTGCTCTGGCAAAAGGCTGTAAAAGATTGGTATTGATATTCTGTGGCATTCAAATTGTCAAGCTCTCGACAGAAGGAAGAGCATTTAGACAATCTGGCCATGTGGCAGATAATTACACCATTATAAACTAAATTTACAACAGGTGACTTGTAGGCTATGCATTGACAACAGCACCCAAGCTTTTCTTTGATTATTTCCCCATAACTTGACAAGCAAGAGTAGCATTCTTTATGGGCTACATCAGTGCAGATATCTTAAATGCATTCATACACAATTTCTATCACCTTGCATACAATTTCTTGGTGCTTGTTTATTGTAATTATTTTCCTGCAACTCACAATTAGCATAATCCCTGAGTTCTTCTATGATTTTTAAACTGGAGGGTCTAGTTCATGTCATTAAAATACAGCTAAGGGAGAAGACATACACTAACACAACACTAAGACTCTTGGAGCTTCCTTCAATGCACTTTCTATATTCTAAGTGTGGAGCACAGAACCAGTCTTTAAATCTGAAGTTAGCTATGCAAATTCTTCTCCTTCAAAACTCATCAAGCACCTAGAGAAACATGTGCTTTGTATTCAGGCTTGATCCATGTGTCACTGATGGCAAAGATCCAATGTTCTATGGAAATTTCCTGGTGCATATTATAAGCTGTTGTTTGCCATCTTGGCTAGCTAATCCTGCCTCATTTATTGGAGAGCCATTTCAGCCTCACTGTCAACAGCAGGGGAGAATCAGGTCACCTTTGCCTAGAATATTATGTAAAAGCTGTCAAATGTTCAGGATCATAGTCACGTTAAGTGTTCTGTAAGGTTTCAGGCATATCAGTGTTAGTGAAGAGGATTTAATGTCAAGTTTGTCATCATCCTGCCTTAGATTTCTCCACTCTCCTGCTAAAATCTCATTATACTATGACCAAAATTTTATTAGAGCCAGTTCTTTGTGTAAGAGGAACAGATGTTGGCAGGTTTATCTGGTTACTCTTATAAATGTTGAAACAAGCACATTTTAAAATGAAAAATGGTCTAATTTGTCTTATTAGCTTTCAGAATTAAATATGCACTCCCTTTATTTCCCAGCCATACAATTCCAGTATATCAGCAGAGACTTTTCACATTGGGAGGACCAGCTTATGAAAATGCACAATAAATTTAATAAGGAAATTTTCATTATGGTTTCCATTATAAAAAGCAAAGCTCCTGAGCCTGACTACAACAGTTCATTTTGAAATGTATTTACTTTTAAGTTGTGAACATTTTATGATAATATTAAGAGACGATTGATTCTTATTGTACATTATGAATGCAATGGGCAATAGCAGACGGATGGATATTGGCAGCCTTCGAACATTTCAAACAAATAAACTGTATTTCTGAAAGGCAATTGAAGATTAGTACATCTCATTGGTGACTAATGTGGAATTATTGCTGTAGCAAGCTTTCCATATTTCTTGAATCAGACCTAAGAGTTTTATCATCTTTTCAAAAGGAAATCAGCTCGACAGTAGATTCACATAATTGAGACGGCTTCATGATGAATTCCACCCCACTCATTGCAAAATGCCATTGCCTTCTTTCTTCCGGGAAGTCCAGCTCTCCAGTCCTTTCCTTGACCCTCTCACTTCCCAGTTACCATTATCTAAGTTCAGTTCAGTTCAGTCGCTTTGTTGTATCTCTTTGCGACCCCATGAACTGCAGCACACCAGGCTTCCCTGTCCATCAGCAACTCTCAGAGCTTGCTCAAACTCATGTCCATCGAGTCAATGATGTCATCCAACCATCTCATCCTCTGTCGTCCCCTTCTCCTCCTGCCTTCAATCTTTCCCAGCATCAGGGCATTATCCAATTATCTACATCTAAATAATCATTTGCATTTAGGGCACTGAATGCAATGATATTATAGGAGGTATCCAAGCTTTAATCCTGAGAGTTTTAGTTTATATAATGATCCTATTTATTAAATCCAAACCAGCAAAGGCATTTCATCAAGACTAGTATTCATCTTTTTCAGCCATTTCAGTAAATTTGAAGACTGGAAAGTGAAGTTTAATATCAACTTTTAAATGTCAATACATTTAAATGTTAATCCTGAGAGTTTTAGAAGTCAGATCCTTCATAGAAATCCATTGTTCAGTCCAAGTTTTAATCTATAGAACAACATACGTGGAATCAAGTTTTACTTCCTTGATTACACCTTAGGTTTTTAATTTCAAAGTCTATTAAAAGAAAGTGGAAGCGTCAGTGCCTCAGTCCTATCTGACTCTTGGTGAAAGTGAAAGTGTTAGTCGCTCAGTCGTGTGTGACTCTTTGCAGCCCCATGGACTGTAGCCCACCAGGCTCCTCTGTCCATGGAATTCTCCAGGCAAGAATACTGGAGTCGGTTGCCATTCCCTTCTCCAGGGGCTTTTCCGGATGCAGGGATCAAACCCAGGTCTCCCACATTGCAGGCAGACTCTTTACCATCTGAGCCACCAGGGAAGCCCTCACAGTTTATTAGCTATCTCAGTTATCAACTCTATGTGACAAGCTCAGACAGGGAACTTTGTCAGATGCAAGTGAAGTGTGCACTTGGAGGAAGTGGAGCGCAGTTTACAGGCCCAGAGACATATGTCAAATGTTCAAAAGATCCGACGTTAAGATAAAAAATATCTACAATTTATACAAATATAGAAATACCTTAAAATACAGTTATTTTTTTTTTCTCCTTTGAACATTCTCCACTTTAGAGGGAATTTGTCAAGGCATCTGGGATGCCTTTCTCCAGATGGCAGCAGAGCCCTAAGGGGCTGGCAGCTTGGCTAATGGGGAGAAGGAGAAGGAGAAATGATTCTGGAGCACGTTTCATGTCTCAGGCATCACAGGTCACAGTAGGGGCCAGGACTGGAGCAATTAGAGGGATGGGGCCGGGGAGAAGAGGAGGGATCAGGGTGTGGCCATAGAATTGATCTTTCAGTCATATTTTCTCCCTTTTCTGCTTAGTCCTTGTTCTTGGATGTACATTCCTTAACAAGCTAATTTACTGAAATGAATACACTAAAAGAAGAAATTTGTTTTTTCATGCATTAAGTTTACAGATTGTACTTTATTATTCGATCAGCATTATGATATTATATAGAATCTGGAAGTTAGGCAAAGTTTGTCTTGCAGGGCAGCAATGGAGATGCAGACATAGAGAACAGACTCATGGACACTGGGGGTAGGGGAGGAAGGAGAGAGTTGAGATACATGGAGAGAGTAACATGGAAACTTACATTATCATATGTAAAACAGACAGCCAATGGGAGTTCGCTGTATGACTCAGGGAACTCAAACAGGGGTTCTGTGACAATCTAGAGGGGTGGGATGGGGAGGGAAATGGGAAGGAGACACAAGAGAGAGGGGACATATGATAGCTGATTCATGTTGATGTTTGGCAGAAACCAACGAAATTCTGCAAAGCAGTTACAGAATTATCCTTCAACAAAAAATAAAAAATAAAAAAATGTTTGTCTGGTTCTTGTTCTCCTGGGTCAGGAGAACAGGAACCAGATGTCAGCTAACTCTCCTGCAAGAGTTAGCTGACATCTGAGTTCTCTGACTTTCTGTTGGGTCAGAGAGAATGGAGGCAACCCTGTGTAATTATGAAAACATTATAGTTGTCACTAAATTAAGATACTTTAAAATATTATTTGAAAATTCAAATCTGTTACCTTTTAAAGATATAACTCTCTCAAATCATTTTGTTGATATTTTACTGTAATGCTTTCTTTTAAAATTCAGTAAAAATATATTGATGTCTAATCAAGTAAAGATACATTTCTCCATCCCCTCCAACATAATTTTCTACCTGACATAGAACCCTGGAGTCCAGAGCTTCCCCATTGCCTAGACTGGGAAATTTTATAGTCCTTTTTTAAGGGGAGGAATGAATGATTATTTAGGGAGTAAGAGAATCTTCAATTCTGCTTCTCCCAGATCCACAGGATATAGGTGAAGAAAACCATGATAATCTTGGTTGTGAAAATTAATAAACCTAGCATGATGGCAAGTGGCTTATGAACAGTAGAGAGAAGATCATCTATCCAGTAAGTTACTCTTCATCAAAAGAACTTGTGTCTATAAATTGTTTTTGATTTCCACAGTGTCTTCAGTTTCTCCTGGATTGATGACAGGTATAGTACTACAAACAAGCCTGAACTCCCGTAGGCGAGAGGTTTTGGGATTCTGGTTGGCTTGAGAGATGTGTGGGGTTTTTGAGAGAGTCTTTGTAGTCATTTTTCCACTGCTGGCCCCCACTCTCCCAGGAGCTCTCAGGGCCACCTGCCCCCTGGACAGACAGTGGTAACCTTGCAAGGTCAACCTTCTGAAATTTGAAGGGAATAGTTTCCCTGGCAGTGCTGGGTCCATGTGACCATAAAGGGACCAAGATCAGAAGAAATTCCCTACATCCAGAGCCCACTAAAGCACCCAGAAGAGAGAAATCAGAGCATTCAGAGCAGCAAAGAAATGCCTGCTTGATTTTAACACAGGGAGAGAGGCTTTTGTCAGTGGATTTTTTTCATGTGTTTTAGTGAGCCTATGTATCATCTTTTCTCCTCTGGGCTTTCATTTTTCTTTTCTCAGGTTCGCTGTTTCTCTTTCTCTCATCAACTTATTTTCTGGAACTTCCCCAGATGTGATGCTAGGAAACAACTGAACACCTTCCACCTCTTTCCCAGACAAGAGTTAAAAGAGAAGGAGGAAGTATTCCCTGAGAAGGAGAAAGTAAGTCTCTCTCCAGCTTACCAGCTCCCTCCCATCCTTTGTTTTTTTTTTTGCCTTGACTATTACAAAGCATTCAGAAGTTAAATTTTCATATTCTATATGTCATATTCAGAAATAGAAATCACGGAAGAGTTGGCACATTATTCATCAGCTGCTCCCATGGAAATCTTTGTATCAGAACCTTCTCTATGCTTATCTGAAGTCAAGTAAAACTACTACTGACAGTAATAGTAATGATAATAATAGTACTTGCTGACATGGCAACCCACTCCAATATTCTTGCCTGGAAAAATCACATGGATAGAGGAACGTGGCAGGCTACAGTCCAGGTAGTTGCAAAAGAGTCAGATACAACTACAGCTTAGTGACTAAACAACAACACCATGTGCAAGAAACTGTTTTAAATGCTTTAAGTTATTTAACTCTCACAACACTGTGAGGTATTATACATATTAGTATCATATTTATTATACTTATTTCTGTTCTACGGTTAAGAAAGCTGAGACACAAAGAGGGGTTAAGTGACTTGTCCAAACAGAAATTGGCAGAGCCAGATATAACAGAAACAGTCTTCACTCTTAAGCACTGTGCTAAGATTTCACCTGTAAATTCTCATTTTTAAAACAAATCTGAAGTCCTTTAACCTAGAAGCCCTTGAATTGAGCATCTGAAAACAGAACATGATCTCAAGAAGAGATTCCCAGAGCGTTTATCATTAAAATGAAGGCTGCTAACATTATTCATAGACTACTAAATATAGGGTAACTAGACACCCCAGGTTGTTTGAAACAATCCTGATTTATATCTGCTTTTTAAAGCCACTTTCAGGTTCAAAACTGGCCTGATTCCCACAAGAAGTCATATGGCTACCCTAAACTGAAACAAAAATTGCATTTGGAAGAACAAAAGTAAATTGCTATTGTGATCACTGAACTTATTTTTTTCTAGAAACAGAATCTTTTTTTACTTTGCCAAATTTCTACCTCCAAATTCTGGTTTGGAGCCAGACACTTCTCTTGTGTGGAATGGGTATATTCTTAAAAGAATGTTGGAATGGAGGGTATAGCCATGTTCTCTTGGGGAGAGGGCTGTTTGATTTGTGCTGGTTTTGATGTAAGGAGGCTCACTGGAGGAATTGGAGTAGTTTTTGTTTGTTGTGTCTTCTTTCTTAAGGAAGGATGGGTTGTTGATTGAGGTGAAGGATGTGCCTTGATGGCAAAGAATAGAGAGCCTGCATCAGTCTGAACAAGGGAACTGACGGAAGAAAAGCGGCATAATACTTGAAATGCATGAGAGGAGGAGAAAGAAACTTGAAGCCTCTTGTGGTGATCTGGATTTAATATGAGAAACAGAAAGTTCAGGAGGAAATCTGTAGGCAGAGAAAGATTGAAATCGAAGGATCAAGTGGTCAGAAGTGTGCACATCTTCATAAATGTCTGTGTTGCTTTTCTGCAACTAACTAAATTATGTTACAGTCTTTGAATGCATTACTAAAACAAAACCTGGATTAAAAATTAAGCTGCAGAATTTGAGGGAAAATGGACATTGACAGTATCCTCAAAAATGTAAATAATATGGGAAAGGGGTTGGAGGTCATTGAGGATTTTAGATGTTATTAAGCTTGGCATGGAATGAGGATATCTCTGGAGTGATAAACTAATGCATTCATGTTATTTTCTCACTTTTAGATTCCCTGTCTCTTTTGATTGAAATAGTCATGTATAATGGGTTAAAGACTTCCAAGAGCTTAGATAAGTATAAAAAAGCAGTCATTGATTATTTCAGGTAGACCTCACCTCCCTCTGCAATCTTTGTTGATCAATTTCTTCTATTCCTTCTTCCCAACCCCCACCCCCACCCAGGAAAAACAGATTGAAGACCACTATTTTAACCGAGTTTCCCTAAATAACAGAGACTGAGGCTAGGTGAAGTCACCAGTTTTATAGGGAAGTGAAATCTACCAAGGCTTCAAGAATGAGAGAAAAAGGAATGAATCCCAGAAAGATGAGAAGAAAATATCAGGTGCTGTGTTCCTTTGCCTACAGACACCACTTCAGGTTTCCAGCCAGATGTATGAAAAACTGTAACTCAGGCCAGTCCATTAGAAGGACTTTATCCACTGTGTTACCCTAGTGCTGTCTCCCATTGGTCTGTTTGCTGCCTGAAGTGTCCGCCTCCCCATGTTTTTGGATTGTATTACCTGGCTCCTTTGGAAGTCACTGTCTGTGGTGTTTCATCTAGTCCAGAACTGCCTGGAGATGCCAATGGCTCTGGGCACAGAGCTAAACTGCCTCAGGCACCGGTCTCTGGGAGCCCGCAGGGAGTCTGTGGCCTTGCTGCGAGTGGAGGTGGGCAACTGTCCAAGGTCATGTGACAGAGGAGTTGAGAGACTCTGAGGAAGCATTGGGATGCAACACACGTTCCACCTCCCCTGTAAAGTACTGCAGCACCTACAGCTCTGAGTGTGTGAGAGCAAGCATCTTGACTTTCTGTGTTGCAGACCTTAGCACACATCTTGCACATAAAGGCAGTTAATTAACGTTTGTAGAATAAAAGAATATCAGCTTGAAAACTCAAAATCCCAAACCCCCAAATAAGATATCTAAATTCTTATGACATTTTATTGACCATAATCCAGACAGCAGAAATTCACAGCTAAAACAGTAGTCAGGGAGTCTGTAGAAATCCTTTGATAAATTAAACTCATTAAACAAACAATAAAACCACTTCACTTTGGCTTCTAAAAACTCAAGCTAGCTCTAGGTATAGATTTTTAAACTGTGGATAGGGACTAAAATGAACATCGTTAACATTTGATGCTCAAAAAAATCTGTTTCTTTTTTTCAATTTCACTACATTAGAGAATAATAACTGTTATTTTTAAACAGATCCATTATTTGTAAATAATTTTCACACTGTTCCTTACAGAAAAACATTTTAAAGAAATAAACCAAGGTTAAATAGTTTGCCCAGCAGTACAAAAGTAGAGGCGGAGGAAGTTTCATGAAATGCTTGTTTTTCAGTATCTTTTTCTACAAAAGCACATGCCAACTAGCAGATGAAGAAGCACCCAACACGTTTTAATACCTCTGTTTCCTAACACCTGATATAAAGCCATAAATGCACTCTATTAAAAACAATTATGGGAAATAATAAATTTAGAAAATGGTACTAACAAAGCTGGAGTGAACTATTAAAGGAACCTGTTTAAAGGAAAACTACCATAGATAGATAAAGAAAGAAAGAATGTAAGCCAGTACAGAGAGAAACACAGCTTCAAGCAATACACACCACACAATGAATCTCAAAATAGAAGTCCATAGCTTCATCTTTGCAGTTTTTCTACATAAGTACAGAAGTCAAAATTATTTTTTATGTTTTTGAGGGGACAAATACTTGTATATGGTAAAATCATGGTAAAATGATAGGTGTGTTCAAGATAGAATCTTAGATTTGGAAAGAAAATACTTGCTTGTGGGGTCTGAAATGATACTATGACTAATAGATACTCATTTCAGATATGCATGTATCCAAAAACATGGGAAAAATGAATAATATGAAGATAGAAAAAGTAAAACAGAGGCAATTCTTTCTGTTAACTAATGGAAAGTACAATCAGAAGCAGCCTTTGCTAATCAGTAGATAGTCTACATCGATAAAAGTTTTAAGGGAAAAAAGAAAATGTTTTCAAGGACTCAGTTATAATTTATACAGGTGTTTGCTTTTTGTGTGTATATAGAAATGTGTATCCTTTTTCTGTTCTGAGCAGAACATCTTTATCCAGCACAGTAAGAAGGCATATGGTGCACTGATGACCAGAAATATGTACACCGAGGTCATTATCAACTTCCATAGACCAGTTACTTTCTTCAACGCACATGAATTCCCATGTCATCACACATGAAAACTGAAGTGTTCAGGATCTCTGTTCGTTTGTTTTCTTTCTTGTGTGGTCAAAAGAAAAACAAACAAACAAACATACCACTGTAGTCTATAAAAGACCAAGAGATAAAAAGAATTCAAATTGAAATCTGGTCCACATAAGCTTAAAGTTTACTAATCATAGAAGATTCAGATAGAACACCTACTTGAGAGTCAATGAATTTCAAATTTGGGCAAAGTTTTTTTGAGTTTTAGATGATTAGCATGTAGTCACAGTGACACTTTGTGTTCACTGCTAGGGAATGCAGCCTAGGAAAGTGCTGGATGAATGGATACCAAAGGCATCACATGGGGAACATTGCTACAAGTCCATCTTTGGGAGATTCAAGGAGAAAATGAGAAACAAAGCAAGTCGAAATGAAACAAGTCAACGTGAAACCTGGGAGCTCAGTCTGACCAGAACAATACAAATACGGCATGTGATTAATGCAGAGAGTGTCTCCAAAGTCAGTAATATTCTTCATATTGCTTACTAGAGTGGGCTCTTTCTGCTTTTTAAGTTGACCGACCTAAAAACCTCTGTATCTCAAGTACTTATTCTATATCATTTATTTAGTGATGTTACTGCAGGTTATTTCAATTGTTTATTAAAATCTCAGTGGGTAGTGGGACTTATGCTTTGAAATAAAGTCACACAGAAACTTATTTTGTATTCAAAACTGTGTTTTTTCTCTTGAAGTGATACAATTCTACTTATATCTGATGAAGTAAATAGTAATAAATTTCAATGACTCTTAGCAGAAGTGACAACATTTTGAATCTAGATATCCAAATGTATAATTGCACACAATCTAGATAAAGATATTTAATTTTTTTAGTGTAAAAAGAATGTTTTCTTTTAACACTGCAGTTTTCTTTATAAGGATTGTTGTAATGTAGATTTAGAGGAAAAAACACATTTTTTAAGCCAACAAATAAAAGCTGAATTTTCTAGAATATTTATAATAAAGTAGTTTGAAAGAACATTTCAAAATCTTTAAATGATTAAATAAATCACAAAACTAGATTTTAATGCAAGGCATTAATTAGTATACCTAGACATCAGACCCTGAACTAATCTGTGCTGGAAAGGAGTACATCAATTACTTGAGCTGAAAGGCCTAAAGCCAAAGGACCAGTTGGGTATCAAGAGCATCACTCCCAAGTGCCTGATATGATCTTGTCTAAACAACAGACTGGTTCCAAATAGAAAAAGGAGTACGTCAAGGCTGTATATTGTCACCCTGCTTATTCAACTTATATGCAGAGTACTTCATAAGAAACGCTGGGCTGGAGGAAGCACAAGCTGGAATCAAGATTTCCGGGAGAAATATCAATAACCTCAGATATGCAGATGACACCACCCTTATGGCAGACAGTGAAGAGGAACTAAAAAGCCTCTTGATGAAAGTGAAAGAGGAGAGTTAAAAAGTTGGCTTAAAGCTCAACATTCAGAGAACTAAGATCATGGCATCCGGTCCCATCACTTCATGGCAAATAGATGGAGAAACAGTGGAAACAGTGTCAGACTTTATTTTTGGGGTCTCCAAAATCACTGCAGCTGGTGATTGCAGCCATGAAATTAAAAGATGCTTACTCCTTGGAAGGAAAGTTATGACCAACCTAGATAGCATATTGAAAAGCAGAGACATTACTTTGCCAACAAAGATCCGTCTAGTCAAGGCTATGGTTTTTCCAGTGGTCATGTATGGATGTCAGAGTTGGACTGTGAAGAGAGCTGAATGCCAATGAATTGATGCTTTTGAACTGTGGTGTTGGAGAAGACTCTTGAGAGTCCCTTGGACTGCAAGGAGATCCAACCAGTCCATTCTGAAGGAGATCAGTCCTGGGTGTCCTTTGGAAGGACTGATGCTAAAGCTGAAACTCCAATACTTGGGCCACCTCATGCGAAGAGTTGACTCATTGGAAAAGACCCTGATGCTGCAGGGATTGGGGGCCAGGAGGAGAAGGGGACGACAGAGGATGAGATGGCTGGATGGCATCACCGACTCGATGGACATGAGTTTGAGTGAACTCCGGGACTTGGTGATGGACAGGGAGGCCTGGCCTGCTGCAGTCCATGGGGTCATAAAGAGTTGGACATGACTGAGCGACTCAACTGAACTGAACTGAAATACAATTTGGAAACAGCTGGGAAATAAGAACTATTTAAATAGCTCACTAGGGATACTTGCATAGAAGGCGATGGCACCCCACTCCAGTACTCTTGCCTGGAAAATCCCATGGATGGAGGAGCCTCGTAGGCTGTAGTCCATGGGGTCGCGAAGAGTCAGACACGACTGAGCGACTTCACATTCACTTTTCACTTTCATGCATTAGAGAAGGAAATGGCAACCCACTCCAGTGTTCTTGCCTGGAGAATCCCAGGGACAGGGGAGCCTGGTGGGCTGCCATCTCTGGGATCGCACAGAGTCAGACAAAACTGAAGCAACTTAGCAGCAGCAGCAGGGATACTTGGTAACTCTGATAGAAACTTTTAACAATTCAGATGATATATGTATTAATATATATATACTTGTACATATATATGTGTATACATAGACATGTATACACATGTATATATGTATATACATATACATGAAGACAGTATTTGTATAAAAATAGATTTAAATTAATTTGAATTCTTGTGGGTTAAGTCAGTTGTGGAGTTAAGTAGAAAATGTATATTAGAGACAAAGTAGAGAAAGTTCTGGAGTGTGAAAAATATGCAGATTGACCATATTGTTAAAATTATTAGTTGACTTCTTTACTTTCTCTCTTAGCTTACCTCTAGATAATGTTTTTAATAGTAATTTAGGACTTCCCTGGTGGTTCAATGGTTAAGAGTCCATCTGCCAGTGCAGGGGATATGGGTTCAATCCCTCGTCCTGGAAGATCCCACATGCCATGGGACAACTAAGCCTGCAAGATGCAACTATGGAGCCCCCATGCCCTGGAGGCATCCTCTGCAACAAGAGGAGCCACCACCAGGAGAAGCCCTCATACTGCAGCTAGGGAGCAGCCCTCACTTGCTGCAGATAGAGAAAGCCACAGCACGGCAACCCGTTCCAGTATTCTTGCCTGGAGAATCCCCAGGGACAAAGGAGCCTGGTGGGCTACAGTTCATGAGGTCACAAAGAGTTGGACATGACTGAGCGACTAAGCAGCACTTGCAGGAACAAAGATTCAGTGCAGCCCAAAATTAATTAATTAATTAAAATTGCAATTGAAGCTCAGATTATTTAGAAAACTTGCCCCAAAGCTGGCAACTAGTAAGAGGCAGAGCAAGGACTCGAACCCAGAGATTGTTGGCATATTCTTTTCTAGGACTTTACTGACATACTTCCTAATTTACTTATATTTACATCTAAGAAGTTGTGAATTGATAAGTTGTAAATTAAATCTCTCCTCAATGGTGAGTTTGCTTAAATTTGGAAGAATTCTTAAATTATTTAATCTCCAACCTTAAATATTTACAGATTCAATGCAGTTTCCCAAAGAGAGAGGTTATTTCTTCTTATATGAATGTATTCCTATGCAGCAAAATAAGTACCAGATTACAGAACAAAAGATAATGAAACTGTGGGTTAAAAAACATTATTCCTAAAACTACAGTTATGTCTTCTTAAACTCAGCAACCTACAACTTCATATTAATAAGTGAGAAGTTAGAAGATTCTATCACTGGTTCACCTGCCATGTTTTGAGGATAAAAGAGATTCTACCAACAATTATATCAGAACAATTGGAGTACGTGGGGACAGTTCCCAAACTGATCACGCTACTTGTGAGAGCAACTCTACTGATGAAAATTCGTTCTGCATTTACATCATTGCATGCAGTCAACTTATATTTGCTTGTATTTTAGGAACGAGTTAGAATTGTGGAAGAATCAAAATAGTTTTGAATTTTGTGAACAAGGCAAAACAGAAATGGTCAAGCATATGACAAAAAATATACGACACTCCGGTCTTGTAAAATAAGAGAAAGTGGTGAAAATGAAAATGACAAGTTTTGTTTTAAAGTATTATTGTTGGTAGGTGAAGGAAGGAAGTGCTAAATAAATATAACTCTAGTAAAACGAAAGCTATTATTACTGTTTTTCTATTGAATACTTACCATGTACTAGAAACTGTTATGTTCTTCACAAATACTATCTCATGCAATTATCATAAATAAATATACAAGAAAACTATATTATCCATAATTTACATAAAAGGAAACTGAGGCTCAGAGGGATTAAGTAATTTACTAATGTCAACTTGGAAATGGCACAACTGAGATTTGAAACTAGGTCATTTTTTTCTCTAAAGCCCAAGCTTTCTATAAAATGTCCAAGGAAAAAAATCTTGGTATCATAAGTGACAGTTGAGTAATGTACTCAAATGAATTACTCTTAATGTTATTAGTGTGATATCTGATCTATAATTAAAATCAGGTGATGATGTTTAGTAGTAAGATCATTAAATGAGGATTCAGAAAAACCTACCTCTGCTCCTTAGGCTATTTGTATGGAGTTAGGCAAGTCCCTAGGAGAAGGCAATGGCACCCCACTTCAGTACTCTTGCCTAGAAAATCCCATGGACGGAGGAGCCTGCTAGGCTGCAGTCCATGGGGTCGCTAGAGTCGGACACGACTGAGCGACTTCATTTTTACTTTTCACTTTCATGCATTGGAGAAGGAAATGGCAACCCACTCCAGTGTTCTTGCCTGGAGAATCCCAGGGACAGGGGAGCCTGGTGGGCTGCCGTCTCTGGGGTCGCACAGAGTCGGACATGACTGAAGCGACTTAGCAGCAGCAGCAGCAGCAGGCAAGTCCCTGGTACTTTCCTCAGTTTCCTTATCCATAAAATTAGTTAATTCACTGAGTACACATTTACTGAGCTCATTTTCAATGCAAGGTCCCATTTCTAAAGTTGTGTGAAACTCAGAAATGAATGAAATATGACTCCAAGTCTGTATTATAATTGCATTTGGAATAGTTGTGACTTTTGCAAAATTATTTGTGGAGTTTTGATGGATGAAATAACATTTTTTTAAAAATCTGCAAATTCTATAAATCAAATCTTAACCCACAAAGCATAGCATTTCTTGACTGCTTAAAATCCGTCATATTACCTAATTAAATCATTATAAATATACTGTGAGATAGGTATTCTTAGTTCTATTTCGTACAATAAATGAAGAAACCAAGGCTCAGAGGTTAAATTATTTTCTCAATTTAGCATAACTTGAAAGTAAGATCAAGGATCGAATTAGGTCTATCTTAATCCCAAATCGATGTTTTCCGTTTACTCATTTATTTATTGAACTAACATTTATTGAGTGCAGAATAATGTGCCAGGCATTGTGCTAAATGCTCACAAAAGAGATAAAATCCCTGCCAAGATGAAATTTATAGTCCACTGGAGAAATTATGCATTCAAAAATATACATAAGAAGTATAACAGTATAAATTGTTAAAATTTTGCAAAGGAAAATTACAGGATACTATGAGAAAGGATAAGAGGGAAAATAAATTAGATTGATTTGTCAAGAAATGAACTGCAAGGAAGAGCTTAAACTCTGGGATAATCTAAATTTCGGTGCTGGCCTCATTTTAGCTTTTTAACAGTGCCAATTAATTTAAGCAAAATCTTGTACAGTATGATCAATTCAATAACATTAGGCCAGTGATAAGGTCTAGTAAATGCAGTGATGTTTATATTAGCATATACTTTCCTATCTGCTCAGTGACAGCCAACAAAATTGATATGTGGAAGGGTGTTGAGTAATATGGGTGTATGTATGGAGGGGGGAGGTAGAGAGGAAAGAAAGGGCATAATTCGAGGTAGTCAATTCACTGGTTAACATTCTCTGCTCTCTTCCCTTTCCAAGCAAGAAATTGCTATCTTCACCTTGTGTTATGAATTGTTATTTTCCTAATGTGGGATTTAGTTTTCTCCTTTTTCCCATCATCACTGCAAATCTGCTTGCCTCATAGCAGGGTTCTGAGGGTTAATCATTTATTCAGTATCTGGTAAAGTACTTTGGGCATCTCAGAAGCAAGCAGAAGAAATATCTTATAAGGTAGAGAATAAATAATACAACAATAACAAGCCAGTGAATTGTAGTTGGTGTGCATCTCTTATCTGAAGTCTTGCCTGGACCCTACCAGTTATGCCTCCGTAGGCGGGCAGGGTGAATTACTGAACTAAAACACACATATTATTCCTGGCCCAAAGAGTACATCCAATGGATAACAGGAGACGTTCTCCTAAGAGTTGAACTGAAGAGGGGAAGATAGAAAAGCAAGATAATCCAAAAAGTGGATTCTTAACTTTTTTATTCAAGAAAATATTTCTAGAACTTTCTTAGGGTTGTGCAGGGTATTGTGGGCTCTATTTCTTTTTTTTTTAATGGGTTCTGAACCTCCACCTCAGTTTACTTTTGGGTAAACACTAGTGACCTACGGAATGCATTTAAAAAATGTAAAGTGTAAGCACTTTTCTCTCCAGTGGATTTATAATGGTAATCTCCAAAGACAGAGCCATACACTAGAAAAACATCCACAGTCTGTGCCAACCAATACAAAGCAATCTGTTCTCTTCTCCATCATGTAATCATGAATATTGCTACCTCCACTCTTCCCTTATCTGGAAGTAGGAAATCTCGTGACATGAGCACATAACTGTACAAAATGGGTGAATCACCCATGGAACCCAATCAGACATGACCTACAGAGGATGAGATGGTTGGATGGTATCACTGACTCAACGGACATGAGTCTGAGTGAACTCCGGGAGTTAGCAATGGACAAGGAAGCCTGGCGTGCTGCAATCCATGGGGTCGCAAAGAGTCAGACATGACTGAGCGACTGAACTGAACTGAGGCACTTTAGAGGGCTTCCCTAGTAGCTCAGACGGTAAAGAATCTGCCTGCCAATACAGGAGACCTGGGTTCAGTCCCTGAGTTGGGAAGATCTCCTGGAGAAGGGAATGGCAACCCATTCCAGTATTCTGGCCTGGAGAATTCCATGGACAAAGGAGTCTGGCAGGCTATAGTCCATAGCGTTGCAGAGTCAGACAGGACTGAGCGACTAACACTTTCACAGGAGCTTTGGAAGCCTTTTCTTCACTCACAGCTCTGTTTTCTGATTCCATTCAGATTCCACAGAACTAAATCCTGTGGCTAGGTTCATTCACAGAAGTCAAACAGGTGCAAACCCAGAGTCACGAATGACCACCCTTCTGGAGCATAAGCCTCTGTTAAGCTGTCAGTAATCAGGGAAGATCATTCACACTCTTGGAGGAACTAAAGTCAGTCTGCTTGCTTCCTTCCTTCTGGGAACGGGAAAGTTTTAGTCACTCAGTGGTGTTCAATTCTTTGTGACCCCATGGAATGTAGCCCATCAGGTTTCTCTTTCCACAGAATTCTCGAGGCAAGAATACTGAGTGGGTAGCCATTCCCTTCTCCAGGGGATCTTCCTGACTCAGGGATCAAACTCAAGTCTCCAGCATTGCAGGCAGATTCTTTATCATCTGAGCCACAGGGAAGCCATAGAGATTCTGTTGGAAGAAAGAAAGAGGAGGAAGAGGTAAGTGTTGGACCAGAGGCAATTTGAAAGGCCAATATAGAAGTCTAGTTCTCTTGAGTCTCTACTGACATAACTATATCCTCACCTACTTCTGAGAAAGAGTCTGATCCAAAAACAGCACAAGTATAGGAACTGTCTAGGCAGGGGAGAAATTGTACTGTAACTTCTGGAGAAGGCAGCTAAAGCCTCCAGTGGCAATGTTGGTAGGGCCTGAAATTGGGCTGATGACCAGCACTGACCATGCCTGGTAGCCTAGAGCCCACATGGGAGGGCTTGGCTCAACGGTCCTTCCTTCTCCACCTCCAAATATATACAAGTCACTCCGCTTCTTTGGTAAGGGATTTTTTTCCCCAACATTTTTATTCAACTCTTGCCACACATCTTAGCATGTCCATCTAGCATCCTGATCTGCAGAACAAGAGTTGAGGCTAGTGGCCTAGTGTCCAGGGGGTGGGGGGTGGTGGGGGAAGCAGCAAGAGTTGTGACCCATCCTCTGAGATCCTGGACCCTGAACCTCCTGTGCTCAGAAGCAATCCAGCTTTCACCATATTCTACTGTCTGGTAACCTGGTTTCTCAGGGGCAGGCTCTGGAGAATGGGGTGGCAGCAACCAACAGCCATTCTGAGGAAGGTTTCTTTTTTTTTTTTTTTTGTAATTAATTAAAAAAAATTTTAATTGGAGGGTATTTTTTTTTACCCTGTGGTAAAGGTAAAAAAAGCTATGGTTTTTCCAGTAGTCATGTATGGATGTGAGAGTTGGACTATAAAGAAAGCTGAGTACCGAAGAATTGATGCTTTTGAACTGTGGTGTTGGAGAAGACTTTTGAGAGTCCCTTGGACTACAAGGAAATCCAACCAGTCCATCCTGAAGGAAATCAGTCCTGAATATTCATTGGAGGGACTGATGCTGAAGCTGAAACTTCAATACCTTGGCCACCTGATGCGAAGAACTGACATTTGAAAAGACCCTGATGCTGGGAAAGATTGAAGGCAGGAGGAGAAGGGGACGACAGAGGATGAGATGGTTGGATGGCATCACCAACTCAATAAACATGAGTTTGAGTAAACTCAAGGAGTTGGTGATGGACAGGGAGGTCTGGTGTGCTGCAGTCCATGGGGTTGCAAAGAGGTGGACATGACGGAGCAACTGAACTGAATTGCTTTAACAAAGTTGTGTTGGTTTCTGTCATATAGCAACATATGTGCATACTTATTCTCTCAGTCATGTCTGACTCTTTGCAACCTCATGAACTGTAGCCAGCCAAGCTTCTCTGTCCATGGGATTCTTCAGGCAAGAATACTAGAGTGGGTTGCCATGCTCTTCTCCAGAGGATCTTCCCAACCCAGGGATCAAACCTGGGTATCCTGCATTGCAGGCAGATTTCTTTACTGGCTGAGCCACAAGGGAAGCCCTACAACAACATGAAAGTGAAAGTGAAGTTGCTCAGTCGTGTCCGACTCTTTGCAACCCCATGGACTGTAGTCTATCAGGCTCCTCCATTCATGGGATTTTCCAGGAAATAGATGGGGAAACAGTGGAAACAGTGTCAGACTTTATTTTGGGGGGCTCTAAAATCACTGCAGATGGTGACTGCAGCCATGAAATTAAAAGACGCTTACTCCTTGGAAGGAAAGTTATGACCAACCTAGATAGCATATTGAAAAGCAGAGACATTACTTTGCCCACAAAGGTCCATCTAGTCAAGGCTATGGTTTTTCCAGTGGTCATGTATGGATGTGAGAGTTGGACTATGAAGAAGGCTGAGCGCCAAAGAACTGATGCTTTTGAACTGTGGTGTTGGAGAAGACTCTTGAGAGTTCCTTGGACTGCAAGGAGATCCAACCAGTCCATTCTGAAGGAGATCAGCCCTGGGATTTCTTTGGAAGGAATGATGCTAAAGCTGAAACTCCAGTACTTTGGCCACCTCATGCAAAGGGTTGACTCATTGGAAAAGACTCTGATGCTGGGAGGGATTGGGGGCAGGAGGAGAAGGGGACAACAGAGGGTGAGATGGCTGGATGACATCACTGACTCGATGGATGTGAGTCTGAGTGAATTCCAGGAGTTGGTGATGGACAGGGAGGCCTGGCGTGCTGCGATTCATGGGGTTGCAAAGAGTTGGACACGACTGAGCGACTGAACTGAACTGAACTGACTGAACTGAGTACTGGAGTGGGTTGCCATTTCCTTCTCCAGGGGATCTTCCCAACCCAGGGATCGAAGCCGGGTCTCCCTCATTGTAGACAGATGCTTTACCATCTGAGCCACCAGGGAAGCCATCAATATATATACATCTCCTTCCTCTTGAGCCTCCCTCTCTCCTCCCAAATCCTACCCCTCTAAATCATCACATCCCTGCGATAGGCTCCCTGTATTATACAGTAGCTTCCCGCTAGCTAGGTATTTTACAAACGATAGTGTATATAAGTCAATGCTACTTTCTCAATTCATCCTACCCTCTCCATCCCCTGCTATGTCCACGCCTGAGGAGGATTCCTGATGCTGCCAGCCCTTGGGTAGGGATGCTCCTGAAAGGAGAACCAGCTGGGGTGAGGACAGCTGAGTACAGTTCCGCTGGAGGGCAAAGCTGAGGATACATGTTAAGGCAAGGCTCCTGAAAAGATTTGGGAGCAGAGATCGGAATGAGAGGAAGTAAACTTTGCTCCCCGGTGTGACTGGGAAGGTGACATTGCACATCCCCTGGGCACAGAGAGGAGAGGAACATCTCATCAGGCTATTTCCTACAGAAGGTTGCCTGTCATTGGCCTCTGACCCTCTTGAGCCCCCTAATGAGAGGTAGCACATGAACCTGTGACCATGGACCTCTGGGATCCACCATGAGTCTTTTGTAACAGCAGCATGCTCCTGGCTTATCCCTTTGGGGCCAGAGTGAGCTCTGCAAGAGACTTGGCCCGGACCTAGAGGTCTAGCTGCTCCTTTATCCATCACCTCCCACTTTTCTCAAGCCTTCTTCTCTCCATGTATTCTAGCCATCCATAAAATCATTGGAGTGGATTCTCTTCCATGACACAAAATTATTAATGTTGCTTTTCCTATTTCAAATAGAAAAGAAAGCAGCTTGCTGTTCAATAAGTTAAGTATTTGTGGAAGGGGGTGGGTTGTAACATTTGTCAGTTGAAGAAATCAATCATCCAAATATCAGTAGGCCTCACATCCTCTTAATAGTCTCATGTTCAATATTTTCTTACTCTAGAAAAACTTTCATTTCCTTCAGTGAGAAATCTCCCTGTATAAGGAATATAGATCCCATGCCTAAGGCAAGGCCTACATGATTCTAAAAACTAAATAGTTTGTAGTTGTATGAAATAGCCTGTTTAATTCCCAATATTGAAACATATTGGTTTTTAATAGTACCGTTAACCTCTTAGCATCAACCATCCTTGCTTATTTATTCATTTAATCACTTAAAGCCATGGATCAGTGGGGACGCAATTATAATATTTCAGTGCAATTAATACCTGACTTTTTCAGTCATGTGGATCACAGCAACATACTGGAAGTGGAATGTCCAGGAAAATCAGGTCAAAGCTTCATGAACGTATAAAAGGAAAGGACTTACTTCTTTGTTCTGCACATCTCCTTATTTAGTGACTGAGTTATGTAAATCGAGTTGCACAAACTTTCAGCATAATTCTGATGATGTTGACCCCAGTTGACTATCATTTTCTATTCCTGGTTTGAGCAACTTGTAAAGAATGAATAGACCTGGAATGAGACCCTGGTATTTGCATGTCATTTTAGAATTGGCATAGTGCTTTCATAGATTTAATCTTTGGGGGTCCTCAGAGCAACACTCTTAGGTAGATAGAACATCTAAGTAAAACAATTATAACCATTCCCATTTTACAGCAAATGACACAGACCCAGAGAGGAAAGGACAGGCAGACCAAACAAAAGACAGGTGTTACCTCTCCCAAAGTATTGTGAGCATATTTCAAATGACTTTTTTTTTCTTCTTTTTTTTGTCAGTGGTTAATGAACACCATATGAAACAAAGCTTATTTTGGCCATTATTAAAAACAATAACTTTTTAAGGACTCTGACTTCTTCCAATCCTAGCTTTGACCCCATCCAGCCCTGCCCCCTCCCCCTCCTGATCCCTCTTCCCTCCAAGTCACCAGATCCTAATCAGTTAGTACTTCACTTGCTGTCACACATTCCCCAGTGAAGCATCAGCATCCCAGCCACTGATTTCAAAATAACTTTAAAAAACAATGATCAAAAGTAGATTTTTCTACCGGAACTAATAGGTATTCCCGGGCAATTCCTTCCATATTTTTGCAGAGCGTAGGCTATTCATAAATAATGTCAGAAGTGGGCCTTCGCTCCTTTGGTAAGATGGTCATTTAATGTAAGTAAATCCACATTAAATATTGAAGATCAGAAAAAAGCAGCCTCTTCAAAGAGGTCACATTTAAGTGAAAAAAAAAAAAAACAACAAAAAAATACAACACCATGTGTGGGAAGAAGACCAGCCCGGTGCTGGGTGGCACAGAGTTAATGGCTCATAGAGAGCATATACATGTTTTTTAAAGATGTTTTATTGCTTACAAAAGGAAGTAGTCTTGAGAGACTGGATACATAAACTGGCTCCAGCCAGCTGCGGCTGTCGGACTAGGAAGGATCCTGTTCAATTAGTGTTGTAAAATAAAATACTTTGTAAAGGAAATAAACACAATGCGAGCTAAGATTCATGCTTTCAAATATACACAAGGTTTGAATTTTTAATTAGGGCTGCTAATTACAGTCATCAGAAAGCAGAACAGAATAGATTTTACCTTACATTTAGCAGACAAGCCTTCAACCCCAGTGTATTTTTCAATTTCATTAATATTTTATGAAAATGGCCCTTGCAGCTTCAGCCTATTCTAGTCTCCTACAAAACTGCCCCACATTATGGATGCCAATGCCTTTAAGCCATGTGCATTAGTGTGATGACAAAATGCAAAACAGCATCTTGTCAACTATCACATCAATTGATTCTATTAGATAGTGTAAAAACAGTTGGGTGTGAGTTATCGTCTCAGCGACACTAATGATGAAGCAAGACACTGGCTGAGAACAGCCATTAGCTATAAGCCAGAAATTAATGATTCTAATATTTTTGAACAAATTAACCTTAATGAACTGGTCTTGCAAATACTGTATTATCTTCAGATAAGTCAGTGAGTGGAACAATGCTGTGACATGCACACATGGTAAACTGATATAACAGGGATATTAAATAAACACAAACCCTATATGTCCGTGTTTTACAGGTTTACCAATTCCTCACGCCTGTTTGTGTCTCAGACACGATATAGATCCAACTAATCACTCCACTGATTCTAGTGAAATTGCTAGTGATTGAGTATTTTATAAAATTGCCTGTAACTTAGTGGAAGCATAAATAAAATATTCCCCCATAGTTATAGGATAACTGATTGTCAGAAAATTAAATTTTATATTTAATATGCAAAGGACTTCCCTAAATGTAAAGTGAATCCTCTTGTAAAATAATTATTTCTTCTGTTATTCTGAAGAATATCACCCTTTTTCATTAGTTGTTCATCTGTTTTGTTAGGTTTGGAGTTTTGTAAAATGGATTTTCCTAAAATAAGTCACACCTGAAGTACTCCTTGAAATGAAGCATGCATTTCGCCTCTAGAAAGACTTTGGAAAAGTTCATTACAGTGATCCCAAACTAGACATTGAAGCATAGACTTATGCTAGACTTTGAAGCATAAAACAGAGTAAGATAGGAGCACTTTCGTTAATAATTTCTGCATAAGAGCAAAGTACTGTATGGCGCAGTTTTGACTCATTCTTGCATTCCCTGTAATCATTAGTGTGCCAAAGTTAATAGCAATCCGTTAGTGGTAGTACATTTGACAGACAAATGAAATACACCACCCTCCCTGCCCGAGATAGCTCACTGCCAGATTCAACTGCAGCTCAAAAAAAAAAAAAAAAATTAATGATATTATAACAGTGGTTTTGCTTAGTTTCTTGTATGTTTCTTCCACACAATGCAACTTCAGTTTTCTCTCTTCACCCAGAAAGCTGCATTCAGGTGACCACAATTTTCATCACAAAGGATCTTTATTTTTACTTAAAAGTGTTTAGTGCCTACTCAAATCTGTGGTCCAAAATCCTGGAAACCCATTCACAAATCCCATACAAAACTCAGATGGCTAATTTAAAGAAGAGGAAACAAAGGAAAGGCACTTGCCAACAACAGTTTGTTGGCTTAACTTTGACTTGCTTTCCTGGGAAGGAAGAAAACAGAATTTTCAATGTGAACTGTCAGCCCCAGTTATGACAGAAGCTGACTAGTGAGAGATCCAGAGTCTCCTTTCCATTGGTGAAGCACAGAAACCCTCCAAACAGAATTCTTTCAAGCTTCCTCTACAACTCCACTTAAATAATTTACTTTTTATTTTTTCTCAGACTATTCTTCTTAAAGTTGGCTGACATGTGCATTGACAAGCATGCTTTACTGCATAAGATGACTTGTGTATTTGGAAAGAGAAAAAAGAAAAAAGTCACAAAAATCCCTCCAACTCTGAGAGTAAGAGAACTACTGTATTTACTTTGGGGAAAACCAGTTAGTCTGAACTCTATCTTCAGCTAAGGGGCACTAAATAGAAACTAATATAAGTAAAATAGCTGCTTTGGGGAAAAGTGGTTTACTAACTTAAAAACCAAACCTGCCGCTGTGTGCCTAATCCAGCAAACCTAACTGGGCAAAGAGCTGCTAGCTCCAGGCAGAGAGACTTTAAATCTGTTCATTAGAACATAATACATTGTCATTTAATCCAGGAAAGCATAATTCTAAAGTTCATCCTTTTAAAGTTCTGACAGTTACTGAAGAGTGTAGTAGATGAATAAAATGATGTGGAAATAATGGCGTTAAGTGGAGCTGTTGATATTCTAAATCCTTGTTTTCACACTTCAATATTTATGATAATGCGCAGTGACTGAAACAGAGGCAGGAGAGAAACTAACACAGAAGGTGGAAGGACAACAGGCTACTTAGGTCACTCATGTATATTGGATTATATAACGGAATGAGTGACCTGGGCTTGCTGAATATCTTTACAGTGATAAAATACAAAAGACTCTTTCCTGCAAATCTTACTGTAAAAGAATTCGGAAAACTATTCAGAAAACTCAGTCTTTTTGCTTTGGTTTTTACTAATCTAGAAAACATTCTTCTCTGAAAAGATAATCGTGTGTTTTCTGAAAAGTAATGAGATAGTCTTTCTATAAAAGATCATTTCTCCCCCTCTACCCCTGAAAAAAGTTTTATGTAATGCTTTTTGAATGGTTGACAGAACTCTAGCTGGTATGCAATTTTGTATTATATAAAACATACTTTATTCAGGATGGGGAGCATATGTATACCTGTGATGGATTCATTTTGATATTTGGCAAAACTAATACAATTATGTAAAGTTTAAAAATAAAATAAAATTAAAAAAAAGATAGAGAAAGAAAAAAAATAAATAAAACATACTTTATAAGATAACATATTATTATAGATGTCTTTGTATTGTTTTTTCATAAAATCTTCCTCTGTTATAAGTCTTTGAATTTTTACTGGCAGGACAGGAGGAACCTGGCAGAGGACATTGCTTGGCTATAGTTGTACTACATTAACCACTTCTGTCTACACGTTCTTTACCACTGGGTGGGAAAATGGAACACAATGGTTTATTTACTACCAGACCTGAAATTATATTCAGACCAAAGCAATGAGCAGCAGAGTTGCTGTAGAATAAATTGCTCTAAAATGTACTTTCAACTTGCAATGGAAAATGTTCCTAGAATTATTTTGAAGTTATAATAAATAATGAGCTTATGCAAGCCCATTGTTTCATAAAGACCTATGAAGTAGTCTATTTATAGTGACATACTCTCAATTTTATAGTTAATAAATACTTTGAATCTAGATGCAAATAGTTGCTGAAAATTTTTCAAGTAGCTGATCCTCCAAATAATAAAAGGTACTGTGAAAGTTAGGTGATTCAAAGTTTGACATATACTGGTCCTCATCATTTCACCCAGCAATTAATGTACAATTAAAAAAATCTTAAATAGTTTATAATCTCGATCTGTGCAATAAACTCAAAGTGATTACTTTTCTGTTTTGATATTCTTCATTCAGTCATTTACTTGTCCCTCCTTTTATATATCCTCATCAAAGGCATGAACTGAGCATCTGTAGTCATGCTCTCCTATATCCACATGCGTCCCTCTAGCACGTGAGGTGTGATTAGTCTCAGTTGAAGTGTGCTATTTCCCCCCATGACTCAGCAGGTGAAGAATCCACCTCCAAAGCAGGAGATGCAGGAGACACGGGTTCAGTCCCTGGGTTGGGAAGACCCCTGGAAGAGGAAATGGCAACCCACTCCAGTTTTCTTGCCTGAAAAATCCCAAGGACAAAGGAGCCTGATGGGCTACAGTCCATGAGGTCCCAAAAGAGTGGATGCGACTGAGCACTCACATGTCATGGCTGGAAGATAAGCATTTTACACTGATTATCTGTTGAAATGATCATACTTTGGATCTATTGTGTTAAGTAAAATAAACTATTAAATTAATTCCTTTTTTATACATGACTACTAGGAAATTTAAGGTATCTATGGGTCTTACATGCTAACCTACAGGTCACAGTAAGTACTATGGTAGGTTTTGGAGAGTCTAAGATGAAAACTAGAGTGATCTGGTCTTTGAATAACTTAATTTAGTGCTGAGGAGAAAAATCTGGAGTACTAATTCCAACGATAGTATTTTCCTGTGGCTTGACATTCAAAGCAAATGCCTTTTTTATTGTTCTCTTTGTTGAATCAGTTTTCCTAATATGTGAAAGTCATTTGATACTTGAAATCTACAAGACTCCCTGATTTGTCAGGACAGAGTTTGGATAACTTGGATGCTAAGTCAAGGTGGCCTGTGGTGCTAACCTCTTCTGGAGACCTTGTTACTACTGAGGACCTCAGACTCCTGGAGAGGCATTGGTAGCTGGTTGCCCAGCAATGGTTGCCTTTAAAATCGACATTTAACATCCCTACTCTGCTTCCCAGTCAATGTCAAGGCTGTTCAGGAACAGGGGTACACTCAGTTGTCCGGGAATAGAGTTATTCTCTGTGTGAGCCTAATTGGCCTGCACAGGGAGGGTAGCAGTAACTTTGGGCTCATTAGCACAATACTTCTACCGTTATTGATCTGGTTTAAATTGCTAATAGTGAGTACTCCCTCCTTAAAAAAGACACACCCTATGGAGAGCTCTCACTTTGTAAAAACAGAAATACCTTGCTCATGATAGATCATAACATCACTGGACCACGCTATTTATTTCCTGGAAACCTAAACTAGGTAATTTAGCTTACCAAGAAACAACTTTATTTCAGCCATAGTCACATGCTCTTTTTGTGCCCACCATAAACTATTTCAATTATTATTAGCAGTTTCTTTTTTTCATATGTTCCTCAGAATAGTTGAAAGTTAATTAATATATATTTGCACTTATATAAAACTCAATTTCAAAGACGGGTAAATAAATTTTTGACATTTCTACAATGGCATTGTCTTTATGACAACTCCGAAATGTTTTGCCTTTGGGAAAAAAATGGAGTTGGTACTTGGCAGTCATTAAGTCCAGTGCAGTCTTGTTAGGCTAGTCAAATCCATTTGCTTAGTGTATTACCCTCTTGTCTCCTCTCCCCAGCCAACTGCTTGATTGGCTAATGATTGGGATTGACTGACAAGTGTGACAAAGGCCACAGGGCCATCTCTTTGTGATGGGAATTGATGGCCCTGTAAATACAGCCCTTCACCTTCAATCCCTTTAAACGCCCAATGATTAACCTAAAGTATCTCAGATTTGCTTCTATTTTCATTTATTCCCCCTTTTACCATTGACATAAGGCCCCCACAAACAAGAGTACTTAGTGCTTTTCCTGTTTAGGTGGTCAACTTAAATATTATTTTCTGTAAATTTTGATTGAGAATGCTCATATTATCTTTTACTAAAATGTATACTTGGCTCCACAGTATAGAGTCAATTGTGTCATATTTCTGACATATAACCAACTTAATATGATTAGATTTCCACAGATATACTTACTAAGAATCATTGTTATAATATTAACTAGAAGAAGAAAATAATATTAAGCCCACAATTTACTCTTCTGCCCTTAGTGGATGCAATAATATATTATTTATTCTGGATCACCTTTGTTATTTGAGTGATTTCAAATCTCGTTTGAAGAAATTTTCTCGCAATGGTCAATAAGATAAGGTTTATTTTCTCAGGATGAAATTTTTTACCAAAGTCTGATGTAAAATATATACAAATTAAATATTATTTATTTGTTTCATTGTAGTAAAAGTTGGTTGAGCTAGCCATTTTTCACAGACAGATAAAGTGAAGTACTTACTGAAAACTTTAGTTAAAACAGGCAAAAGCTCCTCCAAGTATCTTTTATATTCCAGTGGGAATAACATTTATATAACAATTATTTTAGAAATCCTGATCATTTAGAAACTCTATAATTGACTTCAATCAAATCAAAGCCCAATTTAGAGTAAAGGTTTTTTAGAAAGTTGAAAATGAAAAATAAAAATTTTATGTATATAAAAATGAATGGGTTATATAAAAGCTTTGTCAAATTGCATCTTGAGAGTATTTTACATATAAATAAACATAATTGTATATAATAACATTTCAATTATAAGCAAAACATGAAGAGTGCAAGACTAAGTTGAAAAGCATGTAAACTGCCATGCTATCGAGGTGGTTAATAAAAGCAAAATTCTCATTAGAACCATGTTAAAACTTAATTAGAAAATAAGCTAAATAGTTAATTACATGAATCCACAAGCACTTATATTGTAGCTATCACTAGGTGAATTAAGAATGAATTACTAATATTTTCTATTGTTAATACATGGTTAATTAATGATTAAATAGTGTTTTACTGCTCACTCATTAATGATTTATTACAGTTACTTAAACAGTTTCCCAGATCTGAGTGTTTTAAATAGACATCTTAAGATTACTTCCCAGGTTTACCTTCTTTCTAATGTACTGGTTACTACATTTTCTATTGTATTACTCTGATCTCCTTTCAACTATGAATATCAAATATCTTAACTACCTAATGAGTAAGATCTAATTCTTTGGCTCACATGAATTCAACCAATAGAACTGAGTATGAAAAGAGGTACAGATCTTCTTGTGTCATTAACACGTTTTCTTAAACTGAGTGGGAGAAGGGACCACAGGATGTTAAACTCATGTAACCCAACTGGCTCCCCATCCTAGACTCTGCTCTCTGCTCCAGCATCTAAGTTGCCCTCATGCTGATGACAGTACTGCCCGAGAAGAGCATGCTGTCTAGATCTGTTTAGGTAAAGAGACCTTCGTTCTTGGTGGTCATTTATGGGACCAAAGCAGCCTTCTCTTGGCCATGTGGCCCAGGTCCAGGTGATGTATGTATGGCAAGGCATCCTGGTGGCAAGAGAATCTTTCACTGTAAAGTTCATTTAGCGATGGCCCTCACCTTGAGATATAACAGTGATGGAGCTTATACGTGCTGGGGACTGATTCTTTAGATTCTTTATCACAAGTGTGCTTGTCATTGCTTCTGGATTTGCCTAGAGTCTTCCAGAATGTAATTATATCTTCTGATATGTACCTGACAACCAGATTGAGGTGTTTTCCTCCCATTTTGGAAAGCTACATGAAAATAGCTTCTGGGGTGTGACATTGCAATCTTAATGCTTGTCTTTATATAACTATTTGTCCTTATCAGGGGATTCTGTGGCTGCTAGGAGACTGTGTTTAGTCGATTTAGAAATGACAGTAATGCTCTGGAAATGGCTTTCCTCTTCTAAAAAATGACAGGTATGTGATGGGGTGAAACTACTAAAATTAACTCTCTTTCCTCCTCACCTCTCAAAAAAAAAAAAAAAAAAGAGCTTTAAGAATATAGACTGTCAGAAGGAATGCATTTGTTTTACACTTGCTAAGGGAAGACAAGAGAAATCTAATTCTTACCACAATAGTCTTAGAAATAATGATAAGCCTTACCCGATGCAAACTTGACTATATTCCTGCACTGTGAGCCATTCTGCAATTCGCTGCTAAAAATCTTTTTTTAAAAAATCATGTTGTTTTGAAAACTTGATTTATTTGTGTCTGTCCTTAAAAAATGTAATATAAGTTCATGGAAGGTTGACTCTAGGACTCTAGGAATAGAGAGAAAAAAAAAAAAAACCTTTTGTGCAAAATTTAAATGCAGAAGTCATGATATTGTAGGATGGTTTATGTCTTCCCTGAAGAGAAAAATGTTAGCGATGGAACTGGAAATAGTTCAGAGTGGAGAAGAAAAATCAGGTTAAATATTGCTGATTAATGCTATTCGTTAATCATAGCCTGAAACTATCAAAGCTAATCCTGCTTACATATTTGGATCAAGAGACAACAATTTTAGAATTATAAAATTTTGTAATATAGATATAACTTTATATATATGTATATATAAATGCATATGGGGTTACAAAGAGTTGGACACGACTGAGCGACTGAACTGAACTGAACTGACATATATGGGCTTCCCTTGTGTCTCAGCTGGTAAAGAATCTGTCTGCAATGCGGGAGACTTGGGTTCGATCCCTGGGTTGGGAAGATCCCCTGAAGAAGGGAATGGCAACTCACTCCAGTATTCTGGCCTGGAGAATTCCATGGACCACATAGTCCATGAGGTCGTGAAGAGTTGGACACGACTGAGCAACTTTCACTTTTGTTTCACTTCATACATATATATACAATATATACACGTATATTGAGTAATAAGAATTTAGTCATATGTAATAAAACAAAAAAGTTAATATTGCTGTATATTTCTAGACACTGATAGGAAAGAATCATATTTACCTTTACAATTTAAATGTTGCTTGGGGTTAGGATTTCAAAATGATTTTGCTAGCACCCATTGCCAGCACAGTTTTGCCAGATGTAACTTTAAGGAGATCAAACCAATTAATCCTGAAGGAAATAAACCCTAAATATTCATTGGAAGGACAGATGCTGAAGTTGAAGTTCCAATACTTCGGCCTCCTGATTCGAAGCACCAACTCATTGGAAAAGACCCTGATGCTGGGCAAGATTGAGGGCAGGAGGAGAAGGAAGTGACAGAGGATGAGATGGTTGGATGGCATCACTGACTCAATGGACATGAATTTAAGCAAACTCCAGGAGACAGTGAAGGACAGGGAAGCCTGACATGCTGCAGTTCATGGGGTCACAAAGAGTCAGACATGACTTAGCGACTGAACTACAATGTCAACTTACAAAAAATTCTTTGCATCTCATTAACTGTCAACCTCTGATGAAGTAGGGATTGAACATTTGGAAACATAAAGCAACATACAGAAGAGACGGAAAAGAGAAATAAAAGCTAGGATTGTTTAAAATGTTTTGCATTTTAAACTAGCCTGAAGCAAATGGGTATCAGTCTGTGATAACTTTTGAAGATCAATTTAGAAAACTTTGTTTCATGATATCAGTGGACATTTCCATCATTCACTAAGATGGTGTCTTGAGTTGTGGAATCAAGTTTCATTTACTCACTAATTCATTCAGTGATTTTTGTTGGTTATCTGCTACATGATGGGCTCTGGACTGAGCAAAGGCAGGAAAGTCTATTTGAAAATGAAACCAACACTTTCAAGAACAGTGACAATATTGTAGAATTCCAGACAAAGTTAAAATGACTCAGTAGCAAATCAAAAAGTTGAGTTTCCTAGCAAAACATCAGTAGTCAAATGTCTCTTCATATTTTTTCTTCTTTTATTATTATAATGACCTACAATGAATCTGATAAAAGTGATTTCAGGTATTGGCAGGCCCACTATAGGAGATGTGAGTTCGATCGCTGGGTCAGGAAGATCTCCTGGAGAAGGGAATGTCTACCCACTCCAGAATTCTTGCCTGGAGAATTCCATGTACAGAGGAGCCTGGTGGCCTATAGTCCATGGGGTTGCAAAGAGGCAGACATGACTGAAAGACTAAGCATACGAAGGGAGGATAAGGGTAAGGATAAAGATATCCTTATCCTGGCCAAGAATAAGTCCTCCAACAGTAACCTCAGAGAGATGAGGCTTAGCCCGGTTCAAGGGAAAAGTGGACTAGAGTTCTAGGGGATGCAGGTCTCCATTTCAGAAACAAAGACATTAGATCTCTTGTTTCAAGTATCTAGTCCTTTTTTGTATTGCTCCTCATAGAACTAAACTACTGTGTGCTTTGTGTGAGGGTCTTCTTCTTTGAGAAGAAATGGCACCCTTAAATGCCATCTTCAGAAGAATCAACTATGACCAAGTGACCAGGCATGATGAAAGAGAAAGGGATCAAACATGTTTCTTAGATTCTTATTTGTCTTTAGTCTGAAAAATATAAAGCTTTACAAGTTTGAGGCTAAATTGCATTTTCAATAATAACTAGGTGGGTACAAGTGGAGGATTTTTATCCTGTCATCCCTGGAACCATATAGAACCTATAGATAGGTTTTAAATAATCTGTGGACCCCACTGTATTTATGCAAAATTTTGAAAGCATGTGTATTTTTCAAGGAAGGGTCTACAGCTTTCATCAGATTTTAAAGTGTCTGTCCCTCCAAATTTAAGGGCAATTGCCTTTAATGAATCATCTGAGTGACAAGGCTATTACATTAAGATGTAGTTCTCTTAATTCTTGAATTTCAAGCCTTTTAATATGGAAGTGTTTCCTTCAAGTTAAGACTATGCAAAATCTGGTCAATACCTGCTCTGATCCGATGAAGTTGAGAATAGAAAGCTTTCATTTGCACAAATTCATTTCCGTATTCTGCTCTACCTAGGTATGTGGACATGGCCAGAAAGTCTTTCCCATTGAGGGATAAGAAAAGAAAGTTTTAAAGTCCTGTTTCATTTTGCTGACAGGCTCCATGACCTAAGATAATTTCTTTGTTTTTATTTATGTACTTGCCAAGTGGCTCAGTGGGTAAAGAATCTGCCTCCAATGCGGGAGACTTGGGTTCAATTCCTGGATCAGGATGATCCCCTGGAGGAGGACATGGCAACCTACTCCAATATTCTTGCCTGGGAAATCCCATGGACAGAGGAGCTTGGCTGGCTTCAGTCCATGGGGTCCCAAAGAATGGGACATGGCTGAAGTGACTGAGCACACATGCACGTGTAGACTTTATATCACTTTCTAAACTTAGCACAGTTTTAATGTTTCCTGGGCAACTGATCATGAAAAAATTTCCATCTTCAAGTAGGGGTAAAATAACTTGTCTATTTCTATATCTCTCAGTTATGGATAACTGCAGTTTGTTCTTCTATCAGTGTTTTTAGTGACCTCACCCTCACTATCTGAAAACTTCACACAGTAATATTTTATTCTATCCCAAAGGCACCATATGTCACCTCCCACCTTCCTAAGATAGACACCAGGTGCCAGCAAATGGCAGGCTCTCAGTAGGTAAAGTTGAATCTAATGATCTTTGGCATGTCTAAATGCAGTTTAAGAAAAAAAAGGTTTTCTATGAATAAAAGATGTGGCAAAGTCAGTCATGTTAAGATATCATTTTTAAGCCCATAATTGTGAGCATAAATGAAGGCTTTCCTATAAGAGTAAGGTACTTGGATTTTACTTAATAAGTGATCTTATGTATAAATTAGTGGATCCAATCAGATTAAAATTATATATAGATATGAAAAACAACAAACAAAATAAAACATTTTACAACCAACACATCATTTCTTGGGCTAGACGTGATGGAATGTATTCATTCTGGCACTGAGCTTTGACAAGTGTGGTTATGTGTAAGCATTCTAGAAAAGAAGGCAGAGAGTATATTTATTCCAGTCTAAATTATGTCCCCAGATAGCATGGTGGTGACTGAATTTATCACATCCACCCATGAAATTTCCATTAAAGTTATCAGATATAGGCAAAAAGCTCAAATTACTTGTAGGTACAATACTTTAACAGGGGAAGTCCAGATGGAACTTTTATAGATTCACAAATAGCATGGCTCACTGTACTGGAATGCTGGGTCCAAATGGCACATCCCTTTTGAGGTTACAGTTTAGAGTAAAACAGACTTATTAATAATCAATGCACTCATATGACCAAGAATGTTATCAGCTCGTCCAAGATGGAAAACAACAGGAAACTTAAGCCAAGACTCATTTTATTTTTGCCCTTCTTACTATATGCATTGGAAAAGAACCCCATTGGCCCTTTTTTAGCTAGTAATGTCTAATGCAGGAAGACAGGAATAAGCAGAGTAGAAAGCACCTGTCAGCTCTATTTCCCACTCTCCTTGATTAGCATGAAACATTAATAGGGCTTTCAGAAATTCTGGCCTGAAATGGGCTTTGCCTGAGAACGTGTCTGTCTTTACTGCATAAAAGCCACTGTCATTAAAAAAAGGGCAGATAACTAAAGAAGACTCTTTCTTGAAATTTATATCTTTTTTTAATACAATGACAAATTATTTTAATAATGGGAATCACATACAGTGCCATTTGTATAATGTTTCCCATAAAATTCCCTCATTAAATTTGCTCCTTTACTTGACTCATCTCTTTTTTTAAAAGAATGACACACACAAAATGATACATCAGGCTTTCTGATAAAGAATTGAAAATGAACATACAGTAATGGGTTAACATACATTTTAATAAAATCTTCATTGTTGTGCATTTCACTTTTCGATACTGAAAACGAAGCATGTTCCAATAACCTTGGGCAATGCCTAAGGATAAAACAAATCATGTGGTGGTGAACTATTTTCACCTATGTGTTCCTCTACAGGAAAAATATTCATAAATACCAAAGAAAATCAGATATGCTCCAAAAAATTGTATTCAGTCTTAATACTTCTTGCTGTATACTGTATATCACTATATACTAAAAATAAAACCAAAAAAAGCTTTAGGGATTTCTAGAATTTTTTGAAAGTTTAAGTGTACTGTTAATTTTCATCAAAGGTGAGTGTCAGATTGCTTTCCATTCTCCAAAATGGCCACAAAAATAAAAAGATATAATGAGATTCAAATAAGAAGGTCATAGACCACAAAATATAGCTTTCAGTCTCTTAATAAAAACTTTGCTCAGATTTGTAATTTGAGACTTGAGTTTTTAGGTTTGGAAACTTTTGATTGGAGTTGAATGCTTGTTATATTTATGGAGTCATTAGTTTACAAAGAAATATGCACGTTAGGGTGGCTGTCCTTACATTATGTGAGTGTGTCAGCCAGCAGCCCCCTACATTCTTGCATCTGATTTCCTAAGAGGGCAAAGACAGGAGAGAACTGCCCTAGGTGAAATGAAGTGTCTACCAGAATTTTATCAAAAAACAACACTTTGTGGAAACATCATGCCGACTGCCCCACTTTCACCACCCAGCTGTAATGGGGCAGCCCCAAATTAAATGAGGTGAAAATCACAGATGTGTTTCCAATTTCTTTCTGGTGATTCTGTAAGTGCGCAACTCCCTCAGCATCTTACAGGCAGATTCAGTAGGCACTGATGACAAGCAAAGTTAAAAAACAATGTACTATCGATTCAGTTAAGGAAAGCTGTTATTTAAAATATTGTGAGCACTTTCCATCCTATTAAGAAACATTTTTTTAATCAGGTCTCAGAAGGAAGCTGCTGATAATATTGCTCTCAAACCAAGATGAGGAGCGAATGCAGGGAAGGAAGGCAGAAAACACACACACACACACACTAAGAAAGTCAAATCTTATCCAAATGATATTGTACAAGACCCTGTGAACTGAGTCATAAACCTGTGGAGACTATAGAATGCATCCTGGAAGTCTACAGTGCTTTTTTTCCTCTTCCAATCAATCTTTTGTTTCATGCATAAACAAACAAAGTATGTAAAGGGTACCTATCCGATCTCTGTGTATCCTTGTAAAGCAAGTCTGTGCTCAAGACACGTAATTCAGTCTATAAAGCAAGACACACCCTTCAGTGACTCTGACAACTGAAGCTGACTTTCAGAGCTGGGACCCCGAGGAGGAACTCTTCCAATCATAAGTCCCAATAAATCCCTGAGTGACATTACCTAGTGTCCTAATTGTCAGGAAGGCAAGTGAAGATTTTTCAACATAGCATTAAATCCTTTCCCAGTCCTAAGGAGACACATGAAAACCTCATGTATTTAAAATACTAACATGAAAACAGGTTGGGAATAACAACCAACGAACTTCAAATTATTATCACGAAGAGGGAGGGGACCAGGATTGGGCACACGTACATCTCCAGTTAAATGCTAATCAATAGGTCTATAGG